>NC_066379.1:0-2500000 GCF_013377495.2 Cygnus atratus
ACCAAAGCTTTTCCAGCACAAACCAGGGCTTTCAGCATAAAAGCATGTTTTGAACAGAAGAAGGCAGCACCAGCAGGCTAACATGGGGGAATTGTCTTCATTCTTGCTTAACCTTCCAGTTTAGGAGTAATGAAATCAAAACAAAAGCATTAATTATTACCTTCCTCTGTAGACAGTGTCACAGTTCTCACCACTGTCCGGACATTTTCCTTTTCCGGAGCAGGAAAAATCATAGAATCGACGGGAGGAAGAGAAGATCTTGAAGGACCTTCTGTTCAGAGCAAGCAAAACAGAAGGAAGTTTACCAAACATAAAAAACTATCACAAAGAACAAAAAACTTTAATTATTCAGTACTGTCAAACATACAGAGACCAGAGCACGTAAATAAGAGAGGTGACTAATTTGCCTCGGTTGCCCTTGGACTTCCCATCTAGAATACCAGCTGGCTGAGAATCAGGTTGCTCGATGCCCCCAGCTAAAAATGGAAGTCTATCCCTCAAGCAGCTCCCAGCTACCATCACCTGCCATTCCGAAGCCAATAAAATTTCACTTCTTTGGCAAATAGTTGTATTCACCAAAGCATAGCCAGCTACCCGGTATTACTGGAAGAATTTTTTTTTAAAAAAAGAACATCAAACAGGATGAAGGTGAACAGGGTAAGAAAGTAGGGAATCTTAACTCACCACCGTGTCTCTTAGTTTTTTCCTTCATTTTCTGCCATTTGATTTCTTCAAGTGTTTTTATTCCAAAATTCAGACCGTCCTCTGAAAACAGAAAACAGTTAATGAGACTAAGGCTTAGAGGCGCTCACTGAGGACCACAGATCCTCAGGCTTCTTAGTGCTCAGGAACTTTCAGAAGCATTTAGAATAAACCCTGTCAACACTCCTCACAAGTGGAAGAACCATAGAATCAATGGCATTTTGCCCCTCCTTTCCCCTTCAGGGTAAAAATTGTAGTTTTAATTTTAATCCATTTACATGATATTAGATCCCTCTAGCGTTAGAGATGGCTTTCAACAGTGGTTGCAAGGCTGCACGTGCAGCCATTTAACTCCATGCTGTGGCCCTGTTTTGTTCTCCAAAAGTAAAGAAAAGGCGTTCACCTTTCTGACCCAATGGGCACATGATGCTATTAGGTAGAAATGAGATCATGGAAATAATCGAGTCCATTCAGCACCCCTACATTCTGTTGTGTTTTTACGCCACACTGCTTTCGAGTTAATTGTCAAGTTCTCCTTCCGATTTATCCTACCACAGGTGCCGGAATACCTTGTTTAGCAGTAGTAGCACTGGCTTTCCGAGGGAAATCACCCGTAATCCATTTTGGCCTTCCTCAGCTGGTTGCTGGACGGGAGTTTTACTTTCTTCTCCTTCCTCACAAAGCTGGTCTGAAGGGGAAAAATCTATTCAGCTATGCATAGACCGGATTGTTCGTGATTACGTAGCTCATGCAATGACACTTCAGTCCATGGTTCATATAAAAAAGCTTTTTTTTTTTTTTTTAATACAGCTACACTGACCTGATGAACTCGTAAGTGGACTACCCTAGGACAAAACATCTGGGACTCTAGATTCTCTCTGCAGCTTTAACTACTACACAACATATTACTCTTCAGAGAGACAGAAAAAAAGGAATTTCCTTCCTAGTTTCACACAGAGCTTTACACGACAGACCAGCTAAAGCCAAGAGTGGTTCTAAGCTTTCCTCCAACATTTCAGGTTCTGTCCACTGACTGCCAGACAAAGCCACCACTGACCTGACCAGACTGCCTGCCCAATCGCTAGTCAGACCTCAGTCACCTGTGCTTTATACATTCATTTACAGCACAAATTCCTTCCAAGAACCAAAACATGCTCACCGTCATCATCTTCATCATCATCTGCAGCATTGATTACAACTGGAGGGTGTGGAGGGCTTGGGACAGTTTCAGAGTTTGCCACTTTCATCACCCCCCTTAGCTATGGAGAGGATTGGACTGGACAGAAAGTTTCTTTTGCTGCAGTGACATCTGAGCCACTTTCAAATCATCGTCCGCGGACTCAGGCGGACTTGGCAGTGGAGCTAGAGGAAGAGGAGGAGCATCAGTAATATGGCAGTTTAAAACTTTGACCACAATGCACGAAGGTGGTAGGTAAGGCAGATAACCCGCACAGACAATGAATTCAGCATCTCCTTTTGCCCATCCCGTCACTGTTTACACCGTGAACAATGACTTCCCTTCAAACAACAACACATCTCCCTACCACCCAGCAGAAGATGAAACAACAGAAAGCAAACTGCAAGGCAAATATCACACAAAGCAGAGAGAAGCTGAGCATGAAAGCAGAAAACAAATACCAGCAGTACACCAGCAGGACACTCGGTTTAGCTGACCACCTAGGACTGCACACCCTTTATTCCCTGCATCTCACCGATGAACACGGTTACGCCTCGATAATCTCCTACAGGATTGGCACTCCACTAAGTAATATTCAAAATTAATTCTTCAGTTACAGTACTTAAGAAGAAGGACCTCAACCTCACTCTTGCATTTTTTCGGTGGAATAAGACTCCATCGATGTGTAACGTCCCGTTGTGTGTGAATGACAAGCCACAGGTTGGACTTTCTGACAGCCTAACTGGCTGGTTCGTCCCAGTTCGCACCTAATCTCACTGCCGCTTTTTTTTCTGAAGACACAAAGGAAGACAAGCTCGTGGATAACAATGCACCCTAAGGGTTGCCAAATGAGATGCACAGTTCCAGAGTCATGACAGCGTGATGATGTATAGGTCTGTTCACAATACAGTGCTGAAACATCCTTCCACCTGTTCAAGTTTCATCATCTTAAGCTATAGTATTTCCGAAGCCTATTCACAAAGTTTGCATAAGCTGTAACCACTATGCACGTTTAGCTGTTGTCATCATTCAGTTTGATAAGACAGGCACTCTCAGACATCAGTTAGGGGTGGGTTAAACTAATACACGTAGGCTTATACTAGGATTCTTCAGAGGGAAAAAGAACATCTTAAATTGCCTAGGTTAACTCTATCCAGAACTACTTCTTGGAGACTTTGTTCTTCTGCACCTTTAACTTGCCCCACTGCTTCCTACCCCAGGCAGCTACAACAGCATTATCTGAAGGACTGCGGGACACAAGACACCTGATAGATCATTCTCAAGCCTGCTCTCAGGAGGCTAGTACAGCCTGTTTATTACCCCCCTGCTCCAGCAGGTTTTAGCAGGCTATTTAGCGGTTATTCTGCATCTGTTGAGAAAATACTGTCGGCATCTAATAAAAGAAAATCTTGCTAAGACATACCGAAGGCACTGATTTTATTTCCCTCTCCTTCCTCCCACCCCCTCTCCTGGTAACAGAAACCTACGGCACTGAAAAATGCTTTTGTTGATTTATTTTGAGAACACATCTTTAGGCACTCACATCCATTTCCATGTGTCTGAATCGGCAGACATTCCTGAACAACGACCCTCCGCCAGCAGGGTGCAGTCCCTGCTACGTTCCCTAGAGCAAGCTTAGCAGTGGCGGAAGGAACAGTTGTCTCCCTTTAACCAAAATGGAAACCAACAAGGAAAATATAGTACAGCCTCAAAAACGTCCATGCTTACTGCCTCAGGTTCGCTACCATTGAAATTCAGAATCTAGCTGGTTATCAAGTTAACCAAAGAGCAGTGGTGCCTCCTCCTCCCCTACTCTACTCCTTCCTGAAAAAAATGGAGAAAAAAAAAAAAAAAAGAAAGGCAAAGCAAAAGAAAACCCAGCCATACCTTGGTACGGGTTAGAATAGAAATAGAAAGTAGCAATCGTCTCCTTGCTTAGACATGCTGACAAGTTCTGATAACAAGCTCGGTTTCTCTCCACAGGGACTTCCTCTGCTCTTGGAGAGAGCTGTCCTTCACCCTTGCTTGGGCTTGAAAGTCTTCTACTTGCTTGTGATCAGTGAAGATCTTCTTTTTAAAAGTAACCCTAAAGGAAAGTACCAACAAGTGAAAAATAATGAGTAACAAGCCTTTTTCCAGCTTTCTTCTGTTAACCAAATTTAGTCTCTTGAGGAGAGCAATGCCTTGAAATCAGCTGTTACATGAACTAACACAATATTAAATTAAAGTTCTGTAAAGCTGCCAGGAGCTTTGTCAGCAAGCGTTCCTCTTCCACGTCCTCCAATAATATTGACTTTGGAGCACACCTGGAAGCCTGAAAATGCGAGTCACTTCTTAAAAGACACCAACCTGATCATACATGCAAGGCAATGATCAACTATGGCTACGAATAACTTCTACAGAACGCAGTATGATGCATTAAATAGCATGTTCCAGTCACTGCGGGGTCTTCGAGTTCACCCCACCTGGACAACCTCAGCAAAGTTATCGATCTTCAAAGACTTCCAGTTAACTTCTCCTGTAGGCCGAACCAACACTGAATCCGTGAACTAATAATAAAGGGGTAGGAAGAATTTTCCTCCTCACTTTGCCAAGGGAACCTCTCATCCACAATTCAAACGTAGGATGTGCTTTGAAACAGCTTATAACTAATGGAGAAGCAAGTCCATTTGGAATACTCTCTCAGACTGGAGACAGCCAGGGTTAGTTAGCTATCAAAAAATAAAAGCAAAAAAAAAAAAAACACACACAAAACAAAACAAACAAAAAAGAAAACAGTGCATTTAGAGATGAACTTGTGATTCAAAGTGGCTGCAAAAATATGAGGATCCATCTTCCACAGACCAGACAATTTAACTTTTTTTTTTTTTAATTTAAAATTCAGTATGTTCCAATCTCTGGTCGTTCAACGATTTCTTCACCTAGTTAAGAAACACCAAAACCTTTCCCGTCTTTATTACCTGTACAGCAAAAAAACACACCAGTGCATATAAATACACAAATGTGCAGACACATACACACATATATGTTTAGTTAGACACACACGAGGAGTGTGAGTGATAGAAGTTAGCGAGAGCGCAGTGGAAATCAGAAATTTTTTGCCTTTTTGACACAGAGAGCGTGTAAAAACTCTCTCATTTTGAGGGAACTAGAACAAAATGGAGGATCTACAAAATATTTTGATGAGTATGCCGTCGAGGCCAATGCTTTATAACATGAGTGATCTGGGGGCCAGCACACAAATATGCATACATATGTACAATACATACAGGATCAACATATCTAGACACACAAGCGTGCACAGGATATGTTGTATGATATCCATATTGAGAACAACTCGTAGCCCTGATCAGACACGTGAGTTGCAATCAATTAACAGCAGGAAGACAGCAGATCAAGGATACAGCAAGGTTTGAGAGGCAGGGGAACTCTCACTTTGCCAGTGGCATGGCTGAATGATACCAAGAATTTTGAATTAGTTTGATGTTTTGGAAGCAATTTGTTTTCTTTCTGCGCTGTAGCAAATACCACAGGTTTGCCATCACGTGCTGTTCCCTAATCCATATATCCATCATCATCCATTGCTGCAAGATCATGAAAGGTTAGAAAAGATGACTTAGGTCCAATTTAACAGCCAATGATTTTCAATGACCAGAGCTGCAACAGATTTTATTTAGCCACAAGCAGCTTTTTTTTTCTGATGTGAAGTCCTGATATTTTGATTTTTTTTTTTTTAAGACACTAAATGTCATAAAACCTGCAACCAGACCAGATGAAGTTCAATGAGAGTGATTCTTGAATCCTTTCATTTAAATGTTGCACATTTCTGTGCAAATTATTTCTGACTCTTTCTGGGCAAAAGTGGATGAAATAGCTCTTACAAATTAATCATAAAAGGGTTGGAACCTTTTACTCACACAAACACTACTGAATTTTCCAGGAAATATTTTTTTGCAGGAATTTTCCCAAATCTAAAATAAAGAGAGGAAAAGTTGGGTTCTCATATTAGTTATTGGTTTTTGAATAAAAACAGTAGTTAGTGCAAGGTTTCCTTCTCTTCTTTAGTATTGATAGGAATCGTCACTTCTGACCTTTAGCATCTTCAGAAACACACAGTTGCCATGCATGGTTCCTCTGCATCTACTTCTAAAAATTACTGGTGCTCCTTAGCATGGAAGTTGGACTTGAAATATTTTCCAGATTTAGCTCTTTCGAATGCCAAGGAGCTCATCATTTTGCTTGTTGCCTTCCATTTTCCTGAACAGACCCAGAACGCTGTTCAGGATATGAATGGATCTGGTCTAAGGAATGGGAAGAAAGCAAAAACCAAGGATACCTCACAGCCCTAAATGCCATAAAAGCAGTCTCATTTGAAAAAAGATCTCAAAAGCTTTTTTTTTTTAAAACTGACATCTGCGAACATGGCAATCCAAGTGCTGAACAGAAACCAACTGAACTAGCCCCTGAAAGCCTCAATAAAAATGAGTAACTCTGGTGCGCTCAGCAGGTCTGTAATTAGAAGTTGGCAAAGATTTTTAGATTTCTTTTTTCTCCAGGGTGCTAGTAAAGTTTTTGCATTACAAGATTTTGAACTCTTTTTGTACAAAAGAATTACAGATGCACTACAGTCACAGTACTGGGGGTCTGGAAATACATGCCAACAAGTGTCATAAACTTTGCCTTTGCTGAAGGAAGATAAATAGTACAAAGAAAATCTGTCTAGTTTGTTTTACAGGCTTGTCTTCCTCAGTATGGAACAAACTGACCTCCCTGGTCTAACTTTCCAGTTGGCTATTCTGCCTTTGTCCTGGAGAGAAGAGCAAGAAGGGAACAAGATATTTTTGCACTCCAAAAAATGCATTAGAGAAGGATTATCACACCTACCTAAGGGTAATTTCTTGTTTCTTTATAAAGCACAAAGTAGTTCTCTTGGACAGTCTCTGTTGCTGGCCTGTTTTGTGCCTTCCATTTATAATAAAGATATTAAAGATGCTTACCCCGTTTTGGTTTTTTTTTTAGAACAGTGTAAGCGGACAGTCGGATGACAAGCAAGAAAGAACACCATAAACTCCTTGTTCTGACCCTGCTTTTTAATCACCCAGCATCACCCTGGCTGCAAAACAGTCTCCGCTGATTTCCCTGCTTGTTAAAGCACCCCACAGGCTGAAAGTGTTGTGTGCTAGGTGTCAAATTATATTTAATGGTGCATAGGTAAACCATTCATCTTCCACGGTGGAAGCACAGAACAGCCTCCTGCTAACACAGCTCATCCTTGCTGCCATGAGAAACCTCATCACCTGTAGGAAAACCTAAAGCTAAGAATTCCAAAGCACAAGCAGAAAATACATGGTTTGTACTCTTTAGAGATGAGTGAAATTCTAGCTGTTAAATGCTGCCTACATCTGCCCTGAGAGGCGCATTCTGAGGCTGGAGGGAAGGACACTCGATACCCACTGACAGCAAGAGACGCAAAGATGCCAGCCAAGAAGGCAAAGGTTAAAGCTGAACGGCTGCCTCAGCCTCCTCCACCAGCGAGTTGGGGGTCACCTTTCACTGTGATCTCTGAGACTCAGAGCCACGAGTTACCACAGCCGCAAGGTACAGCTGCTCCTTGCTGGCCCAAGCAACTCTATTTGAAGACGTGTCACTTCAGGGACCTGGATTATGACAATCTCAAGATCAAATCAATCTGCTCCTGAAAGCGCAGATTGTCCTGGTGTTTCTGTAGCTGTCAAAGAACAATCCTGAACTGAGGCACTCATCTGACCAGTACAGTGCTTCAGCACAGATTTCTCTTTAGCTTGACACATCCATAGGAAGAGGAAGCAATTCTTCAAAGCAACCTCTCAAGCAGGGATCTAATA
Source organism: Cygnus atratus (assembly GCF_013377495.2). NCBI lineage: Eukaryota > Metazoa > Chordata > Aves > Anseriformes > Anatidae > Cygnus > Cygnus atratus. The sequence goes on from NC_066379.1 coordinate 7,744, forward strand.
AGGTGGCCAAGACGATGTGCTCACAATCTGAGCACGCCACTCTGCAGAGAATCAGTTTCAAGCCTAAGCTGTTTCGCCCATCTCCCAGTCCCAGAGCGACAGCGACACCTTTACTCTGAAAGTCTGTGTTCTGCAAAGCCAGGAGGTGACCAATGACTTGACTGAGCAGTCTCCGCCACCCATGAATGTCACAACCATGAGACAGCTGGGACCACTGGAACGAGCTGCGAATAGCCCCGGTCTCCCTCCAGGAAGAGCTGCTCCATCTTCTGCTGTTCTAAAGAGCCCTTAACATATAAAAGGAAGAGAGAGGTCCACAGAGCGGCTATTTCCTGCTTCCAGAGATCCTGTGGAAGACGGTTCTTGTGCTGCAGCTCCTGAAGAATTTAATGTGCATTAGCAGAACGAGAAAGTAAAGCTCTTAAGCAATTGCTAACCTGTTCTCAGTGCTCACAAGGCCCCAAATCACTAATTTTACAATATATATAAACCATGGCAGCTGGCACCTAGCACTGCACACGTTGGCAGTGTCGTCACGAGCTAGAAAGTCAGGGGTGAGGGGACTAAGGGAAAACCACCACATCAGTTTAGTAACTTGGCTCTCCTAGGATACTTCCTACTGCAGGAGCTTTAGCAAAGCCACTCAGAGGGACCGTGCTGGTTAATTAAATTGGACTTCTGCTGGAGCAGTCAGAAGGCAGCAGTGTATCAGTAGATATCCAATGGGCATCACTGTTAATTAGCCTGTGGCAGGTTCAGGGTCCATGTATCAATGGTTGTGTGTGTTTTTCTTCACTTTGTCCAAACCTGTGAAAAAAAATTTCTTATACAGCACTGTACAGTCACACATTATAGATGGGAACCAACTGCATACTGCCAGTCTGTATCAACTTCCAATAAGACAGTGTTGGAAAAAGGTGCCTTCAATGGTCAGTAGCACAGTAGCTCTGGTGATGTGTTATTTAAGTGCACTCTTACAGCTGAGTTTTCTTCGTAGAAGTATGTAGTTGAGAGTGTCTGAGTTTCCCAGGTAAGATTTATGTTTTCTCCTACCAAGCACCAGCTCAGTATGCAATGCTGTGTTAATAACACCCAAGCATGTAGATGTTAAACTGTAACTGCTTTTAAACCTATTTGTTGGTAAGAAAAAGAGTTCAATACACCACCTTCACAGGGCAAAAATTCACATGGAAGAGCAGAAAAAACCAGAAGTGCTTCCTGAACTTCACGTTACCAACAGCACCATTGGATTTAGATCCTGGCCTGGCATCCAGGATGCACGGTCTGCAAGCACTGCTGCGATGTGAAGTGCCAAGGCAGGTTTTTGGCCTGCCCTGACTAAAACACTTGTTTTTTTTTTTTTTTTTTTTTTAGTACAGGCAACTACAAAAGAGTGTGCCAGTTATGCTGTAATGCCAGTGTGCCAGGTCCCTAGAGGTATATCCAAAACAAAGCAGAGGCGTTTGTCCTAATTTCGTGGCATGAAAACACTTTTACAGGGCATTCTTTTTCATGATAGAATACCCCTCATCTATTTGGTGAAATCTTACTAGACTTCCTACAAATGTCTTAGAGTATGCTTGCACTTAGTATCGCTCTGGTCGAGTTCTTTCCTGGATTATTTTTACTGTAGCTATCATTTTGTTTGTTCTTTGATATGGATTGTTGTAGACAGAGTTTACTATGTGGAAAATATTGCCTGAGAATCCAGGCAATGCAGTGATTAATTCTGATGGCCAAATACAGTTTAAACTAGTAGAAGGGCTGTGGAAATGAGTAGAGAACCTGAGTTTTTCATGAGGCCAGAGCAAGACTGTACCAGTTCTCTCTTCCTTTTTACTCTAGCCAACTTTAACATGTTTTGTGAAGCCTTGGGATGGGGAAAGTCGCTTCCCCCAAGAACAAGGCACTGAAATGTAAGGCACCTGGGAGTTTTCCCTCTGCTGTAGCAGCTGTGAAACCACCGACTGCCTTTGATGCTGACACAATGGGACCTCCAGCCACAAAAGCAGCTATGGTAAGGACAGGGGCTAATGCAGAAATGGATCCCTTGTAAAATTTATACCCTCCTCTAGGAGAAAAGATGGAAAACTCAAATGTTCTACAGGCCTTCTGTTTCCTTTTAAATCCAGTAGCTGCCTACAGAATTCTTGTAGTTACCCCTTCCATATTTATTAGATTAATGGCACTATTTACTTAGTACTCTGTGATTCTGTGATTTCTCTGGTGTGGAGGATTTTGTCTATTAATGCTGTGTCTTAAAAGACACAAGATCATTAGTAACCTCCAAGGTGAATATTAGCTTTCTTCAGGAGCACCTTGGTTTTGTATTTTGGCTAAGGCTCCGCGCTGCCAGAGGAGAAGCAGCATGGAGGAAAAAGCTATTAAGGAATCTTTTACCCATGGGTCATAAATACTGTTTTGCTGCTTTCTAGGCTGTTTCCAGCCATGCTGGAGCAATGTCCCAGCCACCAGACTTGAAGAAAATCCCCAGAACAGGTTGATGACCAAAACTTGTTCTTTTTCTTAATCGGTGTATATCCCCAGTGAAACATAAGTTCTGTCACATGTGGGGAAAAATGAGGGTTTCTGGGATAATTAAAGCCCAAATCCATCAGAGGAATAAGTCACGTGAAATCACTTTCTAGCAGCTAGCAGGAATTCTTAATTAGACTTTCTTTAAATGCTGCAAGTGGCTACAGCTTTTCCAGTGACTTCTTGGTCTGTCTGAATACCTAAATGAGGATGAGGTGAAGTTCTTCTACTTCCTTGTGAGGTGATAAATGATGAGTAGTGTCCTCTGCCTTTTGGTCCTCAAGAATGCCACCTGAACAACATACAAGGTGACAAGACTGCAGGAGAGCAGAGGGAAGTGATGGATGCAGATCAGCTTCCTGTACTGGGGAGCAAACTGCTGAGTGTGCCATGGGAAAAATGACTAACTTAGTAAACAGATATTTTGCAGATGGAGACTTCTTAACATTTTTTTACAGTAAAATTAATAAAGGTGGGCAAAGTGCCTCTTGCTACAAAAATTGAACCATCTTTGCTAGACTCCAGGTGTTCTGGCTTCACAGATAAACCTCCAAACTGAAAAATGTACCCTGCTAATATACTTGGGCTCTAAATGTAGCCCTGGGTTAATTGAATAACAATCCCTGTGAAAGATTGAAGTGCAGGAGGGGTTGGCTACAGTTTTAAGAGCCGGTTTGCAGGAAAAGGGATCTCCCGTTAAGAAATGGCATATACTGATTGTTCCTCTTCCTTGCTCTCCCAAGACCTGAAGCACATCTTGGAAGCCAGGCAGAATCTGTGGAGCCGATGGAGTTCTCAAGCTCGACTTCAGCTTCTTCCCAGCTAGAAGAAGCAAGGACACGCCAGCTGAGATCCACAGGCAACGCGCCCTTATCTGTAGACGAAGATTTTGAGATGCTACTTTGGGAAATCTCAGACAGCATACTGGAAGCAGAACTCGACTTGGACCCAGGGAAGGATGAGGATGACCTCCTCCTTGAACTTTCCAAGATGATTGACGATATGAACTGCTAGTCCTATGGTATATTTAAAAAAAATAAATTAAAACTCTTCTTCTTGTTGGATACCCCTGAGGTGATCCTTTTTCTAACTGAGGCTTTTGCATGAGACTTAAAGCACAGTTGAACTGGTAGAAATTGGCAGGATCTGCACTCAGTTGTCCTAAGTTTCCCTGCTGGTCAGAGTTAAGGTCTTGTGCATCTGTTCTGGTAACTATAGTGGCTACCTTTGATATCAAGAGGACAAAGCACTTGTTTTCCTTTTGGCACAGAAAGATGTCCATTGACACGCTGTGGTGGCTGTGAATTGACAGTACTGATGGAGCAATGCTCTGAAGGCTTAAACGTAAAGCTTCTTCCTTCCTCCCCCCTTGGCACAACTCGACGTTGGGCACATTTGTGAAGCTTCGGTGTTCTGGATTTCTCGGACAGTTGATACCCAAATCCTGGAGTTACTATGTCAACTCTTGACTTTTATTTGTGTATGCATTGTTTTGACAGTAATCTTTTCAGACAATGAAGCTGTAGGGGCGGGAGGGAGCAGAATAATTATTCTAGTGTTGTGGACCAAACATGCTGCCAGGAGGAGGGCGGGGGTGGGGTGTCAGCCCACCCAGCCTTACTTTCAATTATCAGGGATGATAAAATGGAGGTGAAAGCAGCAGCTCTGCGAGACGACTACGCTACCCCCACTCCCTTCTCTTGTGCTGTACCAAAGTTCCCCAAGCTTTGGTTGGTGCTTTTGCTGGTGACAGTAGGACTCCAGGGCGAGTAGTCGGGACTCTTCTGCAGTAACTGGGTCAACTAAGGGTTGGTTTAAGTGCCTCTTGGTTTTTTAAAATTGCTCCCCTGAGCTGCTGGCTCTGCTGCCTGCTACAGCAAATGTTCGGGTGCCATCAGCGTCGCACTTGGCGTGGGCATTGACCCTGCGGAGGATAGCTGAGACTCGGGTGTATTGTGTACCCTGCCACCAGTGATCATTTTCCCCTAGCAGATCTATTTTGAATTATTTTCTTAAATTTTAGAGGAACTTTAGGCTCTTCATGCTATGATTTGTGAAGCTGTAGGGGCCCTCAGGCATTTGCTGCTGGCAGAGGAAAACAGCTTGTCGAATTTGTTGTACATACTTTCTGTTTGGACAACAACGCCTGTGTGTGTGTTGTTTTTGTGTGTGTGCTTAGACAACCCCCTGCGATGCCCCAGCTCCACAAGGGAAGCTTTGAAGTGGCTCGTGGGAAAACCTCTGCGGAAGAAACTGCTGCTGGTGACTTGCGAAAAACGGACTCCACAATCAGTAAGATTGTAAAGTAGGTATGTTTATTCAGCGCTGGGCAGCACAGGGGGTAGTCCCGCCAAAGTCGTGCGCGGCCTGACGCGGCAACTTGCCTTGGTTATATGCAGTAAAGAGTTACATATGCATGAAGTTTCACAATACGCCTATACATATTCATAACCTGTCCCCGCTTCGTATTAAAATTAGTTCCAAGGAGTCATTTCCATAAACTCCTCCCATCTGCGCTTGCGCAGTGTATTCTGGTGGTGGTCGTCGGGGGTCATGGGGATGAAGATTGATGACTCTTCCTCGTCACCGCTAGTTGACCTCTTGTCTTTGCACAGACTCAGTTGCTCCTTGGCTCTTGTCCATCTGCAGGACCAGTTTCTACCAGTTTCTTAAGATAGGCTCACTCTCTTATTAGGAGACTGACCTTGGTAAGGGGCCCGAGGCTTCTTGCTTTAGTTAATTTGCACAATGCGCCATAGTTAGCAAGACACTAAGTAGCATCCTAGTTTAATGCCGTCAGCGCTCTATCTCTACTTGATAAGATTCTCCTAACTCCCTCTCTCACTGGAGCCCACACAGCCCTCCGTCCTGCTGAAGGACTTCACAGGGACTTCTGCCGGCTCCGGGTGCCTGCACACAGACAGAAATGCTTTGAGAGAAAACAATTCAGGAGCAGGAGAGCTCAGAGACTGCGGCCAGCTTCGGCACCTTCCCCTCGCTTTCCCTCTCAGTGTTCAAACTGAGCACTGGTCTGCCGTCAAACCTTCGCTGCCTCTGTCGCGGCGCTGGGCTTTCACGTGTGCCATTGCTCCTGTACATATTTTATCCTTCCTTTTGTAAGGAATGGTCCAGCAATTCATGTCACTAAGGGATTTGAAGGGTTAACATTGAGGCCCGGCTCTAGGTGATAAGAGAACAAAGGGGTTTTTAGGGAAAAACTGCTGAATACTGCAGGGATGTTGCTAGAGTTCCTGAAATCCGGCCCAGAGGCTAACCAAATAAGGAGGAAGGGGGAGCTGAAGGACAATTGAAGGACAAAAGCCTGGGAGGAAAGACAACCAGCCTTCAGCCCGAGCAACCCCCGAGAGACCACCAGAGACTGATACACAGGCACCCCTGGGAGGGTTTTGGATTCTGGAAACCAATTATAATAACCCTGCCTCTTCTAGAAGTAGTAATGAATATGTATTAGCCTGGGAGCATAAAAACCAGCCGCCCTTACGTAACAGGTGTGCGTCCTGGTGGAGCAGAGACTCCCGGCGCACCCAGCGCTGTTTGCTTGCCTCTATTCGTTTAATCAATTGTAAACTTTGATTGTAATCCTATTTGGGACTCAGTCATTTATAACACTTTTTATATTTGTATTTTATTTAAGGCTGTCTTGCCCCCCTCCCCCCCCAGCCTCGCTGCTCGCCAATAAACCTGGCGCAGGGACACCTGCCTGCGACCATAGAGACGTGGTCCTCCCGGCCTGCTAGAGCGGCCCCCCGCGGTCCTCCAGCATCCCAGCGTCCTTTGCGCGCTCCAGCCCAGCCTCAGCGGCTTCCGGCGGTGGCAGAGCAGGGGCGACGGGGAGCAGCGAGGCGGCGGCAGCCATGGCGTACCGCGGGCAGGGCCAGAAGGTGCAGAAGGTGATGTGCAGCCCATCGTAGCCTTCCTGCGCGGGGGGCGACAGGGGAGCGGGTGTGGGGGCGGCCCGGGCCTCAGGGGTCTCGGCCCGGCTTGAGGCCTTGTCCCGGGCCCCTGGGGCCTCGTTCCACGGTTTGAGGGCCTTGTCCTGAGGCCTTGTCCTGGGCCTGGAGCTCTTGTCCCCGTGCTGAGCCCTTAACGCAGCGCCCCAGAACCTCATCTTCTGCTACCTGCAGAAAGTGAGTACCCGCGCGGAGAGAGGACGGGGAAGGGATGGGGGATGGGGCTTTGGGGGGGTGTGTGGGGTAGCAGGGGGAGGGTCCGGGATCCCCCGCGCTGGAGTTTTCGGCCTCACCACCCGTTGCTCGGAGGCAGGTTTTGTGGGGATGGAGAGCACTGATGCGGTGTGCTGGTGGGTACAAGGAGCTGCTGCGCAGCCCGGCGTTTCCCCCTCATGTTAACGGGAGTGGGATCGTGCAGTCAGGTGTGCAGGGGTGTTCCCTTGTGACTGGGAAACGTGTTCTTCAGCAAACGTGTAGGTATTCACCCAATCATATAACGCTCTAAAATGTCAGACTGTTAATTGAAACTGCCCCTGAGAGTTGCTCCTTGGAGTGTTTTGAGAGCTATAGCGGCTATGGTTAGCGGGTATTTCTGAACACGTGAGAGAGAACAAAACTGCTGGCAGTGTTTGTGTTCCAATTTACTCTTCTCCTTCATTCTGCAGAGGTCGAGGATCCAGGTGTGGCTTTACGAGCAAGTAAACATGCGGATAGAAGGCTGCATCATCGTGAGTATCAGCACGACCCCGCGTTACGTCGTTAGTTTGTTTTCCCTCATTCACAATCCTATTTTTCTTGTCAAGAAAAAACTAGCAGAAGGGAAAAAAAAATCGTACTTCTCTAATAATTAGTCTTCATTGTCCAGCCTGGTCAGCAAAGCTGATGATGGTTTGTGTTGTTGCTGAACTAATTGCCATTGTTGCTGATTTCTAGGGCTTTGACGAGTACATGAATTTGGTGCTGGACGACGCAGAGGAGATTCACTCCAAGACAAAATCAAGGAAACAGCTGGGTGTGTCGTGTGTCTGTGCAACCCGAGTGACGCGCGGTCTGAAACCTGCCCGGGTGAGCCTTCTAGATAGCAGCACTGAGAGGTACCAAACGCGTGACGAGCCTTGATGTTGAAGTTCAGTGAGCAATTACTGGCTACATCTCTGTCCCTGATGATTTTTGAGCTGGTGATTTTGCTGAATGAAGAGAATCTGTCCCTGCCTGAGACCAGTTCTGGTCTTTCAAACGTGTAATAACAAGTGGCCTGCACTGGCTGGAGGAGTCTGGTCACAGCTCCTTACAGCTGCATCTAAAGCCGGTGGCCCTGGGCGATTCTCACACTTGCTGTGATCTCTGAGTCAAAGCAGGGAGCCACGGTAGCGGCAGTGTTTCTTTACCACCTGCTGGTGGACAGAAGCAACGATGTGTGCCCAGTGCTGGGGTTTTCAGCAGGGACAGCGTGCTGCTGGAACGGGGACGGTGGCTGGAGTGGGACTTTGTGAGTGTGGGGGCAGCTGGCAGGAACAGGACTCTGTGTGATGGGCAAAACCTGCTCAACCACACGAAATACTTTCTGAAAACACAAGATTATTCTCAGGTTCTGGGCTCTCTCTAATCCTCTCTTTCCCTTCTCTGTGCTGCAGGCCAGATCCTGTTAAAAGGGGACAACATCACTCTTCTACAGAGCGTTTCTAACTAGAACCTGCCATCCTTAGAACAAAGGTGGCTGCCGTGCTGCGGAGTGACTGAGTGCCAGGGGAACGTGGCCCGCTGGTAGATAGGAAGTTATTTGTAACTGGGGTTGCATGCTGAGGTCAAAAGTCCTTCCGTTGTGGGAGCGAGTTTTTTGTAGCTTGAAACAATACGTGATGTATTTCACAAATAAACATTTTTCACATTAACTGTAAATGTAAAACACAGATCTGCTTGTTTTCAGTCTCTTCCTTCTGTGAATGGAGAAGGAGGAAAAATATAGAAGCGTGGGCTTTTCTTTTTGCTGCGGATCTGATAAGTTTCGATAACGATATGTGCTTTCTTGAACATTACATCTGCATTATGTGGCCAGGGTGGACTTGTTCAGGGCATGGAAGCCCTACGCAGTCCTTGAGCTAGCAGGGTGCTGAGGAGGGTGTTGGAGATTTTGCATACAATTGCAGCCCTTTGTTGCTGCAGTGACAGGTTCCTCAGATTCTTTCTAAACAGGGTTTAACTTGTTGAGAATCTTTTTGGGAGTGTTTATTGTGGATCAATCAGTAAAAGTATCTTAGTGGACCCGTGAGGGATTTGGGGCTGTGGTGCAGTAACCCAGGCGTTTACAAGTGTTACTGATACGCATGCTTGTCAAATAACATCTCCAGATCAGAGTGAGAGCGGGCAACTGGTTTGGATTAAATCTGTCACTTCTTGCTGCTTTGGACAGAGCCTGTAGATTAAACCCTTGTGCTGTTCAATAAGCTGGGGTATCAGATGTATCGGTTGGGTTTTTATCATTTGATTTATTTTTTTTATCCGTTTGGAGATCTGTCTGTTCTATTTAAGTTTCCCAAGAGAGCTGAGTTGCTTGGTGCATCGACCAAAGATAAGTTCCCTGGCTGACTTGGGGCAACCAGTCCCCTCATTTTTCTGATCACAAAAAAAAAAAAAAAAAAAAAAAAAAAAAGAAAAATGTTGACTGTAACTGTAACTCAGAAACTAAGATTACCTGAATGGAGAGAAATGAATTTTGATGCACAGGCTGTGCTAGAAATCTGTTAATCAGCATTCAGTTTTTCAAAACTTCAATTTGTGTCTCATTATCATGAAAATTAATCAATTCAAGGTGGGAGATCCTTTCCTGAAAGGGAAGGACAGAACTATGAGTCTTGCTGTGGGGCCTACCCAGCGCAGTTCTGCCATTCCGAGAAGTAATATGTCAGGAGTGTCACAGCAGACGTTCCCAGGAAGAAAGCTTTGAGGGGCAGCATGACACACTTGATTGGCTAAAGCAGCTTCAGCTGTACAGCCTGCTGCTGGGATCGGTAATTCTAAGTTGTGTTCAAGTTGCTGAGTTCCTTTCAGCATGTAGTAAAGATGTAACGTGCCAATGTCATTTGGGAACAGGAGGCATTACGTGTCACCAGCAGTGGGCACATAGGGAACAAACTAGTATCTTACGAGGTCCTCCACATCTGCCTTTCATTTTGTCCTTGGTTTGCCAGCTGGAGCTTCCAGGAGGTGAGGAAGGAGGCTGTCCCAGTCAGTAGTTGAGGTGTTGCAGGGTATTTGTGATGCAGTGCTTGTAAATTTACCTGCCCGCATCTCCTGTTACAGGCAGCCCCCCCTGGGCCCTGTGAGACAGGGAGCTGCTGGCCCGGGGTTAGGCCCAAGGTCCCCTGTCAGGCCAGGACCGCCCTTCCCCTCACCCTGCCCTTCCCTCCTGCTCCTCAGCCCTTCCTCAGGCCTTTCGGGCCATCTGGCCGTCCGTCTGTCCATCCATCCGGCCGTCTGGCCGTCCGTCTGGCCGGTCCATCTGGCCCTGTGTCCCCTCCATCCCACCGCCCTGCCCTGTCCCTGCCGTCTTCCTAGGGAAGCAAAAGAGTCCCTGGGCTGCCTTCAGGGGGGAGGTTCTGCTGAGGAAATTAAAGCTTCCCCCTTAACGGGTGCCTTGCGAGTTATTTTGAGTTCCAACCTTCTGCCTTCCTTTTGTAGCAGTGCCTCTGATGGGTGCGCTGTAAGGTAGGCGTCATCTGGCGCGCTGCTCCTCCGTTTCCCAAAGGAACTGTCTTCAGGATCTGACTAACTCTGGATGCACCCGGTTGTCACCTTAATTTCTCCTTTAGTTTGCTGAAAACAACCTAGTTGGGTGACCTTGGTGTTTGTTTCTTAAAAAATGGATCGAGGAGATCTCTGTTTCCTTATGCTGATGTTCACGATGAAAGTGCAGAAGGGATGCTTACTGTTGCCCGGGTCAGTGCTGTTGCCAGGATGGGAATGTTTAACCTACCAGCCCTCTGGTGCTGTTAGGCTGCACTCGGAGTGTGAGCTCTGGGCCTTATTCGAAAATACGGCGTTTATTTGAGTGTACAAACCCGAGATATTCTGCGGATAGGTGATTCTCAAACCACGTCAGAACCACCGCTGTGGCATGTGCTGGAGTCGGACGCGCGTTTGACTGATCAGACAGAGCAGGTGAATTGAATTTGTTGCTGGATGGCGAGGTGTTCTGGGGGAAGAGCTAGTCTAAAGAAAACTTCCTCTTACTGCCCCTTCCCATCTCAAATGGCCACTGTCTGGGGAAATTGGTTCTTTATGAGATTAACTACAACGTTACAGTGAGGATGAGGAATCATCATTACTCCCATAGTTATTTGCTGCCAGGCTGCAGCGTTGATTTCAGAGATTTTTTTTTTAAAAAAAAAAAAAAGAAAAAAGAAAAAAGGAAGTATGTATCTTTCACATACTCTCTTTTTCCCGAGAGTAAATGTTGTAGCTTCAGCAGTACCCTTCCTCTGGAAACGATTCCCAGTGCCTGCTCAGACACTGGGGAGGAAATGACAGAGAGAACAATGGAGGAGAGCCACCCGATATAAAGGAAAAAGGGGTTATGGATTAAGGGAAAGCCACTACATAAAAAATTGGTGCTATCTAAAAATTGGTTAAGGGTTTGGGACCTGCAGGTGCTGCCTACACCTGTGTGTGTTGCAGTCGTGCCTGTTGCCACTGTGCAAAATGGAGAGAGCTTCTTTGTCGAATGCAGCATGTTAAAGCATGCGCCATTGCCTGGAAGAAAAGCACGGCCTTCCCTCGTGTGGGACTTCTTCCCTATTGATCTGTGGTTTACCTGAAGGTTTACCATAACCTGCGTATGTTTCAAAAAAAAAAAAAACACAAAAAAAACCAACAACAACATTAAAGACTGGCAAGGCAGATCCTCATCTGGGGACTCTGACTCATCGGTGACATCACCAAGCAAAGCACTGTGAGCGCTTCGGGTTGGGGCTGCTGCGGCGAGCCTCGCAGCTGGGAGGGAGAGCGGGTACGGTTTTGCCTCTGGCGGGTCTGTGTCAGCCCTCTGCCCTGGTGGCTTCGTTAGCAGTGAGAGTTTGACTCCTGTGTTCCCAGCTTTTGCTTCTGCACTGACCGTGTGGCAGAGCCCGCAAGCTGCTTCCTCAGCTGGAAGAGGAAGAGGAGTGACCTCAACTGTGCCGAGGTAAAGCAGAACTGTTGAAAAGGTTTGTCAAAGATGCGGGTTGTACCAGCGCAGCCGCTGCAGCTGCAGCAGGTCCTGGAGCATTGGAGAAGACAGAGAGGGGTTTCTTCGTGAAAAGAATGCTGTAAAAGTGTTTTCATGCCAGAAATTAGGACAAACGCCTCTGTTGTTTGGATATCCTCTATTGACCTGGCACACTGGCATTACAGCATACCTGGCACACTCTTTGTATTGCCTGTGAAAAAAAAAAAAAAAAGTGTTTTAGTCAGGGCAGGCCAAAAACCTGCCTTGGCACTTCCACATCGCAGCAGTGCTTGCAGACCGTGCATCCTGGATGCCAGGCCAGGATCTAAATCCAATGGTGCTGTTGGTAACGTGAAGTTCAGGAAGCACTCCTGGGTTTTTCTGCTCTTCCATGTGAATTTTTGCCCTGTGAAGGTGGTGTACTGAACTCTTTTCTTACCAACAAATAGGTTTAAAAGCAGTTACAGTTTAACATCTACATGCTTGGGTGTTATTAACACAGCATTGCATACTGAGCTGGTGCCTGGTAGGAGAAAACCTTGGTAGGAGAAACCCCATGGCGCCCCAGTGGACCCTGCCCAGCGACCAACGGCAGACCACCAGGCACCCCAGCAGACCCTGGCCGGCAACCCCCAGCGGGCCCCTTGGCGCAGCAGCGGACCCCGGCCGACGACCCCCAGTAGGCCCCTGGGCACGACGGCGGACCCCGGATGGCGACCCCTGCTGACCCCCCAGGCCCCACGGCAGAATCCAGGCAGCGACCCCCGCAGTGGCCCCGGGCCCTGTGGCGGACCCCGGGTGCCAACCCCTGCTGGGCCCCTGGGCCCCGCGGCAGACCCCAGGCGCTGACCCGTGCAGCGGACCCTGGGCATGGACCCCTGCTGGTCCCCCAGGCCTCATGGCTGTCCCCAGGCGCCACCACCCGCTGGGCCCCCGGCTCTGCGGCGAACCCCAGGCGGCGACCCCCACCGGGCCGCCCGGGGTCCAGGCAGGGGTTGCCACCTGGGGTCTGCCACGGGGCCCAGGGGCTGGAAGTGGGTCACCGCCTGGGGACTGCCATGGGTCCTGGGGGCCTGCCGGGGGTCACTGGCCGGGGTCCAGTGTAGGGCCCAGGGGCCTGGAGAGGATTGCCGCCTGGGTCCCAACGTGGAGCCCGGGAGCCTGGCGGGGCTTGGCGCCTGGGTCAGCCGCAGCACCCAGGGACCCAGCGGGGGTCGCTGCCCAGGGCCCGCCATGGGGCTCGGGGTCCTGGCGTGTATTGCCACCCAGGGTCCGCCACGGGGCCCGGGGGCCTGGTGGGAGTCAGCGTATGGGGTCCACTATGGCACCTGGGGGCCTGGTGGGAGTGGGCACCCAAGGTCCGCCTCAGGGCCCAGGGGCCCGGAAGTGGGTCACTGCCCAGGGACTGCCACGGGTCCTGGGGGCCCCCTGAGGGTCACAGGCCAGGGTCCAGCTCGGGGCCTGGGGGCCTGGAGAGGATCACAGCCCGGGTCCCAATGCAGAGCCCGGGGACCCGGCAGGGGTCGCTGTCCAGGGCACACCGTGGGGCCCGGGACCCTGGCGTGTATCGCCATCTGGGGTCGGCTGCAGGCTCCAGGGGCCCGGTGGGATTCGGTGCCTGGGGTCCGCCACGGCACGTGGGGGCCCAGCGGGAGTCGGCTCCCGGGGTCCGAGGTGGGCTCCAGGGGCGCGGCAGGAGTTGTCACCCGGGGTCCGAGGCGGGCTCCTTGGGCCCGGCACGAGTCATCGCCCAGGGTCCACCGCGGGCTCTGGGAGCCCAGCAGGAGTTGGCGCCCGGGGTCCGCCCATGGGGCCCGGGTGCACAGTGGGACTCGGTGCCCGGGGTCCACCGCAGGCTCCAGGGGCCAGGCAGGTATTGGCGCACGGGGACCATGGTGGGCTCCGGAGGCCCGGTGGGAGTCGGCGCCTGGGTTCCATTGCGGGCTCCGGGGTCCTGGTGGGAGTTGGCGCCCGGGGTCTGCCACAGGGCCCGAGGGCCCAGCGGGAGTCAGCACCTGGGTTCCACGGTGGGCTCCAGGGGCCTGGAGGGAGTGGGCACCTGGGGTCCACCACAAGGCCCGGGGCTGGGTGGGAGTCAGCGCCTGGGATCTGCCGTGGGGCCCGGGGACCCTGCTGGAGTCGGCGCCCAGGGTCTACCGCAAGGCCTGGGGGCTCGGCGGGATTCATCACCTGGTGTCTGCCGAGGGGCCCAGGGGCCCGGTGGGTGTCAGCGCCCAGGGTCTGCGGCGGGGCCCAGGGGTCCGGCAGGAGTCAGTGGCCAGGGTCCGCCACGGTCTCCAGAGGCCCGTTGGGTGTTGGCGCCTGGGGTCTGCCGCGGGGCCCAGGGGGCTGGCAGGATTCATCGCCCATGGTCCACTGTGGGCTCTGGGGGCCCGGCGGGAGTTGGCCTCTGCGGTCTGCCGTGAGCCCTGGGGGCCCAGTGGGAGTCGGCACCTGTGGTCTGCCGCGGGCTCCCACATGCAGAGGGTGTCAGCACCCGGGGTCTGCCGCAGGGCCCAGGGGCTTGGCTGGCGTCAGAGCCCAGGGTCCGCCACGGTCTCTGGGGGCCTGGCGGGAGTCGGCGCCTGGGGTCTGCAACGGGCTCCAGAGACCCGGCAGGAGTCAGCACTCGGAGTCTGCCACAGGGCTTAGGGGCCCGTCAGGAGTCGGCGCCCGTGTTCTATCGCAGGCTCCAGGGGCCCGGTGGGAGCCGTTGCTCGGGGTCCGCCGCGGGCTCCAGAGGCTTGGCGGGAGTCAGCGCCTGGGATCCGCAGCAGGGCCCAGGGGCCCGGCAGGAGTCAGTGCACGGGGTCCACCGGGGGCCCAGTGGGAGTCTGTGACCCCGATCTGCTGTGGGGCCCGGGGCTTCTGGCTGGAGTAGGCGCCTGGGGGCCGTCACAGGGCTCCAGGGGCCCGTTGGGAGTCGGACCCCGGCGTCCGCCACAGGGCCTGGGGGCTCGGCGGGAGTCAGTGCCCAGGGTCCACCGCAGGCTCTGGGGGCCCGGCGGGAGTCTGTGACCCAGGTCTGCTGCGGGGCCTGGGGCTTATTTCTGGAGTTGGCGCCTGGGGTCTGCCACAGGGCCAGGGGCTTCCATCAGGAGTCGGTGCCCGGGGTCCACCACAGGTCCCAGGGGGCCGGCAGGAGTCAGCGCCCAGGGTCCTCAATGGGGCCCGGGGGCCCTGAGTGTGTCATCGCCTGGGGTCCGCTGCGGGGGTCCAGGGCCCCAGTGGGATTCGGTGCCCGGGGTCCGCTGTGGTGCCTGGGGGCCCAGTGGGAGTCGGCACCCAGGGTCCGCCACGGGGCCAGGGGCCCAGTGGGAGTTGCTGCCTGTGGTCCGCTGCGGGCTCCCAGGTACAGCGGGAGTTGGCGCCAGGGGTCTTCCGCAGGGGCCGGGGGCCCAACGGGAGTCTGTGACCCAGGTCTGCTGCGGGGCCCAGGGCTTCTGTCTGGAGTCAGCGCCTGGGGTCTGCCGCGGGGCCAGGGGCTTCTGTCAGGAGTCGGTGCCCAGGGTCCGCCGCGGGTCCCGGGGGGCCAGCGGGAGTCGGTGCCCGGGGTCCACCGCCGAGCCCGGAGGCCCGGCGGGCATTGGCACCCGTGGTCCTCAACGGGGCCCAGGGGCCTGGAGTGTGTCGTCGCCCAGGGTCCACTGCGGTGCCTGGGGGCCCGGCGGGAGTCAGCACCCGGGGTCCGCTGCAGGGCCTGGGGCCTTGGCGGGAGTCAGCATCTGGGATCCGCCGCGGGGCCCAGGGGCCCTGCTGGATTTGGTGCCCAGGGTCTGCTGTGGGGCCTGGGGGCCCGGCGGAATTTGTTGCCCAGAATCTGCCCAGGGGCCCAGTGGGTGTCAGCGCCCAGGGTCTGCAGTGGGGCCTAGGGGTCCGGCGGGACTTGGCGCCCAGGGTCCGCCACAGTCTCCGGAGGCCTGTTGGGAGTCAGCGCCTGGGGTCTGCTGCCGGGCCCAGGGGGCTGGTGGGATTCGTCGCCCATGGTCAGCTGTGGGGTCCGGGGGCCCGGCGGGATTTGGAGCCCAGGATCCACCACGGGCTCCGGGTGCCCGGCAGGAGTCGACGCCTGGGATCCGCCACGGGCTTTGGGGGTCTGGCAGGAGTCGGCGCCCAGGGTCCTCCGCAGGCTCCAGGGGCCCGGCAGGAGATGACACCCGGGGTCCGCCACGGGCTCCGGGGGCCTGGCAGGAGCCTGCACCTGGGGTCCTCTGCGGGCTCCGGGGGCCCAGCAGGAGTTGGCACCCGGGGTCCTCTGCAGGCTCCGGGGGCCCGACGGAAGATGGTGCCTGGGGTCTGCCACAGGCTCTGGGGTCCCCCCGGGAGTCGTCGTCCAGGGTCCACCGTGGGCTCTGGGGGCCCGGTGGGAGTCGGCGCCTGTGGTCTGCCGCGGGCTCCCACATGCGGAGGGTGTCAGCACCCAGCATCCGCCACGGGGCCCAGGGGCCCGGAGGGAGTCAGTGCCCGGGGTCCGCCGCAGGGCCCAGGGGCTTGGCTGGCGTCAGCGCCTGGGGTCTGCCACAGGGTCCAGGGGCCTGGCGGGAGTCAGCGCTCGGGGTCCGCCGCAGGGCTCTGGAGGCCTGGTGGGAGTCGGCACCCGGGGTCCGCCATGGGCTCCGGGGGCCCAGCGGGAGTCTGTGACCTGGGTCTGCCGTGGGGCAGGGGCTTCCGTCAGGAGTCAGCGCCCGGGATCCGCCACCATGCCTGGGGGCCCGGCAGGCATCGGCACCCGTGGTCCACAACGGGGCCCAGGGGCCTGGAGTGTGTCATCGCCCTGGTCCGCAGCGAGGCCCAGGGGCCCTGCAGGATTCGTCGCCCGGGGTCTGCTGTGGTGCCCAAGGGCCTGGCGGGAGTCGGCACCCGGGGTCCACTGCAGGGCCCGGGGGCTTGGCAGGAGTCGGCGTCCGGGGTCCACCGCGGGGCCCAGGGGCCCGGCGGGCGTCAGCCCCCATGGTCCACCGCAGGGCCTGGGGTCTCAGCAGCAGTCAGCGCCTGTGGTCCGCCAGGGGGCCCAGTGGGAGTTGCCACCTGTGGTCCGCCATGGCCTCCTGGGTACAGCGGGAGTCAGCGCCCAGGGTACGCCGCGGGGCCCCGGGGACCAGTGGGAGTCGGCGCCCGGGGTTCGCCACGGGCTCCGGGGTCCCGGCGGGAGTCGGCGCCTGGGGTCCGCCATGGGGCCCAGGGGCGCGGCGGGAGTCGGCACTCAGGGTCCGCCGCAGGGCCCAGGGGCCTGGTGGGTGTCGGCGCCCAGGGTTCGCCACGGGCTCCGGGGGCCCTGTGGGAATCGGCACCCAGGGTCCGCTGCGGGGCCTGGGGGCCTGGCAGGAGTCGCCGCCCGGTGAGAGTTGGACTATAGGATTTAAAGTACCAATTACACAGCACAAACAGGAGTACTGAATCTGCTTGTCAAAATTTACATTCGTAAGACTGCGATAAAAAGTTTCGAAAAACCAAAAAAGGAATGATTTACTGTAAATCATTTTTTCCTGTAGAATCCCAAAGATAAACGTGGAACCGAGACTGTCAGATTAAATACTGCCCCTCTGCAGGAAATCACCTACCTAATTGATATGGCCCTGAAATTGCCGGAAAAAGAGATGCAACTGCCTTGCAAATACCAGGGTTGGAAAGCAGACTGTGCCACTTCGAATTACAGTACTTTCAGCACCCTGCTGTCTGGCAGCAGCTCTTAGCTTAGTGTTACGCACTAAATCCCAAAGCCAGCTTGCTCAGAGACCTTTTCCCAGCACATACATATTGCGGAACAGTGATTACTTCAAATCACAAATTCTTCATGGCACTTTTTTTTTTTTTTTGGCATATTGTTATCATGGAGTTTATACGAATGTTTTTCCATATAAAGTTAGTTGAAAAGTTAGTTGAAGGCCAGTGACAGGAAACTGAGATAGGCTCAGTTTCCTATGTACAACTCCTATGAACAACTGCAACCCAGGGGAAGACAGTAATAAATGCTTCATTGTACAGTTGAACTGATATTGTACTAAAAACTTTTACATGACTGTCCAGCCTATTAGCTAATAGGTCAGGCATGTGAATCACACTGTAGATGCTATATTTACTTTTGAAAACCGTCTGTCACAGCTGTAGCCTATACATAGCCATTCTCATAGAGGGCAAGCAGCCTCAACATATGCGATCTTCTATAAAAATGCTGAAGGACTTTAATTAAGCTTGTAATACAAAATTTGTTCAAAAGAAAACTTTATCCATACCAGGATTCTACCTGCCATAGTAAGTGATTTTTTTCTATATCTTTTAAAACAGAAAGCATTTATATTATGTATTTTACCCGAAATTAGGATAAAAAGCTTTTTATTTGTTTTCCCACAATAGAAACATAATTAAAAGCTTAGTGTTATATTTTATACTATGTTTTGCCTAAAGGCAATATTTGTACTAAAATTTTGTTATGTTTTTGCCAACAGAGAGTCATTTTGAATAAAAGAAAACTACATTTGTTTAGAAAATGCAATAATGAGTAAAACGAATAATAATAAAAAAGAACTTATTAAAATAGCTTAATGAGAAACTGCTGATTGGAAAACAAGCTTCCTACCGCTTCAAGCCTTTAGCATGTTGTGATTTCTGGCTATTCTATACATAAAAAAATTGCTTTTGTAGAGAAGAATAATTTGAAAAATAATGAATGCACATTATAATTACTGTTACTTTCATATGTACTCTTGTTTTCCACAGATATGGGTATTCTTGCTGTACTTGCCCTACCATTGGTTATTCTAGGGATCAGTGGAATTATTTATATTTACCAGTCAGTCATATGGCTACTGTCCCGGTCAGCAGTACAAAACAAGGTGGTGGTGATCACAGATGCCATCTCTCGACTAGGCAATGGTGAGTTGTCTCTGTTCTTCTCAGTGTCAGAGAACACAAATGGGCAGGGATCCTCTTCTACATGATTTCATGTGCATTCATTACCTTGAGCTGGCTGCAGAAGTTAGGAAATATGGTTATAAATAAAGGCTGTCATTTTTAAATGTACATTTTTAGTCTCAGCCTCTGCTGAGAACTCAGCTGAGAACTCAGCTGAACTGCTGTTGGACTTTTAGGAACTGCAGAGCTTTATGTTTATTTAATTCAATAGAATAAGAGGTTTTATAAGCACACTGAGTGCTATTTTTAGCATGGTGCTTCTCTGAGGTCTTATGTCATAGGTTGCCACTGCAGGGTAGCAGCGATCAGTATAAACAGGTGTCATATTACGCTGTTACATGTTCCTTGTCAGCCCTTAAAAGCTTCTAGACTTCCTGCTCCCTTCCACTTGCATACGGAAGTGCTCAGCCCTCTCTCCCTATTCATATCACTTTACCCCTCTATAACCTATGTTATTCCTCTTCGCTTGATATTCTTCAGTACCTCCAACTGGGATGTCTGACTATGTGTGATGGTGGGTTCACTGGAAGGAAGAAAAGGGTATGTCATAATTATGTTTATATAAATGGGTTGACCAAGTGAGCAGTCACTTACTGTTTCTTCCTGGTCCGTATTTCCTTCTTACACAGTCCTATGAGATTAAAAGCACTGGGTCATACATTGCTTATGCACAGTCCTGCTGCAGACTTTACTTGAAGGGCAGTAGATGCAAGTACGTCCTAAGTCAAACATAGCTTGGGGTTACATTTTGGCCTTTTCTAAGTATGCCAGAAAACTTACATTCCCAAGCAGGGAAGAGTTGTTGGAAAGGCATGCTCTTGCATAATTATTCTTAGGCAAGCAGAACAGTGACCTGTGACAGAAATATAAACTATGCTAATAAGGAGTGGTGTTCATCAGGGCCTGTTGAGACAAGGCATGAGATAAAGTTGGACCTCAACATCCCACCTAGCCTTTCCCCTTTCCTGAAAACTACGGTTTCAGTTAAAGATAATATTAGCATACATTTTATCTGGTTGGTTATATTTAAGTATTTTTGTTTAGAGAGGCATAATTTAGACTTATGGCCAGCATATGAGTCTCTGGGTGAAAGGTGTGAGGCAGAGGCTGGATGGTTCCTTGGCAGTGTAATATATGAACTGTTTCCAATTGTCTGCTAGTTTTGTCATAAACTGGCAGCCTCACTTTCAGAGATCAAAAGGAAACCATAGGTATTTTGGGGGGGTTGGTCTTTTTTTTTTTTTTTTTTCATTTAATAACGGTTAAATCTTCCAAAGCAGATACAATTACTATTAGCAGAAAAAGGATGCAGAAACTTCCTGGTCACACAAAAAATTGGCTGAATATGAGCCAGCAGTGTGCTCAGGTGGCCAAGAAGGCCAACAGCGCCCTGGATTGTATAAGAAACAGTGTGGCCAGCAGGACTAGGGAAGTGATTGTCCCCTGTACTCGGCTCTGGTGAGGCCGCACCTTGACTACTGTGCTCAGTTTTGGGCCCCTTGCTACAAGAAGGACATCGAGGTGCTTGAGCGAATCCAGAGAAGGGCAACGAAGCTGGTGAAGGGTCTGGAGAACAAGTCTGATGAGGAGGGGCTGAGGGAACTGGGGTTGTTCAGCCTGGAGAAGAGGAGGTTCAGGGGCGACCTTATCGCACTCTACAGATACCTTAAAGGAGGCTGTAGCAAGGTGGGGACTGGTCTATTCTCCCACATGCCTGGTAACAGGACGAGGGGGAATGGGCTGAAGTTGTGCCAGAGGAAGTTTAGGTTGGATATTAGGAAGAAATTCTTTACCGAAAGGGTTGTTAGGCATTGGAATGGGCTGCCAGGAAGTGGTTGAGTCACCATCCCTGGAGGTCTTTAAAAGACGTTTAGATTTAGAGCTTAGTGATATGGTTTAGTGGAGGACTTGTTAGTGTTAGGTCAGAGGTTGGACTCGGTGATCTTGGAGGTCTCTTCCAACCTAGATGATTCTGTGATTCTGTGAAATCTGCAACAGAAATGATATATGTGGACATTTTAATCAAATTACTAGGTAATAAAGAAAGTGAGGGGCTCAGGTTCAGTTTAGCACTGCTTATTAACCTTCTAAATGGTAGGAAATGAATGGTGTTCTCACCTGTTTCTACTCAGAGTGAATGAATGTGCTTTTAAACTGTGGTATTCCGCATCTTGAATAAAATTTGGCTAATACTGAAATCAGCAGGTTCTGCTTCATTTTTGCAGAAAGATACAACTATTGTGAAGGAAGAAAGTTGTGTTTTTGTAATAAATAACTGAAAACTGATTTATTTTACTAGATATTTTTCTCAAATGAGAACCCACTTATGATGTCTTTTGTCTCTTCTACTTCATTTATGCCTAAATACCATTGAACATTTACAATTCTAGCAGTCTATAAAAATTGTTATGCTTTGCTGTGGTTCAACTTGGCACACGTCTAAACACCACACAGCTGTTCCACTCACTCCTTTCCCCCAGTGGGATGGGGGAGAGAATCAAAAAAAGGTAAAAATGCAAGATAAGGGCAGTTTAAAGGGAAAGAAAAAGAAAAAGAAAAAGAAAAAGAAAAAGAAAAAAAGAAGAATTAAAAAACTCAAGTGGTGCCCAATGCAATTGGTCACCGCCACCCAACCAAATCCCAGACATTCCCCAATTAATGGCAGTCCTCCCAGCCAACCCCCTCCAGTTTTATTGTTCAGCATGATGTCATGTGGCATGAGATACCCTTTTGGCCAGTTTGGGTCCTGGCTGTGTCCCCTCTCAGCTTCTCATGCACGTCCAGCCTACTCACTAGCAAAGCAGCAGGAGAAGCAGAAGAGTCCTTGATTTGGTGTAAGCACTGTTCAGCAACAACTAAAACATCAGTGTGTTCTAAATGTTATTTTCAACCTAAACCCAAACCATAGCACCATACCAGCTGCTAGGAAGAAAATTAACCCTATCCCAGCCAAAACTAAGACATGTTTATGGACTGAGATTGTATGTACAGATACATAGGATGCAGTTCATAAATACTGTGGCTTTATTTTTAAAGAGGTTTGTGTATGTACTGAGAATCAATTGGATGTAAGAAGACGCATGCCTAGGAGGCTCAACAAGAATAATACTGAACAAAATGCAGCATGCTCAGCTAATACTACTGAATGTGCCTGGACTTCTTGAAAAAGAAAAAGGGATGGAAACTGTGTTACATAAGGTCCGTCCCTGGCTAGAGATGTTCCCTGTGCAGTTGTGAGCATGGGGGTATGCCTGGGTAGGTAACTGTTAGAGTGGCTGTGCCTGACTTTAAGGGACAAACTTGAAAACTGAGTCTTCAGGAGGAAATGGATGTGCCATGAGGATAATTCTTCACTTGACTATTATCTTTATGATAGTTGAGGAGGAGCAAGAGATTGAAATTCCCCAGACTAGCTCTGATTTTATCTGTGAGCAAGACTGGTAGGTTACATGTGAAACAACCCTGTGTGCTGTATATAAAGGGAGCCAGGAAAAAACTTGATGAAATCACTTGATGTTGAACTTGGCTTTTCAATGTGCAACAGGGTCCGTTGTTCTCTTTCTAAGCCAGTGGGTTTACTTCTGTGATTTCTTGATCACAGAATGGCCTGGGTTGAAAAGGACCTTAAAGATCATGTAGTTCAACCCCCTGCTCTGGGCAGGGTTGCCAACCACTAGAGCAGGCTGCCCAGAGCCGCATCCAGCCTGGCCTTGAATTGCCTCCAGGGATGGGGCATCCACAGCCTCTCTGGGCAACCTGTTCCAGTGCCTCACCACCATCTGAGTGAAAAATTTTCTCCTAATTTCTAACCTAAATCTCCCCTGTCTTAGTTTAAAACCATTCCCCCTTGTCCTATCACTATCAACATATGTAAACAGGCATTCCCCCTCCTGTTTATACGCTCCCTTCAAGTACTGGAAGGCTGCAATGAGATCTCCCCAGAGCCTTCTCTTCTCTTGATGTCAGTGTTCCTCACCCACAGCTTATTTGGAAGCTGTGGCAGAAGACCTGGACAGACTTCTCTTAACTGGGCCAGCACATGTTAGATTATTACCGCTTATCATTTATTACCTCTTATAACTTTATTACCTTTATTTCCATTTATAAGATTATTACCACCTTGGGACTTTTTTGTTAGTTTCTGGGTTTGGTGGTTTCTGTTACTGACTTTGAAATGTCATTTTACCATTACTTGAACAGTCTGGAAAAGCACGTATGTGCACTAGAAATGGTATGCTGTTTGTTTGTTAGTTTGTTTGTGGGAAGGGAGGAGAATTACATTATTTTATATGTATACCTGCCTTCTTTAAAATAAAAATAAAAATAAAAATAAAAATAAAATAGACTGTAGTGGGCTCCTAAACAAATGCTTGTGTGGGAAGAGAAGTATATTATTTATTTGTAAATTACTGTAGCATTTTTTAGAATAAGCCATTGTGGAGGCTAGAAGAATCATAGAATCTTAGACTGGTTTGGACTGGAAGGGGCCTTAAAGATCATCTAATTCCAACCCGCCCCCTGCCATAGGCAGAGACATCTTCCACTACACCAGGTTGCACAAAGCCCCATCCAAACTGCCCTTTAATATTTTGGGGATGGGCCATTCACAGCTTCTCTGGGAAACCTCTTCTTTCTCTTTCTCTCAATATTTTTAAGATTTTTAAAATTTTAGTGCTTATTTTAAGATAATGTTAACATGAATTTTCTCTGGTTGGCTATATTTTCAGTACTTTTGTTTACAGAGGCACAATTTAGAGTGCTCCAGCTGAGTTTGGGCATCTTGAAGAATCATAGCACACTTGAAAGTTTCACAGAATCAGATAAACTGTTTAGGTTGGCAGGGACACCTGGAGGTCAGCTGTGCCAACTGAACTGCTCAAGCATGGATACTGATAGCATCTTGCCCAGGATAAACATTAACATTCTTTCCCATGCTGCATGCTGAAACGTTTTTGGGGATGGGCCATTCACAGATTCTCCAGGAAATCTACTCTTCTGGTCTGTAGTTCCTCAGGTCCTCCTTTCTGCCCTTTTTAGAAATGGGAGTGATGTTTCTCTTGTTCCAGTCACCAGGGACTTCACCTGACTTCCGTGACTTTTCAGATATGATGGAGAGTGGCTTGTCAACTACAACAGCCAGTTCCCTCAGGACACTGGGATGCATGTCCTTAGGCCCAATAGGCTTGTACCTGTTCACTTTCTTCAGGTGGTCTCGTACTTGCTCTTTGCTTACAGTGGGAGGGGACTTTGCTCTCTCAGCCCCTGCCTGGAGGTACAGGGACATGAGAGTGGTGGGAAGCCTGACTGACAGTGAACACTGAGGCAAAGTTGTTGAGTACCACAACTTCTCTACGTCTGTTGTTACCAGTTCTTCCTTCTCATTTATAAGAGGAGGTACACTCTCCTTGGCCTTTCTTTTCTGACCTACATATAGAATCTCTTTTTTCCTTTGCATCTCTTGCCGAGCTCAGATCCATCCATGCCTTGGCTTTCCTGGTCCCATCCTTGCACATGCAGACGGCATCCCTTGTACTCTTCCCAGGCAACATGTCCCTGCTTCTATTGCCAGCGTATTTCCTTCTTCCACCTCAATTTGACTAGCAGGTCCTTGCTCAGCCATGCCTTCCTGCCTTTCCTGCCTGATGTGTTACACACAGGGATGGAGAGAATCACAGAATCACAGAATCGTCTAGGTTAGAAGAGACCTCCAAGATCATCTAGTCCAACCTCTGTCCTAACACTAACAAGACCTCCACTAAACCATGTCACTAAGGACTACATCTAAATGTCTTTTAAAGACCTCCAGGGATGGCGACTCAACCACTTCCCTGGGCAGTCCATTCCAATGCCTAACAACCCTTTCAGTAAAGAAGTTCTTCCTAATATCCAACCTAAACCTCCCCTGGCGCAACTTTAGCCCATTCCCCCTCGTCCTGCCACCAGGCATGTGGGAGAATAGACCAACCCCCACCTCTCTACAGCCTCCTTTAAGGTACCTATAGGGAGTGATGAGGTCTCCCCTGAGCCTCCTCTCTCCAGGCTAAACAACCCCAGTTCCCTCAGCCGCTCCTCGTAAGACTTGTTCTCCAGACCCCTCACCAGCTTCGTTGCCCTTCTCTGGACTCTCTCAAGCACCTCGATGTCCTTCTTGTAGCGAGGGGACCAAACTGAACACAGTACTCGAGGTGCAGCCTCACCAGAGCCGAGTACAGGGGGACAATCACCTCCCTAGACCTGCTGGCCACGCTGCTTCTTATACAATCCAGGATGCTGTTGGCCTTCTTGGCCACCTGAGCACGCTGCCGGCTCATATTCAGCCGACTATCAACCAGTACTCCCAGGTCCTTCTCAGCCAGGCAGCTTTCCAACCACTCATCTCCCAGCCTGTAGCGCTGCTCGGGGTTGTTGCGCCCCAGGTGCAGGACCTGGCACTTGGCCTTGTTGAACTTCATACAGGTGGCCTCAGCCATCGCTCCAGCCTATCCAGATCCTCCTGCAGAGCCTTCCTTCCTCGAGCAGATCGACACATGCCCCTAACTTGGTGTCATCTGCAAACTTACTGAGGGTGCACTCGATCCCCTCGTCCAGGTCATCGATAAAGATATTAAGAGGACCGGCCCCAGCACTGAGCCCTGGGGGACTCCACTAGTAACCGGCCTCCAACTGGATTTGACTCCATTCACCACAAACTCTTTGGGCCCAGCCATCCAGCCAGTTTTTAGCCCAACGAAACGTACGCCAGTCCAAGCCACGAGCAGCCAGTTTTTTGAGGAGAAAGCCAGTTTTTTGAGGAGAGCTATTGCTCTCTCAGACTGTCCTGGTTTCAGGTAGGACAGAGTTAATTTTTCCTCCTAGTAGCTGGCAGGGTGCTATGTTTTGGATTAGAATGAGAAGAGCGCTGATAACATGCTGATGTTTTAATTGTTGTAGAGCAGTGCTTACACCAAGCCAAGGACTTTTCAGCTTCTCGCTCTGTCTTGCTAGCGAGCAGGCTAGGGATGCAGCAGGAGCTGGGAGGGGACAGACCCAGGACAGCTGACCCAAACTGGCCAAAGGGGTATTCCATACCATTCTGGCGTCATGCTGAACAATATATAGGGGTGGCTAGCCGGGGTGGGGGGCCGGCTGCTCGGGGATAGGCTGGGCATCGGTCAACGGGTAGTGAGCAATTGCATTGTGCATCACTTATTTCGTACACATTATTACTATTAATACTATTATTATTATTATTATTATTGTTATTCTTTTCCCTGTCTTAATAAACTGTCTTTTATCTCAACTCACAGACTTCACTTTCCCGTTTCTCTCCCCCATCCCGGAGTGGGAGGGGGAGGGTGAGCGAACGGCTGTGTGGTGTTTGACTGCCAGCCGGGCTAAACCACAACACAGACAAATGTCCTTAAAGAGCTGACAGCTCTAGTCAGTTCCTCTGTTCCAACAGTGTCTCATCCAACTAGTTCTTTAGACAGCTGAAAGTTCACTCTTTGGAAGTTCAGGGTCCTACTTTGCTCTTTGCCGGGTCCATGTTCCTCGAGATCACAAACTCAACCATGACCTTTTGCCTCAGTCTTCACCAACAGGAGCTCCAGCTACATAGCCCAGGGCCCAGAAGGCAAAGTCAGGGACTGGAAGAATGCTGAACTGCCCACTGTAGGAGAAGATCAGGTTTGAGACCAGCTAAGGAACCTAAAGGTGCACAAGTCCATGGGACCTGATGAGATGCATCCACGGGTCCTGAGGGAACTGGTGGATGTAGCTGCTAAGCTACAATCCATCAAATTCGAGAAGTCGTGTCAGTCCAGTGGAGTTCCCACTGACTGGAATAGGGGAAACATAACCCACGTTTTTTAAAAGTGTAAAAGGAAGACCCGGGAATTACAGGCCGGTCAGTCTCACCTCTGTGCCCCAGCAAGATCATGGAGCACCACTCAACCAGGGTGTGGTCACTGCAGCCCAGACTGACTCAGTCTTAACCTCTTTAATGAGTTCATCTGCATTGGTGGGCACCAGGCCCTAGTAACGTTGCTCCTCTGATTGGATTGTCTGATACCTTGACCAGGAAGTTACCCTTGAATCCAAGAGTCTCCTGGATTGCTTACAGCCTGCTACGTAGCTTTCCCAGCAGGCATCCGGGAGGTTGAATCTCCCATTGTGATGAAAGCCTGTGAGCATGACACTTCTTGTAGCTGAAGCAAGATGGCCTCATCAACAGGCTCCTCTTGATCGGGTGGCCTGTAGTAGACCCCAACCACAAGGTGTTTGGCCCTTATTTTAACCCACAAGCTCTTCAACCTGTCCCATAGCTGTTTGTCAGAGGCATCTCTTTGCAATCAATCCATTCCCTAACATAGGGAGCAACATCCCGTCCCTCCTTCCCTGCCTGTCTCTTCTGAAAAGCTTTGTAACACTCAATTGGTCTGTTCCAGTTGTGCGATTTGTCCCACCATGTTTCCTTG
Organism: Cygnus atratus; assembly: GCF_013377495.2. Lineage (NCBI taxonomy): Eukaryota > Metazoa > Chordata > Aves > Anseriformes > Anatidae > Cygnus > Cygnus atratus. The sequence continues at coordinate 34,821 of NC_066379.1, forward strand.
ATAGCACTTAGATCATAGTTTTCAAATTTACACCGTGGTTTCCAACCCTCTTCTCTCTTTCCTGTGCTGCATGCATTGGTGTAGAGGCACTTCAGCTGGGCTATTGGTTATACAACCTTTCAGAGAAACGCTTCCTAATTGCTTTGAGACAGCTCACCTACAAGACATTATAGTAACAGGTTAGCTTCCCTACAAGATGCCTATGAGATATCAGTGGTCAATGTTTTTTCTCTCATGCAACTGACAGGGCAGTGAGGAATATAATTCTTCCTCCACCACCTAGAGAAGAAAACAGATGAGGCAGAAACTGTCAAAATGCTTCAGCGTGGTATTTCATAATCTGGATTGAGTTAATCACATAGCTTCCATGAAGACCTAAAGTAATGACTTGCTGCAGTGTTGTAGCCAGTGCCAAGGTGGCAGAAATAATAATTACTGACTGCCTGTTCTTCTGTATCCTCACTTTAAGAAAAGTACAATTATAGCTCACTTAAACAGTGGTGAATCCCTAATCCAGAATATCTGACTGTATGGAGAAAGAACAGTTCCAGTCCAGCATACCCAGAAACTTCTCAGTGGCCTTCTTAGGAAGGCTTGAGGGAATCTGTCTTAACCAGAGGTAGCTCAAGATGGTCTTCATAACTTCCACTGGCTCCTGGAAGGTCATAGGATGTATCACATGTGAAAGGAAGGGTCTGTGTAAGAAAGGTCTCTCTCCAATTGATGTTTTCATCTCATCCTGTGGGACAGTGGCTGGTGAGTTTCTCTGCATAATAACTCTATCTCAAAGTTGTGGATATGTTTCATAGAGCTATGAGTTTCATGAAGATAGCATACAGAAGTAGCTTTGCTATATTCTGGGATTAGTTGGTATCTTCTTATATTGCTGTGGGCAACATGAAGTTTTATAAAAGAGTTTGTACTCTAAAAACATGTATTTTTTATGTATTTTTCTTTATAGTAAGTGTGTTTTCTAGATGGAGAGAGTTAAAGAAGAAAGACAATTAAAACATTTTTTCTTCTAACTTAGACCCTTCATCCATTAACTGTTCATATTGTTCTTTTGATTACATGCTATGATTAAAAAGTACCAATGTGTCATATCATTAATTGTGATAAATTTAATATAGTAAAATATTCCTTAACTTTAATTTATTAATCATATACATTTGTTGCCATTTGGCACTTTCTTTTTTTTCTCATATATATTTTTTATCTCTCTCAAAATTCATTAATTTTAAAGAAATGATCAGCATCATTAGCAAAAACAGGACCCCATTTTCAACTAAAATGAGCATTATCAAATTGCTATTATTGTTATTATTTTTTCTGAATGTATTTCTCCCCTAGAATGGTTCTCGGGTGTTTTCACGCAGGAGGAGCAAGGCTTGTGTTGTGTGGCAGGACATGGGAGAAGTTGGAAGCCTTGTATGATGCTTTTAATAGTGTGGCAGACCCCAGCATGGTAAGTGCTTCCTCACTGTGCTTTGAAAATTGAGAAGTTGAGGGTAAACACCTCTTCAGGTACATAAAGTGCATTTTAAATACACTAAAATGAGGTATACATGAAACTTGCATCACTGTTAATAAAGATTTTTGGTCGTCCACGTAATACACCCAACAGATTCCGAGAGAGAAAGAGACTAAACACCTTGAAGATCTTCAGAGCATGATGCAAAATAAGTCAGAAATCCTGCTCTCCCAAATCAAGATAATGCTAATGAACGGCCGTGCATTTTGAACAAAGACCTGCCCCAAACCATACAACTAGAAATGCTAGGTAGAGGGATCTGCCTCATTCAAATGTAAGAGATCCAAAATTCTCATTAATTGCACAAAACATCCACAGTTTTCACATAGTAAGAGTGCTCAAAAAGGGGAGATGGTCTAAAGTTGAATTTAATCTCCACTACTCTGGGAGGAATTCCCAGCTAGCAAGCTATGGAGCACACTAAGAGTTCCTTTTTTCATTACCACTGGGTCACCATGTAAGTAGACATGCGAGACCTGTAAAGTCTGCCATGCTGCCAAAGGTAGTTTCTTGGAAGGTGTTTATTGATGTTCATGGAAAAGCTTTCCTTCCATGATCAACAGATGCCTCAACTCATTCCCAGGCATAGGTGTTCCTGAAGACATCAAACATTCTATAGCCCCTGGTCACCAGACCAAGAGATACTGCATTTGGCCCTTTTTCTGCAGTGACTTTTCACTTGTTGCTACATAAAAGTCATCTTTTGCAAGCAATCATATAAGTGTATCAGTTTGGATATCGTATAGTTAAACAAACCATCCTTACTTTCTACATTCCCCCTGTAACTTCAATCCCTTCATGTACATGTAAATCATCTTTCAAAGCACTATATCCTAGATTGATTCTGTGCTCAGCAAATTTCTCCAGAGGGCTGCTTATGAAAAGGACCGTCATTAAGTGCTAGGAGTCACCCTAGTGGGTATCTATGTGCCTTCACTGATTACAAAACAGAGACAAAACTCAGGGGATAGAATCAATCCAACCCTATCTTCCCATGATGTTCTACTTTATGCACCTACATCTGAATATCAGAGTACATGACTACTTACTCCTGAGCTACACTCTTTCTAGAATGGGTTAATAAGAAAAAAATCAAGGTTTTTATGAGAGTGGTAAAAGCACTTTCTTCAGATATAGTGGTAAATTATAAGAATTCTCTTTTTAAGCAATAGAAATACATTTTTATATAACAGGAATCCTTTGAAATAATTCTTTTCTTTGTTAGACTTATACACCAAAGCTCATTCTTCTGGATATCTCAGACATAGACTGCATTCAAGATGTAGCTAGGGAAATCCTGGATTGCTATGGATGTGTGGATGTACTGATCAACAATGCAAGTATGAAGGTTAAAAGGAGCAGTGCAGAGCATTTCTTTGGAACTTGATAAAAAGATAATGGATGCCAACTATTTTTGGACCCTATAACATTACCAAGGTATTTTAATTTTCTTTTTTTTTACCAATTTTCCTGTTACTACTTAAAGCTTGAGATCCAAGTCACTGGGCTTCGCTATAATCCAGAACAAATCTGTGAAAATCAGTGGACTGAAATTGAGGTGATGAGATCAAAATCAGACTGCCTGAGCTTGGAAATAGATATTGTCCAAGTGCTAAATAAGCAGGCATTTGAAAGTCACACACACAATATATATATATTAATGTCTACTTATTATGTTTTGTTTATGGTGACTCTTTTAGTTATGTGCTTGCTACCTTTGTTACAAAGACAACTATTTTCAAAGTGCTTGCAAGGATACAGATAGGCTGACAAATAAAAAACATTAATGTACCTAAATCTGCATGTAGAATCCAAGTTCAGTCTAGAAGACACCCAGTGAAGGAGCAGACCTCAACAAATTATGCCCAGACACAAATAACTTCAGTATTTAACTTCTCTGTTGTTTCAGGGAGGTATTGAAATGCCTTAGAACTCGAGGAAGTGCTTGATCCTGAAAAGTGCAGAATTAAGTCCTTAAATATTAAACATGTATCATGGCATTCTGAAGAGTACGAAACTTTGTTCATTATGTCTTTGTCCATTTCCTTTTTTTTTTCTTTTCTTTTTTTCCTTATCTTTTAACTCTATCCTTTGTAGTCCCAAGACCTTCAAAAAATCATTCCAATAATCTTGTTCAGTGTATTGCTGAGATTTCAGCACTTGGGAAAACACTAAAGAAACAATTGGCTTCTGCTCTGTTTGTTTCCCTAGGTATTCCATTCCCATTCCATTTCCATTCCATTCCATTCCATTCCATTCCATTCCATTCCACTCCATATTCCATTTCATTCCACTCCATATTCCATTCTTGTTTCCTTAGGTATTCTGTTTTTGAATCAGATTTTGGAATAGGTTCAATACAAAAAGTGCATCAGCTCTTCAGTACTGTCTTTACCTTCCTCTCAACTGCATCTGTCTTGCTTCTCTAACTCATGATGTGACAACACATTTTTCCTTTCCTTTTATATACAAACATAGCCACTACATTAACTATTTAACAAAAATCATTCAGTCACTCTGTTATTCAGGTGGACTTTCTAATAGGAATTTTAGACACTCATGACCACTGTCTGCTTAGTAGGATACCAGCTTTCAATCTTTCCAAGAGTATTTTTCTGCTTTTTTTCCAGTCTATATGCGATTTGCACTAGGAATGAGCTGAAAACTGCCTTCTATTTCTTCTTCAATTTTTGTTTTGATTTGGTTTTCATTTTGCTAAATCCAGAACAATTGAAAACGTATTTTCTGTCCATTAAAGCTCTTCCCTTATGAATTAAAACATCTTTGAGCTTCTGTCTCCAGACATTTTTTTAATCTCATCTAATGAAATATGTGAAGCTTTAACTCAAAATTTAAGCCAAGACGGAATCCTGTTGACAGCAGTAAGTTGTAATGGCCTGAGAAGCCTCACCTGAAAGCCCTCTCTCACCCCTGTCCTATAAGCCAGAATACTCATTTCAACTGAGGCCTGGCCTTTAGTGCTTACTTGGGATTTGTTGTACATATACCTGTCTGTGGTCTGCCTTCTGGATGAGCCTTAGACCTAGTTCATGGCTTGTCTTGCCTGGGACTGCCAATGGACTGTGTTATGAGCACCAGCTCTGGCCACCACAGTCCTATGGGACTGTTTTCTGTCAATGGACAGTCTACCCTGGGTTGGTTTTGGCTCCCACTTTGTCTTTCTATGTAGGACAGCTGGCCCTCACTGCTCCCGAATAAGATCAGTCAAAAGTTATTTAAGCATTTTTTGCCCTTTTTTGAGTGTTATCATTCCAGAGAAGTCTGATTTTTCTTGGGAAGTCTCAAATTCACAAGGTTTCAAACTCTTTTGCCCTTCTTCCTTGTCTTAGTACCACAGCAATTTAGAGTAACTCAGTAGCTTCAGTTCCACGATATTAAAACAAAATTATTCTTGACCACCTTCACAGTAAAGATTTTTTCGTATACCTACTCTGAACTGCTGTGGTATAGCTTTTGTGCCATCCTGCATGTCCCGTCATCAGTTATCAGGAGGAGACCAGCACCCTCCACTCTCACTTGTTCTCCTCAGGAACTTGTAGAAAGTAAAGAGGTCAGCTCTTGGACTTTTCTACAGAGCAAACAAAACAAGTGTCCTCTGCCTCTCCTATAAGACATCTTCCAGTCTTTTTTACCGGGTTTTGTTGCCTCTTTTGGATGCTTCAAGGACTATCTTCAATTTCCAGCTACCAGATTTTGTGATTTTTTGATTGCAGTATGGAGAAAACCGTCATTCAAACCTACATTCAAAACTTTATCACTCACTGAGGCAATCAGTTCTGGTGCAGGTCTGTTCCACAGCAGGAGCAAGGGACAGACGTTTGCAGGTGTTTCCTGAGCCAGGAAAACCACAGGGGAGCACAGATTGCAGGCAGCTCTTGCAAGAGTGGCTGATGAGATGTGGGAGGGGGCCAGCAGTAATGGCAGCCATCCCTACTCCCACAAAAGGCAGCTGTAGTAATTGCCAGTGACCTGGATCACTGAGAAAAGGACAGGCAAACAGGGTGTGTTGTGTCAAACCAGGGTGTGGCACAGTAGTTTGCATCGGCAATTTCCACATGAAAGCATGCAGGGGCGGGTGCTGTCACTCTGCCACTTCAATGGCGGTTGTAACCTGCTGGCAAAGAGCTTCAGTCATAGTATCCAACTAGCAGAAAGCTATGTCCTCTGTGGACCTCTCTAGCCACAGTAACCAACAGCTATCCAGACAGATGCTCCCAAGGCAACATGCACAGCCATCCAGGTCTCAGGCTGCAGGGTGTGTCCAAGTTTTCTGTCAGTATCTGACAACAGCAGTGAATACACCCTGTGGGAGGTGTGCCCAGGTAGAAGAATGCTCAGTGTGGTGATAGAGCTTTATGAGGAGGTAAGCATGCAGAGGAATACCAGGGAGTCAGAGAAGGAAATGACTGTTGGAATCGTACACTACCATCCCGAGACACATTTTGTCAGCCAGCCACAACACAAGAAATGAAGGATCCCCTTCCCTCTCACCAAAGGCAGGAAGGGATCTTTGGTAACAGAGAAAACTGCCACCAAAACCTCATCCCTGGATATTGGGAGAGCAGATTAAGGCTGCTCAGGGAACTAGTTGGTGGAGGATCATTGGGAAACAGCTTTTTGAAGGTGTGAGGCCCATCAGTGCTGATCGCTTTTTTTAAATACAACCTCTTAAGAGCACAGGAAAATGCAATTCCAAAATGTTGTTAAGTCAAGCAGATAGGGCAGAAGGCCAGTTTGAACTTAGCAGGGATCTTCTAGAGCTAGGTGTAAAAGGAAGTGTATGGCTAAGACTATGGAAGTGAGTGGGCAACATGAGAGGACTAAGAGATGTCGTCACCACTGCAGGGAGAAAATCATGTAGCAAAGATCAATTAGAGTGAAGCTGGACATTGCAGGTGGGGGACAATTAAAAAGGGCTTTATTAAATACGTTAATATCAAAAGGAGGACAGAGATAACCATTGGTCTGCTACAAACTTATTTTCCTTTTATGACAAGGTTACTCACCTAGTTGAACAAGAGAAGCTACTTGACATAAGCTTTCGGGATTTCAGCAAGGCTTCAGTACTGTTTTCTCACAGTATCCCTCTGGACAAAATGTCCAGCATATGGCTAGACAAATACATAATATGATGAGTGAAAAATTGACTGATGGTCAGGCTCAAAGGGTGTAGTAAATAGGGTACATCAGGCTGGTAGCCAATCACTAGTGAGCTTCCCCAGGGCTCATTTTGGGCCCAGTCTCTTTACTGTATTCCTAAATTCATTTCATAAATTCATAAAATGCAGGACTCAGAAGTATACTAAGTTTGCTGATGATATTAAATGAGGAGGAGCTACTGACTCACTGAAGGCAGAGGGGCTTGCCAAGAGTTCTTGACAAGTTAGAGGTCTGGACAATAACCAACTGCATGAAGATCAACAAGACTAAGTGTCAGATTCTGCACATGGAACAGGGTAACCCTGGATATATATACAGATTAGGGGAAAAGAAGATGGAGAGCAGCGCTCTGGAAAGGGATCTGGGAGTTCTGGTCAACAGCAAATTAAATTTGTGTAAGCTGTGTGCCCTGACAACCAAAAAGGCCAATCATATTCATCATGCATCATACCCATGCATCATACCCATGCATCATACCCAGCATTGCTAGCTGGTCGAGGGAAGTGATTGTCCTGTTCTACTCTGCACTGGTGAGACCTTACCTCACCAGCTGCATACAGTTTGGGGCACCACCATATAAGGACATAAAACTATTAGAGAGCATCCAAAAGGGGGCTACAAAATGGTGAAGGGTCTAGAGGGAAAGAGGTATGAGGAGCAGCTGAAGTCACTTGGTTCACTCATCCTGGAGAAGAGGAAATTTAGGGGAGATCTCACTGTGGCCCACAGCTTCCTCACAAGGAGGAGTAGAGGGAAGGCACTGATCTCTTCTGTCTTGTGACCAGTGATAGGACCCAAGGGAACAGCATGAAACTGCATCAGGGGAGGTTCAGGCTGGATATTAGGAAAAAAGTTCTTCAATGAGAAGGTGGTCAGACACCAAAAGAGGCTCCCCAAGGAAGTGGTCATGGCACCAAGCCTGTCAGAGTTTAAGAAGCATTTGGACAACACACTCAGAAATTTGATTTTTTTGGTTTGATTTTTGGGTGACCATCTGTGGAGTCAGGAGTTGGATCCTTGTGGGCCATTCCAACTCAGGATGTTCTATGATTCTATAATTTGTTAAAATGTTGCTATCCTTAATGCAGCTGTCACTTTTTTTTTTTTTCACTAAATATATTGAGCTGTTTTACTTTCTTGCCTTTTTCTTTCTATTTATTTTTTCAGCCATTCTTCCCAATATGATCTCAAGAAGAACTGGCCAAATTGTTCTAATTAATAATATCCAAGGAAAAATAGGAATCCCATTTCGTGCAGCTTGTAAGTTATACATTCATATAACATAAATTTAAAAGTATACATTTATAAAATATTCATTCTAATGTATAAATTGTGAATATTCCATGAATATTTAGTTATTAAAAATGTTAATTTGCAGCCTTATTCAGTAAGAATAAGAAGTGGAACTCAAGAAGAAACAGTTAAAGTACTGTGAAGCTTAATTTCTGCCTAAGATGCCTGAGGATAGGAAGGTATCAAATGTGACAGCAAGGTTTTTTAAGTTCTTGGGAGGGATTCAGGGGACAATGAACCTGTAGTTCTAATATCTTGTGGTGGCTTCACACTGATAGGCAGCTAAGTTCCACCACGCAACTCTCTTCACTCCCCTCCTGAAAAGAACAGGGGGAGAAAATATTATGAAAAAAGGCTCATGGATTGAAATGGGAAACAGTTCAATTAAAGGAGAGGGAAGGGAAAAAAATCAAAGGAAAGGAAAAAATAAAAAATCAAAGGCCACATGGAAGGAAAAGGAGAAAACAATTATTCTCTACTTCCTATCAGCAAGTGATGTTCAGCCACATTTTAGGAATCAGGGCCTCAATATATATAGTGGTTGTTCAGAAAACCAACACTTTCATAATGAGAGTCGCTCCCTTCCTCTTCCCCTTCCTCAGCTTTTATGCTGAGCATGATGCCATACAGCGTGGAATAACCTTTTCACCAGTTTAGGTCAGCTGTCCTGGCAATGTCCCTTCTCCACTTCTTGCCCACCCCCAGCTTACTGGTCTTTAGGTGTGAGGTTGGGGGTTGGAGACACAGTCTTTATGCTGTGCCAGCTTTGCTCAGCAGTTGCCAAAACATTGGTGCAGTATCAATACAGTTGTAGCTGCAAGTGCAAAGCACAGCACCACATGGTCTGCTGTGGGGAGAGTTAACTCCATCCTAGCCAAACCTAGTACATATCTGCACTGGGTATTTTAGTAGAAACCAGTAAAGAAGAAAGTAACTGTATAAATATAACATAATGGTGGAGGGAGATTAACTACTGCTTTGTATAGAGAGCTCATGACTCATGCACTTAATGGAGTTCTCTACAGTAGATTAAAAGGAGATGTATTTATTGTATTCTGCTTGGCTTTCCATAAAATTTTCAGGAAGGTGTTTTACTCAAAGGTCTTAATGAAACTAAGCTGTCTTGAATTATGATGAAAGGTCTTCTCATTCATAAAATACAAAGATAGAAAATATAAGATAGATGTAAATAGACAGTTTTCACTGAGACATGAGGTCAGAGCAGGTGATAGACTGAAACAGAAGTCCCACAAGACCTTGGGATTGTGACACATGCTAGGATTCATGAAAGCAAAATACAGTGACAGAAACAGTAAGAAAAAGAATAGAGAAAAAAAAATCCTGTCATAATGCCTTTGTATAAATCTATACAGCGCCCACATATTGAACATTGCGGGCAATTCTGGTGTCTCCATCTCAAAGGAATTATGATCACAGAATTACTGAGTGCACCCTCAGAAAGTTTGCCAATGACAACAGACTGTGTGGTGCTGGAGGATGCCATCCAGCAGGATCAAGCCCAAGTACAAGGGTCCTGCACTTGGGTTGAGGCAATCCTAAACACAACTACAGGCTGGGTAGGGAATTAATTGAAAGCAGCACATGAGAAAAAGGACCTGGGAGTGCTGGTGGATGAGAAGCTCAGCATGAGCTGGCAATGTGCAATTGCAGCCCAGAAAGTCAACTGTGTCCTGGGCTGCATCAAAAGAAGTGTGGCCAGCAGGTCAAGGGAGGTGATTCTCCTCTTCTCTGCTCTCGTAAGACCCCATCTGGAGTACTGTGTTCAGCTCTAGGATCCACAGCACAAGAAGGACACAGATGTGTCAGCAGCCTTCCAGTGTTTAAAGGGGACCTACAGGAAAGATGGGGAGAGAGTCATTATCAGGGAGTGTAGCGATAGCACAAAGAGATACTGGTTTTGAACTAAAAGAAGGTAGAACTCAAATTATTCTATGATTCAATGATTCCTGATGTCAGTGTGGTGGTTTTACTTGGCTGGGCAGCTGGCCTCCACCACAACTGCTTTCTCACTCCCCCTCCTCAAAGGGAAAGGGGGAGAAAATATGATGAAAAGAGCTCAAGGGTTGAGATAAGGACAGGGAGATTACTCAACAATTATCGTCACAGGGAAAACAGACTCAGCACTGGGAGATTAATGTGATACCTATTACTAACAAGCTAGAGCAGTGAGAAACTGAAAAAAAAAAAAACCTTAAAACCACCTTCCCCCCATCCACACTCTTCTACATCCTCCTGCCAAGTAATGCAGGGGAACAGGGAATGGGGGCAGGGGTCGGTCCATGACGTTTCATCTCCACCACTCCTTCATAGTCACTCTCTTCCCCTGCTCCAGCATGTGGTCCCTCCCATGGGATGCCATCCTTCCCAAACTGATCCTGCCTGGGCTTCCCACAGGCAGCAGCTCTTCAAGAACTGCTTCAACAGGGGTCCCCCATGAGCGGCAGCTCCCACCAGATCCCCTGCTCATGCATGGTCTCCTCTCCATGGGCTGCAGCTCCCGCTCAGGGCCTGCTCCTGCAGGGGCTCTCCATTGGCTACAGCCTCCTTCAGGCTGGATCCACCTGCTCCACTATGGTCTGCTCCATGGTCTGCAGCATGGAAATCTTCTCCACTGTGGTACACCATGGGCTGCAGGGCGACAGCCTGCTCCACCATGATCCTCTCCACAGCCTGCAGGGGAACTTCTACTCTGATGCCTGGAGCACCTCCTCCCCCCCTCCTTCTTCACGGACCTTGGTGTCTGCAGAGCTGTTCCTCACTCCTCACTCTCCCAGCTGCTGTTGTGCAGCAGATTTTTAACTTTTCTTAAATTTTCTCTCACAGCCGCACAACCAACATTGCTTATTGGCTTGGCTCTGGCCAGCAGTGGGTCCCTTTGGAGCCAGCTAAAACTGACTCTTATGAAGAACTGACTCTTCTCACAGAGGCCATTCCTACAGACCACCAACCCCACCCACCCTCCCAAAAAAAAGAAAAAAACTTGCCATATTAACCCAATATAGTACCGTGGCACAAAGTCCTGGAGGGAAGAGGAGCCCAAAAAATCTGGTTAATATTCAAGGATCACCTTCTCCAAACTCAGGAGAGATGCATCCCAACAAAGAGGGATTGGAATTAGATGATCTTTAAGGTCCCTTCCAACACAAGTCATACTACGATTCCATGATTCTATGGTTCTATGGTTCTATGACAGGCAGGAGAGATGAGAAGGAGCTTTCGCCCTCTAGGTCAATGGATGAACATGGAGCTCCTGACCAAACTCAAGCAGAAAAAGGAGGCCTACAGAGGGTGGAAGCAAGGAGAGATATCCCGGGAGGGATACAGAGATATTGCCTGGGCAGCCAGGGACCAGGTTAGGAAAGCCAAAGCCCTTTTAGAATTAAATTTGGCCAGAGACATCAAGGGCAAGACGAAAAGCTTCTATAGGTACGTCAGCGATAAAAGGAAGGCTAGAGAAATTGTGGGCCCTCTCCGGAAGGAAACGGGAGATCTGGTCACCCAGGATATGGAGAAGGCTGAGGTACTCCATGACCTTTTTGCCTCAGTCTTCACCAACAGGAGCTCCAGCTACATAGCCCAGGGCCCAGAAGGCAAAGTCAGGGACTGGAAGAATGCTGAACTGCCCACTGTAGGAGAAGATCAGGTTTGAGACCAGCTAAGGAACCTAAAGCTGCACAAGTCCATGGGACCTGATGAGATGCATCCACGGGTCCTGAGGGAACTGGTGGATGTAGCTGCTAAGCTACAATCCATCAAATTCGAGAAGTCGTGTCAGTCCAGTGGAGTTCCCACTGACTGGAATAGGGGAAACATAACCCACGTTTTTTAAAAGTGTAAAAGGAAGACCCGGGGAATTACAGGCCGGTCAGTCTCACCTCTGTGCCCAGCAAGATCATGGAGCACCACTCAACCAGGGTGTGGTCACTGCAGCCCAGACTGACTCAGTCTTAACCTCTTTAATGAGTTCATCTGCATTGGTGGGCACCAGGCCCAGTAACGTTGCTCCTCTGATTGGATTGTCTGATACCTTGACCAGGAAGTTACCCTTGAATCCAAGAGTCTCCTGGATTGCTTACAGCCTGCTACGTAGCTTTCCCAGCAGGCATCCGGGAGGTTGAAATCTCCCATTGTGATGAAAGCCTGTGAGCATGACACTTCTTGTAGCTGAAGCAAGATGGCCTCATCAACAGGCTCCTCTTGATCGGGTGGCCTGTAGTAGACCCCAACCACAAGGTGTTTGGCCCTTATTTTTAACCCACAAGCTCTCAACCTGTCCATAGCTGTTTGTCAGAGGCATCTCTTTGCAATCAATCCATTCCCTAACATAGGGAGCAACATCCCGTCCCTCCTTCCCTGCCTGTCTCTTCTGAAAAGCTTGTAACACTCAATTGGTCTGTTCCAGTTGTGCGATTTGTCCCACCATGTTTCCTTGATAGCACTTAGATCATAGTTTTCAAATTACACCGTGGTTTCCAACCCCTCTTCTCTCTTTCCTGTGCTGCATGCATTGGTGTAGAGGCACTTCAGCTGGGCTATCAATTGCATCAGATTTTTTGCTTTTTAGAGGAGCCCTTTCTAATTCCCCTTGGGCAATTCACAGATATTTTCCTGCTGCTTCCTTAAGTATCAGTGTTCCCAGGCTCTTCTCTGTCACCCAGAAGTACATTCCCTTCCTCTGCTGAATTTAGTTTAAAGCTGTTAATAAGTCCAGCCAGCTTGCTGCCCAGAACACTCTTGCCCCCCCGGTTAGGTGAACCCTATCCAGTGTCAACATGCACATCTCTCAAAGGTGCGCCTCATATCATAGAACCAAAAACCTTGAGCATGGCACCAGCCATGCAGCCAATCATTCACCTGATCCGTTCACATCCTTCTTCTTCGATCCTGTTCTCCAGCTGGGTGGAAAGAGAACACTATCTGCACACTTGATCCCTTCAACATCCTTCTAAGGGACATAAAATCCCTTTTTTATTTCAGAGTTTCCTTGTTGCAGCTTTGTTCTACATTCGTGCATGAATACTAATGGGTGGTAATCTTCTGTTTTTACAAGGCTTGGTAGTGTCTTCCTGATATACCAATTACAAAAGTATAGTAGTAAGTATAAGAACTGCAAAAACAGCTCAGAAAAGAAACAACACATTGATGGAACATGTGAAATGGTTTCCATCTAGGAAACAGCCAATTGTTTCAGGATATGCTCTAGATGTATAAAATCATGAGTATCTAAAAGAGAAACTTTTTACAATGCCTCTACCTATATCTATTTTGCATGAAATGGAACTGACAGAAGTAGAATTTCAAAACAAATGAAGGGAGTTTCTTGCCATTCCTGAAGCTCACATGACATTTTTTAGATTGTATTCTGGACAGATGGATTTCCAGCACAAACCAAGTCAAAAACAGGATGAATGAGTGCTTTGCAGCTCTTAGCACAAAAGTGTAGTTTTTGGTCAGGATTCATAGACTATTACCCTTACTTAATACCATTGTCAATAAAAAGGGGCCAACAGCAACTGAGAAAAAAATCCATGACAATCATTTACTTTAAAATTAACTTTGATAATAAAAACCTCTGTCATTCCTGCTGGAGAGCCAAAGCCTAATTTCTTTGCGAAACACTAGTAGACCTGCATTCCAGGAATGATTATGTATCTCACTGTATTTTATTGATGTATCACAAACAGCAGCATCATATGATGTGGAGACCCATCTGTTTCAGCTGTCTGTCTACCAAAGACAGTTTCAAACTGTAGAGATGATAGAGGTACTATTCTTGAACCAAGAACTTAATGTTTCTAACTGGGAGAACCAGACACATACTCTTTCATATGCATAGGGAGACTCATACATATACTGGACATATTCATCCTATACAAATCATTTGCTTTTGTTTGTTTTCAAAGTGTCATATGAAAATTTCACTGGCTGAAATAATTCACCACTCTTATGTCTTTTGGCTAATCATTCCCTGATCAGTTTTCTAAACATCGATGCTTTATGGAACACTATCATATATTCATATCAATACATCCAAACACCCTTATATTTCTTTTCTTTCTTTTAGATGCTGCTTCTAAACATGCTGCTGTAGGCTTTTTTGATTGTCTTAGAGCTGAAATGGAAGAATTTGATATTTCTGTCAGCACTGTGAATCCAACATTCATCTATTCATACCATCATCAACCAGTATCTGGCAATTGGGAGGCATCAATTTGGAAATGTAAGGAACAGATTTTGAAAGAGGCCCATATGGCAATATGGAAGCTTTTCCCAGGAAGAAGAAGGGAGCACAAGGAAAAGAATGGAAATAACAGAAAAGATATACAGGTTAGAGGAGGAAAAGAAAAGAGAGATTGGAGAAGAGGAGCATGGTGAAAAAAAGGAGGAACATGTAAAGGGACAACATCATGTGAGAAAAGAAATACAGCAGTGCATACAGGTAGAGGTGGGCATGATCCCAAGGAACACTCCAATTGCACTCAAGTTGCTCATTCCCTTACGGAAGATCTTAGAGTGTATGGTCAGGAAATATGAAAGAGGGGAAGAAGAAAAATTGAAAGTGTATAGGAACTTAACTAACTTAACTGATGCACCAACTGTATATCCTTTCACCACCATTGCCTCAGGTGTGCCTGCCTGTCTGTATTTCTCATTCCTCTTTGTTTGATCTTACAGTCTTTTTCAGAAAGGTGGAATATGGTGTGCATCCAGTGGAGGTGGCAGAAGAAGTCTTGCGCACAGTGAATAGTAAGAAGCAGGAGGTACTTATGGCCAACCCTATCCCCAGAGCAGCAGTTTACATTCGCACCTTCTTCCCTGAGCTGTTCTTTGCCATTGTTGCCTCAGGGATTAGGGAAAAGATGAAGACAGAAGAGGACATTTGATTTTGTTCATCTCTTGTCCCTGCTTATGACCTGAATAAAATTTATGTTTCAAATGTCAATGCTTTCTGCTACTATTATGGGTGGAGTAAAGCAAGAGACTGCTTCCATAAACCAGTCAGTGTTTCACTTAATGATTCACTTAATGGGTCGCTTAATGATTCTGGAGGCAATGTTAAAGCACACGCAGGACAAGGAGGTGCTCTGAGACTGCCAGCACAGCTTCAACAAGGGCCAATGAAGAATCATAGAATCACAGAATCATAGAATCATAGAATCATAGAATCATGGAATGGTTTGTGCTGGAAGGGACCATAAAGGTCATCAAATTTCAACCCCCCTGCCGTGGGTGGATACATCTTCCACTAGACCAGGGTGCTCAAAGTCCCATCTAACCTGGCTTTAAACACTTCCAGAGACGGGGCATCCACAGAGTCTCTGGGAAAGCTGTTCCAGTGCCTCACCACCCTTAAAGGCACTCACATGATTGAGTCTCACTAAATGATTCGCTGCCATTGTCACCCATTCATCCATGGAACTTCCACTCATCTGGATTTAGTGAATATGAGAAGATATGTTGCACCAGTGTGAGGAAAACGTCTCCATCACTGTTTTAAGAAGTGATTCCCAATCTAAATTGGCAGATCAAAACCTGGGGAACCTGCAACAACTTATCAGAATAGTCTGCCAGTGCTAGGACTGATGGGGCCTTACAGGAACAAAAGGTTGGGGAATGAGGGAGATGTGGGAGACAGAGGAGAAAAGGGAAAAAAAAAAAAAAAAGTGGCATTAGAGCCCCGATTTGAGAGACAGATTTTGCTTTTCAGCTGTACACATGCCACTGAATATTTTGCAAAGGAGGCATAAAAATAATGCAAAATCTCACTGTATTTATATTCCCTGTGTATAGTCAAAGGGTCAAATTCTGCCCCAAGATTTGAAATGAAGCATTTGCTAGGAAGAAACACTCATTCTCATATCACAGCACAGGATTTAACCCATTCCACAAAGATGCATTCTGCTGATCTACTCTTTCATAACAGTATATGTGTTCCCTAGTTTTTAGTAAAATTTTTCAACAAAGAAAAGAAAAAAATTAAAAAAGGAACCACAACCCCAACTGCATGGAAAGTACAAGCTAAAATTAACAGCTTGGTTGCTATTTCCCGTCACCTTGTATTTGATTCCCAGATGTACTATCCCAGCAGACAGACACTGGGGAGTTTAGAAGTTACATCAGCATCGGAGTAAAGAACATCTGCTCGATGTCTAATCTAAATCTACCCTTTTTTAGTTTAAAACCATTACTCCTTGTCCCATCACTATACTCCCTGATGAACAGTCCCTCCCTTTCCTCTAGGCCCCCTTCAGGTATTGGAAAGTCACTATAGGGTCTTCCTGGAGCCATTTCTTTTCCAGGCTGAACAACCCCAGCTCCTTCAGTCTCTCTTCAGAGGAGAGGTGCTCCAGCCCCTTGATCATATCTGCGGTCTTCCTGTGGACTTGTTCAAATATGTCAAATTTTTTAATGTCAAATATGTCAAATATGTTCAAATATTTCCTCTGTGTGCTGGAGGCCCCAGAGCTGAACACTGTACTCGAGGTGGGGTCTCACAAGAGCAGAGTAGAAGGGGAGAATCACCTCCCTTGACCTGCTGGCCACACTTCTTTTGATTGCAATTACACATTGCCGGCTAGTGTTGAGCTTCTCATCCACCCGCACCCCTAGGTCCTCCTCAGGGCTGCTTTCAATCCTTTCTCCACCCAGCCTGCATTTGTGCTGGGATTGCCCGGACTCAGGTGCAGGACCCTTGGACTTGGACTTGTTGAACTTCATGAAGTTCACACAGGCCCACCTCTCAAGCCCATCAAGGTACCTCTGGATGGAACCCCTTCCCTCCAGCGTGTCAGCCGCACCACACAACTCGGTGTCATTAGCAAACTTGCTGAGGGTGCACATGATCCCACGGTCCATGTCACCTACAAAAATGTTAAACATTGCCAGTCCCAACACTGACCTCTGAGGAAACCACTCATTACTGATCTCCACTGGACACTGAGCCATTGACCACAACTCGCTGAGTGAGATCATCCAGCCAGTTCCTTACCCACTGAGAGGTCCATCCGTCAAATCCATGTCTCTCTAATATAGAGACAAGGATGTCATGCGGGGCAGAGTCAAATGCCTTGCACAAGTCCAGGTGGATGATGTCAGTTGCTCTTACAGAAAGGTCCGCCAATGCTTTAACCCCCTACTAGATGTCCACCAGATTTGTCAAGCATGATCTGCCCTTTGTGAAGCCATGTTGGCTGTCACCAGTCATCTCCTTATTTTCCATGTGCCTTAGACTAATTTCCAGGAGGATCTGCTCCATGATCTTGCTGGGCACAGAAGTGAGACTGACCGGCCTGTAATTCCCCGGGTCTTCCTTTTTACACTTTTAAAAAACGTGGGTTATGTTTCCCCTATTCCAGTCAGTGGGAACTCCACTGGACTGACACGACTTCTCGAATTTGATGGATTGTAGCTTAGCAGCTACATCCACCAGTTCCCTCAGGACCCGTGGATGCATCTCATCAGGTCCCATGGACTTGTGCAGCTTTAGGTTCCTTAGCTGGTCTCAAACCTGATCTTCTCCTACAGTGGGCAGTTCAGCATTCTTCCAGTCCCTGACTTTGCCTTCTGGGCCCTGGGCTATGTAGCTGGAGCTCCTGTTGGTGAAGACTGAGGCAAAAAGGTCATGGAGTACCTCAGCCTTCTCCATATCCTGGGTGACCAGATCTCCCGTTTCCTTCCGGAGAGGGCCCACAATTTCTCTAGCCTTCCTTTTATCGCTGACGTACCTATAGAAGCTTTTCGTCTTGCCCTTGATGTCTCTGGCCAAATTTAATTCTAAAAGGGCTTTGGCTTTCCTAACCTGGTCCCTGGCTGCCCAGGCAATATCTCTGTATCCCTCCCGGGATATCTCTCCTTGCTTCCACCCTCTGTAGGCCTCCTTTTTCTGCTTGAGTTTGGTCAGGAGCTCCATGTTCATCCATTGACCTAGAGGGCGAAAGCTCCTTCTCATCTCTCCTGCCTGTCATAGAACCATAGAACCATAGAATCATGGAATCGTAGTATGACTTGTGTTGGAAGGGACCTTAAAGATCATCTAATTCCAATCCCTCTTTGTTGGGATGCATCTCTCCTGAGTTTGGAGAAGGTGATCCTTGAATATTAAAAAAAGACCAGTACTTGTCTTTTTTTTTTTTTTTTTTTTTTTTTTTAAGATGGAGAGGCCAGAGATGCATGCAGCATTCAACATAGATAAACACTTTGGATTCACAAACAGACATACAGATGTTTCCTGGATTATTAGCATGTGTTCTTTTTTTGCATGTCTTGTGCAAATTCCAAGTTTTGAGATGCTTTTCTAGCGGCCACTGAATATTGAGTTCCCTTGTCCACTGTGCTGTGTGAGGTGGTTACTCCAATATGAGAATGTACATTAGTCATGTTAAATGTGTAAATTCCATAGATCCCCAAAGTTCTCTCACTCCTAGTCATTAGGCTTCTCGTTCTACCATATTTTTCCTGTTCATGCTCAGTGCTAACTTCTTCTTTCTCTTACCCCGTGAGATTAACCAGACTGTAAAGAAAGATAATGCAAGGATCATAAGTTTCACATCTAAGAGCTTAAATTTTGTCTCACAAACCCTTCTCTGGCCTTCCTTATGTCGTCAGCACTCAGAGATCATGAAAAACCACCTGCTGTTTTGCGGGTACTGACAAAAACTAGAGCAAATGACCTCAAGTTGCTCCAGGGGATGTTTAGGTTGGAAATTAGGAGACATTTCTTCTCAGAAAGAGTAGTCAGGCATTGGAACGGGTTGCCCAGAGAGGTGGTGAGGTCACCATCCCTGGGGGTGTTTAAGGAAAGGTTGGACCTAGTACTTAGGGACCTGGTTTAGTGGGTGATATTGGTTGGTAGGGTGTTGGTTGGACCAGATGATCTTGGAGGTCTTTTACAACTTTAATGATCCTATGATTTCGTGATTGTATGAAAATGCCTTGTTTGCGTTATTACCTAAAGCATGAAACCAAAGTGTACTTACTGCTACAACAAGACCAGTTAGAATCATAGAAGGATCATAGAATCATAGAATTATAAAATCATTAGGACTTGGATGATGGAATAAAGTGCAACCTCAGCAAGTTTGCTGATGACACAAAGCCCAGAGGAGTGGCTGGTACCCCAGAGGGCTGTGCTGCCATTCAGAGAGACCTCGACAGGCTGGAGGATTGGTCTGAGAGGAACCTCATGAGGTTCAACAAGGGCAAGTGCAGGGTCCTGCACCTAGGGAGGAATAACTCCAAGCACCAGTAAAGGCTGGGGGGTGACCTGCTGGACTGCAGCTCTGCAGAGTGGGACCTGGCAGTCCTGGTGGACAGCAGGCTGACCAGGAGGGAGGCAGCAATGTGCCCTTGTGGCCAAAAAGGCCAAGGGGATGCTGGGTTGCATTTGGAAGAATGCTGCTAGCAGCTCAAAGGAGGTGATCATCTCCCTCTGCTTGGCCTTGGTGAGGCCATGCGTGGAGTATTGTGTCCAGTTCTAGGCTCCCCAATACAAGAGGGACATAGAACTACTGGGGTATGTTCGGAGGATGGCTCCTAAGATGATCAGAGGACTGGAGCACCTGTCGCACAAGGACAGGCTGAGAGGACTGGGCCTGTTTAGCCTGCAGAAGAGGAGACCAAGGGGAAATCTCATTAATGTATATATAAATACCTGAGGGGAGGGTGTTTAGAGGATGAAGCCAGTCTCTTTTCAGTCATGCCCAGCGACAGGACAAGAGGCAACGGGCACAAACTTAAGCACAGGAGGTTCTGGCTGAATATGAGGGGGCACTTCTTTACTGTGAGGGTGACAGAGCACTACAACAGGTTGCCCAGAGAGGATGTGCAGTCTCCTTCTCAGAAGGTATTCAAAACCTGACTGGATGCCATTCTGTGCAAGGTGCTCTAGGTGATCCTGCTCTGCAGGGGGGTTGGACTAGATGATCTTCAGAGGTCCCTTCCGACCCCACCCATTCTGTGATTCTGTGATTCTGTGATTCTGTGTTTCTGTGAACTGTTTCCAGCTGAACTCTGTGGGGTTTCTTCTACTCCCCATCCTAGGCTTCCAGGCCTGAAGGCAGAGTATTCTGAGGATAAGTGGTCTGGCTAGTAAAGACAGATGTAAATAAGACATTAAGAACCTCAGCCTTTTCCTTGTCCTTAGTAGTCATATTCCATACCGTGTCCACTAAAGGATGGAGATTCTCCTTGGCCCTTCTCTTGCCGTTAATATATTTACAAAAACATTTTTTGTTATCCTTAACCATAGTGGCTAGGTCAACACCAGCTGCACTAATCTACCTCTTCCTATCAGTAAGACTCACCAAATGTGAAAGGAAAATCTTAGTGCAAGGAAAAACATAGTCATCATTTGGTGGGGAGATTAACCATTTCTCATATCTCTGGTTCAGTTGCTCTGTCCTCAATAAACAAGCATCAGAAACTTCACTCAGAGAAGCAGTTCACAGTTAGTCAGAAGTAGTGACTGGACCTCCAGCTATTTTCTGTTGGAGATACGGGTTTTTATTTTGGGTTGGATGACTATTTCTTAACTGTGAAGTCAAACATTCACTTTATGTATAATTTTCTTCCTCCTCAGCAGAACTCTGTCCCCTCAAATGGTCATTTGCTGTGTTCTCAGTTGTACTTGTCTTAGTGTCTGAGCAATAGCCAAACTCTTCTCAGCTCCACAAAAACAAGATAACTGGGTAATTTCTCTAGAAAAGGATCAGGGCATCACACCTAAACATGTATCAACATTGCACTACTTTGCTGTGAAAAGGGCTGGATTTACCATTAAATAAGTTGAATAATCTTTCTGTTCCATTTTGCACTTCCCGGTTATTAGAAGAAATTCTTCATTGATTTTGAACACTTGACTTTAAAAATGTGGAAGAAGCACAACTGAAAGAATTGAAATAATTATTTGAAGGAATTCAAATATTCAAGAATATTTGAATGATATATTTTAAACTACAAAGCAGAAGAAAGCTATATCTGAACTATTTTCAAATACCTAAAATGCACTGCCTAGAGGATAGAACTAAACTGTTCTCCATTTCTCTTTTAGTAGACAATGCACTAGAATTACTAAGGAGATTTACAGGGCAAGAAATTTCTGCTAAGCATAGTTAAGTATCAAGGATAAATTGCCACAGAAATTTTAGAATGCCTGTCTTTGGAGACTTTAAAGAACAGATAATGACATCTATAGTATCAAGATAAATTGCCACAGAAATTTTAGAATGCTGTCTTTGGAGACTTTAAAGAACAGATTAATGAAACATCTGTAAAAAGCAATGTAGCTTTAGTTTATCCTGTCTGGAGGGAAAGAAGGATTAGCTGACCCTTTAAATAGGTCACACTTTTCACTAATCCTGTGCTTTTTTGTTTTTTTTCTGGTAATGAGAACAAGGATTCTCCACTGATATTTATGAACTCCCCCCACCCACCCCTAGGGAAATCACATATTTAATATTTTCTATTTCATTTCTCCAGTACATATAGGGGCCTACAAGAAAGCAAAAGCAGAAGAGGGACTTTATCAGAGAGTATAGTAATAGGACAAGGGGAAGTGGCTTCAAACTGAAAGAGGATAGATTTAGATTATATGTTAGGAAGAAATTAATTCTTCATGGTGAGTGTGGTGAGGCACTAGAGCAGGTTGCCCAGAGAAGTTATGGATGCCCCATCCCTGGAAGTTTTTAAGGCCAGGTTAAATGGACTTTGAGCAACCTGGTCCTGTGGAAGGTGTCCTCATGGAAGGGGTTGGAACTAGATGATCTTTAAGGTCCTTTCCAACCCAAACCATTCTATAATTCTATGATTCTCCATATCTGCCTCACTGTCTATATACCCATGGTATATTGCATATAAAAATATGATGATATAAAAAATATATTGAGTGATGAGTTTATAAAAAGGTATTTTCTATGTGCCTCACTTAGCAATATTTTATTCTATTTAAACTCCTTAATAATACGAACTTTAATAAATGAGGATAAAAATGAGGAACTACAGGCTTGCCAGTCTCACCTCTGTGCCCAGCAAGATCATAGAGCAGATCCTCCTGGAAATTAGTCTAAGGCACGTGGAAAATAAGATGACTGGTGACAGCCAACATGGCTTCACAAAGGGCAGATCGTGCTTGACAAATCTGGTGGACATCTAGTAGGGGGTTAAAGCATTGGCGGACCTTTCTGTAAGAGCAACTGACATCATCCACCTGGACTTGTGCAAGGCATTTGACTCTGCCCCGCATGACATCCTTGTCTCTATATTAGAGAGACATGGATTTGACGGATGGACCTCTCAGTGGGTAAGGAACTGGCTGGATGATCTCACTCAGCGAGTTGTGGTCAATGGCTCAGTGTCCAGTGGAGATCAGTAATGAGTGGTGTTCCTCAGGGGTCAGTGTTGGGACTGGCAATGTTTAACATTTTTGTAGGTGACATGGACCGTGGGATCATGTGCACCCTCAGCAAGTTTGCCAATGACACCGAGCTGTGTTATGCAGTCAGCATGTAGCAGGGAAGGAATGTCATCCAGAATGACAGGCTTGACAGGCTTGAGGACAGGTGGGCCTGTGTGAACTTCATGTCCAAGTCCAAGTCCAAGGGTCCTGCACCATCCCAAACACAAATGCAGGCTGGGTGGAGAATGGATTGAAAGCAGCCCTGAGGAGAAGGACCTGGGGGTGCGGGTGGATGAGAAGCTCAACATGAGCCAGCAATGTTCAATTGTATCCCAGAAAGCCAACTGTATCCTGGGCTGCATCAAAAGGACCATGGCCAGCACGTCAAGTTTTCTTTTTTTTAATTGTTGTTGTTGTTTGTTTTTGTTTGTTTGTTTGTTTTTCTGAAGTATGCACTCACAGAGGTGCAACCAACGTCACTTATTGGCTCAGCTCTGGCCAGTGGTGGATCCCTTTGGATTTGGCTGGAACTGGCCCTTATCTAATGTGGGGACTCCTCAAAGAGGCCACTCCTGCAGCTCCTCGCTACCAGAACCATGTCACATAAACAAAATAAAGTTGGCCAATAAAATTGACATTTCTAGACAAAAATGCCCTTGAAGTAAGGAAGAGTTTAAAAGAATTCTGAGACTGGAAAGTCTTAGCAGTTAGGAGACTTTTGCCTTATTTTAGATATTTGCCCTGGAGACAGCCCACCTAGAGCTAACTTCCTATATTCCCTTTGTAAGGTAATGTAGAAGGGGAGTGTCTGCTCTTTTAAGGGTACCTAGTCAAGGACCTCATTCCTAGGCAGCAAGGGATAATAAGAAAGGAGGTGGTGATGGTAAACAAATCACAGTTAGTTCATCACATTAACTTATGAAAGCATATGAGTATGTAGGAATGTTTATTCCAGCAGGGTTATCTGATGGGGAACTTCCAAAGTGGAAGACAGTTACAAGAAACAGTCCTCCCAATCACACTAATTGTTTACTAATTGTAACTCCTAACAAGTTACAGGTGCTACTTCCAGGAAGGTTGAACCTGGTAAGATTGTGAACCAAGGGGCCCCATACTGGGAGGGTGCAGAAACTGCAGAGCTCTGAAAACTCATGGGGTGTGCAGAGGAAGGGGGAACAGGGGGAACAAAGAGCAGGGATAGATAGAAAAGAGTATAAAGGGCTGGTCACTTGTAAAAATGGGCCTGTCATAATGCTTGGCTGGCTGAGCTCTATGCCTGATCACCCCAGTCTGTCCTATCTTTTTACTAATTTTACTCATTAAATCTTTTTCTAACTTTCTTTCTGTATTCACTCTCTCTCCACAAGCTTGTGTGTGTGTGCTGCAAGGCAGGCCCAGGATCTGGGTATTGATGCTGGACAGACAGAAGGACAATACTAGGTATTTGGAGCATCCACAAATATGTGTGTGCTTGGGAACATGTAAAGTGCTGTGTGTCTGTGCCTTCACTAGGGAACTTCTATCTCTGCTGGCCAGAAAGGAGGAAGGGGTCTCTGCTGTCTGTGTCTGTTTTACATGAGTCCTGTATGTAAGTGCTGCTGAAGACAGCCCTTGGCTGGGGCAGCCTGTGGGACCAGTTATGTCGGTGTCTTGTCCCTGTCTGTGTGTCTCTGGGATATGTGCTCAGCTTTGCTACCAGTTGAACCTGCAAAAGGAAAAGTGGCTTCCTTATCCCCAAGCCTGGGCAGAGATCCTGTGTCCTCAGGCACTGGGCTGGATTCCAGTGGTGGGACAGGAGAGGTCCTGGTCCAGACTGGCTGGAGGAGCTGCATCACTCTTTACCTCACTTAACGCCCTTCTTAATCAATGGGAAGAAATAGGTGCCTGTAGCCTGTGATTTATCTGATGTAAACTTTAGGATTACATGAATTGCATCATTGATATGTCTGTTTCTCTCATTAATTTCTGCTGTACTCTAGGTAACCAATACAGCTGTAGCTCTGTGTATCTGTGCCTCTGAATTTTACTTAGAAGTCACACCCATGACACTTAATTGGGTCAAATGATCTGAAATAAAATGACCACAGTATTTCATGGTACGAAAGCCTGACTGACGTTCTTTCCAGTCTGGTTGCCTTCTATGATGGAGTGACTGTATAAGTTGATAAGGGAAGACCGACTGATGTCATCTACTTGGACTTCTGTAAGGCTTTTGACACAGTCCCACATGACATCCTAATCTCTAAATTGGAAACATTTGGATTTGAAGGGTGGACCATCCAGTGGATAAGGAGTTTGTTCAATGGCTGCACCCAGAGAGTAGTAGTCAATGGTTCTACGTCCAGGTGGAGGCTGGTGACAAGCAGTGTCCCTAGGGTTCTGT
This sequence comes from Cygnus atratus, assembly GCF_013377495.2. Lineage (NCBI taxonomy): Eukaryota > Metazoa > Chordata > Aves > Anseriformes > Anatidae > Cygnus > Cygnus atratus. The sequence goes on from NC_066379.1 coordinate 59,622, forward strand.
CTGGGGACCGGTGCTTTTCAATATCTTCATCAATGACATAGATGGTGGGATTGAGTCCATCGTCAGCAAGTTTGCAGACAAAATAGAATCACAGAGTCATAGAAACACAGGTTGGAAAGGACCTACAAGATCATCTAGTCCAACCATCCTCCTATCACCAGTACTACCCACTAACCTACTGTCCTGGTTTCAGGTAGGACAGAGTTAATTTTCCTCCTAGTAGCTGGCAGGGTGCTATGTTTTGGATTAGGATGAGAAGAGCGCTGATAACATGCCGATGTTTTAATTGTTGTAGAGCAATGCTTACACCAAGCCAAGGACTTTTCAGCTTCTCGCTCTGTCCTGCTAGCGAGCAGGCTGGGGGTGCAGCAGGAGCTGGGAGGGGACAGACCCAGGACAGCTGACCCAAACTGGCCAAAGGGGTATTCCATACCATCTGACGTCATGCTGGACAATATATAGGGGTGGGCTAGCCGGGGTGGGGGGGCCGGCTTGCTCGGGGATAGGCTGGGCATCGGTCAACGGGTGGTGAGCAATTGCATTGTGCATCACTTTGTACACATTATTACTATTATTATTATTATTATTATTATTGTTATTGTTATTATTTTCCCTGTCTTAAATAAACTGTCCTTATCCTCAACTCACAGGCTTCACTTTCCCGTTCTCTCCCCCATCCCGGAGAGGGAGGGGGGGAGGGTGAGCGAACGGCTGTGTGGTGTTTGGCTGCCAGCCGGGCTAAACCACAACACCTACTAAATCATATCTTGTAGCACCTTGTCCAGGCACTTCTTGAACACCACGAGGGACGGGTGACTCCACCACCTCCCTGGGCAGGCCGTACCAGTACCTGACTGCTCTTTGAGAGAAAAAGGTTTTCCTGACATCTAATCTAAATCTCCCCAGGTGCAACTTTGTGGCCATTTTCTCGAGTCCTATCATTAGTTATATGAGAAAAGAGGCCAACTCCCTCCTCTTCACAACCTCCCTTCAGGAAGTTTGTAGAGTGCAATGAGGTCTCCCCTGAGCCTCCTCTTCTCCAGACTAAACAACCCTAGCTCCTTCAGCTGCTCCTCATAAGACTTGTGCTCCAGACCCCTCACCAGTTTTGTTGCCTTTCTCTGGACATGCTCCAGGGCCTCAATGTCTTTCTTGTTAGTGAGGGGCCCAAAACTGAACACAGTACTTGAGGTGCGGCCTCACCAAAGCTGAGTACAGGGGGATGATCACCTCCCTGGTTCTGCTGACTACACTATTTCTGATACAAGCCAGAATGCCATTGGCCTTCTTGGCCACCTGGGCACACTGCCAGCTCACGTTCAGCTGAGCATTGATCAACACTCCCAGATCCCTTTCCTCTTCAACATGAAGCTGAGTGGTGCAGCTGATACCAAAGAAGGAAGAGATGCCATTCAACAGGACTTGGACAGGCTTGAGAAGTGGGTGCCTGTGGACCTCATGAGGTTCAACAAGTCCAAGTACAAGCTGCTGTACCCGTGTCAGGGCAATCTCAGACGGGAGGACAGACTGGGAGAAGAACTCATTGAGAGCAGCCCTATGGAGAGAGACTTGTGGGTTCTGGTGGATGAAAGGCTCAACGTGAGCCAGCAGTGTGCACTTGCAGCCCAGAAGGCCAATTCAATCCTGGGCTGCATCAAAAGAGCTGTGATCAGCAGGTCAAAGGACGTAATTGTCCCCCTCTACTCTGCGCTCATGAGGCCCAACCTGCTGTAATTCATCCAGGTTTGGGATCCCCAGCACAAAAAAGGTGTGGACCTGTTCATGCGAGTCTAGAGGAAGGCCACAAAGATGATCAGAGGGCTGGAGCACCTCTCCTATGAAGAAGGCTGAGAGAGCTGGGCATGTTCAGCCTGGAGAAGACAAGGCTCCGGGGAGACCCCATTGCAGCCTTTCAGTACTTAAAGGGGTTTTATAAAAAGGACTCTGTACTTGCATAGATAATGATATGACAAGGGGGAATGGTCTTAAACTAAAGAGGTTAGATTTAGATTAGACATTAGGAGGAAATTCTTCACTGTAAAAGTAGTGAGACACTGGAACAGGTTGCCTAGAGTTGTGGATGCCCCATCCTCTAAGCATTGAACGCCAGGCTGGATGGGGCCTTGGCCAACCTGATTAGTGGGTGGCATCCCTGCCTATGGCAGGGAGGGTGGAGATAGGTGGTTTTTAAGGTCCCTTCCAACCGAAGCCATTCTATGATTCTATGATCCTTTAGCAAGTTCCAGAGAACTTTCTGCAATAAATTGCAGCTGTCTGGACACAGTCTACCCCATTCACTGTTCAGAGACGCCATCTTGGGTTTGTTTTGTTTGTTTTAAAGTGTCCATAAGTGCTTAGAAGTTGGGTATAGGTTAAATGCTAAATTAATGACAGGAGAATGAAATGGCATTGTTCTTTCTAAAATTATGTGAATGAAGTAATGGTGCACAAAGGACCATGAATTAGCAATTATAAAGCTAGCAGACTGCATATAACTTATCTTAACTCCACAGGACATAATGATACTCTTAAGTTCTACACACTGAGATGCTGTTTTAATACAGGAGCCAACAGTTGACTATAGGAAAATATAGGCTGGTAAAAAGGATTTTATTATACTGGGAATAGAGAGCAAAACTTGAACCTTGAAAAATGAAGGCTCATTTGGTATATGAAGTATACAGAAAGAAGCATTCAGTATTAAGGAGAACAGAAAAAAATGACTTTCCTAGGGGTCTCATTGGGAAGATTCACATAACAATGAAGAAAAATTCATGCCCAGTGTAATTGGTACATATGATTCTGTATCACAGGGACGCTCCATGATGAACCCAAAGTGGAGCAGCTGGTATTCCTGATCTATGAGGACTAAAACCAATTCTACTTTCCCATCCTTAATGTGATTGTAGGTCATTCTTAGACCAATCAAATTTTCTGACTCTTTCTGACTCTGTTGTCAGAAGATATATAAAGAATTACATTGGTGAGTTGTGTGATGCCTACAACCTTCCAAATTTCCATTTATCTTCCCAGCTTTTTTAAATGAGTACTAATTACATTGAAAACCCCTTCCTCATATTGGCCTTTCTTTCACTTCACAGCAAAACCTACCTATATGCTTCAGGTGGAAACTCATGAATCATAAGCTGTAATACACCGATTTTCCTGGAAAGATTATACTCTTAATAACAAACTTTACAAGCCATGCGGCCATGCACAACATATGAGCTGCTTTATTTGCTGCCCTGCTGTTGGTGGGGTTTTCAGGTGTTGTGGGTTTTTGTTTGTTTGTTTGTTGGTTTGGGGTTGTGGGTTTGTTGTTTTGTGTCAATAAAAAAATAGGAGAAATCCATAGTGCTCTGAAATACAAACAAACTCACATACCTTATATTAGCATTTAGACTGCTTAAAATCAGAGCAGTGGAGAACTTGTATCATTGGTTTTTTTTTCTGAACTACAACACCTGGATCTGCTTTTCCCACACTAAGACTTCCTTGAAACATCCATGGGAATATCTTTTTTATTATTATCATTATTAAGAAAAATATTTAATGCAACACAAATGTACATTTTATTAGTTAATACTATTTCATTCTGATCTAATATTATGATTCACAGGGTTTCTTGAGATATGGTTCAAATTTACAGAACTGAAATAGTGGCCAGGTGATGCAAGTCTTTTACTAGGTGTGCAGGGTCCTCTGTAGTGTTGTGAAAAGAGTTCACATACACATTGCAAGCTTTCTCTGGAGCTGCATGATCTGGAAACTTGTATTTAATCTTTAAGCTCCTTTCCAGTGTTTTTCTTTTGTGCTTGAATTCCAAAATAGTTTTTGTATATTTGTTAATAGTGGTGACAGCTGCAGCCATACAGCAAGCGAAGGAAGCCCATGCGAGGCTATAACAAAAAGATTTATTAGAAATTAGCAGAACATTTTCATATCCAAGATCTTCAAGTTTATTTTTGAAAATAATGCACACAAGTGAATGCATTGGTTTATATTATGGAAAGAGGAGCATGGTCAGGGAGGAAGAAAGACATTTGGTTAATGACCATCCACATAACCGACTTACAGAGTGGACCTCTCTATAACACTTGTAACATTCACATTTAATATTCTTGTTTAATGAAACCCTAACTCTGTAATTCCTCTGTTTACTCTGTTTAGAGTTCAATATCAGTAAGAGGAATTGAGTAAAAATGAGAATGCTTAAAAAAAATTGAAAGGTGCAGTTACTAAGTCTAAAAATCTCACAGGTGGCACTGAGAAATAATGTGATCCAGTTATCCAGAAATATTAAAAAGATGGTACAATTTACTAAAGATGCAGTAAACGTCTGCGCCACTGAGTGGGCAACACATGCTAGAGGTGTAAAATTAGCATGCAAAAGTATGGTCACAGCAGAATGAATTAGAGTTTACAGTGCAGAAACTTACCAGAGTCCTTCTTAACATGGCAAGGTCAGGATAATCAAATGAAATGTGTCCATCAGTGGAGAAATCAGTTTAAGAAACTCTTGTTAATTTATCCTTTGCCTCATAGCTGTTTGTTCCCATATCCTTGCTGTAGTTCAATGAACTCATTTATGTTTTTTTAAATAACTCTTTCCTTCTTTATTTCTTTTTTCTTTTTGAGTGTTATTTTTAGCCAAGATTGGTTTCCAGGGTAATCAGACATCCAGATGTGTTGAGAGAGTTTGAGAGCAGTGGATTATGGCATGTAGATATGTAGGACCTCTAGGAACAGGAAGAAGGGGGAGCAGCTTAAGCTATATTTTCTCCTGAAGTCAGCCAAACTATACCCTGAATTACTGTCTCAAATCTGAGGATAAGTGGAAGTGTTCTTGTAACAAAGAAATAGCAAGAATAGGGAAAAGCCAGCAGAAGCAGACAGAATGCTTCATCATTCAAACCAGGCGCAGATGGGACAGCAGATCTACCTATGGTTATATGTAACCTATGGCTTAAGACAACCATGTTAGAGAGGAATTGAAGATGTCAGCAATGACACCAAGTTTTAGCCCCTGAGATTAGATGAAGGTGGCAGATCTGCAGTAGGCATGACTCATGTAGCAGGCATTTTGACTGAATAATTGAAGCACTGTAGCTTTAGTAGTCAAATTTATATAACTGATACTTCATGTTTCATGCACAGCTTTTGTTAAAGATGCTCTTCCTAATCAATCTGTTAGAGCCCTTTGAAGGACCCAGTGAAATAAAGGGAACAAACTGATTTCAAGAAAACTTTTAAAAAGGCCTCTTACCAAAGACTGAATGAAATTAAGCTCTTATGAACAGGTGCTCCTATAGACCAATGCTGTGTTAAAATATACAAAAAAAAAAGGACAGGAGTAAATTTTTTCTTTTGACAATGCAAAGAAGTTATCAGTGGGATTCTTCAAGGTTTTCACCAGAACTTTTGCTTTTCCATAAACAGAAAAGAAACATCTACTAAGGAGAACCAAGGAAGGACATGAGCGAAGTCATGTCACTGAGAGAGGCAGAGGATAAAGAGGAGTTTGGCTGCAGCGGAAATTTAGCTTCAAGAAGTTAATTCAGTTTGAACTCTGCTCAGAGACCAATGGTGAAGGGGAGATCAATCAGGTCAACTGGAAAAAGAGTAACTATTAAAGAAGTAACTAGTCATTCCTCTGGAAAAAATAAATACAGATAGAAGCTCATATGGATTATTATTTTTCCTATCACTGCAGAGTATCCCATTTGAGGTATGTTATAGGAATTTAGAACAGGGCAACTCTTTAGAGAGAAAATGATGTAAGGATGCCTTGATGTGAGAAACACAAGGAGACCGAAAGACACACCAATAACAGAAATATCTTCCAACCTCCAGGAAAGCTACCAAAGCATAGAAAGAGAAATATGAAGAGATTTATTGAAAAGACATTCAGGGCCACCAGAGACTGAGCCTACCCGTCACTAACAGTTCCTGTGCTTTGAAGGAAAAAAGGTCTTCATGCCTTCTGAGCCAGGTGGAAGAAAAATCGTGGCCACATCAGCTGGATGTGGAGAGGGGGAATCTGTAGCAGGTGGAAGATCCATGACAGAGGATAAAGAGTTCTTGTAGGCATAGCTGCTCCCCTGAGTCTGGTGGTTGAGATGAAAAACTGCTGCCATTGGCCTGATTCCCTGTTTTCTTTGGCTGTTAGGAAGGTGATGTTAAGAAGTTCCCAGTGGTAAAGGAGTAAAGTCTTTTCCTGTGACATTGCCCGTCCATGTCCCTGTCATGGTCTTGGTGACATTGTCGGCAGCAAGTGGATGCCAGGGTGGTTAGAAATGGAGTGTTAGTTATAATCATGAATGCCCATGTTTTGACATCTGTCCTCTTTCCTTGCATAAATAGTGTTAGAAACCTTCCCCTTTTACTTTCATGTTTACTTTGTTATTTTTTTTTTGGTTTTTTTTGTTTGTTTGTTTGTTTGGTTGGTTTTTTTAACTTTTGACTTTCCCATGCAGTCATTGGGAGAGTACTTATGGAAGGCTGGATATAAAGGGTTATGCAATAATAAGGGAGGTCTAAATGTAGGTTATCAGAAGAGAGACAATATTACACATGGAAGGAGATAAGAGGAAAGAAACCAAGCAAGACAACTGGAGGGAGGAAGTGAGGAACCTCTATGTATGGTTTTATTTTCTTCTTAGATTATCAAACAGGGTGACATAGCTACCATTTAGGCTGAGTAAAGGAAAGAATGTGAATCTTGATAGAAAAGAGGAGCATGACAATGATTAGAAAAAAAAGACAACAGAGACACCATCTTCCGCAATGTCTTTCTGTATGCAGGTACTGATGGCTTGGAAAGTCTTGTGATGGTACAAGCATTTCTTTGGGCATTCAGTGGTCCAGGCTGCACAGAATAACTAGAAGGCAGCTGTGAAATCCTCAGCTGCTCAGTATGTGCCATATGGTGAAAGTACAGGTGCTCAGGAGGGGAAAGCTGACTGTAGTGGCAGAAGTGGTAGATGTGATAATGTTGGTGATAGTAGCAGCTCAACTGTCAGAACTGATATGTAGACAATCAGCCTGAGCTCTGCTATAGTGACCCAAATGATTGGGCCTGATGGACATTTGAGTTAACCTAATACAGTTGTTCCTATTTTTCTCAGTTATGGCTGGGAAAATGACAGCTGTTTCCAGCTAGTGCCATCTGAACATTCAAATGCTCATTATTGATCAAATTTGAATGGATTTTCAAAGGCACAACAAAGACATCCCTATAGCAAAAGTCCACTTCATAGTCCTCTTTTTTAATAAATTCACTAGACCTCCTCAGAAAATGATGCAATTATTTACAGGGTCAAAAAAAATGTATTTTTTACCCAAGTCTGTTCTTAAAAATTTGAATAATTTTGACTGAAATGTTCCAAATACAACAACCTGAGGCATACACATGCTAAAGAAACATTAATCCTAAATGGATAAGGCCAGCAGAGTTTTAAGCAACTTATACAAGACAGTCTTCCTGGGAAACAAAGGTACCAAACCTGGGTCTTATAAAAATGGGTAATCTGATGTGTGTGGAAAAGAACCTCTGCTTCATGCAGAACAGTCAGAGGCCTATGTACAGTCTAAAGGATGATAAATGCAAAATTCACATGCTTATACATTTTATGTAATAATCTAAGACTACTGAATTTGGACAAAAACAGCTAAATATTTAACTGCGTTCCCAGGACTGAAATAAGTTAGATCCATTCATTATAGTAGATATAAATTCCTTGAATATAGGATGAAGTGACTGAAATGTAATGGAAGAACCAAATGTAAACCAATAAGTACCAAAAGGACCAGCCATAATCCCATGTGTGAGGTCTCCAGTCTTCAGGACCAAGATTTACAGTCATTTGAAATACAGTTGTGTACATCATGTGAGCAACCATGCCCAGAAGACCTAAAAAATATAATGAAAGAATATTAGAAACTGATGAACATTCTTCTTTGTCGATTTATTGCAGTTGTCCCTTGAACTCCTAAAGAATATTTACAAAGAATCTGTAAGACACTGAAAAATACTAGACATTGTCATCTAGCTGTATTTATGTGTCATCAAGTTACCAGTACAACCACTAGTACAATCCTTTTACACCTATTTTGTATGCTTTGAGAATCTATGGGAGCAGTGGGACATGCAGTCCTTAGATTTTGAAAAACAAGAAGGTTATTTGTTATCACCATCTGAAAACCTAGTACTTAGTAATTCAGCCCTAAGCAGGAATCAGCCATAACAGCCATCCCTGGTGGGATGAGTCCTGTGGCTGGTGTGTTGCAATAGATGGTTACAGGCTCTTCAGGAGGGACAGGCACGGTAGGCAAGGTGGTGGGGTGGCAATGTATATGAAGAATGGGCTGGACTGTGTGGAACTTCAAGTTGGCGATGGCAAAGTTGAGAGCCTCTCGGTAAGGATTAAGGGACGAACAAATAAAGGGGATGTCGTTGTGGGAGTCTATTACAGACCACTTGGCCAGGACGACCACGCTGATGAATTATTCTTTGCAGAACTAAGAGATGCCTCGAGATCAACTCCCCTTGTCCTAATGGGGGATTTCAACTTGCCAGACGTCAACTGGGGTCACCACATGGCTGACACGAGCAAGTCCAGGAGGTTCCTAAAGTACCTCGATGATAACTTCTTGGTGCAGGTGCTAAGAGAGCCAACCAGTAAAGGTGCCCTCCTAGATCTGTTGCTGGAGAACAGAGAGGGTCTTGTGGGAGACGTGGCAATTGGCGGCCGTCTCGGTCATAGTGACCATGAAGTGGTTGAGTTTAGAATTTATGGTGACAGAAGGAAAACTGTCACCAAAACTTCAGCCCTGGATGTGGGGAAAGCAGACTTCGGGCTGCTCAGGGAATTAGTCAGCAAGGTCCCCTGGGAAACTGCTTTTGAAGGCATTGGTGTCCATCAGTGCTGGTCCATCTTTAAGCACTGCCTCCTAAAAGCACAAGATCAGGCAACTCCAAAATGTCGGAAGTCAGGCAAGCGGGGCAGAAGGCCGACCTGGCTGACCAGGGATCTTCTACTGGAGCTAAGGCGAAAAAAGAAAATGTACGGCTGCTGGAAGGAGGGTCAGGCGACGAGGAAGGAATATAGGGATGCTGTTCGTGTTTGTAGGGAGAAAATTTGTGTGGCCAAAGCCCAACTAGAGTTGAAGCTCGCCGTGTCTGTGGGAGACAATAAAAAAGGTTTTTTTAGATATGTGAACAGAAAAAGGAGAACCAAAGAAAACATAGGTCCGCTACTAGATGGGGAGGGTCTCCTCACAGACAATGGCATAGGCAAAGCAGAGACGTTTAATGCCTTCTTCGCCTCTGTCTTCAACGCTGATGATGGGCTTCGGGACCCAGGGTACCCTGAGCTGGAGGACCATGATGGTGGGAATGACAAACTCCCAACCGACCCTGAACGTGTGCGGGATTTGCTGCTCCACCTGGATCCATACAAGTCCATGGGTCCGGATGGGATTCATCCCAGGGTGCTTAAAGAGCTGGCAGACATCATCGTGGGACCTCTCTCAATTATTTTTCAACGATCTTGGGAATCTGGTGAGGTCCCATTGGACTGGAAGCTGGCAAATGTTGTGCCAGTTTTCAAGAAGGGTAAGAAAGAAGACCCTAGCAATTACAGGCCTGTCAGTCTCACGTCAGTGCCTGGTAAAATTATGGAGAGTATGATCCTTGAAGTTATTGAAGCGCACCTGGGGGACAATGCAGTCATTGGTCCCAGCCAACATGGGTTCATGAGGGGTAGGTCCTGCCTAACAAATTTGATTTCCTTTTATGATAAGATCACCCATCTAGTCGATCAAGGGAAACCAGCTGATGTGATCTTTTTGGACTTCAGCAAAGCTTTTGACACGGTTTCCCATAGCATCCTAATGGACAAAATGTCCAGCATACAGCTAAACAAAAACATCATACGATGGGTGAGCAATTGGCTGACGGGCAGGGCTCAAAGGGTTGTGGTAAATGGGGCCACATCTGGCTGGCGGATGGTCACTAGTGAGGTCCCTCAAGGCTCCATTTTAGGGCCAGTCCTCTTCAAAATTTCTATAAATGATTTGGATGTAGGACTAGAAGGTGTTCTGAGCAAATTTGCCGACGACACCAAACTTGGAGGAGTTGTGGACTCGGATGAGGGTGGAAAGGCCTTGCAGAGAGATCTGGACAGATTGGAGAGCTGGGCGATCACCAACCACATGAAGTTTAACAAAAGCAAGTGCCGGGTCCTGCACCTGGGACAGGGCAACCCTGGCTATAAGTACAGACTGGGCGACGAGACGCTGGAGAGCAGCCCTGCAGAGAGGGATCTGGGGGTTTTGGTTGACAGCAAGTTGAATATGAGCCAGCAGTGTGCCCTGGCAGCCAGGAGGGCCAACCATATCCTGGGATGCATCAAGCACGGCATTGCTAGTCGGTCGAGGGAAGTGATTGTCCCGCTCTACTCTGTGCTGGTGCGGCCTTACCTCGAGTACTGTGTGCAGTTCTGGGCACCACAGTACAAAAAGGACATTAAACTGTTGGAGAGTGTCCAGAGGAGGGCTACAAAGATGGTGAAGGGCCTAGAGGGGAAGACATATGAGGAACGGCTGAGGTCACTTGGCCTGTTCAGCCTGGAGAAGAGGAGGCTGAGGGGGGACCTCATCGCAGTCCACAACTTCCTCACGAGAGGGAGTGGAGAGGCAGGTGACCTATTCTCCATTATCACCAGTGATAGGACCCGCGGGAACGGTGTGAAGCTGAGGCAGGGGAAGTTTAGGCTGGACATCAGGAAGAGGTTCTTCAGCGAGAGGGTGGTTGCACACTGGAACAGGCTCTCCAGTGAAGTAGTCACTGCACCAAGCCTGTCTGAATTTAAGAAGAGATTGGACTGTGCACTTAGTCACATGGTCTAAACTTTTGGGCAGACCTGTGTGGTGCCAGGAGTTGGACTTGATGATCCTTATGGGTCCCTTCCAACTCGGGATATTCTATGATTCTATAACAACAAAGTCTCACTCAGTTGCATTTCATATGTCACTTTTCCCTCATTTTCCTGTCTTTCAGTGGAAAGATTTTCAAAGGCACAAGCATTACCTTTGTAATACTTGTACCTTTGTAATGCTTGTACCTGCACTTTTGAAGTACATTAAATGCAACAAGATTTATCAACATTATTGAGGTGAATGAAAAATTGAAAAGCACTAAATGACTATTAATAAATATTGAAAGGCTCAATTGTGAAAGTAGCATATTTAATAATTTAATTTTCAAAATTCCTGCAAGGTTCTTTATAAGCCTAAGGGTGTCTGGTGTCCTTTAACATTTTATTTTCCAGCAGTGAACTTCCCTATGAACTTTTTTTTTTGTTTGTTCCTAGCTACATTTACAAATCCATAATGATCTTGAAATTATCAAACATCCCACTGTCTAACATACATGAGCTTCTCAGAGCAGACAGTCCCCCACCAAACTCACAGGACCCAATTTGTTAGGTGTTCCCAAAGTAGATCTTTTTCATGAATTCTTACAAAACAAAGCGATTACTAGTGCACAGAGGCTCTCAGTCTAGTTCATAAAAAGTGAGGACTAACCATGATCTGTCTTCAGTAGTCACTAGGAAATGCCCTTCCCTGAAACACTGGTACTCCTTGAAACACCATCAATAGGCAATCAAGAAAGCCCTTCTATGCAGTATAAATCCAGAGGGCTTCATAGTGTGAAACACAACTTCAGTAGTTAGCTGACACCCTGATACCACATTCCTTAATAAACTATATGAAGAAAGATGTTCAACTGTAGATGTGGGGATTAGAAGACTGAGGCCAGTTATAGAATCATTAAGGTTGGAAAAGACCTCCAAAATCATCTGGTCCAACCATAAGAGTTGTTCATTTCTCACCAGAAAGATGACATATCATAGTCATTTCTGAGTTACAACAAATATCTCTCCTAAATCCTCCAGTCTGGCTGCCTAGAGATGTATAAACTGGAGTGTGAACATGAGATCTTTCACTGGAGTTCCCTCCTTTTAGCTCTTGTATAAGAATAAAATTTCACACTATGACTTTTTTTAAGTCAACGTATTCTATATCAGTTAGAACATACATTATACATTTTATACAGTCTGAGCTAAAGACTGAGGGAAATCAAACACTGGCACACAATGGTTAAATACTGTAACTGTTTTCTTAAAATGTGTGTTTTCAAAATAGTTAGAATTATGTAGCTACAATTTCCAGTAGCTGAATTTTAATTTATATTTTTGTGCTATAATAAAGAACGTGTCATTATAAGAAACTGCATCTTCATTTCAGATTAGAGTGAAGGAAACTTTAAACACTTTCCTTGATAAGGCAACTAGATTCGGTTTATATTTACAAGAGATTTATATATAAGTTAAACAACTAAGACGTGTTCTTCAACTTTGTATTATCTCAAGAAATGTTTAAAATCAAGGAACATCTGAAATAAACAGTATCCAGTAAAATCTTGCTGTGTAAACCTCCTCCTGACCTTTTCTCAGTGCAACAAAGGATAATAAGAAAGGAAGGAAGCTATACACAAGAACATATAGGAACACAAACCTGACTGACAAATTATATGGGAGGCAGTGATAGAAACCAAACCTGGTCAGTCAGATTCATTGATAAGGGCATGTGAGAATATGAAAACATTTATTCCAGCATGAATATCTGATGGAGGAGATTGTCACCTGGGAAACTAATAGAAAAGGTGGAAACCAGAAAACAAAGTATACCAAGACACAGACCTGACAAAGCAAATATGGAGACAATGACAAGAAACAAACCTCTCAGTCACTCTAACTGATTAGCTACCAAGAAACTACAGGTGCCACTTCAAGAAGGTCAACTGGGACTTTGCGACTGATGATCCTTTAGACCAAGGGGCTCTGGACTGGGAGGGGTGTGGGATTGGTAAAGCTCTGCAAACACATGAGGGTATGTGCATGGGAAGGAGAACCAGTGAGTAGCAAAAGGGTGGGGGGTGGTGCAGACTGTAGTCGGGCTGTGTGTGAAATTGGGTCAGTCAAGTGCGCTTGTCTGGCAGAGCCCTGCATCTGATCACCACAGCCTGTCCTACCTTCTTTCATATTAAATCTTTTTCTTATGTATCTCTCTGTGTATTTACACTCTCTATGCTGTCTGTATGTGGTCTGCAAAGACTAAGTGCCAGCTACAGGGGAGGTCTGTATGTGTGAGTGAAATTTGGTGCCAGCTATTGGAGTCAGGCCAGGAGATCAGGCATCCCTGTCCATGGTGCCAGCTATGGAAATGAGTGACAGTCCTAATGTCAGTAGCTGGAGGGGCCATAGCTCTCTGGTTCTAGGGAGGGTCCTACAGACTTTGAGCCCCAGGTGCCGGCTACTGGGGGGACCAGTGTGAATGAACCGGGTGCCAGCTACTGGAATCAGAGCAAGGGTATGGGTGCCCCTGGCCTGTGGTGCCAGCTACTGGAGCCTGTGGGGGTCCTTCACTACCAGCCACTGAAGCAAGAATGATGTATGTTCCCAAAATCAACTATCAGCAGAGACAAATGTGACTGTAGGCATGTATATTTGTGCATATATGACTTGAAAGGATTAAATACCAGCTACTTGGAGTCCAGTCTGAGTTGAATTTAGTGGCAGCTACTGGAGTCAGGCTGGGGTTGTGAGTGTCCTGGCCTACAGTGTCAGCTACTGGGACCAGTAGGGTCCCAGTGCACCTGCTGGAGTGAATAGGGTCTTCTACTCCCAGCCACTGGGGCAGGAGCAGTGTGTGTTCCCAAACCAACCACTGGGGATAGCAGGGAGAGGGAAAGGAAGGGGCCTGACGTGGGTGCGGTGGGTGCCAGGTTCTGCACTGGCAGCCGAAATGGGGCTGTGCATCACAGCCTGTATGCCTGGTGTTGGCTGCTGGGGGGCTGAATGCACAGACAACCTGATGTAGGGAGGTTGTCCATGTGCATTCACCAGCAGACTTCAAGCTAAACCAGTCAGCAAGTTCAGCAGGACCTCAGGTTTGGGCTGAGGTGTAAGGAGAGTGGAGAGTCACTGCTGGTTCATCCAGGGACATTGCAAAGCTGGAATGTGTGCGAGAACTGCATGTTTGCTGCAAGCACCAAGCTGGACCAGCCAGTGAAGAGGGGAGCCATGAAATGGGTAAGGGGGTCAGGGATCTAGACTGGCATGCTGGACAGATAGAGGGGCTGTACTTGGAGACCTGTGAGTGTGTGTGTGCTTGCAAACCTAGAGAGTGCTGTATGTGTGACTGCACTGGTCCTGTGCCAGCCCAAGATGAGAAAAGGGACTCAGCTGTCTGTGTTTATGTTTTATGTGAGTCCTCTGTGGAGGACTGCGTTGTTCAAGGCAGTGCCTTGTCTGTGGCTGTGTCAGTGTCTTCTGTGTGTCTGTGTGTGTACTGTGTGTCTCTGGGACACATGGTCAGCATCGCTATTGGCTGAACCTGCAAAGGGGAAAGGCAGCTGTGTCCCTTGGTCTGAGCAAACACTTTGGGTCTACAGGCACTGGGCTAGGCTCTGCTGGCCAAGACGGTGGGTTTCCACTGCCAGAGTGGCTGGAGGAGGTCATCGCACTCTTTACATCACTTAACAAAGCTTACTATCCTTTCTTTCAAAATAAACTTGACAGTGGATCAAGAGATACAGGTAGAAATGTTTCTCTGAAAAAGTAGGCTTATTTAGTCAAGTTAAAAATCATACTGTTTTATTAAGTCTATAGCTGAGGTTCAAAATACAGAAAATCTCTGATCAATACGAGAAAAAATATTTTAAAACTGTTTTTCAGGGAACCTACTGATAAATCACTAGTCAAGAAAGATAATGGAGACTAATTTGAGTAATTAGTAGAATTGGTGATAAAAAACATATTTTTTTACCACCTAGACACCTTTCAAGAAAATCATTCAGAAGAAAGGAGATGTTCCAGCACGTTCTCAGAGATCATAGAGTTTGGGTACCACTGTCTGTCCTACAGGGAGCTGAGATAGAAACGTGAAGATGTGCAAATGTTAACTAAAAAAGAGGAAGAAATGACCTGCTCTCTGTTGCAGGTGGGAGCTTAAAAGAAATTATGCAAAACTGTAGCAGTAGAGACTTTATATTTGGCATGAATTAACATTTTGAACAGTAAAGATTGGATTACATTTCCTAGAAAGGTCACAGAAACTTTTTTTTTTTAACTACAACTTTCCTCGGTAACAATTGTTTAACATAGACAAAATTACAGAGTAGTTCAGGCTGGAAGACACCTTTGCAAGTCTTCAACCTCCAGAGCTCAAGAGCTCAATGCATGGTCAATGCTGAGTTCAGGCCAAATTGCTCAGGTACTGAAATATTAACTTCTTCACCACGAGGACAGACAAGCAGTGGAATAGGTTCCCCAAAGTGTCTGCGGGTTTTTAAGATCCAGCTGGATACAGTCCTGCTGAGCAAGCTCGTCCTATCTCAGAGCTGACCCTGCTTTGAGCTGGAGGTTGGACTAGGGCACCTTCTGAAGTTTCTTCCAAACTGAATTTGCCTAGGTCCCAGTGATTACATAGCACTGGATTAAGAAGTAACATGGAGAAATGAAACTGTGTCTCAATAGGTATTGTCATAGTTTTTAATCCTGGACACTCTTATTAGTCTTCAGTTAGAAATCTATCAATGTTGAATTTTCTTGATGTAATAAATTGAGATCCTATACTGTACCTGCAAGTACGGTGACTACTGCAGAAAAGGCGTTGATCTTTAGCCCATCAATGACACTACGGTAGCAGCACATTTCTACTGATATAAGAACAACTCCAGTCAGAAGCAAAATGTTATACAGTAGCTCTGCTACAATAGACAGCCATAAAACCCCTGTAAAACCAAATTAATAGCACTGATATTATAAGCAGTCATTCAGTATTTTCAACATTTATTTCTTCTTCATTTATATTGTTTACACAAACTTAAACAAACGGTCAGAGGCTGTGAGGTTGCTGTTGTAACATCTATAGGAAGACACACATGGTCAACACCATAAATTATTATTCCTTCTGCAGATTTGGCCATTTAGAAGGAGAGCACTTGCATGCTCCTGCCGTACACTTAAGTTTATGGTGCAAGATCTGGCAGTACATTTTTTATACACAGTAGTTACCCTAAAATTAGCATGAACCAAAATTCATTTTTAAAAAGGGGAGAATTTTTAATAAATGTTCATAAAGGAAAGAATTAATTTCCAGTTATCTAGTTGTTGACACCACAGCTGCTGTGTCCAGAATATACCAAAACAGAAGACCATGTTATTCGGCTAACAAACTTCAAAGGCCACACACACAGCCACATGGCCTGAGGGTCTAGTCATTAACTAAAATCTTCCTTTTGTGTTTAGTTTCTCACCAGGTAAGCTCTTGTTTTTGGACAGAGAAGCCTTAATGTGCCCAAACACTCTCCAGATTTCACTGAGATTCATCTTTCTGGGTATTGCTTAATTCAGTTCTCCCTGCATATCTGTTGATTACATCTTACTCAAGAAGTTAATCTTCCTTTGAAAGATTATTAGCCTGCTGTTTTATTATTAACATGCAAATGTCCCATTGGCTGGAGCAGGCACAGTCTTCTTGTGTCCATACAGTAGCAAGAGCTGGCCAACAACTGATTGCTGAACCTCACAGATCATCTTAAGAACAAATTAGTACGTCCTCAGACATCTAGTTGTAGATTCAAATAGTGATCTCATATGCATATATATACTAGGTATATATATATATGCTAACAATTATAAATTAAAAATAGAAACATTGCTAAGATGTAATTTATAAGTAAATACTATGGATTTAGTCATTATATTATTGTGTCAGGCTATGCGTGGGCAAGGTTTATTTCTGAAACAAATCTTTGTCTCAGTAAAAAAAAAAAAAAATTTGTTCAGGAACTCCAGATGTTACATTGTCCAGCAGTGTGGGCTTCCCCAGCTATGGGAACTTGCATCTAAATATTTTTGAATAGTGAGCCATTGTTACACATGCACTGGATAACTGTGATAACACCTGTGTACATTGACTTGTCTAAGGATGATAAATTCAGAAAGAGTGAGACTGATGCATCCCAAGTCTTGTGCACACTGCAGCCGTACACCTTTGCTGATCACAAACTCTGTTTTCCTTTGTGCAGGACAAGAGACTTTATTTCCACACAGTATTTCACTGCCCAGGGGTAGCTTCACAGTGTGGTTATCAGGCACCAAGGTGCTGTATTAGGTCCCTTGATCTAACTTTTGGATGCCTGTGGCCACTCTCCTGGTCACAGAGATAATTTCATCTCTGTGCCCACCACTGGTTTCATGTGTGAGTTGCTCTCAGGCCAAGGCCCACAACCCACCCCTCCTTTTCCTTTCAGAAGATCATGTCTCTGTGGCTAAGAACCATGCTTCATTTATACTTTCCTCTCATACTATAAACAGCTGTAATTATTTGTGTACAGTGACATAGATGCAATAGAGGGAGGGAGAGCTAGCTTTCAGAAATCATCTTCCTTTTTCCCCAGGGGTTGAAAACATGATCCAGAAAGTAGTCCAGTCCCAGTATCCTGGATATGCAATTTCAACCCCCTGGGGAAGAAGGAGGACTTTTTTTCAGGACCCATCACTTCCAAAATGGTTGATTTAACCATTTAAATTATAAGGATTACATGCAAGGGTTGCTCTCTCAATAGTATCTGCAAGCATGCGTTGTAGGAATAGGAACTGTTCTTTGAAAGAACAAGGCTAACTCTATGCTTTTAGGAGGTATCTTTGGGTTACAAAACCTTAATGAATGGAAATGCTTCCTTACAGCTCTGTGTAGGGTGCAGGGAGAGGATTCAGACTGTCATCAAGATTGGCTCGGTCCACAATACTTCTCTCCCAAGTCCCCTCAGCACATTGCCTGGCCTCGTTCACATGCTACCTGTCCTTCCGCCCTCTCCAGGCAGCATAGTGCCAACCCCAAATTCCTAATTCTGAATTTGGAGATCTGAGAAGAGAGGTGGCAAAAACTTAGAAATCTTGATTTCCAGTTCTCATAATTGAAATATATATTTTTTTAATTTCCTGTTCAAATTGAGTAGATTTGAAAGACATTTACTCATATTTCAAGTCATGTGGACTTCATTTTGAAGTTTAAAAACTAAATAAAGGACAAAAACTGTGTGGGATTAAAACATTTTTTTTTCTTTCAGATCAGCATACAGAGTATTTATATTGGTTAATGTGATCAGGAACATTTTATTTATATTTAAAAATTGCGTATTTACCTCGATCAGCAGCTGGAGCTAGACTGATAAAACTTCTACATTTCTCACCTAAAAAAAAAAATAAAAATTAAAATTAAAAAATAATAAATAAAAATTATTTAAAATTAATTATTATTATATGTTCTGCATTGATCTAAAGAAAAAGATTAATAGAATGCAGAAAATCAAAAATCTATCATAGAAGTACAGATTAAGATGACCACGATAAACTATTTCTGATGTGTGTTTGTACACACAGAGTCCCTGGTATGTGGACATACTCCTGGAGCTCAGATAGAGAATCCTTCCAGACTGTTTCAAGGCAGAAAAAGAGTCACACATTTGTGGTAAAGTTAGAGATTTTTTTGATTTTTGTTTTTATCCAGAAGGTTGTACCTGTGAAAGTCAGAACTGGAAAATTAACAATTTACAAAATTGTATACCATCCTGCCTGTGAAGGAAGAACTGTTTGCCGGACAGCAACAAGACTGATGCTCACACAAATTTCGTATAAGCTTGACTGCTTTTTTTTTTTTTTTCCTGTAAGCTTTGATTTTCAAACCCATGTGACCTCTTGACCCCTGTGCAGATGTTTTGAACAAAGCTCTTGGAATTAATTTTGCTCTGCTCTGAAAATACAGGGTGGTTTGCTGTTATTATTTTTTTCAGCTGCTAACTGCACCATGTATGAAAATAAGAACTGCCATAGCAGACAGACCAATTCCATGACCCCAGTATCTGCAGCAATATCCACCTAAAAGATGTCTTCATTGGTAGATGTATTTTGCTCTGATCTATGACATTTGCCCCCTTAAAACTGCATGATGTACAAGATCTTCTGGCAGAACTGGTCCTTCTAGAAAGTCAACTGTTAAAATATTTTAATTTTGTTGCACAGATAGCTGACGACTCCTCTGAAGTTTCTCCAGTGCTAAACTGATCAGAATGATAAGTGGAAAAATCTAGTGCTGATTTGGATTTACAATATAAACGCTATTTCTTGAACCAGTTAAGCAATTCACATATACAAAGATCCAAAATTAACTCGAGGTTCTCTTTTATGGCAATTTGCATTCATTCCACTGGTATTTACATAGTAAGAGTGAAACTCAGTCAAATGCCTCCATTCATGATTAGTGAGTCTCCAAATTGTGTTACAGCAAGGTGAAAATAACCTTCTTCTGCTTCCCTTTATTGAAGGTGAGATCACAGTAAGAAAATGAAAATACCTGTGCTTAAGAGGAAATCCATGAAAAAACTTAGGTCTCACAGAATTAATTGGTCAAATGAAAATCCATTTTTTTATATATTTTTTTTTTTAAAGAAGCATATTATGCTTTTAATGTTGCTCCTGTGACATCATTCAAGACAAATATGTTCATTTTGCCTAGAGGAGTAACAACATCAGCAAGAATAAAACACTTCCCTGTTAAAGTCATTTAACTTGCTGTTTTATCTAGGAGTGTATGAAGTTTTTCATCTGTACTATAATCTGTCACTATAAAGTTCTTTACAGAAAATATTAGATTTTTTTTTTTGGAATTGAACAGAAAGTACTCTCTAAGATCCCCCTTTCCAGAGTAGAGCAACTTTTTAAGGATACTTTTTCCTTTAAAATACATACATGATATTGCAGCAAAGAGGAAACTGACACCAAATAAGTAGAAAAATCTCTGATTAATTTCTGAAGTAAATGTACATATTTTTACTCACCTTCCCCATTTATAATCTCTTCACAGGAATACCAGATCCCAGCATGAAACTTTCGGTCAATGAACTTGTCATCTCCTGTCTCCCAAATATATTGCACAGCATTACTGTTGTTGGCGTCAGGGCTATTAAAGCGGATGCAGTGATCCCCTTGGTTCTGTTCTGTACAGAAAGGTTTGGCAACTTTTCTTGTCCCTTCACACCAGTAACTGCTACTGAATGCTGTAATAGAGAAAACTAAAGAGAAAAGACCGAGAGAAACTGCTGCTGAGGCTCTCTGCTGTCTTGCTGTGCCAGGGACTAAAACTGGCATCCTTCCGGACTGCAGTATCAATTATTCTAGAAACAGCCTTTTATAAAGCTATGTATATGTCTGTCTGGTGAAACACCTGCCTGTGTTTACCATCCCAACCTTTTTTCCTCTCAGCAAAGTGTACCAGCTTAGTAGTTAAGACAGAAAGCAGAGATATGGGCATAAGGAGAAATCATGTGGCAGAAGAGATTAAGGATATAGGACAGTGTTGTTTGGCACTAATATCTTGTGAAAGAAATATGAGGAGAAGAGATAAATTATAGTTTGGCCAATGAATCATAGGAGAAAAGACACAAAGAACACAGAAGCATAGGAAGTACACCAATACACAATCAGAAAAAAAAATATATTTACAGAAACAAAATTCACATATTTACCTCGATCAGCAGGTGGAGTCAGACTGATGAAGCTTCTACATTTCTCACCTACGAAATAAATAAAATTAACCTTGCAATTCCAAATGCTCCTGTTACACAGAACATTGAATTAAATAGAATACAATCAAGAATCTTACTTTAAAGAAGTTCTTAAAGAGATGAAAACAGTTGCTAAGTTAGAGCATTTCACAGCATTACATCATTTCCCAAGACCACCGGGAAGGTGAGCACACTTGTCTGAAGTTCTACCAGTTACAAATGAAAGTCATAAGTTACACGTTTTAGCTATGGACAGTATTCTGGGCACTGGCCAGTCTGCCTCCATGAACACATAATTGAAACCTTGATAATGTTATGTGAAAGAGTCGAGAAAAGGCTGTATTGTCTTAATTTTGTCTGCCCATCTGTTTGTTCACTCTGTGAAACAGCTATTTTTTCCTTCACCTAAGAAACATTTCCCACCTTGACATGTTAGAGATGTGTCTTTTTCTGCCTATTTGATAATGCAAAGGATTTAAAACTTTTTCTTATGAAATGAGTGAGAAATTTTGTGAAACCTTGTGTGGAACAGTTGTTGCATGATGAGATAGTAAAAAAACATTTGTGCTAAAAGGAACAAGGGACAGGGTCCCTGCAAAACAATGCATAACCTACAGGAACAGTAACAGGTCAAATCCACCTGTCCCTGCTGTGTCAGTGTATGAATATTATTATAAAAATATGTGATGCAAAAAAAAAACAGAAGGAGCAGGAGTGTAAGTAAATTATCACTTTGACTGTAAGGTCAAAAACATTCACTAAGGGAAAGTGATACCACAGAACAGACGTATCTTTTAACAAAAGTCGTGTGTATCTTTTAACAAAACCCATTCTCATTTTTAAGACAAGAAGCTGTTGGGGAGATAATGAGCCCATAAAACATCAGTACTTAGTCCTCCTAAAATTTGCAGCTAGAGGTATATATATGGCCTCTTACGTCATTTGTTTACTCTTCCTATCACAGGATTTTCACTTTCCTTATGATTATGGGTGTGATGCACATTCAACAAAGGACCTTGAGGACCTCCTTAGTTGTTTTGTAGCCCCATCTAAGGCCTAAGAAAAATGGAGGGAATGTTTCCACTCCCCAGCTTTGCAGAGTTCCTATTTTCACTTATGAAAAATTAAGCTTGAGAAAGTAAACAAGATTGCTGGCCAGGTATCTTCCTCTCTTGAATATTAGCACTTAACCATTCATTAATTAGATTAATTAGTGGCATTTCCAAAGATAGTTTGTCTTTAGATCAACTGTAAAATTACATCTGAAGTGAAGGCATGTTGTTAAAACAAAATTGATCCATACAATAGCTCTTTTTTATGAGCCTTGTTTACAGATTCCTTTGTAGTCACTGTATCTGACAACTTGAACAATAGAAATATTGTTGCATTCTTAGTACCCATTGATATGATTATGTGACAAATACAGAGCTTTTTTTCGCTGTGGCACAAATCCCCTTCCCTTGTACTGAAAGTCTCCTAAAACGCCATTATGTGCTACAGAAGAGGGAAGAGTGTAGTCAAGATGGAAGATGCTGAAAGCAGAGTTTAGTATATGCCCTTGCTTGCATTGAAAGGTCACCTGGAAACCATACAAGAGAGGAAGACACCTGTTTACCATATTCTGGATTATGATTTTGGGGTTTAGTAGAGCACTCCAACGAAACTGATGATGTTAGAGGTATCAAGAGATGCAAAAGCAGCAAAACCATAAATGATGGTGCTGAGGAAAGCAGGAGGAGATATGAAGCTGGACCTTGGTGTAAGAGCAAAAAAGAGATACAAGACCCTTTAATGTGGGTCTCCTTCATTGACCTAGCCTTGGGTATTTTTAGCTCTAAAGAGAGACCACAAAGCTTGATCAAGCATAAATGATGATTTTAGAAGGTGAGTAGGTAAAAACAACTTGTAGAAGTTGAAAACAGAAAACAGACCACCAGCTGCTGGGTACCAGCTATCAGTAGAGCAGATGGGAGGTATTGCATGGTCCTAAGAAATATCAAGGATGTATTGTAGAAGATCCTGTGAATCTGCTCATTTAGGGTCTAGGTACACTTCATGATTTCTTTAGCATTGAGATATATATGGTGATCTCAAAAGAGCTCCGATGCCAGAGCGTTATTCGGGTTTGCTGTTTGTAACCTACTGCAGAGGTAGTTGATCTTACTCACATAACAATTAGAAAATTTGCATTTATCACTTGTAGCAATATACAGCTGAGCAGTTGCTCTGGGGGTTTTGAGGTGCGTCTCCCTGGTCCTTACAATTACTGTTAGGTGTGGCTTTGGGAGGTTGTATACACAGAAGAACAATTCCTGGCCACAGGTACAATAGTGACAGCAGTCAATGCCCTTGCTGCCAGGCCTCTCTAGAGTAGGATGGGTCCATTTCCATACTGAAATGTTTGTCTCCAGAGCACTTTCTCATTCCATGTCCCAGCACACTTATCTACCACATCCAGGTTTCATGTAAAGATTGCATATAGTTACACATAATGCCCTTCCACCCCTTGATTCATCTAGACAAAACCTTGGGCATGTGAGTGGGTAGTGAGTCAGGACACACCACTACTGATAAATATCTAATATCCTTATCAATGACATAAACAATGGGGTCTAGTGCACCCTCAGAAAGTTTGCATATGACACCAATCTGAGTGGTGCAGTCAACACAATGGAAAGAAGGGATGCCATTCAAATGGCCCTGGACAAATTTGAGAAGTGGGCCCATGTGAACCTAATGAAGTTGAAGGTGCTGTACCTGGGCTGGGGCATTCCCCATCATGAGTACAGACTAGGAGAAGAACTCATTGTGAGTAGCCCTACTGAAAAGGATTTGGTGGTTCTGGTGGATAAATAGCTTGACGTGAGCCAGCAGTGCACGCTTGCAGCCCAGATGGCCAACTGCACCCCGGGGCTGCATCAAAAGATCAGTGACCAGCAGGTTAACAGAAGTGATTGTACCTCTTTACTCTGCCCTTGTGATACCTCACTTGGAATACTGCATCCAGGCCTGGGGCCCCCAGCACAAGAAGGATGTGGATCTGTTAAAGCCACAGAGGAGGTCCTCAGAGGAGGACCACAAAGATGTTCAGAGGACTATAACATCTCTTCTATGAAGAAAGGCTGAGAGAGCTGTGGTTGAACAAGAGAAGGCTATGGGGAGACCTCGTTGCAGTTTTTCAGTACTTTAAATGGGCTTATAAAAAAGATGGAGAGCAACTTTTTGCTTAGGCAGACAGTGACAGGACAAGAGGGAATGGTTTTAAACTAAAAGAGGGGAGATTAGATGTTGGAGGAAATTCTTCACTCAGGGTGGTAATGCAATGAATCAGGCATCCCAGGAAGCTGTGGATGCCCCATACCTGGAGGTGTTAAAGGCCAGGTTGGATGGGGAATTGGATAACCTTGGGTGGCATCCCTGCCCATGGCAGGGAGTTGGAACAGGATAATCTTTGGTTTCCTTCTACCTAAGCTGTTCTATAGAATCATAGAATCACAGAATATCCCGAGTTCGAAAGGACTCATAAGGATCATCAAGTCCAACTCCTGGCACCACACAGGTCTGCCCAAAAGTTTAGACCATGTGACTAAGTGCACAGTCCAATCTCTTCTTAAATTCAGACAGGCTTGGTGCAGTGACTACTTCACTGGAGAGCCTGTTCCAGTGTGCAACCACCCTCTCGCTGAAGAACCTCTTCCTGATGTCCAGCCTAAACTTCCCCTGCCTCAGCTTCACACCGTTCCCGCGGGTCCTATCACTGGTGATAATGGAGAATAGGTCACCTGCCTCTCCACTCCCTCTCGTGAGGAAGTTGTGGACTGCGATGAGGTCCCCCCTCAGCCTCCTCTTCTCCAGGCTGAACAGGCCAAGTGACCTCAGCCGTTCCTCATATGTCTTCCCCTCTAGGCCCTTCACCATCTTTGTAGCCCTCCTCTGGACACTCTCCAACAGTTTAATGTCCTTTTTGTACTGTGGTGCCCAGAACTGCACACAGTACTCGAGGTAAGGCCGCACCAGCACAGAGTAGAGCGGGACAATCACTTCCCTCGACCGACTAGCAATGCCGTGCTTGATGCATCCCAGGATATGGTTGGCCCTCCTGGCTGCCAGGGCACACTGCTGGCTCATATTCAACTTGCTGTCAACCAAAACCCCCAGATCCCTCTCTGCAGGGCTGCTCTCCAGCGTCTCGTCGCCCAGTCTGTACTTATAGCCAGGGTTGCCCTGTCCCAGGTGCAGGACCCGGCACTTGCTTTTGTTAAACTTCATGTGGTTGGTGATCGCCCAGCTCTCCAATCTGTCCAGATCTCTCTGCAAGGCCTTTCCACCCTCATCCGAGTCCACAACTCCTCCAAGTTTGGTGTCGTCGGCAAATTTGCTCAGAACACCTTCTAGTCCTACATCCAAATCATTTATAGAAATTTTGAAGAGGACTGGCCCTAAAATGGAGCCTTGAGGGACCTCACTAGTGACCATCCGCCAGCCAGATGTGGCCCCATTTACCACAACCCTTTGAGCCCTGCCCGTCAGCCAATTGCTCACCCATCGTATGATGTTTTTGTTTAGCTGTATGCTGGACATTTTGTCCATTAGGATGCTATGGGAAACCGTGTCAAAAGCTTTGCTGAAGTCCAAAAAGATCACATCAGCTGGTTTCCCTTGATCGACTAGATGGGTGATCTTATCATAAAAGGAAATCAAATTTGTTAGGCAGGACCTACCCCTCATGAACCCATGTTGGCTGGGACCAATGACTGCATTGTCCCCCAGGTGCGCTTCAATAACTTCAAGGATCATACTCTCCATAATTTTACCAGGCACTGACGTGAGACTGACAGGCCTGTAATTGCTAGGGTCTTCTTTCTTACCCTTCTTGAAAACTGGCACAACATTTGCCAGCTTCCAGTCCAATGGGACCTCACCAGATTCCCAAGATCGTTGAAAAATAATTGAGAGAGGTCCCACGATGATGTCTGCCAGCTCTTTAAGCACCCTGGGATGAATCCCATCCGGACCCATGGACTTGTATGGATCCAGGTGGAGCAGCAAATCCCGCACACGTTCAGGGTCGGTTGGGAGTTTGTCATTCCCACCATCATGGTCCTCCAGCTCAGGGTACCCTGGGTCCCGAAGCCCATCATCAGCGTTGAAGACAGAGGCGAAGAAGGCATTAAACGTCTCTGCTTTGCCTATGCCATTGTCTGTGAGGAGACCCTCCCCATCTAGTAGCGGACCTATGTTTTCTTTGGTTCTCCTTTTTCTGTTCACATATCTAAAAAAACCTTTTTTATTGTCTCCCACAGACACGGCGAGCTTCAACTCTAGTTGGGCTTTGGCCACACAAATTTTCTCCCTACAAACACGAACAGCATCCCTATATTCCTTCCTCGTCGCCTGACCCTCCTTCCAGCAGCCGTACATTTTCTTTTTTCGCCTTAGCTCCAGTAGAAGATCCCTGGTCAGCCAGGTCGGCCTTCTGCCCCGCTTGCCTGACTTCCGACATTTTGGAGTTGCCTGATCTTGTGCTTTTAGGAGGCAGTGCTTAAAGATGGACCAGCACTGATGGACACCAATGCCTTCAAAAGCAGTTTCCCAGGGGACCTTGCTGACTAATTCCCTGAGCAGCCCGAAGTCTGCTTTCCCCACATCCAGGGCTGAAGTTTTGGTGACAGTTTTCCTTCTGTCACCATAAATTCTAAACTCAACCACTTCATGGTCACTATGACCGAGACGGCCGCCAATTGCCACGTCTCCCACAAGACCCTCTCTGTTCTCCAGCAACAGATCTAGGAGGGCACCTTTACTGGTTGGCTCTCTTAGCACCTGCACCAAGAAGTTATCATCGAGGTACTTTAGGAACCTCCTGGACTTGCTCGTGTCAGCCATGTGGTGACCCCAGTTGACGTCTGGCAAGTTGAAATCCCCCATTAGGACAAGGGGAGTTGATCTCGAGGCATCTCTTAGTTCTGCAAAGAATAATTCATCAGCGTGGTCGTCCTGGCCAAGTGGTCTGTAATAGACTCCCACAACGACATCCCCTTTATTTGTTCGTCCCTTAATCCTTACCGAGAGGCTCTCAACTTTGCCATCGCCAACTTGAAGTTCCACACAGTCCAGCCCATTCTTCATATACATTGCCACCCCACCACCTTGCCTACCGTGCCTGTCCCTCCTGAAGAGCCTGTAACCATCTATTGCAACACACCAGCCACAGGACTCATCCCACCAGTTTTCGCTTATGCTAATGATGTCGTAGCTGTGGGACTGGGCCAAGACTTCCAGCTCATCCATTTTATTCCTCATACTGCATGCATTTGTGTAGAAGCACTTCAAATGCGCCTCCCTACACGCAGCACCTTGTGTATCCGACCGAAGGGCCTCAGTAGTACACAGTCCCTCTGATTCTAGCACACCATCCCTTAGCTCGTCACCGACGTGCCTGGTTCTACCCCCTTCCCCCTTCGACTCTAGTTTAAAGCCCTATCTATCAGCCCAGCCAACTCCTGAGCAAAAATCCTCACTCCTCTCTGAGAGAGGTGCATCCCATCTATGATTGCATTCTATGATTCTATGGTTCTATGATTCCATGACTGCTGGACAGGTTGAATGATTGTACTGCAGAGTTTAGATATAGCCTATGTCTAGTGTTGAAAACTGGCTACCACTGGCTCTATGGTCTTAGTGGCACATCTCTGCCCCTTCTTGCTCAGCTGCATGGGATCCCCATGAATTCTGGGAAAGGTATAGAGAATCCTCTTGTACCAATAGCAATTCTGGAAATGCAGAAGGTAACACCTACCTGTCTCTCCATGCTGTCAACTCAAAGCATAAACCAGACATGAAAATTATTGTACTGCAAATGGACTGTTTTTATTTCCTGAGTCTACGTATCATATACAGTTATTTATGTTTTCAGGCTTTCCTCTAAATCTAGAAAAGCTGCAAAAAATGTTTTGAAAATTCAAGCTGAAATTCATTGGCAGCTTCTCAAAACTTGCAGCTGACATTGTGACAAAACTTTGAATATTACAAGAACTGCAGTAAAACTTAAACTGCTGGTTAGATCAGGTTTTGTATATTTAGATTCTCCCTGAGAAATATGTACTGATTGTACATATTTGATGAAGTATGATCAGAAATTATTAAAACAGCTATTACTGAGCAGCTGCCTATCAGCCAACTTGATTCAGCAACCTTCCTACAGTTTTTTTTCATTCTGGGTCATCTTTTAATAGTTTCATGAAGTATGTATAAATATATGTATGTATTCGTGGAGCTGTATTCCATTCTTGCAAAACCACTGGCAAAATTCCCATGAAGTTTCAAGGGAACAAGATCAGCCCTTTAATGTTTTAATAGTTTTGCGACTTCTTATTGGCTAAGGGACAAGCTGCAGTAAGCAGACTTTCTGTGAAGTTTAGAGAAAATTCTCTGTGCCTTTAATCAGAAAAAATACAAGACTTAGTTGGAGTCCCTCAAGCCTAGACATTCTTGTAGACTTCCAGGCTTGTTTGTAAGAAGATTCTTGAAACAGTTGCACTTGTAAAAGAAGATAATTTTGTTGTTGTTGTTGTTGTTTTGGTGTTGTTTTTTTCTTTTTTTTTTTTTCTTTTTTCACAGGACTGGGTGATATATTTGATCTATAGTAGAGGGAAATAGTAGCATACTGGGTACAAAATTATTAGAATGGTCATGATGACACTTTTTGGTCTCTGCTCCACCATGGGGCTCTGGTCCAGAATATCTGCTGGACCTGCCAGCTCTGTCATGATATTATTTCTAGTTAAACAGGTAAGCTAATTCAATAATTAATAATTAGCAGTATAAAACTATCACACAGCATTTTAACCTTCACTGCATGTTTGTTTCAAAAATAGTTCTGATATAACTATTAATGTTAAAATGAGTTATGAGAAATGTTGACTGAGAAGCTGTAGAATTTTGTATTGTAACTCATTCTGAATAGGTAATTTATTACAAATTTCTGCTATTAATATTGATTCATACAGTGAATAAGTTGTGTTTACCTGTGTTTATACAATTTCTTTTCATAACAATATTGATCACTATTAAATTATTTTTATTTTACAGCTTGACTCAGATATCAATTCCATTCTGAAATGTGTTTATTTTCTACTATTTTTCCTACTTGTATTCTAAAGTCACCTTAGCTTTGTTTATAGAGCCACTGCTTAGCCTTTTAGACATATATTAGGAGTGAGTGTTACATCTCCAATGCAAGCCGACGTTATTGGCATTGTTCTGCACCTCAGCTTCTTAAGAAGGCTAGCAAAAACTATATATAATATTTACTTTTATTTCTTGTAGAGCTTTAGCAAACTGTTCACTTCTTTTTCTTATAAATCTATAAAAACTTAAAAGCATGTTTCTTCATCTATATTGTCTTAAAATTTTAAGAACTTTCAGTATTTAATGATAATATCTCAGTGTAAGTCACTTAAAGGAAATTTTCTTTTTGTTTTTCTTTTTTTTTTCCTCATTTTCATGTTCATTAATGTGTACCATTAGTTCAGTAACTTTAAAACAAAAAATCTTAAGGTGTTGTAGTAAATTCCAATTTGTCTGAATAAAACTAATATATAAATTTAGGGTAAATTTATATGAAATAACTATACAAGAAAATGAGCACAATTGATAGGTTTACTTTAAACTGAAAGTAGTAAGTTATTTCTATCCACCTGTCCTACACCTAATTCCACAGGAAATGTATTTGCATATGTAGGTGCTGTAAAGACTCTAATTTTACTCCTTTTCCTTTTTTATCCTGAAAAAATTACCAGGAGACACATATTCTGATATTTATTTTCTTTTAGTAGAAAATATTCTTATTGCTTTTGGATAATTGAATCTAGAGCTTCTTTCGTATAAATGAGAATAGAACTGAAGCATCTCTCAGTTTTCTGAGAAGCCTTGAATCCATAGTACGTCTTGACCTCAGTGCTGATGCCATCAATATTAACAAGAAAATCTCCCAATGAGTTTTGTGAAATCAAAGTTTTACAAGACTATAAATCACCGTGAGTTACTTTATTGTAGTGTTTCCTGTAACTTGTTTACAACAGGTCATGTAAAGAAATGTGTAATTTTTTTATATTTAACAATAAAGAAGAAACAATAGTCATATACCACTATATCCACATGTTCTAGCAAACACCTCTATAGATATGAAATTATCAATCAGAGTAAATCAGGATGATGGATGAAAGAATGAACAAACATTTGAACTCTTACATTATTTCTAATTCATTCCAGAATTTTGTTTTTTTTCTAACCATAATAGCATTGTCCAAATAAACAGAACCATTTCATTTTATTGTTAGCTTAGTATAAGAAATTTAAAAGGTGAAATCCTGACTAAAATGTAGTCAGCTATGAAAAAAAAAAAAAAAAACAGATTTAAATCAGTCCATTTGCAACCTTGTAGGTTTATTATTTTAATCCACCTCTTAGACAAGAGCTTCACGCAGTGTTCTCTGCTTATTTTTAAACAGCTGTGTCAACTTTGTGCACCTTGTGTGCTCTGAGTGAACTAAATGAACTTAAAGACCCTTCCAGGAAAGTCTGATAAAATTTCAGTGCCAGTGAACTTTGGTGCAAGCATTTAGGAGTAATGTGGTTTATATGTTACCAGCAAATCTTCAGACACTCTGAAGTGAAGAAATGTACAGTTTAGGTCAAAAGGTCACAGACTTTCTGAGCTTCTGTCTTGGCCTTTGGTATTTAATTTCTTCTGAGCTTAAAGTTCTGTTTAAATGCTAGAGTGCCTTAATGTCAACTGAAATGTAAAACTGAGACAAAAAGCCATGTTTAGCTGCATGTTGTCAGAATGTGAGATCACTGTAAATTTACCTGAAAGCTTGGGAGCATGCATCTAAGTTTTGGTAGCAGAGTAGCACAAAATTTAAATCATAATCAAACCTCAGTGGGATCTCTAATCACAGACCCATTTCAGATGCAGAGTGATGTGTCATCTCTTTTTAGAACACACCCACAGACCTAGGTCTTCACACATGGTGAAAGCAGGAAAAGTCCCTATGATCACAGCAGTTATTGCTGTACTCCTCACATTGACTCAGGCTGTAGATCTTCCTCTTTCTGGGAGAACCTGCACTCCTTTCTGAAGAATATTAAAGACACAAATATAAGATACAAAATCTGTATCTTTGTCCTGTCTCTTTGATATTTTTGTTGAATCCTTTTCACTTAGTTAACAGAGACAGGACATCAAGGTGTCTCACCTCCTTAATTTCCCTTAATTTATTTACTTTTATCAGAAAGTCTTTTGGCAGAAAACCAAGCATCTCACAGGCATTTACATCAGTAGTGATCAGGTACTGGATATCTGACTCTGCTTATTGTTTTGCAGAGAATGACAATTTCATTAGGAAGGGAAATGAAACTGCATTTATGCCTAATCTGCTCCTCCATCTTATTAACTGAGTTTCTTCATGCCAGCTTCTCAACTCTTTCCCCAGTAATGGAGCCAAACAAGCAGTCAGGTAGCCACTATATGGCTTTTTCTGTGTTTCCTTAGCTGTTTAATGCATTTGTTTATTAGAAACAGAAGTGCTATCTCTTAAATCAAGCAGTCTTTTCTACAAGTGCGTCATCTTCTCTTTGCCTCTTCAAATGAGGTTCACTGACCCAGGAGTGTATAAAGAATCTCCCCATGCTTTCAGCATTTTGAGACCCACATGAGGGAAATGTCAAGATTTTTATTTTGGAAACATGCATTCCTTTCTCATAGCTGATGTAAATATTCTCTCCTTATCTTACAAGCCCATCAACTGAAGAATAATTATAGTCTTTCTACTCCCTGGAATTTAAAGCACAGTGTCTGGAAATTAGCTGAGAGTCTCAAAACAGAGCGGGGAGCAGGCAATGTCTTACATAGCAAAAATATGCATAGGGTGTGGTCTCATATAACAAGTAGCTAATATTCACCAATGTTCTTGTTTGAAAGTAAATAAATACAATTT
Organism: Cygnus atratus; assembly: GCF_013377495.2. Classification (NCBI taxonomy): domain Eukaryota; kingdom Metazoa; phylum Chordata; class Aves; order Anseriformes; family Anatidae; genus Cygnus; species Cygnus atratus. The sequence continues at coordinate 91,320 of NC_066379.1, forward strand.
TATTTATTTTCCAACAAACTTAGCTTCAAAGAATAAGGTACAGGTGCCAGTCCTTGGCACATCACCTAGCTCAGACAAGCCCAGTACAATTGCACAGATGTGAAAGGCAGTTTCCAAAAAGGGGGTAGTCCAGACAAAAGGAAGTGGATTTTCCCTGGTGAGCTAAAAAGTATTGTTTGGTGTAAAGATAATTGCTTTTTAGAAAACTTGTACTTAGCCCACTATCCACATTTTGAGACCACATCTCAAGTATTGTGTTCAGATTTGGGCCACTCGCTACAAGGAACCCACTGAGTTGCTGGAATGTGTTCAGAGAAGAGCAATGAAGCTGGTGAAGGGACTGGAAAACAAGACGTATGAGGAGTAGCTGAGAGAACTAGAGTTGGTTAGTCTTGAGAAGAGGAGGCTGAGAGGAGACCTCATCTCTCTCTACAAGTGCTTGAAAGGAGGCTGTAGCAAGGTAGGGGCTGATTTCTTTTCTCAGGTGACAAGTGACAGAATGCAAGACAACCACCTCAAGTTGCACCAGGAAAATCTTGGATTAGATGTCAGGTGGAACAGGCTGCCTAAGGAAGTGGTAGAGTTGCCATCCTTGGAGGTATTTAAGAGATGTATGGATGTGACACTCAGGGATATGGTTTAATGGTGGACTTGGTAGTGTTAGGTGGTGGGTGGACCTGATGATCTACTGGGTCTTTTCCAATCTAAATGATTCTACAATTTTATTATTTCATGTGTTTCTGCAGCTTCAATGCTGTCCATATAAATGAAACTGTGTTCCCTCATGCAGCCCACCAGGATTTGTACATCAAAGTGGTCATTTAGGGAAAGGAGCAGCCAAGAGGGGCTCTTGACATTGCAGAAGGGTTGATTTTCCAGGCACTAGAGGGGAAAGTGCAGAATTCACTGTCACCAAACTGAATAAATCCAAAGTTGAGCCTATACTACACTACAACAGTAAAAGAGAAATTGTTTTTGAAGTGCTCCTCTTTCTATTCTCTTTAAGCAAACCACATCAAAGCAGTTATTCCAGATTATATTCTCCAGAAATCTAACTTTTCAGAGGAGACAGTAAAACTGTACCATCTCCAGGCAAAGAGGATAAGATAACTAAGACGAACGATTGAGTGTTTTTCAAAATGCTTAGGAAAATAAAAGTGTCTATAGCACAGTTGCAGGTGTTGGAGGAAGAAGTGTCTGTTGAAGTGCTCAGGCGGAGCACAGAATGCATTGCAGAATAGATAACAGCAGCTAAATATTATTGTTTGTTTATTATACTTTTATTCAAATTATTACTGAAGTACTCAAGTAAGGTTGGTTATCTTTTAAAAAGCTGTAAAAATAAACAGCCCTCAAAACTGTTATCAATCAGATTCATAAATTAATCTAGCAAAAACAGAAACATAAATGAGAAACCTACGTGAGAACGGTTAGCTGACTTTGGCATAAAATGATCGTAAAAGGCTTGGAAAGACTGAAAAAGTTTTGAAGATCAGCACACATTTTCTACAGTGGAGGAATTAATTGCCTTTTTTTTTTTTTTGGTGGTGGTTTCTATGGTAACAGAGTACCATGGCAATACATTTCTTGCTCAGGCAAAAAAAATTGATGAAATTTCACTAAGACTCTCCTAGGCTCCTAGGGAGGTCTTTTTCTCCCTGCTTACCTAACTTGTCTCCATTCTCCTCCCCTCTCCTCTCCTCTGTTCTTAAATTTGTTAGAATGGAAGAAAACTAGCTCACTAAAACACCACAAGGATCTTATTTTCCTCATGCAAGGTGTTCTTACTCTCAGGCCAAAGCATCTCTGCTGGAAAAAACAACTACTGGATGGAACAAATATAAACAAGAATGCTTGAAAATGCTACAGGAATCAACTGTAGATGCTGGTAAGGAAACGAGCAGAACAATAAAGAAATGTGTTAAGTAACATTGCTGAATATGCAAATATTCAAATTATTTTACTTGCTTTGCACAAGTGTGTGCCTCTTTATAAATTCTAAATGTAAACAGTCAGCCATAGCTAGACCTACAGACATGCAGTCATGAAGTTAATGGCTGTCTTTGTCCTGAAATATATTAGGTTTCTATATATAAAACCAGATCATATACTGGAATGAACTACTGAACAGCTGGTCCTGAGCTACCATTATGATATGTCACAGAATACACAGTCAAGAAATGGCTGCTTCCCATTATTGGGACAAACACATCCTTTAGATGAAGGAAACCTATGTTCACTCCCCTTTTCAGCCTGAAGGAAAGTCAAACCCATATTCCTGGAAACTGTAATAGCCATAAGACAACAGGTCATCAAGGGAAAACAGGATGACTCCCATTTCTCACTTAGAAACTGAGCCATGGTAGACAAAAACACAAAACAAATGAGGTAAGGCATAGTCTGGTTTTTGCCTAGGCAAGGCACCTGGGGCCTGCTCTCTTCTCACAGGACTGCTTATGCTTTTTGCAATAATGTAATCAGGTTAATAAACTAAGGCACAGTAACCAGGTTGCCCCATGTTCACCCGGCACCTGTAACCTTTAGCTTACAGTTCCTTATATATTCTCCCAACTCTATAACTTGGATTCTTGGCTCAAGAGCAGAATAGCTTCAGAGGACAGTGTCTTCTCCTGAAAAGTGGCAGAGGGAGGGCCTGAGTCCATGTCTCCTACCTCTGAGTGTGTGCTCTAAGATTTATGCTCTTTAGCAAAAGGGGAGCTCATAATCTGTGATTATTTTACACTGAAAGTATAAGTTCTGTTCAGCTAGGTGTCTGTCTTCAGGAGAGGATGACACAGGCTCTGAGTAGTTGGAGAAGTTCAAGAGGCAGCTGGGATAGTGATGACTGCAGTCACCAAGAAAAGATTTGGAGTGTATCTGTGTTCTGTGTTTTGTACTCAGCAGCTATAGGCAACTTTCTGATCCTCTGTGCAAGTGATACACTCATGGGTATTGCTTGGTGGCTACCTCAGCCCATCAGCTGCATTGGGAGAGTCCAGGACAATATTACAAGCACTTTGCTAGTAACAGGAAATTGCAATACGGTCCACAACTGTATTGGCCAGAACATGGGGTCTGATTAAGATCAATGTGTTTATTTTCCATAATTCAAAATGCCTTGAAGCTGAAAATTGATCCAAAGCAAAGAATTTAAAAGAGCAGAAAGAAAACCTGATAGGTATGTAAGCCTGAATTATACAACACTTTATATTTTTAGATTTCTTTATGCTTTTCCCAAAATATTGAAATGTCTAACATACCCAAGCCTTTGAAAAGAGGAAAAAAAAGATAAAATTGGAGAGTCAAGGAAACTGTTTTTAGTGATCACACATAATATAGAAGCTTTTATCTTCTTTCAAGTGAATTAGGAGTTGCTGAAAATGAGCAGCTTGGCTTGGCATGGCAGGATGCTAAAAGTAAGTAATTCTTATGCTCTCCAGGCTTCATCGCTGATCTGCTCGAGGCAGTTACTGTTCCTGGCAGCTGTCACACCATGAGCTAATTGCCTTTGCATGTGACGTGAAGCTTCGATGTCTGGAAAGCAAAGCAAGACCCCATTCCCATTTCTGACCCTGATCTCCATCAATAATTTGATTCTGTTTTCATACTACTTGGGGCAGAAAATGCTCCACTGATGAAAGATTAGCAAGTAGGCACACAGCTAATGATAGTGTATTGCTTACCAGCAACAGCTACAAGCCCTGTACCTGTTTTGTTGATCTGGGCTTTGGGCTTAAAGCTTGTACTAAAGAAATATGACCCCATTTTTAAATAGGACAGAATCAAATTTATTCAATTCTCTCCATCTCTGAGAAGAAGCCTTGGAAATACCTAGTTTTACTTCTCTCATTGCCCAATCTGTTAGTTTTTAGGTATCTTTTTCTAAAATTGTATTTACTGCAAAAAAATCTTCTGATGCTAGCTAGTGCAATTCAATGCACAGAAGTAGATCATATACCAATGAAAGCGGGAAAGGAAAGGAAAGGAAAGGAAAGGAAAGGAAAGGAAAGGAAAGGAAAGGAAAGGAAAGGAAAGGAAAGGAAAGGAAAGGAAAGGAAAGGAAAGGAAAGGAAAGGAATCATGGATCTCTATATGATGGATCTCTATATGATGGGATTGGTATCCACTCCACACAGAATGAACCCATGTGATTGCAGGTTACTCAGTATTCAATGTTTTTCATAATTATCCATTGTCTAAACTTCTTTTTTTTTTTTTTTTTAAACATCTATTTGCTTTTCTCCCCAGGAATACATTGCAATGGAACATTTGATCAGTTTGTTTGCTGGCCTTACTCACCCCCAGGAAATGTCTCTGTTCCTTGTCCTTCATATTTGCCATGGTTGGAAAATGGTAATGTGAATGTAGTAACTTTTCTTGGAGTTTATGCTGGGAGTCCAGACATAGGACAGATGGTTCTGGTCTATTTTGTCCTAGTGTCATTTGAAATGTCTGAGGGCTTTCATGTCTCACCTCTTTTCAACTCTTTTCTTATTCAAGACACGGAACTACTGTTGCTGTTCAATTGTTTACCCTTTTTCTCCATCTGTGCTCATTACAGCTCTGTATTGTCTGCTACAAAGCAATATTTCCAAGAACATGTAACTGTACTGCCAGGCCTTGATTGGCAGTAACATATTTAGGGTTCAGCTTCTGGGATCCCCACTGACACCCAAGATGAAGCTCTCACACAAATTGGAATAGCCAGACAAAGGTATCTGTCTGAGCAGTCAGCCCCCCAGTACAATGTACTGTGCCACCAGCAAATGGTGTGCTGAACAAAAGGGTTTTCAAAGCTGCATTGTCCTGGCTGGAGCAGATCAGGGAGACTTTCAGGAAGGGAAAAGTAATAATATTTGTAGGACCAAAGCTATCCAAACACAAACAACCTTCCCTTTCTACAAAAGAAATTAAAAGGCATTCCTACCAGCATAGCCTAGTGATTCTGACTCCTGCTACACCGTGTTTCTTAGCTAGCTACTTGTGGCTTTCTTAGTGTGAGAAACACTCTGTAGCCAATAACTTAGGCTCAGGCCAGGATCTCAGTGAAGTAGCATTTTTATTTGCGATTGCAATGGCGGGCATCCCACAAGCAGGAGCGCACCTACTAGTTCCATAACACAGTTTATATACCTTTTTTCTCGACGACCAGGACCCTCCCCTGTTTCCTCACTGAGTGGGTAATCCAGGTTCACAATCTATCCGGTGCTTCACAGACTCATTGAGGTGGTAATGTTTCTTACACAGTGATTTCCGCCTGATTGTTCTAAGGATTCTGGTTGTCTGCATTTTACAAAGTTGTCTGTTAAGCTTTCTTATCACAGCAAGCATATCTCAATACCACATTCCTTCCCTCTATACAATGTAACTCTGCAAAAACATTTTTTTTCCCACATTAGTCACATTTGCAATACCACTTAAAAGAACCAACTGTGGGTGAGTCCTTTAGTTTATGGGAGACTACCATGCTGTGCCTATCCTATCTTTCTCCAGGTAGGTTTGATATGGAATTTCATCATTTGTCTTTTTTGTGGCTGCTAAGCTGAAAGAAGACCAGCCTCTATCTATTCTACCAAACATCTGCTTCTGCCAATTGTTTGGAACAAATTCAACTGTTCATAACAAATATAATAACAAACATCTTCCTTCCCTCCATGTAATAGACTCCTTTTGTTGTTGTTGTTGTTGTTGTTTTTGTTGTTGTTTGTTTGTTTGTTTTCTTTCCCTCCTCTTTTTCTGTCTGAATTTCTGCAAAAGAAAGATGTAAGACATTGCACCAGATCATGATGCTTTTCACTGTGATCACAATAGGGAATACATTGGAGATGCATTTTCATCCATGCCTACATACCTTAGGAAAAGAGGCATTGAGATAGCCCTGCTGTCTGTCCTAGGATTTCTGTGTGGCTGCTCTTTCTAGTGGTTCCTATTTGCATTGCTGGTCCCCTTTCCAAGGCACGGGTGTGTGGGACTTAGCTGGACTTGGACCAGAAATCCTTGGAAGTTTGAGGTAGATTTTTTGTGTTTTGTCATCATTGCCAAGTTTGAGCAGTAGAAAATTAGAATAGTCTAGAACCAAGACTAGACCCTAAGATTGCTCCTGACCTGACCTTATCTGGAATTCCAGGATCCCTTATTTTTTTTTGTCCTAGACTGGAACACTCTTCTCCTCTGGCCTGTATTTCTTTTTTTTTTTTTTTAATTAAAAACAAAAACAAAAACAAACAAACAACAACAACGACAAAAACACCACCAAAAAAATGCCTTGTATAAATCAGGTCCTTTAAGAAAACCTTCCTCTCTGTGCAGTGTGCCAGATTGCCAGTAAAAGTGGAGAAGCCATTTTCTGCCTGGGGAACCTGTTTTAACTCCGCTACTTGTTAGACCACACGAACTACATTGGGCATGGGCAGCAGTCCTCCCACAAAGCTCCTGCTCTGTCAGAGCAATGTGTGCTCTAAAAACAGTTCTCTCAGTTCCAGTTATTCTAAGTAAAATGAGATATTCTGGTGGTTGCTCCAACACATTTTATATGTATTTATTATAATTAAACGCTTGTGAATTCAAGAATGAATGAAAAAGCTCAGGTCTGATTAGAAATCATCTAATGATTTAGGAAGGCATCTGTTAAGGACAATCTTAGGATGAGGTCAAGAGGCTAAGAGAGAAAACATGGAGAAAATGAGGAGACACTGAAAAACAAACATCAGCCAGAATCTCCATACCATTTTTCTGATGTTATGGGCAAATTCTAGTTTAGTATAAACTACAATGCACTAAAAGCCAAGAAAGCTCCACCTGCTGATAGGGACCCAAAGCATATAAATAAAACATCAACCACAGGTACTTTGAAATTCAAAAGAAAGATAATTCCCTAGTCAAACCACAGTCTTCTTCCTATAATTTTTGCAGCACAGCATAGGCAATGTTGATGGAACTTAGGAACGTAGTGAGGAAAAAGAATTAAAATGAAACGTGGGCTTACCTTTTGGATGGAGTAACCATGTTTTTTGTAAAGAGTGAGTATATACTGGGAACTGATTTTTGCTATATTATGTTCCAATTTTCTTCTGTGTAAATACGAAAAATATATTGTCAAAAACAAAATAGAAGATGTGGGTGTTTTTGGTGTTTTTATTTTTTTATTTTTTTTGCAGGGACTATTGCTATGGTATGAGGGAGAAATCCTTAAAATGTGCATGAAAAATGATATCTTTATTTTGACCTTTCAGACTAAACCTCTGTTTACTTTCAGGAAGTGCGGGAAATGTATACAGAGTCTGCTTGGATGAAGGAATTTGGCAAACAAAGGAAAACTCCACAGACATTTGGCGTGATAGTTCAGAATGTTCTGAGGAAAATCATTTCAGAAAAAAAGTAAGTATGATGTTTTATATTATGGTTTAATACTTTAATCTTCTTAATCCCTTCTTGAATAACTGATAAAACGTTTCTATTGAATACCTGCAAAAAGATATCCATATTTCATTTAGATTACCAAATAGGAAACCTGCTTAGAAGAAGCAAAAGAGGAAAGATTAAGGAGGAGGATTCCTGCTTTAGATGAAAGAAATTATTTTCAGTTCAGTCCACTGTTCACATCTACTGAATTTCTCCTAATAATACTGAGAGGAAAAAGGGAAGGGAAGGGAAGGGAAGGGAAGGGAAGGGAAGGGAAGGGAAGGGAAGGGAAGGGAAGGGAAGGGAAGGGAAGGGAAGGGAAGGGAAGGGAAGGGAAGGGAAGGGAAGGGAAGGGAAGGGAAGGGAAGGGAAGGGAAGGGAAGGGAAGGGAAGGGAAGGGAAGGGAAGGGAAGGGAAGGAAAAAAAGGAAAGGAAAGGGAAGGGAAGGGAAGGGAAGGGAAGGGAAGGGAAGGGAAGGGAAGGGAAGGGAAGGGAAGGGAAGGGAAGGGAAGGGAAGGGAAGGGAAGGGAAGGGAAGGGAAGGGAAGGGAAGGGAAGGGAAGGGAAGGGAAGGGAAGGGAAGGGAAGGGAAGGGAAGGGAAGGGAAGGGAAGGGAAGGGAAAGGGAAGGAAAGGGAAGGAAAGGGAAGGAAAGGGAAGGAAAGGGAAGGAAAGGGAAGGAAAAGGAAAGGAAAGGAAAGGAAAGGAAAGGAAAGGAAAGGAAAGGAAAGGAAAGGAAAGGAAAGGAAAGGAAAGGAAAGGAAAGGAAAGGAAAGGAAAGGAAAGGAAAGGAAAGGAAAGGAAAGGAAAGGAAAGGAAAGGAAAGGAAAGGAAAGGAAAGGAAAGGAAAGGAAAGGAAAGGAAAGGAAAGGAAAGGAAAGGAAAGGAAAGGAAAGGAAAGGAAAGGAAAGGAAAGGAAAGGAAAGGAAAGGAAAGGAAAGGAAAGGAAAGGAAAGGAAAGGAAAGGAAAGGAAAGGAAAGGAAAGGAAAGGAAAGGAAAGGAAAGGAAAGGAAAGGAAAGGAAAGGAAAGGAAAGGAAAGGAAAGGAAAGGAAAGGAAAGGAAAGGAAAGGAAAGGAAAGGAAAGGAAAGGAAAGGAAAGGAAAGAAAAGAAAAGAAAAGAAAAGAAAAGAAAAGAAAAGAAAAGAAAAGAAAAGAAAAGAAAAGAAAGAACCCTACAACTTTCCTAGCAAATAGCTTAATCTCAGAGGACCCCTGTTCTGCCAAAGTCAGACAGCTTCATTCCCCAAGGCCTCCTGAGCTTTTCTGTACTTAATGAGCCGTTAACTGGTCCTTTCAACTGAAAAAGTGTGAAAAGCAAACCCTTATTTTCCATTTGCCTGGAATTTCACCTCATAATCTAGCTAGCAGCAGACTGGAGGATTTAACATAACACAGATTCCATCCTGCCTGATACAGCATACAGCCCCAGCACTGGACTTTGCCAGAATGGGAAATTACTCTCCCGGGCTGAATATAGAGCATAGTATAAATACCTTGACAATACTCAGCTCTTAGTACTGAAGATAAAATTAAAATATTTACTAATCAGCTTTGGGTTTTGAAGCTGGGAATCATCCTTGCTACCTCTGTGTTTGCAAAGAAAGCCTGGCTGCATGTTCTCTGCGAGAAAACACTTTGCAACTGTGTATGCTCGCTTTCAGTTTTCATGTTATGTTTTAAGCAAAGAAGAGTTCAAACAGGAACCCAGGGGTCGAGCCTGCTGCCTGCTTGCGCACCCATGCAATGATGTGCAATGAATGCAGCAGAATTTCAGATAACAATAAAGTATATAGTTTACCTCATTTCAGTTTCTTGTAACTTCTTTTGCCATAGAGTTCAGCTTTACTGATGTCAAAATAAAGTCTCTTAGATGAGCACTATTACTGTTGAATGCTTTATAATTCACCTTTTGTTACTTTGGTTGGTGAGCACTTAAATTTTTTATTAATTTACTGACTATATTATTCATTAAGAATTTATTGATCATATTATTTATTGATTACTTTATTAAGTACTGCTATTTCAAGATCCTCATGTGTTACCAAGATTTTAGTAAACTATTGTGAGTATATGGATTTCCAACTTCACAGTTTATTTAAGTACAATAAAATTCCATGAGTACTGAGGGCTTTCCATTCTCTATTGACTGTTCTGGATTGTAACTTGTGGGCAGAAAAGTACCACGTTAAGTCATCATGTGTGAGGTTTCTCTGAAAGCTTTCCAACCAATCCTAAATGTGGATGTTAAGCGTTAGGTACCAACATACCAGAGCTAGTATCCACCCACAATGGATTATTCACCTTGATTTCATATACTTTGGTTTTGAAAAAATGTCATACCCAAGGTGATAACTCACCCTCTTTATTATGTTCTTGCCTGTTTGAATCTTTTCATAGAGCTGAGTATGGCCGTGCACCCACATTGCTCTTCCTGGGCACTTGCACTCCCTCCAAGAGAGTTTCTAGCAGCAGGCACAGCTCACTCTGCTATCCAGATAGTACTCATTAGCATAAATTCATCAGAGACAACTAACTGGCAGGAAGAGAGTGCTAAAATCTCTGGCTGAACAAGTAGATAGTTCATATAGGAAACAGCAAAATCACTAAGGAAAAGAGACAAGTTCCAAGAAAATCTTTGTAGGGCAGATATGGATTATGAAAATAACATATTCTGCATCTCCATGTTCCCACTGTAGAGAAGCTTTTCTTGAACTAGAAAAGCAAAATGAACATATGGGAGGCAGATACACAAAGAAAAAAGTATAGCAGGAACAAATATCAAATGAAGCTCTTCCCTTCTTCCTCTGAGGTCTTGCTCATGGCATAGAACGATAGAATCATAGAATGGTTTGGATTGGAAGGGACCTTAAGGATCATCTAACTCTGTCCCCCCTGCCATGGGCAGGGACACCTTCTACTTGACCAGATTGCTCAAAGCCCCATCAAGCCTGGACCCTAGTTCCCAGGGTCTTCATTTTTTCCCTTTTTAAAAATAGAGGTTATGTTTTCCCTCTTCTAGTCAGTGGGAACTTCACTAGACTGACACGACTTCTCAAATATGATGGAGAGAGATGTAGCAACTACATCTGCCAGTTCCCTCAGGACCCATGGATGCATCTCATCAGATCCCATGGACTTGTGCACCTTTAGGTTCCTTAGCTGGTCTCAAACCTGATCTTCTCTTACAGTGGGCAGTTCAGCATTCTTCCAGTCCCTGGCTTTGCCGTCTGGGGCCTGGGCCATGTGGCTGGAGCTCTTGTCAGTGAAGACTGAGGCAAAAAAGTCAGTAAGTATCTCAGCCCTCTCCATATCCTGGATGACTGGGTCTCCCATTTCCTTCCGGAGAGGACTCATAATTTCCCTAGTCTTCCTTTTATCAACAGTGTACCTATAGAACCCTTAGAACCCTATATTACCTATAGAGCCCTTGATGTCTCTGGCCAAATTTAATTCTAAAAGAGCTTTGGCTTTCCTAACCTGATCCCTGGCTGCCCAGGCAATATCTCTGTATCCCTTCCAGGGTATCTGTCCTTGCTTCCACCCTCTGTAGGCATCCTCTTTCTGCTTGAGTTTGGTCAGGAGCCCCTTGTTTCTCCACACAGGCCTCCTGGTGTTTTTCCCCAACTTCCTCTTTGCTGGGATACATCTCTCCTGAGTTTGGAGGAGGTAATCCTTGAATATTAACCAACTTTCTTGGGCCCCTCTTCCCTCCAGGGCTTTGTCCCGTGGTATGCTACCAAGCAGATCTCTGAACAGGCCAAAGTCTGCTCTCCCAAAGTACCAAGTTTGCTGTGCTCCCTCCTTGATGTCTTCTGAATGCAAAACTTCACAAATTCATGATCTCTGCAGCTGAGGCTGCCCTTGAGTTTCAAATTCCCCACCAGTCCTTCTTCGTTGGTGAGAATGAGGTCCAGCATAACATCTCTCCTCATTGGCTCCTCTATCACTTGAAGAAGGAAGTTGTCATCATTGCATTTCAGAAACCTCCCGGATATGCCCTGCTGTGCCGTCCCTCCAACAGATACTGTGGTTTTTGAAGTCCTGCGTGAGGAAAAGGGTTTGAGAATGTGAGGCTCCTTCTATCTGGCTATAGAGGGCCTCATCTCCTTGGTCTTCTTGGTCAGGTGGCATTCAGCACACTCCCCTATAATGTTCCCTATCCCTGCTATCCCTTTAATCCTGTCCCATCAGCTCTCTGTCAGCTCCTCATCTAAACCCAGGCAGAGCTGTATACACTCCAGCAGCTCATTGACATAGAGGGCAATGCCCCTTCCTCACCTCCTCTGTCTGTCCTTCCTAAGGAGCCTGTATCCTTCCATCCTTCCATCCAGTCCTGGGATCCATCCCTCCATGTCTCAAAGACATTCAAAGACATGCTAGTAAACAATAATTAAATCATTCTGTTTGTTATGAAAGAAATCTTCATGGCAGAAGTCAGTCTATTTCAATGACTCAGACACAGCTGACTCTGAAAACTGTGCACACAGGACTGTTATGTGGCTGTGTCCCCAGGCCATACAAATAATAATTGCATTTGATTGCACAGGTGGAGTCAGTTAACTCTGCAATTATTAAACCAGTAGGATCCATTTTGTTCCATGTAGTCATGGCAATGACTAGCTGTAATTAAGACTCAAAATGGTGTTTGTGCAAGATCATTCTGGAAATGAGACCTTGAGTGCATTCAAATTTGAAAAGAAACTAAGGCTGTTCTCCATTTGTGTCTTTCCTGCAACGATTTCATGAGGACGTGCAGGGAACTGACGCCAGAAACCCAACCTGGCTGTGCTGCAACACAAAGTTTGACTCAAAGGTTTCTGAGCTATCTTCATGCCCTGCTTACCTGCCTGCATGTATTGTATAGATATATTATCTTTCTTTTTTGTTCCTAGGAAGAAGAACATAAATTGCTTACCACACTACAGCTGTTGTACACTATAGGATATTATTTTTCTCTCATCTCACTTGTATTAGCTCTCCTTACACTTTCTTTGCTCAGGTTAGTACAAATTTGCATGCATTTTTAAATTATAGACCACAGTATGCACATTCTTGTTTTCATATATTTGAGTTTATTATTTAACTTCTGATTTTTTTTTTTTTATAATAATAAGCCTTACAAAGATAATCCCTAATTAAAATCCATTAATGGCAGCAATATGACTACAACAGTATTTAGTTGTTGTTGTTATTGTTTTAATTAAATATATTCCAGAGGACTGATATATTTTCTTCCTACAGAAAACTTCATTGCACAAGAAACTACATCCATATGAATTTATTTGTGTCTTTTATCTTGCGTGCCACAGCAGTTCTTATAAAAGACACTGTATTCTACAATATTTACTCCAAAAGACCAGATGATGAAACTGGATGGATATTATACCTCAGTCCTGAGGTAACTTTTTAGTTCATTGCTAATAGTGAATGTATGCTGTCAGTGAATGTATGCTGAATGTATAACAGTTACAGTTTCAGAAGTTTGCCATGTGGCATAAAGATTTCAGGTATTTGTTAGATGAGATTCAAATGCTAAAACTTTACTGATAAAGCTTGGGGTAATCTGAAGAAAAAAACCTGATTTGATAAATTATAAAATATTGATTTTATTATAAAGGCTTGTATAGAAAAAAATGAATAAATATATATATATTTAGAAACTTCTACATAAGCAAAACAATTTTATTACATCTGTAACTTTAGAAGGAAATTATACATTTATTTTGCACTTTCATATTATATTTATTCGCTCTAGATATGCATAGCACAATGCAATGCACACAAATCTTACTTTTGAGCAATGTTATTAAGCTATGTATTTGCATTGAAAGTACACTAAGGGGAAAATGTACTTTAAAGCTTTTTCTGTAGTAGGAAAATATTCTAATTTTCTTACACTTCTATACATAATGGAATAACAATGTCTTTCATTGCCACCACTGTGGATGTATTATACTTTTATGATGTATCTATACAGTTTGCCCATGTTAGCAAGCTAAATTACCTGTAAGATGTTTATCACTTCCTAGCACAGGACTTCTGCTTGGGGCCTATTGACTTAATAGTTCACCAGTAAAACCTCTGATATGCAGGTCATGACAAAGAGCACATACCACAGCGTACACTGTCAATATCCTATCTCAATTATCAGCTCTTCTCAAACTTTGTGGCCATCCAATATAGAAACCTTCAAACTGTTACACTCCCTTCCAACCTCTCCCAAGTAGCACACAGAGTCTCAGAAGTACTAGAAGTCTTGTTTCTCCTCATTTCCTTTTAAAAGTACTGAATACGGCTTGATTAATCTCAGATTAATTCAGTAAATCCTTTCTGGTTATTGGTACATAAGTTTGGAATATGTTTGGATGAATCATATAATCATAGAGTATCTTGAACTGGAAAGGACCCACAAGGATCATCTAGTCCAACTCCTGGATCCACATGGGACCACTCAAAAATCAGACCGTATGTCTAAGAGTGTTGTCAAAATCCTTCCTGAACTTCAGCAGGTTTGGTGCCATGACCACTTTCCTGGGGAGCCTGTTTCAGTGTCTGACCACCCTCTCAATGAAGAACCTTTTCCTAATATCCAACCTGAACCTGCCCTGATACAGCTCCATGCTGTTCCCTTGGGTCCTATCACTGGTCACCAGAGAGAAGAGATCAGCACCTCCCCTCTGCTTCCCCTCATGAGGAAGCTGTAGATCACAATGAAATTGTAACCAGAAATTAATCAGAGTAAGTATTAAACACAACAGCCGCTGTAGCGTCACTTTCTGCTGACCTGCTTGTGTACTAGCAACACTTCTTTTCTACTGAGTATAATTAGTGAAATGAATACTCCTCAGTTCCTGCCCTTGCTCTTAGCATCAACCCCTGGCACGAACAGGAGCCGCTCTACCTTCAGCTCCTTTTTCCTCCAAAGAGCCATACACAGCCTAATTGCATCGCAGGTTCTCTACTCTCATAAAGCCCAAGATCTCCCAAAATAACAGCAGCTCAGTATCTTGCAGGATATATGACTGAACTACATATGTACCAAAACCACGCACTGGTTTTAAAATGGTTGCTAAACTAACAAGAATAAAACAGGATTTGTCAGAGTTTTTATATATTACAATGATGACTGGTCTTTCATTCCTACAGATTTTAATCATTTGCAGGACTGCCCAGTTTTTCATGCATTACTTTGCTGGGGCAAATTATTTTTGGCTATTGGTAGAAGGAATTTATCTCCATACATTATTGATTACTGCTGTACTCTCCGAAAAGCGACTGCTACAGACATATATTGTGATAGGATGGGGTAAGTACCTAACAATTTCAAAGTTCTTGATTCTGTGGCATTTTTTTTAAGTCATTGGTGGATATTTTGTAATGAAGAGAGAAAAAAAAAAAGTCTTTTTTTTGTTGTTTTGAATTCAGCAGTTGTCAATAAAAGTATATTAGAATTGACACACTAGCTGCAGTTCAGTTTGACCTGCAGGTACAGAAAATGGGTTAATTGTTCTATAAGATAAAATAGCTTAATAGACAGAATGAGAAGAATTTTTTACTATATTTGACCATATTTTCTGTCATTACTGAATATTAAAGCACTATCGGTACCTTCACTTTCTTCCTTTGTAATAGAGCACCTACGTGGTGAAGACATCTGTACATTAAGCAATTGGCTTTTATATATTTACCTTGCTATCTCAAGAATTTCCTCAAGTTCTAAAGTATGCTTTAAATCAGAGGACAGTGTGAAAGTCTATATGATATAGGTCCTATATTTCAGGCATATTTTGATGGAATAAAGATAATGCAAAGTTAGACAATGCAAAATTTGAACAATTTTGTGTAAATTGTATTCTTTTTTCTTTTTGTATGAGAGGTGTGCGTAATCTGACCGTTGTATTTGTTGCTTACTCAGAGAACATAATAATGGACAAAATTATTTGCGTGGACAAAGGGGAAAGTCAAGGTTTCCTAATTCCCAATTGTCATCTAAGATCTACCTGTACAACTTGCAAGTCTTGTAAGGTTTTAAATGAAGATAAAAAATGTACTTTTAGACAATACTTGGGTTTGGTGCAAGAGTTATTGATTCATATTCAGTGGCCTGACTTGAGGAGGATGATAGGATGGAATGCCATATGAATAACTTCTGACCATATAACCTTTATCAATGTATAGTTTTACAAGCTTGTTCACTAATACCTTTGTATTTTCTAATGTAAAATTGCATATCCAGGACAGTATGATTATGGAGAATAGTTCAATCTTAAAAAAAAAAAATAAAATAAAAAAATAAAAAAGAACCTAGAAGAACCTATGTTAAGGAAAAGTGATTAGACTATGGTGGATGATTACATAGTTATAAATAAATTATTCCATATTTGCTCTTATTTGCTGTTCTGCATGCTAAAATTATCAACCCAGGGTAAAGAGGAAAATTTTAAAGATATGTTTAAACTCAAAAATAAATGAAGCAAATGTCAGCTAAGACTGAAGTTACACTGATTACAGTTGGAACTTAAAAAAATCTACATGTTTAAAAGAAATTTTTGTTGATTGTTACTAAGACTGTAGAAAATTCCTTGTCAATTTGACAATAATTCATGCCATTTAGTTCTAGCTATCTTAAAGTTGTACAAAGTTCTTTCACAGAGAATTCAAACAGCTAATTTTACTCCTTTTTGACATCTACATTGTCTCCTGAGATTTTAATTGGATAGCGTCTAAAGCAAATGGACTACTGGAAAAAATTCCTAGAATTAAGTGAATTTTAGATAAGGTCATTCTTCATGCCTTTATAGCTGTATTTATTAAATGAACTATATTTATTAAATGAGAACAATTGCTGTAGAAAATATCAACACTTTGAGAAAGATCTGAAACAGGGCTTCAGCATCAAAAATACCACACAGGGGAAATCTCAACAAAAAATAAATAAATTCAAAAATGTAATTTAAAAGCTTGTTGAAGTAAGTGTGGTAAATTAATTTTGGGCAAAACTGTCTAGTCTGAAAGAATATTGATGCATGAAAGAACCCAGAAACCTTAACTCTTTTACAGAAAAATCTTGCTTTTACTAACACTGACATGGTTAAAAGGTATCTAATATTTGTCTCTTACAAAATTTGAACCAGATTTTGGATACTTATGATATGGTATCATATGCATTGCTCTGAAAATGTTAATATAATGTGCATTGTGAAATATTGCTGTCAGAAATCACTAAAATAGTAGTCAGACCTAGTGATTTTGGCAATGACACATTTTATTCTGGAGTATTAAATCAGTTAGTTCTATGATGTGAATGCAAAACTTACTGTTGACCTTGTTTGTTGTGTCATTTTTTTCTTTTGTTAACAGTGAGAATATCTATATTCTTTCCTTCTTGTTTTCAGTTTTAAAGCCAAAAAGTATTTTATTTTGCTTCCTGTACCAATAAAAGAACTCTAATACATGGTTCAGTACCTTGTGCCTCTTAGTTCTTTATAGATGAGGAGAAGAACAAAACAAACAAACAAACAAAAAAAAACTAGCCTATCACCATAAGCTAGAAAAACAGGTTATTCCAGCTTAGGTTCCTGAGAAACTGAGGAGTTCTGAGGCCCTGGTGATTAGCCTTCTTTGCTAATCAACACAAAAATGAGCTAATAATGTGGTTAGAGATGAGAGTACAGAACAAGGATTAGACAGAAGTGGGTGCAGTGTTTTCGATTAACTCAAAATTATTTTATTCAATTTAATTCAAAATTATCTCACTGTGTAGCATATCCTGGCATTTTGGCATCAGATCAGAAAGAAGCTTTAACAAAAATCACTGCTTTCAATTCAGGAAGAATGTACAATGGGGAAAGGCAAGTTTTATTACATACTTGGAAGAAACTTTTTTCTTTTTTCCTTTTCTTTTTCCACCTCTGAAACAGAAATATGGTTATACTCTTCAATATAAGTTTAAGTTTAACTTCATTAGGTTAACATGATTAAAAGCTTGTTGGAAATAGATAGTTAATACTTATGATGAAGATTATTATGATTATTTACTGTACTGATTATTTACTCATCAATCATTTGGAACACAGTGCCTCAAAGTAAATGCTAGATACTCAAATGCAGTTTTTCCAGGTCCCAAGGCAGATGTGAAATTTCACATAAGCAATCCTTTTGTGACAAATGCACTCATACATTTGATCCGAGATGGATATGTACAAATATTCCAACATATTACAGCTCAGAGTTGGTGATGAAACCTAGGTACATACAGAGACAACTCTGTGCATGTTTTCTCAAGAGTTCACAGGGCAGATAGAAAACAGAAACAGCAATATTAAAATCCTGCATTTTGGTATCTGGATAGAAATTTGTTGGTCAGAACTGTCTCAGAAAATTGGTCTTGCTCCAGAAAAAGTCTAGCTTCTGAGGGTAAATGATCTTAACAATAAAGCAGATTCCTGTCATCTTCTCTCCATAATCAGTGAGGAGTCCCAAATATTCTCAGCCAATTTCCTTATGTTTACAGGGAAATCAAGTAGTTAATATTAAAAATAAATAAATAAGTCTTTCCTTATTATCTAACCATGAAGTCAAGCTCTATATGATTAAAGCAGAATTTTATTATTATTATTATTTTTTTCATTCCTGTGCCATCTCCCAAACTCTGTTGCTCCTCTGGTCCCCCAGTATGATTTTTGCTTTGTTTTTTGAGGCCCATGCTCTAAGTGCTGTTTCACTTCAGAGTGCTTGTGAGTTCTTAAAATCAGATAGAATTTAAATCTTAAATTTAGTCTACCTTATGCAGAGTGAGATTCATTTTACCTTATTAAGTTAAATTTAGGTAACTAATATCTAGACTCTTCCTAGAATTAAAAGGAGAAGAGAAGTACCTTTAAAAAGTGAATTTTAATGTTTAAGAGAAGTAGGATAGTCTCTTAATCTTTTCATGTGTGTAACTCTAGATATAGTCAAATAAGAACTTGTATTTCCTAAAGAATCCTTTTCTCTGGCCTTACCTGTATCCATCCAGAATGCTGCTATGAAGATTATTTTTCAGGGTTGAAGTTTTTAACATGCTATCCCATTTTTGGCATCCTTCTTTTTCCTCTTTTACTTATTCCTCTTCAGAAATTAACTACTTCCCTTCTCTTTCATGCTTGTTCCCACCCTCCTTTATCTATTAAAAGTTTCTGTCAGACGATAACACCACTCTTCACTGTCCACCGGCAAGCTTCTTGGCTGTCTCCTTTACTGTACTTTATACTTTTGAGGTTCATTCTCACCATTCATTACTTGATTTCTCTGTTCTTTCTTACATTCCTCTTTAAAGATCCCTGTGCTATGATACCTTTTAGAGTTCGTGGTTCTGGCACATCAAGACCACTGTCTTTCATGCTGGTTAGTGTTCTCTCATTGCTGCCTCTTTCTTTCCACCTCTCTGAATGCCATTGCATTGATCACCAGCTCACTGGCAGGTTTTGTTACTTGTTCAAACTGCAATAGGACAAGTCTGTTAAGAAATCTGATTACCAATGTAAGAGTATAAGGATTATCTACTTGTAAATTCCCCTCAATTGTTCTCATACCCATGTCATCGTCACTGATTTCATAATGGCCTTTTTCCACTATTTAGCTGTTTCTTCTTTATATTTATTAGAATTACTCCTAAGACAGGAGATCTGGTCTTTTGCTTCTTACAGACATTTGTGGTACTGCTGCTGCTGCTGAGCCAGCAGCATGCTTACACTTGCAGCTACACACACCTCCTCAACTAATCCCCAGGAACTGCACTTGATAATGTCCACTCATCCTCCCTAGCATCATCTTTCCCCACTGGAAAACTCCATATTCCCCTGCACATGTCATCTCCCTTCCCAAGTAGTCCATGCCCTGATTGTTCTCTCAGACCTACTTTCTACACGAAAACAAACTTACATCCAAGTGAGACGGTTTCTATCTCCTTCCCCATATTACCCATGCAGAGGTCTATTTTCACAGAAAGATAGAATGGCTGAGGCAAGAAGGGACCTCTGGAGGTCATATGGTCCAACCTCCCTGGCTCAAGCAGGGAGACCTAGAGCCGGTTGTCCAAGGCCATGCCCATGATAGCTTTTGAATACCTCCAAGGTGGGACACTCTTCAGCCTCTCTGGGCAACCCGTGCCACTGCTTTGTCACCATCAAAGTCAATAAGTGTTCCTGATGTTCAGATGGAGCCTCCGGATTTTCAGTTTGTGCCTATTGCTCTAGTCCTGTCACTGGGCGCCATTGAAAATAGCCTGTCCCCATCCTCTCTGTACTCTCCCTTCAGGTACTTATAGATTTATAAGACCTCCCCTCCAAGCCTTTTCTTCTCCAGGCTGAACAATCCCCTCTTTCAGCCTTTCCTCCAGTCCTTTCAGCACCTTTGTGACCCTTCAGTGCGCTCTTGCTACTACTTTCGTGCCTCTCTTGTACTGGGAAGCTCAGCACTGGACACAGTACTCCAAGTGTGGCCTCACCAGTACAGAGTATTACCTCTGAGAGTATTTTGCATCCAACCCTTTCTACGCACTGCTCCCTCCATTCCAGCTCTCCCCACAGCCTTAGCTAGCATTCCCAGACTCATGAATAGTCCTTGGTCTGACCCATATCTCCTCTTCATTCTGCCATATCCACCAGAAAATCTGCCCTGTGTTGTCGAGCAGAGAATCCAGCTGAATAGATGCCTTTTGTAGTTCACATTGCCTTGTGCTTGAAGCTTGTACTTGCACATTTATAGGCCACTGGAACAGTGTAGTAATACTTAATATTATTTTCACTCTGTGGTCTATGATCTCCAATAGGGGAGCAACAATAGGGGGACGGGGACCATAGATTAACTTTAAGGGGTCCATGAAAGGTAAGTCAGAAAAACAAGCTTTTGTTAGTTGTGTTAACTAACCAGATAGAATTCTATGTCTCTGCTGAAAATTGTTTAAGGTTCAACAAATGAAAAATGTTAATAGCCAGTATTTTAGGTAGTCTGTGATGCCTCAAGTGCCAATTCTTCTGAAATCTCATAGTCAGAGACTTAGAGGATTAAGACTAGTCAGCAGTGTATGTAGCTATGCATCTTTGTGTGTATATATATATTCCAGTGGTGACAATTTCTATAATGAAAACAAGATATTCAACTGTAGAATGAAATTTCTTATTGCCTTTAAGCTACAAATGGGGAAATACAGGAACAGGTTGATTTTTGTACAACATCTAAACAGAGTACTGAAAACCACGTCTTTGCACCATACACTGTTGTAGTGTATCTTTACTTTATATGAATCATTCTGTAAGCTTGGTTGTAATCAACTCCTTTTCTTTTCAGTTGTTCCTATTCTGTTTGTGGGCCCGTGGGGAATAAGCAGATCAAAATTGGAGAACACAGGGTAGGTTACTAAAGGAAAAGTGTCTTAGAATACTGGTTTTCAGTTGCTTATTTTTTTCTGGAAACCTTTGACAGTAATTGACACTGGTATTGACAACTAAATTATATTAAGATTATACTACACATATTAATACTTGTTAGATTTTCTAGGTTCATTTTAGCCCTTTCACAGTAAACTAGTAGGAATTCATGGGTTCACGTGCATAAATCAAGAAAGAAAATGAACATTCACTGTTTCTCAAATGCAAACTATTTTATTCATTGCTCATGAATGTGAACATGGAAATTACATGAAGCAAAATTTCAACACAAACATCCTCACTGAGAGCATCTTGTTAGCAAGAAATTAAGACCAGTGCTTTCATTGGAGACCATCTGCTGTTTGAGTTTAATTAACATTCACTGCCATTTTGGAAGAAAAAAAAATCAGTTATAATAGATAATGACAAAAACTGATATTCACAAAAAGCTGATATTAGATGAATGTATTCAATATTCAGTGCATTAAATAGTAAGAGTAACCTGCACCAGTAGGCATCAGTTTTCCAGTCTTACAGTTTTCAGCGTTGCTGTTAATGGCGTCACATAGACTTTGTCTTTCATATATGATTTCGTTTTACTTCCCTATTTTATTTGTGGATCCTAGAGAGTTTTGTTTGAAATAGCAATATAGATATTAAGCAACATCATCAGGAACTGAATCAAATTTGCACTCTCATAAAGTTACATGTTATATAGACCATAGTCCCACAGGGTTACAAGCTAATTAGCAAGAAAGAACATTTTCATATGAAAAATTAGAAGGTTAGATCAGGAGAAAAGGAGACATTTTCCTGCTGACAGGAAGCTAGTGAATGACTCGGTTTTAGGGTCAGTTCTGTTCAACATTTTTATCAGTGATGTGGATGCAGGATTGTAGTGCATCCTCAGCAGGTTGCTGATGATATTGAACTGGGAGGTGCTGACTCCCAGGAGGGACAAGAGCATGAAGTTAGTCTAGTTAGACTGGAGCAGTGGGCGATTAGCAAAGGCTTGAAACTCAACAAAAATGTCGTGTTCTGTGCGTGGAACAGTGTAATGCCAGACACAGAAACAGACTGGGAGATGAGTGGCTGTAGAATGGCCCAGCAGAAAGGGATCTGGGGGGGGGTTTGGTCAACAGGAAGTTCCACATGAGCCAGTAGTAGTGTGCCCTGGCAGCCAAGAGGGCAAACTGCATTTTGGGGTGCATTAAACACAGCATAGCCAGCCAGTAAAAGAGGTGATTCTCCAGCTGTATTTAGAATTTGTGTGGACTCACCTTGAATATTGCATGCTGTTCTGGTCTCCAAAATATTAAAAGGATATTAAGGTCTTTGAAAGTGTCCAGAAGAGGGCAACAAAGCCGGACTGGAAGGCATGTCATATGAGGGGAGGCTGAGGACACCTGTGTTATCTAATCTGGAAAAGAGAAAGCCGAGAGGTGACCACATTGCTCTCCACAGCTACCAGAGGAGGGGAAGCAGGGATGGAGGTGCCAGTCTCTTCTCCCTGGCAACTGATGACAGGATGTGTGCAAATGGTACAAAGTAGTGCCAGGGGAGGTTCATGCTAGATATAAGGGAAAAATTCTTTACTATGAGGGTGGCCAAACACTGGAACAGGCTTCCTAGTGAGATAGTTGGTGCCCCGTGCCTGTCAGTGTTGAAGAGGCATTTGGAAAATGACCTTGTTAACATACTTTAACTTTTGGTTAGCCCTGAAGAGGTCAGGCAGTTGGACTTAATGGTCTTTCTAGATCCTTTCCAGCTGAACTATTCTATTCTCTTCTATTCTGTTCTGTTCTGTTCTGTTCTATTCACAGAGACAGTATGCATACTTTTTAGTTAGTCAAAAAGCAGTCACAATTTGCATCTTATCCTTTCCCAGTTTATAGATTTAGATGACTAAATTTCGGTAAGATGTATCCCACTATGAAGGTTCAGTGCCACATAAAGTTGTTGTGGGGATCCAAAGAATCATAGAATCATAGAATACCCTGGGTTGAAAGGAATCTTAAAGACCATCTAGTTCCAACCCCCTGCCATGGGCAGGGATGCCACCCAGTACATCAGGTTGCCCAGGGCCTCATCCAAGCTGGTCTCAAACACCTCCGAGAATGGGGCATCCACAACTTCTCTGGGCAACCTGTTCCAGTGTCTCACCACTCTCATAGTAAAGAATTTCCTCCTAACAACTACTTTAAATCTCTCCGATTTCAGTTTAATCTGTTCCCCCTTGTCCTATCAGTACCTGCCCATGTAAAAACAAACGAACAAAGAAACAAACAAGAAAAAACCACCCTCCATCTTTTTTATAAGACCCCTTTAAGTATTGAAAAGCTGCAATATGGTCACCATGGAGCCTTCTCTTTTCCAGGCTCAACTACCCCAGCTCTTTCAGCCTTTCTTCATAGAATAGGTATTCCAGCCCCCTGATCATCCTCATGGCTCTTCTCTATCAGACTCACATCTTTCTTGTGCTGGGGTCCCCAGGCCTGGAAGCAGTAGCCCCAGTGAAGTCTTACAAGGGCATATTAGAGAGGGACAAGAGTTTGCCAAATAGTTATGAAGTACACAGCCTGTGGAAACTTCTTGCAAGATTCTAGTAGAAAGATCTTCAGAAAACATACAATAACAGTTGCTGGTGAGACTCCTCCTATTTTAATTCAATTTCTCCTGAATGTCACCTAAAAAAGTTAAAAGTTGTCAAATTCCCTTTGAAATATATGCATACATTATTTCAGCTTTCTAATTTATTTCTATGAAAATAATGCAATTATACTTCAAATTATTCTGCAGGTGCTGGGGAACAAATGAGCACATGGGAATCTGGTGGATCATCCGAGGACCTATGTTGTTTTCCATTACAGTAAGAATTATTTTATCTTTTCCAGTATCATACACAAATATGTCTTTTGTGACACTTTCTCCCGGTGTAATCCAATCCTTGGATTGGAGGACATGAGATAGAAAAGACTGTAGATGAGATCTCTTACTGTGTGGGGGTAGACATAGCTTCATTTTGTCTATCTGCAAGCAACAAGAATTTCAGTAGTCTCTCAAAATGCTGTGTATCTGTGCAGTGAATTCTGCACAGCTCTGCACAAAAAAACACAAAGCCTTTTGCTGCCCATAATTTTAGTCTAACTTTATGCAGTGAGCAGGTTATTTTGGAGAGTGCTACAATGTGGTGAGCATCTACAGAGTAAATTCATGTGATAACAAGGACAGAGAGAAGTAGCAACAGAAAGTACTGATGGTCATGGAGAGAAAACATTCCTCTTATCAGGCATCAGAAGAATGGAATAAACTGAAGCATGGTATGATAAGACTAAGATACAGTTTAAAATAATAATAAAATTGCACAGAAGACTAAACCTGAAATTGGGTGATAATGAAGAGATGAAAATAGCACGAACAGAATAATTCATGAGGACATAATTATGAGCACAGATTTTTGATAGGTGGGGCTATGGTGTCTATCCATAATTATCTTATATTTTTACAGAGCCGGCAAGGCATAAAAGGATTAGAGGAATAGGTGATTAGATTAGCATCTTGCTAATCTTTCTGAGATAGCAAATGTACAGAAGAGATGTTCTTTACTTATGCAAGGATTGCTCAAAGTGCAATACTGAGGCACTGATGCATGTGGAAAGAACATAGTTTTCTGTTACACTGCAGAAAAGCTGTAGAAATTATTACTTTTGTGAAGAAACAACGGACTGTTTTGCTGCTGCTGAGTTGGAGAAAGCCATGGGAGAGAGAAAGTGGACATAGTTGTGAAGCAGAGAAACACACTTAATAAGCAGTCAACAAAAAGTAAGTAACTTGAAGGGCAATGGAGGTTTTATCTCTGTCTGTCTGTCTGTCTCAAAAAGGCAGTGGAGACAAGAACCAGAAAAGAAAGGGAAAAGGCCTGAGAGTTGAGAAGAGACAAAAGCTGAAAGTGTTAAGACAGAAACTGCCCCAAAACTGAGGGAGAGTTCAAGACAGACAAAGTCCAGAACTGAGGGGATCTGAACCAATTTCTTCCTGGATATGTCTAACTCTGAAGGAAGACTGGATCGCCAATTTACATTTTTGGAGCTTGGGTAGAAAATAAACAGCTAGTGGAACATAACAAGCAAAATCAAATACTAGCATTTCTATTACATTAAAGAGATCCAAGAGTTTTGCTTTTGTTGTAAGAATGTTACATTCATTGATGCTCAACCCAGAGTCCCTGAATAACATGAAACTAAACAGATCTAAGAGTTAGGAATGAATTCATAAATAATTTGAAGAATAGCACTTAGATGGAGATTATCAGTAGTTTAAAAATACCTTTTAATGAAGATATTTCTGCATGATTTCCTGTTAGCTAGTGACATGGTAGGGCATAATCTTTGCTGGTGTAAATCAGTGCAAAGAACTGAGGAACTGAAAAGTTTGTCGATGACACCAAGCTGTGTGGTGCAGTCGACATGCTGGAGGGAAAGGATGGCATCCAGAGGGCTCTTGACAGACATGAGAGGTGGGCTGGTGCAAACCTCATTATGTCCCTGTGACATAATGATGACTTTTTCCTCTGAAAAAAATCAAACCAAAACAACTTGAATTACTGAGATCTTACACTTCGGAACTCCATCTATTTATGTTTCCATTTTCAGGTGTCTGTTTTAAAGGGAATAATATCTCCTTATCACCCTGTGGTGTCTTAAAGATATATCTGTGCACATTTGTAGAGAACAGTATGAAAAGTGTATGATTTTTTATACAGGACAATAACTGGACTATACAACAAATGAAGACAAGAAAAGTAGTCCTGAATAATTGTCCTTCGACCAAATTGGGAAGCACTGTTCCATGTTAAAATTAAAATGTAATTTTGTAATGGAAGATCACATATCATAATGTACATGTAAATCAGGCTGAAATAAGGCAATGCTAAATTTCCTAACTGCACAACTTGACTGTCTTTTTTGTCTAAGGCTTTTTGTTTGTGGAAGTAAAATAGTTAATGCTGTATAGGCCTTTGCAGGCCACACTAGATGGGAAATATTGTCAGGTTAGTCTCAGTCAAGTCAGAACAATTTTATTAACATTGAATTATTTGTAAAAGGATGCACTGCCCATTTCCAAGTGAATTCCAAGTGTTGCTGTTGTTCAACCACATCCTGCCTACCTGACTAATTTTGGTGAAAAGTTTTATAACTTAAAGGTACATTAATGCTGTAAGTGTCTCACTGGGAGAGAGTTCCTATCAGCACAGCCTGTCATTACTGCTCTGTGCTCTCTCCTGTGGCAGTATTAATAACCTGCTTCTGTTCTGACCTGAATACAGTTGCATTCTGGTTATTTGACATCAGGTTTTACAAATATTTAATGCCAATTTTATGACTCTTTTATAGCTATATGTATAATGTCATCAAATCTTGCATAAATAACCAATATATATTTTCTTTTATATTTTTTCTTTATATTTTCTTTCAAGGTTAATTTTGGCATCTTCTTAAAAATTCTAAGGATGCTGATTTCCAAACTGAAAGCCCAGCAGATGAGCTTTCATGACTACAAATACAGGTATGTAATAAACACAAAGAAATCCTAGTCCTTTTTTTTTTTTTTTAATGCATCAGAAGATTCCCAATGTGAACTTGCAAACTACATTTACCTACCACCATCAATGTAAAAGGTATTCAGAATTAGACATATGAAAGCCAAATAGAGAAACAGGATCCACAAATATTTTCTCATCTGAGTAAGAAGGATAAGTTATTGCCTGTGTGCTGAGCATTATGGGCATTTTCTCAAGGAGTTTACAATGCAGTAAGACTTCCGCACACATGTAACTAGACTAAACAAAGATAGCCTTAACTGCTGTGACACTTTATTTTCCTTGATTGTGACAAAGGGCCCTCAAAAGAAAAGGAGGTTCAGAAGATTTGTGGGACATTCCTAGGTGACACTAGCATCTACCTCTTTTTCACAGACACAGACACCATTGATTGAAGAATATCACTCTTCTTCTTGTAAATCCAGATGAGAAAACTAGCCTTAGTCTGCACTCTTGCTGGCCCTCCTGTGTTGTTTCCTAGCCAGAGTCTCAGTGGTGCAGCATGTCTTACATGAAGTCCTAGAATTGACCTCTGCATGAACATGTTCCCACTTTATGGGAACATCAAGGACAGGCTGCTCTGCAAGAGCAGGTGAGCCAGAAGCAAAGGATGACAGCAAGGCAGGCAGGGACAGCGATCTAATTGACAAGGGGTGTAGACTCACAGTACTAAAATGAGCAGGGCAGGTCCAGTGAAAGTAGTCAAGACAGTCAATAGTCCAGTGGTCATCAGACAAGTCCATAGTGAAGGACAAGGCAGCTGCAAGGTCAAGCCAGGAAATCACATGTAATATGAAAACTGCAATTAAATAAATGGAAACCAGAGGATATGCTGTTTTGCACATTTCATCTTTTTCCAGTTCTTAGTATCATTTATTATTAAGAGCTTTGTGAAGCCCTGTCTCCTACTACAGTCCTACCTTACTTATATCAAGTATTTTATTGTCTGATGCAACTTAGGGGATATGACCAACGTTTTTAAGGGATATGGCCAACCTCTTTTCAGTGGTCTGTGGGGACAGGACAAGGGGCAATGGCCACAAAATGGAGCACAGGAAGTTCCGCACCAATATGCGAAGGAACTTCATCACAGTGAGTGTGACAGAGCACTGGAACTGGCTGCCCAGGAAGGCTGAGGAGACTCCTTCTCTGGAGATATTCAAGACCCGTCTGGACGCCTACCTGTGCAACCTGCTTTAGAGAACCTGCACTGGCAGGCGGGTTGGACCCAATGATCTCTGGAGGTCCCTTTCAACCCCTACAATTCTGTGATTCTGTGAACTGGATGGGGGGAGAGTGGATGGCCATTCCAGTATTACGTTCCTAGTAAATTCCAGTATTAAATCCTTAACAAGGAACCTATTTCCATATTCCATATTCCCTCCCACCAGTGCTGAGTACTGAGGGACAATTGCTTCCCTAGTCCTGCGGGCCACACTATTTCTGGGGCAAGCCAGGATGGCATTGGCCTCCTTGTCCACCTGGGCACACTACTGGCTCAAGTTCACATGTTGGCTGTTGACCTAGTCTATTCCTGGAAACTATGCTAAGGCACATGGAAAATAGGGAGGTGATTGATGACATCCAGCATGGCTTCACAAAGGGCAGGTCATGTCTGCCAAATCTGATAGCCTTCTAGTAGGGTGGTAAAGCATTGGTGGACCTATCTGAAAGAGCAACTGACATCATCTACCTGGACTTGTGCAAAGCATTTGACACTGACCTGCATGAAATGCTTGTCTCTAAATTAGAGAGACATGGAATTGACGGATGGACCACTTAGAGGGTAAGGAATTGGCTGGATGGTTGCACTCAAAGTGTTGTGGTAAATGGTTCAATGTCCAAGTGGAGACCAGTAATGAGTAGTGGTGTTCCTCAGAGATCAGTATTGGGGGACCAGCTATAACATCTTTGTAGGTGACGTGGACAGTGGGGTAAGTGCACCCTCAGCAAGTTTTCCAATGACACCAAGCTGTGTGGTGCAGTCAACATGTTGGAGGGAAGGGATGACATCCAGAGGGACCTTGACAGACATGAGAGGTGGGCCTGTGTGATTTTCATGAGGTTCAACAAGGCCAAGTGCAAGGTCCTGGATCTGGGCCAAGGCAATCCCAAGCACAAATACAGGCTGGGTGGAGAATGGATTGAGAGCAGCCCTGAGGAGAAGGGCTTGGGGGTGTTGGTTGACGAGAAGCTCAACATGAGCCAGCAGTGTGTGCAATTGCAGCCCAGAAAACCAACTGTATCCTGGGCTGCTTTCAAAATAAGCATGGCCAGCAGGGCAAGGGAAGTTATTCTCCCCTTCTGCTCTGCTCTCGAGACCCCACCTGGAGCACTGCATTCAGCTCTGGGACCCCCAGCACAAGAAGAATATGTACATATTAGAACAAGTCCAGGGGAGAGCCACAAGGATGATCAAAGAGATGGAGCACCTCCCAAAATATTTTATGATGATTCTGTGATTCTATGACTAACACTCCAGGTCCTTTACTGCTGGGCACTTTTCCAGCCACTTGTGCCCACATCTATACTGTTTGGGGTTGTTATGACACAATTGCAGTGCCCAGCATTTAGCCTTGTTGAAAGTCATGAAATTGGATGCAGCTCATCAGTGTAGCCTATGCATATCCCTCTAAAGATCCTTCTTAGCCTCAAGCAGATCAACACTCTCACACAACATGGTGTCATCTGCAGACTTACTGAGGGTGCACTCAATCTTCTCATCAAGATCACTGATTAAAATGTTAAACAAAACTGGACCAAATACTGAGCCCTGGGGAGCACCACTAATGACCAGCTGCCAAACAGATTTAACTCCATTCACAACAACACTTTGGGGCTGGCCATGCAGCCAGTTTTTTACCCAGCTGACAGTACATTCATTCAATCCATGAGCAGCCAGTTTCTCCAGGAGAAAGATATGGGAAACAGTATCAAATGCATTGCTAAAGTCCAAATATACAACATCCACAGCCTTTCCCTTGTATTGTTGTTAGAGTTCAGGTTAGTAAGACAGGACCTGCCTTTCATAAACCCATGCTGACTGGGTCTGATAACCTGGTTGTCCTGTACGTGTTGTGTGATGACATTCAAGATGACCTGCTCCATCACCTTCCCTTACACCAAAGTCAGACTGACAGGCCTGTAATACCCCAGAGCCTCCTTCTTGCCATTTTGTAGATGGGCATCAAATCTGCTCGTCTCCCTGGTTAGCAGAAAAATAATTTCTGGAATATTTTCTTTGTAGATCCATTTTAAACTTTGTACCAAGGATGTTGAATAATATCATAATCAAACATTTTCTTTTTAAGATTGGCAAGATCTACACTTGTTCTGATTCCATTGTTGGGGATCCATGAATTTATATTTACCTTCATCACTGATGAGCAGGTGCAAGGACTTTCAAGACATATCAGACTTTTCATTCAGCTGACAATGAGCTCATTTCATGTAAGTACTCTTTTGCAAGTACTTTTTAGGGGTCAGATACCCACATATGTATGTTGTTCATTTGTAGATGCCACAGACATACAGTATTCTTTTTTAATGTTATACTCCAGCCTGTAATGTCTTTAAATATAATGTTAGACTGAGATGATAAAAAATTCACAGAGTGAATTTCACATGTGAAAAATCTTCTAAAGTTAAATGAGATTTGTCAGTAAGCTTTCATGGGTGAAACAGATAGATGGACTAGCATCTGCAGACAGAAAACAATTTCCCCACCTTGGAAACAATTTTTCCACAGTCAGTGGAGTGTTTTAAAGATATTTGTGCACTTGACTCCCTTTCAGATACCCTACCTTTGTAGGGTGTAAGTATGCACAAACTTGAAGCAGTGAAAGAAAGTGTAAAGTTCTGGCAGCTCTGCACCCTTGTATCTTGGGCTGCAAACATGAAGGTGTGAAAGAACCACACTCAATTATAGTGGTTAATGCTAAGTAGTCCAAATTCCACAGCTAGTTATTACTGAAAATGAATGCTGTTTCTTAGATAATCACTTATGCACAAGTATACGTTTCACTGTAACTATTCGTTTTACAGTTCAAAAACAACAAAGAATGAAAATGCCAGACATTCAGCACTGTATATGAAGCACTGCTGTCTGCTTCAATCTGTGTTATATAAAGTTGCTGAGTAACAGGTGTTTTTTTTCATGTAGTACTCCTGTTAAACTACCTGCTTAACAAAGTTGTCCTTTGCCCATGAGAGATGATATATGAGAGATCAGTGAAAGCACTCTTGCCCTGCTATATCTTCCTGCCTTAACCATCTTGGTGATATAGGACAGTAATGTTCAGGTCTCCTTTCTTTAATGTGGTGCTCAGGAACATCTCTGGCCAGAAATCCTTATTACTCACCAATTCATTTATTTTTGACATACCTGTGCACTCTTCTGAGACATGAAGCCATCAAAACACTTTCCCCACAATTTATTGTAATCTTTGTATTTAACCTGTAGGTATGCACTGGTGGATGGTGTATGCATCAATGATTTGACACTGTTATTGAACCTCTAATGAAATATTTCCCACATAGCTTGAGGGGAAAACCATCCATGCAGGCAGAAGGGAGTTCATGTGGCATCATCCCTAAGAGGACTGATATTGTGTGGAAGTGCATGTTCCTCAGATAAACATATCCTTACTTGGAGAGATTGCAGTGTCTAGATGTTATTTTAAGCAACACAACCATTTTAAGTGAAAACTTTATTTACTGGCTTTTAAAATAAGACTGATATAGAAGAGAGCTTACTCATTCCTCCTAGAAACTTCATACCATTTAGAGGAACATGCAGATGCTCTGATATATGGCAAGTTTAGAAGAAAAAATTCTTTTCAAAAAAACCCAGAGATCTTAGGCAATGTTTATTGCCAATTCTCTTTTTTAGCCACAGCATTATTTGTTAATTAAATATCAGAGAAAAAAAAAAAAAAAGAAAAAAAAGAAAAAAAAAGCATATAAACTGGACCTGGACCCAATTACATTTCTTTTAAAGCACAGTTAAACTGTTTTGCTAAAGAAAACCAGTTATCTGGGATCTCATCTGGAGGTTTTAACTCAAACATTTTCAAAAATCAAAAATTAAATTCTAAATAAGAATTCTTCTCTAGCTATGATGCTTTTTTATTTCAGAAAGTGGGGCAATCTCATCATCTTGGCCACCTGGTGCATATGGACTGCACAGGATAAAATACTGGCTTATGGTATACTAAATACAGTTATTTAATGAGTCATTTATCATATTTTTATTGCCAATAGAACTGGAGGACAATTATGAGGCTTACACATGGATGTACCCTTTCCTATTGGATAGCATGCCAATGAATATTTCTTCTGAATTTCTGCTGCTTCTTTTTGCTTCATATTCTGATCATTTGGAAGGTGTATTCCTTGGAAGTCATGACATAGAAGAAAGATTTCTAAGAACAAAGTTCTATGTATGGCAAAGTAAGAAGCATTAAAAAAATCAGGATATAAAATGAACAGCAAACATGAATAATCAGCTGAATTTGCCATCAACTAATGTGAATTTACTGTGTTTCTGCCTGTCATTGCATGTTCTACTTTTGCAGCAGCAGTGGATTAAATTCACACAGAAATTTACAAAACTATGTTCAACGTAGAGGTGCCATCAGTACTCACAAAGCTTTCTCCTAATCTGGTGACTTTCCACATTTCTGGTAATGGGTGTTACCAAGCTTGTGACACAGCAGCACCAAGTAATTCGGCTCCTATTTCTGCTTGTGGTGCCTGTGGGTCCAAATTCAGAGTTCATGCTCAGAATACATACGAGCAAACAAACAAACACATTACAGAACAAGATTTTCATGGAATTTCTACCCAAAGAGAGAAGCATTTCTAAATAAAAGGCTGCTTTTTAAACCATTTAACTTGTTTTTATGCATCAGAACCTTTCTCTGTGGAACGATATTTAGTGATTTTTTTTTTCATATTTCTGTGAAATAACTCAGATGCAGAGAATTATTTAAAAGTTACATTAATAAATGGTATAGCAAAAGTGCCTAGATCTTGCAGCCACAACCCAGGTGAAGCATGGAATATGGTAGAATTAAAATACAGGGATAAAGCAATTGTAACTGCTATCTCTCCTGCCCTTATTTCACTCATGTGGCAGACAGACTGTTCTTTTTCACACTTACTGGACATATGTTTAAAGAATAGATGGTTCCAGACTTTTCCGGATTGCTAGAAAAATTCACTGTTGTTTCAGACTGCTACTGGTCAATGAATAAAAAATATTGAAGCTGCTGTATACATTAATTTCTTTTTAAGATTTTGTATAAGAAAAACAGAAACACCTCTGGAAAAAAAGTATGAATGTGAAAACAGATGAATGATATCAACTGGTTATGACACCTTTTTCCTTGTTATATGAACATTGCCTTGGGACTGACAATCAACAGCATTATTCTCTTCATCAGAACCTGTGCCATAGATGTGTTTAGACATACTAAAGGAAGTTCATTTCCTGAAGCAATTGCCATAAATCTGTACATTTGTGCCACACTGTTAGTCTGAGATGCACACACACAATCTGTTTTGATTTGAGATCAAAGACAGGGAGGAGGAAAATGGAAGGGGTAATTTTTGGCTTATCTTAAAACACGTTTGATTTCTAAAATTTCAAATTTTTTATTTTTTTATTTTTTTTTCTTAAGGTGTTTACTTAAATCTGTTTCATAGGAGAAATGACATTTCAAAATAGTCAGAACACTTAATATATCTGCATTTTTGGATGTTTTAATAAGTCTAAAAGTAGCAGTTTCAGTATAGCAGTGGTAGTCTTAAAAATAATGTAGTAAAATGTAGATAAAATGTAAGATCAGATGGGGTTGTATAGGCTCTTTGCTTCAGCATCTGCACCAAAACACCTGCAATTGTGCCCTGATTTTGCTAAGGCACCATAGGAAAACAAGTTAATAGGTACTTCACTAATAAGAGAAGACAGACAGCTAGTTTCCATTCTGAAAATTAGGAAGCGTTGTTTATATTTATGACTTTAATAGTAATGACATCTCTAAACTGAGACTTCAGGTATCTAACTTTTCCTTATTGTCTGTCTCTTACAGGGTTTCTTTGTAGCAGTTTTATATTGCTTTGCCAATGGAGAGGTAAGAGTCACTTAATGATATAAGTTTTTAATTGATTAACGAAATATATTGACACCAAGAAGGATGAAAATACTGACTAGCTCTGGTTATTTGGGAGCATACTTGCATTCTTTTAAATTTATATAAATATTTTGAACAAAGAAAGCAGCAAGACCTCTCAGGTCTGTATTCAAATACAAGGTATTTCCGCTAAAGCTTGTGTTACTATGTGACACTGTGGAGGTATAGATGTGTGTGAAATACCACTAAAGGCTTATGATCAGCTACCTAAACCCCATTCATTTACAGAGATGAAATCTCAGACTTCATGTTTGACCCTTGCTTTGCTTACCCCTGAAGTCTAGGCAAAGATGCAAAATTTGGAGTGCCTTAATATATTAAAAAAGAACAAGTTCAAAAATATATTTTCATGTGTGCACTTCACAGGACATCTCTAAATTTGATATGAGGACATTTCTTGGCTGGAGATTATCTTTTGTTAAGCCTCAAGAGTCATATGGGGGGGTCTGTTTACTCCACGCCAGGATTTAGGCAGATCGGTAATGGCAATTTTGCAAGGATATGCCAGCAGGAAACCACAGAACAACTCAGGAAGGGACCTCAGGAAATACTTAGACCAACTTCTTGCTCGGTGCACTGTGAAAACTGAATTCAGAGAAGGTTGCTCAGCTATTTATCCAGATGAGCTTTGAAAACCTCCAAAGAAAGGTTTTATCACCTCTCTTGTCCTCTGCTCTGGTGCTTCACTGCTCTCAGGAGAAAACATATTTTCTGTAGTTCCAGTTAGAACTTCTCCCGTTTTCATTTATGACTGCTGTCTCTTGTATCCCTACAAAGCAACTCAGTAGAGTATCTGGCTCCATCTGCTCCATGAATTCCTTATAGGTTATATTTAAGCCTTCACTGAAGTCTTCTCTTCTCCAGAATGAACAAGTCTCTATCATTCAACCTCTCTGCAAAAGGGAAGTCCTCCAGCCTTGTTATCTGCCAAAAAAGGCCAAGCTTATCAGCGTGCTTCTTGTACTGGGAGCCCAAAACCAGATGCAGCATTCAGATGTGACCCGTGGTAGTTTTATTCTGCTGGGCAGCCGAGCTCTACCACAATTGCTCTCTCACTCCCCCTCCTCAAAGGGAAAGAGGGAGAAAATATGATGCAAAGGGCTCAAGGGTTGAGTTAAGGACAGGGAGATCACTCAACAATTACCACGATGGGCAAAACAGGCTCAGAGTAGGGAGGTTAGCAAAATTTTTTGCCTATTACTAAGAAACTAGAAAAGTGAGAAACAAAGGAAAGAAGACAAAAGTAACTTCCCCCCACCCACTCTGTTCCACCTGTTCCCCTTGAGCAGTGCAAGGGAATGTGGGAATGGGGCCTGTGGTCAGTCTATAGCACTTTGTCTCTGCCGCTCCTTCTCAGTCACTCTCCTCCCCTGCGCTGTGGAGTCCCTCCCACGGGATGCAGTCCTTCCTGAACTGATCCTGCATGGGCTTCCCACTGGCAGCGGCCCTTCAAGAACTGCTCCAATTTTGGCTCCATACCATGGGGCCCATCCATCAGGAGCAAACTGCTCCAACATGGCTTCCCCCAAGGGCAGAAGCTCCTGCCAGGTCAACTGCTCCTGTGTGGTCCCCTCTCCGTGGGCTACAGGTCCGGCCCAGAATCTGCTCTCACAGGGGTTCTCCACAGACTGCAGCTTCTTTCAGGCAACATCTACCTGCTCCACTGTGGACTCCTTCATGGCCTGCAGCGTGAAACTCTGCTCCACTGTGGAACTTCATGGGCTGCAGGGGGACAGCCTACTCCACCAAGGGCCTCTGCACAGGCCACGGGGAAACTTCAGCTCCCATGCCTGGAGCATCTCCTGCCCTCCTTCTTCAATGACCTTGATGTCTGCAAGGCTGTTTCTCTTTCTTCTATCTCCCAGCTGCTGTTGTGCAGCATGATTTTTTTCCTCTTTTCTTAAATATGCTCTCACAGAGGTGCCAACGACATTGCTTATTGGCTCAGCTCTGAGCAGCAGTGGGTCCATTTGGAGCTGGCTGAGACTGGCCCTTATCTAACATGGGGCAGCTTCTGGATTCTTCTCACAGAGGTCCCCCTGCAGCCCCCTGCTACCAAAACCTTCCAGCATAAACCCGCTACATGGCCTTACAACTACTGAGAAAAGGAGGATAATTTCTTTATTTAAATGGTTGTGCTATACAGCCCAGTGTACTGGTATCATAGAATCATAGAATATCCTGAGTTGGAAGGGACCCACGAGGATCATTGAGTCCAACTCCTGGGTCCCCAAAGGGCCACCCAGAAAATCAGACCAAGTGACCAGGTGTCTGAAAGCATTGTCCAAATACTTTTTGAATTGCAGCAGGCTTGGTGCCATGACCACTTCCCTGGGGAGCCTGTTCCAGTGCCTGAACACCCTCTTGGTGAAGAATCTTTTCCTGATACCCAGCCTGAACCACCCTTGTCGCAGCTTCAAGCCATTCCCTCAGGTCCTTATCAGAGGTCACCAGTGAGCAGAGATCAGCACCTGCCCCTTCACTCCCCCTCATGAGGAAGCTGTAGACTGCAAAGACGCCTTCTCACAGTTTTCTCTTCTCCAGGCTGAACAAACCAAGTGACTTCAGCTGCTCCTCATACATCTTCCCCTCCAGAACCTTCACTATCTTTGTAGCCCTCATTTGGACACTCTCTAACAGTTTTGTATATTTCTTATACTGTGGCACCCAAAACTGCACACAGTACTTGAGGTGAGGCTGCACCAGTGCAGAGTATAGTGGGACAATTCCTTCCCTTGGCCAGCTAGCAATGCTGTGCTTGATGCACCCCAGGATACAGTTGGCCCTCCTGCCCACCAAGGCACACTTCTGGCTCATGTTCAGCTTGCTGTCAACTGAACCCCCTAGATCCCTTTCTGTGGGGCTGCTCTCCAGCATCTTGCTCCCCTCCTCCCCCCAGTCTGTACGTATAGCTAGAGTTGTCCCTCCCCAGGTGCAGAATCCAAGACTTGCTCTTGTTAAACTTCATATTGTGGTTGATTCCTCAGCTCTCTTATTTGTCTAGATCTCTCTGCAAAGCCTCACCACCCTCAACAGAGTCAACAGCTCCTCCCAGATATCTGCAAACTTGCTCAAAAAACCTTCAAGTCCTACATACAAATTGTTTATGAAAACATTGAAGAGGACTGGTCCTAAAATAGAGCCCTGGGGACTCCCACTAGTGACAGGTAACCAGCCTGAGGCAACCCCATTTACAAGAACCCTCTGGGTCTGACCCATCAGCCAATTGTTCACCCATCTTATTATGCTTTTATCTAACTGTATTCTGGTCATTTTGTCCACAAGGATACTGTGAGAGATGGTATCAAGTAATGGACTAATATTATCTCTGGTCCTTTCACTGTTAACATACTTTAAAAAGCCCTTTTTGTTGTGCCCCACAGTACTGGCCAGCTTCAACTCTAATTGAACCTTTGCAACACAAATTCCCTCCCTACAAAGGTGAACATCATCCTTGTAGTCCTCCCTTATCTCCCTACCTTGCTTCCAGTAGCCATACTCTTTCTTTTTCCACCTAAGCTCTTGAAGAAGATCCCTGCTCAGCCAGGCCAGCCTTCTGCGTCTCCTGCTCAACTTCCAACATGTTGGAATTCCTTGTTCCTGCACTCTTAGGAGGAGGTAGTTAAAAACTGACCATCGCTGTTGGACCCCAATGTCTTTAAAATCAGTTTCCCAGGAGAGCTCACTAGATATTTCCCTGAGCAGTCTGAAGTCTGCTCTCCCCCAGTCCAGGCTTGAAGTTTTGGTGTCAGTTTTCTCCTGTCACCAAAGATTGTGAATTTGACTTCGTCATGGTTGCTATGACCAAGCTGGCCACTTCACCACCAAGACCCTCCCTGTTTACAAGGCACAGGTCAAGGAGGGCACCTTTCCTAGTCGGCTCTCTTAGTACCTGTACCAAGAAGTTATCATCAAGGTGCTTCAGGAATGTCCTGGACTTGTTTGTCTCAGGTGTGTGATATTCCCAGTTGACATCTGACAGGTTGAAATCCCCCGTAAGGACAAGGGTAGCTGATCTAGAAGTATCTCTCAGTTCCTTAAAGAATAATTCATCAGTGTCGTAATCCTGGCTTGGTGGTCTGTAGTAGACTCCCACAATGACATCTCCTTTATTTGCTTGTCCCTTGATCCTTACCCAGAAGCTCTCAATTGCATTGTTGGCATCTGCAGGCTCCGTAGAGTCCAGCCTCCGTTACATAGAGTGCCACACCCCTGCCTCACCTGCCCTGTCTGTCCCTTCTGAAGATACTGTAACTGTCCACTGTAACACATCAGTCACAGGCCTCTTCTCACCAGATTTTGCTTATGCCAATGATGTTGTAGCTCTGGGACTGGACCAAGGCTTCTAGATCCTCTTGCTTGTTTCTCATGCTGTGTGCGTTTGTATAGAAACATTTCAGATGTGCTTCATTGAACCCAGCCCCTCATGGGGCAGACTGAAGGGTCTTGCTAACATGCAGTCTCTCAAATATTGGCGTTCAGTCCCATAACTGGTGGGCCTGGTTTTGTCCCTTTTCCCCCTTCAAATCTAGTTTATAGCCCTATTGATCAGCCCTGCTAACTCCTGGGCAAAAATTCTTTTCCCTCCCTGAGAAAGGTGCTCCCCACTGGAAGCCAGTATGCCTCGTGTCATGTAGACCTTACCATGATCAAGAAACCCAAAATTATACTGGTGACACCAGCCTCAAAGCCATGTATTGATCTGCTGGGTCTGGCTGTTCCTTTCAGTATTGATTCCCACTACTGGAAGGATGGAGGAAAACACTACCTGTGCACCTGATCCTTCAAGCAATTGCCCCAGAGCCATAAAGTCCCTTTTGCTCACTCTTGGACTTCTCTCTGCTACCTCATTACTGCCAATGAGAAAAACCAATAAGGGGTAATTATCAGAGGGCTGTACCAGTGATGTATCATCCTTCATCACTGACACAATTGCATGCAGCTTTTGCCATTATCACACTGACTTGCTACAGGCCACTTCAGGATATGAGGCTTATGTAGGCTGTGGAATTCATCTCACAATTTTAAATGTTTTCTAACTTGAAGTCCATTGTTTACACTTCCCTTATGGTCCGCATGGGTACAGATATCCACTACCTGCACTAAACCGACACTTATCCAAAATCCGTAGCATTTAACAGCCTGGCACAGCCAGCTGATGTGGTACACATTACACTGACATTTGAACATGACATTGGACACCTTCTTAAAGGCAACAGAGGAGATGAGCTATGTAGAAAAGGTAGGGTATATGCTCCTAATATTTAACAAGGAAACCTGGAGCAATTTCTGAACTGCTTAAGTGAAACAGAGAGACGACACTTGTCTGCAGTGCAAGAGCACTTGTCTAACATTTATGAAGGGCACAGAACTACTAGCACCTCTCAACATCAGCTAAAAATTGTTCTTTGGGGCTTTTAACTCCCCGGTCAGCTGAGCCCTCAGGCTGAATGTCCTGCTGGTAAAGCAAGGGGGCATTCGGTGAAGACATTCAGTACTGAGAATTTAAGGCAAGCTGTCAAATAACAAGCTTCAGCAAAACAAAGCAAATATTCAAGCATAACACTCCAGAAAAGCTGCATGGTCCTCATTTCCATAGCCCTTGGACTTTTCTCCTCCTCACTTCATCAGGTAAATATGAAAGTCAGTTGAGCTCTCCCCTTATACACACATCAGGATCACAGTATATAAAATTACAGAGAGAGATTCAGGGGCTACCAAAACCTTTCCTAAATTAGAGTGAAGAAGCCTCCAGGCTGTACTCTGAAGACGGACAGCAAACAAGCCCATTT
Source organism: Cygnus atratus (assembly GCF_013377495.2). Classification (NCBI taxonomy): domain Eukaryota; kingdom Metazoa; phylum Chordata; class Aves; order Anseriformes; family Anatidae; genus Cygnus; species Cygnus atratus. Next base: position 130,717 of record NC_066379.1, read on the forward strand.
CTGCCATACAAGGACATCAAAAGCTGTGAGGTGACCCCCAAAGGGGCAGAAAACTCAACACTTCCACAATCCCTCTCATTTTATGACTAGTGTTTGGATTAGCAGACTGCAGGGTAGTCACAAGGCATCACCATGGACGGACTTCTTTTTTCTTCTTCTCCCAGGTGAAAGCAGAACTCCAGAAGCAGTGGTCCCGCTTTCTGCTGGCAGACCCCTTTGGCTGCAAACTCTGCTTTCTTGGAGAAAACATAAAATACCTCAGGAAATGTTCACAGAAACAGAAAAAAAAGCACCCCAGCAGCAAACACTTGTGCCTGGAGGAGAGTGAGCCCTGGGGCATGAAGCTCCAGCAGGTGCTGGCAAACCAGAGGACAGATCAATGCTCGGAGACAGGCTGTAGGCTTCCATCTCATCTGCGGGCAAGTGTGTCAGACAGCAGTGAAGGAGAAGTCACCACTGGAGAGACAACTGAGGAAGTGGTCTTCGAAGAAAGTGAGATTTAGAAAGCAGTCCACTGACAGCACCTATCAACAGCCATGGTATTTTGAAAGATCCTCTTCTTTCACCTCCAGGCTGCACAGATCTCTGACATGCTCAATGCAAAGAGAAAGCAGACATATTACTTGCTAGCAGTTAATACCCCAAATGTCCCTGTTTTCTTAATCTGAGAAAAATCTGAATGTTCCTAACCTGTGCAGCCAGGGTGGAAGTGGCTCATTGGATCAAAAAAATCCTTTGGGTCTACCAGTCTAGATGATAAATGATGCTGAGAGACATGTACACAGGGGAGCAGGATATATGCTGAAAATGAACAGATTCTGGTCATTGTGTCACCTATCAGCTTCATCCATACATGTCCACCATTCTATTCACATAATAGAGAAGTTGTTAGTTAATTGTTTTTTCTCTTTTTTTGCTGTATATTTCATAGAGATACGTGATTAGAAGACTTTTTCTCTCTGCCAACTGAAATCATCCCCCATCTCAAAAAATCAGTTTCAGGTCAACCCAGATACATTTTATTTAAGCAACATGGAATAATTTATATATAAAGAAAGCTCGGGATGAAACAAACTTTTGCTTGTATGTTTAAGCTTCTTACCTTACAGTTAGTGCTGGAAAAGCCATTACAAAACAAAAGACCAAAAAAGTTTTGTTCTTTTTTTAAATGCCCAAATGAAACATTTTGACACACATTTTTGTTTTATTTTCATTTTCATTGTTTTATGACACAAGCCACGCACTTTGATGCATTTTCAGGTTTGCTCTGTCTGTCCTGCAGATATCCTTTATGATTTGGCCCAAATAATAACATTTATGTAATTGGGGGAAATGTGTTGCTTCCACCTGATGTACCCAAAATGGATAATGGCTATGGAATTGTAAGAACATTGTGAAAAATATCTTCCAGTATTTAACAAGGGTCATGAAGGAATTCTGATTGTCACATATAGCTCACCTGGAGACCTGAGTAATTCAGGTTTTTAATAGGTTTTCAATGAGCCGGTCTGCAAGTTTGTATGCACGAGCCACTTGACATACTGAGAGAAGAAAAGGAAAAGGCAAAATAAAGATTAGCAGACAATATTTACCGACAATATAAATGCATACCCCAGGCACAAACACATGTAATTACCTAGCTCACATCTAGTTACATAGCATTTGTTATGATTATTTCCTGTGCTTTACTGGCAAATGCACTAAATGCTAGCATATGTCATAAAACCAGATGATCTTTTCCAATCTTAATGATTCTATGATTATATGAAAACATCAAATGTCACCTAAACAATGTTCAGGGCTGCTCATGGACTCCATTGTCCCACCACTCCTTCTCTCCACCAGGTGCCAACAATGCAGCTGCCCTGGCTTTCCCTGTGTCTGCATCTCCCCATGGTGCAGCTTTGTCCTTAGATCTCCGCTGACAGCTTTACAAATGGCATTTTTCTGAGATAAGCTGCCTATGTCTTTGATGTGTTGTTTGAGCAGACTCAGTTTACGAAGCTTATGTAACTTAGTAATGTTTTTTGAAGTATTTGTTGGTCTGCAGATGTTCAGACCTGTAAATGTTACCAGCTGTGACATGCTGCTTTCTTGCAGAGACCATATAAATTAATTTACTAACACTAGATCAAGACTACATTTTAACAATAAGATTTCTGGTACTTTTAGAAAAGTATTTCTTTTACAGTTTTATCAGTGTTAAGAATTTAGCCTCTTTAATCAATACGAGGCTGTATGTTTAGATAAAATATTAATTAAAAGTAAATATTAAAACATTTTGAAAATATATCTTTAGTTTTTAAAGGCTTTTTACTAGAATATCTGCTTTGTTTATTATAACATTTTATTGCAATGGATTACAAGCACCAGATACTACATATCTGCTGATGCATTTTCCAATTTAAAAAAGACTGATTTCTCCCAGAGACATTAAGATATTTAAAAGCTTTAAGTGCTTTAGGATACATTTTACTTGGGTGCTAATAACGTAAAAATTGTAAGAACTTTGTTCTCTCTCAGCAAAATACCTTTTATTTTAGAGTATTTTTAGTGGTCAAAACTAACAGTTTTCTATGCTCTCAACAGCAGGCTCTGGTGATTTGTGTTTTCTCCTCTCCCTTGATGGAGAAGGACTCTTTACTTGGGTAGATAACAATAGGACAAGGGGGAATGGTCTTTAAAAGAGGATAGATTTAGATTAGACATTAGGAGGAAATTCAGTGTAAGGGTAGTGAGGCACTGGAACAGGTTTCCAAGAGAAGTGGATGCCCCATCCCTAGAGGTGTTCAAAGCCAGGTTGGATGGGGCCTTGGCCAACCTGGCATCCCTGTCTCTATTGGCAGTGGGGTTGGACCTCTTTAAGCTGCCTTCCAACCAGAGCCATTCCATGATTCTATGATTCTATGATTATGTGCATGATCTTTTTGCCTTTTTTAGTTTATAAAAATCAACTATTTTTGCATATGTAGACCCTGGAGGCCAAGTAAAAACCATCATCATGTGAGTTCATTCAGAAAACATGTTTTTAAGTATATAAATCAACAAGTTTCTTCATCAAAAATATAGCTTTATTTATTGTATCAGTAAAGTACAAAAGTTGTTAAATGTGGACGGCCACACACATGATGTATCTTTACAGAAATATTACAGGCTCCTCAATTTTAAACAAAACATCAAGCAGTTTAGAAGACAGCAACAGACTTGAAAATTTAAACATATTAAAAGAGTCAGCTGCTTCCCTCCTAGGGATGAGAAGGTCTGCAGCTAGGTCCCGCCTGGAATCCATCTCCCATCCCTCGTGGAGTTCTGAGGCTGCCAGAGGGACGCTGCAGCCAGAGGAGGTGGCAAAAGGAGCTGTACCAGACCCTTTGGGTGGGAGACAAAAGCCAGACAACTAGCCAGGCTTCCTACAAGCATACAGATTGGAGACACTGAAAACTGTTTAGAAATGCTGTGGGATAAAGGACAAGAAATGTGATCTTGCTCTGATGAAAAAAGAGGTGCAGGAGATAGATCGATATGCATTAGTGTTTCTTTGTGATTAATATTTTGTGTAAATTACTTATTTCATTTGCACATTGGTTAATTATAAGGTAACATAGTGTTCATCCAGGAATTTATGTTTGGGCAGACCTAGTAACAGAGTTTTTCTCTTAATAAATTGCTCACCTTTACTGTCCAGATTACTATTGTCTTCACCTTACCAGAAAGACAGATGTGAGCTAAAGACTTCTTCCTGCTTGATGAGAGAGGCCACCCTCCTATGGTCCTGTTGAGTGTGGTCTCTGCTGTGTCAGCTCATCACGTAAAGCAATTGGAATGTTCATGGTCAGGACATAGAGACAACCAATGATAAAGCCTGACTCCCCCAATTTGGAAGTTGTCTTAGACAAGGATTTTGTTTTCCATCAAAACTTGTGGGACAAAAAAAATAAATAGAATCTCAAGCCCAGATTTGCCTGTGCAGTTCATCAGAGCTCTCCCACTATATGTATTGTGGTAACTGATCTGATTTGTGTGAATAAGGTTTATGTAATCTTAACAATCTCTTGTGAGAGATGCTTTTTTTTTTTTTTTTATGATGTTTTACTACAGATAAAATACAGTCTTCCAGACACAATGGCTCCTTCTATGGCCTGAGATGTCAACTATGTGCTAATTATAAATGTGCACTCAGGTTCTTTGTTTAAGTATATTACTTCTGCATATCAGGGTCTGTCTTTCAAAGGTTCAAACAGTAAAGCACAAACACCCTTGTCTAGAACAACCTTGTTATTTGTCATTTGTGCCTTGAAATCAGTAACACGGGATTGGATTTTTGAAATACAGAATAAATCTGGTGGATTAAAAGAGATGTACCGGTGTATTGGGTTTACGTGACAAGGTTTAGGTAGCGGGGGGTTGCAGGTGTGGCCTCTGTGAGAAGGGTCCAGAAGTTGCCTCACGTCAGATCAAACCAGTTCCAGCCAGCTCCAAAAGGGACCTGCTACAGGCTAGAGCTGAGGCAAGAAGCAACATTGGTTGTGCCTCTCTGAAAGCGTATTTAAGAAAGGGAAAATAATGTGCTGCGCAACAGCAGCTAGGAGAGTGAGGAGTGAGAAACAGCCCTGCAGACACCAAGGTCAGTGAAGAAGGAGGGCAGAAGGTGCTCCAGGTGCCAGAGCTGAAGTTTCCCTGTGGCCTGTGGAGAAGACCGTGATGGAGCAGGCTGTCCCCCTGCAGCCCATGGGTCCCACATGGAGCAGATCTCCACGCTGCAACCCATGGATGAGCCCCCGGTTGGAGCAGGTGGATGTGGCCTGGAGGAGGCTGTGGCCCATGGAGAGCCCTAGCAGGAGCAGGCCCCGGGCCGGAGCTGCAGCCTGTGGAGAGGAGCCCACGCAGGAGCAGGGGATCTGGGGGGAGCTGCTGCTCGTGGGGGACCCATGTTGGAGCAGTTCTTGAAGAGCTGCTGCCTGTGGGAAGCCCATGTAGGATCAGTTTGGGAAGGATAGCATCCCATGGGAGAGTCCTGACATAGCTGGGGCAGAGAGTGACCATGGAGGAGTGGCAGAGACAAAGTGCTGGGGACTGACTGCAGGCCCCATTCCCCATATCCCTATGCCTATCGGGGCGGGGGAGGAGGTAGAAGAGGGTGGATTGGGGGAAGGTGTTTGTAGTTTGCTTTTAGTTTCTCACTGCTCTAATCTGTTAGTGATAGGCAATACATTATATTAATCTCCCTTGTTGAATCTGTCTTGCCTGTGATGGTAATTGGTGAATGATCTCTCTGTCCTTATCCCTTGAGCACTTTTCTACTGTATTTGGCCCTTTTCTTTTAAGGAAGGGAAGTGAGAGACTGGCTATGGTGGAGTTTAGCTGCCCAGCAAGGTAAAACCACCACTGTTCTGTCATGCTCGATGACCTCACTTCCCAAGGCACCAAATAAAAGTGAAGTAAAACTAAGTCCCACATGCAACACCTCATTAAATTCTATGAAAAAAAGCCAATTTGCAGAGGACTGGATTCTGGAAGACACTACAGTACTACTGTTTTGTTCCAGTGCAAACATGAATCAATATAACAACCACTATTTTTTTAAAGAGATAAAAGACAAATTTAATAAAATAGCTAAAGTATCCCATGACAACTTGTCATAAGTACATCATAACTACAGTTATGATTGTTTTACAGCCCTCTTCCCCCCAGCACATTGAGGTTGGAATAGGAGGAGAATGGTCTATCTTAGCTACCAATCAGACTATGAAAGAGTGGCAAATTGATATCCTTACATCTCCAGCTTCAAGTGCAGGAGAACAAAATGGTGATGTTGTACTTCTGGGTCCATGTGAACATACCGGTGCCTAATACCAGAACTGGAGGAAGAAAAGCCCTACCAGAAGGCATGTGCGATCCTTAGCAGTCTTGATCTTCATGAGTGTTTAGACTTTGGTGGAAATTGAAGATGTGTGACAAGTAGGACAACAGCAGTACAAGAAACACCAACCATGGCACTCATCTTCAGTAGGTCATAGTCCACAACTGCCAGGGCATCATCCCCTCACCTCAGGCTTGATGTCATCTTCATCTGCATGGCAGATCAGACCACTTCCAGCTTGACTACGCTGTGCTTTACAACCTATTGTCTCTTGGTCCATTTCTCTGATTCCCTTCAGCACCAGCATTTGGTAGTACTGGCAAGTCAAAGTCTGTTTACTGTCATCGGCAGCCTGATGGCAAGAGCTGCATTTAGGTACTTCTAGTGTCTTCAGTTCACCAGCTGTCTACTGGGCTAATGTCAGTTTGTGTCTACCATAGCAGTTCTTACTTGCCTGTCTACTCAGGCATTCCCGTCTGCCACTTCAGGTAAGGAATTGCAGAGCACAGGAACTGTCAGGAGAAAAAGCAACCTAAATAATATGCTAGAAGTTATTAGGGAAGAAGTATACAGCATTATGTTATCCTCGGTGCACCTACACCGTAATACCTTGTTCTTTTCTGGTCTTCCCAACTGGAGAGGATACATCAGAACTAGGTCAGGCAGAGAACAGAGGAGTCTGGGGACCAGAACTGCTCACCTTGAAGAACAAATGGCTGGGGCAAGAGGGAAGGAATATGATAGTGAGCTGTCAGATCATGGGAGGACTACAGAAGGCAAGTAGCTGTCTCTTCCGTACAAGAACTAAGATAATAAACTAACTTGGTGAGGTGCAGATTACATCATTGTGCTTTGCAGCTGTTTTCTTCATAATGTTATGGGAAGTTTATACAAATCAGAAGTCAAATCATGGGAGAAAAAAGTCTGTCAAATGCTGTTTAAATGCAAAACTGTACAACTGGGAAAGAGAGTCCCTAAACAGAGATCACTAGGGCTCACAGTGTAATCTGGGAAAGTATCACAATGTATTTCAATATAAAGCTTTCATCTAATACATCCTCCCTGAGAAACCAGTATTTCCTGGTCACTGTCCAAGCCAAGATACTGGGCTACACGGAGCTTTTGGCCTAATGCAAATGTTTACTCTTCATAGACTTAAGAGGTAAGTTATTTGTAATTTTTTTCAGCAATAGGGAAGAGTGGGAAAAAGCACAGAGCTGAAAAAAGCTAAAAAAGGAATTGACTACGTATGCCCTTCCATGTAAGCACCACAGTAACTAAGCAGTTAATTATACATCTGGAACAAGTATTTGTTAAAATCTGTAGGCATTTTAATGATAATGTGAACATGAAACCTTCCTGGGAAATGTGAGCAGTGCTAGAAAGTTGTCCTGACCCAATGCTGACGTTTTTTTCACCTTAACGGCAGAAACATCCAGCAACCTTTCTCCACTTTAAATATGCTTACCAGAATCTGAAAAGGCAGTTAGGAAGAGCTCCTGAACCGCTATCCTGTGAGCAGAGAATAGTCACTGTTGCCACATTGCAGACTTTAAATACATGTAAGCAGTTGATGCAAAAAGAGAGTTCTACTCTCTTCCAGCAAACAAAGCCAAATGACGCAGTCTTAAAGTGTGTGCTAGGCCTACAAAAAAATCACAGAACTGTAAGTGAAACGACTATAATTTATGCTATAGCTCCAGGAGACTGAGTGTTCACTTTTTGGCTTTATAAAACAGGAAGTCAAAATAAAATTGGAGCTAGAAGTTCTCATCATGTACTTTCAGGGACCTGTGAAAAAAAACAGTGCAAACAGAGCATACAGCATTAACCAATGAAGCTAGACTGTTTATCGCTACAATAAATACTTCACTAGTGCATGTTTGTAATTTCTTCTTTAATTTGTATAAAGGACTGAGACAGTAATTTAGACAAGGAAGAATTTTTGGGTAAGAAATGTGACATTAGTATTTCTGTGATTTGTCTCAAGATAGAAGAACCTGACTGCCAAAACTTCACTCATGTATGAGGTCAGATTCACTGTAAGGCATACAAACAGCCTTCCTTGGGCTTGGCTTGACTTTCAGATCTGAAACTGCCATTGTATTTAATGGAACTATTAGAAATGGTAGTTGGTAGCTGGGTAGCAAACCAGGAAAGGTTGCTAGAGCTAAAAAACATTAAACCATTTGCATCAATTTGGCACATGGTTTTGGCCCTTAAAAAGGGCCTCACAAAAGGCATGTGTCACTATAACCTGTGAGAGTTCACAAAAACTTTTAGCCCATTTTGGTTATAGAAGTTTAACCTTCGTTTGACTCACACTGGTAGACTGCTCCTATTCAGTGGTCTTGTGTGAATTCCTCCATGAGCAGTGCAAATCACCATGAGAACCTCTGACCTTCTGCAAACAGATTTTTTTCTGTCCATTGTAAGCCTCGCAGAGCCCAATTGTCTCTTCCTGTGTTACATACAGTGACCAACATAGATGGATGCAGACAGGTCCAACAGATCATTGCCTGTCAGGCCCCCTAACTGCACCAGTAGGACTCAACTGCCCTGACCAGCCTGACATGGATGTCCTCTGTCCACAGTTCAAGGAGTACAATTTAAGTTCAGGGCTGAGCTATGTTTTAGGTGTCTGACCTATGCTGTAGGTGCAGCTGTTTCCAGGCCTACCTCCAGCTTTGTCTCTTGAATGGACCTCAGACCCATGTTGTAGCCTCATCTCCTAGTCCTGTGCCTAGGCTCATCTCCTATTGCAGCTGACCAAAGTCCTTGGGTTGGCCTTGGTCCTGATTCATGAACTCATGTTGCCTTAGGGTGTTGATGCACCACATTACCAGCACCCTACTTCTTTCAAGCTTTTCAGAGCTGTGCCCTGGTGATAGCTGTGTTCACTAAGGGCTCTGCCTGTGCTATGATCTAGGGCCCCCAGCACAAGAAGGATGTGGGGCTGTTAGAGCAGGTCCAGGGGAGGGGAGGTTAGAGCAGGTGGGGAGGTTAGAGCAGGTCCAGGGCAGGTTAGAAGGAAATTCTTAGCTCAGAAGGTGGTGAGGCACTGGAACAGGTTGCCCAGAGAGGTTGTGGATGCCCCATCCCTGGAGGTCTTCAAGAATAGGTTAGCTGAGGCCCTGAGCAACCTATCTAGTGGGTGGTGTCCTTGCCTACGGCAGGGGGGTTGGAACTAGGTGATCTTTAAGGTCCCTTGCAACCTGAGCCATTCTATGATTCTGTGGTCACTTTGCTCCTGGTTTGTTTCACACTCATGGAGTAGCCCTGCTCTTGCTGCTTCTTGACACCATTGCTCAGCATATTTTTCATATTTCATTGGGAAACATGACTATTTGTGATGGGTACATGTGAAACATTAGAAGATGTAAGAAGCAACTCAATTAGGCTGACACCAAGGAAAATGACTACACAGCAGGGGATTGTGTGGTCCCTTTCCAAACCTGGTATCCTGTCCTCCAGCTGGCAAGCAGAGGTACTGAGTGCTTTCATGCTCCCAAGATTGTCGTTTTCTACAGTATAAAAGTTCATTATTACTTCTCCTTAGCTGCAGGTTATGCCCTACCCCTTCAGCAAAGAATCTTTTGCTGCTCCACCACTGCTCTGCCCTGGAAGGTCTTAAGTCCAACAGACTTCCTTTGCCTGGAAAAATACAGTCCTGTCAAGGATTGCAGATTTGGGTTGAGCAGCAATGCTGGAAGTGTGGTATGTAATGTGGCTGCAAATGTGGTGTTGTCCTCTGATGACTATACTTGACATCAAGGTCATATGCAAAGAAAAGGAACCAGTTAGAAATATGTCACATCTGTCACGTCCTCTTTCCTTTTTCCATTCCAAATCAGGATACATTGAAAGCATGAGTTAATATGACAACAAAGCCAGGTATTAGAAAGCAGTCAGCTGACACATTTGTGGCCAAGACGTAACAGCTTTTTATTCTGTCAGGCCTGTGTCTGCACATGCTCCATCACCAGTCCTGACAGCACACCTGGTAATCTTCAACGCAGTTGCAGTTTTCTAAGGACACTCCAATCTGAAACCCTGTAAGGCAAAGAGACACACTGACATCTTGTGTAAGGTAGAAACATGCACTGCAAAAAACAAAATCTGCACTGTAAAGGCAGAAATGGCATTGAACTGTGAGGGAAAGCAAAAGGGCCCTAGCAAATAATTCTGGGGTTCTTCCTCAGGTAGTAAATTGCTTGAAGGGAAATAGTCTGTGGAAAACCTATGCCAGACATAACTCCACCTCCCGTATTTTACAAATAAACACCTAGAAGCAGTTTTCCCTATGTCCATGACAAATTGCAGAATCATTTTCCGTGGTATTTTTAAAGATATCTTTATTATGCTAAATAGATTAAAACTTAGTCCTAAGTAGATTGTTTATTTCTGTTTGTCTCTATGACTAATCTTTTAATTAGTCAAGCACCTGGGGCGTTTCTTGTCTAACAAAGACAGAGCCCGTGCCTCTCAATCTGAACTCTTCAGATCTCATGTGTAAAACAGATCAGCACAGATCAGGTGTAAATGCACATACATAGAACAAGACCCTGCTATGTTCACCTATGGGGCAGAAGCAGATGGGTGGAAGGGTTTTGCTGGGGCACGTCATGTTTTAACAACAAAATCCAAGCAAAACTGAGGCTATGAGGAGTTTTGCCACATTACTGAAACTCACAATTTCTACTTCTTTCTGCTCTGTTGTCAGTGATATAAATCCCTATATAGCCAGGGGAAGGGTGCACAAGCATGTGCCTGGTGGTGCTTCCTTCAAACTCCTGCCTTGGTCCATATAGCTGCAGGACCTGCTGTGACCAGAGGCTGAATCTCTGGATTAAGCAATGCTTGGAGTAAAATCTTTCTCACAGCAACTAAATCTGTTTCAGAGCAATGCAAACTTCTGACATCCATAGCATTCTGAGGCATAAGGGTTTGCAATTTGACTGTGCAGCCTGAGAGGAATTATCATCTTTCACTTGATCTGTTGGTTAATTTAAATGCCTCTAGCAGGAAGGATTTGGGGGTAAGAAAAGCCTTCCTGACTCATATAGACTTTGGGGGAGGGAGGGAAACCCACAACTGCAGGGCACAAAAAAAGAGAGGGGAAATACAGATACACTTGAAAACTAATACAGGCTGGGAACAGATGTGGAGAGCTGTTGAGAGGAAGGCTACACATCCCTTCAGGTGAGTTAGTAGTGGGCATTTAAATTAAGCCTTTAGCTTCTAGGCCACAAACTCCGGTGCAAAACCCAAAATGTGCATATGAAAAGAGTTGTTTATTTCTACAGCACATGACTAGTACAAGGTTGATGTCTCACAAATATGACACAGTTAATGAAATTTACCTTGGTTGCTGTTCAGTTCTACTAACCTACTGACTACTCATTTTTTATCACACGAGTCAAAAAATAAGTACACCTCATAAAGGACTTGACAACACTTACTTCAAAGCAGGAAATAATTACTGGACATCCTTCAGAGTCCAGACCAATATAAGTAAGTAAGCACCAGGGTGCAATGCTTTCTGTCTGACCATTCGGTAGAGTGGGATTATATTGATAAAAGATTAACTTTGCTTTTATCTGTAGGAGCATTGCTGGGGCTCTAGACACACCCAAGATTTGGCTGTTTGGAAATTGTGGATGGTATGAGTAGGCATATGGGAAAGAAAATGCAGAAATAACATTTTAAAAGGTAGATCTACATAAACATTTCACCTTAGGTGACAATGTATTGTTTCTGTGACAAAAGGGTCAGTTGTTCCTGGTGACAAAAATGCTAACTCTGCACAGCTTTCAAGGCTTACTGGCTGTATTCAATATTCATCTACAATGTATTATCATTGTGGGAAGGCCCTGTCTGAAATAACAAATAAATCAAAAAGATTTTTCTCAAATCAATGAATGGTGCCTTTATTGCATAGGAAGGTCACTGCACAGTCAGAGCCCTGAAACAGGTGTATCTGAAATGCTACATTTTTCTGCAAGTTGCATGACTGTCCAAAATCAATAACAGGAATACAGTATAAAATATCAAAAGTTAATGCTTAGATTCAACAGCACAGGATGCATACTGGACAGTATATGTAGCCAACAGTGAGGCTTAATCCTGAAATATTCCGTGCAAAGCAGAGCCAAGTAAAAGCCATCATTCATTACTAACTGATTATGTGCTAAATAATATGATCTCTGAGTTCAGATGCCCCTGTGGCAGCAGGCCACCAGGAGCACATCATTGGGGAACTCCCCCAAACCTCCTCTAACTGGCCTGTACACAGCCAGGTTAAGAAATGATCTCCTACAGGCTAGACTCCTCCTGCCCAGAGCCTACCAGGTGCTATTTGACACAGTGCAGTTTGCATTCCCTGCAGTTTTCAGGACTGTCAGAACAAAACCCATTCTGATTAAAGCATTTTTCTTTGACTAGCAGGGCTCCTGTTGGATCTGTCAGTAGGGCCATTAGATCAGAATCTGCCTTTGAAGAGACTTGCAAATGGGCTTTATGCATCCTGCCTGTGGTACATGGCCAGAAGCAGCAACACAGGAAGCATGCTGTTCTCAGGTCACTTAATAATTGAATTGCTCCAAAATTCTACCTTCAACAAGACTAACTTATTCCACCCCTGAAGGAAAGGTGGAACCCTGCACAAAAATAATGAAGGTGGTGAGGAACAGCACCTAGAACAAATGGGACCTGATTCAAATCACTGGTGTCCATGCAGCCTCCAATTTCCATTTAATATTTTTAACTTGTAAGGACTTATCCAGAGACTTCCAAATCATGTTGCTGATTAGGAAACATCAGAAGATGCAGACAGAATTGACAGGATTTTATTTATAAGTAACAGGAATGTCTGAAGCATTAGGTAAGGGCTTGAGGAATAAAGCACGTCTACTTATTAGTCGTGAAAGAAATCTGAAATCAAATCACTTCACTGATGCCCTTCCACCTTTTTTTCTACTTCTGAGGAATGTGAGAGGGTCAAAAGCTTAATTGTACTGTGAAATCCAAGCTTTTTTGAGTAATTATTTTAAGTAATTATTTTGAGTAATTTTTTGAGTAATTGTTTGCAAAAGACTAGCACAGGTGTTTGTGTCCAAAATGAAGTAAAATCTTCTGCCCTTTATATCCAAATGTCATAGACTGTGAGGCTGACAGCCCGATCATCCACTCTGGTCCTTGACTGTAACAGTTAAGAGCCACCACACCAGCACAGCAAATGTCACAAGTTGTATGGTATCTCCTCATCTGCGGTTTCAGAGTTGTATCGTCCTCCACACTTCAAAATGCTGTTTGCTGATAAGGTGCAATGAAGTGTACCACAATATGTTAAGAATTGCCAAGCTTTCCCCAAGATGGTTTACACCATGCACCAACATCTGAAACAGCATTCTGAGATTTTTTTTGAGCAGATTTAGGCTACTTTGGGCAAAGTGCAAATGTACTGCTTTGAAAACCAAGCTTCAACCTAGAACTTTTGCAGTGCCTTACCTGTCTCTTCCTTTCCCGTGAAGAGTAAGCACAACTCTTCAACTACTTACCACATCAATGTATTAGGAATTTCCTTTACTAGCAACTCCTGTATTCCTTCATCTTTAAAAACACACCATGCAGGTATAGGACTATTCTGCAGGTGGGTGAAGAAAATAAATTTTTACATGAGATCAAAACTGGAAAAATTCTTAGGAGGAAGCTCCAGTGAGAATTATGAGATGTGTGGACAATGCCTTTACCTCCAAAGTCAGTGTATCACATGCTGCTGGGAGGGTGAGCTCATGCTCTGCAGAACTGTGACACATGCTTTTTGTGTGCTCTGCTTCTCCAGCAGTATCCCACATTGGAGACAGTAGTTGGGCTAGACAGAATTTTGGTAAGGTTGACTTTGACTTTTTTAGAAGACCTGCCAGCATGCATGTTAACTCAAACATTCAAAGTAGAACAATTTATTAACAACATTTTACAACAATGCTTTCTCTTCACCTAAACTTCAAGGTAAACATGGGACTTGCAGCTAAAGGACTGTGTGTAGAACACTTACGGAGCACTTAAACCATGCCAACTTCATGGCAGCTGCTTTCACACCTGTTTATGAATCAAACTCACTTAACTACTGCGTTTTAAATAGTTTTCTATATAAAAATGAAATTTTAACAATTGTACTCATCTGAATATCATGCAAAGGTCTGAAAAGGATATGGGTAAGTACATTACACCTGATTGATGTGATTGCAAATTCCAGCTATGTTACACTAGCATCAACAAAGCAGTAAATGTGCATATGACACCCCAGGTACACTTTGATGTTATTGCATTCAAAAGGTGTGTGACTTTGGTAGAAGAAAAAACAGTCTGGTATATACAATTCCATGCTCAATGTGTCTCTGTACAGTTTATTTTACAGGATATGAGATGAGCACTGTGGTGCATATAAACTTGCAGAACAATATAGGAAAATACAGTTTAACCATATGAAATTGTTTTACAGAAGACAAACATTATGTTGTGGAAATGCCTTCGATATTGAAGGACAACATCCATACTGACATAAAGTAGCTTCCACCAAACTCTGCCAGTATACCCAAGCTGAAGATCTGCCCCTTAAATGCTTTCTGCATTCAACTTCTTCAGGCTGGTGATTCCTTCATGTACCTTTATGGAACAAACCTCATCCTATAATTTGCACAATGATGCAAGATTTACTAATTACCCAGACAGAGACTGTATGATACATAAACTATTTTAAGAGGTCTAGTCAGCCAAAATTTATGGAATGTTACAAAACTCTGGTTAAACATCTTTAAAAAGAAATTAGTAGTGGCAAGAGACATCTTTTCTAAAATTTTAGAATGTATTTAGCAAATTACACAAAAAGGACCAAACAAGCAATCTTATTTTAGCAGAAAACTCTGTTTTACTGTATGACTGGTAATCTGGCCTACCCTTGAATCCTTGCTGCCAGAATGTCTGCAAAACCGTTTGGTAGATTTTTCACTGTCTTGGGCTGCTGGAAAAATGGAAATTAAAGAGAAGAAAACATTTGCCCAATACTAGAACCTGTTGCTGGTGGGGTTTTGTTTGTTTTTTGTTTTTAAATTTCATTTTAATGAATAGAGGTTTCTGTCCCTAAGAATGTTTTTGTCATATTGAAGTAACAGAGTGGTAAATGGGTATCAAAATTCCTTATGTTCTTTTGAAAATCTCAGTCATCCCATCAAAACACCTCCAAAGGAACAAGGGATTTCAGGTCAAGCATTCCCAAATTCAAATGACTAAGATTGTCACATCATGCAGATGTGAGATCCCTGAAATCGCTGTTCAGCTTTGGACTTCCAGTACCAGAAAAATTGTTCCAAGCAACTGCTTTAAAGAAGAGTCAAGGTTTGTTTTTACAAAATAGCATTACTTAATCCCCAAATGCTACTTGACTCAACTATATTTTATGCAGAACTGCCTGCTTATTCCCTACTGAGACCCTTATACTGAGACCACTATACCTATGTGTCAGAAGATTAAGTTAAAACTGTCTTTCAATGCAGTTAAGTCTAACATGGCTAACATTTCCTTCTCCATTTTCAGCACTATGATTTTATGATGCCTGTGTTAGACTGTAAATGATCAGTGATATAAAGGCAGGAATATGTAAGTGTGAATGCCCTAAAAGAGTGCACCGTCCAGAACAAGGAGGAAGGGTTGAGATTCCTGCACAGATCTGTACGTACTGGCTGCTCCTAAGTTCTGAAAATTTTTAGGGTCAATCTGTGTATTTTATATGGTTGTAGCATGTACAATTTAAAGAGGCACTTCAAGAGGAACAACTAGCTCAGTTTTAGTAGGGTTGTGATACAAGCCATTATTCAGTTATTTATGAAATCAGTAGCTCTGAAAGACTATATATATTCAAAACTATAGTCTCGTCCACTCACTGAACCTGAATATAGCAGCTGAAAAGCTTTTGTTCTTAATATCCACTGAGTTTGTCTCTTACAATACACCTGAAACAGTTCAACTTAATGTAAGTTGAGGGAGTTAAATTTGAATGTTTCAAATTTGTATTTTTATGTAATTAGTATGCTATTACTGTACGACAAATTTTATTGGTCTCTAAAAGATTTTGTCCATGTACAATTGTTAGAATCAGATGTTTCATTAGGCACAAAAGGTTTCTGCTTTGAGAACACATGGGATTAGAAATTTAAGTTAAATTGTGCTATGTGTTGGTCCCTTCAGAAAAAATCTCCAGGGAGAAAAGATAAACTGTGACTTGCACGAAAAGGAGTCATTGCACTTCCAAACCTAGTGGCTGTTTAGAGAACTCCAAAACAAAACGCAAAACAACATCTCCAAAAAGCAAGCACTTACCAGCCTCAGAAAATATCCAGAAGCGTGAAGTTTGGTCAGCACATAAAAGCAAAAGAAATGTTCTATGAACATTCAAAATCAAAGAAAAGATCTTGAAAACTGGTGTATGTCAGTAACAAAGGGGGGGGGGGTGTAGTAACAATGAAGTTGAAGAAATTAAAATTGACAGATGCCCTCTTACATAAGATCTACTATGAGACAATGTAATGAATAATATTTATACAACAGTTCTCAGGAGGAAGACAAGGACTTGCTGATGTGAAAGATGACATCATAATTATGTAAAAGAAAGACTGTGTTCTCCAAGCTCCTGGAGAATACCTGCACACCAGGCTTGATACATTTCTGCCTGACTCACAGCCAGTTCAGTGCCGTGGCACAGGACATCATACTACTGCCAAATCCAAAAAACATTCTGCAGTCATCAGTGTGGTATTGTCACATATCAGTCTCCTGCTTGCACAATCATATGCTAGTCAGAGAGCCCTGTATCAAGGAAGAGATACAAGGGAACATTTCATTACTGATTTTCATATGCTAAGCAAAATTCAGCAATGAGCCTTCTACTGGACCCGTCAGGGTTCTGAGGGAGATGAGTGCCTAGCATCAAGCTCAGATTTCATTGGGGCAATTAAATATTTTACTATCTTATGTGTACGCTTTTTAATTTGAATCTGCCTGTGACTATCGCCTGCCTGGTTAAGAGGGACCAGCATGCTCCTCTGTAAAATGTCAGATGCCTCCACCATGCACAGAAAGACACCACTCAGCTGCTCCTGAACACTGTACCGGAGGAATGCCCATACGGGAAGAATTATTCACAGCAATGCTTCGGAAACCACTACGTCTGGGACTTGATTCTTCTGTTTGAACATGTGCTGGATAGCAAAACGCCTACAGACTTTACATAAGGCTCAGTGATCAGGAAAAAAGACATTGTTCTTGCAAAGTAGAAATGTAAGAGTGACCAGGACTGCTTCCAGGACATCAAACTCTTGACTCCCATCTCTAGGAATAGGCCCAGCAGGCTGCACTAGTGCAAAACAGCACACTGGCTATTACGAAATAGCAAATATTTTTTCTATTCAGAATGAAGCAATCAGTTGATCACACCAAGAAGCCACATCTACTCACTCCAGGGGTTCCTTCAAAGTGCTGGTTTGGATTTCTAAGGTGCTTCATAGTGAAGGACCCACCTGGGTAAGCAATGCTCTCGCTCTCTCTCTCTCTCTGTGATAAAACAAACAGATGGTCAGAGCCACTTTTTCACTTATTTTGGGAATTGGATCATTAGAGCAGCAACAGGAGAGCTGTAGGCTCTAGAGCCATGCTCCTACAATAGCCAATTACACACGGAGCTGTTGGGAACTGCATACAGCAGCTAGGTCTCATACATTAAGTATTTGAGATTCTCGTTTCTTAATGTTTACCTCATTGAGAGACTGAGGAGAAAAAAAAAAAAGGAAGCTTGTGAATTTCTATTCAATACCCTTATTTTCAAAGTCTCTGGTATCACCTGTGTGTGCCCTGATGACTTCCTAGAAACCTCTGACAGCTAAGCACTTCCAAAGAACAGGTCAAAAGAGTGTACATTTCTGCATAAAGACTATGGAGGCTCACTTCCAGCAAATATTTAAAGAATGATGTAAAAAAAGGTACAAGTTTAAAGATGTTCTGAGAAGGTCTGAGTAATTATGACTGCTACCACCATGTAAAAGCTTCCTGTGAATGCTTTATAGAAAATTCCTGTTAGGAAAATAAAATATAAGAAAATAAAGTGACTTAGCAGGCAGATCACTGTCCCAAAACAGCTATGCTTGCTTGCATTGCATCATGGGGTATGATTCTATGGGGTAGCAAAATTAACAAAAAGCATTTAATTCTGCAACAGAAAACTGAATATACATAAAGTTTAAAGAGAAACAGAGAACAAGTTTGCACATCACCTGCTACGCATGAAAGAACGAACGATTTCAATATATACTGTTACTGTGCAATATGGAAGAAATACAGCTACCCCACAGCAGCTCAGGTAGGGCTGCAGAGGGAAAAAAGTGTTCCAAGAACATAAGAAGGATTTCCATATGTCTTTCAATGCTCTTATGATCTTTTAACATTAAAAAATAAAAATTAAAAATTAAAGCCATCTCTAAAGATCCCAGCATCAAGTAATTACAGAATGGCTGAGGTTGAAAGGGATCTCCAGAGATCACTTAATCTGTTAGTTTAACAGCCCCCCTGTTGAACTTCATGAGGTTCCTAACCACCCAACTCTCCAGCCTGTCCAGGTCCCTCTGAATGGCAGCACAGCCCTCTGGTATATCAGCTCCTCCTCCCAGTTTTGTGTCATCACCAATCTTCCTGAGGGTGCATTCTATTCCGTCATCCGGGTTACTGATGAATAAATCCAACAAGACTGGACCCAGTACGGACCCCTGGGGGACACTACTAGCTTACAGGCGTTTAAGCAGACTCTGTACCGCTGATCACAACCCTCTGAGCTCTGCTATCCAGCCAGTTCTCAATTCACCTCACTGTCCACTCATCCATCCCACACTTCCTGAGCTTGCCTATGAGAATGTTACGGGAGACAGCGTTGAAAGCCTTGATGAAGTTAAGGTAGACAACATCCACTGCTCACCCCTCATCTATCCAGCCAGTCATTCCATCATAGAAGGCTTTCAGATTGGTTAAGCATGATTTCCCCTTGGTGAATCCATGCCGACTACTCCTGATGACCTTCTTAGCCTCCACGTGCTTGGAGATTACATCTGTTCCATCACCTTTCCAGGGATGGAGGTGAGGCTGACTGGCCGGTAGTTTCCTGTGTCCTCCTTCTTGCCCTTCTTCAAGACTGGAGTGACATTGACTACTTGGGGCAGAATGGCTGGAAAGCTTCCAGAGGAAAAGGATCTGGGGGCGTTGGTTGATGCTCACCCTGAACATGAGCTGACAGTGTGCCCAGGTGGCCAAGAAGGCCAATGACATCCTGGCTTGTATCAGGAATAGCGTAGCTCACACCGGTAATTGTCCCACTGTACCCTGCTCTGGTGAGGCTGCACCTCAAGTATGGTGTTCAGTTTTGGGCTCCTCACTACAAGAAGGACATCAAGGCCCTGGAGCATGTCCAGAGAAGGGTAATGAAGCTGGTGAAGGGCATTGAACACAAGTCCTATGAGGAGCAGCTGAGGAAACTGGGGTTGTTTAGTCTGGAGAAAAGGAGGCTCAAGGGAGAACTTGTTGCTCTCTCCAACTACCTGAAAGGAAGTTGTGGGGAGCTAGGGGTCAGCTTCTTCTTGCAGATAACTAGCGATAGGACAAGAGGGAATGGCCTCAAGTTGCGCCAGGGGAGGTTCAGGTTGGAAATTAGGAGACATTTCTTGTCAGGAAGAGTGGTCAGGCATTGGAAGGGGTTGCCCAGGGAGGTGGTGGAGTCACCATCCCTGAGGGTGTTTAAGGAAAGGCTAGATGTTATACTTAGGGTCATGGTCTAGTGAGTAATATTGGTGGTTGGGAGATGGTTGCACCAGATGATCTCAGATGTCTTTTCCAACCTTAATGATACAATGATTGGTTTTCTTCCAGTCCTCAGACACCTCTCCTGTTCTCCATGACCTTTCAAAGATGATGGAGAGTAGCCTACCAGTGAAATAGCTTTCGTACAAGAGAACAACTGAAGACTTACAACACAAGTTCAACATATAGAAGTGACTAGCAAACAAGGGTTATGGATGTGAGTGAATCTAGAGCAGGATGGAAATCTGAGAATTAGGCCTTTTTGAATCTTGCTCTATGAAAGCAACTGGAATCCTGCCAGTGATGGAGAGAGTGCACTTCGCCAGTGTTGCAAATGACTCATTACTTTCAGCTCATTAACTCAAACAGAAATCAGCTGACAGCATTGGATCCAGAATCAATTCTGTTAGGAAAAAAGTTAAAAGAATACCTCAGAGAAAGACTTACAAGGACTTTCTATTGAGTTAACTGTACCAGAAGAATATATCTTAGAATATACAGGCAGACTGGTATAGACAATGAATAAAATGTAGGCATTCTGTACAGTAGCTGAAATAACAGTTGCATAACACCTCACCTGTTGTAGCACCTGAGTCAGGACACCCAAGGGATTCAAAGCCACCGGAGATCTTAGAGCCCTCTAGCTCAGACAAGAACTCAAAAGCTCTGCTTGAACTGGAGATCACCAGGGAACCAGAAATTTGGCAGCATGATACAAGTATGTATGAGACAACATTGCTTAATCCTAGAGAGGGAGCTATGCAGGAGGGGAAGGCCTTTGAAACACAGGCAGCTTCAAAAAAACCAAAAAACAGGGCAAGTGGAGCTACCAGATGAGAATCAAAGGCAAATTCCCACTAATAGTGCTTCTTTAGGTAAAAGCAATCAATACTAATCAAAAGCCCACCTTCTGTTCTGTGAACATGGAACCATATGAAGATGCAAGGCAGCATCAAACAACAAAAAACAGTTTGGTACCTATAGCAACTAGAACAGTAAAAACTTGTATGACGTGTGTTGACTCATCTGCCAGAAAAACAAGATCACACCAGAGCTCAGGACCTATGGTGGCAAGAGACTTTTTTTGCAACTCGATGATGAATAGAGCAATGCTGAAACTCCCAGAGTAATCTTGGTAAGAACAAACATGAGGGCAGGCATCCATGCTTCCCTTCAAACACGCCACTACTACTTTAAAGATATTGGCTGTTCAGAAGCATAGGATCTCCATCAATCGCTGATTTGTAAGGTGTCACACTGTCCAAGATCCATCAGCCAGACTAGGTAATGGGCCAAGCATCACTGATTCCAATCTGCAATGTGGTACCACAATGGAATATCATTCGTAGAAAATAACATTCAAATTGTTTTCAAGCAACAGCAAAACTTCCCTAATGCTTCCATCAATAACAAGATAAAATTCTTATTATATAGGAAATATTTCACTGAGTACAGAGCAGTTCCATGTAAGGGTTTGCTGAGCCATCAAATAAACAACAGCCAGACACAAGTGCACACCTCATATTATGCAAGAAAAACAAAGATACAGCCTCCACCAAGAGAATTATCATTCTACACAGCTCACACTTTCCTGCAACATTTCTAATAGACCAAAAAGTAGAAGTAGGAAAATGGCCTGGAAATAATTAAAAAACAACAACAAAAACCAAGTAATCAGAAATTGCAACTGAGAATTGAGAGCAGTTTAAGAAAACCATAGAAGTGGAACCAAAATACATTTCAGCCCTCACAGAAACCTGTGCGAATGGACAGTATTTCCAGTTCAAAGCAGATAAAATAATAAACAACTGTGAAAAAAGGAGGAAAAATAAACTGTAATTGGTAACAGAGTATTTCAGATATTTATTAAGGAGAATACCATTTAAAGTGCACAACTAGCTTGTTTGGTTTTGCAATCAAAATGTGATGAGATGTCATCAAGACTGCTCATTTTAACTTGCAGTGAGGCTTAGAATACAGGGGTTGACTTTAGACGCAGCTCTCAAGTACAGCAGTAAATTTTGGCCACTGAAGTTTTGAAAGCTCACCATGAATTTGTGGTTTTTAAAAAAAAAGTACCTGTCCTCCAAAGTGCATGGTAGAAATAGGAAAAGTACAAATCAATATGCCAAAAAGAATCATATTGAGAACAGAGTGTGAATGAATAGGAAGACTGAAAAAGCCCTATCAGCACAAAACTTCCCTGTTCAAGCAGCATAAGAAGAGTTGAAGTAAAATGTGTGGAGTCTAACAGTTCAAAGACAGAGTGACACTTAGGCAAACTATGGTTCAGGCATCAGCATGCTGGATGCTTCCAACACTGAGAATAAAATTATAACTGCAGATTATGAAGTGTGTAACTGAAGGGCAGTATGGTAAGTGTCAGGTCTAACAATCAGCAACAACAGGAAGAGTGATCCTGAGAATGCAGCAGTCACAAAATCGCACCTGCCAATGTGCAAAGGTTTATAAAGGCTAGCAACACAGCAGAGAAGGGTGCTGAAGAGACATTTGCTTTTGCAAGATGGGAATGACTTGTAATATCAGATTTTTTAAGGTGAATAAAAGGTGATTCATTCTTTTTCTATGAATCTATACTGGTAAAGAGGTGGTTGAAAAAAAGAAAAAGCCACTCTATGAGAATGCAACAGAATTCAGTTTGAAATGACAAGCCAGAAAAATAATCACTTGCAGCAATATTTTAAAAAGTATTTCAGATAAGACTTCTCTGCATCTCAGCTTGTGTTTGTAAAGGGGAAGATTAATTCTCAGTGATCTAATCACAGCACAGTAACTTAAATACTCTGAGATTGGTGAACAAAAGCTTAAAATAACAGCCAAGCGGAAGACACAATTTTGGTACGGGGGAAAAGGGACGTTAATAATGAGATATAGTAGGGCAAAACTGTGGATCAAATGAAAAAGTATAGTTTGGGATACTGTAGTTAATACCACCCTACACAATGAGGAAAGGCTATAGTGGTGAAAATCAAGGTTTCACAGAATCACAGAACGGTTAAGGCTGGCAGGGATCTCTGAAGGTCATCTGGTACAACTGCCATGCTCAAAGCTGGGCCAGCCACAGCAGGTTGTCCAGGACAGTATCCAGGTGTCTTTTGAAGATCTCCAAGGAGGGAGACTCCAGAACCTCTCTGGGCAACCAGTTCAACAAGTTTCTGCTGGATATAAAAGCAAGAATCTTGAGTATAAAATGCCGAAATAACAGAATCATAGAATATTCCGAGTTGGAAGGGACCCACAAGGATCATCAAGTCCAACTCCTGGCACCACACAGGTCTACCCAAAATTTTAGACCATGTGACTAAGTGCACAGTCCAAACACTTCTTAAATTCCAACAGGCTTGGTGCAGTGACTACTTCCCTGGGGAGCCTGTTCCAGTGTGCAACCACCCTCTCAGTGAAGAACCTCTTCCTGATGTGTAGCCTAAACCTCCTCTGCCTCAGCTTGACACCATTCCCGCGGGTCCTATCACCGGTGATTAAGGAGAATAGATCGGCACTTGCCCCTCCACTTTTGGGCCCTCTAATATATTAACAGCAACACTGATCAATCAGTCAGAAATAACAGTGGAAGAAGAAAATGAACACCTTTTAAAAAACAGTCTCCAAACTACCAAACACTGTGCCAAGAGCTGTGTTGAATTTTTGGTAAGGAAAAAAACCGTTTAAATATATGATGATGCAGAAGTGCTGGGCACCTACAGCTATACTTAATGCAGTCTAGAATCACAGATACGTGGTACCTTTGAAAATCAGGATCTAAAAAGATAAGCATAATTTAGCTACATGAACTTGATAATTAAATATAGCTAAAGTCTCTGATATTCAACTGAAGGAACCAACAGAGGGCAATTTAAACTTGAATCCCAAACAAAATGTTAGAGAGTTGTCTTTAAAAAGACACCATGAAAAAACATCCTGCATAAGCAGGAAAGGTTTTGAGCATCTCATTTACTCCTTGGTATATAACTTCTTTCTGTCATTGAGCTAATTCTGTCATTGAGCTAATGAGGTAGGTATAGCACAATAAAGTCTTTCCTGGTAAATAACACCTTCAACTTTATCAATTGGCCTAGAACAGAAACAATGACAATAATAGGTTTATGTATCCCTGAGAGGGAGTATAAAACAGGAAGAACAAGAGTCCTCTCTATAGATATGGGGGAAAAGGGCCATGGTGGGAAACTGTGTTATATGAAATAAATGTATTTGCACAACGTTGCTGCAAGATATGCAAGTTTTACAGATGGGGGAGCCAGAAAGTTAATTGACTTGCCTGTGGTCATGAAAGCAGTCAGTAACAGACCTGGGGTTCATGATTAGGGCTTCCTTGCCTCCTGCATCATGTTCGTTTACCCACTTGCTGGCCAGAGGAGACACTGCATTGTTGTTCTAACATACTATATACGATAGCCATGCAAGGGATATAGCACAAAGTCACTGAAGAACACAGTTCTCTCTGTACCAGAAAGCAGATTTCTTCTGGAAGCTGCGTGCAATTGAGAACCTTTGGTGGGAAGTGCACACCTGTTTTCTTCACCTTGGAATGTTTGGTGTTTAAGGCTTAGTTAGCACAATGAAAACCATTTTAATGACTAAATGTAACAGAGATAGCCCGTACAGGCATAAATTACAAGGTGTCTGGTAGTGGAACAACCTTTTCCATATGCTCTTCTGACCCCTAAAAAAAACATTAGCCTGGTTAATTCATCACGTACAACTATAAGAACAGTCTATATTTCCATGTCCACAGGTCGGATATCTCCAGTTTTGTGTTCTTTTACCCACAATTCTCTGTCTTTGGCAGGATCCACTTTCCGAAGCAACTGATCCACGAGCTCTACTGTCTGAAATAAACAAAACAAGAATCAAAATGTCAAGGGTGCATTTCAAGTGGATACAGTTATTGCTCTAAAGTGCAGAACTGCTTTGGGCATGCCTGTGTGGCATTTGCTGACAACTAAGAACTGCATGTACTTGAGGCCAGGGGACAACAGCCAGAATGGGAAGCCTTGTAGCAGGAAGCAGAAAAAAGGCAGGCCTGCAATGTCAGGCAGAGACAAGCTTCCTATACCAGGCACCAGCCAGTCAGTCTCTTGACTCTAGATCCGCAAGCTATACCTTACATCAAATACAACCATGTATTGCAGGTCAGCATACATCCTCTGTATTTAAATATTTGAAAACTAGACTTTTTAAAAATGAAAAATATACTCCCTCTCCCAACAGTGAAATTGTCTATTTACCATCTTTCATTGCAAGAAAAAATGACCTTGAGGTGTAGCATATGTTGCTGGGAGAGCTGGTAACAGCTCATGCTGGTCAAATGAAATTCAATACCCCAGCTAAAAGCTGTGATCCAGTAGTATGAAATGTAAGCAGGATCAGGAAGTCTTGGAGGAACAGGACTGGAGGGTTGCACTACAGTACTGCTGCAAACTTAACAAGCTGACAACATGCACTACTTCCACATCTCTTTTTGTTATCAAGTTAGTCAGATCAGGATAGGGACCATTCAGCTCAGATGAAATGCAGTAAAGACCAAAGGGATTAAACAAAAAGCAGACTTACACTTTGGTTGAACATGTCTGTCTCGTGCCGCAGCTGTGTATACTGACAAAGATGCTGCCGAATCATCTCCACCCTTTCAACTTCTAGTCTCTCAAGCTCCTGAAGAGGAAAAAAAAAAAAAAAAAAAAATCAAGTCCACATTTTTCTTGGAAGCTGATCTGGAAGGCCCATCCTCCCAAAGGATGACATACAAAAGGTCAGTGCAATACAGCCCCAGTCAGTGCAATACAGCCCCAGGGTCATGCTTTGGAACTGAATTCTGAGGTTCCCCCTGAATTGCAAAGAAGAGACAGCAAGCAACAGAAGTCACTTCAGCCTTAGCCAAAGGACAGAAAAGAAGGGTAAAACTTTGCATTGTTTTCAGGGATACTGCAAGCCAAGAGGGAATCTGTTTCCTGCAAGAAGCTTTGCATGTTTGTTGAAGTTAGCTCCGGTGATTCCTTGGGGAAGCAGGAGACCATGTCAAGGTGTATGACTCAGAGGGCCTATCTTCTGTCGAACCGGACACCTGATAGCAGTTTTATCTGTTCACTAGATGATGGGCTGGGACAAATCTCCACCTTGCCCAGCTGGCAGCGAGAATCATAGAATCATAGAATATCCCGAGTTGGAAGGGACCCACAAGGATCATCAAGTCCAACTCCTGGCACCACACAGGTCTACCCAAAATTTTAGACCATGTGACTAAGTGCACAGTCCAAACGCTTCTTAAACTCCAACAGGCTTGGTGCAGTGACTACTTCCCTGGGGAGCCTGTTCCAGTGTGCAACCACCCTCTCAGTGAAGAACCTCTTCCTGATGTGTAGCCTAAACCTCCTCTGCCTCAGCTTGACACCATTCCCGCGGGTCCTATCACTGGTGATTAAGGAGAATAGATTGGCACCTGCCCCTCCACTCCTCCTCGTGAGGAAGTTGTAGACCATGATGAGGTCTCCCCTCAGCCTCCTCTTTTCCAGGCTGAACAGGCCAAGTGACCTCAGCCGCTCCTCATACGTCTTCCCCTCTAGGCCCTTCACCATTTTCGTCGCCCTCCTCTGGACACTCTCCAACAGTTTTATATCCTTTTTGTACTGTGGTGCCCAGAACTGCACACACTACTCAAGGTGAGGCCGCACCAGCACAGAGTAGAGAGGGAGAATCACTTCCCTCAACTGACTAGCGATACTGTGCTTGATGCACCCCAGGATACGGTTGGCCCTCCTGGCTGCCAGGGCACACTGCTGGCTCATATACAACTTGCAGTCAACCACAACTCCCAGATCCTTCTCTGCAGGGCTGCTCTCCAGCGTCTCGTCGCCCAGTCTGTACGTATAGCCAGGGTTGCCTCGTCCCAGGTGCAGGACCTGGCACTTGCTCTTGTAAGCCCAGCAATGCTTTAGTTGAAAAGACAGGTGGTTTCTAACTTTCCTGTTGATTTTTTTTCTGCCTCCCTCTTCTCTGAAGGCCAGCTAGGACTGGGGAGGGCAGTATGCCTCCTGGATTCTGATACTGTTACTGTGCATCAAAATCTGCATTTAGTCCTCTCCTTGGCCACCTGCGTGGGAGTAGTAGAAGCAGCATGCCACAGAAGTCTATCTCTAAGGATACAAACTAAAATTGGCTTAACACTCCCCTCTGATGTATTACTAGAAAGTTCTGCATCCACAGGGACATTAGTGGGGTCAAATCTTTAAACCAAAATTGCATTCAGAGAGCATTTCTGATGTCTGCTTACTGGGCACCATGGTGAGTGCAGCCTCAGCATACACAAGCAGGCAGGCTGCTTCATTGCCTTCACTGTGCTTACTGCTATTTGTTAAATGTCTTGTGGGAAACAGATCCCTGATTATAGGGGACGAAAATCTCAGGTGGCACACCTGATGACACCTGGACGAAAATCTCAGGTGGCACACTATCTGCCTGGGGAATTAGAAGAACAAAGGAGCTCATGGTATGCACAGGACTGAAAAACTGATCTATTGCTGTTGCTGGCTGACGTACTGAGCTTATGGAAAGAAGTGGGCCAGTTTGAACTCAGACTCCCTTACTTAGGGCACATGTATGTGGGACCAAGAAACAGAACCCATTGTCCTAATGCTGATGAGCATGCGACACAAAGAATGTGCACTGTATGTGCAACACAAACTTCCTGAAAGAAGGCACACAAGGAAACTCAAATCTTCAAAATCTGACTCTCTTGACTGTGTGTTGTATATGAACAGATCAGATGCAGATTGTTTTTGAATTTAGATTTTATATTGATTATACTGAGACATATATTCAAATGTTTCTCAGCTTCCATTTCACAACAAACCAACCTACTGCGCAGGCTACAGGCTATGACAAAAGCACTTGAGTTGTACTGATTCCCCAGAAACATATATGCAACTTACATATGGCCACACCTCTGGCACTTATCAGTGAGAAAACACCAGCGCAGGTAAGAGGAGGATCAGATCCCTTACATATGGGAACTGCCAACTTTTCCTCTCTTGTTCTGCTTTTGGGATTATATCCGCCTCCTGGATTTCCATGCCCCATCTGCCTTTATTTATTTAGTGCACATCAAATATTGCACTGACACACTTCTAAATGCTGAGCAATTGACTCTGCTTCTTATTAGGAGGAGTCTGAAGCTTTGTGTTTGTCCAGTGAGGAAAATACTCACAGAAGATATTTTTATTTCCCACTTTTGAAAGTAACTGGCTGTCATTCAGAAGGGCTCTAAGGAATGGCATGAGGGAGGAGCCCTAAAGCTAACGTATGCATATTTCAAGGAATACAGCACATAAAGCGAGAAGAGTATCTTTGTATGCTAGTGACTAACCCTGAAGGCATATGCCCTTAGGGTGAATACTGTGAGCTGTGTTAGCATCAGAGAATAAGAACAGCAAGAAATTAAATGATATCTCTACTGAGCCAGCAATACTTGTGAAGAAACTTTAAAATCATAGAAACAAAAATTCATTAATTTATAAATGGATTCAGTGATTTAATGTGTGTCTTTCCATGTATTCCTTGCTCATTACTTCATCCTTCCTGGGGACAATTCCAGCATTCCGGCCCATAGGCAGCTCTGAACTGGTTTAGAGTCTTCTGCAAAGAAACAATTATCTCTGCCTTCCCCAAATGATATGTTTTTCTTAGAACTGAGAACACAAGATACCACAGGAGAGTTATCACCTAATTCTCCCAATGCTTTTCCCTGTAACTAGCTAAGTAATCAATGTTGCAAGTTATTAAAAGCTATTACAACTTTGCAATGCTATATAAACTTAAGATGCTAAACAGAGTTACATACCAGAGTGGTGGTCACCATTTCCTCAAACCACTTGGACTGTGCTTGATTATAAAGATCCACACAACGCATCAGATCATCTCCTGAAAAGTTCAAGACAGCAGCACTTTAGTCCTCTCTAGCTTGTATTATGAAGCTTAAAAGAAAGTTGTAGTTCATGTATTGTATAAAGATCAAAAAGTTTTGAAGGTCAGTCCTGGCAGAGCTGAACACAATTGTTAGATGGTATTTGTTAGGCACAATAAGAACAATTTGAACAAAACGTATGCAATTGATGTCTGCTTAAAGATCAGGTGATTGGGGTGAGAAACCATGAAGGAGAAAGAGAAAATTTTAAAATGAAAATATGAACACTAAGTAATATTTTATATAACGACCAAAACTATGAAAGATAGTTACTTCAGTTAAATTAAAGCTGGTCATAGAAAATTATATCAAAAAAATAAATAATTAAAATGGGAAATCATAATATTGAGTTATGGAGCTGCAGGATAGCAGCTCTGTAGTTCAGACTGCATTCTAAGACAGGTTTAAAACAGGAGAGAAGCATCAGGCTCAAGCTTTCTGAGATCAAGGGAAGCTTTTTTGCAGCAACCTCAACTGAACTGCACACTCTCATATTCTCCTTCTTCTGAAGATGCACAATTCCAGTCTGGCTCTGGCTTCCTCTCTTGTTCAGGGCAACAACCACACCTTATTGTGTTACTTGAAATTTTCTCCATTGTAGAGCTCTGCTCTGACAAAGAGGGTAAAGTGGGTGGCACGTTTGAGATTACCACTTTCTGACTAGTATATTCTCTTTCTTCTTTAAATGAGGCTCAGTTATTCCTTTGCTAATTGCTGTAATGTCTTGGTCCACAGTTCAAATTCATACAGTTCTTTTAGGTATAAAAAGATCTTTATACAGAAACCAGGGAAGAACTGAGCTTTAAGAACAGGACTACATAGACCAGAGAAGTGTCAAAGAAGTAAATGCATCTGAAAATTTGAGCCTCATGGACTTAAAACTTGGTGTGGCAACCAAAGTCTATAAAAACAAATGAACAGACCAGCCACATAGGATTCAGGGCTTAAAGTTTGGCAATATACTTATCTGCCCAGACAGGGGATGCCTAGGCTGACATGAAAACTGTGACCTAGCAGCTCCCACACTCCAGAAGACTCTCTAGGTATCAGACTCCAGATACTCTCCACCCACCTGCGTGAATCTGAGTCACTATACAGCCAGAAACATGAAAGTCATAGAACATATGACATGGAAGGAAGGAAAAAGCAACATCACTTATCAGTAAATGGTGGGATTATAGAAAGGGTGTGGTTTGAAGTGGTATCTGGAAGTCTCTAGTCCTACCATCCACTTGCAGCAGGCCTAATTTCAAAGCTAGATCATTAATGCTGCTGCTGTGTACATCCCAAGCACCCCAGAAAGGCTGCTGGGTAGCATTAACTGTGGGGATAAGGCCAGTCCTCCCCCTTCCATGGACTGTAACAGTGGCATGGTCTGGGAGAGTGATGGGGGGACTCAAGCCCAAACTCTTGGTTACTCCCTCCTTATCTTCATCTCTCCTTTGCTTGTTTGGTAAGTAACTATTACAAACAATTTCTGAAGACCCAGTGAACAGAGAGGTTGTGAATTTGCAGAGAGACAGAAGAATCATTTATCAAGGAGCCTCCTGTCACTAACACAGCATTTGTTCTCCTCAGATGGCTGCCTATACACACGGTCAAACTGTAAATGACTCTCATCAGTGGACTCAGAACCCAGAAAAGCCAAGAGAAGCCTTAGAGTTTTAAAACTGTTAAGGACCACTCTACCAAGGGACAGACCTATGAAAGGATGAACCACAGAAGCCCTAGTTAAAACATATTTTTATCAAAGGCACGAACAGGGATGCACATGGATCCCATGGAAGTGATTTGACTCTCTGTAAAACACATGCAAAAATCACATCGAGTAGTTTCGTCTTCACTACAGTATAACACACGCTACAATATTCTCAGTATTCCTTAAACAAATCATTTTAATCACTGAGTAACAGAGGAAAAATAGACAGAAAGTTCACTTTCAATGAAAAAGGCAGTGTAACAGGCACCCACATGGTTGGGGGTGACTGTGACTTAGGGAATAACCAAGCAAGGAACTACAATTTAAGGAAGAAACATCCTCAGTTGAGCAAAGATCTGTAACTACCTTTGACAGGAACTGTCAAGTGAAAAAATGAGATGCAGTCCCCCAAACAACTGTAAATAGGATTGGTCATATGGGCCTTAATCTTGCCAGTACTTGTGGTGTATGCAATGGTTACCTGAAGAACTTCTACAGACAGGAAAAATCTATGAAGATGGTATCAAAGACTGATAAGGCTTGTCCCATGAGAGAAACAAGAACCATATGTAGACACCACTTGGAAGACAAACCTCCAGAACTTGAGCTGCACATGAATCAGAAAAGGCTAAGGTCCTTTCTGTGGGAGAACAGAGGCTGGTACCACCTAGTTCTCTTTCATTGCAGTAATAAATGGCACTGAGCTGTGAAAAATTGACAGTAAGTTTAAAAGTTAAGATTGTACTTAGCTTGAACTGTAAACAGTGCTATGTTTCAGCCAAAAGTTCAGAAAAACTCAGGATATGGGGTGGGCCACGCTACCTCCATACCCTGTACATGATGTGTGGAGAGGAAGCCTGTAGTGTGCCTGCCCCTCTGAGAGCTCCCAGCGCTAAAAGTGCTTTGGTAGAGTATTTGAACATACCTGAAAGCGTGCATTTGCAGATCCACAATCACACCAAGAAAAGCCCCGAACTTCTTGCTTGCCATCTGGATGCCCTAGCTGATAGGAAGATTCAGACTCCTTCTTGCTTGCTCCCTCTGGACCCATAAAACTTGCCTTCATGGTTGCACACTAACCCAGCTTCAACAGGAGCGACGCAGAGCAATCTTAGCCCAGAACACCCCCTAGTTTGCTTACACTTCTTTGTGGATGGGCAACTGTATGTTTATAGCCCTGACTTGAGAGAGCCTAAACTACAGGTCTGCTGCATTCTGGACAAGCACCTGTCTGCTACCTGAATGGCAATAGGTCCTCCTCTGGCAGATTTTCAACTGAACTAAATACAACTTGAAAAAGTTACAAGCGTGTCTGGAAAACCCTAAGGGATTTAAAAACAGAGACCTCAGGCAGGAGACAGGCATCTCGTTGTCTCAGCAAGATCAACATCAAGCCACGATAGAGATGTTTCTGTCTGAAATCTGAAGCGTATAGGCAGGCTAAATAAGTTTACTGGACCCTAATTCCATCTCAAAATCACTTCAGGCTACTACAAACGTCTTTGAATCTGACTTTTAAAGTTTTGCAAACACTGTTATCTTAGCACACCTTTAGAAAACAAGTGTAATTCACTCTTCTTTCTGGCCAGTTACTGAAATCATCCATCATTTTCTGATGTCTGACTTAGAAAAACCTGGCTTAGTTTTTTCTTTGAAGAAAATTCTCCTCTTCAGAGGATTTAAAACCAAACATATCCATACCATGCTTCACATTGACTTCATAGCTGGAATCTTAAAAAAAAGAATGCAGATGGACAGGCAGTTCTATCCCAATTTTTCCTGCCACAATCTTCTCGGTGGCTTTCCTGGTGTAGCACTTACCTCCTGATGGCCCCTGGTCACAGGTACTCACCTGCCTGAGTGGACTTCCGCCTTGCCTTTTTAATTTCCTCTTCTGTCTTGTTGCTGAGTTTCACCTCCAGCTGCTGCGTTTTTGCTTCCAGATCCTTCTGTCTCTCTGTCAAGGCCTTCCGGGCCTTGGATTAATTAAAGAAGATCACATGTTTTTACAGGAAAAGAGCTTCCAACTGCTTTCAGACATCTATGACTTTTTCATACAAACGTGTCAGTAAGAAGTCAGGTTTCTAACCCAGTTTCAAGTACAAGGATTCAAGTTCCTAGGACACCATGTGGTGTCCAAAGAAGTGCCTTATTAGAATTTTTCACTGACCATCTGGACTCTCCCATAGGTCTCTGCCTATCTGCCTTACTGTACAAAAAGCATCATCAGACTGTCATGTTCTTTAGTAACTTTCTCATTATTTCTGGAACAAAAGGGAGCTGTAGTTTCTTCCAACTCTCTTAACCAGTATCACCAAGATACTTCTTCCACTTACTTCTCTCCTTAGGATCTGAATTGTTGAAAGAATTTCAAGTACACTGCAGAATTTATTTTCAACTACCCTCTGGTTTCAATATATATTTATCAGAAACTTTAGCAATAGGTAATCTTAGACTTATTTTAGAAAAACTAGTTCAGGTTCGTGACTACAGCAGTTCATAACATAGAAATCAATAACCTGAGACCTGTTTACAACTGATAATTTAATTACCTTACTTTAAAGTTCTTCAGGCTTTTAAAACCTGATTTATCAGTATAATTACTGAAATTATACCGGCAAATTAGTGAAGCATCTGAATTATAATTACCATATATGCATGCTGTCACCCCATTTGGTGAGGGTGCCTAAATATATTAAAAAAAAAAAAAATTGCTTTGTCCAGACTATTTCACTTGTTATAAAATAGGTCTTATTTGTTCTTTCTCCAGCATCTAAAACTAAATTTGGATAATTATATATTGTTAGCACCTTGGAGTTTTCCTGTAACTTACAATGCTTTTGAGGTGTTACTTGAATTTTTCAATTCACTTATAGACATTGGTCTTAGCTTGGTAGGTCGAAAGGTGGAGCTGCAGGAAAGCAATATGGTGAGAAGCTGTGTGCTTCAGGCAAACTGCTGACACAGCTTTTTTCTTTTTTTCCTTCTCAAGACTCCTATTTCTGATTCATTCGTTTCAGTATCCTACCGAGGACTGCGTTTCTTTGCAGATGTGATGGTAAATAACTAAGAATTTTACAGCAAAATGCATTCCGTGCATACATACAGTCTAATAATCTTGTGTATCCTGCCACACTTCTGCCCCTGAGCAAACTTCCTCATGTGCACTCTGGTCCTTAATGGAAATCCAAACAACCTCCTGGATTAACTGAGAGAGACATTTTCCTCTCCAGGTCATACCCAAGAGTATACTGGTTGAGGATACTGTAACAAACAGCCACACCATTTGGGGTAAGTGTCTTGGCAGCTGAGCCACAGGTATCTGTTTCCTGCCAACTACTGAGAAGACAGAACTATTTGTAGACAAAACTTTCTTTTAGTCATGACCTTAGCTACTACTGGATGGTCATATTGAAATAGTCCCTGAAACCAGCGTGTTGCTGTTTCCTGTGAGGCACATAAAACTGGAAGTAGGAGAAGGTTTGCAAATTATGGTGCCAGGTTTAAGGCTACCCTTCCTTGGCCATCTTCTTCTGGCCATTGTACAAGACGATATTGAGCCATACAAGCTTTTAGCCTGACCCTGCTGCTGTTCTAGTGCAATGCCTTTAAGATTTTGTGGGCAATACATGTGACTTCTGGATGCACATGAGCCAAGAGTATTTTCATCAAATGTATTAGAAATATATTATCCCAAATTGGAAAGGAGAAGATGCAACAAAAAGTTACTTTGGCAGTAACACATTAGCACTGTCTGCAGCACCCACTTTCCCAAAACACCAAACTATGCCTGCAGCCCAGCAAAGAATAACCAACTGCAGAAAGCACTCAGCAGAAATCTGTGGTTTCTCATCGTAAAATAGAAACTTTCCACTTGCAATTGTTTTTCTGTCCCAGACAGCAGTATCTCAAACTCTCCAGTTTGTTCTATTCCCACCTTTTCAACTGCTGCATAGCGGCTAGCCAGTTGCTTCCGTAAGTCTGCAATATGGTGGTCACACTTCTTCATGTCTTTCTTAAAGTTCTCTCTGAAGTTGAGCAGGGGTTTTTCTACCTCACTCTGAAGCTGAAAAAGAAAACATGAAGAAGAAATGGTGATAATGAGGAGCTGGGCAGTAATTCCTGGCTCTTCTGCTGAGAAGAGCTCAGGACAGAGTTAAGAATACAAATGCTGCAGACACAGGCCGTGGTTTATTGCAACACTTCTTGTGCCCAAGACAACCTGGAGTGATGCAAACATCAGCGCCTCACAAGACAGCTCTGCTAAGTGAATATTTACTGAAGGAAGCAGAAAGGTAGAAATTTTGTCTTCCTCCCCTGTTAAACTGTATCTCTCTTCTTAGACCTAAGATCAAACTTCAGACAATTATCACAGTACTGAGGTGCTCCAACTCTGACCTAACTGATGCAACCTACCTCCCAGAAAGTACACAAGTAAAACCTGCTAAACCTGACTGCAGTAAGGTTACTCAACACATTGAAGTTACACACCTGCATTTCTTGTACAGTTTAAACAGACGCATTAAAGATACATCTTATTTATTTATGCTAAATATAAAGGAGCCTAGCTGAACCCCTCTAAGTAATGGCAAGAAATCACTGTGAAATGGACTCAGAAGGACTTCCTACGTGACTGCAAGTACTTATCTCTTACAATCAGGACTTTATAGTCAGTAATACTCAACTCTGACAGAGTCTGTATCCCACTGCTCTTTGACTTCTTCGAAATGCGCTCTGAAGGGATAAAGATATTTCACCTCCCCAGAAGCAACCCACTACTGTTTTCTATTGTCCCTTCAATGCAGATGCTGGGCTCTTTCAACGCAAGTGGGTCCACAATCACCTCACATGGCCCACAGTGGAGCAATATTAAACAGTCCCCGAAACCAGGTATTTTTAGCCTTTCTGCAGTGCTATTTTAATGGAGAAGGAAACTTCCTTCATTCAAGCTCAGTAAAACCTTTTAGTGGGGAGATTCTACAAAGACAGCCAAGGCCTCACAGCACATCCTAGAGAGGTTAGTAAAGCTAGGCTTGATAACGCAGGTGGAGAGCAGCACCGAGGTGATCTATTATCACCTACAACTACACGAAGTTCAGCTACAAAGGTAGGAGACAAATTCTTCTTTGTAGGGCCAGGCAATGTCACAACAGACAATGGCCATAAATTGATCTTTGGAAGGTTCAGGTTGAATATCATCTACGAAAAAGTATCGCAAGAATGGTAGTGGGGCACTGGAACAGGCTGAACAGAGACGTTTTGAAATTTCTGTCCTTAGGGATATTCAAGACTTTGCTAGACAAAGATGTAGCTGACTTGATCCACTGTGAGTGATAGGCCAGCTCTCACTGGGAAGCTGGACTAGAAAACTCTAGATGCTATTTTTATGACATTCTCATCAGGATGACCCCAGACAAGCTTATAAAGATCTGTACCACCATGCTGAACCACAAAGTTGTGAAAAGGCTCTCTCAATATTGAGGTACAAACCTATAGCTGTGCCAGAAGCATTTCCAGTGCTCAATGAAAATAAGAAATGGCAAAGAGAGAAGTTCAGGATAGTTTCTGTGAACTCCAGAGGCAACGTATCACAATTGATAGAGATGCCTGTTTTCAAACAGGCTAAACTCTCTGAGAGCCCTTTGGATTCCCCTATCAATAAATGGATTAACCTCGGTAAACAACCCAAGATGAGTCAGTCATCCTCAGTAAGAGAGATGGCAACTTGACTTGTCTGACCTAAGCAGGCATTGCTGTAAAGACCCTCATAAAACTCTCCAGAGCTAGAGACACCAAACAGGAGTACATTTCAGTGGTAGCTCTCCTTGCCCAACAAAAAATAAAGACATTTGTTTATTTCACGCATTTTACAATGAGACTGGAAATTTTGATATCCTTAAAAAAACGGGAAATGCATCACCAAGAGGCTTAAAACGTGAACAAAACAGCTTTCTCCATTTTTGTGTGCAGGGAGTCACAGAGGCTTTTCAGTGATGGCTGTCATCTTCCTTCTAGCATCATTAATTGTCCTACTTGAACTTCCGTCTTGTAAAGCCATACCACAAGCTATCACACAGATTGACTGAGGCTTTTAGGTGTTGCATTATAGTTGACCATATTTATTCTTTTCTGTTAAAATATCTTGCTAAAAGACTTTATAATGCATGCAGTGGATGAAAAACTAAAAAATGTGAACTAGTTTCCTAAGATGATGAGAATTAAAGCCTTATTGTATATAGACAAAATTGACATCTACTTATCACTAAATGGGTAAGATGCTACGAAGAACTTGAAATCTCAAAACGTTTGCTAAAAGAAGTTATCAGGCATAGGGCAGAGACCTTATACCTTTGCACCACTATGGGAGAGACTTAAGCAGAAACATGCACACACCACCCAGGGTACGCTTCTTCCCATTGGAAATCAATTCAGTAGGCCAACAGGGAGCAAAAAGTATTTCACTAATTACAACCTTGAAGTAGAAGTTTGAAGCAGAGCAGTGGATTACCAGCAGCAGCTGGTTGCCTGAGTAACATCTGCATAATCGCTTACAAACACTGCAGAGCTATAATTTTCCTCCAGAACATGGCTGTTGTGCTTAGATATCTGCATCTATACTGAACATGATTACCCACAGAAGTTAACATAATGTAACAGGATGCAAGAATATGTCACATGGTAGAAAAAAAACAGATGAAATACAATAATTTGTACAAGAAATCTCCCTGGGCATCATTTGAAAGAAGATCTAAAAATAACACTAAGTTTAAATTCTCACCACACTTTTCAGAAACACTAATAACATGAAGAAGTCAGAATCCTGCTTCTCTTCCTTGCAGACAGGTGCAATAGATTCTTGTGAGAAACCATTTTTTTTTATTTTTATTTTTTTTAAATTTCTCCCTCTACAGAAGTAATCTGTACAAGCTCTAGGAAATTTTACTTAAACAGGATGGAACTTTGATACCTAAGTGAATAACCTTTAGAATCTTTTTTTTTTCTTTTAATGAAAAACTAAGGCTAGAAGTGTTTTAGCTTACTTATCAGGTGGATTAAATGAGCTACGATTTTGGCAGGAAAAAATGGACAGTTTCAAAAAGCTCATTCACCAGCTTTTTAGTTCTTCAGAATTTGTACCATATGCATTAAGTATTTTCCCTACTAGAGAAACACCCACTGAAGGGGACACACGTATCAATTACAGGGCAAAGATTTTTGCAAAAGGAAGAACTAATTACTTACCTTAGAAGAAAATTTGAGATGAACCTCTGCTTCATCAGCAAGACTCTTCTTTAGCTGAGTCCAAGCCTCTCCCAGTGTGCTGAAAAAAACACAGTGCAACAACGATCAGTGTTCTGTTTTCTGCATATCGTCCAAGCAAGACTAATCATACAGCTTCATATGACATACCAAAGCTTTGTAGCATATCATGCTCTGCAAAATCATGGAAAAGTGAAAGCAGAAATCTGAGAAGATAACTGATCTCTGTGACCAAGGAAGAATTGTATTTGGACTGTATGTGGAAGATCTCTGAAAACACTGTTCATAATGATGAGTTACAGAGATGCCAGTCTCTTTAAGCAAGATACTCCACTATCTTATCCTTGCCATAACAAGATTTCTCTTTTTTAATACTTAACATAGATAGAATCATAGAATCATTAAGGTTGGAAAAGACCTAAGATCTTCACTAATGCAGTTTTTCCATTGCCTCTTCTGTTTTATATCTTAGATTTGATGAACTGGTTATATTACTTCTCTGTGGAGAAGTATTTGAAAACTATTGGGTCTCTTTCTCCATCTTCTTTTTCCTTCAGACAAGTTATTTTCCAGACGATGGTCCTCTAGACCATCTCCAGCAGCCTAGATTCCTCTTAATGTGTCATAAAAAATACATTGACTTCCAGCAGAGGTCTTCCAGTTGATAAATTGGTAATAAAATATTTTCTATGAGACACTCTTTCTTTTGCATATCTCAGTATGATTTCTTTTTCAGACAACAGCATGAAGCTGTTGATGAATAAGCTTGTGATTCACTATAACCAGATCCTTCTCCCACAAACTGTTATGTAACTGTATCTTTCACATCATGTGAAAGTATAAAAACTTGGTACTTTGTCCTTACTGAAATGCATCTCAATTTCTCTCAGTTAATTACTCTAGTTTTTCAAAATTACTCTGAACTGCAATCTTTTCTTCAAATTTTACATCGTCCCTCGTAGCTTTGTCTCATCATCTCTGATTTCAATAAACCCATTCTTTCTTCTATGATAGGTCATTAATGAAAATATGGAAAAAAGAATCCGGGCTTGGGACAAACCTTGTGGACTGTCACTCCACAGCTACTTTCTGTTTGTAAGTAGCGAGTAGGATTTCATACCTAGTTTTGCACCTCAGCCTTTATTTAGCCCACATTTTTCTTGCCTGCCTACAAGAATCTCCCATTGTCAAAAGCTACACTAAATTAAGAGCTATGATGCTGACTCCTTCTTCCACATGGCCTGTTATTCTGTCACTGAAGGGACTTAGGTTGCTTTGGCACAGTTTCTTCTGTATTCATCCAAAATAATTGCTCATCATTTTGTTTTCCATTAAGTGCTTCTAGAAAGCTTGACTGCTTATTCAATCATTTTCTTGAGGTTATAAAGCCAACTGATCTACAATCTCCCATCTCCTCTCTATCCCATAAACCTCTTTCCAGAGACAGTCATATTTGCCTCTTCTTTGTAGCCTAAAAAAATGTTTCATCAGAAATTTCAAACTAATGATCTGTAATCTCTGTCATTGCTCCTCCTCTAAGTTGAGTCAAGCATGGTGTCCATTGCAGCTGAACACTCTGAGAATGCTTCACTTATGTAAGTACTCCCAACTCTTCTCCTTCCCTAGTTAAACCCCAAAGTCCCCTCCCATTGTCTATTTGTTACTGGTATTAGGTATTTGAGCTGCATGATGGTAGTTCATCTATTAAAATAAAGAAGGCATTTCAGCATGCTAAGCATCTTCTGTATCTCTTAACCAACTACAATGAGTTAAATGACTGTGGATTTTACTGCTTTATGTGCCTATGCAACAGCACTATACTCACAGCAGCCTGGCCGGAACGATCACACCAACACAGATCAACCCTACTCCTCACCCTCATGTCCCATTCACATAAACGATGGTGGGTGCTATTACCACCAGAGGAGGGTAGAGGATCCTGGAATAGAGCCCATATTTTAAGTTAATTCCACAGATGGCTGGACAGCAAAGGTAAAAAATGCTCTGTGGAGTATTACAGTAGCAGAAACTGTTGTGTTCACAGAGCAGTTCATGAGGTCCCCTGACTCACACCTTTTCAAGAATGAGAGGGAGACCCTGGTAAATGTGTATTATGAGAATGCTGGGTTTAAGTCCCATGTTTGACTCCTTCAAGTCCTCTTGTTTGCTGGTATTCCTCCCTCACTTTTTTGAATGGAAATTTTCCCCCTTCTGGGTCTCACCAATTCCCAGGATCTTCTCACTAGCCTCTTTCTGGACCTAACCATGATGGCCAGCACAGCACCAAGAGGAGAAATTCCAGGAGGACTTGTTTCCATTCCCTCATCTTGCCGCCCTTCCAGGCAGAGCACCACCAAGCAGTGTTCCTGGCTCCCTGTACATCTAAAGGGAGCTCTGAGCACTGCCAGGGGTGCTCTGCTCCTCACCCCGTTCAATTCCCTACTTTAACATTTCTAAGCTTCAGTTCTCATTCCCTCTCTCTTTTCATCTCCTGTCTCCTGCTTCTTCTCCCCCTTCTGCTTTCTCAGGCCTTCCACCTCTCTCCTGTTGAGGGTAGTAGATAGTACGAGGAGGATGTGGAAGAAACCAGTGTTAGCTTTGTTAGGAGCCGGTTGACACCTGCCCCTAAAAGAGAAAGAACAGAAACCATGGTCAGTGGAGATGTTTAAACGAGTACCACCCTGGCTGGCCTCTTTTCTTTTTTGTCCTTGGCTATTGGAAGCAGAGCAAACAAGCCATGAAGCCTCACTCCCAGAAGAAACACGCTGTGTCTGAACTAGGGTGAGCATAGTTATTTCCAGCCTTGGCTTTCAGTACTGAGAGGGCTTACATTGGAATAGACATAGCTAACTATTTTAATCTTTCAGGAGTACTATCTTCTTTTCATTATTACCAAAGAATTGCAATCCAGCCAAAATGCATTGTCTATTATCTTCTCAATAACTTCCAAAGTTACACTGTGGTTTGTTCTGCAGCCTTTGTTAGTGAAAGAAGCACTGGTGCCAGAGACATCCCACTGTATTCCTCACCAAGGCCTCTTTGATCCTTCCATTTTCTGCAGTGAACATGCTTTCAGCAGTGTATATATTTATATATTACATATATTCCTCCATATTCAAATTAATTTAGCATGTACACATGCTAATCCCTAGAGGAACTACTTCTGGTTTAAACAAGGATAGCATTAAACACACCAGTGGAAATGCAAGGTTCTATATAGGTATTCCTAAAAATTTACCATGAATATCTTCAAAAGAAAAACACTCCAAAGCAATTCTGTCTTCCCCAACACACACAGGATGCTACGCTAGATATACCTCTACTGAATAGGAGAGCTCAGGAAAAATGCATGTACCTGTGTGGGAGGAATGACTTATGTTAGAAATTCTTGTCTTCTGCAAAAGTCACAGAGACAAACTTACCCTTCTTCCTGAGCAGCCAAGGAATTCTGAGACAGTTTGGACAGATTTTTAGCATATTCCTCCTCAATCTTTATCCTACACAGAGAGAGAGAAAATACAAAGACAGCAGTAAGCAAGCATTAATGCAGAAACCCACACACATAATTTAAGGAAAATCTCTGCATTTCAAGGAATCTTGTAACAGGAATTTTCCTTGCAGTCTTCAGCACTAATCTTAGGATCCCTCTCTCCCCCTTTCATACGCTAAAAATACAGCAGCAAGAGCATAGATATATGCAGGACAGCATACATGATAAAAAGAGAAAAATCTACAGTTCTGGAGTGCAAATAACAAGGAGCAAGTGTTTCCACTGTATAACACGGACTGTCTGCAAAACTGGGCTCACTTGCAAAGCATGTGTTTCAGTGTGCTGCTAAACCTGAGGTTACACATCATTGAAGCAAAGATGAGGAAATGCAGCTATACAGAAAAATTTTATGTGAGCAATGCCACATCACTGATAATCAGGCTAGACTCAACCACTGAAGGCTGGTCTCCCACGAGAATAAAGATGTGACCTAGGAAGGGTAAGGATGAACAAATACTTAGAAATTCACCAGCAGAAAAGGATAGAGATCAACTCTACCTGATTAAAGAGGAGGAAACCAAGTGGAGACATGGCATCAAGTATTCAGCACATAAATGGCTACTCCATGTTCCCCATGGCCCCTGAATCTGGGGTGCTGGACTGCACCTTCCCTAGGAACACAGAATGTTTCCTTCTCCCTGTTTCAGATGACAAAGCTGGGGAAGACATGGCAGAGGCTTCTGCATACTACGTGCAGGATTGCAGCCCCCACCCTTCAACTATCCCAACCATAGCTGCAGCAGGATCCTGGTCCTCCTCTGCATTCACTCAGCATCATCATTCCAGTAAGAGGAGCTGAGCTTGCCAGCAGTGGGGGTGACAAAGACAGTAGCTGTTGGCACATGACTGCTATGGGATTGGCTGCAGGGAGAAGAACGAGAGTAGATGTTGAGTGAGGTAATGGGGGTAAATGCTTATTGCACAGCAGGGAGGGGAAGAACAGCCACGGGTTCAGAGGTGATGTGCATCTTGCTTGAAACCCAACTCAAGCTCCCCTGACATTTTTGCTGAGTCAAACATTTGCAAGGTTCTCCTAACTAGTGAGAACTGCTTTCTGATTTTCAAACAAGTTTGCTCTGTTTAGCATCTCTGACAGTGAGCAGTGTGGCAACCAATCAGGAGCAGTTCCTGATTCTGTGCTGAGCTACAAATAGACAGAGGAAAAGGGAAACAGAAGGTGGGATATTTTTGGCATACCATTCTGCAGTAGCTAGTCGAACAAACACTGCTACGCATAATACATTCAAGACAAGAAGAGTCCCTCTGGCCAGCTAAGATGTGTCTGATATTCTGGGATGATGAAAATATGGTCTGAATGTTACCCCAAGATGCAGCTGGCTGAGGCCCAAGGTATTTACCCGCTCTCTGCGGCATTACAGCACAGCACTACTACTGACCTCACCCAGCACATTTGAGTCTTTTACTCCTCATCCTGTGAGAACAAAACCAGCCAGCAGCTCAAGGCCAAATCTACAAGAACATGACTCAGAAATTGCCTCTGTCACTCAGAGGTATCAGTTCATGGTCTCTGTCAATGACTGACTGCCCAAACCTTGGTCAACATCCACAGGTCTTTGGTCTGGCTGAAGAACTAGCAGAACAAGTCAGGTCTGCCAGCAGCAACACACTAACCAAGCCTCAACACTGCTTGTCTCCCCTCGCCCACGTGACTATCTGCCAGTACTTTTCTCACATTCATTTAAAACACCTCACGAAAGAAAACATCCATTTAAAAAACAAGCAAACAAAATCCACTAATTTTCCATCAAAACATAGAATGGTTTAGGTTGTAAGGGACCTTAAAGATCATCAAGTTCCAAACCCAGCAGGCATGGGCAGGGACACCTTCCACTACACCAGGTTGCTCGAAGCCCCATCCAACCTGGCCTTATATACTTCCAGGGATGTGGCATCCACAGCTTCTCTG
The DNA here is from genome assembly GCF_013377495.2 of Cygnus atratus. Classification (NCBI taxonomy): domain Eukaryota; kingdom Metazoa; phylum Chordata; class Aves; order Anseriformes; family Anatidae; genus Cygnus; species Cygnus atratus. The sequence goes on from NC_066379.1 coordinate 173,901, forward strand.
GGCAACCTGTTCCAGTGCCTCACCACCCTCACTGTGAAAAATTTCTTCTTAATATCTAATCTAAATCTACCCTCTTTTAGTTTAAAGCCATTACTTGTTGTCCTATATCACTACACTCTGTAAGAAGTCCTTCTCCAGCTTTCTTGTACTACCCTTTAGGTACTGAAAGAACCCCTATGCATGATCTTGTTTCCAAGCTGGTTGATCCCCAAGCCTGGTCCCCAGCTGCCCTGTTCCAGCCTGCAGCTCTCCCTCACCCCACCCCACCAATGCTGCTTCCTGCATCTGTTGTACCAACACCAATAAATACAGCTGCAATGTGCCAGAGGAAAGCTATGAGAGATGAAGGGCATCTAGCTCCCTTCAAAGGTGGGCACTTTCTAAGAAATATTCCCTGTGGAGCCTGGAAGGGGCAACAGCCCATTACTAAGGGAAGCAAAAGCCTCCAGAAGTCCCATCAATCTCACTCTGGGGCAAAGGGGGAAGCACCTTCTGAATCTCCAGGGAATTACTTAGTACTGACACGTGAGCATGAGAAATCCTCAACAAGCACATAAACTACCTGAAGTGTAGATTATTTAATATTCCTCCCAAGCACAACCAACATCTCATTTATAGGAAAAAAAAAAAGACGGCATAACTGTGTGGCTAAACTAAATGAAGGACTGAAGTCTCAGGGCATAAACAAATTTGTTGTTTGGCACTACTAAGAGGACAGGCTGCCTTGACAAGCAGGAAGGAACAAGTTGTTGGAGTCAGTAGTTCTTCAAATTACAGTAAAAAGGCTACTGTTCAACAACCCCAGCCAAAAATGACCCTCAGCCTGGTGTCCCTTCACCTTTTGTGGCAAAAACATCTTGAGCACCTTAGCTTCAGCAAAAGACAAACACAAGACAAAAGTATACCTCAAAAAGGGAAAAAAATGCTTCCTGAACTTGGCCAAAATGCCTACCTTCCAAACACTGCATTGTGATTACTGTGAAACACCAACACAACAGATACACAGGGAGTCCTGAACACCGTGATCCTATCTCTGGAAAGTCCCAGGGTTGTTATAAAATTATTCTACTTTCACACAGGAAAAAAATAGTTTCTTGTTTCCACGAACTTGTTCAAAAGCTTTCAGAATTTCACTCCTGTGTAGTCAGGAGCATCACAGTTTCTAAGTGCATTTTGATCCACATTGTCTTTATTAGTTCCAGTTGTGCTTTTTTTTTTTTTAAGCACATTGTGTGCTCACACACACATTGTTGGAGTTCCAAACATTCTATCTTATAGTGGATGAAGAAAATCTAGAGAGCTACGAAGGGAGGCAAAGATGATCTGATGAGACTACTGTAAGAAAAAAACTAAATACATTATGACAGCATAGAGAACACACAGAAGAGGTGGTAAGAGGATACCTGACAGACATCTGAACAACTGTCAGTTGTGTGAATAAAGTGACTATGAGTCTTTTTACCCTATTTCTCAAGATTGTGAGGCAACAATGAAATTATCAGACAACAGAATTTCTTTCTTGCATATAAATGCATTGCAAAAGTCTTTGGTATAAAACGTTGCCACAGTCAAAAAGAAGACTCAGAAGGATTGGACAAACAGTGGAAGATAGGTTTACAAATACCTGCTGAACAAGGCAGACCTGATGTAAACTCTGGCTGTGGAAATCCCCAAACTTTTGGTTATCAGAAGTTGGAAGGACAAAGACTCTGATGTTCTTTTCCTGCTAAGCAGTGAGTACGTGCACAGAGTAAAGTCTCTGGACTATGCTGACCTTTATCAGACTCAGTACAGACATCAGCCTGCTTGTGTTTCTTTTCATGTGGCTAAATAATCTGTTATATATTTTACACTTTCTAAACACAACTCAGCTCAAAAAGTGCGAGTGGACAAAAACTGAAGACAGTGTTTTCCTTTGCTAATAAAAGCACTTCCCTTCCTATACCCTGAGAGAATAATGCTATTCAGGGCAATCTGCAAGTTTTCTTGGCTGTTTTGGACAGCTTACTTGAATGTAAATGTTAGATCACAATTTCACTTCCAATTTAAATCAATTCTTTCTTTCTTTCACACAAACACTTGATCTTTCTGTTCAGCCAATTTCCTAATTATTTTCCTCCTTTTCTTGAGGTCTGTCTTATTTATTTTCAAAGTATTATAACCCTACCATTGCCTACCTTGCAACTCAACACAAACTGAAAGAAAAGCATTATTGCTCAGTCTAAGATTAGTATTTACAAGAGTAGCTCCTCTAAAAGTATCTACTTGATAAACTAAGTTTCAGTTCATATTGCCTCTTGTTGGTTATTTGATAAAGAAATCTGATTTATGTCTGCTAGTACCTATGTGTTACTGCCACTTATTCTCCTGTCCAGAAAAATTTAGTTGCCAGTAAGTACAAATGGAAATTACAGTATTATTTTTTCCATAACTTAAAACTATATATATTGTTATCTTATTTAAGTCAAACCTTGGACTTCTAAGAAATCTTCGCTATTCCTGCCTTTATTTTCTTCTTCTCCCTTCTAACCTTTCTTCCACCTCCTCCCATGCTTTCACTCACTCTAGTTCCCCAATACTACTTCACTATGTGCCTGCTATTGCTATTTATGTCCAGTTACATGACCTGCTACTAGGATTTCCAATTCTTCCATTATTTACCTAGTTTCTGTCCCTCCTCAAAGTGTGTGTCATGCTGCAAAATTATGTAAAACTGTCTCATCCCAGCTCTGTATTTAAAGATATTTTTATTACCTGTCTGAGCCTCAACTACAGAAGGCTGTTTTTACAGATGCAGAGAAGTTTTCTGAACATGAGAGCTTCTAGTTAATCATTTTGAAATGAAATCCTCCTCCTTTTCCATAGAGCAATCCTGAATCATTTCTTCCAAACTGAAGAAAAATGCATTCATATTTTTATAACTCCTCTCTAAATCCTCTCCAAACTCAATACTGACCCTTCTTTGTTTTCAGCATACAGTGAATCTTTTCTGTATTTTCTTCCATAACATGCCTGTTTCTTCCTATAGTAGCAACAAAAACATTCCTCCTTCCAGCATCAGAACTGGTCTCTCCTTACTCTAGCCCAGTCTAGCTGTATTTCACGCCAACTCTCCCTCCCTTTGGAATACTCCTTTCGTTTGTTTCTGTCAAATTTCATTATAAATTTCTTTCTTCAGAGCACCTTTTCTCCAATTTTCCCTGTCCATTTCTATCATGATTCTGCTTGCTTTTTTTTTTTCATCTTCTAGCTTTGCAAGTCTATTTTCCTTTCCCAGCTGATCCTTCCTTCTACCCGCTTCCACTGCTCACATTTTTTCCAGGGATTATACAGGCAACTGTCTTACAAAGACATTAGGAACCAAGCATGGATTCTGGGCACTCTACACCTCCTATATCAGACTGTCTTTATTGCCTGTGCTATACTTTGTATAGCCGCCACACTATTACTAAAGAAAAAGCTTTTTTTCTTTTTCCTATTATTAAAAAAAGCTGAGAGGAAGGAAGAAAAACCTCAAATGAAACCAACTATCTACAGGTTCTGCCCAATCAAACTGGCCCACAAAATCCAATGTGGATGTGTTTCTTCCCTCGTTCATTGCTTCCACCACTATTTACATCAGAACAACCATGCTGTGACCGCAGCAGTAGAGCAGGAAGACCATACCAGCTCAGCAGTAAGCACCAGTGGAGAATCAATAGCTGAGGACAGCAGCCCCTTCAACTGGTGTAACTGCCTCCAAGACAGAACAAGGATTAACGTGCTCTGCCCTTCTCTTGGGATTCAGCACCACTTCTTCCCTGTGGGCTGTTCTTGAGTTCTGAGAGTCATCCACAGATGATTTATACTAGCCTGCACACGTGACAAGCTATTTCAAACGTCTGTGACATTACTTCTAACTAATGATGTCATACCATCTCCAGTACCTGGCAGAACTGCACATCTATCAACTGCTTGTTTGGTGCTGAGTGCATTTATGTCAGCAGAACAATGGACCATTAATACCATTCTGGCATTTTCTGTTAGTAACATCTGCCGCTATGATTCTGGGTTCACTCTAAGTATCGATATACGTAATTTAGCTCCACAACCAGCTTGAATTCCAAGTGATGTTTTCCTTACATCTTCTAGTAAACTGCGCCTATGCTCCACTGTCAACAGATTGGCAGAATTGTTTGGGTTGGAAGGAACCTTAAAGATCACATAGTTCCAATCCCTCTGCCATGGACAGGGACACCTCCCACCAGGCCAGGTTGCTCAAAGCCCCATCCAGCCTGGCCTTGAGCACTTCTGGGGATGGCACATCCACAGCTTCTCTGGGCAACCTGTTCCAGTGCCTCGCCACCCTCACAGCAAAAAATTTCTTCCTAACGTCTAACCTCAATCTCCCCTCTTACAGTTTAAAGCCATTGCCCCTTCTCCTATCACTACTCTCCCTGACAAAGAGTCCCTCCCCAGCTTTCTTGTAGGTCTCCCTGAAGCCATTTCTTTTCCAGGCTAAACAGCTCCAACTCCCTCAGCCTCTCTTCACAGGAGAGGTTCTCCGGCCTCCTCCTGATCTTCGTGGCCTTCCTCTGCACTTGATCCAACAGCTTCATGTTCTTATGTTGGGAGCCCCAGAGCTGAACGCAGCACTCTAGGTAGGGTCTTACAAGAGCAGAGTAGAGGGGCAGAATCATCTCCCTTGACCTGCTGGTCATGCTGCTTTTGATGCAGCCCAGGACATGGTTGGCTTTCTGGGCTGCAAGAGCATGTTGCCAGCTCATGTTGAACTTCTCATCCACCAACATCCCCAGACCCTTCTCCTCAGGGCTGCTCTCAGTCCATTCTCCACCCAGCCTGTATTTGTGCTTGGAATTGCCCCAACCCAGGTGCAGGATCTTGCACTTGGCCTTGTTGAACTGCATGAAGTTCGTGTAGGCCCAGCTCTCAAGCTTGTCCAGGTCCTTCTGAAGGGCAACCCTTCTCTCTAGCATGTTGACTGTACCACACAGATTGGTGTCATCGGCAAACATGCTGAGGGTGCACTTAATCCCATTGGTTATGTCACCTACAAAGATGTTAAACCACACCCAGTACTGACCCCTGAGGAACTCCACTCATCACTGGTGCTTCTCTATTTTTTAGACAAAATATTTTATTTCTAAGTATCACCTCTACTCTGTTTTTCCCATATCCTGGTTTACTCTCAACTCTGCAGCTTTAATTTTCTTGGTTCCCTCCACCTAAATGGAAGGACTATATGCAGTATGACTGAGACAGCTGAGACACAAGTAAGAGCTGGGGAAGACCACAGAGTGTTCACAGAATCATCTAGGTTGGAAGAGACCTCCAAGATCACCGAGTCCAACCTCTGACCTAACACTAACAAGTCCTCCACTAAACCATATCACTAAGCTCTAAATCTAAACGTCTTTTAAAGACCTCCAGGGATGGTGACTCAACCACTTCCCTGGGCAGTCCATTCCAATGCCTAACAATCCTTTCGGTAAAGAAGTTTTTCCTAATATCCAACCTAAACCTCCCCGGCACAACTTTAGCCCATTCCTCCTCGTCCTATCACCAGGCACATGGGAGAACAGACCAACCCCCACCTCGCTACAGACTCCTTTAAGGTACCTATAGGGAGTGATAAGGTCGCCCCTGAGCCTCCTCTTCTCCAGGCTAAGCAATCCCAGCTCCCTCAGCCCCTCCTCATCAGACTTGTTCTCCAGACCCTTCACCAGCTTCGCTGCCCTTCTCTGGACTCGCTCGAGCACCTCCGTGTCCTTCTTCTAGCGAGGGACCCAAAGCTGAACACAGTACTCAAGGTGTGGCCTCACCAGAGCCAAGTACAGGGGGACAATCACTTCCCTAGCCCTGCTGGCCACACTGTTTCTTACACAAGCCAGGACGCTGTTGGCCTTCTTGGCCACCTGAGCACACTGCTGGCTCATATTCAGCCAACTGTCAACCAATACTCCCAGGTCCTTCTCAGCCAGACAGCTTTCCAACCACTCATCTCCCAGCCTGTAGTGCTGCTCGGGGTTGTTGTGCCACAAGTGCAGGACCTGGCACTTGGCCTTGTTGAACTTCTTACAGTAGGCCTCAGCCCATAAATGTGTCGATAGACATTAGTGTTTTATGTGGTTTATGAATTGGTAGCATAACTTTTACAGTTTTACCAGTTTAAGCTCTGTGATTGATGTATATAAAGAATATCCACATTATGAAAAAAAATATTGCCAGAAATAGTCAATTTGATAGCAAAGTGCTAATTACCTTTCTCGAACAAACTCTGCCATTTCCTTCTGTGTTTGTTTCCCTTTAAGTTGTTTTTGAAGAAGAATTTCAAATCCCGACACTGTATTGTTCCCTTGTGAATCCTTCTTATCAGCCTGGAAGGAAAAAGGAAGTTCAGACAAAAGATATGGGGCACAAAAGCACAGACACACAGTTCCCAGTGGCAGTCTGATTTCTCTCTGAGGAGTATGAACACGCAGAAGTGGTGTCTGAAGAGCCTTTTGCAGAAAGGACCTCCTGTGACAAAAATTCTCATCACAACAGCTCAGTCCCTCTTGGAGGAATATTCCAATACTTTCTCCTTCCCTCTCATCTTATTTCCCCTTGAAAAAAAAAAAAAAAAAAAAAAGATTTTACAGTTATTTTAAGCTAGCTAGTTATTTTAAGGCTGTTGTGGCCAAAGCAGCAGTATTGCCTTCCCTTCTGCCCATGGCCTTTCATACCTGCTAATTCTCCTGGGCTGGCTCTGGCAAGCATAAGCCCTGACAACTCAACACCCTGCGAATTAAAAATGGGTTCTGGAGCCAGTACAAGGGAACTGACACAGGAAAGGGGAGGACTCTGCTGCCCAATTCAGGGGTAATGCAGTCTTAAGTTACCTATAATAGACTGTAAAATTCTATGCAGATTTGCACTCAAAACACACAAGAAAACAACACCAAGTCTGCACAGATTTGCTGTAAAGCAAGGCAAAACACTAACTTGTTCAATAGCTTACCACAGTCCATCCCATCTTTCACCGTGTTTTTTTTTTTTCCCCGTACATGGCCCTTTTAATTCCTTGCTCCACCAACTTCAGCACTGCTGCAAGGACTGTCTCCTATCTCCGTTTTTCCATATTTCAGAATTTCATTTCCACCCTCTTCTAACAGACCCCTAGAACACTTCTGTGAGGATTACATTTTTTGCTCCAATACCTTTGGGCACTGTATATTTGCACCAAGAAAAAAGCCACATTAGTCAAAGTGTGAGACTTTAGGATGTATGGCCACAACACCAGGCACTGGGCAACATGCTGTTACAAGCCTGAGACTGGAAGAATGGAGTAGACTGAAGGAAGGCAAGTCATGGCCAGATCATGGATCACAAGGCTGATTGAAAAGAAAGACTTGGGAGCAGAATTATGGGAGGATAAAGAAGAAAGGCAACTTTCACGCGAGTTCCACTGAGGGCAGGATTTGAACTAAACCAAGCAACGAAGCAGTTATCAAACTTAAATGGAAAGAACCAAGCAGGGTGGTGCTTCTGAAAGACACACAAAAAATCAGCTTATAAGCCATTTCTAACTTTGTTGCTTATTGGGATCAGAACACTGGAAGAAACTGAAGAAGCACTTAATGATTTGGTTACGTGACCATTTGTAAAGCATGCTAGTGTATTTTAGCAAGTTACTGCCATTAGTCATAATCTGCTGTGCATGCCTCACACAACACTGAGCACTTACAAGGGGAATGTTGCTGCAGTTATAACTACACTGTTTTAAAATTGAAACTGATTTTTTTAAGCAATGGAAACACTACAGTGACTGATAACTGAAAACACATGCAAAATTCATAAAAAAGTTCATAAACTGGCTGTTACCTAACACAGGGGCAGCTTCTGGTCTCTTCTCACAGAGGCCGGCCCTGCAGTCCGCCCACTACCAAAACCTTGGCACATACACCCAACACGTCATCCTTTAAAAAAGTAATTTATCATCTGCCTCCACAACATCCTGTTAGATGGAGCTTCAAAATTTTGCATAAAATTTGTAAATGGGATACCTCTAGCCTCCATGTGCATTCATAGCTGTTGTGCTCTGAAAACAATGAAATAATGTTCCCTGTCCGTCATCCCCCCTCCTGCTGCACAGCTCTTTTGGCTGAGGTATTTTGAGATGTGTAGGTTTGCCGTACATACTACCCATTTCCTGACCAAAACTATCTCCTGACAGCTCATGCTGCCTTTCTGGACACTCTTCAGATAACTGTTCACATGTCTGAGCCTGGTTAAATGGCTTCCATGTGATCTTCACTGGCTTCTTCAGTCTACCTTGCACTGCCCTAGCATGCTGCAGTTCAGCCCAAATTCTCCTTCACGTTGTACCACAAATCAAGCTATTTGTTCCATTTTTTCTGAAGCTCAAGAATGACAAAATGGCATGTGGCTGGCTGCCCACTTACCCAGAAATAATCACAGTAGCTCCACTCAGAAGGTTTCAGCAACTGCTGCTCTGGCATTACATCAGGGTGGGGGAAAGTCACACAGTTTATCTGTAAGAAAGGAAAGCAGAAGAGAGTTAGAAGGTAATAAAATTTAGCTGCTAATGAGAAATATGCAAATGAAAGATTATATACATGCACACCAATCAAAAAAACTACACTGAACATGTCAGTGAAGAAAAATTGGTTGTTGCATGGAAACAGCAGCTAAGTATTCCCAGAAAGCTCCTGTGAGCAAGCAGTAGCGTTGGCTCAAAGGACAAACTACTTGTTTCATAAGAGGAAAACCTGCCTGATTCAGAAGTGCCATACACAAAGTTCTCCTAGATCTCTTACAAAGCTGTGGAAAAATACCTGATGTGAAACACCCTGAGCATGCTCTGAACACAAGAAATAATCTAAACAATGAAGAGTACTGAAAGCACTGCTACTGGCATAGCATAGAATCATAAAATTATTAAGATTGGTAAAAACCTCCAAGATCATCTGATCCAACCATCCGCCTACCACCAATATCACCCACAAAATCACGTCCCTAAGTACCATGTCCAACCATTCCTTAAACACCCCCATGGACCGTGACCCCACCACCTCCCTGGTGGAATCTCATCAGCAATTTTGGTTATGTTAGTTTCCTACAGGATTACAAAAAAGGTGTTATTTTTTCAGCACACAGCCCTTCACTCTGTATCAGAAACCTTTACAGATAAAAGTGGTGCTCCTGGAGAAAGGAATAGAAACTTTTAAATCAGTTAAGCTTCAGTGCACAGAAGCGCACAGCAATTTTTGAGACAGAACCCATCATGCAGACATTAAACAAAGGCACAAGAATGTAAAAGTGCTCATTAAGTTATCACAGCAGAAAATGTAGCCTGATAAAAGCACAGTGTAAGCAAAGAACGTGACAGCTAGGGCAGAACATGCTGCAGAAAACTCTGGACGCAACTAAGCCCTTTTCAAGTGAAGCACCAGCAAGAGTCTCTCACTGTCACTACATAATGCTCCTGTAAAACTCCTGCTGGGCCCTCTTACTGTACCATCAGGTTCACTGGACACTAAGGATACTTGTATATTAATCAAAAAATCAACCAAAATTAGGGATGGAAAAGTATCACAAATGTAACTGTCTGTTGTTTGCTTTTTTTTTTTGGGGGGGGGGGGAGGGGTGGGGGAATTACTTAATATTCAAGGAAAAACCAAGAAAGGATTTGGGCAGGGCTATCACAGCTGCACAGGCAGACCTAAACCTAACGCTTATAGGTCGCGAATCTGCCTTTGGACTATTCAAAGGGGATCAAAAAGGACACAGCACCCTGTTATGAAGAGCTGACTCTGTATAAACCCACCATACCATATCAATGCAGCAACGCCTTTAGCTGATACAAAACTGTTCCTGCAAATCCACACTGACTCTTCCACTGTTAGCCTGCACCAAAGTTTCAGTGGCTGTCCTGTTCACAATCCAACATCTTTCTCCAACCTCCTTCTTCAGAAGGGTCACTCATTCTTTACAGAGCATGCCAATTCTTATTTCAAAGCAGGCTCAGGACCCAGGCCACATGTTACCAACATCCATCTACCCTGGACAATAGGAGCAGGTGAAAACACACAGTTCCTTCACACTCCTCCACCCAAAGAGTCATGGATCATAAAACTCTGGCTCAGTTCAGAGCGACTGGTGCAGTGAGGGGCACCTGCACTATCCCATGCTGATCTCTCTCACCACATAGCCTCCAGCACTAAGCCTATCTCTGAGGAATGTTTTACTGAGTAAACCTGCCTCAGCTAACATTTTTCTGTTCCTTGTCAGCTCAGTCATCTCAAGACAGCACTGCAAGCCTATCTTGTCCTGTTTTTTTGGTTAGGTAGGTCGAGTTACCTTCCCTTCTCCATCCAGGGACCAGTTCTAAAAGCCTGCAAGCGGAGTCCACCATCCCCTGGAAATAGCCCAGCCACAGAGAGGAGCCCACAGCTCTCCTCTGTGTGTGGCCAGCCCAAGCAGAGGTTTGCTGAGATCTTGGGCACTGGAAAGTTCGGGTGCAAGGGGCTGCCAGTGTACACTAGTTCAACACCCTGCAAGGAGAGGTCAGCAACTCTCACCCCATCAGGAAGTTTCAGATAGATCAGTACAAAGGTCTTAAAAATAGCAGCCAAAGACCCTAAGCAAATCACTAGCTTCAGACAGTGTCTAACAAGCACCAGCCTGGATCAGTACCAAAAAGACACACAACGACAACATACTTTGCAGACAACATTATGTCTCTGCTTGACTTCACAGATTGCCAAATTCCATGCTATTGCTAATCACAGGCTGCTCTTGTACCTTAGCATACCTCCCTGCTGACCATTTCTCAAATAAATCGATATATCATATTTTTGCCTTAAAACATAAAATGACCTCAAAACCTACACACAACTGCTCTGTTATAGAGGTGAACTGCTTGGTGTAAGTATGAAAGACAGTAGGTCATCCGGTAGCAAAGACAGAGAACGCAAAATATTGCTAGCAACAAAAATGTTATATGTAACCATGTTGAGGAATGGGATGGGAGGCACAGGTTTAAGCACTTTCTGGCTTTGATATTGCCTCTCGCACTCACTGAATAAAGCTTTGGTGACGGACACAGTGTGCATGAAACGCTGCCCTGCACACAGCTACAGCATGTGCTTACACGACACTCCTCGTGGGTCTCCAGGACAAGGTACCGCCTCCTAAGAGCGGGTTGCCATGCTACAGTTACTTAGGTTGTGCCTCAAGTTAAAAATAGGCAGCAGTAGAAAGCAAAAGAGGTGAAAAGATTGTCTGGAGGTTTTAGAGACACTGGCAACAATTCACATCTCCAGTCATGAGCATCAATACTGCAATGGTGAAAGAAGCTATTCTGGTTTCCATCTATCAGATTATCCTCTTACTGGTGGAGTTGCAGAGAATGTCAAGGAATGTCCCCCATGGAAATACGCTACTGAGTGAAGTTTTGCGTGGACCAAGATCATTTATTTCTACTGGCAAAGGACCAATGCTTGCTATCAAGACAATAATGCTTTCAAGGCAGATTTCTAGGGCACAACATTGTCACAACAGATGAAAAGGAGCAGCATGGAATGCACCTCCTAATTGTATTTTGCAACCTTCACCAGATGACCGCGCATCACCCCTCTGTGCACATCAAGACACAGATGTGACAGATGGCAAGAAGCACATACAACGCTAGTTGAGAAAGGAAACTGCAATGGAAATTCGTATTTCCTGCTAAAAATGGGACATGCCTGACAAAAACTAAACCTGTGTCAGTTGGAAGCTACTTACTAAGACTGTTACGTCACTGATATGCTGAATAAATAAATAAAATCACCAGAAATTCCCACACTCGGAGAGGTGAAGGTGTCCCACTGATATGGACTGAATGCACCACACTACTTCCATGTACACGGCAGGAAGAGAAATAGTGAGTACAGATCAACAGGTCATGAAAGTAGGGTTGAATTCATGTCTTTCTCAAAGAGCATTCTCCGATTCAAAGTTTTCTTAGTAAATCAGACATTCTTCACTGCTCAGAAGTTTATGCTTAACTATATAGAAATGATGCTGAATGGGCTGGAAAACATCAGTTACGTTTAGTACCACATCCAAAAGGAAACTGGTGTCAAAATTTAAGAAGTACAATGCAGAAGCTTTTGAAATCCTAAAAAAAAAAAAACAAGCAAAGAAAAAAGACTATTTGTGCAGTAAAGTTAACTTACAGTTTCCTACATTAAGTCCCTGAGGAAGCATGACAATTTTCAAAACTCTAGAAATATTACTAAAACAATATACAACTGTCTAGAAAATCTTATGACTCTTTCTTTCCTTTCATCACCAGATTTTCCTACACTTAAACAAGAAGTCTTGGACTTGAATTTCCAAACATTTCTAAAACTTCACAATGTATCTCAGCAGGACAGGGATGACTGGGCAGGCACTGAGCAGGACAAGGCTATTAGCTCTCATCCCCACATCTCATTCCCCTCACAAACCCTTCTCTGAAATATTCCTTTTGTTGTTTCTAAAAGGAAAGATGGATGAAAAAAAACACTGGTTCACTAGATCAGTCCCACTGATGGTCTTTTGCCTGATGCTAAATCACTGCATCATCAGATACATTCAGAAAGTTTCTTAAATGAAACACAACTCTATTCTCCCAGGACATGGTATCCCATTCTACCTTTTCCATTTAACTCTCCCTCACCTCCGCTACATGAACCTCAGCTTTCACAGGTAATTCTTGTCCAGAGGGTTATCTCTTCAGAAGGCAGACAGCAAACCATCCAGGCTAAAACTAACGACTGAACCTTGAAAGTCACTGCAAAATCAATGCAAACCACAGACCTGCACTTCTGCTTCCTAAGTGAGCATCAACAATTTGTGCAAATGTCAGTTTCATAACAGTCTATGATACAACCCATCAGGGGCTTCCTTTCCAGAGAAAACAGACTCTTAGTGTTGGTAATAGTTGTTTACCAAAATCACCATATCCTTCATCTTGTTGAAACACTCCAGACCACACCTGCCTTCAGGATTTCCAGAAGCAAGAATAAGTCGTTCTCCCAAACAACACTCTGAATGTAGAGAAGGCACTTGCATTGCTAGAAAGTCAGTAACTAAGTCCCACTCCTCTGCCAGGCTACAGCTGCTGATCAAGTGTCATTATCTGATGTTTGCAACTTACCTATCACAGGGTTTCTGTTTAGGTGGAGTTTGCTGGACTGAGAACTCCAAAGTTAATGACCAAACTCCTCTTTGCAAGAAGAGGTTCTGCCTGAGCACTGCTACAGACCAAGAAAAAACATTGAACAAGTCAAGGACATACCCTGAAGCTCTGCTAACCAGAGTATCCCGAAGTCAGCTGGAGCAGTGCGGAAAAAACATAATGGAAGGGGGGGGGAGGGAATTTACATTGCTTTACAGTCCATATGAGAATGCTGTTTTTAACAATGCTTCCTTGGAGCAGGCAATGGCTTGGAGTAATCAGCTGTTAAAATTAGATTGTTTTTGGCCTCTCTGATTCATTATACTCGAAAGCTTTGGACTTCTGTTGGAGAAAGGCACACACAGGGATCTTTACATAACACACAACACTTTATTGCTTTGTAGATGCTACCAGATGGCACACAGGCCAACAAACATGACAGTGAAAAGCCTAAGTCTTCACCCTGTAAGCAGCAAGTATTTCAGAAACACAGGCACTCTCGCTTTTATGTTGCTCTTGCATTACAGTGCAATCTACCCGAAAGCCACGTCCCAACCCTCTGGCGAAGATATTCAGCTTGTGGTTTGCTCTTGTCCCTCTCACCCTGACAGGGAGGAGGCTGAGAGTACATTAGGTGGCTCAGACACATTCCCAATCCCAGCCACCTGGAGACCCTACAGCAGATCAGCAGATTCCCCAGGACATTTGCCAATCTGCCCAAACCAACAGATTCATATTCACTTCATGACATACCACACTCTCAATACTCTAATTAACAGTACATCTTCTAATGTTTAACAACTGATTTTGATAAAAAGAATCCTCAACAGCGTATCTGTTTTTTTCCTGAAAAATGTTGCTATGTGGCAATGACTGACCTGCGCTGCACTTAGAAGGGGAAACCGGAGCATGCTCCTTCCAAACCCTTGCTCCTGTCACCAGAAACCCAGGGAATCATACTCACCGAGGGACAAATCAACAAGCTGTATGTAACAATGCAGACAACAGCCTCCTTCCTGTAGTAACAGTTAACCATAATATATAACATTAAACATTAAAATTACAACATTCCTTTCGTTGTCTTGGATTTTATACCTTGGCAATGCTCACAACTACAACATGCTTATTCCCTCTCCTTTATCACAGCAATTCATTCACCTTCTTATTTATCTTTATTATTTCCTTTCAAATAAACCATTGTACTTCCAGCCACTTCCATTAGTTTCTTTTGATATCCTTCCTGTTTTTAAACATCTGTCATGTACTGAGGAGTCCAGAATTGCACACTGTGTTCCAGATGAGGTCATCACTCATACAAAATATATTAAGATTTATAAACCCAATACTGAGAACATCTTAACTGAACCAACTATATTTAATTATTATTATGAAAAGCAATGTTTCAATGATTTCATACTGATACCTAAAATCTTAGCCTGTATCAGAAATCTTCAGCTGCTCTGGCATAGAAAAATACCTTTGATGCCTTTGAAACGACAAAAATTGTTCTCTAGCAGGGCAACGACCCATCTCCTGCATTTTTCTATCCTTTCAGTGCTTCTCCAACTATTCAGGCTATTTCAGGGAGAGGGGAAGAATGGTTAAAAGCATAGTAAATTTTCTCAGGACACCTGATTCACAGCCAGAATCTTTAGAGAATGCCTGTTCCCTTTTTCAGTTATTTTCTTACCTCCTGGTCATCCCAGAATCACTAGAATTGAAGGGGAAAATCACGCAGGAATGTGCGCTCTGAAAATCTCCAAGGATGAACAGAACTGAACAGAACTTCCTGAACTGGAAGGGACCCACAAGGATCGTTCTAGGTGGAGTTCCACCCTTTCGGTGTGTCCTGGTTTCAGGTAGGACAGAGTTAATTTTCCTCCTAGTAGCTGGCAGGGTGCTATGTTTTGGATTAGAATGAGAAGAGCGCTGATAACATGCTGATGTTTTAATTGTTGTAGAGCAGTGCTTACACCAAGCCAAGGACTTTTCAGCTTCTCGCTCTGTCCTGCTAGCGAGCAGGCTGGGGGTGCAGCAGGAGCTGGGAGGGGACAGACCCAGGACAGCTGACCCAAACTGGCCAAAGGGGTATTCCATACCATCTGGCGTCATGCTGAACAATATATACGGGTGGCTAGCCGGGGTGGGGGGCCGGCTGCTCGGGGATAGGCTGGGCATCGGTCAACGGGTGGTGAGCAATTGCATTGTGCATCACTTATTTCGTACACATTATTACTATTAATACTATTATTATTATTATTATTATTGTTATTATTTTTCCTGTCTTAATAAACTGTCTTTATCTCAACTCACAGGCTTCACTTTCCCGTTTCTCTCCCCCATCCCGGAGAGGGAGGGGGGAGGGTGAGCGAACGGCTGTGTGGTGTTTGGCTGCCAGCCGGGCTAAACCACAACACGGTGGAAATCCCAAAGCTTCTCGGGGCCCTGACTCAGTACTTAAACACAGCAAAACTACTCGTGGCGAAGACTCTGCTCCTGAAGCCCATCCGGAACTTCCTCCCTGCAACACGACCCGTCCTTCCACCGGGCACCTCCGGCAGCCTGGCTCTTCGCCTCCGCTGCCGGCTGCGCTCGCCCCACGGCCACGACGCCGGAGCGCCTAGCACCCCTGGGCTAGGAAGGCACAGCCGGGCACGGCGCCAGGCGCAGGTGCCCTCGACGCGTTCCTGCCGCGCTGCCCCGGGATCGGCCCCAAGCGCTCCTACCCCGGCTGACGAGGCGGCCGCCACCGACCCGCCCCCCCCTCACCCCGAGGGGGTGGCGCCCGTCGACGGCGGCGCGCAGCGCAGACCCCTCGGCCCCGTCCGCCTCCGAGCGCTCAGCAAGGCCACTCGCGGCCACCCCAGGGGTCCGGCAGCCCACCCCGGCGCGGCGGCACTCACCGTCAGGCTGCTTTCCTTGCTCTGCCTCCGCGGCGCCGCCGGGGACCCCGGGGTCTGTGGAGAAAAGCGGGGCGCATCGTCAAGGGCGCTCTCGGAGCCTAGCATGGCGGGCGCGAGCCGTGCGGGGTGGGCGCTAGGCCGACTCCATGGCACGGCACGGCACGGCACAGGAGCTGGAGGTGGCGCTGCCGTCCGGCAGGGCCGCGCCCCTTCGCCGCGGCCAATGGCGGGCCGGGCCGGGCCGGGCCGGGCCGGGCGGCGGAGCCCGCTGCCAGCCACTGAGGCGGGCCGCTGGCCCCGCCGCCTCCCGCCCAAGCCCTCGGGGCGACACCGTTCCGGCGCTCCGCCTCTCGCCTCCGCCGCGCCGCTCCAGAGGGAGAGGCCGGGGGCAGAGTAGGCGCTGCGGCGGTAACGCGGGCGCGCCCAGCACAGTGCACGCAGTGCACGCCGTGCTGCACGCCGTGCGCGCAGCCCCGCCGCCCGGGCGTGACAGCTGGATGGTGTGTGTCACAGCCGGGCTGTCTGCTCGGAGGCGGCAGGATCCGCTCCACTGCATGCGAGCCCACGTGAGCTGCCGCCACCATCGTGGTCCTGTGCTGTGGCCCCCACACTGCTCTGGCCCCCTCCCCTTGCTCCTGTGTTCTGGGGATTGCCACCCGCTATGAAGACTATGGGGACGACTGGGGATACTCTTAGTGGGGTAGAGGGGAATGTATCTGAGCTAGCCTGGGCCAGGGCTCTGCTGGAGCCCCTGAACATAGCATTTCCTTTGAGCTACAACTTGAAATTCAATGTCCAGCTGAAGTCACGTAAACAGCGAAGTGACCAGGGCTGAATATGTGAGGTTTCACACTGGCCTGCTGCTGGCCTGCAACACACCAGTCAGGCAGTTCTGCTGCTCCATTTGTGCTGGTTGTGACAACCTGAACCAGCAGCATTTAGCTGCTCTCTAGGAAGCTGTAAGCGACGCCTGGCCCTGTGCCCAGCACAGTACAGTTCTGTTTTGTTCTCAGTTGTGGCTTTTTCCCCCTTGACCTGTGTCCAAGAAATGCGGCTGAGCTTGCCCAAGGGATCTTCCCAGCATTTGCTTGCATGATGGCTGCTGCCCAGGTCTAAGCATCCTGGAGAATGTCTGGAAGCTGCTCTCCAGCAGGAGAAAGCCTGTGCCAAGAACAGGCAAGGAGGTAGTCAAGGCAGAGCAGCTTGGGATGGTCCAAGACGGAGGTAGGAGAGGAACAGGCCAGTCTGTAGAAGAGTCTAAAGGCCTAGAGAACAGCACTAGAAAAACACCTTCTTGCAACCAACAGCAATGTGGTCAGATGTTTTCCTTACTAAGGACTCTTCTGCAAAAGCATCCACAGCTCCCAGGAACAGCAGGCTCCCACATGGGTGTGGACATAAGCTTCTCTTAGTATTAATGCAACCAGCAGCTAGTTACAGATGCAAAACTAGTTAAAAGTTCAAAGCACAAACGAGGCCAGGACTTCAGTTTGGGAAAGCTGGTAAGAGCAATGTAAATAAAGTATCATGGAGGCTTCTGAAGTGAATGAAAGAAAGCATGAAAAGAATTTTTGTCAGTGTGATGGTTGAGTCAGCTAAGCAAAGCAGTGCATGAAAATAGACTCCTTGTGTACCTCAAATGTGAATCTGAGCAAAAAGATGACTTTAGGCAAACAGGTGAACTTGAGTGAGACTCAGCACCATAAAAGAGGCAAATGTTAGAAATAAGGTTTTGGGGGAGTCAGTGAATCTGACCTGTGTACCAAGATACATGTATAGCAGATATCTTGAGAAATTAGATTTGTTGCACAAGGATTAACATTGCTTTTTTTAAAGAGAAGTCACACCTTGCAAATTTATTTGGGTTCTCTGAGGGAGACACAGCAGGCGTGTGGACAGGGTTGTACAGTAATGCACTATGTCAGCTTTTAAAATGGTTTTGAGCTAGTTTAGGTTTCCATATGCTCTGCCTCTAGTCTGTGTAAACTGCTCAGAGAAGAAGCAGTGTAGAAGTTAAATGTGAAATGTTTGTAATGGATGTGGAAAGAACAGGGAACCTGAAATGACAGACTATATCACAGGAGATATCATGAATCCACTAGGAAAGTAAAACCAGAAATACTGGCTCAGTTGAAAGAGCACCCCTGGTGTGATGGGGCAACAGTGAAGGCCAGTACTTAGCAGGCCGTGGACAAGAAAGAGGGTGAAGGCAAAGGGGGACAGTGAGCAGACAACACAAAATTTAGATCAAGAAAACAGAGGGACACTAAGAGCAACAGGCAATCCAGTTCAGCATGGTAACTGCACACAAAACGTGCATTTCACTGTCAGTATTTAAATAGTTGCACTACAGGAGAACCTAGCAGTTAACAGAGAAATGAAAAAGAGAACTCAGGTCCTGTACTACCGGGAAAAAGAGCCAGCAGGCAGGGAAGCACAAAAGTGCTACCTAGTACCTATTCAACTGTTGCAGTTTTGGCTGAGAATGAAGAGTTTCAGGGCTGGAGCTGGAAGAGGGGCCTGTGGCATATGACGAAATGCAGGGAATACTCTCCTGTATACAAGAGGTGGTGCAATGAAAAGTGCAAGGGTATTTAGTAAAAGTTTAGACAAACAGGCAGAGGAGAGTGGCTGTCGAGTCAGCATCTTGAACACTAGCCTGAGGTGATGAGATGAGTGTTGGACAGGCTATGTAAGGCGCAGAGGAGGGCCTGTGAAAGGACACACAGAAATGGATGAAGTAATTGAGAAAAACATTTCAGACAAATTCTTTGTGAATAATGTCTTTGGGAGGGAAGGCTGGAGCTGTGTAGTGCGTTTACGTGCCAAGGTTTTGGTAGCAGGGGGCCATAAGGGTGGCTTCTGTGAGAAGAATCTAGAAGCTGCCCCATGTTAGGTAAAGGCCCCGCTGCTGACCAGAGCCGAGCCAATAAGCGATGTTGTTTGTGCCTCTGAGAGCCTATTTAAGAAAGGGGAAAAAAATGCTGCTTCACAGCAGCTGGGAGAGTGAGAGGAGTGAGAAACAGTCTTGCAGGCACCAAGGTCAGTGAAGAGGTGCTCCAGGCGCTGGAGCAGAAAGTCCCCTGCGGCCTGTGGTGAGGACCATGGTGAAGCAGGCTGTCCCCCTGCAGCCCATGGAGTACCACGGTGGAGCAGGGTTCCATGCTGCAGCCCATGGAGGAGCAGCCCAATGCTGCAGCCCAATGCAGGTGGACCTGCACTGACGGAGGCTGCAGCCTGTGGAGGACCCCCGCCAGAGCAGATTTCAGGCCGGACCTGCAGCCCATGGAGAGGAGCCCATGTAGGAGCAGGTGACCTGGCAGGAGCTGCTGCCTGTGGAGGACCCACGTTGGAGCAGTTTGCTCCTGAGGGATGGACCCCATGGTACGGACCCATATCTGGAGCAGTTCTTGAAGAGCTGCTGCCTGTGGGAAGCCCACGCTGCATCAGTTCTGCAAGGACTGCATCCCGTGGGAGGGACCCCACAGCACAGGGGATGAGAGTGACCGAGAAGGAGAGGCGGAGACAAAGCACTATAGACTGACCACAACCCCCATTCCCCCGTTCCCCTGCGCTGCTCAGGGGGAGGAGGTGGAAGAGGGCTGATTGGGGGAAGGCATTTTTAGTTTCTTTCCTTTGTTTGTCACTTCTCTAGCTTGTTAGTAATAGGCAATAAATCTTACTATCTCCCTATGCTGAGTCTGTTTTGTCCATCGTAATTACTGGGTGATCTCCCCGTCCTTATTTCAGCCCTTGAGCCCTTTTGCATCATATTTTCTTCCCCTTCCTCTGTGAGGAGGGGGAGTGAGAGAGCAGCTGTGGTGGAACTTGGCTGCCCACCCGAGTAAAACCACCACAAGCTGCAAGAAAATACACTGAGATAAAGACAAGGACAGATCTGCACATCTAGAGAGGCAGGCCCACATTTTAGGCTAGAAGGGCAGGAAATTTTGGAGGGTTGTTAACAGTGACTGAAGTGGCCTGAGGGATTTTTCAGAAAGGAGTGATAGGGCACAAAAATTCAAAGTATTTTGGCATTTTGTATTGTTTTGGCAGTTAGACAAGAAGACTGACTTTTCTAGATGTAATGAATCTGACTGATCTGACAGTTTTTTAAAGAAAATGCCTCTACTCTAAATATCCTACTCTGACAGACTCCTAAACTACTTAAGCAGACACCCACATGTCTTTGTACCACTCCTTGAATTTCTTCCCCCAAAACTTACCTGGGGGTCCCCACTGGCTTTCCGGAGGCTCGTATGACCAGAGTCTAGTTGGTGTACTGGCGTCCCAGAAATGTGGTAGCCATTCACTGTAAGAACATGAAGAGTGAGCAGGCTTGCTGTAGGTAGCAAATGCATAACTACACATTTTAAAAACTAATCATGTAATTGAATATAAATGTGTGTACTCTACTGAAGATCAGCACACAGGCCCATTCTCCTCTCAGCATCTTGCAGCAGGCTTTTATCAGCAGTTATGACAGGAGTTAACTGAGTTGGAAGAGTCAAGAAAAAGAGGCCCCAAGTCATAGAATCATAGACTGGTTTGGGCTGGAAGGGGCATTAAAGATCATCTAGTTCCAAACCCCTACCATGGACGGGAACACCTCCCACCAGGCCAGGTTGTTCAAAGCCCCATCCAACCTGGCCTTCGGCACTGCCAGGGATGGGGCAGCCACAACATCTCTGGGCAACCTGTACCAGTGCTTCACCACACTCACAGTAAAGAATTTCCTCCTTATATCTAATGTAAACCTACCCTCTTTTAGTTTAAAGCTATTATTTCTTGTCCTTTCACTATACTCCCTGACAAAGAGTCCCTCCAAAGCCTTCCTGCAGGCTCCCTCTAGGTGTTGGAAAGTTGCTATAGGGTCTCCTCAGAGCCATTTCTTTTCGAGGCTGAACAGCCCCAACTCCCTCAGCCTGTCTTTGTAGGAGAGGTTCTCCAGCCGCTTGATCATCTTTGTGGCTCTCCTCTGGACTCTCGTAATACTTCCATGTCCTTCTTGTGCTGGGGGTCCCAGAGTCTTGTGCTGGGGGATCCCAGAGCTGAATGCAGGGCTCCAGGTGTGGTCTTATGAGAGCAGAGTAGAAGGGGAAAATCACCTTCCTTACCCTGCTGGCCATGCTTCTTTTGATGTAGCCCAGGATGCAGTTGGCTTTCTGGGTTGCAAGCACGCACTGCCAGCTCATGTCAACCTTGTCGTCAACCAGCATCCCCAAGTCCTTCTCCTCAGGGCTGCTCTTAATCCGTTTTCCACCCAGCCTGTATTTGTGCTTGGAATTGCCTTGGCCTAGGTACAGGACCTTGCACTTGGCCTTGCTGAACTTCATGAGATTTGCACAGGCCCAACTCTCAAGTCTGTCCTGGTCCCTTTGAATGGAATCCCTCCCCTCCAGTGTGTCAGCCGCACTGCACAGCTTGGTGTCATTGTCAAACTTGCTGAGGGTGCACTCAATCCCACTGTCCATGTCACCCACAAAAATGTTAAACAGTGCCAGTCCCAACATTGACCTCTGAGGAACACCACTCGTTACTGATCTCCACTTGGACATTGAGCTGTTGACCGCAACTCTTTGAGTGTGACCATCCAGCCAATTCCTTACCCACTGAGTGATGGATGGACCACAATCAATGGACCAAAACTCAAACAGTTCCCATAGCCAAGTCTGGTAAAATGATGTGTTTGAAGAATTAGTCTATGTAAAAGCACTGGTTTAATGGAGACGGGCTGTTTATTTCAAGAAAGCAAGCTTTGTAAGATGTTTATGATTTACGTACACAGCTGTAGGGTGCTTTACTTTTGGAAAATAGTGAGCAAAGAATAACGTTCATAGTAGGCTTAAATGAAGATACACAGCCAAGTTACGAATCCTTTGGTTACAACAAAATGTGCATCCTTAAAGCATGCTTCCCACTTGGCTCGGCCAGTAAAGACAGGCATCAGTTTGAAAAATTTTGGCAAAAAACGTTCTTTAGACTGCATTACTATCAGCTGACAGAAATGTAGTTACTACATGCTACAAGACTTCCTGGTTCCCATGTTCCCTGTGTGAAGGAGCTACAGCCGTCTCAGGTTTCCCTGCAGCCTGCTGCTTCTCAAGAGCCTGCAGAAAGCAGGACTGGAAAAGGCAGTCTGTCCTTCTGTCCTGAAGCCTGCAGCTCCAGTGCCTTGCTGGGCCACCAACCTGCCTCATTGCTCCAAGGAAGGAGCCACCTCAGCTCTGAGCAGGCATTTCAGACAGGCCACAAGATGCGTCAGTTAGGAAACAGCAGGTGAGATGTGTCAGAAGGGAAAGCCTCACCACATTTGCTCTGCCACACGATTGTGTACATTAAATATAAATCCCATTCAATCACAGTATTTTCATTTGCTTTGCTAACTTGTAGAGAAAGAGATTCACCCAAGGCAGTGGTCAGGCATGGCAACAAACAGTACCTGCAGGACTCTTCTGTGTCACAGGGCTCTTTGGAGTCCCAGGCACGCTGCTCGGCCGCTCCCAGGTTGTCTCTGTTGAAGGGAAACAGCAATGTAAGGATGATGGAGGCCTAGCACACCCAGCAGAGTTACATGTCTATGACACGTACAAATGGGTCTGACTCTCAGTGTTCTCTGATCCAGGTTCTCACCCCATGAGTAAGGTGTTTGCACCTCTCTGCACTCGCCATCTCTTCCCTTATCTTCCTGCCTTGCTTCCCAGCCCCCACTCACTTGGCAGCCTGCTAGGATCAGTGGAAATAGATTCAGAGTAGCATCACCAGTTCTTCCAGTGCAGGTCTACTCCAGGGCCACACTCAGCAAGACAGCAAGCTACAGCTGCAAGCAAAGATCACAATCCATGCAGAAAGCATTTCCAGGTATAGTTAAATCAAGCCCAGGATCCTGTCTGCAGCCCCGTGCAGACAAGGAGACCTGCCCAGCCACAGCAACTGCAGCACAGCCAGCCATGCCTCTTATCCTGGGAACAAAGACCAAACGGTGGCATTGCCTTTCAACCTGCTCTCCGCATGGAATGCAACTCAAAGACATAGTTTTAGTGATGTAAACACAGAACACAGCACTTTTTTTCCCCTCAAAAAAGCTATTTCCCTTGCAAAATTTTCTTTTTCTGCTTGGTTCTATGTCACCACTTTTGATACTCAAAAGACTGCTGCTGCTGCTTTTTCCTTCTTATTCTCCTCTAGTTTAACCATTCTGCTAATTTTCTCATCAAATGCAAAATTATCTTTGGCCACATGCAAAGCATAGAGGATTTAATTGCAAAATTTCACAGAAGTTGCAAATGGTAGATAGTGGAGTTAGAACAGCAACTTCTTTAAAAGTCTAGCTCAAAAGCCCAAGACAGCAACATTCCTTTAGAAAAGAAATATATATATTGGTATCAAACAAAAATAAATACTACTGCCTATCAATTAACTAAGAAAATAAGCAAGTTAGTGTAATCAAGTCAAAGCACTGCATTGACCACTTCGTTTCAAACTGTGATTCTCAGAACCCAACCAACAGCCATCCCTGCCAAAGCCTGAAATCCTACATCTCTCAATATTCTGGATGGAAATGGGCAAGTGGCAACAGGACAGGAGATGCTGAGAGAGCCCTTGTGTGTAACAGCATAGGGGCTGTCAGTCAGCACTTGTATGGGTGGCACATAAGGCTTCCTATCCTAAGTAAGTGCTTATTTGAGCAGCAAAAAAGATGGCAACATATTCTTCAAGAACTATAAGAGGGCTACTGGGTAAAGAAGGAAGAACCATTTCCTCTCTCTTCATATATACATTCATTCACATACACACACATGCAGATGTATTCAAGGGTTGCTTCAGGTTCTTCATTTCAGGAAAGAGGATCCCAAATTCCTTACTTCAGGAACTGCAGCTCCCAGATGGGAGAAGGTGCCATCCTCCCAAACCTATCATGCTCACATCCTTGAAGACACACACCCTGCTTCTTGCTTTGCACTCTCTCCCCTTCTTCCCAAGCCTCAGAACTCATGTAAAGCTTCTCATCAACCAACACCCCCAAGTCCTTCTCCTCAGGGCTGCTCTCAGTCCATTCTCCACCCAGCCTGTATTTGTGCTTGGGATTACCCCAACCCAGGTGCAGGACCTTGCACTTGGCCTTGTTGAACTGCATGAGGTTCATGTAGGCCCAACTCTCAAGGTTGTCCAGGTCCCTCTGGATGGCATCCCTTCCCTCCAGTGTGTTGACCGTACCACACGGCTTGGTGTCATTGGCAAACTTGCTGAGGGTGCACTCAATCCCACTGTCCATGTCACCAAGTTGTTAAATCATGCCAGTACTAACACTGACCCCTGAGAACACCACTTGTCACCAGTCTTCACCTGGACATTGAGCTGTTGACCGCAACTCTTTTGAGTATAACCATCCAGACAGTTCTTTACCCACTGAATGGTCCATACATCAAATCTATGTCTCTTCAATTTACAAATAAGGATGTAATGCAGGTCAGTGTCAAATGCTTTGCACAAATCAAAGTAGATGACATTAGCTGCTCTTCCCCTATCCACCTAAGCTGTAACTCCATCATAGAAGGCCACCAAATTTGTCAGGCATGATTTGTCCTTAGTGAAGTCATGCTGGCTGTCATCACTCACCTCTCTGTTTTCCATGTGAATTAGCATGGTTTCCAGGAGGATCTGCTCCATGATCTTGCCAGGAATAGATGTGAGACTAACTGGCCTGTAATTCCCCAGACCTTCCTTTTTTCTGTTTTTAAAAATGGGGGTTATGTTTCCCCTTTTCCAGTCACTGGGAACTTCAATAGACTGCCACAACTTTTCAATTATGATGGATGGTGGCTTAGCAGCTTCATCTGCTAGTTTTCTCAGGAGCCTCGGATGCATCGCATCAGGTCCTATGGACTTGTGCACGTTCAGGTTCCTTGGATTGTTTCAAACCTGATCTTCTCCTACAGTGGGCAGTTCTTCATTCTCCCAGTCCCTGCAACTTGGGTAGTGTGGCTAGAGCACTTGCTGGTGAAGACAAAAAAGTCACCTAAGCCTTCTCCATATCCTGGGTGACCAGGTCTTCTGTTTCCTTCTGGAGTGGGCCCACATTTTCCCTAGTCTTCCTTTTATCACTGCATACTTAGTAGAAGTCTTTCTTGTTGCCCTTTATGTCCCTGGCCAGATTTAATTCTATCAGGGCTTTAGCTTTCCAAACATGATCACTAGTTGCTCGGACAACATCTCTATTCATCCAAGGTTACCTGTCCTTGATTACACCATCTGTAGGCTTCCTTTTTGTGTTTGACTTTGTCCAGGAGCTCCTTGTTCATCCATGCAGGCCTCCTGGCATTTTTGCCTGAGCTCCTCTTTGCTAGGACACATCACTCTTGAGCTTGGATGAGGTGACCTTCAAACATCAACCAGCTTTCCTGGGCCCCTCTTCCCCCCAGGACTTTATCCCACGCTACTCTAACAAGCAGAACCCTGAACAGGCCAAAGTTTGCTCTCCTGAAGTCCAGGATAGTGATTTTGCTGTGCACCCTCCTCACTGCCCTAAGGATCTGGAACTTCACCTTTTCATGGTCACTGTAGCCAAGTCTGCCCTTGAGATTTACATTCCCCTTGCTGGAAGATGGTCCAGCATAGCACCTCTCCTTATAGGCTCCTCTATCACTTGGAGAAGAAAATTATCAACAGTGCAATCTAGGAATCTCCTGGATTGCTTATGCCCTGCTGTGCTGTTCCCCCAACAGATAATCAGGTTGATTGAATTCCCCCCCATGAGGACCAGAGCTTGTGCACATGAGGCTGCTCCTATCTATCAGTAGGGGGCATGTTCCTCTTGGTCTTCCTGGTCAGGTGGCCTGTAGCAGACCCCCACTATGTCACCTGTCCCTGCCCTCCCTTCAATCCTGACACATAAGCTGTGTCTACGCAGAAATGATATAGTAAGAGCAAAAATAGTTCCAAGACCCAAGGTATGCATGACAACAAAACAAAAGATGGTTTTCACAGATGTGGTTAAGCATTTTCTCCCAAATGAAAGCGGAAACCTGTTTTTTGGAAAAAAGCTCAATTTGCATCTGTTTGGCAGAATGAGAAATGGCATGATGTGTCAGGCCTTCAAAGAGACACATGCTCTGGGTCTTTATGTTAGTCAGGAAACACAACTTCTGAAGAGGCCGCAGTGTGGGTGATTTTTGGATCAAAGTGTAACAGCTGAAGAGGGTATTTTGTGTCCCTTCTCCATTAATCCTCAGAGGTCAAAGCAGCTGATTTACAGTTTGAAAATGCGGCATAAGCCAAACATTAATCATAAGCCTTAAGTTTGCATAATACTACCTGAATGTGTTCATATTGCTTTCAGGAATAGGTTTAGTATCTCTGCATGGTGTTATGTTGTAGTGCAATTTTAGGAGCTACATGTTCCATAGTTTCATTGGCCAAACTATGAGAATGGGACAGAGTAAGCTAGAGGACCTCTGGGTCTGTTTACTGTGCAGAAACTTTCCCTTGTCTTTAGGTTCTGTATCAGGTACAAGGTGTCACCCAACTGCTGGTGCTATCTCACATCTTTATAGATAGGTTTTGAGTTTGTTCTAGTTAATAGCAAGAAAACTGTAATGCTGAGCAGCTCCAAATACAGTGTCTGGCTCAAATATTGTAAAGCTGTGCAGGATCTCGCCTACAGAAAAGCTGGGGAGGGATTCTTTGACAGGTAGTGTAGTGATAGGACAAGGGGCAATGGCTTTAAACTAAAAGATGGTAGGTTTGCATTAGCTATAAGGAGGAAATTCTGTACTCTGAGGGTGGTGAGGCATTGGAACAGGTTACCTAGAGAAGCTGTGGATGCCCCATCCCTGGAAATGCTCAAGGCCAGGTTGGATGGGGCTTTGAACAACCTGGCCTGGTGGGAGGTGTCCCTGCCCATGGCAGAGGGTTTGGAACTAGATGATCTTTAATGCCCTTTCCAGCCCAAGCCATTCTATGATTCTGTGATAAGTTGCACAGGTCACTCTGACGTGGATGAAGAACAGCAAGTGAAATTTTCTCCTGTCCCTCCTCAATGCCACAAGAAGAAACCCTGCAAGCTTCTCA
The DNA here is from genome assembly GCF_013377495.2 of Cygnus atratus. Classification (NCBI taxonomy): domain Eukaryota; kingdom Metazoa; phylum Chordata; class Aves; order Anseriformes; family Anatidae; genus Cygnus; species Cygnus atratus. The sequence goes on from NC_066379.1 coordinate 201,084, forward strand.
CACTGTTCCTGATAAGATGCAGAATTAGAAGTGATATTTGTGGTAAGGTAAAACAGACTGCCCAGTCTTACCCCATCTTTTTTGCATTCACTTTGCACTCGCTGGTGGCATGTAGGAATCTCCTGTCTGTGTAGACAGTTTGCAGACCTCCTTTTCTTTCCTTGCTGCTCCACTGCATCTTTATAGGCTTTCTGCAAGGTTTTCTGCCTGTCTGTGGCTCCCCAAAGTGCAAAACTTGGCTGGACTTATGAGTCAAAGGGAGTGCAAACAGGCCTACTTTGTAAACAGGTTTCCTTTAACTGCATAATACTGCACTCCACTGTCCAAACCTCCAGGCTGCTTGAAGCTGACACACTCTATCTGGCGTTCTGGAAGCACACCTCACCTAGGCAGAAAGAAAGAAACTGATGGCAGTGCTTTTGCATCTTACCTCCCCTTTCTTGCTAAAATCTTTCCCACGTTTGTGATGAATCAGAAAGAGTTTAATGGCACTTCATTCCTTGATATTGTGGGGGAAAACAGCCCTAAAGAAAGGCAGGAGGAATTGGTAGGCTTGTGCATGTGAGGAGGGGAAATCACTCACAATGCCCTAAGACTGGAGTAAAACATTCAAAACTGTAGAAGCAGAAGGAATGGGTGAATGTAAGTACAATGAAAATATTTTCCTCCGGTTCCATACAGGGCATGTAGCACAAGGAGATTTTGTTTAGTTTAAACAAGAAGGTGTGACCTCTGCATCAGTTCATCCTGTCTCTCCCTTGCTGACCTCCTGCAGACTACAGCATAAGGAATCTCCTGATTTATCACAGAAGCTGCTGCTTCTCTTGTGCTCCACCATTTTGGCCCAGTGAGCCCTGCAGTACTGAACGCTATAGGGCTATGGTAACATCAGCTTAAAAGGCCCAACCAGCCAGCCTGTGCATGAGTTTGTCAACAACATGGTGTCTTCTCATTGCACTGCACAGTAACATTAGCCCACGGGCCTCCCAAGGCCCTAATCTTTACCTCCATCCTCATACTTATTTTAAATTAGAGACAGGAAAAGCACACAGAACTGACAGATGCAAATCTCCCTGCACCTGCATGAAACATGAGATTCAATCTCTTAAGTGCTGAAAGCAGAGCACTCTGTAGTACATGAACTATTTCAGCAGGAGTTGCCATGTCAGAACTGAAATCCAGCTCCATCCTATCCTGCAGCCTCCAAAGAGACTGAGGCTGCAATACAGTTTTTATTCTCCAGCCCTAAATGTTGCCATGGAGACAGGCACCATGGAAGAGTTCTTGAAATTTTATGTCTATGTGTTGACAGGGGAGGTGCTTGTTACTATCTCAGCAGCATGGGAGAAGTCGCTGACAACAGTCCTTATTTCATCTTTCAAAATATCTTTTAAAATGAGCACTGAGTACCATGCACCTCCTTTTGCAAACAATATGCCAGACAAAAGTGACCCTATGTTGCAAGCGTGGTAGTGATAATAATGCTGTTTCCAGCATTTACTGAGACATACTTTGCTTTTCTAGGTTTTAGGCCACTTTACCAGGGTAAGGTTACTACACCACCCTTTAGCTAGGGCATTCTGTATCACAGGGAAACTGTCACTAGGAGGTTTTATCTGTAAGAGAAAAGACATAATAGAAATGCTTGACATCTCTTAGTCATCTCCATAGAGGATTTACTGTCTCAGCTGCAGTTCTTAAGTTTAGTTGGAGTAGGTGTTGACTATGGCTGGTGAGATACAAAAGAAAAAGCCCAACCTACAGACTAAATCCATCCAAGCTCCCTAACTCTCTCAGAGAGCTGGAAAAATATTTAGGCAGAGGAAATACTGAAGAAGGATGTGGTTATGTTCCTTCCATTCACTGATCTCTTACTTCAGGTCTGGCAACCAACAATTGAAAAGAACTAAAATTTGTCTGTAAATGGTGAACATCCTCACTGTTTTCCGGTGTTGTAGTACTTGTTGTCTTACAGGAAAGAGCCCCTGTAATGAATTGCACCTGACTTTATTGAGTTTCAGGCTGATGTGCTGAGGTACACAACAAGGTATGCTAGGCAGAAGCTCCAGGAATATGCCTATCTAAGTGAATTTCTGGGCCATCTCCCTCAAAGAAACAACATGTTTTCAGCTTGCTTTGCAGTTGCTTTCTAACCAAGCAAAGATAAAATAATTCTTGTTTACTCTGTCAAAATAAAGAGTTCAAGATTTGGTAAAGGTTGGAAGTTACAAAATGACCAACCAACCAATAGCTTTAGAGTCACCCTTAGCTGGATTCTTTCCAGGCTATGCTCAGGCCATCAGCATAGATCTCGCATGCACTTCCTCTGGAGAATGGTCACTGTCTGCACTTACCCACGTCTCTCCCCCTCTCACAACAAAATCAGTGAAAATGCAAACATCGTTGTATGATTGCAGGTCAGAAACTTCTCCTGCTTAGTCTGTTGTCACACTCCAATTACCCAGTGAAATGCAGCATTATTAAAATTGCTTTCATGTTCGTGATTAAGGTCTAGCTTATTATAGTGCAGCAGGGAGGCTTCATTTACATCTGGTGCTTCTTAATTTAACCTGCATTGTGCGCTTACAATTCTTTAAAATTATGTGTCTTAGAAAAGGACAGTTGAGCTTGTGACATCCTAATGTTACAGTGCTCTCAGCTCTGGCATTGCATAGAAGCTAGGAGACATAGATGTAGTGAATTATATATTTTAGGATGGAGAACCTCAAAACATGCAGAAGCCCCTTTGAGTTTCTGTGGGTATTCTCTGACCAAACAAGTGTCCTAATGGCAATGGTACCACATAAAACATGACCGCAGCCACTGTTACTATCCCTTATCTGTGTATGTTATGCCAGGCACCATTCATGACAATGGCCCATGGACAAGGTGCAAGAAGGACAAAGAGCCATGGACATTCCAGCTGTAGATTCCAAGGCGGGTTAGTCAAGTCAGTGGTAAAAGATGGCTGGTGGTACCAGAAGAATACTAGGTAGTATCTATTTTTTCAGGCAGACAGAGAAAACTTTCCTGAGCCTCTGAAGTGTTGGACTTCTCAAGATTCTTTTCAAGGAAATAACTACTTGCCACTACACTTTTCAGACTACTTGAAAGTCCATGTCCTAGAACTTGGTGTTGCAGGTGGCATTTTAGTGGTGATTTTTGTGATGATGAGAATAAATGGGCCTTAATCAGGATCAAGATAATATGAAAGCAGACTTCTTGCTTTCCAGGAGGAAAAAGCTGTTCAGTAAATGGGAAGAACATAACATTGTAGACAAGAAAAGCCTGGAAGTAAGAACACACCATGTAAGGCTGACCTCATCTGAGAAAGCAAGACGGCAGCAAGCCACACAAACACTTGTGTCATAACTATGTAAGTCATCTTTAATGTGATGGACAATGTAGATGGAGTACTATTGTTTGACTAATGCAAGAGATATCACAGCTGCAGCACATCTGAGAATTTCTTCTGCATAGTCAAATATTTTCCAGCTGAATCTACCACCCACACACAGTAGTAAACCACTCCCAAAGACACTGAGCAACCATATGGCTAATGACATAGTAACTGTGCACTCCAGGCACACAGTGCATTCAAACTCGGCATGGCAATCTAATTCTAAGGCTCTCCATTCAAAAAACACACCAAGACCACCCATGCCATGCAGCCTAGAAATTTCTCCACATTCTGTTACAATCCAGGTTATATGCAGTCTCATCTGCTCTGCCAGCACCATTCAGCCAATGCCTTACTACACTCTCATATCAAAAAGAGGATTAACTGAATGTTAAAGCAAAGGAGATTGCTCTCTCCACTTTTTTTTAAAGATGGATAAATATTATCTATGCAAAGAAGATGGTTTTAAGAGGCTGTGTGAAGCACACTATTCCTTACACCTTTCAGAGACCAGATAGCATCTCCACCCTCCTATCCTGACTGCTGCTTAGCTTCTTGACTCCTTTGCTTTCCTGTCCTTCCCCATCACTTCTCCCTCTGCATGGACTCACATCTTCTCTCATTTGAAATCACAACACAGAACTGCAATTATTATTGATAAGAAAATGTCATACTAGGGAATTACTATATAAACACCCATTTCTTTCAGATGATGCCAGTGTAGTCCTAGGAAAGGGGAGAGGCTCAGCCCTAATAAAACTGCATGAAGGTAAAAGCAGTCCTAACACTGCCTGAACTAAATTTGAAACACTGTGTAGAAATGCAGCCAAAAAAACACAGTGCTAGTTTTCTTGCTTTGGGCTGTGAAAAATGCCAGCTAGAAGCCACCTGCCAACTCTGTGAAATAGCAACATGTAAATAAATGTAGTTCTTTGATGGGGACTGTCAGGTAGGAGATATTCAGGGCAGAAATCTTTTCATCTTACCTGCACCTGCCTCCAAATCACCCACAGGTTGTTCAGAAGTGCTCAACATTGAATGTAAACATCAGCAACCTGTCTATTTTGCACTCTGTCTCGGACAGGATATCTTCCTATTCACAGTCCTCCCATCAGCTCATATACATGAAAAGTTTTGAAAGCTTCACACACTGTGATTTTGCAACCCAGACCAGCATGGAAACATTTATTTCCTGTAATACCAGCACAACAACAGAGCTTCTAGCTGAGTTGCTGCAATGGTACCTGTCTTGGGAAGGGAACAGATGGAACATCCCTGTACACAGGAGCAACTAGCAATCTCAGCTGAACTGAGAAAACGGACACAGGTCCTGAGGACCCAGCAGGGGTCTACAGCACTTCACTTAAACACTTAGCGGCTTCTCTTCAGTAAGATAACACACAATAGCAGTTCCTCATTCAGTAAGATCACGCACAATAACAGCTCCTCACCTTAGTCACAGGCAGAGATAGAAGAGCCTGCATAGATCAATGGAGTGTTTATCAAGCCAGGACTTGAACCAGTTCACATGAAATATGAAGGCCATAAGATAACTGGCAGTTTCTGGAGGCCTTATTTCATGTTTCTCCCAACAGGTCAACACGGGAGCTGAACTTCGAGACCAATGGGAGTGCAGATGGAGAGCTGACTCCCCAGGGATGGAGACCACCACTATTTGGTGAGGTAAAAATAATAGAAAGAGCAGTACAGTTCTGATGAGGAAGCAATAACAAGAACTCCCATGTTCTGGTTTTCTTCTAAAGCAAATAAGGGAATTGGAGTGCTGAGAGGTGTCTGGTTGGTTCAGAAATTTGGGAGTTGAGTACAAGGATGATTGCCGCTGTCTCCACTCCTCCTACCCTTTTTCTCCCCTTGTCTGCAAAGAGGACTCCTAAACCCACCCGTGTGGGCTGTGAAGACTCCCTTCCCACTTAACTGCCCTCACCTCTGGCTGCCAACACCCTCCTACATCCCCAGAAAGCAGAAGCACATATCCCGACAACCCCTTCCCTGATGCTGAGAAGGACCAGGCCAGCAAAGGATGGGTTGCACACCCTGCCCTTTCCATCCAGAGTCACAAGCACCAATGCCCCTGCCCAAATTTTCGCTACAGGGCAGCAGGAGCTTCAAGACAGGGGGATGAGGGTCTGGGGTTGCTTATAATCAATTGGCTTCTAATAGCCATTTCCTCTTACCTTGGAATGTGTGGTGAACGTCGGACAACATGGACTGAGTGCACGTCATAGAGGGCTTGCAGAAGGTGCAAGGGACTGCGTGGCTGTGAGTAGTAAGGCTAAGGTTGAAGAAACTGGAAGACTGTAAGCATGGGGATAGCCAAACACAGGAGATTTTAAAGTCTAAAACTTTATAGGTAAAAAAATCCAAGGCAGAATACTATTGTCCAAGGGCACAGGGGACATAGTGCCGAAGAACATCCAATGCTGCAGGCCTGGGATGGACCTTCTCACCTTTAGACAGTTATTTCTCAGAGTAACCATTTCTCTCCCATTCACTGCTCCAGCAGCAGAAAAAAAACTTTTCCCCTCCCTTTGCTGCATCAAACCTTTGAGTACTGCATACACAGATACGTGTTTTTCAGATCATACCTAGCAGTTTCTAGTACACAGAAAAGTCTTCAGCAGGGCTTACAGCTCTTTAGAGGAACACTAAACTGTTTCTCTGTCCTGCTATAAGCTATATGCTGTGGCTACACTGAATGAGGCGAAGTGTGCTACAGGGAAGGTGTTCTCCTCCCAGAGATAATCTCTGAAGCTGTACTTATAAAGTCTGCATTGCCTTTCCACTAACTTCCTTCCAGCCTCCGTGTGACCTTCTAGGTTCTTCTTAGTACTTATGCAATGAAAGTTTCTGCAGACATATTTTTTTTTCTCAATCATTGCTACCCTGAGAGGTCATATTTCTGATATTTCTGCTACTTCAATTCCCTAAACCTGTAAGACTTCCTGCTCCCATATGAATGTTTTCCCTGGTCTGATCTGCAGAGGTGTTTGTCTGGCCTTCCAGTCACTTTTAGGGTGTAGCTCACGTTAGCTATTTTAGATGCCTACAACAGGAAGATAACTGAGAGGTGAAGGTAATTATTTCTTTTCATTGATAAACAGTGAGATTAGAAGATCCAGTTCAAATGGTGATGTCCACCCATGCACAGTACCTTCAGACAGGTGAATCAAATCCTGCCCTACTCAGACAGTGATGGGGATGGTGAAACTTATCTAAGGGCACTACAGTAAGCGCTCCTTGAGCCCAGCCAGTGCTGTGGACTTTGATGAGTGTCCTTTGCACACACTTCCTTGAGTTTATCATCCTTGCTTGGTTGTGTCAAATTCTAAACAGAAAGCTGGTACATATACTTAACCCCCCAAATCCCAGTAAAGATATCTTGATCATACTTCCAGACAGCATGACTCCTCACAGGAATGATGCAAAGTCTGCAAAATAAGGACTATCCCAACCTTCCAGGAGTTTTAGAGTGGTTAGTCATCTCTCTACTTTTCCTTATGTTTTGACATTACAAGCTATGATGGCTGTAGACGTTGCACAAAATAGATGCCCAGCATTCCAAATGTAATGTATTCAACCTTCCTACAGCAGGCCATATTGTGAAAACAAATTTTTTCATTATGCAGACCTTTACAGGTTGGACGCTTTTAGAATGGCTTCGGGATTTGAGTCCAATCAGCTTCAAAGAATGATAAATGTGGAATGTTTATCTGATTTGGCCAGCAGGTGGAGATAGACAAGAACATGCTGTCTGTGGGCTAGCTCATTTACCCGTGCAGATATGTTTGTTCAATAAAGAGTTGCCCCACTTCTTTCATTACAGTTTTTTTCTAACATATTTTTCTGGGTAAGGACACTGTCTCATAAATTCTATTTCCTTCCAGTTAAGTACCAATTTCCTTGTGTTTATCATGTAAAGACAATGAAAATCAGATCACTCTCAGTGGAAATGCTAGTAAGGTCAGATAAGACACAAGACCAATAATCACAATGTAGAAGGGCACTAAATGTTGTAAGCAGCTGACAGAATAATAGTGGCAGGTTCTGCTGTATTTTGAAGGCTCGTAAGAATCATCACGTTACTTCCCCCTAAAATCCCATTGGCTCCCAGGTTTGGGAATGCATATCTTGAGTTCCCTTGTCTGAATAGCTCAAGCACCAAGAGCAGAAAGCCTATTTAATCTAACAAAGGCCTCTGCATTTTGTGAGGAAGGACACAAATGGTGACAGCCAGTTGGAGCAGCAGGGGTGGTGCAGTGCTGGTCATGTTTGGAAAGGCAATTTGTCGAACTGGACTGGCCATCCAACACTTCCTATCTTCAGGAGGAAGGAGCAGAACTACACAAAAGATTCAGGGTGAGGAGCAGTATAGAACCTCACTGCACCAAAATTTGTATAGCTTTTATTCCCTGACCTTCTTCAAAGCCTATGTTCCCTCCAGGATTCTGTCTGTGCACCCATCCCAGCAGATCAACTGCAAGGTGTGGAGCCCACCAGTGCTGCTGTCCTGGATGCAGGACCACTGACTAATCCTGCCTTTTTTAAGGGAGCAGGAGGGCAGGACTGTCCAGGGAGGATGAGGATCTGCCCCAAACCATAGTGGGAATTTTCAGCACATGTACACGTAAGGACACATGACGTGAAGCACAGCAAATGTTCTTCTCAACTTATATTAAGGTTCTTTCTGACTTAGAGGAGCAGGAAAAGCAAAACAGCAGTTGTATGCCAATAGTGTAGCTATATATGATGTATTTAAAAATCTTGGAAACCCAACAATATTGAATAAAAAACAACTCCCATGTGAGTACCAGGCATTTGTCATCCTCTACATTAATATTTTCATTTAGGTTAGGCTTTACAGACTGAAAAAACCGGCCTGACAGGGATTTTAAGAAGTCATTTGGTCCCTGCTGTACTCCAAACCAAGGCCAACATGACTTTTCACAGTTTTGTGCCACCTACTTTTACAGATCTGCAGTGACACTGAAACCCAGGCAACTCCCTGCTCCCACACTCCACTAGCTTAAGAGAGCCAGGAAGAGTTAGGGTTGTCCTCATTGCAACTGACACGTTACTGTATCCTCTAGTCACCACAAGCACTGCAAAACAGCCTACTTTCATGTCCTCATTCATATCTTCACTTTCTTAGGGCAAATAGACCCAATCTCTTCACATGTGCCCACAGGCCATGTTTTCCACATCTCTCATCATTCTCAACACTCTTTTCTGGACTTTATACAACTGGCTTACATTTTTCCTGAAGTGTGGAGCTCAAACAAGATAAAATATTCTAGCTGAGGCTTCATAATTTCCTTGTAAAGTTGAAGGAATACTTTCATGCCTCACAAACAACACTCCTATTTTATACAATGGAAAATGCTGTCTGCTTTTCTAATAGCACAACCCTGCTGATTTGATTTCAGATCCTCAAGAGCTCCTACATCTTTGTCTGTGAGCTGCTCCATTGCCAGCCTTTGTCACTTAATTATTTCTGATGAAATCTCCAATCTTACGCACATCTTTATCGAACAGCTTCTTACACTTTCAGCATGTGTCCTCAGTTGCAGGATGATTCTGAATTCTGAGCTTGTTCTGTGCAGAACACGATGTTCTCTCCCAGCTTCATTTAAAGTTAACATTTGAATAAGTACTCTCAATGTCAACATGCCATTCATTTCTGGAAATACTGACTAGAGAGAAGCCTAGGGAATTCCCTGCAGGATTTCCTTCTGTGCAAACTTCCCTTTGACAAGGGACCATTGAGAACTGCTCTTTGAGTATGATCTGCCAAGCAGTTCTGCACTACCTTCATAGTTATTTATGATCCCTTTCCCCTTAATTTGCTTTCCCTCTAGCCAGCTTCCAATTTGTCTTTGCTATTTTTAAGACTCTCTGTAAAAGAGCGGCCCTGCTGCAAATGGAGTCTTTGCTCACAGCCCTGCCCTGCCTTGAGGATGCATAAATGTTTAGCCACAATCCCCCAATCCATCTGAGAGGGTGCATACCTCATCTGATCACTTCTTGTTGATGATGGAAGTGCTAAAACTGCTGTAACCTTGCCAAGAAAGCCTGCTTTTGCCAGCATTCACCTTCTGTAAGGTGATGATTCCCTCTGCAACTCCTCAACACAGCGTGTCATGGAAGTTTTGTGCTCTTACCCATCCCAGGGCTCAGCCACAGCCCTGAATTTCGAGAATGGTCCCAACCTACTACACTTTAGGATATGCCTCCTAGTGACTCACTGGGCAACTGGTTGAGCACATAGGACAGCTGGAGTGCTGTAGAGAAGGACATGCCACTCAGGGGATGTCCACATAAAATATTTAAATGAATAGACAGTGAACTCAGTGCCTGGAGCTTCCACATATGGTTAGCATATGGCTGAGTTAAGTGACTGTATTCTACCTCATGCATGAGAGACAATATAATGGAAAGGACAAACAGAGGGAGTGTGCATGATAGGAATGCATAAGGGATATGTATATAAACAAAGCAGAAGCTTTGGGCTCTTCATGGGCATCAGGCTACAGGAGACCCAGCAGAGTGCCTTTCAACCAAAAATGCAATGTTAACATTTTTTACCTAACATCAGCCTTGAAGAAAATAAAACAAACAAAAAAAGCCACTGTGTAACACTAGCATTTGGCTGAGTTTTGTTGTAGGCCAAGTCTGGTATCTCTGGACTCTGGCAGAGGTGGGATTAAAGATAGCTCCTGCAGCAGTATGCTGTAGCCAGAGGCCAAGCAGCTGCATCCTTGGATGGAATTGGTTGCGCAGGCTCCCCAGGGTGTGTATGGAACATGAGCGATAGTCAAACGAACTGCTAGCAGGGCTCTCCAGCTGAGGAGAGCTGAGGATGTTCCTGGATGCTCTGTCATGGGGATGCGGCTGCCCGTCCTTCCACTCACTTTCTGGCTGCTTTTCCTTGATATCACTACCTGTGAAAGCACCTTCCACTCTGTCCACTGAGCAGCTGTTTGCTTTTCCTAGTTATTATTAGTTTCTCCTCTCAAATTTCTGCATGACTGGGCTGAAGTAGATAATCTCTTCCCTCTGTTTCAGCTTCACTGCCTAGCTCAGCCTCAGTGGGTAGGAGAGGCACAGAGAAATAACACAGAACCTGTGGTAGGAGGGATATTATAAGTTAATTAAGAGAAAACACTAACTTCAGTTTTCACAGCAGCCAGAGACACCTGCTGTAAGCTAGGAGAACACCCTGTCATATTCTCTGAAATCATTTACTCCCTCACCAAGTGGAGTTCAGACCAGGGTTGAGATATAGAAATCCCTTTGTGGATTTAAAGATTAAAGAAAGGAAAAAGAAAAGTCTACATAAAGTACAACCCACTATAACAAAGCTAAAGTTGTACAGTCTCTTCAGACAATTTTGGTGCTTCAGCACCTGGAGAAGACACCCTTGCTATGACGGGGTGATTCTGATCCTGATCCAGATTCTATACATGAAAGAAACGCCACAGGACATTTCAGAGGAGCTAGGGAGTGAACCTTTGGTGAACCACAGATAGCGACTGCAGAGGCCTTCCCAGGACAATTTCATGATTCTTCCTGTTGAACAAGAAGCTTTGTGAAACCTGATAACAGGAGACATGAGACATACACAGGGACACACCTACACTGCTCTGAAGTCAGAGCCTTCACTTTGGGACTGAAAACTGAAGTCCTCTCTGACAGAAGGCTACAAATAGAGGAGAAAAAAACTAATTTTTCAGTACACTGCAGTGTAACAAGGCCCCTATAAACCTTTATAATCCAAGTATATGTCATAGTGTTTTGCTGCATGTCAGAGGATCCATACCTTTGGTGCCAGCTCTTTACCATGCAGCAGAAGGCTCTGAGAGGACTGAGTAGAAAGTGTACTAATTGAGATTCTCCTGACTGAAACATCTACTGTAACCTTCAATGAACAATGCCTTGGTGTCATCCATTTGTCTAAAACTCACCTTCCAGTGCAGCTATGTTAACATACAATTCTAATGTAATACTTTATTCACAACATCTAGTTTCAGCAAAGCAGTTACAGATGCCTGTGAAAGACAGAAGTAAAAAAGAAAGGAAAACCACAATTAAACCACTTAGAGTAAAAATAACCCAGAAATTTCTCTCTCATTCCCTTATCACTCTGGAATACTGTCCTCTCCTGGCAGGGTGGTACACAGCTTCCTAAGCATACCTTATACCTTGCTGTATCTATTAAGGAGATCCCTTCACAAGAAAGCCTGCATCAAAATTTGTGAAGAGTTTTGAAGAGGCCTTGAAACACTTTCTTATTGTTCATCTTAATAAAAAGACAACTGGTTCCTGGGAGATCTGAAAAATGGTTACAACCTCACTAGCCAAGTGTTTTGCATCTGCTGCCATTGTTGGTAATGGTGAGAAAAACACCTTTAACCATATGGATGAAACTGAAAGCCAACCAGGAACATGTCCACTTCCTAGAAATATAGCTACTGGCCTCTAAGTTACTGTACTTGTGAAACTTAACAGTGATGTCTCTCTCAAACACTCCAGCATACGTTCATCATTTGGTAATAGCTACAATAAAGGGAGACCAATTTAGGAGTGCATCTTCACAAAAGAAGAAACCTTGATGGAAAAGAGACCTAGATCCTACTGCTGAAACAATGGTGCCAAGAAGGCAAAGTAGGAAGGAGGTACATGAAACTGTGACAGAAATGTATGCTGGCACCATGTCGCCATTACAAATATTGTCAGTCTTTATCTGGATACTGCCAGCAGCAGCTGCAGCAGTTACAGGACAAACAAGCAGTTAAGACAAGTGAGCAGGTGTAGTCAGTGAGATGTCCAGTCTATGAAACTTATTATAAACATTAACTATGCCAATACAGATCTGCCACACAGCAAAGATGGGGACTGCAGTTTTATAGCATATTGTCTTTTACTTATGCTTTGGCTCAAAGCCAAAGAATACTTTCTGAGTGTTAAGGTACAATCCCACTGTTAAACAAGCCTCACATGCCAAATGTGACTTTGTGTTGACTACATGGCTCAGCAGCTCCAACTCTGCAGCACAGTCAAGGAATAAAGTGCATATACAACATGAGACTGGACGATCTGTCTATGGACAGTCCTGCACTACCAGTTTTGGAGGGACAAAGGTCAGAGCCAATTAGTCAGATTTAATCAAAACACTGTACTGACAGCTGCTTAATCCAAGGCTGGATGAGGCTTCATCACATGCTTCAACAGAAAGTTCTAGAGATTGCATCCATCTTCTGCTTTGTCTGAGGCCTAAATGACACCACAGGGGACACTTTCTTGGCAAATAATTCACCTTGAGGAAGCACAGACATTGTCAATGTGAATCTGACAATGCAATATAGCCCAGCTAGAGCAAAAAAAAACCTCCCAGGCAAGATCATCAAACTGCCAAAACTAGCAAACATTAACATCCACACAGATAGACAACTTTCAGGCAGCAGCATATTCTAACTGAGCAAACTGAAAGGAACTGAGCTGGCCAAGAACACCAGCTAAACTGGAGTGATGGACGGGTGATGTACAGTGCCCCTGTACATGCCGTAGGGCATGTACACAGAAATCTCCCTTCTATCCTCTCTTCTATTCTGTTACTCTGAAAGCCATATTCCTTGCTGCCTAGCAATCCCATTGCAGTAGGTGAGACAGGAATTTGCAAATAGCAGGACAGGTTGGAAGCGAGAAGTCTCTAGCCCAGCTGTTCACTCTGAGCAGTATCGCTGCCAACAACAGATAATGTCAGCCACAACCTTGTCTAGCCATCTGAAAACATCCAAGGATGAAGATTCTACCACCTCCGTGGTCTGCTTCTGCCAGGGCTACCCTGACTTCTTAGTGAAAACTTGATTTCCAGCCCTTAACTTCTGAAGCAGGCTGTGGCTATTGTCTTTTCCTATATCACCTGTAACTTTTGTGAGGATAGTAAAAAGCTGTCTGAGACTACGTGGAAACAGTTCAGGCCATCTGCTTTTCTGGGATAGGGTTACTGTGACAAGAGTGTTTATTGCATGAAAACCAGGCTCTGCTTCTTACTGCTTTTTCTGACCTCAAGCCAATGCATGTGAGTAAGGGTCCATTGCCATGCTGGCTCAGGACTGAGCTTAATCACCACCTTATCCACCTCTGAATTGCAACGGGGACAGGGTATCTAACTCCTACTGACCTCCCCAGCCATGCAGGGGATGTTGTCAATGAACCAAAGCACACCGTGCTTCAAAGTGAAGGTGTTTTATGGTAATTATATATGAGTGTTTAATGGTAATGTGACTTCTGCAGGGTCCTATGAGATGTCAGTACATAAAACCAAGGTAAATAATGACTTGGCAGACTTGTAAGCCAAAGGCTTCTTCAGCTAAATAGATCAGTCACTGAACGGACCATGAGGCTCACTGTGACAGCCCATGGCTCTTCCTTGCCCTCACAGTGAGTCAGAAAGAGGAACGTCAATGGTGATTCCTGGTGGATTTGACTATGTTATGAACACAGCGAACTCTTGCCGTCCTCTCCTCCCCTGTCATTCTGTCATTCTTTCTGCTTCAGAAATCTGGTTTTGCTGGTCACAAGTCCCTGTTTTGCAATGCTGTTATAAGCTCATGACCAGAGAAGGTAGATAGTGTAAGTCAAAAGTGGTACAAGTCTAACAGTTCTTGAGCAGTTTATAAGATTGTGAGTTAAGTCTGTTACCCTACTAGCAAGACAGTGAATTAAAGACTGAAATATAGACTGAAAAGTCTATCTTTGATATCCCACTGCACAGCCTTTTCTTTTATCTCCACAGGGAAGGTGACTCTGACTTAAGCAACTTTTCAATTAACTACTTATGTTTTCCTCTAAAGGTGATATGTGACATTCTATTAAATAACTCTACATATGTGTACATATATAGATACACATATCTGCAGCTGAAGGAAAAAGAAATAAAGAATGTGATAAAAATTAAATCATTACAGTATTTTATATTCTGAATCATTTACGGCAGAGTTGTTTCTACTTTACATTACCTATCTTTTATAAAAGCTTCAGATATCTTCTAATGGTCAGAATTAACATGAGAGAGGACCAGAACACTAGATTTAGTTACATTATTTCCTTCATATGGTGGCAGGGTCATATATTCATTTCTTTGACTCACTAGGTGTAGCTAGCCATCAAAATTAACTTGAGAGACAACTTCCTGCAGCAGATTTCTGCAGGTAGTGTGACACATCTACTGGAGCCTCCACTTACCATTTGTGAAGGTGTTCACATAGTACCTGCGGCCCTGGGGAGACATATAGCTCTGCCAGCCTGGGGGAAGATGGCCATTCAAGGTATCTTCTCCTGGCTGAGTAGTTGCCTTTCTGGGTTTCTGCTGAGGACCAAAAAAAAAAAAAAAAAAAAAAAAAAAAAAAAGAAAAAACACGATCTTTTAAGTCAATATCTAGATAATTTAAAATCTAACCAGACACACATCTGGAAAGAGACCATATGGTTTAGCATTCTAGAGACTGCAAAACACCCAAAGACTTTCAGTCCATTTCTCTCCTTATCTGTCCTAGTTTCATCCAGAACATGATTTATATCCTAGAAATCTTCCCTTGGAGCACTGGGTGCACAGAACATCCTTTGGGAGAGAAATGAAACCCCTCTGTATTTGATGTTCCATGAGCACCCGGACTTGTCCAAGAAAAGCATTCTTGTTAAACAATAAAACTTGAAGCAGAGAATAATCAAGTGCCTGAGAAAGAAAGACATGCATGTGGCACTCTCATTCATTTCATGTAGACATACTGGCAGGTCAAAGTGCTGGTCATAAAGGTGCTGTCCCAATTTAATTTACAGGGGCATCATCACCTTCAGACATTGTGAAGATGAAACACTGCAGATGCCTGTTGCCTATAGGAACAACATGCTGAAGTACATTTATCAGTATGATGATTATACACCGATAATGGAAGTAATTATCAGTGCATACATTACTGATCCAGATGTAATCTGGATCCACATCATCCAGTGACTATCATCCTGATTGTTAGGATCCAGATCACCATGAGTGATCCAGACCATTAGGAACAGCAGGAGATAAGCATCATGCTGTCACCTGCTCTCCAGGCACACAAAGAACTGCTATGAGGGTTCAAGTGCCACCTCAGCTGTACATCTCTTCACCAATTCAGTTGCAAGCCTCAGTGTGCTGGGGTTCAGGCTGCAAGGAAAAGAAAGAGGTGAAGCTGAAGTGCAAGTAACTGTCTGCACCACATTGCATCACCTGGTGATATCACTGCTTCCAAGCGGCTCCAGTGGTTCCTTGGAAGCTAGGGAGTTACAGCAGCTGTGAGAATAGCAAAGAGGGTTTCATCACAAAGATGGCTTGAAGCCCTGTCTGGTCCCTTCAACCAGGGACACTGAATAAGGCCAAGCTGGGAAAATAAGATACATGGGCAAAGACTGCCAGTTGCAGCCTCGTAGGGCTGCAGCTATGAACCCAACAGCTTCCTCCTGGCTCACATCTAGAGAGCTTCACCCTGTCTTCCCCTAATCCCTAAGGCAAACCAGGCATATACTGATTTTTGTTTGTTTGTTTGTTTATTTGCATTGCCCTCAAAGGAAGAAATATAAGAAAGCAAGGAAAAATGTGTGAAATGCAATCATTTATTCCATGGAAGCAAATCTCCTTCCAGGACATGCCTTCTGATATTGTGGAGGACAGGTCAGAAATGACTGCACTAAACTCACAAGCAGCCACATTCAGAGGGCAGGCAGACCTTCAGCTTCTGCACACAACATTCAAACATTGACAGACATATGAATATTACTGTCAGAGAAAGAAACAAATAAACAAACAGAACAACAAAAAAACATGTTGTGTCCTTCTACAATTCATATTCTGAGTGAAATTCCAAATCTGCTCCAACCCAGAATAAACAGCACATTTAATGGTTTTGGAGCCAAATGTCTATTTTCTGTTTCTTTTCAGTTTGAGAAAACTGATTACAATGGCTCTGAAGGAGCAGCAAACTAAAGAATGATCTTCCATTTATGCCTCATCAGGCATTCTTGCACAGGCAGGTCACAGGCTGCAAGGCAGCTGTATGGACCCAAGTCCAGCGCGAGATAACCACTACCTCCACACTGCAGCACAGATTGTGCCTATGCTGATTCAGATTTTAGCTCCTCTCCTAAGCAGAGATACAGCCTGGGAGACTCAGCTGACCCAACATGAATTTGACAAGTTAGCTAGGCAGATACTAAGGGACTCTATAAGGTGTATGACTCACATGTCTATTCTGCATACCTATGGCTAGCACAGTGGTGATCGGTAAGATCTTTGTCATCTAATCCTATCTCCTGCTCTTCTGCTCTCTGAGGTTCAATTAAATCAATTTACATCTCTGTATCTGTATCTGTTATCACCCTGCTTTATATGTGAGAAAGCAGAAGCTTTCACAGTTTATGCTGCTATTTGATATTTACTTTTTGCTGATCCCAGCTTAGGATGCAAGGGAAAAAACCTCTCACACGTTAGCTGGTCCAAAGGCACATGTTCTTATTGTTGTTATACTATTGCCTAGAAATGTACTAAATGAAATTCCCATCTCAATGAAACTAGCACAGCTATGCCTATTCTACTGTGACCATATGGACTGGATCCCTCCATACATGCCATGGAAACACTTCCGTGTTTCGTAAAGCTTTCTGTGAAAGCTCTAAATCCTATTGAAAACACTAAATATATGTATATGAATATGAATATATGAAAACACTAAAGTTCATGGATATGACAGAAAAATTGGTATCCCTGTTTTATCTCTGAGGTATCTTGAGTTCTTCTCCAACATGATGGGTGTTTACAGAATTGTCTTTTTCACTAAGGAATGAGACTTCTAACAATTCCAACAAACGCATACTTATTTCCAGTTCCTTACAGCCATTTACTGGCACCACCAAAAGGACTTGCTCACACAGCTACGGCACCTGCAGTACGGACTCAATGTCCAGCAACATCTTTTGTTTGATTTAATTCTCAATCAAGACTGAAAATAATTCACTGCAGGCTCCCCAGGCACAATGTCTCCGGAAGCATCCCACTGCTCATGCAGGTGATGCAGACCAGTGGCTGTGTCTATGGCACTGACCATGTACTCTTCTCAAGCAAATCTTACAAACAAAAGCATTTTTGTGCAAGCTGACTTTGGGTCCTTCTCAGTTTGTGTGCTCTTTCCTGCCATATAGAGGAGCTTTTTCATCTCATGTCTCTCTCAGACACCCCTTTGCACAGCCTTACCTAATGGGAACATTGGGAATTAAAAAGGACTCTTGGAAAGAGTGTGTCTTACCAGTGCAGTAACTTTATTAACGTCTAAGAAGACATCTGGCTGATTTCTGTCTCCAGGACTACCTCCTGAGGGGCTGTACTTGCACCTTACCCATACACAGTCCTTATTCAAAGCATGGGTAGGTTTGGTGAGAAAGCCAGGGCTGAAGGACATTCAGAGGTTCAAGGTCAATGAACATATGCAGGGAAGGTCAAAACAGAAGGGAAAGAGAGATAGTTCCTGACTATTTTTTTGAACCACAAAACCTCTCTCTCCCAACACATTCCAAGGGACAGCACAGAGTAATGCTCCAGGGGCAGCTCCTGAACTCTCTCCATCACAGGATTAATGACCCCCATTGTTGTTTAAAAAAGCATACTGAATAAAATTGAAATTCCACAGCCTAGAAGACAAAGTTACACCAAAAAAGCACACAAGCACTATGTTTCACAGTTAATAATTCTATTTTGGAGTTACTGTCTCACCATTGCTTCTGATTCTGCAAATGCTTAAGTGCTGAGGGCACAATAGTCCCTGTGAATGATGGTCAAGAGGACTGAATATAAGGAAAACTCCAGCACTGCCAAATCCAGCAGTTCTAGTAAACAATGGAACATTGGTCTGCTTGAATGTATCTGAACTACGGATATGTGGATCTCTTTCATTTGTTTTAGGGAGCAATATGATTCCAAACAGTAGCTCACTATTGTGCAGTATTTTACTCCACCATAGGGACTGCAGAAGAACCTCTGGATACTAACTATAGTGGATACTAACTATAATAGTTAGGAGTCCCTAACTCCTCCCAGAGCAGTCCTCTCATGCACACAATCCCACTCCTGTGGTGGCTCTGCTCCAATGTGATACTCTATGGGGTAAAAAGGAACTGAAAATGGCACAAGGAAGGAATGAAGAAACAAAACCCGGTTTCGTCCTCTACTCCTCACCACCCTACACTCTAGGAGAGATCTGGGATACATTGTGTGGGGCTGTGGCATATGGGGCTGGCCTATAAAATGCATCATAGTTCATAGTTTTGGCACACTCCTTTTAGGAATGAGTGTGCTGTGAAGGCCATGGGGGCAGCACACTGTCCCTCCTCTGCCAAAAGAAGAGATCAGTGTCACAGTAGAGAGTTTCTCACTCTGTTTTGCTTGGCAAACACAATCCTGTCCTATCCAGACCCTCTGCATTCCCTTTTTCCAGCATCAGCACAGCTAAATTTGGACCATATTTACACACCCACATGGGAGGAGTTCAGACTAACCTGTATGTAATGAGAGGCAATCCTGCTCCAGCCCGAGGAGACCAGACAGGCGAGGCCACAAGGCAGCACAGAAACAGGAGGTGACCAGCAGATGGCGTTCAAGAGCCCAACTCCAAAGCTGGCAATGACACTCTTCAAACCTCCCCAAGCCCAGCTTCCACCAGAACACACCCTGTGCCCCTTCCACGTATCACAAGAAGAGAGGCACATGTGCTTGCACGCCTCTTCCTTGAACAGCTTGGCAGGACTGTGCTATTACTTTGATCTCTTGTTACTATTTTTAGGAGAATTATTGCCATGATAGTTTAAGAGAACTGTAAATCATAATAGAGGACAATCTACACAGAGAAGAGGTTTCATTTTTAGCAGAGAGCGTTATGAACCTGCAGACAAAGACAGAACAGCTGATAATTACTGGAACTTGCAACTAGACAGGCTCAGATTGAAAAGAATCTTTCAGTCATGAAGGTAATTGTCAACTGGAATGGCTTACCAGGAGGCTGTTCACTTCTTGTAGTTCCTCCATCAAGATTAAGTGCCTCTTTCTAGATCTGCTCTATTCCAATCAGAGAAAAAAGATGGAACCCTGAATCCCCTTGAGGTGGCTGTGCAGAAGCTCCGGCTGAGTGGACCAGCAATCCCTTCTGGCTTTCAAACCTTGCAACTCCCACAGTGCGTTTGAGCTAAGAGAAACACTTAGGCCACTCCCCTGTGTCATTTCTGGGAGTGTCACCAGCCTCTACATGGTGGTGGACAGGCAGATTTGGACCTGAAAAGGATGTCTGCAACACACCATAGAGGAAACAGGAAATGTGAACAATGTGAATAGAGAGGGAAATGTGTGAACCCAGTAAAATCCTTCTGCATCTGTATTTGGAGCCTAGAAAAGAGACCCAGTATCTCTCAAAACATTAAAAACCAAGAACACAAGCACTTCCCTCCTACAAGATTTTCTAGAATCAGAAGTCCATACTGCAGGGATACATACAATGGTAGACAAGAGCCACCTGCCCAGGCCTCGCGACAAGCAATGGAAGCAATGGTTTTCATTTGTTGTCTGCAGAAGCACAGGGACAGGAGTCTTCTGGTGTATGCACAACAAAGAGGAACCAGAAATTTGCAGCAAATACAAAAGGAAGCCCAAAGCAGAGTGGGCACTGGAGCTATTCAGCACCAAAGCACGTACCAGAGAGCTAGCAAAGGTGAGCGTAAGAAATAAGAGCAGATCTACTGGGTCAACCCACCTAACCCAGGACTACAGCACTGACAAAGAGGCAGAAGGATGTGCTTTTTAAGGCACAGCACATGAATCTGTCCACTACCCATTCCCGCAGCATTCACAGGCATTGGATTAGTGATGTCAGAGCAGCCACCCCAAAGCATCACAACCTACTCAGAAGCTGCAGTCTTGACCATGAAACACACTGTTTCATGGCTTTCTCTGCTGTTACACACATATTGCTTAGAAGCATTCCTGAAGAGAATGAGAAGTGGGTTAGACATCCCAGAGGCTCCACACAAAAAAGACCACCAGTCATGGCCTGCACGTGGAAGCCCTAGCTACTTGTTGTTTAGGTCAGCCAGCTCAGAAGAGGGCATGCAGGTCCAGCAGGGAGGCAATGATACACTGGCAGTGGCAATGCCTCCTCTGCCCAGCTCTTCTGACTTTCTGACTGCTTTGTTTTACTTTTCTTTCTCTTCTTGATCAAGTTAGCAGCAGCCCAACTCACCCTGTTCCTTTGCAGACCGTGGGGCAATGTGATCCACTCCCAGTAGTGGAAAAGAAGAAAATGAAGAGGGGTTTTATGCAGC
Source organism: Cygnus atratus (assembly GCF_013377495.2). Taxonomy (NCBI): domain Eukaryota; kingdom Metazoa; phylum Chordata; class Aves; order Anseriformes; family Anatidae; genus Cygnus; species Cygnus atratus. The sequence goes on from NC_066379.1 coordinate 221,896, forward strand.
TAAGAGAGGAAACAGAGAATGAAGGGCCCACACACATCAGTCCATCCTATGCTGAGTGACCCCCTGAGTTCAGCCTTGCTCAACAGAGGAAAATCACTTCCCATTTTCAAACTGCAGGAAATCCCCTTTCCCCTTCAAAGACGGATCCAAGGGAGGAAACATCTGTGCACTTAAAAGCCTGAGCTCTCTGGAGATGTGTTTGCACTCTGGCAGAGTACAGCCCAGTGGTTCTCCCAAACACACAACCCAAGGTAAGACAAAACAATCCCAAAACCACAAATGCAGGCCCTGAGCAATCTGATCAAAGACCTCCAAAAGGGCTGGACCAAAGGCCTCTAAAAGTCCCTTTCAATTTAAATTATTCTATGATTTTATGGTCTTATTACAACAGAGCACCCAGCCTCAAAGCAAATCAAGAGGATGACTCTAGCTTTGAGAAAGGTAAGAATTAAATGCAGTGTTACCTGCTGCTGCCACTTGCTTGGAGACACACTGCACTTCTGCTGCAGTGTCAAAGTAGAAAGAAAAGCTACAAAGCCTTGTTAAGCAGCTCCCCTGCAATGTCCTGCCTGGTGTTGGAGTATCACTGGTAATGGAGAATAGACAGAAAAAATGCAGTGGAAACTGCAAGAAGCAATGCAGGTACACAGCAGAGAAAAGCTGCCACAACATAAGCGTGCATCACAACAGTCCCCTGTTCTCTGGGGGGAAAAGCTTACCCTGTAATGACATTAGTAAGCTGATACTTCTGTCTAACTGCAGTTTTCATAAATACCAAACTTGGCAAATGTATGTGTCTACTCGAGGGTGTGAAACAGAAATAAGGTCGATATGGTGAAGCCAAAGAGCTAGGGTCTGTGTTTGAAGGCAACTGATGCTGTAAACAGGACTGCTAGTGTGACAAGTCCACAGAAAACACTCAGCAGCAGCAATGCTTACATTGAGATCTGTATCTATCCTGAGTTTGACATGAAGATCCCAGCGCTAGGAAGTGCCCCATACAGCCTCCTCAGGCTCGGCACAGGCACAGACACACTAACTCATGCCCTGGTAAAGTGAAATATCCGGTGCACCTCTGAATCCCTCCAGCATTACCCACAATCTCTCTCTCTAGTACGTTGAGTCATCCCGTGTTTTGTTCATTTTTATGCAATCTTTCTTGCTCAACATTTGGTTTCCATGGTGTCACGTACACTGTGTGAAACAGATTTATATTTAGAAAGTGGAACGGGTCATATGAGCTCTCCCAGTTGTTATGGCAACCAACACAACTCCTAGTTCAGCTGAATCTAACAGCACAGGTCTACTGGGGATAAGTTGCCCTCCCTGGGTGGTCCTGCAGACACCGTTTCTGCAGCAGAAACTCAAGAGAGATTGCAATGCAAACATGGCCACTGCCTCCCCCCCTCCCCCAACCCCCCCCCGACCCTGCAGCCCAGCTGATGGCCTTCTTCTTCTTTGAATACCATGCCTCATCCTTGGTCACCTTCTGTAACACCACCCACTTTCGAAGAGAAAAAGTCCTTTTGCCTGTACCAAGTGCTAGGGCATCTCAGTGTTTCTTGTGTCAGCAGATTGGAGCCGTGTACATACCCCACATGTCAGTGTAACAGGACAGCTCTCATTTTTCTCTTCTCAAAAAAAATCCCTTGCCCTGATAACTCTCCTCCATGCCACCCTAAACTCTTCTTCATCCCTTGTCCTCCTAAATAACATCAGCATCTCTGTGCAGCTGCTGTTTCCTCAGATGAGCTCTCCATCACCTTCCCACCAACCCCATACAGCTGTGACACTCCACTGGAGGACCACGGAGTGAGTTCCTGTGGACAGCTTTCCGCTCTGGGGTGAACTCTCCTAAAGCTCTGCACACCCATTTCCCATTTGGCTCTGAAGTCCAGCACTATCTTGCTCACTGTGGGCTTGCTCTCCCAGCCAGACCCACAGCTGCCAGAATTCCTCTCCTCTCCCACCCAGGTCCCTGGATGTGGTACAGTTGTGCCCAGAACTCTGCTTTAAGCTAAGATCCACTGAAGAGCACTGTGCTTGCAGGCAATTTGTCTTCTGGGACTGGTATACTCGCCTCTGCCAGCACCCTACACTTGAGAAAAGCAAACTGTTTCTGAAGGATACATGACCCGGGCTCACAGGCTGCGTGATGTTTTGTGGCTTGGTGCTATGTGAGAGACCAAAACAGGTGGGAAGTAAATGCTATGGTCCATGAACCCCTCCTAGACACTTTCAAAACAGGGGCTGTCAAGCCAGAGTTGATAAAGCCAAGTCACTCCAGTGCAGCTCAGTCTTCTCCCTTCCTTCTAAACGTGCATCTGGTGCACAAAGTCACATAAGAGGCCAAACCAGAAGAAGCCACAGCAGTGAGCTGCAGCTGAGCCTGTCTCATGAGACCCATGGCACCAAGTCTGGTCCAGATCCTGCTGCACACAGAGGTCACTCCCCTGCAAAGCAGCAGTTCAAGAAGGTACTTGGCAACAACTATAAATTTGCTGGCTGAAGAGAATGAAGCTGGGTATCATTAAGATTAGGTTGGAAAAGACATCCAAGATCATCTGGTCCAACCATCCCCCTACCACCAATGTCACCCATTAAACCACATCCCTAACTACCAAGTCCAACCATTCCTTAAACACTCCCAGGGACAGTGACTCCACCACCTCCCTGGGCAACCCGTTCCAATGCTTGACTACCGTTTCTGAGAATAAATTTCTCCTAATTTCCAACCTGAACCTCCCTAGGTAGATGTAAGAAGTAGGAAGGATAAGAAAGATGGGGCATGGGGGAGATTCAGTGTGGGAAAAGAGCATGGGAGTGGGGCCCAGATTTAGGGAGGGTAGCTAGCACAGAAGAGAATAAAAGGTTTGTGATGGCTTCTGATCTGGAGAACAGCAGGTGTGGCAGGAGGGTGAGCACAGTTTGCAGAGGATGATAGCCTGGCTGCTGGCTGCTCTGCCTGAGCTCTCAGCACACTCCCAAGCAAGTTCATCACTTTCCTATGATTTCTTTTCAGTGTGCTCACAGCCACTGTGAGCATCACTCTGTGACAGTATTTAGCACTATTTGACAAAGTTGTAGAGTCCTGGTACTGAACTAGCAACCAAGAAAGGGGAAACGAAGTACCAACCTCATGGCAGGCACTGAACAGCCAGATAGGAATGGTGTCTGCATTGAATGAGAAAGCCTGTCCAGAGCATGGTAACCACAGCTACCGTTGCTCATGTATTCCTACAGCTATAATGAATATACCCACAGAGAGCTCAAAAATCACCCCTAGGAAAATAAATGGTCTACTGTTTTTCTTTCTTGTGCTAATGGATGAAAACTCATTTAATGCACAAATATGTCCTGTTCTCTTTGAGCACTTCCTCCTGGTTAGTGTTATCGAGCTGAGCTGTGCATGAAAAGGTGATGGCCACAATGAAGCAGGATGGGAAAGAAGCTGCGGGTGGTCACCACAGGCAGCAGCAAGAGCTGGCACTCCTGGGTGGTGCGGCCTGGGGAGGCTGAACACACAAATGGCCAAGGAGGTGTCTACCAGGCAGACTGCTGTGATGAAGGGTTCAGTTACACACACACAAGGGAGCAGAGAGGAACAGCAACAGCAACGGAAGGACAATGACAGGTGGGGAACCCCAACAACCAAATGAGACAAACAGAGCACCCTTGCCCGGCTCCTCCCCTGTACAGGACAGCAATAAGCCCCATTGTCTGGAGTGAAAACTATCACAGTGAGTCAAGGGAAAGGCTCCGTAGAACATCTTACAGAGTGGTACTGCCTACAGGGGTATAGGATTTATTATGGGATGCAAGCAAAGCATACCTTGGGATTGTTGGGATTGTGCAAGACTTGGGATGTTTAGGAGAAGAAACAAAGGTAGGTGAAGGGGGGAATTCAGGTGGTTTGGGGAGGAACCAGTGCAGGAAAATAGAGGCGTAAGAGGATGAAAGGTGTCAGCTGCATGTAAACAGGTGACCAGTCACTACATTTGTCTGTTCATGCCCTGCATCCGATCACTGTAGTCTGTCCTGTCTTTTTATTAATCTCCTTTTCTAACTGTTATCCTGGACATGGGGCTCTCCATTCAGTGTGCATGTACGAGTTAATGCCAGCAACTGGAGTGGGGACCATGAGTCACAAGGGCAAGTACATCTGGAGTGCCAGCAACTGGAGACATTGGAGTACCAGTGTATCATGTGCGTGCTTATCAAGCTGAACTACCCAGGTATCAAAACAGCCGTAAGTCTGGACGAGCTACTGGAGAGACCAGAGGCTATTTGAGTTGACTACTAGAGGGACCAAAAGGTCCAGTCCTGGTCTCTTCCACAGACCCTAAGTTCTGGGAATTGGCTGAGACCCATTTGCTTGTGTGTGTCTCTGTGTGTGAGTTGAAAGGATCCATGGCTCAGCTCCCAAATAGACTACCAGCTCCTGGACAGACTGTCTCAGGCCAGTTACAGGAAGGCTTCACACTACATATATGTATGTATTCCCTACTAATAGACCTTTATCTTGTTCAGCTACATGGGGGAAAGGATGAGATTGATGCTGTTTGTGTGAGTGCTGAGTGTTTCTGTCTGTCTGGATCTGTGCGGCTGGCTATATGTATATGTATTTAAGTACTGTATGTGTCCATTAGTGTTGCATACCTACTGCTTAGCCTCCCTGCTGCCTGCACCTAGAGGTATGTAGCTTTGGCAGCCTCACCTCTGTTGGTCAAACAGACTCAGCAGCCCCTGACAGAATGCACATACACTTCCCAGCCCCTGGTGGGGGTTTTCGAGCTGATGATGTGGAGGACAGTTAGCTGAGGTGGAATAATCTCAGTTCAAAACGAAGCTGAGCAATGATGAAGAGAGATACCTCACATGTGCCTGACCCCTGTTACTGCCCCAGGAAAATGGAGGACCATCACCTTGCATTCATTCCATCCTGCAGAAGCCCAGCTCTGCAGCAACAAGTTTAAGAAAAGACTTCACACACCATGTCCATTCAAAGGCACCGGGTTCTGAAGAGAAAACAGAGAGATCTTGGCATCCCCATGAGGCTCCACAGGAAGTCAATACACATACATGCCATGCAGAAATTAAAAGGCAAGAGCAAAAATGCCAGGAAGGACTGAGGTGGTACCTCGCACTCACTCCCAAACACAGCTGTGTCAAACTGCCTCCCTCAAATGTGAAGCAATCCCTCCGAGCAGTCTGTTTTCCCATAACAGTCAAGGAGTTTATCTGAAACATCTCTACTCCTTTTTCTTCTTCCCAAATAGAAATAAAGAAGTTAGTACTCTCCCACTCCTCTTGTTTTCAGCAGTATTGTTTTTTGCTGTTCAGAGTTAATACCTGGCATCTAATTTGCTAGCTAGCAGAGCCAATATGGGCTATGGAGGTCTGTAAACAGTTTATATGTTAGTACACAGCCAGCTTGGGTCACCAACATGCAGCATATTGAGCGCTCTGTGTTGCTACCTTTCTGTTATTAGGAAATTAAGCCATGATGTCTTCCCACCATGCTGTCAAAATAACAGGATGTGTCCAGCTGGGACAAAGCTGATTTCTCAAGAGATACAGAGCTGATGGTAGCTGACAGGGTCCCATCTCTATGCCAAAGCTCTGCATGCTCCCACATACAATTGGCTTACAAACTTTGACATGAGCTTACCGAAATGCAGGCCTATTATCTCAATAGGAATTGAGACAGAGCTCTGCCACTGGCTGGCATGAGCTGGCTTGCCTAGATTCTAAGACTTCCCCAGGAAAGTGTTATTGCACCACAGTTTTCAGTGTGGGAATGGGTAGGAAAAAATGAAAGCCTGGGGCTAAGGCATCGCCAGCATTTCATGAGCTCTGGGCTGGACATGACATGGGCAGCCCAGGAAGAGCCAGAAGCCCAGCGTGGCTCAGCACGTGGCACCCTCCTCCACTTGCTGTGCTCCAGAGGGATATTCCAGCTCCATCCCTGACATACGCATTTGGTACAAGGCAGAGCACCAGGGCCAAGTGCTCTGAAGGACTTTGTTGTCCTGGGCAGCCAGGGACAACATGCCCATTGTTGGGCACAACCTTGTACTGTAAGAGTCACCCCGCATATGCCTAGACAGTCACAAGGCCAGGTCAGGCCAGCTGCAGTGTTGTTGCTTGTCTACAGTTGGAAATGACAGATCCCCCTCTGAGTAACTGCAGAGCATGCCATACCAGGAAGACAATCCGACACTCAAGAGGCACCTCAACACTGCATGCTCCAGGTGCTCTACACTGGGGATGGAGACTGGAAGCAGTTAAAAAAAAAACTAAGAAACTTCCCAGAACGATTTAAATTTACAGTCTGTCCCCTCTCCCTGCACTGCTTAACTCAGTGTGCCCGTGACTCTCACAGCCCTGCAGAGTTCTGGTATTAGCAATGCCCTATGCCTTAATTCTGCAGCACAGAAAAGGCAGGCAGAGAAGTATCCACAACAGGCTTGAGCACCAGCAAAGGACATGGCAGCACAACTGCTTTCTGTGCTCCTAGGATCCTGTGAGTACAGCTGGTTTTGAAAAAATGTCTGGGAATGATGCCAAATGTTCTTATACAGGACCTGCAGTCCTTACGTTGCAGGGAAGTTCAGCCTGGCTAAGCTCCCTCTTCCATATGCACTGACAGAACACACTCTCATCAGCCCAGAACGAAGCTCTGAGTCTCCCACGCTCACCTACATGCAGGGATATGCCCAGTCTGTCCAATCAGAGCCAAAAAGCATGGATGAATTCAGATTAGATGCAGTTCCACAGTCAGATATTTCACAAGATGTTATGATGAACTGCAAAATGCATGCACTTAGAAATAGAAGGCAGCCCCAAGCCACCATGGCCTTGGTAAGGATGTGCCATACTACCTCCTATGACTGTCCCCAAACAATGCCACACTACTTCTGAAAATAGATGCCTTGTTTTATCTGAAGACAAATGAGAAGAAGTAACTGTTTAAATAGGAAGAAAAAAAAAACACAAAACTTGAACAGAAACAAAAATAGAAAGAAGATGTGGTAGAGAAACCTCCACCACCTCCACCTGACTTTCTGCATGGCACCTAGAAACCCCCCACCTTGAGGCCCAAGCAGGAGGGCAGCCCCTGCCTCCTGCCAGTTCCCTGTGGGCTGCCCAGCTGGTTGCTGACCTGTCCATCAGCTCTGTTACAGCTCCATAGATCCTAGGAATTGTAAGCATCCCCTCCTCCTGCAGCACTCCATCTGACCCTGAGCACAGCAGTCATGTGAACAGAACCCAGTATCAGCTACTGCAGGAACACAATAAAAAAACTGCCCCCAGCAGCAAAACATTCCCTCTCCAAGTCAGATTACAGGCTTCCAGCATCTCACAGGAGTACAACATGAATGTGGTGCCACCACAGTAGCTATTAGCAATGAAGAGTCGCTTGCTTTTGTGTGGATTGCACAGAAGCTGGAACACTCTTCCACTCCAGCAATGCACAAGGTGCAAAAAGAAAAAATTATGAGTAAAAATAAAATAATAATGAAAAAATCTACGAAAAATCTACAAATCATTGTGCAAGAAATTTGTTCCCTCAAGGGTACAATGTACGTATACAACGTAACGTGACAAACATACACCACTTACAAAGGGGTTGTGTCAGGGCATGGCTTTATGTGCTTCATTTCTTATACAGCACTGGTTTTTTTTTTTGTTTTGTTTTGTTTTTTAACAAGCATGACTCTACTGCTGTGCTCTGCAGTTTCCCAGACAAAATAAACTTCTTAACAACTAAGAACTAGTGTCTGTTCTTTTAGGTAGGGATCCTCTCTAAGATTATATGCTAGAGCTAAATGCTCTCCCATGTGCACACATACACACACAGCAAAGCTAAGGCATGGCACCATCTACCTCTGCTACTGTCATTTGCCAGGAATGGATATTTACAAAAATATTCTGGAACACATGAATAACCTATCTGCAAGGTAGAAAAGGAAGTAAAAACAACATAGTAGAGTTTCTGCTGAGATTTCCAGAGCTGGTGCATTCTCCTTCTCAAAAGAAGTTAATGAAAGGATATTCTGAGATTGTCCAAAGGATAATGTTGGTTAGTTGTTGATATTTTTCTTTAATTACTTTTTAAAAGACTTTAAAAACCCTCCCACTGTTAGGAAGAATGTTGGGACCAGGTCCCAGAGAACCTTATGTTGATCTGCATCTCTAATAAGATATTTTTATTATAAATATTATCTCAAAATCTATGCAATTAAAACAAAATCGGAATAGTTAATTCAGATTCTGTTCCTGGCCCCAGGCCTTAAGCACAGCTATTAAGACTTGGGCATATTGCTGCTACATTTTCCTGCACTTTAAAATGAAATTTGCTTCTCCCTGGTGCTGTGGTAGGTCAGGATCCCCAAACAGAGCCCCAGCTACTTTTGCATGCAGCCTGGGCAGGACTTTTTATTTACAATTGTCCTTAACTTCTTTTGAATGGTGCTTCCTTGCAGAGGAAATCTCTTATGCAGTTCCTACCTGCTATTCCCTGCATTAGATGGCCTTCCACAACCAAAACGCAGGGAAACTCAGATGCAGAAAAAACAATTGAATAGACAAGATACAAAGTGCTGCCAGATGCACATTCCTGTGCATTCCCTCATAATCCCTCTCAGGCGAAGGGAATGTAACTGTTGTTGCCGGTAACTCTGCAGTAAAGCATATGAAGACAGACATGACATTTAGCTGTTATTTTTTGCGGCTGTCGAATGGTATAATTCTTCATAAATGAGCAAACAAACAAAAAGCAAGAAAAGAAGGCCATTCCCAGCACTTGCCAAGGCCGAGCCAGGCTGCAGCAGCCCCAGCCAGTGCCCCCAGTCAGAGCCATGGTTCCGCCATGACCCCATGGCCTGCCTGCCACCAAGCCGCTGCAGCCAGCCAGAGGCCACTTAGGAGCGGAGACACCGCATGGAGCTGTGCCAGTCTGGGTGGGAGTTGGCTGGGAGCAGGGCTGGTGTGAGGGGCCTGTGGTGGCTGCATGCCAGGGGACAAGGGCAGTAAGGGGAGGGCTGGGGCTTTGGGGCTCCATGGTGAGGTAGACAACGCCTGCTGCCCCTGGCAGCTGGGATAAGGGTGTCCTGCCAGGCTCAGCAGGCACTTCCTGCAAGGACAGCCCTGGTGGCATGCGCCTTTGCAGCACTCCCAGTGTTTTTTTAAGGAGACCCTTCTCTAAGAGGGGGAAGTATGGGACTTTCCACCCCAGTGGAGAACAAAGATGTCACTAGAGCAAAGCCCTCCTTCCCCACCAGTCTCAGTAACACCAGAGGGTGCTCATGGCAGGATGTGCTGAGCATGACCACAACCACCTCTGCTTGGCTGCCTTTCCACCTCCCGTGAGGCAGTCTGGACACACCAGCACAGGTGGAGAGGCCAACTGGCACCAGAGGATGTTATATTCACCTAAAAGCTTCTTTTCCAATACACATATTGGAAAAAGTGCAAATGTGACGTGCAAGTAACACAGCAGCATCAGCTGCCTCTGAAGATGTCCCTTTTCACATAAAGCAGCACAGGATCTGGCTGCTGGGCAAGAGCCACACATCCCCCCCCAGCCCCACCACACAGACTTGGCCTCTGCAGCTCTAGCAAAGACTGGGCTGGTGCACAGAGACCTCTGCAGTGCAGTGTGCTCTGTGGCTGCTGTCCCCCTCCGTCTCTCCTGTGTAGTTTGGCCTTTCTGATTTGGAAAAGGACACCTGGGTCTCTCCCACATGCCACATACCCAGGGCTATAAAGTGATCCACAATCTTAATAGACTGGGCAACCTTTGACAACATGGATGCCTCTTATCTCTAACATATCACTAATGCTGACATCAAAGGTTCTGTTCATGTTTACTTTGTAGTTAGCAGCACACCTTGAAGCATTTGAGAAACCACAGAGTTTCTTGTCCTCAGAGCTACTACTCCCATCTGTTTGCACACCAAAGGGAGCTCAGACTTCTTTTTAATGAAACTGCACAGTACAAGCATTTCATCTGAGAAGAATACCTGGGTAACCACACTTGTAAAAACTCACTTAGTACTGGGATGGCCCATTTATGAGAATAAAATTTAACCCAGCACACTGCAGACGGGGGAAGGGCTGCAGATACCAAGGATGACAAAGGCAGACCTAAAAGAAAGCACCAGGAAGCTGCTGCAGCCAAGCAGGTCTAGAACAGTGAGAGCCGTCAATCGGAGCTGATCAGCTGCAGCCAGAACAGACGCACAGAAAAGTGGAGCAGGCAGCAATATGGACAGGAAATAAGATGATATTCATCTTGGAAAAATGCAAGTACAGGAAAACAGTCCATACAAGAGCCAGTGGGAGGGAAATCCCTGGAAAAAGTCATTGATGAATTGTAATTTGCCCCACCCTGTAACTGAGAACAGCCTCAGAAGAACATCATGAGCATCACTGAGCCACCTCCCCCCCACTCCCCCTTTGCTCAGTCATTCCCCTTCTCTACTAATGCTGATTTAGAGGAGATTAATTATCTCCTCATTTTAAAATTGCCATATTTCCCTCTAGACTCCCCATTCCCTTCTGGACTTTTCCATACTTCAAGCCTCCAATCATATGTCTATGAGGATGCATTTTTGCTTCACCTCAATCTAATTTATGCAGCAAAAAGGATAGAGGAACTTGTTAGAAAAAATGGCTGACAATTGCCATTGCATATAAAGCTCACTGCAGAATCGTGAACTGAATATACACATTTGGAAGAAGGCTGGCCTCTTACCCCCGAGACTATCCTTCAGCAAGGATGCATTTCCACAATGTCCAGACACTACAATGCATTGCTTACTCAAGATTTATCACCAAGCCTCACTGTCTCGCAAAGCAGGCAAAGCAAATCTATCTACTTAGTTGTTCTACATCCAGCAAGTTATTCTTGTTTAAGGATTTCAGAATTTCAATATACATCTTCCTCTATTGTCCACAGTGCATTTTACTGCAGCACTGGTATTTACTGGTTATTATATGGTAGCACCAGAAGTCATTGGGACTGGGAACCCTTTGTGCTTGGTGCTATGCATGTAAGGAAAGGAACCTCTGAGACTGCTTTTAGATGGAAAATAAGCTGACAGTTACTCTTACAACAACTAAAGAAATGTGGGCGTAATATTAGATAAAATCAGAAAAAAAAAGCATTAACAGTAACAGGAAGTGTTCTATAAATGCAGTAGTATTAAGAGGAAAACCAAGTAAAGGAACCACTTGCTGTGCAGCAGAGAACGAAAGCTACCCATGGATGATTGTGTTCAGTATCTTCAACAAAAAAGTCATCTGCTAATGAAAAAATCATCTGTGATCAAGTGGTTGTCACAGTTAATACTAGCAACAAAGAGTTAAAATCTTTGCCTGCAACAGGGAAGGAAGACACAGAATACTGATACTGAATAATTCATCCTAAGACTTTTAAAAAACTGGCTCATAAGTATGAGAGCCTTTGCTAATCATCTCTGGGAATTTGTGGAAGATCAGGGTGGGAAAGTTCTGGCAACATAGAAAAGGCAAAACAGAGTGTCTCACTTGAAGAAATTGGAAAAGAAGGAGATGGAGTCATGGAACAGCCAGTCTAATTCCAATTTCTAGAACAAAAAATGGAATAAATTATTTAACATTTTTTAAAGAACTCTGAGAAGGAAATAAGGATATAATTAAAAACCTACACCACTTTGTCACAGATATATCTGTTAAATCAACCTGATTATCTGCGTGAACACTAGCCCCAAGGTAAAAGTGGGACTGCAGAGGTGCCAGCAGTGGTACACTCTACTCGAAAGACAAACATCTTATTGGGATGGAAGAGAAAACAGCAGCTTTAGAGACATGAACCTGGTAAACTGGATTATGTGCCAAGTTCTGAGCTTCACTCTTTAAGATATGAACAAATTGGGTAGTCCAAAAGAAAGTAAAAAACAGATCTGGAAAAAATGACCTGAAAGGAAGAGCAAAAGATGTTTAATATAGAGAAGGAACAAGCAAGAGTGGAGTGTCTCAGATATGTCACAAAGCTGCTGAAAAAAGAAAAATAATGGTTTATTTTCCTCTTAATCATAAGTAGGATAAAAATGGATTTAAATTGCAGGTATAGCCTGTAGAGAATACTGAAGTTTGGACATCCTTAAAAAAAAAAAAAAAAAAAAAAAAAAGACCAGATAACTGTTTTTCAGAAATAATGAAGGTATTATTGAGACTTGAATGAAGCAGAGGAGTGAGCCTGTGACTACAGTGTGAGATATACATATGTTCCCTGAGTAGCTGTTTTCAATGATCACACTATGCTGACGTTGCCTGAGGTGACTTGGAATATATGCAGTTGTTTTTAAAATGGAAATATTATCTCAAGTATGAGATTACGTACTGAAAAGAAAATAAAATCTAATATAAGAAAATGTTACTTAGAAAATGCCAAAACTTGGAGCTGAAAGTTAAAGAACTAGGGTGGGGACTACGTAATCTTTTTTGACTGCATGCATAACACAGACTTTAATAACATTATCACAAATCATTTTCTTCCACAGGACTCTGATGCTTAAGTGGTGTGATTATTGAGAAACTGCTTAACAGTACCTCATTTCTGTCCTCTGGGGAATAATTTATGAGGAATAAAATGGATTCAACTGTAAAATCAACCATTTAGACTGACAGCAATTAGGAATAAGGCCCCAGAGACCACCAGCATATGGGATTTACCTCTCCTTAATCCTGATATTTAAGAAAAAGTACAAGACTTTTAACTACCATCAAACCAGTAATATCTCCCTGCAGAGACACAAACCAGGACATTTACAAAGGGATGTGAAAGGCCTAGGTTCAGTTTTATTTATCAATAACTTCTGAGATCAGTCATTTTTCATTTGCGTTCAGTCAATTCTGCATCCACAAGCCAAATGTGAGAGGATTTCTTCAATCCAGTCTGAATCATGAAGCAGAAAAGCTTCTGGAGTGATCCAGTAGACCTTCCCCACCCCACTTAAATAATGGTCTTTAAAAATGCCAGTAAAAATGAATGTACTTGAGTGACAGAGATACAAGGCCCTTGTTTAAAGAAACCTGGTAAAAACTCAGATTGAGGTTGGTATGATCCCAGATCCAAGCCTGTGCTGTATTATTCAAAGGATTTTGCAGATCAATGGCCTTGGATTTGTACAAAGTGGTCTCTGCCAAAGCCCTTAGGCTGCACAGCACATACATGCTTGCAACATCTGAGGGTTTCTGTACGAGGCTGAAATACAGAGCTGCCTGTTTCCTTGTCCAGCCCAGCAACCCAGCAAGGCACCCACTCTCCAGCCTTACTCTCACATCACCTTAACCTTTTCTCAGCACCACCTTTGCTCTCATGTAACCTGGACAAAATTACCTCGACGAGTAGTAATTCCTAGACTATCAACCCTTTTCACATGAACTGCTAGTAACTTTTGCACATGAACCACAGTCATATTTGCAGTTGAGGTAGCTTGAAGCTGGGGATTGCAGAAACTTAATGTAGACAAAGAAAGAAAGATCTAATGAGTCTTGCAATTATATCTCACTGCTTCAGATGGGATTCTTAAGGCCTGAAATCATGTGTTTCAGTGAAAAATACTCTATTTTGAACTTAGAATCGACGTGACATACAGGGCCAAAAGTTTCCTGATAGCAAGCTACTACCCTGCCGAGAGCAGAAAAATAAAAGATTATTGTAGCACAGTTTTTGATACAGCTAATCTAGGAGCAATGGAAACGCCCTCCTGGAAACACAAAAAAGCAAGCTTCTAGGACATCACCTCTGCCAGCAGCTTGCCCATGCCAGTGTGCCTCACTATCTGCACCACTTCACTTCACTCCTGAAGCCCTGCATGAAGGTGCATTGTTGTGGTCTCACCTTGAATATTCTGTACAGTTCTGGGCTCGACAATATAGAAATGATGTTAAGATACTTGGGAGTGTCCAGAGGACGGAAACAAAGCTGGTAAAAGGGTTGGAAGGAATGTCCTATGATGAGAGGCTGAGGACACTTGGTTTGTCTAGTCTGGAGAAAAGGGGGCTAAGTAGGTGACCTCTACAACTCCCTAAGGAGGAGAGATGGGAGACGAAGGTGCCAGTCTCTTCTCTCTGATAGGATATGTGGGAATGGCACAAAGCAGTGCCAGAGGAGGTTCAGACTCGGTATTAGGAAAAATGTCTTTACTGTGAGGGTGGTCAGACACAGGCACAGGATTCCTGGGGAGGTGGTTGATGTCCCATGCCTGTCAGTGTTCAAGTGGCATTTGGATGATGCCCTCAATAACATGCTTTAAACTTTTGATTAGCCCTGAAGTGGTCAGGCAGTTTGACTTGATAATCTTTGTATGTCCCTTCACAACTGAACTATTCTATTCTATGAAGTCCACGGACCAACCCCTTTGTGACATCTGTGGTGCTGCACCCAGCCACCTGAATACTTGTGTTGGGTTCAGGGAGCCACAGGCAGGAATACAAAGCACTTAGGTTCAACAAAAAGTGCTACAATTCATACTGAGAGATACTTTCTGCCCTGTAAAAAAAAATAATTAAAAAAAAATGCATTTTCATGTACTGCTGCAACAGCCATGTCTATGAAGAAAGGAACTGGAAGCCTTAGCAAAGCCTTGCATGTACAGGCAGGTCCCACAACCTCCTGGACAACAAACACCAGCCTTGGCCTCATGCCTAGGAAAGAAGCATGACAACACAGAACAGATGCTGAATTCAAACCACAGATTGGTAACAACTCCTCCAGGCTCCTGCACTCTGAGTTAGCAATAGGAAGAACAGTTTGGCAAGACAAGAAAATTACATTTCAGTGTAGATTCTCATAGAGAGAGTCATAGAGCCGGTTCTGAGCACAGGGAGGTCAATACTCAGAGCTGGTGAAACTTCCTGCCTGAGTTCAGCACTGTAGAGTTTATCTGAGTGAATATAGGTGCCTACAGCTGTGCTCCTGTAATCACTAGGGAGAAATGGAGGACCAAGCTCCTTCCAGACAGGCTGTTTGAAAAAACACAGCCCCAGAAGTACCTCTTTATTAGTTGGCTCCTAAGAAGTCTGAGTAACTCCATTTTGTCTCTTTCAAGTAAAGATGAAGTTGTTCTTCACTGTCTACATGTTACTAAGAAGTTTCCCAACTGAGAAGCTTCTCCTCCAGGACCACTCACCTGTCTACTTAAAATGGACCATCACAGCAGAAACAATTCTCAAAGCTTATGAGAAACCTGCCATCCCTCTGGATTCCCCATGCTCGCTCTACTTGTGTTGCCTGGGCTCCTGCCTGCTGACTGCACTCAGCCAGCCTTCCCCAGCAGGCAGAAGGATGTTCATGGCACAGCCTGGCAGCTAACGTGCTCCTCAAGGAACTGAGAAGTGCAAGCTTGAACCCACTCTGAATAAGAGAAGCCACATCTCCCACTTCCTGCACACAAGCTGCTCACATGCTGCAAGAGGTGGTTGTTCAAGTCTCTTCTCCCTACAGCTTTTAACAAGCCATGAGGCCCCCTCCACAATGGACATCAAATGCATATGGCCCTCTTGCACAGCCTCACATCAGACACCACAGCTGGTAGGAGGAGCTCTAGCGCACACCAGCCCCAGGACTTGTCCTTTCCCACTGGTGAATATTGGGCAGCTTTGCATAAATCAACACTCAAACCCCTTTGGAGAAGCCAGCATGTCTTGCATCATCTGCACACAAAGGCTGTATGCCTCCCTTACATGATTGAGCTTAACCTGCTTGAGCACCACACCTATATGCTAGTGATCAGGTGAAGATCTGGCTCTGGAAACATCTGTAATACTTTGCAATTTGTGTGCTCAAACTGATTCACCCCCAACCACTCCAGTCACAGAGAGACAAGGAAGGGATCTCAGCAACCCTGGAAACCCAGCATTTGCAACCACAAGGTAAAGTACCAGGGAGCAGTGAGTTGTCCTGACCGCTGTGTCCTGCTCTGCTCCCATCCCCACTCTTGACATCCACTTTGAATGGGCTCTGGTGCTCAGTGGTCCTGTGAGCTCACCCAGCTAAAAAGCAACCCTGGGAAAACAGTGAGCCACCTTCTGCTGAGAGACCTGGACCAGCTCATACAGGGAGGTAGCACAGACTTGCTACCAAATGCAGGCTGGGATTAAAGAGGCAGAACAGGATTGAAGGGGAGGCCAGTCTAGGCCAGCTATCCACCCTTGCTAAGCCACCCAGGCTAAAGCACCTGAAGTCAACTGAATACTGATTGTCTGAGCCTAAACATCCCTCACATTGGACTAAATATTGCAGGGCCTGTTGCTGAACCAAAACACTGAGAGTTTATGGCAACCCAAGATCAGCAGGATCTGTGTGTCTGTGTACGACTGTATACATGCCACCTTCCTACAGACCTCATAGGTTTGTCTCTACCCACCTTCACTGGTGCAGTGGTGCTCCTGCCACAGAACCTTTATGTGGTCCATCCCAAATTTCTGTAATTGACTGGATTAAGAGAGAATAGTTGGTCTGATTACAGATGGAATTTTCCTCGTGAATCCTGCACAGCTGCAGGATCTCACCATGCAAAGAAAAACAAAGCCTGCATTATCTGAGGGAAACCTGGGAGGTTATCCTGGTTTTGGCCTCACTCTAGTAGTTTTGCACACATAAAGATATTGAATCTGTGTCTAATTAATCACAGCCTCCTACACCATAGCAGCACACTCAATATTGTTGTTCATCAGAATAATATTGCTTAAAAATACAGAGAACTGAAACTTTGCTGTAACTTGTGGTTCTCATCCCTTAGAACATGCTCCTAAGAGGGGGTCTCTAGAGCTGAAAGATGTTTTCAGCATGCTCTGAACAAAAATAATGAATGTGACATTTCATGGTCTCCACTGAAAGAGAAAAGTCTTTAGACAGGAAGCAGGGCTGAGATCGAAATTAGTTTTACAGGAACAGCTTTCAGATTTGGCTTGCTCTTTCCTGGAGTGATATATTTATTTCTTTCAACTGAAGAAGCTGCCTTCCTACTTCTGGAGCTGATGTCAAGCAGAGAAAAAAAAAAAAAAGAACGAACACCAAAGAAAAAGGAAGGCTTACAAATTTAGAAATTAATTTCTCACCTTGAGAATAAAATGTAGAAACTGCCAAGGAAGATAACATCATAAATAAAGGAAAAAGCTTTCAACAGAGGAAAAAATGTGTCCTGTGTTGTAATGATCAACTAATTCCTTGGAAATATTCTGCTAAGACAATTGAGGCAGTCATAAGTTACATGACAAGAAGAAACAATTGCTGCTCTTTGCAGAGCAGAATAACACAGCTTGGGTGTACAGGCTCTATTAGAGTCTAAGCTGTAATCTTATTTGTTAAAATAAAAGGAAGTATTTATAAGGGTTTTAGATACATTGCTTTCTCAAGCCATAACAAGCTGCCCTTCAGGCTGCATACCATCTGAAAAAAGGGTAGGTGACAATGATAAACCATGACCATGACCATTTGCTATGTGCCCTGCATGGCAGGTAGAACTGTTCATGACAGCTGTCTGTTGCATCGAAGCCAAACAGTCCTGACAATGCTCATGTTGCATTTCTCCACTGGGATAGAGATGTCAGACACCCAGTCAGATCGCACCAATAGCTGCTGAGAGCTGCACTATTAAATAAGCAACACGGGAACACACAAGCCCTCCACCACACAGAGCAAGGCAAAGGTTACTGGCCAGCATCACTTTTATTTTCAAAAAAGAGGTCTAATGACTCTGACTTTGGTTCTGCCATACACGATGCGTGTCTCAGAGAGACTGAAAGGTCTTGAATGCTGGGGACACAAGAGAAGGACCCAATGAGCACGCAATAGCAAGGTACCACAGATCACCAGTCATTCAAAAACTCTTGGCTTTGGTCCCCAGGCTCATTTTTTGAAAGTGGCTCTTGTCTCAGCACCTCTGTAGTAGATATCTTCAACACAAACTAAATCAACACAGACCAGATTGGCTTTTTTTTTTTTTGAGAGGGAGAGGTTTGTTTATGGCACCCTTACAGACTGGCAAGGCTCCGGCAGTGCTAAGTATAACCATGCCCTGCAGTTTGCAATACTGGTCTCACTGCTTGCAGGTGTGGCCATGTGACTGCACAGTTTTTCCTCCAGTTATTGAGAGAACAAACTGGACCTCTGATGAAAGATCCCACTGCAAAAGCTGTGGGATCTCCCACTGCAGAAAGGCCTGTGCATACACATAGCCCCCTCCCCCAAGCACAGGCATTTGGAGAAAACTTGCTCCAAACTCTGCTAAGATTTAGGCAGTGCCTGCTGCGTGCATGCATGGCAGCTGCAAATCCTTGCAGGGCCAGTCTCTCCATTGCAGCCACTCTTGTAGAGCAATTTCCTCCTGCTGATGTGGGAATGAAAGGCAGAGTTATATTGAGTATGGGGTGAGGTGAGGCTACCCAGGCACAGTGTTATAACTTAGGACAGTGACGTGCTATCATAGAAATAAAATTATAAATTTGTCTCTGCACAATGAAACTGAAGAAACTGTTTGGACTGCAAATCTCCTTGGTTAAACTTTTCTACCAGTAGCTCTAAAGAGTAGCATGGGATGTGACCAGCCCCGTGGTCAACAAGCCACTGAAGACAATGGGTGATAACTTTCCTATTCAGATAACACACAAGAGAGACAATAGTTTGGATTATCAGGGGTCTAAAAGGACCAGGGGACAGATGTAGTGCTGCTGCTGGAACATTTGCACTGACACAGGACTTGCAATTTGTTTACTCTCAAACACCCAAAAGCAGCAAACAAAAACCCTGTCAGTCCAGGGCAGGCAGCAAAGCAGACACAGCACATCTAGCTCTGTGTTGGTGTGTGGAAATGGGGCAGGTTTGGCAGATTAAAATTCCTATGCAAAAATATGCCCTCCCATGAGATAGATGCCCTGACCTCAGACACACATCCTTTATTATTCACTGGCCCCTAAATGGTGGAAAATAAGGCTGTCTGTTGATATCACCTGCACCTCCTGCCTGACCTTGCTCTCCAGTTGGCTCACCTACGCAACAAAGAAGGCATAAAGACAGCGTTGAAAACACTGCTGGCAGAGGCTATGAGTTAGTACTCCCAGTGGAATGTAGCTGTAAAGCTGGCATCAGAGTACCCGGTACAGCTTTAGTACTTTTTTTTTTCAGGGCACAACAGCTTTTGGGGAATGATGAAGGTGCTACAGCCCTTTCCTTAAGTTTTCTCAGCACTGGAGGAAAAGATGCATGGAGGGTAAAGCATGAAGTTTTAAGAGAAGGAAAAAAAAAAAAAAAACAGCAGAAGATTGCATGAGGATAGGTGAGGAGGAAACCTTCCATCCCAGCACAGCAAGGGAAGGGCCCGGGCACAGCAATTCAAATCAACTTCCCCAAAGCACTTCCCTTCCATGAGGAGGGGAAAAGAGACTTTTAAACTCTCTCCCCTCTAATCACAAGCAAACACTGGATCCTCCATCACTTCAAGCAAAGCAACTAGAACTTCTGATCCTAATGTCCCAAAAGAACAATTTCCAGAGATCCATAACTTGCCCAACAAAAAGCCACTCCATTTAATACAGCCAGCTGCATTACCTATGTTCCAAAAATCACCATTTTTTCAGATGCAAGCATATGGTTGAGGAACTGCTGCTTTGCACAAGACCCAGTGCGTGGCCCTCAGTTGGCCCTCCCTGATCACCTGTTCATGTCAGCACGAGCACCTCCTCCAGTACTGCAGGAAAACTGAAAGACAGCAAGAACAGGCCTATTCATATTTAACTCTCAGAAACAAGCAAGACACATTGGCTTCAGAGACTCATGCAAAGTCCACTGAGGTCAACCAAAATAAAAGAAAATGGGGACGAAGAACAACCCTTCCCGAGAAGAGCTCTGTACAGTTGAGGCTATGGCAGAATCCACCTGCTGCCTGAGCCAGCCCAGCTCTCCACATAACCTCTCTGCTGGCAAATCGACAACCAGCAGGACAGAACTGCCAAGATGGGGGCAGCTTCCCATATGACACCCATTGGAATGATCTAACAAGGTGATCTGAGTATCTGAAATGATCTCCACGTGGCTGTAAACTAACACTCTCTCAACCCAGAATATATGTGTGGAGCAGCTCTTGGCCTGGAGAAGGGAGCCTGGGCAACACTGGGTCATGGCCACATGGAAGGTGGCAGTTCCCGTGCTCATACTGGTCATTCTGGAGTGGTACTCACTTGGACACCCAGAAGGAACAGTGCACAGGTGCAAGCCTATGAGGCTGTGATATGAAGAACTTTGCTGGGCATCACTGAATGGACCTCTGTGATCAAGTTCTCCAGCCTACTAGAGGAAAAAGTACTGCAAAAATTGTAGCTCTCAGTGAGTACATATTTCACATAAATTTCCCTGAGTCACAGTGAGTGTAGCAGCTGAGCCCTCAGCTTCTTTCACCTTTCACAGACTGCTTGCAGTCAGTAGGTTGTCTTTAGCTGTGCATTTCCTGTTTATGGAGCTCCAATATGGTCAGAAGATCTCCTGTCATGCTCCAGCAGAGATTCCCACATCTGAGACATGTCAGGTCCCACCTCAAAGCTGAGAAGATGCCAGAACAGGTGGTCATAAATGAGAGAGATGTTGGAAGATGCCATGTTGTCTCCTACCTCCTCCAGTGACAAGGAGTGCAGCATCCTGCTTCGTATACACTGGACAGCTACAGCAATCACAGGATGCTGGGAATGGTGATTTTCACCAGCTACCCCTTCTAGCACAGCCAGGAAGACATACATCAGAAGAACCCAGTTAGCTGAGGTAGAGACCATAATAATGTCTCTGGCCAGCACTGAGGGAGGGCTTTGTACCTCACCAATGATCCATTTCCAGACTTGGTAAATCCTGCTGGTTAGGGGCAGAGGAGGAAGCAAGAGTGCAGGAATCCAGCAAACCCTGGGGCAATGCAGCTGAGACGGGAGCCGACACAAACTCAGTTTCATTTCAAAATGATATTCCAAAAAGGACCCATAGATCATTTAAATATGATTTCATTTTGGAAATACCTGAAGTTCCATTCTTCATCCCGTAACACACTGCAGTTCAACTCCAGTCTTCATTTGGTGCCAGTTATCATTGTGATAATCATCAGTTCACAGCACAATGAGATAAGTCATAGGCTCTCCTTTAAATCTTGCTAGTGAGAGTGATTACTTGGCCTTGGGTAATGAATTAGCCCTATTATACAGCAGCTGGCAGAGGAGAAGCAAATCTGCTGCTCAGGCAGCTCATTACAAGGGCGTGCTGGAACTACTCAGCCATGTGCTACACACACAGCCCTCAGCAGGATTTTTAAACAGAATTCTGCAGACACAGATTTCTCTGGGACTGCAGAATACACTACATTCATCAATCCAGTTTCTAGCTATTGTTTTCCAAGTTAAGCATTTGCCTGCCCCTTGGAAATATAATTCCTCTTCTGTGCAATTTCTGCATGGCATGTTGCCTACCGTTATCAAATTCAAACTGTTTTAATCCTTCGTTCTTTGTCACCCCCCTGCAATCTCTGTTACTGTGCATCTCCATTCTTTCTCCCAAACTCTTCCATGCTAATTATTCCTTCACCCCCACTACCAGAACCTTGACAGCTTGTGACGCTTCCTGTTCTACAGCCAAGTCTCACCTCTGCAGCAACTGAAGGAAGTTTCCTTTGCAACTACTTTTGTCATACATCAGATTATCATTGTAGATCTGACTTTGTGGCTTTGTGGTATTTGGCTCAAGGAGGAGGAGCACGTGAGCACACAGCAACTGCAGAATTTTGTTTTGGAAACCTGAATGAAGTGCTAAATAAGTGAATTAGAAAGGATCAGGAAGACAAAGCAGATCCAATCAGTCAATTTAAAAGAACATTCTGAAAGTGCCTATAGATTATCAGAATAAAAAAAGCAGAATGAAAGAATATGCTTGATAGTAATGTTATAGCCATGATGGCATAAGACTATCTGTTAGGTACTCTTGGGAGAGCCAGCATCTTCTGTTAGACCACCTATCAGAAGTATGCTTGTGAAAATTCATTCCTTCTCTGAAACTTTCAGAAGAAAAGAAGCAGTCAAGGAGCAAGAAAACTACTGTGTAAGATAAAAAAATGATAAGCCAGAGAGCAAGGACCAGAAAAAAAGAAGAGGTAGTCTTCTTAACTCAAAAGTCTAGCAATGCAACCACAAAGGTCTGATGATGCAGCTAATTTCTCAACTAATTCAAGAAAAGGAGAGTGAGAAGTGTGTTGTAAATATCTGCAAGTGATACATGAAGCTAATCCAGTCAAAAGCCTGAAGAACCTTGATAAGTACAATAAAGAAGTAACATCATAGCAAGCAAACTACACTAGTGAGAAATGCTAAGTATTATATACGGGAGTAATAACTGGAGTCCTACACACATCATTCCTGTTCCAAACAGTGTCCATCAGCTCAAAGATCCTTGCTTCTCCCGCTTCCACAGAAGCTGGTCCTTTGGCAGCACCGTGTGCTCTCGTGAGAGTAGAAGCCTCATTTTAACTTCATTCTTGCTTTCCATTCAATTACTGCTTTTTCCTTAACAGTTCCAGCACTGCTTGATCATGTCTCTGATTGAATCACTGTAAGAAGGCTAACAGAGGCAATGAGCGATGCTGAAATGCCAGAAAGCACAAAGTAGGCTTAGTAAGAGATGAAATGTAACTCTGAGCTAACAGACATGTCTCTGAAATGTAAGGAATATTTACAAGAGTTTTAAATAAAGGACAGGGACAAATATGGGAAAAAGTAAAACCAGCTTGGGACTCTTAATTATGTTGTGATGTGCCTCCCTCCTCTCTCTCAAGCTTTTCTCCCTTTTATCCATTCCTGGACTCACTGAGTGTGAGAGGACACTTCCAAGGCTAAGATGCAGTGCTAATGGGATAACTTAAAAATCGCATGTGAGGCGTACAGCCCAGAGGCAGCTTTCACATTTTTATATGTAATGTGCCTTGCAGCATCACCCGTCTTCTAGCAGCACTCTACTAGCAGTGTTGTCTAGCTCTGCATTTGATGTAGGAGAGGCAAGTGAGGTTGCAGCTGGGCCAGGAAGTCCCCCTGCAGCTTTCAAATCAGCTGCATGTTTTCCTTACCTGGGAGCAGGCACTCTGTGGTAACGCCGTGGAAAGCTCACTCACGTCTTCCTTCCACATCTTGACCATCACAGGTCTTTCACAAACTTTTAAGTTTTAATTACCTTTCATTGAGCTTTCTTTTTCCCCATGGAAAAAGATAATACAGAGTAAAAGAGAAAGGCATGGAACTGATCAATAGGTGTACACATAGCGATACAAGACAAAACAACTGATGTTGAATGTATTCTGTTTCCACCAGACACCCTGGAAACTGCAGTAGCAAAGGTGCAAAGGGCTATTTAAAGTTGTCATTGAGCTGGGAAAGCCCTGGGAGATACGTGCAGTAAAGAAATTTGGTGCCCAGACCAACACTGGAAGGCTACAGTGCTTTTGCTGTCAGCATCACAGTGCAAGTATCTGTGGCTCAAGAAGAATCTGCAAAGAGTCTGTTCTTACCAAATACAGGACAAAGTGCCTGACAGCTGTCCAAAAATGCCAAGGAAATATTTTTGACCTTTGGGTCTGCACCTGCCTAGGAGTTCAAAGATTAGAGACCAAAGGTCTCTGAAAGCCACCTGTCAGTCAGCCTAGATTCATTGCAAAGGGGCCCATACCAGCAACATAGACTGTTTCCAAGCATTAAGAAAGGCATGTGTTAAAAGGTGCTGGCCTGTTCCACTGCTGTATATGTTCTACAACATACAGAGTGATAGTTCTTGAGTAACCCAAGGCATCCTCCTTTAAGAGTTTACCAGCAAAAAGGCTAACCACAAATGTACTAGACTAATACAAAAGCTATTTTGATAGAATGATGTGGAAAACTGGATTACTAGCAGGAACAAGGAGTGATTCTCCCAAATGGTTACCACAGTGTGCACAGAGAAAGTCCTCTGGCAGACAGCATACAGCGTCAAATCTGTAGCACCTGGTGTACAGCCTGCCCTGCCTCCCAGCCAGAGTAGGTTTTACCAGCCAGAAGTGCACTTTTGCTGGTATGGCATACATGTAAGGGCTCTCACTGTAGAGGTGCACTCCCATGCCTAAACCCCCTGCTCTGCCTGCAGCCGCATGCTGCATGGGCTTGGACTGCCTGCCTACACTGCACATACAGTGCAGATCTGCACAGCTGATGGCCCAGGTTTCCTGCCACACACCAGTCCTTTACAAGAGGTCCTCTTAATAAGTAATGGTTTACACAGTGGCATGAAATAAAAATTCCAGCCAAACTATTTTCTTTTTTAATTTTTCAATAGACACTTGCAGAAGCACCCTGCTCTTGAAAAACTAACTGACGAAACTGTTGGCCTTGATTTTACACTGTTCTCCACTAGATCATAAGTGGATCATACCAACACAAGGGAGTACAATTTGTAATTACATATGGCCAAAGACATTTTAAACTGACATAAGCTGATGACAATGTGCAGAGCACAGTATGGGGACCATCAAGTCCATTATGCTTTTTTCAGATTTCCCCAACAGGTACTCCTTCTCTGTCTGCAAATTCTGCCCAGATGCAGAGCCTTGATCCATTACTGGAAATGTGCACAGTAGGGATCAGCCACCACAACAAGACCCAAGCTTTTGGGAGGCTTCCAGCAAATCTACCATGTACGCACAGTGAGACACATCCCATAAATGTTGGATTCTGAAAAAGATTCACAGAACAAGTGTTCCCTGGAAGTGCCAGAAATCAAGGACAAAAATATCGGTGCCTTATGTCAAATATTCTAAGACACAAGTTAGCAGTGCTGCTTGCCTGCTACCCTCGTTAGGCTGGCTTCCCATGCTCCACTGATGGCACAAACTGGATGAACATATGGAATATTAGAAGTATCACCCTTGCTGCCCTGAGTTACAATGTGGCCATGGTGAAAACAACTGCAAGAGTCCCGAACGCTTCCAAATACAGACACTATATGCAATGGTGCAGAATCACATACTTGTTTGTTACTATTATTATTGGACTTCTCCAAAACAGAAGAATGCCCTATCTTTGTGATTTTACGTAGGGTCGGTATTCAGTGAAAGAATGAAAACAAATCCCTAGTACATACTCAGACATTTAAGACTCTGGAAACACAGAAACAAGGTGTATTGATGATAAGAACGTGCTCCATGGAACATAAGCAACCATGGATAAAAACCCAGTTATTAAAAAGACCAGTTAATTCTACCCAGTCACCACACATGCAAAAGTGAAATGAGCAGAAAAAATCCAAATCTGCAAGTATCTTCTGGTCTTGGTTTCAGGGCTGAATTTACCAATTTGGAAATCAAAATAAAGTTCTTTTTAGAAAATAGTGAGTATCCAACGTATTCCCATTATTCCTTTAAAAAGTATTCAGTGTAACATACTGTGTAATATATTCAGTGGATGCTGTTTGCAGTGCAGCCCACAGGACATCAAACATGCATTTTGCATCCACACCAGAAAACAAGACTATCACTACAGAAATCTCTTAGTTTTCCACAGGATGTGTGTCCCAGAGCACAGTATGAACAGGGAAGTCTTCAGTGAACTAAGCAGTCTTTAACTGAGTCTTAAAATGATCTATGTTTTTCATCTTCACTCTATATCCACCCCTAAAATGCAGGTGAGTGGCAACTCATTTCACCTTCAACATCTGCCAGGCAGATATCAGCAGTGAGAGGTTTTAGACACCCTTTGTAATCCGTGGGTGGAAGACATGAGCGGAATAAGCCTTCTGTGACCTGTTTCCATCTTATAGAAAAGGATAAAGAAAAACACTTTTAAAACTTCTGTTCTGTGCAATTTCTGCAAGGCAAGAGATTTGATTGTTCTCACATGCTACAGGCACAGCATCCATGAGTTCAGCTTCTACATGATCCCTTTGTGCAGAGAGCAAAAGAGCTCACAAAAATCCCACACTTATCAATAAGACCCTCCCTTTCACAGGTTTTTGAGTATTTATGGTACTATACAGTTTTTAAATTCTAACTATAACTTTGACAGTCAAAGAAAATTTTCACAACACATATAATAGATGACACTTAAGAGCTAGGGATTAGGACCTGCACATTCTCACAAGGCTTTAAAATACCTCAAAAACCTTGATCAAAAAGTAATGTTCTGGTAACAAAACAGTATTTCTTACTCTTTTAACATGAGAAAATAATTGTTTTGTTTTGTTCACATTTTTCAGAAATGTCAGTGGTCCAATGACCAGAAGTTTCAAGTCTGAAAAGTTACAGCCACAGAAAGTCACAGATGTCAGAAATCAGAAATGACACTTTGAAACTAAAATGCCGGTGTGGTCAGAGCTGCACATGTCACTGACTACAGAAACATGCTGGCTAATTGAATCATCCCTGCCCTGGAAGAACCAAAATTATCCTTCTTTGCCTGGAGAAGTTAGACGTGGGGAAATGCCAACCCCTCTTCAGCCATGCTTACTGCCTCTCCCCAGCACCATCTTTCAGTGGCAGCAGGGCAGTCAGAAAGCACAAGCAGGTACCACAGGCATCCCTGGGGAGAGCCAGCAGGAGACAAGAGTACCAATTCCAGCCTGGCACTTGCTCAGCCAAGGAACTTAACTGTTAAGTGTGAAGCAACAGAAGCGAAACACCGTGTCGGTTTTTTGAGCATGATGCCATGCTCACTTGCTAGCCACTTGATAACCACAGAAGGGTTCAGCACTCACACCCTTATCACCCTAAATTAAAGGTCAGATTCCTCTCCCATCACACAGGACTACGTAAGAGAACTACTACTTATTCTGCAGAGTACCCTCCAAAAAAAAGCAGTGATAGCAGCCACAAATTACCCAAGATCATCACATATCACCCTATGTCCTTGTTGCTCTCTGTGACTTTTTATGTTGAGCTTTTGAGGGGAGAGATGGAGGAATGAGGGAATGTCAGGTAACTAAGCCAAAGGATGTAGAAAGACCTGCTAAGAAAACAAAGCACCATCGTCGCATGCAGGAAGTATAGACGCCACATATAAAAAGCCCAGGCCTCTGATACTCAGAGACAGGCAGGTACTTTGCATACGCAGCCTCACCCTTTTTTGTATGGTCATCAAGTAAAAGCTCTACTGCAAAAGCTGCCAACATCTCTCTTCTAGCTGTATCACACACATTATGTAACTCCCACTGCAGCAGAGAGCAGCTCCTGCAGCTGCTCACACCAGCCCTCGCTGTGGCAACGTGCAGCACAGCCACCACACTGCAGCACTGGCTACAGCAATGCTCGTTCCTAGCACTGGCGGGAAACCTTCTGACAAAATGTTTTGGGGTGTTTTTGTTCAAAATACACTTCAACATCAAACTGAAGAAAGCGAAATAAAAACATAATCTTTTCTCTCTAAGAATAAAGATTTCATCAAAATTCTGTTTCACAGGAATGTTTCAAAGTTGCATTTTGTCATAAAGTAGAATTTTCTTTGCTAATCAGCTTGCAGATTCTCATTTCTCCTTAAGCACACTGTCTCTTTGGATGATACCAGCTTACAGCAAGATATATCTTGGCATGGAAATTCTCTACAATTTCTCTGCCATTATAAAATAAATTAAAAGCATTATCATCTCTATTAACTCCTCTCATCCTTGTTTTTCATGACTACCTGCGTACAACGAATAATGCAGTTCCTGCCATGCCATGCTTCCTGCAGATAAAGGTGCCACAACCTCCTGTCTCAGCTGTTTGCACTTTTCCATGTCTGTGTGTCACAGGTGAGATGAGTTTCCCCCTGAATATTACACAGCAGTGGAAGTAATGCATAATACTGTCCAATGCCTGCAGATGCACCATGCATCAGGGAAAACACGTGATTCTTTCCTTCCAAAATGTATCATGGTTCCAGTAAAGTGTGAAAGTGCAGACAAGATCAGTGGCAGCTCTCAGTCCTACTCAGTCCAGCTAGCTCGGTTAGATTCCAGAGCCACCTCCATCCATGCTGGAAGCACAAACTGTGCTTCACACAAAGACTTACGTCTGTGGGATGGCTGAAGCTATAAAAACTGCTG
Source organism: Cygnus atratus (assembly GCF_013377495.2). Classification (NCBI taxonomy): domain Eukaryota; kingdom Metazoa; phylum Chordata; class Aves; order Anseriformes; family Anatidae; genus Cygnus; species Cygnus atratus. The sequence continues at coordinate 250,007 of NC_066379.1, forward strand.
ACAATTATCAGCAAATTTGCATATGTTGCTACTGCTGCTGCTTATATAAGTGATTTCTAGCCAACCACAAACACAAAAAGCAATACCCAAAATAGATTTTAAAACAAACCACTTGCAAATGTGACTGAATGACACATGTCCCCACCTCTCTAAAAGTCACATCTCTAGAAAAGGCAGATGCAACAGCCAGCATCTCCCCAGAGGGCCTGAGTGCAAAACACCTTCTGGAGTACATGCTCCAGAGCTCTAACCTCACCTTCTCCTTCTTGACATTTATGGTATCCTGCACCAACACAGGCTATGACAAACTGGGACACGCTTGAAGCTTGTCCTAAATTGCTCTCAGGTCTGGAGCTGTGCGAAGACCTGTCTACACACATCATCATGCTAAGCATCCCTGATGCAGATGGGGTGAGGAGCCTCTGTGCAGGAAGTATTTTGTTGCTTTCAGCTGTTAAGGAATCCTGGAATTGTCATTCACTGTATCGTACACCACATTCCACCTGCACTGCACCTGTGTTTGCTGTGATGGAGCTGGTCTGAAGCACTACGCAAGGCCTGTAGCTGCACAGATTCCTCTTTGCATCAGCATGGTAAGGAAAATTGTTCACCCCATGAGTGCATGTTGTGGTTTAACCCAGCCGGCAGCTAAGCACCACACAGCCGTTCGCTCACCCTCCCCTCTCCCTCTCTGGAATGGGGGAGAGAATCAGGAAAATGAAGCCTGTGGGTTGAGATAGAGACAGTTTATTAGGACAGAAAAGAAAAGGAAAATACTAATAATAATGATAATAGTACTACTACTAATAATAATGTGTATGAAACAAGTGATGCACAATGCTGACTGATGCCCCGCCTATCCCTAAGCAGCCAGTCCCCCCCCTCAGCCAGCCACCCCTATGTATTGTTTAGCATGACATCAGATGGTATGGAATACCCCTTTGGCCAGTTTGGGTCAGCTGTCCTGGGTCTGTCCCCTCCCAGCTCCTGCTGCACCCCCAGCCTGCCCGCTGGCAGGACAGAGCAAGAAGCTGAAAAGTCCTTGGCTTGGTGTAAGCACTGCTCTGCAACAATTAAAACATCAGGGTGTTATCAACACTCTTCTCATCCTAATCCAAAACATAGCACCCTACCAGCGACTACGAGGAAAATTAACCCTATCCTAACTGAAACCAGGACAGTGCAGCAGTCTGATACAGTTTCTGCATGGTTCTGCTCAAATGGTCAAAAGGTTAAACCAAAAAAAAAGTGCAAAAGAATGAGGAAATAGCCAGAAGAAGTAGGTGACAGTCCCCAGACTGTCAAGTCTCATTGCTTTCATAGCTATAAATCACCAAAGGCAGGGTGAAGATTGGAGCTGATGGCATATCCACTCCATCAGATATGAATCACAGACAACAATATCCCTCTTTCCCAAGCTCTCAAGTATGCAGAAGGATGTTACTTGAACACAAATCAAGCTCAGTCAGAGCTAATCCATATGAATTAAGCAGCACCTTTTCAGACTTCTCTGGTGTCAACTGATTCTCTTGTTGAGAAAAAAAAGCTGGGTCCTGTTTCTCCATTAACCTACTATCTCCAAGAGTACAACAGTGCAAGAAACAGTACTTGGCTTTCCAGTACAAGAAAGACAGGGACATACTGGAAAGACTCCAGCAAAGGGCCACAATGATGTTTAAGGGATTGGAGCATCTGTCATACAGAACTGGGACTATTTAGCCTCAAGAAAAGAAGGCTCGAGAGGGATCAATGTGTATAAAAATCTATGTGGGGCACTAAAAAATAAACCAGATACAGTCTCTGCTCAGTGATATCCACTGAAAGTACAAGATGCAGTGGGCACAAGTTAAAACACTGAAAATCACATTTAAACATAAACACTACAAGAGATTGCCCAGAAAGGCTGTGTAGTCTCCATCCTTGCATGTATTCAGAACCTCACCAGTGAAGCAGGACCAGGTGATCTCCAGACATACGTTTCAGCTCAGCAATTCTGACAAGACCAAGGCAGCTTCCCTGACTGCTACCAAAAGACCAGGCCTAAAGGAGTCCACCTGGAATCCCATTACGGAGCTAGTACCTTCCCGTGTTCTCTTCTTGTCGAAGAGACCTACAAACATCAAGTCCAACTGCCAGACCACTTCAGGGCTGACCAAAAGTTGAAACATATCATTAAGGGCATTATACAAATGCCTCTTGAACACTGACATGCATGAGGCATCAACCACCTTGCTAGGAAGCCCATTCCAGTCTTTGATCACCTTCAAAATACAGAAATTTTTCCTAACATCCAGTCTGAACCTCCCCTGGCACAGCTTTGAGCCGTTCCTTCATATCCTATTATTGGTTACCAGGGAGCAGAGCCTGGCACCTCCATCTCCCCTCCTCTGAGTCTTGCGGAGAACAAGATCACCTCTGAGCTTCCTTTTCTCCAAACTAGACAAACTAAGTGTCCTCAGCTCCTCCTTGTAGGACATGCTTTCCATGGGATCCCTTTTGATCTATTACAGCTGTATCCTCTCCAGAGCTTATCGACATCTTTTTTCCTAATCATCCCCTGCATACATTCCACTCATCCTCCAGCTCTCATTGCTTCTATCATTGCCAGAACAGGGACCTCCCAGACATCACTTCCTTCTAATCCACCACTGTGGGCTTGCAGCTACCATGGTAGTAGGAACCGAAGACTGCCAAACCTCCTGACCTCCCTTCGCCTCTCTTGTGTCACATTTACTACAGTTTCAGTCCTTTCCTTGATCTCCTGTGATGAATGAATTGAAAATACATTTTTGCCAGCAGGAGAACCCATGAGGCAAAGGCATTCCTCAGGAATGCCCATCTCTAGCACTGGAGTTTGTTTCCCACAGGCCACCTTCATGGATTTCTCAGAGCTGTCCAACTCCTCATTTGCCATTAAAACCAGTCCTGGTTAACAACCAGGCACAGATACCCATTTTTCATTGCAAGAGTCTAGCGCTACCATTCAGTGTGAGTAAGCATACAAAGAGGAGCTGCATGACCTATCCTCAAATCCTGGGTAAGACAGCCAGAGCAATGCAGAAGCATGCAGATGCTCCTCGTGATCAACACTGGCAGCTCCACAGCTCTGCTGGCCGAGAAGAGACATAGGTGCTGCTGATGCAGTACAGTTCCTCCCAAGTCAGAGTTAACACTGGGAACAGTCCTTCCTCCTCATTTGTTCAGAAGGAACCTGCATGCTGCAGGCTGGATGCGAAACTAACCACTCAACGCTAGAAGAGACTCCCCTTTCAGCTGCTGTCCTTCATTCCTTTCTCACTTTCCTCTTTCAGCTCAGGAACAAAACAAAGAGCAGACTTTAAGGGAAATTTCACTGTTGGTAAATGTGAAGTAGTGTGAATGAGAAAATCCAGCCTACCCGTCTGTGTACAGTGACAACCTTAAAGTTACAAAGCCTTCAGAAAAAGGACATCTCCTTTGGGTAGCAGCCAGCCACCTGACAGACTTTCCTGCAAGGAGAAGCAGTATGTGCCATGCAGGGCAAACCCTGCCAGCCCTGGCACACCTTGGACAATGCCACGAGCCATGTTCATTCACTGCTGTGGCAGAATATTCAGCCAGTTGTCCTTAAGGGTAATGAGTTATGGGTCTACAGAGAGAGGAGTACAGGTACCCACTAGAGTGAATAACAAGGAATGGGGAAATGAGGGCAGAGCCAAGGGAAGGATTGTATCTTCCTCTTTCAACAGAAGTGCGTAGCTAAAAAATTTACCTCACAACATAGTGTTGAACCTTACCAAAAGCTGCAGGGCTGGAGCACTCAAAGTCAACATGAGTGCAGGTTGGTACTGAAAGGAGAATCATGTTCATGGCTCCATCTGGCTGTATGTTTTCCTCACCTCCCTGGTGCCAGTTCCAGTGTCTATGTGGTTGAGTGGCAGCTTGGATCAGAGAATGGAAAAGGAGGGTATTTCTGTCGTGGTGTCTTTCAGTTAGATCAGGTCCTTGAGCAAGCTAACCACACACCTAAACACCAGGGAAAGGCTACTTGCACAGAGCCACGAGACAGGCACACTAACAGAACTTTCTCATTCTCACACATCCACTTAACTGCAATGTGTGCTAGCTACCTGTGGTCCCATAAATTTAGTTAATTAGCTCTTGCCCCTCAGTACAAGAAGGACATCGGGGCCATGGAACGTGTCCAGAGAAAGGCTACGAAGCTGGTGAAGGGCCTTGAACACAAGTCCTGTGAGGAGCGGCTGAGGGAACTGGGGTTGTTTAGTCTGGAGAAGAGGAGGCTCAGGGGAGACCTTATTGCTCTCAACAACTACCTGAAAGGTAGTTATCTTCTACCTAAAAGGTAATTATCTTCTCACAGATAACTAGTGATAGGACTAGAGGGAATGGCGTCAAGTTGCGCCACGGGAGGTTTATGTTGGAAATTAGGTGACATTTCTTCTCAGAAAGAGTAGTCAGGCATTGGGACGGGTTGCCAGGGAAGTGGTGGCGTTGCCATCCCTGGGGATGTTCAAGGAAAGGTTGGATGTGGTGCTTAGGGACATGGTTTAGTTGGTGACATTCGTGGTAGTGGGAAGGTTGGACCATATGATCTTGGAGGTCTTTTCCAACCCTAATGATTCTATGATTCTATGAATTCTTTACCTATTAACACTGGTCCATAGACCTTATTAGGAACAACCTCTGGAGGAAAAGAAAACACGCCAGAGTAAACACCTCTCAGCACTTGTCGTCTTTCTTACCTTCCTTCTGAAGGTTTATTCAAGAGACAGGAGTCTGGGCTGCACAGACCATCAGGCAGCAACAAAGTTTTCAGTCATACATGAACCTAGGGTCAGAGAGGCACAACTGGGGGCTCTAAGCACCATTCTGAGCACAGCATAACACACTCAGAATTAAGTGGGAAGAGAGGAGTTTGAAAGAGGGAGGTGATATAAAACCAACCATTGTGTATGACTTCCCACTGCCTTTGTCGAGCAAAGTTTGTCTCATCTCCTGATACACTTTGCCTCAAACAATGTCTAAATTCCTGGTTAGATGTGTAAATATTTGGCAATGTAAAAGACCACAAACATTCACATATCTCAGTAAATGATCTTGTAGGTGGCAAAACTGACAAACAAAAGGACTCCCACACTCCTAAACTATAGCAAAAAAAAATCCCAAATGCTTCAGCGGCAGTGAAAAGTCTCTGGCCTCACTCTTCTAGCATTGAGGGTGGAAATTTTGCATCCCCTTTTCTGTCCTTCCAGGTAAGAATGAGAAACAGAAACTTCATTGAAATACCAGGGATATTTTATTAATTTGGACCAGAGAATCAGAAAGGCAATTGCAAATTTGCAGGCAAAATATTGTCCTACTACAAAGAACCTTCTGCTCACAAAACATGCACCTCGGTGGGCCTGGTTCTGCTGAGGGCTGTGTGTCCTGCTGCTCTGGATTTCCCAGAAGGTGAGCATGAAAAGCCTGGGATAGATAGTGTCTTCCTTGCATGTAAGCAAAGCAGGCTATCCTGCAAATTATATATTTATCCTTAGAAATCTGGAAGACAAACAGAGGCTGACTTGCAAAGCCCTGCACTGCTAACCACATCAGCACTGTCACTGCAGGAACCCATACTCACATCCTAGATTAAGTTCCAAATGACACCACACAGAATCACACACACACAGAATAACACACAGAATCATCTAGGTTGGAAGAGACCTCCAAGATCACCTAGTCCAACCTCTGACCTAACACTAACAGTCCTCCACTAAACCATATCACTAAGCTCTACATTTAAACGTCTTTTAAAGACCTCCAGGGATGGTGACTCAACCGCTTCCCTGCACAACCAGGGCATGGTCATCGAGGGAAGAGCTGATGGGCTCATAGCAGATTCTTGCTTTGGTACAAGTTGTTTCAAAATTCACTTTCAGAAATGCAAGATTGTGAAGGCACTCTTTGTGGACGTGTATTTCACACCCAAATTGTGTCTTTTTTCCAAAGGAAAGAAAGTAATAAACTCAGAAGCAAGCAGTTCTGTGGGAATACAGCTGGTGCCCTAGATGTCATGGCCCTGAAGAGCGCAGACGCTAAATGAGCTGCTCAGCATCCTGATGGGAATATTATGACCTTTGAGTGAGGATCTCTGAGGCTCTCTGGGGCAATGCCACACGTACTGACAGCAAGGTATCACCAGCCAGCTGGGGAGCTGTGGCAACAGAAGGGACACATCTGAATCTTCCACACCATAAACCCAAGATATGTTTAGTGAAAAAAAATAAAAAGGAGAGGGAGAGGGAGGGGGAGGGGGAAGAGGAACTTGCCCAGCATTTGGTCCACCCTGCATGACTGACAGGAGCTGCATCACCTCTACCACTGAATTCTGCTGCTGTTTACCAATTGTGAATGAAGTGTCCAGAGGAGCCTGCAGCTCAACGTAGAGCCTGAACTCTGCCACTCTGTGGCTACAACTGTGGGTACCTAAGGTTCTTGCTGCCACAGCAGGACTGGGCAGGCTCCTCCTTCTCTGGTCCTTATCAGCACCAAGTACACTCCGGCTCTTGGGTGGCCAGGGCTCTTTTCCTTCCCTGGGCACAGGGCTGACTGATGCCGAGGTGGGTCCCCGACGGAAGCGCCGGTGTGCTGCCGTGCGTCTGCCCCCGTGCACTGCTGGCACTCCCCAGTGAGCCGAGCTGCCGTTCGGGGCGCCCTCGCTGCCGGCCAGCGGCTCAGCCCCGGGCAGTGCCCGGCGCGCAGAGTGCGGAGCGGCGATGGCACCGCTGCAGGACCGCTCCGGGTCCCGGTCCGCCCGGCCCGGCCCTGCCCGCCGAGCGGCTCCCGCCCGGCCGCCGGCGCTCCCCCCTCCCCTGCCCGCGCTCCCCCGCCGCCCTCTCGGCGCAGCTCGCGGCCCTGGCTCCTACCTCCAGAAGCTGCACGTAGCTGGCCGGGAACCAGCCACGCAGCCCGTCCTCCTTCTGCCCTTCCCACCAGCCGCCGTCCGGCACCTGCAGCACCGTGATCAGCTCCCCCGCGGCGAAGCGGAGACCTTGCCGGTGCCGCTCCCCGGAGAAGGGGTACAGCGTCTGGCAGCGCGAGCCCGACATGCTGCCAGGCAGGCACGCGGCCGCGCCCCGCCGCAGCCCGCAGCCCGCCGCCCGCCGCCCGGCCCCGGCCCCGGCCGTCGCTCAGCGCCCGCTCGGGGCGCCGCCGCCCGCCCCACGGCGCGCAGGGCTGCGGGAGGGCCCGCGCTGGCCGCGCCCCTCGCCCGCCCCGTTCCGCTCCCAGGGCGCGGCGGCCGCCGAGCACGGGCGAGAGCGGGACAGCCCCGGCGCCGGGCGGCCCCGGGCGCTACCGGCTTGCAGGACGCGGAGGGGGAGAGGCGAGGGGGGGGGAGAGAGGAGGCGGTTAAAAGAGGGGGAAGGGAGAGGAGAGCGGGATGAGGTGGAGAGAAGGGGGAGGGAAGGGGCGGAGGAGGGGAAAGGGGGCGGGGGAGGAGAAGGAGAAGGAGAAGGAGAAGGAGAAGGAGAAGGAGAAGGAGAAGGAGAAGGAGAAGGAGAAGGAGAAGGAGAAGGAGAAGGAGAGGGCCAGGGCCCCGGGGTGCGCAACCCACTCCGCGTGACACGCGTGCCTGCGGGACACCGTGTGCGAGACCGCGTGACAGACGCCGTGTGTGTCAGTCAGAAACACCGCGTGGGTGGCCGTGGCACTCTCTGTGATGCCGAGCGCGTGTCTGTAAGAGACACCATGTGTGTGACCCTGTCTCTGTAGGAGAGACCATGTGTGTGTGTGCAAGATACTGCGTGCATTAGAAACGTGATATCCATGTATGACAGCCACTGGCTGAGAGATGTATGTGACATCTGGGAGAGAGGCCATGCATGTGCGGGGGACACCATCCACGTGTTCATGAAACACACCCACATGGGTGACATCCATCTTGCCAGGGATGCCATGTGACACACCCAAGGATACATGAAATGTACAAGTGTGTGTGACATACATTCCCAAGCATTGGTGTGTCTGTGCAACTCAGCTGAGTGCACAACTCACTCTGTGTGTGCTTCTGACACCCATTGTGCATGAATCCCATGTGTGGGACACTTCTATATGTACATGAGGTGAGGTACACCATATGGGTGACACCCTCATCTGTGTGACGCTCCTGTATGTGTCTGTATGTGAGACACAACCACGTGTCTGTATTTTGGTTATGATCTCCCATTCCGTGTGCACAACCTGCTCTGGGTGGGCATGCCAGGCTCACTCTGCAGCACATCTGTGCCTCCCATGTGTGTAAGACACGCATGTCTTTGTGCACCCAGGCGTGTATGAACCTGTGCATGTGGCTCTGCACAGAAATGCACACCTGACTCATTGCATTACATGTGACTCACACATACATAATGCACACATGCCTCTACATGTATGGACACTGATGGGGATGTGTGTATGAAGCCTATGCATACAGGTATGTGCAACCTATTGAAGGGTGTGCTGCCTGACCACGTGCTTGGAGAGGGCGGGGGGAGGGAGATGGGCTTGTGTGAGACGCCCATATCATACATGAGATCTCCTTGTGTGGGGGGGGTGTACCTGAGACACAAGATACACATACCTGAGTGATTGTACTATTGTTGTGTGTTGTGTTTACGGGACACACATTGATGTATGAGAATCCCACAGCTACATGTGCAAAACTTAGTCTTACATGAAGACGTACACTTTTGCTGTCATACCTGTGTGCGAGAGACTGTTGTGAGTGTTACTGACCGGCGTTTATGTAACTCTTAGGCTGAGCTTTGTGTGTTTGTGTATGTGGTTTACCCTGAATGTGCAAAAATCACTTATACATAAGACTGACCTGTGTGTGTGTTTGCAGAACAATCATATGAGACCCAACCACATCTGTATGACTGTGTCTTTGTGTGTAAGCATGCTGTATGTCACTGCATGGGTGAGTCCCATTTGTGTGTGTGTTTTTGTGTACCAGACTTGCTGCAGTATGCACCACTGTGTTTGTGTACAGCTCCATGTATGAGGCCCTCATCTGTGTTTGTGCAACCCACAATCTGCGCCTGTAGGATTGTGTCTGTAGTACATGTGGCATGTGGATGAGAGAGAGAAACACACTTCTGCATGTGCAAGAGTCATGAAAGCATGAATGTGTGGAAGTAATGAGGCAAAATGAGTTAGATCTGCCTTACAGACATCCCACAGCCATATCTAAGCCTGCTACCCAGCATCCTTTTGTAGTCAGTGGGGAGGAGGCAGGACACAAACCTGCTGCATGTGGAAGTCTGTGAGACAAGACACCAGGAGCCCTTGGGTCCTTCTTCCCATGGGCAGGTCTGGACATGTCCAGCTCACATGTCCGCATCTCCTTTGATGCGCACTCTGTTGATTGCCTCCCAGACACTGTGTGTTCATGGGTGAGCAGGTACACATGTATCTACTTCCAGTACACTTGTGAGAATCACAGAATCACAGAATTGTAGGGCCTGGAAGGGACCTCCAGAGATCATCAGGTCCAACCGCCCCCCAAAGCAGGTTCCCTAGAGCAGGTTGCACAGGTAGGCGTCCAGATGGGTCTTGAATATCTCCAGAGAAAGACTCCACAACTTCCCTGGGCAGCCTGTTCCAGTGCTCTGTCACCCTTACCGTGAAGAAGTTCCTTCTCATATCAGTGCAGAACTTCCTGTGCTCCATTTTGTGGCCATGGCCCCTTGTCCTGTCCCCACAAAACAGTGAAAACAGGTTGGCCACACCCCTCTGTCTCCCACACTTGAGATATTTGTAAACATCTACAATATCCCCTCTCAGTCTTCTTTTCTCAAGGCTGAACAGACCCAGGTCTCTCAGCCATACCTCACAGGGAAGATGCTCCAGGCCCCATATCATCTTTGTGGCTCTCTGCTGGACTCTTTCCAGGAGATTCCTGTCTTTTTTTTGTACCGGGGAGCCCAGAACTGGATACAGTACTCCAGGTGAGGCCTTACCAGGGCAGAGTAGAGGGGGAGGATCACCTCCCTTGACCTGCTGGCCACGCTCCTTTTAATACACGCCAGGATCGCATTGACCTTCATGGCCGCCAGGGCACACTGCTGGCTCATGGCCAACCTGTTGTCTACCAGGATCCCCAGGTCCTCCTCCACGGAGCTCCTTTCCAGCAGGTCATCCCCCAGCCTGTACTGATACATGTGGTTGTTCCTTCCCAGGTGCAGGACTCTCCACTTGCTTTTGTTAAACCTCATTTGGTTTCTTCCTGCCCAGCTCTCCAGCCTGTCCAGGTCTTGCTGAATGGCAGCATAGCCTTCTGGCATGTTAGCCACTCCTCCCAGCTTTGTATCATTGTCGTACTTGCTTAGGATTCCCTCATCAAGGTTGTCGACGAAGATGTTGAACAAGACCGGACCCAGCACCGACCCCTGGGGAACACCACTTGTCACAGGTCTCCAACCAGACTCTGCGCCGCCGATCACCACTCTCTGAGCTCGGCCAGTCAGCCAGTTCTCAACCCACCTTACTGTCCATTCATCTATCCCACACTTTCTCAGCTTTGTTATCAGGATGTCGTGGGAGACAGTATCAAAAGCCTTGCTGAAGTCAAGGTAGATGACATCCACTTATCTCCCTCCATCTACCCAGCTGGTGATGTCATCGTGGAAGGCAACAAGGTTGGTCGAGCATGATTTCACCTTGGTGAATCCATGCTGACTACTCCTCATAACCTTCTCCTCTTCCAATTGCTTGCAGATGGCATCCAGAACAAGCTGTTCCAACACCTTTCCAGGGACAGAGGTGAGACTGACTGGCCTGTAGTTTCCCAGATCCTCATTCTTGCCCTTTTTGAAGACCGGAGTGACATTGGTTATCTCCAGTCTTCAGGCACCTCTCCTGTTCTCCAAGACCTGTCAAAGATGATAAGAGAGTGGTTCGGTGATCACCTCTTGCAGCTCCCTCAGCACACGTGGATGCATCCCATCAGGGCCCATGGATTTGTGTACATTGATCCCACTCAGATGCTCCCAAACCATTCCCTCCTCAAACAGAGGAGAGTTCTCCATTTCCCAGACTCTTTCTCTTCCCTCCAGGGTCCAGGAGTCCCGGGGGCGAGTGTCTGAAGCAAAGACTGAAGCAAAGAAGGCATTCAGTATCTCCGCCTTCTCAGAGTCCCCTGTTACCAGGACACCCCCCTTATTCAGCATGGGACCCACATTATCCCTAGTCTTCCTTTTACTGTTTACATCCTTAAAAAAACCCTTCTTATTATTCTTTACCTACTTTGCCAGATTCATCTCCAGGAGGGCTTTAGCCTTTCTTGTTGCATCCCTGCAGGCCCTGACAACACTCCAATACTCTTCCCAATGACACAGGCCCTTTTTCCACATTTCATAGACCTTCTTCTTCCTTTTGAGCTTGTTGATGAGCTCTTTGCTCATCCACGCAGGTTTCCTACCCCCTTCCCTGATTTCCTCCTCTTAGGGATGCACTGATCCTGAGCTTGGAAGAAGTGCTGTTTAAATGTTGCCCAGCTCTCACAAGCACCTTTGCTTTCTAGCAAACTAGCCCATGAGATACCCCCAAGTAGGTCCCAGAAGAGGTTGAAGTTTGTAGGGTAGTAATCCTTCTTCTTGCCTTACTTCTACCAAGTTCCATCTTGAACTCCACCATCTCATGGTCACTGCATCCCAAGCTCATCCCAACCTTCACAACCCTAACAAGACCATCCCTGTTTGTAAGGACAAGGTCCAGAAGCACCCCCCACCTCGTCAGCTCCTCTCCCACTTGCGTCAGAAAATTATCTTCAACGCATTGTAGGAACCGTTTGGACTGTGTGTGCCTAGCCGAGTTGCTTACCCAACAGATGTCTGGATGATTAAAATCCCCCATGAGAACCAGCATCCAGGATCCTGAGGCTACTTCCAGCTGCTTGTAGAAGGCCTCATCAACCTCCTCCACATGATCTGGTGACCTGTAGCACACCCCCACAACAGTGTCACCCATACCAGCCCGCCCATTAATTCTCACCCATAAGCTCTCCACTCCTTCTTCTCCCTCCCCCAGGTGGAGCTGGGTACACTTTAATTGCTCTCTCACATAGAGGGCAACTCCCACCCCACCCCCGTTTCCCCAGCCTGTATTTCCTAAAGAGGACATAGCCCTCCATGACAGCGTTCCAGTCATGCGAGCTGTCCCACCATGTCTCCGTGACTGCAATGAGATCCTGGCCCCGTGACCATACACAGATCTCCAGCTCATCCTGTTTATTTCACATGCTTCACACATTGGTATACAGGCACTTTAGGGAAGCAGCAAGCACAGTTACCTCTAGAGGGACACAAGAAGATTCTGGATGGGGTATCAGGAGCATTGCCTTCTCTGAGGAACCCTCGGACGATTCTATGGGACAACTCAGAGGTTTTTCCCTACTATCTTCAACAGTGACAGCAGTGACAGCATCCCCCAGCCCTCTTCTGTCACATCTAACTCCCCTCCCTTCCCCCATTAAACCTAGTTTAAAGCCCTGGTAATCAGTCCAGAGAGCTTGCTCCCCAATACACTTGTGCCCCACTTGCCAAGTCGGAGTCCGTCAGCAGCCCACATACCCGGCTTCTCAAAGGCCTGCCCAAGATCAAAATACCCAAGCCTTGGTCTAGACACCACCCCCTCAGCCAGTCATTTACCTGTCTCATTCTCTCCCTTCTTTCAGGGTCCCAGTCACCCATGGGGAGGGCAGATGAGAACACTACCTGCACCCCCGATCCCTTCAACATCCTTCCCAGGGATGCAAAATCCTTTTTAATGTTACTCATTTTCCTTGTTGCAGCTTCCCGGGACCCAGCCTGAATGACTCTTGTGGTTTAACCCGGCTGGCAGCTAAACACCACACAGCTGTTCGCTCACCCTCCCCCCTCCCTCTCTGGGATGGGGAAGAGAAACGGGAAAGTGAAGCCTGTGAGTTGAGATAAAGACAGTTTATTAAGACAGGAAAATAATAATAATAATAATTATTATTATTATATTAGTACTACTAATAATGTGTATGAAACAAGTGATGCACAATGCAATTGCTCACCACCTGCTGACCTATGCCCAGCCTATCCCTAAGCAGCCAGTCCCCCCACCTCAGCCAGCCACCCCTATGTATTGTTTAGCATGACATCAGATGGTATGGAATACCCCTTTGGCCAGTTTGGGTCAGCTGTCCTGGGTCTGTCCCCTCCCAGCTCCTGCTGCACCCCCAGCCTGCCCGCTGGCAGGACAGAGCAAGAAGCTGAAAAGTCCTTGGCTTGGTGTAAGCCCTGCTCTGCAACAATTAAAACATTAGGTTGTTATCAACACTCTTCTCATCCTAATCCAAAACAGCACCCTACCAGCGACTACGAGGAAAATTAACCCTATCCTAACTGAAACCAGGACGATGATAAGAGGATAGTAGCCCTCTGGATTAATGAGCTGCGACTGAGCCTTCCTAATGTCTTTGACACGCACTCCAGGAAGACAACACACCTCCCTGGAGAGGTTATCTGAATGGCAAATGGGAGTTTGCTCTCTTAGAATCGTAGTTATGTGCAAGTGTGTGAGCGCTGATCTCGTTGTACATGTGTTTGAGAGACCTTGATAGTACACACACACATACACACACGCTCTTTATCTCACAACCATTATGTGTTATTATCACAACAGCTGTGCCTTGTCTGGCAAAAAGCAACTGACCCGATTATCATGGCATACATCCATGTACATCTTTCAGCAGTTTTCTCTAACAATGCCATTGCTAGATGGGAAGAACTAGATTTGAACCAAAAAAGCAACACATTTTTTTTCAGAAAATACAATCCAGTCTATGCCTATGTTGGAACACAGATACAAATAGTACAGAGCTTTCATGTACAACAATGAATTTTATTCTAAATTTTACTTTTCTTTCTTATGTTTAGTGTTATTTTTTTGTTGTTGTTAGTTTCTGACATTTTTTCCTCTGCTATTTTTATTCTTCCAGCTTGTTCTGCTTTCCCATCTCCCTTTCTTATATTTTTAGTGGCTTATGTTCTGTAGGTAAACTTTCTCAGTGAGAAATCCTTCAGTAGGTTTTTAGTCCTGGGATTGTCCATTTCCTGAAACAATTACAAACTTCAGCTTTTCAGGACTTTACATCTACTAGCAGACAGGTCCAAATGCAAACACTACCTTCATACATATTTTACGTTATCTTTCTAAATCTGTTACTACAACTTCACTTTGGTTGTGTACAAATGTCAGACCTGACAACAGAAAGGCTTTGTTCATGACAGAGTCACTATTAAGTCACTTTCAGTCACTCGAAGTATGTTTCTTGAACAGGTCCCCAAAGCAATCCTCATTTCATTGTGCAGATAATTACATGGTCAGTTTTTCTTTAGACGTGCCTGGACCTTCTTCTCAACTTGAAGAATGGCTTTACTTGCACAGAGAGCAGCTCTCTCACCAAAGGCTTATACAAATGTTTGTTTCTGCATCATGTCTTCTCTTTATTGTGGAGGATATTCTTGTGGAAGTGACTTGTTCATTAGAAGAAAAAGGATTTCTGGGCATAGAAAGCATTTTCATATAGCATAAGATATGAGAACCAGAGACACTGGATGGAAGATAAAGAAGCCATCTTAGAAATATGAAGGTTTGCAACAGCAATGGTACAGAGCATTGGAATGAATTGTTCAGCTCTTAGTTTCAGTCTTGTTTTCTATCATCTGTTCCAGCTCAGCTAAAGCATCTTGTTGGGATGCAGGTATTCTCTGGCTAGTACTCAGCAGGTCTGACTGATGCTCAGAACAATCCCTCTGGCTGTAAGATCTCTACAGATTTATTTCCTGAGCCATCACAACTGTCATATTCTGTCATCTGATCTGGGAGAGTATTCCAATTAGCAGTGAAAAGCCCATTCTAGAATTAGTGTCACATGAACACATTCTGTATTAAAATTAGATGAATCTCAACTTGAGAGGACCTTTTTCTCTGTCTGCTACCAGAAAGTCTAGGATGAAGACCTTAAGTCTTAGATATCAAACTTTTAAACAAACCTTAGTGTCACTAAAATGTTGTCTGTGAATGTGAAAAAGCCAACTTCATATAATGCTGCAGAGAGCCTCAATTATAGTTATCTAGTCAGAGATGAATTAATCCTTATTGGCTTGATTTTACAGATTGTATCTGGAGCTTAAAGTGACACCACTAAAGCCCTGTACAGATGTGGAGATTCCCTGAAGAGGGGCCTAAGAACATCATGGGAGTAATGGAAAGTCCACATCTGACAGCAGTAGAAACAGCATGGTCCATATTTTGTTTCTTCAATGCAACAGCTGACAATCTCTTTAGCCCATGGGAAAAAAAAAAAAAAAAAAAAAGATCCTGCAGAGCTCAAAATGAGAAGGAGCTAGCATAGGTGCATGGGAGAGCTTTTTTTGGTTATGACAGACTGCTTGAAAATCACTTGAAAAATTGATTGGCCACAGATATTTGCAAGACACAGCAACACCAGATATCATGAGGCCAAGAATTAGCAAAGAAAGAGACTAAAAAGAAACCACATGTAGTAGTAGATCTTTAAATGATCTTTGCAGTCTAACTGCCTAGAAGAAATTAGTTCTGTTGTTGGAGAGGAAATATTCCAAGCCTGTACATAAACGATATTATCAGTTTTTAAAATGTTTAAATGCTATAGTTTTTGATGGGAAGGGACTATTTCCAATACTTTGAACAGCCAAAACGTAAGAACAGATACAGCAGCTCAGAACAAAATTTAATCTAGACTACAGTCTTTCTGACAGCAACTCAAAGAGAATGCATGGGGTAGAGTGAAAGAGCAAGAAAACATACAGCAGTTTTTCCCTTGAATATTCTCCCATCATCAACCAAACTGCAGTTTAGTAACTTCCTAAACTAGATATTCTGGAGTATCACACTTGGAAATTTAAGCGTCCAGGAATTCAAACATTCCAGGGAGAGGACTCAGAGTTATGACTCATGTTCATAAGACCAAATATGTGTTTCAAGCACAATACAAAAACTTGATTATACAGAATAGCTTTACCTTTGATTTCTGCCTGTTTCAGAGCCCTGTTCAGGTGGCTCTGCTGACATTGGAACTCTTCTTGTACAAGGTCAATTATGAAAATAAGATCAGATCAGATGTTCAGTTCATTGCCTGACTGTGGCCACTGTAAAACTTAGTGATGTTCTAGGGCAGGTTTAGTCATCTGTACCTATGTCATCTGTCAATGCCCAGAGCTGTACCTACTATTTTAGAGCCAGACTTAAACACAGTCTCTGTCTATAAAGGGACAGTGACATGACATGAACAAACAGCTTGTGGTGATTCACCTGAGACTAAACTGGATTTGCCTGCCAGGATAATTCACCTGGAGAGCTTACTGCTTCCATTCACCCCCTTTCTTGGAAACAAGCTGAGA
The DNA here is from genome assembly GCF_013377495.2 of Cygnus atratus. Lineage (NCBI taxonomy): Eukaryota > Metazoa > Chordata > Aves > Anseriformes > Anatidae > Cygnus > Cygnus atratus. Next base: position 266,443 of record NC_066379.1, read on the forward strand.
ATAACAAACTGTTCTGATAACATCATCCTCCTTACAGTCAACATACTCTCTGTGGAGAGGCAGGGCAGGTCACACCCTATTACATGACAGGCACATATATGGTCATATAAATGTGATTGATAACTCTGACTCTTCAGCTTAAGAGTTAGGTGTCACCAACACCCTGTTGTCACAAACAACCTTACTTGAAATGTTGATGCCATGACTTCTCTACAGCAGTTCAGTGTTCAGTTCTCTCTGCCTGGGAATCTGGAAAGTCTAAGTCACAAAAATGTGCTCTAATCAGCTGGCTACAGACTTCCAGGAGAGAACTGCTATCAGTCCATCTTGCTGCTGCTCCTGTTGGTGCAAGCTAAATATGCTTTGGGTAAGAGACCAGGGCATTCAACAGCGACAAGAACATTCACAAATGAGGGCATACCTCTAGACCAACTCAATGACTCCCAAGCATTTATATTCATTAAAACAAATACCATAACCTTGTCTTCTCTTCTCCCAGATAAATTCTATAGCCAGAACTTTAAGCATCTATCACAATTTTAAGCATTTCTTTATTGAAAGTTTAGCTATTTCATGCAAAAGAGAAAAATCCTTAGAAAGAAGAAAGGTGTTATCTATAAATCATGTTGTTTCAGTATCAGTAACCAACAAGCTGTGGACATTTGTTTTTCAATTTCTAGGTGCTATACAAGAACATAAGACAAATAGCTCTGGGTTAGACCACAGGTCTGTCTGGTTTATTATCCTCTTGCCAGCAATGTTTAATAGCAGAAGTTTAGGAAAAAGGACAGGTGCAGAGACTTATTTCTGCAGAATATCCTCTGGATTTCCTGCTAATGATAGCTCAGATCCTCCCCAGTGAGAAACGGTATCTTGTATTTAGAAGAGCTCATTTCCATTATTTTGGGCAGTTATTTTTTGAGCCCATGAAAACTTTTGGGATCCATAAGATCCTGTAGCCAGGTTTTCCAATTCAGGCACTGTATTTTGGAACCTGCCTCTTGCCTGTTTTGTCTGAGGCAATGTTGGCCCACTGTAGTAAGCACAACTCACCTACGCTGACCTTTATAATGTTATAGCTGCACTGATGCCCAAACTTGAATGGTTGAACTGAAGGTTACCTGCATGTAAAGACATGGACATGAACATACATGAATCACCCACTTTAAGTATCTTAAGGAACTTGTCCAAGATCAAATGAAGAGACATTGGAAAAGCAGGAAAACATCCCAAGATGTCTCTGACGAAAGCCCATAAACTTTCCTTCAAATATCTTTCTCTCTGGTTTAGCATCAGTCTCAGTGGTGTGATCTGGTCTTGCCAGATCATCTACAACAGGTTGCTAGGTCCCAGAGCATCTGAACTTTTCTTTTGATCCCACGGAGAATTAGACTTTTAGCCAGCTAAAAAGAGCAATACAGCTAGGCAGTCCTCCAGCCAAACTTCCCCTGGGTGTGCTCGTTTGGACGTTGATATTTCACTGATACTAAACTTTGCTCTTCATCATGAACTGCTCATTACTTGAATTCCATCAGGAATTTCTTATGTCATGAAAGAGCAGAGATTCTGCCTGAGCACACTGAGCAGGACTGACTGTCTGCTTTCTGTGGATAAAGTCGTTGATTTGTGTATATGTGTGTGCCTGTATCTGCAGAACATAGATGTCTTAGTGTTTTCCTCTCAATGGCGTCTCTGTTCTGCAACCATCTGTGTATAAAGCTGCTATTCTCTCATGAACAATGAGTCATACAGGAAAGTCTCTAAGAATTAGGCAAAAACTATGCTCATCCCTAGTACTGAAGATGAGGACTCAGCCCCACAAGCTCTCTGGAAACTCAGCATTAGTTTTCCCTTGACAGCTTTAATCTTAAAAATCTGCTGTTGCTGACACAAACTTACAAACAACAGGTTGGCAGTAAGCTGTCTGCAAACTGGCACTTCAAGTCCACTGCTTACCCTCCTCTTGGAACTTTCTAACAAGGACCCAGTACAGCACTGCTTACTGTGACCAACCTTTTCCTCATTCTATTTTCCAGTGGGGATCTGCTAAAAATAATTCCCCAACTCTTTCTCAGCCCTCACAGATGACTCTCTCCAGCTCTTTCTTTTACATTTCCAAACTACTCTGCAGATCTGCAAATTGCAGTGGAAGAGTTTGAAAAAGTTAGGGTCACTGCTCCTTGTGTCCAACAAGCTACACCTAGACCTGGAGCTGCCCAAAAGATTGAGAAGTTGGCCATATGAACTATATGAGACAGTGATCCATACTGGTATCAAAGAATAAGGTCAAGAGCGAAGGTCTTGCACCTGAGTCAGGGCAATCCCAAACATGAAAACAGGCTTGATAATGAATGGATAGAAAACAGTCTTGCAGAGAAGAACTTGGGGGTACTGGTGGATGAAAAACTCAACATGAGTTAGCAATGTGCACTTGCAGCCCACAAAGTCAACTGTATCCTGGGCTGCATCAAAAGAAGCGTGACCAGCAGGACGAGGAAGGTGATTATCCCCTTCTACTCTGCTCTTGTAAGATCCCCCCTGGAGCACTGCATTCAGCTCTGGAGCCCCCAACACAAGTAGGACATGGACATATTACAGTGAGTCCAGAGCAGGGCTGGAGCACCAGTCCTGTGAAGAAAGGCTGAGAAAGCTGGATTTGTTTAGCTTAGGGAAGAGAAGGCTCTAGTGAGAACTTATGGCAGGCCTACAAAGAAAGATGGGGAGAGAGTTTTTATCAGAGAATGTAGTGATAGGACAAGGTGTAACAATTTTAAACTAAAAAAAGGGTATGTTTAGATTAGATATAAGGAAGAAATTCTTCATAATGAAGGTGGCGAGGCACTGGACCAGGTTGCCCAGATACATTGTGGATGCCTGACCCCCAGAAGTGTTCAAGGCCAGGTTGGATGGAGCTTTGGGCAACCTGATCCAGTGGAAAGTATCCCTGTCCATGGCAGGGGGCTGGAACTAGATGGTCTTCAATATCCCTTCCAACCCAAACTATTCTATGATTCTAATAACAACAGTCTTAATTTCACATATCCAATGAGGTTTGGGTACTTAGGAAATAATTGAAAGAAAGGAAATATCCAGATTTTCTTAGAAAGTCTCCTGTGGCCAGAAAGAGTACAGAAAGAAGAGTTTCTGAAAATCAGGTGAGCTCCTCTGGCTAGTGGGGAAGTTTCTGTTTTGGGTCATGTTGTCAGACACAGTGGAAAGAAAAGGTTACAGGGTTTTCATGGCCTCCATTGCCCCAGAGAGGTAACTAAGATGATTAAGGAGGTTTGAAATAAACGGTGACATATCCTAATAATGTAATGTACTCTAGATAAGTAGACCATACCCAGGAAACATGCACATGATAAATTCAAATTTTCAGTTAGCTTAGAATTTTAATTGGAAATTTTAATCTCAGATTTTAAAAGTTCTCTAATATTTTAGGTGATAAGTAAGGGTTAGAGATGCTAATACATGAAAGGAAACATGCTCCTGGGGGCGTGAGCGAAGCTGGGTGGCTGGAGTTGGACCAGATGTTAAGATCAACATATAAAATTAGAATAACTGAATCACAGAATGTTTGAGGCTGGAAGTGACCTCTGGAGGTCATCTAGTCCACAAGCAGGGCTACCTAGGTCTGCTTGCCCAGGACTATGTCCAGATGGCTTTTAAATATGTTCAAGGATGGAGATTAAAATCCTATGCTCTATAATGGGAAAAAGATATTGCACTTTATACCTGGAGTCATCACTTTGGGCACTGAAGGAAGTGACTGGATAGCTCACTTGGATGGTGTCTGAGAGACCATCCATGCTATCCTTCCTCAGCCATCACCCTTCCTGTTAGCTGCATCCTTCTGACCCTCCTGTGCCTGGTATCAGTTTTGTGTTCTCCAGCCTTTTCACTGAATTGATCAGTCTTCAACCAGCAGAAAGCCACTGCTTGGTGGGTTCACTGAATCACTGAAAAATGTGGCTTGGAAGGGCTATTGGAGGTCTTCAGTCCAATTTCCTACTCCAAGCAGGGCTAACTTCAAAGCTAGATAAAGTTGCTCAGGGCCTTGCTCATGGGAATCCTGTAAATCCCTAAGGACACAGATTCTCTGCAGAGTCTCTGGGCAGCATGTCACAGGGCATCACCACTCTCATGGTAGACAATGTATTTGTCAAAAAACATCTTCCTGGTTTGCAACATGAGACCATTGCCTTTTGGCCTTTCACTTTGCACTTGCAAGAAAAGCCTGGATGCATCTAATTTGCATCCACCCTTTTCAGCAGTGTTAATTTTAGTTACATAGTCCCTAAGCCTCCTCTTCTTCAGACCAAACAAATCTAATTCCCTTTGCATCTTCATATGGCATCTGTTACAGCTGACTGATCATACTAGGGGCTTTTGCTAGATTCTCTCCAGTATGTCGACACCTCTAATATAATCGGGGGGTGGGGCGTGGGGGGCATGTCAGAGAACTGTACAAAGTATTACAGAAGCAGTCTCATCAGTGTCAAATAAAGTGAATAATCACATCCCTCCACCTGCTAGATCCATTACTAGCTACTTACTAATGCAATGCAATCCAATGACTGGTTAGCATTATCACTACAGGAGTGCATTGCTGACCTATGTCTAGCTTGTTTTCCATGAGGTTCCCTAAGTCTTTTCTGCAGAGCTGCACCCTAGCCAGTCAATTCCTAGTCTGCATTGATGCAGGGAGTTGTTCTATCCCAGGTAGAAAATATAACAGGATTTATTATTTCATAGAATTAGAACAAACCTATGAGGTCAATTAGACCAAAATTTACCAGCTGAAAAGTTACCTCAGTCTTCTTGTGCTTTGTCTGGTAATACATGTGATGAGCAATGGTGACATATAGGAGCAATGTTTCATCCCTGAGAAATTCTAATTTTCTGCAAAATATTTTTAGAGCTGCACAAGGTCCAATGTTGGTCACAGACATACGCAAATGGCCTGTAACTCTCAGCACAATTTACCCTTTTTCTCACAAAAGGCCCTGCAGGCTTGAAAGAGAATCTTGTAGGCCCCTGGAATGAATCCCACTTCCATCTGTTCCCCCAGGACCTCAAAGGAGCAGCAGGCACCATGCCTAGAAAGGATAAGCTTTGTGTGTGCATGGTATGTTTTTAAATCAGCATTTTAATCCTCCTTCTGACTTCACAGATAGCCAAACTAGTAGGAGTTCTTAGTACACCTTGAGGTATACTAACATTCTACTACATTCTTAGTATACCTTGAGGTATGACAAAGCTCCAGCTCTCCTATTAAGCTTATTTGTTAGTGTCATAAAATAAAGAGTATGTACTTTTTATTTCCTCAGTATAACTTAAACTACTCATAGGTCAACTAAATGAACAGTAGTATGTTTCTTGCTCTTAAAGAAATAAATAAAATTTATTTAGAAACCCTAGCAGCTGTCCTATTTCAATTTTCTTCCAGCTTTCTGTTTGGTTGGTTTTGTCCTCTTTACTCCCTGTCCTGTTTTCTAGAAACTGTCTGCTTCTGTTCAGAATGCTAATGCTAATACACCTGCATTTCTTATAAATTTAGAAGCAAAAGCTAAGTACAGGGATACAGAAATAAAGAAATACAAAAAACTCCAAAGCTGGGCAGAGCTTAGAGGTGCTTACTGGAATTGCTAGACACAGACCTGTGTTCACATTCTTCCCAGTCTATGGAGTCTCAATGCCACTGTCCTGTCTTCTCAGATCCTCTCTGTGTAAAGATACTTAGTTGAACAGTGTGCAATTTTTGAAGAACAGATAACACGAATGTTTGCTTTTATTTTCACATTTATAGCTAATTTAAAGGTGTGGCCTGTTTTTTTTTATTTGTTTTACTTTATTTTACTATATTTTATTTTATTTTTTCCCTCAGCCTAAGAGCAGTTCAAGCCTTTGGCCTGAGCACTGTGCCCACCATCAGCTTGGACAGTGCACTCTGCCTCTGTACAGTGGTGATGAGTAGTATAGATTTGGACTAAGTCTTTAACATTTACCTTGTCCCTTCTGCGTCTCTCCCAGAACTGTCTTAAATGAGCATGGTGACACGATCAAAGGTCATGAAAGGAAGCCACTGAAGCTCTTTTGACTGCTGATGCTAACATATGACCTGAACACCTAACAGGCTGATTTAATGAAATACAGCTGCAGAGAAACAGCTTATCACACAAAATGATCCTTCTTACTGCTGACTGGCATGCCCAGAATAAGCCAGTGCTGGCTCATGGGTAACACATGTGTCTGGTCATTCCATTACCTCTCCTTTCCTGGTATACTGCGACAAAGCAAAGGACACAGAGGGTTCTACATGACATCTCACCTTATGACAACTACAATGCACATCTAGAAGCTTCTGGGAGTTCAAAGAAATTTTCAGATGAAGGCTTTGCTTTCAGCTTTATAAATGTGCTTGTAGCTCTCATCATGTTAAAGAAAAAATAGTGTTAAAAACCACTCCTGCAGAACAAAACTCCAATGCAGATGTCATTTCTCCTCTTTGCATGTTTCTTCCTTTATATACAAATAAAATTATAAGAACTGGTTAGTACTTAACAAAAGGATAAACCCTGCTAATCTACTGATTTATGTGCCTGCATTGTGCTTACCACAGCACCGTTTGTTGGCTGAGGCAGACGTGGTCCTAATGTGCACAGCTGTGCAATGAAAACCGTATCATGTCATGTGAGTGTGGGCAGGACTTGCCAGTTTAGAGGGGGTTGGACACAATGACAGTTCAAGTCAGACTGCTATGTTTGTGACGTTGCTAACCATACTTATCTCTAACAATTGAAAATGCCATGCTGAGGAACGTACAAGCTAGAGCCAATCACAGCAGGTAGCCATGGAGCAAAAGAAGAGAAACAATAAGGTGATTTTGACCAGCTTGACAGGCAGTGATCACAGACCATCATGTGATGGGGCATTAGTAGACAAAACACCAGAGAGCTATGACTGGCACAAAGAACCCTGAATACAAGTGGGATGATGACCAGTCAGGAGGCAAATGGGTTACAGCCAACAGTGATGACAGGGTACAAAATACGGAAGGATGACAGAAGCCCAAACTGAACACAACATACAAAAAAAATTGCCACAATTGTTTCCCAAAACAATCTTTGAATTCCCTAAATGAGAAAGGAATGAGATGGAAGGAACAAGGAATGAGATAAAGGAGATAAGAACAGTGTGCCACGAAGTACTGAATGTACTTAGGGGAGGCAGGAAACTTGACAGGTGTGATCAGCTGATATGTGTCGATGGCACCTGTGTCCAAATACAAAAATGAAACAAAATAATGATCAGAGCCACTGACACTCAGAACCACCTGGCTGAACACGACTACCCCACATGGTTCCCATTGAGAAAGACGTTTTAAAATGAAAAATTTGAAGCTACAGCCAATTAATTGGCCCCTTATCTTTGCTTTTGAGAAATGATTATATGATGCTACTAAATGATCCCTTTTTTTCACTTAGGTCTGATACTTAGAAAATGACAAGCAGCTCAATAAAGACCTGGGCCATGGTGGCCTAGAACAGCCCCTTCTTTTTCGATGTGTTGACCCTACTCACCACAGAGGGTGCTGAAACACAGTATGTCAGAGTGGCACTTTGAGGTGAGAGTACAATCCCACCATGTTACAGAAGCCTGAAGTTGGTGGAGGGGAACCGTGGCAAGGGACGGGGCTACCTCGGGAGGCTCCTAGGACAGGCCGAGGACTCAGACATAGCCCTGCTCCAGCACCAGGCTGGGAAGAGGTTTCTGGCTGACGTTTCCAAACGTTGAACATGGAGACCCCGACTAGAGTTCAGTGGGTGACGCCCCTCAGGCACTGGGCCTGCACTTCGGGACACACGAGCTTGCTCGTCTTTGGAAGTGAAACCAAGGCTGAGGAGCCGCGACACTGCGTACGGTGAAAGCACCTCTCCCCCGAAGGACGGAAAGAGAAAAAACGTTCCCTGCCGCAAGGCCTACGGCCCAGCCCGGGACGCCTGCCGGAATGCCCGGGCCGCCGCCGAGCGGCTCCGACTCAGCAGCGCCCAGGGCGGGACGGCCTCACCCGCCACCGGCCCCGCCGCGGCGAGGAAGCGCCCTCTGCAGGCGCCGCCGGCCCCCGCAGGCTGGGTTTCCGCGACCGGGCGGCGGCACGGCCCGCCCCGAGCCTGGCCTCCCGGGAGCTCCCGCTGCGGCCCCACGGCGCGCCGGGGCTTTCCAGCGCTGCGGGAGAGCACTGGCGCTGGGCTACCCCGCTCCGCGGCCTGGGGAGGGGGGGCTCGGCGGGGTCCTCGTGGAAGCTGCGCCAGCCATGCGGCTTCCTCCCCCCACGGCGCTCCGTGCGGCGGATCTCCCCTCCCTCCTGTCTTGGACGCTCACGGCCCAGCCTTCCCGCCCCACGCAGGCAGCGTGGAGCAGACCACCTCATTTTCCCTTTCTTCCACAAGCAGGTCTCTACACCACAGGAAACAGCGTATGCAGCCAATCCCCACACATCCCTTAGACACCGCAGATCCCCACACATGCACTGTGTGGAGCAGAGGCTCTCCTCTTTCCCACAGGACTGTCAGGGACGGCTAAGGCAGACAGAAGGATGGAGCAGTTCCTAAGTGCTGATATTGTTCCAACCTTATGGAGAGATTTTTGCTGACTCCCACCCCTTCTCCTCCTCTTCCTCCCCCCCCTTCTTTTTTCTTCTGTTCTCCTGTTTAATTGTTAAACTTCTGTATCTAAGCATGAAAGTTGAAAACATAGAGGACAAATGAGGTGTCTGTGCCCATTACCCTGGGAATTCTTTTCCCTGCCTCGGATGTAACACATACTTGGGTAACTGCTGCCCTACCTGCTGTAAGCGTTTACACTCAGTCTCATTACAAATTGATAGCCCTTACAGTCACCAGTGTGTCATGCAGGTTTGTTTTTATTTCTCACATCTACTTAGGGTTGACTAAGAATGTAGAGGCCAAACAGCAGTTACATGCATACCTAGTGATTAGAAGCAGGTAATGAATATTTGTTGTATACATAGAAGTCTCTAGCGTCAGGGAGCCTGCAGCAGCTCTGGTCATGGACCTCATTCTTCTGATTTCTAAATGTTAAATAAATAAATAGATAGGTTATTGGGGGTAATTGAATTACTTGTGGGGTTGTTACAGGTCTGTGGCTATTGCACATGTTATGCCATATTACTGGTAAAGAAGTATTATCTCCCAATTCTGCTGAAAGACCTGGTTTCTTACAGTAGATTATATCTGGTATATATCTTGGGAGGCACCAACAGGATTTTCAAAAAACACTGATTTTGAATAAGTGCCAACTCTGTCCTTCCGTTATGATGACGATCCAGTGCAAAAGTGGGAAAAAGACAGCTGTGGCTGCCAGGTGTTTGAGCAGAGATTTTTGTGGCACTTGGTGAATAGGAAGGGTCCTCTGCAGCCCTTGAACTCACCTGTCTTCCAATATCATGGCTTTTGGCTCGCAGTTTGTTAACCTGACTTTCAGCAATATCAGCTCATTCTTCAGCCTCTTCCAACTTGTGCTGGGTCTTGCGGCATCGAGAGAGATTAGTGTTTGCCTGTGCTTCCTGAAATCATGGTGCCATCAGTGACATGCACACAAACTGTCATCACCCTGTTCCATTTAACACCCTGCACCTGCTCCATAGTAATGTAACCTACTACAGTCAGCCTCACAGCTCTGTCCTTGCAGTGCCAGAACTCAGTGCATTTGTACTACAAACAGCAACATGACTACTAGGAAAACTGGCTGGTGTGACTCCAAAAGTTTAACAACTCCATGATAATTACAGCTGTGCCTGCTCTGTTGTAAGCCAAACTCTTCAAAATATAGGGAATATTCAAAGGTAATGGCCACCGATGTCCTATCAAACTGAGTATTCACTTATTTTAATGAATCCGGGAGACCAGACTTTTCAGAAATAACCACCCAGGACCCACAAAGATTTAAAGAGTCCTGCACTCACAGCTTCCTCAGCCTGTTTCTTGCATGCTTTCACTTTTAACTGCAGCTTGTCCACCAGTTCCTGAAGCCGGAAAATATTTTTCTTATCCTCTTCAGACTGTGAGAAGTGAAAATAAAGTCATCCTGGAAATATGGACCAAGGTGATGCACTTAGAATACAAGAAAGATACAGAATAGGGCAGAGGATTTGAAATACCTGGTAAGTGAGCTCCTTCAGTCTTTGTTCATACTTGCAAGCACCTTTCGCTGACTCTATTCCTCATTTCTGCTCCATGTCAAGCTCATTTTCTAGCTCTTGAATCTGAAACACAGTATCATGATAAAGACAGCAAGCTGCCAAGAAGGGCTGCTGATACCACTATAGGATCCAGGGTTCTGCAGACTAAGGCCTGCAGAGAAAGTGGCAGTGCAGAGCAGCTTCCTGCAGCTCCTTCTTGGAGTTAGACTAGCTAAAACCCATTCACCATGCTACATTAGTAGTGACATGGTGTGTGACTCCACACTTGTTTATACAAAGAACTTTGCTGTGTGTAGCTGGGGCAGCTTTAACAAAAATCAGGCTTAAATCTGTCAGGGAGGAGGAAACTGAAACAGGGAAGGGAGGTTTCTGTCTGCGTTCTTCAGATAAGTAGGAAACATCTGTTTCATCTGTAATTTTCAAGTCTAGCTTGCCCTCATGAACAACCTGTCTGACGAGGGCTCCCATCGTACTATTGCTGTTCTGCAGTGTATGCAAGTCAAATTTGGACACCAATTGTTTTCTTTTTCAGTGGATATTTCCTTCCACAACCAAAAGCACCTAACTCCCAGTCAAATGTGCTATATCTTGTAAAAGGAATAGATTGAGTGCAGTAAGTGGATCAGGCAAATGCTCCATCTAGCCTAGTGCTCTGTCTCTGGGAGTGGCAATAGCAGATGCTATTTAGGGACAGCATGGAAACCTGGCCACTGCCTACTCCCCTCACACTTGTCTAGCTTCCACTGTCATTAGATCAGGAGTTTCAGTTGACATATCTGTGCCTGTTCCCTTAAGCGTCTGTTTATAAACTAGCTGATTCCTAATCCCTTTTTGAACCTTCCACCACTGCCTCTACAGTTTTCTGTGACAGCAGTTTCCAGAATTTCACTGCCCAGTCTGTACTTTCTTGTATCTGCTTTAAACTGACCTCCAGGCAACGATCTGCTCTGTATCATTTGTCCTTCTAATATTGTGCATTTTGATGACTAACCATCACGTATGCATCTAGTTTACTACTTTCATGATTCTGTAAACTTTGATCGCATCCTCCTCATCCATCTCCGCTCCGAACTGAAGAGTCCTAGCCTTGTTTGTCTCTCATCATAAGGCTTCACCCCCTCATCTGCCATTCCCTGGAAGGTTTTCTAAGTGGTGGGTTCTTCTTGAGATGCAGAGACCAAACTACATGTAGTACATATAATATAGTGGCAAGTAATGCTCTATCTCTCTCTCTGTCTTTGGTCTCAGTGCCCTTCCTAATAAAGACTAACTCTTTATTTATATATTTTTTTTGGCTTTTTGCTTCTACTGCACATTGAGCAGTTTCTGAGACCTGTCATGGATTGAGATCTCTTCTTACTGTAACTCCCAGTTCCAAATTTGTCCCCATGTAAGTATGTTTTAAATTATTTTTCCCTAGGAGTATGCCTACACTGGTGTTCATCTGCCACCATCTTTGCCCACTCATTTAGGTTTTATGAGGTTGTTCTCAAGTTCCTTACACGCAGTGCAGCATTTCACTATTCAATGTAACTCATCAAACCTGCTGGAAATCCCTGTTGTAACCTTCCCAAGAGATTCCAGCAGCCAAGGACCAACTCAGGACCCTGACCTTAGTGTACCCCAGTTTCTCCCATACCTTTGCCTCTAGTTTCTGGAGTTGCTTCTTTCCACCCTTCAGTACCAGCTGCTCAGCCTCATCCAGATGGTGCTGCAGGTCCTTTACCATTTGTTCCAGATTCTTCTTCACCCTCTCCAGGTGGGCACTGGTATCCTGCTCCTTCTTCAGCTCTTCTGCCATCATGGCTGCCTGGTTATAGTACAGTTATATCTTCACATCACTGGCAGTTCTGTGCTCCGTTTGGGAGCAATGAACAATGACCAGCTTCATATTGGTGTTTGGATCTCCACATTCTCAGTCAGTGCCTATGGCTGTGCTAAGGGTCTGTCATATAAGAACGATCACCATTTCTTGGTATTTCTACAGGTACTCTGCCTTGGAGTATGGGCAGGGTTGATGACAAAAAAAAAAAAAAAAAAGGCATCCAAATGACTCAGGATCCAAAGTTTAAAAGCATCTCTGGTACTCCTAAATGATTTTAAATATCTGGCTGTTTGGGGCTTAAGTTTCAGTCAGACTCCTAAGCAGTTTTTACCAATTAAATGACCCTGAATGTCTCCTAATTACAATGAAAAGCTTGTGCCTGTTGAACTCTTCAGAATCCGGAATAGCTATCACCATGGTTTCATAAAAAGGACAGAGAAGCTGTAGGGGAACCTGCAGCATGGCTGCTGAGGGGGAACCAGAACTAGACACAGTACTTCAGACCCACGTGCATCATGATGTGATGCAATAGTGTAACAATTTTCTGTTTCACCTTCATACACCATTTCTAGATAGTTCTAAGATTTGTTTCTTCTGATACTGTGGAACAGTTTCCTTGTTTAAATAAAATATTTCTATTCTCCCTTTTTATTTCCTGTATCTCTTGCATAGAGAAGCATGTATGATTTTAGTCTCAATTCCTGTTTTCTGCTGTATCTAAATAAGACTTGGTTCAGGCTATTCTTCCCATTTCAATTTTGCCACCATCTGTTTTTTGCTTTCTATTTACTTCAAGTCAAAGTGAATACCCACAAAGTAGGTATTAAAAAGAGGAGATGGGATGATTTTTCAATACAGACTGGTAACAGAACATGAGTAGATGACCTAGACTGAAAGGTTCTTCCATGACAAGCAGTAGGGCAGAGGCTGTGCAAGGCCCAGGTAGGAGGGAGTGTGCGTCACTGATATTTTCTGTTCCTAAGTTGAATAATCAATTCTCCCCCGCCTGATAGCTATCTTTCTAAAGTGTAAATGTGACTGGAGTAGTATAAAATGGAAGAGAGGTAAGCAAGAGAACTCACATCTATGATTGCTTTTTTTGCTTTCTCCTCTGCATTTCTGGCTTCCTGAATGATCTCTTCAATTTCGTTCTGTCAACGAGTAATGTCTGCTTCCAGTCTCTTCTTGGTGTTGAGGAGGCTTGTGTTCTGTTGGGACAGTCCAAAGACAGCTCACATACCATTTCATGCCAGACCAACATGCCTATTACAAAGGAGATACCAAATACCTGAGAGTGGAGAATCTGCACTCGCTCACTGGCATCTATCAGCTCCTGCTCAGAAACTTTCCGGACTCGCTCTGTCTGCTCCAGGGCAGCTCTCATCTCCTCAAGTTCTGTTGTCATCAGGTTGTTCCTACACTCTACCATAGCAAGCTGCTCCTTCAGGTCATTATTCTCTCTCAAAGCATCATCCAAATGGAGCTGGGAATCCTTTGAAATTGAAAGCACCATGAGATTCAGAGGCAAGCAGAGTGTCAAAGTCTTTATAGGACAGGTGCCCTTCTGATCCCTACCTGGAGTTGCCCTTGCATGCCTTTGATGTGCTTCTGTGTCTCTGCCTCCTGACAGTTGGCATGGCTCAGCTGTATCTCTATGTCATTTAGATCTCCCTCCATCTTCTTTTTCAGCCTCAAAGCATCATTTCTGCTTCTAATCTCAGCATCCAACGCAGTTTGCATAGACTCTAATACCCTCTGGTGATTCCTCTTCAGCTGTTGAATTTCCTCATCTTTCTCTGCACTCCTTCTATCAACATCTGACTTCATTTGGTTCAGTTCCAGCTGAACACGCAAGATTTTTCCTTCTTCATGTTCTAAAGAACCCTAGTAGTGTTGAAACAATATTATTTGTCTATGTAGTGTCCATTGCTAGGAAATGCCCATGCAGAATTTTGACACTTCACAGTCAGTAACACACACGTTTGCATTACTGTGGACCTTTAGAAAAGGCCTAGCTCTGCAAATGCAGACTGCTGTTCCCATATACAGGAATTATTATACCTTAGTGGGATAGTAATCAATAATTTAGTAATAAGATTTCTTAGAACAGTGACTCCAATACCACAAGTTCTGGGCACTGAGAGCTATGTTGACACTGCAGAGATAACAAAACATGTGAAAACATTAAATTGACAGGAAAACCAAGCCTCATACTGAGAAGAAGCTTGCCGTCATTTGCGTCTCAATGCTGAATTCTGTTTAGGGACTCTGCACTTAGTCCCTCCCAAGGTGCGAAGCCCCAACAACTGTGTGAGCATTCTCCCCTTCCATACAGCCTTTTCCCTGTGATATTCATATCATCTAGCTTACAGTGTTTAGGAATTAGAGTTTGAGGCTGGGTCTTTAGAACCAGCGGACAGAAATAAGCACATCCAGAGGATTAAGCATTTGATGTAGCCCTGGCATTCCTTTTTAGAACAGACCCTCCAGAGATACCTAGTTCTCCTTCTTGTTTCTACAAAGAGCCTATGGTGACTAATTCAGGATTAGACTGCTGACATTTAGATACAGAAATTGGACCAGACGGATTCTCATGGCCACTATAACTCTTGTTCCTACTGCTGTCCCATCTAGTGTGATCTCAAGATCAGAGATGTCAGTTGTTTTTATTCCATTTTATTCTATCTAAGGAGAGTTATGGAGAAAATAAAATGAAGCTCTTCATGGAAGTGGACATCACAAAAGGCAACAGTCAAAAGTTGATACAAGGGAAATCCGAACTGAACATAAGCATAAAAATATTCCCCCACGAGAACGATGCAGCAAGGGAAAAGGTTGTCCAGCAATACTATGAAATCTCCATCCTTGGAAATTACAAAAAACAATTAGACAAGGCTCTGCGTAATGTAATGTATTTTGACTAGGGAGCAAAAACCATCAGAGTTTTGAAACAAATGACCTTTCTGTAGCCTTTCAGAGGAGCAAAATCAAACCAGTGGTGCAAAATGAGCTTAGTTTTAGCCTGGGACTGATTTTTTTTTTTGTGTGCAAGATGGCACAACAAGCTGTGCTACATTAGGAGAGGGGCAGTCTCTATGTTATTTGTTCTGCTTTCTCCATTTATGGTCTCTCCCAAAACAAGACCCCTTATTGAGGACACTTACCTCTGCTTCTTCTAATGCTGCCTGAAGGTCACATTTTTCTTGTTCAGTTTGCTTCTTTGCTTTCTCCAGTCTGTGATTAGTTTTTCCAGCTTCAGCAATCTGTTCAGTAAGATCAGAAATTTCCTCTGTAACACAGAAAACACACATTTAGCTCATCTTGTTGTCAATGGCACCTGCAATTGCTGTATGGCAGGGGGAGTGACAGAAGAGATAATGGTGTATTATGAAATGGCAGTGAGAGGAAATAACAGATTCTGTCTCGTGTGCAGTATTTATTTCTGATTACCTGCTATTTCCAGTTCAATGTGCAAGTTTAAAAATGAGGGGGACCAACTGGAGGGAGCTCAGAGAGTAGTATCAGTTACCTCTGGATAGTGAAATCATATCTCCAGAGACAGTTCTATTTGATTCTCTCTTCATTCCCAAATTCTCTCCAGGGATCACTAAACTTCACAAAACTGAACTGAATTCCTTTACACAATTAGTTAGCTGATTAAATGCCAATCTGTTGTGCCACATCTGCATGGTGCTCCAACCAGAAGGCAGACAACAGCCCACCAGGTCTTTTCTAATGGTAATGACTGAAGTGGTCTGAAAAACTTGAGTATCTGTTTTCATCAACATTTGTGTCTGTTCAGTTAATGTGGTTCCTATCCATGAAGGGGATTATGATGGTGTGAAGGAGGGGAAATATAATGATGGCATTAGAAACCATGAGGAAGTAGGATATTATCATAAGCTGTACTCATGTGCTTATAGGTGACCTTGTGATGAGCTGAACAGGAAGGAAAGTCACCTAACCTGAGTTTTGTGGGAAAACCATAAGAAACAAAAGCTTGGGAAGAGGCAGAATTCTGGTACCCCAGAAACATGGAAGCATCTTAGCATGATAGATCCCAGCTGAAAGAGATCTGAGAACTTATGCTGGAGGTTCTTGTTCTCCCATCTGACAGTCTCTGCCTGGTCAAGAACTTCTTCATAGGCATTCTTCATCCGGAATATCTCAGTGCTAATGGAGCAAGACTCCTTCTGGGCAGTTTCCAGCTCAGCCTGACTCTCCTGGTACTTCTGCTTCCACTCAGCCGCAACCTGGAGTGACAGGAACCATCAGAGCATAAGAATGGCCCATTCTTCAATACCCCTGTCCCTGCACGTATATGTAACAAGAACCTTAGAGGCATATCATTGGGTCACAAAATCTTCTTCATTGCACATTCACTGCCTGTGACAATCAATTCGCTGGGATACATACTTCATCTATTTCAAGGGCAGCTACTTATATTATCCTCTTCAGACAACAGGAGTGTATGCCCCCAAGCTCACAGGTAGGTGTTTGGTTTCACAGCAACTTGGACACAATGTGGTTAGTCTGAATGAGGCTGTGTGAGCCTGTTTATTATGGTGGTCTTGCACTCAGCTCACCATAAAAGATCGTGCTATTTTCTCCTATTGTCTTCTGCGCAGCCCTGCAGGCCATCTTCTTTAGCTCATCTACCCATTTCAACCACATACACAGGGCTATGCAACATCACTTGGCCAAACAGTGTTGAGCCTTTTAGTAATGTTATTAAAGGCAGTGAAGGTTGGAACTGATTAAGGAGGTCGAAGCTATGCCTAACTTGAATAAAAGGCTGGAAGACTAGCACCAGCCAAAAGTAGGGGCTTGTTAGAATTTATATGAAAACTTTCAGTCTACTTGATCAAAGACTTGATGCAGGTCTTCCCATTCTCCCTTGTGAAAACTTCATGCTTTTTAAAACTATCAGAAATCTATGTTATTATCTGATGTGGTTACCTGAGATTATTCACATTGTGACATTATCATTACTACATGTCCTGTTTGGTGCTCCTTACCCACAGTTTTGCTTTGGATAAAATTTAATTTATCTTATTGTGAGTGCAGAACTTTCATGCTTTCAGAATTTGGCCTGGCCTATCAGATTTTTATGATATTCGTATCTGGTAGGCTTTCTGAATGAACCTTGTCAAAATTCTTCTGCTTTTTAATCAAATGCTGCACAGGCTGCGTTCAACCTCTCCATATCAATCATGAGGTCATCCACTTCCCCCTGCAGCCTCTGCTTTGTCTTCTCCAGTGAAGCACACTTTGAATTGACAGCCTCAGTCTGCTACTCTGAATCCTGCAGCCGCTGAGCAAGCTTCTTTCTGCAGGACAAGACAATCAGTACTGAGAGAAGGAAAATTCTGACATTCTGAGAAAATGGACAGGAAAGGAGTGTGGCATAGGAGAAAGAAGAAGAGAGAGCCAACATACAAAGCTGTGATAGTACGATCAGATAACATTAATAGGAGCCTAGGATAACAAAGAATGCTTGGAGTGGTGTGTAGGCTGGGAGAATACACAGGAGATACGGACATGTGGGTAATCATAACTTGGAAGGGGGAATCCCTAGAAACCTGGGAGAGAGGTGAAATGTGAGGTGGAATCAGTGAAGAAACAAGAGTATCCAAGGGGTAGCCTACACCAATGTGGAATCAGAAACACACTTTCAGTATCATCAGTGTCAAGAATGCGATTTTTCAACTACTATGTTTAACTCTATAGTTAATACACTGGAATTGTCCATTCTGTAGAAACTTTCACAAACCTCCACTTCTCTTCCTTTAAACCTTTACTCCCTCCCCTTTTCAGTCCCAACACATTACAAAGCACATTGCTCTGCATATTCCCACTACAAACATATACTGGTTTCCTCCAGTTCCTTTTCACATTTCTACATAAATGTCCTTCAACTTGATCAAGACCATCCCTCCACATACTTTGCTTCCTCCAGCTCCTCCATGCACTGAATAGCATCTGTCTCATATTTGGTTCTCCACAGGGCCACTTCGCTGTTGGCTTTGGACAGGGCACGCTGCAGCTCTCCCTTGGCTTCTTGCTCCTGTTCATATTGTTCCCGGAGCAAGCCACAGTCGTGGCGAGCAGACTGCAAGGCGTGGGCTAGGGCATTCTTGGCCTGTGTAGTTAGAATTATACAAATTGTCAGAACACTAACCATTTGTGACTGGACCTTTTAACTACATTTTGATAAAAAAACCTCCACATCTCACTGCTTATGTACAGCAGTTGCTAGGGTAACTGGAGGAGAAAAGTGAATAGCATTTGGGACTCTGTATTTCAGACCTGATATTGTTAATCACAATCAATTCTTTTTGCCCAATTTGTCTGGGATACTGCCTCTTAAACACATCAGCACGAAGTGCTTCAGGCAAAGATGCAATAAATTCAGCAACAGGAAATGTGTGAATAATGCCTCCAGAAGATGTTTCCCTGTAAGCTTTTCAGGTAGAATTTAGTGTTTATCTGAAGGTGGAAGAGACTTTAAACTGTATTGTCATTTCTAATCCTGGGTACTCCACTAGTGCCTTTTTCTTTTTTTCACTTCTGCTCTACCCTTTGCCTGAGTGATTTCCCATAGGAGTAAGGTATGTACACAGAGCTATTTTTATTCACTTCTTTCATGTTTTTGAACTTCAGAAAGCATGGCGAGAAGGGCTTAAACTGTCTTATTTAATTTCTATAATGTCTCTTCTGTGTATTATATTCAAAAGCAAAGCTTAAAAGTTCCACTGTTCTCATGTCTCTGCCTTTGATTTATTTTACAATTTTCCAGGCCAAATTAAAACAACTCACCTTATTTTCTTCCTCTAGTTGCCTCTTCAGCTCTTCTGTCTGCTGCGTGAAAGACTGTTTGCCTCTAGTCAACTGAGAAATCAATGACTCCTTCTGCTCTAGTTGCTACGTTAGTTCATCTAATGAGAAAACACTCCTTTTTAGACAGAAAAATATGAACAGACAGACATATAAAATTCATATGAATGAGAAAAGAGATTATATGGAAAGAGATTACAAGATATAATGTGGTAAAAAGAAGGGAGAGTAACAATTTAATTTCCACTGGATAGGAAAAAGCTATCAAAGATGAACACTAGGCTAGCATCAAAAGAAAGGGGATGAACTGACTGCAAAAACCACACACTGGTTTTGGTTCTTTTGGGTTATTTTTTTTCTTTGGGAGGAGTATCCATGACTGCCAGTCTGGATTTCTACAGTCTGAGTTTTGCTCAGATCACCCAGTGATGAATGTATAAGAAAATACACAGGCATTCAGGCAACATATTTAAGTGCTTGGCACAGGACAATTATATTTTGTCTAGGGACACACCATTCTCAGTCTGTAGACGTGTTTTCTGTGTGTTCAGATCATTAGCCGCATATGTTCATCATCTTTGGTTCTGACTTCACTGAACTGGTCTTCAAGAGCTCAGCACATGTTTTCCAGATTGCTCTGTTAAGAAATAGAAAGCATATCCGTCAGCTCATCCAGTTGTTCAGAAGAACAATAATAGCGATGAGAAATGTTTTTTCCTATGCAGCAACCTTGGCTTTAGAGACAGACTCCATGTTACTGGCCAAGTCATCTATCTCCATCTTCAGCTCACTCTTCTCCTTCTTCAGCTTCTGCTTGACTCGTTGCAGGTTGTCGATCTGCTCCCCAAACTCAGCTGTGCTGTCTGCATGCTTCTTCCGCAGGGCGGCAGCTGTGGCTTCATGCTGCAGTATGGCCTCTTCGAGGTCACGGCGCATCTTCTGAAATTCTGCCTCACGCTTCTTGTTCATCTCAATCTGAGCTGCTGTAGCCCCTCCTGCTTCTTCCAGGCGCTTGCTGATCTCCTCCAGCTCCCTGGAAAGTTCAGCTCACCGCTTTTCAGTCTTTGCATAGACTGCACGTTCAGCTTCAATTTCCTCCTCCAATTCCTCGATTTGAGCCTATGAAAATTAATTGGTTAAATGAAGATTTCTGAATAGAAATACTTGAAATTACCTTTAAGGAATAAAGAATGTACATTCGCTTCCATTTATATCAGCATAGAGAGTGAAACACCACTAGAAATTTCACTGAACTGTGTCCTAGGACTTAAAGTACTCAGTTTTGGAGCAACAGTGAATGTAAAATCTGATACTTCATTTTATGTTGTATTTCAGAATAGATTCATTATGTAATGACAGACCTAGTACTGTACTTTTCTAAAGGCATGAGGGATGTGCCACTGACAAATATAAAATAATATGAGTTTCTTAGAAATTTGCAGAAGGTCAGGCAGGCCATCTCCAGCAGCAAACAAGATGGAAGGAACCTTGGGATGAGCAACCATGGGATAACGTCACTGAAGGGAGCTGTCTTCCTGTGTCTCCATTTGGAAGGTGATTTCTACCCTGATGATGAGAAAACGTCACTTTCTTTTGTTTTCTTAGAAAGGTAATTCTTAGTAGCTTCACTACTGTTACAAGTCAGCATTGGATCCATTTTTGAAGCCTGCTACAAGGTTCACTTAAGTAATTTCTTATATAGCCAGCTATGATTATAGACCAGAGCCTCTGTAAAAGTGCCCTGAAATTGGAATAGCACCCATGTTCATTGTTTTATTCATGTGTAGATAAATATTTTTATAGAACAGTCTAAGAAAATATAAATTATTAATTGATTGATTATCAAATATTAATTCTAAGGAACCTTGTGGTGGTTTTAGTTTGCTGGGCAGCCAAGTTCCACCACAACTGCTCTCTCACTCTCCCTCCTCAAAGGGAAAGGGGAGAAAATATGATGAAAAAGGCTCAAGGGTTGAGATGAGGACAGGGAGATCACTCAACAGTAATTGTCACAGGCAAAACAGACTCAGCATAGGGAGATTAATGAAATTTATTACCTATTACTAACAAGCTAGAGCAGTGAGAAACTAAAAACAAACTACGAACACCTTTCCCCCATCCATCCTCTTCCACCTCCTTCCTCCAAGAGGCACAGGGGAATGGGGGTTGTGCTCAGTCCCTAATGCTTCATCTCCACCACTCCTCAGTCACTGTCTGCCCCTGCTCCAGGTGGGGTCCCTCCCACGGAATGCCCTTCTTCTCAAACTGATCCTGTGGGGCTGCCCACAGGCTGCAGCTCTTCAAGAACTGCTCGCATACGGACCATATGGCTCCGTACCACAGGGTCCATACCCCAGGAGCAAACTGCTCCAGCATGGGTCCCACAGGGTCAGCAGCTCCCCCCAGGCCTGCTGCTCCTGCGTGGGCTCCTCTCCACAGGTGGCAGCTCCGGCTTGGGGCCTGCTCCTGTGGGGGCTTTCCATAGGCTACAGCCTCCTTCAGGCCAGGTCCACCTGCTCCACTATGGGCTCCTCCATGGGCTGCAGTGTGGAGATCTTATTTTCCCTTTCTTAAATACGTTCTCCCAGAGGCACAGCCGATATTGCTTATTCGCTCAGCTCTGGGCAGTGGCAGGTCCCTTTTGGAGCTGGCTGAAACTGGCCTTTATCTAACATGGGGCAGCTTCTGAACTCTTCTCACAGAGGCCACCCTGCAGCCCCCTGCTACCAAACCCTTGCCATGTAAACCCAATACAAAGCTGTACTCAGCTACTAAAAATATCAATAACCCTTAGACTTTACCTGAAGCTCCTTGATTTTCTTTTGCAGCTGAGAACTTTGAGCCTGCTCATCCTCAGTTTTACTTTGCAGCTGGTTAATTTCAAAATCTTTTCTGTTAGAGAACAAGAATGCAAATTCAATATGGTTAAGATAAAATATGAAGTTTAGAATTCAAATGTCAGCGCAATACTTTTTTAGCCTATCATCCATCTGTTTCTTATCATTTGCCAGACCCATGATGGAAACCTGAGCCATTTTCAGATCCCCTTCCAGTTTTCTCTTTGCTCTCTCAAGGTCCATTTGCAATTTCTTCTCTTGTTCCAGAGACCCTTCAAGCTAAAACACATAAAACATAGTTTGAAACACATAAAACATACTTCAACAGTAAATATTCCTGATTTAAAAATCTTAAATTGAATTTTGAAAACTAGAGAAAACAATCATACTGTAAATGCTTCTCATCTCTACTTTTGATACACTCACTACAGAGTCAGGGTTTAGCTTTAGATATTAAGCTGGCCACAACTTGGCCATTCACAGTTGAAATGAAAGTTTTTGAAAAATACCAAAATTATTTTTTTTTTCAGTTAGTGCAGTTCTTAGCATGCAGACTGCAAAACATTGACAAATTCCCAGTGTCCACAGTGTCCCGGAATGTACATGAATTTTATAAGTTCACAGCAAGCTTCAGAATGCCACAGATACACTGCTGTAGTTAATTGGTTAAAATGGGGGCACAAAGGCCTACAATGCTGGAATATCCAGTGATATCCAGTGATGAACATAGATTAAACAGGCGAGGAAATATGGAAGAAACGCTGGATTCCACAATACCCTCTCAACTGCCCATGAGTTATTAAGTGAAATTACTAGAGCTGGCTTGGCTGCTTTAGTTGTTGGTTACACACCTAGCTACAGATTTCTACCCTCTCCTAATCTGTCAGAGCACCTACCTACAAAACTCCATTTTTTTTTTTTCTTACAACATCTACTTGCTGCTCCAATTTGGTCTTGGTTTTGTTGAGTGTGCTGACTTTGTCTTCCTCAGCTTGCAGGTCATCCAGTGTCTGCTGGTGCACCTCCTGTAAGGCCTTTTTCTCCTTGGTGAGTTTAGAAATATTTTCATCCAGAGCTGTCATCTCTTCAGTTAGATTCTTTACCTATTAGGCAGCAAGCATCCATACTATGAGGGGGTGCCATGGGAAATGATAGACTAAGAAAGAGCAGTGAGTGTACCCTTGCAAAATATTGTATGGGTTATGTCAAAGTGCTCTCCACTAAGGTATGTACTGATGAGTACATACTCTCCACTAAGGTATGTAATGATGAGAGTAATCAGCATCATGGCTGGCGCACCTGTCTGACCCTTCAATGGTAAGAATTCTTGCTTGAGTTGGTCTTGACTACCAGTTCTATCCTGCTAGTTTTAGTAGTGGAATGTGTGCTAGATCTTCACTGCCTCTGCAAGCTTTACTTTATTGGGATTTACTAAAGGCCTCTGGGTTGTTCTTGCACAAAAAATGCATTTCCTAAGTGTGATACATTTGCTAGGCACACAGATGTAATTTCTCAGAAAATTAGGTTTATTAAGTTATTACCAAACACAAATGATGGCCAAAAATATGTTAAATTTTCCATAAAAGTGAAAGCATCATGACAATAATGATAAACAAACTTCTGCCCTTGAACAGGTGATCATGAATTTAGGGCTGGACCTCTTAACTTGGCCTCTGGACACAGCAACTCTGCTGGCTTTATCTTGGAAACTTATTCCCTCTTCTTCATGGAGCAATGCACAACCAGGAACCTTATCTCAAACATGTCAGGCTCTCTGTACAAGTCTGTGTGATGCTTGCTTCCCACTTTCCTCATTCAGATGGGAAAGCCTAACAGTATCAATTAGGAAAGTCCACTCTGCGAGGTGTTTTAGCTATAAGGCCCTCATCTTATGGCCCAGCACCATCTAGATTTCCTCTAAACGTTAGTATAGAAATGTCCAACACATCTGAAATTACAAACTTAGGATCCAATAGTGTTCCCAGTAATGTCACTGAAGGGAACCTCAAGGTGTAATTACATCTCTGCTAGTATTCTTTCCACAGCAGGACTGAACATTGTCACATCAGACATGGGCTTTTGAATTCTAATATCTGAATTCTGTCTCTTCACACTGATTACTGAGGCATATGTGAAGACATCTGTGCTTTTACTGGAAAATAAATGAGCTAATGACCACCTGATATAGACTTTGCTATACTGACAGTCTGGTCCTGAGAATTCAGGAAGAACTCTCATTATGTAGTCAAGTCAATACAAGGAAAGGATGTCCATCCTTGCTGAGACCTGGGCTTCTTAAATGCAAGAGAAATATAAGAAAACATTTGGCATCTGCAAGATCAGTTCTCTTTGATGCACATGAGAAAGGATCAAAACAGCCATTTTGTACTGAGCCTCCCACAAGCATACTAGTTCTCCATCCACAGGAGACACAAATATACTGGTCCCTTCTGTGTGAAAATAGCAGAAGATAGAAGTTCTCCATCAAACACCTCAACACCTAAAAAAAAGTTAACTCTTTTTGAACTGCCACAGGAAAAAATAATATTTTTTTCCAAAGAGGAAGTTATAATTTTAGCAAAACTTTTTATGTCACAGGCAGTTAAGTGTTACCTTTCCTATGCCTTGGGAACATATCACTTCCATTCAGACCACTTAGGAAACTCTGCAACTTCCCACAGAATTGAAAACATTCTGGGGAAGAATAATTTCATGATCCCCCTGTCACCTTATTCTCTGTTGCGTGCTTCTCCTTTTCCATTTTGGCCAGAATCTGTTGAAGGTCATCAATATCTTTCTTCAGCTCAGAGCACTCATCCTCAAGTTTCCTCTTCTTTGCTGTCAGTTCAGCATTCATCTCCTCTTCATCCTCCATTCTTTCACTAAGTTCTTTAATTTTAGCTTCCAGCTGAATTTTACTTTTGATGAGACCTTCACATCTCTCTTCAGCATCAGCTAGATTTTCACTATCCTGTTAGAACATATTGAAGGCATGTTATGTTTATCATAAAAATTATGAAAGTTAACATATGTTGTTCAAACGCCACCTCCAGGAAATGAATTGCATAAGTCGGAGCAAAATTTTGCATGCAAACCACAGTAATGCACAAGATCTAATCATGGGGAGATTGTCCTGTTTTGTCATGGCTTAGGAAAGTGGAACATAATCCCACAACAGAGACACTTCCTTTCAGCTGGTCAGATATTTTGACTGTAATAACATGCCATAAAAACTGACCAGTTTGTGTCATAACAAGGAGCCTATGGTATCAGTGATATAAATAGGTGGGTCAGCAAACTGGATGTCATGGAAGCGTGAGCTTAGATGTGGATTTATAAAACACACAGTATTTCATAGTCATCTTTCAGAGTGTTGGGGATGATTCTATCTGTAATAAGCTCTTCCAATTAATGACACAAGTCTGATTGTCTCTCCCCCAACTTCTGCCACTTAATTCACATGAGACTTCCTTGCTCCCATCATTCTCTAAACTCTCTCTCAGCCAAGACTCAGGCTCATGGCTAAACAGGATTGCTCAACCTGAATTTTAGCCTGCAACTTCTACTATAACTATCATTTTGAGCAACATGATTGACAGATAAAATGTTACCCAAATTAATGCTACTGTGAGGTGTTCTAGGCAGAATACCAGAAAAGGTGTATGTTGCTTCCCAGAAGAGTTGTGGCCAAAAGACATCACTGCAGTAATGTAGCATGTTGTGTATACTTCTCTCTCAGATTCCTACTGAAACTCATGGCTATCAAGTGTGCATTTTCTGATAATAAACATGGACAAGATGGCTCTTGAGGAACCCTTCAAGCAGAGTTGATTGAAATTCACACAGCAATGGGACTTAATGAGCAGACAGGAAGGGCTGTCATAGTGCTGAAACGGTAAGAAAATGAGTCAAGAAAGAACCAGACAACACTCTGAGGGCAATGATCATATCTTAGGACTTCTTTTATGCCTGGAAATTTGAAACTATTGAATGCTTCAAATGGTATCCTAACCTGGAAGTTAGTTAGCTAAATACGGTCTTCTTGCCTTTTTTGGATTACCATCCATGAAGGGGTTAAAGTGAAGCCTGAAACATTTATAGACTAGGTTGGCTCTGGAGGACAGGGCATTAAGTACCAAAAAGGGTACAAAGAAACTCAAAAAAATATGTTAAGCTGAAGTGCTGAAGGAGGATTCGGGTAAGGAATCTGGTTTTCAACATGCATGGTTACGTCCTTGGGGCCTGAAACAATACAGGACTGTCCAAAGCCAGCTGGTTTGGGAGCATATAGAATCAAGTGACAGGTCCACCTGCACCAGACTGCCCTTGGCAACAGAGAATCTTTATTATATTTCAATACCTTCTTGCCTTGTGCAATTTCAGTCTCTGCTCAGCATTGTTATAGCTGAAAAGCATGTCTTTGTTCCACAGTTTCAGTCCTTTCTCTGACAGAAAAGCAGCCCCATCTCTGGCTCCACATTGTAATGGTCAGTAAATGAGGAAACAGTCTGTATTTAATCCAGATTTGGAGACCACAGTTGGTGCACATTGCATATATAGTGGAATATCTGATTCTTCCTCTGGTGACTGCTTAATAGTGAAATGGGTTTACACTGGAGTGTAAACACAGTGTAAACACTCCTTTACACTTATTCATGCTGGTGGTAATGTTATATATGCACTTTATACACACTTTGCTTAGGTATAAATCATAGATTCTTAGAATCATTCAGGTTGGAAAAGACATCTAAGATCATCTAGTCCAACCTTTAATATGAAGCAGCAGAAAATCTGACCCTGTTACCTGTCTGTTTATGTAGGACAACAGAAAAGAGAATTGAAGAGGCAGTAGGGTGAATCTGAAAATGGAGGCTACTCACAGACTGAACCTGCAGCTGCAGGTCATTTTTCTCTTGCAACAGGGACACCATTTTCTCCTCCGGCTTCTTCCTCTTTGCCTCAGACTTTGCAAGCTCTTCCTTGGTTTTCTCAAACTCTTCCTTCATATTTGCCATCTCCTTCTCAGATTCTACAGTCTTCAACATGGGCTTCATCTTGAAGTACAGCTTCATCCAGGGCCAGTGCTTGACATTCATGAATGCTCTAACATTGTATTGGATGATGTAAATGGATTCTCTGAAAACGCGTGAAAGTGATACAGATTATCAGACTGGTGAGACTTGTGTTAGAAACAAACTCTGGTTATTGGTCACACAGCATCAGCATTTTGCTCAAGGAAGTTTTGCGTGAAACTTTTTAATCTCACCTTGCTTCTTTCTATTAAAAGTCATTTCTAGGCCCTGGATTGATGCATGACTAGTTCAGTAGCATGAACAATAGCTATGTATGGGCATAAGAGAGAAAAATACTTAAAAACAGACAAACTTCTCTGGAATGTTGCCTGGAAATCTGAGACTTTCCCAAATCTCAAAGAAAGTACAAGTGCTCAGGTAAAACCAGAATGAAAATTGATTTCCATGAACTATGGTTGAGATTATAAATATGGGAGTTACTGTAAATTGTGGAAGCAGTATCTTGATGCTTTTGGGTCACAAAAAATAGCAACTATAGTATTAGAAATTATTAAGACAGAACACGAAAACAGAAATTAAATCTTTTTTTATGGTATTGAATGCCAAAGAATTTTTGTTTATGCCCATGGTTCAAGGGGAACTTCGACAGTTCATTGCAGGGAAATCCAATAAGAGTTACTGAATTCTTAGAAACTATGCCTGGGTCAGGAAGTCCCTGAACTAATTATATGCTGTAGAATATTATAGATAAAAGCAACTGGTTAGCAAAGAGCATCCTAGCTCTCCCTAAAGCTTTCACTTGTCAACAACGTTTGAGACAGTTTGCTTGGCTCACCCACTGCTGCCATCCCTACATTCCAAATTTTGCATGAATCATTCCACCTTAAAGGGACAGAACAGAATTTGGAAGGGTATGTGGGATGGTCAAAAGTATAGAGTGCCTTCTCTGTACAAGCTAGAATTCTTCATCTTAGATGATGAAATCATGAAAGAAAATTGAAGAGAAGGAGAGCAGAATGTGATTTTGTTCCCTTCCTTACAAAACCGGACTAATGAGATTCAATAAAATTATCAGACAGCATATACCAAAAAAGCCAACTGAACAAATGGAAAGGTTTGTCTGTCTCCATCACAGGGAGAGGTTGAAAATGGTTCTAAAAGTTAGCGCATTCCTGGAGGAACAGTTCACTGTTAAATATTAAATATCATGGTCCAGATACACAGTCCAATTGCTAAACAGCCATTGCGAGAATTTGGAAGGCTATAACAAGGAAAGTATTAGTTTCTGCTTTTTCTGTTTCCCCTAGTCTTTCTAAGGGTCTTCACTGGGGACAGATTTTTGCCTGAGACAGGATAGTGCATTGCTGGACTTTTGGTCTGACGCAATATGGTACTTAGTGTGTCCTTGTATTACCTTCTTTCATTCATCTTTTTAAATTCAGTTCTCATGAAGGTACCCTCTGCACATAGCTTGTGTATGAGTGATGAGGCTCACAAGCTTCTCATCTCTCATCTCTTCTAGGAGTCCTAAGAGACCCGCTTTGAAGAACACCTAAAACATAAAAGAGGTTTGAATAGTTTGAGGGCTAGGCAGATACACAACCCTTGGAAGCTGATGCAGTGTAGTTTAAAGAAGTTTTGGAAGAACACCTGCAGAGTAAACATTGAACAGCTAGAGAAATTTGGGGTTCATATCCTCAGTGTTCCTGGGATTGATGACAAGTCACTTTATATGTGAACTAATCACACTATTGCAATGTTATCTGAGGCACACTCCAGAGTAGGTTGTGCAAGATCTAGCTCATCAATAGTTATTAAAACAAAGAGTTAACTTGCAACTTAGTATGATATCCAATCCTGTTGCTTCACTGTATCCTTCTGTATCTTAATGGTCAGGCTCTGTAAACTGACATACAGATGGCTTGAGAGCCATACATGATTATGTCCATATAATAGTATATACAGTTGGGTTTGTGTCCAGAGATAGTACTGCTTTGATTGTGTTGGTCAGAGAATGTGTCCCACCTAATGCTGCTTTGGATATGGAAGACAGACGTGTGTGTGCCTAAATCCCCTGAGAAGTCTGTCTTCCTAAACTTACCTTAGCTTGCCTAATGTGCACTGATGTCAGGGAATTCATCTGGCAGGAGAAAGGGGCAGCACTAGTTCTAGTTACAGCCACGCAGGGTCATTCTGGTAGCATGGTGTTGCCTGGACTGACAGGCCTACGCTCACACATACCCCAAGAACCAGACAAGTTTTGTGTGCTCCTTCTTGCTTGTGTTGTACTTTGTTTCCTAGTCATCATGAAGGCTGATTTCATATGGAAGAAATTCTTTAAACAAATAGTATTTTTTTTTGCCACTGATTATACCCACTCTTCCACAAGGACTTTACCTTGGTGTGGCCAAATCTGTATTGGTTGTGGTCCACATCAATGGAGGAAAGAAGCTTTTCTGAAGCCCTTTTGCTGTCAATGAATTGGCCTTCTGGAATGGCTGAGGCATTAAGAATCTTGTACCTGTGGTAAGACAAGTTGCAAGGCACTGGTTGCAAACGGTGTGAGGAGAATAGGAGCCATCATATATCATAAGATAATGTGATTGGAAACTGAGCTGTCTGAAAGCAACTGAATATGCTATCTGAAATCTAGACAGTCTTGGCTGAACAGAACATGATGACAAGAGGATATGTCTACTTTTCAAAGGAATCTGCTGGCTGTGTAACAACATGGTATGCTGTTACATACAAAATTAATGTGCATACTTAACAGTGTTTGCAGGTCCAGGAATTAGGAAGAACATAGTGAGAACATGTCAACCTTCTCTTCTCATCTTGTTGCATTGATCAGAAAAAGGCTATTTAAATTAAAGTAGAAGATAAATTAGAACTGCTGACAAAAATAATCTATATTCCAAAAGCAATACAGATCTTGCAGAAGTCACTGTCTGTACAAGTTCTACCAATGAAGCCTTGAGTTTGGGCTAAAAATGGCACAATATTATTTTTTAGCTAACAGAAGTCTTAGCATTTTGTAAGGTAGCTTAATTATTAAGGTAATCCTGTGTCGTGGACAGGATCACCTCACTCTTCTAAAGTGTTTTCCTCAGATACAGCAATGAGGATGGGTGATTGTACTCTGGGGCACTTCTTGTTCTCGAGTAGATATTGAAAGAAAATATATAAAATCAAGAAAGTGAAAGTGGCACAAGAACTTTATTCTGTATTTTAGGCTTCTGTTGTAGTTCTTCCTAAACCTCAGCACATTTCTTTTGTACTGTATAGCACTTTTTGGTTCTGGACCATGGCCATTATGGAGAGATCCCTTCACCTTGTCACATCAAATTATGATTTGACAATTGAGACCAGCTAATGCCATAGTGAATTAAACAGCAGGTTGCAACACATATTCAGAGAGGTCCTGCATCCTGGACTGCATTTCCTCGAAGTCTGAATACTCTTGTCACAAAAAGATGAAAAATTATCAATTTCCTGTGGAAGGGGAAGGAAGGGAAGGGGAGGGAGGGGAACAGAGGGGAGAAACAGACAGGCTATGTCCTCTTGAGGGGAAGAGCTTTTTACACCAGGTCAGCATGTAAGATGCTACTGGTACATTTATTAATAATAACAACCAATTCAGATTCAGCACTTTATAGCAATTGAGCTCACTTGAGCCAGTTTCATTATCTCTTAAAGAAGAGAAAGCAAGGCACAGGATGCAGGCAACTGACAGAGCACCAACAAAGCCTTGGAGTTTGGAATGCTTAGGTAGTGCACTCTAAGGAGACTGCACTGACATATTATTATTCTTGTATTGTTTTGTAAGCCTATAGAAGACTTAGAAAGAGCAATCTATTATGCCATTTAATTCATTGCCCTAAAAGCATTTTGCGTCTTTTTGAATCACCAGGCAATGACTACAGTTCAGAAATGATACGGGTTCTGATGAATCAACAAATCTCTGATCAAAGAGGGAGAAGACTGGAGAAAACTAAGACAGTATTTATGATGACATTCTCTCAAATTCCACTGAATTAGTCTGTTTCAAAGGATGTGTCTCCATGATGTCACCAGGTTTGTCACCTGAATTTTGGGTTTACTGAATTCTTAAATTAACAGACTAATAACTGAAGACCTACAGTTGCTTAAAGTCTGCATAAAGGATTCTGCTTGGAAACCCCTTCCTGCAAATTCGGATGCCTTCTAGAACCCCATTGCACCGCAGCTGATGCATCACCAAGTAATGGTCCATTTCACCTTAAACAAGATACATACATCATGACCGTTTTTTTTTCTTCCCCACCCCCACCCCCCCCCCCCCCCCCACCCCCGAGAGTCTCCATATTTACTAGCATGACAGTGCAACTTCTCCTTTTGTTAAATTCAGCCAGTTCTTGGTTAAGGATGGAGGAAATGAAGACAGAACATGTTTTCAATTCACAGAAGTTGCAGGGAGCTGCATCAATCAGATGAGCTTTACTACTCCGAATGTTAGGGCTGGCAATGCTTGTGAATCTCACATGGTCAAAAGGCACAGGGAGAGACATTTCTCAAAAATGACAGAAAAGTACTCTAGAAGACCAGCTGAAAAATATCACTCACTGGATATAGGTAGAGGTGGCACAATGTAAAATGTAATACCATCTGGATAATCAGCTCTTCATGTTATGTAAGATTTTACCTTGGATTTGCTGTGGAAGTATTGACTATACTTAACCTTGATTAGATTTGATAGATAGATTCCTACACAGGAGAGGATAAGCAAGATGCTTAAAGCTTTCAATCCCTTTAACTGCCTGTAAAGGACAGCTGATTGAAATTGGAATAATTATCTCTCTTCTCCTGTAGTATCTATCAGGTATAACAATCAACTATATTTCTTAACCTTATTCCAAGTATTGCAAACAAAGTACAATTGAATAAAATACTCTTGGAATCACTTGGTCATGAAGAAATTTTTCTCAGCTCCTAGAGGCATTAATTAATGCAGAATGGTACATATTGTTAACACTTACCTTTTCATTGTAATCAATAAAGGTGTAACCAAAGAAATGGTTAGAAAAGTCAAGCATAAGCAGCCTAAAATCAGCTAAAATCAGAAAATGACCAGTTTCTCTTCACTTTACAATCCTTAATTTTGTTCACACACTACTACTATTCTTTTTCTTAGAAGGCAAAAGTCCAATTTCCTCTGAGTCACCTCTGAATATTAAAATGACAGTCATATTTGGCAAAATCATTCATTCGTGTATATTTCAGTAGATTTCCTTAATACACCTACACCTTCTATGCCTGTCAAGACCCCAGTGGGATTCCTCTCTCTTCACTTTAGGGATACGAAGCATAGGACATTCCATATGGGCTTCGTTTATAGTCAGTGGAGTGAAGCAGAAGCATTTTTTTCTAGGATGTGATTCGTCTCATCCTAAGACACATAAAAGCAGCCAAATGAGTTATACTTTAAAATGCCAGCTTCTCTCCATTGAACATAAAAGTTCAGATGAATAGCTGAAATCTGAGTGTCATACATATGTGTGATGCTGAAACCATGCTTGTGGTCTTCAGGGTTATACAAAGAGACATAAACAAGAAAGGTAAGAAATGCTTTGAAATTCTGGAGCAGATTAAATAGGTGCTAAGCTCCTGTTTCCTTGTATTCTTGTTACATCCATTACACCTTATCATTCCAAGAGTATCAGACCTCCTATAGATTAGACTCTTAAAACCCACACAAGCAACTCTCCCCAGGTACATAACAGCCACATGAAATACCCCCCAAACTTGACTGTTCTTGGAGACTAAACTCTGCATGAGTTAAATATTTAATTCAATAAATGAACAAAAATAACTTTATATCACAATGCTTTTCAGGTGCAAACAGTACCCAGCAGCCTATACAGGGAATTCTACAAATGATACATGATTTCTTTGTCAGTCCTCCAGCTCAGTGAATCAGTTTCTAACACGAAATATTTTGAGTTGTTAAATTGTCTTGAGCTGAGCCCAACAGCATTGAATGACATAGTGGTCCTTAAAAATAGGCATTTATTAGAAATTTGCTACTGTTGTTAATCGCGACATGCAATTTCATCAGCTCTAATACATCCCATCCTTATCATCAGCTCTGTACACACATTAAGCAAAGATGAGTAAGTGTGGTGGACCGTATAATGCTCAAAATTTTACAATCATGAAAAAATACAAGAAGGCTTACTTGAGCACTGTTCCATAGACCAACCCCCACAGGAACTTTACATGCATGGGGAGCTGTTCTGGAAGAAGTTGCTGTGGAAGTTGAACAGCCCAATTCTGGTCAGTTCAGTGTATAATAACAGACTTACCAGGTGTCTTGGTCTCATTAGGAATCAAGCAACGCACAAAGTGAGAATATGTGCTTCTCAGGTTAGTCATCAGCTTATTTAGATTTTCCTGTGATAGAACAAAACATGGGGTTTGAGCTCTGAGGTACAAAGCTTTTGCATTTTTATTCAGATGTCAAAGAAGTGTGGCTCAGTTTTAAGAGGAAATTCACATACCCTGAACACAGCTGACACTGTCTGGAAAGAGCCCCCCTTCTTAGCACCTTTCTTGCCACCACTACTATCACCTTGGAAGAAATACATAAGAGCTGAATGGTTAGAGTAGGCAGTATGTTATAGACTAATATAAACATTATATTTTAATGTGAAAGACTGATTCACTGCTGCATGGGAGTTTTATGTAAATTGCTGTCAGCTGGTTATTTATTAATCAGTGTACGGTATATTTTGGTCTCAGATGCACGACTTAAGTTGCATCATAATGTATATGGCTGTGGTGGTATGTAACACTATGGTCTGACATAAGCTCCATAGCAGTATACTGTGTGCCACTGGAAATTGGTTTTACTTAAAGATATACTCTCAAATTATTTTTGTATTGTTGTAATGTGGTGAAAGGCCACATGAATGGTTCAGCGGTGGACATTTGTTCATGAATGCAGTGAAGCCTTTAGGAAAAATTTGTTCTAATGTTCCAGTTGAAGAATAGGGACCTATTCTGAGTTATGGCATCCCCAAGGCAAGAAATGAAATATAGTCTCATGAATACAAACCCAAGAAGCTCAGTACCTTTTCAGAATTGCTGTACTGTTGAAGTCATTTAAATTGAGAGTTAAATGGAGTCCTCTCTTCTCACCTTCCTTGTATTGATGATACCAGTAAAG
The DNA here is from genome assembly GCF_013377495.2 of Cygnus atratus. Classification (NCBI taxonomy): domain Eukaryota; kingdom Metazoa; phylum Chordata; class Aves; order Anseriformes; family Anatidae; genus Cygnus; species Cygnus atratus. The sequence goes on from NC_066379.1 coordinate 300,404, forward strand.
ACCACAACTGCCTCATCCCCACTGTTTCCTAGGAGTATGCAATACCCTCTTGAGCCTCAAACCCAGCTGTCCATTTGCCTGATGGCTGAGTTGACTACTACTCTATACTAACACTTCTTTTTGCCTAGCATCCAAGCTTCCGCAATATTGTTTTTTGTGGCAATCTGTATGGCCATTTTTGGTAAGACAGACCCATTGACTGTCCTACTTGACAGCCTTAAGTCACAAAAAAAGGGCAAGAGGTTGAACTGCTCTCTGATGCCCTTAGAGGACTTCTAAATTAATTTGTCTCTTTTTTTTTTTCCTGTTGCACCAGGACTGCTCAGCTGAATATGAAATAGTTCTGTGATCTCCTTGAAGGTGTAAGGCTGTGAACCTCTCCATTACTTTTAGCTCTTCCAGTTCACCTAAAGAAACAAAACTCTGTCTCCAAAGTCTATTAAGTGCTTACACTTTGCACATATATTTGGCACCTGCCTGGACGATGGCTGACCATGCATATGATTCACAACTCAGTAAGCCAGGAAACATCCAACGCCTGTCATTTTGTTTTGGACTTGCTGAGCATTGCTTCTATGCACCACACCACATAAATATGGTGCTTTCTGCAGTTATTCATGGTGGTATCTTAGTTTGACATATCTGTGCACATGAATAGGGTGAGATTAGGGATGATGAGAGGCTAGAGAGTACAACAAGGAGGAGAAATAGACTTCATTTTTTTCTTGCCTTATCAATCATCACTGAAAAAAGCACTTACTTGTTTCTGCACCAGCATAGTTAGAGTAAAGGAAGGACAGGAGCTTCAAAGATGGTTTCTGGTACAGCCCAACAACAGTTTCATTCAGGGGGCCCTTGTTCTTCTCAAGCCAGCCAGAGATGTTGTAGTCCACTGTGCCAGCATAGTGCACCAGGGAGAAGTGGGCCTCAGCCTTGCCTTTGGCAGGCTTGGGCTTCTGGAAGTTGTTGGACTTTTGCCCAGATGCTGGTCATAGAGCTTGTTCTAGAAAGAGGTGTCAGTTGCCTTGGGGAACATGCACTCCTCTTCCAGGATGGAGAAGATGCCCATGGGCTGGGAGAAATATGAATACATGAAGAAAGAAATCGTCAGGGAGAGATAAAGTAAATAAAAATTCACTTTGCATGTGTTTTGTAGTTTGTTACAGTGACTGTAATTTCTAGTGCACAGGTTCTTAATACATCACTAGTTACTATGATAATGAGACATACTATAATTAGCCTTTGCTGCTCAAGCCACTACTATGAAAATGGCAACTTGGCAGTAGTGTTTAGACACATCTTTGAGTGAGAGGCTTGTCATGCACATTATATTCAACAGCTTCAGTCATCTTTGCCCTAAACTCTTTGGAATGTAAACCAGTGAAATCAAAATAGGAATTCAGAAGGCAGGTTTCAGTGCCCTGTTCATGGGACTGATGATGTTTTGTAAGTCTGTTACAAGTCATCAGGTTGCAATTGCCAATGTTGAACTTAGTTTGATGGCTCCTCAGGAATGCACACAGATAATATCTAACAAGTCCTGTGTGGTCTCCAATGGATATGCATGATGAATTAGATTTTCCTCATCTTATATGGGGCAAAAATGCCAGCAATCTGGTGCTTTAGAATACCCACTGACTTCTAATTTGTCACAGAATGTATTTAAAAATTGAAATATTTTGATACAGAGGCATATCCTTAGCCACATGAGAGCCTTCATCTGAGCTACATTAGGAATCTTCTGATAGTGCAGATATGTCCTCTAATTTTGCTGAAGACACTGATTTGACTTGCACTTCATTGGCCTAGATAGTATTCTAGGAGTTCCTTCTTTTAATGTACCTATTATATATAATATGGTAAGACTATCAGATGATCAGATGCTTACATCTGATGTCAGATAGATAGCTGCCAAAGCTAGAAGTAGGGATCCTACAGAGCATCAGCAAACACAGGAACTGGGTGTTGGGCAGGAATACCAAATTTTGAATTAAACTTTTGCCCACTAGGTGTGGCTGTTGTGTGAGAACTCTAGGGTTAGGATTCATCTTGCCTGGCTGTAGGTGTCTCTAAAATAGAATGTAGATCTGAGATAGATGTCCATATTGTTCTAGAATCAGTGGAAGCATTATGCAGAGATTTCACAGAGTCAATAACAGGATGTATTTTATGAGATGAATTGTATCCTAGAAGCGTCTTCTTTCCTGCCATTACAAAAGTGACTACAGTGCTAGATTAATGTAGGTGGTGTAATTCCTCTGGCTCTAACTACTCTACATTTTATAGACATGAGGCACAAAATATGTGGACACTGAGCAGTAAGTGTGGATTTTGAGTGTTAAGTATAGCAATAGGCACCAGCTGTGAATGGTAGAGTTGTTTGTAGATGCTACTATGTGGTGGGAACAGTGGGAGGTTAGCAAGAAATGTGAAGCTTTTATGTGCAAAGGCATCATCCATGGGTATGAATACTAAGTCGTGAATGTGCTCATGGAATGGCTGAATGGGCACCAGGCTGGGAATAGGTACTTGTATTCTCCTGAGAAGGAAGATATTTGGGTGTGTGTACAGTGGATTTGCACATATTTAAGTGCTGTGCACAAGTAAGCACTGGACACTTGCTCATAATGCTGTAGTTGGGGGTTAATTGACATCAAGACACCAGCATAGTGGCAGTGGGCAGTGAGAAAGGAACCAGAAAGAAGAAGATCGCTACAACCAGGAACTCTGAATTCTGTCAGCTACTGCAAGGACTAAGACTTGAAGTTTCACCTTACTGTCTACTGTTGAAAGCAAAATTAACATTGTGCCTCTCTCCCTTCCATCCCAGCCATGTTGTTCAGAAAATCATTTTTTTTTTTTTGTGGAGAGGCAGTGTGCCAATCCAAAAAGTTTGATTTTATAAACTGCTTCTTCTGATGGGAGAATCATTCAACAGTAATGATTCAATTTATAAAGAACATAAGGACTAAAATAAATGACCAGGAAATAAATGTGCTTTTCTAAAATGAGATTTCCTCTACCTTCTCAATGAGTTCAATGCAGGCAGCCAGGTCCATCCCAAAGTCAATGAACTCCCAGTCAATTCCTTCCTTTTTGTACTCGTCTTGCTCCAGCACAAACATGTGGTGGTTGAAGAACTGCTGCAGTTTCTCATTGGTGAAATTGATGCACAGCTGCTCCAGGCTGTTGAACTACAAATTCAAATATAATAATGCCAGTTAGTTTGGAAAAATTATCAATTAGCAAACATACTACCTGTAACTCACATCAAAAATCTCAAAGCCAGCAATGTCCAGGACACTGATGAAATGTTGTCTGGGCTGCTTTGTATCCAGTTGCTGGTTGATTCGAGTAACCATCCATAACAACATCTTCTCATAGACTGATTTAGCCAAAGCCCCCACTGAATTGTATACCTGTAAGAAACAGCCATAGCAGTAAAGAAAGTTGGATTAGCTTTAAAGTTGAAATAACTGTCTGAACAAAATGAAAACCAATTAGCTCTCTAGGTACCTGTTGGACATTTTGTCCTTTAGTCACGTATTCATTCCCAACTTTCACCCTGGGATAGCATAAAGCCTTGAGCAAATCAGCAGAATTCAAACCCATCAGGTAGCCAGCTTTGTCAGCCACTAGGAAGAGATACAGCAAAGGAGTTCAACATAGACAAAGATGTCACGGTCCTCTAGAATGTTTCTGTTACAAGGAGCCTACTTCAGACACTACTCAGACGTGCCTGTTGTCAAGGGAAGCTTGTCTCAGCTGCACCATACTCCTGTTCCATGCCTAGGGAGCTGTAGCAGTGCTTCATCTATGAATCAGTTTCCACGTGGAGCATAAGTTAAATCAGTGACTTTGTGGCACTTGCACAAATTTGTAAAATTTAGTTTCTAGAAGGGCAGAAACCGTCTTGAAGTGATGGGAACTTTATTGGATGAGGTTCCTCTCTTGCCTCCTGGTGCAGTTCACAAATGAAGTCTGCAGTCAACCCCTACCTTCTGTGCTGTCTGGCTCTGCCTGCTCCTCCCGCTGCTTCTGCTTGAACTTCATGTTCCCGTCAGCCCCTGTCAGCTTGTATATCCCCACCTTCTCATAAGGGCTGAAGCCCAGGATGTCCACGGCACTCTCCAGAGGGAACAGACAAGTTGCGAAAGGTCAGAAAAACACAAGTTGCGGCTTCTGCTTCTGCCTGCATGCCTGCCCAGCGCCAAGCATATGCAACAGCGGCTGGGAGTGGCCACGGCTACTGCAGAATGACAGAGGCCAGCACTTGGTGGCCCCCAGCTAGGCTGCACCTCCCTGGCTACAGCCTGTCTGATCATAGGGCTGCTCTGGTGGCAGTGGTCACCTCTGCACCCAGAGCAGAGCCTGCCTCTGGCCAGGAGTGCCATTGTCATACTCACATCCGTTGCCAGCAGCTCCTCGCTGTCATCAATGCTGGCAACAGTGATTTCTCCTTGGCTCACATAGACAAAGTCATAGGGATTGGTTGAGATAAGGAGATCTGCAGGCATACAGTGCACCTTTTATGGTACAGGGGAAAAGTGCAAAGAGAACGCACTGAACCAAGCCCAGAAATGCTGGCACTCACCAATGAGCTCTGGCTTCTTATTGGACATTATCTGGTAAAAAAATATGATAGCTCCTTTCACTGGGTAGCTGGAAAGTCACTCTGGATTTCTCCAAAAGATCTACGAAAAAGAGAGATGCCACTGGTCTCCTGGGAAACTTGAGATCACGAATGCACAAATTCTGCATGTGCTGACTAGCTCCAACTCACAGGTTTCGATATCTGCAGAGCCCAGCTTGCCGTTTGTTCCAAAGTGAATCCGGATGAATTTTCCCTGTTGAGTAGTAGAGATCGACCCAACGGTTAGAACGATCAATGAATGAGACATATATAGTAGAAATCTCCATTCCAACAAAAAAGAAATGAACTCACGAAATGTGAGGAATTGTCATTCCTGATAGTCTTAGCATTTCCAAAGGCCTCCAGCAGTGGGTTGGCCTAGATGATCTGATCCTCCAGGGTTCCCTAGTTACACGAGAAAAAGGTTCTTAACAAACTTCACTACTATTTAATAACAAATATGGCAAAGGATACATCACAAACAGGTCATTATTACATCTCACACATGATTTTAACCTTTAGTTAGCAAATGTTTTAAGAACTCATCAGCTATCACTCATGAATTGGTTTCACAGGGAAGAGTGCTGAAAGACTGATCTGTACTTCGTTTTCTTTTTGTCCATGCTATCATGTATTGTGTATAATATCCAGAGTAATTTTGGTGGAGCTCAGAATGTTTGTAATCTGTATGAGAGAGGCACTTCTGCATTCCCATTCACTGCTCACAAAGGCCATAACAGCTAAAGAAAACGTGAAAAATCTGGGATTTTTTTCTTGAGGTTACTCAAGCACAAGACAGAGAGAGAGTGATACAGCCTCAAAACCTAAAGTAGGAAGCACCTAAAAAGGGATAATGTAAAGTTTTGCAGTTATGTTCAAATAACCAGCAGCCTTTCAGAATGCAGAAATAAATCTCCAGACATGCTTTGAAAAGACGGGTAGGACATGGGTGGCAGAGCTCAAGTTGCTGCATACTGCTTGGTGTACTATGGTGCATCCAGCCTTCAAGATCTTGCAGGGGAGAGGCAGCGCCATCCCCAATACGGTCTGCAGGTGGCGCAAAGGATTTAAGTTAGTTTGAACATGAAGCTACACCTTACAAAATTAAGGCCGCACAGTAGCATAAGAACTCTCTCTCTAAATATATACACATATTTTTAATAAAAAAATCTCGCATATATAGAGTAATGTCCTCTCACATATAGCTTCCTAAATGAACTTCCTCCTTTAAGAGACGTGTGTGTCAGTGCTGCTGACTCCACCACAAAAACAAAAAAAACACCACCAACAAAAAACACAAAAAACCCTCATTCTAGTGCACAGCTGTGAGCCATGAACAGACAAGGGAGCACGGTGAATGGAGAACAGTGTAGAATATCTGGCAATTCTTTACATAAATTCAATCTGGAGTACAGTCTGGGTTACAAATTGCTTGAGCTGAGAAAGTAGTCCTGAGAAATTTTGTTACATACTTCCCTTATTTTATGCTCTTACCTGGTATCTGATTTCAGTCTGTGTCTGAGATGGGATGCTGGGAGAGACATAATTATAATGGTGTTTTATTTTGTGGTCTTATGAAGAGAAACATACTTCTTAGAGATTGTGAATACTAAAGAAATACAGTATTCTGTGAATAACGTCAAGAAGAGAGCAGAACAGCTTGTTGTCCATCTGAAAACCTGGTGAATTTTTTTATATCAAACACAGTCAGTACATCTCAGCTGTCTCAATGTTTTTGTGAGATCAGTCTGAGCATAGTGAGCAGCTGGTGAAAGCTGAGCCCAAGAGATACAGAAACGGTGCTGATGGAAAGAGTGCTTGTGATGAACTTGTCTTTGCCATAACAACCCATCAATCACAGACACCTGCCTCTGAGTGAGAAAAGAATATTCAGGCTTGGAATCTCCTTAGATTCTGCTGTGCCCTTGGGTACTCAAATAACACAGACAGGCATCACCCTCTTTGATGCACATACCTTCTCACATACTGTGATGACACATTTGTGCCACAAGGATGTTGCTTGCTCTGTGCTAGCCCATGCCTTGCAAATGCACTAGTGGGCTCAGATTGCAGCAGCTGGGCTTGTGCTTTCCTCCCTGGAAGGATCCCTTCTGAGGTTACTTTCTAATTGTCTGGCAAGTGGTCCCAGCTGTCCCAAGTCTGACACTTTTTTTATGCTGCCCCTCAGGGCTGTTACATAGACCACAGGCAGTAATTTCTACTGGCTTGTTCTTCTGTGTGATGCAATTGAAATTACTTTAACTTCAGTGCAACCTCTCTGGAGTCCAAAGTTACTGTAGTTCCCTTGTCAAGAGGAACAAAACAGGGAGTTGTAACACAATCACATGCCAGTGGGAACCAACTGACCTCTTTCAGTGACTCGGGTGGAGATGGCAGATCTCTCAGGTACACAGACAGGCAGGCATCCATCACAGAGAGAACTTTTGCTGTTATTTATATAACTTTTGCTATATTATCTTCCTTTGGTCAAACCTTCCTTTGTGTAAATGAGGACTGGAGAGGAACTGAAACTTTCCTACATTAAAAAGATGGCCTCTTCAAGGATCTACTTGGTAGAGTACCATGGGATAAAGCCCTGGAGGGGAAAGGGGCCCAGGAATGTTGTTTAATATTCAAGGATCACCTCCTCCATGCTTGATATCAATGCATCCTAACAAAGAGAAGTCAGGCAAAAATGCCAGGAGGCCTGCATAGATGAATAAGGAGTTGCTGGCCAAGCTCAAACACAAAAAGGAAGCCTGCTGAGGATGGATGCAAAGACAGGTAATGTGGGAGGGATACAGGGACATTGTACAAGCAGCTATGGATCAGGACAGGAAAGCTAGAGCCGAGACAATTGAATCTTGCCAGGGACATCAAGAGCTTCTACAGGGACACCAGTGATAAAAGAAAGAGTAGTGAAGACCTTGGCCCACTGCTGAAGGAAATGGGAGACCTGGTTACCTGGGATATGGAGAAAACTGAGATACTCAATGACTTTTTTGCCTCAGTCTTCACCAGCAAGTGCTCTAGCCACACCTCCCAACTCACAGAATCCAAAGGCAAAGACTGGGAGAATGAGGTACCATCCACTGCAAGAGAAGATCAGGTTTGAGACCATCTAAGGAACTTGAATGTGCACAAGTCCATTGGACCTGATGAGCTGCATCCAAGGGTCCTGAAGCAACTAACAGATGAAGTTTCTAAGCCATCATCCATCATATTTGAGAAGCCATGGCAGTGAGGTGAAGTTCCCAGTGACTAGAAAAAGGGGAAACATAACCCTGATTTTAAAAAGAGAAAAAGAGGAAGACCTGAGGAACTGCAGGCCAGTCAGTCTCACATCTGTGCTTGGCAAAGAGATCACAATCATGGAGCAGATCCTCCTGGAAACTATGCAGATAGAAAATAGAGAGGTGACTGGGGAGCCAACACCACTTCATTAAGGACAAATCATGCCTGACAAATTTGGTGGCCTTCTATGATGGGGCTACAGTGTTGGTGGATAAAGGAAGAGCAACAGATGTCACCTACCTGGACTTGTGCAAAGCTTTTGGTACTGTCTCACACAACATTCTTGTCTTCAAATTGGAGAGACATGGCTTTGACACATGGACCACTTGGTGAATATGGAATTAGCTGGATGGTCTCACCCAGAGGTGTGGTCAGCAGCTGGATTTTCAGGAAGATACCAGTAACAAGTGATGTTGCTCAGGGGTTTGTGTTGGGACTGGTATTATTTAACATCATTGTTGGTGATATGGACAGTAGGATTGAGTGCACCTTCAGAAAGTTTGAGGTTGACTCCAAGCTGCGTGGTGCAGTTAGCACACTGGAGGGAAGGAATGCCATCCAGGGAGACCTTGACAGACTCGAGAGGTGGGTCTGTGCAAACCTCATGCAGTTCAACAAGATCAAATGCAAGGTCCTGCATTTGGGCTGGGGCAATCCCAAATATGAATATAGGCTGGGTGATGAGTGGATAGAGAACAGCCTTATGGAAATGGACTTTGGGGTACAGGTGGATGAAAAACTGGATAAGAGCCATCGATGTGTGCAATTGCAGCCCAGAAAACCAATTGTATCCTGAGCTGCATTAAAAAAAGTGTGGCCAGCAGGCCGAGGGAGGTGATTCTTTTCCTGTACTCTGCTCTCGTGAGACCCCACCTGGAGCACTGTGTCCAGCTCTGGGGCCCACAGCACAAGAAGGATATGGACATAGTAGAACGAGTCCACAAAGATGATCAAGGGACTGGAGAACCTCTCCTGTGAAGACAGGCTGAGAGAGCTGGGGTTGTTCAGCCTGGAGAAGAGAAGGCTCCAGGGAGACCTGATAGTGGCCTAAAGGGGGCCTACAGAAAAGCTGGAGAAGGACTCTTTGTTAGGGAGTGTAGTGATAGGGCAAGGAGCAATGTTTTTAAACTAAAAGGGGGTACATTTAGACAAGATATTAGGAAGAAATTATTTACTATGAGGGTGATGAGGCAGTAGAACAGGTTGCCCAGAGAAGTTGTGGATGTCCCATCCCTAGAAGTGTTTAAGGCCAGATTTGATGGGGCTTTGAGTAACCTGGGGTAGTGGAAGGTGTCCCTGCCCATGGCAAGAGGGTTGGAACTAAATGATCTTCAGTGTCCCTTCCATCCCAAGCCATTCTATGATTCTGATTTTTTTAGGTGGACTTCCAGTATTTATAAGAGGGATGGAAGTTGGTTAGCAGGGGTAGCAGAGCATAGGTGTGCTCAGACTGTGTATCCTGATTGTCACCTCAGACACTTTCTTTTAACGGTACTGCAATGCAGAAATACGCATTGATTTTGTCTGCAGAGCAGAAACTTTCTCAGCAAAACACTGAAAGAGGGTGCCTATCACATACCTGCATTTTACCAGGCTGATGGCCTTTCTTCTTCTCACCAGTAACTGCAACTGTTGCAAAGTACTGGATGACATGCTTTGTGACAGTCTTCCCTGCACCAGATTCTCCACTGTTAGAATGAAAATATTATTATAGGAAATAGGACACATTTTTACTTTGGTCAGCGTTGTCACACACATTAAAATATACTCACGTGATAAGGATTGACTGATTATCCTGGTCTGAAAACAAAGCCACAGAAAGAGCTCTTCAAATGAGATGTGGAGGGCTTTTATTCCTCAGACATAGCTGACTGACTTCAAGGGAAAGAATTATATCGAAACCGTATCATTTTGTAACCAGGTAAGGTGAATTCTGCATTAGTCTGTATGTGGATTTTTGCACTCCCAGCTAGATGGAGCCGTCCAAACTATAACGTTAAGCAGTGGTTGTTTATAAGGCTTCCCCACTTATTATTTGCTTTTGGTTATGTACAGACCTTGGATTGAGTATTGTTTAGTTGGAGTCAGATTCTCTGCTATGATCATTCCATATTGTTTCTTCAAATTCCTTACTTTGGCACAATGCTGAATAGCTAGCTACTGCCTTTCTTTCATTATCCAACACTACAGGGTTCTTTAAGATGCCATAGTCAGTCTAATCTTGAATTTTGCCATAGGACTATGGGAGCCATTTCCAACATGCCTTGAGTAGAAAAGCATGCAAGATGCCTGAACTGTTAAGTGTTCCTTGACCAAGCAGCCAGGCTATGTTCTTGCCAAATGACTCACCAGTCAGCATGAACTGATAGGCGTTGTCAGAGATGGAGAAGATGTGTGGAGGGGCCTCCTGGCACTTTTTGCCTCGGTAGCCAGCCACCACCTCTGGCTTGTACACTGGCAGCCACTTGTAGGGGTTGACAGTGACACAGAAGAGACCTGAGTAGGTCTGCGAGGAAGAAAACAGGCACGTTGGTTTCTGCTAAGCCTGGCACAGCAGGCCTTCCAGCTACCCAAAGGAAGACTGCTGAGGAGAACTCAGAAGGCAGAGGTCAACAAAACGCTGGGAAGACCAGGGCAGCAGAAGAAATGAAATTGGAGGAATGACCTATCACAGAATGGATGAAATCTACCATATGACAAGGAAAGACAAAGGGAAGAAGGAAGAAGAGGAATGATACATAGGATACAAAAGGAGAACATATGCAAGAGAGAAAAAAGAAACAGAAATGAGGAAAGGAGGTGAAAAGTCAGGAATATCTTCAGAGAGATTGAAAGGTGTCTTCAACCCCTCAGAAGCACAAATCTCCTTCTGTTTGTACTTACGTAGATGATCCAGACTGCATAACTCAAGAGGTACTGCTCTTTGAGGTTATACAGCACAGCAGGTTCGTGGAGGTGGGTCGTCATAGCCATGTCCTCAATTTTATCAGATTTTGGAGGGTTCATGGGAAAGACTTCACCATCCTTTACTGTTACAGTCTGACAAAACCAGAGAGAAGCAAAAGGAGAAGAAATATTAGCCAGGGAACTTTTAGAACAGCATGAGTTATGTACGACGAGTAACAGTTAATGGCACTTACTGTATCATCATATGTTTTAACTGTGACTTTACCACCTTCTCTACTCTGTATGGTACCTTTCACATACATTTGCTTTTCATCCACTACAAAACAGGCTGCCTTAGCATCAAATGGGTGATTCTGGTCTTCAATTCGCTCCTTCTCAGATTTCCATGAATAGGGAGCAGCTTCTCCAAAGATTGCCATCTCTGCATCTGATGTCATGACTGGAGTTATTCTGGAGGAATTTAGAAGAGTTTCAGATATCCTGTATCCTGTGCATTTGTAATTTATATTTATCCAGAAATTGATCATACTCAATGACTAAAATGAAGAAGAGGACTAATCAACCTCAGGCACCTAACCTCGGCGTCAATTTTAAGTATTCACTGAAGAAGTCTTAATAAAGGAAGTTTCTTGTAGACAGGAGTAAGATTAGTGAGTTAAGATTTGTTCTCATACTTAATTTCTAAGTGGAGGCATTCTTCATGCATTTCTGTTTTCTATGTTTTAATGACAAACAGGGAAAGTTCAACTAGTTTCTTTCTGTATCAAGCATGGAAACAAATTGTGAGCAACAATCATCATCCATCTAGAGCCAAACCTGTTTATCATACCTATGAAATATAAAACATCTTTACATACCAGTGACAAAATTAGCAAATAAAGGAATATAATGTGTAATAAAGGAAATAATTCAAAGCATAGTGTTACCTAGATAGATAAGTACTTGATATTACCTTTCAAAAAATATCAATGTCAAAGTACCTTTTAGCTTGATTATATTATGTAGGGCCACATCAATTACAAATCATTAAAAGATGGTTTGTATGTACCAATACATACCAGACATTCTGCTAGGGATTCTTCTAGTAGAAAAATTTCATAGGAAGGTTTTGTGTTCAGTTTTATTTTATATTTTCAACAACATTTAGTAAAAATTCTTTAATACAAATAGATATTATTGGTTGCTACAGTTGGAAGGACTGATGTGGATAATTCAAGACTATCTGGAAGCAACACAGGTGGAAATAATGTAGGCAGAAACTAACATAAACAGAAAGTTCTGCAACCTAGCATAAAAGTAAGGTACAGAAGTAATCAACACAGAGTGCTTTTATGTGGTGCCAAGAAGATAATGAAAGCAGTTCAAATGCATTTGCAATGTTTTGATTTTGGACACATTGATGCAGTATTGCTGAGCTCACCCAGCAAAACCTATCTGCAATAGAATCTGTACCTTGCAGGACTTTGAGAAACTGCATCTCTCAAGAGATTTTAACACCCAGGAACTTCAAAGCACAAAATCTAGAACCATTAACATACTTTGAAATTATTATTCTGTGTATACAGAGCCCAGCTTTTTTTTTTAACCTATATGATCCTTCCTCTGAATGGCTCAAGTGAAGCAACATGAAAGAAAGAGAGAAACTACATCACTGTAGCCATGAAAAGGCTAAGTAGAGCATCAGAAAATGCTGATAGGTTGTTCAAAATTTTCTTGGGAGGCACAGTCTGCTAGACTACTGAATCATCTTTGGTTTATGCCTTCGTGAAAAGACAGAAAGGCATTCTTTGAATAGATAGTTTGCATTTCCACCCCTTTCAGCACCTCAACTCTTTTAGTGAGCCTTTTATGGTATTAGGCATCCACAGGTGTGGATGGTTCCTTTTGTTACTCTTGTGAACTCTTCCAGTCACTAATCTTCCCTAGAAAACTTAGAAGAGAATCGTTCCTATATAAGTTCTTTATGAAGGTGTCTCTTTGTTCATAAACAGTTCTGTCTATCAGATAGGAGACAAGATCATATTGAACTTTGTTCTGTATTCAGAACCTCATAGATAAGCCATACATACATAAGTCAGCATACAATGCTTGAGACCTTACCCCAGAGGAAACTAAAGGCAGGATAAACTTGAACCCTTCTTAAATTGTACTGTGAGCATCCTCTCTGAGCACAGCCCTCAGTTTCAGATTTCCAGCAGTTGTACAGATGGTAGGGGATGAGTTGTAATTGTCTACAAGTCCCAGAATACCAGTTTGCATGACAAAAAGACATTACCATCTCTGTGTTTCATGCCGTCTTGGCTAAGCTTGAATATCTGTCACTTTTCTTTCCCCATAACTGGAGTATTTCCTACCAAGATCTATGAACGTGCTCCTACTGATTAAAACATATCCTTTGCAGTTAACCGGGTTCTACAACATAGTCCTTTGCCACCCACCCCTACCATTGTCTAGGTGAGCTACACTTACAGCTCAGGATCAAACAGCAAAACAACCTTATTGTTAAACCCTTACCTTCAGAGAGCCCAGGAGAAAATCTGCTTTCAGTATCTGTGTGGAATGGTTAAAAAAAGGACAGAGAGAGTTAAATCAAGAATTCATTGCCTTGGTTAGCTCTCACTACATATGCCTTGAGCATATGCTCTATTAAACATGTACACATTCTTTGTGTAGTCTTTCCCAGGAGATGAACTGTACACAGAGCCATACAACTCTTAAGCTAGAGTCAAATCCCACAGAAAATCTTGTGTTCCTCCCCACATTGCTGTGATCTGCTGGAAAAAAATATATAGCATCCAGGAAAGGATGAGTTACATTATTAACCCAATCAATTTCAGTTGCCTTCAGAGTTAGTTCTCTGTGCCTTTCACAGGGCTTGAAGGTAGCAAAATTTGTAGAGGGCCCTACAGTATGGCTCTACTACTTCTGCTACCACACTGAAGTGGGGTGGGTCATTTAACCTTAGCACTGCATGCAAAACATGAACAAGAATATTAGAAGTGGGGATTGAGAAGAACATACCCCTAGATGTTGAATCAAGCAAATTGGACTTACCATGAGATGCTGAGGTAACAAAGAATAAGATTGCTTTCAGCTGTAGCTCTTTATAAGTAACCTTCTGCCCACACAGCATTCAAGTGCTCTATTTTTGGTTAATAATAATTTGCTGTTTAGTTGTAAATGTGTTGAAGCTGTGATCTGTCTCCGAATTACTTAGAGACAGGATTGATTCAAGGTTGTATGGAGTCAGCTGCACTGACCTGTTTTTTTTTTTTTTTTTAATGCTCCTCTGTGCCAGGATAAAAGATTAAGGGACTCAAAGACAGCTCTAATAATGCCAAATAAGGCAACCCTTGGCTCTTGACTTCAGGAGCTTTAAAAATAAAGTTTTTTTTTTTTTCCTAATTGTGCACAACTATTTCTTTACAACCCGTGTTCTTAATGGATCCCATCTATCTTCTCTGTCGATCTGCACATACTGATAGAGAAGGAGGAAGACTTAGTGAGACTGATTTTTTCTCTCATTATGTTTGCTTATATCATTGTACAGGGTGCTGACAAGTCTAAGGTCAACATAAAGCTTGGGTAAGGCGACTGCCAGTTTGCGGATCACAAGAAGGATTTGCAGTCCTGGCCTGTAGGACCATTCAGAGGGTTGTGCTTAGTGGTGCAAAGTCTAGTTGGAGGCCTGTAGCTAGCAGTGTCCCCCACGGGTCAGTACTGGGTCCAGTGTTTGCCAACTTATTCATCAACGACATGGACAATGGAACAGAGTGCACCCTCAGCGAGTTTGCTGACAACTCAAAGCCCAGACGAGTAGCTGATACCCCAGGGGGCTGTGCACCATTCAGAGGGACCTTGACAGGCTGGAGATTTGGGCCTAGAGGAACCTCGTGAAGTTCAACAAGGGCAAGTACAGGGTCCTGCACCTAGGGACAAATAACCCCAAGCACCAGTACAGACTGGGAATGACCTGCTGGAGAGAACGTCTGCAGAGAGGGACCAGGCAGTCCTGGTGGACAGCAGGCTGACCACAAGTCAGCAATGTGCCCTTGTGGCCAAGAAGGCCAATAGTATCATGGGGTGCATTTAGAAGAGTGTTGCCAGCAGGTCAAGGGAGGTGATCTTCCCCCCCTACTCAGCCCTGGTGAGGCCACACCTGGAGTATTGTGCCCAGTTCAGGGCTCCCCAGTACCAGAGGGACATAGAATTACTGGAGCGAGTTCGGAGGAGGGCTATGAAGATGATTAGAGGACTGGGGCACCTGTTGCACAGGTGAGGACAGGCTGAGAGAACTGGGCCTGTTTAGCCTGGAGAAGAGGAGACTGAGGGGAGACCTCATTAATGTATATAAATATCTGAGGAGAGGGTGTCGAGAAGATGGAGCCAGTCTCTTTTCAGTTGTGCCCAGTGACAGGACGAGAGGCAATGGACACAAACTGAAGCACAGGAGCTTCTGGCTCAATGTGAGGAGGCGCTTCTTTACTGGGGGGGGTGACAGAGCACTGGAACAAGTTGTCCGGAGAGGTTGTGGAGTCTCCTCCTCTGGAGATACTCAAGACCTGCCTAGATGCCATCCTGCGCAAGGTGCTCTAGGTGATCCTGTTTGTGAGGGGGTTGGACTAGATGATCTCCAGAGGTCCCTTCCAACCCTGCCCATTCTGTGATTCTGTAGGTTTACAATATCTGAAACTTGCAGGCATACTCCAGGGCCTTGATATTCTTCTTGTAGTGAGGGACCCAAAACTGACTCGGGGTGCGGTGTCACCAGCGCAGAATACAAGGGGATAATCACCTCCCTGGTCCTGCTGGTTACACTATTCCTGAAACTATACTATAATGTACTATAAACTATATTATTCCTGAAACACTATAACTATCTTTTGTTGCACCACACAGTGTTGGACAAGTGTCATCACCATTGACATCTCCCTGTAGTGAGGATGTCTTACAGGGGTAGAAGGCCAAACATGAATGCTTGGCTTTATTTGTTGTCTCTAAAATTTTGTACATATGTTGAACAAAAGCCCTTTCCCTTTCCCTTTCCCTTTCCCTTTCCCTTTCCCTTTCCCTTTCCCTTTCCCTTTCCCTTTCCCTTTCCCTTTCCCTTTCCCTTTCCCTTTCCCTTTCCCTTTCCCTTCCTCTCCCCTCCCCCCCCCCAACCCCCAACCATAATTTTCCTTGGGTGCTTCACCCTGATCTGTTACACAAAGTATTCATGCCCATATGCTTCACTTGATGTTCCTCAGGTTCTTAGTTCTGGGCATTATGTAGTTTCCGGTCTGCAGTCCCTACTTAATTGAACCTATTTATTGCTCCAAATTAATCTAGGAATCACAAGTAAAATTTGCCCCCCCCCCCCTTTTTTTTTTTTTGAAATCTCCCACTCTCTGCTTATACTCTTTCCTCTCATGTCTGTGTGAGCTTGCCATTTCTACAACAGACAAATCATTCTCTCAAGATCTCATGCTGGAGGTGCTGGTTGGACCTATCTTTGACACGGTGGGACTAGCAACAGTGATAGCTACTGGATATTAGTTATGCAGTTGATGATGTGTGGGAATGATAGTGTCTTCAAAGTGTAGATATCTGTTATCTTGGGTGCATAAATGTTGATACAATAGGGATGAATATCATCATTTGCTAAAAGCTTTGACTGGGTGATGAGATGCAGTTGAGATTAATTGTTGTTAAATACAGAGATGTCTAAAATGGTGCGAGTTGGCTAGTTTTAGATAAATTGCATCCCATATTTCTGTTTTCTATTCCTTTGTCTCATTATATGAGCACAAAATTAACTTAAGCAGGTGTGACTGAAAACTTCTAAAATCAGCTGCTTCCTTCTTCTCACCTCCTCCAGTAGCAAACATAAATATAATTCCTTCCTCTTACATGGGATACTACAATGAATAAAACCTTCACACGAAAACAGCAGAACAGCCATATTGTGTCCATCAAGGCAATTGTTCTGTCCCCCGCCATGGCCAAGACAGATATACAGGAAGAAATGTAATTTAGTGTTGCTTACTCAGAGTGCTCTCCCAGCCTGCAAAAGCTAAAGGTTCAAGGAATCCCTGATCCTGATAATATGCCTTTGTATTAAATAGTTTTTGATGGATTTCTTCAATGAATTTATTCTGTCATTTTTGTACTCTTGTAAGCATTTAGCTTTTACAACATCCTGTGTCAATAAATTAATTGCATGCTTGCAGGGCAACCCCTTTCATTTGTTCTGAGTCATTCATCTGAAAAATGAATTTGCATCATCTGTAGTGAAACATTATTTCCTTCCTACTCTCTTTTTCTACCCATATGTTTTTATACAATTCCTAACTCAGAAATGGTTACACTGCTTTGTTCACTGTTGTTGTCCTTCTCTGAGTCTTTGCCAGTTCATTTACTTCTTTTTGGGTTACATGTAGCTAGAACTGGAAGTTGTGGGTGCATCATGTGTTTATACAGTCATGTAATAGTTTCTCTTTGTGCTCTATTCATATCCTAATAACATCTCTCTCCCCTGCACCCCAATAAATAAATCCCTTTCTGAACCATTACCAATCACAGAAGCTGATGTATTCAGAGAAATAGCAAAATCTCAGTGACCTCTTTTTAGTGGTGACATTCATCTTAGAACCTGTTTTTTGTTTGTAAACATGGGATTATTTTTTTTTTCCATGTATGTTGATTATCAACATTAATTTCATCTGCACCTTTATCACTCAGTTACAATATAGTTGCAGGGAGGAAAGCAAAGAATGAAACTTGCCAGCCTTTCTCTTGAAACTCTTCTACTATGAAGAAAAAAATCCTAAATTAGAACAAACAAGGGAGAGACAGTTAACCACAGCTCTGAAGGATCACCAGTGAGAAGGGTTCCTGGCTGGCAGTATATACAAAGAGACCTACAATAAAGTTTAGCATGTAGACCTTTCCCCCACAGATGAATTTCTTAACCATCAGGTTAGGTAGAAATCCCTACTTTTCTCTCTGTGTCCCAATCATCCCTATAGTCCACCACCCCACCCCACCCACCAGTGAGAATAGAACTTTAGAAGGAAAGTTCCATTCCCACATAGGTACATGCACACACTGGGAGCTTGCTGAAAGCTATATACCTATGGGAATGAGAGCTTGGGATCTGAATTCCTGAAGTGGCAGTAGAAGTTGATTTGTTGATTTCAGGTCTCTCATAGCTTGGGTAAATTCTCTTACCATTAGATTATTTTGTACTGGAGATGAGGGGTGAAAAAGTGTTATCATTACTTCATCTTCTCTTTATTTTAAAAGCAATAAAAAAAATGTCAGAAAAGGATTTTAACTTTAGAAACCATTAAGTCTTATTATGTTTTCACAGTATTTGCTCAGATCCCTATCCGGAAAGAGATGTATTTTCAGATGCATTGTTGTCATTGTTTCAGGTTGGCTAGGGAACATCTTTGGCATATTTACACAGTTCTCTTGGCTGTTTGTTTTATCCCTTTCCCCCTTCAAATCTAGTTTAAAGCCTTATCGATCAGCCCTGCTAACTCCTGGGCAAAAATCCTTTTCCCCCTTCTGAGAAAAGTGCTCTCCATTGGGAGCCGGTATGCCTTGTGTCATGTAGACCTTACCATGATCAAGAAACCCAAAATTACATTGCCAGCCTCAGAGCCATGTATTGATCTGCTGGGTCTGCCTGTTCCTTTCAGTATTGATCCCTGCTACTGGAAGGATGGAGGAAAACACTACCTGTGCACCTGATCCTTCAACTAATTGCCCCAGAGCCAAGAACTCCCTTTTGATCACTCTTGGACTTCTCTTTGCTACCTTATTACTGCCAACATGAAAAAACAATAAGGGGTAATAATCAGAGGGACATATCAGGTAAGTGACTTTCCGAGCGATGTCTCTTACTCGAGCCCCAGGGAGACAGCAGACTTCACTATGGGTCCGGTCTGGGCGGCAAATCGGGCCCTCTGTTCCCTTCAGAAGGGACTCCCCCATGACAATAACTCTTATTTTCTTCTTGTTGGAGGTTGTTGTGTTGTGAGGGGTAGGCTGGCTTGCCCGCAGCAATGCCCCCAATGGGGATGGACCTTCGTCCACATTGTCTTCTGCTTGCCCATCAAGTTTCAGAGCCTCATACCTGTTGTGCAGGGGCACCTGGGAAGGTGAGGTAGGCAGTAGGGAGGTTCACCTGCTGTGCTGAACTGGAACCTGCTTCCACTCCCCCCTGTCTCTTAGGTCCCCTCCCTCTGCCTGGTGGTGAGGGGGTAGGGGAACCTTCATTTCTTGTGTACTGGCTGGCTGAGGAACCTGTCTCAGGGATGGCAGAGCTCTGCCACACCAGATCTCCCTCTCTGACTCCCTGATGCTCCTCAGCCTACCCACCTCGTCCTGAAGCTCTGCCACCAGGTGAGGCAGTTCTTCAACGTGGGCACACCTCCCACAGCTGTGCTCACTCCTCCCATCCTGTACTGCCCTAAGAGTAGTGCACACCTGGCAGCCTGACACACCTGGGTGGCAGCATGTTCCCCCTGGAAGTCTGTCTGGGAGGCTGCATCAGTTGTGGTGGGGGTTGAGCTCCGTGAGGCCATGGCCATCTGCTGGGTGGATACCATTGCTCCCTGGTCAAGCTGGCCAGGCTTCAGTGTCTTCCCTGCATGCCCTGCCTTGGCTTAACTATAGGGATAATGGAATGAAGATTATTCTCTGTCAGAGACTATTTATCTTTTAAATCTTACTCATCTAATTCTTACGTATTGAAAGTGGTTTTGCATTTTCTCCTTGGTCACTTTTTAATTAAGCAAAGTCTCGTGGCCTTTTTTTTTTTTAAAGTTGGTTGGTAACAGAAGTGCTGAGATACTAGCAGGCCAACTCCTGTTCTTACCCCTGCCATCAGAGTGGCTCCAAAGAGTGTTTATCAATATGGTGGTAGGCGCTTTATATATAAATATATATATACATAATATAATTTTTAATTAAAAGTGACTAAGTGACATTATATGGTGAAGAACCAATCCTTTCTGAAGGCACACCCATCTATTGGTGACTCTACACATATGGAACCATTTTAAGACCTGTCAGTCAAGCAATTTTCAATATGCATAGTGTGTGCTGTGTTGATTTTATGGTGTTCTAGCTTACCAAAACACTACAAAGAAATGAAAGCCAGTAAAAAATCTGTGTACTCTTAGCATCATTACTTTTAACAGGAAAGTGTATAGCCTTATAAACATCAACACAGTTAAAGCTATCTTAAAAAGACAGTACAAATGACAGTAAGTGTATCAAGTTTAACATATCAAGTATTTCAAAGTTTGCCTCAAATCTATATCAACAAGATTAGACTGCTATTTACAATAGGTGTTACAAACATTTATAATATTGATTTAATTTTAAGCTACTAGCTGCCCTCTGGATGTTCCCTAGTATCTCAAGAACCTCTAGTATCTCTAGAATCTCAACAAAATCATTATTAATGATGCATTTGAAATAAAATACCTGCTTGTCAGATTATCAGAACAAGTTACTTTTTTTAGAAGTGTGCAGAAAGAAAGAAGAGAACAGCTGTTATGGAAAAACCTCCACTTGAGAAATGTCTAAGTAGACTTGGATTCTCCAGTTTGAAAAAGATTAATTGGAGAAAGTAAAATAGAGAGGTCTAAAAAACCCTGAGTGTCATAACATTCAATGTCTTTTTAATGCAATAACTATAAACCAGCAAAGGAATGTAGCAGAATGATAATTAAAAACAAAAGAGATGTGATTCATTGCCACAGGTCATAGTGGATGTCACCTGTGCAGGGTAGCTTACTCCAAGAGTTAATAGCAATGATTACCTCAAAGGCACACATCTAGAATGAAAGAGAAGCAATAAAGATCATCCTCCACCATGGCTGGGAATTCATAAGTTATTAGAGGAGGGTCTGGGTTCATGAAAAACAAGGGTATGCAAGACGTAAATGATGAGCTTCAGGAAGACTAGCAAACCATGTCCTGGTCTGTGCATACGTAACACAGCCAAAAGGAACTAGCTTTATAGGTGACGGCAGTCCCAGATTTTTGCTTGCTGCCAGTAGATAAAAGGACCTTTTAACTAGAACCTCTTGGGTTTTAACATTCATTCATTTACTTTTCTTCACAGAGTGTGAATATATGTAAAGCAGCCCTATATACCCCTGTACACCATTTATTCAGCAAAGGAACAGCATGGTGTGTACTCCGTAACTGCTGCTGCTTTTTGTTTTACAGAGCACAAAGTTGTTCTTTAAGAGGGTTCTCCATCTCCTGGTTATATGCTGATACCAGTGTTATTTACAAAAGAGAGTGTCCCCTGTTGATAACTGTCAAACAGGCAACTGTGGAGCCATTACACTGAAGGAAAAAGAGTATACAAAGACATGGAAAGGTTGCATGTCTGGGCTTTGAGCATGCTGACTTTTTGAGGCATCCCAGTAAGGCACCAAGGAGCTAAATAATTCAGGAGTATAGATGTCTACCTTCCTTCCTATTGTATGAGTAGGGGAATAATATTTCCATTAAACTAATGAAATATAGAAGACTTTTCTTGTGGCTAAGTAAAAATTTCCATCTCTAGTCAGATATGCTGAACCTTCAAAGCTTACTTAGGTTCAAAAACCAGTTAGACAAACTATTGTATGTAGAGACTTTGAAAGCATAATGTACCAGGAAGATTAGCTGAAATAACATTTTAAGACAATTCAGGTAAAAATACCAGGTACATCCTATAAACACTTTATATATCTATGCAGGTATAGATGTGATATTGATGTGATTAATCTATTGTCCATCTTGCTTGATGGGTTGTGGTTCATATTACTTATTTTCACATGTTCTATGCAGATATGAATTTATCCAAAGGATAAGTATGGCTGGAGTCTTTTACAGCAATTTATCTGTCAAGAAAAATGCTACACATCTATTATGCCAGTTCTTGAACACCTGTCATACCAGCTGATTCATCTGCATGGTTTCTGTAAAATTCTTCTGTTTACATGGATTGTTAAATTCATCAAGGAAACAGCATCTTCATGAGTTCTCATAATTCTGGCTTTGTCAAGCAATATGTAAAATGTAAATGTAGGCCTGTCTTGGTAGCTGACAGGTTAGATACACAAACCACAACCTGTACAATTTGTGCATTTTGTTATCTTAGAATTTTTTTGCTCTTTATGGATAAGAGTGTTTGTTTTCTCTATTCATGTGCTCCCAGCAAGACTCCTCAGTTAACTGCAGTTAGTGCAGGTTGCAACACACCTGTTCACAGAACTAAATAAATTTGATCATATTACACTTACCCAGTATCTTTTCCATCAGGTACTCATGAGAAGATACTTTTCCTAGAACAAGTTGTCCTGTGAAGTAAACCTGCCCACACTAAGTCCCCCAAACAGTTGATAACCTGGTATATCTGTAACTGACACAAATTGGTTGGATGGACATTTTTGGTCTCATCCAGTGTAGCTATTCTCAGTGCTCCACAGTTAGTTGAAAGTTAGTTTGCTATATCTGCAAATATATATTTGTTCATCATGTGATGTTTTAATCTACCTTTCTGACTTTTTATCACTGCATCTTAACAGGTTATTATTCTGTCAATGTTATTGCAGTACACCCAGAAGAATGAAGGGGAAAAGAGTTTATCCCATAATTGTTCATTAGGGGGATAAACCCTGTTCCCTATGCTGTAAATCGTGTTGCAGTTATGTGGGACTGGTTCTGGAGAAAAGCAAGAATAGGAGTACCTTCCACAGGACAGAATCATAGAATCATTAAGGTTGGGAAAGACATTCAAGATCATCTAGTCCAATCATCCCCCATCCACCAATATCACCCACTAAACCATGTCCCTAAGTACCTCCAACCTTTCCTTAAACACTCCCAGGGACGGTGACTCTATCACTTCCCTGGGCAACCCGTTCCAACGCCTAATCACTCTTTCTGAGAAGAAATGTCTCCTAATTTCCAGCCTGAACCTCCCCTGGTGCCACTTGAGGCCATTCCCTCTAGTCCTATCACTAGTTACCTGTGAGAAGAGGCCGGCCCACAGCTCTCCACACCTTCCTTTCAGGGAGTTGTAGAGAGTAATGAGGTTTCCCCTGAACCTCCTCTTCTCCAGACTAAACTACCTCAGTTCCCTCAGCCGCTCCTCATAGGACTTGTGTTCCACAAAATGGTCGAGTTCTCTATTTTTGGTGAAGTCAGGAGGGGACTCAGTAAAACTGCGACCTTGGACTTCCTGAGGGCAGACTTTGAACTGTTCAGGACACTGGCGGGGAGGGTCCCTTGGGAGTCAGTCCTTAAGGGCAGAGGGATCCAGGAAGGCTGGATGCTGCTCAGAAAGGAAGCCTTCAAGGTGGAGGAGCAGGCTGTCCCAGTGTGCCGTAAGTTGAGTCGTTGGGGAAGAAGACTGGCATGGCTGAACAGGGAACTTTTGCTGAGTCTCCAGGAGAAGAGTTTATGTCCGTGGAAGAAGGGACAGGCAATTCGGTGAGAGCTCAAGGAAGTTGCTAGCATATACAGGGAGAAAATCAGAAAGGCTAAAGCCCAGCACGAGGTCAACCTGGCTGTGATTCTCACTGTAATTTAAAGCCATGGTAACCCCCCAGTTTTATTTCATAATGTCCTGTTTATTGAAGCCTTTTAGCCAATCGTCTCCTATTCCATGGGCAAAAGAGTGAAGATTCCTCCATAGCTTTTCTCAGATTTTTTACATATTGCACGTTTATTTTTAGGCTCGAATGAAAAATGGTGACAGAATACATGCATATTCATGGAAAGATGCATCTTATATGTTTCTGAACTCAGCAAGTGTTTCTGCACTTAAGAGAAACACATGTATTGACGTTTGAAAAATGAGTCAGCATGACTTTAAATGACAATTTTTAAATAAATGTTGAAAGATAATTTATGTAAAGAGAAAATATCTTTCAATTTATGTAAAGAGAAAAGAATATTAATCTAAACTTGTGAAAACTGTATGATACTGCAATGATTCTGTTTTAATAATGGAGGATAGGCACTGAGGATGTCTTTCAACTAGCTGTGGAGCACTGCAAAATAGTCAATGATATATATTATTTGGGGTGAAAGGTGATCTCTATCCTAAATTTATCATTCTTTTTCTGTCATAAAGCAGTAATACATACCTTCAGGTTTTTTCAACAGTTGTGAGGTTGGCAGCAATCCATATTCTGTGTAAATTACTGACAAGAATTGCTTATCACCTGTTGGACTGTGGGGCTATTTCACCCTGAATGCCTTATTTCACCTTCTGCCTTTCCTGAGGCAGCCTAATTAGAAAGCACTTCATTACTAGACTATCGTTTATACCTTGGCATTTTGAGGGCAACAAACTACCTTCTTCCTTCTTTCTGGCAACAAAAGCAGAAGCAAAGGCAGAAGAAACTGGAACAACACACTTGGCTTGCTCCCAATTACAACTGTCCTCATATTTCTACTGTCTCTGTGTACAAGACCAGTTCATATTGCTAACTTGGAATGTTATCTAGTAGCAGCAGAGAATCAAAATGATGTTGGGAAGAACTGGTTTGGTTTCCATGCCAGAATTGTTAAGCTAATAAAATGATGGTGATTGTACATTCTGCCTGTTGCCAAATAGACAAAATGAATAGCAACAAGTGACCAAGACCAGACGGGATGAAACAGCTGAACTGTTGACTGTGATGTGTGAGCTTTTACTAAAACTACATTGCTATTGGATGTATAGAAATTGTCTAGCAGAATGCCAGTTTTCAAAAAACATTTCAAGGAATGGTGGTTCAGTAAACCTGGTGGTTGCACTGGGAAAACAGTAGGAGCTAATAATGAATACAATTTGAGGACACACCGGGAAATCATAGAAATCATTGAATCATTAAGATTGGAAAAGACCTTCAAGATCATCTGGTCCAACCATCACCCTACTACAAACGTTACCCACTAAACCATGTCCCTAAACACCAGGTCCAACCTTTTCTTGAACACCCCCAGGGATGGTGACTCCACCACTTCCCTGGCAACCCGTCCCAATGCCTGAATGCTCTTTTGGAGAAGAAATGTCTCCTAATTTCCAACCTGAAACTCCCCTGGCACAACTTGAGGCCATTCTCTGTAGTCCTATCACTAGTTACCTACAGGAAGAGACTGATCCCCAGCTCCCAACAACTTCCTTTCAGAGAGTTGTAGAGAGCAATGAGGTGTCCCCTGAGCCTCCTCTTCTCCAGACCAAACAACCTCAGTTCCCTCAGCCGCTCCTCATAGGACTTGTGTTCCAGGCCCTTCACCAGCTTTGTAGCTCTTCTCTGAACATGTTTCAGGGCCTCGATTTCATTTTGTAGTGAGGGGCCCAAAGCTGAACACAGTACTTGAGGTGCTGCCTCACCAGAGCAGAGTATCACCTCCCTGGTCCTGCAGGCTACACTATTCCTGATACAAGCCAGGATGTCATTGGCCTTCTTGGCCACTTCTTGGCCACCTGGGCACACTGCCAGCTCATGTTCAGGCAAGCATCAATCAGCACCCCCAACATCCTTTTCCTCCACATAGCTTTCTAGCCATTCTCCCCGCAAGCCTGTAGCATTGCATGGGGTTGTTGTGGCCAAAGTGCAGGACCTGGCACTTAGCCATGTTGAACCTCATCCCACTGGCCTCTACCCATTGACCCATCCTGTCCAGGTCTCTCTGCAGGGCCTTCCTACCCTCCAGCAGACTGACACTTCCCCCCAACTTGGTGTCATCTGCAAACTTACTGAGGGTGCAGTCAATTCCCTCATCCAAATCATCAATAAAGATATCAAGAGGATGGGCCCCAATGCCAAATGCTGGGGAACAACACTGGTCACCAGTGGCCAGCTGGATTTCACTCTGTTCACCACCACTCTCTGGGCCTGGCCATCAAGATATTTTTTAACCCAGCAAAGAGCGTACCTGTCCAAGCCCTGGGCTGCTGGCTTCTCCAGGAGAATACTATGGGAGACTGTGTCAAAGGCCTTGCTGAAGTCTAGGTAGAGTACATCAACAACCTTTCCCTCATCCACCAGGCAGGTCACCCGGTCATAGAAGGGGATGAGATTGGTCAGGCAGGACTTGCCATTCATGAACCCATGCTGACTGGGCCTGATCCCCTGGTTGTCCTGCACACATTGCGTGATTGCATTCAAGATGACCTGTTCCAGAAATACAACATACCAAGAAAAAAGGCTTTTGTAAAGGAAAGTCATATCCCACCAATGTAGTGGAGAATTGAAAATATGTGCATGGGGGAGAAGCGGCTGGTATTGTCTTTATGAATAGCTAAAAGCCATGTGAGAAAGTATATATTTTTTTCTTAATGGAGGTAAATGTGCGTGGGTGTTGTTACATAAGGTTGTTCCGAGAAGTGACCCTGGAAGAGAATAGCTAGATAATCATCTCTGCAGATATATGAGAGTCCCTGAGCATGGTATCTGAGTGTCCAAAGTGGCTTGATCTGGCGGAAATCCCAGGAACAGCTTGGAAGAAAGATCACTCTAGCAGCTCTATTTATAGGCTGTATGGATAAGGCTGCATTACAGCCCAGAACAACCCTCCCATACTACCTCAACAGACCTTGTGGCCTCACACTCCTTATACAACTCCACACCACTCCTAAGTTATGTCCCATATACCCTTGCTATCATTCCCTGCAGAGCCTGCTAGATTATGAAACAGCTGTCATTATTTTAAGACATTAATGCACTGCAGAGGGGCAGGCGCTGATCTCCTCTTTCTGGTAAGCAGTGATAAGACCTGAGGGAACAGCATGAAACTCTATCAGGGAAGGGTCACGCATGGTGTTAGGAAAAGGTTCTTCACCAAGAGGGTGGTCAGTCACTGGAACAGGCTCTCCAGGGCAATGGTCACAGTACTTTGAGCCTGCCAGAGTTCAAGAAGGATTTGAACAACGCTTTCAGACAGAGGAGTTGATTGTTGATTTGTTTGGATGGTCCTGTGTGGAGCCAGGAACTGGACTCAGTGATCCTTGTGGGTTCCTTGCAGCTCATGGTATTATATGTAAACGTCCAAGTGACTCAGGAGTGATAGAAGAGCGTCAGAAGTATCTTGCCTAGTGCTGACTCCACTGCTTTTTGTAAAATATCCTTTATGTCTGGGACATTAACACTGTGCTTTCCTTGAGCTGTTTCCTATTCAAAGTAAGCAGTAAAGACGTATTGGAGAAGCGACATTCTGACAGCCCACAAACACAAGACTGCTTTTCTCTGTTGTCTTCCTATTGCCCATACTGGCCTCACTTTTCTCCTCTGACCTTGACAGCAGTCAGCTGCAGAGGTGCACAGGTCACTGGGCGAATCCCAGGGCTCTGCTCTAGTGGTGATCATTCGGAACTACCTGGTCAGATATCCAGCTCCAAGGCATCCTTGTGGATTCACAGATGAATCCTGTCAAGCTACTCTCAATCTCAAACCTGTCAAGCTACTGTCAATCCCTGTCAAGCTACTCTCCTTGCTATGAAAATATCTTGGAGGATGGGTATAGGAAATAGTGGCATTTGTCAAATAAACTGTACTCCTCTAGTTATTAAAAAGGACAAAGCTTTTTATCAGCCTTTTATTCCATATTTGACAGGAAAGATTGTGGAGCAATTGCCTAAAGTATAGTGCAGACCCTGAAAGCTGGTATGGTGATATTTGGTTTGACAGTGATGATGAGGTCAAAGAAATTGCTGATTCTGAACATAAATTGATTTCCTTGAGAACTTTGGTTAAAACTGAGACTACTGTTGACGATGAAGATGAGATCCATACTACTGTGTGAACAATTCTATGGTCATCAGCAGAGTTGGTTAAAATACAGGAGAAATTCTCAAGGTGGTCAGGAGAATCAGAAGTTGAGTGTTTGTGTCGAGTTTCTCTTGAAGAAGGAGATTGAATTATGCTGAGTGAGGAAGAAGCAAGAGGCTTTTGGGGACCAGGAGTATTTTTAACCACCACACCAGGAGACCATAATTACTCTATAACTGCACAAGCTGCATACTGGGCAGGTGGTATAGATCCCCAGGAGAGAGAGGAATGACTGGAAATTAGAGCCACAAGCAATTCTGACCTGGCTGTAGCAGTACAGAAAGCAGCCTGCATTCAGGCGATATATGAAAGAGATGAATTCAGGAAATCCCCGATGTTAGCTCCTATTGACCCAGCTTGATTAACCCCTCTCATCCGTGGACTCCTTGATTTTCTTAAGATGTTTGTGGCAAATACCCAGGATTGCATACAAGCTGCTCGCAGGAATGGTGATTGTGGTCGTAAACAAAATCTGCACTCCCCCATTCCCACTTGGAGTGATTTTGAACAAGACATAGATAAGTATGGATGCTGAATGGGCTGGATTAGTTCATCCAGTACTAAGCCCCCAGATCACTCCTGGCAAGTTTGCCAAACCCATACTCAAAAATCCATATACCCCAAATTCAAAGAGAGGTTCAAACCTAATAAGGAACGGCGTGAGTTGTGGCATAAGGCCCTAGCTTTGGGTGCACCCTGACCAATCTTGTATGGTGCCTCTATGGAGGACCTCCATATATTAGTCCAATCTCTGGGTAAGAAAATTATTCCAGCTGGAGAGAATTGCCTAACTGAAAAACTCCCAACCCATAAGGAAAGTACACCTTCTGCACTGAGCCTAACTGACAAGGCAGAAGCTTGCCAAAAAACCTCCTATCCCAACAGAGGGCAGTGAGCCACTCTGCTCGGTGGGTATTAGCAATTCAATGGCTCTCTAATGAACACTCTGACCTTATCATTGCTATTCTTTTGGACCCTGAAAAATATTTGTAAACTTTCTTATTGACTCTGGGGCCCAAATGTCGGTAATTGCACATGAGACAGCACAAACCCTGGGCATAACACCTGGTCATTGCAGGGTTAAATTCACAAGAATTGATGGTGTGGAAAAAGATTGCCCCACTGCAAAAATTACACATAGGAACAAAAATTAATCAAGTCAGAAGTATTAGTCATTGCTGCATATACTAATACTTCATGATTTGACATACTGCATGGGCAAATGTGGAAACTCCCAGATGGAACTGTATGGAGTTTCACGACACATCAGAGGGATTCAGGCACAGTGAAACTGTGTGTTACAAACAGTCATACCCTTACCCCCACTAAAATCACAAATGTTCAGCAATATCTGTTGCCAGCAGCAACACTTAGGGGAATTGATGGGGTGGTAACAGAATTGGAAGAAAGAGGCATTATTAAAAGGACTCATTCACTTTACAATTTACCAGTGTGGCCGGCAAAGAAACCGACCAGGCAATAGCATTTTACAGTGGATTACAGATAGTTAAATGCTAACATCACACCTTTGACTGCCGCAGTTCCAAGCATGGCAGAGATAGTGAAAGCCTTCTGTGCATCTACCAATACAATCACCCCAAAGGTTTATTATAAACCAGAAGAACATCCTACAGGATTTTACACTGGCCAACCTGTGCTAGTGAAAATGCCTCACATTGGAATAATAGCAATGGTACTAACTACTCCCAAATATCCCTACACATGGGAAGTCAAAGACTGTTATTTCACCCTCTTTCTAACCCTGCCGGTTGAATACAACCAAGCATATTTCCTTTTGTGTTCACAGGAATCCTGAGTGAACTGCATGTGGAGAATCACAAATATGCAGTTTGGATTGATAATGCTATGTTATACCCTGACCTTAATGCAATCCCTTTTGGTTCATAGACAAAAAGACCCAAAATGGCCATGGTCCCAAGCCCATGTTAAATACACTCAATTATGAGAACATGTGCCATCAGGGGAAACGTAAACTTAGCTACTGTGGTTGTACATGGAGCTGAGGTGTTTCACTGTGACATCTAACCATGCATTGTCATGGTATAGCACAATCACTGGAACATCTCAAAACAAAAAGGACTTAAATCTCTCTAGTTTTAGATGGAAACAAAATATTTTCAAAACATGAATGGAGTTGGAATGATTCTCTTAGGATGGCTGAACTTCAAGCCACTTCAGGCCAGACAATACAAATCAGTAGCCGAAAAACTAATGGGTCTGCTTACAATAGGCCAACTGAAATTAAGACAATTTATAATGGTTCTTCCAGACCACAAACTTATAGTACTGATTGTAACAAAATAACTGAACCAAATTCTGATTGCTGGCACAATTCTAATTTCACCAAACATATAATTGTGTACTGTCTTTGGGGTTACAGAGGCACAGAATTACTATTTGAATTTATGATCGATACAGCAACATCTTTGTTGACTGCAAAGGATAAGAAGCCTCTGACCCCGCAGATATTTGAAACTGTACCAACTCGGCCTCTCATTAGTCTAACTCTTTCCATCCTCAACAGAGGTCCTTACATAATTAAAAATGTGGCACAACAGCAAGTTCTCTTTAACCCTAGTTGATCTCTAAAGAGGGTAAAGCTAGTGCTGCACCACGGGATGCAGCTGGGTTATTGGGAACAGGATTAGGTACATTAATTAGGTATTATTAATTATTAAGTATATTAAACAGCATTGATGCTGAGGTCCTAATGAGTAGAATAACTGTTACTATGGATGACTTAAGGAAATTGGAACGACCAATAAAATCATCCTTATTGGCCTTAGGAGCAAGTCAATGGCTTCTATCAGACATTTTACCCCACTGGGAACAAATTGAAGAAAATGATCATCAATTAATAGTAAATACCCTTGGAAAAACTCAAGGTGGTATTTCCCTTGATGGAGCTGCATCCAAACGCAGTTATGGATACAGTCTGTAGCAGCAGCTATTATTAGAGAGGGAGAAGGAGGAAGTTTACTCACCAAAATTCAAAAATTGATTTGGGATAATGCTTCAGAATTCGAAAAGGAGTTTCAAGCATGGTAGCAATTAGTCAACTTTACCTATTATGCAGAAAGTGATAAAATTATTGCCTTTATACTTACCATAAGCAATGCCACAGTATCCAATGTATATCCAATCATTGCATTAGGACTCAATCGTAATGGAACTACACTTTATCCTAAGGAGCATAAAGTATGGTCCCATCAAAAGGGAGGAAAGTGGCAAACAAATGATGTAAATGCACGTATTGTGCGTGAACAAAAAAGCTACATCTGTGAAAGTAACATGTTCAAAGCCCAAGACATTTGTCTTGACACTGAACAAAATATTTGCCACTTTGAGATACACCCTAATGAAACCCTTGAAACTGTACTTGTATATATTGGGAAAGGCTATATTTGCATGAGAACCCATTGTGATTCTATAGTCATAGATAATACTATTGTAGATACCAGTAATCACTCTAATGTTTGTTTTTGTAATTTTACCAAAATTCTAGGATGCGATTTTAGTTATTCAGCTCCTGTCATCTCTTACCAACTTGTTACATTCAATTATATTCCTCTTCATGATCTGCTGCCTACTCCTATTGGAATGAACCTTGAAGAAATTACTGTTACATGATGATTTGAAGCAGTTGATGAAACAAGTTCGAAAAAATGGACAAAAGACTATAAACACCGCTGGTGTGACACTTTGTTTGGATGGTTGCCAACTACCACAGGAATCTTCAACAAAATGTTTCACCCTGTTGTTTTGTTAATACTCAGTGTATTATGCTTTATACTAACAATTAGTTTATATGTTAAACTTTGGATTATGATGAAACATTTGGTATCCCTACACGATACACATACACTCGATAATCCTCATCCCGAGAATGTATGTGATATAGTCGAAACATTCCAAATGTTGTGAAGCTTGAGTGACTATAGTCACGGGGTGGATTATGTGGAGTAATTGCTTAAAGTAACTAGGAAAATTAAACTAATATTCACATTTTAAAGAAAATGTACAGCACTGAAGAAGCTTTCAGGGTGGAGTGTAGCTGCATTACCTGAGCGTTCCCTGGGCTTCCAACCTTAGATGCTATCGCACTAGGGGAGCCTGGTGTGCTGACTCTAAGGAACAGTACAGAGCATAGAGCAGAGTGGAGATACCATGGCTGGGCTCTGTGGGAATATGGGAACTCAATTGTTCTTGTGCACACCAAAACCAATAAGCTGCACATTTGCTACCCTGAGTCAAAGACCTGTCATGTTTTTGACAAAATGCTGCACTCTAGTGAACTTTTGATAATTATAATATCATTATAATACCAAAACACACCTCCATCCCAAAAGCTACCCACCTCCAAGGCCGACCACACCTCACTGAGCATGCACTCTGAATTTCTCAGAGCATATATCTTTAAACGAAAGTGAGAAAACTTTTTACCAGTCATAACCAAGATATGCTTGATGAGAGTCACTCAAGCTCCACCTAAAAGTTAGAAAATAATATAAATTGGTTTAAGATAGAGGGGTTGTTAGGGAAGATACCATCATGAGGGAAGATACCATCATGAAGGATACCTTCTGATTTCTGGGATCAGTCTACGGGCTGAACCTCTCTCTCCGCTCCCCCCCCCCCCGCCATTGGAATGCCATGGGGTAAGATTCGAACACTTGGTTGTACCAGGTATCTCCGTGGAAACTTAGAAATCTCTAGAGCCTTTGTGCCTTTTAATGCATTAATAGCCAGGCTGTGCACCTGTGTACTTCATGCATGCTAGCTTGCTTTTGCAGACAGTGAATTTGTCGCCGTCAATCCAAAGAACCTGTGTACCTGTTGCTGTAATAAATTGCACTTAATTGCATTGTTCCTAGCCATGATAGTTCTCACTGAACGCGACTAGAGTAAGGGCGTGCTATGTTACTGGTGAATCCGTGACCGTGATAGTTCAGTACCCTGAATCTGACTGGACCCATATCAGTTAATGTGTTGTTGGTGAATCTGTGACTGTGATAGTTCAGTACCCTGAATACAACCAGACCCATAACGGTTAATCGGCTACAACCCTTAATGTGACAAAGATACTGCACCAACTCTTGTTAGCTCCTTTCTTCTGCCCAACTGAAGCTATTTGAAGGAGCTTCTGGGTAATTTTGTGACAGTAGTTCAGCAAGCCCAGGCTTTCAGAGGGAAATATAACATGCTGTATGTGACAGCCCAACAGAGGTGAGGCTGCCACAGCTCCATGCCTGCAGGTTCAAAATGTAGCAAAGCTGCAGATGTATTCCCAGCAGACACACACACACACAGAGCACATGTATACACTGTGTGTGGGAATTGCATAGCTATACTGTGTGCATTATTGGCAATATTTACACATGCATTATACCCATGTTTACAGTACTTACAGCAACAAATTCCATTTCAGAGAAAGAATTTAAAGGGAGGTAGGGAATGGGTAAAAAGCACAAAATACTTAAAAGAAAGGAAGGAAGGCAAGGCTGACATTCATGCCTTTTATCCCTTCCAAAGGGCTATAGTGTTCCTTTACTGGAGCCCTGTTACCAGATTTGGTAAAGTTAGAAACTGTAAATTGAGGACATCCTTCTGCTGTTGTTAATACCTCTTGAAACTCAACTTCCAACAGGCAGTTTGCAGAAAACCTGGCCTTAGCTTTCCAGTCTCTACCTGCTTCATGGTCAATACAGTTAGGTCTCAATTTGTGGTGGGCTACCATTTTTTTCAAGAGAAGCCAACCGTATTCACAAAAGCCAATTCACATACCAGTCTTCTCATACACACTATTGTGTTCTCAACCCATCACCCTAGTTAGCCCAGGAGTTTCCCTCACAACATTCAAAAAGTTTGGTAAATATTTCTAGCAGATAAGACACATTTGCAAAAGGATCAGTTTCCTCCCGTCTTACATCGGGAGCCCCAGAGCTGAACACAGTAGTCCAGGTGGGGTCTCATGAGAGCAGACTAGAGCAGAGAATCACCTCCCTCGATTTTCTGGCCGCACTGCTTTTGATGCAGCTCAGGATATGTATGTACAAGGTGGTTTTCTGCAGCACCTGGGCACAGACACTCAGTCTGCTCTGTAGCTGCCCTGGATAGACAGGCACTCTTGTACCCAGAGGTTGGAAGACAGGACAGTCTGTGCTGACCAGTCACAGGGCATAGACAGACAAGCATACTGACTATTTACTGTATACACTTTTACATATTTATTTATACACTATTTACACTCAATTGGACCTTTTTTACTTATATATTTTCCTACACTTGTTCATGCTCAGATCACCTAAAACCCTCCTTTTCCCCACTTCTGAGTCCTCTCCTCATCCCTAAATCCTGTCTGCCCCCAAACTGCTCTTCCTCTGCATTGCACATGTCCCACGCCCTGGACAATCCAAAAGATGATCTGGAAAGCTGCTCCTGGTAACTTGTGGCAGTAGATTACATGTCTAGACACCGGGGCTGAGCGTATTCTGGAATGGCCCTGGAAGGGCCCAGGGTAAGTGTTCAACCCTCAGGGTCCTTGATTTGGGTTCCCATCTGCCACCTGTGTTCCTCTGGGCTGTTGAAGGAGTGCCTTTGATGGGCTGATGGTACCTGTGATGGGCCTGGGAGTAGCTGGACAGGGCTATTTGGGCTCCACATTCTGCCATTGTCTCTCTGTACTCCTTTGTGGGTGTGCAGACAAGTTTTTATCACATAACCTAACACAGGCCACTCATATGTTGTTTATATGCTAGTTCAGCTTTCTCTGTGTGAATAAGTTGGTATCTGCAATAGGAGGTAGAAGGGAGGTCTTAAGAAGCACACAGACACCTTTCAGGATGTTTTTGTTTTAATTCCTGATTGTCCTTCTCCAAGATGTTTTTGGTGTTACCTGTACCAGGAATGGGATCAGATCCTCCTTTGATTCCAGTTTGTGAAGCCCATGGTGCCAGATGGGGAAGAACAATAGCTGTAGAAGATGTAGAAGCTGTAGAAGACATTTGAAGATGTTCAGCAGACGTAAGCAAGGCAGAGACAGTATCATGGCTGAAACAGATTGATGCGTTATTTTCTTCTTTTTGTAGAAGTGTGTGTAGGACCAAGCCTTTTCCTTCAGACTCAGCTGAGGTATGATGGCTTTAAGTGAATGGTTTTAGCTGGAATACAAGCTATTTAATGTTTGTTGCTGGAAAAGTTTGACCAGACCAGAGGTGTTTTTCCTTTCTGCCATTATGTTTTAAGTCTTGGCTGCAGCAATGCCACGGCTTTGTAACAGGCATGGCATTGAAATGGTCTCTTCAGAGGACATTAGACTATCTATCAGATTACCTCTGTTACACAGAAGGCAGAAACTGGCTGATGTGGGTGTAGAGTCTCAACACTTACAGGGTGTTTTCAAGGTGGGGCAGGCAAATAAATAAGGGAGAACGTGTTACCCAGCCTTTTATTTTAGGGTTTGCCTACTCATAGTCAGTCTGTTAGGCACAGTTAAGTGTACATATGACCCGTGGCAGGTCAGAGGAAATTTGGTGTAAATACCACAGCACTGCACGCTGCTTGGACCACACCATGGTGTTGAGGTGGTATCTGTCCCATAAGAATACTATAGGCTTACAAACTCATGTCTGAGCTGCCATCTTGAGTTGATGCAATGGACTTGGCCTGTCAGCCCTGGTTTCTGTAATGAACTGATAGAGATCCCTGAGTCTGAGGAGGAGGCCTATCATACATTCAGATCCATGTTGTTGGTAGGAATTTGACCGGTCCTACTCTGGATAAAAAAAATAGGGAAGGCATCAATACAGCAGTATGGCATAGATACAAGAATAGCATCATCTAGATCAGTGAGAACAGCAAAGTGAGGTGCAGCAGAAGTTGTTGTTGTTGCAATGAGTATTTCATATGGGTAAAAATTCCAGTAGAAGAAGCAGTTCAGTAATAGAATCCTACAAATATTTGTGCTAGGTCTGTACTTTTCAACATCTTCACAATGTGTAAAAGAAGGCAAATGGGGAGGTGACAAAATAGTAGTATGCCAAACAGCAGTTTTTGTCCTGAGGGGAAACACTTCAGAAATTTATAAATGTAGAAATGTCCTGAAGGGAGTGATCAGGTCCTGCTTCTCCACAGTCTCTGCCTGGCCAGCTTAGAATATTTAGATGACTTTAGGGAACAGAAGATAATGAACAACTACATGAGACAGTTGGTTTTGCTGCCCCTGGAATGTTTCCTTGCATATCACTTTGATGAACAAAAATTAAAAGCAGATCTCATTTTGGGTTTAAACGTCCTCTAAATTCTGTTTCAAAAAGTCTTGAAGAATTAGAGGTTTAACCTGAAAAAAGTCTTCTTGTAACTAAGCTACATGACTTAATAGAATAATCAGTTACTGACTGGATTACCAGAAAATTCAATTAATTTTTGTTTTCTGGAAAGAACCTTTTAGTTAAAACCTAGTGTCTTCCTAAAGCAAAATTTTTAAGGCATAGTTACATGCAATTGCAAAGAAATAATCATTTTCTCCCTTGAGAAAATCATTTTCTTGGGTGAAATCCATGATGAGGATGAAGCAGGATGTCTGAATGAACCACTTTAACAGTGGCTGAAACATTTTGAAAATACCCGAAGTCAGATTTTTTCATTGATTGAATATAAATGTGTAAGGAAAAAATTTAAACCTTATACGAATTCAGGATAGTGATTAAAATACAGCTCTGAACCTCTCATCTTCCATGAGAAAACCTCTACAATTTTTATTATCTAGACATTAATGCTCTATAGATTGTTGAAGAACTAAACAGTAATTACAAATCAAAGTGATAGAATTTCACATTTTGTGCAATTATCTTTCACTTTGCAACACAGGAGGCATTTACTCTTCACTTTCTGCCTTGCCAATTTCACGGTTCTTTGCTCGGAGCTTGTTGACCTGTGACTCTGCAATGTCAGCCCGCTCTTCTGCTTCCTCCAGCTCATGCTGGATTTTGCGAAACTTTGTGAGATTGACATTGGACAGCTCCTCCTGTGGACAGGAAAAAAGTTATGAAAATTTAAAAAATGTCATTTCCAATTTTCCTCCAGTGTGTTGATGTGAGATTCAATAAGGGAACGGGAAGATGCAGAAACATAGAATCAGGGTTGGAAAAGACCTCCAAGATCATCTGGTCCAACCATCACCCTACTACAAACGTTACCCACTAAACCATGTCCCTAAACACCAGGTCCAACCTTTTCTTGAACACCCCCAGGGATGGTGACTCCACCACTTCCCTGGCAACCCGTCCCAATGCCTGAATGCTCTTTTGGAGAAGAAATGTCTCCTAATTTCCAACCTGAAACTCCCCTGGCACAACTTGAGGCCATTCTCTGTAGTCCTATCACTAGTTACCTACAGGAAGAGACTGATCCCCAGCTCCCAACAACTTCCTTTCAGAGAGTTGTAGAGAGCAATGAGGTGTCCCCTGAGCCTCCTCTTCCCCAGACCAAACAACCTCAGTTCCCTCAGCCGCTCCTCATAGGACTTGTGTTCCAGGCCCTTCACCAGCTTTGTAGCTCTTCTCTGAACATGTTTCAGGGCCTCGATTTCATTTTGTAGTGAGGGGCCCAAAGCTGAACACAGTACTTGAGGTGCTGCCTCACCAGAGCAGAGTATCACCTCCCTGGTCCTGCAGGCTACACTATTCCTGATACAAGCCAGGATGTCATTGGCCTTCTTGGCCACCTGGGCACACTGCCAGCTCATGTTCAGGCAAGCATCAATCAGCACCCCCAACATCCTTTTCCTCCACATAGCTTTCTAGCCATTCTCCCCGCAAGCCTGTAGCATTGCATGGGGTTGTTGTGGCCAAAGTGCAGGACCTGGCACTTAGCCATGTTGAACCTCATCCCACTGGCCTCTACCCATTGACCCATCCTGTCCAGGTCCGTCTGCAAGGCCTTGTACAGGATAGGTCGATGGGCAGAGGCCAGTGGAATGAGTTTCAGAATGTCACTTGTCACACACAATTTCTTATCTGGAAATTATATTAAGTTTATCAAATTCATGCTGATTTCTTTAGAAAACTCCCTAAAACTAATTTAAAATAATTTTTAAATGTTTAACGATAATTTGTTCTTATTGTAACACTATGCTGGACATACTGTGGTATTTTCCCTTTACATAATGAAAAAAATCAAAGGCTGTGTTAGTATGTAATTCTTTCCAATACTTCTGGGGGGAATCCGAAGAAATTACTTAAATGCTAAATATTTAGATGGTTAATAATATAGGACAAGAATATATGACTCTCTGAATATGAAGTGAATATATGAGTCTCTGAATATGGACTTTGACATTTCTGAATAATTATACATAGAATGATAGAATCATCTAGGTTGGAAAAGACCTTCAAGATCATCAAGTAAAATTGTCAACCTGACATACTGATTTACATCACTAAACCACGTCCCTCAGTGCCATGTCCATACATCTCTTAAATACCTCCAGGAATAGGGACTCCACCATTTCCCTGGAGTTCCAAGCCTGTTCCAGTTCTTGAGTACCCTGTCCATAAAGAAATTCTTTCTGATAACCAATCTAAACCACCTCTGGTGCAACTTGAGTACAGTTCCTTGCATCTTATCATTTCTCACCTGAGAAAAGAGACCAACACCTTCCTCACTGCAATCCCATTTCAGGTAGTTGTAGAGAGTGCTGAGGTCCACTCTCAGCCTCCTCTTCTCCAGACTAAACCTCAATTCCCTCAGTTGTTCCTCAGATGTCTTGTGTTTTAGGCACTTCAACAGCTTTCTTCCTCTTCTCTGCACATGCTTGAGCAGCTTAATATTCTTGTAGTAAGGGGCCCCAAACTGAACACAGTATTTGAGGTATGGTCTCACAAGTGCTATGCACAATGGAATAATCACTTCCCTAGCCCCACTGGCTATGCTATTTTTTATGCAGGCCAGGATGCCATTGGCCTTCTTGTCCACCTGGCATACCACTGGCTCATGTTCAGCCAGCTGTCAACCAGCAGCACCCCAAGTCCTTTTCTACTGGGCAGTGTTCCAGCAACTCTTGTCCAAGCCTATACCACTGAACAGGGTTGTAATGACCCAAATGCAGGACCAGGCATTTAGCCTTCTCGAATGTCATGTGATTGAACTTGGCCCATCTGTCTAGACTATCCAAATCCCTCTGCAGAGCCTTCCTACCCTCAAGCAGATCAACAGTCCCACCTAACTTGGTACCACGTACAAGCTTATCAAGGGTGCACTTAATGCCCACATCCAGGTCACTGATAAAAACGTTAAACAAAATGCTCCCCAATACTGAGCCCTGGAGAATGCCACTGGTGACCAGATACCTGGCTGGTCACCTGACAAATCTGGTGACCTTGGTGGTTACAGCATTAGTGGATATGGGAAGAACAATTGACATCACCTACCTGGATTTGAGACATTTTACACTGTCTCCCATGATATCCTTTCCTCTAAATTGGAGAGACATGGATTTGATGGATGGACCACTCAGTGGGTAAGGAATTGGCTGGATGGTTGCACTCAGAGAGTTGCAGTCAACAGTTCAATGTCCAGGTAGAGACCAGTAACAAGTGGTGTTCCTCGGGGGTCAGTATTGGGACCAGCACTACTTAACATCTTTGATGGTGACAGGGACAGATTGAGTGCTTCCTCAGCAAGTTTGCTGATGACACCAAGCTGTGTGGTGCAGTCAACATGCTGGAGACAAGGGATGCCATCCAGAGGGACCTGGACTTGCTTGAGAGGTTGGCCTGTGCAAATCTCATGAAGTTCAACAAGGCCAAGTGCAAGGTT
This sequence comes from Cygnus atratus, assembly GCF_013377495.2. NCBI lineage: Eukaryota > Metazoa > Chordata > Aves > Anseriformes > Anatidae > Cygnus > Cygnus atratus. The sequence continues at coordinate 339,899 of NC_066379.1, forward strand.
CTGCATCTGGGCTGGGGCAATCCCGAATATGAATATAGGCTGTGTAATGAGTGGATAGAGAAAGCTCTGGGGAGACCTTATAACAACATTCCAATACGTAAAGGGGACCTACAAGAAAGCTGGAGGGGGATTCCTTACCAGGCAGTGTAGTGATATATAGGACAAGAAGTAATGGCTTTAAACTAAAAGAGGGTAGGTAGGTTTAGATTATATATAAGGAAGAAATTCTTCATGATGAGTGTGGTGAGGCACTGGAACAGGTTGCCCAGATTCATTGTGGATGCCCCATCCCTGGAACTGTTTAAGGCCAGGATGGATGGGGCTTTAAGCAACCTGGTCTAGTGGGAGGTGTCCCTGCCCATGGCAGGGGGGTTGGAATTAGATGATCTTTAACATCCCTTCCAACCCAAGCCATTCTATGTTTCTATGATTCTACCAAATGAATTGAACTCCATTCACTAGGACTCTTAGAGCCTAGCCATCCAGCCAGTTCTTCACCCAGCAAATTGTACACCTGTCCAAGCCATGAGCAGCCAGTTTCTCCAGGAGAAGGCTGTGCCAAATGCTTTACTAAAATCCAGGTAAAAAACATCCACAGCCTTTCCCTCGTCTAATAAGCAGGTCATGTTGTCATAGAAGAAGATCAGGTTAATCAGGCAGGACCTGTCTTTCATAAACTAATGCTGGCTACTTCTGATCACTTGATTGTCCTGTATGAGCCATGTGATGGCATTCAAAATGACCTGTTCCATAAACTTCCCTGGTACTAAAGTCAGACTGACAGGCCTGTAATTCCTGGGATCCTCCTTCCTTCGCTTCTTAAGAGTCAGGTGTATTGAGGTTCCCCTCCTATGGCAACTTTAGTCTAAACGTCCTTTCAGCAGCCTGGCAAGCCTGTAAACAAAGATGGTCTTCCCCTCCTCCAACAGATGAACCCCATCAATTCCCAATACCCCAGTTATCTCAGAGAGTTACATCATCTAAAAAGCCAGATCCCAGGCTATAAGACCAGTAGTACCGTAAGCATCCATTGATCTGCCAGCTTCGATGGGTCCTTTTAAAGCCTCTTCCTTTGACTGGTAGGATCAAAGAGCAGATCACCTGTGCTCCAGAGCCTCTTAAGGCTGCTCCAATGGCTTACAGCTGCTCCAAGGAACTTTTAATTCCATTAAATCATTTTTCACTTATTTACTGCTATTAAATTATGTATTACAACTTTTTTGAAGGCAGTTCTGTTTTCTGCGTGAGGGAATGATGAAATATGAAATAAAGAAAGTTAAAGAAAGAAGTGTTACTCTTAACCTTCAACATTCTTCCCAGTGATGCAACAATGCTCAGAACAAAAGGTATTCTACACCTCTATACATTCCTGATCTTTTCTGTACTGCACAGCCATAAAATGACAAAAAAGTTACGGTCTTGAACAGAGCTAGGCAGAGGAAATTATCAACACAAAATTCCACCTCTGCCACGAGGGAGACTGACTGTGCTCACAGCAATACTTACAGCCTCCTCAGCTTGCCTCTTGTAAGACTTCACTTTCATTTGCAGCTTGTCGACCAGATCCTGGAGCCTGAGAACATTCTTCCGGTCTTCCTCGGACTACAGACAATGTTAAACAACAGCAAGAAAATGGTAAATAATAGCAACGCTTCTTTTGCTATCTGCCTAAATTTCTTCTAGATGAAACAGAGAGAGTTACATGCCTTACAGAGCACCGCTGTTCATTCGGACAGAGCTAAAAAACTTGCTAATTGTGTCAATGACTAACTGAGAAGGATGGAAAGAAAACCCTCATGAAAGCACTATGCCAACATATTGACCTCCAGAGAGAAGGGTGTGTAACCACAAAAAAACCCTCTTCTACCTTACCTGGTAGGTCAGCTCCTTCACCCTCCTCTCGTACTTGCGCACACCCTTCACAGCTTCAGCGCTGCGCTTCTGCTCAGCATCAACCTCCCCTTCCAGCTCCCGCACCTGCAATGAAAAATCTGTCTTTGGAGCTTCTTTGGTATTTCTCCAAGGGACGTGCTCACTTGTGCACAAATACCAGCCCCACGCACTCTGGCCTCCAGCTTCTGGATTTGCTTCTTGCCTCCCTTCAGGGCCAGCTGCTCAGCCTCATCCAGACGGTGCTGCAGGTCCTTCACTGTCTGGTCCAGGTTCTTCTTCATTCTTTCCAGGTGAGCACTGGTGTCCTGCTCCTTCTTCAGCTCTTCTGCCATCATGGCTGCCTGGAGAAGAAAGAATCAAAGGCGTTTTGCGGATGAAGACATTTTTTTGGGGGGGGGATACATCCACCATCAGCAGTGAAAGGAGCCCCCAGCTCACATCTGTGATGGCCTTCTTGGCCTTCTCTTCAGCATTGCGGGCTTCCTGGATGGTGTCTTCCATTTCACCCTGAATTTGGGCAATGTCCGTTTCCAGCTTCTTCTTGGTGTTGATTAAGCTGGTGTTCTGTTTGAGAAAAAACATAGTGTTTTCTCCAGCAGCTTTAATATACCATCTCTGGCAATAAATAATTTCCCCACTTTTGTTTAAAGTTCTGTTAACGTGTTATATGAAGAATATACACTGCTGATTAATAGCTGTGGTAGAAGACTGCCAAAGAATCATTGAGATACACTTGTTAAAAAATGAAAATAGATTTAATGATTATGTCAGTTCTCTAAGAACAGTTTTTTACATTTCCTTCTGAATTTGGGAAATAACTGTTTCCAGCTCCATCTTGGTGTTGATCAAGTTGGTGTGCTGCTGAAGAGCAAAAACATCACAATTTTTTTTCCATTACCTTGTAATATCAAATCAAGAACACTGCAAAATATTCTTTTTTAATGTAAATTGTGCCGTCAGGTCCCATGGAATTCTGTTCTAAAGGAGCTGTGGTGGTAGCTATTAGTTTCTTAGCTGTTTAGCTAGTTTAGCTGTTTAAGTAGCTGTTAGCTAGTTTCTTAGTGATGAGCTCCGATATTTCAAGAACGTCCTCCATAAAATTTCCACACAGTCTGTGAGTCAACACAGAAGGAATTTATACTTGCAAAGAAAAACAACATAATCTTTCCTTATCATTTTCAGTCTAGTGGCAGTTCCACAGAATACTTACACTAACTTTGCTAAAAGATGTTAAGGACAGTATTAGTGTATTCCTGTTTGAACATAATTCCTGTGATAAGCGTAATCATCGACCTAAGTCTGACTTTACAACCTCAGACGTAGGAAAGCTGGTGAACTTACAGAAGCAATAGGGCATGAACCTCCAATTCTCCTCTTAATTTATTACTTTTAAAATAATCTCTACTATAGTCTAATGAATTCCATCTTGTTTCTGAGGCTGAAAACTCACTTTTAGTATTTCTTATCCATACTGTGACCTTTGCAACATATAACTTAGTAAATGCTCTTACACTTACTTATAACTACTAACTACACTTACTTATAACTAACTAAATGCTGTTACACTTCAGCTAGTCTCCAGGTACTTCCTTTGTATGGAGCAGAAATATAAATATTAAATATATTTGTTCACAGACCTGGGTATGGAGGAGCTGCACACGCTCGCTTGCATCCAGAAGCTCCTGCTCAGCCACTTTCCTTGACCGCTCCGTCTGCTCCAGGGCTGCCCGCAGCTCCTCAATCTCAGCCTGCAAGAGGTTTGCTCTGCGCTCCACCATGGCCACCTGCTCCTTCAGGTCCTCCTGTGTTCTGAGAGCATCATCCAAGTGTATCTGGGTATCCTGCAGTACAAGTGAAAGAAATTATAAGCAGACCTGAGTCCTTTGGAACAGAAAATTTTAGCCAAGACTTGTCTATGAGCATCTTTAGTTCAATGGACCTTGAGCACGCCCTGTGTGTTTCTCAGATTCTTTTGTGCCTCTGCAGCCTGGCGGTTGGCATGGCTCAGCTGGATCTCTATTTCATTCAGGTCTCCCTCCATCTTCTTCTTCAGCCGTAGGGCTTCATTCCTGCTCCTGATCTCAGCATCCAGGGTGCTTTGCATGGACTCCACAATTCTGAGATGATTTCTCTTCAGCTGGTCAATTTCCTCATCTTTCTCTGCTATCTTCCTGTCAATCTCAGTCTTGACCTGGTTGAGCTCAAGTTGGAGACGTAGGATCTTTCCTTCTTCATGTTCGAGGGAGGCCTGTACAGGAATGAATGCAAATTAAATACTTACGTGAAAAATATTGAACCTCAAGCTCTAAGTAAAGGAAAGTGTAGTGTTTCTGATGATATCTCTACAGTTTTATAGAAGCATTCTTATCCTCTTGTATCTGGAATGACTTCATAGTGCTTATAACGAGAGAGAGATCCAAGACCTGTAAGACAGAAATAAATAATGCCAGCTACCTCTGCTTCCTCCAGAGCAGCCTGAAGTTCTGATTTCTCCTGCTCAATCTGCTTCTTGACTTTCTCCAGCTCATGAATTGCCTTTCCTCCCTCCGCAATCTGCTCTGTGAGGTCAGAAATCTCCTCTGTGGAAACAAAAGATGAACAGCATTTTCATACACAGGGCAAAAGGGGAAGCGCCCTGCCACACCGAGGCAACAGGCATCTTTGCAGACCTGGAGGCAAAAAAAACCTGTGGAAAGTCAGACACGGTTGTGAGAAAGCTCTGCCAGGAGTAGAGGACCAGCAACTTACGCTGCAAGTTCTTGTTCTCACGCTTCAGCGTTTCCAGGTGGTCCAGGGACTCCTCATAGGCATTCTTCATCTTAAACAGCTCCGTGCTGAGAGAGCGAGACTCCTTCTGGGAAGCTTCCAGCTCAGCCTGTGTTTCCTCGTACTTCTGCTTCCACTCTGCCAGGATCTGAGGAGCAACAAGGCGTGAGTGGCAATTGTGATGAGATGCTCTGCCCAGGATCCACACACTGGAGGTCAAAATACCTTGTCAAAGTTCTTCTGCTTCTTGTCCAGAGCTGCACAGGCAGCATTTGATCGCTCCACGTCAATCATCAGGTCTTCCACCTCGTTCTGCAGCCTCTGCTTTGTCTTTTCCAGGGAAGCACATTTGGCATTGACAGCTTCAACGTGTTCCTCTGCATCCTGCAGGCGCTGTGCCAGTTTCTTCCTGGGAGGTGGTAAGCACAGTTCCCAGTGAGAAAGCAAGTTCTCAGTCAAAAAAAAAACCATACAGCCTGCGTGTTTTTTTTTTTTACAGGAGAGCACACTTGGCCACTTTGTACTGTGTGACCCCCATTTATACAGAGTGTAAGACCTCTTCTAGACAGTCATAGTATTTCCGTGTCTGAATGCTGAGCTCTAGCAAGTCACTCTCTGCTGTTCACTCTGGTATTCACTCTAGCACTGGTCACTCTTCTATTCTGCGTCTGAAGAGCTTTGGTGCTTCTGCTTTTCTCAGTGCATATTCTCTCTTGCTTATATTTTCCCTCTTCCTGCCACCCCACCCCAAAGTGCAGCATTGGATTCTTCCTGACACTATTATAGTGGTCTCCTGAAATTTCCATTATTACTTTCTCTCAGCCTTCCCCACTTTCCCCACGCACTTGGCCTCCTCCAGCTCCTCCGTGCGCTGAATAGCGTCTGTCTCATATTTGGTTCTCCACTGGGCCACTTCGCTGTTGGCTTTGGACAGGGCACGCTGCAGCTCTCCCTTGGCTTCCTGCTCCTCCTCATATTGTTCCCGGAGCAAGTCACAGTCGTGGCGAGCAGACTGCAAGGCGTGGGCCAAGGCATTCTTGGCCTGGGGGAAAAATAGTTGTGGGACAAGGAATAGAAATCTCCTGGGAAATGTGGAAATGTCCTGACTGAAATGTTATTGCACACTGGATTATTCTCCCATGAGAATGATCGCAATGTATTGAATGAGGACGGGAGAGCTGGGAATTTGCAAAATGGAAATCTAATGGATAGATGGTAGGTGTCAGGGAGCAAAGGTAAGTTGCACTGAATGAACTAAGTGCTTGTGTTTTTTTCCCTCTCAGCATGATGTCTCTATAATCTCATATGTGTCTGAAGCACATTTTGGTGAGGAAAAATCCAGTGGACAAGACAGAATTTGGAAAGCCTCCTCACCTTTATCTCTTCTTCTAAGTGCCTCTTGAGTTCCTCAATCTGTTGGGTGAACGCCTGCTTGCCTCTTGATAGCTGAGAAATCAGAGCATCTTTCTCCTCCACCTGGCGTGAATATTCACCTGGGAAAGTTTGCAGATACATAGGCCTTTCATTCTCACTGATGGCAGTGTTGTGCATAGTTAGGGCTTTAAGACAGTGTGTTTAGCAGAGCTTACTAAAGCTTATGATCTTATTACATACATTTCTCCTTACAGGAGACACAACTGTTTTGGACAGGCCATGTGCCCAGAAGGGTAATTTATACACTAGCTGAATCACAGAACCACAGAATCTTATTACATTGATCTTATTACATATATTTTCTCCTTACATTTCTCACATATGTGTTGGACAGGTCATCTGCCCAGGAGGGTCATCTCTACACTGAGTAAGAGAACCTTTATATGACTTTTAAAAACTTATTAACCTTGATAATCAAATGAATATGAAAGTTATTTTGTTAAACAAAATTGTATTCCTTTCTTTGAATATTAGTCACTGATCCTCATATACATCTCTGAATAAAATATTCATTTTAGAGGTAGGACATGAGATACATCATTCCCTCTTTGTTGATACCTGAGCGTTCTTGCTTTATGTTTGCACTAAGTTTGGTGGTCACTTCAAGCTTACAACATGAATACTAAATGGTGCATGTGCTAAGGTATATATTCCCAACGTCTCCTGAATTTCTCCTGTGAAGCAGAGGGAAGAAGTCTAGGTTATGAGAGAGATGAATTCTTCCTTCAAACTAGTACGCCTTAATCATATAATTGGTTCTGTGCTAGACTTGCTTGTGAATATGTGCAATTCTCTGGCACTGGGGAGCTTAGCATTGGACACAGCATGCCAGGTATGACCTTACCAGTGCCGCAGAACAGGGAAGAATCACCCTCCATTCATCTGCTGACAACACTCCTAATGCAGCTCAGGATTCTGTAGGCCTTCTTTGCCACAAGAACACATTGCTGGCTTTTGTTTAACTTGGTTTCCACCAAGACTCCAGGTCTTTGTGATGCCTTTTTAACCCCCTTTTTTTAAGCCCTTTTTTTTTTTTATTTACAATGTTCTCTTAAAAAACATAAACGTCTTACCAGATTCTGTTTGTAGACGAGCTTTCTGAGCACTGACGTCATTAATTGTGCGTTGTTGCTCCTCCTCCTTTGTTTTAATCTCACTGAGTTGATCTTCTAGGGAACGACACATCTTCTCCAAATTTGCCTATTTTCATGAAGAACAGAATGAAGGATAATTGGTGGTTCAACACAATTACTGGGAATCTGAATTCTCATGAAGAGAGTTCAAAGAGAGTCAAAATGTCTCAGTTCTATAAAACTTGCATCTCCAGTTCCAATATTTGTACAACTACTTAATTAACATGCACCCAGTTTCTGAAATACAAGATGATGGCACACTGTAACAGGGGGCATTTCTGTTTGTCACTTACAGATTACATAATTGAAGTATTTACAGGAAGAGAAGAAAAATAGGAAGAAAAAAGAAATGTAGAATAGGAGCAATTTCTAGTTGAAAAAAGAAGCTAAAAAACTGTTAATGTCAGCATCGTTCAGTATAATATTGTGAACCAAACAGTGAGAACCAAGAATCGTGAACCAAGCAAACATATAGTGACCCAAGCAATGACAGTCTATAGATCCTTAGGTTAGGTGCTTCAGCTAAAGATATAAGGCTTTCAGAAAAAGGAACAATTATTATACTACTATTAAAGAATTTAAACACAAATTCAAGTTGTAAGGAACTACTATGTATTTTAAAATATGACTAACATAAATCTTAAAACATGAGTACTTGATTAAGCTTGAACTACTGTGAAGATGTATTTCAGTACCTTGGCTTTGGAGACAGACTCCATGTTACTGGCCAAGTCATCTATCTCCATCTTCAGCTCACTCTTCTCCTTCTCCAGCTTCTGCTTGACTCGTTGCAGGTTGTCGATCTGCTCCCCAAGCTCAGCTGTGCTGTCTGCGTGCTTCTTCCGCAGGGCGGCAGCTGTGGCTTCGTGCTGCAGCGTGGCCTCTTCGAGGTCACGGCGCATCTTCTGAAATTCTGCCTCACGCTTCTTGTTCATCTCAATCTGAGCTGCTGTAGCCCCTCCTGCTTCTTCCAGGCGCTCGCTGATCTCCTCCAGCTCCCTGGAGAGGTCAGCACGGTGCTTCTCTGCTTTTGCCCGAGAGGTTCGCTCTGCCTCAATTTCCTCCTCCAGTTCCTCGATACGGGCCTGGGGAAAATGCGAGACCCTTCACACCCATGCCCTCCTTGTACTGGTGTCCTTCTGAAGGGTGGAGGGCAAGGACCAGAGACTTGCCTGCAGCTCCTTGATCTTCTTCTGTAATTGCATGCCCAGGGCTTGCTCATCCTCAATTTTGCTCTGGATCTGGCTGATTTCAAAGTCTTTCCTTTGCACAAAGCATACAGTGTTAACACCTGAATAAAAGTACCTAATAAATCCATGTTATTAGTCCCACAACCACACTTACTTTTTCAGTTTCTCATCCAGCTGCTGCTTATCATTTTCCAAGTCCATTGTGGATTCCTGGGCCATCTTTAGGTCTCCCTCAAGTTTCCTCTTAGCCCTTTCAAGGTCCATGCGCAGTTTCTTCTCTTGCTCCAGGGACCCTTCCAGCTAAACACAACAACACCATTAATGCCAGGCAGGTCGAACTCCATACCTGTCCTGTCTTGCTGGAGGCACGTGTGCTTACATCATCCACTTGCTGCTCCAGCTTGGTTTTAGCTTTGGTCAATGTATTGACTTTGTCCTCTTCGGCCTGCAGGTCGTCCAGTGTCTGCTGGTGGACCTCTTGGAGGGCTTTCTTCTCTTTTGTCAGCTTCACAATGGTCTCATCCAGGGATGCCATCTCCTCTGTGAGATTTTTCACCTTTGATGAGAAGGGAGCAAGTGTAATTAAAGCAAATAGGTACAAGACTCCCATAATAGCACAGTGTGAGTGACGTCTTCTGCCTCATACCTTGTTTTCGGTGGCATGTTTTTCCTTCTCAACCTTGGCCAATGTTAACTCCAGGTCATCAATGTCTTTCTTCAGCTCTGAACATTCATCCTCCAGTTTCCTCTTCTTGGCTGTCAGCTCAGCATTCATCTCTTCTTCATCTTCTGCTCTCTCTGTCAGCTCTTTAATTTTGGCTTCCAGCTGGATTTTAGTTTTGATGAGCTGATCACATCTTTCTTCAGCATCAGCTAAACCATCAGCTTCCTGCAATGATTCATTAGAATAAAATATTTTTCAAAATTCTGTTTGTATGTCAGCCATTATTTTTTCTCCTTTTTTTCAAAGCAAGGTATTTTTATTTTCAAAGCAGCTTCATAATGATGTTTCAAGTTAGAACTCTTTATCGTAAGAGTTTATTTTATTTTTTGATTTATTTTTTAAATAAGAGTATTTTATTTTTGATTTATTTTTTTTTATACCATTTATTTTGGAATGCCTCCAGCCCTGAAGACAGGTGCTAAGTAATAGTATAGTAATAGGTGCTAAGGATATATATATATGTATTTTAATTTTATTAGTGTTACATTGCACTGGATCTATGAATGGCATAGAGTTCTCCTGAAGTCATTGGAGTACCATGTAGGCAGATTTCTCATCATTCAGCATTTAAAACTTGAATGCTAAGTGCTCCGACATTCTGCTGAGAAATACTTATTATAAATCTCACAAAATAATTTACTTAGCATAAATTCATCTTTAATACAAATTTTTTAGTTTTAGTTTAGGGGAAAATTTTGTGTTGAGATCACTATTTCAAAGGCATCAACTGCATCAGACATATGTGTAGCCATTGTGGTCAGGAAGAACAGTTTGGAAAGGAGACTGGTGTTTAGCCAGTACAAATTGCCCGAATTTGCAGGCATTCTAACATGGAAACTTTGAAGTCCTTGGAGAAGTAACCTTTATTTTCTTTGTACTCCATGTTCTTTTCCTTATGGTTGTAACAAAGAGCAGAGATACCATCCAGGCAGAAGGCTTCCTATGGCTCAGCAAGATGGCTAGTCTGGGTTTTATCTCACCTAGATTTATTTATCTGATATGTAACTTCCTGTAACTGAGAAAATCAAGATGCAGTTGATTTTCACTACTTCCCCCCCCCCCCCCCCCGCAAAAAAATATATTTTTTGGATGAATTGTATCAAGAATGAGTTACTTCTTGCTGAAGACAGGGAGAGTAAGGCTACTAACTCAGATTTATACTCTACATTTATACTGTAGACATCAAAATAGGATCAGATAAATCTGAATCTTTTGCTAGTAAAGACAGTTCTAAGGGTACCATTGTTGCTATAATTTTATTTCCTGGGAAAAATGGAAGGAGACTTCACTTTTATCAGTTTTTCCTGAAGAGGCAGGAATGAAAAATGCTGTAGAAATACCTCCCACTCTCAGCCCCTCTTACTTATTCCAATAGAATCCGTTTGTAATTCCCCAAATCAAGGTATCAGTTGGACATCCAGACTAACTTCATTCATCAGAGGATAACATATCAAAATTATATAGTAAATAAGGTTACATAAAGACATAATAATTGCTGCTCTAAGTTGTTATATATGATTTAAAATAATATACTATAAACAGTAGGGTTTACTAACTGGAAATGGATTAGCTCTCTCTTGATTTAAAAGTGTAAGGAACAAGCTGCAATAATTATTTGCAAATTTCTTAATATTTATTTATTCCAGCTTAGCTTTTCTATATGGTTTTCCTTCCTATTTTATTATTTACATGTTGTTCAAAATAATACTGGTTTGGAATAATGTTTCTGTTACCAAGACATATGGATTATTTTACACGGGGCATTATGAGCCAAAAGCATTAGCAACACTCACTGCCTGCACTTGGAGCTGTAGATCATTTTTCTCTTGAAGCAGGGAAACCATTTTCTCCTCCAGCTCCTTTCTCTTTGCCTCAGACTTTGCAAGCTCTTCCTTGGTTTTCTCAAAGTCCTCCTTCATGTTGGCCATCTCCTTCTCAGATTCTGCACTCTTCAGCAAGGGCTTGATCTTGAAGAACAGCTTCATCCAGGGCCAGTGTTTAACATTCATGAATGCACGTATGTTGTACTGGATACAGAATATAGAGTCCCTGAAAGGTAAAGAAAGTATGTTTTATACTTTTGAATGTATATTACATAATTAACTTGTATATATAAATATGTATAATATATAGTGACTGTTCTGTATGTAATACTTTATAGTAATAGTTCTCTATATAATGAATTACATACATACAGACATATATATATTATATATTTTATGTTTATGGGAAGCAAATGTCGATTGTGATGTAGAGATGGCCAACCTATATGGACAGTTTTGAAGTCCAGATTTTGGACATGAGCAGCTTCCATGGCCTATATCTCTGAATTCTGGACATTTACAGAATTTAGCCATTTATAGAAAGTAGCAAAAATAACTACAAAGAGTGACATAATTTAAAGAAGGTCTTTTCTTCTTCTTCTTCTTTTTTTTTTTTTTTTTTCCATCCGTAGTGGTAAAATGAACTAATAACAAATAAATGAGTTTCATCGAGAAGGAGCTTATTTTCAGTTTTGTTCACACCATTGATATGTTAGGAGGATTGGCCCAGCATGCCAAATAACTGTATGTAACTACCTCCTCTCCATCATTTTTTTGAACTCCACTCTCATCAGGAAGCCTCGGCACCTGGCCTGTGTACGGGTTATAAGCTGTGCCAGCTTGTCATCTCTCATCTCCTCCAGCAGTCCCAGCAGCCCAGCTTTGAAGAACACCTTGAGAAAGGAAATGGTTGCAGCACATAATTGTCAGGTACTGCAAAGTACAGATACACAGTATTTCAGTCAATAAGTATTTATACCTTGGTGTGACCAAATTTGTATTGGGTATGATCCACATCAATAGATCCGAGGAGCTTCTCAGAAGCCTTCTTGCTATCAATGAACTGTCCCTCTGGGATAGCACTGGCATTAAGCACCTTGTACCTATGGGAGGAAGTAGAATATGAAGAACAGCTTCCTGAAAGCTCATTCAAGCCTGTACAAACTGATTCCATTGTCAGGATTTTCTGCAGAGTGGTAATGAGTGGATGAGAAGTGAGTAAGCCTGAACTCTACTCTTTTGCTTAGAAATGATATTTCCATGGATAAATGTTTTTAGAGTAAAACTTGCACTTTCCTTAGTCCCGAAATCCTTGACAAAGAATGAATACAGATTTCCATGGGTAACTACTGGCATATTTCCCATGTCCTTTTATTTAATGAGTTATCTTCAAATGAGAACTCTATGTGCAAGAAAAAAATGTGTGGGAATGAGAAACAGTTCTTCACCCAGATAGTGTCAATACATACTCGGAGTGTTTTCCAGCTGATACAGAGCAAGAAGCAAGACCTTTTGATATTATTTGGTTTTCCAACATTTTAGTCTAGAACATTTTGTAGCTGCTTGATTCACATTTGTGTGCTGATGGCTGCAAGTCATCCTACTTTGCTACCTAGAAGTTAACTAAGTCCAAGCTAGTCAACATTCTTTCTGGATAATTAATTAAAAAATGTTTTATCACAGAAGAAAAAGAAAAAGAGAGGGAGAGGGAGAGGGAGAGGGAGAGGGCAGGAATAAATAAAAATAATTGCCATTTGGAGATGTCTTTTCTTCTAGCTAGCTATTCAAAGAAACTGGATGACTAACTTGGACAACAGACTTTTATATGCCAGTTATGTAGTTACTATGAACTATGTATATGAATGAATATGTATATGTATGAATACTATGAATATGTAGTTACTATGAACCTTCCCGTAACCCCCATAGAATTTAAAACAGTTAGTAAATGCAAACTGTTCAGCAAGGATATGATGGAGGGTGGATTAAGGGAAGACTGACCTCTGTTTAAAGTCTGCATAGAGTATTCTGCTGGGAAATCCTTTCCTGCAAATTCTGATCCCTTCCAGCACACCGTTACATCGTAGCTGGTGAAGCACCAGCTCATGTTCCATGGCACCTAACAAATGATATCATGAATTGGTACTTCATTGTATCGCACAGAGATGGATAGATTCCTTACATTATGTAACCTGAACAACTTACCAGGTGTTTTTGTTTCATTGGGAATGAGGCACCGCACAAAATGTGGATGTGTGCTTCGCAGATTGCTCATCAGTTTGTTTAAATTTTCCTTAAGAGCAAGAGCAAAGATGGATTAAAACCACTGTAATAATATCATGATCAGAACAACCTTTTGGGCACTTCTGAAGTAATTCTTCCGATAATTCAATGAGAATCTTTCTTTGTTATGAAGTGCATGCCTTTACCCTTTCTGAACAAAAAGATTTTATATACTAGATTGATCTAAAACTTTTTATATACAGAATTTTCTGTATCTTTGTTCACAATGCTGTAGAATTTATAATGATTATTCTAAAGTACCCGGAAAAGAGCCGAGACAGTTTGGAAAGAAGAACCCTTCTTCTTGCCACCTTTCTTGCCACTGCCACCACTCTCTGAAAAATAATACAAAAAAAAAAAAAGAAAAAGAATTGAACAACAAAAATGTGATTAGAACTTGAAAAACTTTGTGTGTCCATCTTAATAAATAGAAAATGTAATAATATGAGCAAAATTCATAAATGCCTAGAGCGTTTATCGTTTCAAAGATTTTTTTCAGATAATAGCTGAACAAAATCTAATGACTTTCTTAAGTAAAGAAAATTAAAACAGGAAATAAAATGCAACATCCTGTACAGTAGGAAAATTAAGGAATTAAATAACTCATGAATGAATACATCAAATACATCAACATAAGTGTCTTTCCATAACTTGATATCTAAAACTATGCATAAATTTAATGTCATGATGATGGGTTTGATAGTATTTCTTGAAGTATTTGGGAATGTTTTATTGTAGAAATTATCTGCTGTGTCACAGATCCTGTGCAAATTTTCTTTCTGATCTCCACTCTGACAACACATCTATAAAGGTCTCTAGAAAAATCTAATATCCTTTATTAATCTGAGTGACTGAGTGCCAAAAAGTAGAGAAGGTTTTCGGCACACAAACCTTTCATTATATTAAGAAACCTTTTGTGTATACGAACCATATTTTCCATATATTTTAAACTATTGTGGTTAAAGTAATACTAGCTACACTGACTTATGAAAACAGAAGTTGTACATTTATAAAATTTAAATGCTGTTGCAAAATACTGCAAAATATTATTGCAAGTTGGGGTTTTTGTTTGTTTGTTTTTTTTTCCTGTAAACTATAAGAGAATTGATTTAAAAGAAATCACCTGCTTCTGCCCCACCAACAGAGGCAAAGAGTAAGGCCAGTGTCTTCAGGGATGACTTCTGGTACAGGCCCACAACAGTTTCATTCAGGGGGTCCTTGTTCTTCTCAAGCCAGCCAGTGATGTTGTAGTCCACTGTGCCAGCATAGTGCACAAGTGAAAAATGGGCCTCGGCCTTGCCTTTGGCAGGCTTGGGCTTCTGGAAGTTGTTGGACTTGCCCAGATGCTGGTCATAGAGCTTGTTCTTGAAAGAGGTGTCAGTTGCCTTGGGGAACATGCACTCCTCTTCCAGGATGGAAAAGATTCCCATAGGCTGGAAGAAATAGCAAAACATGAATAAAGAAAGTGAGGATGAGGGAGACAGAATATAAGACAGAGGAATGGAAGATAAGGTGATACAAAAAAATCCTCCTCAGAGTGTGTCATCTCATTTTTTTTTCCAGAAAGTGCATTTTGTTAGTGGATATGTCATCAGATACATGTAAACAAGTTCACCTGTCTATTTCAGGATTTTAATGTAGTAAAGAACTGGCATGTAGAAATACACTGTGTGCATGTTAGTTGAAGACTGAAAATGAAATGAATGAAAGTAAGATGTATGAAAATACACTCAGGTTTGAGGAGGAAAGAGTTTACGTTAAATAAATGCTTCTTCTTTGAAGCAGGATAGAAAATTTCTTCAAACATTAAAATAGAAGCTGTTCAGTGTAATTACCCTCTTGGCATAAATTAAATGAATACATACATTTCAGTATGGATTCTAAGACAGACTTATTACTATGACTAGGACTGAAATTTTTGCCCCCCTGTGAATCATATGCACTACTCAACAGAAGCACACAGGCAGTAATGTAAGGAACAGACTAACCACCTCATGAACAGACACATGAAAACATATATGGTGTGCTCACAGTCCAAAAAAGTTGTTATGTGCTGCATTAAATGTGGGTGCCACATATTAAAGTGGTCATTTCAGCATAGAAAATTCAGCAAATTTTGGAAAAATTCAGAAAATCTCAGCATAGAAATTTGCTTTTACATCTGAAAAGCTATTAAGTGTACAGTGTCCAAGAACCTTCTCAATGAGTTCAATGCAGGCAGCCAGGTCCATTCCAAAGTCAATGAACTCCCAGTCAATTCCTTCCTTCTTGTACTCCTCCTGCTCCAGCACGAACATGTGGTGGTTGAAGAACTGCTGCAGTTTCTCATTGGTGAAATTGATGCACAGCTGCTCCAGGCTGTTGAACTGCAGAATGCAAAGAGATATACTGACTTTCAAGGTTCAGTTCCATGAACACTTTGCATGTTCCAATATGTTTTATTTTCAACCCATCAAGGTCTCCATGATTGGGATCCTGAATGTGGACCTGGACGGGTGACTGGGGCATTCCATCCTCTAATATAGCTACACTTTGGAGCCATAGCCCCACCTGAACATATTTCTGAGCACTGAAAAATATTGCAGAGCTTAGTTCAAAATGCTAGTCATCACAGTTCTTTCCCTGCTATGATTTAGCTATACTGATAGACTGTTCAGAGGGAATCTGGCTTCAGCATTAACAAAATCTTCAAGATGACAAGTTTTAATTTCCTCATAATTTGTCTTACCCATCAGTTGTTAAACATTCTGATATCACTCTTCAATGCAAATTTAATTTCTGCATGGAACAACAGACAACAAAAAAACCTGTAACCCTTATGGGTAACTAGCCAAACGAGTGCTATTCCTACAGAAATGTTAGGAATATCCAACAAATAATAAAATCCATAAAGAAAAATAAAAAAAGAAATATTCCAGTTTCTTAATGCCCATTCCGCGAAACTTATATGAAGACCTTTCTCTTACATCAAATATCTCAAAGCCAGCAATGTCCAGGACACCAATGAAGTACTGTCTGGGTTGCTTCGTATCCAGCTGTTGGTTGATGCGAACAACCATCCATAAGAACATCTTCTCAAAGACAGCCTTTGCCAAAGCACCTACTGAATTGTATACCTAAATCAAAACCAGAAAGTATGCAGTTATCATGTGGAGCAAAAATGGAAGTCCAGTGTTTTTGTTATCAAAACACTTCTTGCCAGACACCAAATTTTTCTTACCTGCTGCACAGTTTGACCCTTGGTTACATATTCATTCCCAACCTTGACTCGGGGGTAGCACAGGGCCTTGAGCAGGTCTGCTGAGTTCAGACCCATCAGGTAGGCAGCCTTGTCAGCAACTATACAAACACACAGCAGCAGCGTGTATTAGCTTACCAGCAGGTGTATCTTGTAGAAATTCAGAATGGCTTCTGCAGAAATTATAAATACTCTAAGACACATACATACAGATATAGAACCTTCTCTTGATTTGATAGGAGATATTGATACGTCTCTTGATAGGAGACACTACTGTGTTTGTTGTTGTTGTTTTAAATAGAAAACAACAACAACAACAAAACAACTAGTAGTGAAAGGCAATTGTAGTCAAGATAAGAAGGCCAATTAAGATAAAAATGTAACATATTTGTATTTCATCATAAGCAGCATTCCCCAGAAGCTGTGGAGCATTTGTGTTGGGTATATTTTCTTCACCATTGGCTTATTTTGAATTTTATTGAATGAAAATTTAATTTAGAGGCATTTAGGTAGACAAAACTAAAGAAATGTTTTAAAAGAGAAACGGGAAAACTAAGTCTGGGATGACAGTGAGGTTGTAGACAATCACAGATGTTCTCAGAACCAGACAGTGCAATCTCTTTCAGTGACTGCTGATAAAGTAACCTTAAAAACATAATACTCAAGAGACGACAATGCTTAGGTGTCAATTTATGCCTTAAAGAACCTACACCTGAAATGAATACCAGTTTTTAGAAGTGCATGCTCAAGCAGAATTCAAAAAGTTTGTCATTTTACTTTCTACTATTACTTGTAACAATGAATTTAGATGCGGACCCTGTTAACAGGCATGGTATGCAAAACGCTTTGCCCAAGAATGCCTATATATATCATGTGAAAACATAGGAAAAAAACACAGCAGACTGCTGCATTAATATTTGAAATGACCAAACATCCTTAAATTGCATCAATAGATATTCAGGTTAGAAACAGAAAAGAAAATCCAATGAGTAAAGATAGTGTAATACTGGAATAAATTGCTTGTTTTCCTTGGTGCCTTCAGAAGAATGCAAAGTAGGAGGAAATGCACACTAAATGAAGTAAACAGAGGGCAGAGAAGATAAACTGCCACAGTCTTCTCCCAGGTTTAAGAGCAAACAGAACTGGCACAATAATAGATGATTTTGCCACACTGAGAAATTTGTTCACAGGTTCAGAGTAATGGCCAAACTTTACGTTGACCTGAGACTCGGAAACAAAACTGATTCCAATGGAATCGGTGTTGCATACACGGCTCCAAATGCTTCCAAGATTTGTCAGCAAAATACCACACCTGACATCACTTAGGCAGATGAAAGACATTATTTGTGGTATATTGTACTATGAATATTCATCATTATCAGATTCATTGCTATTGTATTCCATGCATTTTCACTTAACGCCTTAACCTTCCTAAAAAGCAAATGAAAACAAAACAAGAACCTCCCCCTGACAATAAGACACGTTCGTAATACACAAAAATAACTCTGGTTTCATGAAAATACTTCCATGACCTTGTAAAGGAATATACCTTTGAACAATTCTAGGCAAAGCAAACACAGCAGACATATGTTAGCTGCCTATTTTTCAAATGGAATTCCTGGAAACATGCTGAAACTCTACAGAAAATGTAGAACGTAAGAGCCATAGCTGCAGTATTAACTGATGTTCCTTTTTAACCTTCTACGCAAAATAGAATAGCACAATGCTCTCACTTCAGGCACTGGGAGTTGCTTGCAAGAATACTGGCTTTGGGGCAGAACAGCTTCAGGATTTTGGCTTAGTTTTACCTGGAATCAATAGCTTTAGGAGGTGATGACAGCAGATGATAAATGACTGTTTTCTCCCTGGGTACTTAAACTTAAGTCAGTGAGCACAGCGGCTCTTGGTTACGGGCCACATCTGGGAAACTGCCATTCAGTAGAGCAGCAAAGCCCAACTTTCTTCTGCCTGACTACTACTCTGTCAGCAGATGGAAGTGTGGTTTGGGATTTACTGATCCTTGTACTTTGCATAGTCCAAAGAAACCTGCATCTTTTGCTCAGTTGTGTTCTTCCAGGGAAGACCTCTTGTTAGGACACACTGATGTGCTGCAATACTAGCATCGGGGGAAAAATGCAGATGGAGTCCATGATTCTGACCCTGAATCATGGATTCATGACATGAATCACGACCCTGAATCATGGACCCTGAACCCTTCCTGTAGTAGTGAGTGTTTCAGTATTTATTGTAGTAATAATACCTTCGGTGCCGTCTGGCTCTGCCTGCTCTTCACGCTGTTTCTGCTTAAACTTCAGGTTCCCATAGTGCATGACAGCCCCTGTCAACTTGTAAATGGCTGTTTTTTCATCAGGAGTGAAGCCCAGGATGTCAATGGCACTCTAATGAAGGAATAATTAAAGAATACGTAAAAGCAAGGACCATGCCTGTCCATAGATCAGAGTCCACCTAAGAAACCTTCTGTGCATTGCTTACATCTGTGGCCATCAGCTCTTCCTGGTCATTAATGCTGGCAACCGTGATCTCCCCTTGACTCACATACTGGTAGTCATATGGGTTGGTGGTGATCAGTAGCATCTCTGAGAAGAAGGACAAAACATATACAGATCAAAAGACAGTTGGCATGGAAAGGAATGAAAAATGTTGCTCAGTGAACTGTGTCTGGAGAAGTTACCGGTATTTCCTACCAATTAGCTCTGGCTTCTTGTTGGACATGATCTGATAAAATATGTGGTAGCTTCTTTCAGCCTTGAGCTGGAAAGTGACCCTGGACTTCTCCAGCAGATCTGGGAAGGACGGTAGGAGAGAGTTAGCACAGGAACTGAGGATCAAAGTCAGAAGGAATGTGATCAGGCCTGGAGGCCTGGTCTTACATGTTTCAATGTCAGCAGAAGCCAGTTTTCCCGTGGCACCAAAATGGATTCTGATAAATTTACCCTGAAATTAAATAATAATAATAATAATAATAAAAAAGATCTAGGTCCACCTCACCAAATCTGACTGCATTGTGTTGATAAGAAAAAAGTCATTTTTTCTTACGCCGGGCGACAACTTACAAAGCGTGAGGAATTGTCATTCCTCACAGTCTTGGCATTACCAAAAGCCTCCAACAGGGGATTGGCACTGATGATTTGATCCTCAAGTGTCCCCTAAAATAGAAACCTCATTGTCATGTTATAGCTCAGAAATCAATCAGACACTTGCAGGGCCCTACTTCTAGGAGCCCACCTGCATCTTGCCAGACTGCTCCTCCTTCTTCTTATCCCCACTAGCTGCAATTGTTGCAAAGTACTGGATGACACGCTTTGTGTTCACAGTCTTCCCTGCACCGGATTCTCCGCTGTCAAATCAAACATGGAACCAGAGAGTGTGTGGTTCCTGGGCATGGGGCAGCCCCTCAGGGACTCGAGTAGGGAGTGAGTGTACTTACGTGATCAGGATTGACTGATTCTCACGGTCTGCAAAAAAGGCAGAATGAAAGTTTTAGCCATTGTCCTGAATAGCACTGACCTGACTGAAAAGTAAAGCTGTAAATGTAAGCTGGGGCTTCTTTGGAAAGTCTAAGCACTGACTCCTAGAAGACAGTACTGGATTTCCTTCCACATCCCTCAGTAGTAAGTATAAGCTCTGCTGGACCCACGCAACTGTCAGAGGCACATGGTCCTCAGACAAACTGTGTATGCACTTGCCCTTCACACAGTTCTCATCAAGGAATCGAATCAAACTGCCTACCTGTGATTAGGTAAAGGACTGTATGGAATAATAATATTTTCTAGTCCCTCAATGTAAAAAAGTAGCAAACTGTGAGTCCAGTGTTTCTTTCTGCGATGGGAGAGTGTGGAATTTGGTACAATAATACACAGTGCTGAATCTATGCATGCTTCTGGTACAGTTTGGCTTGCAATTGCCAATTTCTCTCTCTCAGCTCCATGGTGTTTGAAGCTGTCTTGTCACATGCTCCAGTAAGAGCCATGAGGCTTTTTGGTTTAGATTGCTTTGAATGAGATCAAGCACTCACCAGTCAGCATGAACTGATAGGCATTGTCAGAGATGGAGAAGATGTGTGGAGGGGCCTCCTGGCGCTTTTTGCCTCGGTAGGCCAACACCACCTCCGGGTTGTACACCGGCAGCCACTTGTAGGGGTTGACGGTGACACAGAAGAGACCCGAGTAGGTCTGTGAGGAAGGGAGACAGCACGTTGGCTTCTGCTCAGCCTGGCACAGCAGGCCTTCCAGCTACCCAAAGGAAGACAGCTGCTGGTACTTACGTAGATCATCCAGGCTGCGTAACGCTCTTTGAGGTTGTACAGCACAGCGGGTTCGTGGAGGTGGGTCATCATGGCCATGTCCTCGATTTTGTCATACTTGGGAGGGTTCATGGAGAAAACCTGATCATCCTTCACTGTCAGAGTCTGCCAAAGAAAAGAAAGAACCATATTTGTCATCTAAGAGTCTAGCGTAAGATTAAATTGTATTCTTAAGCCTTGATTTTTTTACTCACTTCTCCTGCTTCAGTCTTGACAGTGACCTTTCCTGCTTCTTTGCTCTGGACTGTGCTTTTCACATAGGATTCTTTAGCATGCACCACAAAGACTGATGTCTTGGCATCAAAGGGCTTGTTCTGGGCCTCGATTCTCTCTTTTTCTGACTTTCGGAGGTAGGGAGCTGCCTCCCCAAAGATGGCCATCTCAGAGTCTGTAGCCATGGCTGGTGTTTACTGGGAGTAATGCAGCAAGTATCTGTGAGGGTATGAAATATGTTATTTGTCCTTGCAGAACCTCATGAGGTTTGCACAGGCCCACCTCTCAATCCTGTCTAGGTCCTTCTGGATGGCACCCCTTCCCTCCAGTGTGTCAATCACACTACACAGCTTGGTGTTGTGAGCAAACTTTCTGAGGGTGCACTCAATCCCACTGTCCATGTCACCGACAAAAATATTAAATGTTCACATTACTATATGTATAATCTAATTTAACTGACTCTTTCTTTCAGTCTTCTGCTAACTTAGATCTCTGTCCTATAATATTCTTTCCTTTATATCTTTTTTATAGAGTGAGAACACTAGGCCTACTATACTACTGCATTTTCAGAGGAATGTAGGAATGTTCATGGAGAACATGTTCATGGAATGCTCATGGTTCTGTTATCTGTTGTATTAACAGGATAAACAGATATTTGCCGAGATTCCAAATGCTGCTCTCAGTAAATATTCCAGATTTTAGAATTGTAAAAGCTTTTTTTTTTCCTTTTTTTTTTTTTCTTTTCTGTTTATCTGTTTCAGACTATATGTCTACAAGAAAAGACTGGAAGTAC
Organism: Cygnus atratus; assembly: GCF_013377495.2. Lineage (NCBI taxonomy): Eukaryota > Metazoa > Chordata > Aves > Anseriformes > Anatidae > Cygnus > Cygnus atratus. The sequence goes on from NC_066379.1 coordinate 361,713, forward strand.
ACTTCATATGCAGAGAGCTAACATTATTAGCACTTCTCATTACAGACATTCCCTTGGGATAAAATAGTCCAAGGTGTCAAATCTTCCAATTATTCCACAGATATATCTGCTAACAGTGTTGATATTCTCTGTGTTGATCTGTTTCGTAACAGAAACTGAGTAATCTTACATTCATTCACTTTTTATTTTTGAATTACCCTGTTTATTATTGCTAAACAATTATCTTGACTGAAAAGCTCCATGCAATTGTTAAGCTGGAATTCAGGTATATTGTTCCAAAATTAATAGTGTTTCAAATCAATGCTTTGTTTTTAGCCTAATTTTATCTAGATCCATCACCTTCAATTTGGAATTTGAAAAGTTTTTCCTAATAATTAAGAAGCTCATTTATATCAGATATTTTCACCTATGTAGGACCTTTAGGTGACAATAAAATAAACTGTTTGCTTTTTCTTGAGAAGCTATTTTGCTTTGGTTGCAGGAAATATATTTTGAACTTTGAATAATTTTAAAACTATTTTATGAACCCTTTACTATTTAACAACCTCCTTGTTGAAGTGTGTCTAGCCTCACTGAAGTAATATTTTAATAATATTCACAGCACCTTTGTACATTATAAAACTAATTCCACTCAGCATTCCGCTGTTCACATGTGACAAAAATTGTTTTGTCTTCTTAGCCAACAAAGACAGAGTTCATGACACAATTTATTTGCTATAAATTCAAATGCATCAATACAACCTGGTGCTACAAGCCACTGTTTTGTTTCTCACTACATAATTTCCATATTGTTGACTTAAAATGTTATTAAATATTATTAAACAAATGAGACCACCTCACAAAAATAATATATAAGGTTTTAAAATGGATCCAATCTTTCAACAGCAGTTTTAGCATTGCATAACATTATTCAAATATGTATATGTTTTTTCCCATTTCTTCAAAGCTATTACCAGTGACTTCATGTTTGAGGCAAAGGCAAAGGATGATTGTTGGCTTCACGAAAATATTTAATTTCTGAGTAAGAAATTGGAAACTGCTACGTGATGTTTTTTTCTTCTTAGGACCATTCTTCCTAAGCTTACAACTTAATGTGTGTAAATGTAGGATTCTTCCACTCCCTGTAGGCAACAAAGCACCTTTAAGACTACTGTCTTTGTGAATCCTGTCGTTATAAGCAACCCAGCCCAAGTATACTGTATTTATAAAATGGAAATAAATATAAAGGATGCAGGGATGGCCAGTACAGCTGCATAGAAGTCCTATCTTAAAGCATCTCTCTCTGTCCCTAAAGAGCAAATAAATCAGTATCTTACCTTTTGAGAGACGAGATGAATGGCTTGCAAGGCTGGAAGCTGGTCAGTACTGTAAAATAGAATTAGCAACTTCCTTCTTACTGCTGCACAGAATTCCAGAGAAAATTTACAGACAGAAAATGTACAGATGCCTTGAAAGCAGATTGAAAGTCCCAGCTGACATTGGCAGTTCCCTGTGGAATGAATGTAAGTGCCTGCAGGAATGCAGTGGTGGTGCTTGCGGAATGCAGGGCCAATTTCCTTCATCCCCCACCTCCCCAGACCAAAGCCTCTGACACTCTTACCTTAAAGATTTCTGAAGAAGGACAAGACACACTGATCCCAGGATACATTTATAGGGTCTGATCTACATACGTAGCAGTCACCTCCTCTTTCTTAGGTCAAACATTTTTGGCAATCTTAACTGCTAGCAGAATTCCCATTCATTAGAAGTGAATGGATATAATTAGCCATAACAGGTCTGTGAATCTATCTCCTATAAATAATTTAACAAGAGAGTATGAGATGGGGGGGTGGGGTGCGGTGCGGTGCGGTGCGGTGCAAGAAGGAGATGAAAAGGGCCACATGGCTACTGTAATCAGGCAGATGCTGACTTGAGTAGAGAAACAGAAGAGCCAGCGTATTTATTGTAAGGAAACATATAGGGATGGAGAGGTGAAGGTGCAGATTACTGCATTCTGCAAATGCTCTAAGTCTGCAGTGTGGATAAGTTCAAGGTCTCCCACTGACATGCAGAGTTATTGTTAGGGGAAGGGAATCACAGTACAAGAGGAAGCATCTGAATAGGAGCTGAGGTTTAAGGAGTGTAAATAAAGGGATTTTGTTAATGACAAAGTAGCAAAATGCACTGAAGCCAAAGCAAGAGAAGGGGAAAAGGATGAGTCTAAAGGTAGTGATAAGGAAGAAAGGGTTAAGGAAAAGGGAGTAAATAGGAGTGTGAGTAGAAGGTGATAACAGCAGGTCACCACAGATACAAGGACCATGAAAAGGGCAAAACAAGTTAAACAAGTCTAGAGTTGAGGACAAAACTCTTTAAGACTGAAGTCACTGACAGATCCCTGATGGAAGGTACAGAAATCCAACTCTGTTGTTTCTGGGGCTGAAGGGTTTCAAGGATCATATAAAAAAGGCTTTTGAGCTGTTATACTGAACTTAATACACGTATCTCACTGGAAACAGCTGTCAACTTAAGGGACTAGCACTACTTCTGCAGGATAAGTGTGCTAGATGGAGGAAAGGATGAATAAATTTAGTTTCTCTGGAAGAGAAACTGTCACATCCAGTGATAGCCTGGAAGGGAGGCAGTAATTGTTAGAAGGAGTTGAACCCCATAATAGTATATTAAAAAGTCTCTCTACTGTGCTGATGCCCAGGATACCTTCAACTCAGATGACAGAGGGTGTTACACATGTTTTGCAACAGCACAAGGAGGTGAAAGTGAGGGGGGGCAGTGCAACCCTTTGCTTTGCTGAGAAACACTTTCACGCCCACGCAGTGTATCTTGATTTCTTTCCATATGTTGTTCTTCACTTTCCAAATTCCAGTTCCTATGACAAACAAGGAAATCTGAACCAAATCAAACCTCAGCAGCTTCACCTGATCCCATAGCATACTGCCAGCCCACTTAGCAACACCTGTTGTGTTTCACTCCCTTTTAGCATCACCTACGCAGAGGTCTGGATAAGAAAGTGAGGAAATTCCTTCTTCCTCTTCTTTCAGCTGATGGCACTGTGATGGCACTGTAATCTTGGGGCTGGGGACGAAGTTGGCAGAGGTCAGCTTCACATCTGGAGTAAATAAATCCACACTGAAGAATATAACAGGCATATGGTTTAACCTTAACAGCTAGTTCCTTAACTGAGTAGAAAACAGGACTTCTTTCATGTCTTTAATGCAGTTATACTGCTTGAGAACTGCAATCTGATGTGAATTTCAGATATTTCAGTGACTTTGTGTTGTCTCATTTCAATGATGCATTCACTTTAGATCTGAATTAAAATTGGATACAAACAAAAGAAAAACACATGTTTTAGCATATAAGGTTTTGTCAGAATTATATATAATACTGGTATTAAGATGACAGCTGGCTAAAAGTCTTCATTTGCAATATTTTTTCAAATAGAAAAAAAATGTACATAACTTTTGGAAGACTAAAGAACTTATGAATAATTTTTCAAAGTATATTTCAAAATATTGAAACTCAAATTCTTCATAACCCATAAAATTTTGCTTGGTCTGTTTTTCTCATTCTTTTCCTTTACTTTTGCTTGCATTTCATTTTGCTTGACAATGCAACAGAATGCGATTACTGGTTTTCTCTCTGTATTTATTCTTGCTTTTGTTTTTTCATTTTTGTCATTTTAAGAGCAGTTTTCTTAATTTGAAGAAACTCTGTAGCCATCAAATAAAAATTGAAACCTTTTGAAAAATTGAAGCCTGAGGTGGAAAAATCTCGGAAAAAATACAGGTGAGTAAAAGCTTGAGGCCAAGAGAGAGAGAGAGAAACTGGGGGGATTAAGCCATGTATATATTTTGTTTCCTTTGAGGGTAAATGAAAACAAACAAACAAACAAAAACAAACAAACAAACAAAAAACACCCACAAAATTAAATACTTTTAACTGTGGCAGCTCATAAATAAATTCACTTTTTTGCCTCCTCTATAATGTCAGGAAATCTTTTGTTTTAAATGAACAATAATTACTTTTCAATCAGGTGGAACAAAGTCAGCCACAAGTTTTCACAGTTTTTCACAACAGGCATTCATTGTCCTCCATTAACAACAGTCCTTCACCATACAACAATCTATATGCAGACATGCATGACATCCACCTGTGAGCCAGGTATCTGAGATTCCATTGTCATTGATGGAGCTCAAGATCCTGGATTCTGGAGAATGACTCAGTTGTCCCGTGGCTGAGGGAAGGGGCCCTTGGCCTACTTGGGCCTGTGGCAGGCTGTGCCAGGTGAGGAGACCTGGCTGGAACTCAAGGCAGACTCCGGACATGAGGTGTTGTAGGCACAGCACAGGGTGATTGGGGCTGAGCAAATAGTGGAAAGGGACTGTTGAAATGCCCAGAGTGCTGACTAGACCACCAAATGGGATTTTAAAAACAGCTTGTAGATGGCATTCGCTGGCCTATGTCACTGCACACTTGACCTGGAACGGCCCAACCAAGAGCCAGTCGGCAGTGGCCATCACCCCACAGGAGAGGGCAGTGTGGGGTGCTGCCAGAGGCTTCCTGCCTCTGGGGCTGCACTCAGGCAGTGGCTGCCTGCCTCCCACACCCAGTGACTGTGGTGTGGGAGCTGGAGGTGAATGGCTGCAGGAAGAAATAAAAAAATCTCTTGGCTGGTGTAATGCCAAACAAGTAAGTGCATTACCAAAAACACCTTGCACACCTCCTGCCATCCTTTCTGAGAAGTGGCTGGTATGAAAAACTGTGATCTTTTACAGTTCTGTGATGGAACCTTTGGAATAACAGGGCATATATTAGTATACTTAAAAATTCTGCTGTGGGTGAGACGTCTTCTCACTGCCACTTTGGTTGTGTTCAGCATTACAAGAGTCACAGAGAAGATAGGTGCTGCTTATATAAAGGGTGCTGCAATAACCTAACAGGTTCAAAGGGCACTAAGTGCACCAGAGGTGCTCAGCTATGGTGGATCCTGAACTGTGATTTCTAAAATGGACTGACAAGTGTCCCTTCCTATCTCTAGCTGTCTTCTGCTGCTCAAATGTTATTTGCACGTTGTATTAAAAAACCCTTAGCATTTGCAGCCAGTGTTGTTTTTTTTTTTTTTTTTCTTTTTTTCTTTTTTTTACAGCACTTGAGGGGTGGCTGGAGGATTAGAAAAGATATCCAGAAAGGACACTTGAAGGTCATCTAGGGACTGACAATTCTGGAGAGACAGCCAGAGATGTTTAGCACTTACTTTAAATAAACAGCCAGTTTGAGGTAGCTGCTAAAGCTTGTTATGTATGCCAAAAATACCAGCCAAGTCAAACTCATGCTCTTACCCTGTGGCTTGGTAAAGACAAATTTATTTACCAGTAACAGGAGTCCTTGTAGTCCCTGAATAACAACTTCACTGCTAATTTACCGGAGCCCTTAGACACACTGAATGCATTCCTAAACCATCTAATTTACTTACCAGATTGTAAATGATGGACAGTAGTTAGAGCTTATACAAAAAATGCTGTACCCTATCTTATGTTGTATTTGCAATCAACATGTAAGTGTTGAATGTCTAGCTCAGCACAATACAAAATCATAGAATCATCATAGAATGGCTCGGGTTAGAAGGAACCTTAAAGATCATCTAGTTCCAACCCCCTTGCCATAGGCATGATCACCACCCATTAGATCAGGTTGCTCAGGGTCTCATCTAACCTGGTCTTGAACACCTCCACAGTGCATCCACAACACAGCCATCCACGTGTGGCATCCACAACCTCTCTGGCAACCTGTTCCAGTGCCTCACCACCCTCTGAGTGAAGAATTTTCTCTTAACCTCTAATCTAAGTCTTCACCTCTGTTAGTTTAAAACTATTCCACCTCATGCTGTCATCTGACTGAGCAAAGAGTCGCTTTCCATCTTTTTTATGAGTCCCCTTTAAGTACTGAAAAGCCACAATGCGGTCACCCCGGAGCCTTCTCTTCTTTAGGCTGAACATCCACAGCTCTCTCAGCCTTTCTTCGTAGGAGAGGTTCTCCAGCCTCTTGATCATTTTCATGGCCCTCTGGACCTGTTCTAACAGATCAACATCCTTTTTGTGCTGGAGGCTCCACACCTAGACACAGTACTCCAAGTGGGGCCTCACAAGGGCAGAGCAGAGGGGGACAATCACTTCCCTCCCCTGCTGGCCACTCCTTTGTTGATGCAGCCCAGGATGCAGTTGGCCTTCTGGGCTGCAAGAACACACTGCTGGCTCATGACAAGCTTTTCATCCACCAGAATCCCCAAGTCCTTCTCTGCAGGGCTGATCTCATTGAGTTCTTCTTCCAGTCTGTACTTATGTCCGGGATTGCCCTGGCCCAGGTGCAGCACCTTACACTTTGACTTGTTGAACTTCATTACGTTCATGTGGGCCCAATTCTCAAGCATTTCCAGGTCCCTTTGGATGGTGTCCCTTTTGATTGCATCCCTTCCTTCTATTGTATCAACCTCACCAATCAGCTTGGTGTCATCTGCAAACTTGCTGAGGGTGCAATCGATCCCACTGTCTATATCACTGATGAAGATGTTAAACAGTATCAGTCCCAGTACAGACCCCTGCAGTACACCACTCATCACTGGCCTCCACTTGGACATAGAACCATTGACCACCACTTTCTGGGTGTGACCTTTAAGCCAACTCCTTATCCACTGAATGGTCTACCCATAAAATCCATCTCTCTCTAATTTGGAGACCAGGATGTCATGTGGGACCGTGTCAAAAGCCTTACAGAAGTCCAGGCAGATGACATCGATCAGTCTTCCCTTGTCAACTGATGCAGTCACTCCATCATAGAAGGCTACCGAATTGGTTAGGTGTGATTTACCCTTGGTGAAGCTATGCTGGCTGTCTCAGACCACCTCTTTGCCTTACATATGCCAGGCACAGAGGTGAGGCTCACTGGTCTGTAGTTCCCCAGGTCCTCCTTTCTACCCTTTTTAAAAAGGGGAGTGATGTTTTCCTTTTTCCAGTCACCAGGGACTTCTGTGATGGTTTTATCTTGCTAGGCAGCTGAATGCCACCACAACCACTCTTTCACTCCCCCTCATCAGTAGAGGAGGGGAAGAAGAAAAGGAAAGAAACAACTCATGGGTTGAGATAAGGATAATTTAATTAAAGGAAAAATAATTATTAAGGGAAAATTATTATTAAATAAATAATATAGCTAAAGAGAAAAGGGAAAGGGGAAAATAAAACAACAACAAAAAAGACCACCACCACCACCAAAAAAAACCACCACACACACAACAAACAAACAAACAAACAAGCAAAGGCCATGTGGAAGCATGGAGGAAAGGAATTACTCTCTACTTTCCACCAACAAGCGATGCTTGACCACGTCCTTGAAGCAGGGCCTCAACTCATGTAGCCGTTGTTTGGGAGGACAGACATTTTCAAAATGAGAGCCCACCCCTTCCCTCTCCTTCCTTTTTCCACCTTTTATTGCTGAATGTGACATCATATGGTAGTGAATATGCCTTTGACTGGTGGTGTTCCTTCCTCACCTCTTGCCCACCCCCAGCCTGCCGGCTCTTGAGGGGCTGGAGGGAGTCCTGATGCTGTGCCAATATTGCTCATCAGACACAACACTGATGTGGTACCAATGCTGTTCGAGCTACACATGCAGAGCACAGCCCTGTATGGGCTGCTGCAGGGAAAGTTAACACCATCCCAGCCAGACCCAGTACAACTTTGCCTGACTTTCCAGGACTTTTCAAATAGGATGGAGAGAGGCTTGGCAACTACATCAGCCAATTCCTTCAGGACCCTGCAATGCATGCCATCAGGCCCCATAGACTCGTATGTGTTTATTTTCATGGGGTGGTCTTGAACCTGCTCTTCACTTACAGTGGGTGGGACTTTGCTCCCCCAGCCTCCATCTATGGGTTCAGGAAAATGAAAGACTTGGGAAGCCTGACTACCAGTGAAGACTGAGGCAAAGAAGTTGTTGAGTACTTCAGCCTTCTCCATGTCTGTCATTGCCAGTTCACCCTTCTCATCCATCAGAGGGGGTACACTCTCCTTGGCCTTTCTTTTTATGAGCAATGTACCTAGAATCCCTTCCTGTTATTCTTTGCATCCCTTGCCAAGCTCTGTTCCATCTGTGCCTTGGCTTTCCTTATCCCATTCCTGTACATCTGGACCGCATCCCTGTACTCTTCCCAGGCCACGTGTCCCTGCTTCCACTGCCTGTGCATTTCCTTCTTGCACCTCAGTTTGACCAGCAGGTCCTTGCTCAGCCATCCCAGTTGTCTGTCCTCCCTGCCTGCTTTTTTATGCAGCGGGATGGAGAATTCTTGCACTCTAAGGAAAACATCCTTAAAGAGTCTCCAGCTCTGCTCAGCTCCTTTGTCCCTAAGGACAGTGTTCCAGGGGATCTCAGCTACTAGGTCTTTAAATAGCTTGAAGTTTGCTCTTCGGAAGTTCAGGGTCCTGACTTTGCTCTTTGCCAGGCCTGTATTCCTCGAGATTGTAAACTCAACCAGGGTGTGGTCACTGTGGCCCAGACTGCCTCCAATCTTGACCTCTTTATTGAGCTCTTCTGCATTGGTGAGCACCAGGTAAAGTAATGCTTCTCCTCTGGTTGGTTTGTCTAGTACCTGGACCTGAAAGTTATCCTCAGTGTACTCTAGGAATCTTCTGGATTGCTCACAGCCTGCTGTGTAGTTTTCCCAGCAGACATCCAGGTGGTTGAAGTCCCCCATCAGGATGAGAGCGTGCGAGTGCGATGCTTCTTGTAGTTGAAGCAAGAATGCCTCATCCACAGGCTCCCGTTGATCAGGCGGCCTGTGGTAGACCCCAACCACAAGCTGTCCTTTATTGATGTGGTCCTTAACTCTCACCCATAAGCTCTCAACCTGTCTGTGGCTGTTTCTCAGAAGCATTTCTTCCCAATCAATTCCTTCCCTAGTGTAGAGGGCAATACCCCCTCCCTTCCTTCCCTGTCTATCCCTTCTGAAGAGTTTATAGCCATCTATTCCAATGTTCCAGTTATGTGATCCACCCCACCAAGTGTCTGTGATAGCAATCAGGTCATATTTTTAATTACACCATGGTTTTGGGCTAATAAACTGTTGTTAGGAAAATGGAAAAGCCTAGTATGCTGAGAATGGCAATAAACAGGCAAGATAGTCTGTGAACAGACGACGGGGAACTTAGGGTTATTAAGTGATGAGGGGAAGGAGGAGGCAGGAGAACTGGTGGGCCTGAGTAGGACAGGCAGAGCCACTGGTCCTGATGCTTGAAATGGGCCTATGGGCAGAGTAAAAGGTTGATTAATTTTGTTCACAGAGGATCTTGGCAGAGTGCAACAGCCTCTTCCTCTTGTTATGAGGGTGAGGCATGCATCACCCCCCTCTCACTGCGATATTTCTTGAGGATTGCTGGAGGCTAACTTTTCTTACAGCATGGCACACCTGCCCACAGCACTGGTCTTAGCTTGTGAGTTGTGGAAAAGGGTGCAGATTTCTTCCATCCAGTGCCAAAGCTTTGCTTTAGGCATTTGAGGAAGAGAACTAAATTTTTTAAGAAACTGCCCAGACTGAAGATTTGCCTGCCATGGAGTTGGTTGCATAGGCAAGAAGAAGATAGTGGACTTGTTTGGCATTCTCATTCAGAACGTGTAATTCACTATGAAACGATGCTTGATTTCTACAGAAGTCACTTTTTGCATATGTACATCAACAGATATAAAAGATCTCCATCCACTGTTGATAGCTGCTACACCTCTTGCAGTCTAAACTTTTGTTTAAATCCATGAATGGTTGTGTTAAAGATTTTCCTTACTGTGTAAAAACCTTAAATCAAACTTGGAGTAGATTCTGTGTATCCTTTCTCTTAATCTTAACTGAATGAGTTATCATCACTTAATATGAGATGATTATCTTGCACTCAGACATTCATTTCTAATACTGCTAGTTAGCAAAATAAACAGTAGATTGCAGTCTTCTTTTGTTTCACAGACTAGAAACTAGGTAACTGTTTTTTAGAGAAACTGCAGGATTTTTTTTTTCCAATATAGAAATACCCATCTGTATTCAAGTCCAGTGTTTCGTAAGTGTAGCAAACTTTCCAATACCATACTAACACCTTACAAAAACCTCTAACCATTCTACTTGGAAGTCATTTTCACTTTGACTTTGTCTTATTTATCTATGATGTTATTTTTTTATATTACATTGTATCTCAAAAAAACAAACCAAACCAACCAACCAAACAAAAACACTCCATCACCTTTGTCTGTCTTGATAATATATGTTCAATTATGTTTCTCTTGTCCATAAAAGACACGGTTCTGTCTACACCTCAGAGTCTGCAGCCCAGCTCTTTTTCTCTCCATGTTCTTTAAACTGTGGATTCTTTCTACTCTCCTCATCTGTGAAATGGCAATTGTTTTGTGCTAGTCATCATTATTCCCCATGCATTCTTAAAAATGTTATTGCAAAAATGTATTCCTATTTAACATACTCTTAAATGTAAACATAAGCAGTATACATGCACTCTAAAAGTAATGAATACTGGAATAAATAATGACAACATGCTAATCACTGTTCATATGCGAAGGTTTCTACTGTCTTTATTACCTAGATATAAATGGTAGTTACGTAAAAAAGCAACACAGAAGTTTACATTTTATGCATGCCTCAGGTCACTTTTTAGCCTTATGAGCCTTATTCCTCCTCTTCTGCCTTCTTATGAAACTCCCGGCTCTTTGCTCGGAGCTTGTTGACCTGCGATTCTGCAATGTCAGCCCGCTCCTCGGCTTCCTCCAGCTCGTGCTGGATCTTGCGGAATTTGGAGAGGTTGACATTGGACAGCTCCTCCTGTGCAGGGAGAGAGAGTCATGAAAACAACAGGCTTTTTGTGTTGTCAGGGTACCTAATGGGGAAAGTATTTCTAAGGCATTTAATATCTTAGAACTGGCCAAACAAAAATTCAAATGCTGGGCAAGCAGGGCAGCTTCCAAACATAAGGAAAGAAGCTGTTAAGGGTGCCGTGTGTGCCAGAAGAGAAAAGGACATTAGGCTGTCAAAAAGGCCATGGCCAGTGTAGACAGAGCACAGTAACAGGTGAGTCCATGGCAGAGAGAAAGTTTGGCAGCTGCTTCTAATACCCCGGGTAAAGATGAAGGGATAGAGGGGGGAATTGAGGCTTAGAGCAAAACTAGAGATGAAGCAGTGTAGTCACTTCCAAATGTTCTTACTCTTGCATAACTAAATGTGTTGGTGTTGTGGGAGAAGAAACATCAAAAGAGTAAAAAATTTAAAAACCTAGACAGAAGGAAACACCAAAACTGAGTTCTGGCTTCACCAGAAGGAAGTCTGGCACTTTTCAGAATGATACTTACAGCCTCCTCAGCTTGCCTCTTGTAAGACTTCACTTTCATTTGCAGCTTGTCGACCAGATCCTGGAGCCTGAGAACATTCTTCCGGTCTTCCTCGGACTACAGACAATGTTAAACAACAGCAAGAAAATGGTAAATAATAGCAACGCTTCTTTTGCTATCCGCCTAAATTTCTTCTAGATGAAACAGAGAGAGTTACATGCCTTACAGAGCACCGCTGTTCATTCGGACAGAGCTAAAAAACTTGCTAATTGTGTCAATGACTAACTGAGAAGGATGGAAAGAAAACCCTCATGAAAGCACTATGCCAACATATTGACCTCCAGAGAGAAGGGTGTGTAACCACAAAAAAACTCTCTTCTACCTTACCTGGTAGGTCAGCTCCTTCACCCTCCTCTCGTACTTGCGCACACCCTTCACAGCTTCAGCGCTGCGCTTCTGCTCAGCATCAACCTCCCCTTCCAGCTCCCGCACCTGCAATGAAAAATCTGTCTTTGGAGCTTCTTTGGTATTTCTCCAAGGGACGTGCTCACTTGTGCACAAATACCAGCCCCACGCACTCTGGCCTCCAGCTTCTGGATTTGCTTCTTGCCTCCCTTCAGGGCCAGCTGCTCAGCCTCATCCAGACGGTGCTGCAGGTCCTTCACTGTCTGGTCCAGGTTCTTCTTCATTCTTTCCAGGTGAGCACTGGTGTCCTGCTCCTTCTTCAGCTCTTCTGCCATCATGGCTGCCTGGAGAAGAAAGAATCAAAGGCGTTTTGCGGATGAAGACATTTTTTTGGGGGGGGGATACATCCACCATCAGCAGTGAAAGGAGCCCCCAGCTCACATCTGTGATGGCCTTCTTGGCCTTCTCTTCAGCATTGCGGGCTTCCTGGATGGTGTCTTCCATTTCACCCTGAATTTGGGCAATGTCCGTTTCCAGCTTCTTCTTGGTGTTGATTAAGCTGGTGTTCTGTTTGAGAAAAAACATAGTGTTTTCTCCAGCAGCTTTAATATACCATCTCTGGCAATAAATAATTTCCCCACTTTTGTTTAAAGTTCTGTTAACGTGTTATATGAAGAATATACACTGCTGATTAATAGCTGTGGTAGAAGACTGCCAAAGAATCATTGAGATACACTTGTTAAAAAATGAAAATAGATTTAATGATTATGTCAGTTCTCTAAGAACAGTTTTTTACATTTCCTTCTGAATTTGGGAAATAACTGTTTCCAGCTCCATCTTGGTGTTGATCAAGTTGGTGTGCTGCTGAAGAGCAAAAACATCACAATTTTTTTTCCATTACCTTGTAATATCAAATCAAGAACACTGCAAAATATTCTTTTTTAATGTAAATTGTGCCGTCAGGTCCCATGGAATTCTGTTCTAAAGGAGCTGTGGTGGTAGCTATTAGTTTCTTAGCTGTTTAGCTAGTTTAGCTGTTTAAGTAGCTGTTAGCTAGTTTCTTAGTGATGAGCTCCGATATTTCAAGAACGTCCTCCATAAAATTTCCACACAGTCTGTGAGTCAACACAGAAGGAATTTATACTTGCAAAGAAAAACAACATAATCTTTCCTTATCATTTTCAGTCTAGTGGCAGTTCCACAGAATACTTACACTAACTTTGCTAAAAGATGTTAAGGACAGTATTAGTGTATTCCTGTTTGAACATAATTCCTGTGATAAGCGTAATCATCGACCTAAGTCTGACTTTACAACCTCAGACGTAGGAAAGCTGGTGAACTTACAGAAGCAATAGGGCATGAACCTCCAATTCTCCTCTTAATTTATTACTTTTAAAATAATCTCTACTATAGTCTAATGAATTCCATCTTGTTTCTGAGGCTGAAAACTCACTTTTAGTATTTCTTATCCATACTGTGACCTTTGCAACATATAACTTAGTAAATGCTCTTACACTTACTTATAACTACTAACTACACTTACTTATAACTAACTAAATGCTGTTACACTTCAGCTAGTCTCCAGGTACTTCCTTTGTATGGAGCAGAAATATAAATATTAAATATATTTGTTCACAGACCTGGGTATGGAGGAGCTGCACACGCTCGCTTGCATCCAGAAGCTCCTGCTCAGCCACTTTCCTTGACCGCTCCGTCTGCTCCAGGGCTGCCCGCAGCTCCTCAATCTCAGCCTGCAAGAGGTTTGCTCTGCGCTCCACCATGGCCACCTGCTCCTTCAGGTCCTCCTGTGTTCTGAGAGCATCATCCAAGTGTATCTGGGTATCCTGCAGTACAAGTGAAAGAAATTATAAGCAGACCTGAGTCCTTTGGAACAGAAAATTTTAGCCAAGACTTGTCTATGAGCATCTTTAGTTCAATGGACCTTGAGCACGCCCTGTGTGTTTCTCAGATTCTTTTGTGCCTCTGCAGCCTGGCGGTTGGCATGGCTCAGCTGGATCTCTATTTCATTCAGGTCTCCCTCCATCTTCTTCTTCAGCCGTAGGGCTTCATTCCTGCTCCTGATCTCAGCATCCAGGGTGCTTTGCATGGACTCCACAATTCTGAGATGATTTCTCTTCAGCTGGTCAATTTCCTCATCTTTCTCTGCTATCTTCCTGTCAATCTCAGTCTTGACCTGGTTGAGCTCAAGTTGGAGACGTAGGATCTTTCCTTCTTCATGTTCGAGGGAGGCCTGTACAGGAATGAATGCAAATTAAATACTTACGTGAAAAATATTGAACCTCAAGCTCTAAGTAAAGGAAAGTGTAGTGTTTCTGATGATATCTCTACAGTTTTATAGAAGCATTCTTATCCTCTTGTATCTGGAATGACTTCATAGTGCTTATAACGAGAGAGAGATCCAAGACCTGTAAGACAGAAATAAATAATGCCAGCTACCTCTGCTTCCTCCAGAGCAGCCTGAAGTTCTGATTTCTCCTGCTCAATCTGCTTCTTGACTTTCTCCAGCTCATGAATTGCCTTTCCTCCCTCCGCAATCTGCTCTGTGAGGTCAGAAATCTCCTCTGTGGAAACAAAAGATGAACAGCATTTTCATACACAGGGCAAAAGGGGAAGCGCCCTGCCACACCGAGGCAACAGGCATCTTTGCAGACCTGGAGGCAAAAAAAACCTGTGGAAAGTCAGACACGGTTGTGAGAAAGCTCTGCCAGGAGTAGAGGACCAGCAACTTACGCTGCAAGTTCTTGTTCTCACGCTTCAGCGTTTCCAGGTGGTCCAGGGACTCCTCATAGGCATTCTTCATCTTAAACAGCTCCGTGCTGAGAGAGCGAGACTCCTTCTGGGAAGCTTCCAGCTCAGCCTGTGTTTCCTCGTACTTCTGCTTCCACTCTGCCAGGATCTGAGGAGCAACAAGGCGTGAGTGGCAATTGTGATGAGATGCTCTGCCCAGGATCCACACACTGGAGGTCAAAATACCTTGTCAAAGTTCTTCTGCTTCTTGTCCAGAGCTGCACAGGCAGCATTTGATCGCTCCACGTCAATCATCAGGTCTTCCACCTCGTTCTGCAGCCTCTGCTTTGTCTTTTCCAGGGAAGCACATTTGGCATTGACAGCTTCAACGTGTTCCTCTGCATCCTGCAGGCGCTGTGCCAGTTTCTTCCTGGGAGGTGGTAAGCACAGTTCCCAGTGAGAAAGCAAGTTCTCAGTCAAAAAAAAAACCATACAGCCTGCGTGTTTTTTTTTTTTACAGGAGAGCACACTTGGCCACTTTGTACTGTGTGACCCCCATTTATACAGAGTGTAAGACCTCTTCTAGACAGTCATAGTATTTCCGTGTCTGAATGCTGAGCTCTAGCAAGTCACTCTCTGCTGTTCACTCTGGTATTCACTCTAGCACTGGTCACTCTTCTATTCTGCGTCTGAAGAGCTTTGGTGCTTCTGCTTTTCTCAGTGCATATTCTCTCTTGCTTATATTTTCCCTCTTCCTGCCACCCCACCCCAAAGTGCAGCATTGGATTCTTCCTGACACTATTATAGTGGTCTCCTGAAATTTCCATTATTACTTTCTCTCAGCCTTCCCCACTTTCCCCACGCACTTGGCCTCCTCCAGCTCCTCCGTGCGCTGAATAGCGTCTGTCTCATATTTGGTTCTCCACTGGGCCACTTCGCTGTTGGCTTTGGACAGGGCACGCTGCAGCTCTCCCTTGGCTTCCTGCTCCTCCTCATATTGTTCCCGGAGCAAGTCACAGTCGTGGCGAGCAGACTGCAAGGCGTGGGCCAAGGCATTCTTGGCCTGGGGGAAAAATAGTTGTGGGACAAGGAATAGAAATCTCCTGGGAAATGTGGAAATGTCCTGACTGAAATGTTATTGCACACTGGATTATTCTCCCATGAGAATGATCGCAATGTATTGAATGAGGACGGGAGAGCTGGGAATTTGCAAAATGGAAATCTAATGGATAGATGGTAGGTGTCAGGGAGCAAAGGTAAGTTGCACTGAATGAACTAAGTGCTTGTGTTTTTTTCCCTCTCAGCATGATGTCTCTATAATCTCATATGTGTCTGAAGCACATTTTGGTGAGGAAAAATCCAGTGGACAAGACAGAATTTGGAAAGCCTCCTCACCTTTATCTCTTCTTCTAAGTGCCTCTTGAGTTCCTCAATCTGTTGGGTGAACGCCTGCTTGCCTCTTGATAGCTGAGAAATCAGAGCATCTTTCTCCTCCACCTGGCGTGAATATTCACCTGGGAAAGTTTGCAGATACATAGGCCTTTCATTCTCACTGATGGCAGTGTTGTGCATAGTTAGGGCTTTAAGACAGTGTGTTTAGCAGAGCTTACTAAAGCTTATGATCTTATTACATACATTTCTCCTTACAGGAGACACAACTGTTTTGGACAGGCCATGTGCCCAGAAGGGTAATTTATACACTAGCTGAATCACAGAACCACAGAACTGTTAAGGTTTTAAGGAACCTCTGGAGGTCATCTGCTCCACCCCAACTCCCGCTATAGCAGGGATACCTAGAAAGGGTTGCCCAGGACCCATCTAGATAGCTTTTAAAATCTCCAAGGCAGGAGACTATACAACCTGTCTGTGGAACCGTGGCAGCTCTATCACCTGCACAGTAAATAAGTGTTCGTTAATGTTTAGATGAAACCTCTTGTATTCCACTTTTTGCCCATTGTGTATTGTCCTGACACTGCGCACCACTGAAAAGAGCCTGTCTCTGTCCTCCATTCAGGTATTTATAGACATTGATGAGATCCACTCTGATTCCCTTATCCAGGAAGTCCCAATTCTGTGACATTGTTCATTTTCACATTAGAGATATGAAAGTCTCACCTGATTCTGTCTGCAGACAAGCTCTTTGAGCATTGAGGTCATTGACCATACGTTGATGCTCCTCTTCTTTTGTCTTAATCTCACTCAGCTGGTCTTCCAGTGCGCGGCACATCTTCTCTAGATTTGTCTGTGTGTCAACATACAGAATGGGAGGAATAAGCAGTTCACACTTTCAATAAAACTGATAGGTGAAGGTGAATTCTGTAGAATTTCAATTGGGCAAAGATCCCATAAAGTACTTCTGTACCTTGGCTTTGGAGACAGACTCCATGTTACTGGCCAAGTCATCTATCTCCATCTTCAGCTCACTCTTCTCCTTCTCCAGCTTCTGCTTGACTCGTTGCAGGTTGTCGATCTGCTCCCCAAGCTCAGCTGTGCTGTCTGCGTGCTTCTTCCGCAGGGTGGCAGCTGTGGCTTCGTGCTGCAGCGTGGCCTCTTCGAGGTCACGGCGCATCTTCTGAAATTCTGCCTCACGCTTCTTGTTCATCTCAATCTGAGCTGCTGTAGCCCCTCCTGCTTCTTCCAGGCGCTCGCTGATCTCCTCCAGCTCCCTGGAGAGGTCAGCACGGTGCTTCTCTGCTTTTGCCCGAGAGGTTCGCTCTGCCTCAATTTCCTCCTCCAGTTCCTCGATACGGGCCTGGGGAAAATGCGAGACCCTTCACACCCATGCCCTCCTTGTACTGGTGTCCTTCTGAAGGGTGGAAGGCAAGGACCAGAGACTTGCCTGCAGCTCCTTGATCTTCTTCTGTAATTGCATGCCCAGGGCTTGCTCATCCTCAATTTTGCTCTGGATCTGGCTGATTTCAAAGTCTTTCCTTTGCACAAAGCATACAGTGTTAACACCTGAATAAATGTACCTAATAAATGCACCTGACCTGCAATCAGGTTTCTCACAACCACACTTACTTTTTCAGTTTCTCATCCAGCTGCTGCTTATCATTTTCCAAGTCCATTGTGGATTCCTGGGCCATCTTTAGGTCTCCCTCAAGTTTCCTCTTAGCCCTTTCAAGGTCCATGCGCAGTTTCTTCTCTTGCTCCAGGGACCCTTCCAGCTAAACACAACAACACCATTAATGCCAGGCAGGTCGAACTCCATACCTGTCCTGTCTTGCTGGAGGCACGTGTGCTTACATCATCCACTTGCTGCTCCAGCTTGGTTTTAGCTTTGGTCAATGTATTGACTTTGTCCTCTTCGGCCTGCAGGTCGTCCAGTGTCTGCTGGTGGACCTCTTGGAGGGCTTTCTTCTCTTTTGTCAGCTTCACAATGGTCTCATCCAGGGATGCCATCTCCTCTGTGAGATTTTTCACCTTTGATGAGAAGGGAGCAAGTGTAATTAAAGCAAATAGGTACAAGACTCCCATAATAGCACAGTGTGAGTGACGTCTTCTGCCTCATACCTTGTTTTCAGTGGCATGTTTTTCCTTCTCAGCCTTGGCCAATGTTAACTCCAGGTCATCAATGTCTTTCTTCAGCTCTGAACATTCATCCTCCAGTTTCCTCTTCTTGGCTGTCAGCTCAGCATTCATCTCTTCCTCATCCTCGGCCCGTTCTGTCACCTCCTTAATTTTGGCTTCCAGCTGGATTTTAGTTTTGATGAGCTGATCACATCTTTCTTCAGCATCAGCTAAACCATCAGCTTCCTGATGGGGAGAAAGATAGTCATGTTTTCTAGTCTCAACTTTAGGAAACTTGGAATAGGAAAAGGGTATTTCATACAGAAAACAAACAAACAAACAAACAAACAAACATGGAATTATGACTTTATCTTGTGGGAAATGATTTTTGCACTGCCTGTTTTAAGTCTTTTTTTTTTTGTCTCATCTTTTAAATGTTCTTATCAGGTATTCTCTTGCTTTATTTATAATGAAGGTGTATAATATATGTAAAATTTAATTTTTTTTAACTGAGGATTTTGATTGATTTGCTTGAAAGTTAATAACTGAATTGTGCACAGATCTTTTTGTTTTATCTCTGTAAGAGCTTTTTTTGGCATAACTAATTTAGAATTTGTTAAGTCAGTACATAATCTAATTGCAATTCGTAGTGTCGATTTGACAGTATTTTAAAGCTGTAAAGTAGACACTTAGAGGCATTTGAGGATTGCCAAAATATTCCCAAAACTTTTGGTGTTCCAAAGGGCGTTGTAGACCTACATAGGGTTGGCAGTTGTGTTTGGTTGTAGAGGGTATTTTTGTCTTCCTTGAGTAGTAGCTGCAGGATTACAGGTGAGATACCATATATAATAAGAAATATCAGAAGGCCCTTTTGTTTAGGCAACTGTTTAAAGACAGAATGTGTAGTCAACTGGGTCACTCTCTTGACTCCATAAACTGTATATACCAAATCTCTAGTGACTACACTTGGGCCACATACAGTGAGCTTACATGGAGTCGCATACCTGTGAGTTCTGAGACTTAGAAAATTTTCCCAAGCTGGAACACCAACATTACAATGGTGACATTGAGGTGTCTCAATTTTACCTTTAGTGATACAAGTTAGAATATTTTGTAAAGCAGTTTTGTGTGCAGCTTGAGAGTTCTGTACCATGAAAGAGCAAGACCTTGCAAGAGCAATTGCAATAAGCAAGCAAGCAAGCAATAAGCAACCTTGCAATAAGCAAGACCTTGCTTATTTTCCCCTGGTATAAATATATTAATAATACTCACTGCCTGTACTTGGAGCTGCAGATCATTTTTCTCCTGAAGCAGAGACACCATTTTCTCCTCCAGCTCCTTTCTCTTTGCCTCAGACTTTGCAAGCTCTTCCTTAGTTTTCTCAAAGTCCTCCTTCATGTTGGCCATCTCCTTCTCAGATTCTGCACTCTTCAGCAAGGGCTTGATCTTGAAGAACAGCTTCATCCAGGGCCAGTGCTTGACATTCATGAATGCACGAACGTTGTACTAGATGCAGAAGATGGACTCCCTGAAGCATAATTAAATTATACATTGATTATTTTCAGTGTGATGAATGGTGACGCTTCCCCCCACAGGACAGTGACTTGAACTGAAGATGAGCGATATCTACCTCCTCTCCACCATTCTCTGGTACTCCACTCTCATCAGGAAGCCTCTGCACCTGGCCTGTGTGCGAGTGATGAGCTGTGCCAGCTTCTCATCCCTCATCTCCTCCAGGAGCCCCAGCAGCCCAGCTTTGAAGAACACCTTGAGAAAGGGAATGCTGCAACACATCACTGCCAGGTAGAACAAAGCACAGGCATATAGCGATTGAGTCAGGAAGAGTTTGTACCTTGGTGTGACCAAATTTATACTGGGTGTGATCCACATCAATTGACCCCAGAAGCTTCTCAGAAGCCTTTTTGCTATCAATGAACTGTCCCTCTGGGATGGCACTGGCATTAAGCACCTTGTACCTATTGAATGAAAGGAAATATGAATTAATGCAATCTCAAGTCATAAGGTTAGACTCTTTATTGAAATTAACAGTATTCTGTGCAGCAGAAGGAGGCTGTGGAAGTTAGTATTCCATACCTTGTTTAGAGATGACATTTGTAATCAAGTCAATAATCCGAGGACAGAATTAAGGAAAATTTTACAGTCTTTAGTTGAAAATGGGATGTGGATTGCTAACTATTTCATTGGTTTTTTGTTTGTTTGTTTGTTTTGTTTTGTTTTTTCTTAAACTGTGCTGTTGTTCTTGAATAGAAAATTTCTAGACAGGAACGTTGCTACCATGTGTGTAGGAAGAAATCATCTTCCCCTGAAACTAGCAGCTGACGTGATGTTTAAAGCACTCTACACAAGTTTGTAATTTTTATATGAGAATTTGTTGTATCTACATATCAATCTTCATTTTATAATCTTGTAAGCACAGGTTTGTGTAGCTCTAGCTTGCTTTCATAATCAGAAACTTTGGCAAAGCTCGGTAGTGTTATGAGCAAAAATCAGTAAGGACACCTGAGGAGCCCTTCATTTCTCAACATTTTCTCCCTTGCCATACATGTGTTTGGCTATATATTCCAGCAACTTTGCCTTTCTTTCAGTTTTAGGTAGTTATGAAATTCAGAAATAACCACATTAATAATAACCGTGTTAAAATAGTTAACGTAAGCAGCTTATGCAGTAAAGATGAAGCTGAGAGAGAAGAAAGGAATCTGACGTCTGTTTGAAGTCTGCATAGAGGATTCTGCTGGGGAATCCCTTCCTGCAAATTCTGATCCCTTCCAGAACACCATTACAGCGCAGCTGGTGTAGCACCAGTTCATGTTCCATGGCACCTAAGCAATTGAGACAATTATTTGATATTTCATTATAAAGCATAGAGCGTAACGGTTGCATCACAGTCAGATTTCTCTCTACTTGAGGTTCTTACCAGGTGTTTTTGTTTCATTGGGGATGATACAGCGCACAAAATGGGGATGAGTGCTCCGTAGATTGGTCATCAGCTTGTTTAGGTTCTCCTGTAGAATTATGTGCAAATGTTTTTCATTAACAAATGTTACCTCTTCGGTTATTACTGTCAGATATGATAATTGTTGGAAAGGAATAATGGATCTATTATTTGCACCTAGAGCCATGCTAATTTGCATTTTTTTCTACCTTTTAGTCTTGAGGTCCTGGTTTGGAGTAGTGGCAAAGCTGTTCAGACATACACCTCTTTCACACAATGTGAAAAACTGTTCAGGATACCAGATAGTAGCTAGTGCTCAAACAAGAGTGCCTTATGCTCTGTCCATTGGTGGAGTGGAAGCTTTGGCATTTCCCTGTTGTCTTGTCTTCCTATGTATATTCATATGCAAATTTATGTGCAGATCCAGATTATAGATACCTCAGGGAGGCAGATACATTCACCATTGTCCTCCCAAGACAGAGGAGAGGGGGAGGATCTTGGTCCTACTAACTGATATACTCGCAAGTAAATGAAACTGTAGCCTGATCTAAGTACTTTTTCCAACATTCATAGAAAGACAAAATAGACATGTATCTTACCCCTGGCCTCAGCTGATTTGATGCTAGCTCTTTTATGAATAACTTAGAAGATGTTTTTGACACAAAGAAAAACGTTAACACGTACAGTAAAGTGGCCTTGTTGGATTTACTGTGAGGGGTCAGAATCTTCAAGGAAAAAAGGGAAAAAGGAGAAAAAAATAAAGAGAGACAATTACTTCTGTACTTACTCTGAAAAGAGCTGATACAGTCTGGAAAGAAGAACCCTTCTTCTTGCCTCCCTTCTTGCCACCGCCACCACTCTCTGAAGAATAGCAAAAAAAGATGGTATTACAACTTTGAGTTGTAGAATTTTTCTCTATGAGACTGCAAGAATGTTGGTCATAAGTATCAATCATGCTAAAAAGGAAACTAGTATGCAGTGGGAAATAAGAGAACATTCAGTCTAAAGGAGTAGAGAATCAAAATAAGGTGCTCACTGGAATCTGCGGGATTAACATGGCAGAGCGGAGGCCTGACATATATTTGATCTTTTCGTTTCTTAATAAATTAAAGCCATGGAAGACTCTGCACAAAATGCAGTTCCTGGAGTGCATTTTACTCACATTTAATCTTCTGGAGGAGACATTAAAAAAAAACAATCAAAAAACTAACCTGCCTCTCCACCAGCAAAGGCAAAAAGTAAGGCCAGTGTCTTCAGGGATGATTTCTGGTACAGCCCCACAACAGTTTCATTCAGGGGGTCCTTGTTCTTGTCAAGCCAGCCAGAGATGTTGTAGTCCACTGTGCCAGCATAGTGCACAAGTGAAAAATGGGCCTCGGCCTTGCCTTTGGCAGGCTTGGGCTTCTGGAAGTTGTTGGACTTTTGCCCAGATGCTGGTCATAGAGCTTGTTCTTGAAAGAGGTGTCAGTTGCCTTGGGGAACATGCACTCCTCTTCCAGGATAGAAAAGATGCCCATGGGCTGGAGGATGCAGAAGTAAGACATGAAAAGGCAGAAAGAATCACAGATAAAGAAGTATCTTACCGAGTGGGAGGATGTTAAAACTCCCATGCACTTTTAAAGTGGAATTTTTATTCTACACAGCAGAGCAAGCTATGGAAGAATATAAAACTGTGTATTTACAATATCACATTTACCCTTTCAATTTAAATTTGTATATATATTAAATTGGTGCATTTCTGAAAACATAAGGCATTGTGAGTTACAAAGATACCTTCTCAATGAGTTCAATGCAGGCAGCCAGGTCCATCCCAAAGTCAATGAACTCCCATTCAATTCCTTCCTTCTTGTACTCCTCCTGCTCCAGCACAAACTGCTGCAGTTTCTCATTGGTGAAATTGATGCACAGCTGCTCCAGGCTGTTGAACTGCAGAATAGAGACAGATTATTATTAATGTAAATTCAGAAAGGTAGGGATAAAGAACTTTTTAAGCAAATTTTCTGCCTTTATGAATTTCAATTGGCATATGTGCAGCAAAAAACTATTCTCAATGAAAAGCTTGTAGCAATCATGATGCTTTAGATGCAATCTGAATGTATCAAACCCATTTCTGTAAAAAGAAAGGCATAATTTCTTCTTAAATTCTTCAGCAAACAGAGTTACTTCTAAAATTATGTTAATAAAAAACTGCTCTTACATCAAATATCTCAAAGCCAGCAATGTCCAGGACACCAATGAAGTACTGTCTGGGTTGCTTCGTATCCAGCTGTTGGTTGATGCGAACAACCATCCATAAGAACATCTTCTCAAAGACAGCCTTTGCCAAAGCACCTACTGAATTGTATACCTAAATCAAAACCAGAAAGTATGCAGTTATCATGTGGAGCAAAAATGGAAGTCCAGTGTTTTTGTTATCAAAACACTTCTTGCCAGACACCAAATTTTTCTTACCTGCTGCACAGTTTGACCCTTGGTTACATATTCATTCCCAACCTTGACTCGGGAGTAGCACAGGGCCTTGAGCAGGTCTGCTGAGTTCAGACCCATCAGGTAGGCAGCCTTGTCAGCAACTATACAAACACACAGCAGCAGCGTGTATTAGCTTACCAGCAGGTGTATCTTGTAGAAATTCAGAATGGCTTCTGCAGAAATTATAAATACTCTAAGACACATACATACAGATATAGAACCTTCTCTTGATTTGATAGGAGATATTGATACGTCTCTTGATAGGAGACACTACTGTGTTTGTTGTTGTTGTTTTAAATAGAAAACAACAACAACAACAAAACAACTAGTAGTGAAAGGCAATTGTAGTCAAGATAAGAAGGCCAATTAAGATAAAAATGTAACATATTTGTATTTCATCATAAGCAGCATTCCCCAGAAGCTGTGGAGCATTTGTGTTGGGTATATTTTCTTCACCATTGGCTTATTTTGAATTTTATTGAATGAAAATTTAATTTAGAGGCATTTAGGTAGACAAAACTAAAGAAATGTTTTAAAAGAGAAAAGGGAAAACTAAGTCTGGGATGACAGTGAGGTTGTAGACAATCACAGATGTTCTCAGAACCAGACAGTGCAATCTCTTTCAGTGACTGCTGATAAAGTAACCTTAAAAACATAATACTCAAGAGACGACAATGCTTAGGTGTCAATTTATGCCTTAAAGAACCTACACCTGAAATGAATACCAGTTTTTAGAAGTGCATGCTCAAGCAGAATTCAAAAAGTTTGTCATTTTACTTTCTACTATTACTTGTAACAATGAATTTAGATGCGGACCCTGTTAACAGGCATGGTATGCAAAACGCTTTGCCCAAGAATGCCTATATATATCATGTGAAAACATAGGAAAAAAACACAGCAGACTGCTGCATTAATATTTGAAATGACCAAACATCCTTAAATTACATCAATAGATATTCAGGTTAGAAACAGAAAAGAAAATCCAATGAGTAAAGATAGTGTAATACTGGAATAAATTGCTTGTTTTCCTTGGTGCCTTCAGAAGAATGCAAAGTAGGAGGAAATGCACACTAAATGAAGTAAACAGAGGGCAGAGAAGATAAACTGCCACAGTCTTCTCCCAGGTTTAAGAGCAAACAGAACTGGCACAATAATAGATGATTTTGCCACACTGAGAAATTTGTTCACAGGTTCAGAGTAATGGCCAAACTTTACGTTGACCTGAGACTCGGAAACAAAACTGATTCCAATGGAATCGGTGTTGCATACACGGCTCCAAATGCTTCCAAGATTTGTCAGCAAAATACCACACCTGACATCACTTAGGCAGATGAAAGACATTATTTGTGGTATATTGTACTATGAATATTCATCATTATCAGATTCATTGCTATTGTATTCCATGCATTTTCACTTAACGCCTTAACCTTCCTAAAAAGCAAATGAAAACAAAACAAGAACCTCCCCCTGACAATAAGACACGTTCGTAATACACAAAAATAACTCTGGTTTCATGAAAATACTTCCATGACCTTGTAAAGGAATATACCTTTGAACAATTCTAGGCAAAGCAAACACAGCAGACATATGTTAGCTGCCTATTTTTCAAATGGAATTCCTGGAAACATGCTGAAACTCTACAGAAAATGTAGAACGTAAGAGCCATAGCTGCAGTATTAACTGATGTTCCTTTTTAACCTTCTACGCAAAATAGAATAGCACAATGCTCTCACTTCAGGCACTGGGAGTTGCTTGCAAGAATACTGGCTTTGGGGCAGAACAGCTTCAGGATTTTGGCTTAGTTTTACCTGGAATCAATAGCTTTAGGAGGTGATGACAGCAGATGATAAATGACTGTTTTCTCCCTGGGTACTTAAACTTAAGTCAGTGAGCACAGCGGCTCTTGGTTACGGGCCACATCTGGGAAACTGCCATTCAGTAGAGCAGCAAAGCCCAACTTTCTTCTGCCTGACTACTACTCTGTCAGCAGATGGAAGTGTGGTTTGGGATTTACTGATCCTTGTACTTTGCATAGTCCAAAGAAACCTGCATCTTTTGCTCAGTTGTGTTCTTCCAGGGAAGACCTCTTGTTAGGACACACTGATGTGCTGCAATACTAGCATCGGGGGAAAAATGCAGATGGAGTCCATGATTCTGACCCTGAATCATGGATTCATGACATGAATCACGACCCTGAATCATGGACCCTGAACCCTTCCTGTAGTAGTGAGTGTTTCAGTATTTATTGTAGTAATAATACCTTCGGTGCCGTCTGGCTCTGCCTGCTCTTCACGCTGTTTCTGCTTAAACTTCAGGTTCCCATAGTGCATGACAGCCCCTGTCAACTTGTAAATGGCTGTTTTTTCATCAGGAGTGAAGCCCAGGATGTCAATGGCACTCTAATGAAGGAATAATTAAAGAATACGTAAAAGCAAGGACCATGCCTGTCCATAGATCAGAGTCCACCTAAGAAACCTTCTGTGCATTGCTTACATCTGTGGCCATCAGCTCTTCCTGGTCATTAATGCTGGCAACCGTGATCTCCCCTTGACTCACATACTGGTAGTCATATGGGTTGGTGGTGATCAGTAGCATCTCTGAGAAGAAGGACAAAACATATACAGATCAAAAGACAGTTGGCATGGAAAGGAATGAAAAATGTTGCTCAGTGAACTGTGTCTGGAGAAGTTACCGGTATTTCCTACCAATTAGCTCTGGCTTCTTGTTGGACATGATCTGATAAAATATGTGGTAGCTTCTTTCAGCCTTGAGCTGGAAAGTGACCCTGGACTTCTCCAGCAGATCTGGGAAGGACGGTAGGAGAGAGTTAGCACAGGAACTGAGGATCAAAGTCAGAAGGAATGTGATCAGGCCTGGAGGCCTGGTCTTACATGTTTCAATGTCAGCAGAAGCCAGTTTTCCCGTGGCACCAAAATGGATTCTGATAAATTTACCCTGAAATTAAATAATAATAATAATAATAATAAAAAAGATCTAGGTCCACCTCACCAAATCTGACTGCATTGTGTTGATAAGAAAAAAGTCATTTTTTCTTACGCCGGGCGACAACTTACAAAGCGTGAGGAATTGTCATTCCTCACAGTCTTGGCATTACCAAAAGCCTCCAACAGGGGATTGGCACTGATGATTTGATCCTCAAGTGTCCCCTAAAATAGAAACCTCATTGTCATGTTATAGCTCAGAAATCAATCAGACACTTGCAGGGCCCTACTTCTAGGAGCCCACCTGCATCTTGCCAGACTGCTCCTCCTTCTTCTTATCCCCACTAGCTGCAATTGTTGCAAAGTACTGGATGACACGCTTTGTGTTCACAGTCTTCCCTGCACCGGATTCTCCGCTGTCAAATCAAACATGGAACCAGAGAGTGTGTGGTTCCTGGGCATGGGGCAGCCCCTCAGGGACTCGAGTAGGGAGTGAGTGTACTTACGTGATCAGGATTGACTGATTCTCACGGTCTGCAAAAAAGGCAGAATGAAAGTTTTAGCCATTGTCCTGAATAGCACTGACCTGACTGAAAAGTAAAGCTGTAAATGTAAGCTGGGGCTTCTTTGGAAAGTCTAAGCACTGACTCCTAGAAGACAGTACTGGATTTCCTTCCACATCCCTCAGTAGTAAGTATAAGCTCTGCTGGACCCACGCAACTGTCAGAGGCACATGGTCCTCAGACAAACTGTGTATGCACTTGCCCTTCACACAGTTCTCATCAAGGAATCGAATCAAACTGCCTACCTGTGATTAGGTAAAGGACTGTATGGAATAATAATATTTTCTAGTCCCTCAATGTAAAAAAGTAGCAAACTGTGAGTCCAGTGTTTCTTTCTGCGATGGGAGAGTGTGGAATTTGGTACAATAATACACAGTGCTGAATCTATGCATGCTTCTGGTACAGTTTGGCTTGCAATTGCCAATTTCTCTCTCTCAGCTCCATGGTGTTTGAAGCTGTCTTGTCACATGCTCCAGTAAGAGCCATGAGGCTTTTTGGTTTAGATTGCTTTGAATGAGATCAAGCACTCACCAGTCAGCATGAACTGATAGGCATTGTCAGAGATGGAGAAGATGTGTGGAGGGGCCTCCTGGCGCTTTTTGCCTCGGTAGGCCAACACCACCTCCGGGTTGTACACCGGCAGCCACTTGTAGGGGTTGACGGTGACACAGAAGAGACCCGAGTAGGTCTGTGAGGAAGGGAGACAGCACGTTGGCTTCTGCTCAGCCTGGCACAGCAGGCCTTCCAGCTACCCAAAGGAAGACAGCTGCTGGTACTTACGTAGATCATCCAGGCTGCGTGGATGCTCTTTGAGGTTGTACAGCACAGCGGGTTCGTGGAGGTGGGTCATCATGGCCATGTCCTCGATTTTGTCATACTTGGGAGGGTTCATGGAGAAAACCTGATCATCCTTCACTGTCAGAGTCTGCCAAAGAAAAGAAAGAACCATATTTGTCATCTAAGAGTCTAGCGTAAGATTAAATTGTATTCTTAAGCCTTGATTTTTTACTCACTTCTCCTGCTTCAGTCTTGACAGTGACCTTTCCTGCTTCTTTGCTCTGGACTGTGCTTTTCACATAGGATTCTTTAGCATGCACCACAAAGACTGATGTCTTGGCATCAAAGGGCTTGTTCTGGGCCTCGATTCTCTCTTTTTCTGACTTTCGGAGGTAGGGAGCTGCCTCCCCAAAGATGGCCATCTCAGAGTCTGATGACATGGCTGCAATTTATTCTGCAAGGGGCTAAATGGAACAAATGTACTCAAGTCTGAATGAAGGAAGAAATGCCTTTGTACCATACACATGACTTTGTAGTGTTCTACTGTGACTATTCTTAAGATTTCTCTCTCTGCAAAAGCTGTTGTCCCCTAGATATCCTTTCATTTATTTAAATCTTAAGCATGACAGTGGTCTTTGAGTTAGACTATTTTTACTTTCATTCCCTTTTTCAGTTTACATTTTCTGTTCTTTAGATTTAGATTCTTTAGTAGTCTTTCAGTATCCTACAGTGAAAAAAAAAAGTATTGATTGTCACAGTAAACGTACTTTATATCTAGCAACAAAGATACCAATGGAAGTTATCTTACTAAAATTATGAAGACACAATTATATTCTGTATTTCTTCCATATTTTAGACTATGTATTGTTTTTTGACTATGGAAATGGAGCAGCATAGTAAAATTGATCTGTAGTAAGGAGAAGCGGAAGTGTGAATTTTATGTTCTTTAGCAACACATTTTCCTGAGCTAGAAATTGGAGTTCTAGCATCTCCAGTGGTTCTGTCTTCTCCAGTTCAAGCTGATCTGTTACGGGTGAGCTGTACCAAAATAAGAAAACTTCTCAACAAAAAACACTGAGAGGGTTTTGACAAAGTCTTAGCTGTATAAGTTCAGTTAATTCATCTTCTTTTTCATTAATTTCTATTTACAGTCAATTTCCTATTAAATTTTCTGTATAGTAAGAGTTTATTTATTTATCAGCAGGTATCAAACAAATGTGTGAATCAGTGTTATGAAGGCAAATTTGATGTTTTATTTGTTTTGCACAACCCAAGTAGGAATGCACAGTTGTATGGGATTATGGGAAGTGCACATACAGTTGCATAAAACCCATCTTGGAGGGTCTATTCCTATGGAATAGGTAAATTAAAGTCTTACCTTTTTTAATACCAGCTGGCTTGCAGGCTGGAGGCTGGTGAATACTGGTGAATAGAAAAGACAAGTTCCTTATTATTATTGCACAGAACGTCAAGGATAAACCACAGGGTGAAAATATGCAAGTGGCTTGAAAGCAGAAAAAAAATCTCAATTGATACAGAGAGTCCTTTGAGGAAAGCAGTTCCACAGGCAGCAGGAATTCAATGGGATTCTGCCAGCACTCAGACAACTATATTCTTACCTTGAAGATTTCTGTGAAGACAGAAAAGACTTGTCCTACCAGTGCTTTTATAGGTTCTGATCTGTACATACAACTCCCTTCTCCACTTTCTTAGGTATAAAAATTTTTGGCAAAGCACCGTTTGGCAAACTTGACTGAGTACATGATTCCCATTCATGCTCATCATGGATATATTTAGGAATATCTGAAGTCTTACTTGCTACACGAATAAATCTCCTATAAATATTTTGACTAGGAATCTGAAAGGAGGAAATGCTGTCCAGCAAATAGAGCAGGACACTGAGACTTGGAGTTATTGGCTTCTGTTCTCCTGATTCCTGAATTGTTGTCTGACATACAAGATTTGTGTTCCTCACAACTCAGCAGTAGTGAGATGGATAGATATTGCAAAGACCTTTGGAGAGTTTCTATTCTGAGATATTTCTGCAAATAAAGAATAGGAACATCTAGAATAATTTAATTGAAAAAGCTTGGGCAACCACATCATGTTAATGTTAATGCAACTATTTACACCTTCTCAGTGTTTTTCTTCTGGGATTTTGCTGGTCAATTTCAAAAGATCAGAGAAGGGTCTTTATAACCCTTAATCCATACATTTAATACCACCTTTTACATTCTCTGAATTATTTCACATTGGCTATGGCTGGAAATCAGATTTCAAAGGTATTGTCTTGCTGTTCTCCATATCTGGCTGAGCTAGTTCCCTCAGACATGTTCAGCAGGGGTTTCAGTCAGGTCAAATTAACAGTGATTATCAGCTTTTTTTTTTTCTTTTTTTTTTTCTTTTAGATTTATTGGCAGTGGATATAGGCATGATGTTTTTGATTCCCATAGCAAGCAGTGCAAATTCTAGGTAGTCTAGGTAGATTTATTCTGCCAGATACTTCATTCAACATAAAGTAATAACAAAACTAACCTGTTAGCCATAACATACAGTTTTAGATCATGGAGGATGTTTTTTCTTAATTTTAGAATGCCTTGTCATTTCAAAAACAAAAACAAGAAATAATAATTATTTTGAACAAAATTCACTAAGGTTTTGGATGCTGTATATGGAGGAAGAAGAGCGCTTGGCATGTTCCAATACCTCAGTGACAGTGCATTGTGTCTTAAGAAAGTCACCTTGCTTATCCGTCCACAAATAAGTTTTGTTGTTCAAATAGCTATTAGAATAAGCATGATAGTTCTCAGTGAAGGGGAAAATTAGGTAAACTTGGGAAGAGGTGCATTAAATAATGAAAAACCACTTACATGGCTTTTCGAAATTTGTTTGACATTTTATGTACCATGGTGTGTCCATATTCTCTGGTGCTACAGATAGGCAATAGAAAGAACAAATGTATATGGGAAGGGATTAAGGGCAAAAGACACAAGTAGAATAGTGTAGCTGTTCTATATAATAAAAGTTTGAGGTTTCTGTGTATACCTTCTCTGACCTACAGATCTGTCATTTCCTTTGCAAAGAGTTAGGTACCATTTCCCATTTGAAGTCCTTGCATGGAGCAAGGATGAGCTGCTATGATTCTGTATCATATTTTAAAGGCTCACACTCTCCTTCAGATATCTGGGAGCTGTAGCACTGCAAGAGGGGTCACAGAGGATCACCAGTCTTCTCAACTCACTGCTTTAAAGATCTTCCATATGTTTCCAATACTGCGTGTACAACTAAAACATCTGAGATAAAGTATTCTTTTATGAGGCTGCCAGTATCCTTCTGAACAATTAAAGTGATAGAAGAAAAATGATGGCATGTATTTATAGAGACTTTATAGTTTATACTTGAAAAATAATATTGAGTTCCTGCAGGAATGTCATAGAAGAAAATTGAAAGGTTTTATTCATCATCTAGCATGAGAAACAGGATAAAGGGAGAGAGAGAAAATATATTCTAATTAATATTCTTATTCTAATTCTTCTCTTATTCTAATAAATTATATAATTAACAAAGAATGGACTTGATTATTCTTTATATGAAATTAACTCCAAGTTGGATCTGTAGTTTTTTGATAAACTTGCCTCTCACTTTTGACATAATGACTATCAAGTTGTTCAGGACCTGAAAGCTTAGCAGCTGAAATCCGTACAGCTGTAAGAAACCTCTCAACATTTTAGTTCTGATTAAGGCTCTCTGTGACCTTGGCAATACCCTCTTATACAGTCCTTAGTTTGTTCATAAGTCTAGTATTGGTTCAAAATTATTTTTTATATTTCAGCTTCCTTCTTGGTTCCTCTGCACATGTAAATTGAAGAAGATGACTTGGATTCCAGTACACTGGTTCAAAGATCACACAGTATATCATCCTGTCTGTCTGTCTGACATTTTGTATTTTGTTTCACCTCCTAGGTCTAATAGGAATCATCTGGGAAGGCAATGGATTAAAGAGGGAATGACAGATGACTTGTCATTTTTCTGTTCCCTGTGTCTTTATCTTCCCTTCTTAGAAACCTGGTAAAAAAGGACAGCTTTCTACAATCCGTGGACTTCATCTGCCTATTTCAAGATACAGCACTTTTCACATATTCTCCCCGCAGTAAGTATACCACCAGATCCCACCCGATGTTCTGTGGCTCTAGAGTTCTTTTGGATTGCCTTCGCTCTCCATCTAGGTTGGAAAAGTGACTATAAACAACCTTTATATCTATCATCTCTCTGAGACGAGCCTTGCCAAGTCAGAAGCATTTTTCCTTACTTTGCTGTATGAGATGAGATGTTCCTCTTACCCTGTCCTGATTCTAAGGCTACTGAGTGGAAACAGTGGTTAATGCTCCCCAAATTCATCTGTCTGCAGTAGAAAAATAAACGGTAACTTCATAGAACCACAGAAATGTCAGTGGGAAAGGACCTCTGGAGGTTCATAGTCATGCTTTGAAGTCATGAAAATATCCCACCTCTCTTGAAAATCTGTTGCAATTGTGCACTATATGTCTAGTGAAAAACAATGTCCAGGCTGAACATTCCAAGCTACTACTTGTGGCTATTGCCTTTGTTTCATATTCTGACACTAAAAGAAGAACTTGTCTTCATCATCCTTTTAACTGCTTGCCAAATAGTTGTCTGCCATACCACCATGTAGCCTTATTGCCAAACTAAATTCCTTGTAGGTTTTGTGCGCTGACCAACTTGGTAGCCCACCACTGCACCCTCGCCACTTTCTCCACATCCTTCTTGAATAGCAGGGGAATAATAACTTCCTTCAAAGTAGCAGTCACACTCTTCCTAATGTAGCCTCATATATGATTTGTTTCTCTTCACAATAAGAATGCACTTCTGGCTTGTGTTTGGATTTGACTTCTGCAGATTTGCCAGGGTTACACTCTGTATCGTCATTGTCCCAGGTGTTTATGAAAATGTTGAACAATATGGGTCACAGTGTTGAACCACTGTACTTGTTATTGACTGTTGAATATCATGCTATTCATCACAATCCCTTGACCTCAGGTGTCCAGTCAATTACAAACCACCTAATAGTCCATCTATCTAGTCCATTTTTCTGAATGAGATTTCATAGGATACAATGTCAAAACCCTTACTAAAGTCTATTTATCCCCATATCTATTGTCTTTTATATTTTTAAAGTCTTTATTAAATCTACCTATTCCCATATCTTCAAAGTCTTTTCCCTTATCCCCATATCTATTTATTTAATCATAGAAACAATCTCTTCCATCTAAACATCAGGCAGAGGAATCTCTTTTCCATCTAAACATCAGGAAGCGCTTCTTTACTGTGTGGATGATAAGGCAGTGGCACAGGTTGCCCAGAGAGACTGTGGAGTCTCCCTCCTTGGTGATCTTTAAAAGCTATCTGGATAGGTCCTGGGCAACCTTCTGTGATACTGTGGTTCTGTGATTCCATTGCAGTTCTTTTTCCTTCCTTTTTTTCTTCACTTCGTTAGGTGTCCTATAACTTCTGAGGGCTACTTAAGTTTTTAAAAGCCAGAGAGAGTGAAAAAAAATACAATGAAGTAAAAAATACTTATTAAAAAACCTGCTTATCCATTCAGTCTCCTATATTGCAATGATACAAAAAAGACACAAATCAAAAACAAAGAAAAACACAGACACACAGACACACACACACACACACTCAAAAAGAATAGGAAGATGAAAAAATATAACCAATAATGTAAAATTCACTCAATTTCAAAATAAAAGTAGATTATAAATAATGAACAAATCTACTTTACCTAATCTGCAATTTGTATTTTTTTTTTCATGTTGTTTAGGTCACCTTGCACCTAAAGAACTGGAATTCAAACAGATTGGAACAACTACATGGTTCATGACATTTTCTGATTAATTTTCATTATATGATCTTTTCTAATAATCTGATTTAAATGACTTTCATCTTGAAGAAATAAAATGATTAAGCAGATGAGTTGCAACTGAAATAACTAAAAAGTTTGTAACTCCAGTTTTCTCAAAGTTGAAACTACAGTTTTTAGTGTTGCATTGAATAAGTAGGAGCTGGGACTTTGTTCCGGATTTGCCTCTCTCAACTATCTGTTCCAGCACTTGTTTGCCTTTGCTGTTAATTTTTTTTTCTTATGTTTAAATGGGATTTCTGTTATTTCAATTTGTGCCTATTGCTTCTTGTCACTGGATACCACAGAGAAGAGTCATAATAATATCATGGTTTTACCTCAGATATGGGCCAAACTCCAGCCCAGCTGCTCACTCACTCTCCCTCTTCAACAGGACAGGGGGAGACAATAGCATGGAAAAGATGATGGGACAAAATAAAGACAGGGAAACTGCTTGCCAGTTACTGTCATGGGCAAAACAGACTCAATCTGAGGAAAATTAATTTATTGACAATTTAAAAAGAGTTGGATAGTAAGAAACAAAGACAAAAAATTGAAACAACACCCTCCACCACCACTTCCCAAAGTCAACTTCACTCCTTCATTCCTGACTCCTCTGCCCCTACTCACAAAGGGCACAGAGGAATATGGAATTGGAGGTATCAGTCATTCCTTAATAGTGTCTACATGCTTCTTCCACCTCACACTTTCCCCTACTCCAGAATGGGATCTCCATGGGCTGCAGTTCCTTCTGGAAATCACAGATTCACAGAATCACAGAATGTTAGGGATTTTGGAAGGGACCTTGAAAAAGTCCAATCCCCCTGCCAGAGTAGAAACACCTAAATCATGTCACACAGGAATGTGTCCAGGTAGGTTTTGAGTGTCTCCAGAGAAGAAGACTCCACAACCACCCTGGGCAGCCTGTTCCAGTGTTCTGTTATCCTCACTGTGAAAAAGTTTCATCTCATATTTAAGCGAAACCTCATATGTTCCAGCTTGCACCCATTGCCCCTTGTCCTATCATTAAATGTCACTTAGAAGAGCCTGGCTCCATCCTCCTGACACTTGCCCTTTACATATTTATAAATGTTAATAAGGTCACCCCTCAGTCTCCTCTTCTCCAAGCTAGAGACCCAGCTCCTTCAGCTTTTCCTCTTAAGGGAGATGCGCCGCTCCCTTAATCATCCCTGTGGCTCTGTGCTGGACTCTCTCAAGCAGTTTCCTGTCCTTCTTTTACTGAGGGGCCCAGAACTGGACACAATATTCCAGATGAGGTCTCACCAGGGCAGAGTAGAGGGGGAAGAGAACCTCTCTCGACCTACTAACCACAGCCCTTCTAATACACCCCAGGATGCCACTGGCCTTTTTGGCCAGAAGGGCACAGTGCTGGCTCATGGTCATCCAGCTGTCCACCAGGACCCCCAGGTCCTTCTCCCCTTCACTGCTTTCCAGCAGGGCAGTCCCCAACTTACAGTGATGTCTGGGGTTGTTCTTGCCCAGATGCAGGACTCTACACTTGCCCTCATTATATTTCATTAAATTTCTCCCCGCACTATTCTCCAACCTGTCAAGGTCCTGCTGGATGGCAGCACAGCCTTCTGGCGTGTCAGCCACTCCTCCCAGTTTAATGTCATCAGCAAACTTGCTGGCAGTGCACACCAACCCTTGAGGGACTCCACTAGATACAAGACTCCAACTCGACTCCATCCCTTTAACCACAACCCTCTGGCTTCTTCCCTACAGCCATTTCACAGTCCACCTCACTACCCAATCATCCAGACCATACTTTCTCAGTTTAGCTGTGAGGATGCTGTGGAAGATGGTGTCAAAGGCTTTACTGAAATCAAGATACACCACGTCCACTGCCTTTCCATCATCTATCCACCCAGATATATCCTCATAAAAGGCTATCAGGTTGGTCAAGCATGACTTCCCCTTGCTGAAGCCATGTTGACTGCCCCTAATGACCCTTTTATCCTTGATATGACTAGAAATGACACCAAGGATAAGTTGTTCCATCACCTTACTAGCGATGGAGGTGAGGCTGACCATCTACAGTTACCCGGGACCTCTTTCTTGCCCTTTCTGAAGACTGGAGTGACATTTACTTTCCTCCAGTACTCAGCCACCTCTCCCAATGCCCATGACTTACCAAAGATGATGGAGAGTGGCCTAGCAATGACTTCTGCCAGCTCCCTCAGCACCCGCAGATGCATCCCATCAGGATCCATGGACTTCTGGATGTCCAGCTTGCTTAATTGGTCCTTAACCCAGCCCTCATCAACCAAGGCAAACTCCTCCTTTATTCCGACTTCCTCTGGGGCCTCAGGGATACGGGGCTCTTCGGGACAGCCTCTGGCATTATAGACAGAGGCAAAGAAGGCACTCAGTATTTCTGCCTTCTCTTTATCTTCTGCCAGCAGGGCACCCACTTCATTCATTAGTGGGCCTATATTGCCTCTAGTGTTAGTTTTATCTGCAATGTATTTGAAGAAGCCCTTTGTGGTGGTTTTACTCGGGTGAGCAGCCAAGTAACACTATGGCTGCTCTCTCACTTCCCCTCCGCAAAGGGTAAGGGGGAGAAAATATGATGCAAAGGGCTCAAGGGTTGAGATAAGGACGGGGAGATCGCTCAACAATTATTATGATGGGCAAAACAGACTCAGAGCAGGGAGATAGTAAAATTTATTGCCTATTAGTAACAAGCTAGAGAAGTAAGAAACAAAGGGAAGAAACCAAAAACGCCTTCCCCCCATCCACCCTCTCCCACCTTCTCCCCCTGAGTGGTGCAGGGGAATGGGGGAGTGGGGGTTGTGGTCAGTCTATAACACTTTGTCTTCGATGCTCCTTCTCGGTCACTCTCTTCCCCTACTCCAACGTGGGGTCCCTCGCTGAACTGATGTGGTGTGGCCAGCAGACAGCAGCTCTTCAAGATGCTCCAGATATGGGTCTATACCACGGGGTCCATCCATCAGGAGCACACTGCTCCAATCTGGGTCCCCCATGGGCAGCAGCTCCTGCCAGGTCACCTGCCCCTGCATGGGCTCCTCTCCACGGGCTACAGCTCCGGCCCAGAATCTGCTCCGATGGGGGTCCTCCACAGGCCACAGCCTCCATCAGTGCAGTTCCACCTGCTCCACCGTGGTCTCCTCCATGGGCTGCAGCATGGAACCCTGCTCCACCATGGTACTCCATGGACTGAAGAAGGACAGCCTGCTCCACCATGGTCTTGACCACAGGCCGCAGGGGAAATTTTGCTCTGGAGCCTGGAGCACCTCTCCCCAGCCTTTTTCACTGACCTTGGTGCCTGCAAGGCTCTTTCTCCCTCCTCTCTCTCTCCCAGCTGCTGTTTCCCAGCAACTTTTTTTGCCTGTCTTAAATATGCTCTCACAGAGGCGCAAAGAACATTGCTTTTTGGCCTGGCTCTGGCCAGCAGTGGGGCCCTTATCTAACATGGGGCAGCTTCTGGATTCTTCTCACAGGGGCTACCCCTATGGCCCACATGCTACCAAAACCTTGCCATGTAAACCCACTACACCCTTTCTGTTGTTCTTGACCCCTCCTGCAAGTTTTAATTCTATGGAGGCCTTAGCTTTCCTAGTTGCCTCCCTACATTCTCTGACAACAGCTTTATATTCCTCCCAAGTGGCTAGCCCCTCCTTCCGTGACCTGTAGACTCTCCTCTTCCACTTGATTTTGCCCAGCAGTTCCCTGTTTAACCATGCAAGTCTCCTGGCTCCCTTTCTTGACTTCCTACCTGTTGGGATGCTTTGATCTTGAGCTCGGAAGAAGCATCCCTTGAACACTAACCAGCTCTTGGGCCCCTTTTTCTTCAAGTACCTTGTCTCATGGGATTTCCCCTAACAATTGCTTGAAAAGGACAAAGTTGGCCCTACTGAAGTCCAGGGTTGTGATTCAGCTCGGTTCTCTGTTTCTGCTACACAAGATCCCGAAATCCACCATCTCATGGTCACTGCAACCAAGGCTGCCCTCAACCTTCACCACTTCAACCAGACCCTTCATGTTAGTGAGGACAAGATCCAGCAGCACTCCTCTCCTAGTTGGCACATCCACCATTTACATCAGAAAGTTATCATCAGTGAACTGAAGGAACCTCCTGGTTTCTTTCCTCCTGTCTTCTAGTCCTCAGGAACCTCCCCAGTCACCACCATCTTTCAAAGATTATTGATAATGACTTTGCAGTGACATTGGCCAACCCCCTTTAGCACTTGTGAATGTATCCCAGCAGGTCACATGGATTTGAGTACATCCAAATTCTTCAGTTTTTGTGTTGTGGTTTAACCCCAGCAGGCAGCTGAGCACCACACAGCCTCTCTCCCATTCTCCCCAGGTAGGATGGGGGAGAGAACTGGAAAGGTAAAAGTGTGAGAACACACAGGTTGAGATAAAGGCAGTTTAGTAGGTAAAGTAAAAGCTGTGCCTGCAAACCAAACAAAACAAGAAATTCACTCGCTACTTCCCAACAGCAGCCAGGTGTTCTGCCACTTTCAGTAAAGCAGGGCTCATCACGCGTAACAGTTTCTTGGGAAGGTAAACTCCATCACTCCGAACATGTGTCCCCCCCATGTTCCCCTCCCCCTCCCCCTTTACCCCAACTTTTATTGGTGAGCATTACATCATATGGTATATATAAAATATCCTTTTGTTCTTTTTAGGTCAACTATCCTGGTTCTGTCCCCTCTCAGCTTCTTATACTGCCCCAGTTTCTTGTACAGCCCCAGCCTCCTCACTGGCAGGGCAGCATGAGAGGCTGAAAAGTCCTTGGCTCTGTTTAAGCATTGCTCTGTAACAACTAAAAACATTGGTGTTTTGTCATCACTGTTTTAATCAAAAATCCCAAACAGGGCATCATATGAACCTCTACAAAGAAAACACTATCCCAGCTGAAACCATGCCATTTTGTCTAATTTAATTCTACTCTACTGAGGTTAGGTCTTCATTGTTTCATACTTCCCTGACATTTCTTAGTCTTAGGGTTCTGAGGTTTCTAAAGACTGATCTTACTAGTGAAAATGAAGGTGAAAGAAGACTTTCAGTATCTTGGCCTTTTCTATGTCCCCTGCTGTCAGGTACCCTGCTCTATTCAGCAGCAGACCTACCTTCTCTCTAGTCTTCATTTTGCTGCTGATACACCTCTAGAAGCCCTTCGTGTTGCTCTTCACAACCTTTTGCCAGATTCTACTCGAGATGGACTTTGGCTTTCCTAACCCCTTCCCTCCACATTCATACAGTGTCTTTATATTTCTTCCAGGTCATGTTATCTTGCGTCTATCTCCAGTTTGCCTTCTCTTTTCTGTTTGATTTTAGTCAGGAGATCCTTGTTCATCCATGCATGGCTCCTACCACTTTTCTGGGACTTCCTGCATGTCATGATAGATGAGTCTTGAGCTTGATGGAGGTGATCCTTGAAAATTAGCTAGCTTTCTTGTTCCCTCTAGGGTATCTCCCATGTTTTTTTTCCAAATAGATCCCTGAGCAGGCCAAAGTCTGCTCTCCTGATGTCCAGGATTATGATCTTGCAATTTTATTTTTTCTCTCCTCTCAGGATCCTGCATCGCACCATCTCATGCTAACTACAGCCAGACCTTCACATCCTTGACCCATTCTTCCTAGTTTGTAAGTATCAGATCCAGCAGAGCATCTCCTTGTCAGCTCCTCAATTACCTGTGTCAGTAAGTTGTAATAAATGCACTCAAATCTTCTGGATTTTTTGTGCTGTAATGTACTAACATTACTGTAGTTATTAGGGTGGTTAAAATCCCCCCTTAACTTTGTGCCAGCTATCCTCTTTAAGTTCTTGTTTTGATCTCCATTTAAACATATACCACAGACAATTCCCACTTCAAGAAAAAAAAATAGTGGTAAGTGACTTAACTCTGTGTATTGGGTGTCTTTATCAAGGTTTTAGTATTGGGGACTGTAGGGGTGGCCTCTGTGAGAAAAGACCAGAAGCTGCCCCATGCTGGACACAGACAGTTCCCTACTGCAGGACACAACTGAACCCATCTGTGAAACTTGTGGTTTCTCTGTGAAAATGTATTTGGGAAAGTATAGAAAATGCTGGAAGAAAGAAAGGTGGAGGGATCAAAAAGATTGAGAAACAGCAGAGGGACCCAAGGTCAGAGAAGGAGAAGGAGGAGGTGCTCCATAGTAAAGTAGGTATTCCCTGCAGCCTGTGGAGAACTCATGCTGGAGCAGAAGTGTGAGAAAGAAGGTGTAACAGAGAGGAACTGCTGTGTACTGACGATAAACCCCTGCGTTGCTTGGTGGAGAGCCTGGAGTGAAGCCGAGCCTGGGTAAAGGAGGGAGAAAAATGTTGTTTTAATATTTGTCTTTTTGTTTCTTACTTCTCAAAAATATGTATTTTAATTGGCAATGTTAATTTTCTCCAAGTTGAGTCTGCTTTGCCCATGGCAGTAATTGGTAAGCAATCTCATGTTCTTTATTGCAACTCATGACCTCTATCATTCTTGGTTTTCCTATTTTCTCCCTTTGTCCTACTGAGTGTGAGGGGCAGCACAGAGTGAGCGGCTGGGTGGGTGCTTGGCCGTTAGGCAGAGCTCACACCCCACACTCTAGGAAGTAATAAGTGAGCAAACAACCTACAAGGGCGAGTAATGCTGTAAGTTAAAAGACTGCAACATTGCACTTCCAAACATTTCTTTGTATACTA
This sequence comes from Cygnus atratus, assembly GCF_013377495.2. Classification (NCBI taxonomy): domain Eukaryota; kingdom Metazoa; phylum Chordata; class Aves; order Anseriformes; family Anatidae; genus Cygnus; species Cygnus atratus. Next base: position 402,061 of record NC_066379.1, read on the forward strand.
ATTGTGAAAATGATCAAGGGCAAAGCAAGGCAGGACTCCAGAATTTCCAAATTGAAGGGGGAAAATGCTAAGGAAACACTGTATATTCAGTAACAGGGAACATTAGAGTTCTTTGAACAAACAGGACAATTATATATCAGTTTTTTTTTTTTTTTTTTGTCAGTTCCAGTAAATAAAAATGGCAGGCCCCTTCTTACTGCTGCACAAACTTTTACAGACAAGTCATCCTGAGGCTCTTTTCCTGTCATGTTGGACAACTGCTTTCTAAGAGTGGCTAATGCTTGAAAGGGTGGTCTAATGCTTTAGCATAAAGTGCAGTATTAGAATATAATGATCCCCATTCATTTCATGCAGTGGTTTGCTCTTTGATGATGTGTTGAGTAGCATGGACCTCTTTTCTGCAATGGGTTGAAAGTGAGAAAGGTCTGGAGAAGGAGGTTAAATGGCCTTCCTCTGGCATTCAGGAAGACAGGAATCTGCTAGTTTCTTTATATTGATGCCATTTTTCCCTGTTATTCTACTGTGTGATCCTGTTTTTTCACTATTAGAGGTTTGTCAGACTTGATGCTCACCTGAACATGAGCCAGTAGTGTGACCAGGTGGTCAAAAAGGCCAATGACATCCTGGCTTGTATCAGGAATAGTGTAACCTACAGGACCAGGGAGGTGATCGTTCTCCTGTACTCAGTTCTGGTGAGGCAGCACCTCAAGTACTGTTCAGCTTTGGGGCCCTCAGTACAAGAAGGACATCGAAGCCTGGGAACGTGTCCGGAGAAGGGCTACGAAGCTGGTGAAGGGCCTGGAACACAAGTCCTATGAGGATTGGCTGAGGGAACTGGGGTTATGTAGTCTGGAGAAGAGAAGGCTCACGGGAGACCTTATTGCTCTCTACAATTACCTGATAGGAAGGTGTGAGGAGCTGGGGGTCAGGCTCTTCTCACAGGTAACTAGTGATAGGACTACGGAGAATGGCTTCAAGTTGCACCAGGGGAAGTTTAGGTTAGAAATTTGGAGACATTTCTTCTCCAGAAGAGTATTCAGGTATTGGAACAGGCTGCCCAGGGAAGTGGTGGAGTCACCATCCCTGGGGGTGTTCAAGGAAAGGTTGGACCTGGTGTTTAGGGACATGGTTTAGTGGGTGACCTTGGTAGTAGGGTGATGGTTGGACCAGATGATCTTGAAGGTCTTTCCCAACCTTAATGATTCTATGATTCTATGACACTGTCTCACAATAATGTCTGAATGTTTGCAGGATTGAATACACAATAAAAAGAGATAGTTAAGCTATAGAGAAAGGTGAGAATTGTTGATGGGCATTTAAACCTCTGGGGAGATGTAAAAGGGAAGTAAAGATGAGCTTGGACAATAGCTGCTGCAGTCTGGATGTTGTAGCAGGTGGGTACATGACAATACTGTGTAATAATGTATTTTTCTAGGGGCACCTGGAGATTTTCTTTTCCCCCACAGTGACAAGCCTTTGTTGGATCTCCTGGCCCCCTGGCTACCCCCCAGATATGTAAGTGTTCTGTGTGGGGGGGATGGGACTGCATCCTCCATGTCTACCACAGGGCTTTCCTCTGGCTGTGTAGAGAGGGCTGTTCACAGACCTGTGCTCCTAGTACTTTTCCTTGGCTTGTGTGCTACATCCTTTTTAGTTCTTTGAACATGCACTTATATTCCCAACATCATTAACTGCTTCATTCAGTCACTTACATTTGTTGGGGCCCATCTACCATGGGAATTCAGGAAATTCAGGTGTGTGTTCTCACTCTTATGTATCTCTTACATCCACTGCCATCAACTGTATTTCTCTATCTCTACTTTCATATATTCTTCTTATACTTTCATATATTTTCTAATACTTTCATATATTCTACCAAAAGAAGACACTATCCAACATTTCTCGGTTTTCAGCACTCTGCAACTCTCTGTCTCTGTGTACTCTGTCAGGTGGAGCACAGTTTTCTGGCAAACCATAGGTGCACAGTTACTGATCTACTTAACTACAGGCATTGCTTTTGGGACTGTTCTCTTACCTTTTCTTGTTATGATTGGTGCCCTACAGTGAAGTACCCAATCTGGTCTAAAAATAGATGCTTGTGAATCCAGCTGAAAGACCTACGACTGTTTTCAAAGAGAGAACAGCAGGACTTTACCCCAAATTATATGCATTTCTGCATTCTCTCAAGTTTTAATTTAAAAACTCCTCTACACATTTTTATTTTTGGTATAGCAATTCCTGACTCTCTGCTTCTTGGAGGCAGGAATGAAAACTGGTATACTCTGAGCATAAGAACTGATGGAAAATGGATTTAATTGAACTTTTTCTCTCAGCTACAACTGCAGGTAGATAAGAACAGAGATAACCCTATTGCCATGACATGACTGGTACAAAGAGATGAGTCTTGGGACCTAAGAACCCTTATTAAAGTATCAGCTCAAAGCCCTACCTCGAAGCCTAGAAAAGTTTGATCAGATGGTCTGAGCAGCCTCCCATTTCCATTCCTACTATATCAACAAACAGGCATAATTAAAAAGTGCATTATTGAAAAGATGATAGGAATACAGAGTAATATGAGAAAAGGCACAATTAATGACTGGTGTCCTCTTTCTCTTGAGACCATCTGCCCATTACCTGACTGCATTTCCTAGAGTCAGAGTCTAGCACATAAATGCCTACAAGCGTGAGCATGTTCTGGTCAGCGTTTGCTCATGGTCCCTGGCAACTATTCCATGCTACTGGACTTGGTAACTGCATCTGATCTACCTTGACTTCAGCAAGGCTTTTGACACTGTCTCCCATAAGATCCTCATAGAGAAGCTCAGGAAATGCAGCCTAGGTGGGTGGACAGTGAAGTAGATTGATAATTGACTGGATGGCAGAGCTCAGAGGGTTGTGATCAGCAGCACTGAGTCTAGTTGGAGGCCTATAGCTAGCGGTGTCCCCCAGGGCTCAGTACTGGGCCCAGTCCTGTTCGACCTATTCATCAACAAACTGGATGATGGAACAGAGTGCACCCCTAGCAAGTTTGCAGATGACACAAAGCCCAGAGGAGTGGCTGATACCCCAGGGGACTGTGCACCATTCAGAGGGACCTCGACAGGCTGGAGAGTTGGGCTGAGAGGAACCTCATGAAGTTCAACAAGGGCAAGTGCAGGGTCCTGCACCTAGGGAGGAATAACCCTAAGCACCATTACAGGCTGGGGGCTGACCTGCTGGACAGCAGCTCCAGCTCATGGTCTAAAATTTTGGGTAGACCTGTGTGGTGCCAGAAGTTGGACTCGATGATCCTCATGGGTCCCTTCCAACTCGGGATGTTCTATGAGAAGCCAAGAGAAGCTCTGCAGAGAGCGACCAGGCAGTCCTGGTGGACAGCAGGCTGACCACAAGTCAGCAATGTGCTCTTGTGGCCAAGAAGGCCAATGGTATCCTGGGGTGCATTTGGAAGAGTGTTGCCAGCTGGTCAAGGGAGGTGATCTTCCCCCTCTACTCGGCCCTGCTGAGGCCACACCTGGAGTATTGTGCCCAGTTCAGGGCCCCCCAGTACCAGAGGGACATAGAATTACTGTAGTAAGTTCAGTGGAGGGTGTCTAAGATGATTAGAGGACTGGAGCACCTGTTGCACAAGGACAGGCTGAGAGAACTGAGCTTGTTTAGCCTGGAGAAGAGGAGACTGAGGGGAGATCTCATTAATGTATATATAAATACCTGAAGGAAGGGTGTTTAGAGGATGAAACCAGTCTCTTTTCAGTTGTGCCCAGCGACAGGATGAGCGGTAACGGGCACAAACTTAAGCACAGGAGGTTCCGGCTCAATATGAGGGGGCACTTCTTTACTGGGAGGGTGAAGGAGCACTACAACAGGTTACCCAGAGAGGTTGTGGAGTCTCCTTCTGTCCTGGTTTCAGGTAGGACAGAGTTAATTTTCCTCCTAGTAGCTGGCAGGGTGCTATGTTTTGGATTAGAATGAGAAGAGCGCTGATAACATGCTGATGTTTTAATTGTTGTAGAGCAGTGCTTACACCAAGCCAAGGACTTTTCAGCTTCTCGCTCTGTCCTGCTAGCGAGCAGGCTAGGGATGCAGCAGGAGCTGGGAGGGGACAGACCCAGGACAGCTGACCCAAACTGGCCAAAGGGGTATTCCATACCATCTGACGTCATGCTGAACAATATATAGGGGTGGCTAGCCGGGGTGGAGGAGGGGGCCGGCTGCTCGGGGATAGGCTGAGCATCGGTCAACGGGTGGTGAGCAATTGCATTGTGCATCACTTATTTCGTACACATTATTACTATTAATATTATTATTATTATTATTATTATTATTACTGTTATTCTTTTCCCTGTCTTAATAAACTGTCTTTATCTCAACTCACAGACTTCACTTTCCCGTTTCTCTCCCCCATCCCGGAGAGGGAGGGGGGAGGGTGAGCGAACGGCTGTGTGGTGTTTGGCTGCCAGCCGGGCTAAACCACAACACCTTCTCTGGAGATATTCAAAACCCCATCTGAATGCCATCCTGTGCAATGTGTTCTAGGTGATCCTGCTCAGCAGGGGGGTTGGACTAGATGATCTTCAAAGGTCCCTTCCAACCTTGGCTGTTCTGTGATTCTGTGGTTAATAATCCTCACAGCCCCTTCAAAGCTACTCTTTAATAACTTTGTAGCTTCCTTTTACATCTTTTCTCAAGCATGACCGCATGCTCTCCTTGTTGTAAAAAAAAGAAACTTCCAAAATGTATGCCTGTATCCCTCCTTTGTCCGGGCTTCCTTCACCCAAAATGGTAATTTATTGCAATATATGAAACAGCTGTTCACTGTGGATGTCTTTTTCTTATGTTTTCATGGCAGATTGCACTGGAGAAAAGATTCCACTGAATTGAACCAAGATGTAATAAATAAAGGAGATTTATTAGTAAAACCTCGGTGCTTCTGATCTGTTTCTGATTTTTTTGTGTGTTCTTACAAACTGTCCTTCATAGTCTCCATTTAAGTAGGATTACGTTTGAGGGTATAACAGTCCTGTAATATTGTTGACTTCATGACATAAAAAACACTATTTCTGCAGAACACGAAGATTTGATAAGTTCAGAGTCCTGGCATAGCCAGACATCACAGAAACTTTATAAAAAGGAATTAAAAAATGTGGCACACAAACAAATAGGTCAGAGTTTGGCAGTTCTCAAACATTAACAGTACATAAAAAGAAAATGCAAACAGGAAACGTTATTATGCTATGCTATTATATTGATGAGGCATCCACATCTCATCTAGGGTGTTCATATGATTACTCCACTAAAAAAGTACACAGCAGAACCGGGAGTGGCCTGTATATAAATTGTACTATGTAAGACAAGACCCTTCTTTTTTGGAAGTGCAAACTTTCCACAGAATACTCTGAAGGTCAAAAGATTAACGAATTAAAAAGATTTTTTTTTTGAAATTTCCTTTAAATTTAGCTGAATTTTTGGAAAATAGGTCCGTTAGAAGCAATTATTCATATTCGCTCAGGTAATAGCTCTAAACCACTATCTATTATTCTCTCTGGACATACTCAGTTCTGGTATCTCCTCTCTTAGACGGGGGATCAGAAGAGCCACTGTGTTCAGGTTTCATACACTTACAGATATAGACTTAACATTGAAATGCAGCAAAAATCTGTGTTTTTTTAATTTTATTTTATTTTCTGATAATTTCTGTAGTTTATTTTGTGCTTTTACTGAGCAGAGAGAGAGGATCACCTCCATTGACCTGTTGGCAACTCTATAGTCCTAAAGCAGCTCAGTATGCTTGGTTTTCTCTTCTGCAAGGGCACCTGGCTGGCTCATGTTGAACTTGTCCACCAGGACTGCCAGGTTCCTCTCTGTAAAACTTGATTCCAGCTGCCTGATCCTCAGCCTGTGCTTAGGCATGTGTTTATTCCTTTTTGGGAGCAGGACCTTGCACTTCCCTTTATTCAAGTTCCAGTCAGACCTTGTCTCCATCCTCCTGTCAGGGTCCCTATCACCCACTGCTCCCAATTTTGCATTTTCAGCAAACTTGCTGAGGGTTCATTCTGTCCCATCATCCTGGTCACTAATAATGATGCTAAATGCTATTGAACCTACATTTCCTGGCCCTGTATTTCCTCTAGAGTGTTGTTTACAGTTTTCTCAGTTGTGTCCAGGCTTCTTGTTAAATTAGGAGGCCCCAAACAAATGCTGGTACCACAGGGATATCACTAGATATCGTGGGACTATCCAGAGTTGATGTTAATGCTTCTTTCATGTTGAACATCAGGATATCACCCTGCCTGCCAATCTAAAACAGCCTCCAGTTAGTTTCCATCTTTACAATGTAATTTTCTACTGTCAGAGAATATCATGTCTTCGAGTGTGTAATAACACAAGTAAAATTTTAAAACAGAAGCCTGTCAGACAGAAGCTTCATTAACTATGACCATTGTGAAAAACCGCTCAGGCGGCAATTCCCCCCTGTGCCCCCGTGCTTTTTTTCCCCAGTGGTATCAGAGACCTGGTTTAAATACTGTTTCAAATAAATTAAAGAGGTATTGAAAATGATCCTAATGTTAACAAAGCCAGGTGTGCATTCTTGGGAAGAATGGATTTCAGAGAATCATTTATATGTTAATGAAGCTAAGTACGTACTCCTGGGAGGGATGAATTCCTTAAGTTTCTTTTGAACTCTCACAGTTGACACTGTGGTGGGACCTGTAGGAGTGGCGTATCCCATCTTTTCTTATCTGGGAGATAGATTGCTAGTTTTTGGTTGAATGGAATGTTCCTTTTGTTAGGATGAACTTCTGAGACCTCTCAAATCTTAAATATTAATATTTTTTTTCCACCACACTGCTCTTTGTGTTCTTAGGATCTTTATCCCTCTCATCTCAGTCTGTGGCATGGCATAATCATGGCTTTCCTCCCTGGAAATATTAAACCTTTATCAACTACTGTCAAATGAATAGTTTAGAGGAGATACATGATATTCTTTACACGGCCATGCAGAGGTGATGGAGAAATTTGTCAAGAATTTTTTTGTCAATTTTGTCAGTGTCAGCATGTCTCACAGTTTTGCTCCAATTTGATTCTGTATACAGACATGATACTTAGCTCCCAGAATGCAATGTGGAGTAAACCAGCTAGTTCTCTCCACCAGGTAGCTATTGCACAATGTGATAACTACTTCACCCCAGGGTCTGTTCCAGTGGGACAATAAAGTTACAGAATAGACTATCACAGCCATTAGTCAGAAAGAAAAAGTGTTCCTACACAAGTGGATGTGATTATGAGCACAAATACAGAATAACATCTGAAATTTACAACAGCAGTGCATTCAACCTTGTGAATCCATATGCCATGTCAAATCAAGATTCAGCTACACAATGTAGAGGGACAGTCCTGAAAGAGCCAACAATGTCTTGATACAAAAAGAAAAACAAGTAGGGTCCTGCAAACAATTAAATTTCTGTGAATCCTGTTTCCATCTCTTATGGCTGGCCTCCACTAGTGCTGGAAGTAAAACACAGAACAGACAAAAAAAGTAGTTGATTGAAAGCTGTCTCTGGATATAGAATATCCTGTACAGCTATGTGGTGTGAGCAAGACACTGGAGTGCTGACATTCTCTGCGTAGGAGTAGGGAATTAGGTATGCTGAAATAGATCCTTCCTGCAAAGATGATCTGTCAGCTGCCTCAGTCTGCCAGCTCCAAAGATACGACTTACCCTCCTCCACGCTGAGGGGGCCAGGAAAAAGAAGTGGTAATTTCAGCAGTTCAGATAAAATAAAATTGAATATCTCAAAATTTTCAGTTTGTGGTATGCCATTACAAGAGCCCCAGAACATAACTCCCCGCTTTTCATGTTGGTAGGGCAGTAACAGTTACATTTCAAGTGGAATAACTGATTTGAACAATGCATTGTTCTGAAAGAAGCATTTACTCATACTCAATACAAGCTCTGTGGTGTTTTATCTTCAGCCAATAGTATCCTGATTTTAAGGTAACACGTTATTTTGTCAGTGAAATGAACTAGAAAACTGCCTACAATTTGTTTATGTGGCTCAAACTAGTGGTATCTTACTAATCTGTGACACCTTCACTTCTTTCAGCCCTTTACACTGATTCAATTAAATTGTCACTTTGGGGGAAAAACAAAACAACAACAAAAACAGAAACAACAAGCGCTCCTTTGTGCAATGGTTGAAACTGCACAGCTCTTCAGACCTGGGAATTCATAGCTGATTGACATGACTGGAGATGTTACACTGCCAAGTGCTATTGTTTCAGTTCTTAGCAGTTTCATGGATGTTGACAATAGAAGAAACTCTGCTACTCTGATTAGGTCATTACAATAGAGATTGCAGCTTTTGTCAAGCAGCAGAGCTCTTGTGCCATGATAAGCTACTGAAATGTATGTTCAGGTCCTCCACATAGGTAAGGAAAGGACACCCGACTACAGTCTTACCTGAAATAGTAATGAGGAGAAAGGCTTTTTTTTCCACCACTAGATCTGATCTCAAGGATTTCAAGGTGTTACTGCTGATTCTATTTACTAAATCAGAAGGGGGGAAAAAGAAGGAAAACGGAAAGAGAATCATAATCCATTAAAGGCTTAAGTAACCTTTTTTCTTCAGATATTTGATTTCAGACAATAGGAAAAGCTGATAGAAGGGGTAAGTTTGAGAGAATAATTTAAAAACACAAGTAAAGACAATAATTGTTTATAATAGCAAAAATAACCATAATGGACCCAGAAAAGTCAGTATTACTGTAATATTTGCAAGAAACCAGCAAAGGTTAATGTAATGTAGTTACAGTGCAATAATGTGTGCAGGCCCTTGTATGCCCATAGTAATACTTTGTGTAAACTGTAAAATTCTCACTGAGGCATTTTGGTGTTTGGTATCTAGCTTATATTAAACTCTCTTTGTTTAATGTATTCAGTTTTTTTTTTTTTCCTTCTCCAGTTTTTCTGATGTTATTGCTGAACTCCTGGAGCTTCCCTCTTGGGCTCTTTGTCCCAGTCTGTAAACTCTGATCCTGTCCTTGACTGGGGTGATCTGGAGATTCTCTACTCTTCCCACAGTCTAAGTGGGACCAGTTCTGAGTGGGTAATGTTAATCATTGCCCATGCTGTATCTTTTCTGGTCTGACTAGCATCTCTGCTTCTAGCAAAACAGTAACTTCTAGTCTTACCCATGCTGTTTACTTATCTGGATTTGGGTCCTGGCCATCTTCCATCTCCATCAGCTTTGATTAAAAGAAAATTGCTTTGCATTGTTATAGTTGGGCAGGATATCTGTAATCAGCTCAGTACACATTACACCACTGCATTACCTAGGTCAATCCATACCAAGTGGTGATTATTCATTGTTAATTGTTTGTCAAGTTTGCCAGGAAGAGAGGAGTTTGAGTTTGAGCCTGAAAGAATGCAGCAACATTTCTCTCTTCATGATCTCAAGATGTATACATAGCAGGTGTCCCAAGACAGGTGGCAGCTCTAACCAACTGCAAGTTGGCACAGCAAAGCAGCATTAGGATTTGTCTCTCTGGTTTGTCTGAACGGATTCTTCTGATGACTTGTCATTACCAGACCAATACCATAACCTATAGCATTTACTTTGATTCAGATTAATCATTTGCCTCATTGCTGCTCATTGTTGTATTCAGTTTTCAAAGTACTGGCCGTCAGTTCTTTCTCGCTCTCTTATTTCCTCCTACTCCAACCATCATGGTGTCCCCTGCTCTCTTTGAACATTAGAATTAGGTTGATATTTTATTTGTGTGAAAATGTTTTCTATCTGGGGGGGGTTGTAAAAGAGATTGTGCCTTCTCTAGTGCTGGCTTGGACTTTGAAATGGGCTGGTGATGTTCTTTCATAACCAGGATGAGGAAAAGACTTCTGGAGGGTGCAGCTGAGGACAGAAGAATTGCTCATTTAATATTTTTATCCAAAAATTTCCACTGCTTTTGGGTACAGCAGGAGACATAAAAAGATTTGAAGAACGTCAGTCAAAAGATTGGCAAATGTGTTAAAGGAACAGATGCCCTCAGAAACAGTGTCTATTCATGCTATATGCATTTGCCCAGACACTTCAGGATAAAAGGGCAGTAACAGGAGTGAGAGAAAGAAAATAAGGAGAGAACACAGCAGCAGCTGGTACTAATTAGTAGTCTGTACAGAAACAGGCACTGGGATTGGAGTGGAGGAGAAAGCTACTGTATGTGAGAAAGTAGCTGCAGTGTTGATTGGTTATCTTTCCAAGGTGTCTCTTCTTCTAGGCAGCCCCTTCAAACTCGACATGATATCTCTCCAGACCATCTTCCATACTATCTCTTCATCTTTTCTCTCTCTCCCTCTAGAAACAGGCCATGGAGAGCTCCCATTAGATACGGACTGTATAAAACCTCCCTTTAGAGATTGTGCACAAAATCATTTGCCTAAAGGTCTTTTAGGATGAGGCCTTATACGTTTTCTTGGGCAGAATAAAAAAAATGGTAGTAAATTCTGGTGGGTGTGATGCCTCTTCAGCCCCATGTACTTAACATCCATTTGTTGTTTTAACTTTCTTCCATTAAATACTGCACAACACATGCTTGAAAACATTATTCTGTTCTGGAAATAGGTTTAGAACAGCCAAATACATTAAATACATTAGCCATATCAGACCTACTTTGTAGCAAGGCAAAAAAAAAAAAAAAAAAAAAAAAAAAGTGGCCTGCTGGCCTGCCCTGTGGAAGTGTGGTCATTTTACTCGGGTGGGCTGCCGAGCTCCACCACAGCCTCTCTTTCTCTCCCCCTCCTCAAAGGGTAGAGGGGAGAAAATACGATGCAAAGGGCTCAAGGGTTGAGATAAGGACGGGGAGATCGCTCAACAATTATTGTAATGGGCAAAACAGACTCAGAGCAGGGAGACTGAGATTTATTGCCTATTAGTAACAAGCTAGAGAAGTGAGAAACAAAGGGAAGAAACCAAAAATGCCTTCCCCCCATCCACCCTCTCCCACCTCCTCCCCCTGAGTGGTGCAGGGGAATGGGGGAGTGGGGGTTGTGGTCAGTCTATAACACTTTGTCTTCGATGCTCCTTCTCGGTCACTCTCTTCCCCTACTCCAACGTGGGGTCCCTCGCTGAACTGATGTGGTGTGGCCAGCAGACAGCAGCTCTTCAAGATGCTCCAGATATGGGTCTATACCACGGGGTCCATCCATCAGGAGCACACTGCTCCAATCTGGGTCCCCCATGGGCAGCAGCTCCTGCCAGGTCACCTGCTCCTGCATGGGCTCCTCTCCACGGGCTACAGCTCCGGCCCAGAATCTGCTCCGATGGGGGTCCTCCACAGGCCACAGCCTCCATCAGTGCAGTTCCGCCTGCTCCACCGTGGTCTCCTCCGTGGGCTGCAGCATGGAAACCCCCGGAGCCAGCAGGCTGGGGGTGGGCAAGTTTTTTTTTTCTTTCCAGCATAGTTTCTTCTTCCCCTCTTCTTGTAAGGAGGGGAAATGAAAGAGCAATTGTGGAGTTCAGCTGCTCAGCAAGGTAAAACCACCACAAGGAGCTGTGCAGATTCACCACAAGCTGCTTGAAAACCCCTTCCTTCTGTCTTTGGCCACCTATTAATTTCGCTTAATTTACTTACTTCTTGCATAGGATGATTCAGTGATCCAACCACTCCCTATCCTCTCTCCTTGTCCTCTCCTGATTTTACAGACCTCATCTTACCCCGTGGCTGTCTCTTCTCAGCCTTGAAGGGCCTGAGGCGGACTAGGCATTTTCAAGTGCTGAAGGACATTTCAGATGCTTGTGCCAGATGACATTGAATGTTCTTTCCAGTGGAAGGGACCCATTCAAGGGTGCTGGAAAATATCTCTCATTCAGACTCATGTGTATGTTGGAGTAGATGAAAAAGTTGCTAGCCTCCCTACTGCACATTAAATGTATGAGGATCTCCTCAAAATGTACTTGCCTATACTGGGGGAACCTGATGGAGCCTGATTTGTCATAAAAATCTCTCAGCTCAGCAATTCCAATACAAACATGCCTCTGAGGACCCCAGCTGAAGTGCCTATTTTTATGCTTATTGATATCACTGTTCCCTGGGGTCAGGTTTCAGAAGAAAGAATCTAATTTTTCGCTGACATTGTAAAATTTGAGGGGGAGGTTAGACATCTCTGAGGAGTAAGTGAAGCATTTGGTTCCACCAGCTGCACAGGGAATATGATCTGGGCCAAGTATAACAACTCTCAATGTATAAATCTCTGGATTTATACATTTGTTTTAGATGTTAGAAGTTAATTTAAAATGATGATTCTATTTACACCCATACACTCAAGGATGCCTACCCTACACCATTTATGGTATTACAATGTTTCTCCTCTGGGTTTGCCATGCCATTGCTGTGCAGTCTGAAGCCTTCTTGGGAGGTAATCTTGGGATGAATGTAAGATGGAATAGTTTTTCTTCAAAGAAATATGGATGCCGTTCATAGAATCATAGAATCATAGAATCATAGACTGTCTTGAGTTGGAAGAGACCCACTAGGATCATCGAGTCCAACTCCTGGCTCCACACAGGACAACCCAAAAATCAAACCATATGTCTGAGAACATTTTTCAAAAACTTCTTGAAGTTTGTCAGGCTCGGTGCTGTGACCACTGCCATCGGGAACCTGTTTCAGTGTCTGACCACTCTCTTGGTGAAGAACCTTTTCGTAACATCCAACCTGAACTGCCCCTGATACAGCTCCATGCTCTTCCCTCAGGTCCTATTGCTGGTCACCAGAGAAAAGCAATCAGTGCCTCCCCTCTGCTCCCCTTTGTGAGGAAGCTGTAGTCCACGATGAGGCCTCCCTTCAGTCTCCTCTTCTCTAGGCTGAACAAGTGACGTCAGCTGCTCCTCATACATCTTACCCTCTAGACCCTTGACCATCTTTGTAGCCCACTCTCTAATAGTTTTAAATCCTCATTATATTGTGGTGCCCAAAACTGTCCGTGGAACTCGAGTTGAAGCTGCACCAGTGCAGAGTATAGTGGGACAATCCCTTCCCTCGACCAGATAGCAATGCTGTGTCTGATGCTCACTAGGATACAACTGGCCCTTTTGGCTTCCAGGGCACATGGTTGACTTATATTCCACTTGCCATCGACCAGAACCCCCAGAACCCTTTCTGCAGAGCTGCTCTCCAGCCTTTCATCGCCCATTCTGTACATATATCCAGGGTTGCCCCATTCCCAGGTGCAAAATCTGGCACCTTCTCTTAGTAAGCTTCATATTGCTGGTGATTGCCCAGCCCTCTTGGGTGTCAAGACCTCTCTGAAAGGCTTCTCTACTCTCAAAAGAGTCAACAGCTTCTCCCAGTGTCATCAGCAAATTTACTTAGTATTCACTGATGTCCTTCATCCATGTAATTTATGAAAACATTAAAGAGAACTGGCTCTAAAATGGAATCCTGTAGAATGCCACTAGTGACTGGCTGGCAGCCTGATGTAACCTCATCTACTATAACCCTTTGAGCCTGACCCATTGTATTATGTATTTGTCTAGCTGTATGATGGACATGATGTCCAGAAGGATACTGTGAGAAACAGTATCAAAAGCTTTGCTGAAATCCAAAAAGATTATATCAACTGGCTTCCCTTGGTCAGATAGGTGGGTGATCTTGTCATAAATAGAAATTAAGTTCATTAAGCAGGACTTTCCATCTGTGTTGGCTATGACCTACTGCTGCATTGTCTTTCAGGTGTTTTTCAGTAACTCCCAGTATAGTCTTCTCCATAATTTTATCAGGTACTGAAGTGAGACAGACAGGCCTGTAACTACTGAGGTCTTCTTTCTTGCCCTTCTTGAAAATTGGAACACCTTTGCCAGTTTCCAGTTGACTGGGACCTCCCCGGATTCCCAAGGTGGTTGAAAAATAATTGAGAAGTCTTGTGATGACATCAGAAAGCTTTTTGTGTTCCTTGGGATGAATCCCATGGGGCTACATAGACTTATATGCATCCAGGTGGAGCATCAAGTCCCACACATGTTGACCATGATCATGTTCACTCTTTTCTTCTGTTTCATCATCTCAGTTCTCACTTATTGCCAAGCAAATGAAACAACATTTGTACCTCTGTATAGTAAGAAAAGAGATCGTTTTGTGCAAGACTGTAAAAGTTTTCCTCTCCTTATTTGATAAAATTGTTATTTTATTTAGAGTGCATGGTTGCTTTTGCACTGGGAGATGGAATCATTTCCTCCTTTGGCAGCAGAAGTGAGACAGTGAAACAGAAAAAGTTTGCGTATATATAGCTGGACTATCACTTCAGAGAGTCATAGAATCACAGAATGGTTAAGGTTGGAAGAGACCTCTGGAGGTTATCTTGTCCAATCCCCTGCTGCTCAAACAGAGCCATCTAGAATAGGTTGCCCAAGACCATGTCTAGACTGCTTTTGAATATCTCCAAGGAGGGAGACCCCACCTCCAGACACCTCTGTCAGTACTGTCACCTGCACAATGAAAAAGTACTTCCTGATGTTCAGATGGAACCTCATGTGTTTCAGCTTGTGGCCATTGTCTCCTTTCCTGTCCCTGGGCACCACTGAAAAGAGCTTGGCTCTGCCCTTTTTGCATTCTCCCTTCAGGTATTTGTAGACATTTATAAGATCATCCCTGACTTCTCCACACTGAACAGTCCCATCTCTCTCAGCTATTCCACATAAGAGAGGTACTCCAGTTCGTTCAACATCTTCATGGCCCTTCAAGGGACTCTCTCCAGTATGTCCATGTCTCTCTTGTAATGGGGAGCCCAGGACTGCCCACAGTACTCCAGGAATGGTGTCACCAGTGCTGAGTAGAGGAGAAAGATCACCTCCCACAACCTGCTGGTAATGCTTTGCCTAATGGAGCCCAGGATACCTTTAGCCTTCTTTGTGGAAAGAGAACATTGCTGGCACATGCTGAAGAGAATTCTCCCTTCAGAGAACTTCATGGAACAATCACTCTAAGACAGCTGAAGTCACTCACCAGTCAGCATGAACTGATAGGCATTGTCAGAGATGGAGAAGATGTGTGGAGGGGCCTCCTGGCGCTTTTTGCCTCGGTAGGCCAACACCACCTCCGGGTTGTACACCGGCAGCCACTTGTAGGCGTTGACGGTGACACAGAAGAGACCCGAGTAGGTCTGTGAGGAAGGGAGACAGCACGTTGGCTTCTGCTCAGCCTGGCACAGCAGGCCTTCCAGCTACCCAAAGGAAGACAGCTGCTGGTACTTATGTAGATCATCCAGGCTGCGTAACGCTCTTTGAGGTTGTACAGCACAGCGGATTCATGGAGGTGGGTCATCATGGCCATGTCCTCGATTTTATCATACTTGGGAGGGCTCATGGAGAAAACCTGATCATCCTTCACGGTCAGAGTCTGCCAATGCAAAGAGAGATCCATGCATGTCAACTAAGAGCCCAGGGTGGAATTAAATGCAGTTTGTTAATCTTTCCTTTTACTCACTTCTCCTGCTTCAGTCTTGACAGTGACCTTTCCTGCTTCTTTGCTCTGGATTGTGCTTTTCACATAGGATTCTTTAGCATGCACCACAAAGACTGATGCCTTGGCATCGAAAGGCTTGTTCTGGGCCTCGATTCTCTCCTTTTCTGACTTTTGGAGGTAGGGAGCCACCTTCCCAAAGGTAACCATCTCAGCATCTGGAGAAGCCATGTCCATACTTCACTGAAAACACCTCAGCAGAAGGCTCTAATGGGGAGAAATAATATGGCACTGAATATTTACATCTTCTGCAAGATTGGAAAAACTTTTATATCCTGTGCCTTGGTTTCTCTTCATACTGTAACAATTGGAATATGTAACATAACCTAACTGAAGACCCTAATATTTATCTTGATTTGGAAAACAAGAGGTTATAATTGATGTAGTCTCAGCCTTCAGACTTCTAGGAGAGCAACATTCAATCACCTTTCATAACTGCAGATTTGGTGCTTTAAGACTCGTGTTCAACTTGGTGCCCACCAAGGCCCCAAGGTTGTTTTCTGCAAAGCTGCTTTCTGGCTATGTACTCCCTGCATGTCTTGGTGCCTGGAATTGTCCCTCCCCAGGTCAGAATCTGGCACATTTCCTTGTTGAACTTCATGAGCTTCCAGTAAGCCATTTTCTCCGGGTTGTCCATCTCTCCAAGGTCCCTCTGGATGGCATCATGACCCTTCAGTGTATCCACTACTCCTCCCAGTTTTATGCTATCTGCAAACCTGCTGAGATGATCTTCCAGATTATTACTAGACATTAAACATATCTGGACCCGTTATTTACTCCTGAGGTACACTGCTAGTTTCTGGCCTCCAACTAGGCTTTGTGCCACTACCCTCTGGGCCATGCCATTCAACCAGTTTTGGTTCATCTCAATGTCTGCCCACCCAGGCCATAAATCAACAACTAATCTACAAGGATCTTATGGGGGACAGTGTAGAAGCCCTCACTGAATTCCAGGTAGACAATATCCACTGCTCTTCCCTCATCCATCAGGCTGGTTATTTCACTGTAGAAACCTATCAGGTTGGTCAAGCATGAACTTGCCTGTTCCCTATCTAATACAACAGGAGGGAGGTCTCCTGTGTGGCAACAGATTTCCTTAGGGAACCAGTATCATCATGTGTCAGGTACGTGAGAAATGGCTGCAGCAGCTTCCTCTGTCTACTCATTCTCCAATATCAGTGTTTTTCACAGGCAATAATTCAGTAAAATTGGGGGGGGGTGGGGGGTGGGGTGGAGGGAGGGAGTTTTATCCCCTATATCTAATTTTTACCATGGAAGATTTCACTTAAGATGAGGAGATAACTGAGAGTTTAGGGGTTAGGATTAAAGGGAGGGTAGGGGCTGGTGACGTTATAGTGGGGGTTCTGTTACAGGTCACCTGACCGGGAAAACCAAGAGGATGAGATCCTCTATAGACAGACAGGAGCAGCCTTATGTTCAGAAGGCTTGGTCTTCATGAGGGATTTCAACCACCTCGATATCTGTTGGACAGACGACACAGCAGGGCATAAGCAATCCAGAAGGTTCCTGAAATGCATTGATGTTAAATTCATTCTCCAAGTGATAGAGGAATCAATGAGGAGAGCTGCTATGCTGAACCTTGTTCTTACCAACAAGGAAGGGCTTGTGAGGAATTCGAAGTTCAAGGGCAGCCTTGTCTGCAGTGACCAAGAGATGGTAAAGTTCAGGATCCTTAGGGCAGCGAGGAGGCCACATAGCAAGCTCATAGCCCTGGACTTCAGGAGAGCAGACTTTGATTTCTTTAGGGTTCTGCTTGGTAGAGTACCATGGGAAAAAGTCCTGGAGGGGAAAGGGGCCCAAGAAATCTGTTTAATATTCAGGGATCAGCTCCTCCAAGCTCAAGATCAATGCATCCCAACAAAGAGGAACTCAGGCAAAAATGCCAGGAGGCCTGCATGGATGAGTAAGGAGCTCATCCATGAGCTTTTGTCCTGGACAAAGTCAAACACAAAAGGAAAGCCTCTAGAGGATGGAAGCAAGGACAGATAACCTGGGAGAGATACAGCAACATTGTCTGAGCAGCCAGGGATCCTGTTAGGAAAGCTTAAGTCCTGATAGAAAGTCTGGGCAGGGACAGCAAGAGCAACAAGAAAGGCTTCTAATAAGCATGCCAATGATAAAAGAAAGACTAGGGAAAATGTGAGCCCTCTGCTGAAGGAGACCTGGCTACCCAGAATATGGAGAAGACTGAGGTACTCAACTACTTTTTTGCCTCAGTCTTCACTACCCACACCACCTAACTCACAGAATCTAAAAGTGAAAACTGAGAGAATGAGGTATCACTCACTGCAAGAAAATATTAGGTTTGAGACCATCTAAGGAACCAGAATGTGCACAAGTTCATGGGACCTCATGAGATAAATCTGAGGGAACTGGAAGATAAAGTTAATCAGCCACTATCTATCATATTTGAGAAGTCATGGCAGTGAGGTGAAGTTCCCAGTGACCGGAAAAGGGAAAACATAACCCTGTTTTTAAAGAGGGAAAAGAGGAAGACCTGGGAAACTACAGGCCAGGCAGTCTCACTTTTGTGCCTGGCACAGAGATCATGATCAAGGAGGATCATAGTTCTCCAGAAACTATGCTAAGGCATGAGGAAAACAGAGGTGACTGGGGAGCCAAAACCACTTCACTAAGGACAAATCATGCCTGAAAAATTTGGTGGTCTTCTCTGATGGGATTACAGCATTGATGGATAAGGGAAGAGCAATTGATGTCATATACCTGGAATTATGCAAAGCATTTGACACCATCCCACAAGAAATCACAGAATCACAGAATCACAGAATTGTAGGGGTTGAAAGGGACCTCCAGAAATCATCAGGTCCAACCCCCCTGCCAAAGCAGGTTCCCTACAGCAAATTGAACAGGTAGGCGTCCAGATGGGTCTTGAATATCTCCAGAGAAAGGGACTCCACAACCTCCCTGAGCAGCCTGTTCCAGTGCTCCATCACCCCCACTGTGAAGAAGTTCTTTCTCATATCAGTGCGGAACTTCCTGTGCTCCATTTTGTGGCCATTGCCACTTGTGCTGTCCCCACAAAACAGTGAAAACAGGTTGGCCACATCCCTCTGTCTCCCACACTTGAGATATTTGTAAACATCTATAATATCCCCTCTCAGTCTTCTTTTCTCAAGGCTGAACAGACTCAGGTCTCTCAGCCATACCTCACAGGGAAGATGCTCCAGGCCCCATATCATCTTTGTGGCTCTCTGCTGGACTCTTTCCAGGAGATTCCTGTCTTTTTTGTACCGGGGAGCCCAGAACTGGATACAGTACTCCAGGTGAGGCCTTACCAGGGCAGAGTAGAGGGGGAGGATCACCTCCCTTGACCTGCTGGCCACACTCCTTTTAATACACGCCAGGATCCCATTGACCTTCATGGCCACAAGGGCACACTGCTGGCTCATGGCCAACCTGTTGTCCACCAGGACCCCCAGGTCCTTCTCCGCAGAGATCCTCTCCAGCAGAGCTCCTCCCCCAGCCTGTACAGACACATGCCTTCCCAGGTGCAGGACTCCACTTGCTTTTGCTTTATATCATTGTTGTACTTGCTTAGGATTCCCTCATCAAGGTCATCGACGAAGATGTTGAACAAGACTGGACCCAGCACTGACCCCTGGGGAACACCACTTGTCACAGGTCTCCAACCAGACTCTGCGCTGCCGATCACCACCCTCTGAGCTCAGCCAATCAGCCAGTTCTCAACCCACCTTACTGTCCATTCATCTATCCCACACTTTCTCAGCTTTGTTATCAGGATGTCGTGGGAGACAGTATCAAAAGCCTTGCTGAAGTCAAGGTAGATGACATCCACTTATCTCCCTCCATCTACCCAGCTGGTGATGTCATCGTGGAAGGCAACGAGGCTGGACGAGCATGATTTCACCTTGGTGAATCCATGCTGACTACTCCTCATAACCTTCTTCTCTTCTAATTGCTTGCAGATGGCATCCAGAACAAGCTGTTCCAACACCTTTCCAGGGACAGAGGTGAGACCGACTGGCCTGTAGTTTCCCAGATCCTCATTCTTGCCCTTTTTGAAGACCGGAGTGACATTGGTTATCTCCAGTCTTCAGGCACCTCTCCTGTTCTCCAAGACCTGTCAAAGATGATAAGAGAGTGGTTTGGTGATCACCTCTTGCAGCTCCCTCAGCACACGTGGATGCATCCCATGAGGGCCCATGGATTTGTGTACATTGATCCCACTCAGATGCTCCCAAACCATTCCCTCCTCAAACAGAGGAGAGTTCTCCATTTCCCAGACTCTTTCTCTTCCCTCCAGGGTCCAGGAGTCCTGGGGGGAAGTGTCTGAAGCAAAGGCTGAAGCAAAGAAGGCATTCAGTATCTCCGCCTTCTCAGAGTCCCCTGTTACCAGGACACCCCCCTTATTCAGCATGGGACCCACATTATCCCTAGTCTTCCTTTTACTGTTTACATCCTTAAAAAAACCCTTCTTATTACCCTTTATCTCCTTTGCCAGATTCATCTCCAGGAGGGCTTTAGCCTTTCTTGTTGCATCCCTGCAGGCCCTGACAACACTCCAATACTCTTCCCAACGACACAGGCCCTTTTTCCACATTTCATAGACCTTCTTCTTCCTTTTGAGCTTGTTGATGAGCTCTTTGCTCATCCACGCAGGTCTCCTGCCCCCTTCCCCGATTTCCTCCTCTTAGGGATGCACTGATCCTGAGCTTGGAAGAAATGCTGTTTAAATGTTGCCCAGCTCTCACAAGCACCCTTGCCTTCTAGCAAACTAGCCCATGAGATACTCCCATGTAGGTCCTGGAAGAGGTCAAAGTTGTCTGGATAGCTGGATGGATAGACCAGTTGGTAGATAAGGAATTGGCTTTAAAGTTGCACTCAAAGAGTTGCCGTCAACAGCTTGATGTCCAAGTAGAGACGAGTGATGAGTGGTGTTCCTCATGGGTTGATACTGGGACTAGTATGATTTAAAGTCTTTGTTGGTGACATGGACAGTGGTACTGAGAGCATGTTTGCCAACAAAAGCAAGCTGTGTTGTGTAGCTGACATGCTGGAGGGAAGGGATGTCATCCAGAGGGACCTTGACAGGCATGAGAGGTGGGCCTGTGCGATCCTCATGAAGTTCAACCAGGCCAAGTGCAAGGTCCTGCATCTGAGCTGGGGCAATCCCAAGCGCAAACACAGGCTGGACAGAGAATGGATTGACAGCAGCGCTGAGGAGAAGGACTTGGGGTGTTGATGGACGAGAACCTCAACGTGAGCCAGCAAAGTGTGCTTGCAGCCCAGAAAACCAACCACGTCCTGGGCTGCATGAAAAGAAGTGTGGTCAGTGGAGGTGATTCTCCCCCTCGGCTCTGCTCTCATAAGACGCTACCTGGAGCACTGCGTTCAGCTCTGGGGCCCCCAGTGCCGGATGGACATGGACATATTAGAACGAGTCCAGAGGAGGGCCATGAGGAGGATGAGAGGGCTGGATCACATCTCTTATGAAGACAGGCTGAGATCTGGGGATTTTCAGTCTGGAGAAGAGAAGGCTCTGGGGAGACCTTACAGTGGCCTTCCAGTACCTAAAGGGGGCTACAGGAAAGCTAGGGAGGGACTCTTTGTCAGGGACTGTAGTGACAGGACAACGGGGAATGGCTTTAAACTGAAAGAGGATTGATTTAGATCAGCTATTAAGAAGAAATTATTTACTGTGAGGGTGCTGAGGCACTGGAACAGGTTGCCCAGAGAAGCAACCTGTGGATGCCCTATCCTTGGCGGTGTTCCATGCCAGGCTGGATAGGGAGGGCTTTGACCAACGTGGTCACATGGGAGCTGTCCCTGCCCGTGGCAGGGGATTGGAACTAGATGGTCTTTAAGATCCCTTCCAACCCAATCCGTTCTATGATTCTGTGATTCTACCTCCTCACCTGCACAAGAAGTCCATCAAGTGAAATTAGCATGTGGCCAGAGACAGAAGGAAAGGATTTTTCAAATGACTCTCTGGCCACTGCCAGAGAGATGCTGCTCTGAGTCCGTCTTTGGGCTGACCCAGAACAGCTTCCACATCCTGACACCACCAGATGGCACACAGCAGTGATGAAGGTAGGTCCTCCTCTGGGCCAGCACCTGGCAAAGAGGCCTTGTCACAGAGAGTTGGAGCATTGGACCCTCATGAGGATCAGGGCCTGCAAACACCGAGCTGCTCCTAACTGCCTGTAGAGGCTCTCATCCTCTTGTTCTTCCTGGTCAGGTGGCCTATAGCAGACACACACTACAATATCACCTTTACCTATCTTCTCTTTAATCCTTACCCATAAGTTCTCAGTTGGCGCTTCACCACAAAGAATGTCATGATACTTACACTGGGCAAGAAAATGTTGATAAGTTCAAAGTTATGTACGTAGGAAAAGCAACTCCATCTTATATAGTGATGGTTAGCGATCAGATATGTGGAGGTTCAATATTAACACTGCATATCATCAATCTCAAGAGAGAGAAAATGGAACTGGGAAATTATAGGGGAGAATGACAAAGCCAATGCTAAGTAAATAATGATTTTCATACAAAGAAAGATTAGATAGATTACCACTATTTGCCTTGTTATGTGGAGAGTGATTACTGACTGTTTCTATTATCAGAAGAACAATGGATGGACAGGGAAATAAGCACTATTAAAGTAAAGAAAATAGTTTTCAAGAATCTCATTTAAACTAAAACTCCCATTGCTAGAGGGCAAGTAAAATTGTTCCTGAACTGATTAAATCAAAAGAAGAAAAATCTAGCAAAATCTCCTGACCACAGTCATCTGTCCTACCATGAATCAGTAAACTCAAGATTTCCAGGATGTTGGAAGATAAAAAAAGGAATGTTAGTTTATACTTATATCTATGTCCAGAGGTGGGATCATGCTTAATGAACACTTAGTTTGGTTCAAAGTGGCTATTCTACCTCATATACTATGCTGTATTATGTTATAACTGAAAGAAGTGAAGCATAGTAATATTTAACAATCTGATTAAGATAAGCAGTGCAGCCAACAGAAAAATACACAGCTCATATCCAAGATCTGTCTCTGGAGAGCTCTACTGAACAAAAGGAGGACAGAACTCATCTGAGCATGAAGCGGGGTGGTAATAACAGAATCATAGAGTGGTTTGGATTGGAAGGGATCTTAAAGATCATCTATTTCCAAACTCCCTTTTGGGGTTTGGCATGGACATCTTCCACTAGATCAGATTGCACAAAGAGCCATCCAAAACTTAAACAGTAATATGGATGGGGCATCCAGAACTTCTGTAGGAAACCTGTTCCAGTGCTTCACAAAGGAAGTTATTACTTTAATATAGATGGAAAATAGAAAAGCTTGAGCTTTTACAGAATCATAGAATCATTAAGGTTGGAAGAGACCTTCACAATCATCTGGTCCAACCATCACCCTACTACCAATGTCACCCACTAAACCATGTCCCTAAGTACAACGTCCAATCTTTCTTTAAACACCCCCAGAGATGGTTATGCCATCATCTCCCTGGGCAACCCGTACCAATGCCTGAATACTCTTTTGGAGAAGAAACGTCTCCTAATTTCCAAACCTCCCCTGGCGCAACTTGAGGCCATTTCTTCTTGTCCTGTCACTAGTTACCTACAAGAAGAGGCTGACTCCCAGCTCCCAACAACTTCATTTCAGGGAGTTGTAGAGAGCAATAACATCTCCCCTAAGCCACCTCTCCTCCAGACTAGACAACCCCAATTCCCTCAGCCAATCCTCATAGGACTTGTGTTCCACGTCCTTCACCAGCTTTGTAGCCCTTCTCTGGACACGTTCCAGAGCCACAATATCGTTCTTGTACTGAGGGGCCCAAAGCTGAACACAGTACTCGAGGTGTGGCCTCACCAGAACTGAGTACAGGGGAGCAGTCACCTCCCTGGTCCTGCTGGCTACACTATTCCTGATACAAGCCAGGATGCCGCTGGCCTTCTTGGCCACCTGGGCACACTGCTGGCTGATGTTCAGGTGAGCACCGACCAACACCCCCAGACCCTTTTCTTCTGCACAGCTTTCAAGCCACTCTCCCCCCAAGCCTGTAGCGTTGCATGGGGTTGTTGTGACCAAAGTGCAGGACCCGGACTTAGCTATGTTGAACCTCACCCCCTTGGCCTCTCTCCATCAATCCAACCTGTCCAGGTCGCTCTGCAGGGCCTTCCTACCCTCTGGCTGATCGACACTTCGCCCCAACCTGGTATTGTCTGCAAACTTACTGAGGTTGCACTCAATTCCCTCATCCAAATCATCAATAAAGATGTTAAAGAGGAGGGGCCCCAACACTGACCCCTGGGGAATACCACTGGTGACCAGTGGCCAGCTGGATTTCACTCCGTTCACCACCACTCTGTGGGCCTGGCTGTTCATTCAGTTTTTAGCCCAGCAAAGAGTGTACCTGTCCAAGCCATGGGCTGCCAGCTTCTTTAGGAGAATACTGTGGGAGACTGTGTCAAAGGCTTTGCTGAAGTCTAGCTAGACTACATCAACAGCTTTTTCCTCATTTACCAGGTGGGTCACCCGGTCATAGAAGGAGATGAGACTGGTCAGGCAGGACTTCCCTTTCATGAACCCATGCTGACTGGACGAGATCCCCAGGCTGTCCGGTACAAGCTGTGTGATTGCATTCAAGATGACCTGTCCCATCACCTTTCCTGGCACCGAGGTCAGGCTGACAGGCTTGTAGTTCCCTGGGTCCTCCTTACGACCCTCCTTATAGATGGGTGTCACATTAGCAAGTCTAAAGTCATCGGGGACCTCTCCATATGACCATGACTGCTGATAGATGATGGAGAGTGGCCCAGCAATAACATCTGCCAACTCCCTCAGCACCCTCAGGTGGACCCCATCTGGCCCCATGGACTTGTGACAGTCCAGGTGGAGCAGCAGGTCTCTAACTGTTTCCACCTGAACTGGGGGGGGTGGGGGGGTGGGGGTGCGGGGAGGAGGGTAGCTCTGCTCCTTGTCCCAGACTTCCGAGTCATGAGGAAGAATACCCCAAAGATAAGTGGTCTGACTAGTAAAGACAGATGTAAAGAAGGCGTTAAGAACCTCAGCCTTTTCCTTATCCTCAGAAGTCATGTTCCTCCCTGCGTCCAGTAAAGAATGGAGATTCTCTTTGACCCTCCTCTTGCCATTAATATGTTTATAAAAACATTTTTTGTTATCCTTGACCATAGTGGCCAGGTTGAGCTCGTGCTGGGCTTTGGCCTTCCTGATTTTTTCTCTGCATATTCTGGCAATTTCCTTGTACTCTCCCTGAGTTGCCTGCCCCTTCTTCCGACAGACATGAACTCTCTTTTTCTCCTGGACACTCAGCAAATGTTCCCTGTTAAGCCGCACCAGTCTTCTTCCCCATCAGCTCATCTTACGGTACACAGGGACAGCCTGATCCTGTGCTTTTAAGACTTCCTTCTTGAGAAGCATCCAGCCTTCCTGGACCCCTCTGTCCTTGAGGACTGACTCCCAAGGGACCCTTCCTACCAGTGTCCTCAACAGTTCAAAGTCTGCCCTGAGGAAGCCCAAGGCAGCAGTTTTACTGATCCTCCTCCTGACTTCACCAAGAATAGAGAACTCTACCATGTCATGGTCACTCTGTCCAAGACAGCTCCCTACCACCACATCTCCCACCAGTCCTCTATTCGTGAACATCAGGTCTAGCGGGGCACCCCCTCTGGTAGGCTCACTAACCAGCTGAGTCAGGAAGCTGTCTTCCACACACTCCAGAAACCTTCTAGACTGCTTCCTCAGGGCTTTATTATATTTCCATCATATGTCTGGGAAGTTAAAATTGCCAATGAGGACAAGCACTGGTGATTGAGCTACTTCCACCAGCTGCTTATAGAATGCCTCATCCGTCTCTTCATCCTGGTTTGGCAGTCTAGAACAGACCACCTGGTTGTCCAACCCTCTGATCCTTATCCACAAGGACTCTACCTTTTCACTCCCAACCCTGATCTCAACAGCACTGGAACACTCTCTAATATAGAGAGCCGTGCCACCGCCCCTCCTTAGCTGCCTGTCCCTTCTGAAGAGCTTGTAGCCATCCATTGCAGTACTCCAGTCATGGGAGTGGTCCCACCACATTTCAGTGATGGCGACAAGGTCCTAGTTTGTCTGCTGCACAATTGCTTTCAGCTCCTCCTGTTTGTTATGCATGCTGAGTTCATTGGTGTAGATGCACTTGAGTCACGCCATCACCCTCACCCTCAACCCTGGAACTGCTCCCCCAGGCTCATCCCTGTTGAGTCTTATTGCCCCTCCACCCCGCTTCATACCTAGTTTAAAGGCCTCTCGATGAGCCCTGCCAGTTCCCAGGCTACAGTCCATTTCCCTCTTTGGGACAGGCAGGACCTATCAGCAGCCATCAGGCCAGACGCTGAATAAAACTCCCCGTGATCAAAAAAAACAAAGTTCCTGCGATGGCACCAGCCTCTCAGCCATGTATTAATCAGCCGGACCTTCCAGGTCCACTCAGTATTCCTCCCTACCACTGAAGGGATAGAGGAAAACACCACCTGTACACCTACTCCATCCAGTAACTGCCCCAGTCCCTTGAAGTCAGTTTTGATAGCCTTCATTTCTTCTTAATAGCTGATCTAAATCAATCCTCTTTCAGTTTAAAGCCATTCCCCGTTGTCCTGTCACTACAGTCCCTGACAAAGAGTCCCTCCCTAGCTTTCCTGTAGCCCCCTTTAGGTACTGGAAGGCCACTGTAAGGTCTCCCCAGAGCCTTCTCTTCTCCAGACTGAAAATCCCCAGATCTCAGCCTGTCTTCATAAGAGATGTGATCCAGCCCTCTCATCCTCCTCATGGCCCTCCTCTGGACTCGTTCTAATATGTCCATGTCCATCCGGCACTGGGGGCCCCAGAGCTGAACGCAGTGCTCCAGGTGGCGTCTTATGAGAGCAGAGCCGAGGGGGAGAATCACCTCCACCGACCACACTTCTTTTCATGCAGCCCAGGACGTGGTTGGTTTTCTGGGCTGCAAGCACACTTTGCTGGCTCACGTTGAGGTTCTCGTCCATCAACACCCCCAAGTCCTTCTCCTCAGCGCTGCTGTCAATCCATTCTCTGTCCAGCCTGTGTTTGCGCTTGGGATTGCCCCAGCTCAGATGCAGGACCTTGCACTTGGCCTGGTTGAACTTCATGAGGATCGCACAGGCCCACCTCTCAAGCCTGTCCTGGTCCCATCTGGGATGCGATCCTCCAGCATGTTGACTGCACCAGGGTCAGAAATGTCCCCCTTGTCTGGTCTGCTTGCAATTCACCTGAACAGAGGTCTCCCATGTAGCATGAGTGTTCTTTATGGAACCAGGATCATCATGTGTTGGGCACATCATGGGTGGGTACCCCTGAGAAATGTCTGCAGCAGCTTCTCAATCCACTCAGTAACTAACATCAAAGATTGTAACAGGCACTAACTCAGCAAAGTTGCCAGGGAGTTTCCTGAGTTTTACCGTGGAAGATTTCACTTAGCTACCTGCCTTCCTTCGACCTTTCTGTTCCCCACAAAATGCTGCATCAATGCTAGAGAAAACAGTATGTGTTCATTGGTCACAGAAGTGTTGCAGAAGAGGGAGTTGTGTTATCAGTAAATTGACAACGTACTGCAGAGGCTGGAGAAGACCTGTCTGGTGACAGTGGACTGTATTTAGCTCAGGGCAAGGTGCTGGGCTTCCATCAGTTCACTCTTGCCTGAGCAGCAGTTCCCTCGTGTCCTCATCTGAGGTGCCCATGTGGCAGTCCTGCCAGAGGCAGTCCTGCAGCAAAGGGCTTGTTAACATGCCCAGGAAACAATCCACACATTGAAAGGCTGATTGGATTGTTTGGGAACAGCCTGTAAACAGTGGATTATCTGCATAACAAGGAAATTTGGCACCTAAAGAGTTTGTCTTCCACATTATGCAAAGCATTCGGGCTGCTTCCAGCACAAGCCAGCCGCTCAGTGTGGTAGGTGTGAGGCATGCACAGAGCTGGTAGTTGAGCCAGAACAGGGTGCAGACTAGATGCTGACACTAACGCGGCTTTGTCTTCTTAGAAGGGAGAAGGGAAGGGAAGAGGTTGGCCCCTAAGACTACCTCTGCTTACAGGAGAAAGTGCTGGAAAGCTGTTTCTTGTATTGTGACTGTCAAATTGCAGGTGACAAGAAAGAGCCCTTTCTAGGCTATATGCAGTTTTGTAAGGGAGTGCAGGTGTGCGTGAGAGCATGTGTGTCTGTGTGGGCAATACACAGGGGTGCCTGCACATGCCCATGAGTTACATGGCAGAGAAGTCATGTGCATACTATGTACAATAAAAATCAAGGTTGTGAAAATCCAGAAAGCTGTGGAACACTTGTCACACCACAGTGTCTTGCAGCATATGCACAGAATGGAGGCAATGCACCACGCCCAGAGGCCACTGCTCAAGAGCCACAGTAGTAGCGTGATTGAGGGTGAATCATGTGCTCCTGTGCCCAAGATGTGCTCTCTTGGTCATGGTACAAAGATGATGTAGATGTTGCTATTGAGTAACCACTCTGAGGAGTCAATACGCTTGCAGGAAGGTCTCCTAGGTGCATAGCTTTGTTCTAGGCTGTCATCCCACTGTGTCACCCACAGAAAATGCAGTTTAGCACTGTGAACCCACACGAGTTGCTGTTTTATGTGTGCCATATAGCACAGGAAGATTTTTGTTTTATTTCCTCTTGTCATTTTGTTACTGACAAGTTTATTTGCTGTTGGTTACTTACATGACACAATTCATTTCTCTTCCCCTTCTCCACACAAGTGTTGGAAATGTGGGTTGTCTATACAGATGTCTGTCAAATTCTGTCTCAATCACCTCTTTTTGCATTTGAAGAGGCTTAGACTGTCTGAGTATGTCCATGTATGTCTTTGTACGGGAGCCATTTTCTATCTGTGATATTACTCAAGACGCTTCTCTGCACCTTTTTGATATCTGGTTACCAAAATTTAATTCAATATTCAAGCACTGAACACATGAAATGTATTATGACAGAATAGTATCTTTGGATTTGTTATCAGTCTCTTTTACAAAAAGTGCAATTTTACCACTTGTGTTGCTAACCTGCCTTTGGGCTGACAATTTCAGAGAACTGTTACTATCAACGTATTTTCTATGAGTAAAATGTTTATTGGAGAAGTACAGTGTTGATTATTTTTTAACTGTTAAATACCACTAATCTAAATTTCAGCTGACTTAGATAATCTTCCACTTACTGTGTCATGACATCCTCTGCAATTTCAGCATCACAAGTAGATCTTGCCATGATTTTATCTTTTGTTTTAATCTATTTTTCCATTTATGTATATGTTGAACTGTACAGGTTATAATTTATATACCTATGAGACTCTGCTGGTGGCTTCCTTCCATTGGTCAGCTAAGCACCTTTTTCCATGTTTCATGTCCTGTCTTTTTATAGACAAGGTAAGTTTTTTGTTTTTGTTTTTGTTTTTTCATTTGTTGCAATTTTTGCCAATGTAATGTGGGAGCATACACATACTTTTCAAAATCTCATCACACTGCACTGCCTGATCATTTTTACCAATGTCCCTGTTGATTCTCTTGAAGTCAACCATACTGTGAAACGTGACTTTCAAATTGAGTTCTGTTCTTATTATGGTGTCTACTGATGTGTCTTATGTGGATGACAGACTTTTTCCCGCTCTATTCTGCGCTGGTGCGGCCTCACCTTGAGTACTGTGTGCAGTTCTGGGCACCACAGTACAAAAAGGATGTGAAACTGTTGGAGAGTGAAAATGGTGAAGGGCCTAGAGGGGAAGATGTATGAGGAGCGGCTGAGGTCACTTGGCCTGTTCAGCCTGGAAAAGAGGAGGCTGAGGGGAGACCTCATCACGGTCTACAACTTCCTCATGAGGAGGAGTGGAGGGGCAGGCGTCAATCTATTCTCCATAATCACCAGTGATAGGACCTGCGGGAATGGTGTCAAGCTGAGGCAGGGGAGGTTTAGGCTGGACATCAGGAAAAGGTTCTTAACCGAAAGCGTGGTTGCACACTGGAACAGGCTCCCCAGGGAAGTGGTCACTGCACCAAGCCTGTCTGAATTTAAGAAGCTTTGGGACTGTGCACTTAGTCACATGGTCTAAAATTTTGGGTAGACCTGTGCAGTGCCAGGAGTTGGACTTAATGATCCTTATGGGTCCCTTCCAACTCGGGATATTCTGTGATTCTATGATTCTATTTCCCCACAATCAGGAAAGTTTTAAAAGTCTAATATCACAGGTGCAACATTTTATTCCCTTGGCACTAAGCATGACTTAAAGAGCATTTCTACAACCATTAAATTTGAATTTTAAAAAATAGTCCTTTATATTTTAAAAATATAAAATTTGCTGCAGCAGATGAATTACTGTTCAATATATTATTTACTACCACAACATGAAGTATACAGTAAATTCCTTAGATTGACAGCATTTCTCAGATTTTTTCTCTATCAATAGATGTCCTTTCTGGAAACTTCTTCCCTTCTGAAGTAAAAAAACACAAACAATTAAATTAGCTTTTCTGCAACACCCTTTTTTTCTTTTAGTGCTCAGAAAATGTTTATTCTAGACGTATGTTAAGACCAAACCATTTGGATCATCTTTTAGAACCTTTACTCAAATTGGAACAAATTAATCCCAGTGATGCCAATTAATGGGATCACTCTCCAATATTAAGTTGTGTCACTTTCAAAGAAAGTGCTGTAAGTGTTTGGTAAGTGACAAAGAAATTGTCAGAAGTGTTGTGGCAAACACTATAGCACACGTGCAGACATATCCACTATGTAATAATCTACATTAAAAAGCTCACAGAGAACATAGACAAACATAGCAACACTCCCATTTTAAGTTATTTTTTTTTACTTCTTGTTTATATGATACACCACTTTATTCAAAAATATTCCCCTTCAGATTTACAGTTTGCAAGTGTTTTTGTCCACAATGCTTTTGATATGAGCAGGGTATGCTGGAGGGATCAGGACCTCCTGTGGACCTCTGATGAACCAGCTAACAGGGAATACCCAAATTCTGCTGTAACAGCATTTCTGCTGCCCTCTGTGTAAAATGAGAGCTCCTGGGAACGTTAACAGAAGCCAAAAAGAAATGCCAGTGCACTAAGTTTCTAGAGCAAAACTTTTCTTCCCTACAATTCTGCTAAGATGCAACTGAGCACTGGACCACAGCAAGGTCCAGGTAAGGACATTCTTTCTGTATAGAAACTAATAAGCATTAGGTCAGAATAAGTTTAACTGTGTGAGTCTTTTTGTGTTTCTTGCAGGCTGTGTGCCATACTTTGGCTGGCACGATGTGTTATCTGGTTAGGAAATGTGCTTTATAGATCTGATCTGGCATTCTTAACAGAGAATACCATGCTGATGCAGAAGAAAAAGTGGGAAACGTGAACTGAACTCTGTAAGAAATTTGCTAATTAACGTAACTAATGGGACACTTGAACACATTGTCTGGGATGAAAAGCAGTTCAGAATGTTTGTTCAATGGGCTATAACAGATGCTTGTTAAAATCTGTGGAGCTAGACCATAAGCCCCAAGACACCGCTGTACATGAAGTTTCTTTTTTGGTTTATTTTATTTTTTTTCAATGTATTATTATTATTTATTTATTTGTATTTATTTTTGTATTTGTGTGGTATGAGCAGCTAGCTTTTCCTCCCCTCAAGTTCTGTCCTATTCTTAGCGTTTGGTATACCTGTGATCTAGCTTCAATTCAAAGAAATCAAAGTGGTTAGTTCTCCGGGGATGAAATGTTGGAAGGGCCATTTTTGTAAAGTTTATGACATCCTTTTTCAGTGTGGATTCTGAGCAGCTACCTGAAAAGCTATGGTGACAGATAATCTGCAGTAAAGGGGAAGGAGGCAATTCATTGAGCATTGGATAGGAAAGTAAAAACCATGACTTGGAATATCAGGATAAGCAATTCTTGATAGTGCATCAGAGTTAGCTCATTATTTAAACTCCTCCTACCACCACATCAAATCTGAAAGAATGACATCTGAGAAGTGTTTTAGGTAAGATGAGAGTGATAAAAAGGATACTTTTCCACCATGCACTGGAGATCCAGTTACACAGAAGTTGATAGGGTAGAAAGTTTGAGAAGGCAATGTACAGAAGATGCTATCTTGGAAATGTCTGAGATGTTGAAGAGTGAAACAAAAGAAGACAGAAATCAGTGTCCATTCAATATCAGAAATAGCAAACAACCAGCTTTTAAGAAGAGAGTAAAAAAGATTATAAGGTATGATTCACCTACAGGGTTGTAATGAATGGCTCAATGTCCAAATGGAAACCAGTAGCAAATTGCATCCCATACTGGGGTTGATATTATTCAACATCTTTATTAATGATATAGATGATAGACTGAAGTGTACCCTCAGCAAATTTGCAGATGACACCAAACAGCATGGTGCAGTTAATACACCAGAGGGAAGGCATTTTTCCAGCATGTCCAGGTCCCATCCAGAGGGACCTGAACAAGAAGGAAAAATGGGTCCAGGTGAACCTCATGGAGTACGGCAAGGACAAGTACAAGGTCCTCCACTTGAGTCACAGTAATCCCTGATATCATTACAGTTTGGATGCCAGTTTGATTGGTGGCAGCCCTATAGAGAAGGACTTGGGGTTACTGGTGGATGAAAAACTAGGCATGAGCCATCAGTGTGTACTTGCAGCCCAGAAAGCCAACCGTGTCTTGGGCTACATAAACAGAAGTGTTGCTGGCAAGTCAAGGGAGGTGATTCTCCCCCTCTGCTTCACCTTCATGAGACCCCACCTGAAGTACAGTGTCCAACTCTGGGGTCCTCAGCATAAGAAACACATTGGCTTATTACAACAAGTCCAGAGGAGTGTCACAAAAACTATGCAAGGGCTGGAGCACCTCACCTATGAAGAGAGGATGAGAGAGATAGGTTTGTCTAGATTAGTGAAGGGTCTGCGGAGATCTTATCACAGCCTTTCAATACTCAGAGGGAGCTTACATGAAAGGTGGTGAAAAACCTTTTACCAAGGCCTGTAGTGATAAGTCAAGGGGTTTCAAACTGAAAGAGGCTATATTTAGATTAGTGATCAGAAAGATATTTTTTACGACAAGGCTAGGCACAAGTGGCTAGGCACTGGAACATGTTCCCAAAAGACATTGTGGATACCCCATGCTTATGAGGTTTAAAGCCAGGTTGAATGGGCAACCTGATCTAGTATAAGGTGTTCCCACTCCTGGCAAGGGGGTTGGACTAGATGATCTCTAAATATCCTTTTCAGCCCCCAAAATTCTATGATTCTATGAATCTATGATGCTACATTTCTATTATTCTATTATTCTACAGTAGAAGCTTAGAGATGTATGCATGGAAGTATTTTAGCTTCATTTTCAAGCCTGACTCTTGATGGTGTAAATGGAAATTTTGCAGACATTGAATCTTATATATCAAGCTTCTGTATGAAAACAAATCTCAAAAATGGGAATGCTTTTCTTGTTGCCCCACCCACAGCATTGCAATTGTTAACCGGGTTAGAGTATAGTTGCCCTGCAGGATTTATTTATGCCAATGATGTGGCCAGTCTGGAGATGTAACTTACCTCACGGTTCTTTACTTCGTAGAGGTTTGAGGTTTTTATGAAGGTCAAGTTCACACTAACTGTATCTCAAAGAGTTACCTGTTGGACTCGATGATCCTTATGGGTCCCTTCCAACTCAGCATATTCTATGATTCTATGATTCTGTTTATAAAATAATATCTCATGAAGGCCCAGCATGCCCTTAGTCTATCCCAGGTGCATACCACACCATACCTGGCCTCCCAGTTCTTCAGCAGTACCTCTGCTTTACAAAGTGCAGCTACCTTTTGCTGTTTTCAGTTTGTTTCTTTTGGCACCATGGCTCACAAGGACTTGGGGTGTGAGGAGGCACCAGACACAGCTTGCCTGTCTGCCCTTCTTGAACTGACAGGACAAAGCAGCAATTCAGAAGCCAGATCTGTTTCCAAAGGCACTTTTTCCTGTGTTTAGTGAGGCAGCTTTTCAGGTAGTCAGGAAATGTGCATGAAATGAGTGGAGAGACAGTGGGTGGATCTGCCTTCCTATGTATGGCTGGTAAAGATATGCTGCCCTGAGTCCCTGAATTCTGACCACACCTTTGCCCGCTGAAGCCACTATTCTCCAGTTAGGAACAGCAGCTACCTACACAGTGAGCCAACTACTTGAAGAGTGCCAAAGTTGTAATTAGCAAATGCTTGCAAAGGTGATTAAAAGCCGCGGACTCAAAAAACATGGTCTGGTAACAACAGCTAGATGAAGTTTATTTGATTGTTTTCTTCCTTTCTTCCTTTCTCATTTTTCTTTTCTTTTTCTTTTTCTTTCTTTCTTTCTTTCTTTCTTTCTTTCTTTCTTTCTTTCTTTCTTTCTTTCTTTCTTTCTCTTCCTTCCTTCCTTCCTTCCTTTCCTTCTTTCTTTCTCTAATTTTTCTTTCCCTCTCTTTCCCTCTCTTTCCCTCTCTTTTCTTTTCTTTTCTTTTCTTTTCTTTTCTTTTCTTTTCTTTTCTTTTCTTTTCTTTTCTTTTCTTTTCTTTTCTTTTCTTTTCTTTTCTTTTCTTTTCTTTCCTTTCCTTTCCTTTCCTTTCCTTTCCTTTCCTTTCCTTTCCTTTCCTTTCCTTTCCTTTCCTTTCCTTTCCTTTCCTTTCCTTTTCTTTTCTTTTTTCTTTTCTTTTCTTTTTTCCTTTCCTTTCCCTTTCTTTTTCCCTTTCTTTTTCCCTTTCCCTTTCCCTTTCCCTTTCCCTTTCCCTTTCCCTTTCCCTTTCCCTTTCCCTTTCCCTTTCCCTTTCCCTTTCCCTTTCCCTTTCCCTTTCCCTTTCCCTTTCCCTTTCCCTTTCCCTTTCCCTTTCCCTTTCCCTTTCCCTTTCCCTTTCCCTTTCCCTTCCCTTCCCTTCCCTTCCCTTCCCTTCCCTTCCCTTCCCTTCCCTTCCCTTCCTTTCCCTCCCCTCCCCCTCCCCCTCCCCTTTCCCTCCCCTTTCCCTTTCCCTTCCCTTCCCTTCCCTTCCCTTCCCTTCCCTTCCCTTCCCTTCCCTTCCCTTCCCTTCCCTTCCCTTCCCTTCCCTTCCCTTCCCTTCCCTTCCCTTCCCTTCCCTTCCCTTCCCTTCCCTTCCCTTCCCTTCCCTTCCCTTCCCTTCCCTTCCCTTCCCTTCCCTTCCCTTCCCTTCCCTTCCCTTCCCTTCCCTTCCCTTCCCTTCCCTTCCCTTCCTTTCCCTCCCCTCCCCCTCCCCCTCCCCTTCCCCTTCCCCTTCCCCTTCCCCTTCCCCTTCCCCTTCCCCTTCCCCTTCCCCTTCCCCTTCCCCTTCCCCTTCCCCTTCCCCTTCCCCTTCCCCTTCCCCTTCCCTTTCCCCATCCCCAACCCTTCCCCTTCCCCTTCCCCTTCCCCTTCCCCAACCCTTCCCCAACCCTTCCCCTTCCCCTTCCCCTTCCCCAACCCTTCCCAATATGCCAATTATGCCTTCCCAATGCCAATTATGGACCCATGTTTTTCCCAAGATTATTTACCTTTGCATCAGCACTTATCATCAGGTCACAGGCAACCTGACTCCAGAAATAGTGTGTCAATGCAAAATGACTCCTGTCCTCCATGTATGGCAGCAAATCACAAATTTTCCTTACCCACCCATTAATATTCCACTCTGATTCCAAGAAGTCTCTGCTTCTCCTTTCTGGATTGCTTGGTGGTAAGGGCAGGCCAGCCCCATGCAATGTGTGGGACTTCCCTTCATTTCCCACATGTTCAGCTTGAAGCAGATAACTGGACTGAGATGTCATAATTCAAGGAAACTGTAATGTTACCTCTCATCAACTGAGTGTTTAGGAACAAATTCTCAAAACATGATTACTTACAGGTAAGAGAGAAGCCCTAACATTTTCAATGGCTTCATGATTCTTTCACAGTTGGGCCAGGAAATTTGTTTTGGATGGTGATTTTAATATTGTCCAAGGTGAAGAGGGATTTTATGCATCAAAATATGGTCCCAAAGTCATTGTGGTATTTGCTAGTCAGTCAGCAGGTTGAAAAAGATACCCACGCAGCTAGAAATGCATCTGCATATTTAACTGATCCACATTTGCAAAAGACTGACTTCAGAATCAAGCTTTTTGTTTGTTTGTTTGCCTGTTTTATCATTTAAAAAAAAAAAAAAAAAGCCAAGACTAAACCAAGCCTCCAAGTGAGCAGTCTGATGTTCCCTGTGCATCATGCCCAGGATCTTCTTGATTGCTAACCAGTACGGCCCTTTTGTGCTTTGCTGTTTTGTGATCTTTGCCATTCACAAGGTGAATGAGCTGAACCTTGCTCATCACGAGCTGAACCTTGCAGAAATATTATTTTGGCTAACATCAAAAGGAAAATATTTCCATAGCATTAGCAACATGAAAAGGAATTGGCTAGAGTTCAGAGAAACTGTAGTACAGAAGTTCTTTTGCTTCTCTTCAAAGTGTAGGAAAAAAAAAGTTTTTATCTGGAAAGAAAGACTCTCACCTATTTATCAGGAGCATGCTGGGGGAAGGGAGAGTGGAGAGGGGTTGTTTCCCTTCTTTGGTGCCTAGATGTCACTGGCAT
The DNA here is from genome assembly GCF_013377495.2 of Cygnus atratus. Lineage (NCBI taxonomy): Eukaryota > Metazoa > Chordata > Aves > Anseriformes > Anatidae > Cygnus > Cygnus atratus. The sequence continues at coordinate 438,217 of NC_066379.1, forward strand.
TGATGCAACTTTCACAGTTTCACACATAAAGATGCTGTCTCTCAAGAGAAGCCTTACAATGACATAGGAGTCAACACAGGGTGTCATGTTTTCCTTCAATATATTTAGCTGCTGCCTAGCGAAGTACATCCATATTTGGTTATATATAACACTGGGGACTCCTTGGGTCCAAACCTCAGCACACTTAGAGAAGGAGAACCTCCTAATCCTGAATGCAGGTGCTGCAAGCACATTGACAGCTGCAGGCAGTGCAAAAGGCTTCCCTCCTACTCTCTCTTCTGCACCTCCCCTCCAAAAATTCCAGTTCCCTTCCCCAGCACCTTCACAGGTCCTTGAAGTACTTTGTGGAAACATGGCATTGCAGAGCTAGCCAGGAATTCAAGAGATGCATAAATCTCCCTGCATTGGGAGGGAGTCAAGTCTTCTTTTTTACCATTTCTGATACTGTAGGATGTGCCCTTAGCAGTGATGCACCACAGCCCAGTGCTGCCAGGATGGCTATTATGTACTTTAAGCCGCTCTGCTGCTTTCCCTGCAGATAACAGACCGTCATCTTTTGTAAACTTCCAGGCCAGCACACTTTATCTTTGTGACTTGTTTCTTCTCTGTCCACCCAGGATTCTCGTAGTATCTACATTCCAACTCATTAATTGCTGCAGGAGTCAGACTGCTAGGACACCGTGGTATTATTATATTTGGAGTTTTCCTCCACACAGTGCTAGACTGGGAGACTTCTTTAATGCAGTAATGTGCCCACAGTTATTCTGATGTGAAGTCTTATCTTAAAAAAAAGTTCTTGTAGCTCTTTTTATGTATAGCTCTATTTATGTGTAGCTCCATATCATTCCTCATCACAAAAGTTTAATATGGTTTTATGTTAAAATTTCAGTACTAGGAAGCACTCTAAAGTACTGCAGCAGTTACTAGGTTGTTATCTCGGCTGTATGTGTTATGTTGCCTAGGATTTTATCCCCTAGTGTGTCCTCTTTTTCTCATTTACTTCTACCAATCTGTTCCCATTTAATTTACAATAAGAGCAGTCTGTCTTAATATTGTCCTCATAGTCTGTCTTAATATTGACCTCATCGATGTGTATAAATATCTGAGGGGAGGCTGTCGAGAGGATGGAGCTGACCTCTTTTCAGTTGTGCCCAGTGACTCGACGAGAGGCAACGGGCACAAACTGAAGCACAGGAGGTTCCGGTTCAATAAGAGGGGACACTTCTTTACAGGGAGGGTGACAGAGCACTACAACAGGTTGTGCAGAGGATGTGCAGTCTCCTTTTCTGGAGATATTCAAAACCCACCTGGATACCATCCTGTGCAATGTGTTCTAGGTGATTCTGCTTGGGAGGGAGGTTGGACTAGGCGATCCTCAGAGGTCCCTTCCAATCCCGCCCATTCTATGATTCTGTGACTGTCTCGTCTGTCCAATAGAGAAAGTAAGGAACAGCAATGTCATCTTATCCAAAGACATAATTTATTCTGTTTTAGAACTAGTTGTTAAAAATGTCACTCCAAAAAAAATAATCTGTTTAATAGATCTTGCCTGCTATATTTGACTTTGCTTGTTAACAAAAGGCCACTCTTTAGAGTGCGTGGTCTTCATCTGCCTCATTCTGAAAAAGCAGCACCTCAGTCCTTGCATAAATTCCTTCATGAGGACTCAGAGCCACACAGATGGCCTTTGGGCTTGGCTCTAAATCCAGGTTGCCAAAGTGAGAATGGACCAGCACGGACAGCCTGTATACTGCACCCATTTGGAGAGAGGTCCTCGATGCAGAAACATTTTTGCTGTGCGAGGACAGACAAGGTACTCCTGCCTCTGTCCTAATCCTCTTCTGTTGCCAGTGTGGAAAGTGAGTTAGTGTTAATCCCAACTCAGTAATATAAAAGAATACAGTGGAGAAACACTGGGGATGGGATTAAGAAAGCTCTATTGGTGTCCAAGTATAAAAATGAAATAAAATGATTCATTTGAAAATGCTCCAAACTTATGTAACTTATGTATTGAATTATAACAAACAAAACCACTGCTTCTGCTGTGTATGCAAAGGAACATGTAGTGTTTATTCTCTAGACACTGAGATGGTTGCAACGATTATTTATAAAAGGCTTCCTTATATAATGACAATCCCTGTGACAGAGGGTTCACATTTTGTGCATCCCTCAGGCCACTTTGCTGCCACGTGATATCCTCACTCTTCCTCTTCTATCTTCTTGCCATGAAACTCCCGGCTCTTTGCTCGGAGCTTGTTGACCTGCGACTCTGCAATGTCGGCCCGCTCCTCGGCTTCTTCCAGCTCGTGCTGGATCTTGCGGAATTTGGAGAGGTTGACATTGGACAGCTCCTCCTGTGTGGGGAGAGGGAGTTGGTGGTGAGGAGCCTGGGGCAGGGGCTTCACTCCTCATGCGCCTGGGCCTTGAGGGGCTGTGGTGATTGCCCGCAGAAAGCATAGACCTCCTGTCTCCGACCTACCACTGCTGACCCAGAACCCTCTCAAAGAGCTCCTCATCCTCCCTCATTCAGGACCTCACTGTGACAAACTGCACCAGTACACTGTTGCTCTTGAGGAGCTGTTTCATCACTTGGTCTTTGCATCTGTGTACTTGCTCAATTGTGCTTAGGTATCAGGGTGGTTTATCTAGATGACAAAGATCCTGAAACCCTCAGTCACTGACCAATGGTATTTTCAAAATTATTAATGTCCTCAGCATTTGTGTGACACCCACAGAAAGCAACTCTTGCCCATTTTCCAAGCAGTACTTACAGCCTCCTCAGCTTGCCTCTTGTAGGATTTCACCTTCATCTGCAGCTTGTCCACCAGATCCTGGAGCCTGAGGATGTTCTTCCGGTCTTCCTCAGACTAGAGTGGTTGGTAAGCAGGAAAGAGAGAGAGTTGGTTTTGCCAACACATGAAGTTAATTTCCGTTGGGGGCGATGTGCTGTGTGGAGGCTGTGGCAGCATAAAGAGCCTTCTACCTTACCTGGTAGGTCAGCTCCTTCACCCTCCTCTCGTACTTGCGCACACCCTTCACAGCTTCAGCGCTGCGCTTCTGCTCAGCATCTACCTCCCCTTCCAGCTCCCGCACCTGCAATGAGAAGCCCATCTTTGGAGCTTCCCCGGTACATCTCCTAGGGACATGCTCACTTGTGCACAAATACCAGCCCCACGCACCCTGGCCTCCAGCTTCTGGATTTGCTTCTTGCCTCCCTTCAGGGCCAGCTGCTCAGCCTCATCCAGACGAAGCTGCAGGTCCTTCACTGTCTGGTCCAGGTTCTTCTTCATTCTTTCCAGGTGAGCACTGGTGTCCTGCTCCTTCTTCAGCTCTTCTGCCATCATGGATGCCTAGAAAAGCAAAACAATCAAAGGCATTTTTTGACTGGAGACATTTTGGGGGAGAATGCACCCACCATCAGCAGTGAAAGGAGCCCCCAGCTCACATCTGTGATGGCCTTCTTGGCCTTCTCTTCAGCATTGCGGGCTTCCTGGATGGCATCCTCCATCTCACTCTGAATTTGGGTGATGTCTGTTTCCAGCTTCTTCTTGGTGTTGATCAGGCTCGTGTTCTGTCAAAGAAGGAAAATGTTTTCTCCAGTTCATTGCAAAACAGAACACTTAGTTTAAGAACTATACTATTTAAATTTTAAGTTATAATCTCTGTAGCTAATATTAGCACCTTCCTTCAAATGTTATCAGGTCATATACAGCTAGACAACAGAGAGAAGCACTCCTGAATTCTAAGGCAATCCTACTCGCTTAGCTATAATCCCATTCTTTGTATAAGGGTAGTAACTGTGATTTAGGCTAAGATATAATCCCTTAATAGAAGGGTCTACGATTTAAGAACTTACACATGAAAAATCAGGAAAGAAAAACAAATGATGGATCATAAGATTTTGAAATGGGACAGTCTTAATGAGACAGTGAAAATGATGATCAAGGCACCTCTTGTTATGAGAAAAAAGAATTCCAATTCTTTTTCCTACAGAATATCTACTTAACACTAAAGAACAGCTTAGGACAACTAATGTATCTCTTTACACAGTATTTACACAGTATTTTCCATCAATGCCTATTTATGGTATTTTCATCCAAGAATCTAACCTGAGTGTGGAGGAGCTGAACTCTCTCACTTGCATCCATCAATTCCTGCTCAGCCACTTTCCTTGACCGCTCCGTCTGCTCCAGGGCTGCCCGCAGCTCCTCAATCTCAGCCTGCAAGAGGTTTGCTCTGCGCTCCACCATGGCCACCTGCTCCTTCAGGTCTTCCTGTGTCCTGAGAGCATCATCCAAGTGTATCTGGGTATCCTGTATGAGAGAAAAGAAAAATAAGGTGGCACAGCACTGTTGGACAATGGCAATTACTGCCATTCTATAATAATTTAGATATATAACTATTATGTCAACATTATCTCCTATGAAGTAAGGTTGAGAGTTGGGGCTGTTCAACCCAAAGAAGAGAAGGCTCTAGGGAGACTTTATAGAAGCTTTTCAATACTTAAAGGAGGCTTATAAAAAAGATGGACAGAACTTTTGCTTAGTCAGATAATGACAGAACAAAGGGGAATGTTTTTAAACCAAAAGAGGGGAGATTTAGATTAGATGTTAGGAAGAAATTCTTCACTCAGAGAGTGGTGAGGTATTGGAATAGGTTGCCCATAGAAGTTGTGGATGCCCCATCCCTGGAGGTGTTCAAGACGAGGTTGGATGAGGCCCTGGGAGACATGATCTAGTGGGTGGCATACCTGACTATGGCAGGGAGGTTGGAACTAGTTGATCTTTAAGGTTCCTTCCAACCCATTCTATGATTCCATAATAATGTCACGCAAGATAGCTGCATTCACATAATTAACTTTACATACTTTGAGAACTCCTTGTGTCTTTGCTGTGACTTGACTATCAGCTGGGCTAGCAGCGTGCTGGAGCTTGCCACCACAATGTCTCATAACCACTGTCATACCACCCCCAGGCTTGTCTGTCAAGCCTGGTTTTGTCCCTTTACCCCTTCAAGTCTAGTTTAAAGCCCTATCAATGAGCCCTGCTAAATCCTGACCAAAGGTCCTTTTCCAAAAGCTTGGAGCCCAGGTATTGATTTGCTGGCTGTTCCTGTTCTTTGCCTCATTATTCCCTGCCTCTGGAGGGATAGAGGAAAATACCACCTGTGCTCCTGATCTTTAACCTCCTTAACAAGTTTTCCTAAGACCCTGAAGTCTCTTTTGATTTCCTTCAGACTTCTTCTTGGAGCTTCATCACTGCCTACCTACCTATTTTCACATAGGTGTAGAACTAATACTGTACCAGATATTTTTTAGCAATGTCAGAAAGAGGTGAGCACGTTTGGTTTTGCCATACCTTGAGCACTCCCTGTGTGTTTCTCAGGTTCTTTTGTGCCTCTGCAGCCACACGGTTGGCATGGCTCAGCTGGATCTCCATTTCATTCAGGTCTCCCTCCATCTTCTTCTTCAGCCGCAGGGCTTCATTCCTGCTCCTGATCTCAGCATCCAGGGTGCTTTGCATGGACTCCACAATTCTGAGGTGATTTCTCTTCAGCTGGTCAATTTCCTCATCTTTCTCTGCTATCTTCCTGTCAATCTCAGACTTGACCTGGTTGAGCTCCAGCTGGAGGCGCAGGATTTTCCCCTCTTCATGTTCTAGAGAGGCCTGAATAACAAAGAAACAGGATTTTAAAATCCTTTTAAAATGCTTCTTCCTACAGTTATCTTCCAAATTATGTCTTATAAAAGAAAAGGAAAGGGACTACTTTACTGTGGATGATGTACATACTGAGGCTAGACCTCCAGACCCAGTAGAAACAAAGAAATGACATTTGTTTGAAAGTCCCAAGCTTTTATCATTCACACTGTTCCAAAGTACTCCACTCTGGAAATTAATGTTTATGGGCATGTACCTCAGCTTCCTCCAAGGCAGCCTGGATTTCAGATTTCTCCTGCTCAATCTGCTTCTTGACTTTCTCCAGCTCGTGGATCGCCTTTCCTCCCTCTGCAATCTGCTCCGTGAGGTCAGAAATCTCCTCTGTAAGGAAGGGTGAAAAAAGGCATGGTCAGACATAGGGCATAAAGGAAGGAAAAGACCATACCAGCCACACCAACATGACAGGTACCTTTGCAGACCTGTGGGCAAGAACCTTTGTGGAGTGGAGGACAGGCTGGCTTGTGGGAAAGCCTGGCCAGCAGCAGAGGGCTAGGGACTTACGCTGCAAGTTCTTGTTCTCACGCTTCAGCGTTTCCAGGTGGTCCAGGGACTCCTCATAGGCATTCTTCATCTTAAACAGTTCCGTGCTGAGAGAGCGAGACTCCTTCTGGGAAGCTTCCAGCTCAGCCTGTGTTTCCTCGTACTTCTGCTTCCACTCTGCCAGGATCTGAGGAGCAACAGGGTGTGAGTATGGATGTGGCAATTGTGAGGGCATGCTCTGCCCAGGAAGCACAGGGCCAGAGGCCAGAATACCTTGTCAAAGTTCTTCTGCTTCTTGTCCAGAGCTGCACAGGCAGCATTTGATCGCTCCACGTCAATCATCAGGTCTTCCACCTCGTTCTGCAGCCTCTGCTTTGTCTTTTCCAGGGAAGCACATTTGGCGTTGACAGCTTCAACGTGTTCCTCTGCATCCTGCAGGCGCTGTGCCAGCTTCTTCCTGGGAAGGGGAAAGCACAGCTAATGGCTTCAGAGCAAAAGGTCTATGGCTGATGGGCTTTTTACAAGAGCACATTTTCCCTCTTCACAGTATATGGATGCACAGCACAGACATTGGAAGCAATCTCCAAATCATCCATTGTCTTCCCAATTCTGTTTCCCATGCTTCAACAGTTGTGCCCTCTGTGCCTACAATCGTCAAGGTGTTTGTACCATACTCTGGGCCAGGGAAATATTTTGCTTTACATCTGTCAAATATTTCTTTCATAGGGTATAGTTTACCTCAGCCCATTGCACTGCTCTAAAGCACAGCCTTCTTTTTTTATGACAAAATCGCATTTGTCTGTTCATATTTACCGCATTAGACTTTTCTTTTTTAATCTTTCCCAGCTTGCCCACATACTTGGCCTCCTCCAGCTCCTCCGTGCGCTGAATAGCGTCCGTCTCATATTTGGTTCTCCACTGGGCCACTTCACTGTTGGCTTTGGACAAGGCACGCTGCAGCTCTCCCTTGGCTTCCTGCTCTTCCTCATATTGTTCCCGGAGCAAGTCACAGTCGTGGCGAGCAGACTGCAAGGCGTGGGCCAAGGCGTTCTTGGCCTGGGGGAAAAATAGTAGTGGGAAAAGGAATAGTAATATCCTGGAGAATCTCTTAGAATGAATGAATTTAACACCTCAAATGCAACCACTGGAAAGGTCGAGATATTTGCAGTGAAGGCTGGAGGACAAAATCCGTTGATCATATTCACAGAAACATGGAATCATTTAGGTTGGAAAAGACCTCTAAGATCATCCATTCCAACCTTTAACCTAGCACTGCTGAGTCCACCAAGGAACCATGTCACTAAGCTCCACATCTACATGCTTCTTGAAGACCTCCAGGGATGGTGACTCAATTGCTTCCCTGGGCAGCCTGTTCCAATGCTTCACAAACTTTTCAGGGAAAAATTTCTCCTAATATCCAGCTTAAACCTCCCCGACACAACTTGAGGTCATTTGCTCTTGTCTTATCACTTGGTGCTTGGGAGAAGAGCCCCATCCCCACCTCGCTATAGCCTCCTTAGGTTCCTATAGGAGTGCGATCAGGTCTCCCCTGAGCGTCCTTTTCTCCAGGCTAAACAACCCCGGTTCCCTCAGCTGCTCCTCATAAAACTTGTTCTCTAGATCCTTCACCAGCTTTGTTGCCCTTCTTTGCACGTGCTCCAGCACCTCAGTGTCTTTCTTACAGTGAGGGGCCCAAAACTGAAGACAGTATTCGAGGTGTGGACTCATCAAAGCCAAGTTCAGAGGGTCAATCACTTCCCTTGTCCTGCTGGCCACTGTATTTCTGATACAAGCCAAGATGCTCTTGGCCTTCTTGGCCACCTGAGCACACTGCTAGCTCATATTCAACCAGCTATCAACCAATACTGCAAGGTCCCTTTCCGCCAGGCAACTTTCCAGCCACTCTCCCCTCAGCCCATAGTATCACATGGTGTTGTTGTGCCCCAAGTGCAGGTTCAGTAGGGCCCTGTTCCTAGTTGGCTTGCTCACCAGCTGTGTCAGGAAGTTATCTTCTACACACTCTAGAATCCTCCTAATCTGTTTCCTCCCTGCCGTGTTGTATGTCCAGCAGATATCTGGTAAATTGAAGTTGCCCATGAGAACAAGAGCTAGCAATTGTAATACTTCTCCCAGCTGCTTGCAGACTACTCCCTTTTCCCATTGTAGTCCCTTTCCCCATAACGTCAATGTGTGAAGTTAAGTATGTTTTCATTGGCCAACTTGAAGAAAAGACATCACCTTTATCTCTTCCTCTAAGTGCCTTTTGAGTTCCTCAATCTGCTGAGTGAATGCCTGCTTGCTTCGAGACAGCTGAGAAATCTGAGAATCTTTCTCCTCCACCTGGCGTGAATATTCACCTAGGGAAGCATACAGAAATGAAAAGTTTAATTGTCACTTGTGACCAAAACCAAACCTTTTTAGTATGCTCTCCCATTCCACAATAGAGATGAAGCTTTCTCACCTGATTCTGTCTGCAGACGAGCTCTTTGAGCACTGAGGTCATTGATCATGCGCTGATGCTCCTCCTCCTTTGTCTTTATCTCACTCAGCTGGTCTTCTAGAGTACGACACATTTTCTCCAGGTTTGCCTGTGGAGATGACGAGGTATGAAAGAAGATAAATATGTAGACTCCTCCTCATTCTGAACAACAGGATTCCCAACAGAAAATTGTAGCCAAAAGTGCAAGCTATATCATGCTCATTGGTGCCCTGAGATTAGAAATACAGTCCTATACGGAGACATATATTGTAACCTGGCCATATTTTGAAAAAGATATAATTACACAATATTTATTTTCCAGATGTCTACAATATGTTCTGTACCTTGGCTTTGGAGACAGACTCCATGTTACTGGCCAAGTCATCTATCTCCATCTTCAGCTCACTCTTCTCCTTCTCCAGCTTCTGCTTGACTCGTTGCAGGTTGTCGATCTGCTCCCCAAGCTCAGCTGTGCTGTCTGCGTGCTTCTTCCGCAGGGCGGCAGCTGTGGCTTCGTGCTGCAGCGTGGCCTCTTCGAGGTCACGGCGCATCTTCTGAAATTCTGCCTCACGCTTCTTGTTCATCTCAATCTGAGCTGCTGTAGCCCCTCCTGCTTCTTCCAGGCGCTCGCTGATCTCCTCCAGCTCCCTGGAGAGGTCAGCACGGTGCTTCTCTGCTTTTGCCCGAGAGGTTCGCTCTGCCTCAATTTCCTCCTCCAGTTCCTCGATACGGGCCTGGGGAAAATGCAAGACCCTTCACACCCATGCCCTCCTTGTACTGATGTCTTTCTGAAGGATGGAAGGCAAGGACCAGAGACTTGCCTGCAGCTCCTTGATCTTCTTCTGTAATTGCATGCCCAGGGCTTGCTCATCCTCAATTTTGCTCTGGATCTGGCTGATTTCAAAGTCTTTCCTTTGCACAAAGCATACAGAATCACAGTGTTAACACCTGAATAAAACTACCTAATAAATGCACCTGACCCACACTCAGGTTTCTCACAACCACACTTACTTTTTCAGTTTCTCATCCAGCTGCTGCTTATCATTTTCCAAGTCCATTATGGTATCTTGGGACAGCTTCAGGTCTCCCTCAAGTTTCCTCTTAGCCCTTTCAAGGTCCATGCGCAGTTTCTTCTCTTGCTCCAGGGACCCTTCCAGCTAAACACAACAACACCATTAATGCCAGGCAGGTCGAACTCCATACCTGTCCTGTCTTGCTGGAGGCACGTGTGCTTACATCATCCACTTGCTGCTCCAGCTTGGTTTTAGCTTTGGTCAATGTATTGACTTTGTCCTCTTCGGCCTGCAGGTCGTCCAGTGTCTGCTGGTGGGCCTCTTGGAGGGCTTTCTTCTCTTTTGTCAGCTTGGCTATGGTCTCATCCAGAGCTGCCATCTCCTCTGTGAGATTTTTCACCTTTGATGAGAAGGGAGGAAGTGTAATTAAAGCAAATAGGTACAAGACTCCCATAATAGCACAGTGTGAGTGACGTCTTCTGCCTCATACCTTGTTTTCGGTGGCATGTTTTTCCTTCTCAACCTTGGCCAATGTTAACTCCAGGTCATCAATGTCTTTCTTCAGCTCTGAACATTCATCCTCCAGTTTTCTCTTCTTGGCTGTCAGCTCAGCATTAATTTCTTCCTCATCCTCAGCCCGTTCTGTCACCTCCTTAATTTTGGCTTCCAGCTGGATTTTGGTTTTGATGAGCTGATCACATCTTTCCTCAGCATCAGCTAAAGCATCAGCTTCCTGGTGGGAAAACACAATAGTGTTTGTACATTTCTTCTTTTAATGCAGAAGAAAGGTTATGTAATATTCAAGGAATAGATTAGCAAGACTCTTAGGATTACTTTTTGGGAAATGGATATTGTGCATTTACAATATAAATTAGAAATTTTCAATTACTTTATTTTTTTCAGACCTTTTGCAACACCAGATATGGTGTTTTACTTTCTGTATTTCATGTATGTCAGTAGGTTATCAGGTTTAATCTACATTGTCTATTTGAAAGTGATTGTAATATATCAGTCACCATAAGTTTCCAATTATTATGGCTGTCAATTTCAAATTTCTGTGGATGTACTGAGAAATGTAAATACTTTCACTTTGTTTATCCATCATTGAGAAAATATTTGCAATTTTCTGGTAAATTTTCTAATGTGCACTAAGCAGCCTTCTCTGTAAACACTGAGAATGTGTTTGAGATTAACATCAGTAAATGACTGATTGCATGAGAGTTAGTTATCTGAACTCCAAGAGGCTGATACACAGCTGTTAAAGTCAGTGGACACTAAACATCATACATCTTTCCCTGAATAGACATTCAACTCAAGGATGTTGTCTAAATGATGCCTAAGATTTTGAGACCGGATGGCATTGGAGACAAATACATAATGCTTTCAGTTGTGTCATGGGATGTATTGGTCATCTATGTCTTCTCGGATCAGTAGCTACAGGAACTCAGGAGATATGCCATACTAAATGGCAGCAAGCTCTTCATATGGATAACTGAATTAAGGCATAATAGTTGGTCAATAGAATGATTGCCCCTACTCTACTAGGTACATAGCAAAGACAATAATGATGCTTTATGCTGTGAACTTACATGGAGATGTGTACTTGTAGACATAAAGAATAAGATTTGAAATTAATTGTCAAGCTGGACCTCCACTTTTTAACAGTAACACTGAATGTGGAAATAATGTGGCCTGAATTTTACCTTCAGTTGTATGTTTATTCAGCTTGTAATATTTACTAAGGTAGTTTAGAGTGCAGTGTGAGTATTATGTACTCTGAAGGAAGGGTTAGGTCAAATTTAATAATTTCTCTGTATAAATAAATTAATTAATGTTGCTCACAGCCTGCACTTGGAGCTGCAGATCATTTTTCTCCTGCACCAGTTTCACCATTTTCTCCTCCATCTCCTTTCTCTTTGCCTCAGACTTTGCAAGCTCTTCCTTAGTTTTCTCAAACTCTTCCTTCATGTTGGCCATCTCCTTCTCAGATTCTGCACTCTTCAGCAAGGGCTTGATCTTGAAGAACAGCTTCATCCAGGGCCAGTGCTTGACATTCATGAATGCACGAACGTTGTACTGGATGCAGAAGATGGACTCCCTGAAGCATAATTAAATTATACATTGATTATTTTCAGTGTGATGAATGGTGACGCTTCCCCCCACAGGACAGTGACTTGAACTGAAGATGAGCGATATCTACCTCCTCTCCACCATTCTCTGGTACTCCACTCTCATCAGGAAGCCTCTGCACCTGGCCTGTGTGCGAGTGATGAGCTGTGCCAGCTTCTCATCCCTCATCTCCTCCAGGAGCCCCAGCAGCCCAGCTTTGAAGAACACCTTGAGAAAGGGAATGCTGCAACACATCACTGCCAGGTAGAACAAAGCACAGGCATATAGCGATTGAGTCAGGAAGAGTTTGTACCTTGGTGTGACCAAATTTATACTGGGTGTGATCCACATCAATTGACCCCAGAAGCTTCTCAGAAGCCTTTTTGCTATCAATGAACTGTCCCTCTGGGATGGCACTGGCATTAAGCACCTTGTATCTGTGAAAAGTGAAACAGGAAGATAAAGCTGATCTTCCCAAATTTTGACATTACTTAAAATCATGCTAAAAGGTAAAGTATTCTTACCTTTGTTTAAAGTCTGCATAGAGGACTCTGCTGGGGAATCCTTTTCTGCAAATCCTAATCCCTTCCAGCACACCATTACAGCGCAGCTGGTGTAGTACCAGTTCATGTTCCATAGCACCTAAGCATTTATTGCACAAATCAGTTTTCAGTACAGAATGGATGTGTCAGAGGAAAATCTCTTTCTGCTGGACCATCTTACCAGGTGTTTTAGTTTCATTTGGGATGATGCAACGAACAAAATGAGGGTGAGTACTCCGTAGGTTGGTCATCAGTTTGTTTAGGTTCTCCTGTGGGTTAATGTGCAGAAGTTTAGATTAAAACTTTTTACTTTTGCACACTCTGTATCTAGCCATCATGAATCTGATATAATGAATCTTAGGAGTTGGCAAGTAAGCAAGTTTAAAATCCAGAATTTAGATTTAATCAATCCTTCTGCATACATAGTTATTCTTATTAAAAGAAAGTTTAAAATTCTGCACCTTAATCTGGAAGAAATGAAAGGCTAGTATATCAAAATTTTAACACAAGCCTTAATTATTATTTTTATTACATCACAATTTGTGTTAAAAAAAGTTCTTCACAAAGAACTTAAGTGGCATGTTGAAAGAAATTCAGGGGGTAAACTGAAAAGTGCTTCAAACATATACTAAGTATGAACAGAAAAATAAGAGGAAAAGGCAGTGGATAATTTCTACCCATTTTATAGATATTGTTGTTTCATCATAAAACTCAAGTTGTGAGAAGAATGGAAGTTCAGATAGTTCAGAGATGAAACTATGTTCATGTCACTCTAGTGACGATGAAATTCATACTTTACCCGGAAAAGAGCTGAGACAGTCTGGAAAGATGATCCCTTCTTCTTGCCACCTTTCTTGCCACCACTAGCACCACCACCACTAGCCTCTTCAAAAACAAATGCATCTTTTATTATTATCTTTTGGGGGTTAATCTTCACGTATTATAAACGTGGAAACATCAGAATTTTAGAAAACTGACCTGCTTCTGCTCCACCATAGTTGGCAAAGAGTAAGGCTAGTGTCTTCACTGATGATTTCTGGTACAACCCAATGACAGTTTCGTTCAGGGGGTCCTTGTTCTTCTCAAGCCAGCCAGTGATGTTGTAGTCCACTGTGCCAGCATAATGCACAAGGGAGAAGTGGGCCTCAACCTTGCCTTTGGCAGGCTTGGGCTTCTGGAAATTGCTGGACTTGCCCAGATGCTGGTCATAGAGCTTGTTCTTGAAAGAGGTGTCAGTTGCCTTGGGGAACATGCACTCCTCTTCCAGGATGGAGAAGATGCCCATGGGCTGGAAGATATTACAATACAGAAATGAGAATGTCTATATGATCAACACCTGGTCTTAAAGACAGTATAGTAAAAGACAGGAAGCTGAGGAACAAGCGAAACACCTTGATCTGAACAGAATTTGCTTCTAAAAAGTGAACTTAAATGAACTGTGGCTCACCTGCTTGAGTCTTTGGCACAGTGATTCAGGATTTTTATTTTTTATTTTTATATGTAAAAAGTCAAATTAATAAATCAGGGAGACAAACAATGACTGTGTTTAAAAATGTCATTCACAGGTATATCTATTGCATATTTACTTCACTTTTATACTTTTAACCAGCTCCCTAAATTACACAGAACTGCAAGAAATGCCTTTCTTTTTCTTGTACTACAAGGACAGACACAAACTGTATTGACCTTTATTTACTTTACTATGAACCACCAAGAAAAAATGTATTGTCCAGATAAAATCATTCAAGAACCTTAAGAAAATATAATTATTTTACATTAGGATTTGCTCTATATTTTTGAAATAATGTCTTTCAATAGAGCAAGCAGAGACATCTTTCATACAAAGATAGGTGAGGGATGACTTCCATAGTTATTTGTGGACTTTGTAATATCTCTAAGGTAAAATAACCAATTGTAGAGGTGAAGAGATATTTCAGTGACTAAAATTGAATGTATGGAATTAAACATGAAAGAGAGCTTTTTTTTTTTTTAAGAAACAGTTAATTTCTAAAGATGAGCTTTTGAAAATGCAAGACATTTTGAATTAGAAATTTACCTTTTCAATGAGTTCAATGCAAGCAGCCAGGTCCATCCCAAAATCAATGAATTCCCATTCAATTCCTTCCTTCTTGTACTCCTCCTGCTCCAGCACGAACATGTGGTGGTTGAAGAACTGCTGCAGTTTCTCATTGGTGAAGTTGATGCACAGCTGCTCCAGGCTGTTGAACTTCCCAGTGTAAAAAGAAAATACGCCAGTTGTCAAGATGCATGATTTTTTAGTCATTCTTAATCCTTTATACATCTCTCCAGTTAAAACAGAATTCTATTATTAGGGCTGTATCATAGCAGGCCCTATATGCAGCTCTCCAAAGAAATACCTATGTAATGAGAATGGAAAATTTTCCAGAGTAAATATTCCTAGTGAATCTCCTAAAATTCATAAATTGCTTCATCATTTCTTTGTTCAGCCTAAAATATGACTGTATGCCCTGGCCTTCAGTTTTAATTACTCAGTCTCTCTGATCAAACATTTATCCAGTCATTTGTTGGTCTTTTAAAATATTTACTCATCTTTAACCTATTATATATTTGTCACTGGAGTTCCAAATCCTAATTCTAAAAAGAGATCCTAGTTCTAAGGAGATACAGGAGCTTCCTATATACACTTACATACACATATATGTATACAGAATTTTAAAAAAAATCTTTAATAAGACTCTAACATAAATCTTAAAATGTTAGTGCATATAGAATTGTAACTGCTACTTCTATACAAACAACGTAATTCTGTTCTTATACTAATGAGGCTTCGGAGGATTTTGCTCTGTTCTACAAAATAAAGTAAAGGATTCCTCTCCCCCCCCCCAAAAAAAAAAAATTACAAAACAATTAGTATGCTAACTCTTCCAAATAATAGTGCTTGGTAATCTCACTCTCCAAAAACAGGCCTCAGACATGTACTCCTTACATCAAATATCTCGAAGCCAGCGATGTCCAGGACACCAATGAAGTACTGTCTGGGTTGCTTTGTATCTAGTTGTTGATTGATGCGAACAACCATCCATAAGAACATCTTCTCATAGACAGCCTTTGCCAGAGCACCCACTGAATTGTTCACCTAAAACAAAGAATAATGCAGCAGGAAAAAAAAAAAAAGAGAGCAAGATAGTAAATGACACAAGAGCAAGATAGTAAATGACACCAGCCAGAAGTTCCCAGTTACCAACTGTTTGCTACCTGCTGCACAGTTTGACCCTTGGTCACATATTCATTCCCAACCTTGACTCGGGGGTAACAGAGGGCTTTGAGCAGGTCAGCCGAGTTCAGACCCATCAGGTAGGCAGCCTTGTCAGCAACTAAGTAGCAGGAGATGGAGACAAAAAAATCAAGTTGAACAAGACATGCAGCATTTTGAGTGATAAAATCCTTCCAGAGCAACTGCCATATCAGATTCTGCTTACTGTATCTCAGGGAATGTATGGCAGTCATTAAAAGAAAATTCATGCTTGTTTCAAAGGCCATTCAGAGCAGAACACCTAAATGGTATTTGTGTTTTTTGAAAATCTTCCCCAAAGTATCAAGAAACAAAGTCTTTATTAAAAATTCACCCTGAAAGCTGCAGTTTATCAGTTCAATCCAGAGCTAATTGATATCTATATCAAAAAAACCAAACCAAACCAAACCAAACAAACAAACAAAAAAACCCCCACCAAAGCGTTATCGAGATGACTGCCTGAGTGTAAACCAAAACATATACTTTATGCATTTAAGGTCCCTGCAGATTTCTTTGACAGTAGATGTAAGCTTGAAAGGGAATGCATTCTGAAATTACAGGCAAGAATTAGAGTTGCCACTTTCTGGAGACTGCTAGTTATAGTCATCAAAAAAAGGCAGACATATTCATTCATTCAGGGTCAAAACCTCAAAATCCAGTCCTGAAGCTGGCCATCTACGAACATTCTTTGGAAGAAGGCAGGGATCAGTCTTTTTAAACATACCTGCATTATACAACATACAAGTGATTATGTAATCAGCAGAGAAACAGAAAGTCAGTTCTTCCCCAGCCTAGTCTACCTATGTTTCACTTAGACCGATGCTCAAATAATTCCACTATGCAGTGATAACTTATGGGTTTGAATGTTCAAAATAGAAGAAAGAAATTAAAGGAGAGTTCCATTTTTCCTGGGAAAAATATCTAACTAATATCTGGTTTATACACAGTGAATTTAATGCCTCGGTTTTCTTTAAAAAAGAAACTGTAAATATATTTTATGAAAAATCTTCTTGTCAGTGGGTCTCTAATAAGAGCACACCAAGTGGGTTGTGCTATCCTAAACTATGATAGTCCAGGAGAGAATTAATAGTCATAATTTAATATTTTATGTTTTTAAAATTTTAATATTTTATACTTCAAACAAAGATCAGGTAGCCATTGAAAAATGAGTATGCTTTGGATGGCAGTTTCATACTAGCTCCACTTGGTAGTAGCTCCACCTAAAGACTTGTTTTTTTTTACACATTTCAACTGCTCTTCTACCATCTTTCAAAGGCAGAGTTATTGCTGTTGCTTCTTGGTCAACAATGGACTTTGCTAATACCTTCTGTGCCATCTGGCTCTGCCTGCTCTTCTCTTTGTTTCTGCTTAAACTTCAGGTTGCCGTAGTGCATGACAGCTCCTGTCAGCTTGTAAATGGCCACCTTTTCATCAGCAGTAAAGCCCAGGATGTCAATGGCACTCTAAAATTGAAACAATGAAATAAAGCTTTGTCAGGGAGACATTACCATAGATACAACATTTTACTTATGTAAGTAATTTTACATGTTACTTATTTTACAGGTTACTCATTTTACATATTACTTACGTCTGTAGCCATCAACTCCTCCTGGTCATTAATGCTGGCAACAGTGATCTCACCTTGACTCACAAAATGATAGTCATATGGATTAGTGGTAATTAGAAGCATGTCTGAAAGTAAGAAAAGGGGATGCACAGGCTTAGTTTAGTCAAGTGTGTAATAGTGTGAGCTGATGTTCAGCAACCTTCTCCAAGTCTTTGGTCATTCTTCCTACCAATCAGCTCTGGTTTCTTGTTGGACATGATCTGATAAAATATGTGGTAGCTTCTTTCTGCTTTGAGCTGGAAGGTGACTCTGGACTTCTCCAGCAGATCTGGAAGGAAAATATAATTAGAAACAAGAAGAAACAAAATAAAAAGCAAAAAATAAAGTAGGGAGAAGGTGTGAAGAAAAAAAGCAAATGGCAGATAAACAGTGGGATGAAAAGGATAGATGGATATGGATAGATGAGTGGGGTGGATGGATTGTGAACAGTTCAGGAAGGTGTCTTACATGTTTCAATATCAGCAGAAGCTAGTTTTCCTGTGGCTCCAAAGTGAATTCTGATGAATTTACCCTTTAAATGAATAAAAATTATCTTAAAATTTATGTCATAAAAATATATCTGAAACAGTGAGTTTTGCCATTTATTCTACTGAGCACAGATTTTCTTAAGAGACATTTTCTTAAGAATTAGGTATATTTCCACCATTAAGATAAGGTCTTCTTTTAAATTTTTGCCCACGAAAATAACCAATAGGGTCACATATGTATATTTAACGTATGCTGAACATAGAAAAGAATGAGTGGATTTCATTAGGCCATTTATATCTTATTCCAAAGTTTTCTAATTATATCCTGCCTAGAGATAGAAGCCATCTGAAAGATACTGGAAATATCCATTTAACTTGTTCAGCTGCTTAAATCTGTCTTGGTTTCAAATAAGTGGTTTTAATTGAGATTAATTCAATTTTATATGAAACAAAAATATTATTCAGGTAGAAACTTCCTTCTTTCCTCCCCCCCTCCCTCCCTTCCTTCCTTCCTCCCTTTCTTCCTTCCTTTTGCCTGTTTGTCTGTCTTGTAGAAAATGAACAGAAAGACGAGTAAATGTAAAAAAATATTGTTTAAAATTACTTCACAGTACAGGAGAAAGAGCCCGTGATCTGTTATTTTAATATGTACCCCAATACAAAGCACTATATATACATGTATTTCATAGAATCACTTTTTTTCGAACTCTGAATAATTAACTTCAGGGTAAGTGCTAAAGTTGTGATAAGGAAATTCAGTCTCACCCTTGTAAACCCCGTGGCTGAACAACAAGAAAGGACGATCGCCATAAACTCCTGTTTATTATTTTTCAGAAAATATTTGGTTAAGCAAAACTTACAAAGCGCGAGGAGTTGTCATTCCTCACAGTCTTGGCATTTCCAAATGCCTCCAGCAGTGGGTTGGCGCTGATGATTTGATCCTCAAGCGTTCCCTACAGGACAATAATAATTCCTAGTTATACTTTTCAAAAATGAGGAGCAGAGAAAAGCATTTATTCAAGTGATTTTAATTCATTTTTTAATTCAATTTACCACTTTGATTCAATTTACCTGCATTTTGCCAGACTGCTCCTCCTTCTTCTTCTCCCCACTAGCTGCAATTGTTGCAAAGTACTGGATGACACGCTTTGTGTTCACAGTCTTCCCTGCACCAGATTCTCCACTGTCAAAACAGAGAACCAGAGAGCATGAGGTCAGGCAGCAGGTTCCTGGGCACATGGTACCACACAGGGACCCAAGCAGAGGGCATACATACGTGATCAAGATTGACTGATTCTCACGGTCTGTGAAAGAGGCAGAGATACAGAACATAATGAACAACAGTAAAGAATGGAATGTAGTCAGGTAACTTTAAGTGAATTAAAATTTAACATCACTTGTGTCAAGTACAAAGATTAACTGACAGGAAATTCAGATCTGATCAGGATTGCTTTTAATCCATGTAAATAATAATAAAAAAGTGGGGTAGGATAGAAAAATGTTTTCCTCTGATTCAGTTTTCCTTTCAATACTTCCTTTGCTATTTTCACCTATGTGCTGGAAGCTTGACTTAAAAAAAATAAACAAACAAACAAAAAAACAAAGGCAAAAAAAGCACCACACACTGAGTGCAGGGGTGCCTTTCATTTCAAATAGGAGAAACAATGTTGTGAAGATAGTAGAACTCTCAATAGTATGGATCAGAACCATGAAAGCTTTGAAAAAATCATATTTCTGAGATGGAATATCACACAATCACAGAATGCTTGAGGTTGGAAGATTCATCACCAACCAGCCTGTTCAAACATGGCCACCTAGAGCAGGTTGCCCAAGATCATGTCCAGAGAGCTCCAAGGAGGAAGACTCCACAACCTCTCCATGAAACTGTTTCCAGTGTTCAGTTACCTGAAGCAGAGAAGTGTTTCTTAACTTTCAGAGAGAACCTAATGTGTTTCAATTTGTGCCATTACCTCTTGTCTGTGCCATTTTCTCCTGTCCTGTCAGTAGGGAATACTGAAAAAAAGGCTGACTCTGTCTATTTTGCACTCTCTCTTCAGGTATTTATAGACATTGGTTAGATTCCCCCCCTTGAGCTTTCTCTTCTTTAGGCTGAAGAGTCCCAGCTCTCTCAGCCTTTTCATATATGAGAGGTGCTCCAGTCCCTTCATCACATTCATGGCCCTTCAAGGACTCTCTCCAGTATGTTTGTGTCTTTCTTGTAGTGGGGAGCCCAGAACTGCCCACAGTACTTCAGGCGTGGCCTCACCAGTGCTGAGTAGAGGGGAAAGATCACCTCCCACAACCTGCTGGTAATGCTTTGCACAGGATACCTTTAGCCTTCTTTGTGGAAAGAGAACATTGCTGGCACATGCTGAAGAGAATTCTCCCTTCAGAGAACTTCATGGAACAATCACTCTAAGACAGCTGAAGTCACTCACCAGTCAGCATGAACTGATAGGCATTGTCAGAGATGGAGAAGATGTGTGGAGGGGCCTCCTGGCGCTTTTTGCCTCGGTAGGCCAACACCACCTCCGGGTTGTACACCGGCAGCCACTTGTAGGGGTTGACGGTGACACAGAAGAGACCTGAGTAGGTCTGTGAGGAAGGGAGACAGCACGTTGGCTTCTGCTCAGCCTGGCACAGCAGGCCTTCCAGCTACCCAAAGGAAGACAGCTGCTGGTACTTACGTAGATCATCCAGGCTGCATAACGCTCTTTGAGGTTGTACAGCACAGCGGGTTCGTGGAGGTGGGTCATCATGGCCATGTCCTCGATTTTGTCATACTTGGGAGGGTTCATGGAGAAGATTTGATCTTCCTTCACAGTCAGAGTCTGCCAAGGAAATGAAAGATCTTTGTATGTCAGCTTATAGCCCAGAGTGGGAATCAAATGGTGTCTTTCAGCCTTGTTTTTCACTCACCTCTCCACCTTCAGTCTTGACAGTGACCTTTCCTGCTTCTTTGCTCTGGATTGTCCCCTTCACAAAAGATTCCTTGGGATGGGCCACAAAGACAGATGACTTGGCATCAAAAGGTTTGTTCTGAGCTTCAATTCTTTCCTTTTCTGACTTTCGGAGGTAGGGAGCTGCCTCCCCAAAGGCAGCCATCTCAGCATCTGGAGAAGTCATATCTGCACTTCACTGAAAGCACGTCAGCAGAAGACTCTAATGGGGAGAAGTAATATGGCACTGATTATTTAAGTCAATTCTGTGAGATTGGGAAAGATTTTATATCCTGTACCTTGGATTCTCTTTAAGGGTAGGTCTTGTGACATTTTAATACTCTGGTATAATTTGATTTATTTATACATTTGTCATTCTTAAGTACAATATCTAAATAATCTCATCCCCAAAGTCTTGACTTGATGATACAAAATTCAAGCACTGAAATTGGAATTGCCATGACTGTATGAAACTCCCAAATAAATACTTCCTAAAAACAAATCCAGGAACAGGCGAATTCTCAAAACTTTAATAAAATAAGAGTACTTTTTTAGATGCTTTGTTAAACATGTGGATAGCTAAGTTAGCCAACTGCACTTCAAAATTCTCCAGCTACATTAGCGAAATTTATTCCCTCTGTTCAGTGGTTAAAAAGTCTCTTTTCTTTTGGGTCTGGATTAACAATATGGGTACCTAAGAAACCTTTGACATTTTACAAAGATGGTTAGAATCTCTATATGCTCAGATAGTTTATTAATTCATACATTCTGAGGTAGGGTGTACAATTTTGCACTTTTTCCTCCTTTGTTCATCTTGGTCCTGTTCTATTGCTGCCACAACAATGATGTGAAGCCAGCACGCCTCACTCCCTGTTTGGTCAGTTAAGTAAAGTGAAGAATATTCCCATGGGAATTTTCTGGTCTTACATCAGTTGTCAGAAGACTCAAACACAGCCACTTGAAAACCTCACCAGCTGTGGGTACCCCACCACCTGCATACTGTAATCATCCTGGCTTTGAATATAGGGTGAAACAGTGACCATTCACGCAGCCATACAGAAATCCCACCCAAAAAGATCTCTCTCTGCCCTCTAAGAATTAATAAATCAAATTCTTACCTCTCGTGACACCAGGTTGGTGGCTTGCACCCTGGCAGCTGGTCAGTACTGCAAAACACAAATGGCAATTCCCTACTTGCTGCTGCACAGAATTCCAGAGTGAAAATGTGCAGGTGTCTTGAAAGCAGATTTAAAACTTGAGCTGAGAAATTGAGTCCACTCCTGGAAACAAGCACTAGAGGCACAAGAAATGTTGTGGCATATAAAGCTCTTCCTGCAAGCCTGCAGACCCCATACACTTACCTTGAAGCTTTCCGTGGAGACAGGGCAGACTTGCTGCAGGGACATTTTATACGATCTCATTTGCAGATGCTGCAGATGCCTACTCTTTCTTCGGTCAAAAAATTTTTGGCAAACCTTCTTTGGCAAAGCATTGTCTGGCAAACTGAACTAAGGGCATAATTGTCATTTGACATGACTAGATATAATTAGAATATTTTGATGTCTTACTGACTATATGAATACATCTCCTATAAATAATTTGACAAGGGTGTTAAGGAGGGAATCTGGACTAGTCAAGGCACTTAGAGAACTTGGATGCAGGACTTATGGATTCTATTGCTGACTTTCCCACCGACTCAGTGTATGACCCAGGGAAGATTGCTTGGTATGTGTGTACTGCAGATATCCCAGCTGTACAATGGGGATGACACCATTTATCTTCCCTATTTGATGGTGTGAAGTTTGTAAGAAATGCCTAAGAGTAATACATTAAACAAAACACTGAAAGGGTAATAAGTATTACTAAATGCATTTGGTAGTCATGTTGGTAAAAACCTGAAAGTAGACAAGTAATCTGCATCCTTCAAGGTGATAGTGCTGACAGCCACAGACATGGCGAGATGATTGCCTGAAACAAAGATTTGGTCACAGTAATAGGAAGTTGGGGCATAGCTGAACTACTGTGTTGGAGTCTCAGGGAGAGATGTGAAGTCACCTCTGACATAGAAAGAACAGCATACATACATTCATGCACACGTGTCTATCTGTGCACTTCAAATTGCAAGAAAAATGGGAGATCTTCAAGAAATGTTGTTACAAGACTGTGCATGAATTCCTTCTCTGCCTGCCCCCCAGGGCCTTAGGGATGAAAAATCTTAGGCTTAATGTTTTTCCCTATGAAATACTGTCGTGTTAAGGGGCGTAGCTGACTAACTGTTACAGGTCTGGTCAGATTCAGGGTACTGAACTATCACGGTCATGGATTCACCAATAATGTAGCACATCCTCGATCTAGTCTCATTCAATGAGAACTGTCACGGCTAGGAACAATGCAATGAAGGGCAGTTTATTAACAGCAACAGGGACACAGGTTCTTTGGATTGCCAGCGATAAATTCACTGTCTGCAAAAGTAAGCGAGCACACATGAAATACACAGGTACTCATCCTGGCTATTAACGCATTAAAAGGCACAAAGATTCTAGAGATTTCTAAGTTTCCATGGAGACACCTGGTAAAACCAAGTGTTCAAATCTTACCGCACGACATCCCAATGCAGGGAGGAAGAGAGGGTCATCCTGTTGACAGATCCCGGAAGTCAGAAAGGTATCCTTCGTGATGGTATCTTCCCTAACATCCCCTTCCTCTCAAGCCAATTTACATTATACGCTGGTCTATTCTCTTTAGTGACCAGTGATAGGACCCGCAGGAATGGTGTCAAGCTGCGTCGGGAGAGGTTCAGGCTAGACATCAGGAAGAGGTTCTTCACTGAGAGGGTGGTCGCACACTGGAACAGGCTCCCCAGGGAAGTAGTCACTGCAACAAACCTATCGGAGTTTAAGAAGCGTTTGGACTGTGCGCTTAGTCACATGGTCTAAATTTTTGGGTTGACCTGTGTGGTGCCAGGAGTTGGACTCGACAATCCTTGTGGGTCCCTTCCAACTCAGGATATTCTATTTCTATGATTTTCTATGCTAGGACAGAGTTCATAAAGTATACTGTGACTTCTGATGTGGAGGTGAATGAAGCTGAGAAAGGGTTGCTCCTTTCTTTGCTTGATGATATTTTAGTTCATCAAGGTGTACCCATACTGGCAATTCAGGAAAGGACCTCAGTTCTTTCATGTCTTTTCTCCAAGTCTGTCCTGTCATTCTGTAACTTAAATAGAGCAAATAGCTGGAGTAAAGATTTGGGCCTGTAGAAGCAGACACCATTTGAATGGTCATAAACCTTTTCAACATGGAGTGGTTACAGATTCAATGTGCCAACCAAAGTTTTTTCCATTCTTGAAGAAATTTCTTCTGCAGAATTCAAGAGCCATTCCACTGTCCCAGGGATCAGCCAACACATCCAGAAAACAACTTACGTAAAGAGGCTTGCGGTCCTCAGTTTCTCCATTAATACAGAGCATTTCTTTCCATTTCTCCTCACATAAACAAAACACAGCCTCAGCTAAAGCCTGCCTCCCATATTCACACCCTCTGTCAACATTCACCAGCCAGAAGAGACCCCTCCAACCCTTCCCTACCCACAGCTCCAGCCAGCCACAGCTGTGCACACAAACACATGCAACATACAGTCCAAGATCCTCTGCACTCTAATATATTCTCAGTTCAGAATGCCCATTCCATTACAAACACCTTGCACACATTCACACAGTTCTAGCAAGAAAAACTATCAATACAGGTTTGCCTATATCAGAGCATTAGATGTTTTAAGAAATCCTAGTGCTGGAGGCAGGCGGATTTGCTGGAAGTCCTGGAGAGTGACTCATTTCCTAGTTTTAGGAAAAGGGCACTGTCACTTGAGCTGATTTAAATGCTGTCAGATCTAAACACATTCTTCTGGTCATTGGCATTTTGGTTATTGAAAGATGTCAGTGAATAAGACGGGCACAAGTTTAGAAAAATGATACCTGTGATCTAAGTTAACACCCAGCATCAGACGCTGTTCTGTGCATTAAGAGCTTTTCCAAGGAGGGCTCTGGCACTGGAGCACCCAAATTTTGGTCAGCTGGACCCAAGCCTGGAGCCCAAACCCAGTCCAAGCCAGGGTGCTGGGTTTCCAAGTGGTGCCCAACAACACAGTGGTTATAGGTCGTGGCCTAGGAGGGGACAGGAGGGCCTTGGCAGCTCAGAGCACAGTGTTCAGAACACCATGCACAAAGAGCAAGGCCTGGGAGGAGCAGAGATGGCTGAGGGCTCTCCCAGGATGGGAGACCTAGGGATTTGCTTCCCTTAGGTTGAGGTGGGAGCTCCAGTCTTCCATTTCCAGGGAAGCTGTAGCATCTGCACTGCCAAGGCAGCATCCCTCAGCAGCAGCAGGTGAAGTACTGGTAGCTGCTGTTGCTTTCCTGTGAGGCCCGCTCTCAGCAGTAGGTAGCAAGCCTGTTTTATGCAGTGCTATCAGGCTGGGACAAAGTGCCCTCAGGATGTGCCTGTGTCTCCAGGATCTATTTGAGAGCAGCTAGATGCCTGATTTGGGGGATTGAAAATCTTGAATTTCCAATTGCCAATGACAAATAATCCAGTCTCCTCAATAGAGCTCTTCTGGGTTTTTGCTGTGCAGTTGCCAAGTTATGGAGCCAGCTGTGTAATAGGCAGGAGTGAGGCACACAGCCAGGCAGCTGTATGTGTGAAGTCAGCCAAGGGAAGGCCTGGTTTGAAGAGGAAGTGGCTAGTAAGCATATATAATTCCAGGTGTTCACAAACAGTGCTTTCAAGATAGTGAGCTATGATGTAGTATTAGCTCTGTTGAAAAAAAGCCAGCTTAGAAACCTAAAGCCTGTTCTGGAACTGGTCCCAGCCCAAGGGTAGCTTCTTGTATATGAGCCAGGCGATAGGAAGGAAGAATTCTTTCCTTGCTCCTCCATGTTCCTAATATCCTCTCTGTAGTCAGATGATCATCCAAGTATTTCAGTCAAAGTTCAGGTGCATTTGATTACTGTTACCTGAAAGGTAACACTCCACAGCTATTTAGCAGAAAATACCTATATGCATTTTTGTGAAGGCATTGCATTAAAAGTGACATTTAAAGGTAAGTGAAAAAATATGCTCAATCCTTAATTTTACCTAATTAAAATTATGCTGTTGTGTAACTTTCTTTTCTGTGTAAGATATTATAAATATCAGGGAAGAGGATTTAGGGCATATTCATAAAACCTCTGAAAAAATAATGAAAAGATTGTATTGCTAAGTATTGTGTGCCACAGTCACCTATATCAATACATAAGTATACATGGATATTCAGCTCTTAATTGTTATATTGATTTACATCTTTTCTGTACATGAGCAACATGCTGTTTGCCAATATATTTCCCAGTCCTAAACTCAAGTGTCACTCTGTGTTTTTATGAATAGAGTTACAGTGATTTTTCTGTCTTTTTAAATATTCTAAATTTCCTGCAGTTTTTCCAGTATTTCTCTTCACTTAAATGTCTGCTTTACAGAACTATCCTTTTACTGAATTGTGTTAGCAGATTCAATCTATAGACAGTGGTTATATTTTATTGTTCAAAGACAATGAAAAATTTTAAACATAAAATGACAAAGAACTTGCAGTTAGTTCATGGAGCTACACACAATTTCTGTATTTAGAATGAAATGGATTTGGATAAAGTAATCAGAATTTAAACATGATGATGTGTAAGTGCCAAATTCAGTTGATTTCAGTCTGCAGAGAAAATAATATATTTATCTGTGATCTGCTAGGAATGTTTAGGAAAAAGCCTATATACTGAGGTCATCTAAAATATGAAGGCTTCTTACAGAAGAAATTGTGCCCCTGTCTTATCCAGAAACGACATAATCTATTGCTGGACTGACCTATCTCCTCAATATGGTCTTGGAAGAGCCTGCAACAGCTGAGAAAAGAAGTAGCTGATTCCCACTGCTGTCAGGACTTAGTGGAAGCACAGCAGGGGATGGCTGGAGAAATTAATTACCTTTTATGTCCTCTCTCTGATATTAATGTCCCCTGCTCTTGCCACCATTTCCAGGGGGACATATAAATGAACCCTTTTCCTTGTCCCTCTCAAGTCTCTTCTATATACAAACAGAATTTCTGATAGAAATGATGTTCACCCACCACAACTGCTGGGCTGAAGCTGAAACCCACACAGAGGGGCCAAAACCTGTCCTGGCAGATTCCTACACCCAAACAGACCTCTCAATGACTGAATTATCTACCCAGACCCTCAGCTGCAGGGAACTCCAGAACCTGGAAGTCTCCCTAAGGCCTGAAGGCAGAAGTCAATGTCATGGGTGCAGGTGTGCCAGCTGGACACACTTTTTGAGCAAGTACCCATGTTCAGAGAAGAGCTCACAGGCAGAGTAGTATTCAGGAACACAAGTGGGAGACTGATGTGTAGTATCGTGCACTGACACAGGATGAGCAACAGCTCTGCCTTAAGTCCTTGCAAGGGGTTGGTAAGCTAGCTTGCAACCCTGAGCTGATGGACTTGTCTGACTCACAAGACAAAGGAGACTAGACCCTTGTCTCTTCTCAGAGCCAAGGGGGGAGTTTCCCCCTTGCCCTGAAGTGCCCCTGTGCAAGTGATATGATGCTGTGGAGCTGGAGGGTGTGTGGGCAATGGTCAACACCCTAGAAAGAATAACTGTACAAAGTTCGTCCAGCCAATCAACTGTGTTAGAACCAGTGCCACAAAAAAAGCACAAAGCGTGTTAGTAATTGGAGATTCCTTGCTGAGACGCACTGAAGCACCCATTTGCCATCTGGACAATCTCTCTAGAGAGGTTTGCTGTTTGCCAGGGTCCTGCATTCATGATATCACAAAGAGGCTACCAAGTCTGGTAAGACCAGAGGACTACCATCCTTCTCTTTCATGTAGTGTTGAATGAGGCAGCAATGAGGAGACTGAAATATCAGAAGGGACTTTATGCTCCTTAGAAAAATTTTGAAGAGATCAGAACTGCAGATAGTTTTCTCCTCTGTCCTCTCAGATGGAGACTGGGATCCAAGAAATAGCAGACAGATCAGGTGAATGATTGGCTGCATGTCTGGTGTCATACTCGGCGATCTGTGATCTTGGATGCTCCTTCAAGAGACAGGGCATGATGACACCAGATGGGATGCACCTGACCGTGTGGGACAAGAGTGTTCCAGACAGCAAACTGGCTGGACTTACTACCAGAGGTTTAAACTAGATTCAGCAGGGGAAGGGAATGCACAGGGAACACCAACACCTCAGGAAGCAACAGGGAAATACCTATGAATTGTCCCAAAGGAATTAGGGAGGGCTCCTCTAGAAAGGTGATGTAGCTAATAGCCCAATTGAAGTGCCTCTACACCAGTGCATGTAGCATGGGAAAGAAGCAGGAGGAGTTGGAAACCATGGTGGATTTGAAGGATGGACTGTTTGGTGGATAAGGAATTGGTTGTCTGGCCACAGCCAGAGAGTTGCAGTCAATGGATCTATGTCCAGGTGGAGGCCGGTGACTAGTGTTTTCCCTCAGGGTTCCATCTTAGGACCAGTGATGTTTAATATCTTTACCAATTACACAGACAATGGGATCCAGGGAACCCTCCGAACATTTGCAGATGACACCAAGTTGAGTGGTGCAGTTGATACAACAGAAGGAAGAGATGCCATCCAAAGGGACCTGGACAAGCTTGAGAAGTGGGCCCACATGAAACTAACGAGGTTCAGCAAGTCCAAATGCAAGGTGCTGCACCTAGGTTGGGGCAATTCCAGATGGGAATACATACTTGGAGACTCATTGAGAGCAGCCCTGCAGAGAAAGACTTGGGGCTTCTGATGTGTGAAAAGCTTGACGCAAGCCAGCAGTGCGCACTTGCAGACCAGGAGGCATCAACAGAGGAGTGGCCAGCAGGTCAAGGGAGGCGATTGGCCACCTGTACTCTGCCCTTGTGAGGCCACACCTGGAGTAGTGTATCCAGGTCTAGGGCCCCCAGCACAAGAAAGATGTGGACCAGTTGCAGGGGGCCCAGAAGAGGACCATGAAGATGATCAGAGGGCTGGAGCAACTCTCCTGTGAAGACAGGCTGAGAGAGCTGGGGTTGTTCTGTCTGGAGAAGAGAAGGCTCTGGGGAGACCTTGTTGTGGCCTTTCAGTGCTTAGAGGGGGCTTATCAAAAAGATGGAGTACAACTTTTTGCATGGGCAAATAGTGATAGGGCAAGGGAGATGAATGGTTTAAAACTAAAAGAGAGGAGATTTAGATTAGATATTAGAAGGAAATTCTTCACTCAGAGGGTAGTGAGGCATTGGAACAGATTGCTCAGAGAAGTTGTGGATGCCCCATCCCTGGTAGGGTTCAAGGCCAGGCTGGATGGGGCCCTGAACAACCTGGTTTAGTGTCTGGCATCCCTGCCCATGATAAGGGGGGGTGGAACTAGTTAAAGTCTCTTCCAACACAAGCCATTCTATGATTCTATGATTCTATGAAATAACACTGTTGCGCATTGGTAAAAGTTTGTAATGCAGCAGTCTTTACTTCACAAGATCCAAGTTTCAAGCTAATGGAGATAGGCACAGCAGGATATGTTAATAAAACTGGAGGATCCTTTATATGTGAAATTCTCCAGTATGTTTATTCTTGGCCTAGATATAGTCCCTCTCAAGAACAGCTAATTTTTGACCACTCAGTCACAGCTGGGACAGTTCTGAACGTATTGAAAAATGTGGTCTTATATTTGATCGACTTTGATTGAATTCAAAGACAGAATTCAGTTTAATTAAAAATATCTTAATGACCTTCTAGTAACAACACCTGTACTCCTGAGTGGCAGGGATAGCCACAGTTCCCACAAATGTGTCATATTGGAAAGGAAAGGAAAATTGCCCAAAAAAAGGAAAGGAAACTGCCCAAAACCCTGTAGGGAATGCTGTAAACATGGTCCTGTGATGCATCGATCACCTTGGCAGAAGTCCAAACCTCTATTTCTTCCAAAAGCAGATGATAAATTAGAGACATCTTAGCTAACAGCCTGAGAAGAAAATCAGTCTCCCATCCTGGACAAAACTTTCAACTCTCTTATAAACTCAAGGGCAGATTAAACTCTGTGTCCCTTTTAAGCTACAAGTATTTTCTTATGGATTGAGATTTAAATACTTGAAAAATTGGTTTCAATATCAGTACCAGGAACCAGCATAATTAAATAGCTTCAACTAAAAGCTAAATTTGCTGGCTTAAATTCACCCTATTCAACATTGTGTGGTTGACACAGATGACAGTTAGAAGCTCAGCCATCATCAGTTCCTTATAAACTGTAACAGACCAGCAAGACTGAAAACGTGTAGGCAGACAGCACATATATCCATTCACTATAAGCATACTAAAGGAAAATCTCATTGTTGCGAGTATTTTTAAGTGTCATATCACAGAATCAGAGAATGACAGAATGGCCAAGTTTGGAAGGGACCTCTGGAGATCATCTAGTCCAAACCCCCTGCTGAGCAGGATCACGTAGAGCATATTGTGCAGGACGGCATCCAGACAGGTTTTGAATATCTCCAGAGTAGGAGAATCCACAACCTCTCTGGGCAGCCTGTTCCAGTGCTCTGTCACCCTCCCAGTAAAGAAGTGCCTCCTCATATTGAGCCAGAACCTCCTGTGCTTCAGTTTGTGCCCATTGCCTCTCGTCCTGTTGCTGGGCACAACTGAAAAGAGGTCAGCTCCATCCTCTCAACACCCACCCCTCAGGTATTTATACACATTGATGAGGTCTCCCCTGAGTCTTCTCTTTTCCAGGCTAAACAGGACCAGTTCTCAGCTTGTCCTCATATGACAGGTGCTCCAGTCCTCTAATCATCTTCATAGCCCTCCTCTGGACTCGTTCCAGTAGTTCCATCTCCCTCTTGTACCGGGGAGCCCAGAACTGGGCACAATACTCCAGGTGCGGCCTCACCAGGGCCGAGTAGAGCGGGAGGATCACCTCCCTTGACCTGCTGGCAACACTCTTCCAAATGGACCCCAGGATACCATTGGCCTTCTTGGCCACAAGAGCACATTGCTGGCTCATGGTCAGCCTACTGTCCACCAGGACTCTCAGATCCCTCTCTGCAGAGCTGTTCTCCAGCAGGTCAGCCCCCAGACTGTATTGGTGCTTGGGGTTATTCCTCCCTAGGTGCAGGACCCTGCACTTGCCCTTGTTGAACTTCATGAGGTTCCTCTCGGCCCATCTCTCCAGCCAGTCCAGATCCCTCTGTACAGTGCACAGCCCTCTGGGGTATCAGCCACTCCTCTGGGCTTTGTGTCATCTGCAAACTTGCTAAGGATGCACTCTGTTCCATCATCCAGTTTGTTGATGAATAGGTTGAACAGGACTGGGCCCAGTACTGAGCCCTGGGGGACACCGCTAGCTATAGGCCTCCAACTAGACTCAGCGCTGCTGATCACAACCCTCTGAGCTCTGACATCCAGCCAATTGCCAATCCACCTCACTGTCCACTCATCTAGGCCACACTTCCTGAGCTTGTCTATGAGGATGTTATGGGAGACAGTGTCAAAAACGTTGCTGAAGTCAAGGTAGACCAGAGCCACTGCTCTCCTCTCATCTACCCAGGTAGTCGTCTCATCATAGAGCGCTATCAGATTGATTAAGCATGATTTCCCCTTGGTGAATCCATGCTGACTACTCCCATTCACCTTATTATCCTCCACATGCTTGGAGATGACCTCCAGGATGAGCTGTTCCATCACTTTTCCAGGCATTTTTTGTGGATGTCAGGTTTGCTTAAATGATCTCTGACCTGATCCTCTTTGACCTCTTTGACCTCTTTGATCCTTTCTCCAGACTTACTGATTTACTAGTTTTCAGATTTACCAGAATTAATTTCAAATGAGCCTTGGCCTTCCTTGTTGCATCCCTGCACACTCTGACAGTTTCCCTACATTCCTCCCAAGTGGTCTGTCCCTTTTTCCACATGCTGTAAACTTCCTTCTTGTGTTTTAGCTTTGCTAGGAGCTCCCTGCTCATCCATGCAGGTCTCCTGCCCTCTTTGCTTGCCTTTTTACTCATAGGGATGCAGCGATTTTGAATTTAGAGGAAGTGATGCTTGAATATTGACCAGCTGTCTTGAACCTCCTTCCCGCTAAGGCCCATCCCAATCCCATGGGATTCTTCCAGGTAGATCCCTGATAAGGCCAAAGTTTGCTCTCCTGAGCAAATAACATCCCACCATACTATAAAAGCTTTCACTATAAAAATACATTTTAATGCCTTAGTTTTTTAGGAGGACCTCCATTAATTAGTACTTGCAAATCTAGTCATCTTGGTCTTCCAGGTCACAGCTGAACACCCCATCCCATGACATCCCACAGCTTATTTCCCATTTTAAAGGAATGCTTTTGCTGATGTTAAATTTGCCACACTGAGAAAAATCAAAATAAACATGCTAATTGTTTATTTTTTAAATTTGCCATTTGTCTTCTGCCTTTATCTGGAAAAGAATATATTAAAAGAGAAAATTCTTTACCTGATATTTTAGTAGGCAGCAGTAAAACACCTTGTGAACTGAAAGAACTACAGACAATTGAAAAATATTGTCAACATTTTCCTTTTAACTAAATAAAACAAAAATTGTAAAAGATGGAAATCCAGATAAAAAATGTAGCTTATTTACATGTCTTGCTTGAAAGTTTATTTGTAAAATCATTCCAAAGCAGCAGGGTTTCATGAGCAACTTGGACATATGTCAGAAGTTGCCCAAATTTGTCAGAACTTGTGATCCATATCAGCATAGTGGTGCGTAAGAGCCTTCCAAGAGTCGATCTGTGTATCAGCAGCCTCCACAAAGTGATTGTCTGGCTATTTACTGTCCTGAGTAAAAGCATGTGGTGTACAGAACATCTATTTAGCTGGGACTTATTCAGTATGATCATTAATGTTTTTGAGTTTGGAGAACACAGGTGACACAAAGAAAACAATAACACAGGCAAGGACTACTGAACAGTAATTCAGATGGAAAAAGAATGAACTAAAACACCTGAAGACAACAGCATGAAACATTCTTAGATAACGCTTCAAAAAGTGAAGCCAGTGAAATCTGCTGTCTGCTGTGTTCAACCATAGAGCAAAGTATTTCACTATTTGTTTTTTCCTTCTCTGCTCCTTGGCCACTGGCTGAGGATTTCAGCAAATAATCTCAACCATTACTAGCAACTGTTAAGTGATGTAAAGAACACACCTGCCTCCTCCAGCTGTTCCAGCACTGAACTGCTCTTGCGTACCCACTGGGGCCCAGCCTGGTGCCTGAAGACACAGGGTCCAGGCTGGGGAAAGTGGATGCCACTTTGCAGGTTCATGTGGTAGCAAAGCTGACCACGTATCCCAGAGACACAGACACACAGAGAGGGAGACAGGACAGTGACATGACTGGTCACACAAGGGCTGCCTTCAACAGCACTTTCACACAGGACTCACCTAAAATATAGACACAGACAGATGAGTTCCCTTCGTTATGGCTGGCTGGCAGAGGCAGGAGGTGACTAGTGCAGGCACACATACAGCACTCTCCCTTGAGTACTGGCATGGCCCCTCTGTCCATCCAGCATCCCTGCCCAGATCCCAGGCCCCCTTAACTACTTTACAGGTTCCCTCCTCATCAGCTGGTCCCACCTGATGCTTGCTGCAAACATACAGCTCTCACACACTCATCCCACATGCATTCCACATTTGAAAGTCCCCCTGGATGTACCAGCATGGACACTCCACTCTCCTGATATCCTAGCCTAGACCTCAGGCCCCGCTGAACTCTGAACTTGCTGACTGGTTCACCTTGGAGTTTGCCAGTGAATGTACATGCACAGCTCCTCCCCCCCAACAGGTTTGGGGAAGATGCAGGCACTCAGCCCCCCAGCAGCCAGCACCAGGCACACAGGCTATGCTTCACAGCCCTGTTCCAGCTGCCCGTGCAGAACCAGGCACACACTTCACTCATGCCAGCCCACCCCCCCACCCAGCTGGTTTGGGAACACACAATACTCCTGCCCCAGTGGCTGTGAGTAGAAGACTCTCTTTGCTCCAGTAGCTGGGATCGAGTTACTCCAGTTACTCCCACAGTCAGCACCACAGGCTGGGGTGCCTGCTCACCTAGCCAGACTCCAGGATCTCGCACCAATCTTCACAGACCCACATCCAAATTTCACCCATAGCTGGCACTTCATCGTTGCAGCACACATACAAATGGGACAGAGTGCGAATACAGAGAGAGAGCTGAGAAAAGATTTAACGAGAAAAGATATAAAAAGATAGGACAGACCGTTGTGATCAGGTGCAGGCCTTAGCCGGACAAGTGTACTAACTGGCCCCGTTTTACACATGACGTAAAACCTTTTTCTGCTTACACCCCCCTCCCCTTTTTTTGTTCCTCCTGCTCCCCTTCCCCCTGTGAGAAACAAAGTTGTGTTTTTGCAATATAAGGTGTTTTTGCAGTGGAAAATTCCACTAACCTTGGATATTCAAAAGTGATTGTGTAGACATGACTGTAGCATAGCAGTGGGGAGTATATTAAGCAGATAAGGCGAAGGTTCCACTGTCCCAAAATAAGGAGAATATCTAAGAAAAACAGGATGAGCAGTGCAAAATCAGTCAAAACAAAAATCATGGGCTCTCTAGTCACGAGAGAAGAAGGTAAAAAAAAGGAAAAGAAGAAATTAACGGTTGGTCAAATAAAATTGTACATATATGGTATAGAAAGGCATCAAGTAGCTTGTGAACCTGTAGTACTCAGCCAACGAGGAAACAGGGGAGGCAATCAGGTGTCGGGTAATACGGAATAGAAGGTTATGATAAACTTTTACTGTGTGCTCCTGCTTGCAGGATGCCCGCCACTGCAGTCGCGAATAAAATAACTTCACAGAAGACTCTGAGAAAATCATTGAAATATTTCTCACACTCCTGCACATGCACACCCCTCATGGTTTTGCAGAGCTCCGCAGTTTCCTGCAGCACTCCCACTCCACTTGTCCACTCCTATCTTATCAGCTGCAAGGTTGCAAAGTTGATCTTGGAAGTGGCCCCTGTAGTTTGACAGTTCGGCAACTAGTTTAACTGGGAGGTTAGTTTCATGACATCGTCTCCATTTTTCCTTTGTCAGGTCTGTGTCTCAGCATTTTTGCTTATTGCTCTCCTTTCTTTTCTTACCATCCCCATCCAGAAATCTTTGCTCTTACAACTTTGCTCATATCAACACTTCCACATTATATCTTTCTTTATCAATTAGTACAACTGACTGTGTTTGTTTGTCATCATTGTCTCCTAGCTAAGTAGTCCTCAATCAGATATGCTACTGGAATAAGTATTCCCACATTCTCACGTGCCCTCATTGATTAGTGTGACTGCATTGGATAAGGTCCTTGCCCAGATACTCTTAGAGGAGCAGACCTTTACATACCTTTATAGCGAGGAAATTAGACTACATATTAAATTCAAGTTTTCAATGGAATGTGACCAGGGAAAATTAATTCAGACTACGCTTATAGAAATCAAAGATGAAGAGGAGCATCAGATGAACGTCATTGAAAAACACTGGATATGAAGGGTTTCTGTGTCACTGAAACTATGAATACAGACATCACATCTTTATTTCCTTGTAGTTGAGAATGCAGTGAAATCAAAGAAAAATTCTTGGACTGTCCTTCTGTCAGAAGACAAAAATGCAAATGCTCATGTTCACTCACATGAGTGTCCCCTAAAGTGTTTTGAGCTACTCATATTTGGCTGCACCTTTTTTTCTTTCATGAAGCTGATCTTTCTCCCACTAATGATTAATTTATGCTTCCTGACATGCAGGCCTATAAGTTTCTTACAAATAAATGTATAAAATAAAGTACCCATTTCTAATTCTTGTGTTCTCTAAGTCCATAGACACTGGTGAGTTACACTGGAGAAAACTTTGGCTCATGCTGTCTTTCCTAGTATCTTCCACTATGTCAGGGAACATTTGCAGCTACAGGAAAGCAATCACATAGTGATAAAATATTAGTGTATTCCCTGCCAAGCTTTTGATCTGTGCCAACTGCCACTCTCCTAAGTAGATTCAAAAACATAAATGGACATTTGGCATTTTCTGGGATCATTACCAATACACAGTCTGCATTCGGGCTCACCATTCTTCATACAGGAATAGTTTACTCCAATAAGCATAAGCAGTCCCATGCCAGTTGGCCTAAGTTCCTGGACATGTTTAATTTACTAGTTTAGTATAGCCTTACTGTAGAAAGGTTTTGAGCTGCCACAAAGATATCTGTCCCTGGGAAGGGAAAGACCTTCTGGAAGAGTGAACAGTATCTTCATGCAAAAATGAAAAGTAAATGGATCCTGCCTCTTAACTTTCTGCCATCCCTGTTTCCGTCTCTGCAGGACTGCAGTCCCCTGACACTGGAAGCAAAGCACAGCACAATCAAAACAGAAGAGGCAGAGTGAGAGGACTCCCTGCATATAGCCTGTACTGCACAGTAATGCGGCATGGGCAAGGCACTGCAGTGCTGACATTCCCATGTAGGAGAGGGGATTCAAGCATGCTGAAAATAGATTCCTCTTGAGATGAAGGTCAAGCAGCTGCCTCACTCTCTGCCAACCCTGAAGATATAGCTTCCCCTCCCCCATGTTCTGTGACTGAGAGATCGTGAGTCATAGCAAGGTCTATGTCCCATTAGGAACTTCCCCCTTGTGTGTTTTTGTCTTGGTGCCATTCATCTCATGAACTGGAAATTTTTCTTCAGCTGAAATAAGCATGTGGATGAGAGGAGAATGGTGAAAGTAATGCACCTTGTGAAATACCATGCTAAACAACTTTAGGTTCTGTGTAAATCAGTGAGGATTTTTTGAAGTGTATTTTGCAGATATCTTATTTGGAAGCTGAGGAAGTATGTGCTGGACAAGTAATTTATTGTGAGGTTTTAAAATTGTCTGGACTGTTCAAGGGGTAGCAATCAGCAGCTAATTAGTAGCTGGCTGGCAGCTGTTAAGGAGAGCTGTTAAGGTTCCTCTGAGGTTCACACTGGGTCCCTTATCTTTCAAAATCTTCATTAACACCTTGAGTCACAACACAGAATACACCCTTGAAAAATCTGCAGATAATATCAGTCTAGGGGAAGTGGCTGAACATCACAAATGGAAGAGTGGGACAAATCTAGTGGGACCTTGATAAACCTGAGAGCCACACGAACAGAAACCTCATGAAGCTCACTAAGGAGAAGTACAAAGTTTTCCATCTGGGGCAGAATAACCTCTAGGAACTTGAGAAGTGTCTTAGTATTGGCCATGCTGGAATGCATGTGGGGGTTTGGGAAGATGCTAGTTTGAATACAAGCTGGCAGTGATTTCTCACTGTGAGGAAAGCAACAGGGTGTCCAACAGATTGAAGGAAGGTATTGCCCTTTCTGTCCTTGTGGCTGATACAGCCACATCTGGAATACAGTGTCACATTTTGGGCTCTGCATTTCAAGAGGGACATGGAAAAACTGGAGAGTGTCCAGTGAAGGGCTACGAAGTTGGTGACCAACCTAGAGCAGATTAGTCAGGCTAATAAACCTCTACCTGGGTTTATTTAGCTTGATGAAGCAGTGAAGGGATGATCTAATGGCAGCCCACAACTACCTGAAGGGCAGCTATAAAACTGAGAGATCCAAACTCAGCAGGAGTAGATGATATAACAAGGGTATATAACATTGGGTGGGTCAGACTCACATTAGGAAGAATGTTTCTACTAGGAGAGAGTACAGTTTGGCGGCAACCCGCCCAGAGGGAAAAGAACAAAAGAAAATAAAAATAAAAAAGAGGGACCTCTATTTGTGAAGGTTTTTGATAGAAATATAGAAATATATCACTGTATCAAACATGGTCTTTCTTAGTATATCAATGATATACTGCTGGCAATGCATCTGCTTCAAAGAGGAGATCAGACTGTAGACCTCCAGAGATCCTTTCCCACCAACACTTCTCCAACACTTCTGTACTGCATGCCCTTAAGGAAGGAGACATTGCAGCAGAGGAAGGGATGTTTTCCTCTAAGTCAGTGGTCCAGAAGTTTTCACCCTTGGAATTACCCTCGAGCCCTCTGCTCCTTCAGTCAGAATATGTCCCTCCATAAAGTAAAGGAAAAGAAGCATGGTGCCAGAGATGAGTCTCCAGCTCCATAGGTCCTTCTTTGTCTTGGAGAAATTGAAGAAAACTGTCATAGTTCTGTATTCAATGACTAACGTCTCTACATCTTCTTCAGGGCAAAACATACTACTGTTAAAAGCAATGCTGTATGGCAGTCAGTAACTTTTGGTGCAGAAAATGTGCTAGTGATACCTGATTTCCTCCTTTAAGGTACTGTAGCAGTTGGAATCTCAAAGTTGCCTGTGGAAACGTTATTAACTTTTGCATTCTCAGCAGGTACTACTAGCACTCCCACCAGCTATATTGGCTGTATTCAAAACTGATGTTCAAGGATTGTGTTATCAGTATTTCCTAACTGCTATGAGATTTGGTGGCTGTCTCTTGTTCAAAGTAATGCCAAGAAGTAAATTTACTTAATGGTAAGTTTACTTAATGTAGCAGGTGGAGTCCATCTTGTTTTTCCACCTCAAGTTTCCTATTGCACTTCTTTCTCACAATGTTTATTCTATCAAATGGCACTAATGCCCCACCGATACCCAGTAAACTCAAATGGGAAGATTCTCCTATTGTCTCTTCTGCCAGTGTGAGCCCAGTCTCTAACACCTCCTCTGTAGATGAGCTCCAGAGGGGATGTCTTCACACATTCCAGCTCTAGTCAGTAAAAGAATTGAAAATATTCTCTGCTAGGTTACAGGAAGTTCCTGGTACCAGATTTCTTCCCGCTCTTGACAAACAAACAACTCAAAATGCAACACCTGCTAAACATAGCAGACAGGGACTCGTGGTTTCAGAGCAATACACAGCTATATTGCAGCTTTATTATTATTATGTGTGTGTGTTATCTCCAGTTAAATACCTGGCAGTCAGGCACTTAACCAGAAGAGACAGGTTGGTACTGATCTGCTCCATTTGCACATGGAGACAAGACTGACTTATGATGCCTGTGTGTGAGGATGAAGCAGCAAGTTAAACCTTCGGGTATGATGGATGAACATGACGTAGGAAAGCTGTTGGGAAAGAGAAGGGGAGATATCCAGGGTAATCTCCCTCATGGCATCTGTAGGGAGCCAAAAGGCAAATCAGTTAAAGCACTGACTTGTGGTGCCAAGCAAAGCCAAAGCTTTCTCATCTGGAAATACAAGCTCTCAACAAGTAGAGTGTTATAAGCTGCTTTTATGTGTTCCACTATCTCCTATCTACTACAATAAAATGAAGCTTTAAAAAGAGTCATCACAGGATCAGAGCAGCTGGGTCAGAGGCAAGAAATCGCACAGCTGAGCTCTTGTATTCCTGCAAGGTATTGGGATAGCAGAGTATTACATATTTTATTCATATATTACATATTTTTTATTACATATTACGTATTACATATTTTATTCATATATTACATGAGTATTTAGGGGAGGTGATTTCAACATAGTTGAGTCATGAACCTCCATCATCCAAAAGATATTAGAAAGCCAAATAAATACCTGCATTTTGATGAGAAAATGAAGGCAGTGGGAAAAGATCCTTATTTTTTCCTGTCTGCTAGTTTAGGGGCAAGATGATCACACACAAGAAGATTAAGTTTGTGCTGAAGCCATCAGCAGGGCAGATAAACAGCAAGCCAGAGAAACAGCCCACGAACTTCTGTCCTGGGGTGAATAGGGCAAAGTCAGCAGGAATGCCAGGATCCAGGAATAAATATTTCCTTCCCTATGTCAGGAGCAGGCTTTCCCTCACCTCATACCCACATTCACAGTCTTTCCATTATTGCTGAAGTTATAACGGTCATGGCTTTAACCAGCTGCTGCTCTCACAAGTGATGAGATGTTGAAGAAGAGGTAGTCAGAGTGTTCAGGAGGCTTCTGGGCCCTCTGGTTGTCAACTGGATAGTAGTGGCCGGAGGACCACCTGACGAACTGCAAATACACTGGAATGAATCATGCCTTGATGTGGTCAGCCCTACTCACTACTCGTTGCTGGCTCAGTTATGCTGTTGTTGTCTGGACCATATGTTGGTAAAGGCTTGTGGTAGGTGCAATACTTCAGTCTTAAAACACGCATTGGACACCAGCATTCAGTAAGTACTACTGGAAGTCAGCAAATACCAACTCATTAAAAAAAAATCTGATAGGAAATCCCAGCACCAAAGAACTTTGCTTTCTATCTCCTCAATCTCAAACAGTCACCAGTTCACTGGAATAGAGTGTCACTGGTTTCCCTGGTACATGACACAGCTAAACACATCAGCCTTTTTTTATTTTTATTTTTTAATGATTGGGCTTAGTGTGCTGCTTCATAAAGAAGTAAAAAGGTAGTGTCACTTTTTAGCTTGGTACAGTTCTTGCAATAAAACTGCTGGGACATTAAGAGTGTCTACCAGCCTTGGGGGAGAAGCCTCTACTACTCATGAAAACTCTTGTATCTAACGATACTCACAGATGTAGCAAAATGGCTATGATTGCTGGGCAACTTGCACAGTAATATGAAAATTTTGATAGAGTTTGTTGTTGCCTTGATAGCTGAGAAGATAATTTGGTAGAATAGGTAAAATGTGGTACTTGATCCACACATACTGTGTGACACGGGGGGCTAAATGCAACCCTCCTCCACCAGTTCAGAGTTAAGATGAGACCAATCAGCAAGGACTGATTGAAACCAAGAGGTCAGAATGTCATTGTAAATCATGCTGTGGGGTTCCCAGACAGACACAGCTGAGTGCAACAGCTGTGGTACTTTGGAAACTATCAGGGGAGAACTACTGATTCTGTAAAAAGCTCTGGTAACACCTGTGTTTAAGTATTCAGTGTGTCCCCACTGCCCATGGCACCCCACGAGTGGGATTCACTCAGCTGTCTGGAGGCCCAGCTCTGCTGCAGTCACACCTCAGTGTCTGAACCCGGTGAGTGCCTGAGGCTGTGGTTCAGCACATGTGGGATAGAGGCATGAACTGCTTCTCCTCTCGGGCATGCACTTGACCCAGAGCCATGGGCAGCAGCCATGTCTGAGGCTGCCTGTACTTGGACTGCCTGGCCCTTGCAAGTGGAGGGGCATCCCCCTCCCAGGGAGCAGCGGCTGTCCTGGTACGGCATCAACAGCACCTGGGCTCCAAGCTCTCCATGACATGGCCTCTTTGCCAGGTGCAGGCCCCGAGAGGGATCTGCCTGCATTGCTGTTGTGTGATATCTGTGGGTGACAGGCCTGTCAGGATGTGGAAGCTCTCTGGGTAAGCCCAAAATTGGACCCAGAGCAGTGTCTCTCTGACAGTGGCTGAGAGCCTTGCTGGTGCATGAGGCAGAGAAGGGATGGCAAGTATACAAACAGGCAAATGTGCTGATGCTTCCCCTGAGCACTGCCCCGTTCCCCAGTGGCTCCTGGCTCAGGCACACACTGATCCCAATGTCTTTGTTGGGTGTATGTGTGTGTCAAGCATCTGCACCTGGGTCTTCCTCATGAATTTGTGTGGCAGCTTTTTGAACAAATGTAAACTTTCGGCATCCACTCTGTTGATGGTGAGGAGCTGTGCAGATTAACCACAATTTGTTTGAAGAATCTGTGATACCAAATCATCTCCAAAGGATGGTTCTTCTCATGGTGGAGACATTCTGGGGCTGACAACCTCCTCTCAGGATCACCTGTTGTTATGATCCTGTTGCAGGCTGAAATGAGACGGAAAGTTGTTTAGGAAAAGGAGACAGTGAGTGGGGGTGTGGTTTGGGAAAGCCATCCCTACATCAGTTTGAAGGAAAGAACCAGGCTTTGCTGAGCTAGCATTCTGTGCTCTCTTCTGCTGTCACCCCCGATGCATTGAATAGGAAGGAGTGGGAAAGCCTGGGACCTCACTGTCTCATCTGGTCACAGGCAGTATGGCTCAGGCAGTGTCAAGCAGATCTGCTTCTGCTTAAGGGGTAGGCACAGAGGGAAGGGAAAACTGTGCTGGAGGGGAGTCTTAAAACTGCACTGTTGCTCCGGTGGGGTGTAACTCATGTCACACACCTTCTCCAGAGTATGAGAGCATCACTGACCCTCTGTCAGTTTGACAGTATTTTCCATCCTGCAGAAAATTTCTGGTCAGCTGCCATGATAGGACAATGCTGTTGTGGGTCAATATAGCCCACATTTGGCTTAGGGGAAGGTGCTGGGCTTTCATCAGTCTACTTTCACCAGGGTAACTGTTCCGTCATGTCCTCAGTTGAGTTGTCCATGAGGCAGTCCTGCCAGAGGCAGTCCTGCAGCAAAGGACTTACTTGCTGACATGAAATAATCTGCACATTGAATGGCTGCTTGGATTGTTTGGGAACAGCCTGAGTGGCATGGCATCTACTAAACAGTGGATTATCTGCATAACAAGGAAGTTTGGCTTCTGCAGTGTATTCAGGGCTCTGCTGATACAGGCCAACAGAGTGGTAGGCATGTACAGGCAGAATGTGATTCCACTTTTAGTGATGATCAGTGAGTAAAATGCAGCATGAATGAACTCTTTCTGTAGCATGGTATTGTATAACCTCCATCAAACAGCTCATCCAGAACAGAATGCAGGTGGGTGCCAGAGAATACAGGCAGCAGTAATCTCCTGCTAATATAACAAATAAAGAAAAGGAAAGCTCTATCAATTGACTTATTATTAAAAACAAACAAACAAACAAACAAAAAATCTAGAAGGTCAAAAGTGTAATGATGTGCCATGGTAATTATAGAAAGAGGTCATCACATCAGTCATTTAAGAACAGAGGAGAAGTTATTGCCAGTCAGTACAATATTGCCAACCCATTTATAAAT
Source organism: Cygnus atratus (assembly GCF_013377495.2). Lineage (NCBI taxonomy): Eukaryota > Metazoa > Chordata > Aves > Anseriformes > Anatidae > Cygnus > Cygnus atratus. Next base: position 480,778 of record NC_066379.1, read on the forward strand.
TCAGCATTTAGAAGGCATCTTCACCTAGCAATTGTCTCCCTAAGGGGTGGGAAATGTTTGACATGCTGTGAAAGCTTTTGTTAAATGATTTTTGTGATTTACACACTCAGCTATTGCTGCTATTGCTGAGAGGGCATTTTGGCATATTTATTTGTCTACATAACAATAATACAGTTTGTGGTCTATAAATCTGGCCATGCAGAGAAATTTACCAACTATCCCTGCCATTCATTTTTTATTCATGACACTGTGAAAACTTCTGAGAAGTTTTGCAGGACACCGCACTCCTGATAGTCCAACTGGGACCAAAAAGAAATTGAGCTTAAAATTAGAAGAATGTTGTCATTTGAAGAGCAGATGGACAGGAACTCAAAACTAGGGTCCATCCCAGTCAGAGTTTCTGTCTGTCTCTGTCAATCAACATGTCATATAATCTCATCAAGTCCCAGATTACTACCAGTTATAGTGAAGGGATGGAGAAACAGGTATGGAGAATTTTTGATATGATGCTTACCACTACAGCGAACAGAATTTGATGGTATTTTCCAGTTCTATGTTTCTATAAAGTTTATTTGTTTACCTCTAAAACTCTTGGCATATATATCCAGCATATGTTTGAGGATCAGAAATGTACCTCTAATTCTCAGAATGAATTAATTTATGGCTAATTTACATTCACTCGTTCATTCATTCATTCATTCTACTGCCAACATTTTCCCTCAGCTTAAAGACATCTTTTTTCCTCTTTGCTTCTTCTCCTCAGTAGTTATATGAATCAGTCCACCCTGTATCAGCTTCACCTTGCTACACTGAACAAGCCAAGCCTTTCCAATCACTCATCATAAACTAGTTCATCTATTCTCATGACCACTTTAATAACTGTAACCTGCACTTGTTCCAGTTAAGCAAATCTTTCTGAACTATTTCATAAACACTGGTTTTATTGAGATCACTGTTGAGGATTAACTTATTTTTCCCCATTCTTCAGTACAGCTATTGCTTTTGTGTGTGTGTGTAGCCAGGGAAGTGGTGGCATCACCATCCCTGGGGGTGTTCAAGGAAAGGTTGGACCTGGTGCTAAGGAACATGGTTTAGTGGGTGATATTGTGAAGGTCTCTTCCAACCTTAATGATTCTATGATTCTATTATAGTATGACTCCTGGTTTGATAGATTCATCAGAGCACATGACCACAAAATAGCATACATAGCCTCTCAGTCTGGAAGGGATCAGATCCACGTTTTGGACTTCAGCACAGGCAGTAGAAGTGGCAGACTGATAGCAGTTGCTGTCTTTCACCTGGAGCCACAGGCATGCAGAAGTCACAGGCCAGATACGAAGAAGCCAGAGGCACTCAAAATAGGGAAGACGGACTTTGGTTTTAGTTCCTATTCTTTTAAATATGCATAGATTTATTGTCTACAGTTATGGAAATAAATAAATTAATTAATTAATACCTAACACAGGTTTCATCCTTGGAAGGCATTCTGAAGTACTGTCATCTCAGCATTTTTATTCTTTAAGATTGTTTTAGAATTTAAAATTCTGACTTCTTCCAACCCCTTCTCAACTTTTCCTACACATCTCTTTCATCTGTTGTTCCACGTGCTCCTTTATCACCTATTGGAGAAGAACAGAGACAGTCTTTGTGGTTTTTATTTTGTCTCTTGGCTTTTCACTGGCCAAAAAGAGCTTAGTCAGACATTTCATGTCATTTCCCCCTGCCCTCTGGGAAGGATTCCTTGCATACTTAATAGTATTTGTCATTATCCCCAGCTTAAGTATCACATTCCTATTTGCAAGTACACCCCAAAATTGCTTTTATAACATGATCTGATATTTTGATATATATGGAAATATTCTCAGACCTTGCTACATTGCATTGAATTGAAATATTCTCAAACCTGCTTTTGCTACACAGACACAGACACACAGACACAGATTTCTAGGTTGGAAGAGACCTCAAGATCATCGAGTCCAACCTCCGACCTAACACTAAGTACTCCACTAAACCATATCACTAAGCTCTACATCTAAACGTCTTTTAAAGACCTCCAGGGATGGCGACTCCACCACCTCCCTGGGCAGCCCGTTCCAATGCTTAATAACCCTTTCGGTAAAGAAGTTCTTCCTAACATCCAACCTAAAACTCCCCTGTCGCAACTTTCGCCCATTCCCCCTCGTCCTGTCACCAGGCACGTGGGAGAACAGACCAACCCCCACCTCACTACAGCTTCCTTTAAGGTAACTGTAGAGAGCGATAAGGTCGCCCCTGAGCCTCCTCTTCTCCAGGCTGAACAAGCCCAGCTCCCTCAGCCGCTCCTCGTAAGACTTGTTCTCCAGACCCCTCACCAGCTTGGTCGCCCTTCTCTGGACTCGCTCGAGCACGTCCATGTCCTTCCTGTAGCGAGGGGCCCAAAACTGAACACAGTACTCGAGGTGCGGCCTCACCAGAGCCGAGTACAGGGGGACAATCACCTCCCTAGACCTGCAGGCCACACTGCTTCTTATACAGGCCAGGATGCTGTTGGCCTTCTTGGCCACCTGAGCACACTGCTGGCTCATATTCAGCCGACTATCAACCAATACTCCCAGGTCCTTCTCGGCCAGGCAGCTTTCCAACCACTCATCTCCCAGCCTGTAGCTCTGCTTGGGGTTGTTGCGCCCCAGGTGCAGGACCCGGCACTTGGCCTTGTTGAACTTCATACAGTTGACCTCAGCCCATCGCTCCAGCCTATCCAGATCCTCCTGCAGAGCCTTCCTGCCCTCGAGCAGATCGACACACGCACTTAGCTTGGTGTCATCTGCAAACTCCCCGAGCAGCCAGTTTCTTGAGGAGAATGTTGTGGGGAACGGTGTCAAAAGCCTTACTGAGGTCAAGGTAAACCACATCCACAGCCCTTCCCTCATCCACCAAGCGCGTCACTTTGTCATAGAAGGAGATCAGGTTCGTCAAGCAGGACCTGCCTTTCATAAACCCATGCTGACTGGGCCTGATCGCCTGCTCGCCCTGCAAGTGCCGCGTGATGACCCTCAAGATAATCTGCTCCATGAGCTTTCCTGGCACTGAGGTCAAACTGACAGGCCTATAGTTACCCGGGTCTGCCCTCCGGCCCTTCTTGTAGATGGGCGTCACATTGGCTAGCCGCCAGTCAACTGGGACCTCCCCCGATAGCCAGGACTGCCGATAAATGATGGAAAGTGGCTCGGCCAGCTCCTCCGCCAGTTCTTTCAGTACCATTCAGTCTGTAGAACATCTTGCCCTTCTACTGTTTTCATCAGCTCTTTGTTGGAACTGAAATGTTTATTTTTGGGTCTTTCTGCATTTGTGAAATTAAAGGATCCAGTTAATTCTAGGTTCCAATAAGTCCAATAATAACATGATTGCCTGGTGACAATGTTTGCCTGCTTGCTTATTGAGTAATAGCCAATATTGATCTGTCAAAAGTAAACCATGCCTAAGTGTTTTGTGACAAGTTGAAAGGCTCTCATGATAAAAGAAAATCAGTAAATAATTTTCGTAAAAGTTTTGAGAAGTCTTGTTATTTTCTTAAAAGTCATAAATTGGGGAAATTAACTTTGAGGTAAAAATGGTAAAACGTTTCTGAAAGAGTTGTCATCAACAGGTCAGTGTCAAATTAGAAGAACGTACTGCATTGCATGGCAATGACTCTGAGATGAGCACTGCCATTAACACATGGATGATAGATCACAGAGTTTTCATAGTAATTTTTCTGGTGGTCCTAGATGAGGCTGCAAACATTCTAGAAGGCAGTGCTGAAACTGAAAAAGGGACAATAGAAAAATAAACTGAAATCATCGCCGCAGACAACGGATGCAACTCCACAAGGCTGAACGCAAACTATTCAAATTGAGGGTAAACAATAAATTGCACCAAATGAAGAGTAACTGGTTAGGTCTTCTTCTTTTACACAGAGGTCAGCAGAAATGCTGATGAAGCAGAGGCTGGGCATCCCTTGTCAGAAGGTTTATCAGTGGTGCCACAAGTTACACTGTATACATTATGTCTCAAAATGGACAATTGACTGTATAGTGCCAAGAGGCAGCATGTTAGATCTTTTTGCTCAGAGTGGTGGTACCCACATAGCAAAGACAAGGAAGTCTCAGCAGTGTATATTCTTGCACAAGTGTTTCACTGGCAGTGCTCCCCATTGTACACTGGAGCAACTACCAGGCTTCAGTAAGAAAGCAGGTTGTTGGCATGAAACAGAAGATACACAGATATGTGCAGTAGAGAGCAAGAGTCAGAAGAAGCTAGAAAAAAAAATTCTGATGAGTAAGAGGAAAGCTATGTTGAAGTAGCGTGAGAAAGCCTTTATTGCTCAGCATCAGCTATAATGCCTAATTTATTTAAAGGTATGTACTTCTTTACTCCTGAATCAATTCATTTAGTGATCTGACAGTGTTTTCCATCCCACCCAAAATTCCCCAAACCATTTCTGTACAGTATACACTCCTTCAGGCCAAAATAGTATGCACAGATTCTCTCACTCTCTCAGCTCTCTAAGGACTGTCCTAAGCACTATATGTCCTTCCAGCTCCCATCTGCACCCCTACTTTCTCTTCCTTTATTTTTAACCATTTATTTTAGTCCCATGTTGCATATGTACTTAGGGTATGAGGAGGCACCAGCTACGGCCTGACTGCCTGTCCCTTCTGCAGCACCAGGACAAAGCAGAGATTCGGGAACCAGGTGTGTTTACCAATGCACTCTCTCCACTCAGTGAGACAGGCATTCAGGTACTCAGGCAATGGGCATGGTAAGGTGGATAGAAAAACACAAAATATGTCCAGGGCTGGTAGATCTTTCTTTCAGTCATTTCCCAGAGATTCACCTGCATTCTTTCTTCTTAATTGTACTTTGCTTGCAGAGTTTTCAAATCTCCACTCATCACTGCTTAACTAATATCTATCTGTTCATGCTACTTACCCTCTTGATTTTGAAGGAGCTCCAGCAGCATGTGCCAAGGTGAACATTCCCCTCAGAGAAGAAAAACAAAAAACAAAAAAAACCACCTGCCATTATCAAGTTTAAAATTACAACTCAGGACTGAGAAACACTGGGTGCATCAGATGTGCTAATCTGTGCATCAGATTACTAACACAGTTTCACTAAGAAGTCTTACAGAACTGAAGAAGTCTCTCAAGGAAAAATACTTTCTTTGGAACTTGAAAGTCTATGCAGTATAAACAAGGTATCAGATGCATCTATTTTAAACTTTCTCTCTGAGATGTTCCTTTATGCCATTTATGGACCCATGTTTTTCCCAAGATCAGTTACCTTTGCATCAGCACTTACCAGCTGACAGGCAGCCTGCCTCCAGAAATAGTGTGTCAAAGCAAAGTGACTCCTGTCCTCCATGTATGGCAGCAAATCACAAAGTGGGGATAAATTAATTTTCCATTCCACCTCTATTAATGTTCCATTTTGATCCTGATAATCCACCAGACTATACGGGGTGTTTAGTGGAGTTCTGCACAGTGCAATGTGTTGGAATTTTGTGTGTTTCCTGAATGTGTCATTTATAACAGAAGATCTAATTGATATTTTTATTTTAAAAGTCTGCAGAGTTTTACTATATAAAAATGTCTACAATATCAATGTTTTTTGCAAAAGTGTATGACAGAAGCTTATTAATAAATAAATAAAAACATTAAAATATTTTATGATTGCTGTAAAATAAATACATATTATCCATTCCCTATTCTTTTTGACATCATCCAGCATAAATGGAATTTATTATGGCTAATTATAAGACCCCCGAGGTATGATTAGAGTCTTTGACCTTCAGCAAACAGGAATAGACCTCAACCTTTTCAACAGCTTAAACAAACAAATAAACAAAAAATTATGGACTATAAACTGAAGACTTCACATTATCTCCTTCCTGTTACTCTGTGTTATGGAAGACAGTGTGATAGCTCCAATCACTTTCAGTACTTCTGGTACTACACAGGATTGGTATCCAGATACCAAATATTATCACTAGTGCCCAGTAACACTTCACATGGTTGAACTTGTTGCCCTCTGTAATATTAGGTGAAAGAAAACAATGTAAAATCATAGAATCATATAATTCTTGAGGTTATAAGGGACATCAGGGGATTATCTATTACAACTCTCCTGCTCAAAGCAGAGTCAAATAGAGAAGGATGCTCTAGTAAGTTTTAAATACCTCCAGGGATAGACACTTCTCAATCTTTTAGTCAATGCATGAGGAATCTGTTTTGTTGTTGTTGTTGTTGTTAATGGCCAGCTGAGTATGAGCAAACAGCGCGCTCTGGCAGCCAAAAGGGCCAACTATATCCTGGGACCTCTGGAATGTACAGACTGGATGATGGATGACAGGCTGGAGAGAAACCCCATGGAAAGACTCACTGAGGTGATCAGTTCCAGGGCAGACACATTCTGCAGCGGAGCAGGGGATCGAGGCAGGTATGGTTTTTTCCTGCATTGAGGCCACTCAAGGCAGCTGAGGGAGCCACTATGACCCAGCAGCCCTTGCAAGGGCAGCTGTCCAGGCACAGGCGGAGCCAGAAGCCCACCCCCTGCCATACAAAGGCAGCCCCTGGGGAGCATGGTGAACACGGCGGGCAGATGGTGCATGGTCTGTCAGTCAGGGCAATTCGTGCAGCAGTTCATGCAGGCAGGGCAAGCAGGGAGGTCCAGCAGGGTCAGTCACATCTGTGTTCTGGGAAGGATGGTGTCCACCAGCCAAGCCTGCCAGTCTGCAGCTGAAACCCAGAGGGGTGGGCTGCAGCCTCCCCAGGCAGATGCCTCCACTCAGACAGACCTCCCGAGGATTGAAAGAGAGGCCCAGACCCTCAGTTCTGAGGAGCTCCAGTCCTAGTCTCATCTAGGGAGGTCCTCCTAGGGTGTGAAGGCAGAGGGGGGTGTCATAGGTGCAAGTGTGCCCAGCTGGATGGGCTCTTTAAACAAGTGGCTCAGTTGCGAGGAGCTCACCAGGCAGTGTAGCATTCAGAAATCTGAGCAGAGATTGACAAATAGTATTATATGCTGGCACGGTCCGAGCAACAGCCCTGCCTTACGTCCAGGCAAGGGTTAGGGAAACAAGCTTGCAGCCCAAAACAAGCACATTTGAAAGACTCACAGAACGAGGGAGACTGGACCCTTGTCTCTGATCGGAGACAGAAGAGGAGTCTCCCCCCTGCCCCTGAAGTGCCCCTGCACAATGGATAAGAGGTTCTAAGGCAGGAGAAAGGAGACTCCGGGAGAACTAGTGAAGACCTCAGAAAGACCAACCACAGGGAACTCAGAAAGGACGACCACATAAAGTTGGCTCAGTCTCCCAAAAAAAAAAAAAGTGCCACAAAGAAGGCACGAAGGGTGTTAGTCATTGGAGACTCCTCTCTGAGAGGCACTGAGGCTCTCATTTGCTGTCCGGACAATCTCTCCAGAGAGGTTTGCTGCCTGCCTGGGGCCCATATTCGTGATATTATGAACAGGCTACCGAGTCTGGTGGGTCCCAAACACTACCACGCCTTCCTACTTTTTCAAGTAGGATCAATATCAAAATCAATATCAAAATCAAAATCAACCCCTTCCTACTTTTTCAAGTAGGATCAATATCAAAAAGGATTTTATGTCCCTTGGAAAGATGTCGAAGGCATTGGGAGCGTGAGTAGTGTTCTCCTCTGTCCTCCCAGTTGGTGACTGGGACCCAGGAAGAAGGAGACGAACAGGCCGAGTGAATGATTGGCTGAGTGGCTGGTGCCATGCCCAAGGTTTTGGGTTCTATGACCATGGAAGTGCTTTTGAAGGACCAGGCATGCTGACGCAGGATGGAGCACAGCTGTCCAGGAGGGGCAAGAGAGTTCTGGGCAGTAAGCTGGCTGGGCTTATCAGGAGGGCTATAAACTAGATGTGGTGGGAGAAGAGGATGCAGCTCTGAGTGAAGAAAGCATACCTGAGAAACACTATCACTCTAAGTAACGGCAGGGAAATACTTGTGACTTGTCCCAATGCAATCAGGGAGAGCTCTAAAAATGCAATACCACTGATTGCCCAGCTGAAATGCCTCTACACCAATGCACGCGGCATGGGAAACAAGCAAGGGGAATTGGAAACCATGGTGCAATTAGACAAATATGACCTGATTGCTATCACCAAAACATGGTGGGATGGATCACATAATTGGAACATTTGAATAGAGGGCTACAAACTCTTCAGAAGGGATAGACAGAGAAGGAAGGGAGGGGGTGTTGCCCTCTACACTAGGGAAGGAATTGATTGGGAAGAGTTGCCTTTGAGAAACAGCCACGGACAGGTTGAGAGCTTATGGGTGAGAGTTAAGGACCACACCAATAAAGGACAGCTTGTGGTTGGGGTCTACCACAGGCCGCCTGATCAACGGGAGCCTGTGGATGAGGCATTCTTGCTTCAACTACAAGAAGCATCGCACTCGCACGCTCTCATCCTGATGGGGGACTTCAACCACCTGGATGTCTGCTGGGAAAACTACACAGCAGGCTGTGAGCAATCCAGAAGATTCCTAGAGTACATTGAGGATAACTTCCAGGTCCAGATACTAGACAAACCAACCAGAGGAGAAGCATTACTTTACCTGGTGCTCACCAACATGGAAGAGCTCATTAAAGAGGTCAAGATTGGAGGCAGTCTGGGCCACAGTGACCACACCCTGGTTGAGTTTGCAATCTCGAGGAATACAGGCCTGGCAAAGAGCAAAGTCAGGACCCTGAACTTCTGAAGAACAAACTTCAAGCTATTTAAAGACCTAGTAGCTGAGATCCCCTGGAACACTGTCCTTAGGGACAAAGGAGCTGAGCAGAGCTGGAGACTCTTTAAGGATGTTTTCCTTAGAGCACAAGAATTCTCCATCCCCCTGCATAAAAAAGTGGGCAGGGAGGGCAGACAACCAGGATGGCTGAGCAAGGATCTGGCTGGTCAAACTGAGGTGCAAGAAGAAAATGCAAAGGCAGTGGAAGCAGGGACACGTGGCCTGGGAAGAGTACAGGGATGCGGTCCAGATGTACAGGAATGGGATAAGGAAAGCCAAGGCACAGATGGAACAGAGCTTGGCAAGGGATGCAAAGAATAACAGGAAGGGATTCTATAAGTACATTGCTCAGAAAAAGAAAGGTCAAGGAGAGTGTACCCCCTCTGATGGATGAGAAGGGTGAACTGGTAATGACAGACATGGAGAAGGCTGAAGTACTCAACAACTTCTTTGCCTCAGTCTTCGCTGATAGCCAGGCTTCCCATGTCTTTCATTTTCCCAAACCCGTAGATGGAGGCTGGGGGAGCAAAGTCCCACCCACTGTAAGTGAAGAGCAGGTTCAAGACCACCCCATGAAAATAAATACGTGCAAGTCTATGGGGCCCGATGACATGCACTGAAGGTCCTGGCTGATGTAGTTGCCAAGCCTCTCTCCAACCTATTTGAAAAGTCCTGGCAGTCAGGTGAAGTCCCTGGTGACTGGGAAAATGGAAACATCACTCCCTTTTTTTAAAAAGGGTAGAAAGGAGGACCCAGGGAACTACAGAATGGTCAGCCTCACCTCTGTGCCTGGAAAGATTATGGAAAAGATCCTCCTGGAAGCAGTATTGAGGCACATGCAAGACAAGGAGGTGATCCAAGACAGCCAGCATGGCTTCACCAAGGGTAAATTGTGCCTGACCAATGTGGTAGCTTTCTACGATGGAGTGACTGCATCAGTTGACTAAGGAAGACCGATTGATGTCATCTACCTGGACTTCTGCAAGGCTTTTGACACAGTGCCACATGGCATCCTGGTCTCCAAATTGGAGAGATATGGATCTTATGGGTGGACCATTCAGTCGATAAGGAGTTGGCTTGAAAGTCACACCCAGAAAATGGAGATCAATGGACGTATGTCCAAGCGGGGGCTGATGAGAAGTGGTGTACCACAACGGTCTGTCCTGGGACCTGAAGTTTTTAATATCTTCATCAATGACATAGGCAGTGGGATCGATTGCACCCTCAGCAAGTTTGCAGATGACATCAAGCTGAGTTGTGCTGATGATACAATAGAAGGAATGGATGCCATCCAAATGGACCTGAACAGGCTTGAGAAGTGGGCCCACATGAATGTGATGAGGTTCAACAAGTTTAAATGCAGGGTGCTGTACCTAGGCCGGGGCAATCCCAGATGTGAGTACAGACTAGAAGAAGAACTCATTGAGATCAGCCCTGCAGAGAAGGATTTGGGGTTTCTGACGTATGAAAAGCTCGACATGAGTTGGCAGTGCATGCTTGCAGCCCAGAAGGCCAACTGTGTCCTGGGCTGCATCAAAAGACGAGTGACCAGCAGGTCATAGAATCATAGAATAGCCTGGGTTGGAAAGGTCCATAAAGATCATCTAGTTTCAACCCCGCTACTCTGGGCAGGATTGCCAACCACTAGAGCAGGCTGCCCAGAGCTGCATCCAGCCTGGCCTTGAATGCCTCCAGGAATGGGGCATCCACAACCTCTCTGGGCAGCCTGTTCCAGTGCCTCACCACCCTCTGAGTGAAAAACTTTCTCCTAATTTCTAACCTAAATCTCCCCTATCTTAGTTTAAAACCATCCCCTCTTGTCCTATCACTACCAGCACATGTAAACAGGTGTTCTCCCTCCTGTTTATATGCTCACTTCAAGTACTGGAAGGCCGCAATGAGGTCTCCCCGGAGCCTTCTCTTCTCCAAGCTAAAGGAGCCCAGTTCCCTCAACCTTTCTTCATAGGAGAGGTGCTCCAGCCCTCTGATCATCTTAGTGGCCCTCCTCTGGACCCATTCCAAGATCTCCACATCCTTATTGATGGAGGTCGAGGGAGGTGATTGTCCCCTTCTACTCTGCCCTTGTGAGGCCCCACTTGAGTACTGCGTCCAGGTCTGGGACCCCCAGTGCAAGAAGGATGTGGGGCTGTTAGAGTGGGTCCAGAGGAGGGCCACGAAGATGATCAAGGGGCTGGAGCACTTCTCCTGTGAAGGTAGGCTGAGAGAGCTGGGGCTGTTCAGCCTAAAGAAGAGAAGGCTCTGGGGTGACCTCATTGCAGCCTTTCAGTACTTAAAGGGGTCTTATAAAAAGAATGGAGAAGGACTCTTTACTCAGGTAGATAATGATAGGACAAAGGGGAAATGGTTTTTAAACTAAAAGAGGGGAGATTTAGGTTAGAAGTTAGAAGGAAATTCTTAGTTCAGAGGGTGGTGAGGCACTAGAACAGGTTTCCCAGAGAGGCTGTGGATGCCCCATCCCTGGGGGTGCTCAAGAACAGGTTAGATGAAGCCCGAAGCAACCTGGTGGCATCCCTGCCTATTGAACTGGATGATCTTTGAGGTCCCTTCCAACCTAGGCAATTCTATGATTTTATGATTCTACAATTCTATGAAAGGGAACTGGGGGTTTTGATTGACAGCAAGTTGAGTATGAGTCAACTGTGTGCCCTGGCGGCCAAAAGGGCCAACCATATCCTGGACTGCATCAAGCACAGTATAACTAGCCAGTCAAGGGAAGTGATTGTTCCGCTCTGCTCTTCATTGGTACTCCCTCACCTCAACTACTGTGTGCAGATTTAGGGTGCCATAAAATAATAAAGAATAGAACTATTAAAGAGCGTCCAAAGGAGGGCTATGAAGATGGTGAAGGGACTAAAGGGAAAGAAGTGTGAGCAGCAGCTGAGGTAACTTGGATTGTTCAGCCTATAGAGGAGGAGACTCAGGGGTGACCTCATAGAGGTTTACAGCTTCCTCACAGTGGGGGAGCAGAGAGGTAGGTACGGATCTCTTCTCACTGGTGACCCAAGGAAATGACATGGAGTTACATCAGGAGAGGTTCAGGTTGGGTATTAGGAAAAGGTACTTCAACAATGGTGAAAGGTCTAGAGGGGAAGGCATATGAGGAGCAGCTAAGGTCCCAAGTTTGTTCAGCCCAGAGAAGAGTAGGCTGAGGGGAGGCCTCATGGCAGCCTGCAGCTTCCTCACAAAGGGGAGTGGAGGGGCAGGCACTGATGTCTGCTGTCAGGGCCAGCGACAAGACCCAAGGGAAAGGCATGGAGCCCCTCTCTCTATAGCATTGTTTTCTTATAGTAAAGCCTTCTAGTAGGCCTTAAGTGGACTGCAAGTGTAATAACCTCTACTAGAGATATTTTGGCAGTCTTAGACTACAAGTGAATGACAAGCATGTTTGGAAAGCACCACAGTCAGACTGGCTTGTAAGACACAAACCTTAGCATTTCTCATCTATTTTAAACACATTAAATAACCAGCCAGTGTTGACACGTAGGAAGCTTGTTGGAAAGCAAATCAGTCACAGTAGAAGAGAGAGGAACCTATCAAAATAGATAGGATTCAAGAAGGCAAACAGTTTTGCCCAACAGAATGTAAAGCAGAGTAGAAGGGTGAGGAACCCTTCAAAATAGGTAGGACAAGGAGGCAAAATACCCTGTTCAGGAACCTCTATCTTCTTTTTGAGTAGAATCTAACTTATCATAAAATCATAGAATATTCTGAGTTGAAAGGGACCCACTAGGATCACAGGAAGTTGTGGGGAGCTGGGGGGGGGGGGCGGCTTTTTCTCACAGATAACTAATGATAGGACTAGAGGGAATGGCCTCAAGTTGCACCAGCGGAGGTGTAGGTTGGAAATTAGGAGACATTTCTTCTCAGAAAGAGTAGTCAGGCCTTGGAACAGGTTGCCCAGGGAAGTGGTGGTATCACCAAGGAAAAGTTGGACCTGGTGCTTAGGGACATGGTTTAGTGGGTCACGTTGGTAGTAGGAGGAAGGTTGGACCAGATGGTCTTGGAGGTCTTTTCCAACCTCAATGATTCTATTATTCTATGATACTATCGAGTCCAACTCCTGGTTCCACAAAGGACCAATGAAAAATCAGACCATATGCCTGAGAGCATTGCCCAAATGTTAATTGAACACCATCAGGCTTGGTGCTGTGACCACTTCCTTGGTGAGCTTCTTCCAGTGCCTGAACACCAGCTCTGTGAAGAACAATTTTCTAATACCCAGCCTGGACCTCCCCTGTCACAGCTCCATGCCATTCCCTCTGGTCCCATCGCTGGTCACCAGAAAGAAGAGATCAGTGCGTGCCCCTCTGCTCCCCCTCGTGAGGAAACTGTAGACAGCAATGAGGTCGCCTTTCAGTGTCCTTGTCTCGAGGCTGAACAATGCAAGTGACCTCAGCCACTACTTATACACCTTCCCCTCTAGCCCTTTCACCATCTGTGTAGCCCTCCTTTGGATGCTCTGTAATAGTTTCTTATCCTTATTATAGTGCAGTGCCTAAAACTGTACACAGTACTCAAGTTGGGGATGCACTAGCCTGGAGTGGGACAATCACTTCCCCCAGCCAGCTAGTTATACTGTGCTTGATGCACCCCAGAATACGGCTGGCCCTGTTGGCTGCCAGGGCACACGGCTGACTCATATTCAATTTGCTGTTACCCAAACACCCAGATTTCTTTTCGTGGGGTTGCTCTCCACCCTCTTGTACCCCTGTCTGTATATTCATTCAGGATTGCCCTGTCCCAGGTGCAGAATCTGGTACTTGCTCTTGTACAATTTCATACCAGTGTTGATTTACGAGCCCTCTCAGCTGTCACAATTTCTCTTTAAGGCCTCTCTACCCTTGAGGAAGTCAACAGCTCCTCCTAATTTAGTGTCATCTGCAAACTTAGTATGCATTCGTGTCCTGCATCCAGGTAGTTTATGAAAACGTTAAAGAGAACTGGCCCTAAAACAGAGCCCTGCAGAACCCCACTTGTGACTGGCTGCCAACCTGATGTAACTCCATTTACCATAACCCCTTGAGCCCAACCTTTCAGCTAATTGTTCACCCATTGTATTTTGTACTTGTCTAGCTGTATGCTGGACATTTTGTCCAGAAGGGTACTGTGAGAAACACACACTGAAAGCTTTGCTGAAACCCAAAAGACCCTGTCTGCTGGCTTCCCTTGGTCAAAGAGATGGGTAATCTTGTCATAAAACAACATTGAGTTTGTTAGACAGGACTTTCCCCTCATGAACTCATGTTGGCTATGACCAATGACTGCATTGTCTTTCTAGTGTTTTTCAGTAACTCCCAGAATTATTTTCTGCATAATTTTACCAGGTACTGAGTTGATACTGACAGGACTGTAATTACCAAGGTCTTCTTTCTTGCTCTTCTTGAAAACTGGGACAACATTTGCCAGCTTCCAATTGACAGGGACCTCTCCAGATTCCCAAGATGATTGCAAAATAATGGAGGGAGGTCTCGTGGTCGGATGAATCGTGGGGCTCCATAGCCATAAGTGCATTCAGCTGGAGCAGGAAATACCACACAAGTTCATAGTTGGCTGGGAGTTTATTATTCCCACTGTCATGGTTCTCTAACTCAGGGCTCCAGGAGTCCTAGGGCCCATCATCATCTGTGTTACAGACAGAGGCAAAGAAGGCATCAAACATTCCTGCTTTATCTACATCTCTATTTGTGAGGTGACCAACTTCATCAAGTAATAGACCAATATTATCTCCGGTGCTCCTTTTGCTGTTAACATAATTTAAAAAGACCTTTTTGTTGTACTGGCCAGCTTCAAATCTAATTGAGCCTTGGCCACATGAATTTTCTCCCTATGCTGGCAAACAGCATCTCTGTAGTCCTCCCTTGTTACCTGACTTTGCTTCCAATGTCCATACACTTTCCTTTTCCACCTAAGTTCTAGAAGATACCTGCTCAGTCAAGGCAGCCTTCTTCCCTGTCTGCTTGACTTCCAATGTTTTGGAATCATCTGCTCCTGTGCTCTAAAGATATAGCTCTTGAAAAGTGACCAGCACTGATGGCACCCAATACCTTCAAAAGCAGTTTCCCAGGGGACCTTACTAACTAGTTCCCTGAGCAGCTGGAAGTCTACTCCCTCCATATCCAGGATTGAAGTTTTGCTGGTGTTTTTTCTCTTCCCAGGAAAGTGTTTAAACTCAACTACTTCTTGGCCACAGTGGCCAAGATGGCTGCCAATTGCCACTTCACCCATGCACATTTCAAATATTCTCTAGTGTACCCTGTGTACATGTGTACCTCATGGAGATAACAGAATGACCTAACTAACAAACCATTCTTTGACACAGTCTCCCATAGGATCCTACTGGACAAAATGTCCAGCATATAGCTAAACAAAAACATCATATGATGGGTGAGCAATTGGCTGATAGGCAGGGCTCAAAGGGTTGTGGTAAATGGGGTTTCCCAAGGCTCCATTTTAGGGCCAGTCCTCTTCAATGTTTTTATAAAAGATTTGGATATATGACTAGAAGGTGTTTCGAGCAAATTTGCCGATGACACTAAACTTGAAGGAGTTGTGGACTCTGTTGAGGGTGGAAACGCCTTGCAGAGAGATCTGGACAGATTGGAGAGCTGGGCGATCACCAGCCACAAGAAGTTTAACAAGAGCAAGTGCCGGATCCTGCACCTGTGATGGGGCAACCCTGGCTATATGTGCAAACTGGGTGACAAGATGCTGAAGGGAAGCCCTGCAGAGAGGGATCTGGGGGTTGTGGTTGACAGCAAGCTGAATATGAGCCAGCAGTGTGCCCTGGCAGCCAGGACAGCCAACTGTATCCTGGGATGCATCAAGCATGGCATTGCTAGTTGGTCGAGGGAAGTGATTGTCCTGCTCTACTCTGCGCTGGTGTGGCCTCACCTTGAGTAGTGTGTGCAGTTCTGGGCACCACAGTACAAAAAGGATGTAAAACTGAGTGGAGGGGCAGGCGCTGACCTATTCTCCTTAGTCACCAGTGAAAGGACCCGTGGGAATGGTGTCAAGCTGAGGCAGGGGAGGTTTAGGCTAGACATCAGGAAGAGGTTCTTCACTGAGAGGGTGGTCGCACACTGGAACAGGCTCCCCAGGGAAGTAGTCACTGCACCAAGCCTGTTGGAGTTTAAGAAGAGTTTGGACTGTGCACTTAGTCACATGGTCTAAAATTTTGGGTAGACCTGTGTGGTGCCGGGAGTTGGACTTGATGATCCTTATGGGTCCCTTCCAACTCAGGATATTCTATGATTCTATGATTCTTCAGCCCTTGGCATGCCATCCCATAGCTTATCACTGTCAAGCCTGATTTTATCCTTTTACCCTCTTCAAGTCTAGTTTAAAGCTCTTTCAATGGGCCTTGCTAAGTCATAAGCAAAAATTCTTTTCCCCCTTTGCGAAAGGCTCATCCCATCAAGCACCAGGAGGTCCACTATCATGTAGACCATCCAGACCATCCCATGATCAAAATTATGCTAAATTTAGACAGGACAAACTAAGACATGTTTAAATACACTGTTCCCTCAGGTATAAGTGCAGATGGAGAAGATATCTAAGTAGTTAGTAAGTAGTTGTTTGACTTATAAAAGATACATACGTAATAAAGAAGTACTCTTTTCTGTTCAAGAGTTCTTTTGAGTCACAGAAACAACTCATGCAAAAACTTCATTAAATTCTCAAATATTTTCTTTTCAGAACAGCAGAAATTCCTAGATGCCAGCATGAGGCATGTCTGGCTGGTCATGACTGATCTCCATTTCTTTGCACAAATTAAGTAAAATATTTCCCTTTTCAACAATTATTATGATGTAATTCTAATTACAACAGAGAACATAGCCATTTTTTAGTCCATGTCCTTTATTACTTTGAAGAGGAAATGGGCTATCAAAGTTGCTATTACTAATATACCTTCTGAACCTTTAACTTTCACACCAGTTCCTGGTCTTTGATTCTTTCAGGTATTCCTTTTGCTTGTCCAATTTTTTGGACCATTTTTTATTCCATGTAGAATCTCAGAAAAGTTGAAATTGGAAGACACCTGTGGAAATCACCTAGAGCAACTCTCTCACTCAAGCAAGGTGAACTTTAGCATGTTGCTGTGGACATTGGGTACAGAAGCATACCAGAATCACTCGTCTGAGCAGCCCCTACTTATCTTTCTTCAGGTGCAATTCACCCTGATGGTGAATTTTTATATCTGATGCCTTTAGCTTTACCAGTCTCTGCACTTCTAAGACATCCATAGACCAGGCTACCCCTGCTTCCAATTAGATGGCCTACATGTCATTGGTTGTCTCTGATTGTTATATATATTTTGAAGTACATTTTTATCTCCGGGTTGCTTACTCTGAAGAATTATTCCTTGGGAATTCTGTCCCAGGGAATAGTACAGAGATACTAGCTTGGGCATATTTGCTGTTCTGCTCTCCATAACTCATGTGTGAAGAAAAGATTTGGGATGGGAAGAAAAATGGTTCTTTTTTTTTTCTTTTTTTTTTTCCCATATTTTTGGGAGTTCTGTCTTGCTGGCACTGGGCTCTTCCAGATAAATAATGGTTTGCACATCTTTCTGCTGCAATGCAGGCTAAGCTTTCTTTGTTGGCCTGCAAAGGGTTTATCCTTGATTTTGTGTGTAGAAAGGCTTGTCTGATATCCCAGAAACAATGTTTATAGTTCTTGATATTTGATTGTGATCACATAAATCAGGGTAACAGGTTATACACAGTGTTGTCCACAATGCTGACTGTCAGGACAACTTCACAGAGTTTATAGACTCTCTAGAGGGAAAGAGGTTACCATCTTCCCCTTTTCAGAAGACCAAATCTTTGTAGACAAATACTGGGAACTCAGCTAGCACAGTTGTACAGACCATCCATACTGTTTCTCTCTTGGACAATGACATGGACTTATTCTTCCTCACTTGATGCTCCTGTAGGGATGACTAACCCAAACCACAATTGCACTGAAATTATCCTTTCCCAAAAGACCTGAGGACAGGCTGGTAATGCTGAAGCATAACAAAGCACTTCTGAGCATGTACCACATTGATAAGTGATATCTTGCACTGCAAAATTCAAGAAAAGTTCCCAGGTAGTTTTGCTAAATTAAGGCTTGTAAACCCTTTGGTATTAAAGATGGGAGGGACAAAGAAAATGCTGCCACCATTTATTAGTGGTATGCATTTTTTTCCCTCAAATACGATGCTGCTGCTTCCCTCAGTAACACTGATGCCACAGATGAGACCGCCCTCCAGCAGTACTCCACAGAAGACAAAGTGTGTGTGTGGGGGGGACCATATCTACCACCTCACTCCTGCTGTCAAAATTAATCCACATCTCAGTGCAAAACAAGTGCTGGAGAAATTACCTTTCTCCATTCTCTTACCTGGTCAGCTGAAGGAAGTTTTTAGTCTCCTGCACATAAGAACTTATTTTCTTAATAAAGAGATCGGTGAATGTGATGAAACAAACACACACACACACAAAAAAACCAACCAACCAAACAAAAAAAAAACGTATAATGACAGTCATGTCAGTCATGTTCAGAAAAGTTTATGGAAGAATTAGCTACTCTGTACAACATGTAGAGATCAGTCACTGCACCAAGCCTGTCTGAATTTAAGAAGCGATTGGACTGTGCACTTAGTCACATGGTCTGAAATTTTGGGTAGACCTGTGCGGTGCCAGGAGTTGGACTTGATGATCCTTATGGGTCCCTTCCAACTCAGGATATTCTATGATTCTGTGATTTCTTCCCAGGAACACTTCAGGCTCTGCACAGCAAAGGCAAGACCAACTCTGAAGGAAAATGTTAGAGCACCATAATTGGTGTGGGGGTACATGCAGGTGTAAGTGAATACATGGGTGTATATGTGTTCAAGGAGAATCATTTCTTAAAATTAACTTAGGATATCCAAAGAAAATGTAAATCCATGAGTTCTTATATTTGGCTCAGATCATATTCCCTTTGCAGCTGCCAGAGCCGAATGTTTCACTCACTCCTCAGCGAGCTCAAAGCTCGCCCTCATATCTTAACAAGTCAGTGAAAGTCTAGCTTCTTCCTGCTGAAACCCAACCCCAAGGAGCAAGCATGCTAACATCCATAAAAATAACTGTCTGCTATGGGGTCCTTAGAGAAGTGTTTGCTATTGGATTCCTGAGCCCAGTATAGAACAGGAATTTTCACAAGTAGGGCCTGTATTCCAGCTTGGTCCATTTGAAGAAGTCATTGCACACTTCATGTGTGGCAGAGAGAGAAACAACTTTATCTCGTTTTCCTGTGTGCTCTAAATCAAAATGGCTGCATTTCTTGGGGATGCTCTTTGTTCTGCCTACGGTAAACTTTGGTGACATGAACAGCTGCGAAATTATATTTTCTTTGAAAATGACTGTGGTTATTATTACTGCCTCCCAACAGCTTTGGAACCCATTCAGGATCAGCTGAGAACAGGCCATGACATGGAGAGCTTGGAGCCCAGGTGCTGTTGATGCCGTACCGGGACAGCCGCTGCTCCCTGGGAGGGGGATGCCCCTCCACTTGCAAGGGCCAGGCAGTCCAAGCACAGGCAGCCTCAGACATGGCTGCTGCCCATGGCTCCTGGCAGGCTGCATGCCCGGGAGGAGAAGCACTCCATGCCTCTATCCCACCACTGCTGAGCCACAGCCTCGAGCACTCACCAGGTTCAGACACTGAGGTGTGACTGCAGCAGAGCTGGGCCTGCTGACAGACAAGTGAATCCCACTTGTGGGGTGCCACGGGCAGTGGGGACACACCAGCAAGGCTCACAGCAAAGCTGCTGGAGCTTGACAAGCTGGTGTCCTCTTGTTGTCTGGGCAACACAGCTCCTGCCATGCCCAGTGATACTGGCTCCAGTCTGCTGTTGGTTTCTAGTTTACTAAGTCATCAACATGAAATGAATGTGAGAGAGAGCCCATAGGATTGCTTTGTAAGCAACCTGCCCCATCTGAAAGCAAATGGTTGGCTTGTCAGTGTCTCTTTGGAAGCTCTTCACTTCTCTGCAGGTTCAAAATATAGTTTTGTGGTTTAACTCCAGCAGGCAGCTCAGCACCACACAGAGGCTCGCTCACTCTCCCCAGGTGGTATGGGGGACATAACTGTAAAGGTAAAAGTGCAAGAATGCATAGGTTGAGATAAAGACAGTTTACTAGGTATAGCAAAAGCCACATGTACAAGCAAAGCAAAACAGGGAATCCATTTACTACTTCCCATCGGCAGGCAGGTATTCAGCCACTTCCAGGAGAGAAGGGCTTATCATGCATAACAATTTATTGGGAAGGCAAACATCCCCCACTTCCTCCTTCTTTATCCCAGCTTTTATTGCTGAGCGTGATGCCATGTGGCATGGGACATCCCTTTGGTCTATTTGGGTCATCTGTCCTAGCTGTGTCCCCTGCCAGCTTCTTGTGCAATCCCAGCTTCCTCACTGGCAGGACAGCATGAGAAGCAGAAAAGTCCTTGTCCCTGTGTAAACACTGCTCTGCAACAACTAAAAACATCAGTGTGTCATCGCCACTATTTTCATCGAAAATCTAAAACACAGCATTATATGAGCCTTTACAAAGAAATTAACTCTAATCCAACCAAAACCATGACATGGGAACAACCATCCTTTGTCTGGGAATAAAGATTACTGACTTAATGCACATAGCCAGCATTTGGTTTAGTAAGTTACCTGGGTGCCCAGCTCCTTGGTACAAGCTGGGATGGTAACCAAGTCCCAGAAGTGACAAGGAGCTCCAGAAGGGGGAAGTTGTGCTTGCAAGTCATGAGGAGAGAAGGAGCTGAATGACTGGGACTGATGGCAGTCCTGAGACATGCTCAAGAGGATTTGGTGTTGCTGAGGAGCCAGCAAAGTGCCATGTCAGAAAGGGGCAAGAGCAGTTCAGTGGCATGAACGTGTGGCAGCTGGGCAGGCATTATCACCCATTCCATGGATGCCAGGCCATGACCTTGTACACTCACTGGGTTCAGATGCCGAGGTGTGACTGCAGCAGAGATGGGCCTGCTGACAGCTGAGTGAATCCCACTCATGGGGTACCACAGGCGGAGGAGACACACCAGTGAGGTTCACTGCAAAGCTGCTGGAAGCAACCGAGTCCTCCAATCAGGAACTACAATTCATGTATAAAATACCTTGTTCTCTGTCTCTTTGATAATGGAATTCTAATCAATAACCCTTATGTTCAATTTCTCTCATTTTGCTCAGAGAGTTATTTTCTGTTTTTAATTAGTCCCCTGTTTTTTAACATAAAGTCTTAGCTCCATTCAGAATTAATTTTGTCTAGATTATTAAGCCAAGACCACTTCCTGCATCTCTCAAAAAGCACTAGTGTCTCTTTCGGACAGGAAACATGAAACCATAGGTACAGATATTGCAGAATAATACTTCCTGGAGTTCAGAGGAAGCCATAGTCAAAGTTAGAGCCTGAAACATCATGCTTTTTCAGTATTTCATTTGCAGCATCAACATTTTTTTTTTGATTGATACAGCCAGAAACTGCTTCTGCTTCCTTCATGCTAGTATCACATTGCATTAGTACAGAGGCCTTTCTTCTACTGCATTCTCTACATGAAATACTGATGAACTGCAAAAAGAACAATGAAATAATGAGGCCATCAGAGTTTCTCATGGAAAATGCCAATCAAATAGCAAGACAGCAAACAATGAACTGGGATGAATACAGATCAATTGGCTCCTGGGCAGATGTGTTCTGCAGCGGAGCAGGGGATTGCAGCCTGCTGGGGGTTTCTTACATCGAAGCCTCTCGAGGCAGCCAAAGGAACCGCCAGGACCCAGCAGCCCTCACCAGGCTGGCTGACAAGGCTGGGGGGGGAGCCAGGAGCACCCCCCCCCTCTGTCATACAAAGGCAGCCCCTGGGGAGCATGAGCGATGAAGAGCACGGGGAACAGAGCAGGCAGTCAGGGCGTGGCGTGGCAGGTCACGCAGCAGTGCACACAGGGAGGGTGAACAGGGAGGGCACTGAAGCTTGGCCAGTTCGACCAGGGAGCAGTGGTATCCACTCAGTAGATGGCCATGGCCTCACAGAGCTCAACCCCCACCACAACTGATGCAGCCTCCCAGACAGACTTCCAGGGGGAACATGCTGCTACCCAGGTGTGTCAGGCTGCCAGGTGTGCACTACTCTTAGGCCAGTACAGGATGGGAGGAGTGAGCACAGTTGTGGGAGGTGTGCCCACGTTGAAGAACTGCCTCACCTGGTGGCAGAGCTTCAGGACGAGGTGGGTAGGCTGAGGAGCATCAGGGAGTCAGACAAGGAGATCTACTGGTGGGGTAGAGCTTTGCCATCCCTGAAACAGGCTCCTCAGCCAGCCAGTACACAAGAACGAAGGTTTCCCTACCCCCTCACCACCAGGCAGAGGGAGGGGACCTAAGAGACAGGGGGGAGTGGAAGCAGGTTCTGGGGCAGCGCAGCAGGTGAACCTCCCCACTGTCTACCTCACCTTCCCAGGAGCTCCTACACAACAGATATGAGGCTCTGAAACTTGATGGGCAAGCAGAAGACGATGTGGACAAAGGTCCATCCACACTTGTGGAGTTGCACAGGGCAAGTCAACCTACAGCCCACATCACAACAACCTCCACCAAGAAAAAAAAAGAAGGGTTATAGTTATAGAGGACTCCTTTCTGAAGGGAACAGAGGTCCTAACCAGACACAACCCATAGGGAAGTCTGCTGTCTCCCTGGGGCTTGGGTTAGCGAAATCGCTCGGAAAGTCACTTGCCTGGTATGTCCCTCTGATTATTAGCCTTTAGTGGTTTTTCATGTCAGCAGTGATGAGATAGCAAAGAGAAGTCCAAGAGCGATCAAAAGGGACATTAGGGATTTAGGGTGATTGGTTGAAGGATCAGGTGCACAGGTAGTATTTTCCTCCATCCTTCCAGTACAGAATCCTACCTAGGGAAAGGGAGCAGCTCCCTGTCTTCCACGGAAGCAGAAAACATGGTAACAATCTGCAAGAGCAGATCATAGAATCATAGAATCATTAGGGTTGGAAAAGACCTCCAAGATCATATGGTCCAACCTTCCCCCTACCACCAATATCACCCACTAAACCATGTCCCTAAGCACCACACCCAACCTTTCCTTGAACACCCCCAGGGACAGTGACAGCACCACTTCCCTGGGCAACCCGTTCCAATGTCTGAATATTCATTCTGAGAAGAAATGTCTTCTAATTTCTAACCTAAACTTCCCCTGGTGCAACTGGAGGCCATTCTCTCTTGTCCTGTCGCTAGTTACCTATGAGAAGAAGCCACCCCCCAGCTTCCCGCACCTTCCTTTCAAGTAGCTGTTGAGAGCAATAAGGTCTCCCGTGAGCCTCCTCTTCCCCAGACTAAACAACCTCAGTTCCCTCAGCCAATCCTCATAGGACTTGTGTTCCACATCCTTCACCAGCTTTGTAGCCCTTCCCTGGACACGTTCCAGAGCCACAATATCGTTCTTGTACTGAGGGGCCCAAAGCTGAACACAGTACTCGAGGTGTGGCCTCACCAGAACTGAGTACAGGGGAGCAATCACCTCCCTGGTCCTGCTGGCTACACTATTCCTGATACAAGCCAGGATGCCGTTGGCCTTCTTGGCCACCTGGGCACACTGCTGACTGATGTTCAGGTGAGCACCGACCAACACCCCCAGATCCTTTTCTTCTGCACAGCTTTCAAGCCACTCTCCCCTCAAGCCAGTAGCGTTGCATGCGGTTGTTGTGACCAAAGTGCAGGACCCAGCACTTAGCTATGTTGAACCTCATCCCCTTGGCCTCTCTCCATCAATCCAACCTGTCCAGGTCCCTCTGCGGGGCCTTCTTACCCTCTGGCAGATCGACGCTTTCCCCCAGCTTGGTGTCATCTGCAAACTTACTGAGGGTGCACTCAATTCCCTCATCCAAATCATCAATAAAGATATTAAAGAGGATGGGCCCCAACACCAACCCCTGGGGAATACCACTGGTGACCAGTCACCAGGTGGGTTTCACTGCTTTCACCACCACTCTCTGGGCTTGGCTGTTCATTCAGTTTTTAACCCAGCAAAGAGTGTACCTGTCCAAGCCATGGGCTGCCAGCTTCTCTAGGAGAATACTATGGGAGACTGTGTCCAAGGCCTTGCTGAAGTCTAGGTAGAGTATGTCAACAGGCTTTTCCTCATCTACCAGGTGGGTTATCTGGTCATAGAAGGAGATGAGGTTGGTCAGGCAGGACTTGCCTTTCATGAACCCATGCTGACTGGATGAGAGCCCCTGGTTGTCCTGCATACATTGTGTGATTGCATTCAATATGACCTGTTCCATCACCTTTCCTGGCACCAAGGTCAAGCTTGACAGGTTTGTAGTTCCCTGGGTCCTCCTTATGACCCTTCTTATAGATGGGTGTCACATTAGCAAGACTACAGCCATTCGGGACCTCTCCAGATGATCACAGATGATGGAGAGATGCCCAGCAATCACATCCGCCAACTCCCGCAGCACCATCAGGTGGATCTCATCTGGCCCCATGGACTTGTGACAGTCCAGGTGGTGCAGCAGGTCTCTGTTTCCACTTGAACTGTGGGGAGCTTCTTCTGCTCCCCATCCCAGACTTCCAGGTCGTGAGGCTAAGTACCCCAAAGATAAGTGGTCTGACTAGTAAAGACAGACTTAATGAAGGCATTAAGAATCTCAGCCTTTTCCTTATCCTCAGAAGTCATGTTCCCCCCTGCATCCAGTAAAGGATGGAGATTCTCTTCGGCCCTCCTCTTGCCATTAATATATTTATAAAAACATTTTTGTTATCCTTGACCATAGTGGCCAGGTTGAGCTCGTGCTGGGCTTTGGCCTTCCTGATTTTTTCTGTGGATATTCTGGCAATTTCCTTGTACTCTTCCCGAGTTGCCTGCCCCTTCTTCCACTGGTCATAAACTCTCTCCCAAATACACAGCAAAAGTTCCCTATTCAGCTGTGTTAGTCTTCTTCCCTGCTCGCTCATCTTATGGCAAGTGGGGACAGCCTGCTCCTGAGCCTTTAATACTTCCTTCCTGAGGAGCATCCAGCCTTCCTGGACCCCTCTGTCCTTGAGGACTGACTCCCAAGGGACCCTTCCTACCAGTGTCCTCAACAGTTCAAAGTTTGCCCTGAGGAAGCCCAAGGTAGCAGTTTTACTGATCCCCCTCCTGACTTCACCAAGAATAGAGAACTCTACCATGTCATGCTCACTCTGCCCAAGACAGCTCCCTACCACCACATCTCCCACCAGTCCTCTATTCGTGAACATCAGGTCTAGCGGGGCACCCCCTCTGGTAGGCTCACTAACCAGCTGAGTCAGGAAGCTGTCTTCCACACACTCCAGAAACCTTCTAGACTGCTTCCTCAGGGCTTTATTGTATTTCCATCATATGTCTGGGAAATTAAAGTTGCCAATGAGGACAAGCACTGGTGATTGAGCCAGCTGCTTACAGAACGCCTAATCCATCTCTTCATCCTGGTTTGGCACTCTAGAACAGACCCCCACCAGGATGTCCACCCCCTGATCCTTATCCACAAGGGTAAGGATCTACCTTTTCATTCCCAACCCCAATCTCAACAGCATTGAAACACTCTCTAATATAGAGAGCCATGCCACCGCCCCTCCTTAGCTGCCTGTCCCTTCTGAAGAGCTTGTAGCCATCCATTGCAGTACTCCAGTCATGGGAGTGGTCCCACCACATTTCAGCGATGGCAACAAGGTCCTAGTTTGTCTGCTGCACAATTGCTTTCAGCTCCTCCTGTTTGTTATGCATGCTAAGTGCAATGATGTAGATGCACTTGAGTCATGTCATTGCCCTCAACCTTGGAACTGCTCCCCCAGGCTCATCCCTGTTGAGTCTTATTTCCCCTCCACCCCCACTCATACTTAGTTTAAAGGCCTCTCGATGAGCCCTGCCAGTTCCCAGGCTATAGTCCATTTCCCTCTTTGGGACAGGCAGGACCCATCGACAGCCATCAGGCTAAGTGCCAAGTAAACCTCACCCATGACCAAAAAAAAAAAAGAAATTCCTGTGAAGGCACCAGCCTCTCAGCCATGTATTAATCAGCCGGGCCTTCCAGGTCCACTCAATATTCCTCCCTACCACTGAAGGGATAGAGGAAAACACTACCTGCACACCCACTCCACCCAGTAACCGCCCCAATCCCCTTTAGTCCCTTTTTGTAGCCTTCAGGCTTCTCTCAGCAATTTCATCACTGCCGGCCTGAATTATGACTAAGGGGCAATAATTGGAGGGGCGAACAAGGTCAGGAAGTTTCCTGGTAATGTCCTTGACCCAAGCCCCAGGTAGGCAGCAGACATCCTTACGGGTCTGGCTGACATATGGGGCCCTCTGTTCCCCTCTGAAGGGAACTGAAATGGCCCTACGACCATTAGCCTTCTTTCCTTCTTGTTGGAGGAAGTCTTGAGGCATCGATTCAACTTCCTTGCCCTAGACAACCTCCTTTCTGGACTTTCCCCCACATCCTCACCACCCTGTCCCTCTAGGTCCAGGGCCTCAAACCTATTACGTAAGGGCACCTGGGGAGGTGAGGTGGGTAGGGAGGGTGCTCACCTGCAACACTGAGCAGGAACCTGCTTCCATTCCCCTCCATCTTCCAGGTCCCCTCCCTCTGCCCGAAAGCAACAGGGCACTGGGTCCATCACTATTTGGGGTGTGTTTTTCTGGTGCCTTTCTCTCAGGCATGACAGGGAGTGACTCTGCTGGTCTAACTCCTGCTCACACTCCCTGATGGTCATTAATCTCTCCACCTCCTGAAGCTCTGCCACTAGGCTGATCAGATCCTCCACCTCCTTGCACCTCATGCAGGCAGTATCTCTGCAAAACATCCATTTACAGCAACAGGATTATGCACTCCCTGCAGCCGAAGACCTGAACAGCCACATCTTTGTGCAGACACTCAGTCTGGGTCACCACAGCCTTTTGACGAGCACTTTAGCGAGCACTTGCTGCCTGGCGGTGACCATGTCTGGGTTGCTGTCCGGGAGGTAGCTGGTAGGTGAGCCGGTCTCCAGAGTGGCGAGGGATCCTCCACTCTCCCTGCTCACGCTGCCTGTGTGAACTGCTGCGCAAACTGCCGTGCCCCACCCTGACTGCTGTGCCACGCCCTGGCTGTTGTGCTACACCCTGACTGCCACGCCCTGACTGCTGTGCCACGCCCTGACTGCCCACCCTGTTTGCTGCGCTCCTGGTTGCTCGAGCCCTGGGGGCTGCCTTTGTACTGCAGGGGGGCTGTTGGCTCTGCCCACACCTCATCAG
Source organism: Cygnus atratus (assembly GCF_013377495.2). NCBI lineage: Eukaryota > Metazoa > Chordata > Aves > Anseriformes > Anatidae > Cygnus > Cygnus atratus. The sequence continues at coordinate 507,874 of NC_066379.1, forward strand.
CTGCCCTCAAGAGGGCTGCAGAGTCCTGGCAGCTCCCTCAGCTGCCTATCCAAAGAGGAGGTTTTGGAACCTGGTAACTTGCCAAGAGCAGAATGCAACAACCCTTGCAGAGTTGTATGCCAGGATGGCTAACAGCTTCAGAATGTCTCGGTCCAATTTATAAATAAAAATTTATAAACCTAACTTTTCATTCATTCTCAGTATGTAAAGAATGGAAAAAGTGAAACCAGTGTTTTAAATCACTTTCAAAAATAGTTTTAAGGAACCCAAATCTGAAGAAACTATACCCGGGAATGTAATTACCAAACACATGGTAAAATATCCATCAGAGTTCTTTGGAAGCACAAGGAAAGCCTGGGAATAGTTATTCTCACTCTAGAAGTGCAATTCAGCCTCAGATGATTTGTTTTATTAACAAACACATGCTCAAAATAATACTTTGTCTTTCCTCCGCTGGGTCACCAGTTTATCTAGATTCCTGTCTCAGGAAATGTCTAGTTAAGAAAGCGTGAGCTCTCTTTTGCCCATGAACTTAAATCAATAGGGAAATGCAAAGGCCAGTTACCTTGTCACCAATAGACAGTGCTTCAGGCAGGTGCAAAGACTCCTGTTTGGGCTCCTGTGACATCTAGCTACTCCCTGGCATCCTAAGCAATCTGTCATGCTGTATGGAAGAGGTAGATTTTTGAACAGCTCAGGCACTGCTCCAAACCATAAACTGTAAACAGTTAAGTCCAGCCTGCAAGAACAGGCAGCTAAAATCAGAACTAGCTCCTGGATTAGCTGTGAGAAAAGAGGTTCTGTGAGCTATCCACTGGGACATGCTGTTCATGTCTTTTCTCTGAGAGCTCTGACACCCATTCTCACCCAGAATTGGCTCCTTATGCTTTTCTCCACACTTTAGTTGCCTCCTGCTCTTTCACAGGAGTCTATTACAGGACCAGAGTTTGTTTCTCTGCTCAGCTCTACACTTAGACTCTTCATGATCATCATTGGCCCTTTTGGTTTTGTCCTCCCTCTGGTTTTGTTTACATGCCCTTCATAAAGCAGTATCTGTACTGAGTAAGAATCTTGTGATGGCAGAGAATCATCTTTCCTTGAGAATTATATTATCTGGTACCCAAAAATTTCTGGTGTCCATTGGTGTCTCTTGAGTGGATGGATTCCTCTATAACATGAAAACACATTGCATAGGTTTATGCCTCATTTGGGTGTTGAAGACTTAAATGAAAAAGAAATATATTAAGATGGCTTTGGTGCTTTGACAGCTACAATTATCTCAGTTAGATATGCTCATGATCACACTCAACTACTAGCATGCATAATGGTGTAACTGTACAGGCAAAATTTGTGAAAAGAAAACTATTGTCACCCAGCACTATGGAGTACAGGCAGATTCTTTAGACATCCTTGGCAGAATGAGGACTGGCCACAGAGTTGTGGTTACAATTAGAGATTTATTATTACATAAATAATAATAATAATAAATAATAATCAGCATCGGTACACAGGCTTTTCAGTTACCTGGACAGACCCTCTGCAGATTGGGTCAAATTCTGATCAACCAGCATGTGATGCAATCATTATCCAGACACAGTTTTTACATAAAAGGATATTAGTCACTCAATCAGTCCTTGGAAGAAGACGACAGTGTAGGCATGCCTGGCCACAATGGGATCACCTGAAGTACCCCAGCTGGTATACTGTGTTCAGCTCTGGAGTCCCCAGCACAAGAAGGACACAGAATTATTAGAATGAGTCCAGAGGAGGGCCACAAAGAGGCTGAAGCACCTCTCCTATGAAGACAGGCTGAGAGAGTTGGGGCTGTTCAGCCTGGAGAAGAGAAGGTCCAGGGAGACCTTATAGCCACCTTCCAGTACCTAAATGGGGCCTATAGGAAAGCTGGGGAGGGACTCTTTATCAGGGAGTGATAGAACAAAGAGTAATCACTAAAAAAAGAGGGGTGATTTAGACCAGATATAAGGAAGAAATTATTTCCTATGAGAGTGGTGAGGCACTGGAACATGTTGCCCAGAGAAGTTGTGGATGCCCCAGCCCTGGAAGTGTTCAAGGGAAGGTTGGATGGGTCTTGTAGCAACCCAGTCTGGTGGGAGGTGTCCCTGCCCATGGCAGGGGGATTGGAACTAGATGATCTTTAAGGTCTCTTCCAACCCAAATCATTCTATGATTCTATGACCACAGGTTTTGCCATCCAGCTGCAGGTCCCATGTATGTCCAAGTTAGGGCTCGTGGCTGCCTGATTTTATAGACAGTGCTCCCTGTGCTGTTATGCTTCCCTGTTACAGGAAAAATGTCATCATCTCCTGGCATCCCAGCACCTGGTTATTGATAATGCTGATAGGCTTAACTACCCTATGAATTGGTGCTACCCATACACTCTTGGTGACTCAGCACTTGGGTCTTGATAATAGTAAGTACCCTTTATCACCCTGATAATGGGTGTCCCCACACCCTGGGGCCACAGAGGGGAGAAGGAGAAGGGGGCAGGGGTATATATTAATAGCCTGCTTACATATTATAGATATTTGCCTTATAGCTGGTTATGGTAATCATACTGCCAGGACTCAGGAGCAGGGGGTACTGGTCACACCTGTTGAAGGAGAATTAAGCTACTAGCTGATATGAAAAATACTCAGCTTTGTTTTGCTCATTGTGAAGAGAAATTAAACACTCCTGGAGGTATGCCAAAGTCCAGAGATGTCAGTGTGATACACCTGTGCCATTTTTACTGTTAAATAAGGTGTTGAATTTCTTCAGTGATTCACTAACATTGTGTGGCTACTGCTGATCTTGTTATGGAGCATGAACTGTGCTAAAATGAATCAGCATTTTAGGAAGTCATCATAGAATCATAGAATATCTGAGCAGGAAGGGACCCACAAGGATCAAGGGAGTCCAATTCCTGGGTTTGTCCACCCAAAAGATAAAATAAAATAAAATAAAAACTTAAAAAATCAGACCATGTGCCTGAGAGTGTTATCCAAATGCTTCTCAAACTCCTGCAGGCTCGGTGCCATGACCACTTCGCTGGGGAGCCTGTTCCAGTGCCTATCCACCTTCTTGGTGAAGAACCTTTGCCTGATATCCAGCCATAACCTCCCCTGTTGCAGCTTCAAGCTGTTCCCTTGGGTCCTATTGCTCGTCACCAGAGGGAAGAGATCAGCACCTGCCTCTCCACTCCCCCTTGTGAGGAAGCTGTAGACCACAATGAGGTCTCCTCTCAGTCTCTGCTTGTTCAGGTTGAAAAATCCTAGTGATTTCAGCTGCTCCTCATACGTCTTCCCCTCTAGACCCTTTACCACCTCTGTTGCCCTCCTTTGGACACTCTCTAACAGCTTCATGTTTTTCTTTTAGTGCAGTGCCCAAAACTGCACACAGTACTGGAGGTGAAGTTGCACCAGTGCATAGTAGAGCAGAATAATCACTTCCCTCAACCAGCTAGCAATGCCATGCTTGATGCACCCCAGGATACAGTTGGCCCTCCTGGCCACCAAGGAACACTGCTGGTTCATGTTCAGCTTGCTGTTGATCAAAACCCCCAGATCCCTTTCTGCAGGGCTGATCTCCAGCGTCTCATCCCCCAGTCTGTATGTATAGCTAAGGTTGCCCCTTCCCAGGTGCAGAATCCAACACTTGCTCTTGTTAAACTTCATATTGTTGGTGATTGCACAGCTCTCTAATTTGTCCCGATCTCTCTGCAAGGCCTCACCACCCTCAACGGAGTCAACAGCTCCACCCAATTTGGTATCATCTGCAAACTTGCTCAAAAACCTTCAAGTCCTTCATCCAAATCATTTATGGAAACATTGAAGATTACTGGTCCTAACATGGAGCCCTGGAGAACCCCACTAGTGACAGGTTGCAAGCCTGAGGCAACCCCATTTACAAGAACCTTCTGGGCCTGACCCATCAGCCAATTGTTCACCAAATGTCTCTGCTTTGTCTATGTCCCTGTTTGTGAGGAGACCATCCTCATCAGGTATCAGACCAGTGTTTGCTCTGGTCCTCCTTTTCCTGTTAACATAATTAAAAAAGCTTTTTTTATTGTCCCCCACACTGCTGGTCACCTTCAACTTGAATTGAGCTTTCACAGCGCAGATTCTCTCCCTAAAAAGGGGAGCAACATCCCTGTATTGCTCTCATGTCATCCGACTTTGCTTCCAGAGGCCACACAGTTTCTTTTTCTGCCTAAACTCTTGAAGAAGTTCTTTGCTCAGCCAGGCTGGCCTTCTGCCCCTTCTGCTTGACTTCCAGCACTGTGGAATTGTGTGTTGCTGCAGTCTTAGGAGGTGATGCTTAGAAAACGACCAACACTGATAGAATCCAGTGTCTTTAAAAGCAGTTTCCCAGGGGACCTCACTAACTAGTTCCCTGAGCAGTCTGAAGTCTGCTCTCCCCAAATCCAGGGTCGAAGTTATTTTGGCAGTTTTCCTTCTATCACCAATGATTTTGAATTTGACTACCTCATGGTCACTATGGCCAAGGTGGTCACTTATCACCTCTTCACCCACCAGACTCTGCCTGTTTACAAGCAACAGGTCTAGGAGGGCACCTTTCCTAGTTGGCTCTCTTAGTACCTGTACCAAGAAGTTATCATCAAGGTGCTTCAGGAATCTCCTGGACTTGTTTGTCTCAGCTATGTGTGATTACCAGTTGCTATCTGACAGATTGAAATCCCCCATAAGGACAAGGGCAGCTGATCTAGAAGTATCTTTTCAGTTCCTTAAAGAATAATTCATCAGTGTATAGTGGGTTTATGTGGCAAGGTTTTGGTACTGGGGGGACCACCGGTGTGGCTTCTGCGAGAAGAATCCAGAAGCTGCCCCATGTTAGATAAGGGCCCCGCCACTGGCCAGAGCTGAGCCAATAAGCAATGTTGTTTGCACCTCTGTGAGAGCATATTTAGGAAAGGGAAAAAAGTGCTGGGAGAGAAAGAAGTGAGAAACAGCCTGGCAGACACCAAGGTCAGTGAAAAAGGAGGGGGAGAGGTGCTCCAGGCGCCGGAGCAGAAGTCCCCTGCAGCCTGTGGTGAGGACCATGATGAAGCAGGCTGTCCCCCTGAAGCCCATGGAGTACCACAGTGGAGCAGGTTTCCATTCTGCAGCCCATGGAGGAGACCATGGTGGAGCAGGTGGACCTGCACTGAAGGAGGCTGCAGCCTTCGGAGGACCCCCGCTGGAGCAGATTCCAGGCCAGACATGTAGCCCGTGGAGAGGAGCCCATGCAGGAGCAGGTGACCTGGCAGGAGCTTGACTTCTGACATTTTGGAATTGCCTGTTTGTGAGCTCTTTGGAGGTGGTGCTTAAACTGACCAGCACTGATGGACCCCAATGTCTTCAAAGCAGTCCTTAAAAAGAAGGACTCTGAAGTCTTTCTCCAGTAGGCTCTTTTACACACACTTTGAAAGTATCAGATTGTCCAACTCCTTATCTCCAGTGTCTTTTTTGTCCTGGCTTGGCATTTCATAACTGTTTGATCTAGGTGGATCATTTTAACCCTTGTAATATTTTGCAATTATACAAAGAATTGTGAAAATGTTTAAGACCACACTGATACATTGTTTACTATACCTAACATCCTACCAGCATTATGCATGAAAAGGAAGTGGCTCAGATGTGTGACTGGCAGAGGACCTCGCAATCAGAGAAAGATCTTTGTATAGGAAAACATGGCAAGGACTTGACACTTTCCTGTGGAGTGCTTCTGGGAGTTAGAGCAAGTTCTGTCATCACAGAATAGAGAAAGGTTTGTTCAGAGAATGTACAATGATGTCAGTCCTTGCACAGAGGTAGGTACTGCTATGCCAAGAAATCAACCTCTATGGTTGCTCTTCTGGTGCATTGATCAAAACAGAATCATATTGATTTTTACAGGTTAATTTTCTTTATGATAAAATCAGGAAAAAAAAAGGAAGGAAGAGAAAACATTTGTGTTGCAAGATTAAACTATTCTTACTCCAAGGAACTTCAAAAAACAGCTTATGTACTTAATCAGATAAACAGTGAGTGAAAGGCAGTGATTAGTATGCTAGTCTGTTGGCTGCTTCCCATAACTCAATGCTGAACTGCTCTCTATGACAAAGTAAGTGAAGGGAGTAATAATGGAAGAGATTAGGCCTTCTTCTCAATCTAATCTGAGGTGATTATACTGAGATAAGACCCTCTGTCCTAGTCTGCATGTGAGAACCCACTACTCTTTTTTTGGGGGGAGATAGTAAATTACCCCAGATTTTAGTTTGAATGAAACACCAAAATTTCCATGTGCCTGAGAAAAATCATCAATTGAATTGCTAAATTATGAAGCCAAAGAATCAACAGTGATTATTAAATATAATCAGCAAGGGCCACAGGACCCCTCTTGAAAGTGAAAGCTTCATTCTGGCATGGCCGACATGATACACCTTGGAGAATGAAATGCAGGTGTTCTGAACAGCTCCTAAAACCATAGACTTTTCATGGGCAGAAGCCACTTTTCTTGAACTGCATTGGGATTCTTGAATATGTCGTCAATCAGGACAGACAGCGGAGCATGGCTGCAGCCAAAATATAAAGGTTCTACCTGTATCTGTGATTCTGAGAATTGGTTATTGAGGATCCTGTCTGAGGACAATGTTCTGTAAGGAAATTATTGAATGTTGGATGGTGAATGAAGACTCTGTCCTTCTAGCAACAAGTTAGAACAATCATCAGATGTCAGATTGATCCAAGTCTTAAATCATTCAGATCAAACTCCAGTTTTAAACCTTTGTACCAGTATTTTTACAGGAAAGTCATTAATTACAGTGAAAACGCCATGGTACTGAATGCCTGCCTTGCCGCCAAGATCAGCTTTCAGGAACTCCAGGTCCCAGAGAACAGACTGAATGGCAGTAGCAAGGAAGATGAATCTTTGGTGGAAGAGGATCGGGTCAGGGAATACGTGAGCAAACTGGATGTATGCAAGTCTATGGGCCATGGTGACATGCACTCACAAGTGTTGAAGGAGCAGCAGCTGTGATTGCAAGGTCATTCTCTACAATCTTTGCTTGATTGTGGCACCTGGGAAAAGTGCCTGATGACTAGAGGGAAGAAAATGTCACTTCTGTCTTAAAAAGGTTAACAAGGAGGACCCAGGGAGCCAGTCAGCCTCACTTCAATCCCTGGGAAGGTGATGAAGTAGCTAATCCTGGAGACCATTTCCAGGCACATGAAGGAGAAGAAAATCATCAGGAGTAGTCAGTATGGATTCACCAATGTGAAGTCATGCCTGAACAACCTGATAAGTTTCTATAACGAAATCACCAGCCTGATGGATGAGGGGGGAGTTGCGTATGTTGTCTTCCTGGGCTTCTCTAAGGCCTTTGACACTGTACTACTGTGGAGTAATTGCCTAAAGTAACTAGGAAAATTAAACTAATATTCACATTTTAAAGAAAATGTATAGCATTGAAGAAGCTTTCAGGGTGGAGTGTAGCTTCACTACCTAAGCGTTCCCTGGGCTTCCAACCTTAGATTCTATCGCACTAGGGGAAGCTGGTGCGCTGACTCTAAGGAACAGTACAGAGCGTAGAGTGGAGTGGAGACACGGCGGCTAGGCTCTGTGGCAAGATGGGGACTCGATTGTTCTTGTGCACACCAAAACCAATAAGCTGCACATTTATTGCCCTGAGCGAACGACCTGTCATGTTTTTGACAAAATGCTGCACTCTAGTGAACTTCTGATAATTATAATATCATTATAATACCAAAACACACCTCCGTCCCAAAAGCTACCCACCTCCAAGGTGCAACCACCCCTCACTGACCACGCATTCTGAATTTCTCAGAGCCTATATCTTTAAACGAAAGAGAGAAAACTTTTTACCAATCATAACCAAGATATACTTGACTAGAGTCACTCAAGCTCCACCTAAAAGATAGAAAATAATATAAATTGGTTTAAGATAGAGGGGATGTTAGGGAAGATACCATCATGAAGGATACGTTCTGACTTCTGGGATCAGTCGACGGGCTGAGCCTCTCTTCCCCTTCCCCCATTGGGATGCCATGGGGTAAGATTTGAACACTTGGTTGTACCAGGTGTCTCCACGGAAACTTAGAAATCTCTAGAGTCTTTGTGCCTTTTAACACATTAATAGCCAGGCTGTGTGCCTGTATTACACTTAATTGCATTGTTCCTAGGCATGATAGTTCTCATTGAACGCGACTAGAGTGAGGGCGTGCTATGTTGTTGGTGAATCTGTGACCATGATAGTTCAGTACCATGAATCCGACCAGACTCATAACAGTTAATTGGCTACGCCCCTTACTGTGACAACCACATAATATCTTAATAGAGAAGCTGTTGAAGTATGGGCTGGATAAGTAGAGAGTAAGGTGGACTGAAAATTTTAACGTCTTCATTTGCAATCTGGACTATGGGGTAGAGTGCACCCTCAGTAAAATTGTGAATGACACAAAACTGGGGGAAGTGTGTGACTCACCAGAGAGAGGGTCTTGCAAGCAGACAGAGAGACCTTAAAAGTCTGGAGGGGTGAGCTTGTGGCATAATGACCACACGGACACCAGGGTTCTTTTAGGATCAGTAACTGCTACTACTTTATTGATGACATAACTTCAACTCTCTCTTATTGAGGGCATAACTTCATCTCCTACCCTGACGGCATAATTTCATCTCCCTTCTTATACCATTCGCCCCACAGCAGTACTTTTCCACTAATTATTCATTGGTCAAACAACTTTGCCCGACAACCACAAACACCCAGCAACTTCCATGCCTTAAGGGCTGGAGAACACACAAGGCATCTCCTGGATCACCCTTCTTTGTCCCCTCTAAACTCTTTACATTCATGATGGCCTCATCGTTAAGAGTCTGATGTTATCACCAACCATGGGGCTTGTCGACCCCCATGGCCACACACACACATGAACTGACAAAAAGCTCATGAAATTCGACAAGGGGAAATGCAAACCACTGCATCTGCTCAGGAACAACCCCAGGCATCAGGACATGCTGGAGGCCACACAGCAGGAAAGCAGCCCTGCAGAAAAGGACCTGGGAGTCCTGGTGGGCACCAAGCTGAACATGAGCCAGCTATATGCCCTTACTGCTAATAAGTCTAATAGCATTCTTGGCTGCATGAGGCAAAGTATCACCAGCAGGTCAAGAAAGGTGATCCTTCTCCTCTACTCAGCATTGGTGAGAATACACCTGGAGTACTGTGTCCATTTCTGGACCCCCAGAACAAGACAGACATGGACATACAGCAAGAGACCAGCAGAGGGCCACCAAGATGAGCAGAGCACTTACGAGAAGAGGCTGAGAGAACTGGGCCTCTTCAGCCTGGAGACAAAAAGGTTCAGGAGGGATCTTATCAATGTCTATAAATAGCAGATGCACATGGGTTACATCACTTAAGGCCTACTAGAAGGCTTTACTATAAGAAAACAATGCTATAGAGAGAGGGATACAGCAACACTGGAGTAGCAGTGAGCCTCACACTCTTCTATTATAAGCCTCAACATTATAAATAGGGGAAAATAACCTTAATTCTCTTAAATACAACAATCCTGATAAGAGGATTGTTAAAAGAGTATAAAAGGGGGAAGAGAAGGAAAAAATAAGTACAACAGTTTCTACATATATTTCCAGTCCAATTAAAGGCCATTATGCCTAGAGATTTTTTCAAAGTACAGGAATAATGGCACTCCACCAATTTTTGAAGCAAGCTCATAAGCCATAAATCTAAGCTTGATTGTCTTACAAGTTAGCTAGCCCAGTGGTAAAGAACGTTTCCTAAAAGTACTGATCTGTCTTTCAGCAGAATGACCTAAAATCCATCCTGAAAGCCAGGTAAGTATCAAGATATTTTGTTATCAAAGGGTTCAGGAGCCCAAGTCTTTGTACAGAGGAGGACTGACCCGAAAGCAGGATATACTCTCATAAAATTTCCTCTAACAGACATTGAAATAAGAACGGTTAAAAATCCCATTAACTATGCCTCAAGTAGTACTGAAGTTGGAACACTCCTTTTTGAAAAAGAGAGTATCCAGTTACTGGTGGGTAACTGTACTATTCCCAAATAGGTAATCCAATAACCTGCACAATAGGTAAGAAGGCAGCCAATGTGATATGAGGTTGTTCTTTGTTCTACATTCACCAATGAATTTCTGCTATTTGATTAGCCGTATAGTCAAAAAGAGGAAAGGTCAAAGAGACCCACAAACCTCAGTAGGAATTTATGGAATTTATGGGAAGGCAGTCCTAAGTCTTATGTACGTCAAGTTGTTGTATATGTTCAAATGCTACGTAATGACTGAAAATACACAATGGATCTGGAAGACCAATATGTGCCCAAGATCAATAAGTTTCAAAAAGTGTTGTAGGATAAAAGTACACAATATTCTAAAAATGTGAATGCATCGATTTCAAGGGAAAACTTGAAGCTTTGCAACATGAAGGGGAGGTTGAAATAATAAATAATATTATTGATGAGATTAAAAATCCTCATAGCTACATCATACAGCTTTTATGGATGAGTAAGTTAACAGCTTATTGTGGCATGGGTAAAAAATGTAGGCAGTTAGGAGGCTGTAGATTTCACTAGACCTGTTTGCCAACAGTTCAAAGGAAGCCAGCAAAAATTTATAATCTGGGGAAAAACTAAGTAACAAGAAAATCCATAAGTTCTTTTCAGAGGATCAAAATATGGCATTTCTTATGCCAGGTTTAACTGTAAGAAGTTAATGATATTCTCATCTAAGACATTTAAGTGTACTCAGTTGAGGTGATTTTGAGAGCAGCTCTATAGAGAATGTTGGAACTAAACTTTATGTCTACTTATATCATGCTCTGCACTAATTATTGTATCTAAGAAGTATGGGATACTAAGCTTTTGAGCAGACTGCAGAAAATTTAACAAAGTGACAGTATCCCATTTGTAAAACAGACTTGTCAAACTAGGTAGAAATGACTATTTCTCAATGCTGGCTTTAAGACTATTGACAAATTGTATTGAAAAAGTGTTTTCAGAAATTTTGTCTGTATTTATCGCTGACATGGGACAACGAGTTTAACACAACTCCTGGATAAGCAACAGAATTAAATTTCAGAGATCAGTCAGCTGAGTACTGTTTCTTCTGCTCCTGGTAGTTCATCCACAAAATGAAATCTATTACCATCTCCATTAAAACAAAAAACAAACAAAAAAAAAGATTTGAGGTAGAATATACATTTTCTTGAGGTAATTGGTACACTCCTTTAAAAAACAAAAACAAAATTAAAAAAACACCCGCATTTATTCTGTGATGTGCAACTTGCGAATGCTGTTGTCAGCCATACTATCAGAATTAGAAGGGCATGTGCTTGGGAACATCAATGTGGCCTGTAAACTGTCAGTGTATATGGCATGATGTATAAAACATAGTCTCATTCTGCTGTTCCCTCGGTAAAAGGAGAACTCCCAGGAATGTTGGCAGATGATAAGCAGAAATGCCAGAACGCTAATCCTTCAGAGCAAATCTCCTCATTGCTACACTTTGACTAACATGTTGCTGTGAACAGGACCTGGAAATGGTAAGGACACACTTTCTTTATTAGATTTGATAAGTATTAGATCACATTAAATTAATTACAGAGAATACTTTCTGTATTCCCTGTAGAACATGTCTATTAAATATGGAGATTCATGTGTTGTCTTGCCTTCTAAAATTATTCACAAAAGATCTGTTTGAATGTTCCTGATAAAGACTTCATGTGTTGAAGAGGAAAGGAGAGGAGTTAAAAAAGATAGAATTTGAACTAATTTCTTGAGATAAATCATTAATCACAATTGTTAATGTGAGTTGTGGACTAACTCTCCAGGACTAAAGGTATTTGGGACTAATAGTTCACCTACATATGTCAATGAAAGGTGCAATGCCTGGAGCTAAATGTAAATCTCCTGAGAATACTATAGATGATGACTAGCTTGTGCTGCAGTTCAGATAAGTCAGCAGCAGATACGGCCATCCTCTTTCCTAATCCTGCTCTTCAAGAATTAGTATTTGCAATACCTTGTGCATTAGTAATTCAGCCTTACAGCATAAAAGGAGAAGCAAATATTCCATGTCCTGACATAGGGAATTGGGATAATGGACTTGCATACACTTGAAGACTTCTCTTTCCAGTAATAACTCTGTGTTCCTCACATAGACTAAAAGCAACTTAGTCACTTGAAAATGTCCTGAAACAGTCACTAGACATAAAAGAGGTGGGTAAATATGCAGCTTGTGAATGAAAACAAGCAGTACTGTACTATCAGGGTTTACAATTCAGTCATGTCCTATTTCCACAGCAAATATTAAGTGACTTTTAGATGAAGATGGTGACATTCAGAATACCTTTTCCTTCACACATATAAGCAGCTGAGTGACTCCAGTTACAGAATGGGTGAGAGCAGTGAAAAGGCCTAGAACTCTCTGGGTAAGTGCAGAAAGCAGAGGAATAACAGGTGGCCAAAAGTCAGAGAAGGACAAGCAGGTGGATGTAAGGGAAATTAGGGTTAATAGTATGATACTAACATTAGGATGCAAATGACTCAGGAAAAGATGTTAGGTGGCATATTCCTTAGCTGATCCTCCATCTGTCACAAAATTGGAGAGGTGTCATGAGGTTATCATGACTCTGATGAGTGACTCTCAGACACTATAAATGGAAAGTACAACTAAACTGTGATTTGCCTGAACTCTGCGTGAATATTTCCTATCCATCTAAAGCTATAAAGGCCATTTCACTTAATCACTGCTTTGACAAGCATGCAGGTGTAACCTTTGACTTCTTCATCCATGCTGTCAACTCAGTGATGCTTTGCTGCTCCCTCAGGGATTTCTCCAGCTGGTCTATGTCCTCCTGGAGCAGGGTGACCCCTAGGGGCTTCTGGGCAAATCTGCCACAGAATGAGGGTGTTAATGCTCTGCACAGTGCTCTCTCTGCCCTGAGTATATGTTAACCTTGGACTTCACCTACTAGTACCCCCAGTCTCGGGTCTTTCTGTATGTGGAATCATATATTCCCACCAGTACACTTGTTTTCCAAAGGGCTACCCAGATGAGTAGAATAAAATGTTTTAACAGACTTCTTCCTTTCTCTCTTTCATGAAAAATACATGATCTTTCTCAGCTGGTAACTACTTTCAGGGTTCAGACAGACTTGTGAAGAACTGAACTGATAAATTTGGCTTGTCAAAATTCACTGAGTAGAAGCTTCATTCTGTAGAACAAGTTATCATAGCTCTGCGAGATTTTGCAATCCATGCAGCTCTACTGGAGTAACTAGCTGAACTTGTATTAAATTTCTCTCAGAGATGTTTCTTTATGGTAATTCTGGACCAATGTTTTTTTTTAAAGGTCAGTGACATTTGCACTACTTACCAGCTAATAGGCAATCTGACTCCACAGGGTGTTTATACAGACTGATTCTGATACTGAAGGTATGGTATTGAACTACAAACATATGGGAAATGAAATATAATTTCATTTCTATGAATTAATGAGGTATTTAACTGAAATAAATAAGAAGCAGTTCCAGATTCACAAGGTCTAAAAAATTATTTAGGACATGATGTTTATTTTTTGATCTTTGGCTGGACATATGCATCCTGATGGTACACGGAGGTCAAACAGTTGCTATTAAACATCAGCATCATTGAACATGTACAGCATGTTAACCATAGATGTAGTTTAATATTTTACTTTTAAAAATAGTCAATCAGAAAACTTAAATTTCTATTATAGAGTACTCATCTTCTATTCAAAGAAAGTGTCAGATCAAACATGTAAAGTCTTTGATACTTTTGACATGACAAAGAAATTTTTGTCAAGTCTTTGGTGTGTAAAATCTCCCTGTAAAATAATGCCATGGCTTTGGATATGAATGATATCAAGTCTGCTCATCTGATTCCGCCACAATAATTTTTCCGGTCACTGAACAAATGGAAAGCAGACAAAAAACAAATAGTATTGTATATTGTATCAACACAGATTAATAAATGTTTCAGTTTAGTAACTGAAAAAATAATTTTGGACTGACCTATGGCTTTTTTCCAAATTACACTGATTATACCAAATTTTCTTTATGTCTTCAGAAATGCCAGCATAGCATTTTTTATTTAACACAAAAACTTCATCTGCTAATAGAATCATAGAATCATAGAATATCCCGAGTTGGAAGGGACCCATAAGGATCATTGAGTCCAACTCCTGGCACCACACAGGTCTACCCAAAAATTCAGACCATATGACTAAGTGCACGGTCCAGATGCTTCTTAAACTAAGACAGGCTTGGTGCCATGACTACTTCCCTGGTGAGCCTGTTTCAGTGCCCGACAACCCTCTCGGTTAAGAACCTCTTCCTGATATCCAGCCTGAACCTCCCCTGCCTCAGCTTGACACCATTCCCTTGGGTCCTATCGCTGGTCTCTAAAGAGAATAGATCGGTGCCTACCCCTCCACTCCCCCTCATGAGGAAGCTGTAGGCCGCAATGAGGTCTCCCCTCAGCCTCCTCTTTTCCAGGCTGAACGGAACAAGTGACCTCAGCTGTTCCTCATACGTCTTCCTCTCTAGCCCCTTCACCATTTTCATAGCCCTCCTCTGGACACTCTCCAACAGTTTCACATCCTTTTTGTACTGTGGTGTACTTTGATTTATAGACATTTTCATTCATCCAAGATGCTTACAGTGACCTTATCTATTGCTTAGAAAGAAAAACAAAGATAGAGTCTTTCTTATGGTCTGCCATGTGCTCAAATTATCTTTCATTAGTAAACTAAATGAAACCTTAAGTTATAATAACGTAGTAATTATGGTTATAGTTGCTTGTGTGTTCATAACTGTACCCATTTTACACATTTAAAGGTAGTCTCAACCCTATCAGTTCTTAGGAAAATAGCAGTAAATCTTCTTGTCACTGTTGCCCATTTCTGTCTCCTCCTTCTTTCCCTTTCCTGTCACACTTACCTGTAGCACTCTTCCAAGCCCATGGTTTATGTTTTTCTCACTCTTCTTCCTCTAAAGCTGGCATCAATTTGCTTTTCATTCCCACGTCCTCATTCCTTTTTTTTAATCCTTTCCTTTTACATATAACCTTTCACATATAATGGAACAGTTTTCCATCCCATAGCCCAGGTATTTGAGCCACTGTCAATTCTTTCCTTAGCACAAGCCTCATATGCGTATGCCCACTTCCATACAACTTCTATGCTTACTTCTGCCCCGACTCATTTCTCTGTATATGTTTATATTACCGTAATGCACCACATAGAGCAGATTCTGTCTCTTTATGCTCATTTAGCCTAACTCATCAGGATCCTAACTTCTATCTGAGGATACTGAATGGACAGTTCTCCTTATGTTATGCCAGACCTTCCTGCCCCTGGAGGTGAAGGTCGCTGTCAGACTCATGCTAGTACAGCCTGTTTCTGTCTCAGTAGCTGCACCATAAACGAAATGTCACATTCTGGGCAAGAGACATACAGGCACCTCCTTGGAGAAGGGATCCACACAGCCAAAGTCTTGAAGCACAGCTTAATACAAATATCTGTTCTTCTTGGTCTTCCAAAGCTCTCTCCTTCTGCAGTTGTGGCTAGCTCATCTCTACAGGCCAGAACAGAATTGGAGAAAAGAATTCATCCCTGTCAGCAAGAGAAAGAAGATTTAAGAGCACTGCAGCAAGAGGGCACTTCTGCACATTAAGTCTTGCCTTCACAGACTCGCAGACTGGACCTTCTCCTCTGGGACAGGGACAACATCTCTGGGAGACAGTGTCACCCAGCCCCTGACTCACCTGGGGTCTGCACATGCCACCGCAGTGCAATCAGCAGTATCTGCATGCTTAGTCTTTGGGCATGTCTTCATTAATGCTTAGTGTCCCACAGTTTGGTTTGCACCACAAAGTGCAAGTTCAGTGGAGGAATCCCTGTGGAGAGGGCTGGGGCAGGAGTCAACTCTTCATCCTGCTCGCGGGTGCTTTTCGGGGGAGAGGTCACTACCCCATTTATACCTTGGGTGATGAGGTCCCCAGTAGGCAAACTTACTCAGGAGTGAGGAAATGCCTCTGCCTCCAGAGACTATCCCAATTCTCTCCTGGTTCCCGGTGATGCTGGGTGCAGCCTACAGTGGCACCCACAGTGGGGCTTTGCCACAGCTAGCTGTGTTTTCAGTGCAGGCCTCTGGCCTGGAGCTGCTGAGTAATTTTGCCTCACTTGTATCGTTTCAGTCTGGGATAATGAGGTGAATTTTACTGGGCTGGTAATATTTATTGTGTTGGTACATGGCACGCTAGCTTAGTATCGTACTTATCATACTTTGAGAACTGGAAGATCATCTAACTTCAATCCAGCTTTCTAAGGGTTGAGGACAGCTAAGGAAATCATGACCTGTCTAAGCAGACTGTTAACAATCTGTTTCTCCAAAACACTCTTAACAAAGACTAAGAACCAAGCACACCTCCTGGTAGTGCAGGCTCTGCTCATTGTAACCTGACAGCTGTGCAGAAGGATGTGCCTCATACCTTTTCCACTGAGCATGTGCAGAAACCTTACAGATTTTAGGTCTACCTACAGGGTTCAGATCTGTATGGCTAGATGGTAAAGGATCTCTTAAGACATTTTACACATTTCCAGAAAAGAGAATATCTTCTTGCAGAAATGTAATTTGCCCTTTTCTTTCTGTGCAATTATCTTATATTCCCCAAAAGGAAAACTGCATTTAATTAAGACCCATTCTGTCTTGCACTTTTTTCTAATAGGAAGGATCCCTGATACTAAGCAGGTGCTGATATACCCTAAAGATTGCACAGTAATTTGTGCATTTTCTGTAGAGCATTTTTAAATGTCTTTAAAATCTATTCTAAATGGAGGTTCACATATCCTGACAAAGTGGGGAGATGAAAGGAAATAGTTCCTTGCTGTGGGCAGTATACAGATCATATATATAGATCTAAATACACATTCTAGTTCTTAACAATCTCATTGATACAGAAAAGCCTCATTGATAGAACAGTTATTTTTTTTATGCAGAATACTTTCTTATATCAGCCTCATTTGTGTCTTATTATACTGACCCTTCTAATGTTACTTTTTGTCCTAAGGTCTATTCTTCAGTCTTGCTTAAGAATTCTGGTGGGGCAAGGAGGGAGTCTAAAGGAGTTATTAAAAATCTCAGGTCTTTGCCAAAAGGAGTATGACGTTCACAATAGGTTTTTCTTCTTATTGATCTTGGGTTTGCTTGGGTTTATTCTTCTTTATTTTCTTATCACAGTCTGCCTCCTTTTCATTGCTTCTCAACCGAAGTTTAAAAGGTGTGCATTAGATTCTTCTGTCTCAGTTACCATGAAAAGCAGTTCTTTATTATGCAGTGGCTACTTAGGCTTGTCAGACCTTTACTGTATATGGTATTCACAAAGTTTAATCTTAAACAGATTAGATAGTAGTCATTTGACTAATAAACAGTTATTAAAACAACCTTAAATCAATTCAGGTGCAGACAAGCCCTAAGACCATACACTGTCAGGTCACAGAATCACAGAATCACAGAATGGCTGAGGTTGGAAGGGGCCTCTAGTGCAACCCCCCTGCCAAGCAGGATCACCCAGAGCACATTGTGCAGGTTGGCATCCAGGCAGGTTTTGAATACCTCCAGAGAAAGGGACTCCACAACCTCTCTGGGCAACCTGTTTCAGTGCTCTGTCACCCTCAGAGTAAAGAAGTGTCCTCTCATATTCAGCTGGAACATCCTGTGCTTTTTTGTGCCCATTGCCTTTCGTCCTGTTGCTGGGCACAAGTGAAAAGAGACTGGCTCCATCCTCTCTACACATCCCCTCTGATGTCTTTGACTGTTAATGGCAAGAACCATATTTCCTGCTCTACAGTAATGGAGATTTTAATGAACTTAAGCATCTTGGTGTGAGCAGAGAATGTTCAGGCAATCACAAGGAGCAGTGAAAGGGAGATAAACTGATCACAGTATCACAGAATGGTTTGGGTTGGAAGGAACCACAGAGCCTGTCTAGTTCCAACCTCCTTGCCATGGACAGGGGTGTCACCCAACAAATCAGGTTGCCCAAAGCCCCCTCCAAATTGGCCTTGAACTCTTCCAGGGATTGGGCATCCACAACTTCTCTGGGCAACCTGTTTCAGTGCCTCACTACTCTCGCGGTAAAGGATTTCTTCCTAATATCTAATCTGAATCTACCCACTTTTAGTTTAAAACCCCTTGTCCTATCACTACACTCCATAATAAAGAGTCCCTGGCCATCTCTTCCGTAGGCCCTCTTTTAAGTACAGGAAAGCCGTATAAGGACTCCAAAGATCCTTCTGTTCTCCAGGCTGAATGATCCCAGCTGTCTCAGCTTGTCTTCATAGGACAGGTGCTCCAGCCCTCTGATCATCCTTATAGCCCTCTGTAGTGGTTTCATACTGATGGGCAGCTAAACTCCACCACACTGCTGTCTCATTCCTCCTCATCAAAGTAACAGGGGGAGAAAATATGATAAATATAAAAGGCTTAAGGGTTGAGATATGGATGGGGAGTTCCCTCACAAATTACCTTCATGGGCAAAACAGACTCAGTGTAGGGAGATTAATATAATTTATTGCCTATTACTAACCAACTAGAGCAGTGAGAAACTAAAAGCAAACTGAAAACATCTTCACCCTCTTGCACATTATTCAACTTGCTCCCCCTGAGAGGCACACAGGAATGGGGAATGATGGTTGCGGTCAGTCCAGAACAATTCATCATCTGCTGCTCCAGCAAGGTCACTCTCTTCCCGTGCTCCAGCATGGGGTCCCTCCCACAGGATGCAGTCCTTACTGAACTGATCATAGAGTCATAGAATGGTTTGGGTTGGAAGGGACCTTAAAGATCATCTAACTCCAACCCACCTGCCGTGGGTTGCAGCATGAAGATACACTCCACCGTGGTACCCTATGGACTGCAGAGGGACAGCCTGCTCCACCATCGGCCTCTCCACAGGCTGCAGGGGAACTTCTGTCCCAACACCTGGAGCACCTTCTCCCCTCCTTCTTCACTAACCTTGGTGTCTGCAGGGTTGTTTCTCACTCCTCTCGCACCCAGCTGCTGTTGTGCAGCAGATTTTATCCCTTTCTTAAATATGCTCTCCCTCAGCCTGCTTTCATAGGAAAGGTGCTCCAGCATATTGATCATCCTTTTGGCCCTCCTCTGGACCCATTTAAATACTTCCATGTTCTTTTTGTGCTGGGGGCCCAGCTGGGGGCAGAGGGGGAGAATCACCTCCCTTGACCTTCTGGCCAAGCTTCTTTTGATGCAGTCCAGGATACAGTTGTCTTTCTGGGCTGCAAAACTTCTTTTTATACAGCTCAGGATACAGTTGCCTTTATGGCAAAGATGGCAAAGAATGTATCAGAAAACAGAGTCTGTCCTGGTCTCTGTGGTGGAGAATGAGTGCAGAGGATAAAAAAGAGTGAAAAAGTTTTTTTAACATGTCATGAGAAAGAAGTGCTAGGTGTTAGCTGGAATTATTAAACTTTGTGGCTGAAAACAAATCTAAAAAGCTCATTCTCATTATTCTTTCAGATGGTGGTGGCAGAGGAGTCTTGAGTTTCTGCTCTCATCCACACTACTGACAACAGGACAACCTCACAAGTATGTTGGTAAGTTTACATCTTGGAGATGGATAACACTTACGATAATTCTGTCTAGCCATACAGACATGGAGCTGTTGGCTGAAAGTTTCCAGCAGACCGAGTATTTCTTTGGAAGCAAAACCCATCTGGTTTCTACATACATACTGAGGGTCCACTGTCAGCCCTCAGCAATTTCTAGGAGACCTCAAGAGCTCCACTAGCATGCTCACCTTTGAAAGTTCTGTAGATGAAAAAGGAGACAAAGTTTTAGGGACCATTGACCTCAGGACTTGACATAGCCATGGTCTGCATGTCATGACTGACCTCCAGGCAGATGATGGTTGGCTGTCACTGCATTACCCTCCTAGACAATCCAGCTCCAAGGCAACTGCAGTCAAAGCTACAGCCCAAATTCACCATAGCATTTAAGGCAAGCCCTAAACCAGGTGCTGGACATCCAGAGGACTAGCTATGTAGAGCACAGGTGTGTAAACACATGAGACCAAACCGAAAGACCCTTTTTAATTCCCAAACCACATGTTCCCCCTTTGCCCCTTATGTTTTCTGCTTTGGTGGTCTTGTTCTCACTGGTAGCTTCATTTTCTGCAGCTCAGATAGAACTGGAGTGGAGGATGCTCTCTCCCTTTACCACAAACAGGTTTGTGCTCTGCTGTAGTTAAGTAGGGTCTACAAGAAAAGATACAATATGTCTGCTGTTACACCTTGAGTGCTCTCTGTCTTCCTGTATAGCTCTAAGCCAATGTGACATGGCAGGGTTTCTGTGTAGTTGGTAACTACTGCTAAAGTCCTCCTTTGTTAGCATATGCAAGTTTGTTTTGAATCAATGTAATCCTTCAGCGTACATGGACAACTAGGAGTTTCATAGGTTATGCACACACTTTGTGAAGAACCCACACATCTTTGTACTGTTGAATACCTTGCCTTCAAGTAGTTTCATCTGATTTCCACACACATTCCTGCAAAGAGACATACACACTCTCCACCATGTTCCACACTCCACGCTCTGTTATTACATTTAATTCCAGAGCCGGTTAGAATGTTGATCCTTCTCAGGCCTCTCCACATGGTGCCAGCTTTATACGTCTGTTTTGTATCTCACTTGGTTGTCTGCTTGACTATTTTAAATTTCTGGGTTTGCCTAATTGGTCCTCCTATAGAAGCTGTTCCTTGCATCTGGTCATCTTCATCACCTTTGGAATGTTTTCTGCTCCTTCTGCGCCCTTTTAAAAATGGGAGGAATCAGACTGTGAGTGGTATTCAAAATGTCATCACACTTCTGATCACAATGCAGTGGAGTGATCGTTGTCTCTGTTGTGCCCACTCATAATTCCTTGCAAAATCAGTTTGACTCTTTTTATTTTGCCTTTTGCTACGACTGCTGAGATGTGAGCTGATGTCTTCACGCAGTTATCCAGCACATGTGGAAGAGCTTGCTCCTGACCAGTAATCGTCAGCTTAGTGTCCACCCGTTTGTATGTGACACTGCGTTATGTTCCCCCAAGTGCCTCTTTTTAACTGTACTGAATTTTGTATGCTATCTTTAATGTCTGTCTGTTCAGTGCCATTAAAGCCTTCTCTGGTTCTTAGGCATCAGTCATTGGCCTTACTGCCTGGAATGGTATTATTTCATCAGGAAACACTGCGCACCTTCCCGCTCAGCACCTCTTCAGGTTGCTTTATGGATAGCTTGGCAGCACAGACCACTCACAGATAACTCCTCCTTCGTTCTGTGTCTTTGAGGATTATTTAGACAGGCGAGAAGGTTCCTTCTTATCCCATGGCTTCCTCTCTCTGCCAAAACCTTTGTTGGGAGACCTTGCTGAAAGGGTTTGGGAATCCCCATGGGTTTTATTGCATGGGTCTCCCCATCCACAGGCTTATCTACCCTTTCAAAGGATTCTGTGCTGATCCCGATATAAGGTGGACTTGAACTTAACAGGGTTCATCTCTTCGGAAGGGCACAACAGTCTTCACAGTCCCCCAACCCCATCTAACCAAATTAATGAAGCAAACATACTGGAGGCTAAAGAGCACCTTATATCAGCTTCCCAACAAAACATAAACTCTGTCAGTTATCGGCCCTCCACAAATCCGCCTTCCAAAGTGGCTAGCTAAAAGAGCAGTTCACACCTGACATTGTCTAGGTTAACTGTTTTGTTGCTTGCTGCACAACTGGAAGGCGATTGAGGCGCTGTATGGGCAAACATAACAC
Organism: Cygnus atratus; assembly: GCF_013377495.2. NCBI lineage: Eukaryota > Metazoa > Chordata > Aves > Anseriformes > Anatidae > Cygnus > Cygnus atratus. Next base: position 529,750 of record NC_066379.1, read on the forward strand.
CAGAGGTTTGGGACCAAACCGTAAGCAGGCTGAACTGGAAGAAGTCACTATCAGGAACTACTATTGTGATTTCTCTGCCTTTGAATTGCCACTTGCAATCTTGCCCCAGTCCCTAAGTGATATAGAAGGGATGAGCCATCGGGAACTAGGGGACAGAAAGCTGTACCGTGATGTTGGTATACAGAGGCTATAACCAAAACTGCGCCCAAAAACAAATGATGATACAGACCTAACCAGTAAAAAGAGAAGCAGATGACAACTAATGCTCATGGTGGGTACGTGAAGTAATCTACAGACTTTATTCCCTATGTATGCAGGGGGCTACAAATCCCAATTATGGAAGAAGTGACAGAGGGTTCACATTTTGTGCATCCCTCAGGCCACTTTGCTGCCACACGACATCCTCACTCTTCCTCTTCTATCTTCTTGCCATGAAACTCCCGGCTCTTCGCTCGGAGCTTGTTGACCTGCGACTCTGCAATGTCGGCCCGCTCCTCGGCTTCTTCCAGCTCGTGCTGGATCTTGCGGAATTTGGAGAGGTTGACATTGGACAGCTCCTCCTGTGTGGGGAGAGGGAGTTGGTGGTGAAGAGCCCAGGGCAGGGGTTTCACTCCTCATGCGTCTGGGCCTTGAGGGGCTCTGGTGATTACGCGGAGAAAGCACAGACCTCCTGTCTCCTACCTACCACTGCTGACCCAGAAACCTCTCAAAGAGCTCATCATCCTCCCTTATTCAGGACCCCACTGTTGCAAACTGCACCTGTACTGTGTCACTCTTGAGGAGCAATTCTGTCACGTGGTGTTCTCATTTTGTGTGCTTATTCTCCCACTACTCGGTGCCCAATTTTCCATGTGGTTTATTAGGTTGAGAAAGACTCAGAAACCCTGTGCTGTTACCAGCGTCAGAGATTCACGAGCTTCTCAGTCAATGGACGAGGCCCTCAGGAATTTTGGTCTGACTTCCTGAATCAAACAGGCAGCAGAATAACCCTTGGTTCATCCCTGAGTGCAGCATGGCCAGAAGAAGGCGAGGCCTGCTGACACGGGAATGAACCACGTGGCCAAGACTGTTGTGTCTTTGGAGTTACTTTCATGCCTCTTTCCTTGTATTCGTGCTCATCTCAATGACTGTGCTGCCCCGATGGAAGGGTGCTCATGGCCATTCTCCAAGCAATACTTACAGCCTCCTCAGCTTGTCTCTTGTAGGATTTCACCTTCATCTGCAGCTTGTCCACCAGATCCTGGAGCCTGAGGATGTTCTTCCGGTCTTCCTCAGACTAGAGTGGTTGGTAAGCAGGAAAGAGAGAGAGTTGGTTTCCCCACGCCACCAGAAAACGTCCTCTTGGAGTTCACGGAAAAATGCTTTGGCTTTCTGTGAGAAGGGTGCGTCAGCACAAAGACGCCTCCTGCCTTACCTGGTAGGTCAGCTCCTTCACCCTCCTCTCGTACTTGCGCACACCCTTCACGGCTTCAGCACTGCGCTTCTGCTCAGCATCTACCTCCCCTTCCAGCTCCCGCACCTGCAATGAGAAGCCCATGTTTGGAGCTTTCCAGGTGGCTCCCTTCATGACATGCTCGCTTGTGCACAAATACCATCCCTACGCACCCTGGCCTCCAGCTTCTGGATTTGCTTCTTGCCTCCCTTCAGTGCCAGCTGCTCAGCCTCATCCAGACGGTGCTGCAGGTCTTTCACCGTCATGTCCAGGTTCTTCTTCATTCTCTCTAGGTGGGCACTGGTGTCCTGTTCCTTCTTCAGCTCTTCCGCCATCATGGCCGCCTGGAGAGGCAAAGCAGCAAAGCCAGGTTGGGGCCGAAGACATTTTGGGGGAGGATACATCCACCATCCTCAGTGACAGAGTGCCCCAACTCACATCTGTGATGGCCTTCTTGGCCTTCTCTTCAGCATTGCGGGCTTCCTGGATTGTCTCCTCCATTTCACCCTGAATTTGCACGATGTCTGTTTCCAGCTTCTTCTTGGTGTTGATCAAGCTGGTGTTCTGTGCAACAGGAAGGATAGGATTTGTACTGTCAGATCTAACAACTCCACATCAAGAGTTGGGAGTGAGAGTAATGTTTATGCAAGTCTTTAATTTAAAGGATTCAAAGGTCCTCTTTAAAGCCCTAGCGGCAAACCAGACGTGTGCCTGGCTGGACTGGTCATGTCACAGCTTTGCTCTTCAAATACGTACACGGTAAGATGCATAGCAACTAGCAAGATACATAGCAATCTCATTCTATGTTATCTCCTGTGGGTGGGATTCATTTCCAGCAAAGTATCCGACCTGGGTATGGAGGAGCTGCACACGCTCGCTTGCATCCAGAAGCTCCTGCTCAGCCACTTTCCTTGACCGCTCCGTCTGCTCCAGGGCTGCCCGCAGCTCCTCAACTTCAGCCTGTAAAAGGTTTGCTCTGCGCTCCACCATGGCCACCTGTTCCTTCAGGTCTTCCTGCGTCCTGAGAGCATCGTCCAAGTGTATTTGAGTATCCTGTAAGAGAGGAAAGAGAGATTATGAGGTGGCTGATCACTGCAGCACTGTTGGACAGAGACATCAGAGACATTCCCTGCTCTTTTAATAAATTATTTGTACAGTTATGATGTTGGTGTAACATGAGGCAAGATAGATGCCTGCGTGCACATACTTTGGTTTATACCTTGAGCACTGCCTGTGTGTTTCTCAGGTTCTTTTGTGCCTCTGCAGCCACACGGTTGGCATGGCTCAGCTGGATCTCCATTTCATTCAGGTCTCCCTCCATCTTCTTCTTCAGCCGCAGGGCTTCATTCCTGCTCCTGATCTCAGCATCCAGGGTGCTTTGCATGGACTCCACAATTCTGAGGTGATTTCTCTTCAGCTGGTCGATTTCCTCATCTTTCTCTGCTATCTTCCTGTCAATCTCAGACTTGACCTGGTTGAGCTCCAGTTGGAGGCGCAGGATTTTCCCCTCTTCATGTTCTAGGGAGGCCTGGACAAGTTAGTAGGAACAGTGAATAAAACTATGGCTTGCTTTCTAAGTAATCTCTAATACAATACCACGTGAAATACAGTTTGGCTTTCCTGCCACATCTGCGGATTTCTGTTCCCATTCTTTCAGTCTGGACACCGTTCATTAGCACTTTGTACCTCAGCTTCCTCTAGGGAGGCTTGGATTTCAGATTTCTCCTGCTCAATCTGCTTCTTGACTTTCTCCAGCTCGTGGATCGCCTTTCCTCCCTCTGCAATCTGCTCCGTGAGGTCAGAAATCTCCTCTGTAGGGAAGGGTGAAACAAGGCATGGTCAGACATAGGGCATAAAGGGAAGGGCCCTCACACACCAGGGTGACAGGTCTCTTCTCATCACTGCAGGCACACACCCGTGTGGAGTGGTGGGTGGACAAGCTTGGGGGAAAGCCTGGCCAGCAGCAGAGGGCTAGGGACTTACGCTGCAAGTTCTTGTTCTCACGCTTCAGCGTTTCCAGGTGGTCCAGGGACTCCTCATAGGCATTCTTCATCTTAAAGAGTTCCGTGCTGAGAGAGCGAGACTCCTTCTGGGAAGCTTCCAGCTCAGCCTGTGTTTCCTCATACTTCTGCTTCCACTCTGCCAGGATCTGGGCAGATCAACAGGGTGTGAGTATGGATGTGGCAATTGTGAAGGAATGCTCTGCCCAGGAAGCACAGGGCCAGGGGCCAGAATACCTTGTCAAAGTTCTTCTGCTTCTTGTCCAGAGCTGCGCAGGCAGCATTTGTTCGCTCCACATCAATCATCAGGTCTTCCACCTCGTTCTGCAGCCTCTGCTTTGTCTTTTCCAGGGAAGCACATTTGGCGTTGACAGCTTCAACGTGTTCCTCTGCATCCTGCAGGCGCTGTGCCAGCTTCTTTCTGGGAGGAGATGATCACGGCTTCAGGTTAGAGAGTAAAGGGTAGCCAATTTTATAAGATTCACAAAGAGGGCACTTGCCTGCTTAGGGGACTTAGTTCCTTGAGCTGTCCACAGTATTTATTCTGTCCAAGGCAGCATGCAGCCTAAAGGGCCTATCGCATCTCTGCCCTAGCACCAACTGAGTATTCAGACTGTCTTAGCTCTTCTAACACCCTAAGGGCAAGTTTGTCCTCCCAGTCTGAACTTTTTCCACAAAATGCTTTTCATCTTTCTCCCTCTCTGCCCTCTACCACAAAGAGAGTCTATTGATGCCTTCATCCCATCCCTATCTTGACCCATCCTCAAAGACTCCTTCCAAATACCCTTAGCAGTCTCAGTCTTCTCCACTCATTCAACATCCCACTTCCCACGTACTTGGCCTCCTCCAGCTCCTCCGTGCGCTGAATAGCATCCGTCTCATATTTGGTTCTCCACTGGGCCACTTCGCTGTTGGCTTTGGACAGGGCACGCTGCAGCTCACCCTTGGCTTCCTGCTCCTCGTCATACTGTTCCCGGAGCAAGTCACAGTCGTGGCGAGCAGACTGCACGGCATGGGCTAGGGCGTTCTTGGCCTGTGGGGACACCGGGATTAGTAACCTGGATACACATCTTGAGATGCATCTTGACAGTGAAATTGTCATGCACAGGAGAACTGCCCCAGGGAAAGGGTGGGTAAACTCTGAAGAGAAAAATGTATAGCTGGGAGATGATGAATCCCTCATAAATGTGTGCTAGAGGATTAGGATGTGTTAGTGAAAGGTGGCCAGGGGACACTAATCTCTTGTTTCTGTAAATGTGCCTACAAATGTGTGTTCATGCTGTCTTGGAGGGCATCAGAATCTCATTAAGGGCTTGTGGATGACTTCCTCTAGCATCAAAATCACTACGGTTCCTTCCCTGTGTGTTGTGATGAGTATAACTCATGCATTTCTGGGTGATGTGGCTTGCAGGAAGTAGGGCACTTCCAGACCTTTATTTCTTCCTCTAGATGTCTCTTCAGTTCCTCAATCTGTTGGGTAAATCCCTGCTTGCCCCTAGACAGCTGAGAAATCAAAGCATCCTTTTCTTCCACCTGGCGTGAATATTCACCTGGCAAGTGAAAAATAAATAAATAAATAAATAAAGTTACACTAACAGTAGAATCATAGAATCATTTAGAAAGACCCATCAGATCATCAAGTCCAACCATGATGTAACACTATAGTGAACTACCAAGTTCACTACTAAACATTTTCCTGAGCAACACATCCATTCATCTCTTAAATATCTCCAGGAATGGAGACTCTACTGCTTCCCTAGGCAGCCTGTTCCAGTGCCTAACCACTCCTTCCACGGAGAAATTCCTCCTGACATCTAATCTAAACCTCCCCTGATGCAACTTGATGCTATTTCCTCATGTCCTATCACTTGTCACCTGGGGAAAGAAACCAGCACCCACCTTGCTACAACCAACTTTCAGGTAGTTGTAGAAAGCCGTGAGGTCTCCCTTCATCCCCCTTTCTCAAGACTAACCAAACCCAGTTCCCTCAGCTGCTCCTCACATGTCTTGCATGTCTTGCTTTCCAGTCCCTTCACCAGCTTCTTTGCTCTTCATATTCCAGGAACTCAGTATGTTCTTTGTAGAGAGTGGCCCAAATCTGAACACCGTATCTGAGATGTGGTCTCACCAGTGCCGAATACACAGGCACAATCGCTTCCCTAGACCAGCTGGCCACGCTGTTTCTGATACAGGACAGGATGACATTGCTGCCCACCTGGGCACCCTGCTGGCTCATGGTAAGACAGCCGTGGACAAGCACCCCCAGATACTTTTCTGCTGAGCAGCTTTCCAGACACTCTTCCCCAAGCCTATATTGCTGCACTTGGTTGTTGTGACCCAAATGCAGCATCCAGCACTTAGCTTTGATGAATACCATAAAATTGGTTGCAGCCCATTGATCTTGCCTACCCAGATCGCTCTGCAGAGCCTTCCTGTCCTCAAGCAGATCAACATTCCTGTCCAGCTTGGTGTTGTCTGCAAAATAACTGAGCGTGCACTCAGTCCCCTCAACCGAGATTGTTGATCAAAATGTTAAACAAAACTGTCCCCAATACTTAGCCCTGGAGAACGCTGTAAAGCCCTGTAATCTGGGGTTGCTTTGAGACGTTAGCCCAATTCTTCCTTTGCACCATGGTGTATCCTCCTGATTTTCAGGTTCTGCCATTGCACCTCAGGACTGAGGATGTCTCACCTGTTTCTGTCTGCAGACGAGCTCTCTGAGTGTTGAGGTCATTGATCATGCGCTGATTCTGCTCCTCCTTAGTTTTGATCTCACTCAGCTGGTCTTCCAGAGTGCGGCACATCTTCTCCAGATTTGCCTAGGTATCAAAAACAAAGAAGGAGAGGAAATGAACACCTGGACTCTGTCTAATTCTCACAGCAGGATTCTTATATGAGAGTGCGACTAGTAGATTCAGGCTATGTGCTGTACCTTGGCCCTGTGAATTCTACTGCAATTCTTTACCTTGGCTTTGGAGACAGACTCCATGTTACTGGCCAAGTCATCTATCTCCATCTTCAGCTCACTCTTCTCCTTCTCCAGCTTCTGCTTGACTCGTTGCAGGTTGTCGATCTGCTCCCCAAGCTCAGCTGTGCTGTCTGCGTGCTTCTTCCGCAGGGCGGCAGCTGTGGCTTCGTGCTGCAGCGTGGCCTCTTCGAGGTCACGGCGCATCTTCTGAAATTCTGCCTCACGCTTCTTGTTCATCTCAATCTGAGCTGCTGTAGCCCCTCCTGCTTCTTCCAGGCGCTCGCTGATCTCCTCCAGCTCCCTGGAGAGGTCAGCACGGTGCTTCTCTGCTTTTGCCCGAGAGGTTCGCTCTGCCTCAATTTCCTCCTCCAGTTCCTCGATACGGGCCTGGGGAAAATGCAAGACCCTTCACACCCATGCCCTCCTTGTACTGATGTCTTTCTGAAGGGTGGAGGGCAAGGACCAGAGACTTGCCTGCAGCTCCTTGATCTTCTTCTGCAATTGCATGCCCAGGGCTTGCTCATCTTCAATTTTGCTCTGGATCTGGCTGATTTCAAAGTCTTTCCTTTGCACAAAGCATACAGAATCACAGTGTTAACACCTGAATAAAACTACCTAATAAATGCACCTGACCCACACTCAGGTTTCTCACAACCACACTTACTTTTTCAGTTTCTCATCCAGCTGCTGCTTATCATTTTCCAAATCCATTATGCTGTCATGGGCCAGCTTCAGGTCTCCCTCAAGTTTCCTCTTAGCCCTTTCAAGGTCCATGCGCAGTTTCTTCTCTTGCTCCAGGGACCCTTCCAGCTAAACACAACAACACCATTAATGCCAGGCAGGTCGAACTCCATACCTGTCCTGTCTTGCTGGAGGCACGTGTGCTTACATCATCCACTTGCTGCTCCAGCTTGGTTTTAGCTTTGGTCAATGTATTGACTTTGTCCTCTTCGGCCTGCAGGTCATCCAGTGTCTGCTGGTGGGCCTCTTGGAGGGCTTTCTTCTCTTTTGTCAGCTTGGCTATGGTCTCATCCAGGGATGCCATCTCCTCTGTGAGGTTTTTCACCTGTAAGTTGGATAAAATATTTAATATTCAGTCAAAAACTTGACTGCTGGTGCAGTGTCCTGGTTTCAGCTAGGATAGAGTTCATTTCCAGCCAGTATGGTGCTGTGTTTCAGATCTAGGATGAGAATAATGTTGATAACACACTGGTTTTAACTGTTGCCAGGCAGTGTTTGCGCTAAGTCAAGGACTTTTTAGCTTCTCATACTTCACTGCCTGTAAGGGGGCTGTGGGTGCGCAAGAATCTGGGAGGGGAGAGAACCTGGACGGTTAACGCAAACTAGGGGGATGCCAGCCTAATGTGGGAGGTATCTATCCCTTCTCCCTTTGTGTGACTCTCCATGTGTGTACCTTGTTTTCAGTGGCATGTTTTTCCTTCTCAACTTTAGCCAAGGTTAACTCCAGGTCATCAATATCTTTCTTCAGCTCTGAACATTCATCCTCCAGTTTCCTCTTCTTGGCTGTCAGCTCAGCATTGATTTCTTCCTCATCCTCAGCCCGTTCTGTCACCTCCTTAATTTTGGCTTCCAGTTGGATTTTGGTTTTGATGAGCTGGTCACACCTTTCCTCGGCATCAGCCAAGCTGTCTGCTTCCTGTTGGGGAGACAGAGATTTTTGTGGGTTATAACGTTTTGAAATTTCTGTTGTGTACCTGTAAGTAGGCACATGTTAAAACGTGGAGGCCTTACCATCTGACATCACTGTTAATTCCTTTGTTTGTTTGTTTGTTTGTTTGTTTGTTTCTTTCTTTCTTTCTTTAAAATGGCTCACAGAGGTGGTAGCTATGAGAATACCTCATACACGCTTGAGCATGACAGAACAGTGACAACTCTCAGCAAGGCCGTAGATTTGGAGCCTTTTTCCCTCACAGACTCAGTATTCAATAGCCTCTATTTTATAATTGACTCACCATGATCGTTATCATATTTGGGTAGCCAAGGTTTTTCCATTTGTGGGAATAATACAGTGAAGAAAGTAGTGTTTTGCTTGGAGTTAAGAAACTGCCTGTTCCTGATTGAAGTTGAATACCAAGGATCTGTGCGTGTGAAGGTAATCTAGGCCTTATAGTGTATCTGTGTTTAGGTAAAGTGGGTCCTTCTCAGGGTTGCCTTTACTCTGTTACATGGACACACAGCTTTGAAAGTTGAACAGATGGAGATGCTTCCCTTCCAGGTCACACAAAGGTGTCTGCTGCATATCACCCGTTGGCTAGCGCTACTTGGCTCTTTCCTCAGGACAGCAGGGCTGCTGAGTCTCATTTGGCACTTACAGTTATCCTCACTGACTGACAGGGAACTTGTTGTGCCCCTGGCAGTGTTCACAGTTACTCAACTTTACAGTAACTTTGAGTGTGTGACTTTTTTTCTATTGCAATTTAGTCAGCTTCCTGTAAGTCTCTGCTTGGGGGAAAAATGAAATCTGCCTGTATAACATGTTTTCACAGGAACAAATAAACAGTGATATTCACCGCCTGCACTTGGAGCTGAAGGTCATTTTTTTCCTGCAACAGGGCCACCATTTTCTCCTCCAGTTCTTTCCTCTTTGCCTCAGACTTTTCAAGCTCTTCCTTGGTTTTCTCAAACTCTTCTTTCATGTTGGCCATCTCCTTCTCAGATTCTGCACTCTTCAGCAAGGGCTTGATTTTGAAGAACAGCTTCATCCAGGGCCAGTGCTTGACATTCATGAATGCACGAACGTTGTACTGGATGCAGAAGATGGACTCCCTGATATAAAATTTGCATAGGTATTACATGCCTTGTGTGTTACAAATTTAGACTCAATTAATTTTACAGGATCACAGAATCACGGAATTGTAGGGGTTGGAAGGGACCTCAAGAGATCATTGGGTCCAACCCCCCTGCCAAAGCAGGTTTCCTAGAGCAGATTGCCCAGGTAGGCATCCAGATGGGCCTTGAATATCTCCAGAGAAGGAGACTCCACAACCTCCCTGGGCAGCCTGTTCTGTTGCTCTGTCACCCTCACCGTGAAGTTCTTTCACATGTTATTAATTTACAGTAATAATAGTGCTTGGTTAATAATTAACCAAGCACTGTGAGAGTAAACTAAATACATGGAAATATTTACCTCCTTTCCACCATTCTACGATATTCCACTCTCATCAGGAAACCTCTGCACCTGGCCTGTGTGCGAGTGATGATTTCTGCCAGCTTATCATCTCTCATCTCCTCCAGGAGTCCCAGCAACCCAGCTTTGAAGAATACCTCAAGAAAGGAAATTGTCAGCCTGTCACTGTCAGGTTAGATAGAACAGAGGTACAGAGACTTTCCTTATTCTGGAAGAGACCTCAATGGCCTTGACCAGCCTCACCTAAGCTCTCCTCCCAAATCTATTCCCATGGGCCTAGGAGCTTCTTGAAAGCTCAGCTCTAGGCCTTCAGTCCCTGTCTGAACCATGTTGTAGGACTACTGGTTTCCCATTCAGCCATAGCATCAGCCATGCCTCTGCCTGGCTGTGGTCACCAGTGAACTCTAATATGACCTGCAGACTTACTTCCTGGCTTGATGTTAGATCTTTTTCATTGCTATGGATCCATCCAGGAATTACTGGGTAGTGCCTGACCCTTGTTATCCTACGTAGACCTGGCCCTGACCAATCTCTAAAACCAAAATTTTATGGGTTCATCTTAAACCTTCCATATTGTCACAAACATGCCAGATGATCTGGACTCATGTTTAAACCTGGTTATCATCCTCGGGTCTTCCCTACTTTCTTAAATACTGTAGGGTTGGTTTCCTGCTGGTTCAGGCCCCTAACCTGCCATCTGTGTTACTGCACTGCACTTTCATTCTCTGAGGGAGAAACCAGCCATTATTTCTCCCTGAACATAGGAGCTCTTTCTACCTTAGTGTGGCCAAATCTGTACTGAGTGTGGTCCACATCAATGGACCCAAGGAGCTTCTCTGAAGCCTTCTTGCTGTCCATGAACTGTCCCTCTGGAATAGCACTGGCATTAAGCACTCTGTATCTGTAGGAGAAAACAGAACATGAAGAAACAACTATTGCCAATACCACTACTGCGAATGAACCCCACCGCCTTCTCAGCTACATCGGACTGGCCAGTTGGGTAACGTGTATTAGGGACAGCCCACCCTTTCAGGACAGTGTAAGTGACGTTTCCATACTGTTAATTCAAAATCTGAGAGAATCCTAATCCTCAAGAACATGAAGAAATAACCATTGCTTAAACCACCACTGAAATTGAAAACCACAGCCTTCTCAGACTGCCTCACTGAATTAGTCTGATGCCTGAAGGTAGTTCATGCTTCCAGAACAGGATATGGAGATTTCATTTACTGTAATTTCAGACTTCAAGGTAAACCTAATCCTCAGCAATATCATCACATCATCATGAACTGATAGTGAAACATTTCTATATTACTACTTAGTACCAACATAAAGTGTATTGTTTCATGTACATTAGGATATTCAGGTTATTTTTCTTGGTCCAAATGAGCAGAAAGGTGGAGCACTCTTACCTCTGTTTGAAGTCAGCATACAGGACTCTGCTGGGGAATCCTTTCCTGCAAATCCTGATCCCTTCTAGCACACCATTACACCGCAGCTGGTGCAGCACCAGCTCATGTTCCATGGCACCTAACAAACACCATGATTACTGTTTGACACACAGGAGAAAGGCTCCTTTGGCTCAAATTTTCCTGCTGTTTGATTCCCTTTACCTGGTGTTTTTGTTTCATTTGGAATGATGCAGCGTACAAAATGGGGGTGAGTGCTTCTCAGGTTAGCCATTAGCTTGTTTAAATTCTCCTGTGAGATCATAAGATGAATTATAATTAATTGTAAGTGCTGCATGCTTAATAGTGTATTTATCAAACTGAGTGTTTCTGGATGCAGACCTGTTTTCTCTCCAACACCTTATAGATGTCCCAAAGGGAAACTCAGAAATTGAAAGCTCCCAGCTTTGTTGGTTTTAAAGTTCCTTCATTGAATAATAATTAATATTATTTTTTTCTTAATCTCCTCATACAAGTACACAGCTGCCATCTTACAGTTTTCCTTCCAGATAGTATGTCTTGCAAAAGATAATTGAACATTTTAATTTATAGATACTGATGATCAGGGCTCTTGGCTAAGCCTGACTATTATGTTTTGGTAGCCGATTTCATAGAATATATTCATTGAATGCTTTGGGTTGGAAAGGACCTTAAAGATTATCCAGTTCCAACCCCCTGCCATGGCAGGGATATCTCTCGCTAGATCAGACTGCTGAAAGCCCCATTCAACCTTTCTGTGAACAATTCCAAGGATCGGGCATCCACAACTTCTCTGGGCAACCAGTTGCAGTACCTCACCACCCTCATGCAACTTGTGAAGAATAAAATATTTGAAATTAACAAAAAAAATAATAATAATAGTAAAATAAATTCTCCTGGAGAAGCTGGCAGTCCAGGGCTTGAACAGCTACATCCCTTGCTGGGCTAAAATCTGGCTGGATGGCCAGGCCCAAAGGATAGTGGTGAATGGAGTGAAATCCAGCTGGCAACCGGTCACCAGTGGTGTTCCCCAGGGGTCAGTGTTGAAGCCCATCCTCTTTAACATCTTTATTGGTGATTTGGATGAGGGAATTGAGTGCACCTTCAGTAAGTTTGCAGATGACACCAAGCTGGGGCGAAGTGTCAATCAGCCAGAGGGTAGGAAGGCCCTGCAGAGGGACCTGGATAGGTTGGATCGATGGGCAGAGGCCAAGGGGATGAGGTTCAACACAGCTAAGTGCCGGGTCCTGCACTTTGGTCACAACCAGCCCATGCAATGTTACAGGCTTGAGGGGAGAGTGGCTCGAAGGCTGTGCAGAAGAAAAGGATCTGGGTGTGTTGGTCGGTGCTCACCTGAACATGAGCTGGCAGTGAGTCCAGGTGACCAAGAAGGCCAATGGCATCCTGGCTTTATATCATGATTCTATGATTCTATAATTCGATGGTTTCATGATTCATAGTAAAGAATTTCTTCCTTACATCTAATCTAAATCTTTCTTTCTGTTTAAAACCATTACTCCCTGTCCTCTACATGCCCTTGTAAAAATTCTCCCTCCATCTATCTTATAGGCTCACTTTAATTATTGAATGGCTGCAATAATGCGTTCCTGGAGCCCTCTTTTCTGTAGGCAAAACAACCCCAGCCCTCTCATCTTCTATTCACAGAAGTGTTGCAGGCCTCTAACTATTTCTGCGGCCCTCCTCTGGACTAGCTATAAGAGGTCCATATCTTTCCTGTGACTGGGGACCCAGAGCTGGATGCAGTATTCCAGGTGGTGTCTGAAAAGGGTGGAATAGAGGGGGAGAATCACATTCCCTGAACTGCTGACCACACTTCTTTTGGTGCAGCCCAGGATATGATCAACTTTCTACACTGAAAGCACACACTGCTGGTTCATATACAGTTTTTCATCCACCATTACCCCCTAGTCCTCCTCTGCAGGGCTGCTCTCAATCCACTCATAGCACAGCCGGTATTTATGTTTGGGATTACCTCAACACAGTTACATGACCTTTCACCTGGCCTTCTTGAACTTCATGAGGTTACTGTGGACCCCCTTATCAAACCTGTCCGGATCCTTCTGAATAGCATCCCTTCTTTCTATCGGATCGGCTCTACCACTCAGCTTGGTGTCATCTGCAGACTCGCTGAAGGTGCACTCAGTCCCACTATGTCATTAGTAAAGACATTAAATGGTACTGGTCCCAATCCAGACCCCTGAGGGACATCACTCAGGGCTAAATAGGTTTGGCTAAATAGTTTTTGTTTGTTTTAATTGGAAATGAATAATTGTGAGGCCTAAATAAATAATGGTGTTAGGAGTAGTTCAGCCTCGCTAAATATCTCAACCTGAGCCAAATTGAAACCTTGAAAACATAACTGAAATCTGCCCACAAAATGCATTAACTAGAAAGCAATTTAAAATCCACTCCCTTTTCCATTGAAATTAATAATTGCTTTAGAATCTTACAATCTTGTCTTTTTTTCTCTTTTTTTTTCTTTTGATGCTTGATCTATTATCTTCTATTTTATAATATATTAAAAATAAGTGTGGGAAAATTCTCTGATGCTTCCAGAGATACCGAAGAAGTTCGTCTCATTCATTATTCATTCTCAATCTAAGTGGGTGAACTTCACCCTTTTGCAAATTTTATAGAACCCAGAGCAGATAAGAGCAAAATGAAGGCAGACAGTTAGAAGAACACAGCGAAGGATGCAATATAAATAGCTTTTTTGGAGAAAAAGGACTAAAGAAATTACTTAGGGTGTTCTGGGAGGGTGACCATAGCATTCTGTCTGCTGAAATGAAAGGAAGACCAGACATACATTACAGTAGAGGTTTCATGGTATTTTGAGGTCCTGTTTCTGAAGTGTCAAACATGACAAGACCAAAATTGAAACAGATCTTTCAGATTCAGAATGAGATTGCATTCTTTCTTTGGACAGAGAACAAATTCTGTACTTACACGGAAAAGAGCTGAGACTGTCTGGAAAGAAGAACCCTTCTTCTTACCACCCTTCTTACCACCACCACCAGCCTCTGCAATATTGGAAAAAAAATAAAAATTAATCAGGAGTCAGAATCAGAATGTTGCCTTTGAGGTTCATCAATATTCAGTATGAAAGTATGAAACGTGAACTATAGAGACATTACCAGCTTCACCACCATAGGTCGCAAAGAGTAAGGCCAGTGTCTTCAGAGATGATTTCTGGTACAACCCAATGACAGTTTCATTCAGGGGGTCCTTGTTCTTCTCAAGCCAGCCAGAGATGTTGTAGTCCACTGTGCCAGCATAGTGTATCAGGGAGAAGTGGGCCTCAGCCTTGCCTTTTGCAGGCTTGGGCTTCTGGAAATTATTGGACTTGCCCAGATGCTGGTCATAAAGCTTGTTCTTGAAAGAGGTGTCAGTTGCCTTGGGGAACATGCACTCCTCTTCCAGGATGGAGAAGATGCCCATGGGCTGGAAGATAGCAAAAGAAGTAACAGAGAAAGATCGCAACAGTGTGGGGCATATGCTGTGAGGTTCAGCGGTACCTTTATGTTGTGGGTAGCATCTCAGCCTGGATAAGAGCCTAAGTTGGTTGGGAGTTGTTCTCAGCCAGGGAGCTTATTTGTGCCTCCCCTTTCCTTCCAGCAGCCCGTCTTCACTAAACTGGCAAGAATATCATTCCAGTTCAGTTTAGAATGGGCAGTGGAATGGGCAGAGGGAGAAGGGGTGGATGGAAATATAATAGCTACAAGAGGCCTGTTGTCTTGGGAAATCAGACTAAGCAACACTTATTTCCCAAAATGGTGTGTGGAGTTTTGTTTTGAATCTTCAGGAGAAAAAGGAAAGGAGACAGACTCCAGTTTGTTTCAAAGAATTCTTTTGGTGGGAGCATGGGCTACCTTTTCCACACCCAAAGACAGGGTGGTGCAGGACTGGTGACAAAGATTTACATCTAGCCTTCCTAATTTCTCTGCTCCACACGAAGATAAATTCCATTGCAAAATGCTTTGTTTGACTGAAACTGACTGGCTGGTCATAAGTCCTTTCCCATCTGAATCAGGCTCAGAAACATCACAAAATTCCAAAATACATCATACACTTGAATGGAAAAGGTACCTTTTCAATGAGTTCAATGCAAGCAGCCAGGTCCATCCCAAAGTCAATGAATTCCCATTCGATTCCTTCCTTCTTGTACTCCTCCTGCTCCAGCACGAACATGTGGTGGTTGAAGAACTGCTGCAGTTTTTCATTGGTGAAATTGATGCACAGCTGCTCAAAGCTGTTGAACTGTTCAAAGCAAGGAGAGTTGCACAGGTTCTCAAGGGACAGCAATGACCACAGGGTTCTGTGTTCTGCTGATTAGTGCACAGTTAGTGTTCTGCTGATTCTTTTTGAAGTTCCCCAGCAGAAACACTACACCTAACCATTATGTAATGGCATACATTTCCTTAGCAGGACTCCTATTGTAAAATAAATAAGTAAATAAATAAATAAATAAATAAATAAGGTGTCTTTGCAGGATTTTCTTATTATTATTGTTATTTAAATCAATCTACAGGGAAAAATTCTTTTTTACTGTTCTACGCAAAAGCAGATCCTTCAATAAGCTTAGCTGCTGCACCGTGGAGGTGTCTCAGCTCTCTCACCTCCTGGAGAATGGAAACTTGTTCAGTGTCCCACCCAGAAATTTCTCTGCCCTCAAATCAAGACTCCAGGAGTTTCTTTGATCTGACACAGAAGCCCTAGTATCAGGACTGCATTCACAACACAGGGAACATGCTGTGGGTTTTCCCACAGCACTTCCTTTTCCTTGGCTAGTCCAAAAAGAAATCTGTTTCTGAGACCTCATGATCTCTTCCTGTCCCTTCCATAACTATGATGCCAAATCTTCGTTACTCACATCAAAGATCTCAAAACCAGCAATGTCCAGGACACCAATGAAGTACTGTCTGGGTTGCTTGGTATCCAGCTGTTGGTTGATGCGAATAACCATCCACAAGAACATCTTTTCAAAGACAGCTTTTGCCAAGGCACCCACTGCGTTGTTCACCTAGAAAAGAGAAAAAAGTACTGGACATACCTTCGAGGGCAGAAGAAGAATGCTCCTGTTCTTTTTTGAAGCCATCTTTATTTACCTGTTCGACAGTTTGACCTTTCGTCACAAATTCATTCCCAACCTTCACTCGAGGGTAACACAGGGCTTTGAGAAGGTCAGCTGAGTTCAGGCCCATCAGGTAGGCAGCCTTGTCGGCCACTAAAGAGGGAGAAAGAGAGATAAAAGCATTTATCATTGGACAATGGCTAGAATTTGGTCAGTGTGAACAGCTGTGCTGTTCACTTTTCTAGAAATGGCAAAGTATTGGTCTGGTTTTACTGAGAAGGTCTAGAAAGGAATAAGGATTATGGAAACAAATGCTGGCCTTTCTTGAAAGCAAGGACAGGCATGGCTTGAGTAGGAACAGCTTGAATCCAGAAGCTCCCAGAAGCACTCCAAAATCCTGTTTCCTCTCCTGTTCTGTGACAACTGAATTTCTGCACAGCAAAGAATGCATGGTATATTTGGTGAAAAATCTCTTAGTACATCATGGTGATATAGTGGTCGAATGTTTTACTGAGTGAGAGAGATCCTGTGCTAAAGTACCAGTTTTCAGGCTGGGTACTTTTGGGAAGTATCTGTTGGATAAAAGAATGGTACTTCCCATGACTGGGGATGCACCTCTGCAATTAGACAGCCAACGAACAAAGATGCTTTTCCTTATTTTTCACTAGCTGAATTTTCTGGTACCTTCTGTGCCATCTGGCTCTGCCTGCTCCTCTCGCTGTTTCTGCTTGAACTTCAAATTCCCATAGTGCATGACAGCCCCTGTCAGCTTGTAGATGGCAGTCTTTTCATCAGCAGTGAAGCCCAGGATGTCAATGGCGCTCTGCAGTAGAAACAGTCAAGTTAAATATGTATTAAGTAAGTCACCCTGCAAGACATACACAGTTGATATCTTTTTCTCTGATACTCACATCTGTAGCCATGAGCTCCTCCTGGTCATCAATACTGGGTACAGTGACCTCACCTTGACTCACATAGTGGTAGTCATATGGGTTGGTGGTAATGAGAAGCATGTCTGAAAGCAGGAAGAGGAAGGACACAGGCTTAGTTCTTTCAGCTAGATAGTAGAGGGAACATTTGCTCAGCAATCTTCCTCAAGAAGATATAATGATCCTTCCTACCAATCAGCTCTGGTTTCTTGTTGGACATGATCTGATAAAATATGTGGTAGCTTCTTTCTGCCTTGAGCTGGAAAGTGACTCTGGACTTCTCCAGCAGATCTGGCAAGGCAGGAAGAAAGAAGTTAGGAATGAGACAGGACGTGGAGGTAGGAATTTAGGAAGGGATGTGATCATGCCAGGATGTCACTTACAAGTTTCAATGTCAGCAGAAGCCAGTTTGCCTGTGGCCCCAAAGTGGATTCTGATGAATTTGCCCTGTTGAGGGGAAAAAGAACCATTTCAGCCTGGATGGATTATTTTGACATCTTAATGTGTAATACCACTGGGTGCATCACTTGTCTTGTAATGGGAGGGAGGGATTTTGTATGAAGCAGCAACTTACAAAGCGTGAGGAGTTGTCATTCCTCACAGTCTTGGCATTTCCAAATGCCTCCAGCAGTGGGTTGGCACTGATGATTTGATCCTCAAGAGTTCCCTACAGGACAATAAATATTCAGTGTTTTGTTTCACTTGCAATTATAGGCTGATTTTTCAGTCTTTTCTTCCTGACTCACCTGCATTTTGCCAGACTGCTCCTCCTTCTTCTTCTCCCCACTAGCTGCAATTGTTGCAAAGTACTGGATGACACGCTTTGTGTTCACAGTCTTCCCTGCACCAGATTCTCCACTGTCAAAACAAACAGAGTAGCAGAGAGTGTGTGGTCAGGCAGCATGTCCCCTGGCACAGGGCAGCCCCACAATGACCTTAGCAGGGTGTGTACTTACGTGATCAGGATTGACTGATTCTCACGGTCTGTGAAAGAGGCAGAAATAAAGATGTTGTTAGTAATGGTCTTGAGTAATACAGAACTCACAGTGTAAGACAAATATAAATGTAAACAGTACTCTTTGATATCCAAGGTATTATGTACAGGAAGCTTGAGGGAGAAAAATACCTTCTGTTCTCCGTTGTTGAATTTTACAATGCTTTTTTCACCTCCTCGGTATTCATTTAAACTCTCTTTTGAGGCAGTGAATCTGGGTATTTCTTCTTCTAAATTTGACTTTTTCTTATGTCAGACTGAATATGACATAAATAGTTATGTAAGTATTCCTGTTAGGTTCCCTTAAGGAAATTCTGTTCCTCTGAGAAGTCTGTGTTATAGACATTGGAACAAAACATTTGTATGAAAGAACTCCCTGTAGAATTTACAGACATCACCTAGTATTTGTGTGTCATTTGAAGTTCCCAGAAAGTATGACTATAGGCTTATGCATCAGGGAGTCCTTAGTGTAAGAATCTAAGATTCTTAAGTTTCTTTCCACATCTCTTTAGCAAAATTAGCTTCCCCTTCCACGTACCAAGGAATTAGAATCAATAAATGTCTGCATCAAAAGAATTCTGTTTCCCCTCTTACCAAACTCCTTTTTTTTTTTTCATTTTTCTCTTTCCTCAGTAACCTCTAAGTTCTAAAATTGTAGAGATTTAATTATACTTGGAAATTGTTAAACATGACTTTTTTCCTTTTCCTTTTCCTTTTCCTTTTCCTTTTCCTTTCCTTTCCCTTTCCCTTTCCCTTTCTCTTTCCATTTTCCTTTTTCTTTTCGTTTTCTTTTTCCTTTTTTTTCCTTGTATCTTCTTTTTTTTTTTCAAAGGAATTAATTCTTTCCAAAGTGGGGAATAATATCTCTATATAGTTTGGGCTGTTTTTTGTTTCAGATTGTTTCTGTTCATTCTTGGTTTACTTCTGTCTTTGCAAGTCTTCTTTTAAAAGTAGGAAACTAGTAGGAAGAATGAAGAAAGCATGTGTGAAAGAAAATGCTAAATTACTTGTCATTCATGAATTCCATTCATGAATTCAAGTTCATGAATTACTTGTCATTCATGTTCCTATGTTAAAGTGGAAAAGGAAAAAAAAATAAATTATTTTTCTTTTTCTTTTTCTTTTCCCCTTATTATTCAGGGGGGTTATTTAGTACAGTCAGCATTATTATTTTGTGATGTTTAGTTACATCCCTCTTAAAAAGTAGTTTATAAAACTACTGTGGATTCATGAATCTTTGATTCCCTTCAGTGAACTGCAGTTTCAGTGCAAGGATTCTAGTCTGTTCTGGTCAAGCTAGCTTCATGCCTGAGAAGAACCAAATCCATGATATGGGAGTATTAGCTAACAGCTAATTGGAAATGAACACCTTTATCATTGTTTCTGGACAGTGCAACTTTGCTGAGATCCTGGCTCCTGTTCTCTCCCAATAAGCTGTAAATATCAGAATAATACCTGAAATGAGCATTTTGGTTTTTTAATCTATGTTTTCATGAGGCCAAAAAAAAACCCCAACAACTTAATCTATAATATACTATTTAGAAAGATTGCTTAAATTGTCAGAATGCATTTGTGAGTCAAGTCATACTTCGAGCAAATGAGATTCAAATAATGAGTAGAGGAGAATATTTGTTTTATCTGACTCAATTTGTCCCATTACTTATTCTTCAGTGTAAATTTTTTCAATGCCCTTGATTTCATGCTATGCATTAGACTTCAGAAATAGGAGAGTACTGTGTCTCATGCACAATACCAGCAAATGTTAAAATAACAGTTAATTAAAGGTTCATGCTGAGGTTTACATCTTTACCCAGACTGATTTAAAAAAAAATCAAAACAAAACAAATAAACAAAACCAAAACTGTAACAAACAAACAGCCACAACAACAAAGAACAATAAATTTCCATAAAGAAATTGCCATTTTCTCACCAGTCAGCATGAACTGATAGGCATTGTCAGAGATGGAGAAGATATGTGGAGGGGCCTCCTGGCGCTTTTTGCCTCGGTAGGCCAACACCACCTCCGGGTTGTACACCGGCAGCCACTTGTAGGGGTTGACGGTGACACAGAAGAGACCCGAGTAGGTCTGCGAGGAAGGGAGACAGCACGTTGGCTTCTGCTCAGCCTGGCACAGCAGGCCTTCCAGCTACCCAAAGGAAGACAGCTGCTGGTACTTACGTAGATCATCCAGGCTGCATAACGCTCTTTGAGGTTGTACAGCACAGCAGGTTCGTGGAGGTGGGTCATCATGGCCATGTCCTCGATTTTATCATACTTGGGAGGGTTCATGGAGAAGATTTGATCTTCCTTCACAGTCAGAGTCTGCCAAGGAAATGAAAGATCTTTGTATGTCAGCTTATAGCCCAGAGTGGGAATCAAATGGTGTCTTTCAGCCTTGTTTTTCACTCACCTCTCCTGCTTCAGTCTTGACAGTGACCTTCCCTGATTCCTTGCTCTGGACTGTCCCTTTCACAAAAGATTCCTTTGGATGTACCACAAAGACTGATGTCTTGGCATCGAAAGGCTTGTTCTGGGCCTCAATTCTTTCCTTTTCTGACTTTCGGAGGAAGGGAGCCGCCTCCCCAAAAACAGCCATTTCTGAGTCTGCAGAGGCCATGTCTGCACTTACACAGGAGGCAGTCAGAAGAGTACTCTGTAGAAAAGAAGATGTGTTGAGTAAGTGAGTAAACAGCGTTCTGTAGAAGAGAGAAAATCTTTCACAGTTCCATCCCTTCAAATATTTTAGTAGGTATAAACAACTCAATAGTTTGATTTAAACTTCCCTTTCTTGCTTGAGAACACCTGTATTATTTTCAGAAATTAAGGCTAATTCCTAACACACCTGGCTATGAAAGAAAGTAAAGAACAGTTTTAGAGTTCTGTGGTATTGCAGTTCATTTACATAGTGTTATTTTTCTTCATAGATTATAATGAATTTGGATTTTGCTATTGCAGATACTCTAGAAGAAATAAGTCTGTGATGTTGGTTTAGACAGTAGCTCAAAGTCTTTGAAAGACTTCCTTGTCTGATAGCAAATTGAGGCTTTTCATTGTAAAATTTATTTGCTATGGACAATTTGTCTTGCACTATTAGAGCCAAAAATATCATGATTGCCTACTCTGTTTCCTCAAAATCTTAAGTGGTTGGATTACTTCCTACTTTAAAAGCTGATAAATTTTGTTGTTAATTCCGATGGCAGAGTCTGGAAGATAGTCACTACTGTTTCAAAACATTTCAACTATTTTTGTGTTGCACAGATAAAATATATCCAGAGCTAATGAATGAATGGATGACAAAAAAGTTTCAAAACTATGGTAAAATCACTAGAAATAGAGATGGTCCCTCACAGAAATAGGTATCCAAGACTTACAGGTAGTTAAATGGAATAAAGAAGTATATGCTTTGCCCAGAAGTTCACAGGAGTCATACACTTACCTTGAAACTTTCTGTTGAGACTGGGCACAGCACTCCATAGAGACTTTTATAGAGTCTGGTATGCAGATGCTCTGGATGTTTCCTTTTCCTTCAGTCAAATATAATTGGCAAACCTTCTTTGGCAAAACATTGTCTGGCAAACGTAACTAATGGCATAATTGATTTGACAAGATATATTTAGAAATGTTTTAACTTACCATTCCTGTGGATATCTCTACTATAAATAATCTGACAGGGCTGTTAGTAAGGGACTCTTGATGAGTCAAAGAACTTAAAGAACTTATATTAGAATTTATAGGTTCCTTCACTCTCTCTGCAGGTCTCTGCTGGTGACCTAAGCCAGGTTGTTCAGCTTTTTTGTACTGCAAGTATTTCAGAAGTAAAATGGGAATAATACAATGTATCTTCTGTACACAGTCATGCAAATTTAAGGAAAGCCTTTACAGCACCAGAAAAGACAACTCTACAATAGACAAATTATGGATGTCATTCACTAATTCATTGTAGGTTATAAGGAAAAGAGGAAAAACAGACACATTTCTTGGGACAGGATTTTCACCATAATAGTACTAGATACAGAGCAAACTTAAAAAATAACAAGTCAGAATGCAAATACAATTTGGGACATGTAATTTCTGCTTAGAGCATGAAAGCTGACTCCTTAGCAATTAAAGTAAGTATCACTTTGAGTAAATCTCCACTTGGTGTTGTGCAAAAATTAAAAAACTCAAAAAAGGCAACCAAATGGAATGTTTGCTATTCTTGCAGTAAGTCACAAATGATACTAAAGACTCACGTAGTCTAAGCAAAAACAGCTATAAATAATTGCAGTACAATGTACCCAAAAAAAGAAAATGATGAAAAAGAAAAATAATTTCTTTCAAAAGAGTTCTGGTTTTAGAATATTCAGAGCTGCTTTCACGGAACAGATTTGGAAGAAATTATTAACATTTGTATTGCAACTTCTATTAATAGGGAAGTCGTTAATAGTTATTTATGTTTCCCCACTTTTATTGAAGATATGTTAAGGGACATGAGAGATGAACATGCAAAACTAACACAGACCGTTAAAAAACTCCAACAACAAATGTGCATATACTCCATAAATGCATAGTGGTATACTTCATTTCCCCTCACTCAAACAGAGTTGTTCAGATGCCTTGAAAACCTTATGCCTATGTCACGTTTGTTTGTACCCATTGACAACATCCATCAAGCAATATCCTCAGCCACGCCAGAAATCCATGGAGGCCCCTGTAGGCCTTCACTACCTACAACAGCAAAAAAACACAAACCCCTCCACCCAACCAGAACTCTGCACAAAATCACATACATACAGTCTGAGATCCTATGTGCTCTGACACATTCCCAGTCCAGCATTCCCATCCCATCCCAAATATCTTGCACACTTACACATTCATTCCAGAAAAAAAAAAAAAAAAAGCGATCAACACAATGCTGCCTGTATCAGAGCATGAGAGGTGGTAGGCAGTCCTGTACAATGCTGATGCTTTTGAGAAAGAAGGAATTTGCTGGTAGTCCTGGAGAGCTAGTGATCTAGTTCTAGGAAAAGGGCACTGTCACTTGAGCTGCTTTAAATGCTGTCAGATCTAAACATGCTCTTCTTCTGATCACTGGCATTTTGGTTATTAAAAGCTCTGTGCATGAAGCTCAGTGAATACCATGGGGACAAGGTTAGAAAAACGATCCAATAGCCAGCACCAGGCACTGTCCTGTGCTTGAAGAGCTTGTTCCAAGGAGGACTCTGGCACTGCAGCACCCGCCTTTTGGGTGTCCTGGGCCCCAGCCAGGAGCCCAAGCCCAGGGCTGTCCCTGGGGCTCCCTGCACAGGTCATGGGGAGGCTGATGGAAACACATTGCACTCTGCCATGGAGGAGACCAGAGCCAGTCAGTGGGAAATGCGCTTCAGGGGTGTATCCGAAATCCAGCCTCCCTGGGCAATCTCTGATTTCCATTCACATGCAGAAGTTAGAGGATGACAATAATTCCAAGACAATTCCTGTATAAATACTGTGAGCCCAACTGACCATGGGTGGAGTTGAGGGGAGAGGTAAGGAGCTGACTTTCATTCAGACTTAGAATGAAAAATACTCCAAGCAAAATTCTCCAGACTGTTGCATATGGGGGTTCAGTCTTCATGCTGAAAATACTTTTGTGTAGTGAGCTTAGCCAAAAACTACACAGCCTCTCCATCGAGTAGTGCTACTCCCACCACTGAGGGGGTAAGTGGTGCCAGATGCGCCTCCCTACCCTTCTGTCGGTTCAAAAGGGTCCTGTCAGCCACTGACTTTCTGTCACTTCTGTTTTCATTGCTACAGAGCCTGGAGCCCACTGGGACTAGAAGCAAAGCACAGCACAACCAGAAGAGACAGAATGAGAGAAATCTCTGGAAACAGGCATTCCTGCACAGCAGTACTGTGTGGGCGTTGTGTTGGAATGCTGACATTCCCCAGAGAGGAGAGGGCATTCGCACATGCTGGAAATAGATTCCACCTAACTTTCTGCAAGTCCTTATGATGTGAGTTTCCTTGCCTTGTCTTCAGTGAGCATGAACTGAGACAGACACTCGTGAGCACCAGTGAAGTACAAGCATGGAGCACTGTCAAGGACTGTTGAGTTTGTGGCCCAATGCAAACCACACTCTCAGCTCTGCTTTTTAGAGCAGCAGCAGCAACCTTGTAACCTGTCTAGTTAGAAGGAAATTCCACACCCGCTATCTCCTGCTTAGGTCCTCTGCTCCTTCTACCTGGACCAATCTGAGCAGGACCTCCTAGCTAGTTGCAATGACAGGAGAAGATGCATGGCTGCAAGTCACTGGCCTGGCCCCCTCTTCAGACCCGTTGGTCTTCTTTTCTGCCCAGAGAGAAGCAAGCAAAGTCAACCCAAATGGACCATGTGGGAATCAACAAGGAAAGTTCAAGAAGGCATCTTCTTAGGAGTCAATATGTTTGACGTAAGATTTAACCTTAGCAGCTGGTGAATTCCAGTAGAGAAAAGAAGCTGTTGGTGAGCTCTCTTCTAAGTCTCTGAAGGAGCACAGCATCAAGGTCACCACCACACAGTCTGTGCTTAATGCTTCACTATAGCATCGGGTACCTTTGTTACTGTCATTAGATTCCTTTAACCATGCGGCCATAATGAAGCAGTTGAACGATGGACTTCACAAACATTTTGAGGAGATGTATTCGTGGGGACATGATACAATAAACCATTCCACCTTTCCTAAGCCATCCTGAAGTGCCAGGTGATAATGTAAAGTCCTCTTCTTCCCTGAAGTTTTATCTGTCTCTTCCTCCTCCCGTAGAACATCTTGCCACAGCTCATGGAGGTTGCACAGCTGTCTTGAGCCACACTGGACAGCATGGCCTAAACTGACAGCAGCTAGTTGCTCCTGCTAACCTGGCCATTCTCATTAGCTGCTCCTTTCCCAGGAGCTCCTCCAGCTCTTTACTCTTCCCTCCACCAATCTCTCCAGCTAGGCCTTCCTTCTTTACATCCACATCCCCCGGCTGCTTATGCCCTGCTGGCAGCTCTAGCTAGCTGCTCCAATTAATCCCTTCAGCACTGATGACTGAGTTGCTTCTTCAAAGTCTCCTGACTGTGGCAAGACCCATGGAGCAACCAGAGAGGAAGAGGTCTGTGCTACTGAACGGGTGTGGTTGAAAGAAGCCAACAAACCCGCACACAAGAGTAACATTTCCTTCCCACTCTGGCACGCTGGTCACTTTGCTGGACATGTCCCCAAGAACAGCAAACTACAAAGCATAATTCAAACATGTTTCCAGCCTGCCCACTGATTTCTTTTGTCATGCAGTGCTTCCTTTTGACAGTGAAACCTGTGACTGTCGGTGACCAGGAAGGTGTCTCTTGGTCCTGCGCG
This sequence comes from Cygnus atratus, assembly GCF_013377495.2. Classification (NCBI taxonomy): domain Eukaryota; kingdom Metazoa; phylum Chordata; class Aves; order Anseriformes; family Anatidae; genus Cygnus; species Cygnus atratus. Next base: position 555,078 of record NC_066379.1, read on the forward strand.
CTGCAGGAGGGATACTGATTCATACCAGCCAGCCAACATTCTTTTAGACCTCAGTCCTGCTTCATACAAGGTCTCGGCTTGGCCTTTTGAGGCTTGGCAGAAAGCATTTACCTGTCCTGGGCCTCACAGTGCCTGTTCCCAGCCAACCTGGGCTAGGAGCCCCAGATGCTGCTGGAGCCATCGTTTCACTTATCTATTACACATCCTGTTAAGTTCAGTCCTTAACATGTCTCAGATAAAAGAATCAGCCACCCCCAGAAACTGCAGAGGCCAGAATGGAGTCAAACTCTTTCTCAATGGTTTCTTAAATGCTTATGTGGGATGCTGTTGAGCCTACTACTCTTCTGCTAATCCCAGAAACATGGGATAGAGTCTGCGGTCCTGGTAGACTGGAAAAAGCAATCCCTGTTGGATTTGCAGCATGCTAGTGTTGTTATCAGCCATGCTGCTGGGATTAGCAGAATATGCCTGTAGAGATCAGTGTGCCCTGTGAATTGCCCGTGGATACTGTGACATGGAAGAGTGGCCTCAGGCTTACGTGTAGCAAAGCAGACTTGATGGAGAATGCTGGTTGCTGAAGTGGCAGCTACAGCAGAGGTAAGATGTCAGTGTGTCATCAAAGCACCCACATTTCTTTCCTTCCTTCCTTCCTTCCTTCCTTCCTTCCTTCCTTCCTTCCTTCCTTCCTTCCTTTCTTCATTTGTGATTTGTTTCACACAGTGAATTTTCTGCCACAGGGCTAATGGGATGGTGTCTTTCATGGGTGGGGTTATACAACACTTTATATGTGAAAAAAATAAAGCCACTATAAACTTCCATTCACATAATGAGTTGGGATTGTGTTTGCTTATCAATAAGCCAAGGTTCTTAGCAATGAAGCAAAAGCATTTCCAGTATTAGCAGAGACAAGAGGTGTTTGAAAACGTCCGTGGCAAGAAGTGCAGCTTTCAAATGGTGTTGTCAGTTATGCTGCAATTATTTCATTAGGCATGCTGAGAGAGATGTCATCGGACCCAATGGGCCATGTGACAGGGAATGCCCATGTGTTCAGCAATGTTTCTGCTGCCCTCTGTGTAAAAGGAGAACTCTCAGAAATGCTAGACATAGCTGAACAGAAATGCTGGCACTCTAATCCTTCGGAGGAAAAGTCCTCTTTGCTGTCCCTCTGCTAAGACATGGCTGAGCGTTGGAGCCTGGGTATGCTATGGCCACGTTTCTCATTAAGAAGTCTGCTTGTTCTGCTGATGGGCATTGAGTCGCGTTAAATTAAATACAAGGAGTGTTTTCTCCACTCCTAGCATACCATCTCTATGCCGTGTAGGTTAATGTCTACTCCATTTGTGGGTTATTTGGTTAAGGCAAAAACTGTATCACGCTAGCCGTGAAGAGACTGGGATGGCCTTTTGCCATCTCTTAATCCTGCTCCTCCACCCAGAGACCGATTTCTGCAGGTCTTTGCTGCAGGAAGGCAAAAGGGAAGTGAATGCATCTTTCCTTTAGGGAGTTTGATTTGCAGCTCTTTGTATAGTTTGTGTCTTCTCTTTCCAGCAATGACCTTCTTACCATGGCATCCTGCTGCCTGAAAACCACCGAGCATCTCAGTGGAGAAGGAATAGATTGCCTAACCAGACAGGTAAGCAGAGAGGCTGGTAGGACAGACCTGTCATTTGAAGATGGGCTGCACTTGAATGAGCGTCCAAGCTACACACTTACTCAGACGCCTCTTTTGTTCTCAGCTAATGTCACTGGAAGCAATCACAGTTGGGCAGTAGGTCCTGGCTGAGAAGGTGACCTTCTGAATAGCCTTTCTTTCCATAACCCATCAAAGCAACTGGAAGGCTCCTGTTACAGAGCAGGTGAGGAGGGGAAGAAGCCTGTGTGGTAAGAGGAGGGGTGGAGGCAAGTCATAAATTAATTAGTAAGAAAAAAAAATAAAAGAGGAGGCAACCTACTCCTGAAAAAGGGAGGTGATCAGAAAGGTTCTCCCACTGTGGCTGTATACAGGCTTGATTTTTCTGTCTGACTGCTGGACTGCTGAGGAAGGGTGCAATATCGACACCTTTAACTTCAGTGCTTAAAGCATCTATGGGATTATAGAGAGCATCTTGAGAGCATCTAGAGAGCATCTAGAGAGCCCCCTGATCATCTTCGTGGCCCTCCTCTGGACCTGTTCTAACAGGTTAGCAGCTTTCTTGTGCTGGGGGCCCCAGACCTGGACACGGTACTCCAAGTGGGGCCTCACAAGGGCAGAGTAGAGGAGGACAATTCCCTCCCTCAACCTGCTGCCCACTCCTCTGTTGATGCACACAGCATGCTTCTGGGCTGCAGGCGCGCACTGCTGGCTCATGTCGAGACAGTAGAGTTGACTTGGGCAGGCTTCTTTAGCTTATTGCATGCGATCCATCTCTGGTCCATGAGGATGGGTACAAGCCCCTGCCCACTTGAATGGTAAATCATCTGTGTAAAGCAGTCCAGCTCCAGCAGGAAACAGTGATGGTGACTTCCCACCAGGCAGCCAGCCACAAGGGTGCTAGGGTGCTGGTGCCCTGTGGGGGAGACTAGCAGCTAGAGGATCTAACGGTGCTTGCACACCCTGTCCTGTTGACATTCCCTGCTCATGCTACTAAAGTCTGCTAGGAACTGATCTTTATATCCGTGTGGGTTGTATTTGGGAAGGCATGAGTTTAACCTGAGAGTGATGGCAACACTGTTTGAGCTCCAAGCAGGTCGAATAGGGGAAAATGTATCCTGTATCCTTTCCAGTTCAAGGTGCAAAGGCCACTGCACTTTTATCACTGCTTTGCCAAGCAGCACAGGTGTATGTCGCCTGCCGCCCAGATCAGGCTCTTCAGCTCCTCGAGAAATGCCTCCAGTTAGCCATTATCTTGCAGAATGCCTGGAGGGTCTTGGAACAGAGCCATCCTATGACCCTGCACTGCTGGCTGCCTTGTACATTAGCTAAACTTGGGCTTTACCTCTATAGGCTCCTATTCCAAAGCTTTGAGCATCGTCAGAGTCTCTGTCGGCGGTGTTTTCCTTAGATGCTTCTTATTTGCCACACTCTGGGGATTCTCCATCAGCAGTTTGGTCAGCAGAGCAGCAGTGCGTGGGGTGGATCTGAATCTGGTGAGAGTGGCATTACGAGTAGCAGGCCTTGAGATTTATAGCATAAGTTTAAGCAAGTACATGGTTACAGTCAACCAACTCGAGTCAGACATTCCTCAGAATCTCTCACATGGGTACATCAAGGAGCTGATGAGTCTAAGAGTATTTTCAGTGCGAGAGCATCTGTTGCAGGAAGTTACTGTGATATCTTCCAAAATCCATTTGATTTTATATCGCTCAGAAAGTAGTCTGCAAAACACAGTCAATTCAGCTGATTGAGCACGTGACATATGTGCTTATGAAACTGGAAGTTGTTGCCAAAGTAGAGAAAAAGCTCTTTTTTGATCATTAGTTCCAGAGGAGAAAGACCAATACATTGGCAGACACAGTCCTCACACACACAGACTGACGGGTGGATTTCTTTCTTGTATAACAAGGCTGCCTCAACTAGGAGTCTGATCGGGGATAGCCCTCGAGCTAGCCCTCCCTTAGGAATTCCTGGGCATGGCCTGAGAGGTAGCATTTGCACAGGTCCATTCTCAACAGGCGGTTTGGGTGCCAGCACCCATTTGTGACGGTCAGGGCCTTTCATAGCGTAAGCATTTGTCTGTTTGGCAACGTCATCACGTTGACGACTCATCCTGAGTTTTGGATTCACTAGAGCCTGCAGATCTCCTTTTCCTGGCTGAGCATATCTATATTTTGGTGTCTATTTTTAAATTCCCCTGTGCACTGCTGTGCTTGTACGTTGTCAAATTTCTCCCTATGGATTTGAGAGCTATGCTCCAATTTGCCCATTTAATTTTCTACCCTTCTATTTTTCATTCTGATGCTGCTCTCTAAAATCCCCGTGTTATTTCCAGGGAGTGTAAAATCATCATAGTACCATGTGACTATCATAGTCATTAAGCTGGGGTAACAGGCAGTGAGTGGTATGATGGCTCGGCCGCAGAAGGCCTGATGTCCTTGTGTCTCCTGTCACTGAAGCTCGGCACTGCCTAGCAGACTTTGCTGGGCAGTTCCTTTCCATACTTGTATCTGTCAGTACTTTGACCACTGGCTGATGAAGATCAGTACCCTGAGTGAGCAGCGTACTTGCTCCTCCTTAGGAGTTTCTTCAGATCCGTAAAGGTGGAGCACAACACAGGTATACCAGCCAGGGGAATGCGTGTGTAACAGCAGTACTCTTGGACCACTGCACTGCACTTGGACCACCAGCACGGAAGCAGTGGGAGGTACCTGTTGATCCTGGCACTCAGCTCTTAAGAGCGGGTGCCTGTGCTTAGTATAAAGGTTGATTTTATTCCATCATAGTCACTAGAAACTCGTGGTTTTCCCAGTGAGCTGTGTTCCCTGGAACATGGAGCTGACTAGAGGGAGGTGAGGGGCAGAATGCCCTCTTCGCACTGCGGCCCTGTTCTTCTTTTGTGTGCGACCAGTGAAGGTCTGGGTGTGTCTTGCTTAGGCTCACAGTGATACCACGCTTGCTATTTCACATTCTCTCCACTGGGACAATTATTACGACGATCTCTATTGTTTTGGTCAGGGAGCCAGTGTGAAAGTAGTCTGTGGGAGTGAATCTAATACGCTTTGCCATGCAGAAGGCTTTCCCCTGATGCAGCTGCTCTGTTCCTGATAGGGTACCATGTGGCAAGAGAGGCCGGTGAGAACCCAGGGTCTGGGTTGACTTCACCCCCTTCTCTTTTTGCCATGAGGGAGAATTGTGCCCAAGTGAATCTTTCTGAGAGAAGAGCAGCGTCTGCCTTCTTAGAGCATGGTGCAGTTGCCTACTTCTAAAATTGACCCAGGTTCAGAAGCTAGGGAGGTACACACCCTGAGTTAGCCTATTCTCAGCTCTCACGCAGTAGCTTTGCAGGGCAGTGTGCCTCAACATCAGCATGCTGGGACTCTTTTGGGGGGGCTAAAATGACCCACTTCCCAGGAGCTCCACTAGCAAGCCTTCTTTTGAAATGCTGTGGGAATTCAAGCTCTGAAGATTTTAGGGACCAGCTGCCTCAAACTTGGGTGCTGTGGTCTATGGCTGGGGACTGCTGACCACTGAGCAGGTGATGATCACTCCCCAGACTTCCCTTGCACCGCCCTCTTGCCAGAGCATGCAGTGCGGGGAATGAAGCCCCCAAGGCAATTGCCATCTTAGCTACTGCCCAAATTGACAAGGATAAGATCTGAAGAAGTGTGTAGGCTTCCAAAGAGACAGCCGTACAAAGAACGGGCATGTAAACGCAGCAGAGTGATGCAGAAGCCTACCTCCCCCTTCTTTGCTTCTGTCTGTGAAACACAATAGGCACACCACATTTCTGGCTAATGCTCCCATGTGTTTCTTAGCCTCGGACAGTCCAGTAGTGCCATTACTGTAGCCAGCTGCTGTGAGTTAGCCCTGGCAGGCAACTAAACACCACACAGATGCTTGTTCACTCCCCCCACAGGGGAATGGGAGAGAGGATTGGAAGGCTAAAAGTGAGGAAGCTTGTGGGTTGAGATGAAGACAGTTTAACAGGTAAAGCAAATCTGAGTGTGCAAGCAAAGGAAAACAAAGAATTCATTCACTGCTTCCCATCAACAGGCAGATATTCATCCATTTCCAGAGAAAGCAGTGCTTCATCATGTGTAATGTTTACTCAGGAAGACAAATGATGTAACTCTGAATGTCCCTGCTTCCTCCTTCTTTCACCGAGCTTTCATTGCTGAGCATGCCATTATATGGCATGGGACGTCCCTTTGGTCCATTGGGGTCAGCTGTCCTGGTTGTTTCCTATCCCAGCATCTTGTGTACCCCAGGACTACTTCCTGGCAGGGCAGCGGGAGAAACAGGAAAGACCTTGACACTGCGTAAGCAATGTTCAGCAACAGCTAAAACATCAGTGTAACACTAATCAAGACTGTTTTCATCACAAATCCAAAACATAGCACCATATGAGCCACTACTAAGAAAATTAACTCTATCTCAGGTAAAAGCAGCACACAAGCCAAACTTTCCCTGCACACAAACAGTGGGATTCAACAATTTTTTTTATCCCTGTGTGTCCTCGGGCCTGATTTGGTGGGTGTGTTCTGACTGGAACCACATTTTCTGGCCCCCAAAAGGACACAGACACACACTGTCCCCCACCTTGCAACGTCCACACTCTCCTGTATCTTTTAAAGCCAGAGCCAGTTAGAATGTTGATCCTTCTCAGGCCTCTCCACATGGTGCCAGCTTTATACGTCTGTTTTGTATCTCACTTGGTTGTCTGCTTGACTATTTTAAATTTCTGGGTTTGCCTAATTGGTCCTCCTATAGAAGCTGTTCCTTGCATCTGGTCATCTTCATCACCTTTGGAATGTTTTTTTCTGCTCCTTCTGCGCCCTTTTAAAAATGGGAGGAATCAGACTGTGAGTGGTATTCAAAATGTCATCACACTTCTGATCACAATGCAGTGGAGTGATCGTTGTCTCTGTTGTGCCCACTCATAATTCCTTGCAAAATCAGTTTGACTCTTTTTATTTTGCCTTTTGCTACGACTGCTGAGATGTGAGCTGATGTCTTCACGCAGTTATCCAGCACATGTGGAAGAGCTTGCTCCTGACCAGTAATCGTCAGCTTAGTGTCCACCCGTTTGTATGTGACACTGCGTTATGTTCCCCCAAGTGCCTCTTTTTAACTGTACTGAATTTTGTATGCTATCTTTAATGTCTGTCTGTTCAGTGCCATTAAAGCCTTCTCTGGTTCTTAGGCATCAGTCATTGGCCTTACTGCCTGGAATGGTATTATTTCATCAGGAAACACTGCGCACCTTCCCGCTCAGCACCTCTTCAGGTTGCTTTATGGATAGCTTGGCAGCACAGACCACTCACAGATAACTCCTCCTTCGTTCTGTGTCTTTGAGGATTATTTAGACAGGCGAGAAGGTTCCTTCTTATCCCATGGCTTCCTCTCTCTGCCAAAACCTTTGTTGGGAGACCTTGCTGAAAGGGTTGGGAATCCCCATGGGTTTTATTGCATGGGTCTCCCCATCCACAGGCTTATCTACCCTTTCAAAGGATTCTGTGCTGATCCCGATATAAGGTGGACTTGAACTTAACAGGGTTCATCTCTTCGGAAGGGCACAACAGTCTTCACAGTCCCCCAACCCCATCTAACCAAATTAATGAAGCAAACATACTGGAGGCTAAAGAGCACCTTATATCAGCTTCCCAACAAAACATAAACTCTGTCAGTTATCGGCCCTCCACAAAAATCCGCCTTCCAAAGTGGCTAGCTAAAAGAGCAGTTCACACCTGACATTGTCTAGGTTAACTGTTTTGTTGCTTGCTGCACAACTGGAAGGCGATTGAGGCGCTGTATGGGCAAACATAACACCAGAGGTTTGGGACCAAACCGTAAGCAGGCTGAACTGGAAGAAGTCACTATCAGGAACTACTATTGTGATTTCTCTGCCTTTGAATTGCCACTTGCAATCTTGCCCCAGTCCCTAAGTGATATAGAAGGGATGAGCCATCGGGAACTAGGGGACAGAAAGCTGTACCGTGATGTTGGTATACAGAGGCTATAACCAAAACTGCGCCCAAAAACAAATGATGATACAGACCTAACCAGTAAAAGAGAAGAGAAGCAGATGACAACTAATGCTCATGGTGGGTACGTGAAGTAATCTACAGACTTTATTCCCTATGTATGCAGGGGGCTACAAATCCCAATTATGGAAGAAGTGACAGAGGGTTCACATTTTGTGCATCCCTCAGGCCACTTTGCTGCCACACGACATCCTCACTCTTCCTCTTCTATCTTCTTGCCATGAAACTCCCGGCTCTTCGCTCGGAGCTTGTTGACCTGCGACTCTGCAATGTCGGCCCGCTCCTCGGCTTCTTCCAGCTCGTGCTGGATCTTGCGGAATTTGGAGAGGTTGACATTGGACAGCTCCTCCTGTGTGGGGAGAGGGAGTTGGTGGTGAAGAGCCCAGGGCAGGGGTTTCACTCCTCATGCGTCTGGGCCTTGAGGGGCTCTGGTGATTACGCGGAGAAAGCACAGACCTCCTGTCTCCTACCTACCACTGCTGACCCAGAAACCTCTCAAAGAGCTCATCATCCTCCCTTATTCAGACCCCACTGTTGCAAACTGCACCTGTACTGTGTCACTCTTGAGGAGCAATTCTGTCACGTGGTGTTCTCATTTTGTGTGCTTATTCTCCCACTACTCGGTGCCCAATTTTCCATGTGGTTTATTAGGTTGAGAAAGACTCAGAAACCCTGTGCTGTTACCAGCGTCAGAGATTCACGAGCTTCTCAGTCAATGGACGAGGCCCTCAGGAATTTTGGTCTGACTTCCTGAATCAAACAGGCAGCAGAATAACCCTTGGTTCATCCCTGAGTGCAGCATGGCCAGAAGAAGGCGAGGCCTGCTGACACGGGAATGAACCACGTGGCCAAGACTGTTGTGTCTTTGGAGTTACTTTCATGCCTCTTTCCTTGTATTCGTGCTCATCTCAATGACTGTGCTGCCCCGATGGAAGGGTGCTCATGGCCATTCTCCAAGCAATACTTACAGCCTCCTCAGCTTGTCTCTTGTAGGATTTCACCTTCATCTGCAGCTTGTCCACCAGATCCTGGAGCCTGAGGATGTTCTTCCGGTCTTCCTCAGACTAGAGTGGTTGGTAAGCAGGAAAGAGAGAGAGTTGGTTTCCCCACGCCACCAGAAAACGTCCTCTTGGAGTTCACGGAAAAATGCTTTGGCTTTCTGTGAGAAGGGTGCGTCAGCACAAAGACGCCTCCTGCCTTACCTGGTAGGTCAGCTCCTTCACCCTCCTCTCGTACTTGCGCACACCCTTCACGGCTTCAGCACTGCGCTTCTGCTCAGCATCTACCTCCCCTTCCAGCTCCCGCACCTGCAATGAGAAGCCCATGTTTGGAGCTTTCCAGGTGGCTCCCTTCATGACATGCTCGCTTGTGCACAAATACCATCCCTACGCACCCTGGCCTCCAGCTTCTGGATTTGCTTCTTGCCTCCCTTCAGTGCCAGCTGCTCAGCCTCATCCAGACGGTGCTGCAGGTCTTTCACCGTCATGTCCAGGTTCTTCTTCATTCTCTCTAGGTGGGCACTGGTGTCCTGTTCCTTCTTCAGCTCTTCGCGCCATCATGGCCGCCTGGAGAGGCAAAGCAGCAAAGCCAGGTTGGGGCCGAAGACATTTTGGGGGAGGATACATCCACCATCCTCAGTGACAGAGTGCCCCAACTCACATCTGTGATGGCCTTCTTGGCCTTCTCTTCAGCATTGCGGGCTTCCTGGATTGTCTCCTCCATTTCACCCTGAATTTGCACGATGTCTGTTTCCAGCTTCTTCTTGGTGTTGATCAAGCTGGTGTTCTGTGCAACAGGAAGGATAGGATTTGTACTGTCAGATCTAACAACTCCACATCAAGAGTTGGGAGTGAGAGTAATCTTTTTATGCAAGTCTTTAATTTAAAGGATTCAAAGGTCCTCTTTAAAGCCCTAGCGGCAAACCAGACGTGTGCCTGGCTGGACTGGTCATGTCACAGCTTTGCTCTTCAAATACGTACACGGTAAGATGCATAGCAACAAGCAAGATACATAGCAATCTCATTCTATGTTATCTCCTGTGGTGTCTACACAACGGGATTCATTTCCAGCAAAGTATCCGACCTGGGTATGGAGGAGCTGCACACGCTCGCTTGCATCCAGAAGCTCCTGCTCAGCCACTTTCCTTGACCGCTCCGTCTGCTCCAGGGCTGCCCGCAGCTCCTCAACTTCAGCCTGTAAAAGGTTTGCTCTGCGCTCCACCATGGCCACCTGTTCCTTCAGGTCTTCCTGCGTCCTGAGAGCATCGTCCAAGTGTATTTGAGTATCCTGTAGAGAGAAAGAGAGATTATGAGGTGGCTGATCACTGCAGCACTGTTGGACAGAGACATCAGAGACATTCCCTGCTCTTTTAATAAATTATTTGTACAGTTATGATGTTGGTGTAACATGAGGCAAGATAGATGCCTGCGTGCACATACTTTGGTTTATACCTTGAGCACTGCCTGTGTGTTTCTCAGGTTCTTTTGTGCCTCTGCAGCCACACGGTTGGCATGGCTCAGCTGGATCTCCATTTCATTCAGGTCTCCCTCCATCTTCTTCTTCAGCCGCAGGGCTTCATTCCTGCTCCTGATCTCAGCATCCAGGGTGCTTTGCATGGACTCCACAATTCTGAGGTGATTTCTCTTCAGCTGGTCGATTTCCTCATCTTTCTCTGCTATCTTCCTGTCAATCTCAGACTTGACCTGGTTGAGCTCCAGTTGGAGGCGCAGGATTTTCCCCTCTTCATGTTCTAGGGAGGCCTGGACAAGTTAGTAGGAACAGTGAATAAAACTATGGCTTGCTTTCTAAGTAATCTCTAATACAATACCATTTTTGAAATACAGTTTGGCTTTCCTGCCACATCTGCGGATTTCTGTTCCCCCATTCTTTCAGTCTGTGGACACCGTTCATTATGGGCACTTTGTACCTCAGCTTCCTCTAGGGAGCTTGGATTTCAGATTTCTCCTGCTCAATCTGCTTCTTGACTTTCTCCAGCTCGTGGATCGCCTTTCCTCCCTCTGCAATCTGCTCCGTGAGGTCAGAAATCTCCTCTGTAGGGAAGGGTGAAACAAGGCATGGTCAGACATAGGGCATAAAGGGAAGGGCCCTCACACACCAGGGTGACAGGTCTCTTCTCATCACTGCAGGCACACACCCGTGTGGAGTGGTGGGTGGACAAGCTTGGGGGAAAGCCTGGCCAGCAGCAGAGGGCTAGGGACTTACGCTGCAAGTTCTTGTTCTCACGCTTCAGCGTTTCCAGGTGGTCCAGGGACTCCTCATAGGCATTCTTCATCTTAAACAGTTCCGTGCTGAGAGAGCGAGACTCCTTCTGGGAAGCTTCCAGCTCAGCCTGTGTTTCCTCATACTTCTGCTTCCACTCTGCCAGGATCTGGGCAGATCAACAGGGTGTGAGTATGGATGTGGCAATTGTGAAGGAATGCTCTGCCCAGGAAGCACAGGGCCAGGGGCCAGAATACCTTGTCAAAGTTCTTCTGCTTCTTGTCCAGAGCTGCGCAGGCAGCATTTTTCGCTCCACATCAATCATCAGGTCTTCCACCTCGTTCTGCAGCCTCTGCTTTGTCTTTTCCAGGGAAGCACATTTGGCGTTGACAGCTTCAACGTGTTCCTCTGCATCCTGCAGGCGCTGTGCCAGCTTCTTTCTGGGAGGAGATGATCACGGCTTCAGGTTAGAGAGTAAAGGGTAGCCAATTTTATAAGATTCACAAGAGGGCACTTGCCTGCTTAGGGGACTTAGTTCCTTGAGCTGTCCACAGTATTTATTCTGTCCAAGGCAGCATGCAGCCTAAAGGGCCTATCGCATCTCTGCCCTAGCACCAACTGAGTATTTCAGACTGTCTTAGCTCTTCTAACACCCTAAGGGCAAGTTTGTCCTCCCAGTCTGAACTTTTTCCACAGCACGCTTTTCATCTTTCTCCCTCTCTGCCCTCTACACAAAGAGAGTATATTGATGCCTTCATCCCATCCCTATCTTGACCCATCCTCAAAGATTTCAAAGAATCCTTCCAAATACCCTTAGCAATCTCAGTCTTCTCCACTCATTCAACATCCCACTTCCCACGTACTTGGCCTCCTCCAGCTCCTCCGTGCGCTGAATAGCATCCGTCTCATATTTGGTTCTCCACTGGGCCACTTCGCTGTTGGCTTTGGACAGGGCACGCTGCAGCTCACCCTTGGCTTCCTGCTCCTCGTCATACTGTTCCCGGAGCAAGTCACAGTCGTGGCGAGCAGACTGCAAGGCGTGGGCCAAGGCGTTCTTGGCCTGTGGGGACACCGGGATTAGTAACCTGGATACACATCTTGAGATGCATCTTGACAGTGAAATTGTCATGCACAGGAGAACTGCCCCAGGGAAAGGGTGGGTAAACTCTGATGAGAAAAATGTATAGCTGGGAGATGATGAATCCCTCATAAATGTGTGCTAGAGGATTAGGATGTGTTAGTGAAAGGTGGCCAGGGGACACTAATCTCTTGTTTCTGTAAATGTGCCTACAAATGTGTGTTCATGCTGTCTTGGAGGGCATCAGAATCTCATTAAGGGCTTGTGGATGACTTCCTCTAGCATCAAAATCACTACGGTTCCTTCCCTGTGTGTTGTGATGAGTATAACTCATGCATTTCTGGGTGATGTGGCTTGCAGGAAGTAGGGCACTTCCAGACCTTTATTTCTTCCTCTAGATGTCTCTTCAGTTCCTCAATCTGTTGGGTAAATCCCTGCTTGCCCCTAGACAGCTGAGAAATCAAAGCATCCTTTTCTTCCACCTGGCGTGAATATTCACCTGGCAAGTGAAAAATAAATAAATAAATAAATAAAGTTACACTAACAGTAGAATCATAGAATCATTTAGAAAGACCCATCAGATCATCAAGTCCAACCATGATGTAACACTATAGTGAACTACCAAGTTCACTACTAAACATTATCCTGAGCAACACATCCATTCATCTCTTAAATATCTCCAGGAATGGAGACTCTACTACTGCCCTAGGCAGCCTGTTCCAGTGCCTAACCACTCCTTCCACGGAGAAATTCCTCCTGACATCTAATCTAAACCTCCCCTGATGCAACTTGATGCTATTTCCTCATGTCCTATCACTTGTCACCTGAGGAAAGAAACCAGCACCCACCTTGCTACAACCAACTTTCAGGTAGTTGTAGAAAGCCGTGAGGTCTCCCTTCATCCCCCTTTCTCAAGACTAACCAAACCAGTTCCCTCAGCTGCTCCTCACATGTCTTGCATGTCTTGCTTTCCAGTCCCTTCACCAGCTTCTTTGCTCTTCATATTCCAGGAACTCAGTATGTTCTTTGTAGAGAGTGGCCCAAATCTGAACACCGTATCTGAGATGTGGTCTCACCAGTGCCGAATACACAGGCACAATCGCTTCCCTAGACCAGCTGGCCACGCTGTTTCTGATACAGGACAGGATGACATTGCTGCCCACCTGGGCACCCTGCTGGCTCATGGTAAGACAGCAAGTGGACAAGCACCCCCAGATACTTTTCTGCTGAGCAGCTTTCCAGACACTCTTCCCCAAGCCTATATTGCTGCACTTGGTTGTTGTGACCCAAATGCAGCATCCAGCACTTAGCTTTGATGAATACCATAAAATTGGTTGCAGCCCATTGATCTTGCCTACCCAGATCGCTCTGCAGAGCCTTCCTGTCCTCAAGCAGATCAACATTCCTGTCCAGCTTGGTGTTGTCTGCAAAATAACTGAGCGTGCACTCAGTCCCCTGAAAACCGAGATTGTTGATCAAAATGTTAAACAAAACTGTCCCCAATACTTAGCCCTGGAGAACGCTGTAAAGCCCTGTAATCTGGGGTTGCTTTGAGACGTTAGCCCAATTCTTCCTTTGCACCATGGTGTATCCTCCTGATTTTCAGGTTCTGCCATTGCACCTCAGGACTGAGGATGTCTCACCTGTTTCTGTCTGCAGACGAGCTCTCTGAGTGTTGAGGTCATTGATCATGCGCTGATTCTGCTCCTCCTTAGTTTTGATCTCACTCAGCTGGTCTTCCAGAGTGCGGCACATCTTCTCCAGATTTGCCTAGGTATCAAAAACAAAGAAGGAGAGGAAATGAACACCTGGACTCTGTCTAATTCTCACAGCAGGATTCTTATATGAGAGTGCGACTAGTAGATTCAGGCTATGTGCTGTACCTTGGCCCTGTGAATTCTACTGCAATTCTTTACCTTGGCTTTGGAGACAGACTCCATGTTACTGGCCAAGTCATCTATCTCCATCTTCAGCTCACTCTTCTCCTTCTCCAGCTTCTGCTTGACTCGTTGCAGGTTGTCGATCTGCTCCCCAAGCTCAGCTGTGCTGTCTGCGTGCTTCTTCCGCAGGGCGGCAGCTGTGGCTTCGTGCTGCAGCGTGGCCTCTTCGAGGTCACGGCGCATCTTCTGAAATTCTGCCTCACGCTTCTTGTTCATCTCAATCTGAGCTGCTGTAGCCCCTCCTGCTTCTTCCAGGCGCTCGCTGATCTCCTCCAGCTCCCTGGAGAGGTCAGCACGGTGCTTCTCTGCTTTTGCCCGAGAGGTTCGCTCTGCCTCAATTTCCTCCTCCAGTTCCTCGATACGGGCCTGGGGAAAATGCAAGACCCTTCACACCCATGCCCTCCTTGTACTGATGTCTTTCTGAAGGGTGATGGAGGGCAAGGACCAGAGACTTGCCTGCAGCTCCTTGATCTTCTTCTGCAATTGCATGCCCAGGGCTTGCTCATCTTCAATTTTGCTCTGGATCTGGCTGATTTCAAAGTCTTTCCTTTGCACAAAGCATACAGAATCACAGTGTTAACACCTGAATAAAACTACCTAATAAATGCACCTGACCCACACTCAGGTTTCTCACAACCACACTTACTTTTTCAGTTTCTCATCCAGCTGCTGCTTATCATTTTCCAAATCCATTATGCTGTCATGGGCCAGCTTCAGGTCTCCCTCAAGTTTCCTCTTAGCCCTTTCAAGGTCCATGCGCAGTTTCTTCTCTTGCTCCAGGGACCCTTCCAGCTAAACACAACAACACCATTAATGCCAGGCAGGTCGAACTCCATACCTGTCCTGTCTTGCTGGAGGCACGTGTGCTTACATCATCCACTTGCTGCTCCAGCTTGGTTTTAGCTTTGGTCAATGTATTGACTTTGTCCTCTTCGGCCTGCAGGTCATCCAGTGTCTGCTGGTGGGCCTCTTGGAGGGCTTTCTTCTCTTTTGTCAGCTTGGCTATGGTCTCATCCAGGGATGCCATCTCCTCTGTGAGGTTTTTCACCTGATGAGTTGGATAAAATATTTAAATAAATCAGTAAAAGACTTGA
The DNA here is from genome assembly GCF_013377495.2 of Cygnus atratus. Classification (NCBI taxonomy): domain Eukaryota; kingdom Metazoa; phylum Chordata; class Aves; order Anseriformes; family Anatidae; genus Cygnus; species Cygnus atratus. Next base: position 570,089 of record NC_066379.1, read on the forward strand.
CTCTGCTGGTAGTGGTCCATTTTCAGCTAGATAGAGTTCTTAGCCAGCCAGTATGGTGCTTGTTTTCTAGGATGAGAATTTGATAACACACTTTTAACTGTTGCCAGGCAGTGTTTGCGCTCAAGGACTTTTTAGCTTCTCATCTTCACTGCCTGTAAGGGGGCTGTGGGTGCGCAAGAATCTGGGAGGGGAGAGAACCTGGGATACGCATGCCAGCCTAATGTGGGAGGTATCTATCCTTCTTCTCCCTTTGTTGACTCTCCATGTGTGTACCTTGTTTTCAGTGGCATGTTTTCCTTCTCAACTTTAGCCAAGGTTAACTCCAGGTCATCAATATCTTTCTTCAGCTCTGAACATTCATCCTCCAGTTTCCTCTTCTTGGCTGTCAGCTCAGCATTGATTTCTTCCTCATCCTCAGCCCGTTCTGTCACCTCCTTAATTTTGGCTTCCAGTTGGATTTTGGTTTTGATGAGCTGGTCACACCTTTCCTCGGCATCAGCCAAGCTGTCTGCTTCCTGTTGGGGAGACAGAGATTTTTGTGGGTTATAACGTTTTTGAAATTTCTGTTGTGTACCTGTAAGTAGGCACATGTTAAAATGTGGAGGCCTTACCATCTGACATCACTGTTAATTCCTTTGTTTGTTTGTTTGTTTGTTTCTTTTTTCTTTCTTTCTTTCTTTTTAAAATGGCTCACAGAGGTGGTAGCTATGAGAATACCTCATACACGCTTGAGCAATTACAAACAGACTAGAGCAGTGAGAAACTAAAAGCAAACTACAAACATCTTCCCCCAGTCCACCCTTTTCCACTTCCTCCCCTGAGCAGCGCAGGTGAATGGGGAATAGGGGTCAGTCCCTAATGCTTCATCTCCACTGCTCCTTCACAGTCTCTTTCTGCCCCTACTCCAGCATGGGGTCCCTCCCATGTTAGGTGCCATGGAACTGGTGCCGTCCTTCCCAAATTGATCCTGCAGGGGCTTCCCACAGGCAGCAGCAATTTAAGAACTGCTCCAACATGGGTCTGTACCATGGGGTCCATCCCCCAGGAGCAAACTGCTCCAACATGTGTCACCGATGGTGGCAGCTCTCCCCAGACCCCCTGCTCCTGTGTGGTCTCCTCTCCAAGGCCTGCAGCTCCAGCCCGGGTCCTGCTCTGTGAGGGGGTCTCCATGGGCTGCAGCCTCCTTCAGGCCACATGCACATGCTCCACCAAGAGCTCCTCCACGGGCTGCAGCATGGAGATCTGCTCCCCTGTGGGACCCATGGGCTGCAGGGGGACAGCCTGCTCCACCAGGGGCCTCTCCACAAGCCACAGGGGAACTGCTGCTTTGTGCCTGGAGCACCTCCTGCCCTCCTTCTGCACTGACTTCGGTGTCTGCAGGGCTGTTTCTCATTCCTTGCTCTCCCAGCTGCTTCTGTGCAGTAGGTGGTTTTTTTTTTTGTTTGTTTTTTCCCTTTCTTAAATATGTTCTCAAAGAGGCGCAACCAACATCACTTATTGTGTTGGCTCTGGCCAGTGGCAGATCCCTTTTGGAGCCGGCTGGAACTGGTTTTTGTCTAACATGGGGCAGCTTCTGGACTCTACTCACAGAGTCTACCCATACAGCTTCCCCACTACTAAAACCTTGTCACATAAATCCAGTACAGCATCCTGTGAATAAAGTACATTTGTGATAAATGTCTACCTCCTCTCCACCATTTTCCGATACTCCACTCTCATCAGGAAGCCCCTGCATCTGGCCTGTGTCATGGTCATAATCGCTGCTAGCTTCTCATCTCTCATCTCCTCCAGAAGACCTATTAGCCCAGCTTTGAAGAACACCTGAAAAAAAGGAAGCATTGTAGCACATCAGTCTCAGGTCATGTGTAGCGGAGGTACATAGTCTTTGAGTGCAGGACTTGTTTCTACCTTGGTGTGACCAAATCTGTACTGGGTGTGGTCCACATCAATGGACCCAAGGAGCTTCTCTGAAGCCTTCTTACTGTCCATGAACTGTCCCTCTGGAATAGCACTGGCATTAAGCACTCTGTATCTGTAGGAGAAAACAGAACATGAAGAAACAACTATTGCCAATACCACTACTGCGAATGAACCCCACCGCCTTCTCAGCTACATCGGACTGGCCAGTTGGGTAACGTGTATTAGGGACAGCCCACCCTTTCAGGACAGTGTAAGTGACGTTTCCATACTGTTAATTCAAAATCTGAGAGAAACCTAATCCTCAAGATTGTGGTATCATTCAGAAATTCACCATAAAAAATTTCTATGATTCTACTTCGCTCCATTTTGAAGTATAATGTTTCAAGTATGTTAGATTCCTTAGGCTGTTCCAATTGGTCTGAATTAACACAAAGGTGGAGCACTCTTACCTCTGTTTGAAGTCAGCATACAGGACTCTGCTGGGGAATCCTTTCCTGCAAATCCTGATCCCTTCTAGCACACCGTTACACCGCAGCTGGTGCAGCACCAGCTCATGTTCCATGGCACCTAACAAACACTGCGATTACTGCTTGAGACACAGGAGAAGAGCTTCTGTGGCTCAAATTTTTCCACTGTTGGATCCCTTTACCTGGTGTTTTTGTTTCATTTGGGATGATGCAACGGACAAAATGGGGGTGAGTACTGCGAAGATTTGTCATCAGCTTGTTCAAATTTTCCTGGGAAATCATAGGGTAACATTTAGCATATGAGTAATGCACATTTATATAAAATACATGTAAAAACTGAAACTTACAGTTTCCTGATCAATTGGGTATTACCGTGGTAATGCTAGTGTAAACTTTGTTGAATAAATATAAATCAGTCTGTTCAGTGAATTACAGGGGCAGTTTTGTCACAGCACTACTGTTTCATTTCTACTCCTGTTTCATTTCATTGTTTGTTTTCAATAGTGAGGTAAGGTATTTTTCTCTTACCCTAAAAAGTGCTGAGACTGTCTGGAAAGAAGAACCCTTCTTCTTACCACCCTTCTTACCACCACCACCAGCCTCTGCAATATTGGAAAAATTGGAAAAAAAGAAAAAAAAATTCTTTAATGTTGCCTTCGAGATTCTGCTATGAATGGCAAGAAAATGATGAACACAGATTTTATGTAGCGTACCTGCTTCACCACCATAGTTAGCAAAGAGTAAGGCCAGTGTCTTCACTGATGATTTCTGGTACAACCCAATGACAGTTTCATTCAGGGGGTCCTTGTTCTTCTCAAGCCAGCCAGAGATGTTGTAGTCCACTGTGCCAGCATAGTGTATCAGGGAGAAGTGGGCCTCAGCCTTGCCTTTGGTAGGCTTGGGCTTCTGGAAATTGCTGGACTTGCCCAGATGCTGGTCATAGAGCTTGTTCTTGAAAGAGGTGTCAGTTGCCTTGGGGAACATGCACTCCTCTTCCAGGATGGAGAAGATGCCCATGGGCTGGAAGATAGCAAAAGAAGTAACAGAGAAAGATCGCAACAGTGTGGGGCATATGCTGTGAGGTTCAGCGGTACCTTTATGTTGTGGGTAGCATCTCAGCCTGGATAAGAGCCTAAGTTGGCTGGGAGTTGTTCTCAGCCAGGGAGCTTATTTGTGCCTCCCCTTTCCTTCCAGCAGCCCGTCTTCACTAAACTGGCAAGAATATCATTCCAGTTCAGTTTAGAATGGGCAGTGGAATGGGCAGAGGGAGAAGGGGTGGATGGAAATATAATAGCTACAAGAGGCCTGTTGTCTTGGGAAATCAGACTAAGCAACACTTATTTCCCAAAATGGTGTGTGGAGTTTTGTTTTGAATCTTCAGGAGAAAAAGGAAAGGAGACAGACTCCAGTTTGTTTCAAAGAATTCTTTTGGTGGGAGCATGGGCTACCTTTTCCACACCCAAAGACAGGGTGGTGCAGGACTGGTGACAAAGATTTACATCTAGCCTTCCTAATTTCTCTGCTCCACACGAAGATAAATTCCATTGCAAAATGCTTTGTTTGACTGAAACTGACTGGCTGGTCATAAGTCCTTTCCCATCTGAATCAGGCTCAGAAACATCACAAAATTCCAAAATACATCATACACTTGAATGGAAAAGGTACCTTTTCAATGAGTTCAATGCAAGCAGCCAGGTCCATCCCAAAGTCAATGAATTCCCATTCGATTCCTTCCTTCTTGTACTCCTCCTGCTCCAGCACGAACATGTGGTGGTTGAAGAACTGCTGCAGTTTTTCATTGGTGAAATTGATGCACAGCTGCTCAAAGCTGTTGAACTGTTCAAAGCAAGGAGAGTTGCACAGGTTCTCAAGGGACAGCAATGACCACAGGGTTCTGTGTTCTGCTGATTAGTGCACAGTTAGTGTTCTGCTGATTCTTTTTGAAGTTCCCCAGCAGAAACACTACACCTAACCATTATGTAATGGCATACATTTCCTTAGCAGGACTCCTATTGTAAAATAAATAAGTAAATAAATAAATAAATAAATAAATAAGGTGTCTTTGCAGGATTTTCTTATTATTATTGTTATTTAAATCAATCTACAGGGAAAAATTCTTTTTTACTGTTCTACGCAAAAGCAGATCCTTCAATAAGCTTAGCTGCTGCACCGTGGAGGTGTCTCAGCTCTCTCACCTCCTGGAGAATGGAAACTTGTTCAGTGTCCCACCCAGAAATTTCTCTGCCCTCAAATCAAGACTCCAGGAGTTTCTTTGATCTGACACAGAAGCCCTAGTATCAGGACTGCATTCACAACACAGGGAACATGCTGTGGGTTTTCCCACAGCACTTCCTTTTCCTTGGCTAGTCCAAAAAGAAATCTGTTTCTGAGACCTCATGATCTCTTCCTGTCCCTTCCATAACTATGATGCCAAATCTTCGTTACTCACATCAAAGATCTCAAAACCAGCAATGTCCAGGACACCAATGAAGTACTGTCTGGGTTGCTTGGTATCCAGCTGTTGGTTGATGCGAATAACCATCCACAAGAACATCTTCTCGTAGACAGCTTTTGCCAAGGCACCCACTGCGTTGTTCACCTAGAAAAGAGAAAAAAGTACTGGACATACCTTCGAGGGCAGAAGAAGAATGCTCCTGTTCTTTTTTGAAGCCATCTTTATTTACCTGTTCGACAGTTTGACCTTTCGTCACAAATTCATTCCCAACCTTCACTCGAGGGTAACACAGGGCTTTGAGAAGGTCAGCTGAGTTCAGGCCCATCAGGTAGGCAGCCTTGTCGGCCACTAAAGAGGGAGAAAGAGAGATAAAAGCATTTATCATTGGACAATGGCTAGAATTTGGTCAGTGTGAACAGCTGTGCTGTTCACTTTTCTAGAAATGGCAAAGTATTGGTCTGGTTTTACTGAGAAGGTCTAGAAAGGAATAAGGATTATGGAAACAAATGCTGGCCTTTCTTGAAAGCAAGGACAGGCATGGCTTGAGTAGGAACAGCTTGAATCCAGAAGCTCCCAGAAGCACTCCAAAATCCTGTTTCCTCTCCTGTTCTGTGACAACTGAATTTCTGCACAGCAAAGAATGCATGGTATATTTGGTGAAAAATCTCTTAGTACATCATGGTGATATAGTGGTCGAATGTTTTACTGAGTGAGAGAGATCCTGTGCTAAAGTACCAGTTTTCAGGCTGGGTACTTTTGGGAAGTATCTGTTGGATAAAAGAATGGTACTTCCCATGACTGGGGATGCACCTCTGCAATTAGACAGCCAACGAACAAAGATGCTTTTCCTTATTTTTCACTAGCTGAATTTTCTGGTACCTTCTGTGCCATCTGGCTCTGCCTGCTCCTCTCGCTGTTTCTGCTTGAACTTCAAATTCCCATAGTGCATGACAGCCCCTGTCAGCTTGTAGATGGCAGTCTTTTCATCAGCAGTGAAGCCCAGGATGTCAATGGCGCTCTGCAGTAGAAACAGTCAAGTTAAATATGTATTAAGTCACCCTGCAAGACATACACAGTTGATATCTTTTTTCTCTGATACTCACATCTGTAGCCATGAGCTCCTCCTGGTCATCAATACTGGGTACAGTGACCTCACCTTGACTCACAAAGTGGTAGTCATATGGGTTGGTGGTAATGAGAAGCATGTCTGAAAGCAGGAAGAGGAAGGACACAGGCTTAGTTCTTTCAGCTAGATAGTAGAGGGAACATTTGCTCAGCAATCTTCCTCAAGAAGATATAATGATCCTTCCTACCAATCAGCTCTGGTTTCTTGTTGGAGGTGATCTGATAAAATATGTGGTAGCTTCTTTCTGCCTTGAGCTGGAAAGTGACTCTGGACTTCTCCAGCAGATCTGGCAAGGCAGGAAGGAAGAATTAGGAATGAGACAGGACACGGAGGTAGGAATTTAGGAAGGGATGTGATCATGCCAGGATGTCACTTACAAGTTTCAATGTCAGCAGAAGCCAGTTTGCCTGTGGCCCCAAAGTGGATTCTGATGAATTTGCCCTGTTGAGGGGAAAAAGAACCATTTCAGCCTGGATGGATTATTTTGACATCTTAATGTGTAATACCGCTGGGTGCATCACTTGTCTTTTAATGGGAGGGAGAGATTTTTTCCAACGCAATGAAATGCTGAGTGAACTGGGATTGTTTAGCCTAGAATAGAGAATGGCCATGGGATCTCATCAATGTCTATAAACACCTGAAGGGAGGGTGCAAAGCAGATGGAGCCTGACTCTTTTCAGTGGTGTCCAGTGCTAGAACATGAGGCAGAAACTAAAACATGGGAAGTTGTGTATCCAGAAACACTGTGACTGTAAGGGTGATTGAGCAATAAAACATGTTGCCCAGAGAGGTTCTGGGTACTTATGCCTTGGAGATATTCAGAAGCCAAATGGACATGGTCCTGTGCAACCAGCTGGCTAAGTGACTTATTGAGCAGGGTGATTGGACCAGGTGACCTGAAGACATCACTTTCAATGTCAGCCATGCTTTGATTCTGTGATTCTATGATTCCGATTTCTGATTCTCTGAACTTACAAAGCGCGAGGAGTTGTCATTCCTCACAGTCTTGGCATTTCCAAATGCCTCCAGCAGTGGGTTGGCGCTGATGATTTGATCCTCAAGAGTTCCCTACAGGACAATAATAATTCCTAGTTATTACTTTTCAAAAATGAGGAACAGAGAAAAGCATTGATTTGAGCCCCTATCTATCATTTCACCTGCATTTTGCCAGACTGATCTTCCTTCTTCTTCTCCCCACTAGCTGCAATTGTTGCAAAGTACTGGATGACACGCTTTGTGTTCACAGTCTTCCCTGCACCAGATTCTCCACTGCCAAAGGAAACAGTGAAGCAGAGAGTGTGTGGTCAGGCAGCAGGTCCCCTGGTACAGGGCAGCCCCATGGAGAACTGAGCAAGAAGTGTACATACGTGATCAGGATGGACTGATTCTCACGGTCTGTGAAAGAGGCAGAAGCAAAGACATTATTTATATTCGTCATGAGTATCCCAGATAAAAGTTTTTGGGGGACTTTTAACAGTTGCATAATCAGTATACGGCCAACTTCTTCCAAAGCTGCAGTTCTTCACTCTTAATTCCTTTTGAATTCTTTGAAGTTCCCAGTAGTAGTAAATGGAATCTGACGTGCCATCATTGAAATCCATGTAATATTTAGTATACATGCTTTTTTGTTTGGATATTCTGTTCATGTCAAGCTGCTCACTTCTCTTTAGGAAAAGGAGTCCAAGCTAATGGATATTTTGATAGACTTACTGATTAACTTTGAACTTTGATCTGTAGGCTAAAATGAACCAGTACAAGTGCCTCTCATAAACTGAGTAATACAGGAACAGCCATCCCAGTCAGTTGAAAGGTCCCACCAATTTTTTTTTCCTGTCAGTGTCCTATTGAGTGTTACACAAAAAAAATCACGAAAACATCTTAATAATTTATTTATCTTTCCCTAGGATACTCTCCCAGAGTATTGAATGGAATGTTGATATTTTAGTACTTTCCACACCTAGATTTCTCTGTAAGAGCTTCATCTGAATTTGCCTGAGCTTGAACCCTTCCTCAGTTGCTTTCATGTTGTTTTAACTTTTAGTATCATGTCTGCTCCATTTCTGATCCACTTACTGTTTGAAGGAAAAAAATAAAATTGGTCTGTGGTGAGCTTAGTTTTTACTGTACTGTTTCCTTGTCTATCCCTCTGCTCTACGCTGTACATAATTTTGTAGAGAAGTAGCACAAATCATCTGTATAGAGTTACCTGAGCAAATGTCTTGCCATGCCTTTGGGAAACCTTTTCACCTTTTTCTTGACCTGTTCAATTTCTACTGTATTGTTGTTTGGAAAAGGAAGACAGAAATACATACAGTACACAATGTGCAGACATTCTTCGGGTAACCATCGTGACATAATGATGCTTTCTGTTTTGGTCTTCAATCCTTTCAGTTTGTTATTTTATATATAACTGATCACTGAGTGAAAATTTTCAAAGTTATATTAGAACAGAAGTAGTAGTTGTCAGCAACAAGCCCACTTTTATACACCTTTAATATCGGTTGTTTTCCTATGTTTATTACTTTACATTCTTGTTGACCATACTTTGTTGCCGTATCCCTGAATGATAACTTGATCATTGAATCTCATATAGTTTTTCTGAAATTCTTTACTGTTGGACTTCATCTTTACAGAAGATGAAGGACCTAGTCAAATCAGAAAGCTTGTCATCTTTGATGTTTAGACATTTCTAGATCATTTAAATAAATGTTGGATGGCAGAACTTCCAGAACAGATCCCACTAGAACTTCACTGATATACACTTTGCACTGTGAAAATGGAACAAAACTTTTTTACCACGTGTTCCTTTTTCTTAACTAGATTTGTTTGAACATTCTCAATTTTATAGAATGTATATATACTCTATCTATATATATATAGAATGCTATAGAATGTAAGTGAATGTAAGCATAAAAATTTATGCTGACTACAAACAGCTGCTTTATAGACTCAGCTGAAGATCTTTGTTGAATTGAGGTAGGCTACTTCCACCATCTCTGTTTTGTTAAAAAAAAATCAGTGGTTTTGTGAGACATGAATTCACTTTAAAATAAATGCGTCAGTTTCTTCTTGGTACATGCCCAGTAATTGCTTGTTTAAAAATTCCTGCCTATTTGCCTATTACAAAGATCAAGCTTATTGGTATGCTCTTACTTAAATTACCTTGGATAATATTTTTCTAAGTAATCTGTTCTTTCTTTAATGTTTGGAGAATTAGAAAATGCTAAAAAAGTTTGAAGCAATCTGTTCGCTACCCTTCTTATTCCTTCAGTTTATACCACTGAATGGAAAAGAAGGAATGGGTTTCTGCAATGGGAGAGGAAGTACCAATTTTCTGCATAGAGTTCAATCTAACACCTGAATAAGAGTGGTTCCTGAAATTTCATAAGTGCATTACAGGAAGCATTGCCTTTGACTTTGAATTTGCTATTCCTTGACACCAAAACCATTACAGAACTCCATCCTCATGATTTTCAGTCCTGAAAAGCCAGTCATTCAAAGAATAATCCTCTCAACTAAGAGCAAAACAGAAATTCAAAAGTTTATCGTCCCAAGTATCTTGGGCAATAAATTCTAACCCAGATTATTAAAGACAATCACTGATGACGTCCAGTAAAGAGAAATATTTTCAGTGACAAGAGAACATACACCCTCCCAACATCTTTAAACTGAACTACTGTGCAGTGAAAAGACTTCTGTCTCTGAGAATATTTTCAGTCAAATGATTTTGAAGAAAACCAAGCAACTCACCAGTCAGCATGAACTGATAGGCATTGTCAGAGATGGAGAAGATGTGTGGAGGGGCCTCCTGGCGCTTTTTGCCTCGGTAGGCCAACACCACCTCCGGGTTGTACACCGGCAGCCACTTGTAGGGGTTGATGGTGACACAGAAGAGACCCGAGTAGGTCTGCGAGGAAGGGAGACAGCATGTTGGCTTCTGCTCAGCCTGGCACAGCAGGCCTTCCAGCTACCCAAAGGAAGACAGCTGCTGGTACTTACGTAGATCATCCAGGCTGCATAACGCTCTTTGAGGTTGTACAGCACAGCAGGTTCATGGAGGTGGGTCATCATGGCCATGTCCTCGATTTTATCATACTTGGGAGGGTTCATGGAGAAGATTTGATCTTCCTTCACAGTCAGAGTCTGACAGAGGAAAAAAAGAGATCCAAGTATGTCAGCTAAGGGCTGAGAGCGGTAATTACTTTAAGTTTTTAACCCTTGCTTTTAACTTACTTCTCCTGCTTCGGACTTAACAGTGACCTTCCCTGATTCCCTGCTTTGGATAGTTCCTTTCACAAAAGATTCCTTTGGATGAGCCACAAAGACTGATGTCTTGGCATCAAAAGGCTTGTTCTGGGCCTCGATCCTTTCCTTCTCTGACTTTCGGAGGTAGGGAGCTGCCTCCCCAAAGACAGCCATCTCAGCATCTGGAGAAGTCATGTCTGCACTTCACTGAAGACAGATTGGTAGAGGACCCTGCAGGACAAAATAAATGTAGCATCAGTAATATTCTGTGCTTGCAAGGATACCTTTTCTGATGTTTTAATGTTAAGCACATACTAGAATTCCTAACATCTAGAAAAATTAAATTTCCTCCTGTCTAATGATTTAAACCCAGATGAGAAAAATCTTTCCATCCTTTAACAGTAGGGAATAAGCTTTTAAAAATTAGTATTATTTTTGTCTTGTGACATTGTACAGATTGTACAGTAGCTTTCCAGTACGTACAAATTGTACAAGGTCATATTTTAAAGTACAAAATACATTAAAGGAACATTCTTACTGCTATCCTTTTTTTTTTTTTTTTTTTTTAATACTGATACGAAATATACAAATGCCTTGAAAGAATTTGGAAAAACTTATTTCAAAACCAGCTTCAGCAGTAAAAATACTGCAAAATATACAAAGTGGGATGCCTAATTTCAACAAATTACTAGACCCAGCATACTTACCTTGAAGCTTTTCTTGAAGACAGAGCAGAGAGCTCCAAAGACACTTTTATAGAGTCTGGTATGCAGATGCCCTGGATTCCTCCTCTTTCTTCGGTCAAAATATTTTTTGGCAAACATTATTTGGCAAAGCATTGTCTGGCAAACTTAACTAAGGGTATAATTGTCATTTGATTTGACTAGATATATTTAGAAATGTTTTTTATCTTACCAACGATGTGAATGTGTCTACTATAAATAATTTGACAAGAGACTTAAGAAGAGAATCTCGATTAGTCAAGGCACTTGGGGAACTTGGATGTAGGACTTATGGACTCTGTTGCTACACGTCCAGTGATTTGCTCCTTGGCCCAAAGCAGATTTTTTCCATGCCTGTGCTGCAACTCTTCCAGTTGCACCATACAGATAACATCTATCTTTTACAAATTCTGTCCTGAGGCTAATGAAGAAACACGTTAAGAGCACTAAAGCAGTATGTAAAAAAAGGCTAAATTGTTCTTGTTAACTGAAATTAATTATTATCTTCAAGTGATACTTGAAATGAGAGAAACAAAATGTGTTTATCTAAACTGACATATGACATTCCTGGAATCTGTGACAATATGTGGCACAACATCTTGAGATGCAGCTCAAGAAAAAGAAAACAAATCTATTTTTGTCTCTCTATCCTACAGAAAGATACAGACAAAGATGTGTAATTATAGAGTTAAGTATGCTGAAATATGTAACCTTTAAATAATTGCACTTTTTTAATGGGAAAGTGATTAACAAACTTGTAATGCACATATGGCAAAACATGAAAGAACCAAACATGCAAAGAATCCTTTTCAAAAACCTTACGCCTATGTCTCATGTTTGTTTGTACCCATTGACAACATCTATCAAGCAATATCCTCAGCCACGCCAGAAATCCATGGAGGCCCCTGTAGGCCTTCACTACCTACAACAGCAAAAAAACACAAACCCCTCCACCCAACCAGAACTCTGCACAAAATCACATACATACAGTCTGAGATCCTATGTGCTCTGACACATTCCCAGTCCAGCATTCCCATCCCATCCCAAATATCTTGCACACTTACACATTCATTCCAGAAAAAAAAAAAAAAAAGCGATCAACACAATGCTGCCTGTATCAGAGCATGAGAGGTGGTAGGCAGTCCTGTACAATGCTGATGCTTTTGAGAAAGAAGGAATTTGCTGGTAGTCCTGGAGAGCTAGTGATCTAGTTCTAGGAAAAGGGCACTGTCACTTGAGCTGCTTTAAATGCTGTCAGATCTAAACATGCTCTTCTTCTGATCACTGGCATTTTGGTTATTAAAAGCTCTGTGCATGAAGCTCAGTGAATACCATGGGGACAAGGTTAGAAAAACGATCCAATAGCCAGCACCAGGCACTGTCCTGTGCTTGAAGAGCTTGTTCCAAGGAGGACTCTGGCACTGCAGCACCCGCCTTTTGGGTGTCCTGGGCCCCAGCCAGGAGCCCAAGCCCAGGGCTGTCCCTGGGGCTCCCTGCACAGGTCATGGGGAGGCTGATGGAAACACATTGCACTCTGCCATGGAGGAGACCAGAGCCAGTCAGTGGGAAATGCGCTTCAGGGGTGTATCCGAAATCCAGCCTCCCTGGGCAATCTCTGATTTCCATTCACATGCAGAAGTTAGAGGATGACAATAATTCCAAGACAATTCCTGTATAAATACTGTGAGCCCAACTGACCATGGGTGGAGTTGAGGGGAGAGGTAAGGAGCTGACTTTCATTCAGACTTAGAATGAAAAATACTCCAAGCAAAATTCTCCAGACTGTTGCATATGGGGGTTCAGTCTTCATGCTGAAAATACTTTTGTGTAGTGAGCTTAGCCAAAAACTACACAGCCTCTCCATCGAGTAGTGCTACTCCCACCACTGAGGGGGTAAGTGGTGCCAGATGCGCCTCCCTACCCTTCTGTCGGTTCAAAAGGGTCCTGTCAGCCACTGACTTTCTGTCACTTCTGTTTTCATTGCTACAGAGCCTGGAGCCCACTGGGACTAGAAGCAAAGCACAGCACAACCAGAAGAGACAGAATGAGAGAAATCTCTGGAAACAGGCATTCCTGCACAGCAGTACTGTGTGGGCGTTGTGTTGGAATGCTGACATTCCCCAGAGAGGAGAGGGCATTCGCACATGCTGGAAATAGATTCCACCTAACTTTCTGCAAGTCCTTATGATGTGAGTTTCCTTGCCTTGTCTTCAGTGAGCATGAACTGAGACAGACACTCGTGAGCACCAGTGAAGTACAAGCATGGAGCACTGTCAAGGACTGTTGAGTTTGTGGCCCAATGCAAACCACACTCTCAGCTCTGCTTTTTAGAGCAGCAGCAGCAACCTTGTAACCTGTCTAGTTAGAAGGAAATTCCACACCCGCTATCTCCTGCTTAGGTCCTCTGCTCCTTCTACCCTGGACCAATCTGAGCAGGACCTCCTAGCTAGTTGCAATGACAGGAGAAGATGCATGGCTGCAAGTCACTGGCCTGGCCCCCTCTTCAGACCCGTTGGTCTTCTTTTCTGCCCAGAGAGAAGCAAGCAAAGTCAACCCAAAGGGACCATGTGGGAATCAACAAGGAAAGTTCAAGAAGGCATCTTCTTAGGAGTCAATATGTTTGACGTAAGATTTAACCTTAGCAGCTGGTGAATTCCAGTAGAGAAAAGAAGCTGTTGGTGAGCTCTCTTCTAAGTCTCTGAAGGAGCACAGCATCAAGGTCACCACCACACAGTCTGTGCTTAATGCTTCACTATAGCATCGGGTACCTTTGTTACTGTCATTAGATTCCTTTAACCATGCGGCCATAATGAAGCAGTTGAACGATGGACTTCACAAACATTTTGAGGAGATGTATTCGTGGGGACATGATACAATAAACCATTCCACCTTTCCTAAGCCATCCTGAAGTGCCAGGTGATAATGTAAAGTCCTCTTCTTCCCTGAAGTTTTATCTGTCTCTTCCTCCTCCCGTAGAACATCTTGCCACAGCTCATGGAGGTTGCACAGCTGTCTTGAGCCACACTGGACAGCATGGCCTAAACTGACAGCAGCTAGTTGCTCCTGCTAACCTGGCCATTCTCATTAGCTGCTCCTTTCCCAGGAGCTCCTCCAGCTCTTTACTCTTCCCTCCACCAATCTCTCCAGCTAGGCCTTCCTTCTTTACATCCACATCCCCCGGCTGCTTATGCCCTGCTGGCAGCTCTAGCTAGCTGCTCCAATTAATCCCTTCAGCACTGATGACTGAGTTGCTTCTTCAAAGTCTCCTGACTGTGGCAAGACCCATGGAGCAACCAGAGAGGAAGAGGTCTGTGCTACTGAACGGGTGTGGTTGAAAGAAGCCAACAAACCCGCACACAAGAGTAACATTTCCTTCCCACTCTGGCACGCTGGTCACTTTGCTGGACATGTCCCCAAGAACAGCAAACTACAAAGCATAATTCAAACATGTTTCCAGCCTGCCCACTGATTTCTTTTGTCATGCAGTGCTTCCTTTTGACAGTGAAACCTGTGACTGTCGGTGACCAGGAAGGTGTCTCTTGGTCCTGCGCGCTGCAGGAGGGATACTGATTCATACCAGCCAGCCAACATTCTTTTAGACCTCAGTCCTGCTTCATACAAGGTCTCGGCTTGACCTTTTGAGGCTTGGCAGAAAGCATTTACCTGTCCTGGGCCTCACAGTGCCTGTTCCCAGCCAACCTGGGCTAGGAGCCCCAGATGCTGCTGGAGCCATCGTTTCACTTATCTATTACACATCCTGTTAAGTTCAGTCCTTAACATGTCTCAGATAAAAGAATCAGCCACCCCCAGAAACTGCAGAGGCCAGAATGGAGTCAAACTCTTTCTCAATGGTTTCTTAAATGCTTATGTGGGATGCTGTTGAGCCTACTACTCTTCTGCTAATCCCAGAAACATGGGATAGAGTCTGCGGTCCTGGTAGACTGGAAAAAGCAATCCCTGTTGGATTTGCAGCATGCTAGTGTTGTTATCAGCCATGCTGCTGGGATTAGCAGAATATGCCTGTAGAGATCAGTGTGCCCTGTGAATTGCCCGTGGATACTGTGACATGGAAGAGTGGCCTCAGGCTTACGTGTAGCAAAGCAGACTTGATGGAGAATGCTGGTTGCTGAAGTGGCAGCTACAGCAGAGGTAAGATGTCAGTGTGTCATCAAAGCACCCACATTTCTTTCCTTCCTTCCTTCCTTCCTTCCTTCCTTCCTTCCTTCCTTCCTTCCTTCCTTTCTTCATTTGTGATTTGTTTCACACAGTGAATTTTCTGCCACAGGGCTAATGGGATGGTGTCTTTCATGGGTGGGGTTATACAACACTTTATATGTGAAAAAAATAAAGCCACTATAAACTTCCATTCACATAATGAGTTGGGATTGTGTTTGCTTATCAATAAGCCAGGTTCTTAGCAATGAAGCAAAAAGCATTTCCAGTATTAGCAGAGACAAGAGGTTTTGAAAACGTCCGTGGCAAGAAGTGCAGCTTTCAAATGGTGTTGTCAGTTATGCTGCAATTATTTCATTAGGCATGCTGAGAGAGATGTCATCGGACCCAATGGGCCATGTGACAGGGAATGCCCATGTGTTCAGCAATGTTTCTGCTGCCCTCTGTGTAAAAGGAGAACTCTCAGAAATGCTAGACATAGCTGAACAGAAATGCTGGCACTCTAATCCTTCGGAGGAAAAGTCCTCTTTGCTGTCCCTCTGCTAAGACATGGCTGAGCGTTGGAGCCTGGGTATGCTATGGCCACGTTTCTCATTAAGAAGTCTGCTTGTTCTGCTGATGGGCATTGAGTCGCGTTAAATTAAATACAAGGAGTGTTTTCTCCACTCCTAGCATACCATCTCTATGCCGTGTAGGTTAATGTCTACTCCATTTGTGGGTTATTTGGTTAAGGCAAAAACTGTATCACGCTAGCCGTGAAGAGACTGGGATGGCCTTTTGCCATCTCTTAATCCTGCTCCTCCACCCAGAGACCGATTTCTGCAGGTCTTTGCTGCAGGAAGGCAAAAGGGAAGTGAATGCATCTTTCCTTTAGGGAGTTTGATTTGCAGCTCTTTGTATAGTTTGTGTCTTCTCTTTCCAGCAATGACCTTCTTACCATGGCATCCTGCTGCCTGAAAACCACCGAGCATCTCAGTGGAGAAGGAATAGATTGCCTAACCAGACAGGTAAGCAGAGAGGCTGGTAGGACAGACCTGTCATTTGAAGATGGGCTGCACTTGAATGAGCGTCCAAGCTACACACTTACTCAGACGCCTCTTTGTTCTCAGCTAATGTCACTGGAAGCAATCACAGTTGGGCAGTAGGTCCTGGCTGAGAAGGTGACCTTCTGAATAGCCTTTCTTTCCATAACCCATCAAAGCAACTGGAAGGCTCCTGTTACAGAGCAGGTGAGGAGGGGAAGAAGCCTGTGTGGTAAGAGGAGGGGTGGAGGCAAGTCATAAATTAATTAGTAAGAAAAAAAAATAAAAGAGGAGGAGCAACCTACTCCTGAAAAAGGGAGGTGATCAGAAAGGTTCTCCCACTGTGGCTGTATACAGGCTTGATTTTTCTGTCTGACTGCTGGACTGCTGAGGAAGGGTGCAATATCGACACCTTTAACTTCAGTGCTTAAAGCATCTATGGGATTATAGAGAGCATCTTGAGAGCATCTAGAGAGCATCTAGAGAGCCCCCTGATCATCTTCGTGGCCCTCCTCTGGACCTGTTCTAACAGGTTAGCAGCTTTCTTGTGCTGGGGGCCCCAGACCTGGACACGGTACTCCAAGTGGGGCCTCACAAGGGCAGAGTAGAGGAGGACAATTCCCTCCCTCAACCTGCTGCCCACTCCTCTGTTGATGCACACAGCATGCTTCTGGGCTGCAGGCGCGCACTGCTGGCTCATGTCGAGACAGTAGAGTTGACTTGGGCAGGCTTCTTTAGCTTATTGCATGCGATCCATCTCTGGTCCATGAGGATGGGTACAAGCCCCTGCCCACTTGAATGGTAAATCATCTGTGTAAAGCAGTCCAGCTCCAGCAGGAAACAGTGATGGTGACTTCCCACCAGGCAGCCAGCCACAAGGGTGCTAGGGTGCTGGTGCCCTGTGGGGGAGACTAGCAGCTAGAGGATCTAACGGTGCTTGCACACCCTGTCCTGTTGACATTCCCTGCTCATGCTACTAAAGTCTGCTAGGAACTGATCTTTATATCCGTGTGGGTTGTATTTGGGAAGGCATGAGTTTAACCTGAGAGTGATGGCAACACTGTTTGAGCTCCAAGCAGATCGAATAGGGAAAATGTATCCTGTATCCTTTCCAGTTCAAGGTGCAAAGGCCACTGCACTTTTATCACTGCTTTGCCAAGCAGCACAGGTGTATGTCGCCTGCCGCCCAGATCAGGCTCTTCAGCTCCTCGAGAAATGCCTCCAGTTAGCCATTATCTTGCAGAATGCCTGGAGGGTCTTGGAACAGAGCCATCCTATGACCCTGCACTGCTGGCTGCCTTGTACATTAGCTAAACTTGGGCTTTACCTCTATAGGCTCCTATTCCAAAGCTTTGAGCATCGTCAGAGTCTCTGTCGGCGGTGTTTTTCCTTAGATGCTTCTTATTTGCCACACTCTGGGGATTCTCCATCAGCAGTTTGGTCAGCAGAGCAGCAGTGCGTGGGGTGGATCTGAATCTGGTGAGAGTGGCATTACGAGTAGCAGGCCTTGAGATTTATAGCATAAGTTTAAGCAAGTACATGGTTACAGTCAACCAACTCGAGTCAGACATTCCTCAGAATCTCTCACATGGGTACATCAAAGGAGCTGATGAGTCTAAGAGTATTTTCAGTGCGAGAGCATCTGTTGCAGGAAGTTACTGTGATATCTTCCAAAATCCATTTGATTTTATATCGCTCAGAAAGTAGTCTGCAAAACACAGTCAATTCAGCTGATTGAGCACGTGACATATGTGCTTATGAAACTGGAAGTTGTTGCCAAAGTAGAGAAAAAGCTCTTTTTTGATCATTAGTTCCAGAGGAGAAAGACCAATACATTGGCAGACACAGTCCTCACACACACAGACTGACGGGTGGATTTCTTTCTTGTATAACAAGGCTGCCTCAACTAGGAGTCTGATCGGGGATAGCCCTCGAGCTAGCCCTCCCTTAGGAATTCCTGGGCATGGCCTGAGAGGTAGCATTTGCACAGGTCCATTCTCAACAGGCGGTTTGGGTGCCAGCACCCATTTGTGACGGTCAGGGCCTTTCATAGCGTAAGCATTTGTCTGTTTGGCAACGTCATCACGTTGACGACTCATCCTGAGTTTTGGATTCACTAGAGCCTGCAGATCTCCTTTTCCTGGCTGAGCATATCTATATTTTGGTGTCTATTTTTAAATTCCCCTGTGCACTGCTGTGCTTGTACGTTGTCAAATTTCTCCCTATGGATTTGAGAGCTATGCTCCAATTTGCCCATTTAATTTTCTACCCTTCTATTTTTCATTCTGATGCTGCTCTCTAAAATCCCCGTGTTATTTCCAGGGAGTGTAAAATCATCATAGTACCATGTGACTATCATAGTCATTAAGCTGGGGTAACAGGCAGTGAGTGGTATGATGGCTCGGCCGCAGAAGGCCTGATGTCCTTGTGTCTCCTGTCACTGAAGCTCGGCACTGCCTAGCAGACTTTTTTTGCTGGGCAGTTCCTTTCCATACTTGTATCTGTCAGTACTTTGACCACTGGCTGATGAAGATCAGTACCCTGAGTGAGCAGCGTACTTGCTCCTCCTTAGGAGTTCTTCAGATCCGTAAAGGTGGAGCACAACACAGGTATACCAGCCAGGGGAATGCGTGTGTAACAGCAGTACTCTTGGACCACTGCACTGCACTTGGACCACCAGCACGGAAGCAGTGGGAGGTACCTGTTGATCCTGGCACTCAGCTCTTAAGAGCGGGTGCCTGTGCTTAGTATAAAGGTTGATTTTATTCCATCATAGTCACTAGAAACTCGTGGTTTTCCCAGTGAGCTGTGTTCCCTGGAACATGGAGCTGACTAGAGGGAGGTGAGGGGCAGAATGCCCTCTTCGCACTGCGGCCCTGTTCTGCTTTTGTGTGCGACCAGTGAAGGTCTGGGTGTGTCTTGCTTAGGCTCACAGTGATACCACGCTTGCTATTTCACATTCTCTCCACTGGGACAATTATTACGACGATCTCTATTGTTTTGGTCAGGGAGCCAGTGTGAAAGTAGTCTGTGGGAGTGAATCTAATACGCTTTGCCATGCAGAAGGCTTTCCCTGATGCAGCTGCTCTGTTCCTGATAGGGTACCATGTGGCAAGAGAGGCCGGTGAGAACCCAGGGTCTGGGTTGACTTCACCCCCTTCTCTTTTTGCCATGAGGGAGAATTGTGCCCAAGTGAATCTTTCTGAGAGAAGAGCAGCGTCTGCCTTCTTAGAGCATGGTGCAGTTGCCTACTTCTAAAATTGACCCAGGTTCAGAAGCTAGGGAGGTACACACCCTGAGTTAGCCTATTCTCAGCTCTCACGCAGTAGCTTTGCAGGGCAGTGTGCCTCAACATCAGCATGCTGGGACTCTTTTGGGGGGGCTAAAATGACCCACTTCCCAGGAGCTCCACTAGCAAGCCTTCTTTTGAAATGCTGTGGGAATTCAAGCTCTGAAGATTTTAGGGACCAGCTGCCTCAAACTTGGGTGCTGTGGTCTATGGCTGGGGACTGCTGACCACTGAGCAGGTGATGATCACTCCCCAGACTTCCCTTGCACCGCCCTCTTGCCAGAGCATGCAGTGCGGGGAATGAAGCCCCCAAGGCAATTGCCATCTTAGCTACTGCCCAAATTGACAAGGATAAGATCTGAAGAAGTGTGTAGGCTTCCAAAGAGACAGCCGTACAAAGAAACGGGCATGTAAACGCAGCAGAGTGATGCAGAAGCCTACCTCCCCCTTCTTTGCTTCTGTCTGTGAAACACAATAGGCACACCACATTTCTGGCTAATGCTCCCATGTGTTTCTTAGCCTCGGACAGTCCAGTAGTGCCATTACTGTAGCCAGCTGCTGTGAGTTAGCCCTGGCAGGCAACTAAACACCACACAGATGCTTGTTCACTCCCCCCACAGGGGAATGGGAGAGAGGATTGGAAGGCTAAAAGTGAGGAAGCTTGTGGGTTGAGATGAAGACAGTTTAACAGGTAAAGCAAATCTGAGTGTGCAAGCAAAGGAAAACAAAGAATTCATTCACTGCTTCCCATCAACAGGCAGATATTCATCCATTTCCAGAGAAAGCAGTGCTTCATCATGTGTAATGTTTACTCAGGAAGACAAATGATGTAACTCTGAATGTCCCTGCTTCCTCCTTCTTTCACCGAGCTTTCATTGCTGAGCATGCCATTATATGGCATGGGACGTCCCTTTGGTCCATTGGGGTCAGCTGTCCTGGTTGTTTCCTATCCCAGCATCTTGTGTACCCCAGGACTACTTCCTGGCAGGGCAGCGGGAGAAACAGGAAAGACCTTGACACTGCGTAAGCAATGTTCAGCAACAGCTAAAACATCAGTGTAACACTAATCAAGACTGTTTTCATCACAAATCCAAAAACATAGCACCATATGAGCCACTACTAAGAAAATTAACTCTATCTCAGGTAAAAGCAGCACACAAGCCAAACTTTCCCTGCACACAAACAGTGGGATTCAACAATTGTTTTTATCCCTGTGTGTCCTCGGGCCTGATTTGGTGGGTGTGTTCTGACTGGAACCACATTTTCTGGCCCCCAAAAGGACACAGACACACACTGTCCCCCACCTTGCAACGTCCACACTCTCCTGTATCTTTTAAAGCCAGAGCCAGTTAGAATGTTGATCCTTCTCAGGCCTCTCCACATGGTGCCAGCTTTATACGTCTGTTTTGTATCTCACTTGGTTGTCTGCTTGACTATTTTAAATTTCTGGGTTTGCCTAATTGGTCCTCCTATAGAAGCTGTTCCTTGCATCTGGTCATCTTCATCACCTTTGGAATGTTTTCTGCTCCTTCTGCGCCCTTTTAAAAATGGAGGAATCAGACTGTGAGTGGTATTCAAAATGTCATCACACTTCTGATCACAATGCAGTGGAGTGATCGTTGTCTCTGTTGTGCCCACTCATAATTCCTTGCAAAATCAGTTTGACTCTTTTTATTTTGCCTTTTGCTACGACTGCTGAGATGTGAGCTGATGTCTTCACGCAGTTATCCAGCACATGTGGAAGAGCTTGCTCCTGACCAGTAATCGTCAGCTTAGTGTCCACACCCGTTTGTATGTGACACTGCGTTATGTTCCCCCAAGTGCCTCTTTTTAACTGTACTGAATTTTGTATGCTATCTTTAATGTCTGTCTGTTCAGTGCCATTAAAGCCTTCTCTGGTTCTTAGGCATCAGTCATTGGCCTTACTGCCTGGAATGGTATTATTTCATCAGGAAACACTGCGCACCTTCCCGCTCAGCACCTCTTCAGGTTGCTTTATGGATAGCTTGGCAGCACAGACCACTCACAGATAACTCCTCCTTCGTTCTGTGTCTTTGAGGATTATTTAGACAGGCGAGAAGGTTCCTTCTTATCCCATGGCTTCCTCTCTCTGCCAAAACCTTTGTTGGGAGACCTTGCTGAAAGGGTTTGGGAATCCCCATGGGTTTTATTGCATGGGTCTCCCCATCCACAGGCTTATCTACCCTTTCAAAGGATTCTGTGCTGATCCCGATATAAGGTGGACTTGAACTTAACAGGGTTCATCTCTTCGGAAGGGCACAACAGTCTTCACAGTCCCCCAACCCCATCTAACCAAATTAATGAAGCAAACATACTGGAGGCTAAAGAGCACCTTATATCAGCTTCCCAACAAAACATAAACTCTGTCAGTTATCGGCCCTCCACAAATCCGCCTTCCAAAGTGGCTAGCTAAAAGAGCAGTTCACACCTGACATTGTCTAGGTTAACTGTTTTGTTGCTTGCTGCACAACTGGAAGGCGATTGAGGCGCTGTATGGGCAAACATAACACCAGAGGTTTGGGACCAAACCGTAAGCAGGCTGAACTGGAAGAAGTCACTATCAGGAACTACTATTGTGATTTCTCTGCCTTTGAATTGCCACTTGCAATCTTGCCCCAGTCCCTAAGTGATATAGAAGGGATGAGCCATCGGGAACTAGGGGACAGAAAGCTGTACCGTGATGTTGGTATACAGAGGCTATAACCAAAACTGCGCCCAAAAACAAATGATGATACAGACCTAACCAGTAAAAAGAGAAGCAGATGACAACTAATGCTCATGGTGGGTACGTGAAGTAATCTACAGACTTTATTCCCTATGTATGCAGGGGGCTACAAATCCCAATTATGGAAGAAGTGACAGAGGGTTCACATTTTGTGCATCCCTCAGGCCACTTTGCTGCCACACGACATCCTCACTCTTCCTCTTCTATCTTCTTGCCATGAAACTCCCGGCTCTTCGCTCGGAGCTTGTTGACCTGCGACTCTGCAATGTCGGCCCGCTCCTCGGCTTCTTCCAGCTCGTGCTGGATCTTGCGGAATTTGGAGAGGTTGACATTGGACAGCTCCTCCTGTGTGGGGAGAGGGAGTTGGTGGTGAAGAGCCCAGGGCAGGGGTTTCACTCCTCATGCGTCTGGGCCTTGAGGGGCTCTGGTGATTACGCGGAGAAAGCACAGACCTCCTGTCCTCTACCTACCACACTGCTGACCCAGAAACCTCTCAAAGAGCTCATCATCCTCCCTTATTCAGGACCCCACTGTTGCAAACTGCACCTGTACTGTGTCACTCTTGAGGAGCAATTCTGTCACGTGGTGTTCTCATTTTGTGTGCTTATTCTCCCACTACTCGGTGCCCAATTTTCCATGTGGTTTATTAGGTTGAGAAAGACTCAGAAACCCTGTGCTGTTACCCAGCGTCAGAGATTCACGAGCTTCTCAGTCAATGGACGAGGCCCTCAGGAATTTTGGTCTGACTTCCTGAATCAAACAGGCAGCAGAATAACCCTTGGTTCATCCCTGAGTGCAGCATGGCCAGAAGAAGAAGGCGAGGCCTGCTGACACGGGAATGAACCACGTGGCCAAGACTGTTGTGTCTTTGGAGTTACTTTCATGCCTCTTTCCTTGTATTCGTGCTCATCTCAATGACTGTGCTGCCCCGATGGAAGGGTGCTCATGGCCATTCTCCAAGCAATACTTACAGCCTCCTCAGCTTGTCTCTTGTAGGATTTCACCTTCATCTGCAGCTTGTCCACCAGATCCTGGAGCCTGAGGATGTTTCTTCCGGTCTTCCTCAGACTAGAGTGGTTGGTAAGCAGGAAAGAGAGAGAGTTGGTTTCCCCACGCCACCAGAAAACGTCCTCTTGGAGTTCACGGAAAAATGCTTTGGCTTTCTGTGAGAAGGGTGCGTCAGCACAAAGACGCCTCCTGCCTTACCTGGTAGGTCAGCTCCTTCACCCTCCTCTCGTACTTGCGCACACCCTTCACGGCTTCAGCACTGCGCTTCTGCTCAGCATCTACCTCCCCTTCCAGCTCCCGCACCTGCAATGAGAAGCCCATGTTTGGAGCTTTCCAGGTGGCTCCCTTCATGACATGCTCGCTTGTGCACAAATACCATCCCTACGCACCCTGGCCTCCAGCTTCTGGATTTGCTTCTTGCCTCCCTTCAGTGCCAGCTGCTCAGCCTCATCCAGACGGTGCTGCAGGTCTTTCACCGTCATGTCCAGGTTCTTCTTCATTCTCTCTAGGTGGGCACTGGTGTCCTGTTCCTTCTTCAGCTCTTCCGCCATCATGGCCGCCTGGAGAGGCAAAGCAGCAAAGCCAGGTTGGGGCCGAAGACATTTTGGGGGAGGATACATCCACCATCCTCAGTGACAGAGTGCCCCAACTCACATCTGTGATGGCCTTCTTGGCCTTCTCTTCAGCATTGCGGGCTTCCTGGATTGTCTCTCCATTTCACCCTGAATTTGCACGATGTCTGTTTCCAGCTTCTTCTTGGTGTTGATCAAGCTGGTGTTCTGTGCAACAGGAAGGATAGGATTTGTACTGTCAGATCTAACAACTCCACATCAAGAGTTGGGAGTGAGAGTAATGTTTATGCAAGTCTTTAATTTAAAGGATTCAAAGGTCCTTATTTAAAGCCCTAGCGGCAAACCAGACGTGTGCCTGGCTGGACTGGTCATGTCACAGCCCTGCTTGCTCTTCAATACGTACACGGTAAGATGCATAGCAATTAGCAAGATACATAGCAATCTCATTCTATGTTATCTCCTGTGGGTGGGATTCATTTCCAGCAAAGTATCCGACCTGGGTATGGAGGAGCTGCACACGCTCGCTTGCATCCAGAAGCTCCTGCTCAGCCACTTTCCTTGACCGCTCCGTCTGCTCCAGGGCTGCCCGCAGCTCCTCAAACTCAGCCTGTAAAAGGTTTGCTCTGCGCTCCACCATGGCCACCTGTTCCTTCAGGTCTTCCTGCGTCCTGAGAGCATCGTCCAAGTGTATTTGAGTATCCTGTAAGAGAGGAAAGAGAGATTATGAGGTGGCTGATCACTGCAGCACTGTTGGACAGAGACATCAGAGACATTCCCTGCTCAAAATTATTTGTACAGTTATGATGTTGGTGTAACATGAGGCAAGATAGATGCCTGCGTGCACATACTTTGGTTTATACCTTGAGCACTGCCTGTGTGTTTCTCAGGTTCTTTTGTGCCTCTGCAGCCACACGGTTGGCATGGCTCAGCTGGATCTCCATTTCATTCAGGTCTCCCTCCATCTTCTTCTTCAGCCGCAGGGCTTCATTCCTGCTCCTGATCTCAGCATCCAGGGTGCTTTGCATGGACTCCACAATTCTGAGGTGATTTCTCTTCAGCTGGTCGAATTTCCTCATCTTTCTCTGCTATCTTCCTGTCAATCTCAGACTTGACCTGGTTGAGCTCCAGTTGGAGGCGCAGGATTTTCCCCTCTTCATGTTCTAGGGAGGCCTGGACAAGTTAGTAGGAACACATGAATAAAACTATGGGCTAGAGCTTTCTAAGTAATCTCTGATAAATACACGTGAAATACAGTTTGGCTTTGCTGCCACTAGATCTGCGGATTTCTGTTCCATTCTTTCAGTCCCACTGGACACCGTTCATGGGCACTTTGTACCTCAGCTTCCTCCAGGGCAGCTTGGATTTCAGATTTCTCCTGCTCAATCTGCTTCTTGACTTTCTCCAGCTCGTGGATTGCCTTTCCTCCCTCTGCAATCTGCTCCGTGAGGTCAGAAATCTCCTCTGTAGGGAAGGGTGAAACAAGGCATGGTCAGACATAGGGCATAAAGGGAAGGGCCCTCACACACCAGGGTGACAGGTCTCTTCTCATCACTGCAGGCACACACCGTGTGGAGTGGTGGGTGGACAAGCTTGGGGAAAGCCTGGCCAGCAGCAGAGGGCTAGGGACTTACGCTGCAAGTTCTTGTTCTCACGCTTCAGCGTTTCCAGGTGGTCCAGGGACTCCTCATAGGCATTCTTCATCTTAAACAGTTCCGTGCTGAGAGAGCGAGACTCCTTCTGGGAAGCTTCCAGCTCAGCCTGTGTTTCCTCATACTTCTGCTTCCACTCTGCCAGGATCTGGGCAGATCAACAGGGTGTGAGTATGGATGTGGCAATTGTGAAGGGGATGCTCTGCCCAGGAAGCACAGGGCCAGGGGCCAGAATACCTTGTCAAAGTTCTTCTGCTTCTTGTCCAGAGCTGCGCAGGCAGCATTTGATCGCTCCACATCAATCATCAGGTCTTCCACCTCGTTCTGCAGCCTCTGCTTTGTCTTTTCCAGGGAAGCACATTTTGGCGTTGACAGCTTCAACGTGTTCCTCTGCATCCTGCAGGCGCTGTGCCAGCTTCTTCTGGGAGGAGATGATCACGGCTTCAGGTTAGAGAGTAAAAGGTCAATAGTTATAAGATTCACAAGAGGGCACTTGCCTGCTTATGACTTAGTTCCTTGAGCAATTGTCCACAGTATTTATTCTGTCCAAGGCAGCATGCAGCCTAAAGGGCCTATCGCATCTCTGTCTATAGCACCAACTGAGTATTCAGACTGTCTTAGCTCTTCTAACACCCTAAGGGCAAGTTTGTCCTCCCGTCTGACTTTTTCCACAGCACGCTTTTCATCTTTCTCCCTCTCTGCCCTCTACCACAAAGAGAGTATATTGATGCCTTCATCCCATCCCTTTTCTTGACCCATCCTCAAAGACTCCTTCCAAATACCCTTAGCAATCTCAGTCTTCTCCACTCATTCAACATCCCACTTCCCACGTACTTGGCCTCCTCCAGCTCCTCCGTGCGCTGAATAGCATCCGTCTCATATTTGGTTCTCCACTGGGCCACTTCGCTGTTGGCTTTGGACAGGGCACGCTGCAGCTCACCCTTGGCTTCCTGCTCCTCGTCATACTGTTCCCGGAGCAAGTCACAGTCGTGGCGAGCAGACTGCAAGGCGTGGGCCAAGGCGTTCTTGGCCTGTGGGGACACCGGGATTAGTAACCTGGATACACATCTTGAGATGCATCTTGACAGTGAAATTGTCATGCACAGGAGAACTGCCCCAGGGAAAGGGTGGGTAAACTCTGATGAGAAAAAAATGTATAGCTGGGAGATGATGAATCCCTCATAAATGTGTGCTAGAGGATTAGGATGTGTTAGTGAAAGGTGGCCAGGGGACACTAATCTCTTGTTTCTGTAAATGTGCCTACAAATGTGTGTTCATGCTGTCTTGGAGGGCATCAGAATCTCATTAAGGGCTTGTGGATGACTTCCTCTAGCACTCAAAAATCACTACGGTTCCTTCTTCCCTGTGTGTTGTGATGAGTATAATAACTCATGCATTTCTGGGTGATGTGGCTTGCAGGAAGTAGGGCACTTCCAGACCTTTATTTCTTCCTCTAGATGTCTCTTCAGTTCCTCAATCTGTTGGGTAAATCCCCTGCTTGCCCCTAGACAGCTGAGAAATCAAAGCATCCTTTTTCTTCCACCTGGCGTGAATATTCACCTGGCAAGTGAAAAATAAATAAATAAATAAATAAAGTTACACTAACAGTAGAATCATAGAATCATTTAGAAAGACCCATCAGATCATCAAGTCCAACCATGATGTAACACTATAGTGAACTACCAAGTTCACTACTACATTTCCTGATCCTGAGCAACACATCCATTCATCTCTTAAATATCTCCAGGAATGGAGACTCTACTACTGCCCTAGGCAGCCTGTTCCAGTGCCTAACCACTCCTTCCACGGAGAAATTCCTCCTGACATCTAATCTAAACCTCCCCTGATGCAACTTGATGCTATTTCCTCATGTCCTATCACTTGTCACCTGAGGAAAGAAACCAGCACCCACCTTGCTACACCAACTTTCAGGTAGTTGTAGAAAGCCGTGAGGTCTCCCTTCATCCCCCTTTCTCAAGACTAACCAAACCCAGTCCCTCAGCTGCTCCTCACATGTCTTGCATGTCTTGCTTTCAGTCCCTTCACCAGCTTCTTTGCTCTTCATATTCCAGGAACTCAGTATGTTCTTGTAGAGAGTGGCCCAAATCTGTAAACACCGTATCTGAGATGTGGTCTCACCAGTGCCGAATACACAGGCACAATCGCTTCCCTAGACCAGCTGGCCACGCTGTTTCTGATACAGGACAGGATGACATTGCTGCCCACCTGGGCACCCTGCTGGCTCATGGTAAGACAGCCGTGGACAAGCACCCCCAGATACTTTTCTGCTGAGCAGCTTTCCAGACACTCTTCCCCAAGCCTATATTGCTGCACTTGGTTGTTGTGACCCAAATGCAGCATCCAGCACTTAGCTTTGATGAATACCATAAAATTGGTTGCAGCCCATTGATCTTGCCTACCCAGATCGCTCTGCAGAGCCTTCCTGTCCTCAAGCAGATCAACATTCCTGTCCAGCTTGGTGTTGTCTGCAAAATAACTGAGCGTGCACTCAGTCCCCTCAACCGAGATTGTTGATCAAAATGTTAAACAAAACTGTCCCCAATACTTAGCCCTGGAGAACGCTGTAAAGCCCTGTAATCTGGGGTTGCTTTGAGACGTTAGCCCAATTCTTCCTTTGCACCATGGTGTATCCTCCTGATTTTCAGGTTCTGCCATTGCACCTCAGGACTGAGGATGTCTCACCTGTTTCTGTCTGCAGACGAGCTCTCTGAGTGTTGAGGTCATTGATCATGCGCTGATTCTGCTCCTCCTTAGTTTTGATCTCACTCAGCTGGTCTTCCAGAGTGCGGCACATCTTCTCCAGATTTGCCTAGGTATCAAAAACAAAGAAGGAGAGGAAATGAACACCTGGACTCTGTCTAATTCTCACAGCAGGATTCTTATATGAGAGTGCGACTAGTAGATTCAGGCTATGTGCTGTACCTTGGCCCTGTGAATTCTACTGCAATTCTTTACCTTGGCTTTGGAGACAGACTCCATGTTACTGGCCAAGTCATCTATCTCCATCTTCAGCTCACTCTTCTCCTTCTCCAGCTTCTGCTTGACTCGTTGCAGGTTGTCGATCTGCTCCCCAAGCTCAGCTGTGCTGTCTGCGTGCTTCTTCCGCAGGGCGGCAGCTGTGGCTTCGTGCTGCAGCGTGGCCTCTTCGAGGTCACGGCGCATCTTCTGAAATTCTGCCTCACGCTTCTTGTTCATCTCAATCTGAGCTGCTGTAGCCCCTCCTGCTTCTTCCAGGCGCTCGCTGATCTCCTCCAGCTCCCTGGAGAGGTCAGCACGGTGCTTCTCTGCTTTTGCCCGAGAGGTTCGCTCTGCCTCAATTTCCTCCTCCAGTTCCTCGATACGGGCCTGGGGAAAATGCAAGACCCTTCACACCCATGCCCTCCTTGTACTGATGTCTTTCTGAAGGGTGGAGGGCAAGGACCAGAGACTTGCCTGCAGCTCCTTGATCTTCTTCTGCAATTGCATGCCCAGGGCTTGCTCATCTTCAATTTTGCTCTGGATCTGGCTGATTTCAAAGTCTTTCCTTTGCACAAAGCATACAGAATCACAGTGTTAACACCTGAATAAAACTACCTAATAAATGCACCTGACCCACACTCAGGTTTCTCACAACCACACTTACTTTTTCAGTTTCTCATCCAGCTGCTGCTTATCATTTTCCAAATCCATTATGCTGTCATGGGCCAGCTTCAGGTCTCCCTCAAGTTTCCTCTTAGCCCTTTCAAGGTCCATGCGCAGTTTCTTCTCTTGCTCCAGGGACCCTTCCAGCTAAACACAACAACACCATTAATGCCAGGCAGGTCGAACTCCATACCTGTCCTGTCTTGCTGGAGGCACGTGTGCTTACATCATCCACTTGCTGCTCCAGCTTGGTTTTAGCTTTGGTCAATGTATTGACTTTGTCCTCTTCGGCCTGCAGGTCATCCAGTGTCTGCTGGTGGGCCTCTTGGAGGGCTTTCTTCTCTTTTGTCAGCTTGGCTATGGTCTCATCCAGGGATGCCATCTCCTCTGTGAGGTTTTTCACCTGCACGTTGTAAGCAAGCACCAGAATGCCGTGTATAAGACTTGACTTCTTGTGTAGTGGCATTTTCATTTGCAGCGCTTAGCCAGGAGTTTGATTTTTATTTGAGCTTCACAGCTGTCCAGCTGTGATGCTCTTTTCATCTTCCAAACCTAGCCCCTTTCTAGGGATACCAGCCTAATATGGGAGGTATCTATCCCTTCTCCCTTTGTGTGACTCTCCATGTGTGTACCTTGTTTTCAGTGGCATGTTTTTCCTTCTCAACTTTAGCCAAGGTTAACTCCAGGTCATCAATATCTTTCTTCAGCTCTGAACATTCATCCTCCAGTTTCCTCTTCTTGGCTGTCAGCTCAGCATTGATTTCTTCCTCATCCTCAGCCCGTTCTGTCACCTCCTTAATTTTGGCTTCCAGTTGGATTTTGGTTTTGATGAGCTGGTCACACCTTTCCTCGGCATCAGCCAAGCTGTCTGCTTCCTGTTGGGGAGACAGAGATTTTTGTGGGTTATAACGTTTTGAAATTTCTGTTGTGTACCTGTAAGTAGGCACATGTTAAAATGTGGAGGCCTTACCATCTGACATCACTGTTAATTCCTTTGTTTGTTTGTTTGTTTGTTTCTTTCTTTCTTTCTTTCTTTCTTTCTTTCTTTCTTTCTTTAAAATGGCTCACAGAGGTGGTAGCTATGAGAATACCTCATACACGCTTGAGCATGACAGAACAGTGACAACTCTCAGCAAGGCCGTAGATTTGGAGCCTTTTTCCCTCACAGACTCAGTATTCAATAGCCTCTATTTTATAATTGACTCACCATGATCGTTATCATATTTGGGTAGCCAAGGTTTTTCCATTTGTGGGAATAATACAGTGAAGAAAGTAGTGTTTTGCTTGGAGTTAAGAAACTGCCTGTTCCTGATTGAAGTTGAATACCAAGGATCTGTGCGTGTGAAGGTAATCTAGGCCTTATAGTGTATCTGTGTTTAGGTAAAGTGGGTCCTTCTCAGGGTTGCCTTTACTCTGTTACATGGACACACAGCTTTGAAAGTTGAACAGATGGAGATGCTTCCCTTCCAGGTCACACAAAGGTGTCTGCTGCATATCACCCGTTGGCTAGCGCTACTTGGCTCTTTCCTCAGGACAGCAGGGCTGCTGAGTCTCATTTGGCACTTACAGTTATCCTCACTGACTGACAGGGAACTTGTTGTGCCCCTGGCAGTGTTCACAGTTACTCAACTTTACAGTAACTTTGAGTGTGTGACTTTTTTTCTATTGCAATTTAGTCAGCTTCCTGTAAGTCTCTGCTTGGAAAAACAAACAAACAGACAAACAAACAAAAAGAAGATTAAAAAAAAAAAAAAACAGGGACAAATAAATGGTGACACTCACTGCCTGCACTTGGAGCTGAAGGTCATTTTTTTCCTGCAACAGGGTCACCATTTTCTCCTCCAGTTCTTTCCTCTTTGCCTCAGACTTTGCAAGTTCTTCCTTGGTTTTCTCAAACTCTTGTTTCATGTTGGCCATCTCCTTCTCAGATTCTGCACTCTTCAGCAAGGGCTTGATTTTGAAGAACAGCTTCATCCAGGGCCAGTGCTTGACATTCATGAATGCACGAATGTTGTACTGGATGCAGAAGATGGCATCCCTGTAATCAAATCCCCCATGTTAATAACATACCCAAAATTTGTAATTTAACACCCATTTGGTGAAGTACCATGTGAATAAGGTACATTTATGATAAATGTCTACCTCCTCTCCACCATTTTCCGATACTCCACTCTCATCAGGAAGCCCCTGGATCTGGCCTGCGTCCTGGTCATAATCTCTGCTAGCTTCTCATCTCTCATCTCCTCCAGAAGACCTATTAGCCCAGCTTTGAAGAACACCTGAAAAAAAGGAAGCATTGTAGCACATCAGTCTCAGGTCATGTGTAGCGGAGGTACATAGTCTTTGAGTGCAGGACTTGTTTCTACCTTGGTGTGACCAAATCTGTACTGGGTGTGGTCCACATCGATGGACCCAAGGAGCTTCTCTGAAGCCTTCTTGCTGTCCATGAACTGTCCCTCTGGGATAGCACTTATGTTAAGCACTCTGTATCTGTAGGAGAAAACAGAACATGAAGAAACAACTATTGCCAATACCACTACTGCAAATAAATCCCACAGCCTTCTCAGCAATAGCTGACTCTCCAGTTGAGTATTAGGGACAATCCACCCTTTCAGGACAGTGTAAGTGACATTTCCATACTGTTAACTCAGAGTCCAAGGGAATCCTGATTCTTACCCATGAACTGGTACTGGTACTTCTTTCTCATCATGAACTGATACTGAAACATTTTTAAATTTCCACTCAGTACTTTATTGTAACATTTAGGCATGTTAGGATACTCTGGCTATTCTCAGTAACTACTCTCATCAGATAGTTTTCAGCAACAGCTGACTACATAACTGAAGTAATCTCATTTCCAGCAACAGACCTCCAAAAAACATTTTAGAGGCATCCTGTGCACACTGGGTAGAAACATGTATTTTTGTTCAAATTTTGAAGTGGATTTGTGAAGGAAACCTTATTGTTAGTTACCTCATCATTTTCCAGTAGTACACTACTGTAATGTGATAGTTAGATTTGATTACAGAGTGTATGCACTAAATGGTGTATTAAATATGGCACTCAAAGTAGTTTAGGATATAGAAGGTGTGGAACAGGAAAAGATTGGGCAGCAAGGCAGACCAGACCAGACCAAACAAGAATACTCCAAGCTGGAAGGGACCCATAAGGATCATTGAGTCCAACTCCTGGCTCCACACAGAACTACCTAAAAATCAAACTCTATGTCTGAGATCATTGTCCATACATTTATTGAATTCTGTCAGGTTTGGTGCTCTGACCAGTTCCCTAGGGAGCCTGTTCCAGTGCCTGACGATACTCTATGTGAAGAACCTGTTCCTAACACACAGCCTGACCTTCCCCTGTCACAGCTCCATGCAGTTGCTGTCACCAGAGAGAAGAGATCAGCACCTGCCCCTCCACTCCCCTCGCACGGAAGCTGCAGGTTGCAATGATGTCCCCCCTTTAGTCTCCTCTTCTCCAGGCTGAATAAACCAAGGAACCTCAGCTGCTCCTCATATGTCTTCCCCTCTAAACCCTTCACCACATTTTTAGCCCTCCTTTGGACACTTATAGTTTTATATCCTTCTTATATAGTGATGCATAAAACTGCACACAGTAGTCGAGGTGAGGCTGCCTTGGCACAGAGTGGGACAATCAGTTCCCTTGACTGGTTAGCAACACTGTGCCTGAGGCACCCCAGGATATATTTGGCCCTTTTGGCTGCCAGGGCACACTATTGAACCATATTCAACTTGCCATTGGCCAAAACCACCAGATGCCTTTCAGTGGGACTGCTCTACAGACACTTGCCCCCAGTATGTACATATATCCAGGGTTTCCCCTTCCCAGTTGCAGAATCTGGCACTTGAATTTGTTAAATTTCATATGGTTGTTGATTGTCCAGCATTCTAATCTGTCAAGATCTCTCTGCAAGGCTTCTCTACAATTGAGGGAGTCAACAGCTCCTCCTTTACTCTTACCTCTGTTTGAAGTCAGCATACAGGACTCTGCTGGGGAATCCTTTCCTGCAAATCCTGATCCCTTCCAGCACACCATTACACCGCAGCTGGTGTAGCACCAGTTCATGTTCCATAGCACCTAACAAACACCACCATTAGTTACTACCCCATTGTTTGCTACTCAGGAGAAGAGCTTCTGTGGCTCAAGTTTTCACCCTGTTGGATCCACTTACCAGGTGTTTTTGTTTCATTTGGGATGATGCAGCGTACAAAATGGGGGTGAGTGCTACGTAGATTTGTCATCAACTTGTTTAAATTTTCCTGTGAGATTTCAAGGTAAAGTTTAAATCAACAAATGAGAAATCTGCATCCCTGAAGTTCCCTGTATTTCAACTATGGAAAGGAGTTAATCATAGATTGTAAAATTTCCATAGTCATGCACAAAAGCTTTCATTAGTCTTTGACTATTGGGCATTGCTACTAAAAGGAAATATAATTTTGTTATTTTGTCATTGTAACTTATTTATTACAAAACCTGGGATATACCTCATTTGATACCCTAAGACTCATTGCTCTGAACACAATGAACCATCTCCTGTGCCTGCTCTCCTGCATCAATATATTGGTTAGGCTTTTATATGCAATAAACTTGAAGTTACCCTCTGCCAAACTTAAAGTTACCCTCTCTGTTTTTCAGAACTGTTCCATTATTCACAAATGTTGCATGGTAGCAGTGCTGAAAATATTCAGAAGTCTAAAACCCCCATTTGCAAAAACACTCTGAATTTTGTGCAATCGCTGGAAGAAGATGCTATGTTACAGCTTCATAATTAACCTACAAATAAAGCTGTATGAAAGAAGATCTGCATGACAAATATTTTGAAAGAGTTTTCATTTTGTTATCTTAATGACAGAAAATTATTCCACATGGAAAAAAAAAATTCGCTCCATCATTTAAACGGAAATAAATGGATCTATAGTAGTAAGTGGATCTTCAGCTGTAGGACTTCAAGAGGGTACAACTTCACTTTTCACATTTTAAGTTCTCTTTCTTCAAGTAAAAAAAGACAAAGTGAGGACACCTGTACTTACACGGAAAAGAGCTGAGACAGTCTGGAAAGAGGAACCCTTCTTCTTGCCACCTTTTTTGCCACCAGACTCTGAAAATGAAAGAAAAGGAAAACTATACGAAAATATTGACATTGAGTATTACAAATTATAGAATAGAAAAAAGGCTTTAAACACTTTTTTCCTTTTTTATTTCCCTTCAGAATTGTCCCATGTTGAAAAGAATTTCACAGAGCTGACCTGCATCTGCTCCACCATAGTTGGCAAACAGTAAGGCCAATGTTTTCAGTGAAGACTTCTGGTATAACCCAATGACAGTTTCGTTCAGGGGGTCCTTGTTCTTCTCAAGCCA
This sequence comes from Cygnus atratus, assembly GCF_013377495.2. Taxonomy (NCBI): domain Eukaryota; kingdom Metazoa; phylum Chordata; class Aves; order Anseriformes; family Anatidae; genus Cygnus; species Cygnus atratus. Next base: position 604,507 of record NC_066379.1, read on the forward strand.
GCCAGTGATGTTGTAGTCCACTGTGCCAGCATAGTGTATCAGGGAGAAGTGGGCCTCAGTCTTGCCTTTGGTAGGCTTGGGCTTCTGGAAATTGCTGGACTTGCCCAGATGCTGGTCATAGAGCTTGTTCTTGAAAGAGGTGTCAGTTGCCTTGGGAAACATGCACTCCTCTTCCAGAATGGAAAAGATGCCCAAGGGCTGGATGACATTACAACAGGCAGGAGGGAGAAAAAGATTAGAAAGGAGACAACACTTGGTTGGAACGAGTCTGGAATTAGGACAGAAAACTGCCAAACAAATCAGAAGAGAAGGCTGTTTCTGTACATTTCATGACAGTAAGTCAGAGAAAAATAGCTAAATTCATTGTTTTTCACAGCTGGTGTTTCTTTGTTGCTTGTGGAAGTGCTTTTAATCCTTGCAAGCAACATTACAGATTACAAAAATACAGAGCAGCTTTATAATTGAAATGTAATATTTTAATTCATCATACCTCTTTTCTTTATGTATCCCTAAATAACAACAGAATTCTAGCATTAATACACCTGAACAGGTAGGATACCTTCTCAATCAACTCAATGCAGGCAGCCAGGTCCATCCCAAAGTCAATGAATGTCCATTCAATCCCTTCCTTCTTGTACTCTTCCTGCTCCAGCACAAACATGTGGTGGTTGAAGAACTGTTGCAGTTTCTCATTGGTGAAGTTGATGCACAGCTGCTCAAAGCTGTTGAACTGCCAAATGCAAAAAAAGATATAACATCTTCAACGTGCAGCAATCACAACAAGACTTTTTCCTGTGCAGTTATAATTCACCTTATGTCTCTTCAGACAAATACAAGTTCCCCTCCCTGTCTGTTCTCCCAATAATCCTTCAGTGGGACTGTACTTGAGTTCTGAAGATAAAAAGAGACTTCTAATATATAATTAACATATTTTTTCTCTGTTATCATTCTTTTATGAATACAATATATATTCTTTAACAATGATAATTATCCCCTATCTCTTTGGAATTTCTTAACTCTAGGGCATATTTTGGTAAATCATTTTCAGAACAATTTCTCCTATCAGAACAAACTTATTAGTAGACTCTACTCCCGCCAATCATGAAGACTGTCTCAGTTTGCTATTGAAATATTTTTCTGCTCTTGACTTGGTGGCTGTAGATGTTTCCATCCTCTGGTATGGAAGGTTTTGTGGTTCTTTCAATAACTACATAAGCACTTCCTAATCTCTTTCAATAATTTCCTCACCTTTGGCCCATGTAACTTTGTCACAGATTTCTTTCCTTTTTTTTTTTAAGCTTAATATTCTTGCATGCTGAGTTAGTAGTTGCTTTCCTATTAAGATTTAATTATTCAAATAGGTTGAAAATTTCTTTAACTGTGAGACGTCTTGATCATAGTATTTTTACAAAAGGAAAGAACACAAGTGTATTATGTCTCTGACTGTTTTAAAAAAATCTTTTAAAATTTTGTTAACACACATTTTCCCTACTATGAAGCTGCTGTGAAATTCTTGTTCCTTACATCAAAGATCTCAAAGCCAGCGATGTCCAGGACACCAATGAAGTACTGTCTGGGTTGCTTTGTATCCAGCTGTTGGTTGATGCGAACAACCATCCACAAGAACATCCTCTCATAGACAGCCTTTGCTAGGGCACCTACAGCATTGTGCACCTAAAGCAAAGGGGAAATGTTACTGCACAGAGAATTTTTTAAAAAGATTAACCTATAAAGAGATGTTCTGAGCCATAACCACGTGTGTCTAGTAACCAATTGTTTTACCTGCTCCACAGTTTGACCTTTTGTCACAAATTCATTTCCAACTTTGACTCGGGGGAAGCACAGGGCTTTGAGCAGGTCAGCTGAGTTCAGGCCCATCAGGTAGGCAGCCTTGTCAGCAACTGAAAGACAAGAGATGTGTAAAAAAAAGCATTTAAGAATGACTGGAATTTTATAAATGGAGAAGTCTCTCAGAAATGACTCCAATGTTTAAAATTCTTGAACTGCAAATCTTTTCATCTAATATCACAGGGAGTATATACCCCATGAAGGAAAGCTGTGAAAGCTGATGGTATCTTTTTGATGGTATCTTTTGAAAGTAGTTATCAGTAAGAAATGTATCCTTGAATATTTTCACAAAGCTTATAAACTAAAATAACTATAAACTAATAAACTTATAAACTTCGAATAACTGTAACTTTAAAAGTACATGAAGATTACAACTTGGCAGTTTAGTCAAACTCTAAGAAAGCACTTATATTTGAATAGGCCACAGTCTGTGTGCCAATAGAAGCATGTGTGTTCCAGAGCTTATTCTAGAGCCTCTTTATGAACACAGGAAAGATGAATTTTGAAAAGGCTTGCCAAAAAGCTCTGCATGCTAAATGGAAAAATGTAAAAATGCATGAACCTAGCCCATGGAAAAGGAAGGAGTGTCATTCAATAAAATAGGTCAGAGATCAGAGAATCAGCTTCACAGTTTCATGGACGCTAAAATAAGCATTCCTTACTTTTCACTTCATTGAGTTATGGCTTTTCTCCTGACTAAAAAGGTATCTTTCCAAATTTTTTTTTTTTATTAGGAGAACAGTTGTTAGGGACCTTCTGTGCCATCTGGCTCTGCCTGCTCCTCTCGCTGTTTCTGCTTGAACTTCAAGTTCCCATAGTGCATGACAGCCCCTGTCAGCTTGTAGATGGCAGTCTTTTCATCAGGAGTGAAGCCCAGGATGTCAATGGCACTCTGCAGTAGAAGCAGTGAAGTAAAGTTATTGCCTAGTAGACTTAACAATTAAAAATATTTTCATTATAGTACTTACATCTGTAGCCATGAGCTCTTCCTGGTCATCAATACTGGGTACAGTGACCTCACCTTGACTCACAAAGTGGTAGTCATATGGGTTGGTGGTAATGAGAAGCATGTCTGAAAGCAGGAAGAGGAAGGACACAGGCTTAGTTCTTTCAGCTAGATAGTAGAGGGAACATTTGCTCAGCAATCTTCCTCAAGAAGATATAATGATCCTTCCTACCAATCAGCTCTGGTTTCTTGTTGGAGGTGATCTGATAAAATATGTGGTAGCTTCTTTCTGCCTTGAGCTGGAAAGTGACTCTGGACTTCTCCAGCAGATCTGGCAAGGCAGGAAGGAAGAATTAGGAATGAGACAGGACACGGAGGTAGGAATTTAGGAAGGGATGTGATCATGCCAGGATGTCACTTACAAGTTTCAATGTCAGCAGAAGCCAGTTTGCCTGTGGCCCCAAAGTGGATTCTGATGAATTTGCCCTGTTGAGGGGAAAAAGAACCATTTCAGCCTGGATGGATTATTTTGACATCTTAATGTGTAATACCACTGGGTGCATCACTTGTCTTGTAATGGGAGGGAGGGATTTTGTCCAAACCTACAACTCACAAAGCGCGAGGAGTTGTCATTCCTCACAGTCTTGGCATTTCCAAATGCCTCCAGCAGTGGGTTGGCGCTGATGATTTGATCCTCAAGAGTTCCCTACAGGACAATAATAATTCCTAGTTATTACTTTTCAAAAATGAGGAACAGAGAAAAGCATTGTTTCAAGCCAGTATCTGTTAATTTACCTGCATTTTGCCAGGCTCCTCTTTCTTCTTCTCCCCACTAGCTGCAATTGTTGCAAAGTACTGGATGACACGCTTTGTGTTCACAGTCTTCCCTGCACCAGATTCTCCACTGCCAAAGGAAACAGTGAAGCAGAGAGTGTGTGGTCAGGCAGCAGGTCCCCTGGTACAGAGCAGCCCTGTGGGGAACTGAGCAAGAAGTGTACTTACGTGATCAGGATTGACTGATTCTCACGGTCTGCAAAAAGACAGAGAATTTTCTCAGTGCTCCTGAATTGAAATGAAATCAAAATCTATGAAAGAAAATAACTGGAGCTTTCATATGTTGCAGGATCACTAGATAATCAATTCCCAGATAAAAGGCCTGGGAATTTAGCACTTAACACTTCAATTTAGCACTTTCAGGATTTTTTGAAGTTCTCCCCAATAAAATATGATATCTGATTTGGACTGATAGAGATATGGGTTTGGGATAAAAAATGCTGGCTTCTTTTTAAGAGGATTCTGTTCAAATCATGAATGATGTTTCTGTATATGAGAAAAACCCAAACCATATATATATATATAATGTTAATATGATTAAAGTGATTGAAAAATGTAAATGAAAATGAATAGAAACTTTCTGGGGACTCAAAATCCTTCCCAGATCAGACCAAAGGACCTCCTGAGTTCAAGGATTTCTTGAGCCATGTTTGGTATAATTTTATGTAATGATTTAAAATGGACATTGCATGAATTCATCTCCTTACTTTATTCATTAACATAGACCTTTAGGACATATGTTTTCTTTGAAAAAGAATTTCCAGAACGTAAGTATATTTTATGTGATCTTTTATTCCCTTTGCGTTTTTTTAAACATCTCTACTGATAGTTTGTTTTGATGCTTTGTAGTTGCTTTACTACAAGGCAGAACAGAAGAGTAAATCCTTATCCTACTTTCTATACAACTCTTGATTTTACAAATTTCTGTCATATGTACCCTCCATTATCTCTTTGCCGTCTTCAGTGTCCTTATCTACTTACTTGTTATTTTTAAAGAATTGATTTAATTTATTTAATGTCTTTGAACATTCTTTTGTCCTTCAGTTAACCTTCTCCAGTTCCACTATATCATTTTCTAACATGGAAAAACTTGAACTCTCTACTTTATTCAAGATCTGGATGTTCCACTTTTTCATAGAACCTCATGGTACTATTGCTATTTTGGCTCTTTTTCAAATAATTCCTACTGTTCATTTTGTTTCCTTCTGCCATACTGTGCACTGAGCCCAAGAATTACCCATTGTAAGCCTGAGATCTTATACTTAAGAAGTAAAAGCCATTTCTTAGCCAATCGTTCTACCAATCTTCCATTTTCCATTGTATCTTTTGCCTCTTACTACTACAGGCCCTAATACTGCCTTCATCTCTAGCAATCACCATTATCACTTGGAGTTGTAAGGCAGTAAAAAGCACTGATACTATACTTATTTGGATTTGGAACTTCAATTTATAGTGATACTTTCTTACTTCCTGACATGGATAGTATGTTAGTAATGTTTGATTCTGTACTTTATGTTAAGATACATCCCTAACACTCCTGTAGCATTGCTTGTTCTGCTTTCCATCAAACTTTTTACTCTGCAATTACAAAACTAAATATCTAGACTTCCCTCCACAACACTCCCAGTATGCTCTCTGTGCCATTGATCTCATTTAAAGATGGGTATTCAAGTTCACTAAACTTACATACATGATACATACACGACTCCATATGTTGAAATATTTTACATATATCTGCAGGAAAAAAAATATTTTTTTTTTCTGAAGTTCTTACTGCAATATAATTTGGAGGGAGATCAAGTACTCACCATTTAACATGAATTGATAGGCATTGTCAGAGATGGAGAAGATGTGTGGAGGGGCCTCCTGGCGCTTTTTGCCTCGGTAGGCCAACACCACCTCCGGGTTGTACACCGGCAGCCACTTGTAGGGGTTGACGGTGACACAGAAGAGACCCGAGTAGGTCTGCGAGGAAGGGAGACAGCACGTTGGCTTCTGCTCAGCCTGGCGCAGCAGGCCTTCCAGCTACCCAAAGGAAGACAGCTGCTGGTACTTACGTAGATCATCCAGGCTGCATAACGCTCTTTGAGGTTGTACAGCACAGCAGGTTCATGGAGGTGGGTCATCATGGCCATGTCCTCGACTTTATCATACTTGGGAGGGTTCATGGAGAAGATTTGATCTTCCTTCACGGTCAGAGTCTGCCAAGGAAGAAAGACTGATATATGTTAGCTAAGTGCTTAGAATGGGAATTAATTACTTGATGTTCTCAAGTGTTGCTTTTCACTCACTTCTCCTGCTTCAGTCTGGACAGTGACCTTCCCAGATTCCCTGCTCTGGATTGTCCCTTTTACAAAGGATTCCTTAGGATGAGCCACAAAGACTGATGTCTTGGCATCAAAAGGCTTGTTCTGGGCCTCGATCCTTTCCTTTTCTGACTTTCGGAGGAAGGGAGCCGCCTCCCCAAAGACAGCCATCTCAGCATCTGGAGATGTCATGGCTGCACTTTATTGAAGGCACGTCAATAGAGGACTCTGAGGGGAGAAGAAGACAGTTTCCATCAGTTAGACTATAGTTTTCTGTGCTAGTGATGAAATCTCATACAGTTTCTACCTTTCTGGTATTTAAACTAGTAATATTTCAATAACATATTGTTATTTCAATAACAGCTTATGAATGCTAGTTTTGATGTTAACACCTAAGTACCAACATCCCACTTAAGGCTGAGACAACTTCTAAATAACTTGAGTCCTCTAAGCATGAACAGAATTTTTAATATTGATTATAATTTTTCAATTAGAGCAGGTGGTTTGGTTGCCATTTTAAAACTGGTATACTGAAAAACTAAACCTAAAGCAAATCTGTCTCTTTTCTTGTTGGTGTTGGGTTTGAAAATAGAAAATGGGGAGTGAATACAGCAAAATTACGTCAAGCTAATAAGCCTAACATTTAGGCACTGTAAGCGTGTTGCATGTCATGACTTCACAGGTTCTTAGTCATAGGTTACTAGCATATTAACAAGTTGGTAACTTTCTTCTTATGTTCCACTGTACTCCAGAGAAAAATTTTAAATTGGAAATATACCATGGAAAATAGATTGAAAACTCCAGCTGACAGAAGCAACCCCTTCTGGAAATGGTTATCAGAAGCAATCCGAATGCAATGAGACATGCAAGATAAAGAAATATTGCTCAGTCTCTGCAGTCCTACAGAACCCTAACACTTACCTTGAAACTTTCAGCGAGGGCAGGGCAAAGTAGTCCCAGAGAGATTTTATAGGGTCTGGTATGCAGATGCTCTAGATTCTTCCTCTTTCTTCGGTCAAAGCATTTTTGGCCAACCTTCTTTGGCAAAGCATTGTTTGGCAAACTTACCTAAAGACATAATTGTCATTTGATTTGACCAGATATAATTAGAAATTTTTTATATCTTACCAACTATGTGGCTATATCTACTATAAATAATTTGACAAGAGAATTAAGGAGGGAATCTTGACCAGTTAAGGCACTTGGGGAACTTGGATACAGGACTTATGGATTCTGATGACATATTTCCTGGTGACAATCTGATCCATCCAAGACATTGTTTGGTACATAGTGCTGCAACAATTCAAACTATACAATGCAGGTAATAGCATTTATCTTCTCCATATGATGCTATGAGGTTTATAAAGAAGTACTTGAAAAACAACAGGTAACTATGCGAAAAACTAAAACTCATAAAACTCATTACTACTGAAATGAGGTATTTTTCCTGAAAACAGGAAACCAAAAACTTACCATAGCTCAGATTACTATGTGGACACTATATCAACTCTTGAAATACAGCTTGTGTAGAGCTTTTGAGATGATTTCCAAGGTCTGAACATGGAAACAGATGCAGATGGATATATAAAGATGCTGTATTTCTCTGAAAAGTGAGATATCTGAAGACATTCTATATGTCCCTAATAATGAAAAAGGAGTTGAGAATTGTAGCATCTATTATATAACATGAGAACGGAAGATCAGAAGGTGTCTTCTAATTTTAACAGCTAAAAATCACAGCATCCCTAAATGAACGTAAAAGTAAAAAGTGTATTCTACTGAACAAAGAAAGGTGAAATTCGTGATTTATAGGGTTCAGCCATAAGAAATATGTAACAGCTGTTACTTGAGCTGTTTTGAATTGTCTCAGGCCTAAACATGTTCTTCTCCTGGTCATTGGCATTTTGGTTATTAAAAGAGGTCAGTGGAAAACACAGGGACAAAGTTAGAAAAGTGATGCATAGAATCTGATGTAATATCTAGAACCAGGCACTGCCCTGTGCATGATGAGCTTGTTCGAAGGAGACTCTTGCACTGCAGCACCTGTTTTTTTGATGCCTGGAGCCCAAACCCAGAACTCATCCAGCATAGGGAGGACGATTGTAACACCCCGTCCAGGATGATCTCAGAGCAAGCTGGTGTGAAATGATGTGCACAGGGGTACATCTGAAGTCTTGTCTCTTTAGGGACTGGACATTGAGGGTGACTGGCAGAGGCACCTGCCTCTGGCAGGACCAACTGCAAATTTTCTCCCCAGATTGGGACCAGCAGGGATTGCTCTGAGGGACTTCTATAGTGGAGTCACTGGGGCACGGGTTTGCCACACGGTGCCCAACAACACATTGGTTATAGGTCCTAGCCATGGAGGGGACAGCAGGGCCTTGGCAGCTCAGAGCACAGTGTTCAGAACACCATGCACAACGAACAAGGCCTGGGAGGAGCAGAGATGGCTGAGGGCTCTCCCAGGATGGGAGACCTAGGGATTTGTTTCCCTTAGGTTGAGGCAGGAGCTCCAGTCTTCCATTTCCAGGGAAGCTGTAGCATCTGCACTGTCAAGGCAGCATCCCTCAGCAGCAGCAGTTGAAGTACTGGTAGCTGCTGTTGCTTTCCTGTGAGGCCCGCTCTCAGCAGTAGGTAGCAAGCCTATTTTATGCAGCGCTGTCAGGCTGGGACAAAGTGCCCATCCTCAGGATGTGCCTGTGTCTCCAGGATCTATTTGAGAGCAGCTGAGTGTCTTAGGCTAGATGCCTGATTCTGGGGACAGAAAATGTTGAATTTCCAGCTGCCAATGACAAATCCAGTCTCTTTAGTAGGGCTTTTCTGTGTTTTTTCCTGTTGGATTGCCCAAGTTGTGGACCCAGCTGGCAGGAGTGAGGCACACAGTCAGGCAGCTGTAGGTGTGAAGTCAGCCAAGGGACGGCCTGGTCTGAAGAGGAAGCAGCTAGCAAATGTACGCGTCTTCAATTGTTGATAGTCACTCAGCAGTGATTTGCACATTGAAATTAGTGTCCCTACATCCCTATAAGGCAGGTTTAGAAACCCAAAGCATTTTATGAAAGTGCTCCTAGTTGCAAGCAATGGTAATATCTCTTATGTGAGACATACCCTAAAATGGAAAGAGACTAATTGTTCCTTACTTGTCCATCTCTACAATACCTCTCCCATTGTATGGACAACACAGTCAGTCAGCAAAAGGAGTTTTTCGAACAGCTGTCAATAGGGCTTTGAAGTACAAAAGACAGTGTAAGATAACTAGCACTAGAACCTCTACAGGGCTAAAAGGAAGGACCATGCAAGGAACATGGTCTACTTGGGTAAACAGGATAGCCCACACAGAGAATGTACAGACATGTTTAAAAATCCAGGCTTTCAGACTGGAAGTGCTAAGGCTGTTTGGCTCTTTCTCCTGGAGCTCAGTGTAAGCAGACCTAAAACCTTCAGTATGCTCCTGGAGAGATAAGATTGTTACTGTAAGTGCTACAACCTGGACCATTTAATGCCATTATTAACACATCCTGCCTCAGTTTGCAGAAGAATTTCAGAAAGGTTTGCCTTAAATTACGGTAGTGTATCAACATTCCCAAACGGATAAGAATTTGCAGGCATGAAGCTTGGTTCCTAAATTTCTTGAAAAGAAGAACTAGGGCTTCTTCTTCATCAGAAAGCTTAATCTTCTTCTGTGTGAAGTATGGCTATGAGGACTTCACTAAGAATTTTTTACTAAAATAGAATGAAGAGATCAGAATTGTCCATGTTTTACCTAAATGGGAGATAGAAGAAGCAAAAGAAGTATAATTAAAAATGGATATCTGCATGCCAGAGGAGGACATCTCAGCTGAAATGAGTTTTCTTATGTAATTTTTTGCACTAAAATATCTAGTAAGTATTACTGGGGAAGAAAGGAGGCATGTAGAAGGATCCTTCTCAGTCAGGAAAGTGTCAGCAGGAAGGTCTTGAGCAGTGTTAGAATAACCATTGTACAAATCTGAATTTCCAGGGATGGTAGTTGCTTGTGAGCAGAGATCTCATGGATTACAGTTGCTATTTTACACAGTGTATGAATTTCACATCGTGTGCACCTAACTTTGCAACTAGTAATTTGCAACCAAAAAAAATCCATTTGATTAGCAGTTTAAGTTTATGGTGAGATCTAGAAGTTGTACATACACTGAGTTGGATGGCTATAACTTCACCACAAAACTAAGAACTAACCAGCTACAGTGTGGTATAAAAGCATTTAACATCTGCTTGAATTATTTAGTATGAACACATATGAGCAAATTGTTTAGACCTTTCATCTGTGTTTTCACATTTTTTTTAATAGAAATATTGTTTTCCTGACAACCCCATCAAAAAAAAAAAAAAAAGTGAATATTTCATGTTCATTCTTCTTGCTCTAGGACTACAGGTTGTGAGCTCCACTGCCCCAGGCAAGCCAGGTCTATAATCATCTCATTAAAAGACAAAGGAACCTTGCATACATGAGAGCACTGGAAAATATGCATGAGAGCTGGGCTGGTTTAGATGTGTGCATCCAGTTAATGGGTTACTTTTATCAGCAGATTTGTAGAGTTATTAGAGTGAAGTGTTTATGACCTTCCATAGACCCTGCAAAAGCAAAAGTCTTTGGAATCAATTGCATAAAATGCAATTTTATTTTTTTTTAGAATGCATAAAATTATGTATTATTGCTAAAATAGGAAAAAGGTTTTGTAAAATGGGAGTTTTACTTTCAAATGAGCTCTTTTTACTGTTCTCTAGTACTACTGGAATTACTAAGTGCATCTAAAGTAAGTTGATTAATACAGTGCAGTTACAGTAATACAGTGGAATGGAAGCTTTGCTTTATAACTGAGAGTTTAAAAATGACAAAAAGTTGGTATAGAATCACATTTAGTGAAATTCCTGAAAGTTAGCAAAATTAATCATATGCTTGTATACTCCTGTGTTTGTTTGTTTTTCCAAAAAAAATTAATTACAATTCTTCAAAAATATACCTGCCTTTAAGCTGTCCTTAACAACCACACTTATTGCACATACCCAGTTTTTGGTTTGTTGGGTTGTGCTATTAAGGAGATGATAGATAGATAATTTATTGGGCCCATCTAGAATACAGGTGTTAAAAGGATTGAACAATCAACTTTTCAGTGCTTGGCATTAAACCACCCAGTGCAAATAAAATGAATGACAGTGTTAATTCCATAAGTCCTGCTTTAGTAAACGGTAATTAAAAATTTCTGCCATGTACAGAAAAATAATACATTTTCCAATTCTCATCTACCAAGAATTCCATGCTTTCCCACATATAGTATTAAAAGACGTATATTTTAAGCAAGAAAAAAATGATTGATTGCAATGGCAGATGTGACAGAGCGTGTGACATTGATCGCAAGATGGACATGAATTCCCAGTGCAGGTTTAGAAAGGAAAGACCTTTCCACTTGGATTAGATTTGAAGGTGTTGGAAAAGGAAAAGAAATCAGAAGAAAATATGGTTAAAAGAGACTAAGAGGAAAAATCTATAAGGTCATTGCTTCTATGCCAGTGAGAATGTCTGTATGATTAATATTTGTAACCATATACTTTAATGTTTCCTTCTAGAGAGTAATGATAATATTAATGAAAGTTTGCATCAGCCTATCTTTTCAAGACCTTGTTCCGTAGGACAGGAAACTCGTGCAAAAAGAATAGTAGTGTTTAATCATCTAGCCACTTATATCAGCATTTGCAAAATCCTTCTGAGCTGCACAGCATTTGCCTCTCAGTCTTTCAGAAATATTTACGGTAGCCTCATGAAGGGAAGCTATTTGAATGACAGTTCTTGGTAAAAGCAACTGCTGAAAGAAGCACCAATGCCTTAACACAAAAGGAAAAAAAAAAAGGAAAAAAAAAAAAAGAAAAAAAGAAATAGATCCTGCCAGACACTAACTTTCTCCCAGTCTCATTCCTGCCTCTGCAGGAGTGGACTTTACTGCAGCTGGATGCAAAGCACAGAACAGTTCAAAAAGAGAAGAGGTGGAATTGGAGCAGCCCCTGGATACAGAATGTCCTGCACAGTAATGTGGCGTGGGCAAGGTAGTGTGGTGCTGACATTTCCCATGGAGGAAAAGAGACTCAGGCGTGCTGAAAATAGAACTGTCTTAAGGAAGAGATCAGGCAGCTGCCTCACTCTCTGCCAGCCCTTAAGATATGACTTCTACTCAGTCAAGCTCTAAGGTTAGCAGAGAGAGAGAATACTTAGCAACATATCAGTTAAAGTGAAAATATGCATAGACACAGATTTTCAGCCTACAGCCAGGCAGAATCCCACAATGAATTTTGCTTTAGATTTGCCTTGTGAAAAGGAAACTTGACTTTATTATATTCCAGTGGAACAAAATTTCACTGTCTGGTAGTGTGATGCTGTTTTCAGTGCTATCAACTAGCTTCAATAAGATCATCGGTAGAAGAAGTCCCATGGCCCCTGTTCATGTGTCAGTCTCCTGCACAAAATAAACCCAGGAAAAGAATGATCACAAGCCCCACATCGTTATATAGGACCCTTCTATTCTACTTTGCAACTTGAAAGAAGTGATTGAATAGGAACACTGCTGATATCTTACATTCAGCTGGGAAGATCTTTGCATCTTCTCCAGGTTAAAACTTATTGTAAACAGGTTGTTCTGTGGCAGCCAGTGAATTCCTGTACAGTAGAGAATAAATTGTCAGGTTGCATTTCTTATTTCATAACAGTGCAGCAGTGACATTCTGTGCAAATAATACCTTCTATATCATCATCTAATTCCTTTGGTGGTCTCATTAGCTTCCTCTTTTTCACTAGGTTTCCCAGTACAGGCCCAAGAATTTCTGAGATGCCTTGTGGAGATTTGTTTTATACACTGTTCAATGGGCAGTAGATTAGGAAGTCCTAGTTTACAGATTCATCTCAGTCGTAAAGGGATGTCCAGAAGTTAGAAACTTCTAAATTTAAGTATCATTGTTCCTTGTACTAAAAAATTTTGACTCCTGAGTTCTGTCATGCAACTTTTCCTGAAGACTGGATGCTACGGCACTTACTCCTTGCTGACTGCAGTTTTCATTCATGACAATAAAGCATAGCAGATTCCAATATAAACTGGTTGTACTTCGATGATGAACATGGATCTAGCCTTCCAAGATTTTACTCTTTATACAGCTGCACGGCATTGCACGGCATGCAGGTAGAATGAGATTCGGGGGGGGTAACAAGATGCATTGCAGAGTTAAATTATGTATAGACAACTATATTCCTACTGCCATCTGATGAAGATAAAAAGCATGTTAGCCTTCATTACTCCGAGTAACCTACTCATTTCCCTGTCAGCATGAAGCCTATAATTCTCACAGGACACAGCTAACAACCCCTGCTATTGAGCCCTGAGAGGTTGTAGAAAGCTCAGAGCTGCTCAGCTTCTGCTAGGTAGGAAACCTTCTCTTGTGGGTCAATTGTCCTGGGCCTGAAGAACAGGCTCAGGTGCTTACTCAGGGAGCAGTGCCCCTCCTGTGCTTGGGGGCAGGTCACTTCAGCTACTCCTCACCCAGTAATCAGGGAGCTTGATGTCCTGACCATGAATTGTGAGGGTCTCAGGGCCACAGGAGGGACCAAGAATGCCTGTGTGGATGTGCTGCTCCTGTGACAGACCATGGCCCTGCATGAACTGAGCACTGGTGCAGCTGGGAGAGGCACAGTGCCTATGTGCCTGTCCCACCCTGAGCAAGGGAAGGGCTGGCATGCAATGCTGTGAGTGCTGTGTGAAGGAAATCCCATCAGTGACAGGTTGTGGTCAGGGGAGTGAGGGGGAGAGGAATAACAATCATTGAAAAAACTGAGATGGGGGAAGGCAGGACAGAGGATGTGGAGAGACAAAGAAGAAATGAGTGAGAAACCTATAGGGAAGGACAGGCACTGGAGAGAGAGGATGCAATATGAGTGTGTTATATCCTAGAAGGTGAGGCAGCAAAAATTTTGGGAATGGAAAGGGCTTGAGCTAATCCCAGCTGTAGCACCTGTAGAAATCCAAGAGGGAAATTGGTTACAGCACCATTAATTTCAGAATGTAGTGGAGTGTTCTTTGATTGCTCATTAACATTTTTCTCATTAACATTTCTCATTCAGAACCAACAAGCAAAAATATTGAGAAGAGCTGTGTCCTTTGGAGAAGACAATTGTGATGAAATCCTGTCCCTTTTCATGCTGATTTGTAAGAGTACTGCAGTCACACACTTCACAGAATCACAGAATTACAGAGAATCACAGAATGTTAGGGATTGGAAGGGACCTTGAAAGATCATCTAGTCCAATCCCCCTGCCAGAGCAGGAACACCTAAATCATGTCACACAGGAATGCGTCCAGGCGGGTTTTGCATGTCTCTTTGCATGCGAAGGAGACTCCACAACCCCCCTGGGCAGCCTGTTCCAGTGTTCTGTCATTTTCACCGTAAAAAAAGTTTTGTCTCATATTTAAGCGGAGCTTCATATGTTCCAGCTTGCACCCATTGCCCCTTGTCCTATCATTGGATGTCACCGAGAACAGCCTGGCTCCATCCTCCTGACACTTGCCCTTTACATATTTATAAACATTAATAAGGTCACCCCTCAGTCTCCTCTTCTCCAAGCTAGAGACCCAGCTCCCTCAGCCTTTCCTTGTAAGGGAGATGCTCCACTCCCTTAATCATGCTTGAGGCTCTGGACTCTCTCAAGCAGTTCCCTGCCTTTCTTGTACTGAGGGGCCCAGAACTGGACACAATATTCCAGATATCACCAGGGCAGAGTAGAGGGGGAGGAGAACCTCTCTCGACCTACTAACCACAGCCCTTCTAATACACCCCAGGATGCCACTGGCCTTTTTGGCCAGAAGGGCACAGTGCTGGCTCATGGTCATCCAGCTGTCCACCAGGACCCCCAGGTCCCTCTCCCCTTCACTGCTTTCCAGCAGGGCAGTCCCCAACTTACACTGGTGTCTGGGGTTGTTCTTGCCCAGATGCAGGACTCTACACTTGCCCTCATTATATTTCATTAAATTTCTTTCCGCCCAATTCTCCAACCTGTCAAGGTCCTGCTGGATGGCAGCACAGCCTTCTGGCGTGTCAGCCACTCCTCCCAGTTTAGTGTCACCAGCAAACTTGCTGATGGCACACTCCATTCCCTCATCCAAGTCATCGATGAATATATTAAACAACACTGGTCCCAGTATCGGCCCTTGAGGGACTCCACTAGATACAAGACTCCAACTTGACTCCGTCCCATTAACCACAACCCTCTGGCTTCTTCCATTCAGCCAGTTTACAGTCCACCTCACTACCCGATAATCCAGACCACGCTTTCTCAGTTTAGCTGTGAGGATTCTGTGGGAGATGGTGTCAAAGGCTTTACTGAAATCAAGATACACCACGTCCACTGCCTTTCCATCATCTATCCACCCAGATATATCCTCATAAAAGGCTATCAGGTTGGTCAAGCACGACTTCCCCTTGCTGAAGCCATGTTGACTGCCCCTAATGACCCTTTTATCCTTGATATGACTAGAAACAACACCAAGGACAAGTTGTTCCATCACTTTACTAGGGATGGAGGTGAGGCTGACCATCTACAGTTACCCGGGACCTCTTTCTTGCCCTTTCTGAAGACTGGAGTGACATTTGTTTTCCTCCAGTACTCAGGCACCTCTCCCAATGCCCATGACTTACCAAAGATGATGGAGAGTGGCCTAGCAATGACTTCTGCCAGCTCTGTCAGCACCCGCAGATGCATCCCATCAGGATCCATGGACTTCTGGACGTCTAGCTTGCTTAATCGGTCCTTAACCCAGCCCTCATCAACCAAGGCAAACTCCTCCTTTATTCCAACTTTGCCTGGGGCCTTAGGGGTATGGGGCTCCTCAGGAGAGCCTCTGGCATTATAGACAGAGACAAAGAAGGCATTCAGTAACTCCACCTTCTCTTTATCTTCTGTCACCAGGGCACCCACCTCAATTCATTAGTGGGCCTATATTGCCTCTAGCGTTAGTTTTATCTGCAATGTACTTGAAGAAGCCCTTTCTGTTGTCCCTGACCCCTCTTGCAAGGTTTAATTCTATGGAGGCCTTAGCTTTCCTAGTCGCCTCCCTACATTCTCTGACAACAGCTTTATATTCCTCCCAAGTGGCCAGCCTCTCCTTCCATGATCTGTAGACTCTCCTCTTCCACTTGAGTTTGCCCAGTAATTCCCTGTTTAACCATGCAGGTCTCCTGGCTCTCTTTCCTGACTTCCTACATATGTGCAGTGCATTCTGTATGAACAACATGAGGGAATGAAGTGCAGTCTGTGCAGTTACAAATGGTAAGAAGTTGTCTTGGCACCTGATCACACTGATAAGAGAAAAAGATTGATTACACTGATTCAGAGAAAAGAGATATCATAGAATCATAGAATGGCCTGGGTTGAAAAGGACCTTAAAGATCATCTAGTTTCAACCCCCCTACTCTGGGCAAGGTTGCCAACCACTAGAGCAGGTTGCCCAGAGTCACATCCAGCCTGGCCTTGAATGCTTCCAGGGATGGGGCATCCACAACCTCCCTGGGCAACCTGTTCCAGTGCCTCACCACCTTCTGAGTGAAAAACTTTCTCCTAATTCCTAACCTAAATCTCCCCTGTCTTAGTTTAAAACCATTCCCCCTTGTCCTATCACTATCAACACATGTAAACAGGCGTTTCCCCTCCTGTTTATATGCTCCCTTCAAGTACTGGAAGACCGCAATGAGGTCTCCCCGGAGCCTTCCCTTCTCCAAGCTAAACAAGCCCAGTTCCCTCAACCTTTCTTCATAGGAGAGGTGCTCCAGCCCTCTGATCATCTTAGTGGCCCTCCTCTGGACCCGTTCCAAGAGCTCCACATCCTTCTTGTGCTGGGGGCCCCAGGCCTGCACACAGTATTCCAGGTGGGGTCTCACAAGAGCAGAGCAGAGGGGGACAATCACCTCCCTCTCCCTGCTGGCCACCCCTTTTTTAATGCAGCCCAGCCAAAATGTAACACCTTGCACTTGGCCTTGTTGAACCTCATTAGGTTTTCATCGGCCCACTTCTCCAGCCTGTCCAGATCCCTCTGGATGGCATCCCTTCCCTCGATTGTATCGACTGCACAACTCAGCTTGGTGTCATCTGCAAACTTGCTGAGGGTACTCAATTCCATTGTCTATGTCACTGATAAAGATGTTGAAGAGCACCGGTCCCAAGACTGACCCCTGAGGGACACCACTTGTGACCGGCCTCCACCCAGACATAGAACGGTTGACCACAACCCTTTGGCTGCGACCAGCCAACCAATTCTTTATCCACCTAACAGTCCATCCTTCAAATCCATACCTCTCCAACTTAGAGAGTGGAATGTGGTGAGGGACCATATCAAAGACTTCGCTCAAGTCCAGGTAGATGATATCCATCACCCTGCCTTTGTCCACCGATTCTGTTACTCCATCGTAGAAGGCCACCAGATTGATTAGGCAAGATCTGCCTCTGGTGAAGCCATGCTAGCTGTCTCAGATGACCTCTTTATCTCATACGTGCCTTAAGATGTCTTCCAGGAGGATCTGCTCCATGATCTTGCCAGGCACAGAGGTGAGGCTCACTGGTCTGTAGTTCCCTGGGTCTTCCTTTCTCCCTTTCTTAAAAATGGGAGTAATGTTTCCCCTTTTCCAGTCACTGGGGACTTCACCTGACAGACATGATTTTTCAAATATGATGGAGAGCGGCTCGGCAACCACATCAGCCATCTCTTTCCACACCCTGGGATGTATACCATCTGGCCCCATGTACTTATACACATCCAATTTCATTAGGCAGTCCCAGACTTGTTCCACTGTCACAGTGGGACAGAATCCGCTCCTCTCACTCTCTCCTCGAGGTTCAGGGTCCTGACAGACACAGGAAACTTGACCATCAGTGAAGACTGAGGCAAAGCACTTATTGAGTACCTCAGCTTTTTTCCATGTCTGAGGAAGCCAGTTCTCCCTTCTCATTTATCAGAGGGGGAACACTCTCCTTGGCCTGTCTCCTCCTGCCTATGTATCTGTAGAACCCCTTCTTGTTAGTCTTAATATCCCCTGCCAAGTTCAGCTCCATCTGTATTTTGGCTTTCCTGATCCGTCTCTACACATCCAGACGACACCCCTGTATTCCTCCCAGGCTACACAACCGTGCTTCCACTTCCTGTACATTTCTCTCTTTTCCCTCAGTTTAAGCTGCAGGTCCTTGCTCAGCCATGCCAGTCTCCCGCCTCCTCTGCTCAATTTCTTCTTCTGGGGGATGGAGAGCTCTTGTGCTCTCAGAAGGGTGTCCTTAAAGAGCTGCCAGCTCTGTTCCGTTCCTATGCCCTTAAGGACAGTTTTCCAGAGGATCCCAGGCAGTAATTCCTTGAGCAGATAGAATTTTGCTCTCCTGAAGTTCAGGGTTCTGACTCTGCTTTTTGCCAGACCCATATTCCTTAAGATCACAAACTTCATCAGGGTATGGTGACTACAGCCCAGGCAGCCTCCAATCTTAACCTCTCTAATGCTCTCTTCCACATTGGTGAGTGCCAGGTCTAGTAAGGCTTCACCTTGGGTCAGTCCGTCTATTACCTGGACCAGGAAGTTATCCTCAACAGACTCCAGGAATCTCCTGGATTGTCTGGAACCCACCGTGCTGCTACCCCAGCAGATACCCAGGTGGTTGAGATGCCCCATCAGGACAAGAGCTTGTGAGCACAACAGTTCTTGCAGCTGAAGCAAGAAGGCCTTGTCAACAGACTCCCCCAATCAGGTGGCCTGTAGCAGACCCCAACCACTAGATGTCCTTTACTGAACCAATCCTTGATTTTCACCCACAAGCTCTCCACCTGGTCATGGCTGTTTCTCAGGCATAGCTCTTCACAATCTACCCACTTCCTAACACAGAGGGCAACTCCTCCTCCCCTCCTTCCTCATCTATCCCTTCTGAACAGTCTGTAGCCAGCCATGAGAATCATCCCACCAGGTTTCAGTGATGGCAACTACATCATAGTTTCCTATTACCACGGTGGCTTCCAGCTTCTCCTGTTTGTTACCCATACTGCATGCATTAGTGTAAATGCACCTCAGCAGGGCCACCTTTTGGGCGGGAGAAGCCCTAATACCCTCTTGACCATACTCAGGTGTTTCCACAGTAACCAAGCTCTCACCAGCCCTTGCGTCCTTCCTGCAAAATGTTATGTCATCCTCCTCCTTCACCAAGACATAAGACTGCAGGGTCTTGCTAGCACATTCCTCATCCACAAGAACTGGCATGTTACATTCATGCTCCTTTCTAGTAACCCTGGTTTCACTCCCACCCCCCTTCATACCTAGTTTAAAGCTCTCTCAATGAACCTTGCCAACTCCCATCCTAAAACCCTTTTCTGCTGGTGGAATAAGCTATTCCTGTCTGTTGTCAGCAGGCCTGGCCTCATGTAAATCAAGACAAGGTCAAAAAACCCAAACCCCCACTAGTGACACCAGGCTCAGAGCCAAGTATTAATCTGCTGGCTCATCATTTCCAGTCCCTCATTATTTCCTATAACTGGAGGGATAGAGGAGAACATGACTTGTGTCCTGAATCCTTGACCAGTCGCCCCAAGGCTCTGAAGTCCTTCTTCATAGTCCTTAGAGAAGTTCTTCCTATTTTATCACTGCCTACCTGAAACAACAGAAGAGGATAATAATCCAAGGGCCAT
This sequence comes from Cygnus atratus, assembly GCF_013377495.2. Taxonomy (NCBI): domain Eukaryota; kingdom Metazoa; phylum Chordata; class Aves; order Anseriformes; family Anatidae; genus Cygnus; species Cygnus atratus. The sequence goes on from NC_066379.1 coordinate 624,159, forward strand.
ACAAGCGAAGGAAGTGTTAACCTTTTTACATCTTTAACCTGGGAACCCGGGAGGCAGCAGAGCTCCCTGTGTAGCAGGTCTGGTCTGCATATCAGGTCTTCTGCTCCCTTCAGCAGTGAGTCACCAATGACAATGACCCATCTTTTATTCTTTAGTGAGGAGGTTTTAATGCAGTGGGTAGTCTGATTAGACTTTGGTACCTCCAAGTAAGAAGAATCATCACCCTCACCAGTGTCCAGTTGTCCTCGCAGAGCACTGTATCTGTTCTGCAGGGGCAGCTGGGGAGGCAGGGGAACCACTGGGCAGGTGCACCTGCTACACTTGTAACACCAAGCAGGGACCTTTTGCCATTGCGTCCTGTCCCCCAATTCATCACCATCATTGTTAAGGGGAGGAGAGGAGAGGGGGTTCACTGTAGCAGGAACTCTGTCTGCCTGGTGGTCCCTTCCTGTTACCTGCTCACAAGGTGGTAGGGGGTGATGTGCTTCTTGCAGAGCCTCTGCTGGCTGCCTAAGCCTCAAGGCTGCTAGGGACTGGCTCCACCAATCTATCTCCCTCTCACACTCCCTAATGATCCTCAGCCTCCCCACCTCTTCCTTCAGGTCAGCCACTAGGCCGAGTAAATCATTCACCTGGTCGCATCTGACACAGGTGTTGTCTCTGTCGCCTTGTACTGCAAGGGTCAGGCTCTGGCACTCACTCCAGCCAGAGACCTGTGCATTCACATGTTTGCGTGGGACCTCTCTCTGGGTCTCCACACTTTTCTTGGCAACAGCCTTCCTTGTACGTTTTTGTGGGGCCTCTGCCTGGGTCTCCACACTTTTCTTGGCAATAGCCTTCTGCTGGGGTACAGCCATGGCAAACCAGCAGGCTCACTAGTACTCTCTACGGTAGCTTCCTCACTAAAATTATAAGTTGTAAGAGGCAGAGTTCCCAAAGGAGGTAAGAGCAAGAAAAAGGGAGGTGAGAAAGGGAGGAGAGGATCCTCCACTTGAACTGCCTGCACTAAGCACCAAGCCAGTCCTGTTTGTGGTGCTCCCTAGGGACTGCTTTTATAAAGTCAGGGGGGCGGCTGCCTCGGTGAGTGACTGCAAAATGGCGGTGACACCCGATTTAAAAGGCTCGCTGCTGCTGCTGCTGGCTCTGCTCACGCCTCGTCAGCCTCTATCGGGAGGGCTGCCGGGTCCTGACGGCTCCCTCGAGTGGCCTCGATGCCGGAAAAAAAGCCCTGCCCGCCTCAATCCCCGGCTCTGCTGCAGAACGCGCCTGCCCTGGAGCCAATCTTTTCCTCAAAGCCTAGTCTGTCTCTCTGTGAAATGTCATTTTCCACTGGCTTTCTGCATAACATTTTCTCATTTGAATGTTCCTCTGAGACTCCCTCCCGAAGAGGTTTAATACCAGAAGCTTTCTGCAGAGCACATGCAGCCCACAGTATTTCCCTACAGGGCTGTAACTGTCTTCATGGTCTTGTATTTACATCAACTGCATTATATCTGTACAGAGTGTGTATGGAAAGCTGTCATCCACCTTGCAAGGTTGAAAATTTCAAGTGCAAGTCAGTAAGAAACCATCTCCTTCTCATCCCACAAGTTTCAAAAAAAGGAGCTCCCACTGTCAGAACAATAGAACTTCCAGAAATTCCTTCTGAAGGTGCAACTGGATGCTTTCTGCACTGGGCTACTCAGACACAACTCTAAGGCTCCAAACTGGCTGCAAGTCTGGTGTTGGTATATCTATACCAAAGAACACCTCCCCTGCAGATGCTTACTGCACGTGACAGCTGTCCCTAGGGATAAAATCCCATGGACGTGCCTGGGTGGGCAAGGAGGTGTCAGGTCCAGTAAGAAGATGGAACAGAAGAACTGAGACAGAGCATAATGAAGAAAAAAAGTTCCCCTTACTGCAGATTGATTTATGCCTGGTTCCTGCTGACATGTGGTGGAAATGCAGAATCCCTTCAGCTTCCCACAGCAGACTTGAGTAGCACATATGGGGGACCAATGCCAGAACAGCCCTGAATTCAGAACAGCACAAGGCACAGTTGGCATTCCTTCCCCACTTTCCCTGTTAGAGAAGGAGCTGAATCTGGACTTCCTGTGGTGTCACTGGACAGCTCATGCTCATATCATTCAGGTGTGCCTATTGCAGGAAACAGCTAGGTTTCCATAACAGAAGTACACAGTAAGTATAAAGGCCTGTGTCTAAGACCATTAAATTCAATTGAATAGAGTGCTCTAATATGTGCTAATGGAAAATAGTGCTGGAAGGTTTATGACTAACAGTTCTAACAGCTGATCTTTACTGATGTCTTTTTTTGTTAGGATGTTGCCTCTTTCCAAAAACTAACTGCAGTTCTTCAATGGACGTGGCAACGTAAGTTTACGCCATTGCATTTGCATCTTTTTATCAAAATGGTATAATCAAAACAATAGCTTTTAAACTTTGCTGAGGTGTCAGAGTACTTCTGGCAGAACCTGTGTTAACCACAGAGAAGAAAGGATCTGGAAGAAAAACCTGACTTGGACAATGTATACAGATGGGACTCCTAGGTCTTTCACCAGCTGGAAGGAAGTCTTCCTAGCTTACATTTTTGAGACCTGAGTGTCTGCCTGCTTCCTGCTATTCTGAGCAGTCCGTTGTTCTCTAGTCTTGCTGCAGGCCCCATATTCAGATCTCTCTCTTCTCCCCATCATTCTGGAAGTTACTTCATCATGTTCTTATCCCGTTTAATTGCTGCCAGATAAGGTCCAGTCTTCTCTTCAGAACACCTCACCTGATCTGCACAGAAGTGGGCAGGACAGAGTTTTCCCATTTGTTCCTCAGTCCCAGCCATTTAACAAAATACCACTCCATAGATTGCAGAGCTGAAGAGAACTAATAAAAACCTGTTGTTAATCTGAGCATGTCAGGTTTTTCATAGGCATCCCCAGATTTCATCAGTTGTTTTTTCATCACCTGTTGTTTTTTCCTTGTCATATTCTATGATTATTTTTAGAATCCAAAGTGGTTGTCCTGCACTGTAGTTCTTTTAGGTAGGGATTTGTCACTTAATAGGTCTGTTCAACTTCCATTGAAGGAAAAAGGAGTCCTAGAATTCAGAATAAGACATTAAACACTTAGAATAAATATCAAGACAATAGTATTCATTCTTACACAGAGGGATGATCAGCTTCTATTATGAACAGAGATCCTGGAGTTAAATTTTACAAGTCCCTGTTGCTTTACTTAGTCATGCTTCCTCTGAAGTTGGAGAGCACAGGGTTCTGCTTCTGGCTCTTGTCAAAATTCTGGTCATCCATTCAGAAAATTAAGTGATTAAATTTAAGTGGATTCCCTCTACTGAGATGTTTCCCTGGGAAACTTCACAGAAAACTTTCTCCGAACTTTCCATACAATTCCTTTGTACCCCAAACACTTTCAGATCTAAAGCCCCTCTTTGTAATTAAAGCCAAAACTCTCAAGGTTTGAAGGTTTTAAAGTATTCCCTCGGGTCTGGTGATAGACATAGCTTTGTTTCAGTGGACTGAACCCAGCAAAAAAACTTAATGAGGTACTAGAGCTGGAAATCATGCCTATTTCTTCTGCTTGTTGCCAAAATATGTTGTTTAACAAATAGATTTAGGAAATGGACTTAACACCCACAGAGTATATCTTGGGGATGAGAGTGATGGGATACGGTAAGTCTTCTGCTAAAGAAACTGTCAACATGCAACAAAATAGGTTGTCTCATAATGATGAAGTGCTCACAGAATGCAAAGCTAAAACACCCATGTTTCCTGTTAATAATGAAAGATGCTCAGTGTTTTTTTTACTGTTTGATGTTAGTTTTTACAGTGATCTTAAAGAAAATTCCTGATGGGATTTGCAGCTTGCAAATGCTGTTCTCAGCTATGCTGTTAATATTTATAGAACATGCCAAGAGGGACCTTTGTGCCTGTGGATCCTCAATGAACAGACTGACAACGAATGTGTAGCCTCATATCCCTGAGTAAAATAAGACCTCTCAGGAATGCTGGCATGAGACAAGGAGAAATGCCGGAACACTAATTCTCTGGTGCAAAGCTTCTCATCCCAACACTTCTGCTAAGATGTGGCTGGGCACTGGATCCTGGAGCCTGGAGATGGTAAGGACACTTTCCACATAAAAAGTTCTCTTTATTCTATTGAAAGGTGGGTGCTGTGTCAAATTAAATGGAATATGATGAAGGCTTTCTCTGTTCGTGACTTAGCTTATCTAGTCTGGGTAATTGTTTGTGGTTTATCTGGATAAGACGTCCTTCAGGGATTTTAACTATCATTCCAGATGAGTAGTGCTAGAAAGGATGGAGCAGGAAAGAAGCTGGAGAGATTTATAGAGAATACCCAGTGATGAGCCCAACAAATGAAAGGATAACTAATCTGGTCATGTGAAGGGCACCTTGGGCCAGGTATTGGTTTGCCTATGGCAAAGACAAAACACATCCTAGGGTTAAGTGAGCTAACCTTTGTATCTGTTGCTGTTGAGAACCTCTTTGTACCTCAGGTTAGATGGGAATGATAGCCCTGAGATGGCTTTACTATCTTCTAATCCTGTTCCTTAGTTAAGAGACTAATTTCTGCAATGCTTGATACAGTTATTTGACCTCACAGCAGGGGAAAGGGAAGTGACTTCTATTTGAGAAGTTTCAACAGTAGACTTTAAAACCAGGAATCTCTTTACTCTCCTCTAATAACACCTAAGTAGCTGCCAACAGTGTAGAAGTAAAATAGTCTTACAAAGAAAAGGGAAGATAGAGGGCAAAATTAGCTAGAGACAGGGAGGACATGGAACTTAATTTTGAAGAGGAACAGCTCCTGATTATGCATCAAATTTCTATGGTTACTTAAACTCCTCCTATCTCCACAGCAAATGTCAGTGAAAGATATCTGGGCAGTGGGTCCTGGCCGAGAAGGTGACATTCAGAATGCCCTTTCCATCAGATGCCATAGCAGCCAAACAGCTCAAGTTACAGAGCAGGTGATTGGGGTGGACAGGCTCTGATGACAACGGAAGAGGAAGGAAAAGGCAAAAGAAGTTGGAGAATGGAATGAAAGGAGAAGAAATGAGCATAGCAATATAAACTAAAATTACCAGACACTTGATTAATTGGTTTGTTTGTCCACTGAAAGTTCACCTGTAGGAGAAGCAGAGAGAGAGGTTACGCTATGGAGTTTTGTTTAGATTTTTTACAACTAACATCTTGTTGCTGTAAGTGGATGTTAAGATTATATCCAAAAAAAGACCTGCTTTCTTTATAAAAAATGAAAGGCTTTTGAACATAAAAACCATTAAACACAGCATTCATGACAGCAGAAATAGTATGCAGTATCATTATCACGAGATGTTTTCTACTGGTTATTCCCATATTCATTAATTACATCGAAAAAAAAAAGAGGGTTCTCAAAACTTGTTTTCAGTTTGGAGACTTATCCATAGCAAAATACTTCTCACAGATGAAAGATTGTATTGGTGTTCATGTAAAATTAGCCTAATTGAATACTAACCTAATCAGCTAAAGTTGCAATGAACACTTCACTTGTTGAGTGCTTTGCCAGGCAGCACAGGTGTATATCAGCTCCCTTCCAAATCAGTGTCTTCAGATACATGGCAAGCCCCTCCAGTTGACCAGTATAATTTATGAGCAGGATGCCTTGTAGGGCCTCAGAGCAGAGCCATCCCATACCTTGCACTGATCTCTGCCTCATATATTTGCTAAGCCTTCATTTTGTCTCTAGTACCCCAATTCCAAACCCTCCTTGTGTACTGGGTTGTATTTCTCCAAGAAGTACTGTGCTGACCTCAGGAAACTACTGGCATGAAGTAGTTGTACTAGTCCCTGCTCTGCTTGAGGTGTAAAAGCACTGTCGTGAAACCTTAATAGTAAGACTTAGGTGCTAGTTGATTTCCTCCTCTCAGGCTCCTGACAGGAGCTTACAGTGTGAACTGTTAAATGTGGCTTTACTGACAGCGTCTGAAGGGGAATATTTTCAATCATTTGCTCCTGCTATAACCGGAATGCTGATATTTGCCACTCAGGAGGATATCCTGCAGTCCATATATGACACAAGCTCTATATAAGCCCATCAGCTGCATCTATTTTAAGCTTTCTCTGAAGATCTTTTCTTTATGGCCATTACAGGACAATGTTTTTCTCAGGACCTTTGCACTAGTACTGATCAGATGACAGACAGCTGGACTTTAAAAATAGTGCATCATTGCAAAGCAACCCTTGACTCCACACATAGGCAGATAATCACAATTCAAGAAAAGAAAATCCTTAGTTTCTTTCTGGTCTTCTACCTTTGCCCTCTAATAATGTAATAAATTGGATTCATTAATTAACCACCACTGTAATTCAAGCACAGGAGAATATCCACAAATAACAGAATTGTCAAATGGTTGGGTTTGAAGGGACCTTTTAAAGATCACCTAGTCCTACACCGTAGGTAGGAAAAGAATAATCTATCTAAAGAGGCTTTAGGAACAGCACACCTTGACTGAGATGCTAGTTCAAATTGAAAATTAGAGCATGTTAAGGATCCCAAGAATTAAAAAAAAAAAAATATAAGAGTAATGTGAGTTTAAGTTACTACCAAATATGATAATTTTCAAGTAAGGGCAGATTACATTTTTAAGGTATTGTTCTTATTTAGGTAAATGCTGTTATGATTCTATTTTGTTCAAAATATATTTTTCAAAGTAAAGCTAGTGTTTTTCTCATATAATCACATAATTATCAATTATGTCACATAAGTGTCAATCCAACACACTGAAATATGAATTGTTTCCTATTGTAGAAACTTTCTCAGTTTCCAACAATAACACCCAAACAGCAATACATATGAAAAAAAAATGCTAGGAACATGTCAAAAATATCAAAAATGTCCCTTTTTTTTATAGCTGTCACACAATGCCACTTGTGATATGTTATAATTTTCACTTTCCTTTCCCCTTACAGTTTGGCAGCCATAAAAAGATACATTTCTCTGCCTCATCTCCAAAAGTGCTTTTTTCCTCTTCATTAGATTTCCTTCTTAATTTGAGAAAAAACTTCTCCAGTTTGCCAAGCTACTTTTAATTCTGAACCCATTTTGTTCTACCAGAGTGCTAGATGCCCCTCTCACACAAGTTCACAAGCCCTTAACAAAGTCCTGCACTGTAATGGACCATTTTACAAAAATCAAACAGGTAAACAAGATCATTAATGTATGGTGAAAAATGGCAGCTCATGTCATAATATTGTGTGTTTCCAAAATCTGGAACGTGAATGTCCCTGCTTTAAAAAACCAGGAGAAATGCCAGGACAGAATGGCCAAGTGCTCTTTACTGGCCATTGTGGATTTTATCCTAGAGACTTCAGTCCTAGAGGCAAATGTCCCTGCCAGGCTCATGCTAGACAGTCTGTTTCCAATGTCAGTGGCTGTAACGTAAGGAAATGTAACATTCTGGGCCAGAGACATAAAAACTCCTCCTTGGAGGAAGGAATCCACACAGCCAAAACCACGAAGCACAGCTCACCTAGATGAGATGGGCACCTCTGCCGTGCTCCCACCTCAAACTGGCATTCGGCTCTTGGAACCCCCACCCCTGCCCCTGGAACCCATTGAGCCTAGGTGTCAGTCCTCAGCAGCTGATTCTGCCCCACTGATGTTCTCCTATTGTGCCACTTGCTAGAGGAGAGACAGCCGGTGGTTCCAGTGTCTGTTAGTGACTGGCCCTACTCTCACAGCATCTCTGTCTCCCAGGAGCTGGTCCTGCTCACAGGTCCTCAGAGGGCAAGGGGGAACCTCATACGCAATTCTTCTCAACAAACCCCTCACTGGGCTTCCTCTGCAAGATGAAGCGAGGGGCCAGGAGGGCGATGAGAGACAGGATTTCTTTTCCCACTGTGGCCCTGTTTTCTGCTTTTGTGTCTGTGAACAGTGAAGGTCCAGGCACGGCTTGGTTGAGTTCACAGTCACTGACTTCTACAGGGACAATTACTTGATGATGTGTATTTGTGATCCTGGAGTCAGCTTAAAGGTAGACCGTGGGAAACACTTGCTTACACTTCAGGCTGCAAAGGGCTTCTCTGTTTGCTCTTTGTGGCCTAAGAGTCTAAGAGATCCTCACCTGTGGAGGCAAGATCCTCATGGCCCATCCTAAGATGAGTGGGGCAGTCCAGAGCCCTGAGCCTCTCCTGGTACCTGCCACTCTGACAGGTCCAGCCAGAGCACATCTGTCAAAAGAGGTGCACCAGTCGCTGCCCTCAGGCTGTGCAATCAGGCGTGTGTGTTGGAGTTGGCAGGTCTATTGGTGCTTTGTGTTGGCCTTTTGACAGTCACACACACTTCAGAGCACCTACATGGAGGGCTTTCTCAGCAGAGGGCCCAATGCAAACGAGGCCCTGCAACAGTGACCGGTGGCGCTGCTACTGTCAGACTCAGGGTCCACTGTATCAGCATTAATGATCCACAAATTTCTAGGCCTTTTTTGGCCCATTCCACCTGCCTTTGTCCTGTTCCAGTGAACACAGAATATAGATAGCACTAGATAACGCTTGACCTATCTAGTTAGGATTTCACCCCATTTGGCTGGGTTTTGGCAATAACAGGTGGGTCAGCAAGTGTTCACCAGCTTTAAATGACATGGCCATTTTAAGCGAGTCCTAGCTGCAGTTTTATAGCAGGGAAGGCACCCAGTGGAAGGTCCACCTCTGAGGCTCCATGCTGCCACCCGCTGGCAATTCGTGCCCTCAGCACAAATTCTGCTCTGAGCACAAATAGATGAGGTCAGGCGTTACCTGAGTTCCCTGTGACTTGGAGGGGGCGCGGAGGCTGCTGGAGTCCAGTGCTGAGAGGAAAGCTGATGGGGCCTGTGTCCTCCGGTGCAACAGGCCAGGTGGCAATGGGACAGGCATAGCCACCCTCCCAACTGATGTCTCTGAGCCTTGACTTCCTCTAACTGATTTCCTGTGGCAACTGTACAGTACCGGGATGCCTGCTTTCCTGAGCTCTCCAACGAAGAGCTAGTGAAGGCAGGCTGCAGGCAGAGTTGGGCCTCCATAACCAGGCATGTTATATCCACTGACTTGGCCAGAGGTTCTTCTGCAGTCCCCATACTGCAATGGGATTCCTTGAAGGATCTCGTTGTGCAGCCCTGCTTACTTTACCTCAGTGAGTGCTGCAAAAGCACAGTCTGAGCAAGGGGAAGCGGCTTTCCTGGAAGCTTCTGAAGCTTGGAGTAAGCCCTGCCTCTGGCTTTTACCACAGAGGGAACGGCAGTTGTAAAAATTGTGCACTTTCAGGGCTACATACCGTCTTTTAATTTGTTGATGTCCAAGAGGAAGGGAATGCCCCCACCCACCCCAAACAGACCACTGCAGTACTTGTGCAGCTGCCATGTTCCCGATGGGACAGCACGTCCCAGGAGAGCAGAGTGAGCACCCAGGCACTGGTTTCACTCACTGTCATTCCGCTGGCTTCAGAGGGGCCACTCTTGATTTATACTCTTACAAGTGAGAGCACACGCGGTTTCTGATTTTTCACATTTCAGCTGACAAAGGAGCTGTGCCGGAGCAGGCCTTTCTGGGATAAGAATAGCATCTGCCATCTTAGGACACAGCACAGTTGTCCAGCTCCTACACGGCAACGCATTGCAGTGGGATATAGAAGGCAAGCTACCCGCTGAGGAATGTCTTCAAGCGCTATTAGTGGAAGCGTATCATCTACACAAGCAGGCATGGCTCCGCGCAGGAGTCTTGCAAGAGGTGGCTATTTTTAGCTTTTGACACTGCTGATGAGGGGAGACAAATGACAAAGTGATCCTCCTGGCACAGGCAACCTCCAGAGCTCTCTGAGCAAGCCCCTTCTGGGAATGACTCTTGTCAAGGCTGCAGGGCCTGAGAGTGCAGGAGATGGGGGCCAGGAGGGAGCTGTGAATTTGCTGGGGACACGAGGCTGAGCCTCGGTCCCATCAGCACTGCCCAGCTGCCCTTATGGCAAGCTCTCCCTGAGGGCGTGCACCTGTCCCTGAACTTAGGACATTCTGCTGCCTGCTTTATTTTCAACCACATCCCTGAGCGCTAGGGAAGGAGAATAGGGGGCATGGAACTTTGTGTAAGTGAAGGTTACAGTAGCTCAGAAGAGAACAGAGAAGTTCATACTCATGATCTGAGAGTTGCTTCATCTCCAGTGAATCGCCCACCCTTTTCGTATCAGTACCTCTTGTAACATTTTCTTTTTACAAGTCATCAGAGAAACTATTTCCAGATGCCACACTTACCAGTGTGTCCAGGAGTCATCAGCCCGGCTCACTCTTCTTCATGGCTGCTGCCTTCTCTCTCCCTATGGCTGAGCTTTTGCTGGCTACTTGCTTTGTTCTGATGTCATGACACATCCTTGAGCTCCACGGTGGAGCCAATGCAAGGCAACAGGAGAGTGCAGGGTCTGAAAAAGTGGGATTTCAAAGAGTTTCTCGGAATTTTATGTCTTGTACAGAGTAGCCCTGCCGTTACAACTAACAGAGACGCTCATGCAATGTTGTGTGTCATCTAGACTCTACCACCATCCCTACCTGAAAGCTTTTGGAGAAGCCTTGAGTGTGTGTGTGGACAGGGATTCTAGAGCCACCAACAAGAGGAGCACTGAGCTCATAGATGCGTTTGGACAGTCCAGCCTCACCACAGAGACCCCATCCATGATGGCAGAGCCAGGCAACTCTGTCAGGCAAAGAGCAAGACTGCAGAGGATAAGGAGGCATGAAAAAAAGATTGGAGTCTGTCTAGAAGCCATGGGGAAAAGTTATGCAGTGTCCTGAGAAGGAAAACTAGTCTGGCATCTCTGCAAAGTGTTGGGTAGCTTTCTAAGGTCCTTGTGATTTGAAAACCTAAAGAACCATCTCCCCTGCTCTCTCAGACAGTAGTGACAGCAGTGACAGAGGTTCTGCTCACCAGTCCTCCCTAGTGACACTGGAAGCGAGCTGGACTTCCTTGCAAGAGGTGGTGTGTGTTTGTGAGGCTGGCACCTGGGAGCCAGGTAGGGTAGATATTCTTCCATTCAGTGGATAGTGCTGTCACCAAAGACATACAGCCACAGAGCTGTTGGTTGAAACTTCCCGTGTTGTGCAGTGACCTGCTTGGAGGCAGAGCCCCCTCTTGGACTTCTAAAAGCTTGGACCAAGAGACCAGTCCCAGTCCTTATCACATTCCCATCACCCTTAAGGGAGGCTCCAGTGCAAGGCTCTCCATTGTAACATTGTAAGCCAATCAGGGCTGAAAGCATTCAGGGGCTAACTGCTTGGCACAAATCGTTTTCTGCACATATCCCTTCGTTTTCTTTCATCCCTTCAGCCCACAGACACCAGCGACTCACTCCCATTCCTTTGCTACCCCTTCTAGGCTTAGTGATTGCATGGAGGAATTCCACCTCTGCTTTTGAGCAGCAGCCCTTGTACAGTAGACAGAGGTGAAAACACATGGACCCTCGTGAGCCATCAACACATACACTGTCCTCTGCTCCTGCATCGGCTTCTTGCTTCCCTTTAGTGCCAGCTGCACCTCACTCCTCAGTTGCTGCTGCTATGTCTTTCTCATCCACTCTGCATTCAGTCCCCACACCAAGGGCTCTCCTGCGGTCGGGAGTCAGTCAAAGTAATGGGCTGTGAACACTTCAGACAGGGGCAGTGCGGCAACAACGTGGGTGCAATTGTGCAAATTTCTACTCCTTAAAGGATCACCAAATTAACTTAGTAGTCCACAGTTACCACTGAAACCCTGTCTTTGATTCACAGTAAAACGCACAGCCCTGCAGAGCTTTCTGACAGAATCCTCCAGGGTTTGTGTGGTCCGTTCCTGAAAAGAAGGGACAGAATTTGCTGGAAGCACAGAGCTGTCAGTTATGTGAAAGCATTGGTTTAGGCAGACATCTGTGTGCATGCCTTTAAAATAAACGTTTACCATCACACTCTCCATGTGCCTTTTTACCCAAGGCCTAACGTTTCAGAATGCTAACCAGCTGGGGGGGAGACGGCTGATAGAGCACATGAGACTGTACGTGCGGCTGTACATGCCCAGCGTTCCTCTCTCTGTTCAGATCAGGGTCTGAATGGAAGAAAAATTATTTGCCAATTTCCCCCTTCCCCTTCTGACTCCCATCGACCAAAATATTGCCAGCTTAGCATGTATTTAGGCTGAAGGGGAGCTTCATGTATCTGAGGAAGTAATGGAGGAATACAGCCATCAGCTTTCTTCCTTTCCCTTGCCTGTGGACTTGCCATGCACGGCCTGACCTTTGAGCTCCCCCCCCGTGACTATGCTGAGGAGGAGCATTCTTGCCACACAGTGTAAGGGAAAAAACTCGGCCCGCGCACCACGCCCACCCAAATGAGGCAGGCTTCCTTCCAACACTCGGTTGGCCCCAGGGCAGGGCTCAGCATTTTGGCCACACTGCAGAGAAACTATGAGCAGGTGGTGACACGACAGCAGCTGAGCGAATCTAGAGTAAGAGAAATTGCACAATTTAGAGGCACCGTGGAAGAGTCATAACAGTCGTGATAATTTTCAGTGTCTGCTGAAAATTGTCTCCGCTGAGGAAATGTCTGTCCAATCATAGTGTTGATGCACTGTGACATCTGATAGTCTTACTCAGAGTCTGGTGGTTAGGATTTGTGATTGCCAAGATCAGAAACAAAAGCAGGCAAAGCAAAGAGGAAAGGGATACTGCTCCCTCTTGCAACTCCATGTGGGGTGTAACGCTGTGCTGAAATAGGACAGTAGGAGAAGCATCAAGAATATGTGAGGGCGAGAGCAGTGCTAGAAGCTAAGAAGATTGAAAGAAGCGTCCGTAGGTGATTCACCAAAATCCTAAGCTTATTCAGGAATAAAAAACAAAGAAGCCACTGTTCATAGTGTGTGCGCAAATTAAGTCTACGGTCTTTATTCTCTACACATTGACATGGTTACAAATACATGTACAGAGAAGAAAGCAACAGAGGGTTCACATTTTGTGCATCCCTCAGGCCATTTTGTTTCCTCGTGACAACTTCATTCTTCCTCTTCTATCCTCCTATGAAACTCCCGGCTCTTTGCTCGTAGTTTGTTGACCTGCGACTCTGCAATGTCGGCCCGCTTTTCCTCAGCTTCCTCCAGCTCATGCTGGATCTTGCGGAATTTGGAGAGGTTGACATTGGACAGCTCCTCCTGTGTGGGGAGAGGGAGTTGGTGGTGAGGGCGCCAACAGGCTCCTAGGGGTTGCACTGTGATTTGGGCCTGTTCCTCTTTCCTTTCCACATAATTACCAAACTTATCTGGATTGCCTTGTCCGGTGTCTCTTTCATAATCCAAAATGCTTATTTAAAACTCCTATTTTGAAATTTTTGACCCAGGAAAATTTTTTTAAAAAAACATAACTTGTCATGTAGTAATTATTTAGTAGAATTCCTTTCTTAGAAATAACATCTGTTCTATGATGGTGCCCTCCAGAAAATACTGCATACTTTGGCCTTTTGGCATTTGCCTTCCTTTGATCTCATTCTTTTAGTACTTAAAGACAGTAGACAAATATAAAACATGTCAGACCAATTTTGTTCAGTCCTTCTATTATGTGACCTGTAGACCTTCCCAGGTTTGACCCATATGGCTTTTCCTGCAATTAATTCCTCTTTACCATCACTCCAAGCAGTAATACTTTTAACAGCCTCCTCAGATCTGCATCTCTTGTAGGATTTCACCTTCTCTGCAGCTTGTCCACCAGATCCTGGAGCCTGAGGATCGATGTTCTTCCGGTCCTTCCTCAGACTAGAAGTGGTTGGGGTAAGCAGGAAAGAGAGAGAGCAGTTGGTTTCTGCCACACACAGGGCAGGAAAAGGCTCCTCTTGGAGGTTTCACGGACAAAACAAAAAAAAAAAAAACAAAAATGTTGGCTTTCTGTGTGAGAAGGGTGGCGTCAGCACATAAGACGCCCTCCTGCCTTACCTGGTAGGTCAGCTCTCCTTCACCTCTCTCGTTACTTGCGCACACCCCTTCACGGCTTCAGCACTGCGCTTCTGCTCAGCATTTCTACCTCCCCTTCCAGCTCCCGCACCTGCAATGAGAAGCCCATGTTTGGGAGCTTCTCCAGGTGGGGCAGAACAAAACAGAAACCGAGTGACATGCTAACAAAACGACTGTAAACACTAACACAACAACACATACCACCTTCACCTCACGTTGTGCACCAAATACCATCCCTTACGCACCCTGGCCTCCAGCGTTCTGGATTTGCTTCTTGCCTCCCTTCAGTGGCCAGCTGCTCAGCCTCATCCAGACGGTGCTGCTGCAGGTCTTTCACTGTCTGGTCCAGGTTACTTCTTCATCCTTGTTCCAGACTGGGCACTGTGGTGTCCTGTTCCTTCTTCAGCTCTTCTGCCATCATGGCCGTCCTGGATGAGCAAAGCAAGGCAAAGCCAGGTTTAGGGACAGAAGACATTTTGGGGGAGCGATATAATCCACCATCACCCCCACCTCCGTGACAGAGTGCCATCAAACTCAACATCCCCCGTTGGATGGCCTTCAGCTCTTGCCTTCTCTTCAGCATTGCGGGCTTCCTGGATGGTATCTCTCCATTTCACTCTGAATTTGGGGCAATGTCTGTTCCAGCTTCTTCTGGTGTTGATCTTGGCTGTTTCTGAATCAAGAAGGAAAATGTTTTCTGTCTTCTGTGCAACAGAAGATTAGTAAGACTATACTATTTAAATTTTAAGTATTCTTCTGTGAGGCCCTGAAAGTACCACAAGCTACAGCCGTGAGCGAACTCCTTTCTACGGCAGATCTTCAACCTTTTTGTAAATTCAGCGATTTGGAAGATATAATGTATTAAAGAATTGTTTACCCAAATGTCAGTGGTGGGCCTTAGATGGATCAATAATGATTTTGATGGGCAGTCTGTAAGACTCCAGTGACCCTGTTTCCATTGACTGTGTACAGGCAGTAATAGAGGACATTCGAGACCATTGTCCTAGCGAACCCTCTACACTAAAGCAGCCTTAGTAACAGTCATCTGTTTACACAGTTTTAAGTGTTACACAACCTATTATGTTTGGGCACCAAGCCTCTTACCTGGGTATGGAGGAGCTGCACGACGCTCGGCTTGCATCCAGAAATCTCCTGCTCAGCCACTTTCCTTGACCGCTCCGTCTGCTCCAGGGCTGCCCGCAAGCTCCTCAATCTCAGCCTGCAAGAGGGTTTGCTCTGCGCTCCACCATGGCCACGCTGTCCTTTCAGGTCTTCCTGACTGTCCTGAGTGGGGGCATCATCCAAATGTATCTGGGTATCCTGTAAAAGAGGCAAGAGAAATGACAAGGCAGCACAGCACACTAGGGTGCCAAAAATGTTAGAGAAGCCTTTCTTGTATGTGTAGCTTTGCTGAACGGACCTTGAGCACTGCCTGTGTGTTTCTCAGGTTCTTTTGTGCCTCTGCAGCCACACGGTTGGCATGGCTCAGCTGGATCTCCATTTCATTCAGGTCTCCCTCCATCTTCTTCTTCAGCCGCAGGGCTTCATTCCTGCTCCTGATCTCAGCATCCAGACTGCTCTGCAAGGACTCCACAATTCTGAGGTGATTTCTCTTCAGCTGGTCAATTTCCTCATCTTTCTCTGCTATCTTCCTGTCAATCTCAGACTTGACCTGGTTGAGCTCCAGTTGGAGGCGCAGGATTTTCCCCTCTTCATGTTCTAGGGAGGCCTGGACAAATGGTCACAAACACATATAACATGGGTAGAGCTACTTCTTGTTTTCTTGATAATTACAGAATTTTTCAGAGAACCTGGCGTGGATGTGCTTCACAGCTAGAGCAGTAGGGGGACCGTGCATTTCTTAGCCATATTTCCCCACTGCTAGCGTTTCTAGTGTGGACAGCAGTGATTATGGGCACATACCTCAGCTTCCTCCAAGGCAGCCTGGATTTCAGATTTCTCCTGCTCAATCTGCTTCTTGACTTTCTCCAGCTCGTGGATTGCCTTTCCTCCCTCTGCAATCTGCTCCGTGAGGTCAGAAATCTCCTCTGTAGGGAAGGGTGAAACAAGGAATGGTCAGACATAGGGCATAAAGGGAAGGGCCCTCACACACCAGGGTGACAGGTCTCTTCTCATCACTGCAGGCACACACCCGTGTGGAGTGGTGGGTGGACAAGCTTGGGGGAAAGCCTGGCCAGCAGCAGAGGGCTAGGGACTTACGCTGCAAGTTCTTGTTCTCACGCTTCAGCGTTTCCAGGTGGTCCAGGGACTCCTCATAGGCATTCTTCATCTTAAACAGTTCCGTGCTGAGAGAGCGAGACTCCTTCTGGGAAGCTTCCAGCTCAGCCTGTGTTTCCTCATACTTCTGCTTCCACTCTGCCAGGATCTGGGCAGATCAACAGGGTGTGAGTATGGATGTGGCAGTTGTGAAGGGATGCTCTGCCCAGGAAGCACAGGGCCAGGGGCCAGAATACCTTGTCAAAGTTCTTCTGCTTCTTGTCCAGAGCTGCGCAGGCAGCATTTGATCGCTCTACGTCAATCATCAGGTCTTCCACCTCGTTCTGCAGCCTCTGCTTTGTCTTTTCCAGGGAAGCACATTTGGCATTGACAGCTTCAACGTGTTCCTCTGCATCCTGCAGGCGCTGTGCCAGCTTCTTCCTGGGAGGTGGTAAAAAGCTCATAGTTAGTGATCAAAGAGGAATGAGTATGCTCTTTACAATTGCACGCTTAGTCATTTTGCAGTCTGTAGACTCCAATCCATAAGGTCTATAGGATAAAGTTTACCACATCTGTCATCCTTCCCCAAAGCAACCCCGTGACTTATTTCTTTGAATATCTTGGTCTTCGCTTCCAAGGTCCCTTCTGAATTTTCATTGCCCCTCCTGCTTCTTTGCATCCCGTCACCACATACTTGGCCTCCTCCAGCTCTTCGGTGCGCTGAATAGCATCCGTCTCATATTTGGTTCTCCACTGGGCCACTTCGCTGTTGGCTTTGGACAGGGCACGCTGCAGCTCACCCTTGGCTTCCTGCTCCTCCTCATATTGTTCCCGGAGCAAGTCACAGTCGTGGCGAGCAGATTGCAAGCCATGGGCCAGGGCATTCTTAGCCTGTGAAGACAATTGGATTGAGAAAGTGTAATAATAAAGGGAAAATCATTGAAAACAATTTGAATCCAAAAGTCAAAGTCATCCCAACGAGAAAAGATACTTGTAATATATAGATTCAAAAGGATATTAAGGGTTCATTTATCACAATTTCAAATATTACCTCACTAGATATGATGAGTAAATTCCAAATGACAAATATAATGCTGGGAATTATTGAATTCTTTAAAATCTGTTATAAATATCATACTGCATTTGAGAAAAAACAGGATAAGAAACTCAGTTTTTATAGCTGTATCTCAACCTTGCTTATACATCATTGTTAATCCCAGTGAAGACCTAATGATGTTCCTTCCTTTCTCAGTATCCAGGCTGGACATTATGCCTTCCTTTCCTTTCTTCCCGTACTAGACAGGAAGGTGTCAAGATTGTCCAGCTAGTTTGGAATCTGGAAAATTAACATGATAGCCTGTTTCTTTGTAAGATCAAGAAATATCTAAAACAAACAAACAAACAAACAAACAAACAAAAAACCACCATGATCTGGACCAAAATCTACACTACTACAGCAAGTATCTACCTTTATTTCTTCCTCTAGATGTCTCTTTAGTTCTTCAATCTGTTGAGTAAATGCCTGCTTGCCTCTTGATAGCTGAGATATCAAAGCATCTTTTTCTTCCACCTGGCGCGAATATTCCCCTGAGAAAGTTTACAGATAGACTATAATTTAAAAAGCAACACTAAAACAAGGTGTCTTAATATCACTGCATATCAGCTTAGAGAGGATAGGCCAATCTGAATAAAACATGTCTTTTTCCTTGCGGCATTGGTTTCAGTTTTTTTGTTTTTTTCACATTCCATAGGAGTGTGGGGGTACTTCACCTGCTTCTGTCTGAAGACGAGCTCTTTGAGTGTTGAGGTCATTGATCATGCGCTGATGCTCCTCCTCCTTTGTCTTGATCTCACTCAGCTGGTCTTCCAGTGTGCGGCACATCTTCTCCAGGTTTGCCTAGGTGCAAAAAACATGTAAACGAAAGAGAACTACATCTGGCATCACTACATTCTGGCATACAGTTCTTACAAAGAATAGCAACACTACTGGGTATGATAGCAAAATGTAATCTGAGAAGTAAAAAATCATGCATCAGGTCATGTATCATAGATCAGTAAGACTACAGAAATTCTGTACCTTAGCTTTGGAGACAGACTCCATGTTACTGGCCAAGTCATCTATCTCCATCTTCAGCTCACTCTTCTCCTTCTCCAGCTTCTGCTTGACTCGTTGCAGGTTGTCGATCTGCTCCCCAAGCTCAGCTGTGCTGTCTGTGTGCTTCTTCCGCAGGGCGGCAGCTGTGGCTTCGTGCTGCAGCGTGGCCTCTTCGAGGTCACGGCGCATCTTCTGAAATTCTGCCTCACGCTTCTTGTTCATATCAATCTGAGCTGCCGTAGCCCCTCCTGCTTCTTCCAGGCGCTCGCTGATCTCCTCCAGCTCCCTGGAGAGGTCAGCACGGTGCTTCTCTGCTTTCGCCCGAGAGGTTCGCTCTGCCTCAATTTCCTCCTCCAGTTCCTCGATACGGGCCTGGGGAAAATGCAAGACCCTTCACACCCATGCCCTCCTTGTACTGATGTCTTTCTGAAGGGTGGAGGGCAAGGACCAGAGACTTGCCTGCAGCTCCTTGATCTTCTTCTGCAATTGCATGCCCAGGGCTTGCTCATCTTCAATTTTGCTCTGGATCTGGCTGATTTCAAAGTCTTTCCTTTGCACAAAGCATACAGAATCACAGTGTTAACACCTGAATAAAACTACCTAATAAATGCACCTGACCCACACTCAGGTGTCTCACAACCACACTTACTTTTTCAGTTTCTCATCCAGCTGCTGCTTATCATTTTCCAAATCCATTATGGTATCATGGGCCAGCTTCAGGTCTCCCTCAAGTTTCCTCTTAGCCCTTTCAAGGTCCATGCGCAGTTTCTTCTCTTGCTCCAGGGACCCTTCCAGCTAAACACAACAACACCATTAATGCCAGGCAGGTTGAACTGCATACCTGTCCTGTCTTGCTGGAGGCACGTGTGCTTACATCATCCACTTGCTGCTCCAGCTTGGTTTTAGCTTTGGTCAATGTATTGACTTTGTCCTCTTCGGCCTGCAGGTCATCCAGTGTCTGCTGGTGGGCCTCTTGGAGGGCTTTCTTCTCTTTTGTCAGCTTCACAATGGTCTCATCCAGAGCTGCCATCTCCTCTGTGAGGTTTTTCACCTTTGACAAGAAGGAAGCAAGTGTAGATAAAAATGTGGTTTAAAACTTTATGCTGTATTACAGACTAGAATTCTTTCTCGAGTGCAAGTGATGTCTTCTGAGTCTTACCTTGTTTTCGGTGGCATGTTTTTCCTTCTCAACCTTGGCCAATGTTAACTCCAGGTCATCAATGTCTTTCTTCAGCTCTGAACATTCATCCTCCAGTTTTCTCTTCTTGGCTGTCAGCTCAGCATTAATTTCCTCCTCATCCTCGGCCCTTTCAGTCACCTCCTTAACTTTGGCTTCCAGCTGGATTTTGGTTTTGATGAGCTGGTCACACCTTTCCTCAGCATCAGCCAAGCTGTCTGCTTCCTGATGGGAAGAGACAGATTTTCTTGGTTTATATTACGAAGTTTTCAAAGTATGAGTTAAAATGCAGACTGAAATTTTCCTTCAGTCAAGCAACTCATTAACCTTGAGAGGAATTTTTTTCTGGGAAGGGCTATACGGCTTCTCTCTGGAAACAATATGGCTTCCCAACTTTGTTTTTCCTCTCCTAAATATGTCTTGAATGTGATAGGTGTGTGAAATTTACTGTCACTTACCAAGAGCAGAAAAGGGTTACAGGAATTTTTCTTCAGAAGTGCAGTATTCAATACCTTCCCTTTTGTAATTGAATCCTGCTGAACACCTTATTATATGGGGAGTAATGGCTTTGATAGTCTCAGGAACAGTTTAATGGAAGAAGATGATTCTTTCTCTAAATTTAATATTTTAGATAATAAAGACCGCTCCTTTTGTAAGTGGTGTCTTACCATTGCACATCATCTACCTATGTCTCAACTTCCCTCAGTATATCTGGTTTCACATATGCTAATACCAGGTAATCATTATATCTTCTTACTCTGGTTGGCTTTTTGATATAATGAATTTGCTTTTTCCTAAATAAGTTTGATAGGAAAATATAAGAAAATACAATGGGATATTTATTTTTCTTCACTTACTGGATAAAAGAGGTAACAAAGGTTTCCCGTTTTCTATGGAATGTTCAAGTAACTGGATAATTAAGTACTGTTTACTGTTTTTAGTTTCTAGTTTGTGTGATCTAATGAGTAATTTAAGATGATGTTTAAAGTGATACTTGAATACCAAATACTTTTGTGATTATTTTTAAGTAACATTCTATTTTGTGAAGTGCTGTGTGTCTACAGGGTGCTGTTCAAAGTAAGTTACCATACAGCCCATACCAGAAAATCCAAGTTAGAGTTGAAAACACTACAATGTTCAAAAAAAAATTTTTTTTGTTATAAATTTAATTTATGAAATTGATTCATAATAGTTAAGTCTAAAGCATAAAGAGCTCTTTTGTGTAATTAATAGTGGAGGGAAGAAGAAACACCCCTGGATGGTGTGACTATTTCTCAGAAACAGGAACTGTGTTTTTGTATCTTCTCATCCTAGAAGATAATTTGAAGATGTTTCCCAGTTTCTGAGTAAATGATTAACCTTTAGTTGTTAAGCAAATGGTGGATGTATTTTCCTGCAACTGAATTTACACTAGTTTCAACTCTGGCTTGCATTTACCCTCCAGAATGAATTCTTTTGCACCTTGGTGCTATGCAGATAGCTTTGCCCCTGCAGAACTCATAGAATCATAGAATATTTGGGGTTGAAAAGGACTTTAAATATCATCCAGTTCCAACCCCCTGCCATGGGAAGGGACACCTTCCACTAGATCAGGTTGCTCAAAGCCAACCTGGCCTTGAACACTTCCAGGGGAAATCACCTGCTCAGAGGGAGTTCAGGGTTAAGGCATAACTCTGCTCTGAGTATTTCATGTTCCCTAGCTGTAGATGTCTTATTCCTCTGAAAGCAAAAGCACTGACTCCAACTTGATGTTCCCTCTCTTTGCACTGACTTTTGGCAGTGCTTACTATGTAACTTGCAGACAACTGATTCTTCAACTTTGCATTTCTGACTTTTACTCTTCTATAATCTGACCTTTTGCTTGGTAAAGAACAATCTGAATGTACAGAATCATTTTCTCAGTGGTAAATGAATGCTGATAAACTCACAGCCTGCACTTGGAGCTGCAGATCATTTTTCTCCTGCACCAGCTTCACCATTTTCTCCTCCAGCTCCTTTCTCTTTGCCTCAGACTTTGCAAGCTCTTCCTTGGTTTTCTCAAACTCTTGTTTCATGTTGGCCATCTCCTTCTCAGATTCTGCACTCTTCAGCAAGGGCTTGATTTTGAAGAACAGCTTCATCCAGGGCCAGTGCTTGACATTCATGAATGCACGAACGTTGTACTGGATACAGAAGATGGACTCCCTGAAGCATAATTAAAATGTACATAGATTATTTTGAATGTGATGAATGATGACAATTTCCCCCACAGGAAAGTGACTCTAACTGAAGATGAACAATGTCTACCTCCTCTCCACCATTCTCTGGTACTCCACTCTCATCAGGAAGCCCCTGCACCTGGCCTGTGTGCGAGTGATGAGCTGTGCCAGCTTCTCATCCCTCATCTCCTCCAGGAGCCCCAGCAGCCCAGCTTTGAAGAACACCTTGAGAAAGGGAATGTTGCAACACATCACTGCCAGGTAGCACAAAGCACAGGCACATAGCGATTGAGTCAGGAAGAGTTTGTACCTTGGTGTGACCAAATTTGTACTGGGTGTGATCCACATCAATAGATGCAAGGAGTTTCTCAGAAGCCTTCTTGCTATCAATGAACTGTCCCTCTGGGATGGCACTGGCATTAAGCACCTTGTATCTGCATTAAAAACAGATAAGGACGTATTCAACAAGCAAACTACTGTTTTTATTGAATGCCTTGATATTTTTATGGAAGAAATGATAGTTTCATAGAAACTATTTTAATGCTAATGAACTGTCACTCCTTCATTTGGATGATACAGCATGTATGCATATGTACTACTAAAGCTGATGTTTATGGAAACACATCTATTCCATTAGTCTCCTTGTTGAAAAGAACTGCATAGCGTAAGTTTTAATTGGTTGGATGTACAAGGTGCTCAACACAGATAAAATTAGTAGGAAAAATGAGCCTTCTTACCTCTGTTTAAAGTCTGCATACAGGACTCTGCTGGGGAAACCTTTCCTGCAAATTCTGATCCCTTCCAGCACACCGTTACACCGCAGCTGGTGCAGTACTAGTTCATGCTCCATGGCACCTAAAAATTCATTGCACAAGTGAATACCATTTTTCAGCACAGAGAAGAATAGCTATTTCAGAGGAAAATCTCTTTTTACTTGAGCTTCTTACCAGGTGTTTTCGTTTCATTTGGGATGATGCAGCGGACAAAATGGGGGTGAGTACTCCGTAGATTGGTCATGAGCTTGTTTAAGTTCTCCTAGAGGGACCAGTAAGTAAGGTGAGTTTTGAATGTCTGGTGTTCAATGCATCAAACCCATGGCAATAAGTTTTTAACTTATCAAAATTAGTTAGGTTTCAGAACACTTAGGTAAATCCACAGAAACCAAAGATTTCTTCTGTTTGTAGATATTGAATATGATTATTAAAGACTGAAAGACTGTGCTAAAATAAGTAGCTTAAAGGTCTTTCATGTTCTACCTACTCAAGTTAATCTGTTTGAGAAAAATCAGTTTTGGTATGGTTTGGCTTGGTTTTTAAATAAGTTAAGTAACTTATTGGAGAATACTTCTAAGGAGACATTCAACTCACCAAAATACCAGGCTCATAGGAATGCAGGGATACTAAAATTATAGCTGAAGTCTGACCCAAAAAAGGTAGAAAACTAAAGATCTATTATTATCTTCTCCAAACATTAACAAATATTAAAAAAGAGAATATATCAATTTTCATTATAATTGAAACCTGAATACTTATTCTAGAACGGTACATATTAACAATTGATTCATGATCAATTACAAAACTGATCCTGAAAAACAGGTCATGAGATTTCCAAATAATGTTACCAACTTCACAGTAATACAAAAATAGCCCTTTCATATTTAATATTAGCTTTCTCCCTTTCTTCATATTACAAAGAGATAAGGAAAATAGTACTATACCCGGAAAAGAGCTGAAACAGTCTGGAAGGAAGAACCCTTCTTCTTGCCACCTTTCTTACCACCACCACCAGCCTCTGCAAATGAAAGAAAAGAAAAATACTGTTAAATATGGATGCCACATATTGGAGAGTGCAGAACACAAATAGCATTAAATGTTTAGTGTTTCCTGTTTCAATTCCCTTTGAATGTGCCTAAAATACAGAATTTACAGAACTGACCTGCATCTGCTCCACCGTAGTTAGCAAAGAGTAAGGCCAGTGTCTTCACTGATGATTTCTGGTACAACCCAATGACAGTTTCATTCAGGGGGTCCTTGTTCTTCTCAAGCCAGCCAGAGATGTTGTAGTCCACTGTGCCAGCATAGTGTATCAGGGAGAAGTGGGCCTCGGCCTTGCCTTTGGTAGGCTTGGGCTTCTGGAAATTGCTGGACTTGCCCAGATGCTGGTCATAGAGCTTGTTCTTGAAAGAGGTGTCAGTTGCCTTGGGAAACATGCACTCCTCTTCCAGAATGGAAAAGATGCCCATGGGCTGGAAGATTTTACAACAAAGAGGAGGAAGAAAGAGATAAGACATCACTTGATTAAAAAGAGGATAGAGTCAAAAGAGAAGGTTGATTCTGTGCCTTTCATGACCTTAATCGGAGAAAATTATCCAAGGCTCGTCTGTTTTTCAGCATTTTTGTAAATGTCTTTGCTCATGGAAAAAATGGTAAATACAACATTGCTAAATACTATATTCCCAATAGGCCATCTTTACTAACAGCTACATGACCATCTTTTATTTAACTTTATTTTGTAATCTGGAAG
The DNA here is from genome assembly GCF_013377495.2 of Cygnus atratus. Classification (NCBI taxonomy): domain Eukaryota; kingdom Metazoa; phylum Chordata; class Aves; order Anseriformes; family Anatidae; genus Cygnus; species Cygnus atratus. The sequence goes on from NC_066379.1 coordinate 648,357, forward strand.
TACTTTCAGGAAAAGTTCTGAAATATCAGTAGGGTCTTTAAAAACACTTCCACCCTATTGCCACTTTCACAGGGTATGTATTTGAAAAAAAAAAAAAAAAAAAAAACATATTCTCCCACACTTCTTAAGTATATCCCTTGGCAAGTGTGGAAGATCCAGCATTAATGTACGTGAACAGGAAGGATACCTTCTCAATGAGTTCAATGCAGGCAGCCAGGTCCATCCCAAAGTCAATGAATGTCCATTCAATCCCTTCCTTCTTGTACTCCTCCTGCTCCAGCACAAACATGTGGTGGTTGAAGAACTGCTGCAGTTTCTCATTGGTGAAGTTGATGCACAGCTGCTCAAAGCTGTTGAACTATCAAATGCAAAAAAAAAAAGAAGGGATACAAAGTGTTCTTCATGGATGATAGTTTAAGTACAAGGCCTCTTCCTGTTTGCTTTCCCTTTGTTCTCTTGTTGGAAAAACTTTGCATTTAGCAAATTTAGCAAATTCAGTGTAATTAGAAGGTTTTGGGGGAAGGAGTGGGGAGAATTTCAGTTCAGCAAGTAATTGTAGGAGGATGATATTAAATAATGCTAAATAATAATAATAATTAATAATAATAATAAATGCTCGGTGAGTAATTGTAGGAGGATAATAACTTTTCTCAATTGTGGCTCAGATTTCCCTTTACTCTCAATTGTCCTATTAAGAAACTGCTAGAAAAACATCCTTACATCAAAGATCTCAAAGCCAGCAATGTCCAAGACACCAATGAAGTACTGCCTAGGCTGCTTTGTATCCAGCTGCTGGTTGATACGAATAACCATCCACAAGAACATCTTCTCATAGACAGCCTTTGCTAGAGCACCAACTGAATTTTGCACCTAAAGCAAAAAGAGAGGCTTGGAGTATAGAACAGAGGAGGATCAAAGGGATCTTAATTCAAAACATGGTTCTGTATTACCACACTTCTTACCTGCTGCACAGTTTGACCCTTGGTCACATATTCATTTCCAACCTTAACTCGGGGGTAACAGAGTGCTTTGAGCAGGTCTGCTGAGTTCAGACCCATCAGGTATGCAGCCTTGTCAGCAACTAAACACCAAGAAAGAGTGAGAGGAAAAATAGATGTTGGACAGTGCCTAAAATTTTGTTCTTGAGGTATCGTCTCAAAAATAACAGCAGCGTTCACTTTAAGGAGTTGCACAAAAATATCTGTGTCAAAGCCATGAAGCTACTGTCTCTGTCATTAGGATGCGGAGTATACAACTCTTTTTGAGCTTTGGTTTCTACAAATGTTATTAAGGTTAACTCACTGTTTTCATCCTTTTTCAGACATGACTATGGTGCTTCATGTTTCTAGTCCTGAAGCAAGAGGAGTTATCACTCAGTGAGTTGAAGGAATGGACTGTAGCTCTTACTGTACCTGAGAGGAATCAAATATGCAACTCACATCAGCGTTCTTTCCCAGTAGGTGAAGGTGAATGGGAACATATTCTCCCAACCTTGTTAGAGCTGGACCACTTCACTGTACCACAATATAGCAATGATTGCTAAGTGTATTCCAAAAAAAAGTATGACTAATGATGTTACAGAAATTGACATCCATGGTTCCTGGCTTCCAGGCAGTGAGCACCAGATCTTTTATTAAAGTACTCACAAAATTAAAATGCAGGTATGATGATAGATGAGGTAGGTGTCTCAACTGTTACACAACCATTGTACATAATTGTTTTTTTTTAGTTTAAACTTTTGCGTACTAAAAGCCTGAAATCTGCCTAAGGCCCTCTTTTAGTGACAATGACAATATCTTTTGGAAAGTTTGTTGAATCTGCTGATACCTTCTGTGCCATCTGGCTCTGCCTGCTCCTCTCGCTGTTTCTGCTTGAACTTCAAGTTCCCATAGTGCATGACAGCCCCTGTCAGCTTGTAGATGGCAGTCTTTTCATCAGCAGTGAAGCCCAAGATGTCAATGGCACTCTGGTAATATAAACAGTAAAATAAGTGCATGTATACCAGGGCTCTTGTCCACAATATGACCTGTTTTTTATGTTACTTACATCTGTAGCCATCAACTCCTCCTGGTCATCAATGCTGGGAACAGTAATCTCACCTTGACTCACATAGTGGTAGTCATATGGGTTGGTGGTAATGAGGAGCATGTCTGAAAGCAGGAAATAGGGAAAAACAAGCTTACTTCAGTCATCTGGGAGACAAGATGAGTTGTTGTTTAGTGATCTTCCTCCAAAAATATAAGTAATCTTCCTACCAATTAGCTCTGGCTTTTTGTTGGACATGATCTGATAAAAAATGTGGTAGCTTCTTTCTGCCTTGAGCTGGAAAGTGACTCTGGACTTCTCCAGCAGATCTGGTAAGGAAGGTAGAAAGTGATAGGCACAAGACAGGACACGGAGGTAGGAATTTGGGAAGGTATGTGAATACGCCAGGAGGGTTTCTTACAAGTTTCAATGTCAGCAGAAGCCAGTTTGCCTGTGGCCCCAAAGTGAATTCTGATGAATTTGCCCTGTTAAAGAGAAAAAGAACCATTTCAGCCTGGATGCATTTCATTGCCCCTGTACAAGAAAGGTAGAATTGTACAAAAATATTAAGGGACTGGAGCGCCATTCCTGTGAGCAAAGGCAGAGAGAATTGGGCCTACTTAGCTTAGAAAAGAGAAGGCTCAGGGGGCATCTTATCAATCTCTATTAACACCTTAATGGAAAGTGAAAAGAAATCAGACTCTTTTCAGAGTTGCCTACTGACAGGACAAAATGCAATAGTAAATAATAATAAGTAAATAAATAATAAGTAAAAACTGGAACATAAGAGGTTCCATCTTTACTATGTAGGTGACTGAGCACTTGGACAGGTTACCAGAGAGGTTCTGGAGTCTCCCTCCTCAAAAATATTCAAAAGCCTCCTGGACCTCCAGAGGTCCCTTGCAACCTCAACCATGCTGGGATTCTCTAAGGGGTTTTGTCCAAAGCTACAACTCACAAAGCGCGAGGAGTTGTCATTTCTCACAGTCTTGGCATTTCCAAATGCCTCCAGCAGTGGGTTGGCGCTGATGATTTGATCCTCAAGCGTTCCCTACAGGACAATAATTATTCCTCGATATACTTTCCAAAAACAAGGAACAGAAAAAAACACTGATTCAAGCCATTATCTATTAATATACCTGCATTTTGCCAGGCTGCTCCTCCTTCTTCTTCTCCCCACTAGCTGCAATTGTTGCAAAGTACTGGATGACACGCTTTGTGTTCACAGTCTTCCCTGCACCAGATTCTCCACTGCCAAATAGAGAAGCAGAGAGAGTGTGGTCAGGCAGCAGGTCTCCTGGTACAGGGCAGCCCTGCAGGGACCTGAGCAGGAAGTGTACTTACGTGATCAGGATTGACTGGTTCTCACGGTCTGTGAAAAGATAGAAATTAAGAATGATTTTCCTGGTGCTCATGAATTAGAAAGAACACAAAAGCTAGGAGACAAATATGAACTGCAGCTTCTACCAGAGGGTGTAAGGACAGAAGGCAGTGAACAGCCCTGGGAATTCCGGCTGATATGTAGCAATGCTATACAGCAGTACTACATGCATTCTAAACAAGATCAGTAAAGACACCACTTCAGAGTAACTTTTATATTCTTTAGCCTTTCAAGATATCCTCTTTCTACCTGATATCTCTCTTATAAGTAAATGTGACAAAATTACTGAGATTGAGGGTTGATTACATATAAATTCTTCTGGAGCTAAAATCTTCCTCAGGAAATCTGGAGACCTCACAAACAGTAGAAAAGCCTAACCAACCTTTTTCGTTACTTTTCATCTCTTTTATTTTTACTCCTATATGTACATAAATCATATATTTCTGAGTTAATAGGAAGATACAGTTTGTTTTTAATCTTGCTATTCATAATTTATTTTCCATTTTGCAACAAAAGAACAGGAAAAGAAGACATAAATCCTGCATATCATTGATTTCAATATATATACTGGGAAGAGAAAATAAGAGGTGGAAATAAGAGAAGACAAATATTTTTTTTATAACTATTCTGTTTGAATGCTAATGCTTTTGTTTTCTTTTGATATTGTTTTTTCTGAAAGCATTACTTGTCTGATGCTTACTTTTCACTATAATGAGCAATAGGTTTACACTCAGTAAAGTCTAGACCAAACACTAGGTGTCTTCTAGCCGATGAATTTACTCCTTCTTAATGACATTCATTACATGGTCCAGGTCTTTATTGACTGTAATGGGAACACAGCATACACAGATCCTTAAAGTCAAGCACTTTAATCGTCCATTAATTTCACATGTGGTATTTTAAGTGTTGCACAGGATTTACAGATAATTCCTATATTTCCATCTACTGAGAGATCATTGAAAGAGCAAGTCAAAGGAGATCAAGCACTCACCAGTCAGCATGAACTGATAGGCATTGTCAGAGATGGAGAAGATGTGTGGAGGGGCCTCCTGGCGCTTTTTGCCTCGGTAGGCCAACACCACCTCCGGGTTGTACACCGGCAGCCACTTGTAGGGGTTGACGGTGACACAGAAGAGACCCGAGTAGGTCTGCAAGGAAGGGAGACAGCACGTTGGCTTCTGCTCAGCCTGGCACAGCAGGTCTTCCTAGCTCCCAAAGGAAGACAGCTGCTGGTACTTACGTAGATCATCCAGGCTGCATAACGCTCTTTGAGGTTGTACAGCACAGCGGGTTCATGGAGGTGGGTCATCATGGCCATGTCCTCGATTTTATCATACTTGGGAGGGTTCATGGAGAAGACCTGATCATCCTTCACGGTCAGAGTCTGCCAAGGAAATGAAAGAATATGTGTGCATATGTCAGCTAAAAGCTCAGTGTGAATCAAATATTGATCTGAAGATTCCTTTTCTCTTACCTCTCCTGCTTCAGTCTTGACAGTGACCTTCCCTGTTTCCCTGCTCTGGATTGTCCCTTTTACAAAGGATTCCTTGGGATGGGCCACAAAGACGGATGACTTGGCATCAAAAGGCTTGTTCTGGGCCTCAATTCTTTCCTTTTCTGACTTTCGGAGGAAGGGAGCCGCCTCCCCAAAAACAGCCATTTCTGAGTCTGCAGAGGCCATTTCTGCACGTTTACTAAAGGAACGTCAGCAGAGGACACTGGTGGGGAAAAAAGGTTGTCGCTCACTGGGAAAAATAGAATCTATGTCAGTGAGAAAACTCCTTACTCTTTAGCTAGTACAACAACCACTTAAATCTACTTTGATTTGAACTTAAAGGTACTTAAGTCCCACTCAGGAGTGAGACTTCAGTCTTCTAGCAGTAAATAGAAAATCTTCAATACTGTCTACAATTTGGTAACTCAGGTTGGTGAATTCTGACCAGTTTTGAGGTCTTCACATAAAAGAACCTACAGCCAGAGAAAATCACTATCTGTTCTGGTTCTTAATTATAAATGATGAATCTTCAAGACAGCGCTTCCTTGTTAGAAATATTACCGTATGTGCTATAAATGAAAAGCGACTTCACTTTTTAGATATTCCTTGTTTCAACAGTCTAGCCTAAGCAAGAGTTTGCAGAAATATAGGAGGATTTACAATAAAAAACTCATGCAGTTGTGAAAAAATCCTGTCTCAGCCTGTACTGTAGAATTTCAATATTCAGTATATTACCCTTTGAGAATAGCTTGTACCTTGGAAACTGTCCAATCCTGTAAAATATGAATGGCAGGTGTTTCTTATTTTGGCAAGGAGTTTTAGACACAATTTATAGATTGAAGTTATAGACATGCATTGAAATCCTATTTAACATTTTTGTTCGCATGTACAGCACCTCATATAAATGTTTGCCAGAGGCAGGAGAAACTGAGTGGAATATTGAAAGGACATTGTCCTCTTTTTCCAAGCTCTCAAAACGCATGCACTTACCTTGAAGCTTTCCGTGGAGACAGGTCAGACTTGTCTGTGGGAGATTTTATAGTGTCTCATCTGCAGATGCTGCAGATGCTCCCCCTTTCTTCGGTCAAACATTTCTGGCAAAACTTATTTGGCAAAGCATTGTCTGGCAAACTACAGGCATAATTGTCATTTGATTTGAATGATATAATTAGAATGTTTTTATATCTTACTGACTATGTGAATACATCTATAAATAATTTATCAAGTGTGTTAAGGAGAGAATCTAGACTACTCAAGGCACTTAGAGAACTTGGATGCAGGAACTTAGGGTTTCTATTGCTGGCTTTCTCCATGGTTTGCTGCTTGACCCATGGCAGTTCGCTTGGTATGTTTATACCACAACTTTTCAGTCATTCTGTGGAGATAATAATATGTCTATGATACTTTAGGAACAGATGCATTAAGAGTAACAGGAAAAGTAGGTCAAAAAACAGTAAGTAATGTTTCTAAGAGCTACTTTGCAGTAGTATGTTCTAAAAAGCAGGAAGTCAAAAATTACTACAGCTACGGTTTCTGTATAGGACAGTTTCAATAGCTGAGAGAATTTGAAATACAGTAAGTTGGAAGCCTCAGCCCAGGAGGCTGTTCCAAGTAACAGTAGACTCTGGTTTGAAATGGAGCTCTTGAACACATTCCTGAGCTGTTTTTTTATTTACCAAATTTAAAATATATACTTGTACATGTATAGATAATATATGCTTTTATGCACATCATTAAAAAAGGGATTCCCTGAGAAATTCTGCTTTCTCACTGTTCAGTCTCTTACATCTTTTGCTTGCATCTGATATATATATGCTCCTATTATCATCTACATAAATAACTAGTCCCCTCTTGTCAAACCAGAAATTGCATAGATCCCCAAAGCCTTTCCCTACCTATAACTCCCCAAAACAGTATCTCCCACACAGCCATGCTTGTACACACAAGCACATGTATTAACTCAGCACAAAGCTCCAGCTACTGTGCATTCTGATAAATCCTCAGTCCTTCACTGCCTCCCATGAAAATGTGCATATTTGCATGTTCATGACCCCAGAAAAAAGTCCAACAACACAATACTATCTATACCAGAGTTATAGAGGTAGCAGCAGTCTGGCGTAATCCTGATGGTATGGGAAAAGGTTTGTTGGTAATCCAGGAGAGTAACTGATCTAGTTTTAGGAAAGGGTGTCATCACTTACACTTCTTCAGATCCTCCATATGTAAACACATTCTTCTTTATGTTATTGCAGTGGTTTTACCTTGCTGGTCAGCTGAACTTCACCACAACCACTTTCTCACTCCCTCTTCTCAAAGGGAAGGGGAGGGGGAAAATATGATGAAAAGGGCTCAAGGGTTGAGATAAAGACAGGGAGATCACTCAACAATTATCGTCGCTGGCAAAAATGAATCATAGAATCATACAATCATAGAATCATAGCATCATAGAATGGTTTGGCTTGGAAGAGAACTTAAAGACCATCTAGTTCCAATCCCCCTGCAATGGGCAGGGACACCTCCCACTAGAACAGGGTGCTCATGCCCCATCCAACCTGGCCTTGAACACTTCCAGGGATGGGGCATCCACAGCTTCTCTGGGCAACCTGTTCCAGCGCCTCACCACCCTCATCATGAGGAATTTCTTTCTAATATCTACTCTAAATTTCCCCTCTTAGTTTAAAGCCATTACTCCTTGTACTATATCACTACACTCCCTGGTAAAGAGTCCCTCTCCATCTTTCTTGTAGGCCCCTGTTGGGAGACCAATATAAGGTCTTCCCAGAATGCTTAGGAATAAATATGAAGAGAGTATATTTTTTGATTTTTCAAATAATGAAAGTGAGACTGAGTAGATTATAGTTTCACTGGTTCTTCTTGTCTTTTTTAAAGATCCACATAATATTTTTTTTTCCAGTCATATGGGACCTTCCCTCTGTGTCATCATTTTTCAAAAATAATGAACATAAGCATTACAATTACACTGGTGAACTCCTTCAGTATTTTTTGATGAGTTGCATCCAGCCCTATAGATATGAATACATCCAACTTCTTTTAATAATTCCAGCTTCACTACGTAGTAAGCTCGGACTTCCCCACTGTTGGTTATCCCTTACCTTCTCAAACACTGTTGGAAGATGTGGTTGCCTGGGTGGAATCTTTGTCTATGAAGACTGATGCAGAAAAGGTGCTGCATACTTAAGTGCTTTCTGTATCATAGAATCATAGAATCATGCAATCATTAAGGTTGGAAAAGACCTCCAGGATAATCTAGTCCAACCATCCCCCTACCACCAATATTACCCACTAAACCATCTTGCACTAGGTTATCTCTCACATTCATTGGTAGACACATTTTCCCTGAGTTTCCTTGTGCACCATACCTGCAGAATTCTTATGCTTAATGTCTCTAAGTACCCAAGCAATGTTTTTGTATTACTATTTTATTGACAGTCCTTGTCTCCACCTCTTGTATACTTTTTAGCTTAGTTCATCAGCAAGTTCACAGCTAAGATGAAATTCTTAATCTTCTTGCAGAGAACAAGGTGGTTTGTTCCTGAGGTCTCATTAGCTTTCTTTTCAACACTCGCTACCTCTCCCAAGCACAGCTGCTTCCAAGCATATTCTAACTAGTGATTCTGTGAATAAGATGAATTCTAGTCTTATGAAATCTAGAGAAATAAATTCTGCTGCTTACCTCCCCAGCTTTCCACTAGATCCTTCACACAGTCAATATGTGGTTGCTGCAGCCTGAAATGCCATCCGGGATCATATTCATCAGTAGTTTATCCCTGCTTCCAGAACTCATCATTGCCCCTCCATCATTTACATTAGGTTATTGTCATTAGAACACTCTAAGAACTTCCAGCATTGCTTGCCCAGTGCTGTTGCCCTCCCAGCAGATGTCCACATGGCTGAAATCCTGCCTAAGGAAGAGGAGACTTCTGCTAGTTGTTTGCAGACATCCTTTTCCATTACTTTGTCTTGATCAGGTGGTCTATAACAGACCCCATAACAACATGACTCATTTTTATCTCATCTTGATGCACATCTACAGTTTCACTTTGGAACACTGCATAAACAAGGAGTACCTTAAGATAAAGCATAAATCCCCTTCCTCATTTCCCCTGCCTATTCCTCTTAAATAGCCTGTACTCTCCCATGACCATGTTCCAATAGTGTATACTATACCACCATACCTCCATGATTCTGACCATGTTCCCCTTCTCCCTTGGGGAATTTGTATTAGCAATTTCTTCTCTTTGTAGCTCCTTCCTCTTCCTATGATGAAGCCAACTTCACTCACCTCTCACACTCTTGTCATCAGGTTAGCAGTTTCATTGCAAAGACCTTCCTTCTTATTCCTCAAATGCAGATGTCCAAAGATCTAGAGGAATTCAAAGATGAAGTTAAGTTTCCAAACTTGGTGTGGAAGCTCCTACTTTAAAATCCATTTGGATATCACAGGACTGCCAGGTGATGAATGTAATCCTATGGTATTAAAAGGACTCATAGGGAAATCAAGGGAACTACAATGAAGTAAGTCTGATGTTTGTACTTGGCAAATCAGAAGCACTGTAATATAGAGTAAGAATAATAGACACAGGAAAAAGTGACAGTCTTTCATTTGTATTTGTAAAGGGAAGTCATACTTCTCAAACTTGCTGGGTTCTTTGAAGGTCAGATAAAGTATGTAGATAAGGAGGTTTAACTATTAAGACTGCATCTTCAATGCTAAATAAATCTAGTCCTGAGTGCAAACTCTGGTATCAAGAAAAGTGGTATCATCAGTCTTGCATCCAGCACTCAGTGCTTGTGAGTGACCACCAGAATTTTCTGGCTGTGTCAGCACAGCCTAACACTTTACTTGGGTCTCTTCTTTTTAGCAAATGCCTACTTTCCATTCCATACCAACTAAATAAAGTATAAATCTGCAGCTTCTCCCCTGAAGTTTTTAATAAGTGATATAAACAATGGTGTGAAAGGAAAACTGTGAACTGCAGCACTGAGATCTATGTCAATGTCGATCACAAAAAATAGTTCATTAGCTGGCAGAGCAGTTTCAAATGGAAAAACCCTTATCCTTTGGACTAGAATTGGACGTAGCAGAAACTGATAATGGCATTGAGAGAAAATAGAAAAAGAGTGTGAGGACAACGTGGGAAGCTCAGAACTCTCAGGAGAAACCATACCAAAACTATTGGTTTTCTGTTGTTGCTGCTGTTTTGTTTTTTACTGTATTCTCCAGTTGTTCTTTCTGGAAGATAAAGATCATATTATATCATACTGGCAGGCAAACTATCTTGAAGAATTTCCTTCCATAGATTTAAAAATCTTGGCCATAGGGGTAAAAAACATTGGTCTACACACCATGGGCTTCAGATTTATTTTAATTTATAGAGATAATCAGTCCTACCCAAGTGATAGATTTCTGACAAGACCTACTGGGCATTCCAGCTTCTTGTGTAGGAATTACACAGTAATCTGAATTACTGTATCTAGACATCACATGAGTTTATCTCCAAAGTTTTCAGTGAGCTAGGCCACAAAAAACTGGACAATTTCTTCCATTCAAGTGTGGGTCAGCCAAGAGATTACCTGTCTTTGGGAAGGGAGGGATCTGCTGAAAGAGGCAGCAATTACAATGGAGGTTGTGCAACTACTAAAGAACAAATCAAAACACAAATCAACAGAACATATGTAAGCTTTTAGTTGGCTTTGAAAGTATTTTATTATTTTTAACTCCTTCTTCAGAGAATTTCTGCTCAGCAAACCCAAGGCAATTTTTTGCTAAGCTTCATAAAGGGCACCTGTAGACATGCACAGATCTATTTTTGTACTTCTCCAATCTGTAATTTCATTAAAAAAAATATTTTCATTCAATAAGTAAGAGCTAGACCTGGAGAACACTTCCCTGAACACATCCTCTTGTCTCCTTGTGAACCTTCAAACCCTGTCCCATCAGGCAGTCAAGTTCACACAAGGTGCACTTGACCTCTTGCACTGGGCGCTCCAGCCCTCAATACCTCAGCATTTTGAGCAACACAACCCCAATCCAGCAGCTCAGCCATGTTCAGGCTTTCAGAAGATGAAGGACCTGCCACTGATCGTCCTCTCTCCCTGTCATGCAGTTCCTTGGCACTTGTATTTCAGACACAACCCAAGTTTGTCACAGCCCACCCAGTGTGGCAGCAGCAAGAGCCTCACTATGGCCACACAAAGTTTGACTGGTTCCAGGGCCCCTCACTTGCTCATATCCTATTTTCGCGGGACAGCAGATTCCTGATGCTGTAATGGACATATGCTATGCAGTACTGGGAATTTCCTCTACAAAGCATTCGCTGTGGCCATAAGTCCTTCACTACTGCATCACAGCTCTTCCTGGAGCACAGAGTACTTTGCTTTTCCAACTCTAATTCCTTGAAAAGCAAAGGAAAATTCACACAGCAGGGGAAAATATACCTTAAATAAGCAAATATTGGTCTAATTCCCATTGAAACTACTTTGTTCAACCCATTTTCCATACTAAAATCCAGCAGAAACAGCCAAACACATCTGTAATGCCAGTTATTTTTCAGCACCAAAATAACCCATTCCTCACAGGCACTCAGATACCTTACCAAACACAACTGCACTATTCTAGAAACACCAGCTTTGGCTAAGATGTGACTTGCCTTGCCTTGTGTTCAATGAGTATGAGCTGAGAAGATACAGGCACTCATGAGCTCTAGTTAAGTATGAAGGTGGAGCAACATCAAAGACTCCTGAGTTTATGGCCCAATGCAAACTACTTTCAGCTCTGCTTCTTAGAACAACAGCATTAACCTTGTAATCTGTCTTGTAATCTGTAGAAGGAAATTCCACATCCAGTATCTCCATGTCATTATCATGAAACCATCTATAGACTTCCTGTTTAGGTCCTCTGCTCCTTCTACCCTGGACCAATCCGAGCAGGACCTCCTGGCTAGTTGCAATGACAGGAGAAGATGCATGGCTACAAGTCACTGGCCTGGCCCCCTCTTCAGACCCGTTGGTCTTCTTTTCTGCCCAGAGAGAAGCAAGCAAAGTCAACCCAGATAGACCATGTGGGAATCAACAAGGAAAGTTCAAGAAGGCATCTTCTTAGGAGTCAACATGTTTGATGTAAGATTTAACCTTAGCAGCTGGTTAATTCCAGTAGAGAAAAGAAGCTGTTGGTGAGCTCTCATCTAAGTCTTTGAAGAAGCACAGCATCAAGGTCACCATCACACAGTCTGTGCTTTCACAACAATATTGGGTACCTTTGATACAGTCATTAGATTCCTTTAGCCATGCAGCCATCCTAAAGCAGCTGCACAGTGGACATTTTGAGGAGATATATTCAAGTCAGATGGGCATCCAGTCAAGGACTGGAAAAATGGGACATCCTGATCCATGAAGTCTCCCCAAGAAATGGAGGATGTTTTTCAAAAGATAACTAGTTTCTTCCTTTGCACTGAGAGATCCACAGGCTCTCCCACATTCTTTCATGAAGCTTTTCTTGATCAGCACCACTGGTATAAATATTTCACCTGACTTCAAAGATGGAGGGAATTCATTCACATCAGAAATGAACAGGAAATCTGAAGATGGCACTGATTTCACCCTGTCCCTTCAAAGTCGTGTCACCAGCAGTTCCCCCTGGCAAGAGACATGGCAAATTTTACTCTTGTTCAAATGGAGCTTGATGTAGAAGAAGTAGGAGAGCCAAAGAGTGCCTCATGATCACAGCCTGCAGCTGTGACCATGTTACCCCACCTGTACTAGTGAATGGAATTAATTTCTCGGTCTTCTCACTTGCAAGTGATCTGCAAGCCTCCTATGAAAAGCCTTTAATGACTCTTTAAATATAGATCCCCTTTCATCTCCTGCTAGTCAGACTTGAAAAGACAGAGAAAGCTCAGAGCTGTTTGGCTTCTGCTCCAATTGGAAACATCCCATGGAAGTGCAAGTATCTGCCTTGACACGGCTCCAGTTTGACCAAGTACTGCCTTTGTGAGAGTAAAGACATGCAGGTTCTGTATAGCAATAGTGTAGTGAGCTTCCACTTTCTGCAGTAGTACAACTAGATTGTCACAGTTCCACACAGCTGGATGAGTGCTTTTCTTAGCTCAATATCTGCACTTCCAAGGGGTGGTAGATCACAAACTCCCTCAGCAGCCTTCACTATATCTCATCCATAAGAACAAATATAGGAAAGAAAGCTGAAAAGATCCACAGAATCAGCACAGCTATGCCACAAGCAAAAAGCAACCCAGCTGTCCTCCAGTTCCTAACAGGGGTTTGCGCAATTGTTATTGCATCCTTTAGGCTGTTATTCCCACAGCACCTTGCAGTCCCTATGCTACTTCACTGTTGTAGTTAAACCCTGGTAGGCAGCTAATTGCCACACAGCTGATTGTTCACTCCCCTAGTGGGACAGGGGAGAAAGCTGGAAAGATGAAAGTGAGAAAAGTTGTGTGTTGAGATCAAGACAGTTTAACAGATAAAGTAAAAACTGCACATGCAAGTTAAAAGCAAAATAAGGTATTCATTCACTACTTCCCATCATTAGGCAGACGTTTAGCCACTTCCAGTAAAGCAGGACTCCATCACATATAGCAGTTACTTGGGAAGACAAATGCCATAACTCCAAACCTACCCCTTTCCTCCTTCTTTCCCCCAGCTTTTATTGCTGAATATGATATCATATGATATGGAATGTCCTTTTGGTCAGTTGGGATCAGTTGTCCTGGCTGTTTCCTCCCAACTTCCTGTGCACTCCAACCTGGCAGGGCATGGTGAGGAACAGGGAAGACCTTGACTCTGTGTAAGCACTGGTCAGCAACATCTGTAACATCAGTTTGTTATCAACACTATCTGTCACCACAAATCCCAAACACAACATCATATGAGCTACTATGAAGAAAATTACACTTGTTCCAGGAAAACAAAACAAAACAAACAACAACAACAACAAAAAAACAGTACCGTCATCAAAAAGATTTCAAGGAGAACTGTTCTAAGACAGTGACTGTATTACTAGGAGCTGTGCACTCAGAAATGTGGAATGGTGTCTGATGTGATTCCCACTCCATTAACATGTGGAGATCGAGCACCTGTCAACTTTTGTTTGTAAGAATCACAGTTCCCTCTTCTACAGCATCTGAGCTGTGAGCCCAAGGCTTCTGCCTCCATTGAGTCCACACACAGACAACCTGGGTTGTCAGGGATTTTGAATAATCCCAGTACCAACTAAAGAGTAAATTGCCTCACAAGATGTATGGCACTCTAGAGTTTGGGTTCAGCTTCTAGCATTAGCCTCCTGCTATTTTTGAGAATGCCTGCAAAGTGGGAAGGGTGAAAACCAGCACAAAGGATAATGAGTTCAGAGTAGGGCAGAGAATCCCTTGTCTACAAAAGTCAGTCCCAACATTAACTACCTTCTGCCTGTTAGCCGCATGGATAAAGCATTTGCCCAGGAAGTCAGTCTGTGTTCAGCACTCTCCTCAGCACAGAAGGGATGTGCATGCTCAGCACCCTTAACTTGCCTCTGAAATCTTGGTCCTAGTTTCCACAGAGGCAAGTGCACTGAGATGTATTCCTCCTGTCTCATGCTTACCATTTTCCTGGGTAGCTAGCTCTAGCACTAGCTGGCTTCATGATTGCCTATATCACATGAGATGATTTCCTGGGGTTTTTCCAAACTTGAATGGTGCTGGGTGGTGAACTTGTTTGGAGCTGAAAAATCTCAGAGTACAGTGTGGAGGTCTTCCATGCTCTTAGCTGTACTGAAGAGGACTAGACAACTGTTTCTTAAACATAGGTGTCCAAGAACTTACTCTGTCTCTCTTCTCTTCTGGCCTTTCTGCCACCCACTGTGCCCATGTCCCACTGGATGCAAGAAAGCCTTCTTTGAATTTAGCAAAAAACCTAAAATCATAGAACGGCTTGGGTTGGAAAGGACCTTAAAGATCATCTAGTTCCAACACCCCTGTCAAGGGCAGGGATGCCACCTATTAGATCAGGTTGCTCAGGGCCTCGTCCAACCTGGGCTTGAACACCTCCAGGGATGGGACATCCACAACCTCTCTGGGCAACCTGTTCCAATGCCTCACAACCTTCTGAGTGGAGAAGACCTGGATGAGACCAGCACCCATCACTTTCAGCCTCTCTCTTAAGTTTCTGCATTACTGTGTAGAGGTTGCTGTGTGTGCAGTGGGGCTATGTGGGCATATGGGTCATGTAGATCGTTTTTGAGGACTGTGCTAGGGGAGAAAGGAATCTGTCAGGCTCTACATTCCTGCTGCCCTGGCCATTCTCATTAGCTGCTGCTTTCCCAGGAGCTCTTCCATTTATTTAGTCCTTCCTCCACCAATTTCTCCAGCTAGGCCTTCCTTCTTTACATCCACGTCCCCCAGCTGCTTATGCCCTGCTGGCAGCTCTAGCTAGCTGCTCCAATTAATCCCTTCAGCACTGATGACTGAGTTGCTTCTTCAAGGTCTTCTGACTTGAGCAAGACCCATGGAGCAACCAGAAAGTCTCTGCTGCTGAATGGGTGTGGATGAAAGAAACCAATGAACCCACACAAAACAATAACACCTCTCCATGCATCCTGAGGTACTTGTCTCTCGACAACGCCACCACATTATTCCAGCTCACGTACTTCAGGCAGATGGCAGAGCAGAAGATTTTCAGCCTGCCCTCTACCATGAGTGAGGATGTCTGGCTTATTTCATGTGAGAAGCACTCAGGAAGAGGTCAGGTCAACCAGGTCTCTGCCTACAAACCTGGAAAAAAATGATGCAGATAAATTAGCATGATATTTTGTCCTTATCTGGGCTGAACTTGGGCAGGATTTTCACAGGTTTACTCTTCTTCATCCTTGATCCATCAGGTGTGGGTGTGTTGCAGCTATTAAAGCTAACAGCAGCCTTTTGAATCTTGCCCTCTTTTTGGAGCTCAAAGCTACCCTGGTAAATTGGCAATCTCACTCTGTATAGGGTCAGCCTTCTTATGGTACTTCCTCCAAGTTCTTCCCCTCCTTTCTTTGTCTTTTCATCCAAAATCCACCTACCAGAAAAGTTGAGTTTCTGCTCCTCATTTAGTGCAAAGGAAGCTTTCTCCATTGCTTTTAGGATGTGACTGCTGATGTAAATCCTGTCACTGGTCCTGCCTGAGACTGTATGCCTTTGAATGTTTCTTCAGCCTGAACCAGGCTTCATATCCCTGATTCAGCTTATTTAGCATTTTGAGTAACTCTCCCCAGCTGATCTGGGATTGTTCCTCAAAAGCTTCTGAAACCATTAGTTCACATATGTAGGCTATGAGGTGTTGCTGCACAGACCTCCCAACAGTTTCTCATTTGTGAGAGTATAGGCAACAGGGAAAAAGTTACTTAGCATGAGGAACAATCATTCTGCTTTCTTTTTCTTCTTTTATTTCTGTATGCTCCTTAACTTTAGGATGCAGAGACACTGCCCTCATCTCTTTCATTTCCCCTGCATCCGCTAAACCTTTTGGCATTATGTCCATAACAGTAAATGGCAGCCATTTCCTAAGCCCTCCTCTCAGCAGTCAGTATTTTCACAAATTTTTCAAAAGGAATGTTAGGTGTTTTATTTTTAAGTGTGGATTCCCTAAATTCACTTCTACAAAGAAACAAGCATTGAATAACATTCTTGTTATATTCTATCTTGTTATATAGATAATATTCTATCTTGTTATATAGATAATATGTTTCAGTGCCTTGATTCTGCCAGAACTTGTATGGTAATGTGAGATCTAGTTAATAAAAGACCACTTTCTGGTCTTATACTTTTTCTCACAAGATTATGTAATTCATACAAGGTGGAATAGTATCTCCCCAGAATCAATGGCATTCTTTCTATTCTGGAATGAGGGTATTAATATATAGCACTTTCCAGGTAAAATAATAAACCATTACCTCAAAACAGCAGAAGCTGAAATAGTGACAGACCCTCTCCCAGGGTAATGTGGAATAGTCAATACCTATGACTCTTGCAGGACACTTACAGAATGGACTCTGAAGTTCATAGAATCATAGAATGGTTTGTGTTGGAAGGGACGTTAAAGATCATCTAGTTCCAAGCCCCCTGCCAAGGGCAGGGTTGCCACCCACTAGATCAGGTTGCCCAGGTCCTCATCCAAGTTGGTCTTGAACACCTGCAGGCATGGGGCATCCACAACTTCTCTGGGCAACCTGTTCCAATGCCCTACCACCCTCATAGTAAAGAACTTCTTCCTTATATCTAATCTACACCTAGCCTCTTTTAGTTTAAAGTCATTTCTCCTTGTCCTACATCACTACACTCACTGACAAAGAGTCCCTGCCCAGCTTTCCTGTCGCCCCCTTTAGGTACTGCAAGGCCACTATAAGGTCTCCCAGGAGCCTTCTCTTCTCCACACTGAACAACCCCAGCTCTCTCAGCCTCTCTTCATGGGAGAGGTGCTCCAGCTCCTTGATCATCTTTGTGACCCTCCTCTGGACTTGTTCTAATACGCCCATGTCCTTCTTGTGCTGGGGGCCCCAAAGCTGAATGCAGTGCTCCAGGTGGGGTCTCACAAGAACAGAATAGAGGGGGAGAATCACCTCCTTCACCCTGCTGGCCATGCTTCTTTTGATGCAGTCCAGGATATGGTTGGCTTTCTGGGCTGCAAGCACCCATTGCGAGCTCATGCTGAGCTTCTCATCAACCAGCACACCCAGGTCCTTCTCAGCAATGCTGCTTTCAGTCCACTCTCCGCCCAGCCTGCATTTGTGTTTGGGATTGCCCCAGCCCAGACGCAGGACCTTGCACTTGGCCTTGTTGAACCTCATGAGGTTATCACAGGCCCACCTCTCAAGCCTGCCCAGGTCCCTCTTGATGGTGTCCCTTCCCTCCAGCATGTCAACTACACCAGACAACTTGGTGTCATTGGCAAACTTGCTGAGGATGCACTCAATCCCACTGTCCACGTCACTAAGATATTAAATCATGCTGGTCCCAATACTGACCTCTGAGGAACACGACTCATTACTGATCTCCACCTGGACATTGAGCTGTTGACCGCAACTCTTTGAGTGTAATCATCCAGCCAATTGCTTACCCACCAAGTGGTCCATCCATCAAATCCATGGCTCTACAATTTACAAATATATCATGGAGGACAGAGTCAAATGCTTTGCACGAATCCAGGTAGGTGATGTCAGTTGCTCTTCCCCTATTCACCAGTGCTCTAACCCCATCGTAGAAGGCCACCAAATTTGTCAGGCACGATCTGCCCTTAGTGAAGCCATGTTGGCTGTCACCAATCACCTCCTTAACAAGTTCCCTGTCTTGGTCATGATTTAATAATAATAATAATAATAATAACAACAACAACAACAACTCTTTGCAGGATTTCCAGCTTGCAAGTGCTGTTGTTGGCCATGCTGTCATTATGCTAGGATTTTCCTAGACACATCAGTTGTCTCTGTAGCTCCTGCTGAACATTATGAGAGAATGCCCAAGCTTTGCTCTAGCAGCATTTCTGCTGCCCTCAGTGTAAAATGAGAGCTTGCAGGAATGTTAGCACAGGACAAGCAGAAATGTCAGAGCACTGCTCTGTAGAGGAACATCTCATCCCTACACTTCTGCTAGGATGTGGCTTGACACAACCCTGGAGATGGTAAGAGCATATTTTCCATATTAAAAGGATATTTATCAATTCAGTGTAGACCTCCTAAGGTGCATGCTTTCAGTGTTCCTGCAGAATATGCTTAGTCCATATTTTTTATGTTGCCTGGTTAGGAAATGTGCCATTAAACTAACATTTCTGGTAAATGCGCCTGAAGAAATAGGGTGAGAGAATTGCTGGAAGCAATAAATACTTTCCCATGAAGAGTTACTTAGGATCATAATGAATGAGACTTAAAACCCACAGGCTGAAAGTAGTGTGTGTTGCCCATTCTTTACCATGGTGAATACGATTAAAAATTTCTGTTTACACATGAGCACTTGTGAAGACAGGCTAAAGTCACAGGCTTGTTATAAAGGAATGATGATGTCCTTGCTATCCCCTCACCGTTGTGCTCTACTTAGAAACTAATTTCTGCAGTTCCTAATGCAGTTGTGATTTACCTTCACTGCATGTAAAGGAAGAGGAATGTCTCTGTCATAGGAGGCACACTGGTGACAGATTTGTTGGTAAGTAGCTTCTGACAGAGTGCTACTCTTGGAAGTTCCTAGAATGAGTTAACCAAACATTAAAGGCAAATAAACCACACAGCCAGTGATTAGAGAATGAGCACCTTCCAGATATGCACCGCAGGTGCACCATTATTCAAATTCCTCATCTGCACAGCTAACATCAGTGGAAGAGATCTGGGCAGCACTTTCTGGACAAGAAAATGATATTCAGGGTGCCCTTTCCATAAT
Source organism: Cygnus atratus (assembly GCF_013377495.2). NCBI lineage: Eukaryota > Metazoa > Chordata > Aves > Anseriformes > Anatidae > Cygnus > Cygnus atratus. The sequence continues at coordinate 667,672 of NC_066379.1, forward strand.
TCAACGAAGCAGCTGAGGGGCTCCTGTTACAGAGCAGGTGAGTGGGGTTCACAGGCTGGGAAACTACTTGATAGAAAAAGTGATGGAAACAGCAAGTGGCAGGAATCAGAGAGGAGGAAGGAAGGGGAAGGAAAGGAAAGTAGGGAAGGAGAATGACATTAACCCCTGCAGGCAACATAAAATAAGTGGTACTAATGATATCAAAAGTCCATGTAGCCCAACTTTCTGTCTTTATAAGCAAATCACATGAAGGAGAGGCATCTTGCATAAGGCAACGCAGAGTGACAATTCATTAAAACTCTCCCAGCAGTTTGTATTTATGGAATCCCTGAGCAAGACATGATATCTGGGTATTTAACAGGTCATGATGTATTTTAACCGATTAGTTGGTCTAACATTTTTTGAAACCATGAAATGTTCTCTGAATGTATGGCATATTGTTGTGATCCTCAGCTGAGGCTAACTCAGAGAAAAGCAGACATCCACACATGTATTTTAATTCACTTTATTATTATCTCTGAGTGCTACAAATATATATATTCTTCTCACTTCAAATTTTCATATGAAGTCACACATTAGAGGAAGTAAAAAAAAAAACTATTAAACTACAGAAAATATCTGCCAGGTGCCAGAGTAGTCTATGCTATAATTATAGCTATATCTGCAGTTCATCTTCATACTACAGCATGATATTTTCTTTTCTTGAGGTATTTTCTAGATCATCTTTTTCCAAACAGTAAGGCTCCTATCACATCAGAGACTCTCCCACAGCCTCCTATGCAATGTTAGCAGATAGATTTCCTAGGTGGTCAGCCTAAATATTTTTTAATTGCTTTCTACATCCATCTGAGATGCAGAGGGAAGCATACAAGTCCCTGCTCCCTCTGAAGACCGAATCAGACCAGCTCCAGCAGCAGATGGTGATGGTGACGTGCCATCACATAGCCAGCAGCCAGGGTGTTAGGGTACTGGTGCCCTATGTGGAAGACCAGCACTTAGGGGGGTCTAACTGTGCTTACATTCCCTGTCCTGTGGAGATCACCTGCCCATCCCACTAAAGTCTTTTAGGGACAGATCTTTCTCTCCAAGTGGGTTGTCACAAGGTACTTGAAAAGGTTTGAGTTCATCCCAAAGGAGAATTGAACATTGAGCCCAAAGGAAAAGAGAAAATTACTTTGCATCTCAAGGATGAATGTGGCCTGAAAAAATATACCCCAAATCTGCTTCATCTCAAGGTGCAGTGCCAACTTCAGTCAGTTACTGCTTTGTCAAGCAATACAGGTGTATGTTGCCTCGCTTCCAAATATATCTTTCAGGTCCCTCAAAGTGCCTGCTTCTCCCTGAGATATCTTTCCAGATAGTCTTCTTGGTTGTAGGGTCTAAGAGCAAAGCCATCCCAAAACCCTGCACTGCTCTCTGTCTCATGTATTTGCTAAGCTTGGATTTTTCCTCTTAGTACCCTGATGTATATATGTTTTTCATAGTCCTCTCTGTCTTGAAACTCTACTTTTAGACGCACAGTTCTGAATTCAAGAGAAATGGGAGAAAGAAACAACTTCTTTTTGTAGGCCCTTTTCCTGGGTGCATGCCAGATTTGTTGGTAAATGCAAGGAGAATTCTGAAGTTGAATTGATTTTTTTTTTTCTCAAATTGTCAGGAAGTTTCTTCCCCTAATACAGAGAACTTTCAATACTGTTTCAATACTGTTATTGGAATACTGCTTTCATACTCAGGAGGAACACATCCTTCTAGCCCAGGAGTTCACAGATCAGAGGTCCTCTGCATTGGGGCAGAAGCTCTGCCGGAACATATGTACTACATCTATTTTAAACTTTCTCTCAGAGATCGTCCTTTATGGCCATTTTGGAGCCGTGTTTTCCCCATCATCAGTTAACAGCTGTCAACTGACAGGCAGCCCAACTCCATAAATAGCATGTCAATGCAACAGGCTATCCTTCTGTAGTTATGGCAGTAAGTATCTAAGAGGAAGGAACCCTTGGTTTCCCTCCCCTTGGTATGCTATTTGGACCCTGATAATTTATCATAATTTATGGCCTCCCCTACATGAATAGTACTGTTAGTTCATCAGAAAACAAAACCTGAGAATACGATTTTTTTCCCTCATGTTCTATCTATATGTGATGTTTGTTGTTTAGACTAGCACACTGACATATGGCACTGCTAGAGAGATTCATTTTTACCAGTTACAATATTCTGGAAAAAAAAAAATTAGCCTAACAGGTCCATAAAAAGAACAAAGAGTTCTCATTTTCAAGGACGTTTACAGTCTTTATTAAATTAAAGGCGAATGATTAAGTTATCGATTTTGAAAGTTGATGTTTTTATGTACTTCAGAGTGTATTCCCCAAACTATCCTTGCTATTCAGGTAAGCAAGTAAACAGAATCCCCAAATAGGAATTCTTTCTATCTAGAAAAAGAAGCTTTTAATAGATAAAATTAATATTTCAGAGATTAACACTTCTACAAAATTTTGATGGGTATTGCAAGGCAAAGTCAGACATATGCACCTTCTCAGAAATTATAGCAATTTTTCTAGACAGGAGTAGTAACTATGAAATATAAGCATAAAAATAGACATGAGGATCATCACAGTTTCAGTTGCAAGAAAGCTATTGAATTACTTGTTATTTGTCTATAAAAGTTCATAAGATACCATTTGTTATCTAGACAGTCCTTGAGAGATGCTTGTCTAATCCTTTAAAGCATAGGCTAAAGGAGATTATGGAAGACTGTGTTAATATATTCTGTACTAATATAAGTATTGCTTATTCAAATATTTCCTAAATCTTTACTCCACATCCCCACTCTTTACTGCAAATACCAAAAGTTATGGTCCCTTGGCCATAGAACCACTATGTCCCTTAAAAAAATAAATAAATCTTTCCATGTGAGAAATTATTTTCATAATTACTTCCATAATACCCAGTCTTCACATCTCTCACCTCTTGACTTAACAATGAATAGCTGTCTATAACTCTTTCATACATGTTTTCTTATATTGTCATTCTAGCTTGCTCCCTATCCTCCCTACAATGTGGAAGGATTTTCTCTGTCAGAAGAGTTTTACAAAGGTGCTCTATGCAATGCATCATATACAAATCACTAAGATAACCCATTGCTGAGGAAAGCAAACATTTACTTCTAGCACCACAGAAATAGTACTTAGACTAATATAATAACTAATATGATAGACTAATATAATAAAAAAGACTAATATAATGAGTTATACTATTTTTGCAACTGTTTGACATTGATGGATGTGTATAAGCTTCTGCCCCCACTTCCTTTTTCTCCCTGGCTCAGCTGAAATAATGCGTTGTATGTCTCTGTCTGCTGTTGTCCTCCCAAAAGCAATTGTTTCCATTTAGTAAATTTCCTTCCTAAAATTTAGACAATCTCTCCAGTTTGAAGAGCTAACTGTCCTGATTGCATTTTTTGTCCTGCCAAAAGTGCTCAGATGCCCCTCCCCCACAAGCTCTAAAAACTCTTCTCCAAAGTAGCAGTGTAGCAGCCATCTGAGGTAATAACATCAGATAATCATAAAATCAGAGAACAGTTTGGGATGAAAGGGACCTTAAAAACCACCTTAGTTCCCACCTATCCCCACACACACCCAATAAGCCTGGGATGCACTCCACTAGATCAGGTTGCTGATAAGCCCCATCAAACCGTGGCCTTTGAACACTCCAAATTAGGGTAATCCACAGGTTCTGTGGGCAACCTGTTCCCCCAGTGCTGTCACTGTACTCACTGGGGAAGAATGTTTTCCTATATCGAGTAATCTAAATCTCTCCTTTTTCTTTTAGGGATAAAGCTATTGCCCATTGTTCCTATTCACTACACTCATGATAAAGAGTCCCTGACCAGATCTGTTCTTAGTCCCCCCTTGTCAGTACAGGAAGGTGATGTTTTGCTATAAGGTGTCTCCCAAGAGCCTTCTCTTCTCCAGGATGAAACAGGTCCAGCTGTCTCAGACTGTCTTTGTGTAGGAGAGGTGCTCCAGTCTCTCTGATCATCCTCATGGCCCTCCTCTGGACTTGCTCCTCAACAGCTCCATGTCCTTCCCTTTTTCTTGGGGGCCCCCAGAGTCGAATATGCAATACTCCAGGTGGGAGTCTGCATTGAGAGCAGGTACGGAGGGGGAGAATAACCTCCCTTGACCGCTGGTCACCCTTCCTTTGAGCAGCCCAGGATTTATGTTGGCTTTCTGGGCTGCAAGCACACATTTTGCCAAGTTTGGGTAGAGTTTTTCATCCACCAGCACCTCCAAGTCCTTCACCTCAGGGCTGCTCTCAATCCATTCTCCATCCAAGCCTCTTTTTGTTCTTGGGTTTGTCCTGATCCAGGTGCAGGACTTTACAACGCCATCTTGAACTTCATGAGAGTTTCACAGGCCCACCTGTCATGGCTCCCCTCTATGTGCAAACCATCCAGCCAATTTCTTACCCACTGAGTGTCCAGATCCATCAAACCCATGTCTCTCCAATTAGAAGTAAGGATGTCATGCAGGACGGTGTCAAATGCCGTTGAACAAATCCAGGTTAGATGATATCAGTTGCTCTTGGCCTTATTCACGAATGCTGTAAATCCACTGTTAGTAAAGCCACCAAACGTGTCAGGCATGATTTAGCCCTTAGTGAAGTCACATTGGCTGTCACCAAGCCACAGTTGTGTTCCAGGAGGATTTGCTCCATGAATATTAACTGGGCACAAAGGTGTTGGAAACTGACTAGCCTGTAGTTCGCCAGGTCTTCCGTTATTCCCTTTTTAAAAAAGGGAGTTATGTTTCACCTTTTCCACAGTCAGTGGGGAACTTCACCAGGCTGCCTGACTTCTTGAATATGATGAATAGGGCTTAGCAACTTCATCTGGTCCAGTCCCTCAGGACCCTTGTATGCATATATCACCAGGTCCCATGGACTTGTGCACCTTCAGGGTTTCCTTAGAATGCAGGTGTCAGACCTGATGCTCCTTTTCAAGTGATCAGGTATCTTCATTCTCCCAGTCCCTGTCTTTGCCTTGCTGCAACTTGAGCAGTGCGGTTACTATATATTAATACTCTATATTAGTCACTTGCTGCGTGAAGACTGAGGCAAAAAGTCATTTTTGAAAACCTCAGTCCAAATGGTATAGCCGTAACAGGTCTCCTGTTTCCTTACGAAGAGGGCCACACATTTTCCCTAGTATTCCTTTTATCACTTGGACAGATTTAATTTGCTATCAGGGCTTTAGCTTTTCCTACACTGATTCCTGGGCTGCTCAGACAATTTCTCTGTATTCCTCCCAGGCTACCTTCCTTGCTTCCAAACTTTTGTAGGTTTTAATTGTTGTGTCCAACTTTGTCCAGGAGCTCTTTATTTCATCCATTGAGGCATCCTGGTCTTTTTTTTTTCGCCCGAATTCCTCTTTGTTGGGACATCTTCCTCTGTGCTTGAAGTATTGTGATCCTTTGAATATTAGCCAGCTTTCTTGAACCTCTCTCCATTCCAGGGCTTTGTACCCTTTCGTCCCATACTATACCAAGCAGATTTGCTGAAGAGGCCAAAGTCTACCCTACAGAAGTCCTGTGGCCCCCCGTGCAGCTTGCTGTTGCACCCTCCCATGTCCTTCTATCAGGATCTTCAGAACTCCTCCATTTTCATGGTCAATACAGCCAAGAATCGTAATTACTGTGAGCGTGAAAATAACAGTTCATGTGGTGGGTGATACTATGTGGTTCCAAAAATCTGGAACTGAAGGTCCACTTGCTTTTAGAAAACCCAGGAGAAATGCCAGGACAGAAATGGCCAAGTGCTCTTTACTGGCCATTGTGGATTTATTCCTAGAGACTTCAGTCCCTAGAGGCAAATGTCCCTGCCAGGCTCATGCTAGGACAGTCTGTTTCCATGTCAGTGGCTGTAACGTAAGGAAAATGTCACATTCTGGGCCAGAGACATAAAAACTCCTCCTTGGGAGAAGGAATCCACACAGCCAAAACCAACGAAGCACAGCTCACCCTAGATGAGATTGGGCACCTCTGCCGTGCTCCCACCTCAAACTGGCATTCGGCTCTTGGAAACCCCCACCCCTGCCCCTGGAACCCATTGAGCCTAGGGTCAGGTCCTCAGCAGCTGATTCTGCCCACTGATGTTCTCCTATTGTGCCACTTGCTAGAGGAGAGACAGCCCGGTGGTTCCAGTGTCTGTTAGTGACTGGCCCTACCTCTCACAGCATCTCTGTCTCCCAGGGAGCTGGTCCTGCTCACAGGTCTCAGAGGGCAAGGGGAACCTCATACGCAATTCTTCTCAAACCCCCTCACTGGGCTCCTCTGCAAGATGAAGAGGAGGGCGATGAGAGACAGGATTTCTTTTCCCACTGTGGCCCTGTTCTGCTTTTGTGTTTGTGAACAGTGAAGGTCCAGGATGGCTTTGGTTGAGTTCACAGTCACTGACTTCTACAGGGACAATTACTTTGATGATGTTGTATTTTGATCCTGGAGTCAGCTTAAAGGTAGACCGTGGGAAACACACCTGCTTACACTTCAGGCTGCAAAGGGCTTTCTCTGTTGCTCTTTGTGGCCTAAGAGTCTAAGAGATCCTCACCTGTGGAGGCAAGATCCTCATGGCCATCCTAAGATGAGTGGGGCAGTCCAGAGCCCTGAGCCTCTCCTGGTACTTGCACTCTGAAGGTCCAGCCAGAGCACAATCTGTCAAAAGAGGTGCACCAGTCGCTGCCCTCAGGCTGTGCAATCAGGCGTGTGTGTTGGAGTTGGCAGGTCTATTGGTGCTTGTGTGGCCTTTTGACAGTCACCACACTTCAGAGCACCTACATGGAGGCTTTCTCAGCAGAGGGCCCAATGCAAACGAGGCCCTGCCACAGTGACCGGTGGCTGCTACTGTCAGCTCAGGGTCCACTGTATCAGCATTAATGATCCACAAATTTCTAGGCCTTTTTGGCCCATTCCACCTGCCTTTGTCCTGTTCCAGTGAACACAGAATATAGATAGACACTAGATAAGTTGACCTATCTAGTTAGATTTCACCCCATTTGGCTGGGTTTGGCAATAAACAGGTGGAGTCAGCAAGTTTCACCAGCTTTAAATGCATGCCATTTTAAGCGAGTCCTAGCTGCCGTTTTATAGCAGGGAAGGCACCCAGTGGAAGGTCCACCTCTGAGGCTCCATGCTGCCACCCGCTGGCAATTCGTGCCCTCAGCACAAATTCTGCTCTGAGCACAAATAGAGTGAGGTCAGGCGTTACCTGAGTTCCCTGTGACTGACGGGAGGCTGCTGGAGTCCAGTGCTGAGAGGAAAGCTGATGGGGCCTGTGTCTCCGTGCAACAGGCCAGGTGGCAATGGGACAGGCATAGCCACCCTCCCAACTGATGTCTCTGAGCCTTGACTTCCTCTAACTGATTTCTGTGGCAACTGTACAGTACCGGGATGCCTGCTTTCCTGAGCTCTCCAAAGAGCTAGTGAAGGCAGGCTGCCAGGCAGAGTTGTTAGGCCTCCATAAACCAGCATGTTATATCCACTGACTTGGCCAGAGGTTCTTCTGCAGTCCCCATACTGCAATGGGATTCCTTGAAGGATCTCCGTTGTGCAGCCCTGCTACTTTACCTCAGTGAGTGCTGCAAAAGCACAGTCTGAGCAAGGGGAAGCGGCTTTCTGGAAGCTTCTGAAGCTTGGAGTAAGCCCTGCCTCTGGCTTTACCACAGAGGGAGGCAGTTGTAAAATTGTGCACTTTCAGGGCTACATACCGTCTTTTAATTTGTTGATGTCCAAGAGAAGGGATGCCCCCACCCACCCCAAACAGACCACTGCAGTACTTGTGCAGCTGCCATGTTCCCGATGGGACAGCATGTCCCAGGAGAGCAGAGTGAGCACCCAGGCACTGGTTTCACTCACTGTCATTCCGCTGGCTTCAGAGGGGCCACTCTTGATTTATACTCTTACAAGTGAGAGCACACGCAGTTTCTGATTTTTCACATTTCAGCTGACAAAGGAGCTGTGCCGGAGCAGGCCTTTCTGGGATAAGAATAGCATCTGCCATCTTAGGACACAGCACAGTTGTCCAGCTCCTACACGGCAACGCATTGCAGTGGGATATAGAAGGCAAGCTACCCGCTGAGGAATGTCTTCAAGCGCTATTAGTGGAAGCGTATCATCTACACAAGCAGGCATGGCTCCGCGCAGGAGTCTTGCAAGAGGTGGCTATTTTTAGCTTTTGACACTGCTGATGAGGGAGGACAAATGACAAAGTGATTCCTCCTGGCACAGGCACCTCCAGAGCTCTCTGAGCAAGCCCCTTCTGGGAATGAACTCTTGTCAAGGCTGCAGGGCCTGAGAGTGCAGGAGATGGGGGCCAGGAGGGAGCTGTGAATTTGCTGGGGACTGAGCCTCGGTCCCATCAGCACTGCCCAGCTGCCCTTATGGCAAGCTCTCCCCTGAGGGCGTGCACCTGTCCCTGAAACTTAGGACATTCTGCTGCCTGCTTTATTTTCAACCACATCCCTGAGCGCTAGGGAGAGAATAGGGGGCATGGAACTTTGTGTAAGTGAAGGTTACAGTAGCTCAGAAGAGAACAGAGACAGTTATACTCATGATCTGAGAGTTGCTTCATCTCACAGTGAATCGCCCACCCTTTCGTATCAGTACCTCTTGTAAACATTTTTTTTACAAGTCATCAGAGAAACTATTTCCAGATGCCACCACTTACCAGTGTGTCCAGGAGTCATCAGCCGGCTCACTCTTCTTCATGGCTGCTTGCCTTCTCTCTTCCCTATGGCTGGCTTTTGCTGGCTACTTTGCTTTGTTCTGATGTCATGACACATCCTTGAGCTCCCACGGTGGAGCCAATGCAAGGCAAAGGAGAGTGCAGGGTCTGAAAAGTGGGATTTCAAAGAGTCTCGGAATTTTATGCTTGTACAGAGTAGCCCTGCCGTTACAACTAACAGAGACGCTCATGCAATGTTGTGTGTCATCTAGACTCTACCCATCCCTACCTGAAGCTTTGGAGAAGCCTGCAGGTGTGTGTGGACAGGGATTCTAGAGCCACCCAAGAGGAGCACTGAGCTCATAGATGCGTTTTGGACAGTCAGGCTCACCACAGAGACCCCATCCATGATGGCAGAGCCAGGCACTCTGTCAGGCAAAGAGCAAGACTGCAGAGGATAAGGAGGCATGAAAAAGATTGGAGGTCTGCTAGGAAAGCCATGGGGAAAAGTTATGCAGTGTCCTGAGAAAGGAAAACTAGTCTGGCATCTCTGCAAAGTGTTGGGTAGCTTTCTTAAGGTCCTTGTGATTGAAAACCTAAAGAACCATCTCCCCTTGCTCTCTCAGACCAGTAGTGACAGCAGTGACGACAGAGGTTCTGCTCACCAGTCCCCCTAGTGACACTGGAAGCGAGCTGGACTTCCTTGCAAGAGGTGGTGTGTTGGTGAGGCTGCACCTGGGAGCCAGGTAGGGTAGATATTCGTCCATTCATTGGATAGTGCTGTCACAGACATACAGCCACAGAGCTGTTGGTTGAAACTTCCCAGTGGTGTGAGTGCCTGCTTGGAGGCAGAGCCCCCTCTATGGACTTCTAAAGCTTGGACCAAGAGACCAGTCCCAGTCCTTATCACTTCCCATCACCCTTAAGGAGCTCCAGTGGCAAGCTCTCCATTGTAAACATTGTAAGCCAATCAGGGCTGAAAGCATTCAGGGGCTACCTGCTTGGGCACAATCGTTTTCTGCACATCCCTTCGTTTTCTTTCATCCCTTCAGCCCACAGCACCAGCCTCACTCCCATCCTTTCTCCCCTTCTAGGCTTAGTGATGCATGGAGGATCCACCTCTGCTGCTTTTGAGCAGCAGCCCTTGTACAGTAGACAGAGGTGAAAACACATGGACCCTCGTGAGCCATCAACACATACACTGTCCTCTGCTCCTGCATCGGCTTCTTGCTTCCCTTTAGTGCCAGCTGCACACCTCACTCCTCAGTTGCTGCTGCTGTCTTTCTCATCCACTCTGCATCAGTCCACACCAAGGGCTCCTGCGGTCGGGAGTCAGTCAAAGTAATGGGCTGTGAACACTTCAGACAGGGGCAGTGCGGCAACAGTGGGTGCAATTGTGCAAATTTCTACTCCTTAAAGGATCACCAAATTAACTTAGTAGTCCACAGTTACCACTAACCTGTCTTTGATTCACAGTACGCACAGCCCTGCAGAGCTTTCTGACAGAATCCTCCAGGGTTTGTGGTCTTCCTGAAAAGAAGGGACAGAATTTGCTTGGAAGCACAGAGCTGTCAGTTATGTGAAAGCATTGGTTTAGGCAGACATCTGTGTGCATGCCTTTAACGTACCATCACACTCTCCATGTGCCTTTTTACCCAAGGCCTAACGTTTCAGAATGCTCCAGCTGAGACGGCTGATAGAGCACATGAGACTGTACGTGCGGCTGTACATGCCCAGCGTTCCTCTTCTGTTCAGATCAGGGTCTGAATGGAAGAAAAATTATTTGCAATTTCCCCCTTCCCTTCTGACTCCCATCGACCAAAATATTGCCAGCTTAGCATGTATTTAGGCTGAAGGGGAGCTTCATGTATCTGAGGAAGTAATGGAGGAATACAGCCATCAGCTTTCTTCCTTTCCCTTGCCTGTGGACTTGCCATGCACGGCCTGACCTTTGAGGGTGACATGCTGAGGAGGAGCATTCTTGCCACACAGTGTAAGGGAAATCGGCCCTGAGGAGGCTTCCTTCCACTCGGTTGGCCCCAGGCAGGGCTCAGCATTTTGCCACACTGCAGAGAAACTATGAGCAGGTGGTGACAGCAGCTGAGCGAATCTAGAGTAAGAGAAATTGCACAATTTAGAGGCACCGTGGAAGAGTCATAACAGTGTGATAATTTCAGTGTCTGCTGAAAATTGTCTCCGCTGAGGAAATGTCTGTCCAATCATAGTGTGATGCACTGTGACATCTGATAGCTTACTCAGAGTCTGGTGGTTAGGATTGTGATTGCCAAGATCAGAAACAAAAGGCAGGCAAAGCAAAGAGGAAAGGGATTGCTCCCTCTTGCAACTCATGTGGGGTGTAAGCTGTGCTGAAAGGACAGTAGGAGAAGCATCAAGAATATGTGAGGGCGAGAGCAGTGCTAGAAGCTTGAAAGCGTCCGTAGGTGATTCACCAAAATCCTAAGCTTATTCAGGAATAAAAAACAAAGAAGCCACTGTTCATAGTGTGTGCGCAAATTAATCTACGGTCTTTATTCTCTACACATTGACATGGTTACAAATACATTACAGAAGAAAGCAACAGAGGGTTCACATTTTGTGCATCCCTCAGGCCATTTTGTTTCCTCGTGACAACTTCATTCTTCCTCTTCTATCCTCCTATGAAACTCCCGGCTCTTTGCTCGTAGTTTGTTGACCTGCGACTCTGCAATGTCGGCCCGCTCCTCAGCTTCCTCCAGCTCATGCTGGATCTTGCGGAATTTGGAGAGGTTGACATTGGACAGCTCCTCCTGTGTGGGGAGAGGGAGTTGGTGGTGAGGAGCACAGGCTAGGGGTTGCACTGATTTGGCTGTTCCTTTCCTTCCACATAATTACCAAACTTATCTGGATTGCAGGTGTTCCGGGTGTCTTTCATAAAAATGCTTATTTAAATTATTTGAAATTTTTTGTGAAAATTTTTTAATACATTGTACATGTAGTATTATTAGTAAGAATTCCTTCTTAGAAATAACATCTGTTCTATGCCCCCAGAAATACTGCATACATTTGCCCTTTTATTTCCTTCCTTTGATCTCATTCTTTTAGTACTTAAACACTAGACAAATATATAAACATGTCAGACAATATTTGGAGTCCTTCATTATTGACCTGTAGACTTCCCAGGTTTCCCATATGCTTTTCCTCAATTAATCCTCTTACCATCACTCAGAGTAATACTTACAGCCTCCTCAGATTGTCTCTTGTAGGATTTCACCTTCATCTGCAGCTTGTCCACCAGATCCTGGAGCCTGAGGATGTTCTTCCGGTCTTCCTCAGACTAGAGTGGTTGGTAAGCAGGAAAGAGAGAGAGTTGGTTTCCCCACACACCACCAGAAAACGTCCTCTTGGAGTTCACGGAAAAATGCTTTGGCTTTCTGTGAGAAGGGTGCGTCAGCACAAAGACGCCTCCTGCCTTACCTGGTAGGTCAGCTCCTTCACCCTCCTCTCGTACTTGCGCACACCCTTCACGGCTTCAGCACTGCGCTTCTGCTCAGCATCTACCTCCCCTTCCAGCTCCCGCACCTGCAATGAGAAGCCCATGTTTGGAGCTTTCCAGGTGGCTCCCTTCATGACATGCTCACTTGTGCACAAATACCATCCCTACGCACCCTGGCCTCCAGCTTCTGGATTTGCTTCTTGCCTCCCTTCAGTGCCAGCTGCTCAGCCTCATCCAGACGGTGCTGCAGGTCTTTCACTGTCTGGTCCAGGTTCTTCTTCATCCTTTCCAGATGGGCACTGGTGTCCTGTTCCTTCTTCAGCTCTTCTGCCATCATGGCCGCCTGGAGAGGCAAAGCAGCAAAGCCAGGTTAGGGCCGAAGACATTTTGGGGGAGGATATATCCACCATCCTCAGTGACAGAGTGCCTCAACTCACATCCGTGATGGCCTTCTTGGCCTTCTCTTCAGCATTGCGGGCTTCCTGGATGGTATCTTCCATTTCACTCTGAATTTGGGCAATGTCTGTTTCCAGCTTCTTCTTGGTGTTGATCAAGCTGGTGTTCTGTGCAAACAGAGATTGTAAGACTCGTATTCTGAGGCCTGAAATACCAAAGCTACAGCCGGAGCGAACTCTTTCCTCTTCAACCTTTAAATTCAGCGTTTGGAATTCTTTATTAAAGAATTGTTTACCAAATGTCAGTGGTGGGCTTAGGTGATGGGCTGTGACCCTGTTTCCATTGTGGACAGCAGTATAGAGGCCATTCGAGACCATTGTCCTGCGTCACCCTCTACTGCTGTAACAGTCATCTGTGTTAAGTGTCTACACAACGGGTTTGGGCACCAAGCCCTTACCTGGGTATGGAGGAGCTGCACACGCTCGCTTGCATCCAGAAGCTCCTGCTCAGCCACTTTCCTTGACCGCTCCGTCTGCTCCAGGGCTGCCCGCAGCTCCTCAATCTCAGCCTGCAAGAGGTTTGCTCTGCGCTCCACCATGGCCACCTGCTCCTTCAGGTCTTCCTGCGTCCTGAGTGCATCATCCAAATGTATCTGGGTATCCTGTAAAAGAGGCAAGAGAAATGACAAGGCAGCACAGCACACTAGGGTGCCAAAAATGTTAGAGAAGCCTTTCTTGTATGTGTAGCTTTGCTGAACGGACCTTGAGCACTGCCTGTGTGTTTCTCAGGTTCTTTTGTGCCTCTGCAGCCACACGGTTGGCATGGCTCAGCTGGATCTCCATTTCATTCAGGTCTCCCTCCATCTTCTTCTTCAGCCGCAGGGCTTCATTCCTGCTCCTGATCTCAGCATCCAGACTGCTCTGCAAGGACTCCACAATTCTGAGGTGATTTCTCTTCAGCTGGTCAATTTCCTCATCTTTCTCTGCTATCTTCCTGTCAATCTCAGACTTGACCTGGTTGAGCTCCAGTTGGAGGCGCAGGATTTTCCCCTCTTCATGTTCTAGGGAGGCCTGGACAAATGGTCACAAAAACACATATAAAATGGGTAGAGCTACTTCTTGTTTTCTTGATAATTACAGAATTTTTCAGAGAACCTGGCGTGGATGTGCTTCACAGCTAGAGCAGTAGGGGGACCGTGCATTTCTTAGCCATATTTCCCCACTGCTAGCGTTTCTAGTGTGGACAGCAGTGATTATGGGCACATACCTCAGCTTCCTCCAAGGCAGCCTGGATTTCAGATTTCTCCTGCTCAATCTGCTTCTTGACTTTCTCCAGCTCGTGGATTGCCTTTCCTCCCTCTGCAATCTGCTCCGTGAGGTCAAGAAATCTCCTCTGTAGGGAAGGGTGAAACAAGGAATGGTCAGACATAGGGCATAAAGGGAAGGGCCCTCACACACCAGGGTGACAGGTCTCTTCTCATCACTGCAGGCACACACCCGTGTGGAGTGGTGGGTGGACAAGCTTGGGGGAAAGCCTGGCCAGCAGCAGAGGGCTAGGGACTTACGCTGCAAGTTCTTGTTCTCACGCTTCAGCGTTTCCAGGTGGTCCAGGGACTCCTCATAGGCATTCTTCATCTTAAACAGTTCCGTGCTGAGAGAGCGAGACTCCTTCTGGGAAGCTTCCAGCTCAGCCTGTGTTTCCTCATACTTCTGCTTCCACTCTGCCAGGATCTGGGCAGATCAACAGGGTGTGAGTATGGATGTGGCAGTTGTGAAGGGATGCTCTGCCCAGGAAGCACAGGGCCAGGGGCCAGAATACCTTGTCAAAGTTCTTCTGCTTCTTGTCCAGAGCTGCGCAGGCAGCATTTGATCGCTCTACGTCAATCATCAGGTCTTCCACCTCGTTCTGCAGCCTCTGCTTTGTCTTTTCCAGGGAAGCACATTTGGCATTGACAGCTTCAACGTGTTCCTCTGCATCCTGCAGGCGCTGTGCCAGCTTCTTCCTGGGAGGTGGTAAAAAGCTCATAGTTAGTGATCAAAGAGGAATGAGTATGCTCTTTACAATTGCACGCTTAGTCATTTTGCAGTCTGTAGACTCCAATCCATAAGGTCTATAGGATAAAGTTTACCACATCTGTCATCCTTCCCCAAAGCAACCCCGTGACTTATTTCTTTGAATATCTTGGTCTTCGCTTCCAAGGTCCCTTCTGAATTTTCATTGCCCCTCCTGCTTCTTTGCATCCCGTCACCACATACTTGGCCTCCTCCAGCTCTTCGGTGCGCTGAATAGCATCCGTCTCATATTTGGTTCTCCACTGGGCCACTTCGCTGTTGGCTTTGGACAGGGCACGCTGCAGCTCACCCTTGGCTTCCTGCTCCTCCTCATATTGTTCCCGGAGCAAGTCACAGTCGTGGCGAGCAGATTGCAAGCCATGGGCCAGGGCATTCTTGGCCTGCAGTTAAAAGTATTGCAATAAGGAGTAGCTGTATTCTGGGAAATCTTTTCTTACTGGCATTTAAACGCTGGAGTATCTTCCAGGGAAATAGTAATTTACCCAGTGTATGATAATATCAAGCCAAAGGCTGATATATTGCAGGAAGCTAGGAGTCTGCACTGACAGAGCAGTGAGATATAAATTTTATAAAATAAATACACATGAAGTGTCTTCACCTTTATCTCTTCCTCTAGTTGTCGCTTCAGTTCCTCAATCTGTTGGGTGAAGGCCTGTTTCCCTCTAGAAAGCTGAGAAATTAAAGCATCTTTTTCCTCACCTTGGCGTGCATATTCACCTGGAAAAGTTTGTATTTAGCAAATATTTTAACAGCCAAATTAAATGAATTTTAAATGAAATAAAGCCATTTAAAGGATTCTTCCATTTCCAAACTAGAGATCTGTTGCCTTACCAGATTCTGTCTGTAGACGTGCTCTTTGAGCACTGAGATCACTGATCATGCGTTGATTTTGCTCTTCCCTTGTTTTAAATTCACTTAGTTGGTCTTCCAGAGTGCGGCACATCTTCTCTAGGTTTGCCTAGGTGGAAAACATACATTTAAAAATGTGTTAATACCTGGACTCTGCCTTATTTACAGCAAGAAAATGTAGTCAGGAGATGCAGTTTACATATCTATGGACAATATACATAAACCCAGTATGTATATATCAGATTAGAAGAAAAAAAGTTGTATTGTAACCTGGTGATGTTTAAGTACAAATATAAAAATAGGTATTACATTGTTTACAAAGTGCTAATAAAAGTATTTCAGTACCTTGGCTTTGGAGACAGACTCCATGTTACTGGCCAAGTCATCTATCTCCATCTTCAGCTCACTCTTCTCCTTCTCCAGCTTCTGCTTGACTCGTTGCAGGTTGTCGATCTGCTCCCCAAGCTCAGCTGTGCTGTCTGCGTGCTTCTTCCGCAGGGTGGCAGCTGTGGCTTCGTGCTGCAGCGTGGCCTCTTCGAGGTCACGGCGCATCTTCTGAAATTCTGCCTCACGCTTCTTGTTCATCTCAATCTGAGCTGCTGTAGCCCCTCCTGCTTCTTCCAGGCGCTCGCTGATCTCCTCCAGCTCCCTGGAGAGGTCAGCACGGTGCTTCTCTGCTTTCGCCCGAGAGGTTCGCTCTGCCTCAATTTCCTCCTCCAGTTCCTCGATACGGGCCTGGGGAAAATGCGAGACCCTTCACACCCATGCCCTCCTTGTACTGATGTCCTTCAGCAGGGTGGAGGGGAAGGACCAGAGACTTGCCTGCAGCTCCTTGATCTTCTTCTGTAATTGCATGCCAAGAAGTTGCTCATCCTCAATTTTGCTCTGGATCTGGCTGATTTCAAAGTCTTTCCTTTGCACAAAGCATACAGAATCACAGTGTTAACACCTGAATAAAACTACCTAATAAATGCACCTGACCCACACTCAGGTGTCTCACAACCACACTTACTTTTTCAGTTTCTCATCCAGCTGCTGCTTATCATTTTCCAAATCCATTATGGTATCATGGGCCAGCTTCAGGTCTCCCTCAAGTTTCCTCTTAGCCCTTTCAAGGTCCATGCGCAGTTTCTTCTCTTGCTCCAGGGACCCTTCCAGCTAAACACAACAACACCATTAATGCCAGGCAGGTCGAACTCCATACCTGTCCTGTCTTGCTGGAGGCACGTGTGCTTACATCATCCACTTGCTGCTCCAGCTTGGTTTTAGCTTTGGTCAATGTATTGACTTTGTCCTCTTCAGCCTGCAGGTCGTCCAGTGTCTGCTGGTGGGCCTCTTGGAGGGCTTTCTTCTCTTTTGTCAGCTTCACAATGGTCTCATCCAGAGCTGCCATCTCCTCTGTGAGGTTTTTCACCTTTGACAAGAAGGAAGCAAGTGTAGATAAAAATGTGGTTTAAAACTTTATGCTGTATTACAGACTAGAATTCTTTCTCGAGTGCAAGTGATGTCTTCTGAGTCTTACCTTGTTTTCGGTGGCATGTTTTTCCTTCTCAACCTTGGCCAATGTTAACTCCAGGTCATCAATGTCTTTCTTCAGCTCTGAACATTCATCCTCCAGTTTTCTCTTCTTGGCTGTCAGCTCAGCATTAATTTCCTCCTCATCCTCGGCCCTTTCAGTCACCTCCTTAACTTTGGCTTCCAGCTGGATTTTGGTTTTGATGAGCTGGTCACACCTTTCCTCAGCATCAGCTAAAGCATCAGCTTCCTGATCGTGAAAATGCACTTTTTTCAGGATATGTCTTTTGGGGGGATATTGTGGTTCTCAGCTTAATAATTTAGAATATTAAAAGTTATTTTATGGTTAAATATCTGTTTTATGTTCAAGCAGAAAGTATGTGCTTGTAGGAGTTTTAAGGAGCAGACCAAAATCTTTCTCGATGCAATGGTCTGCAGCTTCCTCACAAGAGGGAACAGCGGGGGAGGTGCTCATCTATTTTCCCTGGTGACCAGCAATTAGACCTGAGGGAATGGCATGAACCTGATTCCAGGGTGGTTCAGACTGAGTATTAGGAAAAGAATCTTCACCAAGAGAGCGGTCAGGCACTGGAACAGGCTCTCTAGGGAAGTGGTCACAGCACTGAGCCGGCTGGAGTTCAAGAAGTGCTTGGACAATGCTCTCTACATAGGGTTTTATTTTTGGGTGGTCCTGTGTGTAGCCTGGAGTTGGACTTGAAGATCAACTGTATGAAGTTCAACAAGGCCAAGTGCCGGGTCCTGCACCTGGGGCACAACAACCCCAAGCAGCGCTACAGGCTGGGAGATGACTGGTTAGAATGCTGCCTGGCAGAGAAGGACCTGGGAGTATTGGTTGATAGTCGGCTGAATATGAGCCAGCAGCGTGCTCAGGTGGCCAAGAAGGCCAACAGCATCCTGGCTTGTATAAGAAACAGTGTGGCCAGCAGGTCTAGGGAAGTGATTGTCCCCCTGTACTCGGCTCTGGTGAGGCCACACCTTGAGTGCTGTGTTCAGTTTTGGGCCCCTCACTACAAGAAGGACACGGAGGTGCTCGAGCATGTCCAGAGAACAGCAACGAAGCTGGTGAGGGGTCTGGAGAACAAGTCTTATGAGGAGCAGCTGGGCAAGCTGGGATTGTTCAGCCTGGAGAAGAGGAGGCTCAGGGGCAACCTTATCACGCTCTATAGATACCTTAAAGGAGGCTGTAGCGAGGTGGGGACTGGTCTATTCTCCCACGTGCCTGGTAACAGGATGAGGGGGAATGGGCTAAAGTTGCGACAGGGGAGGTTTAGGTTGGATATTAGGAAGAACTTCTTTACTGAAAGGGTTGTTAGGCATTGGAATGGGCTGCCCAGGGAAGTGGTTCAGTCACCATCCTTGGAGGTCTTTAAAAGACATTTAGATGTAGAGCTTAGTGATATGGTTTAGTGGAGGACTTGTTAGTGTTAGGTCAGAGGTTGGACTCGGTGATCTTGGAGGTCTCTTCCAACCTAGATGATTCTGTGATCCTCGTGGGTCCTTTCCAACTCAGGATATGCTATGATTCTATGATTGTTTGATAAGTCTCACCCATGATATACATACAATCATGGAATGCCCTTACTAGAACTTTCTGGCAGTACCTAGTTATGTTTTTAAAAGCATCATTTAATGAAGTACAAAATAATTGATTTAAATTTTACTTGTTATGTGTCTTTTGAAAATTTAATTGTAAACATCAGCCTTGTAGCCACTGTTAAGTTAGAATGAGGCACACTGGTCCTACTCACAGCCTGCACTTGAAGCTGCAGATCATTTTTCTCCTGCACCAGCTTCACCATTTTCTCCTCTAGCTCCTTCCTCTTTGCCTCAGACTTTGCAAGCTCTTCCTTGGTTTTCTCAAACTCTTGTTTCATGTTGGCCATCTCCTTCTCAGATTCTGCACTCTTCAGCAAGGGCTTGATTTTGAAGAACAGCTTCATCCAGGGCCAGTGCTTGACATTCATGAATGCACGAATGTTGTACTGGATGCAGAAGATGGACTCTCTGAATGGTAAGTGAAATAAATATTAAAAATTTAGGCGCAGATGAGAAAATATACCAAATACAGTGAACTTGATTTAAATAAATGTTTACCTCCTCTCCACCATTTTCTGGTACTCCACCCTCATTAGGAAGCCCCTGCACCTGGCCTGTGTGCGAGTAATGAGCTGTGCCAGCTTCTCATCCCTCATCTCCTCCAAAAGGCCTACCAGCCCGGCTTTGAAGAACACCTTAGGTAAGAACATAAAAATAGGTACAGTCTATGTGCTTGCTGTTCACAGTGGCCCATATCCTGTCTGCCATGGCAGATTATATGGGAAGTTAAGAGAAAGAGCAAAACCACAAAGAATGTATGCAGTGATGGATCCTCTTTTATATCTTCAAGCATCCTGGTCTGGCTATTACAGTCATATTACTGCAGTTGAGAAACTATAATAGCCAGATCTTATTCATTTGTTTTTATTAATCCTTGATTCTTCTATTCTACAACTTTGTCTTCAATTAGGAACCCTGAATTAGAATCATCCTATGACAATGAATTTCACTGCTTTATTGAAGTGGTGAGTCAAAAAGTATTTAGTTGATGTGTTTTAAACATGTCAGTGTTTGATGATTTCACGTGCTTTCTGAAGTATCTCAGTATCATTCTTAAGCTGTACAGAACAAAAACACACAGTACTTGAAACAAACAGTTTTGGTACCTTGGTGTGACCAAATTTATATTGTGTGTGGTCTATATCAATTGATCCAAGAAGTTTCTCACAAGCCTTCTTGCTGTCAATGAACTGTCCCTCTGGAATAGCACTTGCATTTAATACTTTGTATCTGGGGGAGAAAATGGTAGTATAAGGAGGTCTGTTGTTGAGACCAATTTTGATACACTACAAAAAAGAGAATGTAACTCCACTGCTAAATGTAAATGTTAGAGAAGGTTCTATTCACCAGAGGTGAATTTTAAATTTCATAAGCTACTTAAGATGGCCAAAATGACCCAGGAATGGGAAGCAGTCTGACCTCTGTTTAAAATCTGCATACAGGACTCTGTTGGGAAATCCTTTCCTGCAAATTCTGATCCCTTCCAGCACACCGTTACACCGCAGCTGGTGCAGTACTAGTTCATGCTCCATGGCACCTAACAATTCAGAGCACAAATGGATGTTGTATTCTGTAACATATGAGGGAAGACCTGCACCATATTGAAAACTTTCTGTATGTGAGTCTCTTACCAGGCGTTTTTGTTTCATTTGGGATGATGCAGCGTACAAAATGGGGGTGGGTGCTTCTCAGATTTGTCATCAGCTTGTTTAAATTTTCCTGGGAGAGTCATTAACAAAAGTTTATATTAGCAAATGTAATTTCCAATGTAAGCATCAAGCACTCTGTACTGAGATAATGTGTTATCAAATATTAGCTTGCAGAATCCTGAACTGAAGCCACCTGCACCAGTTTTCTGACTTTCCACATATCTTTGTTATTATTAACTTAAGGTATTAAGTTTGTCTGTTTAGTCTGTAGGAACTCTGTACTCTTAAACATACAATTTTATGACATTTCACTGACTCTAGTGAAATACCTTCATTAGAAATTATATCCATCTTCCATTATACGTTCCAGGAGGGATATACTGATACTTCTCTGATGCAGTTTGAAGCATACTACAGTAGACATTTAAGGTGAGTCATATGGTTCACACTACATAGAACCTTCCTATTTTCTCTACTAAAAACAAAAGGAACAGGCTGAATTTTATGTGTCTCAATTTCATGTTTTGCTTGTAAGGTAAGGTGAGATGAGTACAAGGTGAGATGAATCCCAGGGCTGGTCTGTAACTAATATCTGTATAATTATTTATAAATAATTATTGTCTATAATTAGGGTAGGGAGGCAGGTACCTCCAGAGAACATTTCAGACTACCTAAATTAAGTAGTCCAAACATTAACATGTCTAAACTTTAAAATGCCTAAACCAGCGTGATATTGGAAGAAAGTCTGAAAACTTAAGAGCAATGCAACCTAAATGCAGCAAGGTTCACCTCTTACTTCTTAAAGTATTATGATCTTAAACACGGGCTTATTACATTATTTTTGAATGATATGTGCTGGCAATAATTTCCCACTTGCAAGGTGAAAGCCTTGCAAACAGCCTAGATCTATGATTATTTATCCTAGTTTGTATACACAAAGTCCATATCATGTTTCAGAGTACTGACTAGAGGCTATGTCAGGTGATCAAGAATCATATGACAACAGATACATAGGAGTAATTAGGCTGGATCAAGAAGAGAGCCCTGAGTGAATATCATAATAAGTGAATATCATAGGAGAATATCTCAGTGAATATCTCAGGAGAGACTCAGCATTTTACCTGACAGAAGTGTATGGAGCAGCCAGGCAGCAAAGCTTGATTATGAGAAAAAACTGCCAAGTATCTCACATCTTAAAAATTCATAGCCCGAGGTTTATTTCAAGCATAACTGATCCATGAATCATGGAAAAAATACTAGAGATACAAATGGAGCAAACAGCTTGCCTCCAGGCCTCTGGGCAGAAACAGTGGTTACAGGGTAATAAAAGGTTCTGAAGCAGAGATGGGCATCTAAAGGAAATCTGTGTCTTCTAGGTATATTTTAGAAGTTTTCTGGAGAAGTGGACACAGCCAAATGTTGTGCATTCAATGGAAAAGAGCGTAAATAAGTTACAGTGGATTTTCTCCTAAGGCCCAAGAACATCAATCTCTTTTTTTTACAAAAGCCAAAAAAAGACGGGCTATTCTAAGTGACGAATTTCCTCCTTATATTAGGAAAAAAATATTGAACTTTGTACTGCACCCGGAAAAGAGCTGAGACAGTCTGGAATGAAGAACCTTTCTTCTTGCCACCTTTCTTGCCAGCACCAGCACTAGCCTCTGCAAAATTAAAAATATATAAAATAGATTTTATATTTTTGTTATTGCCTCTTACAATTCCTTTTTCTAAGCTGTACATCAGCGAAAATATGACTTTCATAGGTCTGACCTGCTTCTGCTCCACCATAGTTGGCAAACAGTAAGGCCAATGTTTTCAGTGAAGACTTCTGGTATAACCCAATGACAGTTTCATTCAGGGGGTCCTTGTTCTTCTCAAGCCAGCCAGTGATGTTGTAGTCCACTGTGCCAGCATAGTGTATTAGGGAGAAGTGGGCCTCAGTCTTGCCTTTGGTAGGCTTGGGCTTCTGGAAATTGCTGGACTTGCCCAGATGCTGGTCATAGAGCTTGTTCTTGAAAGAGGTGTCAGTTGCCTTGGGGAACATGCACTCCTCTTCCAGAATGGAAAAGATGCCCATAGGCTGGAAGAAACACACAAGAGAGACAAATTGTAATTTAGTTTTATGGGCAATTATGGTCTTTACCTAGTCAGAGTAGCAGAACACAGGCATAAGTGCTCATCAGAAAAAGTTATTTTTCAGTCATATTTTATGCTAGAAAATGTGATTAAACATATTGATAGTTATGTTTTTTACACCAAATGATTCATAGTGATAAATGGAAATTCCTTTAGTTTGTGTTGAAAAGCTTCTTTGTATAACCAGGGCACTACCTTCTTATTCAGAGGAACACAAACATATACAGATGTCATAAAAGTAATTGAACCAAAATGAGTATACAGTACACTCCTAACGAAAAGGCAGGCACCTATCCTGTGCTGCATTGAGAAGAATATTATCAGCAGGTTGAGGGAGGTGATCCTTCCTCTCTACTCAGCTCTGCTGAGAAACATCTGAAGTGCTTTGTCCAGTTCTGGGCTCCCCAGTACAAGAGAAGCATAGGCATACTAGAGTAAGCACAGTGAATGGCCACTAATATATTTAGACTGGAATATCTGACATACAAGCAGAGGCTGAGAGAGCTGAGACTGTTCAGCCATGAGAAGAGAAGGCTCCGGAGGATCTTACCAATGTGTATAAATACTTAATGGGAGGTGGGAAGGAAGATGAAGCCAGTCTCTTTTCAGCGGTTCTCAGTGACAGTACAAGGTGCCACAGGCACAAATCGAATTACAGCAAATTCCATTTAAATGTAAGAGAATGCTTTTTTTGCTGTGAGTGTGGTCAACTGTTGGAACAGATTCCCCAGAGTATCTATTCCTAGAGTATCATCTGAGATATTCAAAACCAAGCTTTACATGGTCCTGAGAAACCTGTCTAGTTAACCCTGCTTTGACCAAGGGAGTTAGATTAAATGATCTTACAGTTCTATGATTATAATTTCTTATCATCCTGACAGCCAATGAACATTAAATTCCATGTTCAATATGAATACCTTCTTATTCTAAATCAAAGGATGCACATTAAGTGTGACTGTTTGCAATCAGTTATGCATTTCCATCTTCTATGTTTATTTTACAAACGATATATCTATTTTGCTGTAGGAGCACAAGTCTGTTGGAGCTGAAAGGTGAGCTGGAGACTTTTAACTGGAAACTGTTTCTATCTGTTTTGAAAAAAAAAAAAACAGTTTTATTGGGAGTTTAACAATCTTTTGGCACTTCAGAAAATATCAGTTCAAACCTGCCCTGTGACACCTCCTTAATGTCTCATTTGACAGATAAAATAAACTAAGCAGCTAAGTATTCTTGAATAACAAAAGTTGAATATTTGGACATGAACATGAACGATCCCTTTGAAAAATTGGACCAAGTAATTATAATATTCCCATGCCCATACCTTCTCAATGAGCTCAATGCAGGCAGCCAGGTCCATCCCAAAGTCAATGAATGTCCATTCAATCCCTTCCTTCTTGTACTCCTCCTGCTCCAGCACGAACATGTGGTGGTTGAAGAACTGCTGCAGTTTCTCATTGGTGAAATTGATGCACAGCTGCTCAAAGCTGTTGAACTGGAAATAGAATGAGAAAGATCCATATCTGCAAGATGCAGCAGTAACTGCAAAACCTTATCCTTTAAAAATAAGGAATGCAGTTACTTTGGTTTCATAGTGACTGAGCATTTCTTCAGTCAGCTTTACATCTATATAACAAAATAGAGAAATGCATGACATTCATTGTTCACAATTATATTTTTGTCCTTGATAAAACTGTGAAAATAGAATGTATTTCCTATGTTATTTTAGAACAAATTACAGAAAAAAAAATACAAAGTTAGGCCTATCATGATGTATGTGTTTTATACTGTCTTGAACTTGATCATTTAAACTAAGAAATTTTTCTGCTTGGACCTTTCTGCTTTTTTGAGTTTGCACATCTTGAAAATGAGCCTATTGTTATAAGAAAAGTCCTTTCAGAAGTCATTTTTTACTTCATGACAACAAAAAAAAAAGAGGCAATTAGCTACAAAAAAAAAAAAGGTGGTGATCATATGTGTTCTTTAAAAATATGTCTGAGAGTTGTCAAACACCCAGCTGTCATTTCTAAGCAGCTCTTACCAAATCTTTGTTACTCACATCAAAGATCTCAAAGCCAGCAATGTCCAAGACACCAATGAAATACTGCCTAGGCTGCTTTGTATCCAGCTGCTGGTTGATACGAACAACCATCCACAAGAACATCCTCTCATAGACAGCCTTTGCCAGAGCACCTACAGCATTGTGAACCTAAAACAAAAGTAAATGCCTGCAGTTAGAACACAGAGCAGAGGAGAATCAAAGGGATATTATTTCAAAGCACGGTTACAGGTTACCATGTTTCTCACCTGCTGCACAGTTTGACCCTTGGTCACATATTCGTTCCCAACTTTAACTCGAGGGTAACACAATGCCTTGAGCATGTCAGCTGAGTTCAGGCCCATCAGGTAGGCAGCCTTGTCAGCAACTAAATGGCAAAGATAGACAGAAAAAAAAAAAAAAAAAAAAAAAAGAATTTTTTGGAATATAGATTTTAGATCTCTAAGGGCTGCAGTGTTCAGGTTTCTGTTCTTTGAAATATGTTGAAAGACTGTCACAGATATTATCTGCATAGCATCAAAGTCATAATTATGCATGTTGAACTTTTCTGAAAGAACTTATGTTTGAAGGTCTTCATTGAAGCATGCAAATGCAATGAAGTTTTCAAAAAAATTCTGGCACAAAATTGAAACCTGCAGCTTGTTAATCTGAATATTTCTAGTATGTGTGTAGCTCAGAAGTTGCAGTGACCTCAGGCAGGTAATGAGCTATACTCAGAACGTGATCAAAAACACCCAAATATTTAGAATGGAACACACAGAGGATCTCTCTGTACTATTTCGGATTCAGCATCTACAACCCTTTCTGAGCTTTGGTTTCTACTGATCTTCTGTAAAATTCAGTGGTTTTCATCCTTTTTCAGACATGACTATGGCACTTCCCAACTTCTGCCTAGTTCTTTAAAAAGAGAAGACTCAGAAAACTGGAGGCGTGGGTTCTAGCTCCTGCTCTGACAGAGAGGAATCAAATCCACCTCTCTCATCCGAGTTCCCTGGACATCTGACAGGTGAGGGTGAATGAAAATATGGCCCCCTATCCTGTTAGAGCTGAATCACTTTATTGTTCCACAAAGATTGCCAGGCATTCCCAATAAAAATATGACTCGTAATGTTACAGTAAAGGCATCCATGGCTACTGGCTTCCTGGCACTGTTTAGAAGGCTGTCAATTTTTCACTGTATAGGATACATAAATCCAGAGATTATACATCAGAGAAAATGACGTACTGTGAGGAGAAGTGAGATTTTTTTCTGACTTGCTGTTTTTCTTGAAATCCTAAAATCTAACTTTAGATGACTCTGTGTCTTTTACATACAGAGTGGCTCAGAGAATAGTTAATTTCTGAGTTTGACAATACCTTCTGTGCCATCTGGCTCTGCCTGCTCCTCTCGCTGTTTCTGCTTGAACTTCAAGTTCCCATAGTGCATGACAGCCCCTGTCAGCTTGTAGATGGCAGTCTTTTCATCAGGAGTGAAGCCCAGGATGTCAATGGCACTCTGGTAATAGAATCAATAAAGTGGAATATTTGCCTGTTATATGATGTATGACCTGTACCAGCTTGCCTGTTTCACAAGTTACTTACGTCTGTAGCCATCAACTCCTCCTTGTCATCAATGCTGGGAACAGTGATCTCACCTTGACTCACAAAAGGGTAGTCATATGGGTTGGTGGTGATAAGGAGCATTTCTGAAAACAAATGTTGATGGGTTAAATTTCATTGTTTCTATAGTGTAATTCATTGGTGCTCAGTGATCTTCCTCCAAAAAAGCTCAGTGATGCCTCCTACCAATTAGCTCTGGCTTCTTGTTGGAGGTGACCTGATAAAATATGTGGTAGCTTCTTTCTGCCTTAAGCTGGAAAGTGACTCTGGACTTCTCCAGCAGATCTGGTAAGGAAGGTAGAAAGTGATAGGCACAAGAAAGCACACAGAGGTAGGAATTTAGGAAGGGATGTGATCATGCCAGGATGTCACTTACAAGTTTCAATGTCAGCAGAAGCCAGTTTTCCTGTGGCCCCAAAGTGGATTCTGATGAATTTGCCCTGTTGAGGGGAAAAAGAACCACTTCAGCCTGGACGGATTCTTTTGACATCTCTTTATGTAAGAATGCCACTAGCCTCATCACTACTGTTAGGAGGGATTTTGTCCAAAGCTACAACTCACAAAGCGCGAGGAGTTGTCATTCCTCACAGTCTTGGCATTTCCAAATGCCTCCAGCAGTGGGTTGGCGCTGATGATTTGATCCTCAAGAGTTCCCTACAGGACAATAATTATTCCTCGATATACTTTCCAAAAACAAGAAACAGAAAAAAACATTGATTCAAGCCACTACCTATTAATGTACCTGCATTTTGCCAGACTGCTCCTCCTTCTTCTTCTCCCCACTAGCTGCAATTGTTGCAAAGTACTGGATGACACGCTTTGTGTTCACAGTCTTCCCTGCACCAGATTCTCCACTGTCAAAACAAACAGAGTAGCAGAGAGAGTGTGGCCAGGCAGCAGACACCCTGGTCCAGGGTAGCCCTGCAGGGACCCGAGCAGGAAGTGTACTTACGTGATCAGGATTGACTGGTTCTCGCGGTCTGTGAAAGAGGCAGAATGAAAGTTTTTAGCCATTGTCCTGAATAGAACTGAGTTAGTTGACTGAAAAGTAAATCTGTAAATGTAAGTTGGGGCTTCTCCAGAAAGTCCAAACAGTAACGCCTAGAAGACAGTACTGAATTTCCTTCCACATCCTAACAGTAGTAAGTATAAGCTCTGCTGGACCCATACAACTCTCAGATGCACATGGTCCTCAGACAAACTGTGTATGCACTTGTACTTCACACAGTTCTCATCAAGGAATCAAATCAAACTGACTACCTGTGTTCAAAGCAAAGATTGTATGGTATCATACAATCATACATACCATATTATATGGTATGCATACAAAGATTGTATGCTTTCTGTTCCCTCATTGAAAAAAAAAAAAAAAAAAAAAGGAAATTATGAGCTCAGTATTATGTCTGTGATGGGAGAGTGTAGAATTGGGTACAATAGTACACAGTGCTCAATGTATGCATGCTTCTGGTACAGTTTGGCTTGCAACTGTCAATTTCTCTCACTCAGCTCCATGGTGTTTGTAGCTGCCTTGTCACATGCTCCAGTAAGAGCCATGAGGCTTTTTGGTTTAGATTGCTTTGAATGAGATCAGGCACTCACCAGTCAGCATGAACTGATAGGCATTGTCAGAGATGGAGAAGATGTGTGGAGGGGCCTCCTGGCGCTTTTTGCCTCGGTAGGCCAACACCACCTCCGGGTTGTACACCGGCAGCCACTTGTAGGGGTTGACAGTGACACAGAAGAGACCCGAGTAGGTCTGCGAGGAAGGGAGACAGCACGTTGGCTTCTGCTCAGCCTGGCGCAGCAGGCCTTCCTAGCTCCCAAAGGAAGACAGCTGCTGGTACTTACGTAGATCATCCAGGCTGCATAACGCTCTTTGAGGTTGTACAGCACAGCGGGTTCGTGGAGGTGGGTCATCATGGCCATGTCCTCGATTTTATCATACTTGGGAGGGTTCATGGAGAAGACCTGATCATCCTTCACGGTCAGAGTCTGCCAAGGAAATGAAAGAATATGTGTGCATATGTCAGCTAAAAGCTCAGTGTGAATCAAATATTGATCTGAAGATTCCTTTTCTCTTACCTCTCCTGCTTCAGTCTTGACAGTGACCTTCCCTGTTTCCCTGCTCTGGATTGTCCCTTTTACAAAGGATTCCTTGGGATGGGCCACAAAGACGGATGACTTGGCATCAAAAGGCTTGTTCTGGGCCTCAATTCTTTCCTTTTCTGACTTTCGGAGGAAGGGAGCCGCCTCCCCAAAAACAGCCATCTCAGCATCTGCAGAGGCCATGTCTGTGCTTTACTGAAGGCACGTCAGCAGAAGACTCTAATGGCTAGAAGTAATATGGCATTGATTATTTATGTCTATTCTGTAAGACTGGGAAATCTTTTACATCCTGTTCCTTGTTTTCTCATCACAATCTAATATTTGGAACATCTGTAATGACCTATCTGAAGATCCTAATCTTTAGGTTACTTAGAAAATGAGGATATAATTGATGTAGCCTAGCTCTTCAGACCTCTGGGAGCGCAATATTTAATCACCTTGCACAACTGAAAGTTTGGCGTTTTAAGAATACCATGTCTGTAAGATGAGAGTGAAACTAGTTAGCAAGTTTTAATAAGACATCACTA
This sequence comes from Cygnus atratus, assembly GCF_013377495.2. Taxonomy (NCBI): domain Eukaryota; kingdom Metazoa; phylum Chordata; class Aves; order Anseriformes; family Anatidae; genus Cygnus; species Cygnus atratus. Next base: position 696,381 of record NC_066379.1, read on the forward strand.
TTAGAAGTAGAAATACAGGTGGAACATTTTGTTGAAAAGAGTAAAAGTGGAGAAACATTTCTGAAAAGCTGTAGTATAGGAGACCTACAGTCCTGGAAAATATTGAACCAATGGGGCATTTGCTTATTAACTCCAATGGTAAAAGGAAGGTCATGGGAAATTAATGAATTTTGCTACTGAAGTTGCCAACAGAAGAAAAGGGCAAGTCTTGTATCTTTTAGTACTCTGCCATAATTTAATTTGTTTATACATTTGTCATTCTTAAGTACAATATCTAAATAATCCCAGCCCCAAAGTTCTGACTTGAGTGAAACAAAATTCAAGCGCTGAAATTGGAACTGCTATGCTTGTATGAAGCTCCCAAATAAATACTTCCTTAAAAAAACATCCAGGAGCAGGTGAGTTCTCCAAACTTTAGAAAATAAGAATATTTCTTTAGATGTTTTGTTAAACATGTGGATAGCTAAGTTAGCCAACTGCACTTGAAAATTCTCTAGCTACATTAGTGAAATTTATTCCCACTGTTCAACAGTTAAGAAGTCTCTCTCTTTTTTTTTTTTTTTTGTCTGGATAAAGAAAATGGGTACCTGACAGAGCCTTGCATTTTGCAAAGATGGTTAGAATCTCTGTATGCTCAGATGATTTATTAATTCATACATTCTGAGGTAGGATGTACAATTTTGCACTTTTTCCACCTTTGTTCATCTTAGTCCTGTTCTATTGCTGCCATAACAATGATGTGAAGCCAGCACGCCCCACTCCCTGTTTGGTCAGTTAAGTAAGGTGAAGAATATCCCCATGGGAATTTTCTGGTCTTACATCAGTTGTCAGAGGATTCAAACACAGCCACTTGAAAACCTTACCAGCTGTGGGTACCCCACCACCTGCATACTGTAATCATCCTGGCTTTGAATATAGGGTGAAACAGTGACCATTCATGCAGCCATACAGAAATCCCACCCAAAAAGATCTTTCTCTGCCCTCTAAGAATTAATAAATCAAATTCTTACCTCTCGTGACACCAGGTTGGTGGCTTGCACCCTGGCAGCTGGTCAGTACTGCAAAACACAAATGGCAATTCCCTACTTGCTGCTGCACAGAATTCCAGAGTGAAAATGTGCAGGTGTCTTGAAAGCAGATTTAAAACTTGAGCTGAGAAATTGAGTCCACTCATGGAAATGAGCACTGGAGGCACAAAGACTGCTGTGGTACATAAGGGCACTATCCCCTTCCTGCAAGCCCGCAGACCCCATACACTTACCTTGAAGCTTTCCGTGAAGACAGGGCAGACTTGCTGCAGGGATATTATATACGATCTCATTTGCAGATGCTGCAGATGCCTACTCTTTCTTCGGTCAAAAAATTTTTGGCAAACCTTCTTTGGTAAAGCATTGTCTGGCAAACTGAACTAAGGGCATAATTGTCATTTGACATGACTAGATATAATTAGAAAATTTTGATGTCTTACCGACTATATGAATACATCTTCTATAAACAATCTGACAAGGGTGTTAAGGAGGGAATCTGGACTAGTCAAGGCACTTAGAGAACTTGGATGCAGACTTATTGCTGACTTTCCCACCGACTCAGTGTATGACCCAGGGAGGATTGCTTGGTATGTGTGTGCTGCAGCTAACCCAGCAGTAGAATAGACAAAACAGGATGTTAAAAGATAAATTAGCATTTTCAAAAGCTTTGGCAGTTGTGATGGTAAAATTCTGAAAGCAGAAGTGCAGGCATAGAACTTCTTACAAGGGTTAAAAGTACGGCAGCATGTTCAGCCACAAGCCACAGTAGTGAGAGACTTGGTCCTAACTGGGTTTTTAGGATGGTGTCTCTGAGAGAGATGTGAGGCAACTTCAGAGGTATCAGGAAGAGCATACACACTGAGTCATGTGCATTTGTGCCTCTGTACATGCTTCAGATTGCAAAATTTGAGAGATTATCCAAGAAATGTTGTTGTGACTTTATGCACCAACTCATGCTGTAGGAGAGGTTACAGCCTCCTGAGACTTCTGATTTGCAGGTCAGTGCCAGTGAGCAAGAGATGCTCCATTCTTTTGCCGAAAACCTTTAAGCTTATCCAGGTGTTACCTGCCTATAACCCAAGGAAAGATAACTCTGATCTAACAAAAAGCCCACACAGCTTTTTTTCCTACCTACAATTGCCAGAAAAATCCCTCTAGTCAGTCACACCTATAGAAATAGACACATACACACATATTTCACCTCAGCATGCAGTCCCAGATGCTCTGTGCCTGATACATCCTTAGTCCAGCATTCCCATCTCATCATATATGTCTTCCACACATTCACACAGTCCAAAAAACACAGTGTTACCTATACCAGAGTACTGGTGTTGGTAAACATGCCCCTTGAGTGCTGATAGTGTGGGAAAGAGGGATTTGCTGGAAGTCCTGGAGAGTGACTGATATAGGAAATGGGCATTGTCATGTAAGCTGCTTTAAATCCTGTCAGATTTCAACAAACTTTTCTCCTGGTCACTGGCGTTTTGGTCATTAAAAGATGTCAGTGGGTAATACAGGGACAAGGTTAGAAAGATGATTCATGGGATCTGATGGAATACCCAGCATCAGGCACTGCTCTGTGCATGAAGGCCTTTTCCAAGGAAGGCTCTGCACTGTAGCACCCACATTTTGGGCATCTGAGCCCAAGCCTGGAGCCCAAACCCAGTCCAAGCCAGCGTGCTGGGTTTCCAAGTGGTGCCCAACAACACAGTGGTTATAGGTCGTGGCCTAGGAGGGGACAGGAGGGCCTTGGCAGCTCAGAGCACAGTGTTCACAAGACCTCACACAAAGAGCAAGGCCTGGGAGGAGCAGAGATGGCTGAGAAGCCTCACCCAGGTTGGGAGAGCTGGGGGTTTGCTCCCCTCAGGCTGAGGCAGGAGCTCCAGTCTTCCACTTCCAGGGAACTGTAGCATCTGCACTGCCAAGGCAGCATCCCTCAGCAGCAGCAGTTGAAGTACTGGTAGCTGCTGTTGCTTTCCTGTGGGGCCTGCTCTCAGCAGTAGGTAGCAAGCCTATTTTATGCAGCGCTGTCAGGCTGGGACAAAGTGCCCATCCTCAGGATGTGCCTGTGTCTCCAGGATCTATTTGAGAGCAGCTGAGTGTCTTAGGCTAGATGCCTGATTCTGGGGACAGAAAATGTTGAATTTCCAGCTGCCAATGACAAATCCAGTCTCTTTAGTAGGGCTTTTCTGTGTTTTTCCTGTTGGATTGCCCAAGTTGTGGACCCAGCTGGCAGGAGTGAGGCACACAGTCAGGCAGCTGTAGGTGTGAAGTCAGCCAAGGGACGGCCTGGTCTGAAGAGGAAGCAGCTAGCAAATGTACGCGTCTTCAATTGTTGATAGTCACCCGGCAGTGATTTGCACGTTGAATTTAGTGTCCCTACGTCCCTATAAGGCAGATTTAGAAACCTAAAGCCTTTTATGATAGTGGTCCAAATCTCAGAAAATGGTTATGAACCAGGGCATGGAAATGAAGGAGAGAGTCTTGTCTAGATGGCTTTTGAATATCCCCAAGGATGGAGACTCCACAGCTTCTCTGGGAAACCTGTTCTATTGCTGAGTCACCCTAACAGTCAAAAAGATTTTCCTGATGTTCAGATGGAGCCTCCTGCATTTCAGTTTGTGCCCATTGTCCTGTCACTGGGCACCACTGGAAAAAGCCTGGTTTTCTCTTCTCTACATCCTTTGTTCATGTATTTATACATTGTGAGATCCTCTCCAAGTCTTTTCTTTTCAAAGCCGAACAGTCCACCTCTCTCAGCCTTTCCTCATTGCTGAGATCCTCCAGTCCCTTCATAATCTTTCTGGCCCTTAGTTGGATTCTCTCCAGTATGTCCATGTAGTCTCTTGTAACGGAGAGCCCAGAACTGGACCCAGCATTCCAGGTGTGGCCTCACCAGTACTGAGTAGAGGGGAAGGATCACCTCCCTCAACCTTCTGTGACACTTCTTACGCAAACCAGATGACCATTCTCCTTCTTTGTGGAAAGGGCATGTTGCTGGCTCATGTTCAAGTTGGTTGTCCACCAGGATTCCCAGGTCCTTTTTTGCGAAGCTGCTTTCCACTTTCCAGCTGGTCAGTCCCCAGCATGTACTGTCGCCTGGGGATGTTCCTCCCCAGGTGAAGGACTCTATCCTTCATCTGCACTGTTAGACCCAGTATTGACCCCTGTTTTTTGACTAAGTAGTACCTATTTGTGCACATACATCAATAGTATAGAGAACACTTTAAGTTAAATGAGCCTGAGCAACTGCAGAATCAGAAAGACTTCAGGACTCCTCTGGGACTCTGAGGTAGAAGTGACAAGGAAGAGGGAGATAGACATTCACGTAGACATCAGTTCTTGAAGACAAGGGAACACATCTTTGAATGACAGTCAGTTCACATATTTGTACTAAAATATCTTCAAGCAGTATCTCCTCTAACTTTTGGTCATGTAAGTATGGAGCTTTCAAGCAAACTACTGCACAGTTCTACCACACCCAAAAGGATGAAGTCACATCCTTTCTGATCTAAAGATAACAGGAATTAAGCCACTCTTTGGTTAAGGTATTATCATGGTTTGCATTGTCTGAGTGCACTGATCACTGCAGGTGAATCAACAAAGGTGAATTCCCAATAGCACTTCAAATTTACAACCAACCTGTTAGTCTTTATGTATTTGCTGAAGTTTTCAGTATTTTACCATTTCTTAAACAGTCCTAAGAATCATCTGCAGGAACTGGTTCTGTGCAGATGGAGTAACAGGATCAACTTAACATCCACTTAGTTAAGTGAAAAGATGGCTGTGGTAATGAAGAGCTTGATTTACTGACGGAAGCCAAAGTCAAACACTTTCCTTAGCATGTGTTAGAGATATTAAGGAGGTAACTTCCAAGAGAGAATATCTCTTTACCAAGGAACCTTGCAGACAGCAGAATGATAAAGCTTGGAAGGTCTGGGTTATTCTACCCAACATACATTGACACAAAGGACAACACTTCATGAGGAGTCTGGAAACCTGTTATCATAAAGGGGTAAATGACACCATCTCTGGTTGAGGAGAATGGGAATTTGCCTCAGAAGTCCAGAGCCCAACCAACCATAGGCACTGGTCAAGGGAAGGAAAGCAACTGACTGCCATGCACATATGGCATAAAAAGAGTTCTTGAAGATTACCTGTAGATGAAACATATAAGCCTTCAAAGGAGAACTCAGAAAACTGCAGGCAGTCTCATCCTACAGGGAAGGCTGGGAATGCTACCAGATTGCTCAGAGCATAAAAGAATTGCAGGACATACTTTCCCAACTAACTCTGTATCAGGTGTTTGAGGAGGTCCTCCTTTAGCAGAACACTTTTGTGCGCATATACAAATCCACAGTGTAGCTATGTGTACTGACATCTGCTCAGAGAAGGAGAAACTGTTCTTAGCATAGAATTGTAATCTGATTTTTTGTGCCTATCACAAGCATTGACATATAGCCACATTAATTGCACTTTATTAATATTTTGGTACTAGTATAAACCCAAATTTAGCATAATGTGATTATGGGCATGTGGGCTTTGTTTCATATCTTGGAGTGAACCATACCCTGAAAGGGGATTCATATCAATCAAGACTCTGAAGGTTTACTGAAATCTAGCAAAATTGATGTCATATTACTGAACTTCTGTAAGCCCTTTAACATACTCCCACATGACATCCTGATCTCCAGATTGGAGGGAGATGGATTTGAAGTGTGGACCATTCAGTGGATAAGGAATTGGCTTGAAGGCCACACCCAGAGAGTGGGTCAATGGCTTCATATCCAGGTGGAGGCCAGTGGTGTGTGGTGTCCCTCAGGGGTCTGCCTTGAGACCGGTACTGTTTAATATCTTTATCAATGACATAGACAGTGGGATCGAGTGCACCCTCAACAAGTTTGCAGATGACAACAATCTGAGTGGTGCGGTCGATACAACAGAAGGAAAGAATGCCATCCAAAGGGACCTGGACAAGCTTGAGAAGTGGGCCCACTAAACTGAATGAGGTTCAACAAGTCCAAGTGCAAGGTGCTGCATGTGGGCTGGGGCGATCCCAGACATGAGTACAGACTGGGAGAAGAACTCACTGAGACCACTCCTGCAGAGAAGGACTTGGGAGTTCTGGTGAATGAAAAGCTTGACATATGCCAGCAGAGCGCTCTTGCAGCCCAGAAGCATCCTGGGCTGCATCAAAGGATGAGTGGCCAGCAGGAGAGGGAGGTGATTGTCCCCCTCTGCTCTGCCCTTGTGAGGCCCCACTTGGAGTCCTGCGTTCAGGTCTGGGGGCCCCAGCACAAGAAGGATGTGGGGCTGTTAGAACAGGTCCAGAGGAGGGCCACTAAGATGATCAAGGGGCTGGAGCACCTCTCCTATGAAGAAAGGTTGAGAGCTGGGGCTGTTCAGCCTAAAGAAGAGAAGGCTCTGGGGAGAGCTCATTGCAGCCTTTCTATACTTAAAGAGGGCTTATAATAAAGACACAAAGCAAATTTTTACTCAGACAGGTAATAATAGGACAAGGGCTACACGAAGATGGTGAAGGGACTAGAGGGGAAGACGTATGAGGAGCGGCTGAGGTCACTTGGCCTGTTCAGCCTGGAAAAGAGGAGGCTGAAAGGAGACCTCATTGCAGTCTACAGCTTCCTCTCAAGGGGGAGTGGAGGGGCAGGCGCTGATCTATTCTCTTTAGTGACCAGCGATAGGACCCGCGGGAATGGTGTTAAGCTGAGGCAGGGGAGGTTTAGGCTAGAGATTAGGAAGAGGTTCTTCACTGAGATGGTGGTCACACACTGGAACAGGCTCACCAGGGAAGTAGTCACTGCACCAAGCCTGTTGGAGTTTAAGAAGCGTTTGGACTGTGCACTTAGTCACATGGTCTAAAATTTTGGGTAGACCTGTGTGGTGCCAGGAGTTGGACTTGATGATCCTTATGGGTCCCTTCCAATTCAGGATATTCTATGACTCTATGATTCTAAGGGGGAATGGTTTTAAACTAAAAGAGGGGAGTTTCAGATTAGATGTTAGATTAAATTCTTTGCTCAGAGGGTGTTCAGGCATTGGAACAGGTTGTCCAGAGAAGTTGTGGATGCCTCATCACTGGAGGTGTTTGAGACCAAGTTGGATGAGGCCTTGGGCAACCTGATCTAGTGGATGGCATCTGTACTGGGTCTGGCTGGGATGGAGTTAACTTTCCCTGGAGCAGCCCATACTGTGCTGTGCTCTGCACTTGTAGCTGGAACAGCGTTGGTATCACACCAGTGTTGTGTCTGATGAGCAATGTTGGCACAGCATCAGGCCTCCCTCCAACCCCTCAAGAGCCAGCAGGCTGGGGGTGGGCAAGAGGTAAGGAAGGAACATCACCAACCAAAGGGATATTCCCTACCATATAGTGTCACACTCAGCAATAAAAGGTGCAAAAAGGAAGAAGAGGGGAGGGGTGGGCTCTCGTTGTGAAAACGTCTGTCCTCCCAAACAGCTACGTGTGTTGAGGCCCTGCTATGAGGACATGGTCAAGCATCGCTCATTGGTGGGAAGTAGAGAGTAATTTCTTTCCTCTGTGCTTCCACACAGCCTTTTCTTGGTTTGTTTGTTGTTTGTTTGTTTGTTAGTTTGTTTGTTTTTCCCTTTAGTTAAATTATTTTTTTCCTTTTCTTCTTCCCATCCTTTTCTGAGGAGGGGGATTGAGAGAGCAGTTGTGGTGGAGTTCAGCAGTCTAGCAAGGTAAAACCACCACATGGCAGAGGGGTTGGAACTGGGTGATCCTTAAGGTCCCTTCCAACCCAAACCATTCTGTGATTCTATGAAAATTCTCCAAGATCTTGTATATGGAGATGTAGCTCTCATGCTGAGAACACTTTGCATACTGAGTTCAGCTAAAGCATATGTATTTCACATTAAATAGTTCTACCTTCACCATGAAGCAGCCACTATAGATGATGCCAGGTGTGTCTGCTTATTCTTCTGTCAGCTGCACCATAATACAAAGATAATCCTTGTAGCTTAGACCAACAGGGGTGCAGGGGCCTGACAGTATTCAGCATTAAACAATGCAGTGCTTTGCAAACTAAATATCAAGGTTATTCTAACAGCCCCTCTAGAAGAACAAACATTTTAAATTGTCAGAATAAGAAAATATTTTTGCAAGTGTCATGATGCAAAAGGAAGAATGCAAAAGTTGCCTGTCGGTCATTAATTTTCTGTCAATCCCGTTTCCATCTCTGCAGGGCTAGACTCTGCTGCAACCAGAAGCAAACCACAGCACAGTCAAAAGAGAAGAGGCAACCTGAAAGCCATCTCTGGATACAGACTGTCCTGCACAGCAATGTGATGTGGGCAAGGCACCGGCGTGCTGACATTTTCCATGGGGGAGAGAGGATTCAGGCGTACTGAAAATAGATCCCTCTTGAGATGGAGATCAGGCAGCTGCCTCACTTTCTGCCAGCCTTTAAGATATGTTATTTTCTTCTCCTGAGCCCTGTGGTTGCTGAGAGACAAAGAGTGAGAAGATGCTTTTTAGATGGGCAACTAGACAGGAGTGAGGATGTGGAAGAACCTACAGACTGCCAAACGTTGGCTACTGAGAACCTCCCTTCCATTCCCATTCAGTGCAGTTGAGCTTATGAGCTGGAAACATGCAAATGTACCTGTATGATAGGTACATATGTAAAATTTTAATTTCTAAATTAAAACAGTGCAGTATCACAAGCTTCAACTATTTACAGCTTTTTTTAGCTGCATTGACTTTAACCTTATTGAGTCAGTCTCACTTGACTCCTCTTTCCCACCAACTTTCCCCACGTGCCTGTTTCACAAAGACAGAAGATCACTGGCTTCCTGAGGATTTTTTTCCCCTGCAAAACACATATTTAATTGAGAGGAATTCAAGAAGCCCACTCATGATGACACAAAATTCAACTTCACCAAATTTTTGAATGACACTAAGTTAGACAGAGTAGATGATACGACAAATGACAGAGCTTCATTCCAAAGGGACATTATGAAACTTTAAGAAACAACATTAAGACTGGATTAACAAAAACCTTATGAAGATCATTGCAGAAAAGTACAAAGCTCACATCTGGGAAAAGAATAAGCCCCAGGTGTCAGTACAGGCTGGGAACTGGCTAGTTCAGCAGAAGCCTTGCCAAAAAGGACTTGGAAGTTATGGTGGATGTCCAGAAGAATAATGAGTGCTCTCACTGCAAACATGACAAAGTACTGGATGATGTTAAAAGCATGTTCAGCTGATTGTAGGAAACCATTAACCCTCTTGCTTGGTACTGGTGGGTTGTCATCTGAAATGGTTTGTCCACTTCTGGGCTCTCCTGTTCAAAAAGGTTGTTCACTAATGGGAGAAGGTACAGCAGAAGGCTACCAAGATGATCCAGAAAACTAGTCCTATGAGGAGATTTTGAGTGTATTTAATCTGAGGAAAAAAGGTCTAAGTTTCATGAGGGGAAGTTACAAGTACAATGTTCCAAACTTTTCTCATTAGTAGCAGACAATGTAACAAGGGATGACGATCACATATCACATCTGGAGAGGCTCCAGTAAGTCATTAGGAAAATTCTTCACTATTAGGTAATGCCGTAATGGCACAGGCTACCCAAGAGAGGTGGCTGAGCCTCTGTCCCTAAGGCGTGGCTAATCAAAGCCATGACTACCCTGACTGATATCAGCAAGACATCTTGAATTGGGAGACTGAATAAAAGCCCTCCAAATGTCCCTTTACAATAATATTTCTGTGGCTCTAATGTAGAGGTTCCCTCTCTTTATCCAATCTTTATCTCTTTATCCAACTGAACAATAGCTCAAAGCTGGGCAGATATCTGCAGCTTCAGGTCTTGTCATGAATATTTTCTTTGAGGTCTGAAAAACAACCTCAGCTCTTCATCAACATCAGCTCTTCTGGAGTCAACTATTGGGCGTGAATCTTTCATCTCTCTGCACTGTTGGAAGCAGTTAATTCCATTCAGCTTGTCAAAGCAGACCCCTCCAGAACACTGATTTGAGAAAAACACTTCTCTGTTATGTTCTTTGCAAATGTCCTCAGCAACAGTAGGTTTTGGTAGCTTTCAGTTCCTGTATAACAGAGTAATATGCGGGGAGAATCAGACAACTGTGGAGCTCACTGGAGCAGCAAAGTGCATCACATCACACCAGAGAGAAGTTTCAGCAGGTGAGGAGCAGCAGGGCAGGTAGAGTACAGGAGAGTCCTCTTGCAACCACAGGCTTGATACTTTCAACATGGTGGCTGTGTGCTACCTAAGGTAAGAATTTCCTAAGCCCTCTTACAGGAATTTAGGGATCTGGGACAAAACTTTTTCATTCTGAGTCACAACATACCACATGACAAAAAGGTTGTGTATGATATAATGAACAGCAGCTAAGATCACCACTGTGTGCTGTTTCTGACCACAACATAACGTTGAGGGAAATAACACTACACAAATTGCTGTTCTGGGTGAGATCAAAGGATTGTGTAGTGTGTTACACCTGAGATCTTTCTCACCATCCCTATGGTGAATACATCTAAAGCACAAGCCACCTCAAACTGGTGGAACATGTCGTGTGACTAGAACAAAAACAAGGTACACATGGGAAACCTTGTATGTGAAAAATGTATATTCTGTGTCACTGCCAATAATGGGAGACAGAAGCACAAGCAGGGTCCTGCTATCCCTTTATGAAGCCTAAGAAGCCTTTAACCGTCTCAGCTTTCAGTAACTTACATGTCCCCATACACAAGGCCTGTAATGCTCACAGGCTAGAGCAGACATTCCCTTCAACAGGGATCCTCTTATACTCCCTGCTATTGAGCCCTGGAAGGCTGGAGAGATCTCAGAGCTGTTCAGCTTCTGCTCAGGTAGGAAGCTTCCTCTTGTTGGTCAATGATCCTGGGCCTGGAGAGCAGGCTTAGGTGTCTTCTCAGGGAGCTGTGTCTCCTGTGCCTGGGGACAGATCACTTCAGCTACTCCTCTTCAAGTGATTGGTAGCCCTGATGTCCTAACCAGGAGGGACCAGGAATGCCTGTGTGGATGTGCTACTCCTGTGACAGAGCATGGCCCTGCATGCACTGGTGCAGCTGGGAGAGGCACAGTGTCTATGTGCCTGTCCCACCCTGAGCATGGGCAAGGGAAGGGCTGGCACACAACGCTGTGAGTGCTGTGTGAAGGAAATTCCCATCAGTGACAGGTTGTGGTCAGGGGAGTGAGGGGGAGAGGAGTGAGAGAGTGATGGGTGGAAAGTGGCAGTGTAAGAGATGAGAATGCAGAAAGAAGCAAAAATGTGAGGTTGGAGATCTGATGAGGAAAAAAAGACTTTGCAGGGAAAGAAAAAGAAAAAAAAAGAAAAGAAAAAAAGAGAGAGATATTTGGGAATATGAGAGGCATTCTTACTGAATCTGGGAGGACCTGATAGTAGTGTTTGTGGAACAGCTTCATCCAATTTGTGTGGCTTGGGCTGTCTTTTCAAGAACAAATCATGGCCTTCTCTCAGGAATCTTGATGTGCCTGTAGTTATCACCAGAGCTACAGAATTCACAGCAGCGACAAGTCCCTTCTGAAGTGTGGCTGCCTTCTGCACCATAGCAGACTGGCCACACATAGCTCTAAAATTCCGAACTGACTCAGAGTATTGGATTTTATGAGGTACGGCAGGGGCTTCTCTCCCAAAGAACACTTCTCCTGCAGATGTTCCGTGGGTGCCTTACCCCTCTCATGAGAGTGGCCCTTAGGAACACAGATGGATAAGCTGGGTCAGACAGACAGAAGTCAATGAACGTAGAAGTAGGGGGAGATGAAGGTATCATGAGAGAATAGCAGAGGGTACATGTGTGGCAACACAAGAATTACAAGCTCCTGAGTATCCAGCTCAGGCTGATTTTAGCAAACCTGCACACCGAAGAATCACAAAAGGAAGAACTTGTATTCCATTGTTAGCAAGTTGTGTTAGAGTCCCCAAATGTAACTATATATTTATATCACAGAATCATGGAATTGTAGGGGTTGGAAGGGACCTCAAGAGATCATGAGGTCCAACCCCCCTGCCAAAGCAGGTTCCCTAGAGCAGGTTGCCCAGGTAGGCGTCCAGATGGGCCTTGAATATTTCCTGAGAAGGAGACTCCACAACTTCCCTGGGCAGCCTGTTCCAGTGATCCATCACCCTCACCATGAAGAAGTTCTTTCGCATGTTGGTGCGGAACTTCCTGTGATCCATTTTGTGGTCATTGCCCCTTGTCCTATCCCCACAAACCAGTGAAAGAGGTTGGCCAAATCCCTCCAATGCTTACTTAGCAGTAGTGTACCATTTTTACTAATTTGTTTACTCTTTCCAAAATATGCAATAATAGTGATTACTGTGAAGTATTATAATGCATAGCCTGGTATAAAGTACATTTACTCAGATGCACTGTAATTCAATAGCAGAAAATTAGATTAAAACTGGACTCACAGAGTGGGGTCCATGTGGATGAGTGCACATGGGTGATAGGATTCCTCTTCTACCTGTAACCATATGAAAGTGAGTGATGACTAACTCTGAGCTAGTCTTCTGGGCCATTTTCATAGCTAAAGGAGAAAAACAGATAACTCCAAAGGACAGTTAAGAAACCTACCTTAGCTTAACTTCTTCTGGAGGAGTCCTTTCCTCTCCGTTGACCATGGAAGGAAGATTGCAAACCTAGTACCTACTGATGTATGGAAGATTAACCCCAGCATGGATTTCTTTGTTTGATCCAGATACCTTCTTATGACTCTGACCTGATTCTGTGCAAGGCAGCAGATCTAAACTCTCACTGTGAATTTCAGATTATATGGGAATATAAAACAAGGCACCTTTCAAAGACAACTTTTCTTAAAAACCTCCATCTTGTATTTGAGCAAAAATTTTAAATTCAGATTAGGCAGTACTCGGAAACTGTCACATCAGTGAGGTTCTGCCCAGCCCCCACTAGGGACAGTGGACATGAAAGAAGCACAACTTTCATGATGAATATTTGTGTATTTCTGATAGGTCTTGCATCATCATCTCCAGAAGCAAGAGTGATATTGGGATTTGGAGTTCCCTCCTATGTTCCTATTCTCCACTTAACTGCAAAATATGGAAACCCGCTGAGTTCACTGCTGCTCTACATATCCACCTGTAATGTGATCTATGCAGATGAGTTAGATAATCTGATATGAAGGCAGTCAAACGAAGAGGCGAGGGGATCAAAGTAGATTACTTTATCATCTCAGAAAACCTCCACAGCCTCTCAGAGGCTTGCAATTGGTTCTACAGAAACACAGTGTCAAACCTCTTACCTCATGGGAGAAAGAATGAATTAGAATGATTTCTCAACCCCTGTTGTTCAACTGGGAGAAGGATTCTCTTCCCTCTTTGGCTGCAGGAGTAAGGCAGTAGAAACTATCCCCCTCTGTTCCCGTCTCCTGTCTGTTCTATGTGGAGAAAGGTCTCATATGTGACACCAGTGTTACTTTTGTGTTGGGAAAAGCAGTGATGCCATCAAGACATGGCTGCAGTAATTTCTTTAAAACCCTCCCACCCCCCACCCACACCATCCCCCACCTCCATATGAGTAGCAAATCTTTTAACAGGAACAAACTCAGTAAAAACACCAAGAAATGTTCCCTGAATTTTATCATTTACTCAGCAACATGCTCCATGCTAGGATGTGTTCTGTCCTCCATCGCAGAAATACCAACCAGTCTGCAGAACTTTGGGGAAAGGAGACAGTGAGCACACTCATCCATACAGGAGCATTAGAGGAAAGAGGATGAGGAAAAGCCGTGGCTCTCATTGCCATTACATGGCTTGGTCAGTCCTGTCAGTCCTGTCATGTTTCCTTGTACATCTTCAATAGGTTATCTCCATCCAGCTTCTGCCAGGGAGAGAGTCTCTCACTTGGGAGAGTCTGGACACTACTTTTGACATCTGTGATGTAGACATCACAATGCTAAGGTGAAATGAAGTCAACTGAACATGTTTTAGGTACTTACTGCTGATTACTCTACTCTGCTTCAACCTAATCAGCTTGCTGGATGATTGGTCTCCAGGGTCTCATAAAACATGCCCCATGACACAGAATGTATATACATATTGTCAATGTTTAGATACACATCAATGTTTGATATGTTACCAACTGTCTCTAAACACCATCATACAAATGACGGAATTAGTGGCAAGCAGCTTTGTTTGGACATGCTTCTGAAGTTAGATTCCTTTAAAAGGACCAAATGGGACCTGATGTTGAGAAATTCCAAGATTTTTGTGCATCTGCTACATCTCATCTCCTATTTTCATAGGAATTAACAGATATTCCCTTAAAATCTCAAAAGGAAGAATATCCTGACTAGTCACCAGTATGAAAGAAACTGATTGCACAGCAAACCCATTCAGAACAAACACCAGCTTCACTTTAATTTCCTTTTTTTCACAGAACTCCCTTAGATAGATTCTTTAGCACTAGGATGCTTCCTAATTAAAAGCTGTCTGACATTGTCTCAAGCTATCTTTTCCTTTTCTAATGTTGTCTCAAGTTGTCTTCTCCCTTGCATATTGCTACCTGTTATTTGATAAATCAGCACCTGAGTAAACATTTTTTATCAATTTAGATGTGAGGTATTAGCACCAACCTGTTCCTGCAGAGGAAGTGGAAGTGGCTGAACTGGAGCAGAGAAGTGTGGGAAGATTATTGGCTTTCCAGGCTTGCAGCTGGTAGGGTAGATGGGAAAAGCTGTGAGTGTAGTTTCTGGGAGCAGCTGTTTAGCACTACCCACTGTTCCAGTATGAATTCTTGTAGTAGGACACCACAGATAGCTTTCCTGTTATAATTATGTGACTATTATCCCCTGCTTCATAAAACTGATGACTACAGCAAGATTTTCTTAAACAGTAGGCTTTTCTTTCGCTTCCTTCCTTCCTTCCCTTTCCCTAGGTCTTCAGATAATCTTATTTCTAAATAACTTATTTTGTTGGCTGCTATACAGAAGCCTCAGCCCATTTGAGAGGATGTGAAACAGCAGCTGTGTGTCCATCTCCCATCTGATAACAACGAGTGTCTCTGTAAGGCTTGCTCAGACATGGGAAAACCAGAGCAGAAAGACGGCATCATGCAGAAGCAGTCCCATAAATTTAAGAATAAACAGACAGCCATATCACCTTAGCGCAGCGTTCTGTCTGGCATTCTGAGAATGAGTGTATATAGGATGACTGGTGAAAAGCCAATTTCATGTTTTCCAATGTACTTATAATTTTATGTAAACATATCATCTTCCCACCTGGCTGTTCCTTTCCCAGAGTGAAACATCATAGTCTGGACAGCCTGTCTCCAGTGCTCCCATCAATTTTATCATCTTTCTAATTGCACAGTCCAGAACTGTGGATAGTGTCGGCTGTAGTTTATGGGCCCAGTACAACGATTTCTGTTTTGTTCTCAATTGATCCTAATCATTCCTAACATTGTTTGTCTTTTGTGGCCAGTATTAAGCACCATCTTGATGTTTGGAGACAATGATTCACCATCTGGTAGCATGCTTATCTCCTAACCCTGGTACTCCTTTCAGAGATTTTTTATAGGGTTTGGTCTATGCACAGCTCAAAGACAATGTATGGACAGAGATGTTGATGTTTGGTTTCAGCTGCATAAAAGGTTTTTATGACTGATGACTATACAGCCTGGCTTACAAGGCTAATGTAGATGTGGCTTTCAGCAAAATGACAGTGAGTGAGACTGGAGTGGCACAAACCAGCTAACAGAGCAGTGGAGAGACAGGTAAAATCTGTTATTGGAAGATGAGCAGCTCTTGACTATCAGAATTGCGGCATTACTCATACTGCTCGTGTTCCCAGCAAACATTAGTGGAACAGATCTGGGCAGTGGGTGCTGGCCGAGGAGGTGACATTCAGGATGACCTTTCTATCAACCACCTAAGCAGCTGAGGGGCTCCTGTTACAGAGCAGAGGAGTGGGGTGGGCAAGCTAGGAGACCTCTGGGTAAGACAGAGAAAAAAGAGAGCAAGTGGCAAAAGGGGGAGGGAAGGAAAAATCAGGATTAGGTGCATAATATTAGCCCTAGCAACAACTGTATCCTAAAAAAAGAGAGCAATGAAGTGATATCTTCCTATGCTGACACTCATCTGTGAGAAAAGAGATCCTGGGACCTTCCCTGCCTGGGGATCAGGCCAGGAGTGGCCAAGGGCCAGTGGTGTTTGGGGGCTTCCAGACTCCATCTGGGAACAGTGGTCACTGTAGTCTTTAACCCCCTGGAAACACATGGCTTTTCACTGTATTCTCCCCATGTAGCCTGTGCTCCTAAGTTTGGGAAGTGCTGACTGCACTGCAGTATGGTATATGGGCATGAGTGATGAGCCTGGATGTGCCATGGGCAGTCACAATAAAATAACATACTGCTTTGCCTGAAACAACAAATACAGTTTAATTTCTACAAAACTAAAGTTAGTCTTTACAAAGCTCTTTTGATGTGGACTTCAACTTAGATGGACATGTGCAGATTATGATTGTAGTATTCACCAAGTTTTTCCACAGATTTCTTCTGACTCTTCTTCCCTAAACCTGATGTTGATGATGACATTTCTTCCAATCCTCATATACTCTACCATCTTCTCACTCATCCCTCTTTCTTCACACACATCCAGCTCTGCCTCTTCCTGCCAGACTCCTGCCTGCAATCCCCAGCACAATTCTGAATCCACTTCAGTACTCTTACTATCTCTCTGTCTTATTTTCCAAGTTATTCATTTGTTCTGAAACAAGAGCTGCATGAAGGCACATTTAGCCACTCACATCACAATGCACTGGGGTCCCAATTTCGTGTTAGATCTGAGTATGTTCATTGGCTGCTCTTGCTCCACATGGCTGAGAGAGGGGAGGTGAATTTCTGCAATGCTGCTGGCCCTGCAGGAAGCTTGGAACAAGCCCTGGCTCTGCCTTCCTCACCTAGGGAAGGGGTTCATGGACTGGGGTCATCCTGATGATCAGCAAATATGAGCTTTCAGGTCCGCAGGCTTTGCTTCCCTTTGTTGATGTCCAAGGGAAGGGATGCCCCCACCCACCCCAAACAGACCACTGCAGTACTTGTGCAGCTGCCATGTTCCCGATGGGACAGCATGTCCCAGGAGAGCAGAGTGAGCACCCAGGCACTGGTTTCACTCACTGTCATTCCGCTGGCTTCAGAGGGGCCACTCTTGATTTATACTCTTACAAGTGAGAGCACACGCAGTTTCTGATTTTTCACATTTCAGCTGACAAAGGAGCTGTGCCGGAGCAGGCCTTTCTGGGATAAGAATAGCATCTGCCATCTTAGGACACAGCACAGTTGTCCAGCTCCTACACGGCAACGCATTGCAGTGGGATATAGAAGGCAAGCTACCCGCTGAGGAATGTCTTCAAGCGCTATTAGTGGAAGCGTATCATCTACACAAGCAGGCATGGCTCCGCGCAGGAGTCTTGCAAGAGGTGGCTATTTTTAGCTTTTGACACTGCTGATGAGGGGAGACAAATGACAAAGTGATCCTCCTGGCACAGGCAACCTCCAGAGCTCTCTGAGCAAGCCCCTTCTGGGAATGACTCTTGTCAAGGCTGCAGGGCCTGAGAGTGCAGGAGATGGGGGCCAGGAGGGAGCTGTGAATTTGCTGGGGACACGAGGCTGAGCCTCGGTCCCATCAGCACTGCCCAGCTGCACTTACGGCAAGCTCTCCCTGAGGGCGTGCACCTGTCCCTGAGCTTAGGACATTCTGCTGCCTGCTTTATTTTCAACCACATCCCTGAGCGCTAGGGAGAGAACAAGGGGGCATGGAACTTCATGTAAGTGAAACCCTAATTCTTTGCCGCCAGGAGAATATTCACCTCTTGTCTGCTGAAGCTGTCTGTTTCTGAGTGGTTCTTTGGTATTATGGATGTTTGAGGCCTCTTTTCCTCTTCCCTCCTATTGCAAATTCCCTCCCCAACTTACTCACCTTCATTTAACATCTTCTTTGTTCTACTGGTATATAATTCTTTCGTTCTTAATTATTTTCATATCACATTTTTCTTTATTTTCAATGCTTTATGAAAATCAGATCTGCACATGGACCTGTCTGGGGAAAAAACACCCCCAGAGAAAAGTTTTCTGTCTTCATGAGCTGGCCAAGTCCATCTCCCTCAGGAACTCACATTCAGCTGGACTGATGCACAGCAGCAGTGTTAGCTGTCAGGAAAAAGTGGTCAGGGGAGGGAATGTGTGTTAGGTAGTTTATAAAGTGCTTCCACTAAATGCAATCCCACACCCATAGGGGATGGATCTGATGCTCACTCTTGCCCCTTGTCACAGTCACAGTTTCCTGACCCCATTCTCAGGTATGTCTTGTACTCCTACAGGTGAAGACTCGAGTTGATTCATCTGACAGATGAGAGGCACAACCATTCATTCACAGGTAAATTATTTTTCCAGTAGCCTAACCAGCTAAGCTGACTCCTCCTATAACTCACAGCAGTCTGGCTTTGCCAAGTACGACCATGAAAGCATAACCTTTCCCCAGCCTATCACAAGAAAGTGCAATTATGTGTGCGGTGTGAACAGCCCATCCTGGACTGCTAACCTAAAGATCAGGTTGGCGATAAAGAAAAAGGCTTCATCCCTGTCATGGTGCCGTAGGATGAAGCTCAGGTTCCTACAGTGTAGCTTCACCAGGTGGAGACTCAATCAGGAACCCAAACAACTGGTTGAAACTATCTCCCTGTTGGGATAGGGTGGCAGGCTGAGTGGTAGGGATGTCAGACACAGCTTTGTGTGCTTCTTGGAGGCTCTCCAGTAGTGATGTATTCCCATTTGTGTTGGTCTGAACCATCACAGCTCAGCATGGGTCAAGCTTCCATGCAGTAACTTGAGCTGTGAAGTTTTCTGACTGTGGCTGCACATTACTTTCAATCTGTTTTGTTTTTATTGCATGAAGTTGACATTATGCAAAGCTGACCACAGACTTTCCATACAGCCACATTGCCACCAGCAGGCCATGACTGTGCTTGTGCTCCCAGGTCCGTCAGCTCCAACCTAGCAAGACCAGATCTACAAGCATGTCATTTTATGCCAGTGCAGGCACCAGTGTCCAGATACGATCAGCCTGGTGACTCAAGGCTGCCAAGTGGAAAGCCAGTGTCTCCCAGTTGCCATTCTGCAAAACCTGTGGTGAGTCAGAGCCAAAGCATTAAACCAAAATAAAGTTAATCCCACTTTTTGAACTGGGAGAGAGCTCCATTGCTGGCAGAAAGGAGCTGGTGGGGCAAGGATAGTGCTAAAGCTAAAGCCACATCCCCACATCCCCACGTCCCCAAGGACTGCAAGGGATGCTGTGCTCTGCCTAATGTGCTCTGCCCACTGTGCTTGAGCAGATAGCAAAGGGTCTCAGGAGATTATGGACTATGTAGCTGGAGCAAGAACAATCAGCAAATTTGGAACCAAAGGGAGAAAAGAAGGCTGAGAGACTTACAAGACATATCCAAGCTGATACTGAGATACATTGGAATGACTAATGACAGCCCCTTGATTAGGGTTGCTAGACTGTGCAAAGAGTCAGCAATTTCCCGTTGGTTTTGCACAGCTACTCCTAAGAAAATTACAGGTGTTCTACTATAGCTCTGTGAAGTTGGTTATTGTACTGTGTAGCCAGTCATTTGACACTGTGGGCTAGGTTAATCAACATGATGCAAGAACAAAAGCAGGACTTCGGTTTGCATCCTGCAACACTGCAGTGAGCAGCTGAGAACAAGATGCAGGCTGTCTCCTGGGAAAGTTTTTCTTCCAGACAGCAGGAGCTGAAACATGAGTAATCCCCTGAGGGCTGAAAGAGTGACACGTCCAGATCTGTCCCATCTGGTGGGACAGATTCAGTCCTGATTCTCCAAAAACACAGACCCATAACAGTGGATGGTCACTGCCAACTGGAGGCCTGTCTTGAAAGGGTCATGATGCAGAGACAGTCTGGGAGGAAATGAATGGCTGGACTGACTGAGAATTTTTATCAAAGTTACAGGTTTCTCAGACAAGCTGAAGATACTCACCTCATCATGAAGAAGACCAAGAAAGAACAAGCACTTCCTTTTTGAGGGAGCAGTGTGTGCGGATGTTATTGAGCACTGTGTGAGTCAGCACAGGCAGGCAGCAGGAACAACCACAGACTTGCAGCTAAAACACAAAGAGTAGATTTATTCTTGTTACCTCACCAACCGGGGGACCCCGAGCAACACCCGGGCAGAAGCACACAAATGGGGACAGAGGTACTGCTAAGCTCAGTCCATACTACAAGATCACTGGCCTGCTGTTTACACCTGCTTTTATCAAGGGTTCAAGCAGGTGCAGTTTTTTCCACCATGTTGTGTTCTTCATTGTGCTTCTTTGATCTCTGTACCAAGGTCAGGAGATCAAGCTCGTCCAATAGGGTGCCTCTGAGTCTACCAAACATCGATGTTATCTATACACAGATATGCTAATTGCCAAGCACACAGAGCACAAAGAGAAGTAGGTACAATTGATATGCTTTTCTACATTTCTACTCCCTAGACTTTACACATTCCCAGCTGCAAGGTCACTTGAGTGTATTTACAATCCTCCTCACCAGTCTTCCATTTTGATCCCATCCTCCTCGCTAATCTTCCACTTTTAACCCATTCCTCCCAACAAGCATACAACTCAGTATCTCCTGAGGTTATCTCACGGGGGGAGGGAGGGTTGTTGGAACTAAATCCCTACCAAACAAACCCTTCTATGATTTTATGATACTGTGACTGGCATAATTGACTATGATGGTAGGGCCAACCATAGTCTTTGCTAAGGTGCATGGATGTAGTGGACGAGAAGGGACAAAAAACCTGGTTGTAAAAGTACACTTTGTACATGCTCATGAGTCAGGCCACTAAAGAACACCAAAACAAGAGTCAGGCCACTAAAGAACATCAAAACAACCAGCAGGTGGATCAGGCTGCTAAGATTGAAGTGGCTCAGCAAGATCTGGACTGGCAATGTAAGGTTGATTTATTTATTGCTCGATGGGCCCAAGACACCTCAGGCCACCAAGGAAGAGATGCAACATATAGATGGGTTTGTGATAGAGGGGTGGACTTGACCATGGATGCTATTGCACAGGTTACTCATGATCGTGAAATGTGCTGCAATAAAGCAAGCAGTTAAAGCCCCTGATATGGAGGATGATGTCTGAAATATAAATATGGGGAGGTTCATTGTATCACACTCCGACAAACCTGACACATCAATCACCATGTGTAGACAATGGTGGAAATAGCCACCAGATAGCTGAAGACATATTCTGTGCCCCATGCCTCTGCCTGGAATGCTATCCTGGGTCTTGAAAAGCAAGTCTTATGGTGACATGGCACCCCAGAAAGAATCAAGTCAGACAAAGGGACTCATTTCAGCTGTTCAGGACACTGGTTGGCAGAGTCCTTTGGGAGGCAGTTCTGAAGGGCAGAGGAGTCCAGGAAGGCTGGGCACTCCTCAGGAAGGAAATCTTAAAGGCTCAGGAGCAGTCTGTCCCCATGTTCCCAAAGACAAGCCAGGGCAGAAGAAGACTGGCCTGGCTGAACAGAGTTGTAGCTAGAGCTTAGGAAAAAAAAGAGGGTTTATGACCTTTGGAAAAGAGGGCAGGCCACTAAGGAGGACTATAAGGATGTTGTAAGGCTATGCAGGGACAAAATTAGAAAGGCCAAGAATACTTCTCCCAGCCCAGTGGCTCCCAGTGGCAAGTAACAAGCAGGAAAATAGGATGCAAAATGCAGGAGAACAGAGATAAACCCTGTGGAGCACAACAAGGTACAAAGCATGAGGAATTGTCATTCCTCATAGTCTTGGCATTCCCAAAGACCTCCAACAGTAGGTTGGCGCTAGTGATTTGATTGTCAAGTGTACCCCACGAGAATATTTGAACAATAGCTGAAAACACCACAGGATAGGTGGTGGAAAAAAGTGACTATACTGCAGCTCAGGTGATCATGTGCGCAACTGTGTGCTGTACAACCTGCTACTGTGCTAGCAGCTCAGCTACAGTGCCAAGAATCATCACTCTGTGTAAATGGTAAATTCCAGAGCCACAAGCTGATAACATCCTGAACTGTACTTCTGCAAGGCCTTTCTTTTTCATAGCTTCATCCAGAAGTCCCTCTTCTTAGCCAGGTCTCCACTCACCATAATTACTGCAAAGTACTGGATGACACGTTTTGTGTCTTCCTCGCATCGGATTTTCCACTGTTGACAGCAAGCACAGAGCAAAGATTTATATGCCTGTTTTTTGTTGGAGATAAAGTTCAAAGTGACAGATCTACCTAAGTGGTTATGATTTACTGATTTGCATGATCTGTCAAAGAGAAAAAGAACTGTGTCAGAGAAGCAGTAGCAAAAAGTGCTGGTTCAATAATCACCCAGAGACAAGGTAAGAACATCTAATTACACAATGCAATAGTCAGATGCCTGAGCAGATAATCTGGAACAAGACACAGGGTAGCACACTAGAAGATGGCAAAAGCAAGTGAGCCCATGGCAAATAGGAACAGCATTTAGCAGAAGCAGTGTTTCTGACAGTTTTTTTCTGTAAATAGTCAAAATAGAAAAGCTCACCAGTCAGCATGAACTGATAGGCATTGTCAGAGATGGAGAAGATGTGTGGAGGGGCCTCCTGGCGCTTTTTGCCTCGGTAGGCCAACACCACCTCTGGGTTGTACACCGGCAGCCACTTGTAGGGGTTGACGGTGACACAGAAGAGACCCGAGTAGGTCTGTAGGAAAAAAAAAAAAAAAAAAAAAGTCATTAAAGTCTGTCTCCCCAGCAGCTGCATTTTCTTCTTTGCAATGAAAAGAAACTTACATAGATCATCCAGGATCTGTAGCAGCCCCATCCTCAATTCTGTCAAACTTAGGTGGGTTCATAGCATATACATCATCAGGTTTGAAGCAACCATCTGAAATTCAGAAAGAAAGAGTTAACCTCAGTTCAGAAGCTCTCGATGTCCCTTGCATGTACACATATGCAAAAACAAATACAGAGAAGTAATAATATCTGTAATGCTGCTCTAATTCAGATTTTCCTTCCTGTTCAACAATGCAAAATAAGACATGGCTATTACAGGGTAGACACTGCTACCAGCTGGGAACTCTACAATGCCAGCAAATTTAGAGGATGTAAATTTACTGTCCCGAAATTGCTGCAACCACACAACCAAAATTTGTGCTGGACCAGCCCATTCTACGTGTTATTGCTGCTTGTGAACTTCAGGTCAGTGCTGCTTGTGGCTGTAATAACCGGGGGTACAACTGCTGGCCTGTCTACCTTTCAGCCTTCAAACCTCATGCTGCTCAATGCCACAGAGACAGGATACTAACAGCACAAAATTCATCAACTGCAAATCCTTTGTTGGAACAGATTTGTTCCACTCCTGGTTGTTGCCATGCCTAATCAAACAAGAGTTCTCTCCCTACCAAACAGCTCTGCCTACTGGGCTCGTGTTGTTGCTGTCCTGCCTGTCACACACCCAAAGCCTGTGGATATGTCTGAGGACATGCAGGAAAACAGACGTACACAGATGGCAGCAATTTATCTGGGCCACTCTGAACCATGAAGGAGCTTGAAAATCCCATTGTCATTTCTCCAGGCAGCTTTTCACCTTGCCCAGTGAAGAAGAATTATTCAGTATTTATTCTTGTGCAAAAATAAGCTGAAACTACCAGGCTGCCTAAAAGATAAACTGAAATTACCATTTTGCGAATTACAGAGAATAGGAAGCACTTACACATACTCCAATTCTAAGCAATAGCAATCTTTCCCACAGGACACTCCAGAGGAAAAAAAAAATCTTAAATGGTATGAAAAAGCCAACCCCCAGGAAAGCAATACCCAAATCCTTGTATATAAGCCTGCTACAGCCTCTGCTCAGTCATGCTGTTGCTGGAGGCAGGAGGGTGAACCAATGGATGACTGCTTTATTCTTTATTTTCTTTCTTAAGAATCTGGTAGGGGCTACTGCCAAGATTTTGGCTGAGATGGTGCTTTGTTCTGTTGCAGCTAATTTTACATAAGTTATCAGGACACATTTGTTAAGAGTTTTTGCAGGATTAAGACTTGGAGGTTCCTCTAGGAAACTGTTTGCAGCCAGTGACAGTGATAATAATTTCACAGGCAAAGGGGACTTTCAAAGTAGCTGCAAGTTCTGATACCAGTAAAGAAAGGAATTTAATAGTGAATATGATGGTGTTAGATTAGAAAGGGTTAAAAACAGCAGTTGAGGAACTCTGTGACCAGCAAGGCAACAACCCAACCTCTAACAGAGCACTGGTTTATCTTAAAAACCTGAATCAATAATAATTAACCAATGGATATCTTCATCGCAGCATCCAGAGCAATTCCTTGCTCTAAAGGCTGTGCTAGTCCCAGCCAGAGGGCAGGTGCTGTACAGGGCAGATTTCTTCCCAAGCCAGCCTAGTCCCTCCTGTATTCCTTGCCCTCCCTAGCAGACATCTGGGGCCCTCAGCAGGGCAGGGAGGAGGACCAGGAGGTATGCACTCACCATGCTATCCTCTGCCTCAATAGTTAGAATTCCCATTCTTTGTAGCCATGATCTTCCCTTTGGTGTACTACACCTTGGAGTCAGCCACAAAGCAGTAGGTTTTGGCATCAAATGGCTTCTGTGCTTCTATTCTCTCCTTCTGTGACTGTGTAGGTGTGGTGCAACATCACCAAAACCTCCATGCCAGTGTCTCTACTGACGGCTGCAGCTGAAAGACAGACCCTGCCATAGTGGTCCCCTGTGCAGCACTTGGAGTTGAGCAAAGTGGATCTGAACATCACATCAAGCAGAACCACCAACCCTCCTGAGCTGGGGTGCTCTGAGAGCAGTCACCTGAACACCCTTCCCATCTCTTGGATGTGTGCCATGAGGGATATAGGGAATATTTGTCTTTCAAAGGTGGAATGTACAAAAGCAATGAGGAAAAGATGCTGCTCCTCAAGGCTCCAAGGAAAGGGATCCATGCCCAAAGGAGCAGTTGGTGTCCCTGGGGAAGTGCGCAAAGGGAGAGGATCTCTGAAGGATACGTATAGTATGACTGCAGTCCTGAAGCACGATTCTCTTCCTGTTCTCCCCTCCATTCATGATTCCCCCCCTGCCTTTTAATGTGAAGCCTGTTGTAGACCTCTGGTGGGCAGCCAGAGTGGGCAGGAGTGGGCACACACGATGGACTATTAGAGCAGCTCATGCAGGTGTTTGAATGGGGGGAACTTGCCCACAGTGATTGCAATGAAAAAGCCAGTTCAACTGCACATAGCAGTCTGGGCAAGCTATCAGTTTTCATTCCTTAAACTCTCGCCTTAATAATCAGTCAACAGAAAGAAGGAAGGAACTGGCTGAAACCTCTGATCTCTGAAAAAGTGGAAGTTTAGACTTCAGCTAAGCTGCAGCCTCTCTGAAGGCCCAATTCCTCTCATGACAAGCAATCACTCCAGTTGAGGACCAGCAAAAAGTAAACTATAATTTTCTAATTTTAGTAACCCTGGAACCTAACTTTTATTTGTAGATTCTTTATTGGGAGCAAGCTTTTCTGCCAATTACCACCGCAGCTGACAGTTCACTGTTATCACTTGCCTATATTCCAAAGAAACAATAGCCCAGAAGGGACCTGCCCCTCTGGACCTGCTGCTACTAGCATGGGCACAATTGCATAGCAGCAAGGGAACACAAAGCAGCTACCTATGGGGTGGAGGGCAAGGCCATGGGAAGGGAAAAAGGTGATGAGGATCCACGTATGATTGGTTATGGCAGTTCTTGTGGATTCTCATCACTTCATGGGCCAGAGATGATGGGAGAAGAGGCCATGACTGAAGTATGATGTGACAAACCATGGCAAAATAGAGGCTAATCAAAGAACAATGCCCAAATCTAGCCAGGGATGGACATTTCTTGAATGCCAGTCCCTGAATATGCTTCCAATTTAGCTTCCAAATTTATGCTTTCCAAATTTAGCTTCCAATATTGTTTTGACTGCTTAGGAAATTCACTACTCTAAGTGCCAGAAGGAGCTGCAGAAGCCACATCACAGATCAGGACCCTAGACACAGCTGACTGCAGTTCCTGTTTTTAGGAACAATATTGGCAACGGGACACAGTGGCCACCAAAACGCTGTGCACTAACTGTCTTTGCATGCTAGCTAGGACAGTGCTGCTCTGTTCAATCCCAAGTATGTGTGACCCAGAGCAGAACTTTCATGTGAAATCATGTGGCTGTAGGCTTGGCCATGCCTGGGGAAAGGCAGAGCTGAGCCTGAGGAGAAGAAGGCTGTGCAAGGTTATACCAAGGACTAGCAGCAAGCATGGCCAACATAGGCTCAGACACCCCTCTCTACCCTCCCCAGCACCCCCAGAGTAATGCTGTGCCAAAGGCTTCCAGGAACACACTACCAAACCATCGCTGAGTCCACCTTAGCCTACGTGTATGTCCTGAAAAGCATAAGAAATTGCAATGGCAATCAGCATGGAGAAAAATTTAAATGTAAAGAAATTCTACATATCTGCAGGAGAAATTGGGGGTCAGGAAGGACCCTGAGCTGAGCTCTCCTGTCTTGAGGAAGACCACCATGACAAGCAGGCGGCAAAGCCAGGTTTCTGCTAGCTTACTGTCTTTCTGGCCCAACAGTGTTCCTGCACAGCAGCACATTTCCAAGAGACAAAATCCTCAGATCTCCCAGAGCCTGGCTTCTGGCAGAGAGAGTATGGGCTTTGAATGGAGGTCTTCCAATCCCAAGGCAAATGCTGGGTTTTGTTGGTACAAAGCAGACAGGCAGTGGCCGCACAGTGAGTGAAGAGGGAATCCAGCGCATGAAGCAGAGCAGGTGAGGACACCAGTTGGCAGGAGCTGCATATGACCAGAAGGGTTCCTCTGCCCAGAGTCATCTTCTGTCACTGTTCAGTGTCACTCACTCACCCTCCACACTGCATGCACATCTCATCCAAAGCTGCAGCGCCGAACTCCCCTCACCAGACCAAAGTCCATGGGGCTTGTGTGAAGTCAGAAACTTAACGCAAATAGCTCCCGCAACCAACCAGAGCACCACTCCCAGGCAGAACTCTCTGGGGCACTAACAGCTGTTTCTGAGACATCAAGGATATTACCTTGTCTTTCAGACTTGGTGTCTGGCCCTGTTTGCAATTGCTTGAGGAAAACTGACCCCATGGTTTCACATGAGTGTCATCATTACTAGTGTTTTGACAAACATATTCTGTGCCCTTAATTTCATTTAAGGTGAGTTTAAGTTGACATTATAGTCACACATCTCATGAAACACAAATTCATAGAATCCCCCTAAGCCTGGAGGATGAGGGAAAAGTTTTATAGCATGCATCCCCTGTGATCAGCCCTTTGAACTCAGCACAGAGAATGTATTGAGTGTCCACAAAAAGCTGAGACACATTAAACCAACTACCAGTTTTGGGCTTTGTCTTGATAGTAAATTGTCAATCCTGCTCCCAGGCATACTGGAAAGCAAGGAGACCAGACCCTACACACCCAGGCAGAAAGAACCACTCTCCCTATTTTCTCTCACTAGTTCGGCTGCCCAGCTGGGAGCAGATAGTGCAGGAAAACAATTAGCAACAAGCAATAAACCACAGGAAGCCTCTGCTGTGAGACAGTCACTGCCATCCACACTGCACTGCACCAGGAGCATACTGGAAAGTTTAAAACCATTTGCAAGCAGCCATTGTTTCAAATGCTCTAAGTCAGGGCTGTCTGCAAGCTGTCATATTTCATGTTTGCCCCAGGACAGCAAGGGTCAGTAGCTAAAAAAGTCTATATGAGTTACTTCCAGGTCTCTAAGTTGTTCTGTGAGCTGTATAACCAGGTACAACAGGTATTGCTATTAAATGCCCACTATTTGAAAAGGCCCCTCTTTTCGTTTAGTCATACACTTATTTCTAGCAGTTCTTTGTCATTACATGAAAATATTTCACATAATAATAATTGCTATAAAATCTTACTAGGAGGCAGCCCAGAGGAAGGACTGAGATCTAAAAATGTGCCGGTCATGATGCAGCAAAGCAGGAATGCCCACTGGCTGTAGGAATGCAGATGAATCTACACATTGAGATTTAGATTTTAGGCATTTAAATTTTTCTCACTCAAGAAATGAGTGTGCAAATCTTTTTATGTTTAGACTTATCTGTGCTTAGGAGCTTTTGAATGCTCAATGAGCTGTATAAGTAGGGATGACAGAACTTCATGTAAATTAAAATCACAAATTGCCATGATAGATATTAAATATCTCTCTTGAAATGACAAGGGGAGTAAAATGAATGGGGCATCACAGGTCTTTCAGCCCGACCAAGGAAATTCCAAAATTTCAGCAAGCTGAGGAAAGACAACTGCTTTATTCCATGTGTTTGGAGTTCTCCAGAGAACAACTCATTTAGAAATGCTTTGTATTTTACTCTAGCAAGGTGACTATTCTCATGCTACAGAGGAAATCACGCATGAATGATTTGTGTCATACAACAGAAGAGGTTGGGCCAAGCCCAAAGCAGGTTGTGGACATGTGGGTGTCGGATGCCAGAGTGAAATCCAGATTCCACTGGATCCATGTGAAGGTCCTTGCACAGTGCAGGGGCCTGTCAAGCACTGCAGAAGGACAATTTACTAACTTGTTTGCTTAAAAACAAAGAGTAAATAAAATAAATAAATAAATAGGGGATCTGCTTAGCCTGAGCTGAATGATGATCCTCAGCACTCAGCTCTTCAACGTTGGTCACAGTCTGTTGCTTGCATTTGGAAGCCCTGAGCTCAGCCTCTCTAATGGGTCTGGCCCTCGTTACTCCCAGCAAGACCTGAAATCAAACTCTTTCTAAGCCAACTGACATTTGACACCTTCACAGAAGTGAAGACAGCTCATGGTGAAGATGTTAAGAGTCAGTGAGAGGCAGCAGAAGGAAACCTGTCCGCAGCCTGGAAGCTCCAGGACTTGGTTGGTGGATGCCTTGCTCCCAACAAAACATCTGGATTTTGGTTCTATTGCTGTAGAAGGATACTTTTACTGTGCTCCCAGGGCTGGAGGACATCTCAGCCATTTCCCCTGAACCCCAGGACTGTGCAGGCCGAGTCTCCTACCTACAGATCCATTGCCTGTGACAGCCATGCACAGCTGCCATGCCTGCACTTGTGGAAGACCTTGCTGGTGCTCAGGAAAACCTGAAGCTGAGCAGGCTGAGCACAATAAGAACAGGCCTTGGGCTTGCTGGTGCAAACACGGGGCATGGAGATCCACCAAATCTTCATTTAGGTGCCTGTAGATCGAGAGATGTGCAGTGGGCACATTGCACACATATGTGGCCAAGAACAGGCCAGCATGGACATTTTTCAGCAGGGGAAAATAGAACTGAAACCAAAATGCAGACCACGGAGTCAGTGCCAATACCAGACTGCCAAGCTGATTTCCCTGTAAAGCCCTTTACAGATTTGGTCCCTAAGACCACGTCATCGAACCCAGAGCACCAATCTGTGACCCAGCATGGAGGACAAATCACCTGTCAATTGCCCAGCCCTCCCCCAGAGACCTCACAGTATCTCCACCGTTATCTTTCTCCAGGGACTCATCAGCTGGCTGAGGCTGAACCTGAGAGTCAAGGTTGGCAGCAAGGTGCATGCTGCTGTTGTCCCAGCAACTTGTGGAGAGACCCAGAAAGAGCTAGGGGGACCACAGCTTGCTGGAGTGTCCACCAGTGTGCCTGCCCAGGCTGCTGGGTACTGCACCATGCTCCCACAAGCTATGGAAAATGAAAGGGATGAGGGTTCATACACACAACTTGGTGGATTACACCTAAAGCTCCACAGTTACAACATGAGGGCTCCCACGCAACCCCAACCACAATGAAGAAATGCCTAAAGTGCAAGCAGGCCATTTTAGAGGATGTGGACCCCAAGGGTACTACACAGGCTGGGTATCATTTATTGTCGATATTTTCCTATAAAAGTAATGGATGCCTGTTTCTTGGCCTCGCCAGAACTGGACTGGGAAAAGCAGCCTTTTTGTTTTATTTGTTGAGTGCCTGGATCTCATTCCTTAGCTCAGAGCTTTGGACCAGGGATCATTGCTCCTTGTGTCTGGTGTGGTACTGCCTCTCCCCTTGACCATGCAGTCAGAGGCAGTACCAGTGCTCTGCGAATGTGCCAACAGTACACAGCCTGGGACAAGGGACTGCTGCCTCCCAACAAGGTACAGGGATATACAGGGTTGGTCCTTGTGAAGAAGCACCAAAACCATGCCACTGCAACTGGGACTGGGAGAGAAGTGACTGAGAGAGCTCATCTGCTTGGTATGTGGGTGGCTGTGAAATGATGTCCCAGGAAAAGACGGGAATTAGGGTGAGTCCCAGGTCAACAATACCCTGCTTCAGCTTCTCTCAGGCAGAGGACAGTGAAATGCTTTCCTCTATTACCAAGACCTTCCCAGAACACTGCAGGAAGACCCCAGCACAAACATTTAGGTGTGTTGACTTGCAAACAGCCTCGAGGAGCAGCGGCTGCAGTTACATCTGGTGCTCCATATCACCAACATCATTCACAGACAGAGCTGTCCTGAGGTGAAGGTCAAAAAGCACAAGTGTGCTATCACAGGGAGCTGCATTGCCTTGCAAGGCTCACTAGTCCTGGTGTTGCCAGGAAGCTTTTATTACTGCCCTTCATTCAGATAAGGACACTCACAGGTCAATATACCCCACAAATTATTGATGGATTTACTGGTTGGTGTCCATCTATTTTTGCACAAAGTACTTAGGGAGAACAAGGAGGTTTTGTAAGCTGCAGCTGAGTAAGTTCCCTGGCATGCTGAAGGAACCTACTTTATTAAACTAGTAATACACAGCTTAAAATACAGAATGAGCTGGCTCTTGCACAGACAGATACAATCATTCCTGCTGAGCTCTCCCCTGCACAGATCCTCATACTCCCAGGAACACGTACAACTGGTGCAGAGCTGGTCAGAACACAAGGGTTATGTATTCCACTAGCAGCATAGCTTTCTTTCCAAAGTTCAGTTTACATGTGAAACAAACTAAACCTTTCAAATTCTTATTTGGGGGAGGGGGAAATAATTTGTTTGTTTGTTTGTTTGTTTTAGGGTGCCAGACCTAAGAGCAATCCAGTAAAACTGACCTGCTTATCCATTCACATGCAATAGCAAGGACTGTGGCTGTTCAATCCATAGCAGAGCCCAGAATATCAGCTTCATGAAGCATACACTCACTGTCCTAAGGCTGAGGAGCTCTTTAGCAGCCCCAGCACACACCGTCATGGAGTCACGGCTCCTGGGACTTCCAGGTGAGCACCCTACTCCAGCAGCAGGGACTGGAAGGCCTTGGCTGCAAGCAGCATCCTCAGCAGACTGTCCATAGTTCTGTCTGACTCCTCAGCTGTCAGCACTTTACTTGTTTTGCCCGACAGGGGATACATACTAATTTGCAGTTTGCAGTTAGGTAATAAAGGTCCCAGCTCAACACTCAGCCTTCAGCTGTATCCTATAGGTCATCAAAGAGCACCTGAGACCTCATTCATGCCACAGTCCTGCCTATGGGCTGGTGGGAGGCATCTTCATAACACAGGATCAGTGCTTGGACCATGCAAGCCTGATAAAGTGAGAAAAGATTCAGAAAATGCAGATACCTGTAAAGTTATCAGAGAAGGGGAGAAAAAGCTATTCTATCTCAAACTACACGCAACCTTCATCTGAGACAAGGATGACAAAGACTTGTTGTCTTCCTCAGGATGCTAATAGCTAGCAAGCAGCAAAGACTAAAGGGACCTGATGGTTGCACAAGGATGCAAAGCTTCAGCCAGCTGATGACCAGGCATCTTTGCCACCTAAGTTTGGTGCCACAGGTCGCAGGAGTGCCATAACGGCCTCATTGTACCATGCTTGCAGTACTCTGCAATGCTGGCCAATGTCTGTTCAAATAAAAATACTGTTCAGTCTCTCATTGTCAAAATGCCAACAAGCAGGGATGGTTGCACCATTTCTATTAGCCCTAAGAAGCACGAGGCCTCCATCTCCATCAGCTGAACACCTGTACGAGCAGGACAGCACTGCTCTACAGAAGGGGGGTCAGGGAAAGCATTTGGGATGGGAAGAGCCTGGAGGGACAGAGGACGTGTAACAGCCACAGTGGGGGAGATGCTGGCAAAATGACAGCCCCATGGCCAGGTGCCAGCTCAGCTGCACAGCTCCATCTTCCATCCACCCCACTGCTGTCCATCCCATCCCTTGGCCCCACACTAGCATTTTTCACTGTCCTCTGCACACTCTGCTCCAGCCTGTACTTAAGGCTGCTGTGTCTGCTGCAACCTCCTTGCTCTCTCCCTGTCTGCCCAAGCATTACAGCCCCCTGCAAGAGGAACCTGGTACACAAAGGCAGCTTCCAAGCAAGGAGCCACTGTGACAGGCACAGAGGAGCTGTCCTGAGCTCTGCAGCCCTCTTCCCTGCCCTCTCACTGTCTTTGCACCTTGCCTGTGAGTAAAGCTGGCTGGGTTGTGCTTTGGAGTGGCTTAGGAGTGCTGGCACCATCAACAAGCATTTAAGGGGATCTAATGGTCAAGGAAGGTGACTGAAGTATGTGGATCTGGAGCCTAAAAGGACTATTTTGTTTCCAGACAGCAAAAATACCTATTTTTCCTCCCTCACATGAATTACTCCACCAGTAGGGAGTTTGTAATGGAGGCAGACAGTAAACTCAGCACTGTGGTAAACACTTGCCCTGGAAGCCCACCTAGGGAACAACAGGCTGCTCTGGTTGGGGACGGTCACAAGTGGTTAAAGACACAAAGACACAATCATCATTTGAAGTAGTGTTTAGTCTGGAGCAAAGGATGCTCAGGGGAGACCTCATTGCTCTCTACAACTACTTGAAAGGAACGTGTGGGGAGCTGGAGGTTGGCCTCTTCTCGCAGGTAACTAGTGATAGGACTAGAGGGAATGGCCTCAGGTTGCACCAGGGAAGGTTCAGGTTGGAAATTAGGAGACATTTCTTCTCAGAGAGAGTACTCAGGCCTTGGAAGGGGTTGCCCAGGGAGGTGGTGTTGTCACCATCCCTGAGGATGTTTAAGGATGTGGTGCTTAGGGACATGGTTTAGTGGGTAATGCTGGTGGCAGGGGAATGGTTGTACCAGATGATCTTGGAGGTCTTTTCCAACCTTAACGATTCTGTGATTCTCTACTGTGTGAACATGTGACACAGGTAGTCCTCATTGCCCAAGCGCACGGCACAGGCTGAAGCAGCAGCAGTAGCAGATGAGATCCAAAAGCAGATGTGTACTGCTGGCACAGCTCAAGCTCAAGCACGATACCAGTGGACAGCAGGGCTGTTCAACAGATACCGATCAAAACAAACGTCTTCAGAAAGAACCCTGAGGTCCAGGTGCTGCTCAGGTCAGGCCAGGGAGCCTCGTGCTCTATGCTGCACTCGCCTGCTTTGGGTACAAGCAAGCTCGCCAGCTGCACCTCTTGTGCTTTCAGAGACGAGGAGCAGATGAATTCACCTGTCACAGGCCATTTGATCCAGGTCAATTCTGCTTAAGATCAAAACTAAATTTGGACTGAGATCTTTTTACTATCATGGCAGGCACACAGAGTATTTTCACACTGGCATTACATGTGACAGTATGGAAAAATAAGAACTTATTTGCATTTTGCCCTGTGACAGATGCCCAGTCTGGCTCTTGCATCCTCTCAAGACACAAGCCAAGATAAGGCCTTGCTTTCTCAATAGGTTTCTTTCTTAAGTGCAGAAGAAAAAAAAAAGGGGGTGGGTGGGAAGGGGAAGACGCAGAAATGTGTTTGGAGCACATTTCTGGGCACATAAAAGAGAAGATGACTTGGAAAGGTCAGTTGCCTACATGTCTGTAAATCATGTCTGACCATCATGATTGCCATTTACAACAAAACCACCAGATCTATGGATGTGGGGAGAGCAGTGGAGGCTGCCCAACCTCAGCTTTCAAAACTATCTGCTACAATATTCTTGTGTCCAAGCTAAGAGGCTATGGTTTGGGTGGGTAGATGCAAAAAAACTGGCTGGACAAGCAGATTCAGAGGGCAGTTGTTAATGGCTCACACTCAGTTACTGCATGGGTCAGTCCTGAGAGTTTTCCTGTTCACACCTTTGTCAATGGCCTCATAAAGACAACATATTTGATCATAAAGTTTGCAGCTGGCAACACAGGAGGTGAGCAACTGACACCCTCAACGTCAGGGCTGCCATCTAGAGGGACCCAGCTGGAGGGATGGGCTAACAGGAACACTGTAGGAAGTTCACCAAGGACTGGTGCAAAGCCCTGCACCTGGGAAGGAAAAAAATCCATGCAAAAAAACATGTTCTGGGAACTCACTGGCCAGGGAGCAGTTGGGGAAAAGAACCTAAGGTCAAGATGGTCAGGGCACTGTAGCCAGCCATCACATATGATATGAGGAGAGGCTAAAGGAACAGGGCTTGTTCAGCCTGCAGAAAGTCTTCGGGAGGACCTAAAAGCAGCCTTCCAAAGAGGAGGTTATTGAGAATATGGAGCCAGACTGTTCATTTTAGTCATCTTACTTCATGGTGGAAGAACACAAGTTGAAATTCTGGTTGAACAGAGAAGTTTAGACTGGATATAAGGGAAAAGGGTGCTCTATTGGGAAAGCTTTTTTTTTCTTTCTTTTTTGTTTTTTTAAATGCATCCAGAGAGATTGCATGGTCTCCACCCGTAGAGCTTTTCAAGACCCAGCTGTTTAAAATACTGAGTAACCTGGTCTTAACCCACAGCTGCTCCTGCTTTGAGCAAGAGGTTGGACTAGAGACCTCCCAGTGTTCCTTTCCATACAAGACATCCCATAACCCAGACTACAATCTAACATCAGGCTTTGCTGACTTTTACAGCCACAGTCGCTGTAGCTCTTCAAAACCTGGCTATGCCTTAACAGACATGGCAGTATGCTGCAGTGTGCTGGCAGTACAAACATCAAGAAAACAGCCAGCTTCACCTAGGTGGCTGAAGTAACACTCCTTAGCTCAGCTCCTCCACAGGCTCTGCATGCGGCTAGGAACACACCTAGGCTTGGGCAGACAAAGAGAGCCTCCTCTCATTCCTCAGACATCTTGTCATCAGCCCCCACCAGGGGTGGTATCAGCTCTGGCATTACGGATGCCAGCTGCTCTGAATAGATGTGATTTTGCCACTGATATTTTAAAGGATGAGCAGGCTGGGGCTGGGTGTAATGCGGGCACACAGAGTAAAGCTCACAGTTTTGTCTCTGCCAGGCTTGTACTCTACCACTGTCTGTCCATCTGTCCATGAGGCACCCAGGGCTCCCTATTTGCCCGAGGTAAGAAACTCACCTTCACAGCACCAAGCTCCAACAAATTCAGTTGCCAAGCGAAACCTATAGTCCTGGTGATAACCCATAGGAGAGACCCACAGAAAGGACCCTTGTCCTTCAGCCCAGTGCTCAGAGCAGCCACAAGCAAGGAGTCACGTCCTCATCTTTCCTCTGCCACACCTGAGTTCCCCCTTTCCAGACCAGGCACTGCGTTCCAGGCTAATGGGCATTTAGGTATGATGAGCTCGTGGTAAAGGAGTTTGTACCGTATCTCATACAGATGTAGTACTGGACATACACTGAGAAAGGGTCTCCAAGTCCCCCGGCATATTCCCTTTCCTTCACTGTATCTTCTGCAGCTACTGTCTGTAGGCACTCATGTTCAGATGCTTGGACACCTCCCTTGGAGCTCAGGGCAGCAGGGTAAGGGCCACACCTTTGCCCAAGCGTGGATCCAGAGCCCGCTGTGGTGGGTGCTGTACAAGGACATGCACAGGAGCATCCAGCTTAGGAGAAGGATGAAACTGGGAGGAGATCACTCCAACTTGAGAGCTTCCCACCATCACTAGGGTACTGCTCCAGCAAGCAGCCTAGGCGCACCTCCTTCTGCTATCTAACGCTCTATAACACCACCTCTCCTCCCAGAGGTAGCAAGAATTCACACCTTCAGTGATCTCTTCTGGTCAAATAGTTTTGCTCAATATCTCTGCTCCTGACAGTGCAGTTTTGTCTTTCTCTGACTGAGCCTGTGCCCTACCTGCTCCTTGAACAGCTCAGCCTCCTCCTTGCACAGCCCTTGGTTCCCTGAAGCATGCGGGGAACAGAGCTGTGCTCCAGGACAATGCCTGGGAGAGCAAGCACTCAAAAACTGCATCCCACAGGATCGGTGCTCCTGCCCAGGCAGACCCTACCTGCAAAGCAGCAGCTCTCACCTTCAACTCTTTCTAGTTCTCTCTCATTTCTTTGTCTGGAAGGACTTTTATGGCAGTGCACCATTTCTATGGTTTCAGAGAAGCTCTCAGAACAGAAAACAACCCTATTTTCCACTCCACCAACTTGAGCTTGGAGTTGTGTCTCTCAGCTACACAGGGTATGACTCCTAGTGCGCAGAGGAAAGGACTCCCTCCTGCTGCCTTTGGCTCCCATGTTATGTTCAGCCCTTTCTGCAGAACAGAAGGGGTGCCAGCAAGAATTTGTTCTGCCATTGAAACACCAATGTTCCTTGTAGAAGTGAAAGACTGAGAAGTACTGAGAAAAAACAAAACTCGAAGGGACAGAAACTGCAGCTGGGCAGTCCAGCCCTGGGAAAACAGGCTTCTCCAACCCACAAGTAGCAGGCAAAGCCAGCTCCGCCTCTGAAAGTCCTTCAAGGCCCCATGGAAGACCCTGCTGTCACCAAGGCAGGACAGTGAAAGCCTAACAGTTGCCTGAGTAACATATTAGTTTAAAAAAAGAGTTCTGAAAGTTTCCCTCTTGACACACACCGTGGCTCCTGTGAAAAAATGAGGGAAAGTGATGGGCAGGGTCAATTCAAGAGGCAGAAAGAATCAGGACATCAGCTCCTGCTGGCGTGCAGGAGTGCAGTGACATGCCCACAGGCCTGCCTCTCCATCCTGTCTTTCTGTGCACTTCCCACAGGACCCCCAGTCTGCCACAACCTACTGTTAGTTAGATAGCTGGCTCTGCCTTTCAGAGTGCATGAAGCAAGTTAAAGGACGTGATACTTACGCCAAAACTTCTGAGAGAAGACAGAAATTTACATTTGTTTCTGTACTAGGAATCAGCTGCAAATTAGCTTCAGGGTAATAAACGTAGACAGAGGGATCCTTGATGCCCTGTAGCCCACAGGCTTTGTAGTGAGTTTGCAAAGACTCAGGACAGAGGCCTGGCAAGCTTGCCTCATTTGAACTTTGACTGACAGCCTGGCAGCTTTAGCTTGGCCTAGCTGTGATAGCAGGGGGTTCTGGCTAATTTATTTTTGCTCATTGTTGCTTGATACAAGCCTGGTTTTACACAGACTGTAGTAACAAGTAGTTATTCTGTGCAGAGTAAGGTATTTATGACTTATATACTAATGTAATATAAAGAAATACAGGCCTGATATGTTGGCAAAGACCTTGAGAAGTGGAGACAAAGGATGCTGTCTGTGTAGAGAAGTGCAGCAACAGAATAACAAGAGATAGGGTAGGGGCCTGGCCCAGGAGACTCCATAGCTATAAATAAATCAGCAGTGGTCAAAAAAGAATATAGTCCTGAAAGCGTTACCAACAAATAACAGTTTTGTCCAAAAACCAAGTATCTGGTAAATGTAAAATGCATCACAGATGTAACACTGAGTCATACAACAATAAAAAAATAAATAAAAAGGGAGCATCTTGCAGTTCTGACTTCAATACAGAGACAGTTTTTGTTGCACAGATGTTAGAAGTAAGCAGTAGCCATTTCACAGCAATTTACCAGCAATCTTTCAGGAATTGAAACAAATTTTTCAATATTTTTTTCCTGACTTTGGTAACAACTGACCAGAATCAATTGATGATCATTGTGCCAAGCAATCCACATACCTAGCCCCATTCATGCCATTTTTGCAAAAACAGTCCCTTTAGATCAGCTTCCATTATATGCCAAGTATCATCAGCACAAAGTGCTCTAGGGGAAGATTCAAGGAAACTGCCACATTTTTCATATGTACTCCCCTGTGAAAAACAGAAGGTGATGAGAGACCCTGAGCACAAAGGGAGGCTGTTCCAGTACACTGTGCACCGGCATGGCAGGAAGAAACCCCACGTGTCACTATCCTCAACTCTGGCATTTCAGTGGCTACTGCTGATGGAGACGCCCACACACTGCCAGAGAGCTGACCAGGCTGTATTCCTGTAGGCTACCACACACAGCAAATAGGAACCACTCCACTCCTTAGTGGTCAATTAAGTAGAACCGGGGTTTATAAACACATGCTCTATCCCCCTAAGCTCCACAATCAACCTGCTGCATTTTTAGCTTGAAACGATGTCTCCCCCATTCCTATCAGATGACAGATATGGCTGGAAAATGTGTATTACGAACCTTTTCAGTCTGTAAAGATTCAAATTATAGTATTAAGTTTTCCTCCATGGGATACCTTAAGCACTTGGCTGTAATCAAGAGAAACACAAGCAGACTTTTAAGAGGCAGACTAAATATCCTCTCCGATCATCTAAGACCTTGGGGCCTAACAGCATGAGGGAGAGGATTCAAAGAGCTCAACAGGTCTGTGCTTCAAAACACCATCTCTGCTAGTACTACTCACTGCTGGTTTTTGTTAGTTAATACGTGCAACTCGCCTACTAGAGATAGAGTGCTTATAGCGTGGCCAGACATTTGGGCCACTGAGACCCATAAGGTCAGTGATATTTCCAGGTTGCTTTTCTCACATGAGCAGATAAATATAATTTACCACCTCCTATACCTTAATATGCTGTATTCTATGGCATAATCATGATTAAAACAAGTGCATCAGAAGTTCAAAAAGGAGGTGGTTTTCCCTAGTAAAGGTCATGATTAAAAAAGAAAAAAAAAAAAAGAAAAAAAAAAGCAGGTCAATTATCTCCAGAATACGCTATTGTAAATTCTTCTGTATACATAAATAGTTGAGGCTGTGGTTCAAATGGACATGTGCTCTTCTGGAGCAGCGAGGCTCACACCACTGAGTGCACTTCCTGGTCTCATCAAGGCTAATTTCACAGAAACGCCGAAGAGCTGGCTGGAAGGGAACTCCAGAGGTCTCCAGTCCAGCTTTCCACTTCAGGCAGGACTATCACCAGCAGGTGAACTTCAAGACGAACGTGCACACAGCCACAAGGACAAAGGAATGAAGAGCTAGAAGGTGCCAAAATCATTATTACAAGGAAAGTTTTTGAACATAAATTACCTCCAGGATTGTTGGAAAAAATAAAAGGTGAGATAAGGCTCTTTAGAAACGATGCTGACATTTGCAGCCACTCTATGAAAACAAAATTATTATTGCCAGTGCCACTCATCACAGACACTAATATTATTGGTAACACCTTGGATTTGACATGACCTCTAACTGAAATGTGACTTAGCATGTGAAATTTCCTTTGGAAGCTACCCCTCTTGCTAACTGCAATCAAAACAGCCAGCACAAGAAGAGCAACAGCAAACTCAACAGCAGAATCACAGAATTGTAAGGGTTGGAAGGGACCCTAAAAGATCATAAGGTCCAACCCCCCTGCCAAAGCAGGTTCCTTAGAGCAGGCTGCCCAGGTAGGCATCCAGACAGGCCTTGAATATTTCCTGAGAAGGAGACCCCACAACCTCCCTGGGCAGCCTGTTCCAGTGCTCCATCACCCTCACCATGAAGAAGTTCTTTCACATGTTGGTGCGGAACTTCCTGTGATCCATTTTGTGGCCATTGCCCCTTGTCCTGTCCCCACAAACCACTGAAAGCAGGTTGGCCACGTCCCTCTGTCTCCCACACTTAAGATATTTGTAAACATCTATAATATCCCTTCTCAGTCTTCTTTTCTCCAGGCTGAACAGACCCAGGTCTCTCAGCCTTTCCTCATGTGGAAGATGCTCTAGGCCCCGTACCATCTTTGTGGCCCTCCACTGGACTCTTTCCAGGGGGAAAAGGGAGTTAAATATTATTAAGACACTAAATTTCCCACTGTAAACCAAAACACAAAAGTTCTTGGTGAGCCTTTAAAACAGAAAACAAAACCTCCTTTAATATATCCAGTATCTGAGAGGCAAATAAAATAAAACGCATCTCGAGTCTTCAGCAATCTTCCTTCCTTAGCGGAGCTTTATAAGAGTGCAGTTTCAAACATATTCCATCATAACAGTCTTCCCGATACCCTCAGGAACTCACCATAATATAGGGTAACTGCCCTAGACTACAGTACTTTATAACTGCTCTAGACCTCGTAAGTTTACCATTTTTCAGGATTTTGGAAAGATGGAAATTTACCATAGAAATTGCACCTTGCCTCTGCACAGCAATTTTCTCTTCCACACCTCACCCTCAGAAGAATGCCAATGATACCAGCAGTAGCACTTGTGTGCAGCTGTGACTGTGACTTGCATTGAGAACTTTTTTTCTTTTGTGTCCTGTGGATCATTTTCTGGTGTTGAGCTAGCACAAAAACGAGCAC
This sequence comes from Cygnus atratus, assembly GCF_013377495.2. Classification (NCBI taxonomy): domain Eukaryota; kingdom Metazoa; phylum Chordata; class Aves; order Anseriformes; family Anatidae; genus Cygnus; species Cygnus atratus. The sequence goes on from NC_066379.1 coordinate 736,950, forward strand.
ATCCAACTTATGAAATGAGTTGTACCACTATAGATCAACACTACTTTCGGAAAAGAGATAAAACACATTAAGTATATGAGGTCTGACCAGCATTCAGAAGTCTGATTTGACTGATAATGGAGTATCATTAAACCAAGGAAAAAGAAAAGAAAACAGACGCCTCACAATCACTCTGGAAATGAGACCCTTTTTTGCATAAACCCCTCTAGCACTAAAAAACAGGTGATACAGGCTGGGGTCTCTTCTAATGTTGTCCCTGTGTGCAGAAGAATACCAGACACACACTACAGTCACTCTTTCCTCTACTGGAAGGTGATTCCTGCAAAGCTTAGAACGCGATAATTCTATAAAGCAATCTTTATTTTCAAATGATGCACTGCATAAAATTTATCTGATTGATGGTCCTATGGATGGATACAGATGCCCATCATCCTCCTCACTTCATTATTCAACAAAACACAATCAGGCTGACTACACATAAAATTATTTAGATCAAGAAAAAAATCTATTTGCAACCCATTATTCATTTCCATAGAAGCTATCAGTGTTTGCTTGGAGAAAACACCAAGAAAAAAAAAATCATTTCATTTCTGCATTCAAACGAGGAAGATAGGTCACATTACAAGGCTGATCCCATACATGGAAGCTGCTGATGCTTTCAATGCTCTTCATCTTCTCAGCCTATATAAAGGACTCTCTCTTTACAATATTGTAAGTGTCTCTCCCAGAAAACAAAACAGTGCAGGAAAAAAGGCAAAGGTCCTCTGGGGTTGCAATGACCCACACGGCTTTTCAAGTAACCATCCTTTGCTGATGTCTGGCCAAGAGATACCAACTAATTCTACAAGCGATACAGGTGTTCTTCAGAAATGAAATGTTTTCTCTTTTGCTCCCAAGATTGTTTCCAAGAAGTCCTGAATTTCACTCTGTAGCCCAGATCTCCCTGCAAATATCCATGGGGGAGACTGTATATGGATTTTTGATAATGGTATTTTGCAGGAGTGCTGTTGCCTTTCTTATTTGGAAGAAAGGAGGCATGTGGTGAGAGAACATTACACTTGTATACTTCTGAGTGAACACTGAATACAATGCCCAATTCAAGCCAAATCTACAGCTGATGTCACCATCAATCTTTGAAAACTTTGTGTTTTACGATCTGTATTTTCTCATGTGTGCAGCAATAGAAGCAGAAATCTCAGCACTCCTCTTATTCTGTCCATAATAGTCCACAAAGTCACCATCTGGCCCAAGGAGATACATTATTATTGTGTGATCCACCTGCAAGAAAGCACATCACTGTTTAGTAAAAAAAGATCCTGCACATCTCTCAAAGTCAGCAGTAACAGTACCCCATTCAGCCTTTCAATTAGCTGTCTGACAAGACTTCTTGCCAGCAAGCTAAAGTAAGATAAAGAAAACCTTAGCATCACTTTGGTCACCTCTTATTGTTCTACATAACAAAATAAATGGAGAAAACTAGTTACATACTCCGGATGCATGAAAGAATACTGTATACAGGAAAATCTTCCCTAAGCTGCAGGCACCCTTCCTTCAGCACAGATAGGACTAGGGAAAACATGAGGAAGGTTCAGTCTAGTGGTCTTTCCCCCTCAGTTTTCCCGGTTTTCTTCTACTTCTCCTCATGCTCCACAACCCCCACAATTCAGGCTTCCTACTGCTCATATCATGTAAATCCAGTATAAATGGAGATGCTTCATTCAAGCAAGTTCGCTGTCTGTGCAAACAAAAGGACCGAGAGCATCACCAGGATACAGGAGTTACACACAGTGGAGCTGATACACAGATAAATACCATGAGCTGGTAGGGGGCTCCCTCTACTGTCTCCATGTGATGGTAACTGCAAATATCACAAGGGGTCTGAGCAGAGATAGCGGGAAAGAATTTGAAATAGCTCCCCCCCCCCGCCCCGATTTAAAAGTAACTGTTGTTTGAATGCTTGAGGTATTCCAATTGGATTTATATAAAAAGCAATTCCATTTTAAGTGCCTTAAATACACCACTGAAAATATGGTCTACACCTATGACAGCATCTTTATGAGTAAAGACAATATACTGAAAATAGAGGCCATGAATCTGTGATTGCACCAGTGAATACATAATATATGAGATATACTCACTATATACTCACATGAGTATATCTCACTATATAAGAGATATACTCACGTACTAAGGCCATGTCTGTGTTTGAAATCAAGAAATTCTGTGGGTATTTCCAGCATAAGAAGCTAAAAGGACATGTTAAATTTGATAGCATTTCTGTCATCAAAGTAATGGTTCTTAAAGTTCTATTGACATGTTTAATTGAAATATATTGCTTTAGAGTATCAAATATTCAAGATATAATCAAGTACCAGGACCTTTTAAAAAGGATCTGAATCATAATTCAGATCCTATAGCCCTTCAACTGGAAACTAACAAAAAAAAATACAGGTAGCCTGCTCAGAGCATCTGAACTCCCTGGCCTTTGGAAGATTAAGTACAGTCAGGAGGGCATGCTGTTCATGTGCGAAAGATCACTGTTTTTCCAAGCTGTGCATGAAGTCTGCCCCATTACCACTGTATGGATGCACATGAGGTCATCATCTGATTTTAAATGCAATCTTCTAAACAACTGAATAAAGAATAAAATTAGATACTCTGGCATTAAAACTTAGAAAATTGAAATTATTACATAGGAACTAGTAATATTCAAATAATACTTGAACAATGCAAATAGACAACTAGAAAACATACTTCTTAAATATTCATCTCAATATTCTTCTCAAGTCAAAACAAGCAGAGAATAATTGGCTGCACTGGACCTCTTCCCCACCTCCCAGCAGCATGCAGAGGACACAGCACTCGCTCCTACATCAGTCTTAGTCACTGACTGGCAAGACCAGTCCTTGCAAGACAGAATGTAGAAAAAAATCCATCTTTAATGAAAGGAATTAGAGTAATAATTACCTGGATAAGTCACAGGTAGACACAAAAACAGACTCAAGTTCTCCCTCCCAGATTTGCTATTACTGTTATCCTCTTTCCAGTTTGTTTCAGAGAGACCTGCATCCTCTGGCCTTCCTGCACTGAATACAGAGAGCTCACTGCCTATCAAAAGCAGAAGCCTGTGACAAAACCTGTAGAGACACGCGCATACCATTCCTCTGTGGCACCACACCCGACTCAAGCTCTTAGGCTGCTCTCCTGCTCCCGATTCATGAGCCTTTCTTCCTCAATGTCCTCTTCTGCTATTCGCACACTCACAAGGCTCCCAGGTACTTAGCACAACCATAGCACAGCATAGCTCTGTTCCCTCTGGACCATGAAAACTTCCTCATAATTTGTTATATCTCTAGTCACATTCTCCTCTTTTGTTTCACCCTCCAGCTTCCCTTGAAGCTGCTCTCATCTAACAATTATTTTCTTTGGTGAGATTCCTGTACTTCCCCACTATGATCATGCTGAAGACCAGGTGTGGTTTGTGAGAATTTATGTGTGGTTTAATTCATAAACAGCAGCCCTCCTTCAGCTTTTGTGGCTTCTTTCCAACTTTTCACAGATTCTATTTACTCATTTAATGTCAGATTCTACAGATTCTTTCCCTCTTCTGAGTCCACATCCTTTGCCAATCCTTCTCCTATAACACATTCCTGTATCCCCATCAACCATGTTTTATAAGTCTGTTTTAGGCAGTATCTTCAGACAGACAGTAGATTGATTAAAATTGGTGTTAAATTTCCCCACTGAGCTCCTCCTTCCATACAAATACAGTATCTTAAGACACACACTTCTGCAGCTTCTGAGCTGCCCATAAGTGAAAGCCAGTCCTTAATGTCCCACTTCACACCCTTTTTAGTAACCCAGATCAGTGCCTATTACCACTGTGACTCTCTTTACTGAGATCATGTGTTGCTTTTACTTTTTCTTTCTATGTATCACTTTTTCTGTTCCACCAGTTTTTTTGTCCACATGCATAATTTATTTGCTGCAGTCAGGTAGTTTTAAACCAGAGTAAGAATAGAATTACTGGATCAGACCCAAAACAATCTGCCTTAGCATTCTACCTCAAATAGTGGCAAAAAATGGTTGTTTTAAAGAAGAGTATAAAACCAGCACTGGCCCCAGAAAATGCTATTTCCCCACATTATCTGCCAGTTTCCAAACATTTTTAGCTCACAAGCCTCCTCAGCGAAGCATAAATTACATCCATTTCATTTTTTTTTTTCAAAGAATAATCAAGTCTCCTTGTGGGCTCATGTAAACTTCTACCAGTTGCATCTGCGGCAAGGGATTACACTTCTCACCAGCTCATTTCAACGAAAAACATCACCTTTCCTTTAGAATCTGTTTTTTGTTTTCTCTGATGCCCTTCAGTTCTTGTAAAGAAGAAAACATGATCATGTAATGTGTATCCTCACCTGTCACATCACTTGAACCTACTTCACTCTTCCAGTCTGCTCGGGATGTGGCAAGCGCGGAAGGCCTTGGCAGTAGCTCAGAGCCCCTATAACCAGTCCCATTCACTTCCAAAAAGTAAGATTTTGACTACCCAGTTTAGTCTTACATAAACCTCAGTTTCCCTTTTCCCACTATCACTCTATGTAATTTACTCCCACTTACTTTAGCATTAACATGCTTTCTCTTCCAGGTCATTTGACACAGGAGGAAGATTACCACATTATTTGCAGGCAGACTTTGCATCATCCAAGTGTCATGCCAGGAAAACCCTGCTTCTTGGTCTCAGTTTGGCAGGGAGTAAGTTGTTACTCACTTTCCTCTCATTTCTTCCTCTTCCTATTGCCGTAATTCCCCAGTTCCATTTTCACTTTGGAGCACACGGGAAAACAGCCAGACAAAAATGTTACATGATGAAAAAAAGGTTCAATTCATCACAAGGCTTGGTAGCTTGTATGGTATTCTGCATGAAGAAACTGGACCGTCTGCTTTTAGAGCTGTATTTCAGTGAGGTTCTAAGTTTGTAAAGAGGGAGCCTCAATTCTGACTGAGACCTCTAAAACTCAACACATAGGTGCAACAGGCCTCTGTCACAGAGGGCTTCAGCAAGATTACAACAGCTGTCTTTTGTTTAAAATCTTTATCCTGTTCTTAACCAAAGTCGTTCATTAGGTAAACACCCTATATTTACTCACTATGTAATCGTTGTCTTCATCTTTGGGACCTTCACTGTAATACACACGGTAAGCTTTGGCCACTTGGTCAATCTGTGCTTTGCTACCAGTCAATCCAATCAGCTTCGAAGAAAATTCTACAGAGAAAGAAGCTGTTTAGAAACTTCAGTGAAAAGAATCCTATCAGGATCCTCCTTTTCAGTACTCTTTATTACATGTTATAAGACATCAATGTAGGAAAAAAAATGGTACCTCTAACATATCTGGCAATGGCTTCTTCATTGTCCCTCTCAGGATCAATGGTGATGAAGAGTGGGGTCAGATTAGGCAAAGATGGAATTCTATCTGTAATCAGAAACATTAACAATTACAATTTTTCTTAGCAAGCTGAAAGTCGTTTCCTTTTCTCCCTTCAAACAAGGTCACAGGCAAGTTACCATAACATCCACCCAAGTCCACCCTAAGTGGCAAAGTAAAAAGGCCATTTTGTGTACCTTAATTTATATAATACAAACTCTGAAAGAAACAAATGCCATGAAAACCAACACTCTCTGCTTGTGCTGGGTGCAGCTACACTTCCAGCTCTCCTAGCTGGATTGTGTGCCCTGCTTAGGACAAATGACAAATTGGCTCTGATGCAGGAAATGCCAGTGCAAAGTAGAGAGATGAAGGCTCAATGGTTGAAAGCACACCTGTGATGATGGAACGAGAGGCCAGATGAAGACACGATTCAGGATCTTTCCCTCACGTTCCACTCATACCTTCTTCTATATTTTCTACATTTTAGTCAACCCTGCCACCTGCTTGGTTCCTACTATCCCCTACTATCCCTGTTGTGCAACTCTTCAGAGAGCGTAGGCTGAAAAAACATCTCTTCCACATACCCTTCCCCCAACCTCTGTTTCACAGTGCAGTCATTTTCAGAAAAGACTCTCAGAAAGATTTGTTATCAGAATTAATAAAATAGAGGAAAAAAGTGCCTAATATACCCTACAACCTCTTGGCAAAAATGCAGTCTACAATGGCACTGTAACCTCCTCCACTGTAGCCTGCCACTGTCATATTTTATTAAATAGAAATTCTCTGTTCCAGAAAGGTCAGTGCTGTCATGTCCTAAACATCAGATCCTAGTGGCTGGAAGATTGATTTATATATCATTGAGCAATTAATTCAACTACTGAATATTAATTAGCATTTTGTAAAGCAGATCATCACTTATTACCACATGCAACATTTTACCACAATAAACCTTAGCCTCCTATAAAAAAGATGGCTCTGTGAACTGAATTCCCATACCAATTTCATCTACCACTTCAATCATTTTCTCAAGTTCATCAGGGCAGATGTCAGGGCAGTGTGTGAAGCCAAAGTAGATCAGCACCCACTGGCCGAGGTAGTCCTTGTTGGTCTTGGGCTGTCCCTCATGGTTTACAAGTGAGAAGGGCCCTCCCAGCAGCGGTTTCCCAATGCCTCGGTTTCGTTCTTTCTCCAGCTCTACAGGAAACAACAAGAGATCATGAACTTCCATGCCACAATCCCTGTCCCCACCCACAGGAGAGTCTGTGACGCCATCAGGAGTTGGGTGAGAAGTCTGTGTACAAGTCCAACACAGACAAGACTTCCAAGCAGTGTGTCTGATTTTAGACAATGTGTACCAAATTTAGCCAGAGATAACTTCATTTGAAATGTAATAATCTCTAATCTCATAAAATCATCATCTGATTGTCATATTATCATCAAAGGTACATGAGATAGACAGGTACGTGGCCCGAGTTGGTATGAAATCGAAAAACTGTCATCCTTCACAAAGTGAATATATCCTAAAAGTTGTACTATCTCTGAGTTTCAATGAACATGAAAAAAAAAGCGAAAATAAAAACATAAGCAGTTACTGCAGAATAGTGAAACACACGCAGAAGTCATGGACTTAAAAACCAAGGTGTCCAAGAAACCCCACCCCCCCATCTGTGCCTATGACAAAAGACAAGTTTCTCCTCTCCCCTTTGTGGTTTTATGTATAATGTATCTACTCTCAGTAGCGTGTAAGTAAATGTAAATAGTAATAGCAAAAGCACATATAAGAGTTTTTAAATACTTAGTCTTTAATTTTTCTATTTTTCTATTTTAAAATATTTCAATTTTTTCTCATTTTGGCTGAGAGGCTGGTGCCATGCCCAAGGTTTTGGGTTCTATGACCACAGAAGTGCTTTTGAGGGATCAGGCATGCTGATGCTGGATGGGGCACAGCTGTCCAGAAAGGGCAAGAGAGTTCTGGGCAGTAAGCTGGCTGGGCTTATCAGGAGGGCTTTAAACTAGATGTGGTGGGAGAAAAGTATGCAGCTCTGAGCGAAGAAAGCATACGTGAGAACACTATCACTCTAAGTAACGGCAGGGAAATACTTGTGAACTGTCCCAATGCAATCAGGGAGGGCTCTAGAAACGCAATACCACTGATTGCCCAGCTGAAATGCCTCTACACCAACGCACGCGGCATGGGAAACAAGCGAGAGGGATTGGAAACCATGGTGCAATTAGACAAATATGACCTGATTGCTATCACCAAAACATGGTGGGATGGATCACATAATTGGAACATTTGAATAGAGGGCTACAAACTCTTCAGAAGGGATAGATAGGGAAGGAAGGGAGGGGGTATTGCCCTCTACACTAGGGAAGGAATTGATTGGGAAGAGTTGCCTTTGAGAAACAGCCACGGACAGGTTGAGAGCTTATGGGTGAGAGTTAAGGACCACACCAATAAAGGACAGCTTGTGGTTGGGGTCTACCACAGGCCGCCTGATCAACCGGAGCCTGTGGATGAGGCATTCTTGCTTCAACTACAAGAAGCATCGCACTCGCACGCTCTCATCCTGATGGGGGACTTCAACCACCTGGATGTCTGCTGGGAAAACTACACAGCAGGCTGTGAGCAATCCAGAAGATTCCTGGAGTGCATTGAGGATAACTTCCAGGTCCAGGTACTAGACAAACCAACCAGAGGAGAAGCGTTACTTTACCTGGTGCTCACCAACATGGAAGAGCTCATTAAAGAGGTCAAGATTGGAGGCAGTCTGGGCCACAGTGACCATGCCCTGGTTGAGTTTGCGATCTCGAGGAATACAGGCCTGGCAAAGAGCAAAGTCAGGGCCCTGAACTTCCGAAGAGCAAACTTCAAGCTATTTAAAGACCTAGTAGCTGAGATCCCCTGGAACACTGTCCTTAGGGACAAAGGAGCTGAGCAGAGCTGGAGACTCTTTAAGGATGTTTTCCTTAGAGCACAAGAATTCTCCATCCCCCTGCATAAAAAAGCAGGCATGGAGGGCAGACAACCAGGATGGCTGAGCAAGGACCTGCTGGTCAAACTGAGGTGCAAGAAGGAAACGCACAGGCAGTGGAAGCAGGGACATGTGGCCTGGGAAGAGTACAGGGATGCGGTCCGGATGTGCAGGGATGGGATCAGGAAAGCCAAGGCACAGATGGAACAGAGCTTGGCAAGGGATGCAGAGAATAACAGGAAGGGATTCTATAGGTACATTGCTCAGAAAAGAAAGGCCAAGGAGAGTGTACCCCCTCTGATAGATGAGAAGAATGAACTGGTAATGACAGACATGGAGAAGGCTGAGGTACTCAACAACTTCTTTGCCTCAGTCTTCACTGTCAGTCAGGCTTCCCATGTCGTTCATTTTCCTGAACCCGTAGATGGAGGCTGGGGGAGCAGAGTCCCACCCACTGTAAGTGAAGAGCAGGTTGGAGACCACCTATTTGAAAAGTCCTGGCAGTCAGATGAAGTCCCTGGTGACTGGAAAAAGAGAAACATCACTCTCTTTTTTTAAAAAGGGCAGAAAGGAGGACGTGAGGAACTACTGACCAGTGAACCTCAACTTTGCCTGGCAAGATCATGGAAAAAATTCTCCTGGAAGCAGTGTTGAGGCATATGTAAGACAAAGAGGTGGTCTGAGACAGCCAGCATGGCTTCACCAAGGGTAAATGTGCCTGACCAATCTGGTGGCTTTCTACAATGGAGTGACTGCATCAGTTGACAAAGGATGACCGATCAATGTGATCTACCTGGATTTCTGCAAGGCCTTTCACATGGTCCCACATGACATCCTGGTCTCCAGATTGAAGAGATGGATTTTGTGGGTGGACCATTCAGTTAATAAGGAGTTGGCTTAAAGGTCGCACCCAGACAGTGGTGGTCAATGTTTCTATGTCCAGGTGGAGGCCAGTGAGGAGTGGTGCCCCTTAGGGGTCTGTCCTGGGACCGGTACTATTTAATATCTTCATCAATGACATAGACAGTGGGATCGAGTGCACTCAGCAAATTTGGAGATGACACCAAGCTGAGTGGTGCAGCTGATACAACAGAAGGAAGGGGTGCCATCCAAAGGGACCTGGACAGGCCAGAGAAGTGAGGCCACATGAAACTAATGAGGTTCAACAAGTCCAAGTTCAAGGAGCTGCACGTGGGTCAGGGCAATCCCAGGCATGAGCACAGTGTGGAAGAACTCACTGAGAGCGGCCCTGCAGAGAAGGACTTGGGGATTCTGATGGATGAAAGGCTTGACACGAGCTGGCAGTGCACGCTTGCAGCCCAGAAGGCCAACTGCATCTCGGGCTGCATCAACAGAGAGGTGGGCAGCAGGGGAGGGAGGTGATTGTCTCCCTCTGCGCTGCCCTGGTGAGGCCCCATCTGGAGTCCTGCGTCCAGGCCTGGGGCCTCCAGCACAAGAAGGATGTGGGGCTGTTAGTGGGTCCAGAGTAGGGTGACAAAGATGATCAAGGGGCTGGAGCACTTCTATGAAGAAAGGCTGAGAGAGCTGGGGCTGTTCAGCCTAAAGAAGAGAAGGCTCCAGGGTAACCTCGTCACAACTTTCCAGTACTTGAAGGGAGCTTATAAAAAAGATGGAGTGACTCTTTGCTCAACCAGATATTGACATGATGAGGGGAAATGGTTTTAAACTAAAAGAGGGGAGATTTAGATCAAAGGTTAGGAGAAAATTCTTCGCTCAGAGGGTGGTGAGGCACTGGAACAGGTTGCCCAGAGAGGTTGTGGATGCCCCATCCCTGGAGGTGTTCAAGACGACACTGGATGAGGCCCTGAGCAACCTCATGGAGTCCCTGCCCATGGCAGGGGGGTTGGAACTAGGTGATCTTTGAGGTCCCTTCCAACACAAACTGTCCTATGAGCCTATGGTATAAAAGTACTTCAGATTTAACTACAGCTGGATACTGCAATGAGTAAAATCAGTTGAATGCTTTTTTGCCCTAACAAGAAGCAATTTGGAAAAAGGCAAGAAACAGCAGGACACAACCGCCCACCCTGTGGGGACATCACCGGGCTGTGCAAACACTCACTCTCCTCCTTCGTTTTCTTCATCTTTTTCATAGCCACCAGCAGCCCTCCGCACACGATGAAGGTGGCCACCAGCGACCGCCAGGACACCAGCTACTGGAGAAAAAGCTTTTTAGCGCCTTGGCCCGGAGGCCCGGCGGGGGGAGCGCGGGGCAGAGGCCGGGAGAAGCGGGGCCGCGGGGGCCCTTCCGGGGGATCCTGCCCGCGCCCCCCGCCCGCCGGCCGCGGCGCCCCCACTCACCCTCCTCTGCGGGGCCGCCCGCTGGCCGCTCCCCGGCGGCAGGCGGGACAGGGAGCGGCTGCCGGACACAGACACGGGCACGGGTACGGGCACGGGCAGAGCCCCGCGGGCCGGCAGCCGCACCGCCCGGCCGCTCCCCCAGGCCAGGGCCGCGAAAGGGGCGCCAGCCGGGAGGCGCCAGTGCCGCGAGAGCCGCCAGCAGCACAGCGCCACCGCCATGCTGCCGCCCGCCACGTCCCTCCCCTTCCCGTTCCCCTTCCGGCCCCGGCGGTCGCGATGGAGGCGGCGCCGCGCGTCTCCTTCGGGGTGGTGGCGGACATCCAGTACGCAGACGAGGAGGACGGCTGCGACTTCTGGGGGCGCCGGCGGCGGTACTACCGGCACAGCCTCCGCCTGCTGCGGGCCGCCGTGGAGGCGTGGGCAGCCGAGCAGCCGCCGCTCGCCTTCGTGCTGCAGCTGGGCGACTGCATCGACGGCGTCAACGCGCGGCGCGGCGCGGCCGAGGGGGCTCTGGAGCGGGTGCTGGCGGCGCTCCGGCGGCTGCCGGTGCCGGTGCACCACGCCTGGGGCAACCACGAGCTGTACAACTTCTGCCGGAACCGCCTGGCAAGCAGCGGCCTCAACAGCCGCCCCGCCGCCGCCCCCGCCGCCGGGCCGCCCGCCGGGCCGCCCGGGGACTGCCATGCCTACCACTTCAGCCCGGCCCCGCGCCTCCGCTTCGTCCTGCTCGACGGCTACGACCTGAGCGTGCTGGGCAGGGACCCGGCCAGCCCCCGCCACCGGGAGTCCTTGCGGCGGCTGAGGGAGAAGAACCCCAACGAGAACCTCAACAGCCCGGCAGGCAGGTCCCGCCGGGCGCCTCACACCGGGGCGGTGCTCGGGGGGCCGGCGCCTGTCCCCGGGCTCCGGCCGGGAGTGAGCCGGGCGGAGCTCTGGGCGTATGCAGGCGCTTCCCCCCTACCTGTCGTGCTGCTCTGAGGCTTTTTAGATGGGTTCGTGTCGCGTCGCGTGTCCTGCGGCACCAGCACGGAAGGCACCTACCTGCTAGCGCGGGTGCTGCGGCCGTGTCGAGCGGAGGCCACCCCAGCCGCGACAGCATGCAGGGACACAAGTGGAAACGCTGTGCGTGCGATATGGCCGACCCCCACCCCAACAGTAACTGTTTTCTCTCCTCTGTCCGAGGAGGCTGCGGTTCTGATCCGAGATGTACAAAAAGGAAGCTCTAAGAATAAACCATTTCTCATAAGTAGATTTACAGAAGTAAAAGTACATAAGGAAGTTACAGCAGGTGTATGCACGTATGCCTAACGTTCTTCTTCATTGCAGGGCTCAAAGAACCTCAGTTTGTAGAGTTTAATGGAGGATTTAGCCAAACCCAGCTGGACTGGTTCGATGAAGTTCTCAAGTTCTCTGATGAAAACCAAGAAAAAGTTGTAGTTATGGGTATGTGGATACGGGGGATATAATTAAAAAATAAAAGTTGTAAGTTAACTGAGGAAAACATATGGTGCCATAGGTACGTATGTAACCTGTGAACTTGGAGAATAGCTATCCTGTCTCAGACTCAGGTGAGCTTGCTGGGTACAGGTAGAAGTCTGAACTTCCCACCAATGAAAGCAGCTTGTCTGGAGGCAGAGTTTGGTATGTTAAACATACTCATTTAGACTGAGTGACAAACCGGAAGTGATCTTGCAGTATCACTTAGTATTGCTGAGAGGAGACTTAATATTCTGATATACATAAAGAAGAAAATGAAAAATATTTGAAAGAAATGAAATACTAGAGCTCTACAGATGCTCCGATTTTCCCTGGGCTGTAAACCAAAGTGACTCTGTTGCGTTTATAGAGAATCCCAAAAGATGGAGGGGTCTGCACTGACCATTGTTATGTGCTTTAAGTAACTCTTCTTCTTTCCCTCTCATCTGCAGGTCATCTGCCCATTCATCCAGATGCTTCAGACAAAGTTTGTTTAGCGTGGAATTACGAAGATGCGCTTTCTGTCATACACTCTCATCAATGCGTCGTCTGCTTTCTTGCAGGACACCTGCATGATGGTGGCTATTGTTTAGACTCACATGGTGTTCATCATCTGACTTTGGAGGGGATTATTGAAACTCCACCAGAAAGCAACGCCTTTGGAACTATTTATGTCTATGATGATAAAATGGTATTAAAGGGAAGGGGCAGAATTTCAGACAGAGTTATGTATTTCTAAAAACGGTAAGCATACATATACAAATTGTTCTTCAGGAAGTAGTCAGACTAAAAAGTATGGGATCCAGCATATTCTTTGCTTGTAGAAAGATCTACACAGCTGATCCTTACAGCTTTAACTTATGTTTTTCTCTCAGATACAGAATTCTAAAAATTATACTTGTGTAAGAAACCAGACTTAGTTTCTTCTTGGAGAATAGAGAAGGCCAGTAACTGTGTCTGAAATAAATATACTTGAATGCAGAATGTTGACTTGAACCACCCAATCTTGAACAGATTGTTACATACTGTGGAAAAAAAATCACTAGTTGTTCGGTGTTTTGGTGTTTTTTTTTTTCTGATTTCTATATATTATATATGTCAGATTTAAAGCATGCAAAATTGTACCTGCGTAGAAGCGTTTACATTTTTGTATGTCTTGAGTCTAGTAGAAAAGTCCACCCTGTGGACTTAACATTGCTTCAAAAAGCTCAAGTAATTTTTAAAAAAGAAAAGCCCAAGAAAAATGGACACCATCTATGCTATGTCAGAACACAGCACAGGGAGGCCCAAGCTTAAAAATAAAAATAATATAAATTAAAGCAGGAAGACTATGGCATCATGTAATGCTGCAGATACACCAGCTGGGATCTACGTGTGCCCAGCCATGTAAGCCTGCAGCAGTATCGACCTAACAAGCCCTGACTTGGGATGACTTAAAGCATGGTGCTGTGCTGCATCTGAACCCATGCTGGCTCACACCCTGCCAGCTTGAGTGTCCAGCACACTCACCTGTGCTTTCTTCTCCAGGATTAGTGATGATGGAGCATGGTTACTGTCTCTGAGTTGCTGCATGGGTTCTGATTTCCAGGACCAGAAATTCTGCGAGTTGTGACAGTGACTATGTCTGCTGGTGGCAGTCAAGCATGCATCTCACAGAAAATAAAGAAGTTTTCACTGGATTTTCTTTAGAAAAATAGAATTTACTACTCTGTCAAAACAGTAATCACAAAGATAATAAAAACATTGATTTAGATATATTGATTTTACACATAAGATTTTAGTGTAGGAACAGAAATACAGACTGCTTAATCTTTCAGAGAATCTCAGTGGACTATCCAGGTGGATACCTTGGAAGTTTTACAGCTATAAAAAGTCATTTATTGAAACAAAGTGATTGGTATACTTTTCCCTTATGTTACTGAACAGTAGCTTTCCCAAGGTACAACATGGGAGGAGAGTGTGGACCAGGGATGCCAGAATATTTTGAATAATTAACATTGGAACACACATCAGGTCAACAGTGCTTTGAAAACATGTGAAGAAGCAGGCTGAACAATAATTTCCATAGAAAAATTCTCCACTCGGATTTGACAATGTTCTTCAATTTATTCCTGGTGCCTATTGACGAACACGAAGCTACACTGTTGGAAGCAACAAGGCATTCCTGGGTCCTATCAAACTGATACTAACCTTTCATTAAGAACCAAAAAGCAGAGGCACTAAGGTCAGAATATTTATGTACATTTTCCCACCTAATTAAATCACAGTTTTACAGTGTGCTGGCCAAGATTCTCGCATCTCTTTGTTCACATAAATGTACAGCCATGAAACAAAGGGGAAGAGAGCGACCAAGACTGCAGCAGTCAGATGAATTCCACCCAATGGATTCCTACAATGAAGCAAATGCAACAGCGCTATTTAAAATCTGACTGCCACCACTCATGTTGCTGTGGTTGGCTAAAGACAGCAGAGAGCCTTTGGCTGCTGTAATGTAACTTCTGTAGTTGCATCAGCAGAGTCCCACAGAGCCCTTCACTGGAGATGTACCATGTGCCAGCAGAAAGGTTTTCTGCCACTTTCTCAGGCTATATAAACCAGGTGAAAAAAAGCACTCTGCCCAGAGCACAGTGTATATTTTGCCAGTACAAAGCACTGTTTGGAAGATTGAGATTTTTCATGCTCCCAGATAACAGGAATTACTTTAGTAAAACTGCTGTAGCATAGTTCTCCGAAGAGGCCAGAGGGGAAAGCTCTGCCTGCATCCCTGCCTGCACTGGGAGGATGCAGCAGACCACGGTACACAAACCCTCACTGGAAAGTTCTGTAAATTGGGAGCAGAAATGGTTTTGCAGCTTTCATTAGCAGTTTCATTAGCTCATGTTCACTAGCCTGTTCCACAGAAAGAGCATGCTGTCCTTTTACAAAAACGGAATGTGCCTCCTGCTCACTATGGTAGAAGCAGCAGGAAAAAATGTTTTGTTAAGCTTTCTTTCCCACCCCCCCCACCCCATCCCCCTTCAGACTTCTACCTGTGCAGGATCCTACAGGCACCAACTACTACTGTGCTCAGGATTAAGGTTTAGACAGTAATATGAAATAGAAAAACAAGCAGCCAAAATCACCTACATGTTTTCAAGAAGCTGGTCACTAAATATGAACATTCAAGTGGATTAAGAAAAACTTACTTTACTGAACTGCGACAAAGACTCATCCATATTGTAATAATCACCAGACCAAATAACTCTCTAAAAAACAACAACAAAAAAATGAGATCAGAAAATAATGCAAACATCTGCTTGCTTGTGAAAAATACAACTTTCCTCCAAAAAAAATAGATGAAGTACAGGCTATCTCCCTTTGGAGAAGTTCAATATATTTTACAAGGATTATAATTACACTAAGTAACTTTGTCTCCCAGCTCAAATCTACAAACACACATGATCCAGCTATACAGCTGCAGAAATTCCTGCTTCCACTTTTGTTCCACTGCTAAACTTACATTCTGTGGCACATTTCCCTCAATACAGAGCGAAGCAACATCCCAATATTCATCTGTAAACAGAAGCACTACCTGCCACTGCTTCCCCTCTATACTGAGCAAGCACCCAGCAAACAACCAAATGATTATCCAGGTGCAAAATCCTCTCTCCCTCTCAACCCCCAGCAATTCAGAGGACTCAGCAGCCTGTGACAGATAAGCATGGGTATGGTATCACCTCAAAGGTTTTTAACACGAAATCCTGTTTCTACAGCTCCAGTAGCAGAATGCAAAGCTATTTCACAGTACCAGTGCTGTGTCTTTGAAAGCCAGAACTGCCCCCGCAATTAAATCTTGCTACCCCAGTCAGGTAGGATTCAGGCATAATTAGGATTCACCTTTCAGTTCTTTTGTCCAACAAATTGCTGTTTTGTAACTCTGTAACTTTGTAACTCTGTGATCCTTTCTCCTTAGGTTGATTCCCCTGGACTGACACCATCATTGCAACAGCTCAGATGACCTTATCAAAGTGACCCACCAGAAGGAGATGGCCTGGTACACCAAATTCACGCAGGGAAAATTCACTACTTACCTGCCTTCCTCTTCATGCAAAATGTTTCCTTGAGTGTACGCAAACAAAGAACAAGCCAAAGCAATGGTTCCAAAAATACAACCAGCAGAATGAAGGTCACAGAGACTTCTCCAAACCGCGTTTTCTGAGAAAAAAAAATAGGCTGGCAGGAACTGCAGTGTACCATGAAGTGAACTGAAAAACAACCCTATGAACTGAAAAACAACTGAGCTGCTAAAAAACAGATGCCTACAACAAGCACATACATCTCAGGCAGGAAGACAGAATTAATACCAGCATCTTTATGACCAGGGAAACCTTCTAGAAAGTGCCGTTGGACTTGTATGCTAGTGGGCTTGGGTCTTGTTTTCCTAGGAATGCAACCTCTTGGCAGCAGTGCCTCAAAGAAAAGTTTCTTAATCGCCCTAGCAAATGAAGCAGGCTCCAGCATTCAATATGCACAGAAGATGACAAGGCAGATTACAAATGGAAGTTTGCTTAAGCAAAAGGAATGTCCCTTCTCGAGTGCAAACCACATTCCTGGAGGATCCAGGGCTCCAGGGAGTGATTCCCAACCCTTAGCAGCGCCAGTGAGCTACCAGCACAATGCAGGGAGCTCCGTCCTTCAGGTTCCCTGATAAGCCTCTGTCTAACCTTTCACCAGTGATCATGACGAACACTGACATCTCTGCCTGTGGGCTGGGGACTGATGTTTTAAAGACAGAAAAAGAGATGTGAAAAATCTGAATGGACCCACAGATTTTTCCGGTTTACCATGTTCATTCCCAAGAGCTCATGGGAGAGAGATGAGCAAATGATACAGGCAGTGCTCCATCTGATCCCAACAATGTCATCAGCAAACACCACAAAGTAAAAAGTAGCCTTTCCTAGTCACTGACCCCTCCGGGAAAGCGTTAAAGATGATGGGCTGCCAAAATTCAAGAACTTGGTATGACCTAACTTCATAACTGATCCTACAGTAAACTGAACTTACTGCATCTCTGCAGAGGCTGAATCAGAGTCTTCCATGGACATGAATGATAAATATCACTTGTTGAATTTACATAAATGTCAAATTACACAACAGTTGTGCTATTTTATTTCTTAGAAATCATGGTGCAAGTAACAAATTTGTAAGTTTAACTTGCAAATTCTCTTGACCAACCAAATGCCATTATGTTGAGGCTACACCTACCACACAAATAAACCTCCTCCAAAATATTCAACATCACAGATGGGTTTTGGTTTTATGAATGCTGCCGCTTTGTGTGCCTAAGGTACCCAGAATGGTGAGACAGTGTAAGGGCGTGGTTTGTGACAACAACATGTACTCTTGAGGATTTTTCTTTCTGGTATAAGTATGGTTTTAGTTTATCCAGATTAAGTATTCACCCAGCTAAAACAGTCACTTTGGGTATATCAAGAGTAGTCATCTAAAAATTATCTCCACTGGATTAAAACACACAAAAAAATGAATTTTCCGGAATCCTGGACCAAATCTGATCTGACCAATTCTTTCAACACATCATATGGTGTTAGCCCTCAGCGTGCAATGTTGGGAAGTCAGTCATAGCATAGACTGAGTGTCCCCACCACTGCCCTTGCGCTCTTTGGAGCAGCTGTATTACAGCTAATGCTTGATACTAAACAAGACCTTTAGCTCTTTCAAAGCATTGCACTGAGCTTAATTTCTTTTATATGAGATAGATAAGCAAAAACACAGCTTTGGAACAGGGAAACCATGTTGACTAGACTATGTGCTAAGGTCAACATCAGAGACAGGTTCAGAATGTGCTCCCAGACTTGTGCTCCATGTGCTCCACTTATTCCATGACTGCTTAAACCAGGGTGCAGTGATAAGATCATCCCAGAAGCAGGCCTTTATGCAGGGCTCCTGCGTTTGCTCACAGCAAGTTCAACTACAAGTACTAAAGCAATGACCAGCTTTTGTAGAAGCAGGTACCACAGCTTTCTGCCCTCAAAAAAGGTAGCAGGACATGTTTGCATGCAGCCTGATCTTAATCTGTGACTCAATGAAAACAAACTTTCTGGAGGCAAAATTTGAGCAGAGATTCTGTTTTACACACCAATACTATACCTGTTACTGAAGGGCTAAGGCCAACAAGCAGCGTAAGGGCAGCCGGCACCAAGTAGACAACCTGTTAATGAAACACAAGTATACTCTACAGCAAAGTTTATGAAGGTAAGGAAACAGAAGCAGTAACCCATACCAGCACTTCTTTTCCACAGCAGTTTGACAGATGCACAGAACAGCCGTACAACTCTGTCCCTTTGGCATGCCCTGGTACTGCTAGTGCTCTTCTGAGTGCAGCAGCAAGCCAGCGCTTCCTTACTCACCACCCAAAATCCTTGCACAGCACAGCTGTGAGACGGTCAGCTGAGCACCAGCCCTTGTGCCTGGGCTTCAGGCTTACCTGAGCTCTTACTGCCCAACCAGCCCGCTGCACCAGCCCTGAGCTGCAGTGTGGTCCCCAGGGAGAGCCCCTGTAAGAAACATCCCCCTGCACCGTGACCTCTGCCTGTGCTGGGTGGGAGCAGAAGCAGCCTCTGCTGCCACGTCCCAACCCCGCCACTACCAGCTGGGCTCACCTGCACAAGGGATGTACGGGGTGTGCATGGACATGGAGAGGACAGGTATGATCCCCACCCACCCAGCAGCTCCTGACACGTACAGAGAGACCCCCCGGGGCCCTGCAGCTCAAAGCCCTGCTCACACTGATCCAGGGCCACTGGTGGCTGTTCCCGTGCCTGAGAATGACAGGAGTGGGCAGAGAGATGCAAGTTTTCTTTAGGTTTCTTCTGAGACTCAAGGGTCCCTGCTGAGGTCAGTGGTGACAGAAGGTGAGCTAAGGCAAGCACAGGTGATGATGGAGACCTGGTGGTGACAAGGTCAGGAGGCCTAGGGCCCAGGCTGGGAAGAACCAGAGGTTTGGTGCTCTGCACGCCGGGGGCTGAGCCTCAACCCCAAGCAGACAGCCCCGCAGAGCGCAGCACCTGCATTCTGCCCTGCGCCACGCTCCAGCCCGTACTCACCACCCACAGCCCGGCGTCGGGGTCGTTCACCTGCAGCGAGGAAACGCACATTGAGCCTCTGCAACCTCTGCGCGGGCTGGGCCGGGCTCGGCAGGCGGGACAGGGCGGGGAGCAGAGTGTGGGGGCCCCGGCCTGCCTCAGGTCGCACCAGAGCCCGGGCCCACCGCGGCCTAGGGCAGCCCCAGGCCCTCGCCCGCTGCCCTCACCTGCACGGCAGCCGCCAGCCCGAAGAAGGCGGCCATAAGCAGGTTGCAGAGCTGCCACAGCCGCCTCGCCGAGCTGCCGCCCGCCATGGCCGGCGCCAGCCTCCGCCTGCGCAGGGACGGCCGCTGAAGCCGCGCATTCACCGCCCCGGGCCCGCCTGCCGGGCTGGCTGCGGCCGCCCTGAGGGGACGGCCGGAGGAGAGGCGCGGGGGCACGCTCCGCTCGCTAGAGTCAGATGATATACGAAAGGGCAGGGGGCGCAAATGGTTGGGCTTGGAAGGTTTTGACCTTCGTCCTCACCAGGAGGGTCGTGCAGCCTGCCCCAGGTCGCCAGACAGGCTGTTCGATCGCTGGCCTTGGAGATTTCTGAGGCTTGCTCACCTGATCTGGTGTTGGTGATAATCCTGCTTCAAGTGACATGTTGAGCTAGAGATGTTCAGACACTCCTTCACACCATCATGGCCATGTTTCTGCAAAACTCCTATATGGAAGAAAATTAGATCTTTGTCCCATGAAATAAACATGAAAAACCTATGCAGTAAGACTTCTAAGTAGCTATGCAAAAGCATAAGCCCTTCAAGAGGGGCCCTGTGGTCCCTGCCTGAGCTATGCTGTAGCTATGCCCATCTCCGGCTCAGCCACAGCCACGTCTGTGTTTGCCTACAGAGCCTACCGGGAAGAAAGATTCACATATGTTATATTAATCTTGGTGGCAGGTATCTGAAACAGGATTTTTTTTTTTTGTCTGTTGTAGAAATAACTAAGCCTGCTGACAGCTGGCATCACAGAAGAGAAAGACGTCATTCCCAGTGAGCTTCTCACAGGCATCTTGTCTCTCCCAAAAGCCATGAACGGAGACAGCTCTGGGTATCACAGATTGGAAATTTGATGATGTCGAAGAACCACAGGTATAGGAGAGGAATAGCAAGTCAGGGATAAAAGGAGGCTTTTTTTTTATTTTCCCAGCCAGGAGACTGGGATTTAAATCACTATTTTTGTAACAACCCTATAGTCTAGGATTCATTTTATATTTAAGAAGACATCCAGTCTTTTTGTATTGTCTGGAGAACAAAAGGGATACTAGTCAGAAAAACAGTACTTCCTCATCATTTCCTTCATCTCCTGGAAAGAGTCCAGCGGAGGGCCGCAAAGATGATACGGGGCCTGGAGCATCTTCCCTGTGAGGAAAGGCTGAGAGACCTGGGTCTGTTCAGCCTGGAGAAAAGAAGACTGAGAGGGGATCTTATCAATGTGTATAAATACCTGAGGTGTGGGAGACAGAGGGATTTGGCTAACCTCTTCTCAGTGGTTTGTGGGGATAGGACAAGGGGCAATGGCCACAAAACGGAGCACAGGAAGTTCCGCACCAGCATGCGAAAGAACTTCTTCATGGTGAGGGTGACAGAGCACTGGAACAGGCTGCCTAGGGAGGTTGTGGAGTCTCCCTCTCTGGAGATATTCAAGGCACGTCTGGACGCCTACCTGGGCAGCCTGCTCTAAGGAACCTGCTTTGGCAGGGGGGTTGGACCCGATGATCTTTCGAGGTCCCTTCCAACCCCTTCGATTCTGTGATTCTGTGATTCTGTGATTTCCTGATCATTTATCACCCAAAGTGATAATTATTTACAAAATGAAAGGAGGTTCTTAAGAAATATGGTATCTACTGTGTCCATCTACCAAAGCTGAGTATCTGCCAGATTATTTCTCCTACTGATTTCAGTAGCAGCATTCAGCCCCACACAGAATTAGTACTCACTGAACTGTTATGCGGAAGACACGTGAATACATTTGTGGAGGGGATTAATGCTCACCTTGTCCTGTTATTTGTAACCGAGTCTTTCCTTGGGCAGGTTATGAGAAATGAAATTACTGCGGAGAATGTTACAGAGAAGTAAGAGCCCTTTTTGTAAATGGCTGCCATTGTTACAGCTCCACTGAGTAGGCTTTATGGTTCATAATAATTGTGTTATTCTGTATATTAAACAATTGCTGGCAGCTGCAGGCATAACAGCGGGCCATGTCCAATATAATTAAAGCCCTCTAGATGTTTAAATTGATTCACACTGCCATCCTGAAGCTCAGCAAAATTAAACTGCTCTCTACAGGTGCCCTTAAGAGTAAAACTTTCCTATTAAGCATTCTGGGAAAGGAGTACCAATGCTTAGAGAAAAGCTGGGGGACTACAATCCAACAGGATACGTATATTTTGTTCTCCTCTTACCAAACCCTGCTTGAAGTGTGGATTTGCAAGAGCAACAGGCAAAATGTCATGCAATCTTTCAGTAGGTCCCCAGGTAGCTGCATTCCCTTGGTGAGACACCAGGAACTACACTGTATGACTGGTTCATCTTTTTAAGGACACGGGACTTCACCAGAAAGCACGTGGTCATGATTTTCTTTGTGGTGCAACCTCTGCCTCCAGATCTTCAGTCCATTCCCCTCACCTAAAAGAGAGAAGGTTAGAAAACAGAAATGTCAAGGACTTTTAGCTGGGTAAGAAATGATAGTGGTGTTAGTAAGAATAAGAGAGATGAATATAAGACAGAGTATGTCTTTTGTTAGAGCAATTTATATGATAGAAAAATAAAGGTAGAGATGTTTTTCAGGCACACCAGCTCTTTTCAGGTGGGGAAAAAAGGTGTGAATTTCTGTCCATTTCCTCCAACCATATTAGCTGGTCTTGCAAAAAGAAATCTCAGCTGTGATGACCTCTGACTGTTTCCTTTGTCCTGTTACAAGTTACTGCACACACCTTTGTAGCCCACCTGGTCCATGGGCCATGGCTGGGCCACCTGGAGGAGAGCTGCTGCTTGCCATTTTGTAGCTGCTGGGCTGTGAGTGCAGAGGGGAGACACTGGCTTCTGGAGAGCAGCTGTGAGAGAAAGTCACGGAGACAGGGTGGAAGGCAGAGAAACAGCCAGCCAGGCAGAGTCAGGATCGTGTGTGGAGTGGGCTGAGGTAGGCCAAGACCTCTGTCTCCCCATCAAGTAACAGTGAGGTCTGAGATCAGCTCAGCTGTGCTGCCTCACTGCCATGGGCGAGACCAGCAAGAAGAAAGGGGGACAGAGAGGGAAAGGGCTACTGAGCTGACACAGAGCAGCTTCTCCTGAGCATTTGGAAGGGTCTGCATGGAGGTGTCCCTGTAAGCTAGCAAAGTTCAGTGACACGAGCAACAGAAGCCAAAAGATCCCTCTCTTGAGAGGATAGGGTAGGGAGGAGGGGATCAACTTGCAAACTGTTTCATCTCGATCTGTTTTATTCTTTGCTGCTCTAATTCAAAAGCAATCGTGCTGTAGTTTGTGTTTTAGAAATGTAACGGGTTTCTAGCGGTTTGTGTACTTACTGCAAAAAATAAGTCGAGGCTTGTTCACTTTAAAGCTTTAGCTACTATGACAAGCACTTCCTAGAACTACCCCCCACCTCCGCAGGCAGAAGAGACTTATCTCTGCCTGAAGGGAGCCTCCAGTAATACTTCTTTCTCCCATAAGAGGGAGGCCAAGAACATTTAGTATCCCTGAATATAATTTGAGCTACTTGAAAATTAGTTCCTCAATATTAGATGAAACTTTCTCCCTCCTTATGCCTCTCTGGAGTCTGCTTGGCAGAAACTTCAGCTAATCTTCAGTTAGGGAACCCCATATCTAAAAGACAGAAGTTTTCAGATGAGAGTGCTGGAGGGATGGACCCAACAACCAAGCTGTGATACTGGGAGAGCCATGTTGCTGCCCAAGAACCTGCACCAGAGATGTCACTTGTCACAAAGGTCACTTGGGACATTCCATCGCTGAGGAGGAAACAGGACCCAAGGGCAGATTTACAAAGGTTTCACTAAAGTTTAATCATGATCATGAGGTTGCTCCTCCATTAGGGAAAGAAGAGGTAACCATTAAAATTTGCCACAGCTTATATACAGTTTGCAACAAAACACTGCACAAACACCTCCAATTGCATCATTATACCAGTCCTGACCCCGTCAGTCACCTTCCCTCATTGCTGGGCACAGTGGGCACAGTGGGCCTCCTGGTGTGGGACAGGTGCAGGCCTCAGGCTGGATTCAGTCCTCTGTTTACGTCCCCTGAGACCTTGCTTTTCTCTGGAGTTAGTGTCTTTTCAAAACAGGATTTCTGGTGTTTTTGTCACACAATCTACACCACTAATGGAAAAGGCAAATGCCATCCTGGAGCGTATAAGCAGGATAAGCTGGAGGAATGTGTCTAGCTAGGGACACTGTATTTGAAAAAAAAAAAAAAAGTGAATCAACAGAAGAAAGTCAAAGGAGGGCAGTGAGGATGCTGGGAGGCAAGAAAACATGAAGAAAGGCTGAAAGAATTGGGTTGGTGCAGTATGTAGAGAAAGCCTGAATGAGGAGGTGAAGGGAAACATGTGCCTAAGAGGTCATTTCAAAGAAGGGAATTACTTGTCTTGCACAGCTGTAGAGAACAGGAAGGGATATAAGGGATTTCAGCTCAGACAAAAAAGCTTAAGTTAGGCTTTCAGATAATGTTGGGACAGTAGCATGCCAGAACAGATTGCTGGGGGATGGCACAATCTCCATCACTGGAGGTCTTTAAAAATAGGTATCCCAAAAATCTGTCAGGACAGGTATTGTTGATCCTCTCAAATTTGCAGGGCAAAATAAGATAAACAGTATGATTTTACCTAACTGTACCACATGCAGGTGGCATGAAGTAGAGATGGAAGCCAGGTGTCAGCTTCTGACAGTGTTTGCCAGTAGGCACCGTGTTTCTTTATTGTGGCTTGTAAGATGTCAGCTTTGGTCTTGAACTCTTGGTTAGGGCAGGAGAGAAAAGTTAAGCAGGAGGGGGAAGAGAAAGAAAGGTAGTGGAATTAGGGGAAGATGTCTCAGCACCAGGGGCTGGACTGCATATGCCCCCCTTAAGCATGTGACTCTGCATTTAAGGCTACTCCGGTGACAAAAGCAAGCTGTTTAAGAAGTATCATCTGGCCTTAGAGCACTTTGAAACAATGCTGAAAGAAGCCTCAGGTGGGGATCTTCTCTTCTTCCCAGGAAAGTGCCAGGGAAGCTCATGGAGCAGATTATCTTGAGTGTCATCACATGGCACTTGCAGGGCAACCAGGCGATCAGGCCCAGTCAGCATGGATTTAAAGGCAGGTCCCGCTTGACGAACCTTATCTTCTTCTATGACGAAGTGACACACTTAGTGGATGAGGGAAAGCTGTGGATGTGGTCTACCTTGATTTCAGTAAAGCTTTTGACACCGTTTCCCACAGAATTCTCCTCAAGAAACTGGCTGCTCATGGCTTGGACTGGTGTACGCTTCGTTGGGTTAAAAACTGGCTGGATAGCAGGGCCCAAAGAGTCGTGGTTAATGGAGTTAAATCCAGTTAGAGGCCGGTCACTAGTGGCGTCCCCCAGGGCTCAGTGCTGGGGCCACTTCTCTTAAATATCTTTATCGATTATCTGGATGAGGGGATCAAGTGCACCCTCAGTAAGTTTGCAGATGACACCAAGTTAGGTGCGTGTGTCGATCTGCTCGAGGGTAGGAAGGCTCTGCAGGAGGATCTGGATAGGCTGGACCGATGGGCTGAGGTCAACTGTATGAATTTCAACAAGGCCAAGTGCCGGGTCCTGCACCTGGGGCACAACAACCCCAAGCAGCGCTACAGGCTGGGAGATGAGTGGTTGGAAAGCTGCCTGGCAGAGAAGGACCTGGGAGTATTGGTTGACAGTTGGCTGAATATGAGCCAGCAGCGTGCTCAGGTGGCCAAGAAGGCCAACAGCATCCTGGCTTGTATAAGAAACAGTGTGGCCAGCAGGTCTAGGGAAGTGATTGTACCCCTGTACTCGGCTCTGGTGAGGCCACACCTTGAGTGCTGTGTTCAGTTTTGGGCCCCTCACTACAAGAAGGACATGGAGGTGCTCGAGCGAGTCCAGAGAACGGCAACAAAGCTGGTGGGGGGTCTGGAGAACAAGTCTTATGAGGAGCGGCTGAGGGAGCTGGGGTTGTTCAGCCTGGAGAAGAGGAGGCTCAGGGGCAACCTTATCACGCTCTATAGATACCTTAAAGGAGGCTGTAGCGAGGTAGGGACTGGTCTATTCTCCCACGTGCCTGGTGACAGGACAAGCGGGAATGGGCTAAAGTTGCGACAGGGGAGGTTTAGGTTGGATATTAGGAAGAACTTCTTTACTGAAAGGGTTGTTAGGCATTGGAATGGGCTGCCCAGGGAAGTGGTTCAGTCACCATCCCTGGAGGTCTTTAAAAGACATTTAGATGTAGAGCTTAGTGATATGGTCTAGTGGAGGACTTTTTAGTGGTAGGCCAGAGGTTGGACTCGGTGATCTTGGAGGTCTCTTCCAACCTAGATGATTCTGTGATTCCCTTCTGGGTTTCTTTTAGCCAAGGTTTTTACCTTGGTCCCCACCTGACCCATGTCGCAGCTGCATTGCTGCCATGTCCATGCCTTGCCATGTCCCCACTGAGCCAGACCTTGATCTGGGAAATTGACTTCCCAGTTTATCCTCAAATCTGCCTTGTCACGGTAGTCTTGCCTGGCAGTCTGGTGTCTTGGCTGAATCCGGTTACTGTCACAGGACCTGCCCTGCTCACCTTGCCCAGGTCTGGGCCCTGGCTGCTGAGGCCATTGCCCCCACGCTGCATTAGGCTCAATTCCTGCAACTCCTCCCTAGCTGTCCTAGGTGCTCCCTGACATTGGGTAGGCAGAGGTATAGGGCTGGGATACTACTCTGCCAGGGGTAAGGTGTTCCCTCTGAGAATAATGGAGAAGAGGATAAGGGCACACCTTCTCCTGGAGATGAGTGCTTGTGCTGCTGCATGCAGTGGGGTCTGTGGCCTCTGTTGCAAATTTGGCTGAGGGCCGTGAGTGACCATTGCCACCAGCTGTACCCATGCAAACCGTGTTTAGGAAGGCCAGTTCCTGTGGGCAGCTCTGGGTGTGAGTGCTTCCCACTCCCATCCCCCCAAAGCAGCGGAGGGGACAGACTGTACACGCAGCTTTGAAAGAGCGAGTGATGGCTCCATAGGAAGCAGCCGCCAGGTAGGACGACAAAGGGTTGCAGCCCAAGATCAAACCCAGCAAATAGGTCACTTGGATTTGGGCCTGAGTGCGTGAGGAGTGCACTCAAGCATTTGCCCAGGTGAAGGGAAGAGGTATCTGTGGCGAGGAGGAAGCAGACTCTGCTGTCCTTGCAGCAGACGGAGGACGGAGCAGAAACAGGAGGTGGTCAGAACCAGCTCTTTCATCAGTGGATCTCAATTTATAAAGGAGGTCAGAATTATTTCTGTGATACAAATAAGGACACAAGGACTGTTGTAGGTGAAGGGTCTCCTCCACGATATGTGGTGGGCTAGAAAGAGAGTCCACATCCCTTTAGACCCATTTCACTCCTTTAGTCCCTGTCATGTGCTGTCCCTAAGGCTGTAAGTTTGCTGGAGCTAGAGGTAGGATCAGAAACCAGGTAGAGGCAATGTGCTGGAACCAACAGTAGCTAACGGAGGAAATAAAATGATGATGAATGGTGGTGGTAAAAGGGGGTTGATGCCCTGGCTATTATGGAAAACACAGGAGGAAGTTACACTGCAGTGGTTAGGGAAGATGTTTCAGGTAAGACATGAAAAGACAAGTTTGCAAGTAGCTGCTTGTGCAAGAGCAAGTCATGGGTGAAGATGAGAAATGTGATCAAATGGGTTGGACAAACTGCCATCCCTCACGGGGCCTCACTGAGGCAGGAAGATGGGAGACTGGGGAAATGAGACATCTGGGCACCCCTGGTCAAGGAGGCCGTTACGGTCAAACAGTAGGACATGCCATCACGTTGGGACAACAGCACGGCACAGGGCTCCTGAAAGAAACACAGTGGCCCCAAAGGGGCTTATGGCAAAGGGAGCGGGCAATGCTTCACTGCCAGAGAAAGCAGGAGGGATGCAGACCAGGGATGCTGGAGATGGGGCGGGGGGCTCGGCGGCCGTGGGGGCCGGCAGGTGGAGGCGCCCGGGCACAAAGGCCTCCTGGAGACCCACCCCGCAGGCCGGGCGCTGCCACCCGCGGGGGGCCGAAGGCGGAGCGGGGCGCAGAAGGGGGGCGTGCAGGAGGCATCGCCGAGCGCCCCCCGACCGTGCGGGGCAAGGGCCCGGCGGCGGCGGCGGCGAGCGGAGGCCCCGGCCGCGGCGGACGGGCCGGGGGCGGCAGACCCCAGCTCCGCAGGCGGAGGCAGCCGCGGGGCAGCCCGGCCCCGGCCGCCGCCCGCCGGGGAGAAGCTGCGGCCCGGGCCCGCAGCGCGGATCCTGGGCGGCCGCTGCGGGTCCCCCGCCTGGGAGGGGTTAAGCGGGAGCCCCAGCCCGGGGGCGGACGGCGGACGGGGAGGCTCCGGCGCCTGCTATACGGCGTCGGGGCTCTAGGTGTCCTGCCTGGGAGGGTCCCTGCTGCATTGCAGCCTCCGCGCCGCTCCGTCTCTGGCGCACACAATGGCGACTCCCAGCCCCAGCAGCGGCTCCGGCTCGGGCGGCGGGAACGGGCCGGGCCCCGGCGGCCCGCCGGCACACGCGGCCGTCAGCAGCATGCAGGGTAAGCAGCCCCGCGCTAGGCCGCGGCCCGGTCGCCGCTTCCGGGCTGGGCAGCGCGCCCCGCTCTAGGCCTCGCCGCGGCCCCGCTCCCCCGGCGGCGCGGCGCGGCGCGGCGCCGCCTGCGGGCCCCGCGACCTCGGCCCGCAGCGCCGGGCCCGGGGGCGCGGGGGGCCGGGGGCGGCGGCGGCCTCGCCGCTCCCTCCCGGCCCGGCGCTGCCCCGGTCGGTCTGGGGCAGGCGGGTGCCGCCCCCCGGGGCGCGGGCGGGCTGCGCTTCTCGGGGCTCGGCCGCCCCGGGCCCCCTACGCCGGGCCCCGGCCGGGCGGGCCCGGGCCCCGCGGCAGCGGCGTTGGGGACCCGCTCCCGAGCGGGCCGGGGGTGCGGCCGTGCCCGGCCCGGAGCCGCGCTGCCCCCTCGCCGCTACCTTGGGGCTGCCGCCCCGGCGCGGCCCTCCCGCCCGCCGGGCTGCCCCGGGGGCTCTGCGCGGCCCCACTTCGGGCCGCCACCCGCGGCGCCCCGGTGCAGCCCCGCGGGTGCCGCGTGTCGCCAGGCCGCAGCCGGAGGCTCGGCGGAGGGCGGGGCCGTGCCCGCAGCGGCGGGGCCGGGAAGTGGGGCTCGACCTCGGCCTGCGCGGCCCCGGGAGGCGGCGGCCCCGCGCGGCCGGCCGGGAGCGGTCTGGGAGGGGGCCGGGGGCGGTCGGGGAGGGGGCCGGGGGCAGGCAGGAGCGAGACAAAGGCCGGGGGTTTAGCTGCGGGTTTTCTCCGGCCCGCTCCGTTTTGTGCCCTCCCTGCCCGTGCCTCTGCCCTGGGCGGCGACCCCGGGGGGGGGGGGGGGGGGGGGGGGGGGGCGCGCAGCAGCCTCTGCCCAAATGCAAGTTTCTGGTGGCGGGTCCAGCTCGGCAGGACCGTGCCAGGTACCGTGTAACGCGCTGCTCTTTTCCCCGGGAGCGCAGCGTTGTTGGTGTTAACGAGCTGGGGTAGAACCCCGGGGGAGGTGGGTGGCCAAGGGGCAGCCAGGGTAACGTTTTGGCAAACGCTGCTGCCCGTGTGCTGCTGCAGTAGCCGGGCTCTTGCTGGCCGTGGGAGGATGGCTCTGACCCGACTCCCGCTGGACTCCTCGGCGTTGCTCGCTGAACGGTTCTGCTGCTTGGCATTTCTTGTTCCTTTGTGTCTGTTCAGATGTTTTTCTCGAGACAGATGTTTAAGTAAAAACAGTTTAATGGCAAACTTGTGGTTAAATTTTTGTTGTTGTTTTATTCTGATGGAAATTTAGAGCGTTATACTAGGGTAATGCTGCCAGGCTTCCCATCTGCACTTGTTGATGGTTGAGTATTCTTGCAAAAACAGTGGATATTTATTTTTCAGAAAAGCCACAGCGAATACCTTTGGAGTTTTTTCTTTAGAGTAACACCACTGAGAAATACTCTCAGCTTAAGCAGCATTTTAGACTCTGTTAGTCTGAGGCCACACCGTGTTTGTTTATTTTTTTAATTTAATACAGGAATGGTAATACTAAGGAAGCTGTTTGTCCTGTTTTGGGAACTTTTAATTTCTTTTTTTTTTTTAGAAGAAAGAAGAAGGAAAGGTCACGATCTCTGTGTTGACAGGAGGAGTACAGGAGCTCTCAGCTAAAAAATTGTCACGCTTTGCTACAATTTGTTCTGTCCTGTTGGGAGAGACTGCTTGGAGGCTGACAGGGAACCTGTTTGGGTGGGGAATTGATTATATAAACTACAGAGTTTGGTGTACGTGGAACTAGACAGCAAATTTTCACTGTTTGCAGCTTCCACTGGGTGAAGGTCTCGTGTTTGCTAAACTAAGGAGTTAGTACCTGTTGGGCCCTAGGAAGGTGATACTATACACGTTCACAATACCTTTCAAGGACCATAGTTCCAAACCTCTTAAATGAAGTGCATGGCTCAAGAACTCGACTGAAGGCACGATATGCAAAAACAGTTGTGATGAGACCAGAAATAGCCATGTTGCAGCGCAGTTAAAACTTTGTGTTACCCCTTTTATTTTCTACCTGACCCATATTCTTCATATTTATGAATCATTCCCCTGAATTCTATGCATCTTTGGGGCTGCAAGTTTGGTGTTGTACCATGACATAAGAACCGGTGATGCAGTGTGAGTTTGCAATGACATAGAAATATCCACATCCTTTCTCCAGGGGAGGAAGGGCAATTGTTTCTTTTGTAGTTTCTTGCAAGTGTCTATTTAAACATGAATTCAGGAAGACAAAGGCCAGTTTGATGTTATGCAGGTGTTTGCAATAAAATCTGGTGTTAAATAAATAGTTGTGTTGTTGTTGTTGTTAAGGTAGCAGATGTGTGTTGAGGTGTCCTGGGAGTAGCTCAGTGGCTCTAGAAAACTTCCTTGCAGAGGTGAGCATGTTGCTGTTGCGGTGGTCGTGAAGTTGGCAAAAAGAAACTCCTTCCCATGAGGACAGTCCTCCACCAGGATCACCGTGTGGCTGTGCAACCGCCTGTAGGAAAAAGGGGGAGACGTGTGGGGCAGGAAGGGCTGCCTCTGCATGCTGGTGGCACCCGGGCAAGTCCAGCGGGCATCCCACCTCCCTCCTCTCACCAGCACTGGTTCCCTGTTGACACCGACATCTCTGCAAGCTGAGCTGTTGCAAAATGAATCTGCCAGAAGAAAAGCAGCAAGATTTTTCTAGTTTGGATGCCGAGCGTTTGCTCGGCATGGGGTTGCGTGAGCACTGGTGCGAGGAAGGTGCAGGAATGTGTAGCTGGGTGGGGAGAGAAGGAAGTAGGACTGCGTCGTTGTTGGTCTAGTTGGCTTAAATGGTATGATGAGGTGCAGCAGGGAAGTTGTTAAGCTGCAAGGAGTAATTATAGTAAAAAATAAGTTTTGGTGAGTTAATTTTCAGCTAGAAGTGTTCTCTAACTCAGCTAGTGCAACTGCTACTCTGAAGGAGGTAATGGGAGCGAGTGGTTGTGGGGCGGGTGGGACAGCGGCTGTGGGCTCAGCCAATGCTTGTGCTGGCCGTGAAGGAGCCATGGGCCTGCTCTCTGGGATAGCGATTGCTTCTGGAGGTTGTGCTGAGAGGACGTGCTTGAACAAGTTGGCCTGTGGTTCAAAGCCTTTTGCAGGGGATTTCCTGTGTGATCCGAGGGCTGGTCCTTTTGTAAGGGGTCTCTGCTATTATGTAGGATAGCAGGGCCTAGGGATGAGGAGTGGGCCAGGTGGTGGTAATGCAAGGGTGAAGTTGTCATGGAAATCGAGGCCTGTCATGTTGATATCTGGAGCTGGGCAAACAGATCCAGGGCATCAGAAAGTCTTTGCAGACCACCCAGTTTCATTTTGTTTTGCATCAATATCCTATGGAGTTTCTGTGTAAAGCTTCTTTAGATAGCCTGGTGTCTCTTGGACTCAGTGTCACCATACTCACACCAGGCTTATTGTGCAGGGATGACCCTCAAGCCTTGCAGTCACGTAAAGCGTTGCTTCAAATCTTTCCACCCATAGTGTTCTGCATTTCCAGCTTCACTCCCCTGTCTTCTCCTGGCTGACTGCATTAGCCTTTCTTGCCCAGGCACGTAGGAGCTTCATTCGTTCCCAAAGGCAGGTTCCTGGCACATGTGGTTGGTAGAGCTGTGTTCAATGCATGGTTGGCAGATCAGAGACAAAGGAGGGCTGGAATTTTAATTATTGAAAATAGGTGTTATTTCATTATTTTATTGTATTTTTTCTTTTTGTTTCCTTTCTTTCCTTTTTTTCTCTTTTTTTTTTTCTTTCCTTTTCTTCTGGTTGTTTTTTGGACAAAACAGAGGTTCTGTGGGAAGTAAGATATTGAACTTTGAGAGTGATTTTAAAAACCAAAGAAATAAAAATACAAAACCAAAACAGTAATTTGAGGAATTTTGCATTTCTCTTATTGACAGAATTAGTAACAGTCTTTACTGCTGATGTTATGTAGAAAACTATCCTTTGAAGAATTAGGGTATGAAATTTAGAAATTTAATGAATTCAAAGGCATAGAGAGAATTTTAATTCTAATTGGGAGCTGAGGAGTCAGTCATCATACCTCCAGACCCAAGCAAGAGTTAGGAAACACTTGTAACTGGCTGTTGTGTATTTGGCTCCTGCATTCAGCTTCCAAGGGCCCTGGAGGCTAACCAGGACTTTTCCAAGTACTTATTGCTTGTAATACTCTGGTGTCTTTCTAAAACCAAGCATATATACTGTTTATATCTTTTCAGAGTGTACACAAACAGTTCAGACATTGGATGGGCTGGGAATTTGGGATTCTCAGTTCCCTTCACATCTGTTTCTCTGTCCCAGTCTTTGCCCCTTCTACTCCCCTGCCCGCACCCCAGCCATAACCTGTTGGGTTTTAGCAAGAACTGGAGAATTGTGATATCTAGTTAGACAGTCTCCTGTGTGGATATGTGGCAAGAATCCTGGACAGGGAGATGGCAGAGGGGTTGTTGCCTGAGTGTGTTAAGAGGCTAGACTCCTGCTCTCACCCATGGATGCCATTCAGTGAAGTATCGGGGTTGGGAGATAGGTTTCTGCACAAGAATGAGGAAGCTCTGCCCTGTACCTGTCTTTACCTGACAGAAAAGAGCTTCCAGGAGGCGTTTCAGTAGGTCACGTATCATTCATATTTAGCATGCAGCAGAATTGGTGATTGTAGAGATGAACTTTGCCAGTCACCGTTGTCGGATGAACTTGCTGTTGGTGTGTGACCTGTGCTGTGTCTTTGAGGTAACTATAGTTTCTTCAGACAGCATGGTGAAAAGTATTGCTGAAACCATTTGTGGGCAGCACTGTGACCAGAATGCTCCTTGTTAGGGGAATTCAGTAGGAGAGGCCATCATGCCTGCATCTTCCTCCTCTTTGTGCTACTGCCTTAGTGAGTGCAAGGAGTGACCTGAGCAGCCCTTCTCCTTGTTCGTCAGGAGGAGGGAAATGCGACCTCAAAGCCCCTGTGCTGAGGTGTTGGACCTGCCAGGGCACAGTGTGAGCGGCCTCAGTCCTGAAGTCAAAGCTGCGCCAGCAGGGAGTGGGCCCGTGGGTCTGCGAGCAGAGCGGTTACTGGCGGCGGCCCGGCAGAAAGGAGAGACCTGTCCTGGGGGCTGTGTCTGCGGAGAGCAGCAGGCAGGCAAAGGGCTGGGGGGTGGACTTCCCTCTCTGCGCAGAGGGGCATAAGAAAGTAAGGGCATAGGGAGAAAGTAAGGAAAACAAGTGCCAGTAAACACAGGAATTTGCTTAGGGAACCTCAGAGAATGGAATTTGGGGAACAGGAAGGCAGTTGAGAAGTAAAGAGCAGAAAGCGGGCAGCAGGTTAGGTAAGAAGCAACGTTTGAAAAGGCAGTGTAAAAGAAACAGATGATACATATAAGAGAACAGGGAAGATAGAAGAGAACAAGATGAAAAAGTGAGGGGTTTGGGGGGTGGAATGAATCCTTGTCCTCAATAGGTGATAAAGTACACGTTATTCAAGTACACATTATCTTTCGCTGTGTATTATTAACCTGTTGTTCTGATGTAGGCAAAGCGAAATGTATCTTTAACTCATTGAATAAAATGAGAAGCTGACTGCAATTATTCTTGCCCACAGTGGAATTATAGAGCCATTGTGTGTTAACATACGCTGCTGTTGCAAACTGACATTTGCAGATTTGTCAGATTGGTGTGTATACATCGACTTTGACATGTTTGCGTTTATTATAGAAGGTAAGATACTTGTCTGGTGAGCAAATCAGCATACTTCAGTTTATTTGAACCCGCTAGTTCATTCCTGTACTGTAGCCCTGCTAGGATATGGCTGACATGCCGTGCTTCTCCTTCGTGCTTGTCTTAGTGTATACCTGTGCATGTAGTACTGTATGTGTAAGCAAATGTTATGGCATTTCAGCTTTCTGTTTCAATTTACTTATCCGTTTTCCTGGTAAAGGAGTGGCCTGAAAATAGTAGTTAACTCTCATCAGATGCTAGGAGTTTTCTGATATTTCATGCTGACTTGATGGAGCTGACAGAATTGGAAACCACATCATTGTCTGTCTGGCAAAAAAGAAAACAACAAAACAAACAAACAAAAAAAACACCGTCCAGTGGGAGAAAGAAGAGTGCTGTGAGAAAGGAGAAAAAAAAAAAAGGCAAACTGCCAGAAAACTTTCCAATCTTTGTTTTACTGAGAAGGGGTCCCCAAAGTTAGAGTCATTCATAGACATATGTGTATGAAGTGAAACATTAATTATGGGAGCCTTGTGTAACCACATCAAGCTATGCGTGTATCATACAAACACCTTGTTAACATTGTATAGTTAAGATGTGATTGCTGCCTTTGAAGTCAGCCATCTTCTGTTGGATTTAGATTTGATAAAATCTTATGCGAGGTTAAAGAATGTGGAGGCTCGCTTCTCAAAGTGAGGAATAGCTTCTATAACCAGTGGAGGCTGGAAGGAAAAACTGCATGAGAGAAACTGCTTGGAGTGTTTGTGTCGTCCCCTGCTCTGTGGGACAGGAACCAGCAGCAGATGTCAGTCCAAGTTTCACTGAAGTGATGATTATTAAGAAGGTACAAAGATCTCTGATCTCTGAATGGATGTTCTGCTTCTGGCACCCTCTCAAAGGTTTGAGTACACTGATCTGGACTAGCTTTCAAAAGGTGCTGGTTATGTTCCCAGATCTGATGTATCTTATTTAAAATGCACTGCATTGTATTCACTGAAGATAAATGCCTCTTTAGATACGTATGTTTTTGTTGTGCTTCTGTCTGCATGCTGAGGCTACAGCATCCCTTGCAGGGAGGTGGGAATCACTGTGCTGCAATGGCAGCATGAAGAAAACTTAGCTGACTTTGCCAGTTGAACCTTTCTGTGGTGACTGTGGGGCTGTCACCTAGTCTCTGGGGACATGGGTTCTTCCATGGATATTCTGGTCAGGATGGATTATTATCATCACACAGCCTGGCCTCCTGCTTAATGAGAGGTGAACAAATGTATCAGAAATTCCTGTGTTGAACTTGATCTTTTGTGGTTTGGTTCTAGCATCTCTTGTACAGAGGGAAACCCAGTCCCTGCGAAGATTCCAAGTTTAGGACAAATTGCATTTTGAAGTAAACTGGTTCAGTAGTTACTGCATTTTTGGGCTGGATTTTTTACTATCATTTTGGTCAGTTTCTGGTGATAGGTGTTGGCTGTGTGGTTGCAACCTAAGGAGTCTACTCTGTGCAATTGCAGTTAGCCAGTGTGAATCCTGCACCGTCTTAGTTGAGTCTGCTGGTGTTCCCCGCAAAGGCCCTTTCTCATCTAGGTATTCAGGTTTCTTTTTAATGTTGCAGGCTTGTTTGATTGCAGAAGAAGCGTATGAGCAGTGGGTAAATGCAGTGCCTGTTGGTCTCTGAATTTTTTTTTTCCCTTTTAGAAAGATGTGCTGCTATAGCTGGATTAATTAACGTGTGATAGTTAACTCGTGGTAAATCCCAAGTGAGACAGTTCAGTTCACCTGCGCTTCTGCAGTTCAACTTGCAGATAATTTGAATACGGTGTCACTTCTAGGCTTTAACAGTAGAATAGCCAGCACATACCTAGTTGTCCCCCTGTATACACATGCTACTCTTTGGTGATGATGGGTATCTGAAAAAAAATCTGTGAGGCTCAAGCCTTTCAGTAGGCAGCTGACCCTAGATGTTTAGGGAAGCAAAATATCAAAACATTTTGATATTAAAACTATCGGAAAGAAGGTGCTCTAACCTATTCTAAGGGTGCCTAGGGGTTAAGTAGTTGTCCACAAAGCATGAGATTGCGAGGAGGATGCATTACATCTCATTCTTCAGGGACAGAGTTGCAGGAAGGATGTGTGCAGCCTCAAAACCCTCTAGTTTTTTACTCTTTGTCTGAAGAAGACAAAGTAATCTTTGCTGTGACTCTGTGCTCTATTTTATATCCCAGTCCCACATCCTTATACCATTGCTGAATTGCTGGACAAGTTACCTCCATTGTTAAGCTCTTGCTGAGTTTTGCTAGGTGGGCTTCTTCTGCAAACTGTACATAAGAGGCTTGGAAAACTGACACTGTAGGTGGCACGACGTATGGCAGCCTGTTGAAGGGATGTGTGCTGCGGGAGCACAATGTTTCTGTACCGAGCTTCTGGAGCACTGGAGCAAGGGTCAGGGCTGGAAGTGGGAACTTGCTCCCATGTTAGCTTCTCTGGCAGGGGTGTTCATGCTGCTTGTGACTGTGCTTTTGAAAACCCATAGGCACCTCTAACAGCCCTCTGAATGATCACCTTGCAGCCATCTGCCTTGTCCCGGCTGTGGGGGACAGGTCGCCTTCCCCTCTGAAGTGGCAGAGTTTCTCCAGGACGGGTAGGACTGCGCTGCTGCAGGTGGCAGGAGGGAGGAAACCACCTTCCTGGAGGCGGGCAGCCAGCCTGCTGGCTTCGCTCCACCAGTAGTTAAACTCTGCGTGTCTGCAGATCCACTGGGTGTATGTTTATCCTAAATCCCACGCTCCCTGAACTAATCTAAGCCAAAGGCAGTTGCTCGCACCTGGAGAGAGGTCTCCTTGCAAGCTTGTGCTGGGTGTTGATGCCGCGTCAGTGTCTAAGGCCACATGGAAGCTGGCACGCTGGTTTACAATAACCTCATGTATTAGAAGAGCACCATGTTGGACCTAATTAGCTTCCTGTCTTCCTTTAATCCTAGTGTTTTTACCTCTTGGTAACTACCTTAACTAGATTGGTCTTCTTCCATGATGTTTCTGGAAGTTGAACAGCATAGAGTGGAGGAGGGAGGTCAGCAGCAAGGCAGATTTGGACTAATTCATATGGCTTAATATTTTAAACTAGGTGTACCCAGAGGACAGGAGGGATCCATTTTATACCAAAGGATGTAAAAGAGACAAACTTTGGCAGCCAAAGATACTTGCAAGTGATGATAAGGGTGGGAGGGAGAACTGAAAACATGTTCTACCTCAGTATTTGAGCATGACCTGTGCAAAAGCTTTGTGTCAGCCTTAGCACCCTTGTTCAGGAGTCAGTATTTTGAACAGGCTGCGTTTCTGACTTCAATTTTTAACTTTTCACTTTGCTCTGTTTTAAGTTAGCTTAAGCTGTGTCTTGTGGGCACCTGCAAAGTTACCAAGATTCCTGTAGTCTAGCCCCTTTTATAGTGTTGAGGGGAGGCTCTAAATTTTGAAGATACCTGCGATGTGCATTTCGTGGTCTGCTTAGGTGCCCGTTACTTCAGGATACATTCTGTGTGTTCTGTGCAGCAGCAGTATGTTTGTGCCTCCCTATGCTGAGGGGTGCAAATATGACTTCTGTCAGATGTCACAGACTTATTTAAGTTTCTGTGCATAGCTTGCATTTTTATTTTATTTTTTTTGAAAGAAGCCTGGACTACGAGTAAGTAACGGTCCTTGCAGAAGTCTTGGACAGCCTACTGGGTGCCTGCTCCCCACTTGCCCAGACCCTGCGCAACGCACGCGTCGTTGGCCTGGATTTGCATCAGGACTGTCATGTGATGCTGCAGACCATCTTCCAAAACGTGTGACCTTGACTCCTGAGGCTGTAGCCCTCAGTGGAGGGGACTCTGCTATTGCTCCTTGTGAGGAAATACAGCATGGTGCTGCCAAGCCTCTGCTCCCCCTCTGCCTCCCAGTTCTGCTTTGAAATGAGCTCAGCTGCAGTTCGTGTGAACGTGTGCAGTAACTTTGTGCTTAGCGGGGTACGGCCCATTAACTTTTGTATGAGCATCAGGGGACGCAGGGAGTATGTATATTGCACAAATTGCTTATTTATTAGCTGCTAAATTGATTTCCTCTTCTCCAAATCGAAGCCTTTGTATGTGCCCTTTACTGGGGGCAGAGCAAGCCCTTCAGGAAGCAGACGGCTTGCACTGATCGTGGAGCGAACAAAGAGTCCAAGTGCCAGGAATTAGTCGGTGTTTTGAATAATTTATTTGATCTTTCTGAGGTGCTTCAGGAGATGCCCTTTGGCATAAGGAGGACAGCTGTTGGGAGCAGACACAGCTGAGCTAAAAGGGAATCAGTCCTTTTATTGTGTTTTGTCCAGGCTTATTATTTCTGTGGAGCAGAAGAGTTTTATGGTTTGCTTTGGACCTGATTCTCTGGAAGAAGTTCTCTGAACTGAATTAGCCATCACTTTGCTTTTGGACCAGAGAGCAAAGTGTTTGTACTTTGAAGAGGTTTGTGGACAGAGATGAAACGGTTTCCTTTAAAAACACATGGCTGTGTTTCTTTGACCTGGGAGGGGTTATGGAATAAGATAAAAGCATTGCATTTGGAAATCCCTTCTGGGGAGTGATGGGACCATGCCTGAGTTTTCCTGTAAAGACCACTTCCCCTACTGAACCGTGTCAGCACAGGACTTGGTCTCATGCCAAGCAGTTGGAACCCTTGCCCTACCTTTGATGTTCTCTTCTTTCCTCTCATCCCGCTCGAACTTGGAGGGGCTGAAGGTGGGATGGAGGGGGATATTGTGTGAGGATGATCAGAACCACTTTGTAGAAGTGGTCAAGACTGGAAGCCTAGAGCAGAGGGACAGAGCGGCTGTTGTCCTTTCGGACAACCTGATGACAGGCTGTAGAGACTGTATGGACCCCAGATATTTTTACTGCTGAAGAGGTGTTACCTTTCAGAAAAACTGGATGAGAAACTATATGTCGTGGTGCCATATAGAAGTGAGTATGCTGCTTCAGGACATGTGAGTTTTGTCCTTTCTTCAAGGTACTATTTTTTTTTCCACCCTTAAGGTAGCAGTAGCAGCCAGGATGTGGAAACTAGGGCATTTGGATGTCTGATGTAAGATTAGTTTCCT
Source organism: Cygnus atratus (assembly GCF_013377495.2). Taxonomy (NCBI): domain Eukaryota; kingdom Metazoa; phylum Chordata; class Aves; order Anseriformes; family Anatidae; genus Cygnus; species Cygnus atratus. The sequence continues at coordinate 775,835 of NC_066379.1, forward strand.
TGCTGATCTGGGGATGAGTAGAGGTTAGCTCTCCCCTAAGAACTACTGTTCTGATGTAGCCCAACTGTTAAAACTAGAAAGTGTGACTGCATGGTATCAGAAGCATGTCAGCAAGTTCATGCGAAGGAGTTATGAGTGAACTCTGACATCCGTTGGAAGAAGGATCTGAAGGCACAGAGACCTGCTGCTATGGGCAGCAACACACATGTTGAACAAGCTTGCTGGTGTTCTCCTGGAAATACAAAATCTATTTTAAAATATGTTTCTAATTTGTTTATTTCTTCTTGAGAGGAGTTGGAATAAGATCCTGGAGCTCTTTATGTGCACGTAGCAGAGTTATGGCCAAATAAGCTTTCTAAAGCGTAAGCATTGCTGCTGCACCTCAGTGCTAGATATCATTGGGTTGAAAACAAGACTTTGTTATCTGGCCTGCTCATGTGGCCTTGTTCCTGCTGCGCTCTGTGAGCGGCAGAAGGAACTTCTCAACAAGCATGGAAGCGGTGAAGGTTGCGATGGTGGGAGCTGGTGTCTGCAGCTCACGTGTGTCTGTCCATATCGTTGCATTAGATCGCTTGGCTGATCTCACCATCAAGGTACACGATTTGGAATATCTTGGGCTTTGAATTGGAAATTTCAAGTCTGGTTTGTGGCTATGACTGCTTTTTTTCCTGCCCTATGAAAATACACTGTAAATGAAGAATGTGTGAATGCAGGCTGTATTTCAGCTAAGACATGAGACGTTTCTGGGGCTGGTCATTTGCTTTAATATAGACAGGTCTTAGTCACAACTAACTTGAACGTGAGCCCAAAACAGAACTGGCAGCAGGGAACCTGCTTCATCACTGAGTTGCCAAAGGTCTGCGCCGATCCCTGCGTCATTCCAGGGCACTGTGGTGCTCTCAGCACTGGGATAGGCTCCAGGAGCTGCTTGTCCATGGTGCTATTTCGATGTAGTAAATAGAAGCTTTCTGGGAAGCTTTGCATTGGGTATCCCTGTAAAATCTGATTAATACTCTGACTTCTTTGGCAGTGAAGCTCTAGCCACCCAGCATTCATATTCTCCAAGAAACCCTGTGCTGGCATGTCCTAAGTGTTTGAGACCCAAAACAAACAAAATGAATGCAGCTTGGCAACATTCTTCAGCTATTTGATTGTCCATGCTGCAGAGCGATGCACCAAGTTGCAGATGTAGTAACACTGGCATCAAAATCTTGCTGTCCATTAGGGCATCGTATTCAAAAGATTTGGGTTTTACAGCCAATGCTGGTTGCTCCGTGGCAGCTCAGCCATGTGAGGTGAGGGTTGGGTTGTCTACTTCCAAGCTACCAGGAGTAGTTGCCGCCTCCTGCCTGGTGGGAACGTTGCCTCCTGTTCACAAGGACAAGCAACTGCGTGGTCAGGGTTTCGTCCAGAGAGTTCCACAGGTGAACTGAGCAGAGTGACTGTGTTCACCATGGGATGCAGCATTCATTGCATCCACAGCAGTCTCGCAGCAATGCTGTCTGCTAAATTTGTACCTGTCGTTAAAATCCAAAAGCTGCAATTGTGATGTGCTGGAGAATTGAGTCTATTCCCAGTACTCAGTCTTGCGGGAATGGGAGTTATGAAAAAATCCTGCAAGTGATCTTATAAAGTAATTTTGCCCAGTGCTTTAGAGGAATAAATAAACCAAACTACTCTAAAAGAAAAGTTCCCCAGTCCCGAGTGCAGCAGTTATTTTAACTATCTATGAGTTTGACATGCTCGTGTCCGTGTTAGGAGTTTAGTATTTTTCTCATGTCAGGAGTTTACTATTTTGTCTCCAGTAATGACCCCTTTCTACCACAGGCTCCTTTTTGTAAGTGCATCAAGCTTCTCTTGAAAACAATTTAGATGTCCTGCTCTGCTTTGGCTTCCAGAAGACATCTTCAGGATTTCAGTCAGTAGCTGGAAATGTTCAATGACCAGACCACACTGACAACTTTGTCACTGTTGATCTTCTCTCACCCGTAGTCTTCAACATACATGCTGCTACTCCTTCCTTAATGCCTATTCAGATGTGTTTCACAGCTTTACAGTACAGTATTCCTGTCCTGCCATATGCCTTTGGCTAGGTTGAAAGCACCAACCACTGCCACCCTTTCCAGGAAATGGATGCTCTGTTGCCATTGATAGGAAGTTACTTGCAGTGACTTTGGAATACCCTTCATCTCGAGTTCGCCTGCAGTTTTGCATGTGGCAGAAAACACGGGCAGCAGAACCAGGCTGAATGCAGAGGGTGGGAGCATCGTGAGCGATGCCTTCAGCTGCTCCCTTTCCCCAGCTGCCTCCCAGGGGAGCAGCAGCAGCCTCAGCCCCAGAAGCAGACCAAAGCTGTGTTAGCAGGCACAGGGTTGGGGTCAGCCACGAACAGAGATGAGCATAGCATCACTGATTCTGGGATGGTATTAAACAGCGTCCTGGCAAAAGATCAGGAGTCCTGCTCTAGTCGAGAGATTTCAGCCTTAAACCAAGGCATTACTGCAGGTCAGTTTTCTCTGGGTGGGGACTTGATACAGGTGATAAGCAGCATTGGCTCTGTCTGTCGGCTGCACACAGACGGTTGTGAATGTTGATGGTTGTTTTATTTGTGGTGCTCTGACACCTTGCAAGAGCTATAACAGGTAGGGAGATCCTGTGTTACTGTATGGCACGCTCAAGTTTTTTTATGCAGAACTGGTGCCTGATTTCCTTTTTTAAGGAGCTCTGAGTGAGAAGGAGTTAATGGGGATGAGGACAAGGGAAGAAGATAGCTGGGTCTGGGCTGGGGCTACTGGCTGATATTTTTGCAACAGTCTTCTGTTACCCAGTGTGAGACTGTGGGGATTAGCTGGGCAGACTCCCAGGCTCCTTCCGTACTGAAGACCTGCCTGCCCTCTGCACAGGGATAGAACTCTTTCCCAAGGACTTTTAAAAGCCAATGGACTGGAGGAATTTTTGTTGAAACGTTACGGGGCTTATTTCTTTAGCAGGAAAACTTTGTGTCTGCCCCTACTTGTGGGATTTTGAAAGAACGAAAGAACTTGCATAACCCCCAAAAGAATCATGTCTGGCATAGTAACTTATAATAACATGACTGAAAAGAAAAGTAAAGGGATGATCAGGCAGAAAACTAGCAGTAGATAAAAATGGCATTAATCATTTCTGAAAATGAAAATCTATTCAGAGTATCTGTTTGGACTTCAAAAACTTTAAGAACCATGGTGCAGCTGAACAGCTTGGTAGCGTGCTCCCATAACCAGGAGCTGAGAAGGGAACATTTCCTGGGTAAAGCAGGGGTGACAGATGCCGGGCTGAGCCAAAGGAATGGGAAGAAATTTTAAGGCAAAACAGTGAACTTGCAAGCTAGTTAGAAAGCTGAGTTGCTTTTGTAGGGGGGGGAAAAAGGAACTTCCCTCGTGGAATGAAATTGTTGTTGTTGTTTTTTCCTTTATATTTTTATGCTGTCCTGCCAGTGAAATGGTTGGGTAATGCATTTTTTAATTTTCACTGATCAATTTATATTATTGTTAATAAAATTACCGTTAACATTATTAGACTAATGTGGATACCTTTAATTACCATTCTTATTTGCTCCTTCCTTTCTGAACATATTATCAGCCTGCTTTGGTGGCTTTGGGGTTATTTTTCTGTTTTTGCATGCTATTGTAGAGAGAAAAACAGTTAAAAAAAAATCCTTATTCAGGAGATGGTTTAAGTTGGAGCTGCTGGTGGGAAGGGGACACCAGGTTTTATAAGGCTCACGATGAAGCCCAGAGTTGGCAACAGTGTGCCCGTGAGTGATGTACAGCACAGCCAGCAGGTACCACAGTGTGCTGTGGACAGTGATGCTCATGTGAAAGAGGATTGATTTTCTCTTTTTTCTTCTTTTTTTATGGTCACCACAGTGTTGGGTTACTTGTTGTGTGGAGCCCTGCAATGCCGTCACTGCTGCGGTGTCCAAATCCCCCTTGGGCAAAGCTGGGATTCCTGTCCTTAATTTGTCAGCTTTAGAGCTGTTGCTGTTTTGAGTTTTATTAACGCCTCAAGGAAACTAAAGCTCCTTGAAGTGAACTGATCTCCTCCATGCCTGCTGTGCAGCAGGGCTGGTGCCCTTGCTGGTCTGTTGAACACTGCTATCGCTCAAGACTGGTTTATAAAATGACGAATCCTGAATTGATGGGATTGCTCTACATTTGAAGCAACACATTCTAAAGTTTGATCTAATAAACTTGTTTAATGTATGATTGTAGAGTTAATGAACATTGAAACATAAAAAGTGATTCTTAAGTGATGCGCTTTGACTTGCAGTGAATGAACAAGAACTTGTCTCTTTTGCTTTAGGCTTTCAGATAAACTTCTGTGGAAAGGCACAAAGTAAGCTACATATTTTTATAGTATTATCCTGTTTTATATATCAACCTTGGTACTGGGAATGTGTCCACTTTCTGTTCCGACTAACTACCTATGGCAGACCTACTCCTAAGAGAGCTTCCATTTTTCACAATGCTGGTAAAGTAAAAGTAAAATTAAGCAATTTAAAGGGTCACTAATTGTACTACTTTACCTGTAACAAAAGAGCAACTCCAGAAGCATGCAGCTAAACTAATTGTGTACGGAGCACTGGAAATTTGCTGCCTGCTGAATTGTTCTGAAACACAAACTGGGGGGCATTTGGCAGTTTGATTTGTGCCTGCCAAAACTTGTGCTGAATGCACACCTGATGTGCATACTTTTATACAGAGTGTGAACACCTTGAATTGCCATCTCAAGAGGCAGCAGGACAGATGCTGGATCCTGCAGTGGGTTGTTTCTGTTCGAGCTTCTTTCAAGAGAGGTGAGAGCAGGACAGGAGAGCTGTCAGGAGGGGCTGCTGGCTGGCATCAGCTGGTGCCAACGCTCCCACAGGCAGCCCTGGCCGCTGCAGGACAGTTTGTGATGACTAATGGAAGCTCTGCAGAACTAATTTTTTTTATTTTCTGTCACTGGCTTATGCTTTGTGTTCCTCTGTCATACTATCAAAGTACCTTCTACAGTATGGTGGTAGCTTTATTGGAAGCAGTCTCTTTTTTTCTGAATTCTAGATTTTTTTTGACTCTGCATTCCTTTGAATTTGCATTCAGATTTTTTTCATTTGTGCTTGACATACTTGTTATGGCAATTCTAATATCTAGAGATATAATTGTTATTTTTTTAATAGTTGGTGTCTTTGGATTTTATGTCAGTATACTTTATGACTACTGTTCAGATAGATTTCGTCTGAAGCAGTTGTACATAGAAAAACCTTTGCTGTCCATAGCTTTCACAGAGCAATGCTTTCTGTGTTAGGGCTGAGGAGGACGTCTGCTCCAGTGTTACGGTGCAGAGTGAGCCTGGGTGTCAGAATTGTTCCCCCAAGACAGGATTGGAGAACATATTTATTCTTTAATAATTTTCTGTTAGCATGGAAATCTTTAGGAAACTCGATGTTTGAAGCAGGAAATTCAAACCTGTTTTGCAAGCTAGAGCTGTATGTCAGAATCAGAGTTAGGCTTTGAGACCTTTTCTGGTGGATTCCTAAGATGACAGCTACTGAATTGTGAAAAGATATGGAAGAAAATCAGCCACCCAAAAGGAGCAGTTGGCTGCTGAAGTTTGTATTCTGGAGCTGCGTTAATGGCTGTGCAGGTGAGGCTGAGTTGGAGATGGGATTTGCTGCTGGGAGGAGCTGGCATGCAGCATTTCATGTGAACCTTGGCAGCTTAAAAAGCTTGATTAGCATTTACCTAGGACAACGTCTTGCTCCTGTTGTCAGTCTTTTCACAAATTCCCTGTTGTCTGGCACACTAAAAACACTGTAAATGCTTCTGCAAGGTTTTAGTTATTTCCCCAGCAGTGCCTTTCATCTGAAGCTGGGATCTGTTGTCAGACATCGACAGTCCTTGCTCTCTGGGGCAGTTGCAGTCTGGAACAAAATGAGAAATAATACTCAATACGTGACACTTCAGAGGAAGAAAAAAAAGGCTTTGCCATTAGAAGGTTTTGCAAAATAATGAGATGGTTCCCACCCATGCCTTTGGAATAGAAAGTGTGGAGGTGGGTGCTGTGAGCTCCCTGCAGCAGCGCAGCTGGTCACAGAGACTGTGCCGGGGTTCTTGGGGGTAAGTCTGAAAAACACCTCCGTTCATACTGCTTTGCTGACTTGTGTGCTGGGAGGTACGAATGTAGGTAGGAACCAGAGAGGCTGAGAGGCATTGAAAAAATCCAAACACATTAGCACCTGCCTGTGAGAGCACCGTGGTTTATGTTAAAAACAGGGTAAGTACATCAGAGCAGTTGGAAAAGTACGGTTGTGTATCGGGCACTTTGCTGCTGGGGAGGTGCTCAGTGTGTCCTGGGGGGTTCTGGGGCCGTGGTTCAGGCGCTGTGTGCGCAGGAGGTGGCAGCAGGAGTAGTGTGGAAGCCTGTGGGTGCTGGACGCGCTGCGGGCTGGCGGGGCCGGCGCATCCCCCTGCCTGCAGCTCTGCTTGGCGGAGCTCCTCGTCCTGAAGAGGTGTGTGGAAGTGAAGCGTGTTTCTGTAGAGGTAACTCTTGTGGTTCATCCCCCAGGACCTTGCTGGTTTGAACACCAAGGTTGCACGCGGCCTGGGTTTTGTTCCAGAAGTTTCACGTGCTGCTGTGGCGGAGGAGTGAGTGCCTCCGCGCATGCTGTGGGCTGCTGGGTTGTTTGCCTGATTTCCCTCTCTGCTTTGCCAACTTGCCTAAAACTCGGTTTGTTAGCTGTTTAAAGTCACGAAAATTCAAAACTTTGTTAGCAGCAAGTATAACCTGGTGCAGTCAGGCCTTGGGAGGGCGTACGGGTCTGCAGGAGAGGGGCTTGCCCCACCTGCCCAAGCCGGGGCAGCAGCAGTGGGCAGGCAGCGGGTGCCAGCCCCAGAGGTGGTGAAGAGCTGTGGTGGCTTTTCTCCTGTAGACTTAAAGTGAATTGAGAAGTGAATTAGCAGGAATTTACAGAGTTGAAAAAACCCTCTTGACAGAGAAAATACCAGGTTTCTTTGTGCCAAAAATTGTTTACAGCAAAGACAGATTTTGATGTTAGGTATTTTCCATTAAAGCACTGTTGACTGTTAGACAGTGACAGTTTGATTGCTTGAATTGTCCCCTGAAGTATATTTTAATTGTATTTTCCTCTTTAAGCAAGGTTTTAAAGTGTTAGGGGTATTAGCTGACTTTGTGCGTGTTATGTGTAAGTGTCACATTTATTTAGAAGGAGAGGATAATGAAAGCATTAATGCATTTGTGAATTCTCTTACCTACTTAGCTTTCTGTTTTACAGGCAGATTTTTAGTCTGTATTTACCAGCTATTAACAAGAATGACAGGAGCTATTGTGTTTTATTTCTCTGAGTCTCTGCAGTCAGCACGAGCACTTGGTAACATCAGCAGCAAAACTGGTGGCATTGCAGTGCTCAGGAGGGGTCTGGTTTCATCTGGTGCTGAACGGCACATATCTGCTTCCCTTCCCATTGGCCTCTCCAGGTAAACGATCATTTCTGTTGAAGAACCACTGTTTGCCAGAGAAACACAGGTTAGCCTTTTCATCTGGAGAGGTGTTTCCGTGCTGAGAAGGGAATGGGCTGTTGCTGTTCTGCAGGTAGGAAGATCAAAGGTGTGCAGTGGAAGGAGTTGTTGCGCAGATTTTCTTCTTGATGTAAATGAAAGGAATGTAAAACAGACATCTGAATTCCTCTTGTAAGCTGTTGAGAAATGGCAGGGTTTGATCCCAAAATCTCTACAGCTCTTTCATGAAAAGTAATAGCAAGTATCTCAGTTCAGAACTGCAGCTTTGTCTTGAATAATTTGACAAAACTGTTTGTTGCTGTCTGAGGCAGGAGATCTATTGATTTTCTGTTGAGCTGTATTTGAGTGACCAAGGCAGTAAACAGTCATTTTATATTGAACAAGGGGGAAAGGTCTCAACATGAACAACTTCCCACCGTTGCAGGGGAGAGCAAGTTTTTGCTGCTTCCCCTTGCCATTTCTTGCAAAGGTGGTGGCCCAGGTGATTCTGCTTCCCTGCTCGCTGCCAGCTGGGACTGGCTGAGCAGTCTGCTAAGGGCGGTTTCTTTGCCATTAACTGCTGAGAAGCTTGTATGCTGAGAGAACAAGGTTTTTTCTTTTCAAGAGACAAGGAAGCAGTCAGGGTCTGTTCTTTCTGTTTTTTTTTTTTTTTTTTTTTAGGGGTTGCAAACATCAAAACTTAAAAAATGGGTTTCCAAGACTTTAAGATCGCTTCTAGTGTAATTTTATTTCTCTGATTAAGAAGCTGTAAAGTAAATATAACATTAAAGGAACGCCATGACAAAGTATGTTCTTGTAGGCTAGCAGTTCTGATACTTTGGCAACTGTGCAAGATTTTTTAAAAACACTGTGTGTATGTGAGGTGGCACTTCTGAAGTGATTGCCGTTGTCTTTTGATGGCAGCAAGACTTCTGCTTTAGTTATGTTTCACTTCTGCTGCTTTCTCTGGTTTTCCTGCTCTGAGTAATCTTTCTAAACAAGTATTTAAATCGTGTGTTGGATAGAAAGTGCCCTTTGGGGACACCTGAGACTTAAATGTGGAATAAAACATCACGTTGCCTAAGAGTGCTCTTCAAAGCATATACGTTGTACAGTTACGACATATACTGTGCTCAGCAAGTCACGTTTAGGGCATTTAATGGGTGGCCTTTGAAATTTTGTTTAGGCAGTTTTTAGAGGAAGGAGGGCATCAACAGAGGTGCCAGGGCTGTCCTGTGTACTGGCTCTGAGCAAGGGTGTTACAGGATGACACAGGATGTGTGGGTGTACTGGAGTCCCTCTAAATTCTTGTAAGGTCCCTTCAGATAGAACATCGGTCAGTGTTTCAGTGATAGAGGAGCACTGTCCTCTGGTGAAGAAGGTGCTTGAAAGTTCTGCTTGCCATTTCAGAGGTTTCACCTCTTCATGTGGGAGATTGTATGCTAGGTCTCAGGCCAGAAGTGTGTTTCTGTCTGCTATCGTTGCTAATTATTTTCCTATAACAGCTTTCTCTTTCCTATTTGCATAGTTCATATATTTATAGGCTATTATATTTATTCTTCATGAGACAAACTGCAGCCAGATTTAGCTCTTTAATCTGTTCTCATGTGAGTCACCTCCAGCCCTGTGACTGCCCTCGTTCTTTGAACACTGCCCCAGGTTGGTGACGGTGACCAGAAGTGATTTAACAATTCCATCAGTTCCTTGCTGCGAGGGTCAATCAGAGCAGCCTGTATGGCAGGACTGCAAGGAGTGTTCAGAATTTACCAGCTAGACAGACCAGGAGGGAGGCAGCAATGTGCCCTTGTGGCCCAGAAGGCCGAGGGGATGCTGGGCTGCATTCGGGAGTGTTGCCAGCAGCTCAAGGGAGGTGATCCTCCCCAGCTGCTCGGCCCTGCTGAGGCCACGCGTGGAGCATTGTGCCCAGTTCTGGGCTTCCCAGTACCAGAAGGACATAGAAGTACCGGAGGGAGTTCGGGGGAGGGCTCCTAAGATGATGAGGGGACTGGAGTGCCTGTCGCACAAGGACAGGCTGAGGGAGCTGGGCCTGTTTAGCCTGGAGAAGAGGAGACTGAGGGGAGATCTCAGTAACGTATATATAAATACCTGAGGGGAGGGTGTCGAGAGGATGGGGCCAGTCTCTTTTCAGTTGTGCCCAGTGACAGGACGAGAGGCAATGGGCACAAACTGAAGCACAGGAGGTTCCGGCTCAATGTGAGGGGGCACCTCTTTACTGGGAGGGTGACAGAGCACTACAACAGGCTGCCCAGAGAGGTTGTGGAGTCTCCTTCTCTGGAGATATTAATAACCGGCCTGGGTGCCATCCTGCACAAGGTGCTCTAGGTGATTCTGCTCTGCGAGGGGGTTGGACTAGATGATCTTCAGAGGTTCCTTCCAACCCCAGCCATTCTGTAATTCTGTGAAAAATAATGTTGAAGGAGGTAGCATTGCTCATTTTACTTTTTCCTGTGCTAGCACATAGTGGGAGCAGCAGACTGCAAAGGCAACGGGTGTAGCAGGCTGGTGAAAACTAACCCAGGAAAAAGAAGTCAGGGCTGAACACCGATGGGAAAGAGCAAGGCTGCTGGTGGTGGTGGTAACACAGGCATGAAGTGATCGGAGATCCTGCTGTGCTCATTCTTCATGTTCCCAAGTGCAGGTCTTCCTTCTGTGTGACATTAGTGCCAGGCATGGCGGGACCCATATTCCAGGGTCGGAGCCTGCAAATAATGCTGCCCTATAAATACATGGTGAGCAAAAAGCACCTCTTTGTAGTAATAAAAAGGCATAGTGATAGAAAGGCAGCGTTTTCTTATTGAAGCTCCTGCACTTGGGAAAGAGTTGGTTTCTGTCTTCATTCACCTGTGAGCTATTTGAGAAGCAGACCATGTTGATCTAGATGGTAGAAGAAGGAAAACAGAACCTTTGACAGAATCTGTACCTAAGGATTGTGATTTGTATGCTGGAGCCATGATCTTTAGCTGCTTGGTTTCACTGTAGCTAGAATCATAGGGATTTTACTCATCTGGAAATGCATAGAAAAGGAAAACCACAAAATCTTCAGCTTCCTCCTTTGCAGATTGTTGACACAGTTCTTTGTTTCTTTATGCTCTTTACTTTTTGCATGATTCTTGCTCTCATTAGGATTCTAAAAAAAGCCCCACATGAACTACTGATCTTAATCTACCTGTTCCTACTAGTTCCATCCTCTCTGGAGTAGCAGAGTCTGAGTTCTTTGCTTAGAGTTGCACCGACTGCTTTAGCAAAGTTGTGTTCTATGTAGCTTATGGCTGCAGAAGTTTATGTGAAGTTGTGTGGAGTATAGTGTTGCAGAGATGCTGGTTCAGATTCAGAATTGTTTGTGTGCTGCTATTCAGTTCTTCATTAGAAAGAAATTTAAACATTGTAGTGCTTCCATCTGTGCTGACTTTGCAAACAAAAATGAAGATTTCTGCCACATAAGTGACTATTGATAAAAATTACAGGAGCAGCCAGTTACTGGCAGGCTAGAGGCAGTTTCAGGTTCTCTGCAAACTGTTGAAGGCTGCCGTGCCGTGACAACTCCCTTGCTGCAGCCAGCCTCCAGTAGAGGGTTGGAAGAGGTGTTCATTATTTTCTGACTTCTGTCCTTCCAGCGAAGTGTGCAGAGCAGCAAAATCCACTCCTAACACTCCCAGGTCTTTTGGCAGCTGAATGAAAATGTCAGGAATGTCTCATGCATCCTCGTGAAGAGATTTTGATGCTGCCAGTCTATTAAAGTTCCAAATTCTGTTGGAAAAGCCGATTGTCTGATGGTTTCACGCACATCTCAGCAGTGCAAAACAAGGGGACTCTTTCGTATATTATTCTTCCTGCTACAGCATGTTACAATTACAAATTGATATTGAAGTCTTCAGAAGACAGCCTAAAGCATTTTATTTATTTGTTTTTGAGCACACAAGGAGATGCTAATTTTTTCCTTAAGAAATCTGAAACTACAGCCGGTGTTTGTAGGATAGCATGGTCATGTTTAGTAAGGCCTCTGAGTGCCTGTCGGGCATGAGTTATTTTGGTGCTGAGAAATAACTGGAGTGTTTGGCTGTTTCTGCTGGACTTCAGCATGAAAAATGGGTTGAACAAAAGAATTTCAATAGAAAGTAGACCAATATTTGTTTAAGGTATTTTTTTCCCCTGCTGTGTGAATTTTCCTTTGCTTTTCAAGGAATTAGAGATGGAAAAGCAAAGTACTCTGTGCTCCAGGAAGAGCTGTGATGCAGTAGTGAAGGACTTATGGCCACAGTGAATGCTTTGTAGAGGAAATTCCCAGTACTGCATAGCATATGTCCATTACAGCATCAGGAATCTGCTGTCCCGCGAAAATAGGATATGAGCAAGTGAGGGGCCCTGGAACCAGTCAAACTTTGTGTGGCCATAGTGAGGCTCTTGCTGCTGCCACACTGGGTGGGCTGTGACAAACTTGGGTTGTGTCTGAAATACAAGTGCCAAGGAACTGCATGACAGGGAGAGAGGACGATCAGTGGCAGGTCCTTCATCTTCTGAAAGCCTGAACATGGCTGAGCTGCTGGATTGGGGTTGTGTTGCTCAAAATGCTGAGGTATTGAGGGCTGGAGCGCCCAGTGCAAGAGGTCAAGTGCACCTTGTGTGAACTTGACTGCCTGATGGGACAGGGTTTGAAGGTTCACAAGGAGACGAGGATGTGTTCAGGGAAGTGTTCTCCAGGTCTAGCTCTTACCAATTGAATGAAAATATTTTTTTTAATGAAATTACAGATTGGAGAAGTACAAAAATAGATCTGTGCATGTCTACAGGTGCCATTTTTGAAGCTTAGCAAAAAATTGCCTTGGGTTTGCTGAGCAGAAATTCTCTGAAGAAGGAGTTAAAAATAGTAAAATACTTTCAGAGCTTTCAAAGCCAACTAAAAGCTTACATATGTTCTGTTGATTTGTGTTTTGATTTGTTCTTTAGTAGTTGCACAACCTCCATTGTAATTTAACAGAACTAAGCAAAAATGCTTTTTGGGTCTGTGTTCTTGTTTTTGAGGTGCAGACCAAAGGTTTTCCTAATGCAGCAAGGCAAAATCTTTCCCAGTGCAGTGGCCTACATAACCTTCTCACGAGGGGAGCGGAGGGGCAGGTGTTGATGACCAGTCTCTGGTGATCAGTGATAGGACCCGAGGAAACAGCACAGAGCTGCATCGATGGAGGTTCAGGTTGGATATTAGGAAAAGGCTCTTAACTGAGAGGGTGCTTAGGTGCTGGAACAGGCTCCCCAGGGCAGTGGTCACAGCGCTGAGCCTGCCGTAATTCAAGAAGCATTTGGACAATGCTCTCAGACGTAGGATTTGATTTTTGGTTGGTCTTGTGTGTAGCCAGGAGTGGACTCGGTGATCCTTTGGGGTCCCTTCCAACTCAGGATAGGCTATGATTCTATGCAGATAGATAAACGTATTTTAAATAACCTTGCAAATGAGACTATTTTCAGAAAGGGTCAGCTCCTTGTTAAGTCTTTAAAAACATTGATTAGATGTTCAAAATAACAGGACATTTGGGAGCTCACAGAGAAGGAACCTAGCTTACATGAAGCGGATTCTAACTTGAAAATTTGGCTCAGTGTAGTTTTAGCTATGCATAGGTATCAGGTGATATTTGGAAAAATATGCATATGTTGCAAAGTTTTGGATCCAATCTCAACATGGAGGTCTGCTGCCCTTGCATTGCAGAGGGTTTTTGCTGATGGAAACAGTGGTCAAGTGGAGAAGAAGCCCAGTGCCTTGATCAACCCCTGCCTGCTGGAGTCTTCAGCGTGTTAAAAGCATGCTCCAGTACAAGTCTGTTCACCCTAGCACAAGTTGTTTCCAGCACTTTCTTTGTGCGTGTTTGTGCAGCATTAGTGTTTTCATGCAAACACTCTCTCAGCTTCGCCAACCAGTCGGTGGCAGATAATGCTTGTTGGTACCTCTTCAGTTGTCTCTAACTTGAATCATAGAATATCCCGAGTTGGAAGGGACCCATAAGGATCATCTAGTCCAACTCTTGGCACTGCACAGGTCTGCCCAAAGTTTAGACCGTGTGACTAAGTGCACAGTCCAATCGCTTTTTAAATTCAGCCAGGCTTGGTGCAGTGACTACGTCCCTGGGGAGCCTGTTCCAGTGTGCAACCACCCTCTCAGTGAAGAACCTCTTCCTGATGTCCAGCCTAAACTTCCCCCGCCTCAGCTTAACACCATTCCTGCGGGTCCTATCACTGGTGTTTACAGTGAATAGGTCACCTGCCTCTCCACTCCCCTTCACGAGGAAGTTGTAGACCGCGATGAGGTCTCCCCCTCAGCCTCTTCTTTTCCAGGCTGAACAAGCCCAGTGCCCTCAGCCGCTCCTCATATGTCTTCCCCTCTAGGCCCTTCACCATCTTCGTCGCCCTCCTCTGGACACTCTCCAACAGCTTAATGTCCTTCTTGTACTGTGGTGCCCAGAACTGCACACAGTACTCAAGGTGAGGCCGCACCAGCGCAGAGTAGAGCAGGACAATCACTTCCCTCGACCGACTAGCGATGCTATGCTCGATACCTCCCAGGATACAGTTGGCCCTCCTGGCTGCCAGGGCACACTGCTGGCTCATATTCAACTTGCTGTCAACCACAACCCCCAGATCCCTCTCTGCGGGGCTGCTCCCCAACTTGTAAGGGTTCCTGTGGTGTTCCTCTCAGCCTTCCACTAACCAGTTTGAATCGTTTTTCAGAACAACTTGATCCATTTTCTCTGGCGTGCTCAAGGTGCGCATGTCCGTGTCCTGGGATGGGATGCTGCCTGAGCTCCCCTCTGAGCAGAGGGCCCATGTCCCCTGGTAGTGCTTTGGTACCTGTGCACCTTGGAAAGGCTGCAGGGGCTTGTCTTGGGGAGGTGTGAAGACATGAACATAAGAGTTGCACTGTGAGCAGGAACTGGCAGGGATCAGTGTTGCCTGTGCTGAAACCTCTTGCAGAAAATCAGCGCTTTCTTGGGCAGTGCCCTTCACGTAGGTGGTATGAGGTGCAAAAAATAGGCAGTTTGTTTAACAGGCTTCTGAGCAGGGAGCAGCAGAAACAAAGCCTCCTGTGCCATGGAGATGTGGAGCAGGGCGTTCCTTCTGACTGCCATCAGGAGCAGCTGGGGCTGGGGACTGAAGCCCCTCTTGCAGCTTGCCTCCTCCTGAGCAGTGACGAGGGACGACCTGATGAGTGAAGGGACGGAGCCTCCATGTGATGGCAGCCCATGGGAGAAAAGCAAGAGGCAAGGGAGAGCCTTGCAAAGGAGGAGGAATCAGAAGTTTCAATCATTTCTGTTGGCTTCTTGGGGGACGTTTTTCTTAAATGAGCCCAGACTTGCTCTGCTAATCCCACCTGAGACATCAGCGAGTGCCATGTGGGCCTTTTTTTGAGTTAGAGAGTTATCAGCAATTACACTTAGGAAATCCAAAGCAGCTTTGTCAGGAGATGCCTCCTGGCTTGATGGCCAAGGGCTTTCTTCATTCTTTCCTGCAGACGTTCCTGCACTCGAGTGTTTCTTGGTTTTGGCAGGTTCCTGTCGTGGTCTCTAGTCTTCAGAATTATAAAACCTGATATGCTAGCTCCAAGGTGAACAGAATCGGTCCCTCCCCCCAGAAAAACTCTGTCTTCAAATGGAAGAAGTCCCCACACTCCTGATGCCTGCTGTTCTTCCCACTACGCGAGGTTCAGCGGTGGGTGCGAGCTATTGAACGGAGCCAGTGGGATGCAGGCTGTGATTGACATTGCCACTTTTCTGGCATAAGGTAACTAGAGGGATGATGGAAACATACTTGTTGCTTTATCCAAAGAAACTAAATCCTTTCCATTGACCTTAAGCAAAGGCCTCAAGGGCAGATTTTTTTCCTTGCTTTTGGTCTGTGTGCTCCTAAAATGGGAAAAAAAAAAACAACCCCAAAAAACAACCCGCCCCCCCCCCCCAGTCTTCCTCCACACAGTATATTTTAGAATTTGCTGTGCTGTTTTATAATGAAAAAGCACCTGGCACAGCCCTTTGCATAATTTACTGTTGTTTTACATCAGGAAGGGCTCCAGGTGCCTTGCAGTAAATTTCCCAGGCCAGCGTGACTGTTTCCTTCTGGCAACTGCTCCACTATGGTCTATATAGGATTATGCTGCAGTGGGAGGAAACATGACATGGCATCAACCACGGATAGCATGAAAATTTTGCAATATCTGTGACTGAAACAAAGCATGCCTTTGAGGGCAGCCCTGTTTTCACAAGCGTCTGCTCTGGCTGTAACTGCAATGTGCTGGCTGGGCGAAGTTGCCTGGAACAACGGGACCTTCCAGATTCTCTCCAGTGTTTTGCCAGCTTTGGCATTTGAGTGTGGCTGAGCGACATATTCATGCTCTCCAGCTGGAAATTGCCTGAATTCCAGTTTTGGTGGAAAGGTGACTTTTGACATTACTGTTTTGTTCTCTCTGGGCAGAGAGCTGCCTGGCACCAGCACTGTTGTGCACATAGCCATACATGTGCAGGGGTGTCCTGTTATATTCAGCATATAATGCGTGTACAGGCACAGATTTAAGCTCTTTTACTGCAGCTGATCTGCTCCCAAAGCTCAAATAGTTTTAACTCAGTTTATGGTTATTCATGTGGATGACATTTTCACACAGGGTAGCATCAGGGATAATAAATGCTGAAGGTTAATGGTGGATTTTAGACATTTCAGAGACTTCATTCTTAGGACTTTACTGGTGGGAGTTTCCAGTCTGAGAGAACTGATCTTAATCTGATTGCAGTTTCTTGCTCTCGAAGCCTAACCTACTTTAGCCAGGCTTTGTAGGAGAGGTATTTATAGAAGCAGTTGCATGTGCTGCTGGAAGCAACATAAACCGCATTTTGCAAGTTGCAGATGGGCATGTCCGCTGGAGCGGAGAGCATCTGTGCAACTGTGAGCCACCTCCCATTGTTAAATTACTGAAACGTCTTGCTAGCATTTTGTTCAGTACAAATGTGTTACTTCATAATGTTTTCATGACTGGGGAAGGTAATGACCAGTAACCGTTCCAGAGTCCCGCCTGATCTGGGCTTCTGTATTTTTGCGGAAGCATGCTTGGGGCTGTAGATGAATTATGGATAAATGCTCCAATGAGGTGACTTCCAAAAATCAGCATACTTAGTATGTTCCTGGAGTGCAAAGTTGTCATCTTGGATCTCAATTCTGGCTCTTGGACTCTTCTAAATCACAGGTTTCATTAAAGGGAAATGTAACAGACATACTGAAAATGTTTGTGCTGTTGTTCTTCAAAGCGAGTTTCTGTAGATACAGTTTGTAAAACTATTAACTAAAATTCCAGTGTTCTCCTTCCATTCAGGCTTGCCAACTGAACTGCTGTATGTGCTGAAGTCCTTCATGTTTTGTTTCAAAATTTGAGTATTTTTTTCTTGAAAAAATAGTATGTCTTGAGGGCAAAGCTGGAGATTGCGTTACTCACAAGTTAGTGCTGTTTTTGGAGTACTTGAACAAGAGTGCTCCATAAACAAGTCTGTAAAGGAAGGAAATGTAGTTGAAAGAATGCAGGTTGGAAGGGTTTATGGGAAAGGAGCATTGTCCTGGCAGGAGCAGAGACAGCAAGCAGTGAATCCTGGGTGCATTCGGGACGTCAGCATCAGGAACATCAAAGCAGGAATTTTGTTTGCAGACATATCTAACTATTTGCATAGCAGATAGTAGGAGTTCTTGGAAAAACAGAGAGTTCTGTGGTGGTTCTTTTGTGTGTTTTTTTCCCAGCTCAGGTGAGAGTATGCACTAGCTGTGTTTTGAGATGCTCTGGAATAAGTCGGACCTGGATTGCAGTTTTCCATTTTTAAAAAGTTAGCCTCAAACATTCAACCTCCTTCTCAACCAAGCGTATCACCCAACCTGCCTGGCCTCCTGACATCCTTTCCTCCTCCTGACATCCTTTCCTCCTCATTTTCTCTCTTTAACTTGTTTTAGTATTACAAAGCGAAGATAAAGAGGCTGCAAAGTTCATTACAATGTCCTTTTTTTCCCTCCTTGCTGGTTTTCTGCTTTTTTTTTTGCCTGCTGTTTTCTGCCATAACTCTTTTTTTTTTTTTTTTTTCCCCTGGTTTTACTAGAATAAGGAAATAAAGTGTGGACTTGGCTCCTGGCATATTGCTGCTCTGCAAGCAGCAGAGAGACTTTGGTGTCCAACCAGAGAGAACAGTCACATTCACACTGTGACGGTCACATTCACATCGTGACAACAAGTGGTTGATGTCGCAGATTTGAACCAAGCGGAAAGCACTTTGGCAGGGGTCAATTTGTATCCCTGCAAAACAGAAACCTATAAGAAAATCCATTTATCTACTTCTGCTTTGAAAGTCTTACTGCTTGGAAACTGAGCATTTTCATATGTATAACTGGGACATTGTTATCATTGTTATTGATGTGTGGCATGCAGGAATGTAGGGAAATTCTAGGAAAAAATAGATTTTTCTCCAACAGGAGGTGACTCGGAGGCTTGTTGAACTTGTACTTGTCCCAGGTGAAGTGAAAATACAGACTATAACTCTGAAGGAATACTTTGTACTTCATGTTATCTACCAGATAGATGTTTCCTCTTGCATGAAGACTGGTTGGTTGTGGTTATGGTAAAGCAGCCTCAAAAAGAGTGATGAGAACGTAATTGCAGAGCCAAGTGCCTGGATTAATCCTGGTGATGGATAGCAGCACATAAATAATTATGTACTTAACCTAGCATCTGCTTACCAGTGCAGCAGGAAACAAGTGTGTGTTATGAGTCTGGGTTGTTCTTCTGTGGCCATTGTGTAGGTGGTCACCTGCGTGTACTTGGTAAGGCTTCCCAGCTGCTTTTCGCTGGGTCCATTTTGGCTATGATCAATGAAATGCCAAGGGATGTGCATTTGTTGGGTAGGTGGACATCAGGAAAATATCCTCTTCTATCTCAGTGCTACGCAGCAGCCTGGTGCTAAAACAGACTTTTTTTTTAAAATAGATTTGAACACAGGAATACTATTGTTTTATGAATGTAATGATTTGAAATAAGTATTACTATCATTTTATGGATAGAAAATGAACATGCAATAAACAGCTGTTTTGGCTCTGAGATAAGTATAACCTAGAATAGATACGCTCCTGTTTAGATTCCCTCATAACATAAGCTTTTGTTAGCACTTCACCAAAACCAAGGCCATCCTCCATTCAAATGTAATCTGAATTTATTATGACCATTAACGAGCAGTTTGACAAATCTGTTAGTCAAAATTGGGAAGAACCTAACTGAAGAACTTTTATAGTTTCAGGTGTGGTTTTGAGGTTTAACCTCACTTACAAAAAAGCAATATATTCCAAAATTAGCCTTCTCCGCCCTCTTCCCCCAAACTTTCACTTCTTTGGTGCATTCACAGTTCTCAAGAGATGTGGGTGGTATAGCAGTCAATGATTAGAATTATGGACTGTTAGCAAAACTGGTAAAGGATGTTTAATTACATAAGGTAGACAGTTCTACAGCGTGTTTTAGGACAATTTTGAGCATGTAACCTTGATGGTGATAGAGGCATTAGCTAATTTCAGAAACAATGTTAATCCCAGGCCTCTTTATTTTAGAGGAACAAGGTGGTCTGAATTAAATCTGCGCACCGCAAATTCACCAGCAAAACACACACATCTAAAGAAGCTCTTTTGCCTCCAGTTAGTTTTGGCTGAAGTTTTTGCAAGGAGTAGGGGTATGTAGCTGTCAAGTCTTCTGGGGGATGAAACTCAGATTGTGTAGCTGAAGTACTCAATTTTGAAAGGCTACTGGAGAAGAATATGTGCTGTGACTGTAGTCTGACTTCTAATTAAGTTTTGTGTGTCGGTTCATGTGCTGTTTTGTTTACAGTAGTGTAAATGGAAATTCCCAGCATTTCTGAAGATGGCCGTGTCTCCCACAGCCCTGTTCTGTGTTAAACACTTGAGCAAAAGCAACCATCCTGTTTGCTTTCCAAGTCTAGGTTGTGCTTCTGTATTGATTGGATCTGTAGAAAATCCAGATCCAGGTGTTAGACTGACATTGTTGAAACTATTAGAAACTTACTGACATAGTAATAGGTTAAAAAAACCAACCAAACAAAACATCCTCTCACCGTTTGGAAGGAAGGAGAAACTTAGTGCATAAAGCATGCAGATAGGTAAAGAATAGGAGCAGGTCTTTAGAAGAGGGGATTTTACTGATAGGAGTTCATAGTTAATTGTGTTGCTTTCTTTTGGGCTACTTCAAGGACAAACATTCACGTTGTATAAATGTCGTGGCTGGAAATGGAAAATCTTGTGTACCATTGCCCTTGAAAGAGAGGGATAGTGTTTCATTCAGGCATGTGAATAAAACAAAACCAGAGGAATGATGAAAGCTCTAAATCGCTGGATCCAGTTTGAGAGCAGAATTTGTGCAACAGTAACAGGAAAAGTGAGTAAGGGATTGTATAACCATCACCTGGAAGTACCTGTCAAGAGCTGGCACCACCAGCCTGGTGTTGGGGGGTACTGGGGAGAATAAATGAGCCAGGGAAAGTTCTAGGAGCATGTCTGCAATCCCCAAGACCCTGGGCAGTTGTGAATTCTGTGCCTATTCTTTGCTCTCAGAGAGCAGAGGCACTCAAGGATTTAGACAGAAGAGGTCTCCGCGTTTGGTCAGGCGGCGGTACGGTGTTTCAGCCATGTGGCAGGTCGGACTCTCATGCCGGGCCCTGCCAGGAGGCCCCGGTTCCTCTGGTGGCAGACCTGCCAGAGCCGTGTGCTTCACAGGAGCCTTGCAGGACCACTCAAGAGACAGATGTGATGTGCACATTGCTCTGCCTCTCTGTTGGCTGACAGCATTGCTAGCGTTAGCTTTGAATGCTTTTGTTGGCTGTGCAAGTGTCTGATCTTTTGGAATATTGTAGGTGATTGACACCAAAGATGTGGAGGGGTGTTGTGTTCTGCTGTTTAATTCCACGGGGAGCGATGGATGGGTTCTCATTTTGGTTTTGCTACCTTCGTTTTTTTCCAAATCCTCCTCTGTTTCTGCATTGCGTATAAGGCAGAATTGAGCTCTGCTGCTTCCTTTAAGCGATTCGCCAGAAGTTTGTCAGGCACACGTGCCACAAGAGTGTGAGCTTAGGAACTCTGCTTTCTGTACCCACCCAACAACTGCATCTTGCTCTGCTGCATGGTTGGTAGCACGAGAATTGCTCAGCTGCTGAGGGAAGAGGACATCAGGACATGGTGTGTGTGTATGGACAGGCATTTAAAAAAGAAAGAAATGTTACTGTCACCTGGTGCTCTTTGAAATGTGTTGTTGCTGTGTCTGCCTCTCACTATTTATTCTAGTTTGGAGAAAAGGAGGTGACCTCGTTGCTCCCTACAAGTCTCTGAGGAGGGGAGATGGAGATGGAGGTGCTGGTCACTTCTCCCTGATAGGACATGAGGGAGTGGCACAAACCTGTGTGAGGGGAGGATTTCCTAATATCAGACTGGATATTAGGAAAAAATTCTTTGTTGTGAGGGTGGTGTGTTGGTTTTACCTTGATAGGCAGCTGAACTCCACCACGACTGCTCTCTCACTCCCCCTCCTCAGAAGAGGAGGGGAAGAAGAAAAGGAAAGAAACAACTCATGGGTTGAGATAAGAAAAAATTAATTAGAGGAAAAAATAATTATTAAGGAAAAAATATTATTAATTAAGCAATTTAACTAAAGGGAAAAAAGGGAAAGGAGAAAAGGGGGGGGGGGGGGGGAGAAAAAACAAACAAGCAAAGGCCATGTGGAAGCACGGAGGACAGAAATTACTCTCTACTTCCCACCAACGAGCGATGCTTGACCACGTCCTCAAAGCAGGGCCTCAACGCACGTAGCTGTTTGGGAGGACAGACGTTTTCACAACGAGAGCCCACCCCTCCCCTCTTCTTCCTTTTCGCGCCTTTTATTGCTGAGTGTGACACTATATGGTAGGGAATATCCCTTTGGTTGGTGATGTTCCTTCCTCACCTCTTGCCCACCCCCAGCCTGCTGGCTCTTGAGGGGTTGGAGGGAGTCCTGATGCTGTGCCAACATTGCTCATCAGACACAACACTGGTGTGATACCAACGCTGTTCCAGCTACACGTGCAGAGCACAGCACAGTATGGGCTGCTGCAGGGAAAGTTAACGTCCCAGCCAGACCCAGTACAGGTGGCCAGACACTGGACCACACTTCCTAGCAAGGTGGTTAATGCCTCATGCCTGTCAGTGTTCAAGAGGCATTTGTATAATGCCCTTAATGATATGTTTCAACTTTTGGTTAGCCTTGAAGTGACCAGGCAGTCGGACTTCATGATCTTTGTAGGTCTCTTTCGATTGGACTATTTTATTTATGTAGACTTTCCATTGTTCTGGAAGAATTTGGAGTGACAGTGTCCAAGTAGTAGAGGAAACTTGGTTAATAAATGCACTCTATGCGTTGTCTTGCTCAAAGTGAGTCATCTTTGGGGTAGATGTATGTAATAAAAATAAGATATTCCTCCTGGCTGCAGTGAAGGGTAGGCTTGGAGGCTGACGAGAATTTAGATACCAGGCCACCCAGCTGAGCTTAGGGAGGCACCCTTCGGCTCCAATTAAGTTCTTTTCAGTGGAATAGAGGATGTGGGATAAATGTGGAAATAATTGTCTTTATAGGAAAAAGTAAGATTAATGAGGCTTGATTTGAGAGATGAAATTTGAAAATGCCAGCATTGTTGAAGGATACCTTGCGCTTATAAATCAATTCATCAAACAAGACAGTTAATGGATATTTTGGGTTCTTTCACTTACGAATGTACAAGCCAAAGAAATTTTTTTAAAATCTATTTTATTTTTTACAAGGCAAGACAAAATTAGAGGATGCAACAGAAGGGAAAGTACCCCAAAGCAGACTACCTGTCAGTGCGAACAGTGACGTTTCTCCATATTCTGATGAACAGGTCTATACTTTTACTTTTGAAAGGAGCATTGCTGTTCATTGCTCACCCTGTTGCAGTGTGTTCAGGATTTTTAAAAACAAGTATTTTATTGTTAGTCTCCTTGTAGTCCTGCGGCCTAGTTCCTACTGTGCAGTGTCATGTGGGTAACATACCCAAGAAAGACACATTGGGAGCGTTGAGCTCTGCAGTGCAGCAGGCATCATCCCAGCCAGTTGGGTGCCCAGGCTGGAAATCCTCGCTGTCCCTTTTCTCTGTCATTATTAGTGATGAAAGGCTGCCAGTACTACTAGCTGGGGCTTTATGGAAATCTGTAGGTGAATTGTCACATAAAAATGATGATGTGTTGTTTATTTTAAGTGGTTGATGCAAAGCCTTGAATAGTTGGTTTCGTGCTGCTGAATTTTGTATGAGTTTCTTGGGTGGTGTTTATTTATAACAAATGAGGTGATGTTCAGAAAATGCAACACATTTGCAGATATTTCCAGATAGATTCTTGTATTGCAGCAAGATCAAAGCTGAATTAATAATTTAGAAGTCAAAGGTATTATAGGGGAAATAGGTGATCATTCCTAAGTGAAAACTACAAACTGGGGAAGGTCAGAGGGACGCTGTAGAGCTCCATGTGCTGTCGGTCTAATCCTACCAGCAGCAGCAACTGCGTCATGCAGCCAGACCTCAAGGCAGAGCGTAGCCAGGCGCGCTGTGGTGTGTCACTGGGACGGCAGGCCTTGCGGAGCCTCAGCCGGGTGCGGGTGGGTGTTTGGTAGTCACAGGCTTTCCTGCGTGTTCCAGGCTGCAGGTGTTTGTATTTCTTTTGAGTGGATCCCCAGTTCTGAGCTTTTTGGATTTATCAAGCTGTTTTTAGATGAATGTCATCATCCTTGTAATATTTCAAGCTGAAATTGCTGTAAGGACTTTAACTTTTTTTTCCTCTTTCTGTTGTCTTGGAGTTACTAAAAACACCTATCTCTTTGTGCGAGGTAGAGTAACTACAGAGTGCAGTGGTGCTTGTGCTCAGACCTCGTGCTCTGCGGTGTTTGCTGCTTTTCCCAAAAGGCCTGCAGTATGTTTGGGAATCTGGTACCCGCCTTAGGGTGCAGGCAGAAGAAAGGTCTTGGAGGAATTCAGGTGTCGGGTCCATCGCTGAAGGCTGGTGCTGCCTGGGATGGGAGGTGGCAGTATTCAACCTGCAGATAGCATGGAGTGGTTCGGGCCACCACCAGGAAGCGAGAAGCCTGAGGGGTTCAGGATCAGGATCCTGGGAAGCTGCGGGTGGAGATTAAAGTGGGGCTGCTTAGTACAGGGGAGCATAGGTTTCCTGCAGCCGGTTGGACAGGAGGGGACCTTTTGCGGCCCGGTGGGAGGGCTGGGAAGGGACGTCTCACTTTGTAATCTTTGATCCTGCTGGTGCTTGTGCAGGTCATCTCAACTTTAATAAGAAATACATAGCTGGTGTCTAGAGTGGTGATCAGCAGCCTTCCCTGTGTTTCTGTTTCTCTTTATGTATGTTGTTCCTCATGGTTTC
Organism: Cygnus atratus; assembly: GCF_013377495.2. Taxonomy (NCBI): domain Eukaryota; kingdom Metazoa; phylum Chordata; class Aves; order Anseriformes; family Anatidae; genus Cygnus; species Cygnus atratus. The sequence goes on from NC_066379.1 coordinate 799,858, forward strand.
TCAGTTGACTGGAGACCAAAGCTTTCTCCCACCTGGTCACTGCTCTGACAGGCTGAGCTGTACTCCCTGCGCAGAGACCCCCTTGGCAGAAGCAGCACACAGCAGCTCTCCGCCATCCTTGCTGAAGCCTGATCGTGCCTCCTTGCTGTTAGGCTGAGGAGGGTCAGTAGACCCGTCAGTCCTCGTGCAGTTGGGGTATCACGTAAAACACATCCAGTGCTTCCCCTTCCCCTTCTCCGGTGTCATCCATCCTGAATCTGGTAGGCATGCCCAAGCTGTGCCAAGTAAGTCGAGCTCCCTTTGCCACCTAACTGAAGTTGAGCTCGGTGTGAAATCTGTTTAAATGAGTGATTGTGCATGGAGGGAGCTCAGGGCCTGGGTATGGAGGTGGCCCGTGGCTGTTGGTAGTCCTGGCTTGATGCTGACACTCCAGTTGCAACAGAAGGTCCATGGGACACCTCTGTTTGGCGACTGGCTTGGAGTGGGATGGGGGAAGACCATGGGGTGAGAACTGACTCCATTTCTCCATTTCTGTGTCCCTAACGCAAACTATGATTTGCTAACGTCATTGTAAAATATGTTTTCAGTTTCTTAAAATGTGTTTATTTTTTCTGTTTATTTCCAAATGCTCTTACAAAATGGTATTTTGTTGCTCACAAAAAGTTTACTTTCTGTTCGTTGTCTCCCAGGTAAACGCAAAGCGCTGAAGTTAAATTTTGCAAATCCACCTTTCAAGTCCACAGCAAGATTTACTCTAAACACTTCTGGAGTTCCTTTCCAAAATCCACACATGTGAGTATAAAGCCAAAGGCATAAGTAGTGGAACAGCTTTGAAATTATTTAGCCAACAAACAGTGTTATTTTAAATGCAGTTTGAATACTTGAGTTATTTCTAGGTTGTTCAAATCAGTTAGTTTGAATCACTGTAGAAGGAGGTTGTGGGTTTTTTGCCTTTTTTTTTTTTTCCAGAATTAAAAAAGGTTAAATTTGGGATCTTTCTGTTTTACTCTGGAGCTACTGTCTTCCAGAATTAATTAGCTTCAGATAAATTGTAGCCAATAATGCAAGACCTGTTCACTGTCATTTTCCTGTCTCCTTATATACTGCTTATTACTTTTCATTAGAGAGAAATTTGTGTTATTTGTGAAAGACATAACTGTGCTATATTCTTTAGCACTAAAATGAACAAAAACTTGAGGAACGTCGTTCTACTAACATGGAGATTCAAGGGAGTTGTACAGTGATTAGCCCTCACTGAATTTTCTAGACCACTAGCTTCAGTATACTATCTAAAGTTTGAATGCAAGTGTGGCAGAGCTGTTCCTGACACCAGTAAATAATACTAATACATTGCCACAGAAAGTATTAGCTTTGTATCCTCAGATCCACCAATCTAGATTGATGGGTGACGCACCCACAGCCTGTTCGTGTGGCAGAATTCAGCTAGTGTGCAAAGATGTCCCAAAGTTTTCCTCTTCAAGTTCCCTACCAGGTCTTGAGAGTTTTGTCAGTGGAAAGTGACAGAAACTGCACTTGAAACTTCCCTTGCTGCCTGGACTCTTCAGGGTGTCCTTGGTTATAGTGTGCTTCTGCTTTGCTGTGCATGTTGCTGCCTCTTTCCTTCAGCTTGATGCCTTCTGCTTCCTGAGGATATATTCCCTGTGGTCTGTTCCTATTTCTGGTAGCTTCTTTTACGCTGGAGGTTTTTAAGAAAGCTTTTTCTGAGTTAGAAACATGTTTCTGATGAGCTATCACTGGTATTTACAACATTAAAAAAAAAAAAAAAAAAGAGTACTTGAGAAGATTCCTCTTACCACACAAGCGACCTTTCCAGGAAGTCCTCCTCTCTCTTCCACTGATTTCTTAAAAAATAGTGTGTTCTTTCTGGTTGTAGAACTAGCATTTATATATGCGCTTTTTGTGTGCCTTCCTCAACATCATCAAACCCTTGTTAACAGTTTTCTGTAGAACCCCATCTTGGACCCTTTCCTCTCTCAAAACTCCCCATGTACATTAAATAAGGGACTTCATCTCGGCTATTGAGTTTATACTATAAGCCATCTATAGAGCTTTGACTTTCCTGTGTTTATCTCCATGGATCTCTGTCTTGGATTCACTTGAAGTCACAGTGGTTCCAGTCTAGCACGGAAGAGCTTTCACAGTTAATTGGTGACGTCTGAAGTATCATGTTTGTGCAAGAGACTGTCAACATTGTCCATTGAGAAGGCACTACTCAGTCTTCATGGGAGCTGCAGTCCTTGGCAGGGCTGGGATCCTGGGCTGGTTAACAGTGTAACTAGTTCTAAGGATATGGAAATGTTTTGGGTTGGATATGATAATTAAAGTGCCAAAAATGATGGTGATGTGTCTGCACTAAAGCTTTCTTGGGAGGCTACAAGCTGTAGTAGTGGTTTCCGTTTGAAAGAGATGAATGATGTTGGTTGGATTGCCTTCTCTGTGATGAAGCTGAATAAGCTTGGATACAGCTAATTGATCCTCTCAGCCTTTATGTGGTATATAGTGGATGTCGTTCTCAAAGGCAACATTCACATCTTCTGGTTGCACACTTCTCCCAGTGACACAAACGTTTCTCTTGCAGTTGGTGCATTGCGGTGATGTATCTGTGTTTCCTGTCTGCATCTCCAGAGAGAATGGAATGGTTTTCCTTCGTTGTCTAGAAAGGTTTTTAGACTTCAGTTTTGAATTGGATATTCTATCCCAGCTGGCCCAGCTGCATTCTCTATTCAAGATGTGTTTCTGTTCACTGAGTTATTTCTCTCCCAGCCTGATGGAACTCAGTGGCCTTGGGCTCGCTGGTGCCAAGTCCTGAGATGAATGCTGGCTTGATGCTGCTGTGGATTTCCCTGTGTAGACCCTGTTGGTCCAGATAGGTGGATCTGAAGATACAGAGAGGTCAATTTCTTGCATGAAATTTGAGTTTCTCTGACTTGGATCCACCAATCGGGAGGCTGTCCTGTGGCTTCTGTCTCAAGGAGGGCCGAGGTTTCTGCCTCTGCATTTCCTTTCTGAGCTCTGACAGTGAACTGTGGTGAGCAAGAGGAGGCAGCCAGCAGTGACCTGCAGATGCACTGAGATGTAAATTGCTATTAGCTATTACCTATTGCCGTATTATTGCTAATTATTATTATTATTGCCTATTAGCTGTATTTTGCTTGATTAACAGGTTTTGGACAGGGAACTGATCAGGCTGGATTGGTGGATATACAGGTAGGAGTGTGGCTTCCTATTACGCAAGCAGAGAGCAAAATAGGCAGGTGGGGTTCTTCATACCCATGTGGTGTGTTAGGGGGAAGGAAACCTTCTTGTAAGCTGCATCTCCCAAGCAAAGAAACCACTGCTGCTGAGGGAATGCATGTTGTGCCAGGGTATAGATTGTAGCTGGGCTCCTCATTAGTGCCCGGGGCTTTGTACCCTGGTGAAATGTGTATGGCCATTGCTTACCCCATAAAGGTGCAAATTCAGCCTTCTTTTTAGGGCTTGTTTCTCGATTTGAAAGGTCTCAGGAGTCTTGGGGGAAAAAAAAGGGGGGGGGGAGTGTAGAGGAAATAATTTTGGGAATCACACTAACCAGGGGTAGAGGTTCCTGCTCTTGTAAGCAGGGGTGATGTGATGCGCGCACGCTGGCTTGAAGGGAGCTGAAGCCTGGTGCTTGGCTGGGTTTCCACGGGAAGGTTTCCTTGGTGAGCTGTGCATGATCTCAGCTTCTTCTCACTTGGTGTCGTTGGCACATTATGTGGAGGAACAATTTCAGAGGCCATGAAATCCCAATTGCAGGATGTGATGTTGTTAATCACTGACTGGTGCTTCCCGTGTCTTTACATCCGAAGGTGCAGAGCACCCATGACAACCCAGTGAGTGCCCACCTGCTAGGAGGATGGTCCTAGAGCGTCACTGCTCTCAGGAGTAGGGGCTTTTTGCAAATGTACAGTTTGTTCCCTGGAATACTGTTTGCAGGAAGAGAGATCCTAGATGACGTAATCTGGAAGGAGAAACTTGGGACATGGGTTCCCAAATTTTCTTTCTGACGCCACCTTGTTGTTTCTTTCCCACCTGCAGCATTGTTGGGCCATGTCTTGCAGTTTGGTTCTCAGGTTGGGGCTGCACCCCCTGCCCCAGGACACACTGTAAGGCAGTGTGCTGTCATGGGCCTGCAGGGTGTGAAGGAGCTGGGTGCCAGGGCTGGACTTGGAGCAGCACTGAGGAAGGCCGGACTGCATGGGGGAAGGTGGGAAGGCTGTATGTATGTAGAGTGGGTGCAGCCGGTGGGAGGTTGGGACCTTGGAGCTTTGCTTTGGCTGGTGTCTCTGTGATGGCCTTGGAGCTGAGAGATGCTGAGGACTTTGCTTCTCCATCCTTGCACATCCCATGGCACCTCAAGCCCCTACCCAGGACACCTCCTGTCTTCTTCCTTCCCACTACGTCCACTACCAGGTGTGCTGGGGTGTCTTGAAGGACATCTTTGTCACAGATGACCAGGATACCAAGCGAGGATGCGGCCAACAGAGCACAGGCTACAGCTGCTCAGATTGGAGTCAGTGGCAAAATTGCCCACATCTCAAGTGGCGCTGGGGTTTTTCCCTAAATGTTTTTTGAATTAGTACTTGTGTTGAAATGAGGAGGCTTTGAAGTGACTTTTAAATAGGAGACTGACTCAGGGTGGCTTTGGATGAGGTTAGAAATTGGAGGTGCATTTCTAGTTGCTGGAAGTGGGGGCTGTGGCTCCCTGAAATCTCCCTTCCTGGTGATGCCAAGGGCTGTGGTGCCTTGTTGCAGCTGAAAGGTCCTGTGAATGGCTTTTCTGCACAGGTCTGGAGGGGCAGGTGGGCAGAGCCTTAGGATGAAGTGTTCACGGCAGGACCAAGACCAGAGGGTTTGGAAGGAAGATGAACTCTGGTTCTGTGACTGATGGGACGTGAAGCTATAGAGAATGTGCGTGCTGTGTAGTCCAGCTGTGACTGCTAGCACCAAATTTACTTCCTAAGTACAGAGAGCGGTGTTTTTTTCTTGTTGTGGTATGCTGCCCAGCCTGTCTGTAGAGTATCTAGCGCAGTGATATACGTACTTTTGCACGAGCTATATGCAGTAAAGGAAGAATATAGCCTAAATTGCAGAGCTTCGTTTGAAAAATAAAGCCTTTTAGAATTATTAATGTAAAAATAAAACCTGTATTTTGCACATTACTTTTACCACGATTATGCCTGTTCAGCATGATTCTTCAGTTAAACCATCTTTGGAGGGTGAAATGCTTACTTGAAGGGTTGTAAATACTGTACTGACAGCTGAAGCCCCAGGCCAAGGGGGTGTATGCAGTGGGTCCCTTCTGGCTGCAGTCAGGAGGGCTGTGTGTGATTGCTGTGCTGTGCAGGCTGGGTAGCTGCCGCTTGAGACCCCAGTTCTCCTTAGTTCAGCCTGTGTTTCTGACTTATACCAGACTAACGATCGCTGGCTTTGTTTGGCCCAAAGCAGACAGACAGAGGCCAGAGGGCACAAGCTGTCATTAGGGTGAGCACTTCAACTTCCAACCCACTGTTTCCCAATTGCTACTTTCAGCAGACTGAAAAGCATCTCACCTTTTACCTCATCTGATCTGTGTCCAAACAGGATTTAGGTCACAAGCAAAATGAGCTTAAATAATTATCTAGATGTAAGTTCTGTGGAGCTACTTGTGACTGGTGGCCTTTGCTGAAAGGAGTTGCGCGGGGCAGTGCGATGTGGCTGGAGAGTTGTGTGCAGGTGGTTTGCTGGCAGCTGGCCCTCGCTGGTGGCCATTGAACCAAGTTGTTCAGTTGGCTGTAGGTGAATTTACCAGCTTTCTGGAAAGTGTTGCACTCTTCTGGTGCACTCAATCTGGACTTCAGACTACAGATTTTAGACGCACCTGCTAGTAAATGAGCATCTAAAAAAGAATTTGTTTGGCATCTGGTTTTGCTTGTTGAGCATCCTGTCTGCTGGCTGGGAAGTTTGCTGACTTTCAGAGGTTTCAGCTCTTCAGAATTTCAACACAGAGCATTGCAATCTCATCTGGAAAGGTGACAAGATGAAACGATCTCTTCTAATGCTCACAAGCCCAGCTTCTGAACCATCTGTTGGCCTGTTGGACTCAATAGCCTGACTTGGCTATGGTATCGCATGTGGGTGTCTTTATGGGTACATCGTGACTTAAACTTCCAGAGGTGCCCTGTGGACCTTCTTCCCCTTGTGACTCCTGGGAAAGTCACATGTCCTTTCCAGATCGATGCCCCAGGAGCGTGTTGGCAGATGTTTGATTAAGACTTTTGAGGTTGGACTCTTCAAAGGCAAATTGAGGTCCAGTTGCATTTCAGACTCTGCTGCTTCCTTTATTTCCATATAGTTTAAGGACTGTCATTATTCCTGGCAAGAATATTTCTGGCTGTCCCAAAGTCTCTCTCAAGTGTCTCCTTCTCTTTTAATCTTCTCTTACACTTTCCAAACCTTTCTGGCATGTGGTTTCAGGCTCTGTAGGTGTGTAGTCTACAGCTGGCTGAGTTCCGTAGGAAATGAGCTCTGAGAATTTCTACCGTTTGTCTGGAAAATATTAAAAAACAAAGTGGAATATCCTATATTAGCATGTTCCCAACTTCTTGTGTGAAATTCCCTGGAGATAGTTATTTGTTCTGCATCTCTAACAGTTATTTCATGTCTTTATTATTACTAATTTCTGATACCTCTCTGCTGCATGATACCTTCCCATTGCAGGGTAGGACTCCTTAGACACAGGTTTCAATATGAAAGATACAAGTTTAGAATTTGAATTTTCTTTCTTTCTTTCTTTCTTTTTTTTTCTCCTGTGACTGTTTTGCAATGTTTCCTGGAAGTTGTAGTATTTGAATATAATCACTGGGAAACTAGCTTGTATTTTCAAGCTAGATAAGAAAGATAGAAACCTTCAGGGACCCAGCAAATTCGTTCAAATGTTAGTCTGAGTCCACAAACAAACAGGTTTTCTCTTTTAATACAGACCTCACTGTAGTTTGAGTGCTAGAGCAATGGCTTTTACACATCATCTTTTTCTCAGGAGCTTTTTTTTGACAAACTGATTAATTTTGTTTATATTTAACACTCCTGTTTCTTACAAAGTTTACAAATTTGTTTGGCCTAGATGGGAAAGAGGTGATAAGGTTTTGTAAAACATCTGTGTTTGGTATCAGACTTCAAGTAGATCACTTCTTCAGGAAAGGTGCAGCCAAAGTTAGTGTGAGGTTTTGATTGAGCATACATACTACCTTAAGGTCTCTTTTTTTTTCCTCACCTTCTAAGTTTTGTTATTTCTCTAATGTGCTAGTCCTGCAGAGGAGTTTTTTGGTGTTTGATGTTTATTAAATTAATTTTTTTAGCAACTTCCATATCCCATAGTTATCAGTGCCCTGGTAGGACTGTTTTCCTCTTTCTGCAAGGGTTTTGTATCTCAGCCCTCTGCTTCTGACTTTGGGCCTTTGAAGTCTGGCACCAAAATTTGGAGCTTGTGTATCTCCATTATGCTAATTCACATTGACTCTCAAAGTTGCTGCGCATCTGTAGCTTCCTGACATGTTTTTGGGACCTGGACTCCTCAGAACATCTGGAAACCTAATCATCTAAATTTAGGTAGTCAAATCAAATACAACCTTATCTGGCTCCTGTTACCGCAGCATCTGAGCGCTTCACACATGTTCACTGATCTGGCTTTTCAAACCTAAATTGTTGCACAAAATTCTGTGTTCCCCATTTTGTAGACAGGAAGCTGGAGCCTGATGTGATTTGGGAGAGGTAAAGGCTACAAGAAACTTGTGCCGGGGTAGGGAGTTCAGCAAGGATCACCTGATAATGTGTGATTCAGAGTGTAACTATATATTACCTGTCTCACTACCGGCATGGTTAGAAGCTGCTGTCCTGGCTCTTGCCTGCAGATAGCAGTAGCCAGAGCTACTCCATTTGAGAGCAGGATTTCAACTTTACAGCTTTGCTCTCCGCATGCCATGCGTTGTAAAACTGGTGCCGTTTCTGGTGTCCGTGTGGACGTCTGTCTCTTCTGTGGTGCGGAAGAGTGATTGAGAAGTTAAGAGGCTGTAAGAAGGTGGTGACAGTGGCAGTCACTTTCTAGAGCACCAGGACGTGGCCACTGCTGCCCACATGTGCCCAGCACAAATATCTGACACGCTGCCTCCTTCAGCCTGTTTTCATCTGCAGCGTGGATGAGGGAAGGTGGGAAGAGGGACAGAGCCTGAGCTGCCATCCTCTGCTGCCTGTGAGGGTGTTGTTGATATCCTCTGCAGTTTTCCTGCTCCAGGGACACCTAGGTGGTACCTAAGGAGATTCTGTGAAGACCAGCAATTTCAATTTGATTATCATATATTTTTTCTGAGTTGAATGGTATTCTGTACATTTGCTGTGCAGACGAAGGTAAAGTGTTGTGATTTGATGGAAGTTGGAAAGTTGTCAGGTAGAAAGCAGTGAGGTAGAAACGTTCCTATTCAAACAGAACTCAACTTTATTTGCCATCAAACCTGCATTTAGTGTGGCTGGATGTTGCTCTATGTAGAGGCTGTACAGAAGAGCAAAGCTGAGTGATGTCTCCCATGGATATAAATATCCAGTGGACTTTCTTTCTAGTGTCTGCCTTTCAATGAGATGTACTGCCTACCCTTTATTTAGTAATACAGCTCCCTGGGTGACCTGTGACTGGCCAGATCCCTTCCTGACATTCCTTAGGAATCGTCATCCTCTGCTCCATCTGCTCATGGCAAAAGCCAGGTGCTTGCAACATGCTCAGGACCGAACTCCAGCTCTAGAGGTATCCATTACTTTCTGGAGCCCAGAGAAGAGCTAGGATATGACCATGTTTCTTGTTTAGTCAGCTTGGTTTATAAAACCTGAGTATATGGTGAATGCTCTAGTAGTTAGTTTGCGTGGTCAAATGAGGAAGATGTTTTGAGAAATGTCTGTTGTCCTGACCATTGGAGAGTTAGCAATTTTCCCCCTAGTATTTATGTCCTTGGAAGTACAGTATCTTTACTACATTTGACATGAGGGACAATGCCGCTACTCAAAAGCAGTTCAAGGTTTCAGAAGTACTGAGCGTTTGCTGTGGTTTAAGGATTTTGGTTTTATTTACTTCTGCTGTTTGTATCCCAGTTGTTCAAAGAATGTGCTAGGTCTGGCTGGGGCAGCAGATGTAGCATTGGTGTCAGTAGACCTCTGGGACTCCTGAGTTACAGCACTCTTCACATGTCAGGAGGAATGCATCTGGTCCTGCCACGCCGAAATAATTCACAAAAAGATGTAACAACTACAGTGCTTATTTAAGCAAAGTGAAAGTAGGACAAATAGTTTCAGAACTGGTATCGGCTCTTCTGTTCCGTTCTTTCTACTGTGACAGTAGAAGCATTTTTTCTCCTTTTCCTTTCTTTATTTCTAGGATCTGCACTCCCTAGAAGCAGTGCACGTGTTTATATGCTTAAAACTTAAAAAGCGTTCAGCATCCCCATGCACCCTAAACTTATCTGTAAGGTTAGACAGAACATGGGAGCTTCTGGTTAAAAATCTCCTATGGCACCTGTGCGTTGTGTGCCCTGTGCCCCAGGGTGTACCTGGGATCTGTTGAAAAGTGCACCTTGCTGCCGTACTGCGTAAGGTCAGAGGCATCTCCATATCTGAATTCACCAGTTTGTAAGGCATGCTCTGAAAACATTTAAGACAGTACCAATTTCAGTTAAAATTTAGTCAGGGATCAGGAGATGCTGTTACTCGTCTTTATATAACAGCTCAGAGGCTGGAGTACCTTCTTGACATTTATCTTTTAGTTTTTCTTCTTGACCCATGAATCAGGTTTCTTAGTTGTGGATCAATCCAAGTTGAACAGGGGCAAGAGTTGTCCCATTCTGTGTGTCTCACAGATGGGTCTCCTGGAATGTGGACCAAGTCCCAAGGCTGAAGAGAGCCTAGATTCCTATGTTCTTGGACAGATACAGTAACTGTGAGCTTAACATGAGAAATTTGCTGCTGTTTGGAGAGAAAATGTGATAGAGCAGTCTGGGCTCCTATGCACAGTTGATACCTTGATGCAGAGGAAATAATTTCAAACGATGTATTGTAACTCCATATGTGCAATCCATTGAGGTTTTGACACAAGCTCAGGTGAGAGAGAACCTCAGATGCACCCTGCTTTGCACTGTTTCCTATGGATTGGCTCACACGCCCCAGCATTCAGCCTGACGATTCCTCTGAATCCCAGCTCTGCAGGTCTGTGTCTCCTACCTCGGTGTACAGAAGTACGCTGGTGTCCATCTCAGTGCTGTGATTCTGTTCCTGAAGCACACTGCTACTCATCCAGTGTTGCACTGCTGCACATCAGTGTCTAGTTACCTTTCTTTAACGCATATAAAATGCGTGAACGCATATATGTATCTCCCCCCATTTTGTGTCGACCCTTGTTTGGATAAATACTTTATTCCAGTAATCGTTTACAAGTAGTAAAATTGGTCATTGCTTACACACTGTTATGAGTTTAATGCCTGTGTATGGGTAGTCTCCACTGTATCATACTGATGATTGTCACTGTTGGATTCAATACAAGTTTATCCATCACAGGCATTTTTTTGCTGGTTTGCGTGACAGAGACCAGTGTCAGACAGGATTTTATATACAAACTGTCAGTATTCATATTTGTGATTTAAGTTGGACTTGAAACCTATGTTTCCAGATGTGGACCTTGCAAAGCACATCCCTGCAAGAAATCCCAAATAAACAGCTAATGTTGCAAGCTGTAGAAATAAATTTTGTTCGATGCCATTCTACATACCAAGGATCACACTACATTTCAGCAGAGCAAGATCTGTGTACCTCATTTCTTTGGACATTACTCACCACTTTGTAGTAAACTATCTTGCAGTTTTCCCTGGCTACTGAGAAGTGAGCTAAGCCCTATGATCTGTGGGTTCAAACTGAAGGAATCAGTCATCCCTTTTGTCTTACCTGAACATTAAGAAGTAGAGAATGAAGAGAGGAGAGTGCAGATTTAGAGACTGCTTTGACCTCGCAAATCATCATCAACAACATCTATTTTCATCATCTGTATATATGAGTGACTTTCAGTACATACTGTGGAGGACATCTAGAATGAATGAAGAGGATGCTCCCAAGGAAATCAGCTGCATAGAACTCACGTAGCGGCCTTTGCTGGAATTGAGTGGATGGGGTGGAGGGGGCCGTTGGCCTGCAGGGCTGAACTGGTTTTGCCGTTCTGCTTGTTTGAGGAGCTGACTTCTGAAGAAGACTAACTGAGCTCATGACATACTATCTCAGTGAAAGCTACAGACATCTTTTTTTGAGATTCAGATGGATGTTCTTGCCTCTGAGTGGGAGGGCTTCTCAGTTTTGGGAAACTTCTGAAAGCCTTCCTACCATGGACTATGGTGACCCTAAACCATGGGCTCTTTTAGAGCCTGTCTTAATTCTCTCCTTTGTGGAATATGTTTGGAGTAAGTCTGGATGGCAGTTGCTCATTTGTACCCAATGTAACTGATGACTTTGCAGACACAAGTGCACATCAGCTGAAAGTGATTGTTTTAAACACAACTTGCGCAAGCAGTGTGAAGGTGGTTGTCATGTCATCTCTGAGGAGTACGAGCGGGTGGGGATGTTCTCTTTAATCCACTTGGGTTTACTTTGTCTCTCTGATATTCTGGGTGGATATTACATACCACTGAGAGATGGGGAGGGTGATTCTGTGGGGCCATTGGCCAAACTCAAGGCGAGCATCCTTAGAAAGCTTACAGAAATTAGCCTCTTAGCTCCTGAGAGTCAGTGGAGAAAACTGAGTCCCGCACATCCATTTCTGGGGAAGACAGAATTTAAAATGCCACGTTACTATCAGATTGTGGAGCATAGGACCTCTGACGGACATTTGCTCTCACTGGCCTGTAGGAGTCTTACCTCTTAAATGAGGGGCACTTTGAAAACGCAGATCACGTTTGCTCCATTTAGTCTTACCAAGAGCTCTCTTTTGGTCACTGAACTTGTCAGATGCATCTCACTGAAAAAGAAATCTTTGTCTTGCAGTTAGGTGATTCTTTGCCTCCTGTCTGTCCTTGTCTGCCACAGAAGAAAAAATACGGCCAGGTACATTTTCTGGAGTTGCACTGAATTTCAGGTTAAGGCGTGCTTTTCTGCCCAAATTTTTCTATCCCAAATAGAAAATAAATCCTGAAGCAGAAATTGTAGAGCTTTCAGCTTTCCTGGACTAGGGTTCGAATTTTATAATGTGTGGAAGTTTAAATTAGTAAAACTGCTTGCTTAGAGTATTTAAAACAAAAAGTTTTCACGTGGTTGAATTAACAAAGTGCTCGTTATCTAGCACTGTCAACTGTTTCCAACAAGGAGCTGGACAAAATCATAAGTACAATTTGCTGACCATTTGTAGATAGCTGCATTGGTCATTTGTATGAGTACTTGAATGCTTGTTCTCCTCCACTAAGTGCTTGTCAGGAGCCTGTCTTGTCTAACCATACTGAGATACCGGGTCCTTGTGTCGGGCAGTGAGATACCGGCAACTGGAGAGGCTCAGAGATACAGAACCTGATTTTTGTTCTTAGACAATGTCATAATACAGAGTGGTAATTAACCTTGGGTTTATTGTCAGCAATGCACCTCTTAAAAAGAAAGGATGTCGTTGTTCAAGCCATGCAAATTTGTTCATTAAGCGATGTGATAAGATGAATGACAAGCCCATCTGGGAGTGACCACCAGTCCTAGATTGGTGGATCCGGGATGGAATATAGATTTTTTAAAAAGATAAATTTTTTTTAGTAAGTTTTGCTTTAGAGACCACAAGAAAAACAGTGCAGTGTTGGCCCATGTGCCTTAGTGACAGACCGTTGCCTCAATATGTAGATATCTGGTTAGTAAATTAAATGCAATGATTCATGTTTTTGATTATAGTAATATTACATTTGGAAATAGAAATTGACATTGCTGTAAGAAAACAGGTTGCTTACAATTTAATGTGTTAAAATACTGTTTGAATCATCAGATACCTACACTGTCTCATTGTTCCCACTGAGAGGAGATTTAGGGGAAAACCAGAAGAAAAGTATATAGCTAACTAATTTTGTATGCTAACCACTCCGTAGGTAGCATGACTAGTTGAGTATTGTGTTATATGTTGTTGTGTCATGTGATAACAGCACCATGTTTTCCTGTCATTTTCACAACTTTTCCTGGCTGAAGTGATATACAAGCAACACTGGGTAGTAATCACATTGTCCCGTTCAGTTTCAAAAGGAGAGAAGCGGACCTCATCCAGAAACTTTCCAGCAGGCTACAGTAAGCTTAACTGTCTGTTAGCCATTGTCAAATATTTTTCATACCTGCAAAAATGGCATCTATTAAAGTAATGGGAATTGTCTCAGAAATAGTGTCATTCCATGAATAATATTTGTGTAATGCTAATTAATGATATTGCATCTCAGTATCATTTTACAAACTACTTAAGAAATATATTCAGATTCCTTTGATACTTACTGATGTGCTCGTGTCTCTGTTTCCTGTTCTTTCATGGATAGCTGAGCATGGCTCAGGAAATGTAATGTTTCAGAAAAAGAGTCAGCATTCTCAGAAGGATTGTTTAAATTAATTAGCTCAGTTTTTTCAGTGTTATTCTGAAATTCTTGAATCCAGTATAAGCTTTGAATACCCAGCCGCATTGCATTCAGCAAATGTGCGGCAGTCTGGCTCATATCCAAGTCAGAATGAGTTTGAGATTAATGTACTCAGTTAAATTCAGTACAGGTTTCACCATGATGAATTGAGAAGTTTCCTCTGTGTCAAGGGCAAGGTTAATCAAAACCTGTTGTAACTCAGTAGTTTACCAGGGGAGCTTAATACAAAATACTGACATTTTAAAAGTCTCAGCCAAACCCCATTTAAGTTAGTGAGAATCGTAGCAGGCTTGAATGTGTGCTGGACTCAAGGACTGTGAAAGAGGCTGTGGACTCTTCCATGCTTTTGTTAATATATATTTTTTTCTTTTCTTTTCTTTTTTTTTCTTTTTTTTTTTTTTTTAAGTTCTGGAGGAGCAGGGAAAGCCAGAGCAACATTAGGGGCACTTGTTCATGATGAAAGTGAGCAAACGTGCTTTTGGTTTTAAACTGAGTAGGTATGAGATGCAGAACTAAATCATTTCCTTCCTTTGATAAGTTTTCTGCATCTCTTCTTTATGTGTAAGAATCTGTTCTTAAATGTAACTGATGAACTGAGCTTCAGGACAGTTTACATGGGTCAGGCCAGAACCAGTTTAGTTCCGCCCCACTTGAAAGGACCTCCATTGCCTGTCAGCTTTTCTAAGCATTTCTTCTGGAGATTTCTTCATGATATTTAAAATAGGGTTGCTATTTTATAAGCATTAGCTTGCAGGGGCTGAAAACTGTTTTATGAATAATGCAGACAGTTAGACAGAAGGTATACAGTCTCTCTGGACTATCTGAAAGACTTGATAGAAATGTGTTAGCCAAAGTCATAAGTCTCATTTTCACTCTGAAGTTATGAACAGTGCATTGTATCATTAAAACTCTGCAGTTTGCATGGAAACTTTAGCTGATTGACCATGTTGACCACAAAACAATTGCTGAAATCTCATCGCGTCAAGCAGCTTTTTACCAAACTTATGGAGAATTAGAATATATTCTCATTAACCGTAGTGTAAGTGGGAGCTTTAATGAGATACTCCCTTCAAAAGATTTGGCCTTATGTAGACTTTTGAAACACAGTCGGACTGTCTAGATCTCTTTGACTCTGCAGGTTTGTTTTATTCATATCAACTCTAATGTTGAATCCCTCAACTTTTTGAGCTTCTTTGCTCTGAATCCTGCAGAACTCTTAACTAAATAAAACAAAGAACTAGTAAAGGAGATGGTGACCCATAGCATCTTTCTGGCCTTGCTTCGTGTCTGATAATGTTCAGTTTTGCCTAAAAAATCAACCAACTTTTCTCTGCTTCTCCCCAAAGTCCTTCTTTTTAATGCTGAAGAAATGCTTGTTTTAAAAAATTTTGGCATCCCTGCAATGAGGTGCTAATAGCAGGGCTTGGGGAAATAACAGCCTGTCCGAGAGCTTCCAAATGTTTTCATGGTTCTTCCCAGGAGGTTTCTTGGGCCTCTCGCTGGGGCAGACCTTCCCACGTGGATCCAGCTCACCAAGCTTGCAATGAACAAACCCATGTCCCGAGTGCGTGTGACACTGTCCTTGGCCCAGCTGCGGTGCCTGGCGCCAGCAGTCTGCGTGCCTCCTGCCAAGCTGGACCCACAAACAGTTTTATTTCTGACAAAGGGCAACTGTTCGGAAGAGTTGTTGTCTTGCTTGGTGTTCCTAATCCCTGGAATAACTGCTGTGACAAGCATAGTAACCATCTGCAGTAAGACCAATACTTTGGTGCCTTTCAAGTGCAGTAATCACAATGACCTCCAAGAGCCTAGGAGCACTCTTTATTTTTTACTTTTAAAACTTTTTGGAGGCAAGACAAAGAATTAGAAGTTCAAGTCCTGGACAAGTCAACAACACCTCTGGTCCCCTAGGTGCACTTGAAAATCCTACTTGTAACTCTTTGAGGATTATGTGAATCTAGTCATCTTGTCAAGATTTTTAATGTATGGTTTAAAAAATAAAGCCGCACAAGTCCATTTTAAGCATTCTGATCATTTGGAGTATTTATGTCCAGTTTTGCCCAACATTCCTAGCCTTAGAAAGATTCAGATTGCACAGTTTAAAAAATGAAATGCTAGAAGGAGACCTATGTCTGCCCAGTGCTGTGCAAACTAATGAGCGCTAAAGGCAGTGACGGAAACTGACTGCAACCTGATCTGTTGCAGAAACAGGAACTGGCCATTAATTACTTTTCACCTTCACTAGACACTATTCTATATGGTTACCTCTCTGATATTTAAAGCAAGCTCAGGATTTAGGCAGGTGCTTTTTATTACTTTGGGAGTTTGTCTGCCTTGTGGATTTATCTACGTATGTATCTACAGTAGTGCAAATCCAGCGACAGATGTACTGCATCGGTGACTTATTTATTCTTTATTCTGTTTTACATCAGACAATTCCTCTTTTATGTCAGTGCAGAGTCTGTGTACTAGATTTGCATTTTTGAGCTGCTTTCCTGGCATGGAAATAAATAAATAAACAAACATATATATATATATATATATATATATATATATATATATACACACATATACATTTATATATATATATATATACACACACACAACTATTCTGGGGGGATTTACACTGAAAATTTCCTGATATAAACAACCATCATCTTCTAATGCTAAAAGTAATCATTACATTCCAGTTATTGACTCTTAAGTTAGGCCATGCTGCTTAAAGGAAAACTGCATTGTTTACATCTGACAAATTACCTAAATGAGCAAAATCTATATTAAAATGTCTGATGTCTGTCAAGCTTGTCATTTGGTTATTTGATCATTTCCCTGGGTATTTGGAGGGGAAAAAAAGGCAGGATGTCTGATTGCGATACAAAGCAGATGGCATCATAAATACATAATGGAAATTAAGCCAAGCTAAAATGTATGAGATTTTTTGAGTGGACTGTGCTAATACATTGCATTTTAAACCTCCGGGTTCCTGGGAGCTACATTGCTTTGCACCAGCATACAGCTGCAGAGGGCACTCAATGAAACCTGAGGGCGGGGGGGGGGGGGGGGGACAGTATTTCCTAGCTCCTGTCTTCTTCCCTGCTGCCTGAAACAACCATCCCACAGCTGTGGGAACAATGGCATAGATCTGCTTTCACACCACAGCTGGGGAGAAACAGGCTTCTTGTGTAACAAGAATATAATGAATTCAAATTTGATTTCTCTTCTGATATAGAGTAAGAAAAGCAAAGTTTTCTGGGCATTAAAACAGACAAAGGGAAGATTGGAGACAGGTTTATTTGCTTTCTTTGAATAAACCATGTCAACATCTAAAGTTTTTTTAACTTTATGAAAACTTAAATAGGAAATATTGTTTCAAAATGATCTGGAAAGGGTTTGCTCAGAAAATCCGATCTCACATTTCACTCTCCTGGAAGCACCTCTTTGCCTTTCTTTTTCCTTGCCATTTAGAGCAGGATTTAGCTCTTGTTGAATGGTCTTGCTTCTTCCTGCCCTCCAGTTGGCAGGAGGTAGGCAGGAAATGCAATGCTTGTTGGCCGGTCCCTCCTCAGCATGTTGCTCATCACCTACATTCTTCCATCAAAACACGAACTATTTTTATGGTACTGACAAAGTGGTATGGTTGAGCAGTTAGATGGTGACTGATTCATGCAGCTTCCAGTGTAAGCTGCCTGCAAGACAGCTGGCAAGTCTGGAGGTCATGTTTCTTTTCCTTTTTTTCTTTTCTTTCTTTTCCTTCTTTTCCTTTCCTTTCGTTTCTTTTTTCCTTTCTTTTTTTTTTTGTTACTTTACTGCCTGATTTTCATTCCTTGCTCTTTAGTAAATAAATTTTATGGAAAACCCCACTAAATGCACTATTTTAATTTGAGGAATCAAATGCACAGAAATTCAAAGAACGTAAATAGTGCTAATGAAGGGGTGCCACCTCTACGGGCTGTTGTGTTCGTCACATCTGTGCTGTGCTGTAGCACTATCAGTAGGTTCCTCAGATTTGTTCTTAAGGGCAATGAAGCTGGAGGGACGCTTTAGAGAATAGCAGATTGAAAATCTCAAGCAACGCACTTTAGAGATGGGTAATGAGCAGGGAAGGACTGCTTAAAATTGGTGAGAGGAGCTATTCAGTAACAATGTTCATTGAATGGGTCAAAGGTTCAGGAAGTGCAGCTGCTCAAAGCCCGGAAAGTGCTAAACCAAAGTATCCCAGGGAAGCCAGAGTGCAGCAGATGAAGCCATTTGAACCTTAGTTGCTCCAGTAAATTGACCTTTGGACCTGACCTCGTTGCCCTCACAAAACCCAGGTTCCAAATAAAACGTGGTGGAGGTTGGGTCCACTATCACATCCAACTGGGTAGTGTTTGCAGCTGCTGATTGACAAATGCTCTGTTGTGTTTACCAGTTTGGAATCAGCTGTGGCATGTTTATTCCTCTGGCTGATAAACTTGATAAGCGTGATGTGTTTGGTCAAATACCTCATGTATGTTCTGCTCATTTGATTGGACCCTGGACAAACATGTGGTCGCTTGATCAAATGCTCAGGTGAAGTGATCAGAGTCCAAGGGATGAGTTTGACAGAATCTCCCTCGTTCACAAGGCGGTCAAAAATACCTGCTGGCTTTAATATCTGTGTGGGATTGGTGTGCCCTGCAGGGGGAACTGTCTTTAATACTGTTAATGCTACGTTAAAGTAGGAAGTTCAGGCTTTTGGCATACTTCATGACCAAAGATGTGTGATTCATCTAATTAATTAATAAAAAATGAAATTTTGCATGGCATTTTAGCGTGAAAAGTGTTGAAAATACTTGTGCATTTCCTACTAATTCAGTAATGCATTGCTGCATTTGAGTGAGTAATTGGAGGCATCTTAAAACAACTGTTGAACTCTTCTATCTTACAAATTTGGGGCATTGTTCTGTTTTTCTTACATGGACAAATCCTGGTGGCTTCAGTAGAGACAATTTTTGCCAGAGAACAGTAATCTAGGCATTTGGTAAAGATGCACTTGAACAGGCACTTTTTGTTTTCATATGTCACAAACAGCTTGTATTGTTTTTTATAAGTTTAAATTATTGGCTCTTTATTTGGTTTTGTTTGTTTGTTTTGTTTTTTCAAATAAATTAAATAATCACCTAAAATGTTTTTAAAATTAATTGCAGTTTTCCATTAAGAGCAAGCTCTCTTTGTAAAGTTCCCTTGATACAAACATAAGATCTTGTCCATATTGAACAAAAGCCTGATTAAAAGCAAGGCAGTTGCTGCAGAGTGTAATGGTGTAGAGCAACAAAAGCTTTGGGAAGATGGGGCTGGGGAGTGCTCTTCAGACTCTTGGTTCTGCATGTTATCAGATCCTGCTTTAAGCTTAATGTATTTTGTGCAAAGCAGAAAGAACTGTGTTAATGACTGATTAGAATGACTCTAATAAATGAGACACACTGAATTTCGTGCCACAGCTGGAGAAACTTAGCATTAATTGAAGCTGTGGGCAACAATATGTCATTTTTGATTTAAGATTTTCCCTCACCCCTGCATCCCCCACCCCAACCAAAATCCCTCATGGAGTCAGATTGTTGCTGTAGCTTTTGTGAATCCCTCTCTTCTAATGTTTAATCAAGTGCTGAAAAGAGAAATTTACAGACTATTTAAAATGTGGAAAAATTGCTTCCCAATATTTTTGACAGAGAGAGACTGAGAACACACAGCATTGAATCATCAGGAAAATTGAAGATTTCCCCTGAACAGCATTGGGATTTTACAGCAGAGGACTTGAAAGACCTTGGAGAAATTGGACGAGGCGCTTATGGTTCTGTCAACAAAATGGTCCACAAACCAAGTGGGCAAATTATGGCAGTTAAAGTAGGTGATGCCCATACTTACGTTTGTACTTCAGTCCATTAGGGATGAAATGTGATGGAGAATTAATGTTCTTCCATCTAGCACCCATCTACTGCTCTTTTCTATTTATTTCCAATATAAAGGCTGCTTTTTGCTGAAAATGCATTGTATAATGGGCATATTGTCAAGTGATTTGTGAAGCTCTCATAATTGCTTGTGCCCTTTCGAAGATGCCTATCAGGAACTTACTGTTTTGAGGGGATCATGTGTCTCTGGAGACTGATAATGGGGTATGGGTCTTTCACCTCTGGGTCACTGGTTCAGATACAGACTAGGTTGGTAGTAGGCACAAGCTGACATCCCAGCAGCTTTTCGGTGTCTTTTGTGAAATACGGTAGTGACTTTAAATTTGCTTTTTTTGTAAGCATGTGCCCATGATGTAATAATTAACAGCCTCACCAAGAGGGGGCTGAAATGGGAATCTTCTAGGGAGTGTTTTGCTCTTGCTGTTATGTGATGGAGTATATTTGCTTTGTTCTTACCATGCTGGATCTACTGTGGAGATGGGAAGTGTACTGTTTTTCAGGACTATCCATTTTCTACCTTATGCTACCCAAAAACTCACCATGAAAGCATGAACGTTATGCAACTTCATTTCCTAGCTGGGCAATATGGAGTAATCTTTGTCTTGCTGTAGCAGTGCTTCTCACTGGGTATTTTTGAGGAGCTGCGTGTCCATTGAGCTGGGTTTGGTGGACAGCATCCATTTTCTCTCTTTCATGTCCTTTACTTTGCTTGCTGCTAGGTGGTAGCTCATGACATCAATCTTTTAACTCTGGTGATGATATCAACTGTAAGTGCTCCCATGAAAGAGTAGAAGAGAGCTTTGAGCTATGTAGAACTTGGTGTCACTCTCTTTTCATCTCTCTCTGTCATCTTTGGAATATTCTCTGGTCTGATCTGGAAACGTTCACTCCTGCTGGTCTCATGTGGCAGGTAGACATGTCGCAGTCCCAGCTCTAGCTACTACGGTTATAACTCATACTTGTCCGAAGCGTGCAGGGTACTGGAGTAACCTTTGATATTCTCCAGTAAATGTTGACTTCCTCATAGTGGTGGGATCATTGGCCAGGTCTCACAGCTTTTTGGATCACAATGCAGTGATGTTTCAGTGTGGGTTTTTTTTTTTTTTTTTTTTTTTGAATCCCTAAAAGTTTCCAATGGAGCTAGAGGTTGCCTGTCACTAAAGATCTGTTTCTCCTAGTTGCCTTTGGTGGAGCTTCTAGATGGAGTTTGTAGATGAAGGGCTGAAAACCACCGATGTGGTGAAATGATGCCTGGGCACCTGTAGCCTCAAGCCCAGAGTATGTGACCTGGGCAACAGGTTTTGCTATTATAATCATGATGGCTTTGGGTTATAAAAAACTACCTATAGCTGAGTGGGGTTGTTTTCAAAAGCTCTGCAGTGGATATAGTTGTGTTGAGAAGAACGCTTTGTTGGGCTAGCTAACGTTTCTGAGAAAGAGATGTGTCTGCTGGTACAGATATTCTCTTGTCCCAGATTGTGTTTGCAAAGGGACTTTGAGGATGGTAGAAAAGTAGTGTCAGTGTGGAGGGTCTGCAGTGCAGGTACAGCTCCCACCTGCGAGGTGGGAAGCTGCAGTGCTGTGTTCTTGAAGCACACAGCTGGAGGTGACGTTGGACAACCTGTTGAGTGAAGAGAAGTGGGCTGAACCCCAGTGGGGTGCTGGGCTTGGGGGCTCACTTTTAAACAAATAAAACCTCATACTTCTACATTGTCTGAATGCTGAAATGTCAGGGTTGTGGGCTGGGATGATAACACCTTCTTTTCTCTGAACACACCCCTTGGGTGGGCACAGCTATGCCTGCGGCACCTTCTCCTCCCTGGAGAGAGAAGGAGGGCTGGAGGGTCTGGGCAGCTGCATCTACTTCTAAAATGTTAGTAACAAGGGGCCTAATGGGGATTAAACACAAAACTGAGCAAAGGAAAGCCCGTGGATGGAACAGTGTGTGAGGTCTCCAGGGCAGAAACAGCTATTCCAAAGCTTGGATGGTGCAGTTGTAATGAGATTTTCAGGACAGCTGATTCTGAAGTAGTTACTAGTTCATCCCAAAGTGCTCATGTACTCAAAGTACTCCAAGCCTTTTCTTTCTCGGATGGCTGTTGCTTTTGGGGCAATCTGGGTTGTGCATTAACCTGCTCTGTCTTAATCTGCCTTATGGGCCATCTGTGTTTGGGGCTGTTCATCTTCTGCTCTCTCTGTTTCCCTCAAGCCTATGGTGTCCTGATGGCTTATGGAGCTGTTGCCATCTGAAGACCCAGCTCCTCACCTGCATTCATATAAACCAGCTGCTCCCTATGGTGTTTCTTTACCCTACAGGCAAACACTTGTTTTATTCTCTTTCAGCTCAAAATACTTCTGTAAGAGAAAAAGGTTTAGAAATTACCTAGGCTTTTCCAGGAATATCGAGGTTGTTTGAGAAAAAAACATGTCAGTCTAGTGATTTGAGGTCCTAGCTATGATGTAAAGGACACCTGCTTGCAACTTGGTGGTGTGGCACTGTGCTGTGTGCATGGCATCAAGGACACTGAATTTCAAAGCCAGTGTCTCTGGGTATTTGGTGGTGCTGCTGTGCCTCTCCTATGCATCCCCAAGAGCTGATTACAGTAACAGCAGTGCAGCAGGCAGATCATCCTTGGAAGGGCATTCAGCAAGAGGAAATAGGTTTTCGGAGGCTGCAAGCCAAAAGCTTTTGGCTGTTCTGTACTGATGAGTGAAGCACAGAGATGGCTCCAGAAGCTGCTAGTTAGATGCAGAGAAAATTGCTGCGTGGGCCTCCTCCAGCTGCTCCTTCATTCTCCTCCATCACTACCCATGGCAGATTTCTGGATCAATCAGGTATCTTCCCACTCCACTTCTTCCTGGAGGGCCAAGTCCTGTTTGCACTAACCATCTTCAGACTGTGGCTTGTCAGCCCCTTCTCCTGCACACAGTTTCAAATCCTGCTTGTTGGACAAGGGTGCTGCACTTATATAGTAAAGAGCAGATGAAGATTCATTCCTTTCCTCCATGCTGGAGTTTTCAGCTCCTGCTGCACCCAGGCAGCCTGGCAGCTTTGGGCACTCATCCTGCTCAACTCTCAGGCTTGAGCAAATGCGGCTGCTGTAGCAAACCCTCAAATCCTGTTTCCAGCCCCTTCCTATGTCTTCTTCTAGCTTATCATGCCACTTCCATGGTGCTTTGCAGTCTTTGGTTCCTTGAAGTGTGGTTTAATTTAGCCTTCTGCTTTCACTCTGCTTGGTGTCCTTTGTTTTCCCTGGGCTGTCCAAGCAAAGCCCTTTTGCTGCCCTTCTGTCTATGCTTCTTACCACTTCAGGAAAGCCACTCGGTCTCTACTCCTGCATGTGCTGAAATATCACCAGAATAACTTGAGCTCTGCAGATGGAGGCACAATTTTGTTTCATTTTCCTCTTTTATGCAGTTTGGCTTGATCAGTCAATGTATGGATCTTGGCAGATGTAATCCTGGCACCTCTAATGAGGGTGTCTAGTTGCTGCCAGGCCCCTGGATGAGTCAGAAAGCTTTCATCTGGTACTCTAGCGTCAGTGGCGGAGGAGGAGAATGTGCCTCTTCGTGTCGCTGGTGTGAAACCACTTCAGCAGAGCTTTAGGCTGACGGAGTATTACTCAGGGAGAGGCTTTCATGATGAATTTTTGTGCCCAGTCCTGCTCCTCCCTCTCCTTCAGCTTTTGTCACTCTGCGCCTCCAGAAATACATACTTAAATAACAGAAAGCCGTGGCATGTGTCTGCAGGGGCGGGCTGAAGGCTGGAGCAGCAGGACATGGCTAGAGGAGCAGGCAGCTCACACCTGTGAGGCTGCTGCTGGCTGCAGAGGGCTGGGAGCTGTGATCTTGTATGGAAACAGACGGTTGTGGTCTTCGGTGTGATGCTTTTTGTTTTTCTCCATGAAAAATGTTTTATTATGTTTGCAAGATCATAATAAGAATCATCTTGTTCATTAAGTCCATTTTTTCTTACAGGTCTTCCTAGAGATTCAAAGTTCCTGTTTGCTCTGGGTCAGCTGGCATTGTGATCTTCCCTCTCACTTAAAAAACAAACAAACAAAAAACACAACCAACAGCAACAAACAAAACCACTATTCATTTTCTTGAGCATTTATTGACATACAAGCTCATGACTCTTCCAGGTGGGATAGAAAACAGCCCTGTTCTGTCCACTGCCAGCTCTGTGCACATTCATCATTGCAAGGCCAGTTTTTACATTAACTCCTCACTTCTTGGCAGGTTTCTCTTCCGGACTCTGTTTTCCCTGAAAGCAGTGTCTTCCCTGGCCCGTGTTTACCTGCGTGCTGCAGCACCAGTTCTCTGTGATATTGTCTAGTCCAGCTTCCAGTTCCACCCAGTTTCTTTTGACTTTATTCCTGGTTTCTCGATTGCTCTTCAGTCTGTTTTTGTTCAGTCTGTAGCAATTCGTGTCTCATGAATAATCTCCGAAGCTTGTCTGCTCTGCAGAGAGCCCTGGTCCCTTCTCAGGATCTGCTGCACTGCTGTCACTCCTGATCTTATCCCAGAGGCTTCACAACATGTCTTGTTCTCCAGTCCTCTTTTGTATGTGCCCTCCAGTATCACCATATGTTGTTGTAGCTGCTCTGGGGAGGGTTAACGCATCTTGTTTCATGAGGATACCACACATCTGAAGAACCAGACTGTCTAGCAGATCAGAGGATCTTCAGAGAACTCCCGTTTTATTCAGGTGAATTGTTTTTCTTGGGAAGCTCACCAAGCAGCTGAGGGTTGTCCTTCTGTCCTGAAGTTTCCCTTTAGGATGATGATCATTCACACAAAAAGGGTCTTTAAAAAATCCTTGGAATGCTTGGCTTTCCAGACTGATAAAAATACATAAATGAAAAATCCCCCAATCTGAATGAATGCTAGGAACTATTCTCCTTGTTGGAGCAGCATCCTCTGCTTACTACATAAATAGCATAGGTAATACATAGTGTGGATTTTATTAGCCAGAGTACTTAAAAAGGCCTTAGGAGGTTTTCTTGTTTGAAGAGTTCCCAAGGTAAATTATCAAGCATTTAAAATAGCCAGCCTTTAGTCTGTACAGTAGTGTGTGTGCCAACCAGAAGCCTGAGCGCAACAGCGAAGAGCCTGAGGTTGGCAGGAACGTGCAGCTCACCTCTGCGCTCACCTTCCTCTCTCCCATTCAACCTCCTGAACCCCTGGGTGCTCGACAGGCCTTTTCTTTCCAGCAGTAGGGAACACCGGGACCTTTGGGTTTCAGTATTAGAAGCTTCTACCAGTTTCTTCCTCTTCCAGTTCTCTTGCTTTGACCTGGCTGAAGAACATGCTGTCCAGAAACCAGCAGAATGGCTTTTGCTTCAGTTGACCTTCAGGCTTCTTGTCCTTGGCCCATGGAAAAGTCTTGCACCTCTTATGATTTTTCTGCCAAAAATAGCTATGACTAGGGAGTAATAGTAAAATAGTAAAACTGGAGAGGGGCATTTTTTTCCTCAGTCCTTTTGTTCAGTTTTCCTTCACCCCAGAATTTGCAGTGATTTTCAGCCACATACCAGAATTTTCTGTATCTTCCAATATTTACTGTATAAATCAACATAGTCGATTCAGTCTATCTCTGCAATATTACCTAGTCTAGTTTCCAGTTCCAGCCAACATCCTCAGATCTTGTTGCTGGTTTCTTGTTTTCTGTTTAGTCTAGTGGTATTTTTGACCAGTCTTCAGGCAATCTTCCACTTCTTCTGATCTACGCTTGTCCTGAGAAGTTCAGAAGCAATTCTAAGATGAGTTGGGTATCAGAGAAGCTGGCCAAGGCACTGTTTGGAGATAAATAAAATTCAATAGGATGTCAAGCCTATAAAGTGTCCATAAAAGATCATTGTTCTTCCTGGATAAGTCTGTAAGCTATGGAGCCATTTCTTGTTCAGAACACGGTGCCTCTTTCACATCGTTTTGCCTTATAGTCAGTGCTTGCTCTCTTATCCGTAGTTTTAAAATAGGTGTTTTGTCTGTCTTTCCTTGGCTTTCACAGAATTTTGCTGATGGCTGCCTCACAGTTGAAATAGCTTGTTATATATCAGGTACACCTGAGAGCAGAAGTTGTATATTTATGTATACTTCTGTAATTTGTCAGTTGTTTCCTGCATGTCTGATAGCCCATAAAAGCCCTCTGAGATGACATGTAAGTGTATTAAGTTCAGTCAAGGGGCAGATTTTTCTGACCTTCCTGTTCCCATATGATTTCTGAAGAGAAGTATTGGGATTTTTGCAAGCTGGCTATGTTGTAAATCTTCATCTCCATTCTTCTCACAATTAGATACCCTCCCTGGAGTTGAATACTTAAGGTTTATTGAGGAGAATTTTCTGTTTCACTCATCTGTTTTGGATAGCTGTCTGAGAGTTAGGGAAAACAGTGCTTCAAACCCTGCTGATATGACACTGAGAAAGGAGTGAATGAGTAAGGGTTAAAAGGAAATGGTGAGGGAGTAAGCCTTATTAGAGGAGATGGGAGACTAGTTGTTACCAGTGAAAGACCTGACATGCTTCTTTCAGCACTGAAAGTGTTTTGGATGGGTAGGTAAATGCTCTTGTCCTCAGCAGCAAGTGGGCAAAAGCCCTTTCTTCCTGCTCATTTTGTAGCTTTCGGTCCTTGCTGTCCTGCAGATAACACCCTTCCCTTTGGGGACACTGTCAGGTGCTGCTGCAGGACTTTCTGCTGAGCACACCTGTGAGCTGTGTATGCAGGACAGCACTGTTTTCTCTCTTGGCTCAAGAAGCAGGTTTTCATTTTGGTGCTTGTGGCCTTCCCTTCCCTTCCCTTCCCTTCCCTTCCCTTCCCTTCCCTTCCCTTCCCTTCCCTTCCCTTCCCTTCCCTTCCCTTCCCTTCCCTTCCCTTCCCTTCCCTTCCCTTCCCTTCCCTTCCCTTCCCTTCCCTTCCCTTCCCTTCCCTTCCCTTCCCTTCCCTTCCCTTCCCTTCCCTTCCCTTCCCTTCCCTTCCCTTCCCTTCCCTTCCCTTCCCTTCCCTTCCCTTCCCTTCCCTTCCCTTCCCTTCCCTACCTGCTGCACCTGATTTTTTTCCTGTGCATACTGGAGTTGAGTGATGTCTCTTCTGTTTTGGGTCTGGTTTCTGGGATCTGTCAGGTTTTAGGTTTGAGAGTGGTACAATCCACACAGCATAGTTTATTTATCATTTTGGTGTTGATGCTGCCCAGAGCATCACTTATAGAGCTCTTATTTCAGATATTGGAAACCTTTTTCCTAACCTGGGTTTGTGCTAAAAAGGTTGGAGAATTTTCTTCTGAAGGATTTTATGCAGTTTGTTTGAGGCTAACAAGAAACTGCTAAAGATTAGGCTTTCTATAATCTCCACTACAAAAGCCACTTCTTCCTTAGGTGGCCTGTTTGGCCATGGCAGCAACTGCATGCAATTGAGTAACCAGGCTGAGAGATGTAAGAGCTGAAACCAAGTCAAACTTGTCCATCCCAATCTTACATGGTGTTGTCAGGCTGCTGCCTTCCTTGTCTTCCTTTCCTGCCACCTTCTGTGTCTTTGGGAGAGTCTGTCTGTGGGTACTGCTGCAGTGTCTGGCACTCTGCCTCAGAGTTAGGTAGCAGGTCTTCATTGTGGCTCATGTGCTGTTTGAGTACTGGCTGCTGCTGACTTCCATCACCTTTTGCTTTTTCTTCCTTCTTTTGCTCATGAATGCTTGCTTCTTAGCTGATGAATTAAGACTTTTCTTTTCCAGCCTGGGTGACCTCAGCTCAGCATTGTGCTGCATGTTGCCTCTGAGGGTTTTGCGCTCTTCTTGAATTATCAAACCTCCGGTCTCCAGCAGTCTTATAAAAGACTCCCCATCAGTCTCCAAAGCAGTGTTTGTTCAGGAGTTTATGCTGGCTTTTTAAGGTGTCCTTTGGGTGCCACGTCTGCATGGATGTTCTGTATTATAACCTTTACATAACTGTACATCCTTGGGGTCCTCTGACTGCTCTTTTTATTTCTCCATGGGGAGATTGTGGCTGGAAAAAAGAAGTTGTTGGGTTTGGTTGTTGTTCCAGGGTGCCATTAAAATTACCTTCTCCATACAAGTATCTCAAATGCTTTCCAGAGTTGAAGAAGTTAGAGCAGAGAAGATGCAGAGAATGTCAGAGTTGGGATGAGGTACTTTCAGGTGAAGTTGTAGAGTTCGAGAAGCATGCTGCAGGGATGGCTGAGACCGGAGTGTGCAGCTGTGAGAGGAATGCGGAGGGAGGCTGAGGAGATGACCAGGAGAAAGGCTTTTCGGGGAAAGCAGTTAATGGAATTGGCACAGAAGAGAGCTGTGAGTTACAGTATGGAGAAAAGATCTTTTGGTACTGCTTCTCACCTGTTTTGTGAACTTTTCAGAGGAGTGGGTAGCATCTCAGTGGGAGACAAAACTGCTCCTCAGAGGTCCTACCACAGTGGCTTTGGCATCCATCATCTTCTATCAAGGTCAGAGCAACATCATTATTATTTCATACAGTGCTGATGGTGTGCCATCCAGAAGGAGACTTTTAATCTTCTTAGCCTTTGATATATCAGTGCAGGGTTGAAGAGCTTTATATGATGTAGATCCAAGACAAAGAAATGATCGAACTTATCAGACCTTCTTCACTGATGTGACTAAACTTCTGTGAAACAGATTTGAACCAGTGACCTAGAGGTGAAGTGTTCTAGTTTCATTACTAGGCCCTTGAGTCATCTTCTTGATTTGTTTGCAACGACAAAATTCCACCCACTCAGTGACATTGTAAGGTGTGGATGTTACAGATTGTGGGTGTGCTGGGCAAGGCTCTTACTAGTTTTCCCTACTACTCTAGAATTCATTGGGAGGGAAAAGGGCAGTATGAACACAATTACTGTTCTAGGCCAAACTAGAACTGCTAGAACATAACGAATGAATGGGGAGATACCAAAATACCAGGATACAGCAAAGGTAAGGAAATTGTAGTCTCAATACGGTCCTCATTTTGTGTGGATCATCACAAAATAGTCCAAAGGTACATAATCATGCCCTCATAATCTCAAGTGATGTAATATGAACAGCCAACTTTTAAAGTACCTTCATATGCTTAGCCTTGTGCTTGCTAATGCTTGTGGTCTTGCTGCCACCAGCAGCTGCTCACAGGGCAGTGAGCTCTGCCAAGTAGTGTCAGTGGGACTGGCTTCTGGTATCATGCAGGTTTTTCCGACAACCTTGAACATTTTTTTTTCTTTCTTGGATAGACAGACAGTTTTTCTCCACAAGGAGAGTCCAGGCTGTTTCTGTTGCTTTGGACTTCTCATTTTTTTTCTTTTTGATGATTTCTCAGTGTGACTCAGTTCTTCAGTATCATAATTTTACTCACTAGTGTTTCAGAGAATGCATTTAATTAGTGCAAGATGATAAATGTATCTGTAAAATTACATGAAAAACTGTGGATGGACTCCTCCATCCTTCATTTAATGAGCTTCATGGTTGGATGTGTGCTCTTCTTTTTATTTTCAAACTTAAATTGTTCTTTCAAGCCCAAATCAGAGTTTTCCTTATATATACACTATAAAGTATAGTGGGTATATATACATTTTTAAACATACAGCATATAATCTATATCTTTCATACAGTGTTAGTGTTAGCTAGGCCAGTACAAGGTAGAGTTGTTAGTTTTTTGAGAAGGACTGTTGCCCACCATTAGCATTACCAGAGCAATGTGTTCCCTCGATTACGTTATGGGCCTTTTCCACTGTGCCAGCCATGCTGAAGGCAAGGTGGAGGAAAACTTTTGTCTTCTTTGCTTTTCTTAGTCATTTCAAACATAATGTTCCTTGGTTAAATTTCAAATCAGTCTTTGAGCCCCATCCAACATGGCTAAGAACTCTGTGGGAATGTTTTGAAGTGATAACCTGAATATATTGTTTTGCTGTAGGTCTCAATGAAATCTTTGCTCTTTAATTTCATACTGCCATTTCATCTGAAAATGCTGATGCTCATAAGAGTAAAATTTGATTGGAGATTTTATATTCTGTATTGAATGGCTTTTGGGTTTTTCAGTTACAATTCTGATTCGAAAACAGTTCAATTCTCTCGAGTGTATTTTATCATGCCTTGGGGATTGCCTGCTCAGCCTTGGGTTTGGGGTCCCTGGCACGTTGCTCCACTAATGGTTCTGAAGATACAGTAATGGCTTGTAAGTGATAAAGTCTCTGCCACTCTTCCTCTTTCAGAGAATTCGGTCGACAGTGGATGAAAAAGAACAGAAGCAGCTTCTGATGGACCTTGATGTAGTAATGCGAAGCAGTGACTGCCCGTATATTGTTCAGTTTTATGGTGCGCTCTTCAGAGAGGTGGGAACTCCAAACTTGCTTCATTTTTAGCAGAATTTTTTATTTTATTAACTTTTTTTCTTTGCAGTTGCCAACATGCAATAAGGAAGAGAAAGTTAATTTATGTTAGGATTTTTAGCTTGGTACCTTTAATCAAGGCTATTTAACCAAGGTATCCAGATGTCTGAGTAGTGGTGAACACACAGATGCTATTCCCATTCGTTGTTAGGTCTGTCTGCACATTTCAGTCTCTCTTTCTCTCCTGTTTTTCTCATTTGATGAACTTGTGGTTCCCCTCTGCACTGCTGGGCTGGGCACAGCTCTGTGGCACTGCGCTTGAACACAAATGTGATTTATGTCAGTAATCAGATATGACCATGTGGAGGACGCGTGCAAACTCAGTATCCCTGTAATAAAGGTGGCTGATGTGATCAGATAGTTATTTGCTGTGTGTACGTATGTACATAAGTACATACCAGGGCTGTGTCAGAGACTCGTAATTGAAGTGCCTCTTGCTTGAAGTGGTTTGTACCTGCAGATGCGTAAGAAAATAAGAGTGACCTGGCTGGGTCAGACCAGTGGGTGGTCCTGTCTCTGGGGATGGCCCAAAGGATCTGCATAAAGAAGCACACGTGATACTTTGCCATAACCTTCAGTTGTATGTACCTGAATGTCTTCTGAGCTCTACATGCTATCTTTTGCTTAGTGATTCTTCCTAGACTTCTCGTCCTGTAAATGGTTTGTTTTCCCCACGGATACATGCACATTTTTTGCATCTTCAGTGCTCCCTGAGAGGCACTTTGCTTGCTCGTCTGCCTGTCATTTGAAGGCCTGTCACCTTGATCGATTTTGAATTTTCATTCTGCTGTTCTGAATGGTGCCCCTAGCGGTTTCCATAGTTTTTGTATTTGAAGAGAAAGTTAGTTGTTGCTCCTTACCAATTCTCTCCAGGCCACTGAGGATTTTATGGACTGTTGCCCTATCCCCTCTCTGTCATGTCTTCTCCAGACTGAAAAGTGCAAGCCTGTGTCATGCATAGAATCCATTCCAGACCTTTGATCATCTTTCTTGCCATTCTCTGCATCTTTTCCGGTTCTACTCTGTCCATTTGGGATGGAGACCAAAATTGCTTGACTGCTCTTGAAAGGAGCAATATCTGCAATAGCCACCCTGGGGCCTGTCATTTTGCTTGGCCCTTTTATGCATATAGATATTGTGTGCTGTAGAGTGGGTTATTCAATATGATGCTTCATGAATTATACCAAGTGAAGACCAGAATTAGAGCATCAAAATCTATGTAAGCTGACTGTAGTTAATTCTGACATAGATCACTTATTCATGTCCAGGAGTATAGTGTTAATCACTGAGTGTTTGTGACTGTTTTAGCATCTACTTATTGTAATTCAAAGAATGCATTTTGCTGCAGGGCCACAGAAGGTGTCCTTCTTTCTCCTCATGCCTTGCTCAGGCACTCCCATTGCATTTGAATGACTAGTAAAAACAGTTGGGAAACTGGCATTCTGCATGCAGCCTGGACAGTTTTATGCCATGCTTGCCTGTTTTCCTCTAATTGAGTCTCAATCCTGTACACCTACCCAAGGGAAGAAGGAAAATAGAGACCTACTTGCTGCTGTTCATCTTTGCTTATTATCTGGTAGTAACCTGTGCAGAGTCTGTTGGGGCTTTAGTGGAGAGCTGTTGAGAGGAAGAAGGCGAATCTTGCAATTAAAACCACAAATTGGGACTGAATATTCAATTCCTGCTTCTGGAGAATCTTTCTCTGTTATTTTGTCAGGTTATTCCTCTGACTTTAAATCTCAGTCTCTAAAATAAGGATAAAAATAATTTCTTTTTTCATGCTTTGCTTTGTCTTATCTGTTGAACATTTTGAGTGAGGAAGTGTTGTCCCTGTTCACGCATTTCAAACTCCTGGTAAGTGTGGAGCCTCAGCCTTGGCTGAAAGTTTGCAGCTTTGCTGAAATACAAATGATAAGGCTGTCAGCTGGTTTGAAGAAAAGTCTCTGGGCAACACAATATCTTGCCAGATTGCTGATGAGCAACATGTTCAGAACTGTGTGAGCCTGTCACCTCTGCAACTCTAGGCACATCTCAGAATGTAAGTATACATACATAAATAATACAGAAACCTACCTTGATCAACATCCAACTGTCAGCCTGTTTTTTTCTGCACCCTTTGTTTTGTCAAAAAATCCTGTCTTCCTGCAACCAGGCAGCATTCCTTGGGTGCTCTGGGGAAGACTTCAATAAGGTCACTCAGGGGTATAGTGTGTTTGTCCCTGGAATCCCCTCTGCCCACACTCTCAGCATCAGTGGTGTGTGTTTCTGAAATGAAAGCAAACTTCCCCCTCTCCTCAGTCTGTTATGGCTGGCACACACCTCAAAGGTGTGCAAGGCGAACTGATAGATAGACTTGGATGAGGTTGTCTGTCTTGTCATATTAATTACATATTCTAACGTTAATTACATTTTTTAAAGGCAGGAAACTATGACAGCAGAGAAAGCAGAGAGATAAAGTATTTAAGGGAAAAAAATAATTTCACCAGTATGTTTGAACCTGTCTCACCCCCCCGCTCTGTGTTCCCAAAGTAACTGATCCAGCTCACTGCTGCACCATCCTCTGGAGTATAAGAACACATGGTATGTTACTAAAGATTCCTCTCTCAGGAAGTCCTATAGCAAGACGTGTAAACAAAGCCCTTTGTTCCTGGATTTCAAGGTGAAAAGTAAGGAAAAACATTCCAAAAGGCACATCCTTTTGGGACCTTTTGCTCTGAGCCAGAACTCAGATTCTCTGGGGGTAGACTGAGCTACAGATGGGAAGTCATCTTCCTTCTGCTCCTAAAGGGTGAAAGACTTCACTTTGAGCCTCTTCAGAGGAGCTTGAATGCTGAGTAGGCAGCTCTCACAATCAAATAATTAGCAAGAAGATTATAACAGCTTCAGAGAGAGCAGCAGGGCAGCTGCTGGGCTGTTTTGAAAGGCAGGAAACCTGTCTGGAAGAGCGAGCTGTTTGTGCTGAGAAGCAGAGCTCAGCTTTTGAGTCCTGACAGTTTAGGGAGTAGTAGTAGAAAAACCAAATTGGACAAAACTGTTGAAGGACTTAATTTGAGGACAGACATATATCCCAGCTTGCAGTTAGGAAAACAACTGTAAACAGACAAGTTGCTGTGGCAGCCTCTCTAAGTATGACAAGTTTTGATTTGCAAAGGTTTAAAAAAAATAAAAAATTACAGGTGAATATTTTTCCCTAGTTGTATTTTGGCTCACTTTTCCAGCAAGTTTTTTCTGATAGGGAAAGATTTTAAATACTGCTTCGTCTTTGGCAGTTTTTAACCTTTTTTTCCTTTAAATACTATTTGGTCTTTGGCAGTTCTGACCATTTTGAAGCGTCCTCTTGAAAAATTTCTGGATACCATAAGCTACAGTGATACCATCGAGTCGTGAAAACCAGACTGAGGGCATGAATGCCAAGTGTTGTTAACCATCACCCTTCAGGGGAACTTGACAAGGGAATGAGTTTTCTCTGGGAAGTAGTGCTGGTTGTCCCTCAGCCAACAGCATCTTAACCCATGGTATATTTGCTCCTTGTTCTTTAATCACATGGTACATCCTTCTGTATGTATGTCTACGTATGTAGTTTAATGTGTAACAATGCAAAAGCTATATATCGACTACCAACAGTGGGACTTTACATCAGTTTTTAGGCACACACTGGATGAGACTGAATTATGTATTTATTTAATGAAACGGGAATATAATGCTGGGGTTTTGGTCCAATAAGCACTCAGTTCAAAACTATAGGATGTGTAGGAATTTTCAGGTTACGTGACCTTCGTAGACTTCTCCAAAAACTTTTTTTTATTGGTAAAAAGTTAAAACTTGGTGAAGAATGAAAGTAATTAATATTCCATGAAACTTCATACTGCACAGAAGCATTCAGAAAAAGAAAATGACAGTCAGTTTAACTTCTCTGTGACAAGACAGAGCCACAACTAGAAAAAGAAACAGGAGAAGAATAAGTATTTCCAATATCCTACGTTCTTGGTCCGAGATAGAATTGTCTCTGCACCCCCCTAAGATCTCTGTCAATTATATGAAATAAGTACAATATTCAAAATAGCTGCTAGCCATTTCAAAGACTTTCAAGACTGTCTCAAGTGCCAGCAGAAGACATGCCATTCAGACAGGCTCTTAAATCTGTAGTATTTGTTATTTCAAAATCTTCATGTATGCTTGGTACCATAAAGATAATTCTTCCATCTGACTAAGACTCTGTACGTGATCTATCTGCTCTTTAGCATTTCCGTGGAGATGTCCAACATGCTACTTGACTATGGAAATCTTTAGCGGTTTTGGAATTGCTCGAGGTGTCTGCCCAAGCAAGCAGTCCGCAGTCCCTAGGAAAAGTGTCCTTCGTGCCTTGTAAGGAAAAGGGAGAATGATGAGAGTCTTGATTCTCTCTCATTAGTATAGATGCTACTTGTGTAAAAGGTTGCCCTGCAGTGTACTAATGTGATAAATCTGCAAGTATTGATATTGTAGAATCACAGACTTGTTGAGGCTGGAAGGGATCTCTGGTGGCCATCTAGTCCAACTCACCTGTTCAAGCAGGGCCACCTAGTACAGGTTGCCCAGGACCATGTCCAGACAGCTTTTGAACATGGAGATTCCACAACCTCTCTGTGCAACCTGTGCCAGTTCTCAGTCACCTGCACTATCGTGTTTCCTGACGTTCGTAGGGAGCTTCCTGTGTTCTGGTTCATGTCCACTGCCTCTTGTCCTGGCACTGGGCACCACTGACAAGAGCCTGGCTCTATTCTGTCTGCACCTTCCCTTCAGGTATTTATACAAATTGATGAGATCCCCCCCTGAGCTTCTTCTTCCCCAGGCTGAACTCTCTCTTTATCATCTTTTTGGCCCTTGGTTGGGCTGTCTTCAGTAGCTCCATGTCTCTTGTAGTGGGAGCCCAGAGCTCGACCCAGCACTCCAGGTCTGGCCTCACTAGTGCTGAGCAGAGGGGAAGGATCATGTCCCTCAGCCTCCTGGCAATGCTTTGTCTAATGCAGCCCAGGATACCATTCCCCTTCTTTGTGGCAAGGTCATGTTGCTGGTTCATGTTCACCTTGGTGTCCACCAAGACCCCAGGTCCTTTAGTGCCAAGCTGCTTTTCAGCCTAGGGGCATCTTTATGACATGCTCAGTTGTGGGCTGGGAACTAAGGACACTGCATTCAGGAATTGCTGGTTAAGACACAGTTTTTGTGTATATCCTGGAGCATAGGCAGTGATACTTTGAATGAAGTCGTAAGTGAAGGGCGTTCCTGGATATTTTTGGTATGCCTACAAGAAGTGCATTAGTACCTGGTAATTTAGTACCTGAAAAGGACTAAAATATAGTTCTTCGGAAGAATAGCTATAGCTGGAAGAGAAAAATTAAAATGCTTCCTTTGTCGTTTTCTAATCAGAAATCAGCCTGACCTGGAAGCATAAACTGAAGATAAACTTCTGTTAAGATAGCTTTGCCTTCACAATTCAAGGTGAAGCAGAACTTTCTCATGCACATCAGCATTTCTCTGTATAATTTGCTAAGAAAGGGGCTAGGTGACAAGTATTTAGTTGCACCTGCCAGTCTTCCTCTTTGTTCTCAGTAAAAGTCATCAACTTTGCTTCTAGGCAAGTCCTTTCAAGTCTCAAGAAGAGATAAGAACTTGTAGGATTTTCAGTCTTATCACCAGTCTTAATGAAGCTGCATAATTGAAAAGCTGTCATCTTTCTTCACTGATCTTGCTGACAGAAACTCATGTTGATCAGGTAGATTTTAATATTACCAGATCAATAAATGCTCCCATTCAGGATTTCTATATCATTCTATGGTACTTCAAGAGACCAACTAAACCATGTCTTGATTTTTTTCCCTTTGGTGCTTTTGATCGTGAGTAGTTTGTAGTGTGATTACACACTAACATGTTTGAGTGCTCAGTCACATGTACATTGCAACCCTGCAGACGTACAAAGTATGCTGTGAAGTTTTTGTTACAGTCACAGCTCTGATAACCTTGCCTGTTGTTTCACTTCAGTTTGCTTTTCCTGTACAAACATCACCCGTTGTAACCTGGGCAACTGAAGACACTGACGTATTAGTGCGATGGGACACAAACGTGAGGCTGCAGGTGGTCAGTACTATTCTGGCATTCTTGAACAAATCCAGTTCCCTGTAGTCTCAGTACAGCAGCACGGGAGTATAGCACATTACCAATTTTTTATGCAAAGCTGGTCAAAACAGAAGCAATGTCTTCAATGATCCTGCAGGCAGTAGAACCAAGTCTGTGTTTGCTTTCACTGTGGATAGTTTGTAGTGGTCTGGTGTGGTTCCAATTTCACCTGATTCACGTGCACCACTAATGCTGCGCCCACTTACCTTTTCTTAGCCGCTCTTGATGACACAGATGTGCCATAGCTGCACTCTGCATTTGTTTGCAGTGTTGAAAAGGGAAATTTTTTGCATGTGTTACCTAATTTCATTTCTGCAGTTTAAATCAGATCAAGTTCTCAGCCAAATCCATCCATTCCAACCTTTATCCAGCAGCCTGAGATCTCCTTTCTCCATGTCTCTCTCCATGACTGGCTCGTGTCAGTCACTTGAAACACCAGTTGTGTCCTCTTCCACTGTGCTGCATTTGCCTCTCTCTGGGCAGTGTCTCAGCCTCTGTGTTCGGCACAGTGCTTGTTTGATCAGTGCCTTTTTGTTTCAGGTGAAATGGTTGTTCTCTGGGCTCAGGCTTGTAGCAGCCATTTCCACTGGGTGGGCGATGAGCTGATACCACCTTTGCTGGCCCCTTCTGTTCCCACTAAACCAAGTGCTTGGACTGGACAAAGGTCTTGGTGGATGCCGTTCATTCCTTGGTGTGTTCATGGTGTCCAGGAGGTCATTCTGAGTGGGCACAACCCCCCTTTTTGGCTTTAAGACACATGGCTCTGCAAGCTTTTTTAATCATCTGAGTATAGCTTGAGAATTGCTCTTGGCTGACATGAGCACTGGCAGATTGCTTCAGACAGAAGTGAGTGGAGGTGCACGGGATGGGAGCACGGGGCTTTGCTGCGCTGCCAACATGCCTATGCTCGCTCTCTCTTTTTTTTTTTTTTCTAATTTCATTTCCACGTATGTACTTTTAAGTGTTTGTGTTTTTGTTCTTGATGGGGAAAAATCTACCTTCTGCAGTACAGGGAGGCTTCTCCTCTATTTCTTACTTCCTGTATTCCAGGAACGTGCAGCTAAGTCACCACCAGGCAGGTGCCCAGTGCTCCGAGCCACCTGGGCAGCCAGGGGCAGTGCTGCCTGCGGAAGCTGCTGCTCTTCACACAAGTGTTTTGGATGGTGCCTAGCCAGAACGAGACAACCAGACTGGCCTACCGTCTTTTGCACTCTACTTGTGACAGCTAATGTGGTTTTAACACTGATTGTGATACAGCCAGTAG
Source organism: Cygnus atratus (assembly GCF_013377495.2). NCBI lineage: Eukaryota > Metazoa > Chordata > Aves > Anseriformes > Anatidae > Cygnus > Cygnus atratus. Next base: position 837,262 of record NC_066379.1, read on the forward strand.
AAGATAAGAATACGTAATTTCTGGGAAGGGTGGCTGTAGTTCTGGTGTTTTAGTATTCTTGGTGTTTTAGTATTCCTAGCAATGAAACAGTGCTTGAAGTGCATTAGACTCTATAGAAACAGCTCATACCAAGCATTCAATTGTCCTCTACTGGAGTTAAAATGTTCAGAAATTTGAAATTTGAGATCAATCCGTGGCTAAGCCATTTATCACCATATACTAGATACATACTATGACAAAAGATGAAATCCTTTTATACATCATCTTTCTGGGGATCCATTTCTTCTCCCCAGCAAATCTGTCATGAGCAAGTTGATTCACAGATCTCAGGAGAGAGTTTCATGAACATGTTACCCTCCTATGGTTGTTTAGCTTAGCATTTGATTTAACAGAGATATGTCTTACAATTTTCTGCATTTAAATTACCTGCAAGATATAAATCAACAAAACCCCCCACCTTCTTAAATCTATTTTCATTTTCTCTTGCTTAGATCGTATCTCCAAATGTGGTATGAAATGTTTTCTGACCCGTGCAGGGTTGTCATAAACTGCAAGGGACTTTTTTAAGTCTTACTGTGCATGGCTGTATCTCACTGTGCCATCAGCCTTTTTGAGAGCCAGGCAGTTTTTGAGACTTCCATTCATTTAGGTTCAGGCATCTGAGTTGTAATGTCAGGTCTGATCTTGTCAGTTAGATTTCTCTGCTGGTAAATGGAGTGGAGGAAAGGTACGTATTGGTGTTACTCTTCCATTGCTCTCAATGACTAATTCAGACTCGCTGCTGAAATGGCTGAAATTAATCAAGATGAAATCTATCCTTCCTGTCAAATGCAGGTTGCTGTTTGTGTTTTATTGGATTCAAGGGATGCTCTCTGGGTTTTTGTCTCTCATTTAAGCTTGACAGTTACAATGATTCTTTTCTTTTTCCAGGGTGACTGTTGGATCTGTATGGAGCTCATGTCTACCTCGTTTGATAAGTTTTACAAATATGTATATAGTGTATTAGATGATGTTATTCCAGAAGAAATCCTAGGCAAAATCACTTTAGCTGTGAGTATTTTGTTAAACTTTTCTTTTTGAAGCTGATTTGAAATATTCAGATCTCTCTTACTTGCTTGTAAAAAATTGCTTGGTCTGCATGCAGTACAACTGCTGCTGTTATATTGTATCACAGTTTTAATGAACCTTGAGAGTATTCTAGTTTTAGCATGATATATCACATGATAGAGAAGCAGGTCCTGCCATCTGTAATCTGTATGCAGAGGCCCCAGAATTTTTATCCAGAGCCCCAGCAATTTGGGAAGGACTCCCTTACCTGGCTCCAGTATGCACTGGAATTTCGTGATATTTTTGGAGTAATGGTCAAACCAGGCTGAGAAAGGGAGCTTCCTTTCAGTGTTTAGCCCCTGTGTTTCTGTTGTTCCTCAGCAGCAATTAGATTGTGCTGCCCTGGCTGAAGGTGATTGCTTGCTGACTGTGGGCAGGAGGGGGCAGCTCTGTAGGGGGCAGCTTGTGCTTCTGCTGCAGGCTCACAGCTTGTGTCACTGAGATGGCGTGGGGATGTCAGCAAAACCTTGGCAAATGGCATGACTTGCCTTTCCAGACAGCCTTCCTGTAACAGCTGGAGGGCTAGTGCACTGACAGGAGCTGAGCGCACCGTGAGCCCTGTGTTTGGGAGGGGCTGTCAAGGGGCTGCATCTGCAAGTAGTCCTTTTGTTACCCTGCGATGCTGCTTAGCAGGACCATGGGTGGCAGGAGCCAGGTTCCAGACAGAGGTGGCTTCCTTGGAAGCTGGGTGAAGTTTATCTCATCCCAAGTATGTATCTAATGATGAATAATGAACTGTCTCCCCATCTCACGTTTATAAAGGGAAAAAGGGGTTGAGCATAGCCAGGAGAGGTGAGCCCCACCAAACTTCTAGGAGTAGGTTTCTGGTCTAAGTTGCATGCTCTCTCTCTCTGAAGTCAGTGGGAAGAGGTTAGTGTCTCTGTATAGGAGCTGGGTTTCTATCTCATGGCACTTCAGATGGTCAAGTGAAGCGAGGTGAGTCCCATCCCAAGTATCTGAGCACACCCCTGCTCCATCAAGGCCATTGTCTCCCCCAGGTCCTCTGGCATTGGATTGTTTCATGTTCTGTGTACCTGTATTCCTCCAGAAGTGAAGTGGAGGAATTATTTTCTGAGTGAGGGTACCTTTAAGGAGCCCTTAAGAATTTTACTTGGCTCTGCCAAAATGAACCCTTGGTTGTCTAAACACAAGGGTAAGTTTTGGCCCTGCAAAAAAAAAACTTTTGGTCTTGGGTTGTGGACAAAAGGGTGTTGAAAGGTATCCTGAAACTTCTGTCCTGTTGCTGCCCCTGAAACTCTGTCACGTCCATTGGATTTCTGGTAAACTGAGCCACTCCAGTCCAGAGAAATCTCTGATTGCATTGAGCAAAGGCTCGTAAAATGCAGGTGGGTTCTTCAGCAGGTGGAGAACATGATTGTTGTTTTCTTCATCTTAACCTGGAAGTCCTGGTCCATTAAAAATTTTTATCTCAGAGCCTGCCAAAGTTTTTAATTACGTAAATGCTTGAACACAGGGTTGTGCGAGCAGGAAGGAGTGTGCACACTGGAAAATGCAAGCAGGAAGGGGAAGATTTTGATTGCTAGACTTTGTCTTCCTGCAACTTCGGAGGGCTTAGCAGCTCAACATGAACATCCTATTGCCGTCATCATTAAGACAGTCTTTTAGCCATCTATTTCAATGATCTATTCATTAGAAGTGAAATTAATTAAAATGTTGAACTTTCAGCTGTTTTCTTTTGTTTTGTTTTATTAATTATTTATTAATTTATTACGTATTTATCAATTATCCTATATACCAGGCTCTCTGAATATCTTTTCCACTTGATGGTGAATGGGTGAATCAGAACAGCCTTCTCTGCTGCTCCTCACGCCACTGACATGAGGAGCTGCTGCTCAGCCAGTGGAACAGGAACAGCAGAATAGCACATTTATTATTTACTGGAAAAGTACAACGCAGGGCTTGAAATAAGTTCTTACTGAAGATAATTAATATCAGAAATTGCTTAACTTCATCTCTGGCTTCTCTCTCCCAAAGTGTGATCTTTCAAGGTTACAAGTGTTACGTGTTTTACTTAAGGACTTCCCCTCTTTTCTGTCACCTCTTTGGAGGAAAAAATATGAGAAAAAATGTTTTAATCATCTATTTACAGCATTGATGTCTTTTCATATTTAATGTTTTTTCCCCTTTTCTTGGAACTCCAACAATTTAATAATCACAGGAATCTTATGACACTTGCTTATTTTTCTTCTGTATTTCTTTCCTAGACTGTGAAAGCACTAAACCACTTAAAAGAAAACTTGAAAATCATTCACAGAGGTAAGTTTGTATCTTTTCTTCTTGCCTACCAAAATAATTGAAAGAATTTTAAGCAGCCTTTGCATCAAGTCAAAATGTAACTTGCATGGGTACTGCCACAGGTGTGGGCATTGGAGAGCAAACACATTCTGCACAGGTGGTGGCTGTTTCGCTGCCCTTCCAACCTGTGTTTTTCCATACCAAGCAGTGGTCAGACCGTTGTAGTGGTATTTGAGGGTTGTTGGGTGTCAGCCTCTACCTCTGGGCACACAATCTGTTTGGGGCAGGCTCCATCTCCTGCTGCTGCCGATCAGAACCTGAGGCGATGAGCACGCCACGTTGTTTCCTGCCCGTCCCACACCAAGGCCATGCACAGCATTCGCTACTGGTGCTGACTCTGTGCAGCTGCCATTTTTGAAATTGAAACCTCTGGCCACGACCTAACAGTTTAAATTTCTTTCCCTTACAGATATCAAACCTTCCAATATTCTTCTGGACAGAAATGGAAATATTAAACTCTGTGACTTCGGCATTAGCGGACAGCTCGTAGACTCCATTGCCAAAACACGGGATGCAGGGTGCCGACCATACATGGCGGTGAGTGGGGGATGTGTGAGGTGCTGGCATGCCCATATGCAGGTTCCTATCCCCCTTCATCAAGCCTAGCACAGCATGACTGACCAAAGTACTAGCTTGGTTCACATGGGGTAAATACTCTCTTACCAGACGAAACCAAACTCTAGAGTAAGTGCTGTTGCTGGCAGTGTCAGCAAAGACATCCAGGCAGTGGCAAAGCAACCAAATTCCCTTTTTTTTAGCTGGGTTCTTCTGCTGCTGCCAGTGCTGCAGTTGCACTGGAACAGAGAGCATTTCTGTATCTTGCAGAGATACATGCGTGCTCCAGAGACATTCGTGCTCCAAAATAAACAGCACAGTACAGGGGGGAAGGCAGTGCAGTTTGGGTGTGAGGTTTTCTTCAAGAAATCGATTTATTATGGTAAGATTATATCATAGCAGTGATTGCAGAGTAAAATCTTTCAGAATTATAGTGATTTTTGAAAACCACTTTATTTCCAAAGTATGCCATAACTTAATTCCAGGAAAATGTAATTCTGCAGGGTAGCAGTAGCAGAACAGCTGCATGGAAATTGTTTGTTCTGGGCTGTGGCTCCTGGGAGTCTGTCCTGCTTGCTTCCCTCCGTCTCCCAGTGATAAAAGCTGTGGTTGTGATTTTCCAAGTTGTCTGAGGGTTCAAATACTTCTGTACATCAGGCTGTTTTGAAAATGCATTTCTGGGTTTCACCTGAGCTGAATTTTGAGGAGTGGCTTGTGTCTGAGCTGTTTATCTGCTGATGTAAATATAACTATTTCCAGTGACTGTTTAACTCTCGTTGCTTACCTTATGTCTCAATATGCTAAAAAATACTGTTTTCTGAAATTGAACTTTGGCAGTGGTAGTTAAGACAAAATAAAAAATAAAACTCTCTCTCCCTTTTAAGTTATGGTGCATATCTGGTCTAGGTAACTGCTCTCCTATGGCTTTTCCTGGGACACCATGGTCAGATAAAACCCATTTGCCCTGATTCTAATCTGTGCAAAGAGAGTCAGAGTTCTTGAGCATTTGGTCCTTTCTGTTCACTGTCCTTGTAGTGAGTCTAGTTACTCAGTACTCCAGCTGGATGGAAAAGTACTGATGCAATCTGTTGTTGGAGACCACTTCTATAGTTCCAGAACTACCTATCTTGGTGACATGGGGCACTTTGTTTAAATAACGACCTGGAGGGTCTGGAGAGAGGACGGGCATGTCTCCTCTCTGAGCACTTTTGGCAACTGTGTGGAGGTCTGTGCAGGGAAGAGGATCAGTTGGAGCTGCACAGTCAATTGTGTTCATGGGGAATAGGATTCTAAGGGCAGAAGCAGAGAGTAGTGCCCCAGGATGGGACTGGAGCCAGTGCAGAGGCTGTGATAACCTGCTCTGAGGCTGAGTATTCACCCCTCATCCTGCGGGCAGTTCTGGTAGCGTTGCTTAGTGGAGTTAGGAATACTGTTGACTTTTCCCTATCCTCTGAGGTGTGCATCAGTTCTGTAAATAGGGGTCTTGAAAACTTGCTCTCCCCTTTTCCCTCACAAATTCAGTGGACTATAATTGCAGGTATTAATGTTCCCACTTTTTCTTAAAACCATGGGTAGATGGTTAGTTTTGTATGGATTGTTGGTTTAGTCACTACGTGACAATTACTAGTGTGTTTGTAAATAGCTGTGCTTCTTCATTTCCCTTGGGACTTGGGTGGGTGGTTGATAACATCTTAATTTTCCTCCCTGTCCATATGCACTGTGTTCTTTGTGCACCTCTGTCACCAGCTCCAGACTGGGTTGGACTTTTCAGCAAGCAAAGATGTTTCAATTCAGTTTGTTTGTAAGAGCCTTGGCATGGTATACGGTTTGCGGGATGAGCCAGCAGCTGGCAACTGGTGTGGGAGACTGCTGGCCTCTTCCCTGCTTCTTTCCAGACACAGTGACTCCTCTCCAAGTACACGTGCATTTCCACGTACCAGGAAGCCTCGGAAATGGGGAGATGTCCCCAGCAGGCAGACGCAACTGCCAGCTCTCTTATCTACACCAGCAAAAACTGATGGCTGTAGTGGTGCTGAATATACCTGGGAGTGAGTCAGGCCAGTCATGCTCCTTTCAAAGGGAAAATAATTGGCTTTAATGCAGAATAGGTAAAGGCTACTAGCTAGGGTGCCACAGTGTAACTGCATTCAGACAAGACAGATCTAATAATGGCTGCTGGATGATGCTCTGTGATGATGAGAGTATGTTGCTCTGCAAGGGCTCCTTGGCACTTGCAGGAAGTAATTCCTGTAGCACGAGCACTTGCCCATCTAAGGAACCTGGTAACCCCATGCTCACTGGAGCCGGGTCCCCACATAGGCATTGATAACAACACTGGATGTCTGCCAGTTTGGTTGGGAGCAGTCTGAGTAGGCAGCAGGAGCCACATCCAGCTGCTAAGCAAGTTCTTTGTGTTTTAACCAAAATTGTTAGAGCTGTCACAGAAAGCAGCATGTCAACCTTGGAGCTGCCAGTTCTGGAAAAGTTGTTTTGCTTTTGACTTTAAATTTCCATGTGACATTGCATTGAAATAACGAGCCTTGTGTTCTCTGAAAGAAAGAAAGGAAAGACTGGAGCCTCCCTGTTGTCCCAGGATAGCAGGACTGCCCCCAAGGGCAGTTCAAGCTGTTTGTGTGGACAGCGTGATGCTGAGTTCTCCCAAGACCCGTGTTGGTGCCAGCACTGTGGATTTGCTCTAGGTGAGGTTTCACAGTGTGGTCATGCCAGTCTTACAAGCTGCTGCCAGCAGGGGAGAGGTGGCTTTTGAGTATTCCCTGGTCCTCCCAACTGCTGCTCCTGCTTCTCTTCTGCTACATCGCTCTTCTGAGCCATGGAGAGCCAGTTCAAGGGTTAGTAGTTATAAAGCAGACATTACCAGAAAGGAGACAGAATATTTCTTATGCAGTTGGCTTGTTGAGAAGGTGCAGAGCCTGAATGGTGGCACAAAGGAGGGTTGAGGAGGGTGGTTGTGGGAAAGGAGAGCCTGACTGCCCTGTCAGTGGTGAGCAGCTCTTGGTCAACTTCACTCCGCTGCAGGATCAATCCCCTCTGGTCTGGTCCTTCAGCTTTGTTCCCAGAGCAGCAGCACCTGAGGATTTTGTCAAGTAGCCCTGCTTCCCTGGTGGGCCCTGCATTGTCTCCTGCTGTAGATAATGCTTCTGATTTGGGCTGGAGGGGAGACTTTAAGTGCCATGCTGAAGCTGACAGTCTGGGGCATTACTACTTTTCACCTTCTTGATGCTCAAGAGATCCCAATTTTTGTGTCAGAGGGGAGTGATGAGACAAAACTGGAAGCAGCCGGGCTATGGAGGCGAGGATCCTGCCAGTGTGTGGTCAGATGTCCTGCCCTGTTCTGCTTCTCTGGGACCTCTCTCAGGACAGAGACATGACTGTCTCTTGCATGTCCTCTGTCCCTCAGGTCCTCTTCCCAGGTCTCCTGGGAGCCGCCCTCTGCCGGCTGTGGCTGAGTGGTGGCACCCCGTGTTGCTTCTCCCACCCTTCCCAAGCTGTTGAATTGAGGGCTGTGCACAGAGCTGCGTGGCTTGGGGTATACAGAGCAACCTTCTTGGTGCTAATGCTTGTCCCAGCAACGGTGCTTCTGCTTGTCCCGCATGTACACGGTTAGATGGTAAGCGCAAAGCCCCAGCGCTGCAGTGCCGCTGCAGAGCAGCGCAGCGCACAGGATGTGCTGCTGTCCTCGCTCTCCTGTGGGAAAGGTGAGCGTCACTGCTGGGGCTGGCCTCTGTGCCCAGGAGGGCCTGCGTCCCCACCTTTGGATGGGTCGTACAGAGTTTGGCCGCGCACAGAAAATGAAGAATTCCTGAGACAGGCAACAAAGCTGTCTCTGTGCCGTGCTCCCTGAGCCTCCCTGTGGATGTGGAGGGAGAAGCTGCGGGGATGGGGCAGCTTGGGGCAGAGCCCCTTCACCTGGGCAGAGCTCAAGCAGAAGCCTGCATTTCAGCTTTGCATTCCTGACCCAGTGGCAAGGTTTTCATCGGGCTTGGTCATTCATTTAACTGAACAGACAGCCTGTTGGTTTGACTTCATGCAGCTAAAGTCCTTTTGGATGCTCCTGAACTGTGCTGTGTGTTGGATTTTTTTTTCTTTTTTTTTTTTTTTAAATCTGAAACTCGGCACCTAGCCATAATTTTTATGATTGAGAAAGCAGATTTGAAGGGAAACTGTGAGACATGCGGCACCGTCCCTCTGCACACAGCGCAGGCGGGTTCCACACTGCTGCTCGCAGCGTAGCGAATGCCTGGGAAGATGCCTGAGCTCTGAGAGCAGCTCTTCGAGCTCGCGTGCTGCTGATGTCACCCGCATGCTTCAGTGGTTTCGGCTGAGAACATGCCTCTGCTTACTCATTCATAAGCTAAAATCGTCCGTGAGGTTCGCCCAGTGTGGGACTTCTCCTGTCCAAACTTAGCTCCTTACATCATGCGGTGCAGAGCCTGTGTGGAGCAGCCTCCACTGTGGAACTGAGCCCGCGTCCATGCTTTATCCTCTGTCTTGCAAGGGTCACAGCATGAAGGACTTTCCACCTTGACCCTTCAGCCGCTCATCTGCACAGGCAATTGGTTTACCCAGGTTTATACCTGGGTAAATGTGCTAGCACCTGTGTAAGCAAATCACTTGGTCGGGATGTGTGTTTCATGGAGGAGAATATTAAAGGAGGAAAAGGTCATTTTGGCCACAAGGATTTACATGGAAAGTGCTTAAAAAACAGGTTTGGGAGATCATTGCCCTTGGGAGGCATCGGAGGTTGCTGAGTGGAGCTTGTGTCATCAAGCAAAGAGGAGGCAGGAGACAGTCTGATCCATGTTCCTGGCTGGTGAGCACAGCTGGAAACAGCGGACACCTTCTGCTCTGCATGGGGCATGGCTGGTTGGGCTGGCCCCAGAGTAGCTCCCTACTGTCTTGTTTAGCCGTAGAAAAGGCTGATTCAAAGCCACACCTAGGAAGACACGATCATCGGAGCAGTGAAGCTGCAGAGAGGTATGGGTCTGGCTCCTCAGGGCAGGGTCAGGTGTGGGCAGAGGCAGCGAAGGGAAAAGGGAAGGGTTACACAGGTCCCAGCTCTGTAGGTGTGCTTCTGTCATTGTCCCTGAGCTGTTTGGTTCTTGCTGCTTGTGCGGCTGAGGCTGGCAAGGCACCCTATTCAGGAGGACCATGGGGATAGTGCAGGAGGACTCTCCACCCCAGTGCTGATCCTCTTCCTACCGAGAGCACGGCACTAGCTGAGGGGCTGTGAGAGCTGCTTGATGGCAGCAGGCTACCCCAGAGTTTACCCTGGCACTGAGGTCTGGGCACAGCCAAGTCCAGCCTTCACTTTCTCCACCTGTTCCCTGCTGCAGTGTCACCCTGGGCAGTGGAGCAGGCAGGACACAAGGGCGGTGTCTGCTCCGCGGCGTTGCTGGGGCTGGGCACGCAGCCTCCACCGTGCATGTCTGCAGTGCTTCGAGCAGTACAGACCATCCCCTCAGAGACTGACCATTCTTCTGTGTTGTCTCTGAAAAATGGCACATGGAGAGGCAAGCAGGGCTTGGCATTGCTTCCCAGAGAGTGCAGTTCAGCTGGGCATTGACAGGGTTGGGCACATGGGCCAGGGTTGTAAGGCCCCAGCTCCTGGAGCTGTGGCAGGCCATGGCCTTCAGTTCAATTTTTGACTGAGGTATATATTTCATCCTGTCTTGTCGTAGTATTTAGGCCATTTTTCTGAGATTGAAGGCAATCTGAAATAGTAGCTTGAATCTTGCAAAGTCCTCCATGTCTTGGCTGCACAGACAGGGGTCACAAGTCCATTTGTGACACTGGCATCAGCCCTGCAATGCTTGAATCCCTGTTCCTCTAGGTCTGTTCGTTTAGTACCAGACACTCCAGAGCTTGTGGAGTGCAAAAGCTCCTGATTTCCCACAGTATGAGAAGGATCAAGGTTAGATCTAGTGGTGAGGGCACTGCTTTCCAGGTGGAAATTTTCATGGATGGTGAGAGCAGAAGTTGGGCTGACTGAATGCAGATGGGAAATCCTCTTGATCCTGTACTCACACCAACAGGTCCTGGTTGAATGGAGGAGATCTTTTAGAGAGACAAACTAGATCCTAAGGCTCAAGTTGGTCGTGACTCCAGTCTGTCCCTATCTGAGCAACCACACAATGCTGATGACCATCTGCATTTTGTTAAACTTGATTTCTGGTTCAAATGTCTGTAACTTCATCTCTGAACACTACCTCTTGTCTCCCTCTTCTACTGCTTAAAGTGTCCTCCAGGATCAGAAATCTTCCCGTTGCTTTCTGCTGGACTCCTCTTCTTTCCTGCGTATGTTCAAAGGTAAATCATTGAGACTGGAAAAATAACAGCTCGTGGCAATTCAGTCTTAATTACTTCAAGGACTTCTAAAGCATCCCCACCAAAATAGCAGTCCCTCAGTGATATTCTGTGATGAAGTTACTTAGCAGTGCTGAAACAGTACCTTACAGCCCTCCAAAACTGCTGCCTCTCCAGAGCTTAACCCTGTGAATCCAGTGAAGTTCTTAGAAGCAGTGGAGGGGATGGCATTGAAGGGTTGCATCAAGCTCTGGGATACTTGGCTGTGGACTTCCAGAACAACACCAGATGAAGAAGCCCTCCAAAGTTTCTATCCTGCTTTAAAGATGCCTCTTCAGGTGTCAGAGAATCCACAGTGCGCTTGAAGTGGTCCTGGTCGTTAATTACACTCCTAATATAGTATTTTTAATGAGCAAGCCTTGTTTTAATGGATGGCGATGGTCTTTTGTTTCTACTTTGTTTGAAGAATTCATGAGTCTTTTTCTTGCCACAGCCTCTTTCCCCAGCAGGTACTTTCTGACTCTGATGAAATCACCTCTTAAGCTGTTCTTTGAGGAGATTAAGAGACGGAACAGTTTATGTCCTTAACGCAGATTGGATTGTAGTTAATGTCTATGCTATAAGCCCTCCAGGTTTTTTGCATCCGTTTACAAATGTAGACCCTGAAGTCAAACAAAATTGCAGCAGTTGTCCCCCCTCTGGAGTATACAATGAGAGCAGGTGTTCCTAGTGCATCGCCCAGCTGCATGCCTTTAATCGTGATGCTCCTCTGGGATTTCATGCTCCCCGTTTTTCTAGGATCATGTCTGTCACTCCAGAGTGTTGTTTTTTCTGTTTCTGGTTGAATGAGTCAGCATCCAGTCAGAGCCCAGCTTACCAAGCAGCTCAGATCACGCTTGTTCTTCAGGAGCACTTACTTATCACACAATATTTTAATAATATGAAGAATTTAGCAATGTTAATTTTGTATTTTCTGCGATATCGTTAGCCATAGGCCAAGGAAAGATACCTTTGAGGTCCCATTATAAATGCTGTCTTTTCCACTGAGTAGGGTCCTCTTAAACTCTTGGACACTTATCAGTTAAGCCATTTACTAATGCAAATTATTGATGCTTGTTTAGCTGCCATCCAGCTAATGCACTGTACTAGTCCAAGTTTATGACAGCCACATTTACCTTTTTTAACAAGATGATTATGGTCATAAAGAATATACTGTGTCAAGCCCAATAAGGTCTCATTGGCCTCATAAACGTTCCTGCCAATCTTTCTGTGTCCAGTGAGTGTCCCCTGTGCACCAGTCCTTTGCTGTCCTGGGATCTTCCTGCTACTGAGATCGAGGAATTCAAACTTTGTTAGAAAAGCCAACTGGGAGGAGATGGTAATCCCCTGTGAACGGAAACCAGCGTCTCCACCTGGAAAATGCTGCTGGAGAAGTTTTTAAATGAAACATTCTCTCAGAGTAAATATGTAAAGGAAATAGGAGGGGAGGAAAGGCCATTCTCTAGAAACCTGATCTCTGCTGATAATCTCTCTGCAGCCACAGGGTTCATGGCTGACCTGCGCGAGGGGGAGGGACAGGAAATCAAAGAACAGAGGGGATTTGGAAAGGAATGTCTGAAATAAAAAGTTAAAGCATGGATAAATATTTTGGCTGAAGTATTTTTTGACAATGATAATACTCTTACCTGCTATGTAGTTTTTTTCATCAAGATGCATAGAAAGGTTTACCCAAAGCCTAGTGTTCCTACTTGGATCCTAGAGATAAACTGAGGAGCAGGAAGAAGCTGCTTGTCCACAGCCATGCAGCAAAGAAGACAGAAGAAGAAGGCCTGTTCTCTGCTTCCCTATCAGCTGTTCCACCCATCACTGTCATGTTGCCTTTGCTCTGCTATGTCACACTCCGGCTGAGGAGCCCTGTCTTCTGCTGCATCTTGGCTAGGCTGCTGTGTAGGATGTTGCAGGACCCCTGTAATTATCGGCTCTGTGATACAGATCCAGAGAAAACAGAGGGTTTATTGCTTTTTCAACAGTCACCTAGTACTGGGAAGGAGGGGTGTAACCTCTGAAAAATTCGACTGAGTTGCCTTGCTGCTTGTGTGGATGACTCACATCTGTGTTCTTAGACCAAGGCTTTTGCAGCACTGAGGTCACCTTCTGTGAGCTCCTGCATGCCTATGAGGAGATCCAGGAAGCTTATTAGGCTTTACTGCACATAAAAATTGAGTTCCAAATGAAATCAGACACCTCAGCTCTTTAGCAGCCAGAATTAGGTGTCACCTAAGGGAGAGCCCCCGAAACTTCCTGTAGAGCAAAGCAGTAACATAGCCAGGAGGAGTGGCTGGAAGTCCATGTCTTTCTGGAGCTCTAGCACCTACCCTAGGTCTGTGTCTGGTCTGCTCAAGAATCAACACAGTGAGTCCCCACGAGGACAGTCACTTTACAGAGCAGGTCTGCCTCTCTCCTAGGAGGTGGTGGTCATGGTGGTGAGCTGTTGGTGAGCATCTCCCAGGGAGGTGGGACATCAGGCTCCTCCTAGCCTTACAGGCTCTGAACTCCCAGCCCAGTCTGTAGAGAGGGCAGGGAAGGGGCTCCCTCTGTGGACAGGAATAAAACGTTTGGAAGTCTCAGCGAGCAGATGGGGGGGGAGCTGCATGCGGGAGAGGCAGGTCTGAGAGCCCAGCAAGTCAGTGCCTCCTTGCCAGCCCTGCTTTGAGCCCGCTGCTTGCTTCCCTGCTTGGGCTGTGGTGTTACACTGCTGCTGGCCCTCACTCCATGCTCCAGTTGAGTGTGTGAGAGGCCCATGCAGGGGTTAGCCCTGAAGGAGGAACAAGTTGCTCTTCACTGTAGGAATATTCACAAAAAATACAGCAATCTGAAAAGTGACAGCATTTTCCTTTACTGAATAGAAGAAGAATTTCCCAAACTAGTTATTTATGGTCCTAAAGATGGTTTCCATTGCTATTGCACAACACTATGGGCAGCTGTTCAAAAATGTTGCTCCCCTCCTTGCTGTGGCTTCTGCTTGGAGTTGGCCCTGAGAGCCGAGTCGCCCGGGCAGCGAGAAATGCTCCTGTCTTCAAGCACTTGCTGACCCCTCGCGGGGCACTGCCATCTAAATGAAAAAGCCATGATAATGGAGTCATCACCATAGGGAAAATGACATTTTTGTCTTGAGAGTTGCTGAAATCAATATATATATTTGATATATTGGTTAACGCAGCAGCAGATTAGTGTGCTAGGGAGCTTATGGCTCTTGTGTGCAAGACTCATATCCAGTCCCTTTCAGAGTGCTGGAGGTCTTTTAACTCTGATTGGCCTGGGTTGTAACTCGCTGTATGATTTGCAGCTGAATTTAGCACAGATAACTCTGAAGCTGCAGCCAGCACAACCCCGTTTCCAGATGTGCAGTGCTTTACCTTGCTCCCATCATCAACCAAAGCCAGGGGAAGTCCCTGGACTTCATTTCTTTTTTTTTTTTTTTTTCATCGCATGCTGTATGTGTGTGAGGAGATCGTTTCCAATGGAGGTTGGCAGCTTCCAGCTTGCATCCATCTGTTTCTGTGATTGAAGGGGAGGGAACATTTATATCCTGTAGATTTTCTTCTACTTTGTGTATTGTAAAATTTGAGCTCCTTCTGGTAGTTATTCACTCCTTGTAACCTTTTATTTTCTTTTGCTTCAGGGACACATTGGCTTAAGTAGCAAGTAAGAGTATGTTCCATTCAATTTAATAATGTGTAGGCAGTTTTGAATTTGCAGTGGAGGTAAGGACGAGATAGCACATCAGTGGCATTGGGAAGGTATACTCTATACCCAGTCATAGTAGAAACAGACAGGTTGTAGGAACAAACACATGTAGAGCCACTCCAGCTTGCTGGAAGTTACCTCTCCTTACTCTGTGTGGGTATGTGTGGGTGGTGGTGTAGCCACGTTTCGTTGCTGGAGGAGATCCTTGTAACGGAGGAAATGGGAAAGGGGAGAGCTGGCAGTATGATAGAGCAAACAGAAATACCACGTGGGGTTGGGGGTCGGAAGGTATTGTGGGGATGTGTTAGTCTTCTCGCACATGCGGTGGTCCACTGGAAGGTTGAGGGTGCACTAAGGGATTTTGTGGATTTCATAGCACTCTTCAGCATGCATCTGCTGCGAAATCGTATTAAAAAGTAGCTCACAAAGCAACCAGGGCTTTCATAGTATTTCATTCAGCTGATAATTTATTATTTTATTGTGATTCAGGTCTCTTTATCGTTGTTATAGTTAAAACTGAAAGAGATCCCGTTTTTTTTGGCATTTTTAATAAAATAAGGGAAAATTGAATTACAAAGATGACATGCAAAGTATAAAATGCTGGTTGTGCTCTCTGGATAAGTCACTCCGGGGTGACTTAGCACACCCATGTCTAGCTTGATATCATTTTCTACGGGAAGACTTTTTGGATGTCTAAAGACTTGGTAAAGATGTCTTAATTGCCTTCAAGGGATACCCAAAAACTCATAAAGAAGAGCTGTTCTTAAAATGCATTGTTTTAAACCTCAGTTCCCTGGGCTCATGGATGAGATGTTTATTCCAGTTCTTATGATTCCCTAGGGACGACTTTGCTGTAAAACAGAGAAGGCAAGACTTTACATTTTAAAGGGATACAGAGGTTAAACAACACTAAACAAATAGACAGTAACAATTATTCAAGCCATGTGCAGAAAAGAAAGAAAACTAAAAAAAATTGGACTGTGCTGAATTGCGGTTTGAGACAAACTTTTACACTGTACCTCCATAAAATCGGTGTTTAATTCCATAAGATGTTTCTCTGCTGGGGTTGAAAGTGATAAAAAGTTTGCCTCTATACTTGTGCCAAACTCTGCCTGGTTGGACAAACTTCGAATTTTTTCCAAGTTTGCAGATGCTTCTCATTCCTTCCTATGTGGCACAGTGTTTGACTGGTAATTCTTTCTGTTTCAGCCGGAAAGGATAGATCCCAGTGCCTCTAGGCAAGGTTATGATGTCCGCTCAGATGTCTGGAGCTTGGGAATTACATTGGTAAGTGAGCGGGGTTTAAGCCCTCTGATGTATGATAGTTTCCTGTTGGGTAACTTTAGTGCGCTTTGTGATGTGATGGAGTTGGTTGGTGTCAAATGTGCTTGAAGCAACGCCCATCTATGCTGCAGTGAAGCATTTGTATTTTGTGATTGAAGTGGGCTCCTCCTGGCTCAGAAGGAATATGAATCCCTTCAAGGCAGATGGCTCTCGTGAACCCCTGAGGATACATTTAGCTGCAGCTATGTTTTGCAGAGACAGATGTGAGTGAGGAAGAGGTGTTGGATTGTAAACGAATTTTGTCTTCAAAATCTTGTGTGAGAAGGGATGGTGAGTGTGGTGCAGAATTGAGCATCCAACCTATGTAAATAAGCTTCTTACAGCCCTGGTGTCTGGTATTATTTGGCTGTGCAGAAAATTTCAGTTAATCCTGGATCCCAGTTGCTTACTCCTCTCTGGCCAACCACAAAGCTGCTGGATATACACACTGATAATTTGAAATTATCTTCTCTTCTCAATGTGGTGAAGCAGAAGAGGAAGCCAAAGCAGTGAGTCAGTAGCTTCTATGAATGGGCTGTCTTCCCTGCTGGCATTTTAAAATGCTTCATTTCTCAGTATCCATTTTCTGTAGTGGTTGTTAGGAAGCTTGGGAAGGAACTGGAGGATTTTACTTTACTACTTTAAAAATCTTAATAAGAGCATTGGTTCATTTTATAGACAGTGGAAGAGTGGTATGAGTTTGGCATACCTGAATTAAATCTGGAGACACTCCTAATGCAGTTAGCAAAACTAGCTTTTGAGTGTAATGTTCCCTGCCCTTCTCTCAGCTAAACTTCCTGTAGCAGATGGCATGAAGAATCTCGTCTTAGTCTAACTTTGGGTTTTCTTCCACTGCCTGAACTTACCTTTGTGTAACCTATCCCATGCTGTTGCTGTCTTTTTGCAGTATGAGCTTGCCACAGGGCGATTCCCCTACCCCAAGTGGAACAGTGTGTTTGACCAGTTGACACAAGTAGTAAAAGGAGACCCACCACAGCTGAGTAACTCAGAGGAAAGGGAATTCTCCCCAAGTTTCATCAACTTCGTCAACTTGTGGTAAGTGTTCCCTGCTTGAAGCACTTGGAGTTGGCTTCTTTTGTCATCGCTAGGTATTTAGCATGCAGCGTGCCAAGCACTTTTTAGCTTAGTTTCATGTTTCTGTAGCAATGTGAGGGTGAGGACTGTTCACATTTCACTTCTTTGGAAGGTGATGGGAGGTTTGTGAGTCTGAGTAGGGTCTGAAGGGCAGACTATTGGATGTTGCTCTTCAGGGAAAGAATAAGGAAAAAACCTATGAGAGTCTGTGTTCAGGAAACCCATGATAAGACCCTTGGCGGGAGGTTTGCGTGACTGGAAAAAAGGGCCTGGCCTGTGCAGCCTGTTCATTAGTTAGTTATGACACAGCCTTGGGACAGACCTTCTTTTTGTTTTACCTTCTTCAGGAAGAAGCCTGAGAAACCTGGCAGTATTGTCTTGTGGTTGAGCTGAGGATCTGTACTTTTCCTGCCTTTTGCATAGCAAGGCCAGGAGCCTTCCTGCCTGGGAGGACAAGGCTCTGCTCAGCAGAGTGGCTGTCAGGACATGTAGCAGGTGGCTTGCTTGGCTGTTGGCTTCTTTTCCCTTGTCAATCATATGACAAGGTCAAGGCTCAAAAGGCTTTTATGGCAGGGTCTCTGCAGTTCAGTCAGCCCTGGATTGAGGGATTGGGTGTGTAGAGAGATTGCACAGGAGAAACCTGGAGCAGTCCATCTGCCTGCCATGTGTGCATGGTCCTGCTGAAGTTAAGGGCTGATTTGTGTATTTTCTAAGTACTTTCTCATCAAAATGTAAAAGGTCATCAAAGTCATTTTGTTGATTTAATAATGAAGCGCACAGAAGATTGATCAATGTGACCTGTGTGGCTCTTCTGCTGGGACCTTCTGTTCTGGGCTGATCCAGACGTTGGACATCCTGAGGCTAGGGGTGCCCATCTCAAAGCTCTGCAACACAGGAAGATTCAACGTGAAACAACTCTTAACTTTCAAAAGGTTTTGTTTCAGGATTTTCAACCCACTAGAGAAATGAAAGGTTCAGGTTCAAAATGGAAAAGTTTTTTGTGTTTGGATTTTATTCTTGTTCAGAATTAGTAATTTTAATGGAGCCCAGGTTCTAGTTTCCAGGTGGCTGTAGGAAGACCTTGTTATCTTTGGTCTGCAGGAAATGAAGCATCAAAGTGGTTTGCTGCTCCAAAGAAGTTTTCATTTTTCAGTCATAAAGTATGTGGTATTTGATTAGAAAGTCAGAGTTGCTTTCCCCGTGTACAATACAAGCAGCAGTGTGTTTTTTTTTCCCCACATACATATCCATAGAGGTGCAATATCATAACAATGTGTTCAAAACCAGGAGCTTGCTCTTCTGCTTGTATGTGCTGTTGTGTTTGGCTACAGGTCACCCAACAGCGGAACCTGCATGGCATCTCTGGTAAGCAGCAGTGTGTTTGGCCAACATATCCAATTGGGTCAATTCATATTTCCTGCCCATTTACCCCTCCTAAAGCGTTCTGTTCTGGGACAACTGCAATGCATAGAGCATGGGACAGTTTTCAGTCTAATTCTGTTTTTTGTTTAATATGATTTTGTAAATAATCTGACTTCTACCACTTATGTGTTCATAGCAACAATGTAATAAATATTTCTCTTAATAACGTTTAGTTAACCGTAAACAATAATCTTTGGCGTTACTTAGCAGGCAGGTAAGTCTCCTAAAGACTGTGCTTTTAGGTGACAGCACAAATCTCCTGGGCATTTTCCCACAAATGTGAATCTAGTAATTTTCTATTTTTGTGTATTCAAGTGTCAGGAAAGATGACGAAAGAGTTGTGCAGTGTTGCTGGCTGTGATAGATCAGTGAGAAAATGTTATTTTTGATAAATGTTAGAAAGTTTCTGGGATATTTTTTTTCAAGTTGTTTTGGATCCCAACAGTGCTTTGAATGCCTCGGTAGAACAGTTTTCTCCATCAGCCCACCTCCCTGTCTTCTTTACATGCCTATCTGAAGTCACACGCCTTCTGGAGCTGTTTACAGCAATTAATCTTCTGCTTCAGAGTTTGCAAAGTATCCAAGCTCCATGTCTGGCTTTTCAGAGTTTCATGCTGGCAGCTGCAGAGCTAACAGTACTTGCAGGAAGCGTTGCAAGCTCCTGAGGTCCAGCATGACTGGGAAGGATATTAGATGTTCCAGCAGAAGAGCTGTACAGCACCTGGTGCTGCAAATGGCTATTCCAGATCTGCAGCTTTGCATTGAGTTAGGAAAAAAAAAAAAAAGATTTATGAAAATTTTTCTGCTTTATGAAAGCATGCATGGAAATTTCAGAACAAAACCTGGACAGTGAGCTGAAGCTCTGACTAGTTGCACTTAAAAGTGTTGTAAGGAGCATATTTGAATCCTCAGACTCACAAAAGTCAGAAGATGAATTGAATTTGTGTAGGAAAAGCTTGAAGCGAGGGTGTTTGTGCAGCAGCCACAGGATTTCTTACCTTCTGCCTCTGTGCAGCTCTGCAGGCCAGTCAGAGGACACAGAAGAGCCAAGCGTGAGCATGCGGCATAATTACCCATTGCTTCTCTGAATAATTTGAGGTCACATTGTAGTAGCTCCTGAATTTTAAAAAAGGTCCTGCCACAGCCTCTGTGGATGGAAATACAGCTGTCAGGAATTGTATTTACGCCCCCCCCTCCTGCCCCCCTCCATTTGGGTACAACACTACATTCACCCTTTGTCCTTGGGTGGCTGCAGCTCTTACCTTGAGGGCAGAGGCTGCTGGTGCCAGGTGTCACCAGGTGTCTTCTTGTCGGGGCCAAGCAGCAGCACGGCCTGACCCTGCATGGGGCTGACCCACCTCCTTCGGATGGCACCGCTGCCTCCGAGCAGGTCCCACAGGCCCTCCGAGGCAGTGGAGGCAGGCTGGAGGGAGCAATGGAAGAGGGATTCCTGCTGCCCAGTGCAGGAGCTTGGTTGGGCCTTGGCCTGGCGCCCTTGGAGAGGCCATGTCCATCGCAGGGCACCCAGGCAATGCCTGCCCCCAGGCCTCTCCTGTCCACCTGCCATGTCGCTGCTGCTGCAGGGGCTTTGGTGGCTTTTGCTGCCACCTGCTGTCCCCACCATAGCCTGGCCATGCCCCTGTGCTGCACTGGGGCCAGGCAGCCAGTGGGTCATCCCCATGGTATGGGGAGAAGGTGGCCAGCAGCAGCCACCACTCTCCACAGTGAGACTGACAGGAACGCTGGAGGCAGAGGACAGCATGAGGAGTGAGGACAGCATGGCAGGCTCTCTATCGCCTTGGCCAGAAGGACTTGTCAGCTGTAGTGGTGCTGAGCCACAGCACCTCTCCTGGCGGCTGTGGCCCACTCAGCAAGGGACGTGCCACCAGCGCTTGGGATGATCTGGGAGGGCCTGGAAGCTCTCTCTTGCCCTTGCAGAGTGGTCCGATTGCCTGATGCATGGTACAACCCCTGCTGCCCCAGCCCACATATGTGCCAAGGGGATGGGGTTGTGCCTGTGTGCCCTGGCAGACAGTGCTGGCTCTCCTCTGCTCCTTGCCATGCTGTCCTCCTGGCTGGAGTACAGGCCAGGGCTACCTACTGATTGCTGCTGCCCAAAACTTCTGGTTGTCCTGGTCAAACCTATTTCCATATGGGCAGGACCATGACAGTCATGGTGGAGTTTAGCTTGCAGCTGTCTTAGGCCTGTCCCCAGTGGGATTTGTTGATGGCTATGGGGTCTGTACTTTTACCAGCACCTTCACCCGTGTTGGAAGTCCAGTGATGACTCGCAACATGAAAAGGATGGCTTTTGCAGGAACCAGTTTCCTGGACTTGAATAGTTTGGGATACTGTTGAGTCCCACCATGACAGTGGAATTCAGTATTCTGTGCTGTAAAAATTTGCAAGTAATGCCTGTAAACGTTTCCCCAGTCCCACTTTTTCCTAATTCTCTTTCTGTTTTCTTTAGCCTTACAAAGGACGAGTCCAAAAGGCCAAAGTATAAAGAGCTTCTGGTGAGTGCAAAGCATGGCTGCCTATGCCAGCTGTCATGGTTGTACTGATCACACAGTAGAGCTGGGTCACACGTTTGGGGTTGCTCCGTGACTTCTCAGGTGTTGAAGGTAGTGTTCAGCTCTGCAGCCTGAGGGAAAGCACCACCTCCATGCCACTGTGTCTGGCTTGTGCAGCTTGTGATGATGGCCAAGATTATTGCTGTCTGTACCCCTGTTCTAGAAGATCAGTGTAAGGAGAAATGCCATGTTGCAGTGGATCAGCTAACCAGACTTAGGTAGCCCTGAAGTATTCAGGCTTGGGAAACAGAATGTTGGGTGTGCCCCATAAATTCTGCCTTTGCTAGAGATCCTGGCACCTGCACTCAGGAGCCGTGTCAAATTGCTGACACTGTCACATGTAAATGCCTCCAATGTACAAGTCACACCATGAGGCTGGGAGTGCTCTGGTAAAAGTGAGTCCTGATAGAGCACAGCTCTGGAATAAGACACCAGCAGAGCCCGTCTGTGATGAGGTGCTCTGAAGCAGGAAAGTTGATGCGGCTTTTGGACTGGATAAGTCACGCTTGGCAACCATGTACCTTCAAGGAGCTCTGGGCGTCCCTTCAGGGGATATGGGAAACCCGTGTCCTAGGTCCCTGATGGTATTGTCATGATATGAATGAAGTTTGCCTGGTGTCCTGACCCAAAGAGTCACCATGTTGTTATGTTCCAGCTGTTGTCACTTGGGTCTAGCCAGTACAGTCTGCTGGGCTGACCAGAGAGTCACTGTTCAGGAGAACTGGTTTTGGGTACTGATCTCCTGTTTGAACCCAAGTCATGTCTCCCTATCGTTGCTGTCTCCTCATTGCTGAAAAGGCTGCTGATGAAATCTTTCATGAAAATATTTCACTGTGTGTCCCATGGAGTCCCATCCCACCTCTGGACTGCACATTTAAGAGGGATTCTTCATATGCAAAAAGCCATGGACCAGGCTATGTCCTGGTGTCCTACAGTCACCACCAAGCCCTGTGGTCTCTCGTAAGGCAAATCCATATACTAAGCTTTTATCCAGGGTAGCCAACCTGTGTCAGAAAGGCAAGTATAACCTTGTTGTTTCTCTATCTGATTCCAGAAACATCCTTTCATTCTGATGTATGAGGAACGCACAGTGGATGTTGCATGCTATGTTTGCAAAATCCTGGATCAAATGCCAGCAACTCCCAGCTCTCCAATGTATGTCGATTGATATTGCTGCTACATCAAACTCTAGAAAAAGGGCTGAGAGAAAACAAGCTGTAAAGAATTTTCATCACATATTGCAGTGTTTTTAATGCTCGCCCAGACACCATGTGCAATAATATTGGTGTTATTTCCATCCTGTCTGTATAATGTTGTCACATATAAGTGCATCCCTGTAATACCTGATCACACAGTGTTAGTGTTGGTCAAAGAGAGACCTCATCTGCTCTTTTGTGGACATATTCATGAAATGTGGAAATAAGTACATTTATTTGTTGACCGTGATTGGATAGCACCTAAAATTCATTTCTAGACTCAAAACTTGGAGACTTCTCAGCAGCTACTGGAAAGATTTTTCTCTCAAACTCTTCCAATTGTTGTTTCAAGTAATAATAAAAAGCAAACAAACAAAAGTTAGGCGTTGTCTGTCTGAACATTAAGAGACTTTGCCTGGAGGGAGAAGAACTTGCTTAGCCAACGAGATACTTTGCCTTCTGGAGCTAGAAAGGCAAAGGAGAATTTTATTCTTCACAAAGTGCAATAGATTTACTGCTATGAAATTCTGTTGCTTTACAGTCGCTGTGTACTTTCTGGGGACAGTGTGCTCAGCTGACCTTCCTGTTAAAGAGAGATCATGTTTAAATATAGTGAATATGTCTTTACCAAAAATACATTGCATTGAAAGAGGCTAACATTAAACTATTCAGAGATGGGACATAATGTATTCTTTCTCCTTTTACCAAGCCAGCCACTCTTCACTCTTAACTAGGTGTCCTGTAAATTGTTACCTGGTAAGATAAGACCTAAAGAATTATTAAACTACTCAATTGAATTATAACCTGCTTGTGACCTGATTTATAGCTGCACAGTACTCACCACCAGCTAGCTTTGCTTTGATTTCAACGAGTGCCGTTCACAAAGTCTGCAGCTGTTTTAGTGAGCCACAAATGAATGTGATTTCTAGCCTGTTTCTCATGCTCTTCACTGTCCCCAACCTTGATGCTAGCACCTTTTCACTGACCCTAAGCCCAGCCCAGCAGCACTGCCACTTTCCAGCCTATTGTCCCTAACAAAATCAAACCTCAGTGGTTCCTTCTCACCACTGCAAGCAGGATGGTGGGGATGCTCTCCTGCCACACTGGGCTCTGTGCCCGTCACGCTACTGCAAATGTGATGCTTTGCTTAGCTGGTTGGAGATCTTGTTCACCTTCTTCTGGGCATATGTAACCTTTTTTGTTACTCTCAGTAGCTCTTGTTATTGAACCTAGAGTGAACCTTGCTAAGACTGGTTAGTGCAAGGTAGTGGAGATGAAGGAGCAACTAACACCTGGGGTTTTAGCTGACCCTGCCAGGCCAGGCAAGGTGTGACCTTCTGGCTGACTGCTGGGCACACAGCAGATCAGTCTCTCTCTCTCTCTTTTTGTTTTTCATTTGACATCTTTTTCTGAGATTATTTTTTTCTGAAAACTTTTTATTTCCCCCACAACATTGCAGTTTTCAGACATTTCGTAGCATACCAGGGATAAATTGGAGCCTGTGTGGTCTGTGATTTCCATTTGAATTGACTAATTTAGGCACTTGGTATGATTTTGTCAAAGTCAGAGCAACCCACTCACAGCTCTGTGGCAAAACCACACCCAGGATGAGGAGGTTTAGAGATGCAGTGGGAGTGAACACGCAGCGAGTGGTACTGGTGGGATTTCCCTGGAAGGGGCTTCCCAGTTCAAACCAATACCAAGTGCAAACTGGGCTGCTACAAGAGCACTGGGGATCAGCACATCCCTGCCCAGCTCCTCAGCTGGGAAAGGAGAGCGCCAAGGCCATACTTGGAGACATGGTATTTCTTCAGCCACTGAAGGGACACCACTGCCTAAGGCTTGCAGCGCTGTGCATCTCCCGCTTGGCTGTTGGAGCCGGTCCTTCTAGCACCGCAGGCTGGTGCCGATGTGATCCCCCAGGACACAGAGGGCCCTCAGCTGCCACCCTACTAGGCAGGGAGCTATGGTCCCCAGGCCCTTCCTGGACTGTGTTCCTGCAGGGTTGCGCACCAAGTGGGATGGCCACTAACGTCTACCCAAGACAGAAAAATCAGAATTTTCTGAAGTTACTAGTCATTCCCAACAGCTCCGATTAATCACAAAAAGTATTAGTTGAACAGGATGGATACGTAGCATATCTAAAGCAGTAATTCTCCCCCCAGCCCTCTAGTCTCACAAAACTCAGTTTTCCTCAGGCTTGGCAGGTTCCCACAGCTGTGGTTCATCTCACTGGCCTTCAGCCACCTCTAATGGGGATCTCAGGCATGACTGAGTTTCACAAAGTGCTGGCCAGGGGAGTACAGAGATGTAGATCGAGTCAAGACAGACACATTCAGAGGTGCTCTGCTTCTGTCCCAATCTTTCAGCCATTAACGGCTGTTTCACAACATCTCCTCGATGTTCACTGAGATGACGCCTCCCAAAAGATCTGTTTCTCTCCAAAGCAAGCAGCTATCTTTTTATGCTCATTCAGCATGGCTGGGGTCTGTTCTCTGCTGCTGACCCCATCCCATGCTCATTTTCAGCAGCATGACTGGTTTGCTTCCAATGGACGGGAAATGGAAACATGAAGCTTTGAGCTGCAGGTGCCAGAGTCAGGTTTGGAATGTGCTGTGGCATGGATGGCTGTACAGGACAGGTCCGGTGTATTAAAAAAAATATTATGAACTATTAAGGGTGCACCATTTATTAAGATGTATCTTTATTAAAAAAAAAAGGTGTATAGTGTTCAGAAGCTGTGAAAATAGTGTAAGAACTGTACATTGTGAACTCTGGTTATTTTTTTTTCTTGTACCATAGAAAAAAATGTATAAAAAATTATCAAAAAGCTGATGTGCAGGGATGTTGCCTTATTGTCTGTAAAATGGAGCTCAGGAACATAACCGCTTCAGAGAGCTTCAGAGTATTTTATCCGGTATCCTGGTTGGACTTCCTCCTCTATTTAAGATATTATACATGGATCAGAGTGTTTATGTAATAGACTACCCTTTTGCCTGCAGGTCAGTTGTAATAAAACTAGGATGCGACCGTGACCTTGTTATTTTCATTTTGTAAGGTCAGACATAAATGGGAAGAGGCATTTAAAGCTGTTGAAATACTTGACTTCCAGGCCCTCCCTCCAGGTGGAAGTAGCTGTACAGGAGTAAAGCAGCCTTCGGTTAGAAACTGCTTGTGCTAAATTAAAAATGAAAAAAAATAGAAATAAAGCATAGGAAGATCTGGAGATCTGGATATATTTTCTTTCTTTGGAAGACTTCTGAGAATTCAGCAGCTCCTCTGTGCTCTTGGAGTGTGAGCCCTGTTTGCTGCACTGGGAGCACTGATAGGATCTGGTGGCTTGAGACACCTTGTCCCTGCGAGGAGGGCAGGTGGCTGTGCCCACAATCTGGGGATAGAGCAGCTGATGCTCACAGCCTTGTAGGCTTATTTTATTTTAATGAGAGCTGTCACTGTCTGCAATGTTCAGATGATTTAAGAGTACTGAGTCCTGTGTAATTCCTGCTGCCAAGACTCCTGGTGCTGGGATAAGTGTCTCCTGCCTGGAAGCCGTGGAGGGCTTGGAAACCATCCAGGTAGGTGAAAAGAACTGGACCCCAGCAGCGCCACCAGGAAAGAAGATGGTGTCTGGGCAGAGGGGCCATCCACAAGTGCCTGCAATGCTCAAAGTGGCTGGAAGGGACCACACCAGGAGTGCGGGAGTGGTGAGAGGGAGAGCACGAACATACTGGCAGGGATCGTTGGTCACACGTAACACAACTCAGGACTAGAAGTACTGACGAACTGGTGGAGCAGCAGGACATTGGCTCTCGCAGTGTTCCTTCACTTGGAGGCTGAGAATTTTGTCAAGAGAAGGAAAGGCAGGCAATGGAGCTGAAGAAAGGCTTGCTACATAGAAATACACGATGTGATAGGTTTGAGGTGGTTGAAATCTGTCAGCTTAAATAAATTCAGTGGTTCCATCACATCAAAGTGTTGTTATCTTGTTTATTTGTTTGTTGTTTGTTTGATTGATTTGTTTTGTTTTTTGAAGTTTCCTGTTCACAGCACAATACCTGGGACATTTTTGGACCACTTCCTGTCCTCACTCTTCAGCCAGAATTCAAGACTGCTGCTGATTTAGTGACCTCCAGGCAGAAGATAAAATCCACCACACACTGGGGTAAAAGTCCTTTCCTGCTGGGCAGATACTGGAGCAGCTCTTCACCTCATAGCTCCACTAATGGGAGTTGCCCTGGGATTGTGTTCCTTTTGCACCACAACCTTCCTTTGTGTACTGAGATTCATTCTAAACAAATCTGTCACAGCTGATAAGAAGCTGAAGGAAGCTGGTGGCAAGATGTGAGTCCATCTGTACCACTCTGCTGGGTATTCCCATTCTCTTCAGGACACAGAGGATCCTGCTAGTCTTTTCCCCTGCAACGACATGGCATGTAAAAAGGCCTGTGTTTGTGGTCATTTCAGGTTCTCTAAGTTGCCGTGTTGAATACATCCTCGGTTTTCCTTTCATTTTCCCTTCCCTTCCCTTCCCTTCCCTTCCCACCCCACCCCACCCCACCCCACCCCTTTTTCCCTCTGTCCATTTCCCTTTCCCTTTTCCCCTTTTTTCCTCTCCCTTTTTTTTTTCTCTTTTTTTTTTCTTTTTCCCTCCTGTACACTCTTACACTCTTCTTGCCCATGTGGACTTCACCACCTTCATGGAGGACTCCTGTTACCGTTGTATCATTGCTGAGGGCAGTAAAGGAAGCCTCTGGCCCACACCTCAGACGCATCCCCTGTGTCTCGGCCAGGACCCATGCCTGAGCGGTGACACAGTTGCTGCTCCTTTGAGCCTTGGATCAGCCCAGCATTCCTGGTCTGAATGAGCTGTGATGGCTTTTTCCAGCCCTGGGGCTAGGGATCCTCCCATGGCCAACATGACCAGGTGCACGTCTCAGCTCTTGCTTTCCCTCTGTAGCACTGCGTGGGCTCTGAGGGTGCCCCAGTCACTGCGGGCGGTGCCGAGCTGAGGAGCAGCACTTTCGGCCGACCACCAGGGAGACTTCGAGCGGCTGGCAACTGTCCCTGTGCCCAGTGGTGCACCCTGACACCTCATACCACTTCCTCATATCTTTGTGCCTATCTGCAGGGCTGAGGTGCTCCTGATACCTTCACCAAGCATTATATAGCACCCAGAAATTATAAACTTTCATTTACGTTTATTATGTGTCTATGGTACTCCAAGAGCAATTCAGATGAGTCCCAACTCCTCTCTGTGTGGACATAAGCAGTACGCATGGACATGTGCAGTACCACCTTTCCCATGTGGAGTATTTTGAGTTTTGTGATCTATATTTCCACTCATCTTCTGCTTTGGCTTCCCCTAGCCTTCCTCCCCACCTCTTGTCTCCTTTAATTGCCTGGTACGAGTAAACAAGGTGCTGAGACCCAGCTTCCTCCCAGAGGCACTGCTTAGAATAAAAGCTCCATTTACAGTCCGAGTCCCGATACAAATCACAAGCGTGGTCATTGCTTTCAAAGTGTGAAGCGTGCAGGGGAAGAAGGAATGGCTGCTCTGAAGAACAGAAGTGAGCTCTTGATTTTTTACATTGTGTTCAAAGCTGTGCAAATGCCTCGAGAGCAGGCTGAAGCACAAACTCCCCCTCCTGGCGATACGGTGTGCCACTGCTGTGCTGGGAATAAAATACAGAGCTGGCTGCTTGGTGGGACCTTGGGGTGTCTGCCAGGCAGAGTGTGAACACAAGCCGTTATCCTCGTATAAGTCCCGGATAGGAGGGCTGGTCAGGCCCTACTGCCAAGAGAAAACAAGTTTCTCCAACGATTTGTTACTTCAAGCTGCAACCCTCTGCTCAGCTGGCATGCAGCACTGGAGTGCTGGGTGCAGGGACGTTACTCTGCAGGTGGAGCTGTGCCAACTCTCCCAAAAGCACATGCAGGATCTGAGAGCGGGAAGGGTGAAAGGATTTGGTGTACATAAAGGCTGAGTGCTCACATTAGGGTAGATGCTACACCAGAAGGCTGTTGGAGAAGGTGTTTTTTGTGACCCTAACACCTTGTTAGACATCAGACACCTGCTCTGGTTCATTGTCGACAGTGATCTGTCCTTTCTTTTCCATTTTTTTTTCCATTACTGACATGTCAACCACCTCAGACAGAAATAAAAGAAAAAAAAAATAGGGGTGAGAAAAATCCAGATCTCTCATTTTTTTTTCTGCTTCTGGGAGGAAAACTTACTTTCATGGCCAACAACGGAGGAAGTCTCACCTTTGGCCAGATGGGAATGCAGCTTTTTGGATAGAGATGGAGTTACATAATAACGCAGCAATCCAGATTGTGTTCAATCAGCTTATTTTGAGACGAGGAGGAGATCCTGCCTGACCTCCCAGGGAAAATAAGTTTCCCATCAGATTCAAGATGGACTGAGACCCTGTCCTGTGCAGCACACCAAGCAGTTCCACAACGAATGGACTACAAGTGATTTGACTTGAGAGGCTGCTGTGTGTTTATGAGGCCCTCCAGATAATTGCAGAACTGGTTCATGAGCCACCCAGTTCACGACCATTTCTAGTCCCACAGACCCTGGAGACATGCTGAAATCTCAGAGAGAGACAGAAGACCAGGAGTGCTGTTCCATGCCAGCAAGTGCACCTCAACAAGATGAAGATGCTTTAAGAGAAAATACCAAAACACAGAGAAAACTGTGCGTGGTGGGCTGTTGTACCACAACCTTTTGCATAGCTCAGACAATGGCTATTCTCTTAGCCCCCTGCAGCAGGATCACACGCTTCTTTCTCTTTCTCCATCTGCACATGAGTTTGTGCTGGAAAAACAAGGGGGAAATAAATGAGGAAGGACAGAAACAGATCCACATCCTGGGACTCCACATTACAGTGATTTCCTGAAGACATTTGAAATTAAGCCCAATTTAAAGAGGTTGGTGGAAACCTTATTGAAATCCAGCCAATTCCTGTTTCCTGTGAAAATGCCAGTGTGGCTGACTTCACTTTTTTTAATGGAATCACTGTCAGCAGTACATTTCCAGTGAATCGTGCTGGAGCCACTTTGCATGTTGCTGGCTATGCTTGGCAGCAGAAAGGGGAATTACTTGGATGGGCCCATCCAGTGGGGGTGGGAGAAGTTCAAGCGTCCCTGCAGAGCATTTTCTTACCACATGAGCAACTCAGGAGACACTCAGTGGCATCTGCTGAGGTCTTGTGCTTTTTTTTAGAGCTTCTGGACTAGTTTTAGCTTGCCTGGAGCTTTGCTTTAGTTTGTTTATCTGTAACAGCAACTATCTAATGACAGGATGATCATTACTTGCTTTGTTTTAGCTTTCTTACAATTGTGTGATGTAACACACTGTTACATATATATTTTGTAACTACTAATAATGAGTAGTTATTCTGTGTAGAAAGAAAGAGCTATGACTCTATAGTAAAATGCAGTGTAGAAGACTATAGACATGGGATGACAGCAGGGGCCTGAAGAAACAGGCACAGGATGAAGCCATAGATCCCAGGTCTATAGACAACTCACCAGTGGCCAGTCATTGGTCATCAAAGGAATGTATTTTTTTGGGGGGGGGGGGGGGGGGTGGGGGTAAAACCAGCCTTAAACAAAGATGAAGAACAAGCCTCTAACATATGTAGAACACAGCATGTACATTAAATTCAAATGTAATGTGGAATTATAGGCCACCTATATGAAGAATGAGCAACTGAAGACCATGTTAGGAAAGGAATAAAAATGACACCACCCCCCGCCCCCCCACCCCAGTTCCTTACAGACAATTGTAAAGTGAGGAGGAAAAACACATCAACATAGCTTGCCCCTCCTGGCAGAGACTGAGGATGCTGACACATGCCATGGCATCGCATACCCTCCTCCTTGGGGCTGAAGGCATCAACTCTAACCTGCAGAGAGGTTCAGAGAGTGAGAGAAAGGTGAGCAGAGCCCTAGAGGAAGGGGATAAATACAAGGAAGTCTGTGAACATAGATTTTAATTGTATGCAAAAAAACTATTAGTGTCATTGTAACAGTACTAAAAAAATATATATTTTTTTTTTATTCATCTAAGACATCAATGAAACTAACAGTAAATTCATGGCTTTGTGTTAAAAGTATGTTTCATTTTGCCTGTAGCAACATTTTGAGTGTAACAAAATGGTAGGAATACAAAGAACCTAGTTGGTAAATTGGACACAACAAATTGGTAGCAGATTGAGTGTGGAGGTGCTGTGATTAAAAAGAAAGCATCTCTATGAAGGCCAACTTCATCTCTGGGTAAGCCCAGCAGTGCAGATACCTTTGGTGGGCTTGAAAAAAAGCTTTTCGTACTGCCATAACACTATCAGTATGCTATTGTGAACAAATGCCTGGGCTTTAAAACCAGATGGAGACTATGCTGAAGCCCACTCAGAACCTGAGTGCAACTTGCACAGCCAGAAGTCCCTCTTCCTTGGTGGCCTCCTTTTAGGTGTCGCAGATGTGTGTGTGTGTGTGGGGGGGGGGGGGGGGGGGGGGTGACAGCAGGGGGTCTGTGTGCCCCGGGGGGTGCAGAGGCTCCATGCAAGGGTAAGGAGTGGCCCTGGTCCCTCCCTGTGTGATTTGGGTGAGAGGTGTTGGAGGCTCTGGGGGACCTGCCGGGAAGGAGCAGAGGGATCTGGTGGTGGGTGGCCCGGTGGGTGGCCGTGTGCTGTGCGAG
Organism: Cygnus atratus; assembly: GCF_013377495.2. NCBI lineage: Eukaryota > Metazoa > Chordata > Aves > Anseriformes > Anatidae > Cygnus > Cygnus atratus. The sequence goes on from NC_066379.1 coordinate 867,624, forward strand.
GGGTGGCAGGGCTCTGTGCCGGGGGGCAGGCACAAGGGTGATGCCTGTGCTGGTGTGGGGGCAGGGAGGACCACCAGGGGCCTTCAGCCAGTGGGTGGGTGCAGGGCGCTGGGCTGGGGGCTGCTGGGGATGCGGAGGCGGCCCTGGAGTGCATGAGAGGGCAGGTGGGGGTCTCGCAGGGCACCGGGAGGCGGTGCTGGAAGGCACCCGCTGCAGGGCAGGGGCCAGCTCGGAGGCTTTGGGGCTCCCCATGCAGCAGGGGCTGCGAGCTCCACACCACACACCCGAGGGCACAGCATTGCTCTGCTGAGCCCAGAGGGGCTGAGGGCGGTGCTTCCCTGCGATGCTTGTGAGGGGAGACTGCCCAAAACGGGGTCTGTCTGGACCTGGAACTTGGTGGAAAGGTGTCACTGATATCTCCGTGCCTCCCATGGAGGGCACAGCGGATGGTGCACTGAGCTGCCATCTCACGTTTAAAAAAAATCTTTCCAAAGGCAGAAATTATCTTATTTGATATTTGGAACATTTTTTGGCTATATCGCCTGTATTTTTCAGGAAGGCCCAAGACTTGGACATCACTGGGATCCTCCAGCTGGACTTCTGCAGGAAACAAAACCCCTTGGGACAGGCTGTGTGGGAAAGCCACCCACACATCAAGGCAGACAAACCCAAGGAGGCACTAATGCTGTGGGGGCACGGAAAGTGCAGCTCAGCAGTGGGTGCTGAGCAAAAAAGGCAAAGAACCATGGCATTACTCTGGCACAGGGTGTAGCTGGAAGGATGAGTGCTATCCAAGAGGCCAGACACTGTGGCATGGGAGCAGGGCTGTAAAGCAGTGGGGGCAAAGCTGAATCTGGAAATGTGGGACCCTGCAGCGACTGGAGGGGTCTGGCTCTGGCATACCTGCCCGGGCAGGCAGGCAATTGAAGCAGCTCCCAAGCAGGACCCAAGGGGTCCCCAGCACTCCACTGGGGGTTGCCAAGTGTGGAGGGGGCTTTGCTTGTGCTTCTTCTGCCAAGGCAAGGGGATGGGAGAGCAGGTCCTGTCCTGCTGGTACAGCCTGTCCTTCCCAAGGGGATAGCTCTGGTGGGGCTGGAGAACCACCAGCCTGTGCAGAGCTGAGCTGAGCACTTCTCTGGGCAGCAAAGCAGCTTGGCTGCAGGTGTCTTAGGAGGGATAGGGCCTGGAAGGACCTCAAGTGACCCTCTGATCCTTCCCCCTCCCCCACAGAAGACTCTTGGTCTGGGCTTGGCCTCCTTGGTTTCCCGTAAACTGTCAGTTTATAGGAATGAAAATAATCAGACCAAGAAGACACTAAACAGACAACTTATGGTGACAGTAAAAGAGCAGACAGATTAGGGGAATCCCACAAAAAATAAAGGATGCTCCAGTCTGTAGCTAGATACCAGTCCTTTGTCCCTCTCCTCCCTCGGCATGGCCTGTCACTTCCAAAACTTTGCTGGCTCTTGGCCCTCGTGGGACCAAACGAAAGCACAGCACCCAGCTGAGCTCTCCAGCCCACTCCTGCTGCTCCCCTGTGGGCAACGGGAGGTTCAGCCCTGGCCAGGAGCTCAGCTGCTGGAAAATTTGAAGGTGTTTGGTCAGCAGCCCAGAGTACCAGCAGCTCCCTTTGAACAGGATGCTGACCAGTGGAGCAGGGTTTGCAGGAGAACAAAGCAAAACCAAAGCCAACAGAAGGAAAAGTCTTTGGAAATGGGAGACTGGTTAGAAATCTCCCAGGAGAAACTGTTTCTTTAAAATCAAACTTCTGCAAAGATTGTAGCTGCTCCCTGGAATGGAGCTGAAATGAAATAAACACAGCTGGGATGGCTGTCACTGCCCCAGCCCAGCAAAATCAAACAGCAGACTGCGAGCAGACGTAGTGGCAAGACAAAGGGGTTTTTAATAATGAAGGTGTTGCTGGTAACATAGGTAAGGAAATGTGCTTGCTTACAACTTTGAAGCTGACAGCATCCCTTTAAATAAGGAAATACATTTGTTGAGAGGAGAAAGTTGTCTGGAAAGCCCTGTACAATGACGCAGTGTAGCAGCTAACACTACTCTGATTCAAGTGCTATTAATATTCTTCATGGAACGGCTTCTAAAAATCTCTCACTTAGAAAAAGATTTTTTTTTAAAAAAATGCAACCTGTGATCGTCTATCCTAGCAGTGCATTGTGACCATTTGTACAATAGAAAAGTGGTGCTTTAAATAGTGACTTAAAAGCTACTGCCATGTTCTTTATACAGCATGCAACAACGCCATAAGCTGAGACACAGCAGTGGCCACAGAGCCTCCTCTGGCAGCTCCGGCAGCCTTGGGTGCGGGTGCCCCGCAGAAGCCGTGGCCAGGCTGCCCGTGGTGCCCCTCGCGCTGGGCCTCCTCCCCAGCTGCCGCATCTCCAATGTGATGTCTTTCCAGTAACACGAATATTAAATACACACAGTCTGTAAATAGTTTAACAATCTTTGTCAGCAACAATATTTACTTTGGCAAAACCAGAATTGCAAAGAAGTAGATGTGTCCGTCAAAGAGTCTGCAGTAAGTTCTTTGGTGGAAGCCAAGAAGTGAAGCAAAGGCTCCTCCTCATTAGAGCCCGAGGAAGTATATTGCACAGAGACTTGCAGGAGAAATGCTGGTGACTTCAAACTGGAGGCATTACTGCAGGAGAGCATCCATCTTCGCTGGCTTCACAAGAACAAGCTCCTCTAGGCTCAGTGATTCACAGCTGTTCTCCAGATGGCTTTGCTCTGAGCTGGGTGAACAGTGATGCCGGAGTAAACTTGGGAAAGGAAGATCACTGCTGGGGATCGAGGAAGAATGGGAAAAAGGAAGCCTTCTGGATGGCGGAGGAGTGGAGACAGCAAAGCAGGTGCTCACACAAAACCACAGGCACACAAGGGCCTGCTCAGCCCTGTCCCACACCAGGTGGCTGAATGGCGGCTCCTGGCTGCCCCTGCTCCCAGGTCATGCAGGGCAGTGGAGATCCACCCCGATTTTTGGCTGTGCAGAGGACAGTCCCTGCAAAGCTTTGCTATATTTTCCATATGACTTGCTTCTACCTTGGATCAGAACATATTAACACTTCATCTGTACCACACTAGCTGGGACACGCCAGCTGCACCAGAATGCCACAGCCCTTCAATACCTGCACCTGAGGCCTGAGCAGCTGCCTCCAGCATCCAGACCTCTCTGCTTCAAGGTCACAGGCTTCAGCCTGATCCAGTTCAGACTGCAGCCAGGACAGCTCTTTGGCTTTCAGCCCCACAGGCAGCCTGAGAACATCCCAAAGTACCACCATGAACATCGGCTCCATCTCTCACTCACCTGGAGCACAGCTGTGCAGGGACTGTGGGAACATGGCTTTGGGGACAGAAGGAAGGATGTAAGGCAAGTCTGGCTGTACAGAGAAGTGTGTTTGTTGCCCTGGCTGGGCAGAGCCCTTGGACCTCCCTGCTCCCAATCCTCCTGACCTGGCATGGCTAAGGTGAGCCATGCACGATGGCCTAAATAGCTGGACAGGCAAAAGGGAAGGGGGCAGCAACCTCTGGATGATTCCCTGTTGCTTCCCAGCTGAGGTGTCCTCACCACACAGTTTTGTCATGAGCTGCTCCAGTTCTCATGGGAGTGACTGCTAAAACTGGGGAGAAAAAGGTAAGAGGAACAAAATCGAAGTTCTAGACAACTGTCAATCTAAAGGAGTGTTGATAAAGGTATCCTTTGTGGGGATGTGTCAATGGAGGAAAACCAAAGTACCAGAGCTGTTGAGCTGTCACTTTGCAGTAACAGGAAATTCAAACAAGTTTATTCACTGGGAAAATGGCTCCAGTTTCCCCTGATTCTGGCATGTTAGCCCTATGTGTTCTCCGGCATGACGGAAACACTGCGCTGGCTGCTGCAGGCTCATAGTATCCTGCCTCCGCCGCCCTCCTGTTCACCACTGCTGCAGGTGAAGGTCCATGCTGGTGTTCAGATTGAGATCAGTAACATCTAGGAAATCAATGTTGAAGATGCTGGGGCCCGCAGAGGTGAGCGAGCCAAAGCCGGTGGCAGAGCTGGGGGGCGTGAGGTCCAGCCACTCCATCGTTTCCCATGGAGATTCAGTGAAACTCATTTGTAAACCAGAGCCATCAGCAGGGGAAGGGGAGAGCTGTGTTTCCATTGGTGAGAGAGGAGTCTGTAAAATCTCCGGGGAGGTGAGCAGTTCATCTGCAGCTTTGCTGGAGAACCCCTCTATCATCCCTTCGAAGTGGGACTCTTCTCCCATCTTCAGTAGGGCAATTTCACTGACTCTCCCCAGTGGGCTGTGAGCATTCAGCAGGACCTCGAGGTGAGTGTCACCACCGCCTGGACAGTGCTCGAACGGGAGCTGGGTGGAGGAGACCTGTTCGAATGCGGCAGATGACTTTGGGAGAGAAGTGCTGGAGTTCCCTGTAGACACTGTTATGTGAGGTACTTTCTGCAGGCAGGACCGGTCTTCCTTGGCATTGGCTGGCATTTCTGTGCAGCAAACAAGACTGGGTTGAAGTGCTTTGGCAGTGCCCATCACTGCTGGCCCAGAGGCACAGCCAAGGCCCCTGAGCTGGGCTCCTGGGCTGGGCATGCTTGCACAAACCCACTCCCAACTCAATCCCTTTGGCATTGCTCACCCACCCTCCCTGTGGGAAGCCCCCCATGTTCCCACTTCCTGATCTCAGCTCCCCTGGTTTTGGACCCCATCTCTAGGACTTGAGCACTGGCAGCTGTCCCCATGGGGGCGGGCATGGATAGGGTCATGCACGAGAAAGGGCACTGGCAGCTATCTGCACAGGGGAGAGCACCGCAGTGCTCTACGTGGGAGATGGCACTGGCAGCACTGGGAGTGGCGGAGGGCAGCGGGGGCTCTGCGTGGGGAGGGCGCTGGCAGTGCTGTCACCCCGCAGTCCTTCCTGAGCAGGCTGCATAGGTGACACCCTGAGCCCAGACTCCCGCAATGGTTTGGGGCATGTGCAGAAGTAGGCTCTGGCAGGCTTCCTCACCAGCACAGGTCCGGTGTGGTTTTGGAGTCAATCTCAGTGGCTCCTGGCATAGGGAGGCAAATGAAAGCTACACCCAGCTCAGGCAGCTCCACTGGAGCACACTGAGAGCTCTGGGCCCCCCCGCCTATGCCTGATGGAGGGGAAGCCCTGGAGGGAACAGAGAAGCAGTGCGTACCTCCGCTCTCAATCAGCACGTCCAGGAGTTCGTCCATCTGCTGACTTCGAGTCATCTGCTGCAGCAAACGGCAAAGAGGAGAGTAGAGGGCATTAGGAGGAGAGTCCCTCCAGCCACGCGCCAGGTAGGTGGCTCTAGACCCCATGAGAGGCGCATGGGGCTGGCAGCAGTGTTCAGATGAGCACCGCAGGGACCTGGGACACGTGCAGCAGATCTGGAGAGCACTGAGCCAGGTTCCCCCGCCCTGCCACCAAGCCTGTCTGTGCTCAGTGACACTGCAAACTGCCTCTGCCCAGAGCAACCAGGACATCCAGACCTGGACCTGGCATCTAGCACTGGCACGTGCCTGCTTGCAGTCCCGGCAGCCTCACTGGGGATAACGTAACGGCATCCTCCTCTCCCTGACCCCATACTGGAAGGACTTTCTGCACACCTCCCTGCCAGCCAGCATAAGCCAATTTTTAGCACTGCCAATGGTATCACTCTATGTTCCTAAAGGCACCGCGACCGGCACTGAGGCTGCTGACGGACTGTCACAAGAAGTAAGGAGTTCGTGGGAGACAGGAGCTCCTCCCCATGGGAGCACCACTCCAGGATAAGGCTAAGGGCATGTGGCTCCAGGATAAGGTTAAGCAGATGGCAATCAGCAGGGCACTTTGCTAATGGGCTAGGTGAGGTGTCCCAAAGAATGGCCATTAGGGATGCTCCAGGGTCTGTTTCCCTGAGCACCCTGAAGAAGAAGACAACGAAGTCCTGGGGCATTTGTATGGGATGTCTGGACCCCAGGCACCTTTCATCAGCACAGAAGATGCTATCCCTTCTAGCACGGTGTCTGACTGCTTTGTGGCAGTCATTTAGTAACTGACTCTTCAAAGAATCCCCATTCCTTATGTAAAAAGGCTTGTCCTACCCAGAGATCCCATAATGGGTTGTAGCTCCTGCAGCTGACAGTTACATTAACCACAAAAGAACACTCTGCACAGCCCTAGCCCTATAGAAAGTAAAAATCATGCAGTTACCTGCTTTACTGCATCCTCATAGGGTGGAGGCTGCTTTACCTCTGAGAGGACTGGGCTTGAATTACAAAAACTTGGGGATGGAATAGAAAACTTTTGACCTGCCTGCGTAGCCATCTGCGTGGGGGAAATACAGGGAAACGGAGTCAATGCACAGGGAAAAGGTTACGCTCCTCGGCACAGAGGGAGGCCCTCTTTCGCCCCAGTTGAAGCCAGAACGAAACCAGGAGAACTAATGATATTGCAGGTCAAATCAGCTCAAAGTGCCTGGCCTCTGGGCAGGAAAGAGGGAGGTAAAACAGCTCTTTGGGTTAGCTCTGAGGTCACCGGGGGGATCCAGGGCCGGGTTGAACCCTGGTCGCTGACTGAGATCTGGCCGCAGGCATGGTCTTGCAGAGCTGTGACTTTATCTGTGGTTTATCTGTGAATGTGCGGAGCAAGAGGGAGAGGAGGTTATGCCCAGGAGCGCAATGCTCCCCCAGCTACCAGTTGCCTCTCAGCTCCTTCCTTTGGGGACCTTCTCTGTCACTACCTGTCCTGGGACAGCTCATGGAGACTGCCCAAAAGAGTCACTGCCCACAGGCCTTCTCTGTGCCCATACCAAACACCTGCATACTGGTGCCAGCTTTTTGCCAGCAAGAGGGCCACCCTCTTCCAGGAAGGACATCACCTAAAGGTCCAGTGACTGCAAGCTGCTGTTCACCTTGTCTTGAGGCCCGCAGGGAAGCCCAGGACAGTGGTTTCACAGCCACGATGAGCTGCAGGACATTGCAAAGCCAACCCCTAAATGTGCTCCTTGTGCTCTGGCAATGGGGAAAGAGCTGGAGGAGTCCTTGAGGTGTTGCTGCTCCCTGCTGGTGCCCCGTGACTGCTCTCTGGTTTTTCTGAGCAATCCCACTGCCTCTCTTGGAGCATAGTCCCACAGCGCTGCACTCCACTGTGCTTTGCACCACGGTGCTCTGTCCCACTGCTTGTTGCACCCCCAGCTCTGTGCCCCACTGCTGAGGTCGCCACTGCACCCTACCCACGGCAGTCACTGCTCTGTGCCCAGATCACCCAGAGCAATGCACCCCATTGCCTCTATCACCCCAGCAGCATGCCCCGCGTTGCCTACTTCACCCCTGCAGCACCGCACCCCGCTGCTCGTCCCACTGCAGCACTCTGTTTCTCCTCCTGTCTCACCCCAAGAGTGCTGCTCCCCTCTGCCCACCCGACAGCACCGTGCCTGACTGCCCATGTCACCTATATCGCCGTCCTCTGAGCAGCTTAGTGACAAGGCTGCATCCCACTTTGTCACCCCGCAGCACTGCACCCTGCTGACACTGCACACTGCTCAGGGTGCTGGCTGTGGGGCTGTGGCTCCTGAGCTGTCCTGCGTGAGCGCTGCGTGCAGTGGTGGTTGTTTTGCGCGCGCCTGTTGCACACTCAGCGCACACCTGCTCTGCATCTGCCCAAACACTTTGCGGGTGCGCCGTGCACCCGGAGCCACTGTGCGTGCTTTACAGACAACAAATATGATGGGTGTTACGACTGCCTGGGAAACCCTGGTAGGGTGTTAGGATGAAATGGGGCTGTGATAAGCAGCCCTTTGTGCTGTTTTTGTGTGTTGGCAGCATGTGCCCCTCCCTCTCCAAGCTTTCATAGCACCCTGAGGGCTGAATGAGGAGACACTAAAGGGACAGCTCTGCAGTGCTGGTGGCCTGAGGGGGTGGCACAAGCTCTGTCCTGACTGCAGATCCCAGTGGCAAGCCCTGCTTTATCATCTCCCCAAGAAAAGGCTTCCCATATGACTGGGGTAACTGCCTTCCTTCAACCCAGTGGTTAAAGTACCTTACACTGCTAGGAGCTGCAGTGGCTTAGCAAGATGCTGACTAGTATTGCAGGGCTTCCCCAGGGGCATAGGAAACTGTGCCAGAGACCTCCCGGGGCAGAGGGAGCTGTGCTGGTGCTTCCCCACTGTGGATAGAGCTGTGCCAGGGCTCCTAGGGGCAGAGGGAGCTGTGCCAGGGCTCCATGGGGCAGATGGAGGTGTGCCAGGGCTCCATGGGGCAGAGGGAGCTGTGCCAGGGCTTCCCTAGGGTGGAGAGAACTGTGCCAGAACATCATGGGGCCGAGGAAGCTGTGCCAGGACTCCCCCAGGGGCGCAGCAAGCTGTGCCAGAGCCTCCCCTTGAGGGGACATGGAGATGCATCAGGGCTCCTTTAGGGTAGAAGAAGCTGTGCCAATGCTTCCCCAGGGCAGAGAGTTGTGCCAGGTCCCTCCACGGCAGAGGAAGCTGTGCCAGGACTCTCCCAGGACACAGGGAACTTTGCCAGTGCTCACCCAGGGGCAGAGGGAGCTGTGCTGGGGTCCTCTGGGGAAGAGGGAGCTGTGCCAGGGCTCCCCCAGGGCATAAGGAGCTGTGCCAGGGCTCCATGGAACAGAGGAGCTGGGTTGTGCTCCCCCAGGGCAATTGGATGTGGTGGCAGCAGGGTTCTCCAGGAAACACCCTGCAAAGGACCCTGCAGTGCCATTAGCTTCCAATCCATTCTCCATCTCAGCTACTCTGCCTTACAGGCAGCCCCGCATGCTCCTGCAACCCCCTGGGTGCCCATCCTGGATGCCAGCTGTCCCAGCCTGATAGAAAAGCACTCAGAGACATTTGTGTGAATGGCCACAGATATGAGCGTGTTCACCACCTAGATGACAGCTGGGGTGCTCTCCACTTACCGATGCTGTGCGAAGGCAACTGTTGGTCTGTGGGGACCCGCTGCGCCCTTCTGCCTGTGAGCCGGGGGACACCGACAGGAGATAGTGGCTATTAGGGGACGGCGGCAGGCTGATGTGCTGCGGGCTCTTTGCAGCCCCGAGAGGAGAGTGCTGGGGGGAACACTGCGGGCTCAGGAATGTTGAGGAGGTGATGGTGCTTTGCCCTGCAGCCTCCAGGCAGTGGCTATTTACAATGTGAGACAGCTGTGGCACACCACAGTTACTTAACTTATCTGAGCTGCTGGCTTGGCCTTTTAAGGCAGTTTGTTTGGATGCAAATGGGCAGCTGGACACTGCATTTTCTTGCTTGATGGGGACACCAAAGAAATGCTGAGTGGGCTGTTGTTTTTCCTCAAGGCCATTGCTTCTCTTTCGCTTCTGGAGCTGCATCCGTAGCTCTTCCACCTGCCTCTGCTCTTGTTGCAGCTTCCATGTCAATTCATTGATGACCTTCTGCTTCTCCACCAGCATTTTGTCTTTCTCTGTGTCAATCCCTTCCAGCTCCAGCTGGATGCTCCCTCCATTCATGCTGCTCATGAGGCTTTCTTCAGCACTACCATGAACTGGAGATGGTTGAAGACCAAACTGTGGAGAAGACATGGGCCCATCATTGAATGTGTCTGGCAAAGAGCCACTCACAGAGAGGTCGGAGGAGGCTGGAGAGATGGGTGGGGTGGAGCTGGTGCTGCCAAAGTGGTAGAAGCCATTTGATAACATGCTGGTGGAGGACTGCGACTGGTAACTTGACAACGTGCTTGTTGGAGTGACTGGAAAGGTTACAGTTGTGATCTCACTGAAGTTTGGCACTGCATTGCTGCTGCACTCCTGGAAGGGCCGCAGCCGTTCCATCAGCGCTGTTTTGGTACCGGATACAGGAAGGCCTCTTATTCGGAGCTGTTGTCTCAGTTCTGACACCTAGAAGAAAAGTGACCAATAATCATTCCTTGTGCTTCCCCTTGCAGCTGAGTGCTTTAGAAACGTGACATTTCTCACAACAAGCCTCATATCATAGGTTCCATGCCTCCTGCTTTAAAGCTCTGGCTCCCCAGGTGATCAGTCAGCATGCACAGCCCTGACTACCACAGGACCCTGATCTTTCCTAATAGGAAAACCTTCTTTCTTCCTCCAGAATCTGTGACTGCTCTCCGTGAACCAGCAGTGGTCCTTGGGCCATGGAAATAATCCATGGTTCCTTTCCTAGCAGTAGTATCTACCGGAGCAGACTTTCAACACAGGCCAGGAACTATCCTTTAGCTCAGATAACATGACCACAGATCTCTGGAGCCAGCTACTCCATGTTCAGGCATCTGCACCAGGTTCAGGCATCTGAGCAAGGTTATAGCTATGGCCAAGCACATGTTATTTCTACCTCATCTTATTTCTCCATCTAATAACGATGGAGAAATCCATTTCCCCTAGGTCTCTCCTTCTAAAAAAAGATTGGCCTTCCCTATGGCTGAGGCTCTGTTAACAAATTATAAAAGAATCAGTGATTTGAATGATTTTCTGTTGTTCCCTGCCTCTCTCGCCTATGTGAGAGATTTAGATACTATTCAAATCAGTGCTTACAGCCGCAGACTCCAGGGGATACCTGCTTCTCCAGAGAGCCGGTCTGGCCTGGATGCTGCTGGCAGAGGAACTGCAGCATGGGCTTGCAATGACCACTGAGAAGCTGAGTCACTGAGTTGGTGTCAAGGCAACACTGACACATTCTGTCTGGTCTGCTAGCAGTATCCAAGACATCCACCATAAAACTACTGAAGGTATGGGGCCATGAGCTACAGGAGCAGCAGCACAGATTGTTCTCTAGACTTTGACCTGATACCCTGGCCTGCAGCCATCTCAAGATGCAGGGTTTGCTGAAATGTGCACAGGAGCAATGCACCTATGTGATACCCGCAGAGCAGGAAGTCCATGTTTTTAGTTACCACAACACCAATCGATTCCTGATTCATCATGCTGTATGCCTGGGTTTGCACGTAGCGTGGTGGTTCTGGTTTGCTGATCTGTAACACAGTCAGTCCCTGCAGCACAGCCCGCTGCACTACACTGCACACATAAGGGGTAGCAAAGCACATTCAGGCTATGAGATTCTGCTCCTGTGGTGACAAAGTTTTAACTCACTTTCAGATCATCCAGGTTAGATGGCAGAGGGCCTGGCTTGATAGATGAGACACAAGTCTGGCCCGAAAAGGTGGTTTTCACAGGAGAAAGAGGGGTGTTGTTGACAGAAGTTGATGAAGAATTTGAACTTTTGACCATTTGCTCATTTGATTGCCTGAAATAACAAAGGAGATTTGGGGTAACACGTCTGTCCTCCAGGGTCTCTGTGCCCAGTGCTATATGACGTACCATCTCTCTGCTCCCTTGGGGCTCCTATCTCCTGTATGAGACTTGAAGGACCACCAACCCCCCAGGAAAACCAGTTTGGGCTGCAAGGAGATTGCTGGTGACCTACCAGCACGTCACAGGTTCCCCAACCAGTGCACAAAGCCAGAACAGCTTTTCAGAAGACTGCTATACTTTGAAGCTTTTATGTTTCCTTTGCATGCATTTATCCCCTTTGCACTGGCACAGATGGCAGGGAAGAGGAAAGCTTGGAGGGAGACAGGACTAAGCCCTGATACTGGCACCTTGTCACTCACTTTATCTGGCCTTGGTGCATCCCTGGGTAGCTGAAGTGTTGCTGTTGCTGCTGCTGCTGCTGCTGCTGCTGCTGTTGCTGCTGTTGCTGCTGACTGAGGATCTGGAGCTGCAGAAAGAGCTGCTGCTGCTGGAGGAGTCTGGCATATGCAGAATCCATGGGCGGAGGGGACTTTTCTGCTTTCTGGTCTGGAGGGATGTACTGATGATATTTCAGTTTCTTCACCTTGGGCTTGGTGTCCTTGGGCTTTTTGTGACGGTTCTTGCTATCACTGGATGATTTTGACTGTTGGTACAAGAAGCAAAGGAATTAGTGGAGAGAAGAGGTCCTGTCACTCCTGTGGGAATTTGGAGACCTGGCAGAGCAAGGGCACGTCCTGCTGGCAGCCTGACAGCCCAGCTCTGTGAGCAGCTAAACATGTGTGTGACTCCCCACGGGCAACATTTCATCCCAGATGTGCTAAAGAGCACATGAGAAGGAGAATGACTTTCCTTGCCTTGAAGGTATTTCTCTGCTGCCTTGTGTCTCCTGTTTCCAGCTCCAGGGGATATTCCAATAAAGGAACTGTTCAATCACCTTGAGCAGGGACCAAAGCTCTACCTTTTATAGTTAAAAAATGAAGTCAACTTGCAGTACTTGACAATGGGATCCATCTCCATTATTCCAGGCCTTCGAGGCCAAACCCCTAAACTTGCCAGACACATGGGGTGCAGCACCTGGGTGCTTCGGGCCTGGCTGCAGCCACCTGCCCTGTGCTTGTTCCCTCTCCTAGGGAGCCTGGGCGTGAAGACATTACCTTCACCACAGAGGGCACCGGGAGGGGTGGGCTGTCCTGTCCTGGTGCTTGCTTGGGGCTGTCGCACTGGCTGCTCTGCCCCGAGGCCAGCTCCGCTGCATTGCCCTCAGTGCCGTGGGGGTGATCCTGAAAGGAAGAGGTGCAGTGTGAGGGGATGTGGGGCAGATGCAGGCCCCCTGGACAGCCTGTCCCCACAGACAACCTCCCCTCCACCCTGACGCTCAGTTCCTGCAGGGCGAGGGGCTGCACCCCACTCCGGCAGCCAGGGGCTGAGCTGCAGCAGCTCTGCACCCCAGTGCTGATACACTGCCCTCTCCAAAGGTGGTCTCAGAGGGCCCTGACCAGGCTGCAGAGGTCTCTTGGCACAGAGAAAGGAGATGGAGAGCTTGGAAACCTCATGCAGTCCCTGGGGAAAGGACAGCCTGGTCTCCCTGGGCTCACAGCAGTGTGTCTGGAGCACCCATATTCAGTGGAAGTGTCTCTTTTCCTGAATAGGACACCTGCCACTCTCTTCCCCTGCCCAAAGTCTTCTCCAGTCCCCCCATCCATCCCAGTCCTGCCATGCCTACCCCAGCCCACCCTTCCCAGTTCCCACAGGCTATCCCAGTCCCCTCTAGCCTTCCTGTCTCCCCAGTCTATCCCTGCCTACCCCAGTGCCCCAGCTAACCCCACTCCCCCTCAGCCCTGTGTCCCCACCCCTCCCAGTGCACCCTTGGCCCCTCAGTCCCCCAGAAGGGCCCAGTCCCCCCAGTACACCTCAGTGCCCGCAGGCTACTTCTGGCACGACCCAATCCCTCCAGTTCCCGCAGTGCCCCCTCCCTTCCCCCCCCCCAGTCCTCCCAGCCCAGAGTACTTTCTTTCAGTCCATTCCAGTCCACCCCAGTGCCCTAGCCCAGTCTCCCCATTTCCCCCAGTCCGTCCCAGTTCCCTCCCCGGTCTCCTCCCTCCCTCCCAGAGCCCGGAGGCCACCCCCCCGCTCCCCGCTGCCTCCGCCCGGCGGCTGCGCGGCCCCCGCGAGGCAGCAGAGGGCGGCACCGCCCGAGACGCCCGAGGCCGGCCCCGTCTCGGCCGGAGCCGCAGGGCGCCGCCGTGCCCGCGGAGCAGGCGGGTGGTGCTCGCTGCGGGCCCGCTCCTCGGGCGCCGTCCCCGCCCCGTCCCCGCCGGGTCGGGCCGCGCCACCCACCTGGGGCGTCCCCGAGGGCGCCGGCGGGGCCGGCTCCGAGGCTTTGGTGCCCGCCGACGACTCCGTGGAGCCCTGGGAGTCCTCGCTCCTGGCCTGCTCCGGGGACAGGCCGTCATTGCTGCTGTCCTCCTCAAAGGCGAACGCGTCGGGTGGCTTGGAGAAGTTCACCTGCGTACCTGCCGGGTGCGGGGAGGCGGCGGTCAGCGGCGTGCCCCCCCGTCCCCGCCGGCCGGCCCGCCCCAGGGCAGCAGCGCCCGCCTGCCCCCGGCTCCTGGCCGCGGGCTCCGCCGCCCCGGCTGGAGCGGGCGTGGGTGGCAGCCAGCGGCTGGGCTGTCCCCGGCTGGAGGGATGGGGTGAGCACAGGGCAGCGCGGGGAGCGCTCGGATCGCTCGGAAACCGCAGCGTGCCCTGCAGTCCCGGCCTGCGGGACCTGGTCAGTTTCCCACGTGTCCCCCTTTTGCAGATCCGGCTACAGGCTGAGGACTTGGTGCTCGAGGTGTTCAAATGCCTCATCCCATGTCAAACCATTGTCTGAGGACAGCATCGCTGGTTTGACATGGGAAAGGATCCTGCAGGCCAGTCCCGTACAGCCAAATGAACAAAGCTGGTGGGGAGCACATTACTTGGGAAGTGGAGAAAAGAGGTCTCAGAGAAGCTTGGCCTGTCAGAGGCAGGAGGCTCTGAGAGAGCATGAGCACACTGGGCTGGTGCAGAGCAGCTCAGCTGTCCCGACCTGCCTTTGGACTGAAACGAGGAGAGGGGCATTAGTCTCTCTCCCCAGTCTGCCAAGCATCTCGATCACACTTAGTGATCCTCAGCAGAAGAGCTGAGGTTGAAATTGACGTGGAGGGTGACGATGTCATGGCAGCAGAGCCAAGGTGAGCGCACCTGGCTGCAGCTGGACAGAGGCTTCCGGGTCCTGTGGCTGTCCACACACTTCAGCCACATGAAATGCTTCAGATTGCTGCCATTACTTCCTGACTGCCACAAGGCCTGCCCCAGACATTGATTCTCCCTCCTGCAGAACTCCTCCTCATAGTCAGATGGGCAAGAGCTCTTGACCCCAGGCTTTTACTGATAAATGAAGTGCTGAAAAAGAAGAGCTCTCATGTGAGCTTTGGGAGAGCTGCAGGTGGGGGCAGAGGAAGGAGCAGCGTGGTCATGCTCATAATCTCCTCGTGCTCACGTCTGGCATTTGTCAGGCAGCTTGGCATGCCGATAGCGAAGTGACAAATGGGGAAATAGGAAGGGCTCAGGGACAAGCCTCCACCTGTCTGTGCGGCTGCTCTAGCAATGTGCACCTTCTCACTGACACGCACCCTCCTGCCCCTATCTCAGAGATAAAGGCTTATCTCTGCTTGCTCCAGCTTGTGGTGCCAGGGCGGGTGAGGGAGCAGGGAGCCCTGGCTGCCCGCCCCAGGATGGGTCCCTGAGCCACCAGCAGCTAGACCCCTGCAGAAGGTGGGCCCGCCTGCCGTGGGGTTGTGTTGGGATGAGGTCCCAGACAGTCAACAGTTGCTGGTATCCTGACAACATGGCTCTGCGTCCTGTGCACTGTGCCTGTCCCCATCCACAGCTCTGCAAGTGTCAACAGCAGCAGCCTCCTCTGTGACCCTGGTGTTCCCAAGGAGCTGCTCTGTCTGCTTGGCAGAGAAATGCAAACAGCTCAACAGCACACTTGCCATGGCAGCTCTGGGGCAGGCAGGCACAGGAATATTAGAGCAAGTGTCTTGTGGAGAGCCTCTCTCCTCCCTGCTCCCCACGGCCTGGGGTTCCTCATGTGTGTCTGGACATAGGACCTGTTTCCTCTCCTCTACAGCTGCCATCAGAGGTTGTACCTTCCCTGAGGAAACACAAGGCTGTATGATCCCTTGCGCTGGGGTGTCTACAGACAAGTGTGGGCATCCTCTCCTGGGAATAATCACTCCAAGCAGAGGGACTTGTAGATCTCCAAGACTTCCACTAGGCTGGCATTTGACAGGCATGTGGGGAGAAAACGTGCCAAAGCACAGAGCCCAAGGGACCTTCAGGACACAGCGGCAGCCTGGGGCACGACAGGAATGTGCTGCATCCTGCTGCCTGATACTGGGGGCCTGTGCGGAGCAGGGAGCGCTGCCCTTATCTGTCTCTCTCACCCAGCCCAGGGCTGACCGTGTCATTTCATGATCCCATGTCTCTGCTGTAATCTCAGGCAGAATGGTGTTTGCTTGGGGCTGTTTCTAATGCACTGGGTATTGTCCTCTCAAACGTATTGGACAAAGTGATGACAAGGACCTGGTAAAAAAAGGTTCTTATATCACTGCTCAGCTATGTAGGGCACTGGCGGCCTCCTGTCACTGGGATGTTAGGGCTTTCGGCTGGGGTCTGGCACTTTCCGCTCACCCTGCCGGAGGTGATTAGAGGAACACGTCAGCTGAACTTTCCGCTATATAAACAGTTGGGATACCAAGGTTAAAGTAAAATGATTTTAAATCTTGTCATCTTTCTGGTATTGCAAAAACAAAAGGCTTAATGTTCAGAAGTCCCAGTGCTCATCTCTGCTCTTTTTTCAACCTTCTGCCCCAAGCTGTGAGCACCACAAAGTGCCTCTGACTTCAAAAATCAGTTTGAGGAGCCTTCAGCTTGAGGCTTTCTTCTACAGAAGCCTGAGGACTGAAATTGTGTCCCTGGTGCAGCTGCAGCACCTCCTTCTCATGGCACCCAAACAGCTTACTACTGGACTCTAACATGCTGTGCGTTTCACCTGAAATGGGATAAAACTGGCTTACAGGGAAAGTTTTTCCCCAGCAGATGATTGATGGAAGGCTATGGCTAAAGGGAGAAATTTCAAAATTGACTAAATCATTTTAATCCAGACTTTTGTTTTTAACAGTTTTGTCCTGTAAATCTCTATTTACCACAAGCTCCTGACAAGGCAGCTGGAGACAAACATTGTTCAAATTTGACACATGCTTTTCCCAGCCTCCAAGCCTTGGCTCCAGTGGATAAAGTCATATTCAAACTGCCTTGATTGTTTATAAAGAGGGGATTTTTTTAATGGTTTCTCTTTCTCTTTTCTTTTTTTTTTTTCACTCCTCTCCTTTGATAAGTGACTGAGGAGATTTTGCTTGAACTCTCCCTAAAAGCTCTCCCTAAAAATTCCTCTTCAAACAGAGTCCTGGAACATTTTGCCGTCAAAGGCAAGATCTGTGAAATGCTGAAACCAGGGTGGCTCAAGAACTAGACTGAAGAAACCACTGTGCACACTCTATGTGCACTTTGCAGAGGGAAAATGAAGAGCAGGAACAATTGCAGTACAGGAAAAGGGGTTTTTGAGCCTGCAGTTTTTCATGTTTCTGCTGGTTTCTGAGATGAAACCAAAGTCAAAGCGCTTCCTGTTTCAGTTCCCATTTTTTTGCATTGCTCCTGTAGTTCAAAGACCCCTCATGTCCCAGAACCCTGCTACTGTCCCCAGCTTGTTCTGAGCCCAGAATAGACACTTAACATGGGATTACGCCAATGGAAATAATCTCATGAATTTAGGAACCAAGAGCAAGAGAACAAGGAGTTCCTGGGGGCAAAACAGCTCTCAGTGCCCCACTTGAGACCTGAGGTCCAGTTTGGATGTGGAGGGATGAGCCCAGACTTCAGAAATGTGGGCTGCTGGGCTAGCAGGATGCTGCAGGTTTTCTTGCTCCTTTCTCTGCCTTCTGATCTCCCTGTCTTGGTACTGGTGAGCTCTGAGTCACCGTTTTCCTTAGTGTCAGCTCCCGCACTGGCCTCCCTGCAGCAGCATGGGGGAAATAACTGCAGGGGATTCTGCCTCCCTCCTCCAGCTGGGAGGTGGATAATAGAGAAACACTGAGCTTATACATAAACAGCATGGGAAATGGTTGGTAGGAGCATAGCCTGCTTTGGGATGCAGGCTGCTTCTTGTATTCCCCAGCAGTCTAGCACCCCAGTGATGCCTTCCCTTCCTCTCTACTCTGTTGGACCTTGTGTGCCACTGGCATCAGTGAAAAAAAAAAAAAAAAAGAATGTCAGCCTCTCTGAAACGGGGCTATTTCACCCCTTCTTGTTGGGATGTAAAAGCTTGGCAGGTCACAAGTGGGAGAATCCAGACTGGCATAATGCCCACACATGTTCACCCAAGCCCTGTCCCACGTGAGGGAGGAAGGAATGACCTTTCTCCAGCAATACCATTTACATGCTCAAAGCCTTGGGCAGGGAAGGGGAGTAAGAAACGAGGTGTTCTCTCTGAGAAGACATGGCTGAGAAATGATTCATTTTCCCATGGTGGCTGCGCTAAGAAGATGAGAGATCTCTTTTCATAGACCTAGGTGAGATAGCACAGGCTGTGCTGGACTGCAATATTATGGTGAAAAATAAGGAATTTTAAATATTATGCAGCCACTGCTCCTAACTCTAGGTCGGTCACTTTCTGCAGTTGCTGCTTGACATCCGTGTAACCTTGACAGCCCCTGCCCCGTGTCATGCACACGACACAAAATACACGCTCACTTCACTACCTTTTATGGCCTCTTTCACAGCTGAGTCGACAGGAATAATATTCTTCTCCACCAGCTCCAAAGGACCCGGCCTGAGAGCAATCTTTTCATTGAGATCATCTGCCAGTCGGGCTCTTTTCAGCTTCATTTGAGTAGACTGAATGGACCCCTCTGCAGCTGAGTCTAAAAGGCCAAATGGAAGGCATCAGTTCAGGACCTGGGGCATCCATAAGCACACTGCACAGTGAGAACATACTTCCCCCCTCAGCACAGCCTTCTGGACTGTGGCCAAGACCTGAGCATGGCTCAGTGTCCAGCAGGAGCTGCTCAGAGACTGGGAAGCAAGATGGGATTTAGGGACTTGCGTCTTCCTCTGAGCCTGAGGTCAAGCTTCTCCATTCCCAAGTAAAAGCTTCTGTTTCTAACCTGGGCTTGCAAACCCAGTCTGCAGCCAGACCATCCTTCCCAAGGCCCAGAAATGATCTGCAATGGAAATTTCATTAAGCTGTGACTAACATGAGAGCAAAAGTGGACTCTGACTCCTGCCTGCCAGGAGCCCATTGGGCCTTGTGGCCTAATGCAGATGGATCCCTACTTCTGAAGGAACAGCTGGAGGAAAGAACCGTTAACAGAGTTTGACAACTGGAGCAAATTCCTTACACTGGAAAATAAAAAGCCGAATCTTCAAGAGTGGAATGTTTGGAGGCAGCATGAGGACAGTGTTCAGGCCTTCAGGGGAAGAACAAGCTGGTGGAGAGGAGCATAACAAAGGCTGCTAGATCTGGAAGCTACCACCAGACCAAACCAAACTGAGAAGCTCTAACTTACTGAGTGGTGAGAGAAGAGTGGCCAATTACAAAAGAAAGTGGTGATTTCCCAAATAAAGATTCTGACTCCTCTGGTAGCACCAGAGCACCCTGGTAGTCAGGGAGCAGGATCCTACACTAGACTATGCCTTTACACTTTGGGGTTTAAAGTAAGAAGAGCTGCATCTAAGCTGTGCTGCCTTCAAAGACTGGACAGTCTTCTGGAAGAGATTCTGTAGGCAACACAAGCTTCATACTAGACAACAAAGAAAACTCTGCAGGAGGTCAGGAGAGCTGATCTAAGGCCAATTTTGGCCTCAGATTACATATGAAAAGGAAGCACATGAGCTACTTGAGGTGAACAGTAGTAGAAAGTGTGCCTGGAAGACATTTAGATGACAGCAAGTGTCTCAGCTGCCCAATTTCAATTATGTCTTTGCCATGTTATGAACCAAATGGGCCTGTAAGTCCATGAAAATCCAGGGCACACCTCTTTATGGGAGCAGAGGCCCTGGCCAAGTGTTTGTGGGGCGGCACAGACAGCGTGCTCAATGCACAGCCCAGCCATCTCTGCACCACCTCTCCTCCAGCTCTGTCTCACTGGCCCTGTCAATGCCTGGTGACTGCAGCCATCTCCACATCTGTTTTACAGCTCCTGGCCCCAATTCCAGTTCATATTTGCTTCAATTAGTTAGCCTAAGGGAAAGACACTTTCCACCTGTTAAATGGCCAGTGATGCTGGCTCATTTTACAGATGGAGAGAAAAGGGAAAAGTAAGAGAGTGGCACTGATCTGTCACAGACTCTGGGCTTAGACCTCTTGCATGCCAGAGGAAAAAGAAATATGAACTGCATCCATATTGAGAGCAGAGGCCAGCATTTACAGTTCCCAGAGAGTAATCTGCTTCTTCCAAGGGACTAACAGGACTCAAGGAGGGACTGCACATCCTCCCTGTCTCTAAGGAGCTTGTTATCTCTGAAGATAACGAGGGACACCACAGCGTTCTGCTGTCTGTGACAGGATGCAGCAGAGCACTGCCAGCTCCCTGGCTGGGAGGGGACGCCAGGCTGGGAGAGGGGAGAGCTGCTGGGTCTCACTGACTGGTACCAGAGCTCAACCTTTTTTTGTATGGCTATGCTTGGGTCATTGATTCCATCAACATCAATTGACACATAATGAGAATTATGGAAAAAAAAAAAAGTCTACCTTTAGGAGGTTATTACAACTACCTGCTACAAGGATTTCATCACAAATGCCCATGGTATGCACTTTGTGAGGATCAGACCTCTGCACCTCTGTGCAACAGAGTACTCTTTCACAGCTGTTCTATATCCCACTGTCTTCTAGACCATCTCATACTGGTCCCTGCCAGAGATGGGACAAAGATTAGATGGCCTTGTTTCTGCTCCTGTTGGGAAAAGTGTGTCTCCTGCCTTCTGGAGGTCAGGTCTGAACCGAATACCGTACAACGTCCCATTCCATACAATGTCCCCTTTGACTGTGGCCCTCATGAGCAGCTGGGGCAAAGTTAATTGTGATGAGAGTCCTGAAAGGAACTCAAGTGGGGCAGGAGAGACATGAGTCACAGGCAGGAGAAACAAGGAGTATGTGGGAGAATCTCAGGCAGGCTTACCTTGTAAAATGTGCATGTTGACCAGGTCTGATCTCTCAGGCCTGCTTCTGATCTTGTGCTTGAGATAATCTTCAGTCTGCAGAACACAAATGCAGAGAGTATTATCTGACTAGAGCAGCAACAAGGTACAGAGAGCAGAGGCCCTGATGCCATCCCAAGTTTTTTTGGATTTGGTACAGTCTAGGTTTGGTGAGCTTCTAAATGGCATTTTTTTCCACCTGGACACTGGCTGATTCTTGGGCAGAAATTCTTCATAAAGGGAAAAACATGCATGGAGCTGCTGACTGTTCACTATCCCCACAGCTAACCTGTGTTCTTTCCAGTTTCCTTTGGGCTTCTGATGCCTCAAGTATTATGAGAGCTCGTGGAAAGGACGAAACCTGGGAGTGGTAGATTTGCTCCTGGCTCAGCATACCATTTCACCTTTGAGACCTACACAAAGGCAACTCCACAGTGTAGTGTTAGCAATGGCTTCTGTGGGAAGCCTGGCACCCTGTGGTGAGACATAAGGCTGACTTAGCCTTACTGTGGTCCTGCAGCTCCTGTGCTCTGCAGTTCTTCACCCCAGCTATTGTGTGGGTTGGGAAAATCCATGCTGCAGATCACTGCAATGGAGCTTGTGATGAACTTGTACCAACTTCTCCATGGCTTTAAGAACAAAAAGGCACACAGAGGTGCAATAACATCTTTCTCCAGGGCCAAGGAAGTCAGTATTGGTGGCAGCTGACCTCAAAGATACAAATACAAGCTTATTGCCCGGTTAAGAAGAGCTAGAGAACAACCTAGAGAAATTATTACCTGTTTGTTGAGATGCTAGAATAGATAGTATAAAAATGTACATAGTTCAAAGAGGTGAAACCCTTCAGGATAAATAGAAAATAGCACAAGCAGCTGGAGAAAACTGGGAAACCCACAGTACAATTGTACAGGTTCATGAGAAGAAGATTTTATAAGCATTTCTGTAGCCAGCAGAAGGCAATGGTAAGTGCTGTCTGTGTTCTATAAATAGGAGAAATAATTGTGGATGCTGCTGAGATGGCTACAGAATTTAATGCCTTTTTAAAACATCGTCACTAAAAAGATAGATGACTATCAATCACATGACTAAGCCAAGAACCTTCAGCAACAAGACAATAGAAACTCCAGTTATCAGTTTGGAGAACAGGTTGGAGAGTACTCAGATAGTTAAATGTTCCCAAACAGTTTGAGATACACAAGGCTAGAGTAATAGCAACTGTCTCCAGTTCTCTAGGAAACTGGGCCAGGGAGAGCATATTTTCTAGTTTCAAAAGAGATGGAGAGAAGAAACCTGGAAATTATAATTCCAGTCAGAGAGATATTGGAACAAGTAATCAAACAACCTGTATAAATGGATTTTGAAGATAGCAAGGAGGTGAGTAACAGCCAGGATAGATTCATGAAGAACAAACCACATCACACCAACCTAATTTCCTTTTATGGATAGATGACAGATTTCTGTTACAGGAATAAACAAAAAATGGCATGTAGCTTGACTCTAAGCATGTTTTGACATTATCTCACATGGTTTTCTCATATGCAAGCCAGAGAAATTTGGTCTGGATAAGACTAACATAAAAAAGGAACATAACTGTGGGTCACCAAAGGAATTAGGAATGGTTCACAGTCTAAACAGAAGAATATATCAAATCATGTTCTGCAGCAATTTTTCCTGCTATTCAATATATTCATTAATGCCTTAGATGACAGAAGACATACTTCTTAACTCTGAATCATTCAAGACTAACAGATTGGAATAGAAAATGTTTTGGAGCAATTGAAGAAATGATCCGAAATACACTGGATACAGTTCAAGAAGGACAATTGGAAAGGAGTACATTCAGGTCACAGTTAGCCACAGGTAAGCCAGCTGATTAAGCACTGGAGGGGGTGAAGACTTAATCCACCAGAGATGTTTCTGTACTGGTCACTGGTCTTAGACAGAAATTAGTAACTGCATAAATATTGGAAAAAATATGAAAGACTGAAGAGAACCTAGTTATCAGCAGCTGAACCACATCCCCAGGCCAGCAGGCAGCTTTCTAGGAAATACCATGAAGAATGTCAGATGGGCACAAGGACTAACGAGGCCTCCTTCTGGGTCCTGCATCTGAAGGGATCTGTGGGAAGGGTCTGGAAGGCAGCAACAGAAATCACTGAGCCAGAAATTAGACCAATGAGAAGAGGCTGAAGTGAAGGGAGATTGCTCAGTACACAGATGACATTGCTGTAGGGAAACAGGATGCAAAATAGTTTTTAAAAGTACTGCACGACAAAGATAAATGGTTCTGCATGTCCACGCAGAAGGATAAGTAATGGTCGTAATCTGCAACAGAAAATCTTGGGCTGGTAATTGAGTAAGACTTGGTAACAGCACAGGTTAGAGAGCACTAGAGTGTGTTGCTGGGGGGGGGTGGATAGGATGGCCATTGGTTGTCACACATCTTTCAGGAATGACCTAGAGGGGGCTGTTCTGCTCTGGGGCAGAGGCACGATTGCTGTCCTCTGCAGTCCTTCCCTGCCACGTGTGCTGGGTTGCTAGGTGTAAGTGCTGGAGCCCTGGTGAGCCTGATGGCTTCAAGACCAGAATGCTCTCTGTCCTCCAACCCAACAATCTATTACAGGACATTGACTTCAAAGTCTGTTGCACTGGCCTGATGCCAGCCTCCTACATAGCCAGTGATATGTTTAAACAAATAATAGATATTTTATTTACAAAAGTATTTGCAATTTCTTACCCTTCTCCCATATTTTTTCTGCAGCTTATTTTCACCAACGCAGTCTGTGCCAGGTCAGCGCTAGCTGGTGCCTGCACTTAAGTGCAGTTAAATTCACCTAATGCATTTCTAACTAACCCTCAGATCAGGCCCTCACCTGAGCTAAGTTTGAGTTACTCTCCTACAGATGTGGCACTATGATGTTGACTCCAGAATTCACACTGCACTAGCCTGAATTTGTGCTGTGACTTCAGTTACATTTGACCTTTGCTACATTTGTGTCACTGGGGTGCAAACAGTGGAGTAAGACCTCAGATTTTTTTTATTTTTTATTTTTATATCAGCTGTAGCAGAAGAGCTTTCAAAACACATGAAAGTGGTTATTGTTATCTGCTTTCTGTTTGCAGAACATCAGTTTGGAGGAATATTAGCTAAATAACAAATGCCATTGAGTAATTATCTGGAAACAGACGTTGCCTGTCAGGGCTATAAGCAGGGCATCCTTGCAAAGGAATATATTTTTGTTATAGACTGTGCTTATTAGTGTGTTCGTTAGCATGCTCTAAAAATGGGATAGACTAGACCATGCTTTCCTTTTCCCCAGGCAACCAGCCAGTGAAAGCCTTTGAAGAGAAAGACAAAGAGACATGAGTGTATACTTAAACTGTAAAATATATGACACTCCATGGATACTTTGGATTGCTTGAAATTTTCTAAGCATGCTAATTTTTCAGAGTCAAATTGTGTTTCTTATGCTAGCCATTTATTACCGTTGGAGTCTCAGGGCAAGTGATTTGGAAAGTGTTTAAGTTCAGAAGAGCAGTTCTTCATATTTCATAGTTATTCTTTCTTGCAAAGGTCCCTTTCCATGTGACTGCAAGCACATTTTGCAGAATAATGGAAGAAACTCTTGTGTTCAGGCAAAACCTGTACGACTGACTGTTCTCTTTGCCATGCCGTGTGTGGACATCCTTCCAGCTTGGTCAGGTGTGGGTGCTGGGTGCTACAAAGGGCTTGGAAAACCAGTGCAATTTCCCAAAAAGTGATCACACCACAGAGTATCATTGTGTTCTGGAAGTGGCTACTTATATCTGTCTTCAGCAATATTTTGGGAAGTCTAAGAGCAGATAGGTGATGGGGCCAGTGGGAGCCTGGGCCACTTAGCTGCTGGGACACTGTTGCAATCGTCAAGCAGCACTGTTGAGCTAGAAGCCAGACTCTCCTCTGATGCAAGGGTGAGTCCCCTGGGGACTTGCTCCAGGTGACCAAGGGCATCCACATTTCTCCTGCACACTTGCTAAATACTTAGCCTCCCATCTGTCCTGTTTGCTGCTGGCCCTGCTCTAAGCTGACTCATGCAGGAGCAGAGAGCAGCCAACACAGCGAGGAGCGGGCTTTCGATATGGCCTGCAGTGGAAAGCAGAGGCTTCAGCTAGTTTGAGGTTTACTGGGAGGCTGAACCCTTCCCACAAGCTTTTGTAAAACGCAGGTGCTGTTTTAAAAAAACCTATCTTAGGGGACAGTTGGCTCCTCTGCCTTTTTAAACCTCTACTGCTTGGAAAAGGGTGCTCTCGAACACAAGAACCTTGGCTTGGCCCTGCCATGTCTGGGGGCAAGGGAGAGGCCCTGACGCTCATCCTTGGCCACAGGGCCTGGGCAGAGGGTGCCAGGTGAGGGCAGAGTGGTGGAAGGTGCTTTCAAACCCCGCAGCTCATGCAAAGCGAGCCCACGTGTTCCCTCATCGGCATGGCTTGTAGGGATTACCTTGGCTCGCTCCAGACTTTTTCGTTGTTCATGGAATGCAGATGGGCTTTTCAGTGCTGCAACAGGAAAGAGAGAGGAGCAGTCAGCACAGGAGTGGAAGCAAGCAGCCACCAGGATATTCAGCAACAGCATTTTAATGAGTGCTATAAAAATAGCAACACAAACTAACTGCCCTCTTTATTGCACTAACTAAAAATAACTCAGGAAAGCTCTGGGAAATCCCATGCTCTCAGCCAGGCCGTGGCAAGAGAGCAGGGGGGACGGAGAGCACAGGGAGGACAGGAGGGACATGGGCAGGAAGATGGTGCAGGCTTTGAAATGTGGTGCTCGGTGGGACATGTCAGACAGCAGATGCTGCTCTTCCCTGGAGCTCTTCTTGCAGGTTGTGGCACTGGGAGGCACCACAGCCCCAGAAAACTGATCTAGGAAGAGCAACGGGCTGAGGGGACCTTGCCTGAAAGTTAGACCTGTATGTGACTGAGACTTGAGGCCAGCAGGAAAACTGGAAAGGCCTGCCTGGCCTCTTGGTGTATTTGGCCTCCAGCAAGGGTACTTCAACCAGGACACGGGAGCTGTTGTCCTTTGTCCCTCTTCCATCACTAGGTACCCCTCCATCTCCTTTAGGCTCCTTCTCGCCAGACATTTGTCCTGTCCTCTGCCCAGAAGCATCTGTGTGACATGGTGCTTCCCTGGGCAGCTGCCCGGACAGGTACCCGGCAGCAGACCAAGTTCTTAGCATCTCCTGACACCAAGGAGGATTAACCCAGAGAGGGTCCCAAAGGAAGGCCAATGGTCCCTGGGTCTTGGACCAGTGAACACCAGTCCCATCTATGCTGGAGTCATGGAGGACCTTGCACATTTCCTTGTTTACTCAGATTGTGTATAAACTGGAGAGAAATTTGTGTGATGAAGGGGTTAATATTTCTCAGTTCCTGCAAAAATTCTTTTCTGTCTGTGTAAGCAAGCAAAATCAACTGTTCCCATTGGGACAGGGAAGGGGAAGGTGTCCTGAACCACAAAAACAGCCTGTTACAACTCTTTGGCAACATCTAATTCCCTTTCCATCTTCTGAGTGGGATCTAATGGGGACAGAAATTATTTTCACACAGAACATGATGTCCCACATCAATCTAGAGAAGAATGACAGGAAGAATGAGGGCAGCTGGGAAATGATTGGGGACCTGAACTGGGTTTTGGTAGGCAACACCCCTAACCTCCAGGGAATCACAGGAAAACACAGAGGGCACATTCCTGCTTCTAATGTTTGGAAAGCAGACATACAGACAAGCCAGTGTTACTGTGCCATGCTCCGGTGAGAAGCCATGAGGACTTGTGACAGCTAGTTTAACCAGAAGCAAAATAAAATGGTGCACATGAGAAAATGAAGTTAGCAAGAGAGATGACTTTTACAGCCCTGTTCACTCTGAAGTCCTGACACTGGGAGTTTGCTATGGGCATTGATCAAACACCATGCTATTCACAAGGAAAATGTTGCAGAATTTAGTCATTTACCAAGATTTTTGGAGGAATTATGTGGATACTGCAGCTTGTATTAGTCTGCAAAACAAATAAAGACATTGCTAGCACTGATTATTCAAACACCTTGTCAGGGGATGACATGGCATCTTGAAATGGCGAAGGGTCTGGAGGGCAGAGCTGCTGAGCTTGGTGTTGATAACCTTAGGACTATCGCCTCTAAGGCTTGAGTTAGATGATGAGGTGGTGGCTGCATACAGCAAGGGAGGCCTTACTTCAAGCACAACTATTTCTACATCCCATCATTGTAAGGGAAAATTTGCCTTGAGGAATCCTTGCTACAAGCTGCATCCCCCTCCTTTTGGGTAGCTGAGCAGATCTGGCTGGACTCCAGGGCAAGACCCTGTGTAGGGCTACAAGAAGGGTTCATCCCCACTTGTCCTTGCAGCCTGCCCTTCTGCAGGTGACCCTATTGGGATGCTCTTGATTTAAAAAGCTTTTCCAGGTCTGTACCAACTTCACTAAGACAATATAACTGAATGTGTTCAATAATAGAGTCTTGCATGAGCAGTCTTGTAGGAGCTTCCCATTCAGGGAGCTTGAATAACAGGGTAGCATCTGCTCTCACCTGCACTGCTGTGGATCAGGAGCGCAGCCATGCCTCAACAAACCTGGACCTCCCCTTGCTTTCAGATGCTCCCCCATACACAGAGTCACTGGGTAGAAGGGACCCAGAGCCTGTCTTTATTATTTTTATTATCTGTGCCTGTCTTTATTTGCAGAGCTTTTTTCAATAGTTTTGATTGTTTTGCCAGACAGTTGTTCAATTTGCAATCTAAAAACATCTGTCAGAGTCCAGCTTTGAACCTGAAGGCTCATGCAACACTACTGCCTTTTGCTCGTGAGCATCCTCCTTTAGGCAGTTTCCTGCCTAAAGTGATGGAATTATGTGAAGGTTTCGTGTTCCTTAGATGAACATCCAGGGGAGTCTGAATTGAGTTAAGGCAGGCTTTGGTTAGATAAGCACATCCATCTCACTGCGCTATGCTCAGGTACCACTGATACTTCTCCCTGAGCTATTCTCTTGGGTACCAAAAAGCAGTCAGCTTCCTCAGAGTTGCTCCTAGATTTCACTCTTGCTGTGCTTACAGCCACACTGCTGAACAGCTCAGCAGGTTCTGTGTATAGTCATCAACTCCCATTCCTACAAGGGCTTCTGCAAGCCCTCAAAGCTTTTATCCAACACTAATCTGTTACTTTGCTCACTCATGTCTCTTTCTGGTTTCTGTATAAAATGGATCACTTAGAAAAACAAAGTTTCTCTGTCCTCTGGTTATATAAGCAGAAAATATGGCCAATGGGTTGAAAACAATCCTTGTACAAAAGCTGATGTGGAATGTGGAATCACGTGCATGCTCCCAGCTTAGTACCAAACCTGACTTTCAACATGCGGACCAGCAATGCCCCACTTTTCTCTTTCCAGAAAAACTATTTTCAGCCATGGTGGCTTAAAGATATTTGTTTCCATTTCTTGCCCACCTGCAGTACCTATGATCTGAGATCCCATCCTGGTGCACCTCCTACAGCCCATCTCAGCTGGTCCTCAGAGCCGACAGGCCATAGGAAGACAAGGTTAAACAAAGAATTGTGTTTCATAAGGATTAACTGCATATGCCCAAACCACGGGGAAGCTGGCTGGGACTCCCACTTATTAAACGCTAGCACCTGACACTTCCTCCTGAGGTTAAATTCATCAGTTAGATTCTTCATGTTTGCTTTAATAATGGCAAAAGTGCCTTTTCTTTTATTACTTTTAGTGATTGAACTATGATCATACTTCCCAAAATGGCATCCTTGGACAGAAACCGGACTGCAAAATGTAAGCCTAGAAGTTAGGAGTGTAAAGAAGCTGTAGGCAACAGACCCATGTGCTCAGCCTTGCAGGGCAATATCAGGTATGCAAACTCCTCAGTTGACACAACAACGCCATACATGTGCAATGAGGTATCCTGCACATTGTCTGAGTGTGACCACTTTTACAGAGTGAACTTGGTGATTCAGGAGACTTCAGACATCCTTCTGGCCACTGACTTTATTGTCAGTGCTTGCAATGCTATCACAAATGTCACCAAACTTGGCTCAAAGCTCCAGCTCCAAGAGTCCTGTCATTAGAATGCTTGCCGTTTGATGGCAGGCAGTATAAAATCTGAAAACGTAAAGAAATACATGGTAGAAAAAAAAAAGAAAAAAAAAAAAAGAACCTGAATTTATCAATCTTAAAACCTTCACAGACATGATTTTTATCATCCTGCTCAAATTTTCTTAATACTTGATTCTGGCAATACTGTACTGAGAGGCATCTCTTGCTGGCTCCCTTAACATCCTTTAGGAAGGCAGCTTCATGAGAAAGGCAGTGTTAGAGCTGTTGTTTTGCTGGATTCACAAAAGCTGCATCACAGTCTTCAAGGTTAGCCAGAAGAGACACAGTGGAACAGCCTTTGGAAAGTTATGATCTTATCAGAGACCTCCAAGGGGCCCATGATGAGCCAGAATGGTACCAGGATAGTCCTTTACCTGGGTCCCAGATAATCACATATTCATGCACACAGAGCCTGAGCTAGACCAAGGTGGAATTATCCATCAGGTAGGGCTGAGCTCCCAGCATCTTTTCTCTAGTGGTGCTACAGGTTTCATGATGCAGCTGCTTGTGCAGAAGGGGATTGTTTTCATTCACTTATGTTTTGGACTCTAGCATCTGTTTTTCTGATGTTGAATGGTTACAAGGACCTGGAATGGGCCCCCCTCTACCTTTTCACGGTTCTGTGGGTCTGATGCTGCCACAGAGGTTCCTGACTTTTACAGGAGGATGTGAGATGCTCTGCCCTTGCCTACACAAAGAGCTTTGTTCTGCTGCAGTGACCTCTGGGACAGGACCCTATGCAGCTCAAGTTTTGAATAGTGCAACCTAACCAGCTCTCCCAACTTCAGTTTGAACAGCAGCATTGTAGCTTGTGTAGCAAATGCTGGGCACCATTGTACAGCACCAGGGACCATAATATTGCTACAGGGCAGGAAGCAAAGTCCAGCTCAGTAGCAATCTGCTCAGAGCAGAGAGCGCCTGAGCAGGCAGCTGGTGCCATGCAGTGTCCCAGTAGTGCCCCTCTGATCCAGAAGAGGGTGAAAAAGGCAGAAAACAATACTCACGTGGCATGATGCCTTGGTCTGCCAGCTGCTCACGAGTCCTTCTCTGCTGAAGCCGTAGCTGCAAAACTGTGAGAGAGAGAGTCAGGAAAAGATGCAGTATTTTTCTGATGTACTAATGCATCTATCAAGGAAGATGTGCCTGTGGTCTTTGTGGCACAGAGACCTGACACTGATCCCTGCTGCTGCTGGGCCAGACTTGGTGCAGCCAAGGAGGACTGCCAGGGAGGAGCTGCGCAGTCTGCACCAACCCAGACCTCACTTTGCCCCCAGATATATGATGGGTAGGACTGGTTCTGGTGCAAGCAGCATGCTAGTGCCTGGGGCAGACTGAGCTCTGCCTGATGTCTGCAATAGCAGCCTCAGGTGACCATGGCTTCAGCTTAAAGGGTTACTCAGAGAGAGTCTGTGGGTAGGCAGAGGGTGCTGGTGGGGAGGAAGGCAGGGTATGAAAGTCCAT
Organism: Cygnus atratus; assembly: GCF_013377495.2. NCBI lineage: Eukaryota > Metazoa > Chordata > Aves > Anseriformes > Anatidae > Cygnus > Cygnus atratus. The sequence goes on from NC_066379.1 coordinate 897,767, forward strand.
CACAACCTCCTGCAGGTGGAGGTAGTGATGGACTGCCCCATTCTGAGAGGGGAAAGACCTGTTCTGAGTCAAGCAAGTAAGGTGGCTTCAGAAGGTTTTGAAAGGAATTGAGCTCCTTTGATAAATACATTGTCCATAAAGGTATTTTGTGCTTTACGGTTTATTGGGTAGACCCCCAAGGTGCCATCTCCTATGGCTTCATTGCCAGTAGTACCTGCTTCATAGACATAGCTGACAGCAAACACGAGAGGAAACTGAGTCCTGCACAGCAGTGCTGGCCAGAGAGGAACCACGCGGAAGATAATCATTTTGACATTATGAAATGTATTTTGGCCACATCTTGGTATCCTTGTGCACTCTAAGATTTGTGATGTGCGTATAGGCATTTGGTTGGTTTTTAGATTTTTTTCAGGCACAAGGACAAGCAACAAAAAAGTGAAGAATGTTCAAAATAGCTAAGGGATAGCTGAGAGAAATCAAGCATCCTGATGACAGGTGACTGTCTGCTGGGGGAGCTGCACGCCTACATTGGGGTTATAGAAAATTAGGGCTGGACTCCCCTAGGGAAGCACAGCAGTAGAAGAACGGGTAATGGTCACAAACTGCAGAAACAGGAATTCTGTTTGGTTATTAGGAAAACAACAAACAAACAAAAAAAAAACAGAAACCCCATGAGATTGGTGCAGGCCTAGAACAGCGTCCCAGAGAGGCTGTAGGACATCCTTGAGATGTTCAGAGCTTGCCTGGAGATGGCCCTGAGCAACCTGATCTATTTTTGCAGTTGGCCTTATGTTGAATGGGAGGTTGGAGTAAAGATTTCCACAGGTTCCTTCTGACCTAAATTTGCACACAGTTCTGTACTTTGGTGTGTGCACTTGTAACTGAGTGCCTCAGATTTGGTGTGGAAGCCAGAACAGCTCCCATAAATACTCCAGAAGCCGTTAAACTTCTGTCTAAATAAGAAACTCATAAGGTTCTTAGAAGTGGTAGATGCCATCTCTGCCTTTTTTAACCCGGGAACACCATGAGCGTAACAGAAGTTTTTAGTATGTGCTAAAAGCACAAAGGAAGTAGCTGACAGCAGGGAGAAAAGCAATTGTAACTAACATTGTACTGCACCTGCCATCCACAGTAACACGATGGGACCCTTAAGCCAGCAGCTGATTATGGCCTCCAGGAAGTTTTAAAGTCTATAGATACTGCACTTTCTTCAGCATTACAACAAGCCACTTCTCCAGGACCCTTGGATGGCAAATTGGTGTTGACTACCCTTGGACTGAGCCCTTGCTACCAGGAGTTTTGACCTGTGTCACTAGCTCTACTATGTTAGGGCCAAGGCTTGTACCCTTCTTTCACAGTTTAAGGACCTCTCCTGATACCTCTAAAACTGGGAGGTTCACTCCTGCCCCAGCACTGTAGGATGGGTAGAGCTTTACAGCTCCATCACTCTGTTTCCTTTTGGAAACAACATACAGAGAAATAGGAATGAACTGATCAGTCACCAAGTGGCTTAGCGGCATGGCCTCAGCCAGAGAGCATTGATTAGGCATCTAATCCAAGTCTCTAAGAAGAGACTCCCTGAAGCACTACTCGGTATTTCCAGCATGCAGAGACATCCTGTCATACACTGCAGCCTTCCTTGTGCAAGGCTACAGACCTCTGTGTGGCCCAGGACTTCACAAGTTAGAGCACATTTCTTAGGAAACCATGCCTGTACTTTGAGGTAGTAACAGTCTACACCTTTGTTTTTGCAAATTTGTTGTCAAGAAGATTGACACTTGTGTGTCAATCTCCTCTCCCACAAGGTAAAACATGAAACTCCCACGTTTTCCTGATGGAAACTCAATGCAGCTTGCAACAAGGGCACTTATCTTTCAGTAGTGACAATATAACTGCATGCATGTCTCCTGTCTACTGGCATAGAACCAGACGGAACCCTTAGCTGCCCTTAGAGAGCTGGTATTGCAAAGGGAAGAGATGAAAGAACAGCTTTTTGTCTTCGTGAGTAACTTGCAGAGCTCTGCCAACAGGGAATGTCTACTGTGTGGCTTCCCTGGGACGTGGGATGGAGCTGATTAATAACCCCTTCCAGAGATGTCCCTGAAGTACAAGGCTCCCGAAAATGCGTGTGACTTTTCCATGTCCTCTATACAAGCCATGTCTCACATTCAAAGCAAATGCTTAGTGAAGGCCCCACAAGAGATGATCTCCTGCCAAATTCCAGCACTTCTTAGGACACCAAAGATAGATTTCTGCTGTGAAGAAGAAATGTAGTCTTTAGTACCTGGTAAAGTCTGCATGTGTGTAGTTCCCTTATGCCAGAGGAAGCTGGTGGTTGGAAATCGCTGGCAAACCCTGTTGCCAAGGGAGTCTGTACCCCTCCATTGCCCCTTGGTACTGCTGCCAGTCAGTGCTGGTTGTGCCTATGGACACAAATTTAGACCCCTGCATGGTGAGTATCTTCATCTGACACGGTTATCTGCATTCCCTTAGCAGGAGTCAGGGATTTTATAACCAAATTAGGCAGTTCATGTTTTAGGAATGCCAGTCTTTCTTCCTTGCTTGTGGAAGTAATTCATGGCAACCAGCTCATGGTAGATACCTCACACTGGGTAGGGGAGACCCCAGTTTTGCTGTGTAGGGCCTTCACTGTTGCCAGTCACAATACTGAAAAAACATGCAGAGCTTGCACTTTCCCAAGGGAGAGATGTATCATGATTGAACAGGTGAGCAAAGAGAGATTGGAGGCTGTCCAAGAACAAAGAATCTTTGTAGATCACCCAAGAATGGTTCTCTCCTCTCCTAGGTCCTGGACCAGTGTCCCAAGTGTTAGAGCATCTGCCTTAAACTGAGGCAAGTCAGACAAAACATCCCACCATCAAATGAGAGTCAGAGATAGCAAAGACTTCAAGAGTCACATACAAGTCCTTTCTGAGGACACAGCAATCTTCCCCATCTATCTGTAAAATATCCCAACTGAGAATGCAACAGCACATGCCTTCACTGCTCCAGTGTGTGCCACATTATTTATATCATTTCACTCTCAGACTTCCAACACAATCAGGCCAAGTAGCAGCATACGCACATGAGCAAGGGAGGTGTTATTGATCAGATGACCATGTATTCAAATCCCACTTTTTCTGCTCCCTGCTGCTTCTTCTGCTAATTTGACATCCTTTCCCTGCAGATAAGTCATGATTTACCAGCCTCAGGGTTCAGCCAGATATTAGACAGGCCCATTTAGAGAAAAAAGGAAATGTTATAAATTCTCTTGAAGCATAGCTTGGAGAGTGTTGATGATTTCCAGTGCCGTGATTATAAGATTCATATTCTGCCTTGATGTAACCTTCCCCAGATATGTGGTTGATTTTGGGCAATTCTGAGCTTACAGACTTGCTGGACCATTCTTAAGCTACGGGGAAAGGAGGAAAAGTTCGTCCAACCTTGTCTATTCAGGGCAAGCTGACAGAAAATATAAGGACAGACATGCAAATGCTGGCTATTTCCAGGAGCAGCCCAAGCTCAATGACTGAAATAGTCATTTCAGTCACTAAATGCTCATCCAGGTTTGGACCTCATGCTTGCCTTGACTCTCAGATATCATCCCCAAAACCTGTTGCAAACCATCTGAAGAAGCATAGCCGTGGACAGTGCCAGACAAGTTAATAACATTGAATATCTCTGCAGGAAGAGGAAAAGCAGCCACTACTTCCAGCAGCCTTTGAGTCAGTCCTGCAGCTTGCAGATCAGCAGATGCCACCTCCAGTCTTGCACATTCCCTTACAGCCAACAATGCTTAAAAAATAGGCCGGAGGAGCACCTGGCACCAAACAAACTCCATCTAGCTGCTTTTTGAAGGGGACTTGAAATTCTTTGAAGCTGTGTCTGACCCCAGCTATATTCCCATCCTCTTCCTTTGTTGTGTGTCTGGAGGCACAAGCTCTGAGTGCCGCCTGTGACTCACTTTGAGGATGCTGTCACCCTCCATGTAAGGGATCTTCTTAATATATTTTTTCCTGGATATCCTTTCTCAAGATTCCTTTCAGCAATTCTCGCTCCTATGGCACCCCAACATGAGAAACCCCTTCCTGCATGATGCAAGGCAAGTCAGAGCTGTGCCAGTGCTTTTGTTCATGATCTCTTTTTGTTAGAAAGTCACATTTAGTGAGACGTCTTCTAGAAGTATCCTCTGCAGAGGGCCTGTCTCATTGGTTTGAAGCCCACTAGGCATCAGTCATGGCTGGCTCTAGAGGCCTCTGCTCCGAGCACTGCCCATGGCTTGCAGGCATGATTCATCCTCCCTGGGAGCTAACCTCAGAGCTTGAGGAAGCTAAAGGACAGCTTGGGCCCTGCCTGACCTGGTGATGCACTGGGAAAGACATATTCAAATCATCCCACACCCCAGGAGCAGGCAGACCTGGCCATCTGCTTCAGTCTGCAGTGGCAGCTCATCTCCGGTGCCTGAGCCTGCAGCTGCTCAGGCCTCGCTGCCCTCAGCTGAGTGACTTCTGCGTGCCTTGGCATGGGATTCTATCTGAGCTAACTGCTGCCTTTATAAAAGAAATAGGTGCTTCTTTTACAGGGAGAGAAGCTGTGCCCAGGATTGACTCAGAGGGGAGCACATCGAGTCCAGAGTTCAGCAGCTGGTCAGAGAACTTGTCACTGCATCAGAGCATCCCCCATGCTGCAGCATCGCCAGAAGCACTCAGAGCATCCTGCTGGCTTTGGGAACTGGCTTCAGCAGCACAGGAGGCTGGGCAGCAGTAAGGCACATTGCCCAAGGAGGTGAGGAATGGGCTCAGGACTCAGGCAGAGAAAGCCATGGCTGGTCCTTGGCTAGTGCTGGTGATGGTTTACCAAGAAGGAAGCTGGATCAGAGCCCTCTGCAAGTCCCTTCTCAGCAACACTTACGTAGCTCCTGTTGTGGTTGTGAGAAACAGCCACAGCCCTGGGAAGGACATAAGTGGCATGAGCAGGTTCGCCAGAAACCCTGGGACTGTACAAAGCTTCCTCAGTGTTCAGATCAGCCTCACAGCTGAGACAAAGTAAGTTTAAAGCTGAGTTTAATTCTTTTTTCCAAATATATTTTACCTCAGCCACTCCATTTCTTCACCCTGACCTCTCTCTGAGCATCTCTCCCTACGTCTGACAAACCTGCTGCTCTGGGAGCAGCACTGATTCAGCTGTGCCAACAGTTTCATCTTGTCCCAGCTCACTTATGTAGTTACGGGTGGGAGCCCAATAAGTGCCAGTTTCCTGCATGGGCTGTAACAACACCTTTGCTCTGGCTGGGAGCTGCATTCATAACCAGTGCAATTGCTGTGCTCTCATCTTCCTCTGAAGTAAGTCGCTGCTGCTGCCAGAGCTAAGTGGGCAGTTGCCCGCTGCTTCCTGCATCACCTGGTGTTCCTGGGCTGGGCAGCCAAGGGGAACAGCAGAAGCACCACATTAAGCCAGTTCAACCCAGCCACATGAACCTGATGTGAATCAGCAGTTTGATCAGCAATTGAAGCTGTCAGTGACACTGAAAAAAGCAGGAGAAAAGTCACTGTCCACTCTGCCGACCACCCCAGCACCTCATTCCTGCCCTCTGAGGCCCAGAGCTGGGGTTTTAGGGGCTTTAGGAGCATGACTGCAGCTGAGTGGTGTGCAGGATGGGGAGGGCTCTGCCAGGGCACCAGACAGGTGGCAGGGAGTTGGGAATGGGGTGATGAGAGGGAGAGACTCCTGTCTTCAGCAGCAGCAGCAGCTTTGCTGCGTGTCAGACAACAGCTGAGCAAACATGAAACACGTGTCTCTCTGTGGCCATGGTGGGTGTCCAAGGACCTTGTGACTTTCCCAGTAAAACACTGCCCGGTAAAACACTGTCTGGCAGATAATGGCTCCGTTTTGGATGCAGCCTCCCTTGAAGGCAGGAACACTGCCTGCTCTGACACTCTTTACTGATGGTGCATACCAGTGGGAGAGAAGCTGCCCAGTGGGAGATGCACGTGGGACCCTTCAACCCCCCCAAGGTCCCAGCCAGGCAGGAGCAGGGCAGGCTTGGTGGCAGGGTGCAGTCATGCCACTTGTGTCCTGCTCAGCACTGTAACTGTTTCTCACAGCTGCATCTGGAGCAGGAACCTGTATTCAAAGCAGGATTTCTAAATGGACCGGGCAGCTCAGAGCAGGCAGTGCTCTCTCCTGACCAAGCAACAGGCTGACGCCAAGCTCCTGATGTGTTGGCTGTACTTGGATGAACATGGAGTCACCAGCACCCTTAGCTATGTAACCAGGCAGCCAGCCTCCTGGGTGTTGCCACCAGTAGGGGAAAGCAGTGGTCCAGCTGAGCAGCTTTAGGTCTGCTTTTCTGGAGCTGCTGTTTTGCAAAAAGACCTTGGCTGGGCTCTGCCCTAAGTTCCTCCACTGGATTTTGGACTCACTGCTCTGCTGATAGCCAGGCATCACTGAATGTTTTTTTTCTGTGCATCACATCACATCTCCAGACCCATACAACCCTCTGACATACAACTTGTGTAGGACCCATGTGAAGTGAGATAAAGCTAAGCCAGTTGCAGCCCTGGAGAAGGTGCAGGGCAGAAAACACATGCACATATATTTGCAGTTTGGAAATGAAGGTTCCACCACCATGTATAAACTGTGTGTATAAGCTCTAATCCTCCAACAAGCCAGGCAAGTCTTTGAAAATTCACACCCATGTGTCCACATTTTGGCCTGGGTATTACCCCATGCCAAGCCATACAGAGACATATTTAGGGTGTTAAACTTTCACTTCTCACCAATTATCTGAACTACCACTGATGTTATACAGATGTTGGCCTTGTAAACTCTCTTTCCATATTGCCGGACAGAAGAGGTCAGAGTTAAGGTTAAGTCTGCATTTGCCAGCTTTGTTTGCTCTGTCTGATGACAACATCTCTCTGCTGCTGGAGTACAATTGGTTTATATTCAAAGCAGGAGATCACTACACATAAATCATTGTCTCTGGGAAGAGTTAAATATGTTTCTGGAACAGCCCTCAGAAGTTCTAGTTGATTTAGTGCAATCCCATTGATAATTGGAGCACATGGGATAGCATGGCAGGCTTGAAGAACCATCATTCCTGCAAAATTTGTCAGGATGACCTCAGATCAGTATATTTATCTTTGGCAAAATAGACAAAATAGACACGCACACAAATCCTCGAGGAAGGGGAGGGGAAACCTGAAGGCCTGAAACATGTTGGTGATTTGATCTAGCTCTTCTGGAGCAGTTCCTGGTGCCCTGCTTTGGCGCAGCTATCATTTCTCACACTGCACAGCTATACTGCCGGCCACTGGAAAGAGAAGGAGAAAGCACTGGGGTACTGAAGTGAGGACTGCGGGGCACTGTGTGAAATAGATATTAACTCCACCACACTAGCCTTTCTCAGACAACTTTCTTGCTACTGATGCTTCCAGATGGAAGCGAGAGCCCCTCAAACCACCTACATGCCACTATCCTCTAGTTGCTAACTCCTGGCCCCACTGACTGCTGTGTGCCAGAGAGATTAAAGGGATTCTGGGATGAGGAAACAAGAAGTATATAAAGTATTTCAAGCACCCTTTAGCACATAAATAGGTCTTTCTGCTGCTCAATGTTTACAGACCACAGAGAAACAGCAAAAGTTACTTACTTTTTAAAGATTTACCTTAACCCTCACTAACATTGGCCTGGAATCCTTCAAAAGGGATTCGGACTCATCATGCGTCACAGAGCACAGCTAATCCTTGCCAAACCTGGGGAGCAATCAAAGCCTCACACCTGCCTCTGCAAGACCATTTCCAAAGCAACTGTGCATCATGAAGCTCTACACTTCATGGCCAGACCCCCCTGGCCTGTCCTTCACATGCTCTTTGCATGCTACACCATGCTCTGTGTAAACTGCTGCTGCCCAGCAGTGCCACAGCCCCTGAGCTGTGCAGGGATGTGAGGGCTGCAGGGCAATGGGTCCTTTGAGACAATCATCCCTCTGCCAACTGAATGGAGGAAGACAGTAAATCAGAGCACTGAGCTTCCTGCCATCCGTGTTGGGGCTTGACAGCTGCTGAAGCCTGCATGGGAAGCAGAGACAGCAGAGGAAAATGTCCCTTAGCAATTTTTCACATAAAAGAGGTTTGACCACCTTAACCATTTAATGCTAGCTTTTCTTCTCTGTTCTCCGTGTTACTAGTATCCAGCACAAACAGAAGGCAGCATTATTGAGTTATTTGTACCCCTCAGCATCCTGCTTTCCTCCTGTCTCACAGACTGTGATGACCAGGGCTGTGCTGTGCCCCTGTCTCTCATTACCTGCAGCAGCCACAGCAGTGGGGAGAGCAAAGTACATTGGGGATTCTGGGGAAGCCCAACTCGAACATAACAAATAGGCACAGAAATCTTGTCAAATGGATGGAAATCCAATCTTCCACTGGGCAACAGTGAGGGATGGCAGTTGTGGGAATAGGTCATGAACCAAAGAATGCCCCACAAATTGACTGACTTGATGCTGAAAGGCACGAAAATTTATGGATACAATGACCCACAAAGTTTACTTTTACTGAAGAATCATTTGAAAAATATGTTTAGAGATCCCACTGTTGGTTCCATAATAAAGCCAGCTTACAAATAAACCAAAAATGAGCCTTAAAAACAATACTGGTTCATTTGAAAAGAATGCAGACATGTAACACAGACCATCCTCCTCTCTTCAGAAAGGTGGCAGTGTTGCTTTGTAGTTGCTGGAGGAGTTGTTACAGACAGATTTTTTTTTCAAATGAACAGCAATGTACCATAATATACCAATGAAATCTAAGGAATGACTTAATCTAATGAAATGTAAGATCAGAGTGATATGGAAACCACACCAAAGCCCTGGACCCAAGTTTTGTATAATTCAGCCAGACTAGGACACTCATGTTTGCACACACACTCTTGGGTTTTCAACCAACTGCCAACTTTGTATTTGCTGGGAAAACAAAGTTTAAGTTGACCACCCAGCTATCTAAGAGATCTCGATAACACCACTCATGTCTACCATCAGTATCATAAATCTCTAATCTCATTATCTACAACGCACAAAGAGGCAAAAACACACACGGTGTGGGTGACATGCCAGACCGGGTGCGTGTTCCAATGTGAGTACCCTGTCCGGTTCTACAGCGTCCCATACGGCACATGCAGCTGGTGTGTCTGAACATCCTCACAGATCACATTCACAGTGAGGACTTCACCCCCGGGAAGGTCAGAGAAAGCTCCTCCAGATCACTTTTTGACATTACCGTTAGTATTACAGTATCTTACGTTCATTAAAAAAAAAAACACAAGTAAAGATACCCGCTCAGAAACGTAGCATACTTACTATAAATATAGCCAGCGAATAAAGGCATGAATATCCAGCAGAGGGTCTGATTTAGAAGGGACCGTCCCATAGTTCACCTTCACTCACCTTCACGCACGCTGAATGTCCTCTCAGAAGCCCCTTACCGGTGCTTCCCCTAACTTATGAGACTGAGACATGTTTTACTTGCAAACCCTCTGAGAGTGGCAATCAATTGTGTGGCTCTGGTTTTATTTCTCTGATGATGTCACTTTAAATACTTTTCATGTTCCATTTGTTATTTTTACTTCTAAAAATGACGCATTTCTGCAAATTCATTTTTCTCCAGTTAGTCACAACTTAATGGAACAAAGTCAGCTGCCTGCCTGTCAGAGTGAGTGTCGGACCCGTCCCCACTGCCGTTATCACAGACAGACCCACAAGAGCACCTGGAATATTTGAACGGCTTTAGGTACGTTGTTTTTCACAGACGCCCTTCTGGCTTTCTGCCCAAATCCTTTAATATAGGGCCAGGGCAGGGGACCCGGGAAGTGCAGTTTTGCCAAAATAAACCACAGACATAAATCGAAGACAATGAAAAACCAGAAACAAAAAAAAAAAAGAAAAAAAAAGCAACAGAGAGGAAGGAAGATGCATTTCTCCACTTGCGGAATAGCCTCTATAAGAGCAAAGCTGTGACAGCTCTACGACCCCCTGAATATTTTGCTCGCATGCTGCTTCCAAACATTTAATGCAAAACAGTCTGTGGCTGCGGCTTGCCGGAGAGAGAAGTTTTAAGAGAAATGTGGAGGTTTCCCCTACCTGATCTGAACTTGCTCCGAATCAGCAAGGAGTGCTCAGACCCCAGGAGTGTCATGGTGACTCGGGGACCGGATCCAGACGCCCCTCACTTAAACCATTAACTTCCTCCAAAGAGAAAAGCTGACCACGGCTAGTGCTCAGGATTCATCCAGCTCTCCTGGACTCTTTGGTGCTTTTACAGCTGGCTGGCAAGAAGCAGCAAGTGGCTTTGAAAGATTTGGTCCCATCCAGCACTGACCCTTCACAGAAACCAACTGCTCCCCTTGTGCTGTGTTGAACTAATTAACTTTTCGCCAGCGGGAGCCTCCTCCCGCGCGGGGTTTACTACCAGCAGCTGGGTGTCCTGGCTGATGTCATCGTCTAGCGGGGAGCAGCGACTATCGGAAAGGGTCTTAGCAAAGACAGAAGTTTGATATCTGATACTAATTACTACCGGCCGGTACGCAGCCAATCAGGGCTCTCCCCGTCTGGGCCGACTTTTGGAGCTGCTTGGAAATATCAACAGAGTGAGGGCTTAACTCTTTGCAGCGTGGCACGGGACGGCCGGACCTCTCACCACACGCTGCGTGGCCCTGCTGTGATGCCAGGGCCGAGGGCTCCCCAGGGCAAAGGAAGGGCCGCAACCAGGGCCCTGCGCTGGGCAAGGGGACAGCTGGCTGTAGGTCAGTTGGTGGCGGTGCCCTTTCCAGTGGAGAGGAGGATGCGGCCACCCCGTGACGGAGGCACGACTGTGCCCCTGCTGCCCCTCAGCCGGCTCGTTCGGGTGCTGAAGCTGCACCCTGGACCTCGGTTGGTGCACGCTTTTGTCAGCATGTGGCTGCACCCATAGGGTTATCCTCTGGGGAGCTTCGCGTACTCTGTGGCTCAGGTAGCACATGCTGCAGGTGCTTAGAGCAAGTCCTCTTGTTCTGCTACGCACAGACACTCAGAATAATGCCAAATAAAGGAAGCAGGGCTAAATCTTAATTAAAGTTTCCTGTGCTATAGATAAGCACAGCAACCCCAAGGAGGCTGGGCACAGCCATCAGCTGCATATAGCTGCAGTGGAAGATGCTTCTCCACCTACCAAACATTCTGGCACATGAGAACACCTTTCAGTCAACTTGATAAGTAAAGAGATGCAGATCCTTAGAGGCTTCCCTTCCCCAAACCCATGCCTGGTTCACTTCAGGTAAATGGAAGAGAGGGACCTGGTGGCACTTTTCCCCTTTTAACATAAGAGTTATAAGCCAAGGACACATGGGTCTCACCTAGGAAGCTGTCTAGATTCCTCCTACAGCACAAACACTCAACTGAACTCTTCCCTTCCCTTCCCTTCCCTTCCCTTCCCTTCCCTTCCCTTCCCTTCCCTTCCCTTCCCTTCCCTTCCCTTCCCTTCCCTTCCCTTCCCTTCCCTTCCCTTCCCTTCCCTTCCCTTCCCTTCCCTTCCCTTCCCTTCCCTTCCCTTCCCTTCCCTTCTCTTCCCTTCCCTTCGTTTCTGGGAAGCCCAGTTACACATTTTGGCTTGGTGATGTAAATTTCAGGGCTTCCAGATTCCTAGGTCTGTGTTGCCAGAGACCTTAGGAACCTGGTAGCCCCAGGAGCACTGATTACAGCAGAGCACCACTGATGACTGAGAAGTGTTGGGCTCCCTGGCCATCATGTAATCCATGTGATGAGGCTGCCCTGAGCTCAGCTCTGACATGGGTTGGACATGTGGTTTCCTGGTCATACTACATCTGATGAAGTAGATATGCCTTAATGTCTGACAGGGGAGAGATTAGTGAAATAAATTCATGTCCAAGCTCAGATCTGAGTCAGAAAACAGAGCCCTATTCTAGTGTCTAGCAAGGTGGCCAGGAGGTTTGTTCCTTACTAATCTTGCCTAATGCATAGTTAACTATGCTTGAAATTCCTAACAGACTGCTCCTTATAAATAGTGCTATGTCCTGAAACAAATGACACCATTTAACACAACCACATCACAAGCAGCTCAGGGCCAGGACACAAACAGCTCACAAACACCCACAGCCTCAAACTGCCATTTTTTTTTTTCTTTTTTTCAGTGCAGATTCCTTTAAGATTTGCTCCCACTGCCATCCAAACCCCAGTAAGGTATCTTCCCATGAGAACCTAATAAGGTTCATCAAGGCCAAGTGCAAAGTGTTGCACTTGGGCTGGGGCAACCCCAGGTGTTTATACAGACTGGGAGAAGAAGAACTTGAGAGCAGCCCTGCGGAGAAGGACTTGGGGGTCCTGATGGATGAGAAGCTGGACATGAGCCAGCAGTGAGCACTTGCAGCCCGGAAGGTCAAATATGTCCTGGGCTGCATTAAAAAAGGGGTGGCCAGCAGGGAGAGGGAGGTGATTGTCCCCCTCTGCTCTGCTCTTGTTAGACCCCACCTGGAATACTGTGTGCAGGCCTGGGGCCCCCAGCACAAGAAGGATGTGGGGCTCTTGGAACGGGTCCAGAGGAGGGCCACTAAGATGATCAGAGGGCTGGAGCACCTCTCCTATGCAGAAAGGTTGAGGGAACTGGGCTTGTTTAGCTTGGAGAAGAGAAGGCTCCGGGGAGACCTCATTGCGGCCTTCCAGTACTTGAAGGGAGCGTATAAACAGGAGGGGGAACGCCTGTTTACATGTGTTGATAGTGATAGGACAAGGGGGAATGGTTTTAAACTAAGACAGGGGAGATTTAGGTTAGGAATTAGGAGAAAGTTTTTCACTCAGAAGGTGGTGAGGCACTGGAACAGGTTGCCCAGGGAGGTTGTGGATGCCCCATCCCTGGAAGCATTCAAGGCCAGGCTGCATGCAGCTCTGGGCAGCCCGCTCTAGTGGTTGGCAACCCTGCCCAGAGCAGGGGGGTTGAAACTAGATGATCTTTAAGGTCCTTTTCAACCCAGGCCATTCTATGATTCTATGATTCTATGATCTTCATTCCCTTTGAAGCCTGCAGGTCCTTCATGACTTCTCCACTCTGCATTAGCTGGGCCTACAGGAGGAGGCTCCTCAATCCTTCTTGCAACTTTTGGGGGGGGTTCATGTTTGTGTCCTTTTCTGCCTGCAAATAGTCATCTTCAGTCTGCCAAGTTTAGTGGAAGAGGAGTGGAGTACAAGGGAGACAAAACAAGGTGTGACCCTGCTCAGGGTAAACCTCCCCATGGCAGTAAAAGGCCATCAGTGGGTATGGCTTAGGACCAGCAAGGGGAGGTGAGATGCCCAAAGCGCACCTTGTAGGCACAGTAGCTCCAGGCCTGCCATCGAATGCTTGGAGGAGGCAGGCGGGGCAGGCCTAGTCCCTGGAGCAAGACACTATGCAAGGTGGGCTTTTCCCTTTGCTTCACAACTGGCACCTTATTTTTGCTGAGGCTCATGTACAGAAGAAGATTTGTCAAGAGACTCGATATCAAGGATGTATACAAGCCCTTAAATCCCTTGAGTATCATAGTCTTCCCTCTTTCATGGAGATGCATTGCACATTTAGGAATGGTAAATAAAGGACTTCTGTTCTCTAGCATGGACTCCTAAAATAATTAATGGGTGGGACAGAAAGAAACAGTGGATAAAACAGAACCAATTACAAAAAATCAGGTTTTGGCTCTCAGAAAACTTTTCACATGGTCCTATGCATGAGTGTAGTGAAAACTCAGAATTGTTCCAAGGCAGAGTGGAAGGTACTGTAAAGAGTGAAAATAAGGATTACTCAAGAAAAGGAAGTAAAAAAGTTGGGCAATGATCAAAAGGGAAAAAGGAAAAGCACTACGTTTATTAATGGTTTACCAGCGGAGGCTGCAAATGTGCAGCTAGTAAAATAAACTGGTTAATCAAACGTCAGAAGTATCAACAGATTTGTATGACCTAGATGAAATGAGGATCTTGGCCAGACAATGGCAGATGAAAATAAATTATTTACTTTCATGTCAGAATGAAGGGTGACCCATCCAAACTCCCCAAGTACAGAAGCCTGAGAGATGGCATCATGTAAAATCACAGGTTCCTAGATCTTGAGTCATTTTGAATGTGTACAGAGGCTGAGTACACAAAATGGTATTAATACCATCTAGGATAAAGATTTTTACTTGGATGAATGGAGAAAAGTGTGCTGTGATTTAGTGGGTGCATTGCAGTGGGTTATTTGCTAGGGATGTGCATGGTGTCTCACCCAGCTGCCTTGACTTCCATTTTAACAGGATGCCTGTTTCTCTCCCTGCTCTTTTCTAAAGACTCTTTATTAACCTGAAGATGACTTCTGAGTGGTTTCCAAGGGGACACGTCAGATCACTGCTGCACATATGAGGTTGTACTGGCCACATATCCCAGGTTACATAGGTCATTCTCTGTTAGCTGAAAGAGTGAGTCTGGTTCTGTCTGAGCACATTTATACCTGATATTTAGATGTGAAAGCAATTACTCACAAGAAATGTGAAAGACTGTCCTGAAAGCCAGTGCCTATGCAGGATTGCTGTTGTTATGGCTTTGATCCCTCTACCCTGGCATTACAAGCATGGGAGGGAATGGATAAAACTGTTGCAGCTTTCTATATCTGTTTTTATTTTATTTTATTTTATTTATTTCATTTCATTTCATTTCATTTCATTTCATTTTTATTTTATTTTTATTTTTTTATGTCAGCTACAGCATGTTGGTGAATCATTGTCCTTTACCTGAATGCCCAGATCCCAACATTCAGTGTGCGCGCTCTGCTGAATGACACAAAAATGAAAGGGAAAAGAGCATGAAGACTGAAGTGTCTATCCGGATGCTTAAGCTGGTGCATATAAATTCATCTAAAAGTGTCATCTTCTGGCTAAACCAGAATTTTCTTAGGGAGGTCAAGGACGAAATCTGTGTCAGCACAGGCAACATCTCCTGATGACCTTGGCGTCTGGCACTTCTCGCCATACAGCTCCCCATCCTCGTGGGGCTGGAGCTGGGTGATGGAGTTACTTCTGTGCTCCCCTGAGAAGGCCACTGAGGCTGTACTGGTCCCTTTAGCAGCCACTAGACATGGGGTTGACGTTTCAAGTCTGAAGTTACTCCAGTCTCTCTTTCCTGACCAGTCACTGCAGGCCTCAAGATCATGGGGATGCACAGAGTGGTCATTTCTCTTCCCTGCCGTATGCATTATTTGCATTTATTGTTGTTGTAATTTCATCTGATATTTTCATCTTTCAGGCATGCAGCATGATGAGAAGCTTCTGCAAGTCTTTGGAGGAAGATTTACTTCTGACTGCTTTAGTCATTTTGGATCATCAGCCCTTTTCCCTAGTGCTTCTGCTGAGAAGCCCTTTCCCATTCCTTTGGCACTCCATGAACCACCTCACTCAGGTTGTGAAAAATGACCATTTACTCCTATCTTTAACAAGTCATTAATCCTTGGAGGGCTCTTCCACTTCCCACATACTATCTTGGAGCTAGGGAAGTCTGAGGAGAAATTTCATTGGTGGATTCATGACAAATTTCTTCTAAAAACTTTTCTGATGCTACTTCAACAGCTCCTTAAATACATTCCTAAGAAAGTCAGTCCCCAGCATACTACTGTCCCTGGACATGATATCCCCTGCCTACCATCCTTCCCCATTTCTTGCTCCTGCTGGTGCTTGCAATGGCTGTTCCTTTCTCCTTGGGATGCTTCACATAGTATGCCAAGTGTTTATCCCAGATGAGGGCAAAGTTCTGCCCTTTCCAGTGAGGTAAGGAAGGTAGGGTAAGTTGCACAGGTACTTTGGGAGAAGCAAGCCACCTCATGTGCTCCACTAGACACCCTGCTTAAACACCTACAGCCACACATCTGACATCCTCTCAGAGAATCAGCTAAAGCCCAGCATGCTATTTACCACTCAGTTTGGTGCAGAGATAAGGTTGTGATGAAATTAAGTAATAATGTATTAAGGCAGGTAACCAGACTGTTACACAATGCCTTAGCCTGGTGGGACTGGGAGAAACCTCTCCCACCGCCTTGTGAACACCGCACACCTTGCACCCACAGACCTACCTCCGTGGGGAGCTGTGCCGCAGGTCAGGCATGGGCCTTGCTAACTGCTGCTTCTCCCTGGTAGGGCAGGCGTGGGGAGGGGATCAGGCACACATCAATGCTGCTGGGGGGGCCGAGGTTATCAGCTGAATGCAGCCTTCTGAGATGGTGAAGATTCACAGTCCCGTGATGCTGATTCCAGGATCTGCTCTTACAAATCCTTTCTCTCCTCTCCAGTACTGAACAGCCACAAACCATGCCCTATAAAACCATGTCACTGACAAAAGCTGAGAGTTCAGAAGAGGTGAAAGACATTTTCCTCTCCTCTTCTCTCAGCCTTCCTCCCCCTTTCCCTCTCCCTCTCCAACCCAGGGGAACAGGTCAGTAACACCAGTGTCCAGACCTTGCAGGCTCTCTGGTCACTGTCCTCATTTCTTAGGAGATGACACAACTTCTAAGAGAGGACTCATCTCCACTAATGACTCAAATGCTGAATTCACAGTACGAAGCTGGTGTTCCCCTGTGCTGGTCAATATGTGAGTCAGCCCAGTCCACAAGTGCTCTTGATGGCCTCAGGAAACAGAGGTAAGCTGTCCCTAGTAAATCTCAGACTGGAGGCAAGGAGGACAGGCAGAGGCTGAGATCAGACCACAGATACTGAGTCATTTGCCTAGAGTCATTTGCCTAGAGCTTATGTGCCTTTGATAGCACAGAAGATAGAAAATGAGTATAACCCTCCACAAGGCCTTCAAGCATTTTCACACTGCCCAAGCCCTTGCGTGTCTTAGACCTGTCTCCACCAGGCACTATGCTGCACCACAGGCACTGTGCAGCTCTGAAACAAGCAGGCAACACCACTGGTTGCCACCTTTCTTTGGAAGGTGAAACAAGGGTGTAGCTACCAAATAGGCTATAGGAACCTTTGCTGTAAACTGGGTCTTACTGAAGTGAGTGAAGGAGTGAGTCTTAAATACCAGAATAAATTACTCATGGTAAGGAATTCCTTTGAACTGAGAAATCACACCCCAGAGCCACAAGGATATCAGTTCTGTGTTGCTCACCAGATACCAGGAAGCAGCCTCTTCTAATCTTCCAGCACACCCTATTGTTTATGGTACTAATTTATTTTAAAGCAGATTGTTTGTTCCTATGTAGATTTGTGTCTGTGGGAAAAAAAAAGCCAAATGAGTTGATGTTTCTTTGAGATCCCTCTAGGGACTTGGAGGACTCAGTGTGTGACACAGTGATTGTGCCACAAACAGCCGGAGTCCAGCAGGTCTCAGGGCTGCAGAGGAGCAGTCCTCGGAAGGGACATCTTCTGGACCCCTGCCTGGGCTGCACTGCCAGGTGAGACTGGGGTCTGTCTCCTGCCACCACTTGTTTTGCCTGGCACACTGCTCTGGCATTTGCTTTCTCTTTGCAAAGGAGAGTCAGCCCTGCACCACCGAAGACCTGCCATTTTGCCCATGTACCCCAGCTACTGTTGGTGCTGATGCCCGCACAGATTTTACATGGTGGAGGTGTTCCCAGCAAACCCCTGAATTTAGCAAGCCAAATTCACCACAAGGCTTAGGGTAGGATATAATGCCAAGTAAAGGGTCTTGCAAACAGTTTGCAGCTGTCTGTGCAAGCAGTTTTCCCCCAAACCTGGTGCTGTGCCAGTCATGTCTGCTCAGACCATTCTCCCTGGTAGGAATGAGCAGTTTCCTTTGACTTCTCTCTTATGCCTTGCAGCTCTGTGTAGAGAAGAGCCTGTCTGCAATAGCCTTGTTTCTTGGCTCTCCACAGTGTGCTCTGAGAAGACAAATCTGGTGGGATGAAGTCATGACCCTGACTGTCCCCATCCTATGTGCAGGCTAGTGATAATTTGCTGCATGTTTGTGAGACTGTGCTGGCAAACGTCCCATGGGAAGATACAGATGCACTGGCACAGAGCTCTGTGTTAATGTCCCTAGGTTGGTATAACTGTCTCCTGGAGGAGGACGGCTGGAGAGGGAAATAAATATGTTGCTCATGACGAGTGTGCTTTTCCATTTGTTATCGATACAGTTGTGACAAAATAGAGTGTTTCATTACAGTGAAACCCATAGTCAAGACTAATAAGGAACTCTAAGCATCCTTTGAAGATACTGACTGCAAGGAAGTCATCACCTTGGTAGCGGAAGAAGTGACCTTCTTTTGAATGAAACTTTTACAATGGGCCAGGTGAACTGCCTATTAATGGGTCCAAATGGTGGAGACACTGACCTCTGCAGCCACCTGAAGTTGGGCCAGATAGGAATCTCCTCCTCTGACACTGCACCAGCAGAGCCTCAGCTGTTCTCTTGGGCATGACCTTCAGGAACATGTAAAGAGCTGAGAGTCTCATGCATACCTAAGACTCAGCCCAGGGGTGAATTGCACAAAAAAAAAAAAAAAAAAAAAAAAAAAAAGTCCTCTGGGTCTCTTATGGCAATTGTGATATTCCTGTCCATGATATGGAACAGACAGAGATTTTCTGAGCTGGAGCTAGCAAAGTGGCAGCGTCCCTGTCACTGTGAAGTACAATCCTAGCTAGGTCTTAGCTGAGTGCTTAGCTCAAAGCATGGGATTTCTTTAGGTGGGAAGCTGTGAGCAAAGACTGTCCTGCACAGCCCAGTCCTTCTGCTTGTGTAGGGCCCTGGTAAGGGCCATCAGAGCAGCATTTGCCTGCCCTAAATTTGCCATTGCCTGCCAGGCATTGTAGCTGGTCTGTCACCTCCATATCTCCTCACAGAATTTGAGGGCAGGAATTTATGGGGGAGATGTCATGAGCTCTTTCCAGTTATGACAGCAGACAGGCCTTGCGTGAATTCGAGCTGTGAAGTATTTATCACAGTGCTGCAAGCATCCAAGCAAGGTCCCTTAATTTATGAAGGTCCAGTAGATGTTATGTAATTGACAACACGAATGCAAAAATACTTCTGCACTTTACTGAAGCTACTATTAAGCTGCCTGATGTTTTCATCATAATATTTACTTCTTTGTAAATATGCTAAATTTCTCCAATCCCAATTCAAAACAGAGAGATCAGAGAATGAAAATAGGGAGATGACATAGCTGTTTAAAGATTATGTAAAATGTTTTCTACCAGCGTAAATATTTGATTGTAAAACTGTTTGTGATTACAGAGCAGGGATGCGCAGTGAGCACAGGGATCTGCCTTGGCAGAGGCTGCCCCACGTCCCTGCCCTCCCCTTCCCACACAGCCTGGGCTGCAGAACAGTGGATGCACTGGCAGTCGTCCCCGTCCCGCTTGCTCTGGGCAGCCCGGGCTGGGGGGGGGGAGAGCTCGATCCTGACACAGCAACTTCTGCAGTGCTGGCATGGATGTGTCCATGAGTCTCGGGGTGCGGGTGGACCAGAGCAGGTGAAGAAGGGGTTAAAGGCTCAAAGCCTCAGCCTGGTTTGAGCATGGGGTGGTCAACAGGAGAGGTGACACTCTGATGGGGACGCTCTGACGGGGTCGCTGCATTGAGTCAGGTCAAACTGGCTACACTGGCAGGAGCCTGAGGCACTGGGGACCCCTCTGCCCTGCAGCGCAGGGGAAGGGGCAGGCTGGCCATGCCCTGCAGTCCAGGCAGCAGTGCTCCAGTCTGGAGGGTGGAAGATGCCAAGCACTGACTGGTGGCCTGGGGTTGCACCAAGGTCAGGGCGCTGCTCCAGTGGGTGCTGAGCTCCCTTTGCACTGGTACCTGGGGAAAGCCAGGGTGCTGCACCCCAGGAAGCAGGGGCTCCTTCCCTCCATCCAGTTGGTGTCTGGTGCCTGGTGCATGTCTGGCCCGAGGGGTGCCTGCCTCTGGCCTGCCTCCTGCATCCTTCATCTTCTCTTCCTCCTCCTCCATCCTCAGACCCTGACTGCATGTTCCTGAAGGGACATCATATGGGAAATGAGACACTTGGTGCCTGCAGCAACTGCTGGTCTCTCCTGCCTCTAATGCCAAACTTGCACCCCAGCTTGGGCAGGAGCATCACTGCTCAGGAGCCTCTGGCTCTACCAAAGCATAAGGAGAAGGAGAATGCTGTTGCTGGGGTGACATTTTTGCATCCCAGCAGGCCAGTCCTGTGCAAGCAGCCACCGGACTAATCTCCAGAGCAATAACGAGCAAAGGAGGCCCCAGCCTGGGTGGCACCAACAGGCCTCTGTCTGCTTCCTGCACGTTCAGTACAGGCAGGAAGGGGTTTTGTGCTGGCCTGGCTGCTCCAAGCAATGGTGGCTTGGTGGCTGGGTGTAAACAGAGGGGGTAAAGCAATGGCAAAGCCACTATCACCTCCAGTGCCTCAGATTACTCCACTTGCTGACCTCCACTTGCTTAGTAGCTGCGGAGTGACGCTGGGCAACATGCGTGTGTCTGCAGGGGCTGCACAAGCCCCGGTAGTCCATGGGAGCAGCTCTGTAACCAGGTATAGCAGAAACCATCAGTATTAAACCCAAGTAGGAGGTGTCTGAGCACCCTGCAGAGCCTCTGTTGGCCCCTCCTGGCAGAGTGACCTGGTGCTGTTCCCTCCACAGTTGGACTTTGGGCAAGTCATGTCTCCTTTCGGTTTCCTTATCTGTAAACAGTCGATAATGAGGCTAACCCCTTTGAAAAGCTCTTGGAAGTCTCCCACCAAGCAGGGCCAGATAAGAACTGTATTGTTTTAAGTCCTGCAGCAGCTCTGAGGTTTTGCTACAAAGCAGCCTATCCAGCCCTACCTCTCCTCCAGCGATGCAGGGGAGCAGCAGTGAATTGAACATTTCCATCCACATCCCTTCCTTCTGCCCACTAAACTCTCTAGACACAGCCACTTGTTTTGTGGTCCAGCCCTAAATAAAGAGTGTGCTTTTGAGGAGGGGTTGTGACAGGCACTAGCAAGTGATACGAAGTGAAGCTGGGCCTGGGTTAGTGGCGAGCAGAGCTAAAGCCCCAGATATACATCGGATGGGTTGGGAGCATTATGTATTTCTGGAATGCCTTCTGGTCTTTATTAAAATGAAACCACAGCCAGCCCAAGAGAGCTCATCGCCCAGGCACAGGGCCAAGTATAAGTTACTTCTACAAATATTTATTTAACCATATCAATGACAAACTCTTTTGTATAAATGTTTTTATTTAATCATAATTTACCAATTATTTTAAATCAATTGTTTGCCTGGTTTCTAAACACTAATCAAGAGGCTTGCATTAGCATTACTCAGGCGGATTAGATGCATTATTTTTCTGAAGCTTGTGCCATTGCTTGCCTGCCTTGGCCATGGAAGAGGGTGCAGATGGATCCCAAATTTCCCATCAGTTGTCAGATTCCTGGAGGACCATGCCTGCAGCACTGCCAGCTGTCCCCACCCAGGTGACCTCTGGTCTCAGATGGTTCCTCAGGCTCAGGGACTCATGGACACTGACCCCACCTGAGCCTCTCATGACAGGACCTTCCTTGTGTCTCCCTGGGCTCATGGTCCTTGCCCTCGTGGAGCTGCCAGCCCTTTTGCAGATGCTGCAAATCCCCTGCCCTGCCACTGCTCATCCTTCACACCTAAGCCTGGACCTTTCAGCAGTGTAGGAGAAATTCCTCAGTGTCCCTTCAGCCCACGGTCTCTGGCAGGGATACATGAGGGCAGATGTGGCTGTCCAGGGCAGAACGAGCTGCTCATGAGTGTCTGCATTTGTCTCTGGGGTCCAGTCCTGCTCCCAGCCCTCTGGGCTCTGTTACCATCTCAAGAACATCCTGGAAGGCCTCTGTCTTCCTTTACCCCAGCTCCCTCACACACGAGCCTTCCTCAGCCCAATCTTCCCCTTTCTGCTCAGACAATGTTTGAATACAGAGAAGCTGTGACTTTATAGGGCCCTGCCTCCTCCGAAGCACCGTGAGACATGGTGAGGGTACGGTCTGCACCCAGCAGAGCCTCTGGAGAGCTGGGCACTGCCAGGCTCCCCAGGCAGCACCATGTCCCTTGCCCACAGGGTGCAGCCAGACCTGTGCTGCTGAGCAGACACAAGGCAAGAGCAGGATACTGCTCACTGCGAGCTGCTCGTGTTGTTTATTTACAAGATTTCAGGCTGCTACTGTCTTGCACCTTGGCTCCCGGCTCCACAGCGCCTGCTGCAAGAACTGGGGCCTCAGGGAGCTCTGTGCTCTTGCCGGTGTCTGCTCATCATCTGCTGCGGGGACGGGGCTGGTCGCAGCCTGAGCTGTGAGCTTCCCAAGGACTGCCCTTCCCTGCAGCCCCCACCAGGAGGGAAAACCCCCGATGGCCCTTCCCTGGGGTCTCTGTGACCTTTTCTTCAGATGCTTACCATTAAATCAGAAGCAGGAGCTGTGTTGCCATAAACCTGGGGGAGCCACAGGTTAATCCTGCATACAGCAGCCTCCCCACATTTCCTGCTTCAATCAGTTTAGGCTACGAAATCAAGAGAGAAAGCAGAGACTTTGAAATTCTCCCAGCTTGGGAGTAGTGGGGTGGGGGGGCAGAACACAGAATGCCAGGGTTTGCAGATCACAGGGGTTTGAAGATGAACAATCTGAACAAATGTTTTTTTACAATTCTGAAGCAGAGATGCGAGATTTGAGGCAAATTTCTTCCAAGATAAAACCCAAATAAACAAAAAGACAAACTGGGGCAAGCTTGAAGTAACCCTGAGATTTACCTACTACTTTAAAGATTACGAAAATAGAAAGCAATGCTAGGTACACCCTTTGAAGCATTAAGTATGTTTTTTTTTGTTTTGTTTTGTTTTTGTTTTTCTAAATGATGAGAAATAGATCCACTGCACTTTAAAATACTTAGCTGTATGGCCTCACAGTCATACCTCTACAGTAAGAAAGCACTCAGATTATGGTAAGAGGGAGCTTCCTACTGTTGACATGTAAACAAAAGGGAAGTTATTTGGACAGGGCTCTGAAATAATGTGTAAACATAGGTCTAATGCTATGATGCAGATGCAGAGGAAACTCTTGGAAATAAAATATTTTTTCACATGACTCTAAAAAACATTTTCCTGTCCATTTTGAGGGAAAATGAACCAAAAGGAGGTCTCTGTCCTTGTTTTTTAAAATAATCAATTTTCTTCAAATCTATTTTTAGAAATAAACCTTTCATTTTTTTTCTTTCAATGTTCTGAAGGCAATTTTGAAGCCTCACATCTCTGGATGAGAAGGAAGAGGCTCTGTGAAAAGTCCACACCTGATCAGTCCTGACTACGAGAAACCTTTTGTCCTTGGTTGGTGGGAGGTGGCTGCATAGGGACGAGGAAGGTCTTTGGGCATCACCATATGCAGGAGCTGCTTTTATTCTCCTGCTCTGCTCCAAGCATCAAGTCTGATATTTTGTGAGATCCATACACATCCTTCCCAAATTGGCTGTCTCCAAATTAGATTTTGTGTTCAGCCTTTAGGTGTCTCGTACAGGCAAAGGACAAAAGGTGCTGGCAGAGGACCATCTGCTCACTTTGTCTTGCACCTTGAACTCAGACTGGGAAGAATTGGCCTTTGCAAGAACACTCTCCTTCCGTCAAGCCGAGAGGAAGCCTTGGTGACAACTAAGACTGGATTCTAACTTTCAGATAACAGATGTGAGAGAAGAATCCCACTAGAAGTGGCTGAGACCAGGGGACAGAGAGAAAGGTTGATCACCATACTGTGTGGAAGCATGGGTGTAGAGAGACTAGACTTGTGAGGACCAAAAAGACGCCTGGTGAAATGAGGGGCAAAGCAGAGGTATGGCATGAACTCATGGAAACTGAATTCAAGTAGTACTGTGTAGTGCTGTTAGAACGGATGTAAAATGGGCCAGGAAAACCTGGTGGTACAAACTAACTTAACAAGCAACTGGGATGAGCACCGGAGCATGCCATCCTGCCCTCTCCTCACATTTGCTTCACTACTCTTCCAAAATCTTCTCTAACTGGTGAGCCAAATCGGTGTATATATATTAAAAGAGCCGTGGTGTTTATGAAAAAGCATGAAATCTGTCAGTCTTAGGACTGACATTCAGATGTGGAGCTATTGCCAACTTGTGCTCCGTTAGCTGGGACAACCTGGCAAACATCATCTCATTATGGCCATATGAGGGATGGATTCCTAGTTTTGCTTGAGCCTGATCTTATCACTGGCCGAGGGAAGCACTGAATGTTTACCACCCAGTTGCAACCTAAACTGCCTAAAATGTCGGCTCCTAATGGCACAATCCCTTTTGTGAGCCTGTCACAGTGAGGATAAAATTAACAGCCTTTATGTGGCAATGGGATGGCTTAAGTGGATGTGAGCTTGGTGAATAGATAACAGGTCATAGAATAGATAACAGACCAAAGTGGCTTCCACCCAAGTGGCTAACTGTGTCTCTTGTCCTATGCGCTCTTGTGGGCCCAGCACATATCCACCATTCTGGCATGTACACCAAATGTCAGTGGGACGGTGAGGCTCTGCTGAAGCGTGCGCTGACTTTAGCCACGAGAAAATTCACCCGGAGTGTCTTGTACCATGTAAGGTGCTGTCAGTCTGTCTAATAAATACAGGTATACTTGAAAAAGATCTCAAAGTGATCACTTGGGATCTTTGCATGAGGTAATACTAATAATACATGTTGAGGCTGCTCATATCCAAGGTATAACAAACCTTTGTGCAATGCAACCAGGTAGGGTCAGAGGGCACCTACAAGGAAGTGTCACAGATTGCAAGACATGACATTTTCTCTTGACCAAGCTCACAAGTCAAATAATGTGAAGACCAACAAGGACAGTGGGGTTCTTGGTGCACCGCAATGTCTGCCTCTGTTCAGTGCTGATGGCAGCAGAACATAATTGGCCAAAGAGTTTGAAGCCACATTTAGAAAATGAAACTACCTGACAAGGATCTACAGGAAAGACAAATTCAGCTGAAAGATGTCTCCTTCATGAAATATCATGTACTTGGTCAAGTCAGGAAGAATGACAGAAAAGCAGATGTGCATTGGGACATTTATTATGACTTATTCTGACTGAAAAGTAGGCCTCCTAGCCATGCAGCGTGAGACCTCTGATCCCCAACTGGTCATCCAGGCACATCTGGAAATGTTAAACATACGGGGGAGCAAGGATTCCTGGGTACTGTATTCATTGTAGGCTATTTACGTAAGTTACTTTTCTTATCTTCTCTAACTATTTATAGTTTTGTTTGTATGTTTAAGACCTAGACATATCCCACTATGATTCAATAAATCTTCAATATATCTTTGTTGACAAAAAGAAATATTGTCTGCTGTTAATGAAAAGAAGGTAATGGGCATATTGAGTTACTTACATAGTCAGTATTTTAATAAGTGCTATTTGGGCTCATGTTGACTCGAATACATTAATTCTTAAATTTCATTTCTTATTTAAAAAAAAAAAAGAAATGTAAGAATTAGATGTTTTATTTTGAAGGGCATCCATGCTATGAAAACTAGGAATAAAACAGACAAAATAGATCTCCCTTCCAAAACATCTAATATTGTCACTAACACTCACCACCACACAAATCAATACAAATGTAACATGACTCAAATGCCTGCCATCATCAGTATTGCATGTTCTGGTGACAGCCTCATCTGAAGAATATGTAATGGGACATACCCCAAACCTCTGGCTAACTTTGCTTTTGCACTGCTCTCTAATAAACAGTTTCCAAAGAGGCTCAGTCTCTGAGTCCTGAGTACTGAGTTTCTCTGGAGACAGCACTTTATATTTGCTTCTGAGAAAATGCATGCCAGGAACTTTCTTCCAGAGGAACAGAAAATGATTGGGGACAGGAACGAAGTGACCGGGTGCTCAGGCTGCTTATGTGGTTCCAACTGAGCTTCAGAGGTTATTGCCCAAACAAGCAACCTGCCACCAAGCTGAGGATCAGCAGCCACAGAGTCAACAGCTGCTAATTTGCAGGAAACATTGAGAGTGATTTAAACGCCTCCTCCCTAGCTTCTTTTAATAAAACCATGTCTGAACACATCCAGTTCAGACAAAAAGTACTGGGGGAGTTTCACAGAGTCCCCGGGTTCATGCAATGATGCTCCCTGTCTTCCCTGAGCGGGGCAGCAGGGGTGCTTCCCGAAGAAGGGGAAGGAGGGGACGTCCTGAACGCAGGACAGCAGAGAACCAGCAGCAGGGGAAGCCAAGGTGCGCTCAGCCCTGTTCCTGGCGAGCATACGCTCTGCTCATTCAGTATGCCTTCAACATTCTGAAAATGAAAGGAGGCAGGTTAGTTGGATTTCCTTTACTCCGAGACTTCATTTTAAATGTCGGTTTGATAACTAAATGAGAAACAAATGTGGTGCATTAAAGCAAGGCAGCCCAGCCCAGCAGCGGGAACAGGACCGGTGCAGGAACATTTTTCTAAAGATCCCTTCTGGAATGTTATTTTGAACTCTTCAAAACGGCAAAGGTTTTTAGACATTGTATGTTTTGTTAAGTGTCCCTTGGGAGAGCTAGGTTTAAAATTAGTCAAACTCTTTCACTTTTTTAAACCCTTCCCTAAAATAGTTGATATAAAATTTGGTGGGAATTCTGCTGAGAGCTTAAATTGGCTGAAAAAGACCATCTAATGGAAATGACATTTGGGGAAAAAATGTGAAAAACCTGGTTTTCTTTCTGGCTTCCAATGACATAATAGGGACAAGGCAGGACTGCCTGCTCCTCTGAGCATGGCCCTGACCCCAGGGCCCTGGTCACCAGTTTCCCTCGTACAGGAGAAAAAGGGAAGCAGCTGGGAGAGAGCTAAAAGAGGGAGATGACTGCTCTGGTACGGCACTGCCTGTCCTCAGTCATATTCCTCTGTGGGTTGACATTCATCACCCTTGGAGTGTACAACCTGGTGAGGAGGCCAGCACATGCCCGAACCTCAGCCCAGAGGTGTGGTAGAGCAGTTACTCTGCAGATGTGACAGCTGGTTGGTTTCATATTTGGGAAAGGAGGGGCAGACAGGTGGTTTTGGCCTGAAATGAAGTATAGAAGACTTTTCCTTGTCTCATCCAGAGTGATGCTGTGTGAAGGTCTCCACCCCATGTGGACATTTTTGAGGGAGGTTGGACGAGGGCACCTGGCTCATCTTCCAGGTGGTCACATCATCTCAGGTGACCAACTTCTTTGGAACAGCTCACAGTCACAGTCCCAAGGGACCTATGTCTGGGTGAGACTGTTACCCTGCCCTGCCCTGAGGGACACACGTCCTCTGACTGCTCTCTTCACCAAGGGAGTTAGATGTGCTGATTTTTATTGGCAATATGGGTGCCAATGGGTGCTCTGTGCCACAGGGTGTGCACAGGAGGGCCTGGTGTTCACCAGTGTGTGGGGCTGGTCCTGTTGTCCTCTGTGGGGTGGGAGGAAGGTTTGTGCTGGCAGGACATACTACTCTTCCATCAGCTTCTCACAGCTCATCAGTGAGCTATGGTGGTTCAAAACCTGTTGGTTTTGAAAACTGGTTGGGGACCTTCCCCAACCCAGTAGCTTATTTACTCAAGCCATTTTGTCACTTGCAGAGATAAAGCCACCTTCCCACACCTCAGGTTCCTCTCAGCACAGCTGGGAGATAAGGGGTAAGGGATGTTGGCTCCTACTTGCCATGAACCTCAGAGGATTTTAAGGAGAGGCCTCTTTGGGAAGCCACCTCTGCTATCACTTTGACAGGTGTCAGCAGCACTTTTAGCAGCCAACCACAGACAGAGATTAGCCAAATGTGTCTCTTGCACAAAGTGCTCAGGCTCTTTAGGCATTGTTTTAAAACACAGAATAGGAATGGATTTTGGCTGAGATAGGGGCCTTTATACAGGAATGGTCTGACCTAAGGACCCCACTATCTGCAGGCTCAGCATCTGTCGCAGATGGGGCCTATTTGAGAGGGGCCTCACTGATAACAGGGAGGAGGGTCTGTTCTCCCACCACAGACCCCAGTTTAATGCCTGGTGTGCAGGGACTAACACTGTCCTCCTCATTCTGCTCTCTGATCCCTGATGTGTGCCTAAGAGACAGATGCATCAGAACAGCAGCTTGGGGAAAGTGGCAATTCCTTTGGATAAGTAAAGCACCATAATGTGGGTGAACTGGTGCACTTGCGTTACTGAAAGGACTCCTGACTTGGGACTTACCTGTATATCTATGGAAGTTACATTGCACAGAGAAAGACCCACTTCCCCTATACAAACATAGCCATGAAAGTTAGCCCTGCCCTGAAGCCTCCATCATGCTTCTATATAACGCATGCAAAATGTAGGAGCAGCAGAGTTCAAAGGATGTGGCCAAAGTGAGGAGATGAGTCAGTGTGTGGAGAACAGGTTCTCCCAATGCTGTGGCAGGCTCCTGTGGAAAAAGCAAGGGCTACTTAAGGGGAGAACAGGAAGAACACAACATGCTGATTGCAGATGGCATAGGGCCACCAATTTCTGGGGATGTTGGGTGCAAGTCAAGAAGCTGAAGAAACAGGGTTAGGAGACAGAGCACTGTTTGGCACCAATGCTCAGGGAACCTGCCTTTGTTACCCGACGGCTCAGGGAAGTCCCTCTCCAGAAGCCACTTCTTGGCCCACTTCCCCTCCCAGATGGGGTTTACTTAGATGCTAAATTCCTCTGGATAGGGGGTGTCCCTTTTCATGGGTCTGTACAGCTCACATCCAAATGCCTTGTATTCCTGTTACCTCATTGCTGATGGCATTTTGTTTTTTTTCTGGAATTTGTGCACTGTTGCCCAGCCAGTCAGATTGCCTGAAGCACCCTGCAGCTTTCCACAGTTTTTTGTTTACCAGCCGTGCCCAATCTGTAGGTCATGATACACAGCTGGGCACAGCAGAGGTACATATTCTGGGCAGGACATATGTATTCATGCTATGCATCTATTGTGGGGCCCATTCTGGTAGCGATGAAAAACGGCATTCCTCATGGTACCCACATTTTCATGCCAAGTTAAACTTTCCTGTCCTTTTCAGAGTTATTTATAGATGGGAATCTTGACAAGAATGAGTTTCTGTTTTGGAAGGAATGGTTTTACTTATTACCAGCTCTGATCTGAGTGTGTATATGTGCTCAAAGGTGCAAGCAAGTGAAAAAAAAGCCACCTAAAAAATGTGATAAGTGAATCCCTGGGGGCAGGGATCAAGAAAACTGAAACAGTTTCTTAAATTGAATGGTAGAAGCTTGACACAAGAAGACAAGGTTTTCCTACTGTGGATGGTGTGTGGGGCTGAGGAAAAGGGCCTGGTGCTGCCAATAGAACTGGCAGAGTCTCTTTGCTGCATTGCGCTGGTGTGCACTGCAAGCAAACAGAGCCACTTGCACAACTGAAACCTTGCTTGCACACTGCAGGCTGCTCATACCTCATTGGAGCAGTATGTGCTCAATCCCCTCAATCCCAGTGTTTTCCAGAAAGGAATTGTTTTCTTTCCAGAGGAAAATTATTGGCTAACATTATATAAAGTTGCCCTCAATTAGACCAATGTCTCTGAAAAGCAAACACATCTGAGCTCCCACGGGAGGGCAGTCTGGCTGGGGAGACAAACCATTCCAACTTGGAAAGAGCAGTATTTCTCTACAGACTTATAGGAGGGTTTTCACCATTACCATAGTGACAAAAGGGACAACTAGCAGAGTTGACAAGAATGACTGCATATGCATCCCTGGCAGTAGCAAATTCAGGAACACAAGATGGCAGGCATGTCCCACAACCCCTCCCCTCCCAGGCTGCCTGCCTCGTCCCATCACCAACTGTCCTGCACAGCCAACCCTGTTGACTTTCCTTCCTCCAGATCCTGAACACATCCATGTTATTCTACCTCTCAGTGCCTACAGTCTCTCATCCCACATGCTAGGGTTGGAATAATCTCTCAAGATTCTGCAGATCGAGGTTGTTCTTCAGAAGGTCTTTCCATGGCATTATGAAAGTAGCTGTAAAGTCTGAAGAAAAGTAGTGCAGAACTGTTGAAACCAACTGAATGGTACCAAAAGCTCTGCTTCATTCTTTGCTTGTTCGTGAATACAGTCGCTGCCTTCAGGAAGTAGAGAACTGCATTGATGCTAATAGGTTGCTGTGGTGGACATTTCCCATCACTTCTTGGCTCCAGACCAAATGATCTGGAAAAATTCTGTATCACGGACTTGGAGGAAAGAAATGGGTTTGGTTTTGTCTGTTCATGGAAGTGTCTGCATCTTGACATGAGCTGGAATGGAGAGGAATTCAAGGAACTTGCCCCTCCTCAGGAAAATAAATAATAAATAAATAAATAAATAAATAAATGCTTCAATGTATTTAGACTGTAGATTGTATATGGAGCAACTAAATAAAGAATAATGCAACACAAATAGTGCAGAAAAAAGAAACATGTAGAACATCATTAAGAAGCCCAAGAGAAGGAAAGGAGGCTTCAACACCTCATGTTTCACCTCTTGGTTGTCAAGAACACACTGGCAGCCTACAGGAGACAAACCTCCTCCTGGTGTGGTGTAGTTGCAGGGCTGCACCAGCAACGCAGAGCCTCAGCAAGGATGAAGAGCTGCTCTTGAGGGATCTTGTCCAGAGCTGGGCACTTCTCATACTGCTCAGGAATTGATGAGAAGCTGCTCTAGTACAAGTATGACAAATAACTTGCTTCCAGGTAGACTAGACCCAACTTTGGCATAGTTTTGCTGCTCCCTGGTTAGCTGAACCAGTTGCCCCATGTCTGTCGTTAGCTCTGAGTATCTGCCCAGAGAAGATAATAGAACTTCTTACCTGCAGTTTCCATTCATTCTTCCCCCATTAACATTTGTCCCTGGCCTAACGTAAAACTTTTTGACTTCAGTGAATATCTCAAAGACTAAGGAAAGTTCTGTGAGAACCATTTCATTATTCCTGCTGATGATCCTACTTTGTTTTAGTTAAAATAGTGCATTTATGGTTTTGCTCAGTGTCGCAGAGCTTTTAGCACAGAAGGACCATGGTCCATGGCAGATGACAACTCACATTATTTAATGGTGCAGTAGTGGTATCTCCAAGGTTTTTGGCACAGTAGCAGCTGTAGCTCTTGGTAGCCAGGACCTCTGCTCTGAGACAATGGCCTCGCTAAGGATGTCAGCGCTCCCTAGAGACAGTATCAGATTTGGCCTGGTGCAACCTTGCCCTGCAGTCATACACAGTTGTCATCTTCTGCACTACTGCTATTGTGGAGAACTGAGCCACTTCCTATAAAGAGTGATAAGTCTGTGCAGCTATTTCACTATTTGCTTTTGCCCCAGTGATAACGAGACTAGTATGAAATGAGAACCAGCTGCTCTCACAGATGTCAATTTCTTTGGAAAACATCCCCAAGAGAAGGAGCAGACTGGGCTTTCCAACACTGACCCCAGTAGGACAGCAAACGAAAATCACCATTGGGTGCCTACCTCCATTATACAATACCCAGTCTGCACAGCAGGTACCATTGCCCCAAGCCAAGCCTCAGTGCACCCCACAGATCTCCAGAAGCTCTGTAGGGAGGAGGGAGGGAAGACCAGACCATGGTGCTACGGTGATGGAGAAAGGGGGAGCCTTTACATGGGAGAAGAAAAACAGAAGGGATGTACAAGCTCAGATGAGGATGGGCACAATTAGTTACTCAGAAATATCTGCTTCATGCCCAATAACCCGCCCTTTATCTCCGGGAATAGGGTTGGATATCTCAGACAGTATACACAGGAAAGACGCATTTGAAGCAGCCCTCTGGGGAAAACCAGCCCTGGAAGAGGGAGGCCAAGATGCCAGCTTCCCAAGCAAGCTAAGACACAGCAGCAGCTCTGGAATGCATTTCTTACTATAATCCTAACCATGGTTTTTATTGGTCTGTATTTTTGTAACTATTTCTAATATCACAAATATTTGTGTTTCCCTGATTTTCTTAGGTCCGCGTCACGTTGTCAAATGCCATCTGCTCACGTCATCATCTCAGAGAGGTTGCTCAGCAGAGTGAGGAACCGCACAGATCAAGTCTTCAACCCCTTGGAGGACCAACACCAGGCAGGGGGTGGGGAGTCCCATGAGGTAGGACCCACCTCCAGCCCATTCTGCACAGGCCCATCTGTATATCATTCTTGTTACCCATATAAGCTGTAAGCAGGAGATGCTGAGGCAAAGGACAGGTTCTGACCCTTTATTTCAAACGTAGCTGAGTCCAAGGTTTGACTGGGAGCCCTAATCTCAGCCTGCACTGAAATGGTCCAGCCTCCTCTTGTGGAGAAGCAAGAAGCAAAGGTGCACAGGACCCTCCATCTTACCAGGCTAGTGACAGACTTGCAGGAAAAAGGAGACTGATCTCCTTTGGGGGTGATTTGAGTCCAGGACTGAGTCACCTGTGTCCCCAGTAAATACCAACACAATTCCTGGCACTGTTCTGCCACAAACTCTTCCCTTCGGTTTCCAGCCAGGATGGGATGCGCAGCCTGGTTTACTGAGAGGTCCATCCCATCAGCATGCTTTGAAAATGCTTCAAATATTGGTCCTTAGACAGGGGCCGGGAATTGCCTGTGTGAGTTACCTGGGATATAAAACCTGCCCTGAGTCCTTCTAGCAAGTGAAATGTGCCCCTCCATGTAATGTGGGCAGAATGTGCAAGGTGCAGTTTCCTGAACAGTGTTTAGGGTAGGGGAGCTGGCGGCGTGAGTCCCTTTGCCCTGACAGGTGACTGAGCCAAATGTCAGTGCTCCCAGATGTGTGTGTGCCTGCTGAGGCCATAGGAGGGAGCTGGGGGTAGTGTGGCCAGCGGAGAGCTGAAGTGGTACTCAGGCAGTGGAGGGGCGGACGGACAAGGCAGTTTTCCCTAAGCCAAGGAGAAGCAAGCTCTTGACACAGAAGTGTCCTCGTTCCTTAGTAGGAAATAAGGGGATCTGAAACCTGCCTTGTAGAAATAATATTGCAAATTCCCAGGCAGCTGGGGAGAGATGTGAACACTGAACTGTTTGCCCATGGATTCTGTGCTTATCTGTCTTCCTTACCTGATGCTTCTTTGGCTTGAAGCCATCTCAAGGTCAAAGTGCTTCTGAATTAAGAGGCATCCCCACCAGTGAGAGCTGTGTGTGGTCAGGAACCCCATCCTTCATTTAGAAAGCTCCTTGTCACAGATTTCCTACCCATAGATATGTCAAGGGAGCTGCCTCTGGTTCCTTGGCCAGCAAGGGTCAGTCCCCATCACTGCACTCCCTGGCTCAGTGCTTGAGCAGAGCCTGGCCCCTGCCTCAGCGAGGTTACACAGCCATTCCCAGGAACTCGCACAGCTCTTCCTTGGAAGCCGCAGTGCCTGAGCCCGGCTCTGTTGCTGCCTGCTGGCCAAGCATGGAGGGCTGCTCTGCACCACGTGTGCTCCAGCAGTGCACCAGTGTCTACCTGCCAGGCAAACTCCCTGTCATGCACAAACAGCAGCATTTATCACCCATTTGAGATTACACAGCAATGTCTGGCTCTCTGCTTTCCCTGCAAAGAATAAGAGGGCTACACCTCCTGTTTTCAGAGAGGAGAGAAGACAGACCATAATGTTTTCAAATGGGGCTGAAGGGCAGTGAGGAGAGCAGGGCACATGCTTCATGTTGCAGGTCGATGCCCCATGGATGCATTGTCCTTCCACACTCTGTTTGCTCCCTTCAGGCAACGGACAGAGTAGGAAGGGACAAGGGTACTGAGTCATTTCTCAGATGAAGAGGTATTATAGCCAGGGTGTATGGAGGCAGTGCATCCCACCTGCCCACTCTGCTTGCTTGCACTCAGCAGGAGATGGCTTGCCAGAGAGCTGGACATACACGTGCTGTGAAAGAGGGCTGCAGTGTGCACCAGGCATTGCTCAGGGGTGGTGACCAGGGATCTGGCAAACAGGGATCTGACTTGCCCAGACAGAAGCCATGACCACGAGTGCTTTGCTGCATCTGTGATCTCCACCTCACAGCCTGGAGGAAAGAGGTGGAAAAGTTGTGGTAGTGGCCACTCCAACAGGACCTGAGCTGTCTGTAATCACTGCTGTGATGTGAGTTGTCACAGCAGGAACTGTCCAGTACCAAGCTCACAGCAAGGACCTCCTTTGCAAGGTGTGCAGAAGAAACAAAACTCACAAACAAAAGGGTCAGACTTTGCAGAGCAAAAGCCCAGTAGTTGGAGCAGCTGCACAGTACCCTCCTGGGGCCAGCCACTTCATAAAGAACACGAGCTTTGCCAAGAAGTGTGCTCAGCACGGCTCGACGTCCAGCTTGCTGGGATTTCTGGGCACGCTGGGGTTCCTGGTGAGTATGTGCACAGCAGCTCCACGCTGGGGCAAGTGTTTGCGAGGCAGAAGCATGCGAATTTCATCCCAAGTGAATATTCATCTGATATTTCTTACCAGAGTGTATTTTTGGGTCTCCTGTTTAAAAGCCATCCAGTTAAGGAACAGAAACAATAGTAGATGATTTAAACTCAGTCACACAATGTGAATGCTAACAAATAGCCAAGTCAAATGATTTTTGTTTAAACTCTTTGCTAGTGAATAGGGGCACACTGGCAGAGCCCTGGGGGAGCAGGCTGATTTCTGGCTGTGGGGTCTCCGTGTTTCCCCTTGCCAAGTGCCTGTGTGAGGAGACTTGCTGGGTCTCACCAGGTAAGGGGGGTTAAAAGCTGCTCAGTAGGAGAGGAACTGTCACTACCCTTCACTAATTTGTGACAAACACATCCTTGTTTCCCTCAGCTCACGTCTCAGTGGGCTCCCTCCACTTCTCTGCCCCAGGTGCATGATAGGAAGGATTTGCTGAACTCCCCTATGGGTCATACTTTGCCTTCCTACCCCTGGTCTACCTGCACATCCCCTTCTCCCTACCTGGAAGGAGAGCTGGGGGTCCCTGGGGCTCAGTGCGCAGCTCCAGTACCTGGCCATGCTCCTATGGGACTGTACGTGGCAGACACATGCTGTCTGCCCTACAAGAGACTGGTGTGGGATGGTGCGATACAGAGATGTGGTTGGGGATATCCCCCAAGAGAATATTTGCTGTTTTCCAGACACAGAGAGCTACATTGTGAGTATTTAGCAAAACCTCTCCATCCACATACACATGCTTCAGGAGTCCCTCTGTCCCAGCACCCAGAAATATCTAGCTTAGAAAAACACAGGACTTCAGTGTGTGCTGGGGGATGACAAACTAAGCAAAATAAACAGACCATTCTGGAGAGATTATAAACTTCCACAAGAGGGGCTGATAACCAGAGCCTCTGCTTCAGCTGTCCTCAGCTCCCCTGTTGTTGGCTGTCCCCTGTGTGCAAGGCAGACTGTCCCTAACACTGGGCATCTGGTACAAACGAGGAGCCACTGAGCTGCAGTTTGTTGGACCTGACCCTGCAGATGTCCAGAGAAAAACCTCCATTTCAAAGCAATATGATTGATCGTCACTGTTTCTAGGGAAGGCTGTTCCTATATCTCACTCCCGACCTCCAAACTGTATTCCTTCATTTCCAGATTAAAATTCATAATGACCTGTTTATACCCATTTGTTCTCTTGCCAGCAAAGATCTTTAGTTTAACCAGCCAAGAAAAACTCTTCTTAATCACTGGGATATAGTAGCAATTTAGCAGCAATGTATGTACACAGAGCAATGACTACGTCTTTCTTGAAGCAGGCAACCAGAACTGCATGCACCTTTCTTTCGTGGTCTCTGCAGGGCTCCCTGCCACAGGTTCTTTACTGTCACTTCTGGGAGGAGCTATTCTGAGGCATCCTGGCATTGTTTTTGCCTCTTTCATGGTCATGTTACATTGGTGGGCTATGCTTATCTTGTGACAAACTTGTGCACTCCAGTCTTGCCTGTGACTTCCAG
Organism: Cygnus atratus; assembly: GCF_013377495.2. Taxonomy (NCBI): domain Eukaryota; kingdom Metazoa; phylum Chordata; class Aves; order Anseriformes; family Anatidae; genus Cygnus; species Cygnus atratus. The sequence goes on from NC_066379.1 coordinate 933,621, forward strand.
CCAGTGAGCTCCCAGTCTGGAGCAGAAGCCCACTTCTCAAAGGTCAACAGATGCCAGCGAATTTCTAGTACTCCAAGATCAAGTAAAGCCTTCCAAATATCACTGGTCTAATCAAAAGTGTTATTTCTACAAAGTTCTCTCCCATTATGGATGAGACCTACACCATGGCAGCAGTAGCAGTGCCTTGTGATTAGTTAATTGTATTAATTATTGTTACTGACTTTCCTGTCTCCTTAATAACGAGAATCTCAAGTAACAAACTTCTACCAAAAACAGTCAGGCATGTGTTCATGAAAGGGAAAAACAGCCTTTTATTTTCTTTATGCTGTGCTGACCAACTCTGTTATACCTCTGCTCTGGCACAGGTTTCCATCTAGCTGTGGGTAGGACGCTCACTCTCTCTGCATTCACTCTTGCCCCATCATTTGAAGTCAGTGCCTGTCATGTTCTCCTGCTCCTGTCCTATGTCTCCCTGGGTCTGAGGCTGCTGATCCTCACATGTCTGCAGAGCTCCCCACCAAATGGGCCTCTGCCCATTGGCAATGCCATTTAGCGTAACTGAGAAGTGCTGTCTAGGTTTTAAACTGAAACACAGAAGGTCACCTCTGAAAGAACTGTAGTCACACACAATCTGGGGAGCAATGCTTACATTAGCCAACCTGTGCCTGCTCACTTGTTGTTCAGCTCTCAGCATTTTGCCTGGACTCAGCAAAGGGGTCATAGGACTGCAGTGCAGTGACTACTGAGACATCATCGCTCCCATTAAAATATTCCAACGTCATGTGCTTTCTAACCGTGCCCCGCTGAAAAGGAGCCATCAAGTTATGCACTGAATACAGGGTACCTTTGACTGCAAGGGGCAATGTCTGAAAGGACATTCAGAGCTGCAAGAAGAAGGTAATGGGACCAAATCCTGCTGTTGGGTTGTTACCTATGTAGTGATGTACAACCAAACCCATGTGGCGGAGAGTGTGAAGACTGCCATTGGTATGCTTTATATAGTGTTTAGTCTGGTAGGAAAACAAGGATTATTGGGTCTAGTAAGTTTGGCTTTCATTCTCTGTAGTCATCAGAAGTTCCAAAGGCATGAAAAAGCTTAAACCGCTATGTTCTTTGAAAGTAACACAGGAAACTCACCACCTGAGAAGTCAAACCCAGTATCATTGGCTGTTAAACTGTAGCCCAGCCTGGGGTCTGACATAAACTAGAGGCCATGCTGTGGAAAGCATTAGGAAAGGGAGCTGGGAGGCCACAAGAAGCTAGTAGTACTCTAGAAGGTCCACAGACAGCCTCTGGGTTTGCAGACTGCTGTTTTTCTTCTGGTCCCAGGAGAACTATGTCATTAAATACCTACTTTGGCAGATCCAAAGTGTACCAAAAGTATCCCTAAAGATCCTCAAGTTCCCATACTACTTTCCCCTTCTCCTTCCCGTGGGTGCTCCTGGGGTGGAGGCTGAGGCCTCCAGGCAGGCACGCTGCCCCACAGGGCTGCCCCGCTGGGCACCGTGGGCTGGTGGGCGCTGAGTGTCACGTCGTGGTGATGGCTGCCCTTGCTTCTGGGTGCCCTGAGCTCACAGGTTAGACTCCGGTGTGCTGTGGGGAGAAGCAGCTCCAGCCCTGTCTCTCTCACCTTTACATCCCTGGCCGCAGCTGCCTAAATCTGGCACCCATCTGGCGGGGATGGGTGCCTGGACCTAGAGCCCCGTCCCCGCTTGGAGGCACAGCTGGAGTCAGGGAAGCTGATTCTGCCAGATCAGGCTGGGGCCTCCCCCTAGAGGCTGCTCCTAAGGCTCTGTGGAGGCTCACGAGCAGCCTTGCTCTGCTCCCATGTGGTTCACTGCAAGCAGGTCTCTGTACCCTGTCAGCAAAGGCAATCACCTACTAAAGACAGGGAACAAATGAAGGGGAAAGCAGATAACATCTGCACAGGAACAGAGACCCGCAAATGAACCAGGTGAAGGTGGAGTGGGCTGTGGAGCTAGCTGTGCGTGGGGTTTGGATGGGGACTTATCCCCTCCTGAGAGCACATGCCATTGTGAGTGCATGCACGGCCCTTGCTGGGAAGGGCCCTTTTCCAGCTTGTTCAATTGCACCAGTGCCAGAACTTGAAGGGGGGCTCGGGAACCTTCCCCTTTGCTGCCTCGCAACCCAGAGAAAATATTCCTGAGTCCTTCAGCATGAAATCCCAGAGCTGCCTGCCATGAATCCTTGAGAGTAAACAGGATGGCATGGGCACATGGGAAGAGGCAGGGGTACCACCAATGTGTTCAGTGTTACCTGTAAAACACAGCAGGAGGCACAGAGCAGATAAGCAGCAGAAGTTAAAACCTCACCTCCCCCCCTCGGGGAGCTCAGGAAACTTCAGCAGCTCAATGCACTGCAAGCGCGTGCAGCCAAAGCCAGATGAACAGGAAAAACTGACCCAGCATCTTCAAAGGATTAAGGCACCAGGCATGAGCTGTGCACCATGTAAGGCTCTGACAGGGGGAAGCGGAGCTATTTAATGAATCACCGCTTGCTCTGCTCTCCAGTATGCCTTTCCCTGCAGGATGAGGCAGAGTGATAAGAATTCCCTAACCTGCCTCGAACACTCAGACAGTGTTTCTCCATTCTCCTCCCCACACTGCTGAGAAGCAGAGCACAGACACAAAAGCTGAGATTAAAACGTTCGCATCCTCCTCTTGGCTTGTGTCACCTCTCTCCACCAGTAAAACTGATCTCATCCTGCCACTAGCAAGGATACCCTTTTGTGTCATATGTCCCCCATCACAGAGCAGTGACAGCAACTCTAAGCCAAGGATCCTGGTTCCTGTAGGCACGGAAGATTTAAGCGGTGCTGGAAGACCCACAGCTACATGAAAAGGGGCTTAAAAGCAATCAGGGAATTGAATACAGAAGAGATCTTGTCAACTGGCTAGTTCCATTAGGACTGTCAGGAACACTAAGAATATAGACATTACATGGTTTGAAAATGTTTCCAAGAGTTCTGTGTATTATTATGTTATCTCTGATCTAAACCCCTGTTAGGGATTTCATGCTCTTAGCCTGTGTTTGAGATTCAGCACATTAATCAGTGAGATCTTTCTGAGATGTGTCAACAAATTCAACTCGCTGTTCCGAGTTAGCTGCTCCGAGAGAAGGAGCACGGTGTTTAGGAGCAGCCCGAACCTGAAGGGCTGAGTCAGGAAGAAGCTGTGCTGGAGCACCATTTCCTGGGACAATGGACGTCACAAAGCAAAGATTGAATCCTTTCTGTCCACCCAGGCTGTGCCCACTGTGTATTGCTTCTGTAAAGAGGTGATAAATGTGGTTGTAAAAAGGAACAGCTAGATTTTAAGAATGATTATAAATGGAGTGTTTGACCACTGGTGTGAACCCAGGGAAGAGGAGGAACCCCAGCCTGCACACAAAGCAACAACGAGATCGAGTGGGGACTGTTCCTCCATCCAAGAGTACCTGCTGGCAAGTGTCTTCTGCATGGAAGGAGAAGGCTGTTGGGCACAGGAGCAGTAGCACTTGGGAGAAGGCAGCAACAGGTTTCTGTTCCTGCCCTGCTCCCAGCCACCTAGCAAGCGGGCATGCAGGTATGGAGCCAGTAGAAAGGAATACAAGAAACAAGGTGGTGAACTCTTTGTTCATCAGCAGCTTGTGCTCCCTGCCGCATAGACAACCTGGCAGATGTAGGTGTTGATGATTTATATTTCAGGCTCTGGAGAGACGGCCTTTCCATCAACCCCAGGACTGCAGAGCACCCTATGGCTCATATGTATGAACCCCAAAACATTGAAGAAGAAACACTGTGGTGGCGTGTGACAGCAGGCTGCACTGGTGTGCGGGTGCCAAGGGCAGGCACACAGGGGTCAACAGTACTGAGAAGACCGGCGTGCTTGCCTGAGCACTTGCGTGTGTGACTACAAGTGTCAGCAGCCACGCAAGTGCATGTGCATGCGTGAGCACATTAGCAGTGGTGAGTGAACATGTATGCCTGTGATTGTGTAAGCATGTGACAGCGTTATCGTGAGTTTCCACACATCATGCCATTAGATTTCATTTCCTTTCTAATGTAACCCATGCCTGGGAGTCAGTTGGCAAGATGATACGATGCAGAACCCCAATGTACACTGGAAATCTAGTCCAGAAGGCTAATTATTCTCTGGGTTGACCAACATTTCTAAGACAATAGAAAGAAGAAAATTAATCACAGAACTCTTGTTTTTAAAAGTAAATGGAATTAAGGAAAATGTTCTCTGCCAAAATCTGATCTAGTAAGAGTAAGAGTGAAAGGAAAAATAGAGGGAATGTCATGGGAAATGCTACTTTGTGACACTGCTTTTTCCCAGCAAAGATAACCTTGGGTACAGCCTCTGATCAAACCCACATTGTCTTAACAAGGTACCGCTGCATTCATCAGCTGTGTTTGTAAGGGCTGGAAAAAAACCCTGCCAGCAGAGCCGAGAAAAGTAACCAAGGAGCAGCAGCATCACTCAGGATTTTGTAGGTGGCTCGTGAATCTTCAGAGCCCTGAGCTGTCTCACTGGTCAGCAGCAGTAGTTACGCTTTGCATTAGCACTTTGGTTGGCTGTCAGCCATGGCTACCAGAAGGCCTGCAAGCTGTATTAACCAGAGAATATCTTTCTTTAAGCAACCTTTGTGATGGCAACACCAGCTCTCCCCATATATATGTATTCACAGTGTTGGTGCAGACCAGCCTGTGCATCCTCTACACATTAACAAATCTATATTTCTTACAAATGTGTATAATCATAACCTTGGTTAGCAACACTGATATCTCAGCAGTGGACTTGATCCTCTGCTTTTGCTACATTGTTCTCACAGCTTTTGAAGATGTTTTTTTTTTTATGTCAGCCACCTGACCATGGCTGGCAACACCTCTTGCACTTGACAGCATTAAAACTCAAAGTGGAAAACTATTTCTGTACCAGGATTCCATCTGAGTAAGGGGAGTCTCATCCTGCACCCATTGCCACCAGGCTCTGGCCAGCCCTTGTGTGCAGTCAACAAGGCACTTGCTGTTTGGAAGGGGTCAGTGGACGAGATCAATGCTACAGCAGTAGCAGAGTGCTTGAAGAGGGAACAGCCATCCCCACTGAGTCCATCCCCAGCACCCAAACCCCTAGCATGAACACCACAGTGCCCTGACACTGAGCTCTTGTCCTGCTGGAGATGCTGACACCAACCCGCTGCCGGCAGCCTGATGCCACCACCCTGGGTTACTCCACACAATACGACAGCTCCCGTTTAGGTCTGGTTAACTCCAGATGAGTAACTTGATAGAAGACAGCTTAAACACCTGCCTGGCCTACAACTCAGGCCAAGTGAAGGTGTTTCCACTTAGCAAGGTTCTGCCACTTTGCTCCAGAGCCCTGAGGGAACTAAGCCTTCATTCAGGTTCATGGTCTTCATGAGGAAAGGCAGCCTCTTCCAGTGCAAAACTCATGAAGGGTCATGGCTCCAGCACAGGGATCTCTTTGGGGGTGGCAGGACCCCATGTGTACCAGCAGCTGTTGCAAGGGACATTCTTCCAAATGTACAGGATGCTCAGCAGCTGAGGACCGGGACCTTGAGGGTACCTGGAGGATCTGGAACAGGATGGAGGGCACCGGTGTGACCTGTGCTGTGGAGCTCAGCTATGGCACTGTATCACTACATCAGCTACTACATCACTGCTCGCCCTGGCCCTGGGGAGGTGCAGCGCTGGCTGAACAGGAGGTAGCTGCAGGAGGGACCTGCAGCCATCACAGAAAGCCCAGAGGGGCGGTGATGTCCTGTTCCCCTTTGTGGATTACAGTCCCTGCAAAGAGGACAGTGATGTTAGCTTACACCTTCCAGACTCTCAGCAGAGCAAAGGTTTTTCAAAGGGTCTCAACCACCACTCCTGTGTCCCACAGCAACTCTAGCAGGAAAAAATGCCTCTGGGAGCCCTGGGAGACAGCCCCGGTGTTTCCCTCCCATTTTAGATGGAGCACCCTATCCTGCCATGGCCTTGCTGTGGTCCCTGGAAATTGCCACAAGAAAGCCACACTGTTCCCTCCCGCAGCGTGAGCAGCCGCCGTCACCTACCTAGTGAGGGCCCCTGGAGAGGGGGGCTGCAGCCCGGCAGTACGGCCATCCCCATGGGGATGGGTGCTGGGCAGGACTGGCCGCCCGGCACAGACCCTGCCTCCTGGGTGATTCAGGAACTAGCTGTGATGAGCTCAGTTCCAGGGAAAGGCCTGAGGCTTTTGAAAACAAGAAATGCAGCTCAGGCAGCTCCAAACTGCCTAGCTCCACCTCATTTGGGGAAAAGTGAGAAGAGGGGGATATCTGAAATAATGAGTTTTCTGACTATTTATTCAAAACATAACAACAGATAAACTCCAATCACATGTTGCATTCAAATATTGGAATATTTATTCCAAATATGGTCCTGTTGCAATTGTATGATAAACATGAAAGCGAGAGTGCGGTTATTTATGTCCTGCCTTCAGCTTCTCAATAGCATGTTTAAGTTTAGGGTATTTATGCTCTTTCATCCAGCTGTCTGACTTTATCAATTCGTGTACAGCTTTGGAGAGGCAACCATGCCAGGAGCAGAGCAAGCCCCAGCAGACCTTGATAGGACAGGCTTCCCTCATGGAAAGCACATTATGTCCCTCCTGCTTCTCTCCTGGCCCCCGCGGAGCAGTACTGGCAGAAACATCTGTATTACATAGTCCCCTGGCAAGGAGGGAGAGCCTTTCTCCCTGGCTGGGGCTGAAGGAGCTTCCAATATCATTTAAATGAAACAATAACTCAATGGTAGCGAGTGAGGGTTATTTGGGGTGCTCCAAGAAGGCACATACTGTGCCCAGGAGCAATGGAAAAATAGGCAAAGGGAAGTTTTGACTGAACAGTCAAAAAAAGCTCTTGGCAGGACCTCCTGTACTGTGGAGCCACCTCTCGCATGGCAGGATGGATGCCCTCCTTAACTGCTGATCTGGACTTGGATTCACACTTACTGGTGTGTTATTATGTTTACCATCATGCTCTGCTGTGCTCTGGCTGTGGACCAAAACCGTCAAGAGTCCTGAGGAAGGGCTGGTCTGGAGCTGCACCCAGCACAGATATTCTCCTTGGCAATGGTTGGGTTCGAATGACCACCATTAGAGAATGGGGCCAAGGGGTACACATCCCTCTGATACAAGACACTTGAGGGCATCTGGGTTGGGTGATGGAGACCAGACAAGCCACTATCACCTGAACTGAATGCAAACCCAAGACGGAAAATGCACCCTCTGCTCCATCCTGATGTTGGATGAGGACCTCAGAAACCCTCCAATGACTCTAACCTAATCTGACTTGTAGGCTGCAACACTGTGATTCTGTGCCCTGCCACAGGCCGGGATCTCTTTGCAAATTAGTTTCCAAAAGGAAATTTAGTAGTAGAAGGACTACCAGGGATCAAATACAGTGTTGTGAAGACAAGAGATGTTCCTCCTGACTTGCCAAGCAACAGTGACATGCCAGTAACCAGATATTACAGGGACAATCCAACTTCTTCTAAGATCCATCAACCTGCAGCAACAGGTCCAGCAGACAGAAGCAAGAACACTGAATGCCACAAGTAATGGTAGATAAATTCCAGCAGAGTCAGCTTGTGCATGCTGTGTGCATGCACCCATACACCCAGTGCTCCCAAATCTCCTGATGTCACTGCCCCTCGCCCCCAAATTAAAGACATATTAAATCAGTTCTTCCAAGTTTTTTCTTATGATCTGCAGAAAGCTCCTTAGAAGCTCAGCCTCCTCTTACCTTTCCAGAGCAGACTACACAGCCTGTACTTATCCCTCATGCAGGCTGCAGTAGATGCAGAAGATACAAAACTTCCAAAAGAAAGGCAGACAAACAGTTCAAGTGCCTACATCACACTTGAAAAGTAGTGTTGGATAATGAGCTTTGTCACAGGAGACTTCTTATCCACACAAATGTAAAACATGCTCAAAACTCATGTGGTTTGTGCATTTACAGCACACAGTTTCTCCTTCACCTTTAATGTGTAGTTTTCATAACTCATTAGATACATCTTTGATCTTGAATGATGTCAACCCAAAAACATGAAGAGGGAATTGTGGAATGCTCTGACATTTCTCTGCTGCCCCTCAGGCTTTGTGTCTCCTCTATATTCTGTGTCATGTTAAACAGGTACATTGTCCTCAGGCAGGACACTTTCTGCCTCTCCATTTCTCCTGCCTTTGTTTGCAGCTTTTCTGTCTTCACAGCATCCTCTGAAGTGAGGTGACTGTTCCATCCTAGGTGACATTATGCCAGCCATTTATACAAGCCTGTTGGAGGACAAGGTAAGTAAGCCCATTTTTGGTTGCTTCTGACCACAGTTTCACACTGATCTTCTGTTTGAACTTAGCACAGAGAATTCCTTGGAGTGTGCAACACTTTGCATTACCCACTCAAAAATTCACTTGTCAGACTGACCCAGATTTAGCTAGGTTCCTTCCAGTCTTGACTGAAGTCTTGTACTTTTCCAGCCCGTGTAATAGTTTCTACTTCACTGTGTGAAGCCATTAGTGTATTATTTAATATTAATATCCATTGTTCTCTATTGTGGATGTCTCTTTATTCTTCTCATCTGAATTTCTTTTATTATTATTATTTTATTTTATTTTTTTCAGGCAGAAATAAAATGATGAATGAAGAGATGGCTTTATTATAATTTTGTGAGTATATGTTCAGAACACTGTAACACAAAGCAAAGAGGCACATTCTGTGATGCACGAAAAAGGTGCCTGCCCTCTTGAACCATGGGTCATGCAGAGGAGGTGGGCTGAGGAAAGACAACAAGGCTTCCAGGACAGCAAATATAACAAGTCCAGCCTGGAATCCAGACCATAACACAGTTTTGTACAAAGTCTGTTCTGGATGGGCAGAGTGAAAGGTGATCTGACTGCGCTGTTTTGAAGGGGACAGACAAGTAGAATCCCACTTGCAGCAGTTTCTTAGATGCACAGATAACTGCATTCACACCACCCAGTTATGGCCCAGGCCTGAATGTGCAAGTCTCAGAGCTGTGCCTGCAGGCTGGAGATTTTTCTGCATTCACCCAGCAGAACCTCACCGCTTGGCAGAAACCAGCTTCTTCCACATCCACCAATGAAAGTGCCACTCTGTTACTGAGTACTCCTGCCCAGGCATCTCATAAGTCACAGCAAAGGCAAAGGGATTGTACAGGCGTCTCTGAGGCTGGGATTTAAACCAAGCATCACAAAGTCCTGCACGTCTGTTGTTACTGATGGTGGCATCTCATCTGGAAGGAGCCCAGCGTGTTTCCTGCAGCCTGGACTGCTATGGTGCCAGCTAGAGAAGACGGCTGTGTTTGTCAGCTGAGACTGTTGAGTATGGGATCTGCTCCTCTATCCTTTCTTCCCACAGTTGTGCTAATCCTTGTGATCTCTTTACCACTGCTTCCTCAAGCCCTGTGCTGGGAAAGGACAGTGGACAGCCCTCTTTGGCTGAGCTAAAATTAAGGCTGGAGGCAAGGAGATAAAACCAGTTCTCCCACTGTGCTGTACTCAGCAGAACTAATTGAGGTGCCTATTAAGAAACAATATGCAGCAATATCCACATTATTATAAGTCACTTGTGCAGGCCAGAACCACATTTAAAAACATCTTCCAGTTCTTTTGCCACTCAATTTATTTCCAGTATAGGGAAAATGAGCAACAGGAGAAGCTAAGGATTTGCTGATTGATTCACATTACTCAATAAAATCTCTCATTAGCTACCCTCCATCTCTGTGATCTCAAGGCAATGCTGACATGGAGGATAAGCAGAGGGAATGCTGCACATAAGGAGGTAACCAGATCTATTTATTCAAGAGAGCATCAAGTTTTCTGTGCTGCTGCTAAAAGACACTGCTCATACAGGTCTTTACAGCCCTGATCTAGTAGAGGATCCCAAACCCTCTGAGTACCATTTATCCACAGCATTCCCAGTTACCTGAAACACCATGGCTTTCAGGAAAATAGCTGACTAGGATCTCAAACAACTTGGAGATGGCATTTTGCTTTGGTATATGAGAACCGAGGCTTCAAATCTGGTAAAGATGAAGCTGGAAGCTACTGGAAGCAGTAGCTTAAAGACAAGGCTGAGGTGTATTGATAGCCCAAGTGTGAGATTACAGGGGGCTGAGCAAGGCACCAAGCACCCTGCAGAGAGTGGATCCTGCTTCTGCAGGGCAGACACTGGAACCACCAAGGGATTTCTGAGGTCAAACAGGACAAATGCACGTGAGAGATGGCCAAGGTCATGTTGTGCTGCAGGAAGCAGATGTTTTGACATGGGGCTATGTAGGGCAGGCTGATGTCCCAGTGGTGGCCTCTCTGCAACCTGAGGAATGAGATAACAGCTGCAGAGACATGCACCAGAAATGCTTCCTCAGCGTCTCTGGCTACTGCCTACAGAAACACAGAGATGGAGTAGCAAGCTGGCTTGTGCTCGGGCAAGCTACCAGGAGACAGTCATGTAATTGGTCTGTGCAGGAGGAGCAGCAGGGTTTAGAGATAAAGAAGAGTTATGCATACAGTTAAAAATAATGAATGGGCCTCACCTAGGAAGAAGAGCAGGCAGAGAATGAAATAGGAGTTTGCAATCATATGGCACCAGAAAGAGGAAACAGGGTTCTGGCATCAGCCATGAATCTGTTAGAAAGGCTTGTACCAAGGCCAGCAGTGATCCCAGCATCCCAGCAGTGCTCATTGCTGCCTTGCAGTCCTGGGTGATGGCACCACTGGTGGGCAGAAGCGCGGCTGGACCGTGGCAGTGCACAGCAAAGTAACCCCTTCCCCTGCCAACAGCAAGCTCAGACCATGAAGACCCATTCCCAGAGGAGCAGAGACGCAATGCAGAACTGCTACTTCCACGGTGTGCTGCAAGAGCACAAAGGTGCAGAGCAGTCTCATTCACCAAGCAGAATGAAGGCTTAGGTTGCAGGAGGACCTTGGTGCCACAAGCAGGTGGAAAGTACTTTATCAGAAAGGATCCTGGTGCAGGCTGTGCATCAAAACTTCTTAGGAGACCTTCCAGGGAGAGCAGCACCAGGATGTGACATTTGACAGTGAAGCAATGATAGAAAAAATTGTAAGTGCTTGAAAGTAGCAAGTCCTTCAGCAGAGCAGGTGGTTGTACTGCAACAGCCTGGTGGGTAAAGCTGTGAGAAATTGGAGGAAACTAAAAGAAGAAAAACATAGGTTGAGATCAAGGAAGGTAAAAAATGTTACCCTTGTAGGGGATGAGGGCTGCAGGAGATGAGGCTATAAGTACAGTGATTAGGCTGCCAGTACTATTTCCAGCCTGAGCCAGTCACCTGAGTTCATCCCTACAGACACTGGAGTCTCTCCTTGGGCAGGTGTAAAAAGCAGTCCAAGACCTCTCCTTCTATAAGCACTTCTTTTATTCCAACAGCTCTGAAGGGTGCTCAGAGAGACTGGTCAAGACTGAGATGGCAGACCAATAGCTAGCTAAGTGAGGTGTGGTGAATCCCAGACAGAAATCCAGCAGCAGCCTCTGGGAACGGTTGCCTGCAGGCCAGGAGAGGATGTGGCCCTTCTCATTTCATTTGCAAGTCTGGAGCAGGGAGACAAATATTTACTGGGATGTTTATTTGAGAACAAGTTGGTGGGAAGAAGAGCATGGCTGATATCAAAGGAATGCTCATTCGTGTCACAGCCTTTGAAAACAGTGTTTATGATTAATTCATCTTTCTATGACCAGCACTATCCATAGCATGTTTGTTATTTATTTTTTCATTTATTACCCTTTTCTGTGTTCATCAGAGTGATTTATAACATGTAATGAACCGAAGATCATTAGTGCGTGACTGAAGAACTGGTACAAGCTTATCTGCAGGACATTGCTCGGCAAAGCACCAAATTCTCTTCTGAATTTATTTTTCTCCATCAATGCATCATCTACGATGTGGTGTTTTCTTGAGCCTGGTCATTCCAAAGATGTTATTTCCCTTTGGGAGGCCCTGGTTGTTCGAATGTTCAGCAGTTGACAGCTGTCTGGAACACACTACAAAAGGATTAAGGCCAACATTTCTATCTTTTCATCTTTCTAGCTTTAGACTGAATCAGGCACGGGTTGCTACTTGTTGCTGCTATTCATGACATCGCTGGTGTTGCTGTGACCTTTTCTCTGTTACGGTCTTATCTGATGTTTGCAGGACTTTGTATAATTGAGGGGTTTATGTATAACAATGTTTCTGTGTCATTTTCTCTCTGTTTCTGGAGGAATTTACCACTGACGAAAGGTGCTGCAGAAATGACAGCATAGCATGAGACCCTCCGGGCAGCCGTTAGGCAGGTACCACATGGAGCAGCCCCACTCGGCGCTGCGCTGAGCAGGCTGCCTCAGCCCTGGGCAGAGGACAACCACAGTCCATCGTGGGAGTCTGAGGAGCGGGAGGCAGAGCTGTGGTAGCAGGCAAAACCAGAACGACTCTTCTTGCTCCAGAGCTGTTCTCACCCAGCAGAGCCTGGGGCAGCACAGCAAAAAACAGAACGTGAGCTCAGCACCGGCCAGATGCGGTGTGTTTCTATGGCCTAGCAGCCGTAACAAAGCCCTATCCTACCAAGGCTATCAGCTGCAGGCAGGACCATCTTCTGCACTAGCAGTATTAAATCTCTTACCCACAGAGTTCAAGGCAATAGATGTTGCTGTCGCATCCCCTTTGCCCATTCACATTATCACTCAAAGCCCACTGGTGACATGTCCCGGTGCTTTCAGCTGTTTGCTCCTGCTGAATGGCAGCTCTGCTTAGTGTTTGCACAGACCAGGAGAGGTCTCCTGCGTGAGCCACACATCCATGCAGATCACAGTGATGCTGGTAGACATGGGTGAGAATCCACACTTCTGGACGAGGTTTTTTCATTGGTAGCTCAGTGCCAGCTGCAGACCTAGTGGAGAGAGAAGAGAGAGGCTCCACAGCCGTGCGGTGCTCATATCTGGCCGATGGAGCGGGCACTGCCCACCTACCTATGCACGACATGGGTCTCACTCTGTTCTCAGCACACCTCAGAACAAGTCTAGCAGCATTTTTAATTTCAAAGATGTCACAAAGCCTATGAACAGCTCCAAGCTTTGGAGGATACTTGGTGTTGCTCCCATGTAAGCACCTGAAACAGCAACTCCATTTCTCATACCTCTTAGCTTAAAACACAAATCTTTGAGAAGGTTGCCAAAATTTATAAGCTGCGAGTTCTAGAACTGTGAGATCTAATGCTTCTTTCTGCCTGCCACTGGCTGCAGCACCACACAGCATTTGAGTTATATTGTAAAATTTTGAAGGCTTTATCACATTTTATTTAGAAAAATAAAACTGTCTTTAGGAAAAGTGACCATGTAACATCCCTTTCAGAGGTCATATTCCCAGCACTCAGGGTAATATATGTGTTTTGTTTTAAGATAAGTCAAACAGAACCCCTCTCACTGGGGCAGGGCACACACTCTGCACCAAAGGAGGTGAAGAAGCATTTCCACCCTGCCGCTGCAAGGCATTGCTGGAAAGCAATGAATTCCTCAAGGAAATCATGTGAGTATAGGACTCCGATGAAGAGAAGTAGGCATGATCTGGTAGGAAGTTTTACTGACTGCAAAGTCCTCCCTTTATGAAACTAAAAAGGTTTTAAAATGGAGCAGCCCTTCTATGATGCCCTCTCCAGACGGTTGCTGTAGCAGCACCCCTGAAATATAACAGAGAAAAGAATCACAGAGCCGCAGGTCTGGCAGCAGGAAGGGACCTTCAGGACCTGCCATCCAAACTCTTCCACAAAGAGGGACTATTAGCAAAGCCAGGTCAGGTCAGCCATGGTTTGTCTAGCTGAGTCCTCGTGACTTCCAGGGGTGGAGATCCCACAGGCCCGCTCGGTGATCCATTCCAGTGCTGTTTTCCTCTTGTTTGAGCTTTTCCTGACATCCAGTCTAAACTTCCCACCACAAGTGGCTTTTAGCACTTGCAATCTTGTCTCCCTCTGCACAGCCACCTCTGTAGCTGCCCTTCATGTAGTTGCTGGCTTCAGTTAGATTCCTTCTGAGCCTCGCTCTCACCAGATGAAAGAAACCCAGCTCCTTTCACCTTGCTTCACAGGTCACCCGCTCAAGCTTTCTTCTGCATTGTCTCCACTTTCTCACACACACTGTCAGCTCAGGGGCATGACAGAGAGCACAGTCCTCCTGGTGTGGTCTCACATGTGGTGAGCACAGACAGGAACATTCCTCAGTTTGCTGCCCATGCTCTTCCTCTGCAGGTGCTTTGCCTTGTTCATAATGAGGGTGTACCACTGGGTCATATTCATACTGCTGTCCTCCACAAAGCCCCAGGTCCTTTTCAGCAGGGCTGCACAGCCCATCAGTTATGAGCTTGGACAGAGGAAGTAAGTCAGAAAAGCTCTTTCTGTAGCCTGTTTTTAGCTCTGCAAAACTGAGGTAAAAGACAGCACAACAGCAAAAGAGCTGTTCAGAATAGAGCTCCATTTCCTAGGCTTCCTAGACATAGGAGGTAACCAGCCCAGGAAATGTCTCTGCACCCTGGCTGTGCTGTAAGATGGCACAGCCTTTAACTCCATCTATGACCAGCAGAAGGGGAGCATAAGGACAGCCCTTCTGGTGACCACAGACCATCTAGTCAAGGATCCAGTCTTTGGTACTGGTCAACAGCAGATGCATATGGGTGGAGGTGAGAACAGGGCAAGCACATAAGAACACCTTCTTAGATCATGGCCCTCAACTCCCAGCAATGCATCTCAGGGGTTATCATGGGAGCTCTAGGTCTCTCTTGTATGGTATTAGCAATAATTGTATCTGATACACCAGGCACGAGTACTCTAATTGACGCTGGTTGAAATTTTAAGCAGATGAGCAGACCCTCTTTAGGCCTACCTCTGTGATCCCCAGACTCAGTGGGAAAAATGAACACTTACCACACTGAAACTGCTATCTCAGCACACTGGGTAGCACCAATATGCCTGAACCTGGGGGCATCTTACAGTGGAGAGGAAGAGGATTGCTGCCCCATAGAATCAGTGTTTAGCAGCACACTCAGGGGGAGCCTGTGGCACCCCATATTCTGCTATGGCCTCCCCTCTGCGCAGAAGCTCAGATGTCCCAGTGCTGCTAGCACCTGCTGCGGTGGCAAGGGATGCAGATCTCTGTTCCACACATTTGAGCCTGCATACTGGGAGGACTGGCTGCTACCTAGGCAGGATGTGATCTGTGCCAGACAGTGCGGGAAGCTGGTTAAGGGCAGAAAGAATGGAAAATGTTCGCTGCTGTTTCTGTTTAACTTTAGGAACTGATCCAGCTAAGATAATAACAGAAGAGTTCACTTTGCCATGTCAAATATGCAGGTACTTTGCAGTATTAAGAGCTGATGCCCTGTTCTTATAAAACTGGCCCCTGCTGATTATGGGAAGACAAAGTTGCCCATAAACAACGTTTTATTTCTTATTTAATGCAAATTCTTGGGCAAAATGAGTCAATCAATTTTTCATAAAGTATAAAACAGAGATAAGTGCTTGGGATCATGTGTGAGTCCCTGTCAAACAGAACCGATAAGTCCGTGATGCAGTACAGAGAGTGCTTTGCAAGAATTGTCCAAGTGACCTTTTCATTAGTTTTCCTTAAGCAGTTAATCTCTTTTTTTTTTTTTTTTCCCCAGGATACAGACTATTTTAAGACTCATTACATCATACATGCATTTTAAATATTAACTTTTCTTCCATGTCATGCCTAGGAGGATTTTTTTTAACACAGTTCTACCTGTCTTGCTGAGTTTTCTGTCAGAAAACTGAGTTTTCCAGCAGTCAGAGTTAAGGAGCTTCCAGGCAAAAACTGAAAGTGCTTGTTTGCAGCAAGAGTGTGATGGCTGAGGGGCAGGATGTGAAACCCAGTGATTTAGGAAACCCTGCCAGGCCAGAAGCAGGGATTGGACCTCTCCAAAGGCAGCCATGTGATGGCAAGGGAACTACAGGGCCAATGCGTGGAGGCATTTACTGCCTGTGTGTGGGGTACCATAAACGGGAGAAATGCAGGCCTGAGCCAGTGCTTCTCAGCAGGGCTCCAGCTTCTACAGAAAAATACTTGAAAATGATTTAGAGAAAAAAAACGTGTTTCAAAAGTGTCACTGGCATGTTCTTGTTTCTGGCTTGTAAATAATTTCAAGATCCCTGTGCCACTTAAAAAAAAAAAAAAAAAAAAAAAAAAAGAGGTACCAGCTGCTACCTGCCAAAGGAGACCAGAGCCTTTAAACAAAGACATTCCTGGCCCTCGGATCGCCCTCACAATGGGTGTACAAAATGCCTTGACAACACCTCTGGTGTATTCCTATTACCCCTGTATTTGGATTCACTGATCTCATTATGACAGAGTCCCTGGTACAGAGAGCAGCTTTGCATGGAGTTCACACTTTATTATTAGACACAGCTGAAAGAACAATAATAAATCAACTTCATCCTTTCAGAGTTAAGGGTAAAACAGAGATCGCGATATTTATAAGCAAGGCTACAAAGGATAAAGCAATAACATGTTTTGTTAATATCCAGCAGTAACATGTACTGCTAAGTCCTGGAAGCCAGCACTCAACAAACTTCACCTCTACAAAGTGCGCTCACTTTTCTTTGCAGAGGAAAGCTCCCACCAGGTTGTCCCTCACCTTGCAAAATCACAGCTGCCCTCTGCAGTGGGGATCATCTCTGGCTTTCCAGCTCCTTGCTCAAAAGATCACTGTGCTGCTGCAGCAGATGACCCTGGGGAACAGGGCAGCTGGTCATCACCAGGACCAGGATGACCTCTCAAACCTGGAAGCACAGGCTGAGGATGGAAGCTCTTATCTTCATCTTGGGCACACTTTCTGCCTCTCTTCAACCAAACTTGCTGTGGGAGAGGGCATATTGGAAACTCTCCACTACCAAATGAATATATTTTGTGCAAATTAGAAAATGTGACTCTGTGAGAGCAATCCACTCAGAATACCTGGGCTTGCTTTGACCAAAGTCCTTTTCCCTAGACCTTCTGGAGGTCTAGACCTAGTGGAACAATTAACCTGGCATGGCCCTATCCAAAACGATCATCCAGCTGCAGTGATCCCAGCCCCCAGTCTAGTATGAACCCAAAGCAAGGAGTCAGGGCCCTGAGACCATGTGTGAAACAACGAGAAAAACAAGTCAGTGTTGCCTGTTTAGTTTGGCCCAGTCTTATGTGATTTATTCTGTTGTCTCTGCCACATCAGTGGAACTCTTGAGGCCTCTTTTGTCTGGTTCTCAAGCATCAAGGATTGGGAACCTGCCACCTGGAATACCCCCAAGCATAGACCTCACCATCTCAAGGACCAGAGCAGGGCAGATCTGCTCCAGAGAGGTTTTTTCACCTTCGCATGGTGACACCACAATTTCCCTTTCCTCCTCCAGGGCAGGAGAAGAGGACAGCTGGAAAAATCATTCACATGTCCATTCCCTCTGCATGCCTAGTGATTCAAGATGAGAAGAGGGATTGAAGGAGTCAGTCAATGTCTGACTACGGATAACTGGAGACAACTTCCTGCAGTGCCCACCTGCTAGAAGAGTCTTGGTGGTTGAGACAGAAAACAGACAAACAGAAAGGAAGAGGAACCTGCAAAGGAAGAGGAACCTGCCTGCTCCTGTGTAGCCTTGATTAGCTCCTTAGATCTAGTTACTGACTTAGATGTGCTCCAGGAGGTGGGCAAGTGGGGCAGGAGGCTGGTCTGGAAAGCTGGGGGTGAAATGAACCTTCCCCCAAGCTCAGAGGAAAATCCGCTAGAGCTGAGACTTCCTGTGTCCCTGTCACTCCTGGCCACGGCTGGCATTATGAAACGCTTTAGCTGACCAAGCTGCACTGTAGCCATGTGCCCTGCAAAGCCAGAACAAGGGATGAAAACATTTCTAGATATTTCTAGAATCATGAATTTCTGCCCTTTTTTGGGGGGGGGCAAAACTTGCAATATTTTCCTTCCAATATTTTTCCTTCCTTCTTATTTGGAACAGACTTTATTTATTTATTTATTTTACGTTCATATTATGCAAACAATTTTTGTCATTAAAACAGCACTTATTCTGATAGTCCACCTCTCTTTCCCTTGCTGTTACTTCCCATGAAGACTTTTAGGAATATCTACACCCTGGACCATTATTTGGACAGGATTTTTATTCTGGGCTTCTGTTACAATTTTAAAAGGAATTTTCCTTTCCAGCAATGGTTTTCACACCTTTTCATTTTATTACTTTTCAGCTAAAGGCATTCCTTTTCCTGGGTTTCAGATGAGAGTTTCAGTCCACAATCATAATAAAACATGACAGGATTTACAGAAGTAAGGAAAGCCACTCCCTGTGCCGGTCTGTGCTCAGTGCTGGCTGTCGCACAGCAAATCCTATTCAGTCCAGGAGTGCTTACACCAGAACCGCTCCCGCAGCGATTTAGTCAACATGCAGAGGGAGTGTAACTTAGGGGCACTACAAAAACAGAAATGCTTTCTGAACATGCAGCAAGTCAGCTGAGAGTTATCTCCAGCTAAAGAGCCAAATACTTTTGTAGCTACTTGATGAATTGTTAGCAAGCTGAACTTTCTCGATGGCTCCAGAACCAGCTTGCCAGCTCGCCCAGCCAGCACCTCATAGGACCTGATGCTCGTTGTGTCCCAGAGCATAGCCCTATCACTAAACCTATACGACACACCAGGAACATATGGACACGATCTCATACAGACTGTTGTGGCTGCTGCAAACACATGAAATGTAAATTGTGAAAGTGAAATTGCAAGGAGAGCTAATCTCCACATTGTATTAGACAAAATACCAGCGTGCATGCAGATAAGCACCAAGTGTGAAGTGTCCAGCGGGAGGAGGTTTCACATTCCGCCTGACTCAATGGAGCCTTAAAATAGCACTTCCCACTGCAATACTTTAAACAAAGACATCCAAGGGATTATTAATACCATGAGACTGAAAGCAGTTTTATATATTCCAACACAGACAAGCAGAAAGGGAGTTTCACATGTTTAAGCCATGGATGGGTGAAGGCAGCCACTGCAGGCAGTTCTGCCCCTCCTGAATGCCTGTACTGGGGAAAAAACAGCCTGGCTTGCAGCTCCCTGCATGTGCCTGTGGCATCTGCCAGCCTTTCTGCAGACCAAGCAGAGGAAGGGGACACAATGCTGAAACAGTCATGTTGCTGCTCCCAGCGCAATGAAAAAAAGTGGTTTGGCTCTCAGGGAGGACAAGAGAGTGCATCAGGGTGGATGCTGCTGTCACACGCACAGGTGGCCCGGAGAGGTTGTGGAGTCTCCTTCCTTGGAAATAATTCAAAAGCTGCCTGGATGTGCTCCTGGGCAACCCGCTCAGGGTGTCCTTGCTGGACCAGACGACCTCCAGAGATGCCTTCAGCCTCAACCCCTCTGTGATTCTGTGAAGCAAGCAGGGACTGGAGGTCGAGCTTGGAGACTCCCTGCAGCAGACATTCCCAGGCTGGGCAACATACCCAACTCTTGCGAGGGGGTGTGTGGCCTGCGCAGTAGATGCTCTGGTCCTCTCTGCCTGCACTCCTGCTGCCGGCCCCTGGAGCTGCTGCACGCCCTGCACACAGGCACGCCTGCTGGCCAGGGATGGGCGCAGCATGCTCTGGTAGAGCCCTCGTCTCTGCAGCCACCCCCTTCCCTGTGCTCTTTCTCGAAGGGCAGGGCAAATTTGGCAGCAGAGTCCTCGCTATGTTTTACCTGTTCGTCATTGTCTCTGACCACATTCCTACCATTCCCTGGGGCTCCAGAGCCTCAGCTGCCATCAACATGCATTTTTTTTTCTCTGTAGACCTTTATCCGGGCCTTGTGAGAAAGAAGAGCAGAGGAGGAGCAGCTGAGAAGCCTGAGCAGCTCTGAGCACAGAAAAAACAACTTCCTGCTGTTTTTTTTTTTTTCTTCCTGTTGCAGAGTGCTGTACAGAGCACACAGAGCCCTTATCAAACTGAGAAGCCCAAGAAATGTCTCAGCTTTCTGTATTTCTACCACTGCATTCCTACAGGTCACAGACAACACCAAACGGGAATGTTCATTTGCAACGTGCTGAATGAAATGCCTTGAAGCACCCAAGTACCAATTCCACCACAGAGAGAACTGCCCTCCGGTGGGTGCTGTCGGACCTGTTGCTGGCCCCCCAGGCACCCGGGGCACCTCGCTGCGTGGAGCTGGGCATGTCTTGCTCGTGGTGTTGCACCCTCCTCCTGGGCTGCACAGCCATGGGACACCAGCCTGTGCCCAGCTTGCAACAGTTCAATCTGGAGTCTCCCAGTGGGAAACAGCCAGAAGCACATCTGCAATGTCAAAGGATCACAGGGACTATGAAAAAACTGATACTCAACAAAAATGACCCACAATATCCACACTGTGCTACGTCCTCAGTGCTCGCAAGGTAGGAGAAAGGAAACTAGAGGGACTTCATGAATGTCCTGGACCAAACAGGCTGTTTTACAAGAAACAGGCTTGTAAGACTGAGCTGTGAATTCAAGAAGCAGAAAGGTCCCTTGCTTCTCTGTTTTCCCAATCCCATTAAGCTGACTTTGCTACAACGTCAAATCAAATCAAATTTGGTCTTGTTCTTCCAACACAGTTAAGTCATTCTCTGTCCCTGTGTCTGCCTTTCCCTTCTGCTGTAGACGGAAAAACAGCAGTCAAGGAAAGGGAAAGCGTGCAGGTTAAAAATACTTGCCAGAAATTTAAAAAACGTTTTGTGTGTGTGTATTCCAAGCTCCAAATCTGTGTAGAAATATAAGCCAGATAACTGTTGCAACATGATGTCCTTCAAGCCTGAATATTAATTATGTCCATCATTATTCAGTAATTTTTGCACTTACAAAACTTCAAGCAGTTCAATTTTAGTAAAAAGAAATATTTTTGAGTGAACTGAGATAATGCTTAACAGACTAGAGACAGGATTCTTCATGTTCCACTCCACAGTAATTAACAACAACTAATTCACTGACCAAGAAGGAACTAATATACCAAGGCATGGACCTGAATGAGCCTTTCTTAACTAGCATTTTTTGCTAATTTCTTGCAATGCATGTATGATAAGAGTGCACCTGACATAAACTCTGCACCCGGTCAACAGCACAGCAGTGGCAGAATGACAGCAGCAGCATGGCATCTTGCAAAATGTGTGGCGAAGCAGGAATTTATATGGGCTAAAAGCTTTCCTGCAGACTGCTTCTTCGCAGCAAAACTAACTGAGAATTGCATGGTGTGGGTGCTTCTGCAGTCTCTTCTGATTTTACTTCTGTTGCTTAAGTCTGTACTGCAGATACAGAGGCAGTGAGGGCTCTCTCCCTTATCCTCAGTGTAACTATGCCATGGGGTCCCTGCCCCTACCCAAAGTGTGGCTGCCTGGATGCCAATGTGTTTTCAGGGCCCTAAATACTTGATTCAGTTGGATTTTAAGTACCAACTCCTAATGAAATACATTGAAATGAAATACATTGACGGAAAACTGACAAGGACCATGACTGTTAAGGACTGTCAGATGTTAATTTGATGCAGGTACATCACACTAGGTCACAGATACACTGGTTACTGTCACAAAAATCAGCGAAGTTTCTGCCCTGTGGGTTATTTGTTCTTGTTCTTAAATATGCAATGTTTGGGGTGAGGAGTTTGGACCTGCAGTTCTGGTTCTTGTTAACATCTCATCTGAAAATATGAATAACAAGGATGTATAATTATTTTTTTCACAGAAAAATATTGTTGTCAAGTTAAAATATAGGACAGAATATCCTTTAAAACATTAAGGATAGACAGTGTTGCAAACAGACAAGCAGAAAGAAATTTATCATAAACACATTGAAACAAAACTGTGTAACTCTCTCTGTTGCCTCTGTCTGCATAGATGCTGATAGATTTAATGATACCTGTTGCCTTTGGTCACTGCCTGGTGCACAGCTTGTGAAGTGCTGGGCTGACCTGCGCAGCATGCAGGCACTGCAAGAACATCATTTGGTGGCTGATCTTCCACAACACACACTTTTTCCAGCCTGGATTCCTGATAGTGAGCACACTCCTGGGACACAGTCCAAATCCAGGCAGAGTGAAATCCTAAACTGTCCGTGAGACAGCATTTGCAGAGCAACCAACTTACAGAAACCCCAGCGAGGTGTTTCCAAAGCAAACATCTTCTATGCAGTGATAGGATCTGAGCTGGAGTTTTTGCTGTAGACAACCTTTGTTGTTTTCCTTATGGCAAGTACTAATGAACTCAATGGTAAAATATGGCATTTCCCAAACAGCAAGTCTCCTCCCCAAGATGCACCATCTCTGGTATGGGCCTGTCATCAAGCCTTCGCCTTTAATCACTCAACACATGTTTTCAATCCGCATGTTCATGTGGTTTCATTTGTCGGACCAAAATGCCCTTTAGGTTGGAGCACACTGTAGGACATTGTCCAGGCAGGTTATTCTTAGCAACAAGTGAATTTACAAAGAAAAAGCAGGTCTGTGGTTCAGCCTTTGCTTTTATTGCCTGCACCACTCCCATCCTATTCTCCAGTCCCCTCCCACTCCAGCTGATATTGTCAGCTGCCTGCTTTGCTCTGTGCTTTATATGTTACTACAAAATGACCATGAGACCTTCAAACACTGCTTTTTTTGGGCCTGAAAATTCCTTTTCTGACTCTTTCTTCTACACCTATCACCATGAGATTTAACAAGATCACATCTCAGCAAGACCCTGGCACATCCAGCAGAAGTGGACTGTGGATAAAAAAGGCGATGAATGGTACATGGCCTCCTGCCTTCAGCTAGAATATACTTGGTCTGCTCAATGCGCTCTGATTGGCCATGCATTGGCTCTAAAAGCTGCTAAAGGAGATATAAACCTCTCCATAAATAAACGCAGCAGAAGCCTGGAGTTCTCAGCAGCCACATGGTATGCTATGGTGTAACAGACCTGTCAACCCAGGTAGCTAAGGCCTGGTTCTACTATTACAAACCAGGGATCTGCATTTCATAGTGTTGTTTATTTATTAGGCAATAGAAAGCTAGTTCTCTTGAGCCAATTACAAAGTAAAGATTGCTGTGTCAAAGCACTCTCAGAAAACAGCCTCAATGAGAGCTATATCCACACTAAATCTTTCCCTTCTATTACTTTCCCTTGGGACACTGCATTTCTGAGATTTAACTGTGTGCTCAGGTTCACATTATTGCTCCGAGCTCTGCATCCTCCCTGTCAGATCCTCCATAGGATTTAACCCACTGCATCTCCTGAGCAGGAGGTGATCTTGAAGCTCACATCCTCACAGAGAAAATAGTTTGAGTCTGTCTGACAAATTACTGGTAAGACAGTTGTTTCATAATGGCTATGGTTTCTAATTGCTCTGTGCTGATCACAGATATCAACCATATTTTCCAAAAGGATGTTTAAGCCTATATATGGTCAGAATATCTTTGGGCTAGCATATTTGTTTTGTTTTGCTAGAATCAGATAGCTAAGGCCCATCACTGACTCCAGAGGGGTGGAGAAAGAACACTGTAGAGGGTAATATTTCTGAAATTATGGAGCCTATGAATTTGAATGCAAGGTAGTTATGTCTCCTTCTTCAGGAACAAATGTTGGGAAGAAGGATACAAGTGAGAAACACCCCCAGAAAGATCAGAGACCATAACAATGCAGAAGAGGCCTTGAGCAGCTTTTAAAGAAATCTAAAAGATGAATTAGGGGAAGTTGCCTATTTCAGTATTGGTAGGAAAAATATTTCCTACAATCTCCTTTGCCTGTATCATTGGTTACAGGATCATTTGGATCTCAGTCAAGGATGGATGTCTTCTAGCACGTGGGGAGTTAATATACATTGGCTACATCAGCTTAGCTGTAACCAGTCCTTTCCTTCACAAAAGTGCTATTAATTATGACTTGAATTATGATGGTATAAGTCACACCAAGAGCAGTTTGCAGTTCTGTGTCGTTGTTGTTAAGGGGAGACTGAAGAAGCTGGCTTATTTGTGTAGAGAAAAGAAATCGCAAAAGTGATTGAATCGTGCATTGTGGTCACCTGCTTGTGCCCATCCAAGTCAGCCCCTTGCTGGCAGCTGCCTGCCCCTGGTCTTTCCAGTTGCCTATGCAGCCAGCAGGGTTTAGACCTGTTGCTTACTCCACAGGGTGGTCTCAGCCAAGCTGTGCATTTCCAGTGATCAACAGCACCTTTCAAAGGCACCATGGGGACATTTAGGAGCAGAGTCTCCCATTCAGATGCAGCAAGGGAAGGAAAAAATGAGATGGTCTCCTCTGTGTTGTGTGTTGTGTTTCTCAAGGGGTGAAAGAGTAGGGCTACTGGGGAGCGATGGCTCAGCAATGAATAGACCCTACGTCAGTCAGAGGTCCTGGACCTCCTCTGGCAACTGAGATCCACAACGTCCATGCACCGCTATAGCTAACTTGAACAAGGCAGAACTGCCCGGGGTCTCTGGGGACCCTATATATTCTTTCCAAGTGGAAGGTACCTTCCAGGTGAGACTTGGCAGGTTCCCAATGGTCACAGACATTTAATAGCATGATTAAGAAAGGACAGGTAGGTGGGAGAAGCAGCTATTTCTCTTCAGTGTACATATCCCTTCTTGGAAGATTTTGCTTTGTTCTTGGCGTACTTATGTGAGGAATATGATATGTTTTTTTTAACCTACTTGCACCATTTTATTCTTGAGTTTTTCAAAGATGACTGACAGCAGGCACTGTTGCAATGGCTGTGTATTTCAAGGTGGTTTTCAGGTATCAAGCCAAACATATTGTTACACTGAAGGAATCATAACTCTGATATAGTTTAAACTCCTCACTGCTGATTTACATAAGCAGAAGTACCTATTAAAGAATGAAAGGCTATTTGTATTGTTTAAACTAATAATCTGCCACAACTCTCCATTGCTGAATGAAAACCTGAATCAGTCCATCTTGGAAACACAATATATACTGTCAGAATAAATATTTCTCTTTACTAAACAGGACTCAGAGTGCACGTATGCAAACAAATGTCTCTCTGAAGTAAATCCCTAAATATACATATTGTCATAGCATTACATCAAACCACAGTGATATAAAGCTTTCTCTGAACTGTCTCTGACATTAAAAAATGGAATAAAGGATTTGTTCCCTGTTTGTTAAGAAATTTTGCATAAGGACACATAATCCCATCCTATTATTTTCTGAGTTGTGATTACGCGTAGCAGTCTTTACATAATGATGTTCAGCTCCATGTTTGATGAAAGCTGAAATGTAACATTGCATAAGAATATAGCAAACTATGGATCCCAAAACACCAGTCCATACACTGCATACCTCTATCTATGAATTGCCCATAGCTGCATAGTTTGCCAGGGAAGGCCAAAAGAAAGTGAAGATATTGAGATGCTTTTGACTATGTATTAAAAGCACCAGGAAGTTCTTATTTCAAAAGCCAACAATTCAGCCCATTTGCCGGTGGAATGTCTGAACTGTTTTTGAATAGTAACTGACTAGTGGAGTCTCTCACTATTGAACTGAAATCTTTAGGCCAACCATTGCTAGAGTGCTGTGATCTGCTGCACAGAATAACTATCAAAAGCCATAACTCTAGGAAATAACTATCAAAAGCCGTAACTCTAGAAAGTAATTCAGGCAGAAGTAGTGCTGTTCTGTTGTTTTCTCAGCCTAAGACTTTAATGTGACACACCCTAAATGTTGTTGAAAACACTCTGTCCCAAAACTTTGTTGCATTGCCTGTGTCCCAGAGAAGATCCCACAGCAGTCTCTGACTCCCTTCTGTGCTCTTCCCTCTTTTGGTCTCCGATGACTCTGCAATAAAAAGATGCCCTGAAAAGATTATGTCCTTGGCTCCTCAGGAATAGGTGCATCACCTGATGCACCAGATCCAATAGCACGTGCACTACAGCCCTCTCCAGAGAGACACTCCTGAACATTCTTTGGACCAGAGAAAATGCTTCTTCAGGCATCTCTTCTGATGGTCCCCTTACAAGCCCTGCCAGATTCTGTGCTGGCTTTAGCAAAGATGTAGAGAGGCATACTCCGAGGAGGTCCTTCTTTTCAGAGGGATTTCTTTAGCCTTTTGGGTTGCTTGCTCAGATAGACTAAGAACTAGAAGAGTCCCTTCTTCTCTGGCTTTTGAGGATCTACTGCCACATCGTTAATCACAGTGGCAGCACACCAACTAGGTTATGGCTTATGCCAAAACAACATGTTAGCTTGGAATAAAACATGTTTCTTGTCCCACTAGTCCACAGAGGCTTCTGAACAGGTTCCTGAAGGAACTTGTGCATAAACGACACTTTGGTTTCATTTCTTTGTTGTATTTTACACAAGGGGAGAAATTCATTTTTACATGTCAGAAATTCGGATTGGCAGATGCATTGCAGTAACCTCATTTTACAGAAAAAATCTAGGGACAGAGACAGAAAATGATTTCTCCACTATGCTGCATGTACATGAACCAAATGAAAGATCTGAGAACAGCATCCTTAACTTTCTAAAATAAAGAAAATTTAATGTTTTGTTTAGGGAGAAGTTTTTTTTTTTTTTTTTTTTTTTTTTTTTCTGAAGTAAACAGAAGCCACAGAATGTCCCAACACTGCCCGTTCTGTCCTCAGCCCCCAGGATCCTTCCAGCAGCCGCTGTCTGTTGGGCCAATGCAGTCAGTTGGGCCAATAACTCTGAAGATGGCTTTTGGAAGGGGTCATTTTAACGTCATTTTTTCATGCTCCATGTGAAACCAAAGTAACACATTTTTTTGCTTTGTATTGCACAATGGCCTTAGTCACATACCAGCAAATTTTCCCCAGCAGTTCTTACAGTTTGAGATATACGAAAATACATATACACAGAGATGCAGACATAATGAAACCAGAGCCTCTCCATACCATAATGAATCTTCCTCTGGCGACAGACTGGGGAAAGGAACATGAGAAGGAGATCAAACCACCTATCATTGCTATTAGTAACTTCATACAGCTAGCAGTGTCCCATGCCATATAGACATGCACACACAGAACGAAGCCCCCAGGAGGAATGTTTTATCTCCAAAAGGGAGCTTGTTTCTATCCGTGTTTCTGTAAAGTGGCTTTTACACTTGACAGACTTCTTGCCAGCAACTCTTGCACATCCAGCTGCAGCTTGCTGCCCAGAGGGCCTGCTGGAGACTGTCTCCACAATGCTTGCCGCTCCTGTCTATAAATAACATTTCAGATGCCCAGGCCACACAGTCATGCTGCAGGAAAGGTCAGGAATAACCGTCACTGCCCAAAGGGATCACTCTCTGCCCCATTGCTGAGGCTTGTTATTTGGGCTGCAGCCAACACTCTGGGCCTTATCATGCCAGGATCACGCTGGGAATTTTCTGACAAAACAATTTTATTGGAAAACGCTGATTCATAGACATCAAAATGTTTCATGGAAATGCACCAGTTTTTATTAATTTACAAGGAAACCCAGACATTATTTTGATGCATTAGTGACTGATAGGCTGCCAGGGTATCCCATGACTCCCAGTGTCTCTGCTTAGAAGGCAGCTGTGTCCTCTACTGCTTCAAGCACAAGAGCCCAACCTCAGCAAAGTCCTCTGATGGCCTTGCTTGAGTATAGCTCCTGACAACCCTTAAATCACAGCATGAGGTGGGGTTGTGGGGGTTTTGTGCTCCATGGAGGAGCCCTGAGGGCCAGCAGGTACTCAGGGACTGTAAGTTGTCATTGCCTTTCCTCTTTGGAAAGCAGGACAAATTACCTGGTTTCTTTCTAGAAATATGGACAAATATATATATATATATATATATATTTCCAAAATGGCAATAATACATTTTTCCTAACACAGCCTTCCCACTCTGGGCAAATCATCTTTATCACATCAGGGCATTCCTGGAGCAGGAGCCAGGCTGCACTGCTCAGCCTGCCCCAGCATCCCTATCTGCAGCCTACCTCCATGCCTCTTGGTATGCTCCCAGACACCATGAATTCATGACCACAGTGAGTCACAGACACAACCTTCGGGCCCACTGCACTGCTTCAAGGCCAGATGGGACTAGTGTATCTATGAACAAAGGTTACCCAGAGTTTCCCTGTCAGCAACTTCTCAAGTTCCTTGATTGCCCTTCTCCAAGTGGGAAGAAGATCCCTGTGCTGCAGAACAACCTTGACTTGCCTTGCCTCACCTCACCCCCGACAGGGCTTCACTTGCCCTGAGAGCAGGAGGCAGGTGCCAGACAAAGGCCTTTTCCCTGCAGCTCAGACAGAACGGTTTCACCAAAGCCAAATGAGCACACCCTCACTTAATTCACAGGTGACATGAAATGGGGGAGAGTGCTTGATTCACCAGAGGGTCATGCTGTCATGCATGAGAATCTCATGAAGTTCAACAAGGAGAAGTGCAAAGTCCTGCACCTGGGCAGGAACAACCCCAGGCACCAGGACATGCTGGGGGCACCCCACTGGAAAGCAGATCAGCAGGAAAGGACCCAGGAGTCATGGTCACCAAGCTGAACATGAGTCAGCAATGTGCTCTTGCTGCTTAGAAGGCGAAGGGTATTCTTGGCTGTATTAGGCAAAGTATTGCCAGAAGGTAAAGGTTCTGGGCCCCGAATACAAGAGGGACATGAACATACTGGAGAGAGTCCAGTAGAAGGCCACCAAGATGATCAAGGGACACGAGCACCTCTCTTATGCAGAGCGGCTGAGAGTGCTGGGACCATTCAGCCTGAAGAAGAGGAGGCTCAGGGGTATCTAACCAATGTGTATAAATACCTGAAGGGAGGGTGCAAAGAAGATGGAGCCAGGCTCTTGTCAGTGGTGCCCAGTGCCAGGACAAGAGGCAATGGGCACAAACTGGAACACAAGAGGTTGCATGTGAATATCAAGAGGCACTTCTTTGCTGTGGGGGTGACAGAACACTCCAATGTGTTGCTCGGAGAGGTTGTGGAGTCTCTGTCCTTGGAGATCTTCAAAAGCCCTGGGATATGGTTCTGTGCACCATGCTCTAAATGTCCCTGCTGGAGCGGGGGTTGGACCAGAAGTACCCAGAGGTCTCTTCCAACCTAGACCATTCAGTGATTCTGTGAAATACCCAATGTGATGCACTACAGAAGTTAAATGTTTATATTCCCTGTCCTGTTCCTCCCTGGACCTGGAGTATGAGATATATTGGGAGTTCTCTGTGAAAAGAGGCAGATAATAAATTTGTGCTGATGTTCAATTTCAGTAATTGAAGATGGTGAATGAGCAGAAAGTATCATGAATTTAATAAAATCTTTGCTGGCCTGGAGTACAATGAATGACACTGGCCTCTGCTGGGGACTAGTTGAGGGCTCCCCTCTCCTCTTCGGGAGAGCTATTGTGGAAGCATCCCTCGTCTTTGCACCAAGAAATCTTTTTCATCCCTACTCTAAATACTGGGGACCCTTCTCCCCAGAAATCAGAGTGAACCTTTCCCCCCATGTGCAATTTTTCAAGCAATGCTGTGCCAAGGAGAACACATCACTGTCATGAAAGATGCTGGAGAGCAGCCCTGCAGAAAGGGATCTGGGGGTTCTGATCAATGGCAAGCTGAATATGAGCCAGCAGTGTGCCCTGGCAGCCAAAAGGACCAGCTGCACCCTGGGGTGCCTTAGGCATGGCACTGCTGGCCAGTCAAGGGAGGGGATTGTTTTGGTCTGCTCTACCTGGTGCGGCCTCACCCTGAGTACAGTGTGCACTTTTGGGTGCCACAATATAAGGACAAAAAACTATTGGAGAGCATCCAAAGGAGGGCTACAAAGATGGTGAAGGGTCTAGAGGGGAAAATGTATGAGGAGCAGCTGAGGTCCCTGGGTTTGTTCAGCCCAGAGCAGAGCAGGCCGAGGGGAGGCCTCATGGCGGCCTGCAGCTCCCCCACAGGGAGTGGAGGGGCAGGCGCTGAGCTCTGCTCTAGGGACAGCGACAGGACCCGAGGGAATGGCATGGAGACGGGACAGGGGAGGGTCAGGCTGGGGGTTAGGGAAAGGTTCTGCACCCAGAGGGTGGTCGGGCACTGGGACAGGTTCCCCAGGGATACGGTCACAGCTCCAAGCCTAGCGGAGTTCAAAAAGCATTTGAACAACATTCTGAGATATTTTGGGTGGTCCAGTGTGAAGCCAGCAATTGGACTTCATGATCCTTGTGGATCCCTTCCAACCCAGGATATTCTATGATTCTCTGAATCTAAAACCAAGCAGAGCAGAAGTGGTGTAACTGGGGCCAGCACACACTCCCGTGGGACTGAGAGGATGTTCAGGACCACAGCTGGGTCCTTATTGACAGGGTTTCTTGTTCCTGCATCCTCCTCCATAGGCAGAGCTGGAGCACACTGGCTGCAGCTGTGTGAGCAATTGGGTGCCTATGAAATTCCATGTATCAAAAAAGAAAGAAAAACACAGAAACACACGCACACACACACCCCAAAGGCAATAAAGCACTTTTTTTTTTTTTTTTCAGCCCTCTTCTTCCAGCCAACACTATGCCAGTACCTGAGGATGAATGGTTCTTGGTCCCTTCCCTTGCCTGCTGAAGGCCCTGGAGGGGAGAAGCTCTACTATGAATCATCAGAAATACAGCTATGTTTCTCTGGTGATCATCTAATGTTGCTGCATTCTTGTAAAACAGAAACAGACAATTTTATTCAGAAAATAAAACATGGCATGAAAAGTCACAGCAGCCCAGAACAAGTGAAAGTCATAGAGTCTGGATCAGGTGAAAAGTGCATGAAAAGACTTCTCTGATGAAAACCAAAGATGAATAGATCTCCAAGATCATTAAGATAAAGGCTGTTTGCCTCACTGCCAGATTTCAGAGCTACACAGAGTTTCACTCATTCTGTCCTTCTTTTCTGTCCATGAGGAGAATAAACTTGCAGTCAGCTGGATCATTCACACCATCACAGCCCAAATCTCTTTTCCCTTCTCCATACCCCTGCCTCTCAGCACAGTGCCCTCCACCCAGAGTGGATGGGTGGGATAGTCTCATTCTCCAGACCACAGAAAACAGCTATTGCACAGATGCTCGAAAGTGGAAGAGTTGTAGCTGGCATCACAGGAAGAGTGAAGCTTACCACAGGTTTACCAGAGTTGGAGTGTGGATTTCCTTGGAGCAAAGCTGATGAAGCTGTGAACAACTCACAAGTAGTGGTCAATGAGTGTGGGGACCAAAGTGAGAGAAGTGGTTAAACAGCATCTGTGAGGAGGAGATGCAGGAAATATTATTGCCAAGACAGCATTCCTGAATTTATGGGAGAGGAAAGCTTATTAAAGCAAAACAAAGAAAGGAAGAAATTAAGACCTGAAAACAAGATTTGGTTTGAGCAATGTAACATTCTTGTTTGTTCTGCTTGTCAGGCATTGTACATGACGAACTGTGAAGTGCTGGAAAGGTACAAAGAAGTAACCTAGGTTGCTTTCTTTTTTTCTTTTTCTTTTTCTTTTTCTTTTTCTTTTTCTTTTTCTTTTTCTTTTTCTTTTTCTTTTTCTTTTTCTTTTTCTTTTTCTTTTCTTTTTCTTTTTCTTTTTCTTTTTCTTTTTCTTTTCTTTTCTTTTTCTTTTTCTTTTTCTTTTTCTTTTTCTTTTTTTCTCTTTCCTTTTCCTCTTTCTCTTTCCTTTTCTCTTTCCTTTTCTCTTTCTTTTTCCTTTCCCTTTTTCCTTTCCCTTTCTCCTTTCCCTTTCTCCTTTTCCTTTTTCCTTTCCTTTTCTTTTTCTTCTTTTCTCTTTCCTTTTTCTTTTTCTCTTTCCTTTTTCTTTTTCTCTTTCCTTTTCTCTTTCCTTTTCTCTTTCCTTTTCTCTTTCTTTTTCCTTTCCCTTTTTCCTTTCCCTTTCTCCTTTCCCTTTCTCCTTTTCCTTTTTCCTTTCCTTTTCTTTTTCTTCTTTTCTCTTTCCTTTTTCTTCTTTTCTCTTTCCTTTTTCTTTTCTCTTTCCTTTTCTCTTTCCTTTTCTTTCTTTTTCCTTTCCCTTTTTCCTTTCCCTTTCTCCTTTCCCTTTCTCCTTTTCCTTTTCTCCTTTCTTTTCTTTTTCTTTCTTTTTCTTTTTCTTTTTCTTTTTCTTTTTCTTTTTCTTTTTCTTTTTCTTTTTCTTTTTCTTTTTCTTTTTCTTTTTCTTTTTCTTTTTTTTCTTTCTTTTTCTTTTTTCTTGCTTTTTCTTTTTTTCTCTTTCCTTTTTCTCTTTTTCTCTTTCCTTTTCTCTTTCCTTTTCTCTTTCTTTTTCCTTTCCCTTTTTCCTTTCCCTTTCTCCTTTCCCTTTCTCCTTTTCCTTTTTCCTTTCCTTTTCTTTTTCTTCTTTTCTCTTTCCTTTTCTCTTTCCTTTTCTCTTTCCTTTTCTCTTTCTTTTTCCTTTCCCTTTTTCCTTTCCCTTTCTTTCTTTTTCTTTTTCTTTTCTTTTTCTTTTTCTTTTTCTTTTTCTTTTTCTTTTTCTTTTTCTTTTTCTTTTCTTTTTCTTTTTCTTTTTCTTTTTCTTTTTCTTTTCTCTTTCTTTTTCTCTTTCTCTTTCTTTCCTTTTCCTTTTCCTTTTCCTTTTCCTTTTCCTTTTCCTTTTCCTTTTCCTTTTCCTTTTTCTCTTTTTCTTTTCCTTTTGCTTTTCCTTTTCTCTTTCCTTTTCTTTCTTTTTCCTTTTTGTTTTTCCTTTTCGTTTTTCCTTTTTCCTTTCCTTTTTCTTTTTCTTTTTCTTCTTTTCCTTTTTCCTTTTCCTTTTCCTTTTCCTTTTCCTTTTCTTTTTCTTTTTCTCTTTCTTTTTCTTTTTCTTTTTCTTTTTCTTTTTCTTTTTCTTTTTCCTTTTCCTTTTCTTTTTCTTTTTCTTTTTATTTTTCCTTTTCTTTTTCTTTTTCTGTTTTTCTTTTTCTTTCTTTTTGTCTCCTTCTCTTTCTTTCTCTTTCTTTTTCTATTTCTTTTTCTCTTTTTCTCCTGAGTGAACTAAAGTGAATTAAAGATTAAACTTTAGATTTCTCCTATTTTTATGAAAATAAATGCAAAGTTACTAAAATGCTCTCGGTCAGCTGTAGTGTGTTATGCTATATATGGTTAACAAACTGACCTGCCTCCACAGCTTCCATAATGCTCTGTTTCTCTCAGGGCTGGCTAGTTGGTGCAATCAAAATGGGATTATGTCTTGTGCTGTGTGTTGGGACTTTGTGCAGGTGTAAGCTCTCCAGCTGATACTGCTTGTGCCATCTTCTGGCTTTTGCCTTTTCTCAGCAAAGAGGTGGCTGCTGGCAGCTGCCTGGGGCTGGGAGTGAAGAAAAACACATGTGGTGAAAGGGGGCTTGGAGCCTGCTAAGTTTCTGCTCCCAGCCTGAAAGGGGTCCAGGTGGGTATGGCATTGCTGGTGGGCTTGGCAGGCAGGAAGGAGCAGCACAAACTGCTATTTTTGTCTGCCTTGACCTTTCCCAAAGACTTTAGTGTATCCAAGGCAGAGTCTGAAAGGGGCATTTTGATGCTTCCCAAACTATAACTCAGCATCAGTGAGAACAGAAAACTATGTTCATTTGGGAAGAAGGAGAAACCATCCCCATGTTCCTGAGTCAGATGGAGAAAAAGGTGTTCCTGGGCTCCTGCATTTCCTTGGATAGTCAGTGATACTCGTGCTCCTCTTAGAGGTGCTTTGGGTACCTGCTCTTTTTCTTCCCTCAATACTGTCACCCAGCCTTGCTTTTTGCCCTGGGGAGCACCTCCCCTCCTTGTCACCTGCAAGGGGGTAGGGGGACCTGGCAGAGCTCAAGGAAGTGAAATCACATCTTTCCTTCTTCCTGCTTAAGATACTTGGATTTATATACCTATTGTTATCTTTAATTAGTATATTCATGGCTTTATGCACCAGGTAAACAGTCTTTTACAGTCCATTTAAGATAGGTTTCTTCATAAATCATTATTTAATTTCTTTGAGAACAACATGCATGATGCACACAGTGACAGCAAGATTCACAATGGACAGGGTTCTATAAATTCCCCTGCACTGGGAGTGCCGATTCTTACACTATTTTGTAATACTTTATTCTCGTATTAAAAGGGAATTACAAAATTGCCAGCCTCCATGCAGCTCTTCCTAAAGCTGTCCTCTGTCCTTCACCGGTGTGTTTCATTCTGGAATAATCCTTCATGCAGCACACATTCCCAAGTGGCGGCCACATGCCCATTGGGCCAAACACCCAAGAGGGAGCGAGTCTTGGAAATAATCAGTCAAGGCACAAATTAACATAAACATGCCTTCTATGCTGTAACTGGGAGATATACATCTATTGTTATGTTCTAAGTACTGGCAACTTAAACGGATTTTTAAAGACACAAGGCTGGAATAAAGAGATAACACTCTTTATTGCTTTCAAAAATGGTAAACAGAATATCTATTTTTGAAAAGGGGAAATTATAGATCAGTTTGTTTAACTTCCATTTCCAGAAAAGTACTGGGACAACTAATCAAGCCAACAAAAAAATACTGTAACAAATCGGGGAAAGAAATAAATAACAGGGAGTGTGAATGTGTCAAATCTAATCCTTCTGTGACACTTGTGGATAGGGAAGAAGCAGTACATGTCATCCATCTTCTCTTTAACAAGGCTGTTGACACTGTCTGACATGACACTCAGAAACTTATTGGGAAAACATGGTCTGTATAAAACTGCTCAAGGTGGTGCAAAATGCTTAGAAAGGCACATGCAGAAGGAAGATCTCAATGGGTCACTAAATCCCATAAAGTTTCCTTACATTCTATGTTTCTTTCTAGAAAGTGGAGAAGAGTAGTACTTTATTCAATAAGAGACCAAGCTGGAAGGGGGCACAGGCATGGATCAGAGTAGACTTACAATTAGAAATAATTTTTAAAAAGAATTTAGGATGTGAGGATATTTACAGAAATAAATCCAGTGAGAATTAGTAAGGAATGACCTATTGCACATGCACAATGTACACAGCAAAACACTCTGCAGTTGTCCTGCCGAAACAGCCTTGGATCACAAGCTGGGTCAAGACTATCAGAGATGCAGTGCAAGAGTGAAAAGGGTGAGCATCAGGCTGGCACAGTGCAGGCTGCAAAGCACATCGCTTAAACCTCCTGCTCTGCTTTGATGGGCATGCCCTCAGCTTGAGTGCTACGTTCTGCTGTGCATCACATTAAGGAAGATAAAAACCAACTGAAGAGAGCCCAACGGACAGAAGGAAAGACCAGAAGTCTAGAAAATAAGGCCATCAGGACAAGATTCTAAGACTGAGGGTCTGTCTGGAGAAAACCGGATTGAGGGGAACCCTAATAATTTTTTCATTCTAGAAAAGGCTACCAGGGAAAGAAATTGAGCATTTTACTCTCTGTATCTCTGTTGGGTAAGACTAGAAGTTAAAGGCTTGCATTTCAGGAAGGAGCTAAACTGAAGATTGCTCAGAGTTTGAATCTCCATCAAAGAAATCTATTGAGAACAGGACGGACAAACTTCTGTCAGGAATGTCTGGAGGAAAGCTG
Source organism: Cygnus atratus (assembly GCF_013377495.2). Taxonomy (NCBI): domain Eukaryota; kingdom Metazoa; phylum Chordata; class Aves; order Anseriformes; family Anatidae; genus Cygnus; species Cygnus atratus. The sequence goes on from NC_066379.1 coordinate 969,130, forward strand.
ATCTTGGATTTGGGCAGGAGAACTTTTTCGGGTTTCTTCCAGATGTACCTAGCATGCCCATATGGTTGTGTGGATTTAGAGGGGGTGTGAAACGCTTAGTTCCAGGCTCATGACAACACTGTGGTGTTTTATATCACTTGCTCCCAAACTCATGCTCTCAGCTGTAACAGCTGAACACTGTTTCTTGTCTAAGAGGACCCCTTTCAATCAGCCCAACTGTGCTCCTGCTTCATGAGCCATTCTTCACCCTGCAGAGATCATTAAAGGAAAGCAACTGTGAATCCATGGCACAGACAGCCAAGAGGCACCACGGGGACCTAGGCGTTTCAAGAACCCTCTCTCTAACCTCAGAGCACAGACCATCACGGCAGCCTTTGCCAACAGAACAAAATGAGAGCTATCTCTGTTCCTCTGGAGAGGCAAGGGCAGCACTGGTGCAGCATCCACGGGAGGAATGTGTCCTGCTCCTCTTGTTATGGCAGCAGAGATGTGATTTACATCTCTTGGTAGGCCACAGTGGAAGCAGCAAATCACCTCGTTTACACGGGTTCAAAAGGCAATTAGAGAACTCCATGGAAGAAATACCCACTGAGGCCATTAAACATCATATCTTGCTCCTGGTTGAGGAAAGCCCTGCATCTCTAAGTTCTGGATGAGGGAACTGAAAGAGATTGCTCTGATTTTCCACATTTCTCTTGGCTGCAGACAGGAAGGTGAGCTGGACCAACCTCTGCCCTGGCCCAGCAGGACCATTCCTGTGTTCCTGAGCTGCATTCCAGCATGTTTGTCTGGGACGGCCACAGAGTTGGGGTTTATTAATGAATAATTAGGGGCTGGAAATGGGACAGGACTCCTGTGTTTCAGAGTCCAGCCACATCCCAGGCTGTCTGCTTTCTGGATGCAGCTCAGGAAGAGCCAGGAGCCCTGACCTGCTCTTACTCCTCCCTAGGTAAGCGCGTGGTTTCACATGCTGCAAGGGGTCAGGACAGGATTTAGCTCCAAGCCTTCCTCTTCCAAACAGATTCTCCCCTGTGCCGGACAAACAGCAGCAAAACAAACTGGCAAAGCAAATGACATCCCATGCACAGAAGCATGCTTTTATTTAAGCAGCACTGAAGTTTTCAGATGTGAATAGCTTATTGAGTTGGACAAAAGTCATGGCAATAAATGTTCCTTTCTAACTTCACCCTACAAAAATATCATTGAATAATAGAGTTGTGTTTTTCTAAAAATATTCTTTATTGATTTAGAGCAGTATCACATTAAAGCACAGCATTAGAGCTTCTTCATTAATGAAATAAGACACAAAAGTCTCATTATATTAGTGATTTTCACAGAGAAACTCAGTAAGCTATTTTTAATATTCTCATGGAGCTATGCCAGAAGGATAATACTATATTCTATAGCAGAGAAATATACTTTCAGAAAGATTTGACTGACTTTAAAAGTGTGCTTAAATGCTCAGGCATGCTATCCATCCACACAAAGTGACCAGGGAGAGAGCAGTTTTATCATTAGAGTAGAGCAAAACCCTAACAGAGGGAAATCCCAGTTATTACCCTATCAGTTATGCTCACCACACCTGGTACCTGGGGAGGTCAGAAAGAAGGGATGGTCCCTCCTCCCTCTCTCAAGGCAGTGGGGTGAATTGTTGCTGCTGTACTTTCATGCCAGGAATGATGCATCTCACCTAGCCACAGGTATCTGAAGAAAAACCTCAGCCCTGCTTCTGCAGCTCCCATAGAGGCTGGAATCCTGTCCCCTTACCCAGTTTCCAGATTGCACTCATTGCACTTTTTGCCAGTGCAATTCTCATCCTAGTTTCTTCTCTCTCCCATGTTTCCCCACTGTTCCCATTTGTACTTTTTTGGTGTTGCAAGCTTATTTCAGGAAGAGGGAGCACCAAAACATTGCTGTACTGAGCGACGTACAAATGAGCAAAGCAACCCTTCCAAGCAGCCTGTTCACCTCTGGCTGGAGCAAAGCACAGGGATGACCTCAGTTTCCCTTCTGCTATGCTGTGATTGCTCCTCTTCATATGATACCTATTTCAGACACTCCCACACTGCGAGAGACTATTTCAGGATGAATGAGGGGCTCTTATCAACTTTCAGGCTCATTTTCAGTGCAGCAAATCTCTCTGCTGAGTGAGCAGGATCACAACACACAAGTGCCAGGGGCTGCCTGAGGATTTCAAGGCAGAAGGACATTTAAAACCACATGTCAAACCCTGGTTCAGTGTTAACAAAGGCGGCCTCCTTCAGGAGACCTGGAGCAAAGCTGCTAATTATTCCCACTGAGAGCCCAAGGCTGCACAGAGCTCAGAGGAGCAGGTGTCCATCAGGGAGATAAGGAGTGTTTTAGAGCTTCCAGGTGTGTATTTGGATGACAGCAATCCATGTTTGGGAAAAAAAAAAAAAAAAAGCAGATTCAGTGGAGGCTGGATTCCGTGTCATCCCCTCCGTGGTTTCAACAGAAACATCCAGGGGCTGGTGAAATCTCCCACTTTCTCAGGACAGCTGCTCCCTTTTGATCCTGTTCCCTGCTGAAAAGTGTCTGTGTCTTCCTCCCGTCCTTGGTGTTTGTGCAGAGCACACCAGGATGGCAGACTGCTTTCACAGCAACACGGACGGGTAACGCCCAACCATTATCCCTGCATGACACACACAAATACTCAGGGTGTGTAGGAAACTCAGGTAATCTGCACAGCTCTTTCAAATTATGCCCATCTGTCCAACAGATATTCCAAACTAAGAATCAAAATCAGCAGCCAAGTCTTATATCAAGCATCCAGGCTGAATTTGCAAATATCTGGAAGGCAACTTCATGCTCACTCACAGAAGTTCTTATTTTGAGCAATGACTATGCCAGTACAGCAGACAGGAGATCATTGCAGGTTTGGGCCTTAAATCTGAAAAAGCTGAAGAGATCACAGGCACATATGCTTGTGCTTGCCCTTTGTCCTACCTATCACAGGCATTTTAGCTGAGCTTGACCACGACACCTTGGGATGATGCAGAACCATTCTGACCTGTACCTGCCTGTGGGAACTTCTCAGCAGGGCTGAAGACAATTTTAGTCCAAAAGAAGTCTCCTGGCAGCACTCTCCTCTGCTTCCAAATGGGCCTCAATTGCAAACAGATGGTCATAATTTTGAAACCCCAAGAACCACAGGACGAGACTACAGCATGCTTGAAAGCACCTTCAGGAATCTCTGGCAAGATCTCCAATGTGACAATGATGTTTATGGACTACATGCATCCATCAGGAAGGGATCTGTCATGTTTATGTTAATGTTACAATTCCTCTTGTTTTACTAACATCTTTGCTAGTAACCATGTTCCTTCTGAGCACTGTTGTGGTGGTTTGCAAATGCAGCCCTGAGCACAGAACACGCAGTGCTTCTGCTGGCTTCATGCTAGTCTCTCCTGTAACAGATTTGGACAGTAATACTGTAACAAATCCACAGCCACCTTGGTCTTCATGCCTGTCACTGTGCAGCAGACCATGGCTGCTCGTAGCTGCAGGCGACAGCAGCTCTGGCAGCCCAGTGCTCCTGCTGCTTGGACAATGTTCCTCCAGTTGTGAACCGCCTCGAGCCTGTTCCAGCCTCGCTTTGTGGTCCTCCAGGACTTCTTGCTCCCATTCCCCTTGCAAACACAGAGGCTCATCACCAGGTTTTATGGGTGTGCTAAAATTCTCTTTGGCCAGCCTTCTGATGCCATCTCATAATTAGTAGTGCTTATATGTCCTGGCTTATTTCCCCCCCGCCCTTCCTTTTTTTTTTTTTCCTTTTCTTTTCTTGTTGTTCACTTCCCAGGGTAGCTGGAACTATGCTTCAGTGTGAGCAGTGCTGCACAGTGTTTACTTTCACATTCCCAAACAGTCTCTTGCATCCTGACCAGTTCAGCCATCCTTGGCTAAACTAAGTACCACTGAGGACAATGTCTATTGTCCTGCATGCTGCTAGCTGGCCAAAGGAGCACTTCACATCTGGTATGAGCATTGTAGGACTGTGGTTTTGGGAGAAGCACCCATAAAAGGAACAAACCAAAATTCATTACCCCAAGCTGATTAGCTGATTAGTGTTTAACATTCACTGGTTACAGCAGTATGTTCTTACCTCTGAAAACCATCTGCAATGGCAACACCAGCCCCTGCAGCTCCTTAAGTGCCTCCAGAAGTTTTAACGTGTCCTTGGAGGTACCATATCAGCCCTGCAGCATCAGGAAGATGAGGGTGATGAGCACAGTAGTGGTGGGAAAGAGCTTGGCTTGGTTCTCACAATCACCCTGTCTGTGCCCTGACCAGCCATGCGGCCTGGTGAGTGTGGAGTTGCAGCCATGGTCATGATGTTGGTTGACCACAAGATTTTTATTTTTTTCTAGTTTTAACACAATAAAGGAATTGCCTGCCTGTGAAAGACCTAGCTAGGCTCCTGTGTCCTGCCCATCATCAGCACTGGATAAGCCCATTCAGGGGAAACAGTTCTGTTCTCAGTGAGTTTTACTAGCCTCCCTCCTTCCCTGCCCCTGTAACACATTCCCATATATCTCCCCACCTGTAAAGGCCATAAGCCCTCCAGCCAGCATGATGTGTGACTGCTGTGCAAAGCTGCTATCAGACTGGACAGGCCATTCCCCATTGCAAGTGAAGCTCCTTAGCTCCTTAATCCTTCACCCAGGGGAAAAAAAAAAAAATGCAAGAAAGCAAGAAAACCAGGTGCTGCCCCACCCAGTCTGGAGAAAGGTTCGTGAGCGCTAGTCAAAGAGATGTGGAAACCAGCAGTGCTACAGGGCCCGTGCTCTTAATGCACCTCTCTCTCTGGAGCCTTTCAGGGGCTGACATTGTGGATGTTGGGACAGCTACTGCCATTTCTGCAAACAGGGCTCTGTGTGTTCAGCAGTCACTCAGACACAGATGGTGATTTATTTGCAAAATCTCCAGGATCTTCATCTGATTTTGGATCCTTCATCTGTGATGGGTTTGACTGTACTCTGGTTACTAAGCCTTACAAGGGAACTTACTGAAATAATTTCCTTCCTTACTGAAAAAAAAAAAAAAACAACAACCACAAAACAAACAAACAAGCAAAAACATTATGGAAGTAAAATACCAGCAACACAGCACAATTGGGCATGAGGAAAACCATGGCAGAGCCAACAGTCTTCACAGACCTCAGCAACCAAAATGTTCCTCTACTGCAGGAGAGATCAGAGAGACAGGGCAGAAGGTCACACTGAGAAAGTGTGTTTGTAAAGCAGAAACTGCAGCAATATGGGAAGGAAAGTAGAGGTCTTACCCCAGTCCCCAGAAAAGCCTAGTGAAGCATTGCCTACATTGATCTCTTGTGTCCCCACATTATACGCTCCAGTACCACTTGCCCCTGAACTGCATGATTTGGGAGGATGGGGGAATAACGACAAGGCAGCAGAGATTTCCTGCACCTTCTGGGAGCTGTCATGCAGGAGAAGCAATGTCTGTATAGCCCCAGGGCTGCAGCAGTAGCTGCAGAGAGGAATTGCTGCTGCTCAGCAGCCTCAGAAGGAGCAGCCCTCTCCCTGCAGCGTTCTCTATGTCCAAGCCAGAAACTGAGGCCTGATTTGGCCCTAAATGCACGTATAACAGACACAGCTGTGAGTTTCCTCTCTTCTCATTTTAAAATATATGAGCTGGTTTGCACAGTCCCAGTGTGAAGCAGCTTTTCCCATCCGTAGAGCTGTTCTCCAAACACCACCCCAGTGAAGCAGCCACAGCGCTAAACATCTGCATAAATGCATTGTGCCAGATGTTACCAGAAGATGATGCAGCACTGGATCTGGAGACGGATTCCTGGAAGTGCCACCCCTCCAAGTCCTCCCAGACCAGCCCTGAGAAAGCCGGATCCACAACAAACATGGGAACAGAGTGCAAGGGCTCCAATCACAGCCCATCTGCCCCCTGGGAGTTTTTGCTTGTCACACAAACAGAGCAATGGACACACAAGGAGCACTAGGGCAGACAGAGCTATTGTCACAGGAATGTCAGAGGAAGGCAGGATCTAGCCTTAGCCAGTTGGCACACAACCAGCTCCAAGCAGGTCTCCCACAGAAACCTTCCTGGCTGGTGATTAGCCATGGGAGCAGGCTCTGGGTCGGGGCTGTCTCACCAGTCTCTCTGGGGCTCCCCAACTCTCCATGAGGTTGTGGCTCCGGTTGAACTGTCAGCACACAAGCCCTGACTGAGCAGCAACGTGCCTCATGATTTCCAGGCACGGGTGCCTGCTCTGTCTCCTCCCAGCCCAGAGTAACCAGCGTCCCAGCTGCTCAGACCTCCTCTCTGGGCTTTGCAAGTCAGTGAAACACCGTGGTGCAAATGCACATAAAGCCCTGGGCCATCTCTTCTGCAGTGAGATGGGGGCCAGCCCTAGTCCACCCCAGGTGCTACCTTACCACTGAGGGCAGACCTGGTTCCTCGCGGAGCCCTGCAGCTAGGACCTGGCCATGGCCCGCATGGCAAGCCCCTGGTCTAACCTACCTTCCCTGAGTCCATAGCCCTGTCATGGGCAGGGGCTGGTTCCCAGGGCAACTGACATTGCACCGTGCACTGCCTGTACTGATGACAATTTCCATTAAGTTAGTTAAAAAAATTGCTTGCGCTGCCCTTTGGAGAATGTCATGAGGATTATGTGGTGCTGTGTGGTTTTTACGCCATTCCTCTGTAAATTGTACAGCGGTCAGACAGCTCAGAGTGAGTTGCCTGCAGGGTTCACACATGCACACGTTCACGTCCACACTCACAAACACTTGCGCACGCAGACACGCAGATACAACTTACGTACTTTCTTTCCTTGTTGTCTCTTAATTTAAAAACCCATTCAGAGTGAAAATATCTGTTTCCTCTTTGTGAATGGACAAATCTAACACAGATGGTACATTAACTGGAAACATATTTTGTTCTAGTATGTTCATATATTTTTTTTTTTCAGGGACAGAAGACACCATTTATGATCATCTCTTCAACCTTCATAATCTTTACAACTTGGTGATCTCCTACTAAATGTTGTAACAAGTCACCACTTCTTCCTCTCTTACCCCTACTACAACAGCACAAGTTGAAAGTCTATCAGTGTTAGCAGTGATGGATCAATTATAAGGTCCTGATTTGGAGCAAAGCTGATTTTGCTTTTGAGTGCGATGAAGTCTATGGTACTTTGTGACAGCCTTCTGTGACTCCTTTGGGATTCCTGTTCACCAGCTGAGAGCATTGAGAAAACCGAGTATGAAGCAAGTGCCAGAGAAAGTTTCTTAAAAGTTTCTGTGTAAATCTGTAATTTAATTTTACATAGGAATGGATCTTTTGTAAGGAACCCACCAGTCCCAGATGGAAGACTTCAAATACTGCAGTTTACACTAAGTCCCTAGGTAAGATGGCCTAACAGACAAATTACCTGGAAGAAATATTTAAGCCTCATTTCTTAGTCAAAGTTCACCCAACTTCCATCTCCAGCCAACTAATCCAGATAGAGATGGTTACTATCAGAAATAATACCCAGGTGAGAATCCGAAAATAGCCATAGCAGTGGCCTTGACACTGCACAGTGACAAAAAGAAGAGAGTAATAATAGGAAAATAGTATCTGTGGTCAGGGAGTTTCTGAGTCAGAGATAATATCTGCATTTAATTTTTTCAAAGGTTTTCTTTTCCATGTGCAATGCAGTATATTCAAGACTACAAATGGACCAGTTTTACATATTAAAGAATCATAGAATGGCTTGGGTTGGAAGGATGTTAAAGATCATTTAGTTCCATGCCCCCTGCCATGGGCAGGGATGCCATCCACTAGATCAGGTTGCCTAGGGCCCCATCCAACCTGGTCTTGAACACCTCCAGGGATGGGGCATCCACAACTTCTCTGGGCAACCTGTTCCAATGCCTCACCACCCTCTGAGCAAAGAGTTTCCTCTAACCTCTATTCTAAATCTCCATTCTTTTAGTTTAAAACCATTCCCCCTTGCCCTGTCATTGTCTACTCGAGCAAAGAGTCACTCTCCATCTTTTTTATAAGCCCCCTCTAAGTATTGAAAAGCTGCAATAAGGTCTCCCTGGAGCCTTCTCTTCTCCAGGCTGAACAGCCCCAGCTCTCTCAGCCTTTCCTCACAGAGAGGTGCTCCAGCCCTCTTGTCATCCTCACGGCCTACTCTGGACCCGCTCTAACAGCCCCACATCCTTCTTGTGCTGGAGGCCCCAGACCTGGACGCAGGACTCCGGATGGGGCCTCACCAGGGCAGAGCAGAGGGGGACAATTCCCTCCCCTGCTGCCCACCCCTCTGTTGATGCAGCCCGGGATGCAGTTGGCCTTCTGGACTGCAAGCGTGCACTGCCAGCTCGTGTCAAGCCTTTCATCCACCAGAACCCCCAAGTGCTTCTCTGCAGGGCCGCTCTCAGTGAGTTCTTCTCCCAGTCTGTGCTCATGCCTGGGATTGCCCCAGCCCAGGTGCAGCACCCTGCACTTGGACTTGCTGAACCTCGTTAGTTTCATGTGGGCCCACTTCTCAAGCTTGTCCATGTCCCTTTGGATGGCATTCCTTCCTTCTGCTGTATCGACTTCACCACTCAGCTTGGTGTCATCTGCAAACTTGCTGAGGGTGCACTTGATCCCACTGTCTATGTCATTGATATATATTTTAAACAATATTGGTCTCAAGACAGACCCCTGAGGGACACCACTCGTCACTGGCCTCCATCTGGGCATAGAGCAATTGACCACCACTCTCTGGGTGCGACCTTCAAGCCAACTCCTTACCCACTGAATGGTCCACCCTTCAAATCCATAACTCTCCATTTTGGAGAGCAGGATGTCATGAGGGACCATGTGAAAGGCCTTACAGAAGTCCAGGTAGATGACATCAGTCAGTATTCCGTTGTCAACTGATGTAGTAACTGCATCATAGAAGGCCACAATTTGCCTTTGGTGAAGCTGTGCTGGCTGTCTCGGATCACCTCCTTGTCCTGCATGTGCCTTGACAGATCCAATATAAGTGTAGCAAGGACCCCATATGAAAGAGGAAATAGTTCTGAAGCAGGCAATGAGGGGATAACCAACTAAAAGATGTCTTTCCCTGCCATTCCCTTTTAGATTCCACACTAAGGTATGGTATAGGCTGAGGTCAACTGTATGAAGTTCAACAAGGCCAAGTGCCGGGTCCTGCACCTGGGGCGCAACAACCCCAAGCAGAGCTACAGGCTGGGAGATGAGTGGTTGGAAAGCTGGCTGGCCGAGAAGGACCTGGGAGTATTGGTTGATAGTCGGCTGAATATGAGCCAGCAGTGTGCTCAGGTGGCCAAGAAGGCCAACAGCATCCTGGCTTGTATAAGAAGCAGTGTGGCCAGCAGGTCTAGGGAAGTGATTGTCCCCCTGTACTTGGCTCTGGTGAGGCCGCACCTCGAGTACTGTGTTCAGTTTTGGGCCCCTCGCTACAGGAAGGACATGGACGTGCTCGAGCGAGTCCAGAGAAGGGCGACCAAGCTGGTGAGGGGTCTGGAGAACAAGTCTTATGAGGAGCGGCTGAGGGAGCTGGGCTTGTTCAGCCTGGAGAAGGGGAGGCTCAGGGGCGACCTTATCGCTCTCTACAGTTACCTTAAAGGAGGCTGTAGAGAGGTGGGGGTTGGTCTGTTCTCCCACGTGCCTGGTGACAGGACGAGGGGGAATGGGCGAAAGTTGCGACAGGGGAGTTTTAGGTTGGATGTTAGGAAGTACTTCTTTACCGAAAGGGTTATTAAGCATTGGAACGGGCTGCCCAGGGAGGTGGTGGAGTCACCATCCCTGGAGGTCTTTAAAAGACGTTTAGATGTAGAGCTTAGCGATATGGTTTAGTGGAGTAGTTAGTGTTAGGTCGGAGGTTGGACTCGATGATCTTGAGGTCTCTTCCAACCTAGAAATCTGTGTCTGTGTCTGTGTCTGTATATACATGCTTGCTCATTATGATGTGGATATCCTCATTACCTCCAGAAATACCTAATCCTTTCCAGATTCCTAATGAAGTTTTCGTGTTAGGGAGCTTATGCACTACTGAGTCCCAGAGAATCACAGAATTCTTTAGGTAGGAAGGGATATCTGGAGGACATCTGTGCTCCTGTGCTCCAGCAGGAACACTCAGAGCAGGGTGCCCAAGGCCATGTACAGTTGGCCTTTCAGGATCTCCAAGGAGGGAAAACTCCACTAGCTCTCTGGGCAACCTGTGCCAGTGCTCAGCCACCTGAAGGTTAACCATGAATGGAGCAATATATGGTGTTTTTCTTGTAAGAGGATGCTTCTTTTTATGTTTTCAGGAATACCTTGGTTTATATCACAGATCACAATTTCAAAAATAAGTTTTATGTGTTCAAATGTCATTCACATTCCATCTATCAGGCTTGATTATGTATTAAGGAGTGTAACCTGGATTGAACTTAACCCGTAACTAGGTAGCTCCCAAAATTAGCTACAAAGAGGCAGATGTTAAGCGCAACCTGTCTGCAGGTGCTCTGAGCAACTTCCTCAAGAATGCACAGATCATGAAAGCAACACAGAAGGAACTACAAATGTGAACTAGATGAAACAAAAATGGAAGCTGCGCTTGGACTCATCAGTGATCCTTCCCCAGGGCATCAGGTAAATGAAAGTTTATAATCACTTTGTTTGTTTAATCACAGGCATGGTTACAAGGGAAAGACAACAGGCAGAGCCTCAATACTGAGTGCTAATGCCAGTCTGAGGGGGGTGTGAGGAGACTCTGTACCTGGGGGGCTCAGTCCTGCTGGGTGCTGAGCAATGGTCCTGACCAGTGGTGCACTCAGGCAGAGACTGCAGCCTCACTCCAAGAATGGTCCATTGAATACAACAGAGGGGCCGTTAGGCCTCAGCACCACTGTTCTTTGCAACACCTAGGCTGAGATAACTGACAAGATGGGATCACTCAAACATTGCCAGGGCTGGTTCAAAGCACATCCCTGATGAGCAGGTCAGGGGAGATGGGACAACAACAAAGGTCATGACAAATGGCTGTCCCAATTTCAGTTTGGTTTCTGGAAGAGGAAATAAAGAAGCAGCTTTGACACATAATGAGATGACAATCCTTCTCGGAAACATCTCAAAAGATACCTGAAAAAGAAACCCAGAAATGAGAGTGACTCACACATTAACTCCACTGGGGGTTGGGGTGGGGCAGGACAAAGGGACATATAGGCATTGGACATAGCCTTGGTTTTGGGTAGAGACGGGGCAGCTGTTCAGGGACACCATGCAACTGAGAGCAGGGCTAGCTGAAGGATGGGGCAGAAGGGAACTGACTCCAGTCCCGCGGCCACCCTCCTTACCCTGCAGATGATGTCCCCACCCAGCAGAGAAGGCAGCCCTGCCTGGGGAGCATGACCAGGGCCCCTCCATTTCCAGTGTGTTTCTGTACTGGAAGCTGAACTGAGGACTTGACACATGAGAAAACAAGACTCAAGGTGATGCCCAGTCTACCAAGCATGTGGCTGCAGGATACAAAGACTCACCTGCCTGTGAGATGAGTGCTTTGTGGGGTGAGCCATGTCTGCATGCATCACAGAGTGTTAGAAGCTAGGAGAAAACAGTTCTGCAGTACAGCCCCTTCTCCTTTACCCTTGCAAACTGCAGCTATCAAGGGCCAGGCGCCAAGAGCAATGTTGATCGTGAGGTGTCAGGGAATGTTTGCCATGACTTTATCCTTAAAATGACTCCTGCAGACATGAGTCTCAGCAAAAAAAAAAAAAAAAGTCTTACCCAACCTCTGGGTGCACAAAGCAATGCAGACCCCCAAGAAGAAATGATGGGTCATTCAAGAAATGAATGGGTCATTCAATTTCAATTAAAGTGATAACTAAACTTCAGGTGGCCAGCAGGGAACAGAGTGGGATGACTAGTTGGGTCCAAGGCAGGGTCCCCCTCCTCTGTCGCTGCCGCTTTGATCACTCATCCAGACAGAGAAAAATGGGAGACTTTTGAAGTGTGCAAGCAGGTGGGTTCCCACCTGACTGTACTAAAGGAAAAAACAGATCCTAGGAAACAAATGAACCTCTTAGTGGCTTAATAGAAGAGTGATATTTGTGGTGCTTGTGCAAGTGAGAGGCAGCTCAGAGTTCTGTTATGGAAATTTTGCTTTGTGACAAATATGTTATGAATGACTTGTCCTGAAACCATGCCAACATGTAGGTGCTGCTATCACAACATCCAACGACTTTAACTTACTGTGAACGTTCTTGAGATAAATCATGGAAAACCTTGCTTATGCTATCTTTAGTCACTGCAATGTTTCACTCTCACAAGTCACTCACAGCTCTAAAAATACAGTTTATATCATTGGATTCCTGGAATTCTTTTAGTTCTTGCATTCTGATTTAAGTGGCATTAAAGCTGGGCTGTGTGGTTCAAAGCTGCAGGCTGATATTTCATTGAGGATTAGATATCACCTGGGTTCAATACAATGTTTGCAATATTTATTTGATTTGGATCCAAAGCTAATTTGGAAAATCTTCCTGTAGATACACCTAGTACCTGGCTATGTGGAACAAAGGCTAGATTTTGTTTGGGACTAGATAGTAATTTAATAACCTTTCCAATATAGAATTAAACTAAAACACATGCTCACCACAAGAGCTGAGAGAAGACTATTTAGGGTTTTCTCCCCTAAAACTGTAGGTATCTTGCTTCTTCTGGCCTATGCACTGTGATGTTGTGATGACTTCTGGATCAAAATCTCTCTCTCCTGTATTTTTGTTTCACTTACATGTCTTTCATAACAGTTGTTGATTCAGAAACATTAAGAGCAAAAAAGTCTTGACCTCCCACCAGCCTTTCTGGATTTGATTACCAGCTCACCAATGGCTAATAGTTTGAACAGAATTTAATGCTCTCTAATTTTCCTTGATACGGACTAGGAAGCACGTTATTTTTTTTTCTTTCTTTCTTTTTTTTTTTTTTTAGCCTAACTGGCAGCCCAACAAAGCCCAGCAATAAAAAGCTCCATTCGTGTAATAAACTGTTGTACAATCTATTGCTTATGAACACGGGCCCTGAAAATGAGCAACCTTCCTGCACATTACATTAAATGCAAACCAGATGGGCCCTTGAAAATCCTTCTCTTTGTAGCAAGGGGCTAAAGGAGCTGGTGGTCAGAGGGTCTTTTTCACTATACAAATAAACAGATGAGTTTAACTACATTATTTTCCAAAATCAGCAATGGGAAACCTATGTGGAAACATTATGAGCAGTTAGCAAACATGCTGGTGAACCAGAGTAGGCACCAGTGGAACTCTTCAGCTCTCTTAAATGCGACTGTCTAAATACCGGAGGTGGGGTCAATCTCATGCAACTTTCTAGTTAGTGGCCTCTGGCCACATGCCTATGAACTGGATCCATGACCTGCTGTGTAAGCTCTGACACCCAAACTTGGAGATGCGTATGGATAAACTTGGAGACACAAATGGGTAAAATGAATCCCTTCCCTAACATGTCTCAGTCAGATATGGTCATTTAAAGTTCAATAGTCATTCGAGAGAAGGGGAACCCTCCAGAGGTGACTGAGCCCATCCTGAGCAGGTTTCATGAGGCAGAGAAAACCTCAACAGATCAGGTAGGCCTCACATTTAGATAACTCTTTAACTTAAATACATTTTACTTTTAAATAAAAGTAAAGTAAATACATTTTACTTTTGGAGTCCTACGGACAGAGAACAAGGGATAGCGTCCCTGAGCCAGGGACTTTGCTATCTCTGGAGTGCACCAGAGGATGTCTAACTCCCTGCACACTGAGCATATGAAATGAGACAGCCTTTAAGGAGTTGTTTGGTATCAACTAGCTCCAGCATGTCTTCTGATCCTCTTTCTTGTGATTATAGGTGATATCATAAAACTCTTTCTGAAATCCAGCTGACTAAATTGACACTGGGAGAGATGCTTGGCCAAAATCATTCACACGGCTGCTTCCTCACCACCTTCCCCAGTGCCAGAAAGGTGTGCAGAGAACAGATTATCTTCAGTGACACAGGGGGGTGGACAGGGTATGGGTAGGCTTGATGCAAGCCAGAGAAGACAAGCAGAGAAAAGTGTTGTACAGGTGTTCCTGTGGCACAGCTGCCACAGGTAAAGAACAGGTGTGCAGCATGATGGGATGAGGAGGGAAGTGAAGGGAAGGGAAGGGAAGGGAAGGGAAGGGAAGGGAAGGGAAGGGAAGGGAAGGGAAGGGAAGGGAAGGGAAGGCAAGGCAAGGCAAGGGAAGGCAAGGCAAGGGAAGGCAAGGGAAGGCAAGGGAAGGGAAGGCAAGGGAAGGGAAGGGAAGGGAAGGGAAGGGAAGTTATTACCAGCTGAAGAAAATGACCCTGGGAGCATTGATTCTTTAAAGTGTTACCACTGGCTTGGTGTCAAGATCTGAGAAGGTTTTAGGTAGACCGGGAAAAGAGATGCAGTTTATGGATCCTGAGGCTGCTTAAGGTGTTGTCAGGAACTGCTATCCCACCAGTGTGCAGCTGTTTATTACTGAGGCTGGGCAGAGCATTTGCTGAGGGTGAAGTCACCTTGTTGAGCTCTTAAATGCCTGCCCTGGAAAGGCAAAAGTGCAAGAGCCCATAGGTCCAGTACTCAGTCAAGGTGCATACACAGTGGCTAGGGTGGGAGGTCGAGGCATAGCTCATCTCTAAACCCAGTGTCACTAGTGACTTTAGGAAGGCCCACAGTCATGTTTGCCTTAGGGTCTTCTAAAACAGCAGTTCACAGCTCTGCTCAGTTCAGGCCAGTGTGGACCAGAACTTAGGAGGAGGAGATGCCATTGAGCATTTAAACACTGTGGTCTGTGGTTTTGGGTGCAGTTTTGGTATGTCACAAAAAAAGGGCAGCCTGACAATGTATTTTCCCAGAGGTAGAAAAGGGACAGGGATTGGGGGTAGAACTGGGCAGACACATGTCAGGATTCCTGCTGAGTGTAGGGTTACCAGTCTCCGTTGTCCTGGGCCTATGCATCCAGCCCCAGGTTTTTGTAGGTCCTGCTGGATGGGCTTTCTGCTTGCTCAAAGGTGATTTATTTTTACAAATTTAAATGAAATCCCCTCAGCCATTTCTGAATAATACAAGAGTTTAAAAGACTATTTTTCTATTTAAAAATATTCTAGCTAGACTGTTTTTATTAAATCAAAGTTAAATCAAATAAAGACTGTGGTTTGAAAGTTCAGACTGAAGCAGGAGCTAGTCCTCTCTGAGGAGCTGTGCCCTTGATGAATGGGTGTCTGTCCAAGCCTCACTGAACAACCACAGATCACCAGCTGGAGGGCTCTGCTGGGAAGAGCATGGAACACCCTGTCCCCTTAGGAGATGGGATGTAGCAGGGCAGGAGGACGGGATCACATTCATTGCACTTGTTTCTTCTTGAAATAAAACATTACAAGCAGTCCTGGCATGCCACTAGCTGGGTTCAGGAGGCCTTACATGCCTTGGCAGGCCCCTGATGACAACAGATGGCAGTTGCATGTCTTTCCCCAACCTCATTCTCAGCCACTGCCTCCTTCAGTGGCATAGTCTTGGATGGTGGAGCCCTGCTCCCTCCTGCTGCTCTCCTCCTTGTGTTTGTGGGCTGGAGGATGAGGGCAAGATTGGTATATACACCTGTACAGATGCCCTTCATGGGACTGGGAAGAAAGGAGACAGTGACATGTTCCTTTTTCCCCACAGCAATCCCAAGTACTAAGCCTCCATCCCACAGTGGGGCACAGGGTAGAAATTCCCTGCTGTGGTAACCTTATGAAAGGCACTGAGTTGGATAAGGAGGCTCTGTCTTGATGGGACAAATCTGCTTCAGGACTCTGTGGTGGCTTACAAGGCAATGGGAGGTGACTGCTGTGTCCCGCTGTGGAGGGTCGCCTGTAGGGCTGGGGGGTGCCACCCTCCTTCTTTGCTCCCCAGCTGGGCACTCCTCAGGCTGCTCCGCCAGCCCAGCAGGAGCTGTCACACCAGAGAACGTGACATCAAAGGCAGGCCTGGGCGCCACATGAGATGCGTGACACTTGGCAGGCCCACCAGCTCCTGAGATGATGTGAGATGAAGGAAGACAGCTGTTCCCGAGCAAGGCCAGCAGGAAGAGCTGAGCCCTTACACTGTCTAAAGGTGTGAAGGAAAGGGAAAAGCAGCAAAAGGAGGAGAGCAAAGGGCTGGAGAGATGCCCAGACTGTGGGGGTTCTTTTCACTTTGAGACTTTGCAAACAGCCCTGTGTACAGGGGCTGCAGGGGTGGAGCCATGACCTGGTGGACCACCAAGCTGATGGCCACGCAGGGCATGAGCCTCCAACACACAGTCAGCTGCGAGGTGACTGCCCGCAGCCCTGCAGGGCTTAGCACAGTCGGTGTTGGTGTCTGTGTATCTGCTGGTCATGTTCATAGGTGGCTTTTGCCTTTGGGCACCTGGAGATGGTCTTTCTCTGCTTTTTCTGTGACAAAAAACATGTAGGAAAATGGTTGCAAAAAATAAGATTTGGAAAGCTATAGAGGAAATGTGAAGGTCTGTGTGCCATCTTTCTTTCCCTTTGGTATCATGTTATCATAAGTATATTTTAATATCTGGGACAGCAGAAAAAAAGTGCTCTCACTGGTGTGACTGAATCTGACTATGGACAGACTCTGGGCCTGATTCTCTGCTGTGTTTTTCCAGTCTGACACCAGTACATTGCCATGATGACATCATTTGGATTATTTATGATTTATAGTGATTGAGAAAAATTGGGTCCTGTACAATAATGCAAACAATCAAAGATGCAAAGCAAAAATAGTGCCTTCAAGCTGCACTTTCACATTGTGTGATATTTTGAACACTTCATGTTGAAAGCCTTAGAGTGCACAAAAGGAATTTTCTTCATTTCATATATTATACTCTTGCCTGAAAGAAATAGCAAACAACTCCTCAGCCCGAGCATGCTTTGCCTAGGCTGAATTGTTTTTTTCTGTCTATCAGCCTTCTTCCAACAGATCTCCACTGAAACCTGGATCAGCATCTGCCAACAAGACTAGTTTCTGGACCCATGGCCAAGGAACCACAAATGATCCTTTCAGAGGCCCAGGCGAAGTTCTGCTCTCTGTTACATTGATCTGAAGCAATTTTGCTGAAGACAAGATTACCTCAAGTATTCAGTGCTCTTTGCGAGTGGAACAAGTCTATCAGTGTGTTTGGAAACAAAATACCCGCTCCACTTCCCCACTGACCAACCTTGCATCACACTTATTCCCCAACAAATTCCATTACTACCATCAGAACACCAGTTTCTTCCTAAGACCTTGAAATGTTACATCTCAGCCCCAAATTATACCAAACACTTGGATTGCAAAGCACATAGCAACTGCCTCAAGTCTGACAAGAGCACTTAAGCCTACACAGAAATATTGAGCTTCCATTAAGTCTTAAAATATTGCCACCAGAAATACCTTCAAAAACCCCACACATAAGAATAATGATGAGCCACAACCCAGCACATGTAAGAGATGCTAAATCAGCATTTATCCAGTCTGTGCACACTCACTTTCCCTCTCTTGACACCACTGGGAGAGGTACTCACCATTCTTCCGCTCTGCAAAGGGTGGTGGCTGGAGCTTGGTGCCATCTCTCACTTCACTGACAGCCTTCTCTTTGGGTGCCTTTTCTTCTTCATTTCCACTTGGTGCACTTTTGTGGTCCGAGCAATCCTGTTTGATCACACCATTCATCACCGTGCCTGCAGGGACCAATCCAGATTCTGGCTGATCCACTTTGGATGCTCAAGTAGAGAACCAGACACCAAAGCAACCCCTGAAAGAGAAGAGGAGCAGGTAAGAACAAATTCTCCAGTCAGTCCTTGTAACAGTAAACGAATACTGGCATTTGTAAAGCAATCATACCACAAACAATTATTCCATCTGTTGTCATGCATTAAAAACATTTCAGGGGAAGACTTCAGGATTCATTATTGCCTGTATGATCCTGCCCACCTTGTCCGCTGGGTCTGCATCCCTGGCTGCTTTGATGGGAGAATTTTCACCCATAGGCACAAAATATCTTCAGAAAGCCAAGGGTGTTATGAAAAAACACAGCCATGGGGCACCCAAATAAGAGGACTCCTGAACAGTTAGAAATGCAGAGCAGATCTACAAATGGAGAACAACATTTCTTTATGTAAGGCTCTGGCTAGCTGAGCAAACCAGCTAATGGAAATAATTGCACACAACACAGAATAGGCTGCTAACTGCGTGATACAGATAGCAAATGATCAATAACAAGCAGCAGCTAGCCTTCGTTCCAGAAAGTGTACAAACACCCTGCTTAGTAAAGCGTGCATCCAAAACTATTATTTGACATCAAAGTTGTGATTAACACACACAGTAGAGTTAAAGTCTTTATGAAGAATTTAACCAGATTAGGTAAAATTTTTTGAGTTCTTGAAAGATGAGAAGAGTTGTTTGTTTACTACATTGTTCTACTGAGTTTTATATGGAGTTCAGTCAAAATACATGAGGAAAACTCACAGGAAATTCTATAAATTCAGGTTTCACTTCTACAAAACATCTAGGGAAGGAGGTGCTTCCCTTGATGACACTTATATCTCACTGGAGAGTGGGAGTGGAAGGATACAGCTCATGCCAAATGTCTTTGTGGGATGTAGGCACACGACCCAAGAGGAGCTGCTGATACTAAGCACAGCAGCAGAAGGCTGCAAGGACCATTTCAACAAAGTGTTTTGTCCAAAAAGAAATCTCCAGATGCTAAGTGAAAGTGAATGCCTGTAAAAATCAGCACCAGCTCCTAATGAGTCCCATCAGGAAAGAACTGAGGAGAGCTAAAAAAGGTCATTTGTAGAGAACAAGAATAGAAAAGTGCAAGATTGATTCAGTGATAAAATCTGATTTAATACAAAAAACTTACCAATTTACTGTATATGGAAGTAAGAATAGTGCATTGTATACGATACCATCTCCTCCACACTACCCATGCCAGGACTTTCTCACACCCCTCTTCCTACTCTGCACCAGCACAGAATTTGCCATCTGCTTTCTCATTCCCATCCATCTCACTGCCCACCCCCACCTGCCCTCACCACTGCCCCCTGGCCATGTCCCACTGGCAGCAGGTCACATACTGTGTCCCTCTGTCCTGCTTTGTGTTGCATTTCTTTGCCAGGAGAGATATCATGTGGGGTACCCATGCAGTGTTCAGGAAGGAGGTCCCAGGTGTGCCTGTGTCTCTGTATTGCTTTGCAGATGGGTCATAAACTGTCCCCATATGCATCCCCTGGAAGAGGCTGTGTCCTTACCTAACCCTGGTGGCTGCGCACTGAAATAAAATGCAGAACCATGCTTGATCAAAATTCAGTCTGTGTCTGTATGTCAGTCTGAGCAAAATCTTTGCAGGAATTCCTCCCTTCTTCTTTGTGCTTCCCTCCACTGCCTTCGCTACTTGTCTTTGCAGCTCTTTCCCATCTTACATGCTCAACATGCTGCATATTACTCAGGACTATGCCATCGAAACAGCTCTGCAGGCACCCAGACCGGCTAGGGCTGTGTTGCACACCAAATCTTTGAACTGACATCCTCAGATTACATCTCTGCCTGAACATTTTTTAGCTCCCTTGGGCAGCTTATGGTCTCCTTTCTAGTGACACCAGTGCTGTGCACCGCGCAATCACCACTGTTACGGTCAACAAATCTGCTGTACATTCATCCACCAGTGGCTGTAGGGCTGTAGACCCACTTCTGAACAAGCAGCATTATCTCCAAAGCTTTCTATTTAATTCATGGCTAACATGGAACATGCAATAAGTGTTTACATTACTATTTTAAAATGTACATTTTTTAACTTTTAGAAGTTGCTGATACGATGCATCTTTCCAGTGGAATAGTGGGTGATGACAGGGCAATCCAGCAAACTGCATCTGCTTACAAAAATGAGACTTTGTTCAAATGAACACTAAATCTTTGATAAATTAGTCAGGGCTTTGGTGACGTACATGTTGAACCAATATGACAGTTTTATATGGATTATGATTATTAATGTTTTTGAAAAATAGAGATTGCGAGCCAGACATCCAGTGCTGAAACTGCAAGACCACCAGCAGAGGCGAGAGTCTTTCAGGAAGGCTTCTTACAGGCACTGTGTACAATCTTTTTGCACTCAGAGCATACGCAACATTTTAATTTGCAGTGATTGTACTGGGGTCCTTACTGTCTGAGCCAGGAGGTCACGCTGCGGCCCCGGAGATGCATGCTTTCACAACACTCTCAAGTACCACTGGCTCAATGGTGTTTTTTTCTAAAGTCAATTTTGGCCTCAAAACATTCCACATTGTTCACTCACTTCAGCCTGAACTGATTGTTTTTACAAAGTTTAAGCACGCTTTTGAGCCTCAAAGCACATCTCCCATCAACCACTGCTGCCAACACATAAATTGCAAGTCTATACACAGTACAGGCCGTGTCCCATCTCTCTCTGGCTATAAATATCAAATTCATAAAGCTAGGCTACAATGGTAGCTGGTGGGTGCTTCCTTGTATGACACTGGAGATCCTCAGGAGCAGAGGCTTGGTTTACAAGCCTCCCTGCTTTCTGTGCAGAGAGCAATGTAGTGTGGAGGAAGATCAGCTTTGCTTCCCACTACATGTGCTTGTGCACCCATAAAGGCCCAGATGGGGTTTGGTTGCGTCTCTTTTCCAAGGACTTTGGCACTTAAATTCAGGGTCTTCTGAGAGCTACCCTTGTCAATCTGGTCAGGGAGGGAGAACCACTACCACAGCGTCCCTGACCAGATCTTTCCCTGGGGTAGACTGGTGCAGATCCACAATGTTCAGACACTTCGTCTCATGCATGAACATTCAGGAACAGGCACAGACTTCCTGGCAGGAGGTAGTGCTCGAATGTCACTGCCACTTCCCAGTGAAGTTTCACCATCCCCAAGGGCTGGCGATGGATGCTGAGTTCAGCACTGACAGAGCTTGAGCCTTGTGTCCCTCAGGCAACTGACTGCCTCTGGATCAGTGGCTTGCAAGGTGGCTGTGACACCCTGGGGTACAGCCTTCCTCCCACTCTTGCAGGAGGAGGCAATCCAGCAGCACAACCAGCCAGAATGCCCTTCTCCCATTCCCCTGTTCCTCCACCTCCCCGGCAGCTGTTGCAATGCCCACAGACACCATGTACTCTTTTGACTCCGAGATCTGCTGTCCTGCTCTCTGGGGACAAACATCGCTGCATGGAAGGGAGCAGGTTCAGAGACCAGAAACCAAAGCAAGTGCAGCACAGGCACATGTGTGTTTATGGAGGCATGGACCTGGGGCATGGCTGGCCATGCAGCAGTGTTTCCTGACCTCCCTTTCCTGGCCTCCATTTTGGAACAACCTGCAGGTATGCTCACAGCCAAAAGTTGTTCATCTACAGAGCTAAGCCCAGAGCTGTCACTGCCCTCATCCAGTCTGGGTGCCTACTACTACTCAGGTGTTGCAGAAGTGCCATTGTGAAATCACCCAGCATTAACTGGAGGAAGAGCTCAAGCACACCATCCACCTATGCATGTTGCCTCAGGCTCTGCACGCTGCTCCAAGTTTATCAGAGCTGGAAGGAAGCCATTTTCCCACACCGCAAAACTTTTTGTGATTTTTATAATTCTCCCTTACCCCTAATTGGGATAAGAAGTTGAATTCTCCAGGATATTGCAAAATAAACACGATAAATAAAAATAGGGGAGCAAGTCACTTGTGAATTTTCACAGTATTATTTTAAAATATTTTAATCTTTTAAAAACTGTAACCTCTTCTTAGAAAAAAAATAATTAAAACGTCAAGAGTAAAACAGATTTTGAGAAGTGGGGGGGGGGGGAAGAGAGAAGAAAAGGAAATGGAGTGTCCCTACAGTAATATCTGTCATATCTGGGACATCTCTATAGGCATGAGACACCCATGCTTAGACACCTGGCTCTTACCTGTAGCATGCATAAGTTTAGGTGCAACACCCTGAAACACACTTTGCTTCTTACCTTTGGGAATGGTTTGATGAATCACACTTTCAGAAGGCTGTCCCCCTCCCTTATGTTATGTGATGCAATGTTAATAGCATTGTTGGTCTGACCAGGTACTCCCTGGTCAAGTTGGACCCATACATCTAATCTTGTTCACTTTATACCCTCTCACCTTTTCCCTTGTGCCACCTCCTGCATGCAAGATGGAAACAAGCATAGCTTATACATCCTCAGATACTGCATCCATCTAAATCCTCGCCTGCTTTCCTGTTTGCTCCATCAGATGTTGAAGTGGAAGTAAATACATTTAGCTCTAGTGCAAGTGATGTGCTTCTTAGGCGATCCTGACTCAACATAAATCTTTAAGTACCCAAAGAGAAAAAACAGAAGAGAGTTGTTCAGAGATGCAGTTCAACCTTATCAAATTCTTCACGTGTTTGTTGTGGTGTGTTTGTATCCCTGGACTTCTGCTTGCAGGAATGTTGCTGATAAAACCATCTCACTAAACATGGACTTTGTGTGTTTTAGCTGATGTTTACAGTGCTGAGACAGTAAGGGTAGCTCTGGATTCCTGTGGGCAGAAGTTTCATGGACATTTGCACTTTTGTATTGCAGATGCTGATCAAACCCTACTACATACAAGCTTCATCAGGAACCCTGCCTGGTCTTCCTTAGGGCCATGTCAAGTTTGGCAAGGAAGATGACAACTCTGACCAGTCAGCCCCACACCCCGAACCACAAGAGACCTTTGCTCTTCTGAGACCATCCCAGGGCTGCCAGGGAATGTACCATAGCTATTATTTTGCTGTTTTCCTTGCAGATGGTGTCCCCTTTGGATGATTCCTCTCAGCGAACTGCCTCATGCCTCCTGAGGATGCAGAAAGCCCCGTGCTCTGATGGAGCTGAGTGCAGTGGCACTGTGTGGAGCCTACAGGCTCTTTCCCACAGATCTGCACATTCCTCCCATGCCCTGGAGAAGTGACCTGCTCACCACTTCATCTTCCACGCAAGGAGCTGCTGCTAAGGAGGACTGCCTGGAAAGGCAGCCAGGGGACTTCCTCAGTGAATGGAAAACAAACCAAAGAAACCTGCCACAAGCCTGGATACCCCTCTCCACTGATGAGTTATTTTATGCAGCTTTTTGTGCAATCCCTCCATGGAGGCAGCGCCAAGACTCAGTGAACAAAGCCATGCAAACATGATGCCATAAAATCTTCACTCAAGGCAAATTTTCCTAGTATTCAGTCACATCATGAACCCCCGCGCTCAGCAAAGTTTGCCAACTCTTTGCACTCCAGAGATTTTAGAGTAGTATCTCCTTCCCAGCCTCCAAATTCCCAGTGTTGATATCTGCTCCAAGATGCCCAAAGGCTATGTGGCCTGAGACGTCAGCAAAGAGTCCTCTGATAGAAAGTGGCAGCTGTCTTCATTCAGGACAGCTCCTGGCCTTTGGCCTGTGGAAGATGATGAGAGATAGGGCCTGTTCTCAGGAGAACATCTCAGCTCTGCCCTCAGCCCCATCCCCTCAAGCTATTTTCAAAAGAAGTGATTTATCCTTCATTTTTCATAGAATGAAGCTTTAAGTGATGAAAAGTAGCAGAGGAAGTGGTGATTAGGAAATGAGTTATTAACCCAGATCCTCCCAGGATCCACATCTCTGTCAGCCATGTAACTATGCTGAGAATATCTGGGACAGAACCAGATCGACAAAAACTATATGCTTTTGTAATAATTGATCTTAAAGGTAGTGTGCATCCATTGTGAACAGATTCACTGCCATTAACTCCTTGAGAAATAATTCCCTGGTTTGTGCATCCATTTCCACAGGACATTTCTGGCACCTAGAAGCCCTTCCTAGGATGAAGACTCCCTGTATAAGGAAATTTATTATATTGTAGTAGCACCCAGAAGCTAATCTATTCTTTTGGAGAAGACATAGTATATCCAGTATTGCAGGTGTTGTCATAATGTGGTAACAAGGAAAGACAAGTAGAAAATGTCAGAATTGAAAAGAACCTTAAAAATTAGACTGAACGACTATGGTTTGATATAGTGACATGTGGTCACCATTAGAGGAAAGTGAGGCTGCCAGGGCAGTAGTCTGGCTCAATGATATAGCCAGTGAGACATTTTGGCAGAGGTGTCTCTCTGAGGGTGACCAACTGGTGAGTTCAGGATCTTGTGAGGAGGGCAAAAAGTAGGATTGTGACCCTGGACTTCAGGAGAGTAAACTTTGTCCTCTTCAGGGATCTACTTGGAAGAATCCCATGGGTTAGGACCCTGGAAGGAAGAGGGGTCCAAGACAGCTGGTCAGTATTCAAATATCACTTCCTCCAAGTTCAAGATCCGTGCATCCCTACTAGCAAGAAGGCAAGCAAAGGGAGCAGGAGACCTGCATGGATGAGGAGGGAGCTCCTGGTGAAGCTCAGACAGAAAAAGGAAGTTTACAGCATGTGGAAAAAGGGACAGACCACTTGGGAGGAATATAGGGACACTGTCAGAGTATGCAGGGATGTGACGTGGAAGGCCAAGGCCCAGTTAGAATTAAATCTGGAAAGGGATGTCAAGGACAACAAGAAGGGCTTCTTCAAATACATCAGCAGAAAAACGAAGACTGGGAAAATGTTGGCCTGTTGCTGAATGGGGCAGGTGCCCTCACAACAAATGATATGGAGAAGGCAGAGTTGCTGAATGCCTTTTTTGCTTCAGTCTTTACTGCTAAAATCAGCCCTCAGGAATCTCAGACCCTGGAGACAAGAGAGGAAGTCCAGAGAAAGGAGGACTTTCCCTTGGTTGAAGAGGATCAGGTCAGAGATCATTTAAGCAAACTTGACATCCACAAATCCATGGGCCCCAATGGAATGCACCCAGAGGTGCTGAGGGAGCTGGCCAATGTTATTTCTAGGCCACTCTTCATCATCTTTGAAAGGTTATGGAGAACAGGAGAGCTGACTGAGGACTGGAAGAGAGCCAATATCACGCCAGTCTTCAAAAAGGGCAAGAAGGAGGACACAGGCAAATACAGGCCAGTCAGCCTGGAAAGGTGATGGAACAGCTCTGACATGCCTTTCCATGCCTGGAAAGGTGATGGAACAGCTTATCCTGGGGGTCATCTCCAAGCATGTGGAGGATAAGAAGGTGATTGGGAGTAGTCAACATGGATTAACCAAGGGGAAGTCATGTTTAACCGATCTGATATCCTTCTATGATGAGATGACTAGCTGGATGGATGAGGGGAGAGTGGTGGATGTACCATGACTTCAGCAAGGCTTTTGACACTGTCTCCCATACCATCCTCATAGACAAGCTCAGCAAGTGCAGCCTAGATGAGTGGACAGTGAGGTGGATTGTCAATTGGCTGGATGGCAGAGCTCAGAGGATTGTGCTCGGTGGTGCAGTCTAGTTGGAGGCCTGTAGCTAGCGGTGACCCCCAGGGGTCAGTACTGGGTCCAGTCTTGTTCAACTTACTCATCAACAACCTGGATGATGCAACAGAGTGCACCCTCAGCAAGTCTGCTGACGACAGAGGAGTGGCTGATAGACCAGGGGGCTGTGCACCTTTCAGAGGGACCTCGACAGGCTGGAGGGTTGGGCCGAGAGGAACCTCATGAAGTTCAACAAGGGCAAGTGCAGGGTCCTGCACCTAGGGAGGAATAACCCCAAGCACCATTACAGGCTGGGAATGACCTGCAGGAGAGCAGCTCTGCAGAGAGGGACCTGGCCGTCCTGGTGGACAGCAGGCAGAGCGGGAGGGAGGCAGCAATGTGCCCTTGTGGCCCAGAAGGTCGAGGGGATGCTGGGCTGCATTTGGAAGAGTGCTGTCAGCAGCTCAAGGGAGGCGATCTTCCCCAGCTGCTCAGCCCTGCTGAGGCCACACGTGGAGCACTGTGCCCAGTTCTGGGCTCCCCAGTACCAGAGGGACATAGAAGTACCGGAGCGAGTTTGGAGGAAGGCTTCTAAGATGATGGAGCGCCAGTCGCACAAGGACAGGCTGAGAGAACTGGGCATGTTTAGCCTGGAGAAGAGGAGACTGAGGGGAGATCTCAGTAACGTATATATAAATACCTGAGGGGAGGGTGTCGAGAGGATGGGGCCAGTCTCTTTTCAGTTGTGCCCAGCGACAAGATGAGAGGCAGCGGGCACAAACTGAAGCACAGGAGGTTCCGGCTCAATGTGAGGGGACACTTCTTTACTGGGAGGGTGACAGAGCACTACAACAGGCTGCCCAGAGAGGTTGTGGAGTCTCCTTCTCTGGAGATGTTCAAAACCCGCCTGGATGCTGTCCAGCACAAGGTGCTCTAGGTGATCCTGCTCTGCGAGGGGGTTGGACTAGATGATCTTCAGAGGTCCCTTCCAACCTTGTCCATTCTGGGATTCTGTGATTCTGTGATCAGCAAGACTTCCCAAAGATCTGTCAGACCTCCTTATGCTCCTGCTTGCATTGCTGCAGAACTGAGGCAACAGTATCTCCTCCCCCTTCATGCAAAGTGCCTGTAAACAAGGGAAGTGTGGGCATGCCTGGCAGAGCCTGCAACAGGGATGGGATCTGGGGTGATTTCATGGGAACATTTCTGAGTGGTGAAATTTAAAAAGGCAATGGCAAACAACTGCTGCTTTCATGTCTGCCTGCTGCTTCTGCAAAACCTTGTGATTTTTTATAGAAATATTGGGTCAGCATTAGCCTTCTAAGAGGTAAGAGCTTGAAACCTTTGTTAAACGAGCTTTCTTGGTGGAAATGGGAGGAGGCCTGTGCTATACAAAATCCCTTAGCTGATGCCTGTGCAAAATCCGAAATGGTGCCCACTGCCAGCTTCCTGATCAGACCCAGAGCACCAGCAGTCTCCAGTAAACATCCAGGGCCTTGAGAACAGTGTGTCTCAGGTGACTCCCTTTGTATTCACCAGAGTGAAACAGGCATTTCTAGGGCACAGTCATGGTGCCTATCTGTAAGCTGAAGAGCAAGAAAGGTGATCTGCTCATGAAAGCACATATTTCTTGCCTCAGGCTATGAAGAGACCCTAAGTGGTGGGCCTGAATGGAGAGGTCAAACATCAGCTGAAACAGTGGCCACTCTGAACCACTTCCAGTTCTTGTCCCAGGGTGTCCAGCCCACAGATCTATCTGTTCTTGGAATCTCTCCATTCCCACCAGTTTGGAAAAAAGCCTTTCTTTGCTCCAAATAGCAGTGGGAACAGAAAGACTCTTTGGAGAGCCCACCAGTGTGGGTTCATTAGGTGCTGAGACAGGATGGAGAGGAACCCCCTTTTATGTAAATAGTGCTCAAGTTTTAACACTTTCACTTATGGCACCACTGGGCACGGGCTCTGTATTGGCAACCCCAGCTTCTGGCACCATCTGGGAAAAGATGTCCCTGCAGCCAGAAAACAGCTAATGGGATCCATCCACAGGAGGGGTGTGAGTGATGGATGGTGGTGTAAGGAATGGATAGAGGTGACAATGCTGGGACACGGCTCCAGACACACGCAGAAAACACTCCAGAGAAAAAAAGGGGAAAACAGAGTCATCCACAAAGGGTGAAAGAATGAAAGTTTTAAAAATGAGCAGAGCCTGCCTGGACAGTGAGACTACATGAGCCATATGAGTAAAATTTAATTTCTGGATGTCAAGAACATATCTTAAATATCTTAAGTGTGGGAGACAGAGGGATTTGGCCAACCTCTTTTCAGTGGTTTGTGGGGACAGGACAAGGGGCAATGGCCACAAAACGGATCACAGGAAGTTCTGCACCAACATGTGAAAGAACTTCTTCATGGTGAGGGTGATGGAGCACTGGGACAGGCTGCCCAGGGAGGTTGTGGGGTCTCCTTCTCAGGAAATATTCAAGGCCTGTCTGGATGCCTACCTGGGCAACCTGCTCTAGGGAACCTGTTTTGGCAGGGGGTTGGACCTGATGATCTCTTGAGGTCCCTTCCAACCCCTACAAATCTGCGATTCTGTGATTCTGTGACATCCAGACAGGTCTTCATGATGACATGGTGGGAGCCTGCACACTTCACATGTCTCAGCTCCTGCTCTTGTAGAGATCTTACTCAAACTGGCCATGCTAACAGCATTGACAGGTATGGATGGAAAGCCCAGGGCTGGTCCTTTGGCTTTCCTGCAGACTTGTTGCTGTCTAAAGCCATGACACAACCCCTGTGGAGACTCCAGCACTTTTCCCTCATGCTCTGGGCTCCTATGCTCTGCTGATCCCTGACTCCTGTAATCCACTGCAACCAGCCTTGTTCACTGTCCTGTTCAAAACCTCTATCCATGCTGAGCTGTGAGCTGACATCTTTGGGGCAAGAGGCCTCAGAAATGAGAAACAAAGCACTGAGACTGTCTGCAGTCCCTAGTACAATTGTAACAGGACCTTCTCTTCCAGGACTGAAGCTGTGATTGGATTTCAAACAACATTTGAACAGGTTTTTAATCAAATACAACCAAGAATAGTGAAAGAGATGCAAAGGCTCAGAAAGCCAAATCTACAACCGAGCTCTGGCAGTCCCCAGAAACACAATGCAGTGGATGGACAAGTTGGGCTGGGAGCTGAGACACAATATAAACATTCACTGTCAGCCACAGCCCTTGCTCTGACCATGGGCAAAGCCTGGGCAGGGCATAGGGGCTACCAGACCCCATTACATGTGCTGCTGTACTACTGCCCTCTGCTTGAGCTTTGTCAGCTGTGGTTTCTGCATTTGGCTTAAGATTAGAAGTACTTAGGGACCGCAGTTCACATGCCATCTGGCAGTTCGGATCAGTTCTTAGCACTGCTCATGTGTCCAGGAAAAAAAAAATTCTGATAGAAATACTACTATAACTTTACTGGACAACACATGCAAATAGTTCTGAATTAGATAAAACTCCTCCTTATGAATCTGGGCCATGCTTGTAGTTTTAAAAGTAATCTTAAAATAAACCTAAAAATCTTATAAACAAGCAGCAATATTCTAAGAATGCTAAAAAGTTTCAAAAAGCAGCTATCAACCTCAAATTTGTTATGGCTGCTTGTTCTGTTTGTAAAAGTGCTATTAGGCTAATCTTGTGCGTTGTCAAGGTCTGACTCATGAGTCCTGTGTTCCGGGCTGGTGTTGCTTGGGTCATGCCAGTTACTGCCCAGACAC
Source organism: Cygnus atratus (assembly GCF_013377495.2). Taxonomy (NCBI): domain Eukaryota; kingdom Metazoa; phylum Chordata; class Aves; order Anseriformes; family Anatidae; genus Cygnus; species Cygnus atratus. Next base: position 998,249 of record NC_066379.1, read on the forward strand.
TGGGTGCAGGGCCCTGCACACGTGGGGACAGTCCCATTCCTAGCAGCCTTGATGGACTAAGGAAACAGATGGGATGAGCTCTGTGATAGAAGTAGCTCTTATTTCTAAACTATTGTTTGATGTGATTTTGCTTTATTTATAATCATTTAGCAATTAACTTTCTGTTAGTGGCAATGCTACGTGGACTGTTTTCAATGGATGAACCATGCTCCTGATTCAAAGGAAACAGCTTTGTTTTCAGAATTTGATTTAAATCCAGCCCCAACCAACACTCATATTTATCACCTTCTCCAGTGAAATGGGAATCCCTGGTTTCTGGAAGTGCCCCTTGCTACTTAACACTGCCAGCATCACTGTTACCAGTAACCCTGACACTGCTAAAGTTCCTATTGCCAAGCTGTATCTCTGACAGTCACAAAATGAGCAAGTTTCATATATCAATGAAGTGTGGAAGATTCCTGAGGTCAGGCCTTGCAGCAGGTTTACGTATGCTGAACTTTGTGGACACAAATGTCCAAAATCCATGCTGTGTTTCCACATAGCACACCCTTGGATTCAGGAAAATAAAAATAAATAAATAAATCCCTGAAAAGGAGAACTGCTTTGGACTCAGCAACCTGGAGTCCTTCATCAGAAAGGTGGTCGTGGCTCTCGTGAGACTGGTTTGTCTGTGAGGGGCCCTGCAGCACCAAGCTGAGATGCCAGCTGAGGTCCCTCAGCCCATGTAGTCCCACTGCTCAACACTGGGCAGTGCAGCTTCTGTCCCATACCTAGCTCTGCTTGACCTGCCCACGTGGCGTTCACAGCATGGATGCCCTTTGCGCAGGTCTTGGTGACATGTCCACTTCCCAAGATTGCTTCCTCTTCAGCATAGCACCTAAAGGCCAGTGGAGCCCAGCTTACAAGAGAAGTTCATTGTGCATATGGAGTGTGGCTCCTCTGCCATCAGGGAGGTCTGGCTGCGATCTTCCACCCCAAAATCCTCACCTGGTCACACTTCTACACCTACCGGCAGCCGCCTGCCAGATTTCTGCAAGCAAGCATTGGCTTCTCTTGTAGAAGGTCATTTGAATGTCTTTGGCTATTGCTGCATCATTTAACCATGTCCTAATTTTGTGGCATTTGCTATTATGTCTGATCTTTGTCTTTTACTTTGCTACATTTTAGAAAAGTAATAAACAAAATCTTTCTGAAAGAAAGAAAACATGGCAGAGATCTGAAATGGAAAATGAGCACAGGCTGGACCCATGCCTCTTTATTAGATGCCAGAAGGAGGGGAAGAAACAAAACCCACAATCACAAATACTATTAATAAAGTGGTGAAGGCAGGAGTACATTTGGAGGCAGAACCAGCTTGCTGGTCTGGGACAGTCCCTTGGTCCATTGCAGGGGCCTTGCCAGCTGAAGTTGGCACAGTGAGCATTCAGTGGGTGGGAAAGGCCACAGAGTGACCTAAAAGGGCTTTGGAAAAGATCCGTGCCTGCTGGCAGAGGACCCATGCCCAGGGGATATGTTCCCACTGCAGCGGGCACAGACCTAAGCCAGGCCACACAGTGGACCTGGACATTGGGTGGGTCAGTCCCGGAAAAGCTGTGTGCCTCTCTAACCTCTCTAAGGTTGTGGGCCTGAGCAGTGAATAAGAATATGTCTGATGACAGAGGTCACATCCAGCTTTTGCTGTTCAGGCTTAAACCTGCTCTGCATCACACTGTGGCCTCACTCCACAGCTAGCACATTCTCCACCACAGTCTGGAGGGGTCTCAGAAGCAGTGTAGCTGTCCCTGTGCCAGCACATAGATGTTCTTTGTGCTCATGGTTGGGACAGAATAGCTCTCAGGGTGCCTGACATTGGATGCCCACCATTTTAGGCAGTGCCGGGAGCAGGGATCTTACTGATGTGCCCAACCTGGACAGGAGCTGGTGACCAGTTGCTCTAGGACCATACTTTGAGAGAACTCTCTCTCCAGTGTCTTGTACTCCCCAGACATGGCAGTGGATCAGTGCTGAACACTTCAGAGGTTTCCAGGGCAATCTGATTTTCTGAAAAATGCATTTCTGCAAGATTGCATCACAGACAATGCTGCTGGAAACTGACAGTGGGACATGGGTGAGGTGGCCACAAAGTGGAAGTGGCTTTAGGACTTCTGTGAAAGACTGCTTCAACTCTTCCCTGTACAGGTTTTAAGCACCCCACAAATCCTACGTCCCAGTAGGCTGCCAGATCTAATTTAGCCGGGTCTGGGATGTTCTTAAGTCTCCTTTTGGACTTGTTCAGTGATGTATGGACCAAGGGCCTACACTTTGTAGTCACAGCCAGCCTAGGATTGGCAAAGAGTGAACCCCTCTCAGTGTCTTTAGGTTGATAAGGTTTTTTTACAAATGAGAACCAACCTGAGGAAAAAGATGTAACCCGTGGTTTTGCAGCATGCTGCAGGACACACAGGTACCAGTTTTGAATGAAGGAGGACAGAACAATGGACCCAAGCTTGATGTCACCCTGAAGGTGGGTCACTCACTCACTCTCCCAATTCAATTGTGCCCATTAGAGTGAACAACTCTAAAAATATTCATGAGCTGAAGAAAGGCCACTCACTCAAGCTCTGAAGGAGACTGCGGTAGCTACAGGACAGAGATCATGGGATATTCAAGGGAAACATAGGACTAGGAGATCAACATCAGTCTTTGGCTCTGATCCCCTGCAATGACCTCAGTGACTAATTAGCTAAACATCTATCTGCTCTCCCCACAACCACAGGACTTTTAAAAGTGAAATTCCTAGATGAGCCCAGGTTAATACACACTATATCCCACAAAGGAAAGCAAAAAATGCAGAAGAATCTGACAATCCAGCTAAGGACAAAATGCTGTCTGGGTCCAAGTCCAGTGAACATATTACTGTGAATGCATGAGAAGACACCTAACCCAAGCACATGGGAGTGCTCTGACACTAGAGGAGCAGGGTATTGGATCCAGATCCCATCTCTAGTCAAAACAGAATGCTACAGGGGGAAAAACAACCGACCAAACAACCAACCAAACAAACAAACTCAACAAGTTCCTTTCTCCATCCCAAAAACCATAGCTGCATTAGGAGCAAGGAGAACTGAAGATTCCTTCAGACAATTAAGTAAAGCTCAGTAGTATGGAGTTGATAAAACTTAGAGCAAAAGATATAATCAAGAACTGATGCTCACCTCTTTTTAGCATTCTTCTGGCGGTACTAGCAAATGAAATATTCACAATTTATTTTTTTTCTCCACAATCATTTCTGTCATATCATAAAATCCCTTCCATTAACTTAGAAACAATGTAGGCTCCTTGCCCCTACTTTCCAGTTTGGAAGGCTGTTCAGGAATGTCATTCTTCTACTAGCTAGTAATTTCAATCTATCTTTCAGTATAAATTTATTTGAAAAATTACACGGACTCAAAGCACCAGGCCAATGACCAAAAAAGTGTGATGTTTAGGTAAGTACAGGTGGGGTTATTGCAAGAGGCCAGTCTTGGTATTAACTAGAACTCCATGTCCAGTTCTCATTCTTATCACTCATCCGTCTTTTTTCAGTGGCCATGACTCCCTGAAATACCTGAGCAGTCAGCCCTCTGGCTGTGTGGGAAATAATCAGAAGACACAGTAAGGCTATGCAGGATGTACAGTCCTCTTCCATCATGTATAAAATTTATCCCCCTCCCCCCCCCCCCCCCCCCCCCCCCCCCCCATCTCCAAGAAAGAAAGAAAGAAAGAAAGAAAATCTCACAGTTTTCAAGGACAGATACCCAGTGCTTCCATGCTGAATCCAGATTCCTGTTGGAATACGCTTCATGGAGAAGCTATGCCTGTCTTCTAAAGGATATATGCATAATTACAAGACTAGATGCAGTGAAGTGTCTCCCCTGATGGTTTTGGCTGTATCCTGACATTAGGATCCTTTGGGAAGGGGTGACTAGAGCTGAGAGAGGAAATCCCTCCAATTTCATCAAATATCCCAGAAAGATCACAAATTGTGGCACAAATTATTATAATGGTGTTATAACAATTGCATCCCTATCCCCAAGCCACGTGTCCTGTTAACAGACTTAAGCCCTCTCTAACCACTAACCACAAATGGGCTTTAAGTATCAGAAATACCAGTAGGTGCAGTCAGGTCCAGCAAAGCAGAAGAATACCAGTTTGGCGGTCCAAAGCTCAAACCCTAGACATAACGATGGAACAGCAAAGAAGAGTTAGAAGATACGTGACACAGTGAGGGCACATACAAATACCATTCACAGCATGGTGTCATGCCTCAAATCTGCTAAAGCTCTTTGAAGGCGCCAGTATAAATATGACCTGGACAACAGGGTAGAGTGCACCCTCAGTAAAGTCACAGACAACACGAAACTGGAGGGAGTTGCTAATTCACCAGAGGGTTATGCTGCCATCCAGACCTCAACAGGCTAGAGAGATATACAGACAAGAATATCATGAAGTCCAACAAGAAGAAACGCAAAGTCCTGCATCTGGACAGGAACAACCACAGGCACCGGGACATGCTGGGGGCACCCCACTGGAAAGCAGCTCTGCAGAAAAGGACCTGGGAGTCCTGGTGGATACCAAGCTGAACATGAGTCAGCAATGTGCTCTTGCTGGTTAGAAGGCTAATGGTATTCTTGACTGCACTAGGCAAAGTATTGCCAGCAGGTAGAGGGAGATGATCAGCATTGGTGAGGGCACACCTGGAGTGCTGGGTCCAGTTCTGGGCCCTCAGTACAAGAAGGACATAAATAATATAACTGGAACAGTAGCAATACATTTAGTATGATTATATGATTCCATGATTCTGTAATTCTATGATTCTATGATTCTATTCAGAGTGCTTAAAAAAGAAAACTGACAATGGACAGCTATAGAAGGATATCCAGATATTGAGTGACTGAGTGATTAAAAGGCAAATGCAAAATGATGTGCATGGGGAAAAGCAATCCATTAAGAGTGACAAGGATTGATCAGAAGAGAGATGAAATAGGCTGGGGCTCTTGGCTTGGAAGGAGAAGACTGAGGCAGAAGACCATAGAGGACTTCCCAGTCAAGAGTGGCCCAAACAACATTGATGTTCAGTGTTTCTCACACTGCAGAAACTAGGGAGAATCAATGAAATGCTCAATCATCAGTTTTTAAAAGTCAAAAGAAAAGGAGGAATTTTCTGACCCAGTTTATGGTTAAACTATGGAACTCTTTGTTGCAGGATGTTGCATGCGCCCAAGAGCTGGATGTGTTCCAGATGTTAAACACAGGTGCCAGGCCTGGTTCAAGAAGCCTCTGAGGCACAGATGACTAAAAAATAGATTACAGGAAAAAGGATCCCCGAGAATTCAGTGCTTTCCTCTAGCCATGTGTCCACTATTGGAGACCAAACCTTCAATTAGACTGATCTGTCTTTTGAGCCCAGTAAATTCATTTTTATACTCTCAGACAATGTTTCCACAGATGAACCTGCTGCAATGACTGCCCATCAAATGTGGTTCACAGCACAGTGGAGTGCAGGCAGGGAGGAGAAACATGCATGGATCAGGAGAGGATGGAGACATGGCAAGGGTTCTTGGGCCTGGCAGAGCAGGACAGGGATCAATGAGTTAGGCACAGCTAATGCTCCAAAGTTGTGAGGAGCTCTGTGGCCCCACTGCATCCCCCGGCTGCCAAAGGACATTCCTCAGAGCTACTTGCTAAATAATGGAATCTAAATTTCCGCCTTCTTGTGGCAAAGTTAAAAAAAACATTAAAATTAACCAAATTATACCCTGGTCTGAACAAAGGAGGGCCGGGGCTGCCAATTTCACAATTATCCCAAATGGCTCTTAATATGACACAGATAAATACTTTCCAATTACCCAGTGGAACAAGGCGGCCCTGGGGGAAATGGAGAACAATATATTGCAGGGGCCAGAGACCCAGGAGATTAGGGATTTACACTCTGCTAATACTGCTGCAATCCACACATGGCAGGAGAGAATGCAGCAGGGTGAGAGACCATCCTCACACATGCCCTGATCCTGCAGGCTGGATGATGGGTTGGATGATGAGAAGCAGGTTGGACGATGAGAAGCTCCTGGGTTGCTTCTCATCTTGCTGTCCACAGACGTCACGTGGCAAGAAAGCGTGGGTTTGAGCTCAAAGTGAGTTTTCTCTAGAGCAGGAGGAGGAGGATGGGTGGTGCTCATGCCCAGACTGCTTTGTGTGTTGAGTAGTATCCTTGGATGCCTCTTGGCAATGTGTGCTTGCTTGTCTTCTGGCCCTCACTAATGCAGTGAGCTATCTCTTAGAGCATTTTATCTTTAAAGGTGGTAGCTCAAAGTCTTCCACTACCCAATGCTGGGTGAATTAAAAAATCTAAAGATGTCTGCAAGAGAACTATGTGCTCCTATGCTCTCCATACCTACGTTGCACATGATCTCCCCTGAGACCTGCTCCCTGAGAAACAGTATGCACACTGCAGTAGCTCTGTGGGATTTCAGTTATTCAATACATGTATTTCTGGAGAATTTGTTCTCTGACTTCTTTGCCATGCTGGTACTTTCTGGCCTTGTCAGTGTTCCCTGCTCTCACACCCTTCTCTGTGATAGAAGAGGAGCCTTGAAACTGAAACCCACCTCAAAAGCAGGCATGTCTGGGAATGCAGGTTTCACAAACCAATATATTAGACACCTTGCTAGACTTCACAGAAATCATAAAATGGTCTTACAAACATACGACTTCAGTGAGAAATAACCACGGGCTTCCTTTGATAGACCAGGCAACGTCCAGACTCAAGGGTTCCGTTAGACCACCATTTTGCAGCTTTTTCATGCACCCAGGAGAGCTACACACATTTGTCTTTGCATGCGCAAAGACTCTCCTACAATGCCTCAGTCCAAGGGTAAGAGACAGTGCTAGGCCACATGGGGACTGTGAGAAAGCAGAGCACCAGGTGTGGCAATGCCTGCTGCTCCTGATCAAGTGGCTGAGAGAACTGCACCAGCAGCCACATCTTGCAGCCGTGCCCTGGCACATAATGCTCTGTGTCAAGCACTGCTTCCTTATCTCCTATCAGCAGCTGCAGCAGCCTGGAAATGCACCTGGCTGGGCAGCAGAAGCATGGAAATATGCTGTAGGCAAAGGGACAGGTCACAGACATCCCAGGGCCCGACTAGCCTGCCAATGGCACAGCTTTTACTGGAAAACGGTTGAGGACCTTTTAAAACAGATGGAAGACTGTTCCTGGGCTGCACAAAATCTTCATAATTCTCAGGATAGGAGATAATTTTCAGGTGAAAGTATGCTACTTCTTTTCCAGGCTTGGCAAGGAGACTGGACTTACAAAGACCTCAGGACCAGGACTGTCCCTCACACTGTATTTTTTGGAAAACCACAGCCACCATCACTCTGCACAGAGCCTTGGGACAGCACCCAGGGCCAACTCATGCTGCTCTGTAGAGGGGCTGTGCCAGAGATCCCACTAACACAACTCCCTCGCATATGGTGGCAGGGCTTCATGACCCAGCTGGTAGCTAGGCAGAGAGAAGGCCTCACTCAGTCCTGGGAGCAGCGTGGCTGCATTAAGCACGGCTGCACACTGGCTGAAGGACCTGAGCCATGAAGATGTGTCTGTGCTGTGGGCTCTTTCCATGTGCCACACATTTTCCCCCAGACAGATGTGTCTGACACCGTGAATCCCCTGATGTTATTCAGAAACCAGGCTGCAGGCAGCAAAGCCAGTGGCTGAGTGAGCCCCAGAGCAGGAGGGAGGCCCTCCCTCTCTCAGCCATACAAAAGGATCCACCCATGAACTCGAGCACTGGGTCTGGTCAGCCCCAAACCTCCTCCTTGCTTTCCAGGGAGCAGAGGTGCTAAGTACTGAAATCATTAACGCGCATGGAGGATACAGAGATCAGTTACCTTAGAAACCCACAGAGGGGTAATTTTCTGATTTAGATCAGCTTCAGAACCAATGCTTTAAAATTACATTCACGTTTGTTGTTTTGGTAGAGTAACCAGAAGCAGATGCTGGATGGAGCAGCCACCAAGAAGTGTAAGGACACCCTGTGGGTGAGCGCAGCCCAGCGTATGGAAATGACTAGCCAGAGGAAGGATTTTCTTGCTACCTAAATGACTCTGCCATTCTCAGGGTCACCATGAGCCCCACTGCCTCCTGCAGAATGGCCCTGTCCTCTCCCCTCTCTCGGGGTTCCTTTGTCCCCAGGAACAGAGCATATCTTGCAGCCTCCCTAGTGCTCTACAGCCTTTCCTGCACACCTGGCACAGCTGGCCTTGGTGCTCCTGGGAACTCCTGTGCAGGATGGGTGCATGGTATTCTGCAAATTCTGTCTGTTCACTTGGGGAAGCTCTGCAAAGCTGCTCCATGTACATTTTGTGCTGCCACCTGTGCCTGGCACATGCACTTAGCTCATCCCACTGCCCATGTGGCTGAACCACTCAAGCCAGCTGAAATCCCCTACCTATGGGACAATCCACCATCCCACACCAGCTGTGTATTAGCTCAGAGCACCCAGGAGCTCTGCCAGGCACTCTGCAAAAAAGCTGCTGAGTTAGCACAAGGAGGCACAACCCCTTCACAAATGGCTCTGGCATCTTCCTATACAACCCTTTTCTTTCTCAAGGGCAATTCACATGTCATGGTTACAGACAGGCTTTTCCCCTGTCCTAACCTCACCCTACCTGCCTGCGGAGGCTTTGGTTTCTGTAGCGAGACCCATGCCACTGGTAGATGTATGAGGAAGAGCTGAAGGTGCAGATGGGTGACTGTGAGGCAGTGTGCAGGGATGAAGATACCACGTGCTCCTCTGCAACATCCTAAACTCTTCTGATCCAGAACCTGAGACAGACCTTTGAAGTCCCCAATGCATTATTGATTTCTCTAATTTGATCACTGGTCTCAAGCAAGATATTAATTCACAACCCTGCTGGCCGCAAAGATCTCATCAGCATGCTGCAGGGTGAGGCAAAGGAAGTCAGTGTGCTGGGAGAGGTTGTGATGCTGGTGCAGCATTAGGGGGCGGAGAGTCAGGTGAAGAGAGCAAGCAATGAAGAAAAGAAAGGATGAACACATTGCTCTGGTCAGTAAATCACATAGCCCTTAATCTAGAGAAGCAGCTTCCAGGGATTCTCCCCTGGAAGTGCTACCATCTGCTCCCAGTGCCAGGTCTGTCTCCACAAGGCAGTGCTACCTGTGCTGCAGCAGGAGCTGCTGGGCTTCTCTCTTCTTTATGCCACCTCGAGCTGGTTTCAAACCAGAGCTGGAAAGAGATGTTGAGGGACGAGGCTGGGGCTGCTCAGTGGAAACTCCATTGATTACTGGTGCGGTACCTTCCCGACATCATGAACACCTCAGCCCCAAGGGAAAATCTGGGTTCTATCAGCTCTTATAAGCAAGTGTTTCGAAAGGTTTACAGAAAAGTAAAGTAAACAGAGCTCTGAGTAACAAAAGAGCCCCGTTTATGCATTCTTTGATTCACTGTAAAGGATGGTGTAAACTGACTTTTTAACCAAGCATTAGGCAAGATTTGGGCCCCCGCCATTATATAATAAACAGTGACATGGCTATATTAAAATATTTACTTAATGCACTGAAGTGACTTATAGTATGAGTGGCTACTCAATAGGATGGCCTAAGTGTTAAGGCGTCAGGTGCCATCGCCTGTATAAATATTCTGTGTGCACTTGTTTATAGGAAAACCCCATCTGGATTTGGCTAAAACAGCAGACACCCTGCTGACCCCAGTTTTTGCTATTGGAAAATATAACACAAGTGTTCACTCATCTAGAATAACAGCAGCGGTTAAGTGCCATCTGACAGACAGAAGGGTATTGGCTTTTCTCAATAGACAGCAGGCTTGGTGATGTGAAGGGCTTCACAGCAACGGCTCCCCAAGATTTACAGCATCCTGTGGACCAGAAGCAGAAGGCTCTACCTCCCCCCTCACAGCCCTTGGCAGATAGGAGACATCAGGATGCCTGGGCACATGCAAAAAGACTCAGATACCCCCAAATCCTGCTGAAACACGGTGGTGGACTGCCACTTTGTGAGGAGACAGGAGGCCAGGTCCTCTTCTCCATCCACCTGGCTGCTGTGAAATCTTAAGCAGACTCTGCCCATCCGTGGTGTCCACCCACTTGTATGTGCCCAATGGAAGAAGTGTCTGAGGCTGAGTAAAGCACGAGAGCTTTCCACTGTCTCATCCCACCATTACACTCACAACAAATGCTGAGAAGGAAACACAGCCTGTGAAGTCAAACAGTGAAAATGCTCTGGGTGAGGGCAGCCATTGGAGAAAGTGGTCTACGCTTGTAGAACTGCAGCCTGGATGAGAAACGTGCTCTGAGCTCTGCCTCCTGAAGATCTGACTGCCAGCAGTGCACATCATAGTCTTGACAGATGTGATTGCTTCCATCTTTTCACAAACATAACTAGGAAAAGCAGAAAATTTAGCTAATGGAACCACAGCAAATGAAACCTGGAACAACAGTATGCCTGTAGCACATTGCTGCCTCCTGAACTGGCAGTGGGAGCAGGGAGCCTGGGACTCTGCCAGAACTTTCCTTAGCTCTTTGCTGGCAGGCAAATAATGGTGAGATGTGGGAATCCTGCACATACTCTGTAGGCTGGAAGAGAGAGATATCTCCTCCCAGCTCCTCTCCCCACACAAGGCCCTGCCCCAAGCAAGCACTGCTCTCCTTCATGGATGAATTGCTGTTCCTCCAACACTACACAACACATACACACAGGCCAATACATATGGCTGCTCATCCTACGAACCATTTGCACCAAATTCAACTTGAGTTCAGCTTTTTTCTTTCAAAGGAGTAATCTGAATCACGGTGGCCTTCCAGATAAGTTCTCTTTAGGACCTGCTGCAACACCACCAGCATTTCTCTTTTTCACACAAATTATCATTCCTGACAAAGCCAAGAACTGCATGATTGTTTTTCACATATACATCTTTTTCATGTCTTCTGGCCAACCTATAATCAAAAAACAGAGCAGCATCTTTCTCCTTCTTATTTTCAAAAAATGGGCTCAGCTTGGAGCAGATGTAGGGCCACTCAGGGAGAAAGAAGGAAGTGAGCTCCCTGTCCTGAGTTACCTCACTTGAATGAGAGGCTATGAATGGGTCTGATCCTCCCACCACAGTGTGGGCCAGGACAGAGAGGACAATGCCTTGACTTCAGTGCCTATGTCAGTGCTGAAACTTCTGTCTCCACTTTGGCTCCATGTGTTTTAAACACTGGTGGCAGATGGAAAAGAAGGGAAAGAAGAATAATGGAGTCCTTCCAGGCAGTGGGTGCTCACGCCTGGGGGGATTACACATACTATGGGCTATTACCATGAAGGTTTCCTCTCACTCTTGTGCAGTAACTGGTGTGTTGGTGACCTCTGTACATATCTCTAGGCCAAACTTCTGCTCAAAGCAGGACAACATGAAATCAAGTCATGGCCTATTATAGCTGAGTCCTGAACACCTCCAAGGATGGAGATGCAATGCAGGAATTCATTTCCACCTGCTTCCCTTTTAAACCCGCTTGGTATATCCTCTGTCCCCAGGTGCAGGTAGGAGATGGAGAAATGAAATGGACATCACAGCCCTGATCCCCACTGTCAGGAAAGGCCCTTGCTGTATTCGGTTTTGATTTCAGAGGCTGCTGGCTCCAATGCCTTCCTGTCTTCAGCCCTCCAGATGTCCTTCCCTCAGTACTCCCGAGTGGCACACACAGATGGCCGGGGTGTTTGATGACCCTGGCTCTTGGTCTGAAAGGCTTGTGACATTTGGGCCTACTTCCTTCAGGCAGACATGAAGCTGCCAGACAGGTGGCATTTCAGATTGCCAAATAAAATCTGCTAAGTTTAAAAGAAGGATATTTTTCTGTTGGAAAAGGGTTCTGAAGGAAAATTTATGACTCTCCGCAGAGTTCTGTGTCCATGGGACTCTGTGTCCGATGGTCAGACTATGGACAATGATCTGGGAGCTCAGCACAGGGACAGTCCACCACCACAGCTCTCCTCCGCTTGGCCAGTCTTGCAGGAGGCAGCAGCTGGCTGAAGAAACCAGCCCACTTTCCAAGGGGTTTGCATGCTGCTAGTGGTTGCAAGAAATCCCCATCCTGATGGCACCCCGAGGTCTAGCACAGCCACTGGAGAAAAGGTATGACCTTGCTACCTGCTGGGTTAGCCCACCACCAGCCCAGGGTTTAATGCATGATCGGTGGCCCACCCTCATGTGTATCCTAAGGAATGGGACCTCATTGCTTTCAGTCTGCTCTACAGTGGCTTTAAGTCAGTCCAATTTCTATCCCTACCCTGCTATGAACTTCCTGTTCTTCCCAGTCTACGACCAGTCACCAAAGTGGTAAATAACCCCTGCTCTGTCATTCTGCAAATTATTAGTGGAAGTCTTCAGAGGTAGCCCACCTGTAACCTGGTTATCTCTTTCACCCCAGAGTGACGCCAAACAATACCAACCACTGAGCATACTTGTTACCTCGTTTTGCAACCAGCCCTCACCAATTACACCCAGACTCTCTCTCCTCTACAAGTACACAAGGGTGCCATCTGACAGCATGAAAAATCTCTGCAACATTAAGTTATTTGACAGCTACTGCTTCTCCCTGCCTGTAACACATACACGAGCACAAAAGAAATAAAGTATTTCAACATTACATTTTTTTTGACAAATCCATGTCAGCTGGCTGCCACACCTCATCATGTCCTAGTCTAGTCTGCAAATGGCACATTAGATTTTTTGTTCCAAATTTCCCAGAATGATTGGCATTATAAGGATTATCCCTTCTATCTCCTTTCTCCCCTCCTGAGGACGGGCATGATCTTATCTCTGTCTATCTTCTCAGGGAGAGCCACCAGCAGTTGTGAGATGGCTCCAGTTCCGTAAATGACCTATGGAAATTCAGCAGAATTATAGCAGGCCCAGCTGAGATGAAAATAAGTAGATTTCATTCATTTAAGCACTCTCAAACTGATTCTTTCCTTATTTTATCCAGATATCTCCCCCTTTGTAGCTAGTTAATTGCATTAATCACTTCATTGAAGTTAATCACTCCAGCAACAACTGAAGCAAAGAAAGCATTGAACTCTTCAGCCCCATGATTTCATCTGTTGTCATCTTTCTATCTGCACTGAGCAGAAGACTCATTTCTTTGACCTTCCTTAAACTACCAGCCCAGCAGGAATCTGCAACTGTGTCCTTGTGTCCTGCCAGAAGAAAGCAGAGAATTTCTCATGGGGAAAGCCATGATAGTATGCCATAGGTGTTGGTAGTGAGAAGTGCAGTGCTCTTTCCCACCCGTCACACATCCACCCAGGGTCCTGGTGCTGCTCTTGCAGCTCTGCTCACCCTCACTGGATTGCAGAGGGCTGGAAGTTGTAAAAAAACCAACAAAAAACAAACAACAACAACAACAAAAACAAACAAACAATCAAAAAACAAACCAAAAAAAAAACCACAAACAGAATCAGAGTCTGCAGCTCTTCCAGGTTTGTTTTTTTCCTCCCCTACCCCCTACCACTATTCCTTTTCCCTGTCTTCCAGCCTGTAATTATATAACAACCTGGGTAGTGTAAATACAATCCAACTCTCATATCCTGTCAGACAACACTTAGCAGAGCAAACCTGCCTGCAGAGCGCTGGCACAGTGGCTGCACACTCACACCGTGCGTTGCACTATCTTTACGAGTAAGATAGTTTAGTCTAGTACCCTTTCTGTTGAATAACACCATCACCCATGGGGTCAGGATGCAGAGATGACAGCAGTGTTACCGTGTACTGGGGTTGTGAATTGATGAGATACCAGCTGAACTTTTGTGCAGAAAGGATTGCGTATGTCAGCCCCTGCGTGCTGCAGGAGAGCAGACATAAATCGCAAAGGCACAATTTTTGTCACTTACAAGAACATGCTTCCTGTGGCAGCTACAACTGAACGTGAGGTTACAGGAGTTTTCTCACCTGACCATGCAACTCCAGCAGATTGAGATGGGCTACTGCTACTGCAGAATGGGGTGGAGATGTCCCAGGAGAAAACGCTGTGCTAGGAGTAGTGCAGATGCCCACCTATTCCAGGCAACTCCCCTCCATCCCAGGTAGGTGTGCATGTACTTCTCTTGGGGCACTCAGACACCTCCTCAGGGCTCCTGACTATCCTGCCTTCTCTCAGCACCCAAGGCATCTCCCTCACCCAACCTCATCTCCTCTCACCCGAGGCATCAGGACAGCAGCCTGCCTCTGAACTGTTCCTGGGCCCTGCAGCTGGTGCAGACTTTGTGAAGGCAAGGCTTTCTTGTCCTCTCTCAGCATCACGCTGCCGTGGACTGGTACAGCTGAGCTCTCACTCCAGGGAGACTGGGACTGCCTGATATGCACCAGGCTCTCCCATCCCTTGCAGATAACACAAACCAGGAGCATCTGCTGCCTGCTTGAATCTAAAGTCACCAGCTGAAGGTGGGTCCTGAAGGTGGGGACTGTAGACTCTGGGCACACTTATTAGATAATGTTGGATAGGTGAGAAACAGAAGGAAACTTTGTAATGGTTTGATACAGAGCCACAGCATTTCCATCACAACTGCAGAGCTGTTCTGCTTGGGGATGAGACATCACGGAGAAGGACTACCAGTGCCGAGTGCAGTGGCATTGAGGTAAAGACTGCAGAGAATGTGGAACTGATGGGCAAAGTTGGGGCACTGGAAAGAATGACATATAAGGAAGGATTAAACATGACTGCTCTAGGCTGAGAAACATACTGAGCTTCTAATTAGGGCTCCCTTATGCTTTCCGTGAGAGTCCTCACTCTTAATCACTGAGCACTGGAATAATGCTATCACCTGCTACAATGTCAAAAAACATCCTAACCAGATTTTCTGCAGAATATTTTTATGAAAATAAAAAATGAAACAGAACACAAACACCTGCTGATAATACAGTTTCCATGTTTAAGAAAAGATTTTTTTACAACCTCTGATATCAAATTAGCTGGAAATCAAATGTCAGGCTTAAGTTTTCCTACAATTGCTAAAACTTAACCAAAACCAGCTCAGCTACTTCTAAATGGAGGTAGAAGAACAGCTGACAGTTTCTAGCACCTTTAGAAGTTGAAGCAGGTTAGCTCTGCTGGTAGGAGCCCATCAGCCTCACTGGGACAGTCCCAGACAGCAGGCACAGGAAGAGGGCGGTGCTGAGCAGCAGTGCTCTGGCACAACGGGTCCACATGCTCTCAGAGCTCCCCTGTTCAGCAGCTGATGGCTACGCTGTGGCCAGCAGTTGGGCTAGTTGGAGGTGATTCTCCCCATCTGCTCCACTCTCATGAGACCCCACCTGCAGTGCTGCGTTCAGCTCTGGGCCCCCAGCACAAGAAGGGCACAGAGCTGTTGGAGTGAGTCCAGAGGAGTGCCGTGAGGATGCTCAGAGGGCTGGAGCACCTCTCCTACAAAGACAGGCTGAGGGAGTTGGGGTTGTTCAGCCTGGAGAAGAGAAGGCTCTGGGGTGACCTCACAGCGGCCTGCCAGTGCCTAAAGGGGCTGCAGGAAAGCTGAGGAGGGACTCTGTGTCGGGGGTGTGGTGATAGGACGAAGGAGAATGGCTTTAAATTAAAAAAGGGTTAGGTTTAGATTAGATACAAGGAAGAAATTTTTCACTCTGGGGGTGGTGAGTCCCTGTCCCAGGCTGCCCAGAGAAGCTGTGGATGCCCCATCCCTGGAGGTGTTCAAGGCCAGGCTGGATGGGTCTTGGAGCAACCTGGTCTCATGGAGGTCTCCCTGCCCATGGCAGGGAGTTGGAATTAGATGGTCTTTAGGCTCCCGTCCAACCCAAACCATACTGTGATTCTATGATTCTACGATATATGAGAAAGTTCACGAGAGTTCAAGGGTAGCATTTCCCACAAGGTTTCTGATTCTTCTCAACCTCCCCCACAGGGACAGCCACCTTCTTGCAGCCAAACCCCAGCCCTTCATGTCTCAGTGCTATGTCTGTTTGTTCTGACTTTGATATCCAGGCCCATGTGGCTATATGCTGGCTGCTGGCTCAACCCTTTCCCTGCCGTGTAGGCACGCAGGCTGGAAGTTCCTCGTAGCAACTTTTTGCAGACAGCTCCGCCACACTGCCATAGAGCCCCATTGCTTGGGAAGGGCACCTGGAGTGGGCGTGTGGGCACTGCTCCTGGGAAATGCATGGTCCATCCCATCTCATCCTATGCATTCGCAGAAAGCTGTAAACAAGCATCATGCTGAGCACAGGGCATGGGTGAGACCAAGGAGTGTATCAGACACTTCCAATCTCCAAGTGCAGGTTTTGGTGTGTTCCTGCCTTCCAGACCTAATGCTTCCCTTTTTTTCCTGTGACAGTCCTGAGAGTGGTAAGTGCCATTGCAGAGACTGCTGTGCCTGCAGCGAGTCCCTCTGTGTCACACACAGGGTTTCTGCTGAGGTGCAGCAGATGCAAAGACAGCTGCAGTTGGCTGCTGGGAGGAATCTGGCTGTGCCAGAAGCTGTACACCAGGCTGAGCTCTTAAAGACCACATGGTGTGTGTGAGCCTGACCAGGCATGTCCTGAGCATAATCTCTTGCTCAGCACTGATTTGGTACTGGCTTTCCCAAGAATGACACCTCCATGCAGGAGTTAAGAGGCTGGCTTTTGCCCTCCCTCTTTTGCCTGCAGAGAGATGACCCAGAACTGCACACAGCAGTTGCTGCCTGCTTATGTTTCAAGAGCATCAGCTGGCAGGGTTCCTGATTTCCACAGTGGTTCAGAAACAGTAGCTCTTTGACTTCAATGAGATTTTCATCACTAAAGCCACTGCACAAAGTGGCTGCTAAAGGACTGGTGGGTTTTAGGGACGAGAATGTGGACAAGTGGGTCTTTTGTTTCTCAGAGAGAGAAAAATTAATCCTGATGAGACAGCACAGTCACACTTTTGGAAACCTGCTCTCTGTGAGCAGACAGGACCATTTGGTCTTCTCTGTGCATACACAGATAGCAGTCCTTCTTCCTCTTCACTTCCAAGCCCAGAAGACAAACCTGAGGGCACATCATGGTGAAGCTGCCAGGGCAGGGAGGTCAGAGCCCTGACTTGGAGGTCTCCCCAGCTGCTGCCTGGGCTGCTCTGGGAGATGGCTGAGGTCTCAGGAAAGCAGTGGGTTAGAAGACTCCAAGTTTCCACAGTGACCTCCTTCCATGTGGCACTGGAATGCAGAAGTGCAAAGTGAGGTCTGGGTGATGGCCTGTAAAAACAGAGCTCCAGTATTTAGCTATGGCCTTTGTCTTCTTTCTTCCTTCTATATCCCAGACTCCTAGTGAAGCACAGGATCTCAGTGTCCCAGTCATTGCTAGGAAGCTCTCACTTTTCTGTGAATTTTCAGCTTTTGGGGCCACTTCCACTTCGTGGGGTGCAGAAGGGACCATACCAGTTGATGGGGAGAGCCAACTGACCTTCACTCTGCTAATGCCCCTCCATAATGCTAGAGGCAAGTCTGCAGTTACCGAAGCACAGGTATGAGCAGCCAAAGCTATGGTTTTATATTATACACTAGCTGCATCCAAGGGGCTCAGCAGCAAACCCCTCCTGTGACAGAGAAGTGAGCAGTGGTGCAGTGCGGTGCATGCCTTCAACACAGAGCCCAAGCATTAGGCATAGTTGCAGCAAGACCAGATACACAGGACATCATCCCTTAGACTGGTTACCACCCACCCACTCTCATCCCCAGTACAATGTTAGGTATTTACCTAATAAATATCTGTTTGATAAAACTATAGATAAAAACTGTGTTATTTGCCTGGCTGTGGTCCTTCCTCTGCTCCCAAAGTAAAGAATATGCCTCTGGTTTGGACAGCCACCCTGGACAATAACAGGGTTCTGGTTTACAAAGGAAAGCACAAAGCACCCTCAAAAGTTTTTTTCCTCCAGCTTACGATGATGGAAGTCCACAGTCACTGGCAAGGACATTCAGGAAACAGTGTTCCCTGGGGAACATGATGGGACAAAAACTCTTTCAGCACCTCTATTCTCTAATTAGCTTAAATGCTTAAATATGGAATTAGATGACTGCTGGGGTGAAACTGGCAAGGGTGAAACTCCAGATGGCCAGTGTTGCACTTATGGGTGCTGCAGTTCCTTTCTGTATAAACCCAGATTCACTCTGCTTAAATTGGGCATGTCAGTTAGAGTCTAAAATTAGGAGAGCTACCACCTTAAGCCTTCTTCCCGGTCAACAGCAAGAAACAGATCCTCCACAGGGACAGAATCATTGAATCATTTAAGCTGGAAAAGACCCTTAAGATCATCAAGTCCAACCATCAACATGACACTAGCAAGTCCACCAAGTCCACCACCAAACCACGTCCCTAAGCACCATGTCCACACATCTCTTAAATACCTCCAGAGACGGTAACTCCACCACTTCCCTGGGCAGCCCGTCTCAATGCCTAATGACACTTTCTGCAAAGAAATTCTTCCTGACATCCAATTTAAACCTCCCCTGGCACAATTTGAAGCCATTTCCTCGTGTCCTAAGTACTCTGGCCTCTGGTTCCTGAGGACAAACACCACTTTGAGTTGCCCAAATCATCAGCTGAAATTAGTTGAGATGGAGTGAGACCTCTTGCCCAGGCAGGAACTCGATCCCCAGGTGTGACCTGCTCTGAGCTGTGTGTGTTTGTCCATTCCTTTCCAAAGGGCATTATATAGCATAACTAATCTGATAACTCAGACAGTGGTGCTTTCCTGCTGCTTCAGGCAATAAACTTGTCCCAAGCCAGTCAGAACAAATGTACAGCTAATTCCTTTATCTCTCTTTAAGAAGTGGATTTGTGTCTTGCAGAACATCCACCAGGTCACTCTCCCTCCTTGTAGTAAGGCAATGTAGATTCAATAGTTTCTATAGATTCAATACCCCAGAGACAATTTGGCTGGAAACCACCCCTTCCGTCCACACACTAAAATATGCTGGGGCAACCCTGCTGGAAAGCAGCTCTGCAGAAAAGGACCTGGGAGTTCTGGTGGACACCAAACTGAACAGAAGTCAGCATGTGCTCTTGCTGCAAAGAAGTCTAATGGTATCCTGGCCTGCATTAGGCAAAGTATTGCCAGCCTGTCAAGAGAGGTTCCCCTCTCTGGTGATGCCACACCTTGAGCACCTGGTCCAGTCCTGGGCCCCTGGTACAAGAGGGATATGGACACACTGGAGAGAGCCCAAAAAAGGGCTACAAAGAAGCTGAAGGGAGTGGAGCACCTCTGCTATGAGGAGGGGCTGAGAGAGCTGGGACTGCTCAGCCTGGGGAAGAGGAGGCTCAGGGGGATCCCATCCCTGTCTCTAAACACCTGAAGGGAAAAATCAAAGAGGATGGAGCCAGGCTCTTGCCAGTCATGCCCAGGGCCAGAGCTAGAGGCAATGGGCACAAACTGGAAGACAGGAGGCACTGTCTGTACGCCAGGAAGCACTTTGTTACCGAGTAATGGAACAGGTTGCGCAGAGAAGCGGCGGAGGCTCCCTCCTTGGAGATATTCAAAAGCCACCTGGACATGCTCCTGGCAACCTGCTTAAGTAGGGAGATTGGACCAGATGACCTGCAGAGGTCCCTTCCAACCCCAGCCAGTCTCTGATTCTGGGGGTGCCTGTCATGTTGAGCTGTGTATGGAAGAGGACAAGGCCAGGAGTGGTTACAGACATGGAAGATGGAAGGCCTCGTGCCCACCACTGGCTTGCCATGTGTCCTTGGGTTTGTTCCTTCACCTTTCTGTGTGCCCTGTGTTTAGGACACACACCTATGGGACAACAGTATGTCCCACCTACTTTCATACAATGCCTATTAAAAGAAAGTTGGTTATGACTGAAATTTCAAAGCTTGATCTAAGTACCTCTTCCCTCAAATTCCTGGATACCTCAGCATCTCTTTTCTGCATTTTGCATGGTCTCCAGCTCACTGCCATGGTCCAGGTCACTGCCATGGCTCTCACCCAGCTCCTTGCTCTGAGCTCCCAGGCCAGGCCTTTTTCTGTGTATTTCTTCACTCATCCTCCAGTTCCTCCAGCTCTGAAGTCCCAGGTGGCCTTCCGTCACCTTGCTCCCCTTTCTAGTTCTCTGCCAGTGTCACTTGCTCCCAGATCCACTCATCTCAGACCCTCATCCCAGCACCCATCCTACCCATTCTCTGCCTGGATCCCCATGCTGCTTCCCTGTTGGTCCCATCCATCCTCCTGAGCCCATCTCCATCACAGGATCCTTCTCCCATTTTCTTTCTCTGGCCCCAGGATCCGTGCTGTTTTTCAGGATGGGCCCATCCAGAGCCTGCTCCTCTCACTAGCCTGTCCTCAGCAGAACTCATGGAGAACAACCCACTGAACGGGGCTGTAGCATGACCAGTGCAGACAAACTATTGCAAGATTTTAGATGCTAAACTTCAGCTAGTTTCTACTGAGGCTGTGTGAACTGGAACTTTTCAAGTGTTTATAATGTGCCCAAATTTGGGCATCTTTTCTCTAGGATAGCAAGAGGCACATCTTGACATACACAGCACCATCTCTGCCAAATGTCTTGTCCTGCTCCATAGCTTGCATGTGCTGGAGCTTCTCAAAATAAAAGTCATAAGAATCTCAGAAAATGGGCAAAATCAACTCTTTGTCTCCAACCTCATTCTCTGATGCAACTCAACTGATTTCAGTGCCATGTTTCAAACAAATCCAGTACAGGGCTGATATATGCTGTGAGGAATCCTCGTCCTGAGTGTTCATTGGGGTTATTAACAAAGAAAGACCTTTGAGACAAGAAGTGAGTGACCTGAACTGCAAAGATTGTTACTCACTCTACTTGTTGTTAACAACAAGCCACACTTTATTCTTAAATTGTAAATTTAAGCTTTAATTGCCTTGAACTCTGGTTTGGTTTACTTCAGAGGTACCAATCATTCTGTAAAGGGTGTTATTAATGCCAAAATCCAGGAATTTTTGTGTAAGATGATATCAGAGGAATTAAAGTTGTCAAAACACCATTTCTGTAAAGTGGCATGAAAGTATATTTGGTATGCCCAGATCAGTTGAGACAGGCCTGAACCCATAATTGCATTTGCCAGCCCTTTGACCATCCTGTAATGATGTTTTGTTCCTAGAAGACTCTTCCATCTTCCAGCTGGAGTTGGTCCTGATAATCAGAATAAAAAACACATGTACCTTTGTGCGGGAGCATCACAATACTCTGGTTGTTCTTGGCACATGGGGATTCTCCTGAACACTCTCTGATGCCCACTGAGATATTCAGGCAGATCCACTCTTGCTGTGCTCCAACATGTTTCGTATTTGATTTCCAGAACTGAGTCAGCAGAAGGACACCACGAACAAGAATAATTAAGGAAGGTTATCTCCAAGCTTAAATGTTTGAATAGCCCACACTGCAGCTGGTGGATGGGATTTTAATATTTAAAATTCACCCTGCAAAAGGATATTGCATACATCCTGTCTGGAACCAGAAATACCTTGTTTCCCTCTCAGTTTGTGGGAACAGACGCTGAGGCAAGACCTGAGCATGTGGACCTACCTGGAGTACTATCAAAGGGCACAGGCTTGAATTTCTGGTACATATACAGCATGCAAATGTTTCGAGGGTCAAGAATTGTTCAGTGACAGAGATTAATTGCAGATCACAGACAGATTCAAGACAGTCACCACCTGCTCACAGCCAAATAATAGGAAGATGCAGGCAAAACTGTCACATCTGCTCAATAATTAATTATTGACCTTTTCTACTTCTGAACCCCTGGAGCAATCCCTCTGCCTGCACCGCGTAAACACCCTGATGGTCTGTGTAGACTGAGAACGCCGCACCTTTCATTGCTGTTTAGCTCAGTGAGACATGCAATGCTTCAAACTGCCGTTAAATGGTTAGCATTTCTGCACCAATATAAACTTGTTTGAATAAAATTCAGCTTTCCACACTGTGCTCTGGATGCCACAGTGCCCTAGGGCACTGCTGAGCTCCTGGACCAGTGACTGCTCTCTGCAGCCACTGGCTGTTACTCAGCTCAGTTACTCTCAGCAGCTGCAGGGACTGCCACTTCACAGCCACCTGGTTCACAGCTAGGACAGTTACTGTAAGCAAGATCATTTTTCAGCAGAAGTTATTACACACAGCAGTGCCAAATTTGGTATCACAGAATCAAGGAAACTTAACGCTTATTTTGTACTTACTGAATTTAAGTTTGTCACTTCCTCCCTCCTTTCACCCTTTTTCCTTCCCCCCTTTTTTTTTTCCTGAGATAGTATCTTACATTTTCCTGTATGAATCTCATCTTTCCAGCCCTTGACCAGCTCTCTCACCTTTCTGTGCCTCCACCGCTAATACCAGACTGTTGCAGCTGGTACTCGCAGCATGTCCACTTGGGTATGACTGCAGAGCGCTTCAGTCGGTGCTGCAGGAGAGAGGAAGGTGCAGCCTGGGGATCCTCTCCTCACTGGAAAGAGGTGATGATCGGTGGGACAATGTGAGTGCCCACAGCGAGACCACCTCCAGCCTCCTGCCCAGAGTATCAAAATGTCTTCTTCACCCTGAGGGGAAGGTTCAGAGCTGAACAGGAGCAGCACCACAGCTTCACAAGCCAACGGGGAAGAGCTGCAAAGGGGTCAGAGGGGGAAGATCACCCCCAAATCTGATCCTACTGAGATAGAAGATTCCCTTAATCCGTTAATCCTTTCTCCAGTTCCATGGTACCATGGGGTCAGTGCACACTTGACATGATTAAAGTACTGCAGGAACAAAACGCCAATAAATAACTTTTATATTCTTCATTTCTTCAGTTGTGACATATATAAAAGAGATAAAATGAGCCCTCTAAGAAGCCAGCCTTAGCTCTTATCTTCTGTTTGAACCGTTAAGTGCCAGCTTGGTTATTACTCATGCTCTCGACATTGAAGTTTTCCCTTGAGCAGTAACTCTTGTGCTGAGGTTGCTGTGAGTAATCTCTGGGATTTAGGCAGCTGCGTGTTCAGGCAGACACTCACCAACACAGCTGAGCCCTGATGCCTGCTCACCCTTCCCTCTGCTAAGCCCCACCAGAGCTGTCTTTGACCTGTTCCCTCCACCTGCACTCAGGGATGGAGAGCATCAATGAAGGAAAGACCCAGCCAGAGTGCAGAGAGCTCACCAGACTTTCCTCCCTGAGAGGTAGGACCGAAGTTCACATGCACGATGTCTGGGTCTGCCAGCCAGGGGACATCTCCATTCACAAAACTAGGACCTGTACCCCGACTCCACACAGCAGCAAAGCTCACCAGCCTGGCCCAAAATCCTGTGGGCCCATGGTGACTAGGAGACAATCATCCTTTCCAGATGGCTGGGGTGAGGCTCTTGTGGCTTTAAGATAGTCAACAGCACGTTCAACGGCAGGTTGTCTCAATCAGAGATGACCAATTAATACTGTAAGTGCAAGGTTAACACATACCAGCCAGGATGTAACCAGAATCCAAGATAATGCAAGGAGAGTAAGATGCTTTTTATTCACCCAACAGGACTTGAGACAAAGCCTGAGTTGTCCGGGTTAGGTGGGGACAAAGAGCCTAGCTGCTAGCTAGTGACTGGTGGGCTTAAAACAACTCTTCTGACATTGCCCTGCAAGGAAGAGGAGCAAGAACCAGGCTGTGGAGTGAAACAAGTCTCATCTCCTACATTTCCTGAGGTTACTGTCTGGATTCTGGAGCCCATACAACTCCTGCATACCTACCACATAGAATCATAGAATCATAGAACCACAGAATCATAGAATCATAGAACCATAGAATGGCCTGGGTTGAAAAGGACCTTAAAGATCATCTAGTTTCAACCCCCCTGCTCTGGGCAGGGTTGCCAACCACTAGAGCGGGCTGCCCAGAGCTGCATGCAGCCTGGCCTTGAATGCTTCCAGGGATGGGGCATCCACAACCTCCCTGGGCAACCTGTTCCAGTGCCTCACCACCTTCTGAGTGAAAAACTTTCTCCTAATTCCTAACCTAAATCTCCCCTGTCTTAGTTTAAAACCATTCCCCCTTGTCCTATCACTATCAACACATGTAAACAGGCGTTCCCCCTCCTGTTTATATGCTCCCTTCAAGTACTGGAAGGCCGCAATGAGGTCTCCCCGGAGCCTTCTCTTCTCCAAGCTAAACAAGCCCAGTTCCTTCAACCTTTCTTCATAGGAGAGGTGCTCCAGCCCTCTGATCATCTTAGTGGCCCTCCTCTGGACCCGTTCCAAGAGCTCCACATCCTTCTTGTGCTGGGGGCCCCAGGCCTGCACACAGTATTCCAGGTGGGGTCTCACAAGAGCAAAGCAGAGGGGGACAATCACCTCCCTCTCCCTGCTGGCCACCCCTTTTTTAATGCAGCCCAGCCAAAATGCAACACCTTGCACTTGGTCTTGTTGAACCTCATTAGGTTTTCATCGGCCCACTTCTCCAGCCTGTCCAGGTCCCTCTGGATGGCATCCCTTCCCTCGATTGTATCGACTGCACAACTCAGCTTGGTGTCATCTGCAAACTTGCTGAGGGTACTCAATTCCATTGTCTATGTCACTGATAAAGATGTTGAAGAGCACAGGTCCCAAGACTGACCCCTGAGGGACACCACTTGTGACTGGCCTCCACCCAGACATAGAACGGTTGACCACAACCCTTTGGCTGCGACCAGCCAACCAATTCTTTATCCACCTAACAGTCCATCCTTCAAATCCATACCTCTCCAACTTAGAGAGTGGAATGTGGTGAGGGACCATATCAAAGACTTCGCTCAAGTCCAGGTAGATGATATCCATCACCCTGCCTTTGTCCACCGATGCTGTTACTCCATCGTAGAAGGCCACCAGATTGATTAGGCAAGATCTGCCTCTGGTGAAGCCATGCTAGCTGTCTCAGATGACCTCTTTATCTCATACGTGCCTTAAGATGTCTTCCAGGAGGATCTGCTCCATGATCTTGCCAGGCACAGAGGTGAGGCTCACTGGTCTGTAGTTCCCTGGGTCTTCCTTTCTCCCTTTCTTAAAAATGGGAGTAATGTTTCCCCTTTTCCAGTCACTGGGGACTTCACCTGACAGACATGATTTTTCAAATATGATGGAGAGCGGCTCGGCAACCACATCAGCCATCTCTTTCCACACCCTGGGATGTATACCATCTGGCCCCATGTACTTATACACATCCAATTTCATTAGGCAGTCCCAGACTTGTTCCACTGTCACAGTGGGACAGAATCCGCTCCTCTCACTCTCTCCTCGAGGTTCAGGGTCCTGACAGACACAGGAAACTTGACCATCAGTGAAGACTGAGGCAAAGCACTTATTGAGTACCTCAGCTTTTTCTGTCTGAGGAAGCCAGTTCTCCCGTCTCATTTATCAGCGGGGGAACACTCTCCTTGGCCTGTCTCCTCCTGCCTATGTATCTGTAGAACCCCTTCTTGTTATTCTTCACGTCCCCTGCCAAGTTCAGCTCCATCTGTGCTTTGGCTTTCCTGATCCGTCTCTACACATCTGGACGACACCCCTGTATTCCTCCCAGGCTACACAACCCTGCTTCCACTTGCTGTACATTTCTCTCTTTTCCCTCAGTTTAAGCTGCTCAGCACATGCTCCAGTTCTCTGTTCTTCACTTCACCAGACATGCTGTGAGCACCAAAGGGCCCAGGTGGAGATGGAGACAAGACAGAAGTTGCTGGCTTGCTCTAGCTGTGGAGTCTTTAGGAAAGTGTGGTACAGCCTGCAGGACGACCAAGAATGACAGCTTGCTTGAGCTGTGTCCCTGCGGCCTCTGCCCTGTACACACTGTAGGGAGATATTGTGTCCCCAGTGTTGTTCAGTCCATGGGGATTCATCTCTGCTAAGCCATTCTTATCAAAGGAAACTAAGGGTCTGCTGCCACTGTCAGGGTTGGATCTGCTACACCCCATGCTGAGGAAAAGAGCCCAGTGTGCCTCCTGAGTAGACAGCTTACCCAGGCTGTAAGATGAGTCCAGTGATCCCCCTAGAGATGCAATTTGGTGGCCAGGACAGAGTGTCAGTGTGTCCCAGCCCACCCATGTGTCCTGCTGGAGGTCATACCCCACTAGAGAGAAAGATTTGGGCAGAAATTTCATGGGCCTGAGGGATAGATTGGCCAGTTCAGCTGGAGATGTGGGCAGATGCATCTCACTCTGCCCAAGAGATAAAGCAGTCAGCTCAGGGCACGTTCCTACCCACGTCCACAGGACCAGCAGTACTATCCAGAGCACAGGGCTCCTCCATGCTCTGGGTTGTGTCTGGGAAGTCTGACTTACTGCTTTCTTATCTCAGGAATGACAATCACATCCATGTCTGCAGTGTCTGCCTGTGGTCACCAGCTGCTCAACTCAGGCTGCAAACACACAGAGCTAATCCTGATCCAAAAACCTGTGCCCTGATGGTCTGAAACCCACCTGGACACACTGGTTCCTCCCAGCTCCATCCACTATCAGACATGATCTGAGGAAATGAGTAAACAAGGATAAGTTCTTCCACCTCCAGATTATGCCCTACTATCTCTGAAAACAGCCTGTGTCTCCAGTTCCACCCAGTATGACCTGTAACTGCTCAGGAGTGTCAGCGACAGATAGATGCTGCACAAACATACCCATCATAACGCTGGGGCAAAGAGCTGCTTTAGCTCAACCTGAGGAAGATGGAAGCAGAGAGATTTACAGGAAGGGCCAGGGTTACTTTGGTGGAGGCTCACAAACCCTGTGGTGGTTTTGAAGTGTCGTTGGGTTCCTGAGCCTTTACAACAGCATCCATATCTGGCACTTCTTGCAGACCCTTGCTGGATTTCTTCCGTGCCATGCTCCTGGGCACAGAGCCTTCAGCAGGTAGGAGTCCCTGGTCAATGCCAAATGATGCAGCAACATGAGGTCCAGCAAGGATGCAACTGTCCTATCTTCCATACATTACCCTTGTAACTCTATCAGGGTTTCAGCTTTCACTTCCCATGCCCTCATCTTGGTGCAGCAAAGCTGCAACCCTTCCTGTAGTTCTGCATAGTGTGGGACGGTGTGTCCCACAGTTTTGTGCACCCCATGCCTGTGGCAGCAATAGGTCTTATCTCACAGAGTCTGCAGTGTCCCTTCAGCACCATTCCATGTCTTGTGTCCTATTGAGAAACAAGTCCACACAGTGCCATAGCCCCCATCCAGACCCCAAAATGGGACCCTGCTCTCAGGGCAAAACTCATAACTGCCTGAGCTTCTCTCTTAGGTGAGGAGAAGAGAAAAAATGAGCAGAAAGAGGCAAGCCACAGCATTCAAGCAGAGCAGGAAAATGCTCAGTACCTGATGTGCCTGATGTGATGGGAACCAGAGCAGAACAGAGACCTGCCCATTCTGGCAGCCACGCTTGCCTCTGGAGTAACATCTGATTTGGGAATGTGTGTGAATTTAATACAGAGTATTAGAAATCAATATTGAGCTGCTTCCTCCCCTCCAGCAAGTGAGGTCAGGTGCTTCTTTCTGAAAACAGTTCTGAATCAGAGGCTTATTTTTCCAGCCAGAAAAGTGAAGTGTGAAAAATCTGTATGCTAAAAAGCTACAATAAAATTGATCTTTCAACCCAAATAGACAGAGCCTGTCTCTGTTGCCTTCCCTTTCTTATCAATCCTGGCAGGAGGTGGTGGGTGCTGCTGACCTCATGTTTCATGGACAGAAAAAATGGCTTCTCCAGCAGCTTTCTGCTGGCAGGTTTCCCTTCTGGAGCTTCAATGGGCCCCCTCTCTGCTACGAGATTGGTTCTTGCAGACCCTGTAAGTACTGTCCACAGCAAAATGAACTGCCTTCCCTCTAGACTTTTCACCCTGCCATTGTAAATCCCACTGGCTTCGTGCCAGAGACTACGCTAGACACAACCATAATACAGTCATTTTTCTTCTACATGTTGGAGAAGGAAACAGCAGAAATGCTATTCTTTCAAATAATTTAACAAAATACAGATCCCAGCTCAAGGTAACTCTTTAACCTCTTCAGTGAAAGTCTTCACTCCTGCCAGGACTGTTCTGTCCTGCAGTCTGTCTGACCACATGCAGGGGCTTTTCAGGGAGAGGAGCTCTGCACTGCTATGAGAAACCAGATCCACTTACAAATGTGCTGGTTGTGAGCAGCCTGGATAGATGGAGGGATAGCAGCTATCCCTCAAGAGTCACTTATGCAGCGATAGGTTGGCTTCTGAAAAGAGACATCCTCTGGGACTCAGTCAGTGAAAGAAAATGCTGCTTCAGAAAGTGCTTGTGTTTCTCAGTCCTTCTGGGCTGTAGCAGCACCCTGCAGTGTCCCAGGCAGACCCTGCTCCCAGTGTCTGATCTTACTTGCTCCAAAGTGTGTCTCTGCAACACAAAGACTTGCCCAATTCCCATGTCTCTTGCACACCCCATTGCACTCAACACAAGAGCATATCAGCTGCAATGGATCTACACCTGAAGAAAGCAAAGCAGGCCCACAGACCAGTCAGAGCAACATCTTCAAATCACTTCAGAAGCATTTTGTGTATTGACTGGAGGACCAGAGAGAGTACAGGCTCCTCAACAGACAATGCACAGCCCAAGATGGGCTCAGGGGGTGGCAGTTTACCCTAGGAAAGTTGTGATTCAGTATTCCATAAAGTAGTTCAATAATTACTGTATTTTGTCTCCATCTCTGAGGCTGCAAATACAAAGCCTTTGCTCCACTGAAACTTGCTGTGATCCAGATGTGATGCAAGCTAAGCTAGTGCTGACTTCTACTCTGTACTCATAAAGGCAAACAGAAGGCAAGAGATATTTTTGGACACTGACTTACAACTGTCTTGTAAGCAAGGGCTTTCTTCTGGGGATCCTTTGAAAGAGCCATTGGAAGGGTCTTTCAGGAGTCCAAGGATAAGTAGCTGAGTACAATATAAAAGAAAATATAAGCTAGCTTTGGATTCATCCAAAAGCCTGAAGTGCACAAAGCTGTAAGAGCAGTTGCAGCATTCAGACATGCAAGAGCAGACCCAGGAGGCATCCCTAGCTAGGCTGCACAGTGCAGAACTGCTTGGAGCAGAGTCCAGCCTCATAGGGCTCTGTGGCCACCTCCCAGCCCTGCTGGTATTGCTGGGGTCCTTGCACCTCAGCACCCTTACAGGCCTCTTCAGCTGGATGCCTGCCTGAGGGTCTCCAGCTTGCGTCTGAACAGTCACAAGTGGCCTTGCTGGCTTAACTACTGCTGTCTGAGATGCCTCCAACCTTCAGAGCCACTGCTATTTGCAGAAGGCGTGAGCAGAGGCTGAGCCTATGCTGTCCTGAGGAACGTGGAGCATTCCCGATACTGACTGCTCATCCCCACGCTGCTCTGCCTTCCTCTGAGCACGGCTCCACTGCCTCTCCTGGCTGCACCACCACCTGGGGTCACCCCACTGGCTCTCCCAGTAATTAAGTTAGCTAATTAAGTAACAGTGGACTTCAAAGAGCTCCTGGTGCAGCCTGGAGTTCATAGGATCTTTAAATTGCTGGCCCCTCCTGCTCTTTCCTGTGGACCCCAGTGACTCACGACTCAGTGCCACACAGCTGAGCCCAGTGGACCCCCCCAGAAATGACAGTCGGACCAGATGGACCACGGAGAACATTTTGTCGTTTCAGGAAAAAAAGGTGGGTCCTGCCTCCTGTTACTTATATCAGATAAGAAAACCTTGAGAAGATGAGCTTAGAGCCTAAAGCCACTGTATGATGGCCAAACTCTGAATTTTCAGATTATTCTCTGCTGTGTGCCAGGTGTAAGTTCCCAGCCACCGGGGATCTCAATATACAGCATGGTGGAGGCATCCTATGTTGGACAGCGTCCACTTCAACCACAGAGTCAAACAGCTTTTGCCACTGGGTTCCTGGAGGAAGGAGGAAGGCTCTTCCTCGCACCTCCTGGGGGCATAGGCAAGTTCCAGGCAGCTGCCTGCCCACGCCGCCCTGTTGTGGCCGAGTGCTCCACCTCCCAGGCTGCAGAGGAGCTCAGAGCATGGACAGCACCTCCTGAGCTTCCCTTGACACCTGCCCCATGGCCACCACGTGCTGCTCTGTGGGAGGAGGGTGGTCCATCATGATGAGCTGCCCCCCAAAATGGCTTGCACAGCATGGGCTGTTCCAGTGTGCCAGCAGGTGGCTTTGCCGTGACAGCATGGTGGTTGCTCATTTCCACAGCAGGGCAGTTCACCCCCACGTGCTGGTCTCTGCCGACACAGTTGCAGAGGCAGCAGGCAAGAGCCCCTGCATGTGCCGTGTGGTGCAAAGCTTTACACTGCCCAGAGATCTTGCCTGGGCCCTGCAGACAGAAAGGGCTTTTCCAAGGAAAAACAGGACAGGAAAGACCCAGTAATCCCCTGAAAGAAACACCAGCACATTCCTCCAGACAAACAGTTACGTGACAAGCGGCAGAAACGGCTCCCCAAAGCTGCTGGAGAATGAGTCGACAAGTACCATGTGTGGAAATTTCAGCTTCAGTTCTGTAGTGCAGGCTATAATCATGTAGGAGGCGTAAGCCAGCCCTGCCAAGAATTTGGGGCTCTGCTTCGGAGAGACGCATGCGCTGTGCTGGCGTGCGCCATGCCCTCTGCCAGACCTGTGCCTTGGCAGGGGACCGTGCTCCATGGGCGCCCCTGGCCCCGCTGCAGAGCACTGGCATGCTCGCCATGTGCTGCAGCCCCTTGCACCAAGCAGAGCACGAGGAGGAGGCTTGGGGTGTCCCTCCCTCCCACTGGACTTGGAGTGGCCGTCATGCAGGAGCTGTGTTACTGTGCAGACAGATAGTCATAGGGTCTGGCACAAGTTCAGGAGGTGCTGGGGGTCACTGGGGTGTGCTGGTGCCAGCCACTGCCTGCAATAGCTTCTCTTGGGAACAGCCCGATGGCACGTCAGGGCAGGGGGCATGTTGGCATTGTGCTGGCATGGGAAGTGTTCAGAGCTCTGAGACGTCCCACTCCAAGGCCTGTACATGTAGCTGAGTGTGGTGGGCTGGCAGGTACAGGGACCTCCAAAGCTCATGCCAAAGGCAGTTCCAACAGCATGGAGAACAAGACAGAAGGTGACATTTTGCTGCTATATAAAACTCAGTCATCGGGAAGGGTGTGGTGGAGTTAAAGAAAGTCTTGAGAGCAGTGACGAAAATGAAGAGGGGTATGAAGCAGCTGCCATATGAGCAGATACATGCAAGGAGACTGTGGAAAGAAGACAGACAGGAGGCACTGAGTCTTACAGACTGATGGAGGTGATGGTTAAGCTGAATGCAGCACTGTTATTCCTTACCCTCCACCCCTCAAAACACACGGACACCGTCCCTGGGGCTGCTCTGTTGGGTGTGCGGGTGCCAAAGGGAGGTGACCCCTGGCCCCGGCAGTGCCACAGGGGCTTACTGGCAAGCCTGGTCTCTGAAGGTGGGGCTGTTAAATCAGCTGGGAAAGTATGTCTGTTTACAGCAAGGAGAAATGCAAGGCATGAAATGACTGACAGGCATGAAAATTGTTCACAATATGAGTTTGGATGAGTGTATTGGTGATGCTGCACACACACATCCCACACGCATATGGGCACAGCCTGTCTTCCCAAACCTCATTAAGTACCAGCTCTGCTCTCCCTAACTACTAAAAAACTCTTTATGCATCAAAGCTTTGAGTCCAACAGAGAGAAGCATCACTACAAGCTCAGCGGGGAGGGAATATACATAACACAAGGAATGGGGCACAAGAGTGTGGCTGTAAACAACCTGTGAGAAAGCTCAGGCTGGACAAGAGGAAGGTCTCTGGCTGTCAGCACATCCGTCAGCATCTGGGGTCTTCACACTTCTGAAAAGGGTGATGCTTCTTGAGGCAGTGGGAGCCGGAGTCCAGCCCAGATGTCCACAAAAGCCAGTGAAAACAGTGGTCTACCCTGCAAAACATCTTGGCCTGTTCTCAGAAAGATTTCAGGAGCTGCCTTGCAATCCCACATGAAGGTCCCTAGGCTCTCTGAAAATGTGAATCCGACACCTCTTGCCTATGCTTCTAGAGCCATTTGAGCTGGCTTTTGACACCAGCATCCTGGTGCTCCATATATGACAGCAGAGATGTAAAAATTATCAGGCGTCAGGTCTTAAGCAGTGGTATCTCAGGCAAAAAGCCACTGCTTTCTTCTTTGGAAAGAAAGTTTGACATCAGTTTTCTCCCACCCACCCCAGTACTTTTTGAAGAAAAAATGAGTATCCAAATAAACATCCCACTCAGAAATGATCTCTGCAGCAGTACATGAAAAAACAGTGAATAACAGAACATGCAAAGACCTCAGTACCTCAACAACAGAGTTCATCTTCTAGAAAAATGTCACCAACTTTCCTCCAGAACATGGACTATAGCTCTCCATGTCTCACCTCTTTCTGAAATGGCAGTCCAGAAAACTTGTCATCATTTTATTTTCGAGAAAGCAGAGGGAAGGGAAATAGGTCCCTGGAAAGGGACCTTAGGGGTTGAGACAGGCAGTGTGCTAGGGCTGGAAGGGACCTTGAGGGTCAAAATGGGCAGGAAGGGACCTTGGGGGTCGAAATGGGCACTGTGATGGGCTGAGATCAGCCAGGTCGGGTTCAGTTGCTTCAAGAATATTTCTGTGTGTACGTTTTTTCTGTTCTACATCTTAAGTGGAAGAACTGAGATAAGTGCAGTGATGGGAAGCAGCACCAAAGGCAGGCAAGTAGACAGACAACAAAGAGGCTCTTTTTTCTTTCATGAGCTCTCATCCCTTGTGGCAGGTTTATAACAGTTGACTCCAGTGGTGCTGGACATGCAGAGAGCTAGAAAGTCATTACGCTTCTGGGAACCGGCAGGGCATGGGAGCATTCACTGAGGATGGGGCCCGAAGTGTCACCTTTCCTGAGTCCTGAATCTCCGGGGTGAATGACTCAGTTTAGATTAAAGGAATCAACAAACTCAAGTACAAGGCATTCTCCGGTGGTAAAATGGCATCAACTCCTCCTGCGCTGCCAACAGCAGGCTTGTGGGAATTTAAAGGAGAAGAAAACAGAAAGTGAGTGCTTGGGAAATACAGAGGGCCCGTTACTGGGCAACATGCTGCATCCAGGAGGGTACATGGTCAAGAGGAGCTTTCTTGGTTTCAAAGACACACTCTTGTTTTGATAGCTCAGTTACTTCTTTTTTCCAATAACTACGAAGGAAAAAGAAACTGTCTGCTCAGAGATTATCTCTGCAGAGATATGTGGGAAGCAAAGCAGAGCTGTAAAATATCTACAGTTAGGGATCACAATCTGGAAGAAGAAAACAGGAAACATGAAACCAGTGGAAACCCAAAGATAAATGATCGTCCAGCTAAGGAGAGTTTGAGACAGGGAGATATTTCCTGCTAAAGAAAGGAGGTTTTCTGGAAGTGACACCTCACCCCACACATCAGCAGAAGGCTTTCCATCCAAGAATGAGGCAAAAAACACTATTGCCTAACTTGGGGAAAAGGAGTAAGAGGACGGGGAGAGCAATCCAGCTCTGCAGATGACACCATGCTGCTTGTGATTTGGAGAGCAGGCCCACGATGGAGAGATCACAGGTGGTACTCAGGTCATAGTTATTTCATTCTGGAGTGTGCTGTGGTCAGTAAGGGGCTGCTCCTTCTCATCTCTTCTCTGAGCTGGTGGGGTGGGTGACAGGACTGCACCAGGGCTGGCTGCTGGGGGAAGTCAGAGAGGAACCATTCAAGGGTGCAGCACAGCCACCAAACTGGTCTGACCACACAAATCCCAGGAACCAGGAACAGGTGGAGATGTATGGAGGAATAAGCACCAAAAGGAATTGAAGCCACCTTCCAAACTGAGGCAGTGATTCCCCACCCAGCTGGGCTGCACCCTATGATGTGTCCTTCTGGACTGGCTTCCTTGATGGCCATGGGAACTTCCCCATTG
Organism: Cygnus atratus; assembly: GCF_013377495.2. Classification (NCBI taxonomy): domain Eukaryota; kingdom Metazoa; phylum Chordata; class Aves; order Anseriformes; family Anatidae; genus Cygnus; species Cygnus atratus. Next base: position 1,032,159 of record NC_066379.1, read on the forward strand.
CTCAGCTGTTTCTGCACAGGCAGATGCACCCAAGCGATTCCTAGCTCTATGGCTCATGCCATTGCTACCTGCCTGGTATCAGAAACAGGTATTTGGGGAATGACTGCGTGCACTTTCTCTCATTTAATCTCACCTCTATGCATAGCATGTGCCCTGCCTTACTGGAGCCCCAGAAGGCTGGCACCGCTCTGTGCCTACTGATGCCAAAGACAGAGTGGGGAGAGGTTGGGAGAAGTCCACACCCCACTGCACTCTGAGGCAAAAATCCCATTGGCTTCAAAGGAGTGAGAGGCTCAGTTGCTGTTTTTCAGGCTGCACTTTGTCAGAGATCCACTTGGGAGCTTTATCAAAACAACGTCCAAGCGAGCTGCCATGACCCAGGGGATTGGAATGTGTCCCTGGGAAAGCCTGCCCAGCACCGCGGGCACGGCACAGCCTTCCCTGCTACAGGGAGCACGGCTGAGCCTGCCGCTCTCTTGCCTCTGATCGACCGTGACCACAGCCCCCAGACAAGCCGTCCATGCCAATTGCAATCATGCACGGTGCGTTCATTCCCCCCTTCTCCCATCTGCCTCTTGCTGAAAATGTACCGGCCTTGCATGTGGCTTGCACATACCAGGGGCTGGATCCAGCTGTAAAGGGGCTGGGGCAACAGCACAGATTTATGGCCCAAACTACATGGTCCCTGCCTTGTACTGCCAAGGGTGGGGGTCTTCTGATCCCTCAGACATTGCATACATTCTTACCAGCAGGCTGTGACTTCCAGCAGTCCTGCCCCACATGGAATTGGGTCTACAACTCCAGGAGAAAAGAGCAGCCCTTGTAATGAGTCTTGCTTTGGGGTATCTGCTTGATAGGCTACCTCTCAGACCCCTGACAAAACCCGACAAGCTGGACGACTAATCATGTCAGCTCCAGCTGGCACCAAAAATCACCCCCACTGAAGCTTCTCCTTCCTCGGCATCTGGGTTCATAAACAGTTTCCTCCTTGCCTCCAAGCCCAGCTGCTGCCTCCCTGCCCACCCCCAGAAGACTTGCCCAGGTTTGCGCCTGCATCTGTGTTCATACGCATTAAGGTCCCTGCAGGGTCACATGCAAACCACTGGGGAGATAGAGCTGAAGAGGGTTCCCCCATCAAGCCTCTTCTGGAGGATTTAGAGCCAAATATGTTTGTCCTCCCAATGTGTTTTGCTTTGGTATCTTTTTGTTGTGTTTTTTTTTTTTTTTTTTTTAACTTGAGAATGTTATTTTAACCTCGTTCTGTTATATAATGCTAGAATCATAATGAATAGTACCAGGCTCTTAAGACTATTTGCTCAGTGTTTCCCTGGGGTTTGATGCAGCCTTTCTTTCTGATCCTCGTTCTCCCTGTCAGTCTTTTCCAGCACAGCGGAGAACCTGCCCTCTCTCTGCTCCTCTTGCAGAAGATGCAGAAGGACCTCCTGCAGCTGCAGGGCAGCGACTCACATGCAAACTACATGGTATCAACAAGGTCAGAGGTACTGAACACTCAGGTGAAACCAGAGGAAACAATGATGGTGTCTTCTCTGGTTTGGTCTGCAGTAAAGGCCAAGAAATGACCAAGAGCAGACTTCCATGTCCAACTGCTGCCCTTGCTCAGGGAAGTGGGTCTGCAAGGTGTCCCTGCTTCCCGTGTGTCCTGTGCTTTTGTGCCCATGGTCTGAACCCCTGGGAGGTGGCAGATGAGCACCTCGAACCCCCAGGCTGTCTGTGAGGGAGCTCTGAACTGCACTAACTGCACTGAACTGCACATCTGCACTAGCTCTCACCCTCCCCAGCTGGTACTGATGCCCTGGTATCCATGGCAGGGAAGGACTCCTCTTACATTTTAGGCCATTCCATCTTTCCTTTTGTTTCTCTGGGTTGTTTGGATAGACTGGCAGCACCCTTGGCGCTTTGAGGGGATCAAGGCTTCTTTTTGCAAGCAACAGGGAGGAAACAGCTCTGAATTCCTGATTCTCCTGGCTTCCCTGTCCAACTCGGTGCCTGGTGTCAAGGCAGACACCTGATGTCACATAGAGGAAATACTTCATTGGTTTCTCAGGCTTGCTCAGCCTTTGTTCATAACTGAACTTACAAATTTTGGCATGAAATCCTAACCAGTAATGGGAAAGTTGTGAAAAACTCAACCCTGAATGCTGTCAGGTTTGAAGGCCAAGATTTCTTCCCACCCACAGTTTTGACACCCCAGGCCTCACACACGCTTGACTCCTGCGAGATGACGTCCCTCTAGCCCTGCCTATGTTCTGGCCAACCTGCTGGTGGTTCCCATCCATCCTCTCCTTGTTTGAAGCTGACCCAGTATGCAGCTCTCATCTCTTGGCAATCTCTTTGTGGAAGCTGAGTCTTAAAGTAACCCCAGAGTGCAAAGAGGTCTCCTGGGGCTGCAGCAGGCTTTTGAGCTGCTGGACCCTTTTTATTACCTTCACCCCAAGATGACATCTTCACGCTGAAGGCAGCAACCACTGATCAGCTACTGCTGAAGTGGTTGCAGGTTGGGAAGCTGAGACATGGAAAGCTCAGTCTCTTACAAACAGCAGGACCTGAAAATCCACATAAAAGAGTTTATAAAGAATTGGGCCCTGAGCTCCGCCCCATTAATGTTTATTTTTAACAAATGTTGGAATATTGTTCCAAAGGACTGGAGAAGGCCAACAGTGTACAAATATTTACAGAGCTTAGAATAAACTGTCAGCCTCTTAGCTTGACTTCAGTCCCAGACAAAACTGTGGCAAGCTGATACAAGACTACTCAGAGAGAATTAAAAGCTGTTTCTGCTCTTAGAGCCTGAATTCAATATCAAATTTTGTGGAGTTTGGTCTGGAAAGGTAACAACTGACATGCTGGCCTAAAACTCAGGTGTATTTTGTGCTTAAGAGTCTCATTTTTACCAAAAAAAAAAAAGTATTTCTTCCATCAAATGGATTTAAATCTGCCCAACAGTCAGACCCTGAATTGCATCTGCAATTAGGGTGCCATCATCTGATGATACTGCAAGAGTTTTCAGTGAGGCTAATTCATAGTCACGCTCTAAACCCTGTACAACACAAGCTCTTTAGCAGTGGTCTGGGACAAAATATTTGCTGTTGTGGTTTTCAAAGTTCAGGAAAGGTGTTGTACTAGAAAAACATGAGTTTAGTGTATGCAGTACTGGAACTGTGTGGCAATTTAGGTTGTGATAACTAGGCATGCATTTTAGTCTTAATGCAGATAAATCTTATATTTTCATGAAGATGAAGATGCTATTGACAGGATAGAGGACAGTATCCTGGAAATCTGTGACCTCGACAATGACTCAGGGTCCCTGCTGATGATATTAAGCACAGATTGCCACAGTGATGCTTTTGTCTAGAGGTGAGAATGCAATTCTGCCTGCAGAATTGCACTGAGAGAAGTGTCAAAGCTATCTGTTAATAACATTGCTAAGACTTTACTGGATGAGTCTTCCCATTTTTAGCTTCATTGGTTTATTGTAAGATATTAAAAAAGAAAAGGAAAAAAAAAGTACAGGAAAGAGCTACAAAGAAGACCTTGTATTTAAGGGGCATGTTTTAGTGAGACATTAATATAGGTCTATTAATTTGACTTATCCAAGAAAAGATTATCAAGTGACTGAACAAAATTTATGTTTATACCTATTTATATATTGGAGTCTGTATATAGTAAAAAAGAATCTTTGATTTGGTGGAGAAAATAGGGAACAAGGTTTACTGGTTGTTGGTGGAAGCAAGCAGTGCCAGCCATATTGGAGGTATCCAGTCCAAGAAAATCGGCATCTTGGCTTAAGGATATAGTGGTTGCTTCTTCTCCATGGAGTCTGTGGCAGGAGCCCACTTTTCACCAAACCAGTCCTGCAGAGCCGCACGCGGATGTTGCCAGGCATGGTGTCTGCCCTGTGCTTGCCCCCTGACTTGTGCAGCCAAGTTCTGAAAAGTGAATGCTTGGTGTATGCCTGTTCCCCGGAATTGTGCTACGACTCTGGAAACCATCTGCAGGATTCATAACCCTGATACATTAGGCCCCAGCAGTGATGGTTGTTGCCATTACAAAACAGGGCTCGGAGAGGACTGAATCTGCAGGCTATTGTAAGTACTGGCTGCACCGAGTCCAGGTATGTGACAGAGTATTAAATTAAGGCTGTGAATTCATCTTATGCTGCAATATAAGGCAGCAAACGACTTCATTGGCACGAGAGACATGTAAAAGAAAATTTCATCTCAACTAACAAAAAACATTTCTTCCATGCCAACAGCTGCTTACAGGTTGTACCCAAGCATGTAAACCAAACTAACACAGCTTGTCAAGAATAATAGGGGTCCAGCCCTCCTGCCGCAACTTGACACCTTTCAAGTGCTACGGCAACACAGAGGGTGGAAAAGCAGCTGGATCTCCCCAGCTGGGCATTCCTGGAGAATGACAGCAGCTGGCATTGCACGGAGGAGTCAGCGTGGTACCCTGGCAGATCAGGACACTTCTGATCTCTGGCTGGCCAGAAACAGAGGATTGGCAGTGATTTTGGAGGCCCCTTCACATGTCAGTGGTTCTGCTGAATAAATGCTTTGGGGCATCAGTTATCTTGTCCTCAAATGGCAGAATGATTGCTGGTATGTTTTCAGTTTTGAGCATGCAAAATAAATGCTTCCAAACTAGATCTGTACTTGAGATAAGTATGCAGGATCTGACTATCTTTCTATCAGGCTTCCATGGGGTGATGCACAGGAGCATATTAGATACCAAGCTCCATGAGGGGCAGCTCACAATGGGGGTGTGCTGCACTCCCAACACTTCAGCAGGTCCACATGCCAAACTTGTGACAGACAGACCTCACCATGGCTTTTCCAGCTTCTTATGCACAACAGCAACAGATGACGGGATACAAAATGAACTCAGTCCTTTTGCTTGGTGGCCAGAGCATATGGTAGGAATCTTCTAGAGTCCGACACATAAGGCATTTGGACTCTGAATCCTATTTTCTTCTCACTCTTTTGAGCACCAGGGATTATAGGCTTAGGCAAGTCAGCTGGGAATAACAGAGCTGTGTCCAAGGGCGTGAGTAGAAAATGGGGAGGAAAAGCTCTCCAAAACCTATTCCTCAACTCCAAAGAAAACATGCAGCAGCAGCATATAGCATCAGTTAAGTCTCCTGCCACTGTTTTGGAGACTGCTGTTTACATTAATGTGCTAGCTCACATAACAGAATGTATAGCTCTTGACTCCAGTCCTAAGGACAGGAACCGCATACAGCCGTGCCATATTACCCAGAAGGAAGCGTTCAACACAAAATGGTCCTTGGGCTGCCCTGCAAATGCAGCTGCACCTGGCAGAGCCCATGCTCTCAGCTCTTCAGCGAGACAGCGAGCACACCCAGACTGGCCCTGTTTAAAGGCACCAGCTGTCCACAGAGAGCAGGACCTCTCCTTCTGTGGCACTGGCATTCCTCGAGTTCTTCACTTTCACCTCCAGAGGCGAAGCCCCCAGACAAAGCCTGAGCCAGCATCATGCCAGACAATCATGCACCCCGCCATTCCTGAGATGCATCCTTCTGAGGGCAAGGGCATGGCCAAGGACATTTCCAAGGGGAAGGGGATGAAGTACAGAAGCAAGCAACCATCTCTGAAGGCTCCTTTATTATCACAGTGAAGTTTTCTTTACAAGACCTAACGCAGCCAACAATTATTACAACCTATAAAATCAAAAGATCTACAAGATCTCTCTCCCAGCTGCACTTAAATACCCCTCTGCTTCCTGCTCGACCATCAGAACTGCACCCCGTGGCAGTGAGCACCAAGGCTGCCTCACCCAACCACATGCTGGTCCATCAGGTGCTACACCATGAGAAGCAGCAGCAAGCATCACCAGCCAGAATAGATGCATCTTTACCCAGGCTCACGACTGCAATTCTCCTACTAACAAGTACCCCAGCTCCCTCCAGAAACTGCTGTCTGGGTTCAGTGCCCCAAAGCATCTAGAGTTCTGACATCAAGCAACTATTTCTACTGGAGGATCTCCTAGTTTCTTCATTGTACAGGAGGGGAACGGCTACCCAAAAACTGACATTAGCTAACATACTGCCAGCTGCCTCTTTGAAAGCCATAAGCTTAACCTGTGTGACCCTGGTGCCTCTCTCACAGCTGGAAGTCATTTATTCTGAAGCAGCAGAACTACAGACATTTAAGAATGGCCCCTAAGCACATGATGTGACATTGATCAACTTGCTCCTAGGTTTTTGCCTTCTGCTATCACATTGGCAGAGACGTAGTTGTGAACATCTGTGAGAGCTGTGGAGTTGCTGTGAGATAGTACCAGAGGGCTTCCAAAGCATGCAGGGCTTCTGCAGGGCTGACAGGAGGTAGGGATGCCCTGCTACAAAGTGCCCAGGACATGGCCTGGTTCTCAGCAAATGCAAAATCTGCAATGTCAGGCAGGAGCACTGCCACAGGAGGCCTCAGTTGCTACAGCAGATACAGATGACAGACTTCCCCACATAGCCAGGCTGTGGCATCAAAATGAACTGTATGATTCAGGCACAAGACTACTGGGTGCAGCAGACAACCTGTGCAGAGGAAATCCATGATCAGAGGATCCCCTGAAATGAATCCAGGCCCTTGTTGATCTAATTCTCATCTCAGTGAAACTGATATAAGGCCTAAGTCCACAGTAGTGGGGACATATCTGGGCATGGAGGCACCGTACATCAGCTGCAGCAGCAGAATCACAGACCCATCTCTTCATGGCACATTTTGATCAGGAATGACAAGTTCATGAATGGAAGACAGCATGCAACCTTGGCACAACTTCAATTACCTCGACCCAGATCTGCCATGAAGTCAATCTACGTGAAAGTAGGCTGCGAGCTGCAAGTATATTTGCACCCAGCTGAAGAATCAGCAAATTGCTACAGGCACTGCACATTGTCCAACTTCTGTGAAGACAAGCTCCTCTGTGAGAGGTCCTTAGTCTGTCTAATCACCCCTATCCTGGGCCCTTCAGCACTTCCCAGGACCATGTGCTACATCCAAGCAGATCTTCCTATGAAAAACATACTGCCATAAACTGCCCCCTGGGCTCTCTGCTCCTTGACCCTTTCAAAGCCCACAGGCCTGCAGAGTCGTCTTTGCTGTCTCACCAGACAGGAAGAGCTGGGAAAGAGACGTTCAGGGCAGAGACAAAAGCAGATGTGCAGCAAGCAGGACATGGGACTGAGACTGAATTGTGGTCACTCTTATGTAACCTGGGAAAGTGATATCTGTATAAGGTGGCTTCATTTTGAATGAAGGTCGGATCCAGGACTCCTTAGCATGCTTAACTTTTGGATTAGGGATGCTATGGGCATCACAACACTTTGGCTGTGGACACTAAGAGGAATAAGGATTACATCTACCACCATCCTCATCACACCTATGGACCCCATATTGATTTACAGTTCAGTTCCTTCCCATCAGCCTTTCGTGTTCTATTCCTTCACCTTCTTTGCTGCTACCCCATAGCTCTGGGATAGCAGTTCACCGTTCTCTCAAAAATCCACCTTAGTTGCCACCCCTTGTCTGCTGCCCCTGGCCAAGATGCCTCCAGATCAGACCTTCCTGTCTCCCTGGCCTTGAGACCTCTTTTGTGCTCCCATTGTCCCTTTACCAAGATGAAAAAAGCCAAAAATTTTCACTCAAGATGGAATCAAATGTCATTAAAAGTTTCTTAAAGTATCATCTCTCACTGGAAAAGGGTGAATTTTCTAATTAGAAAAGGTATGCAAGGGCCTCATGGTGTTTGAGTCAGGTTGGCCTACAGCCAAGGACTTTCACCATGCATCAGCCCAACTCACAGGAAAAGGCTTATGGCGCATCATGGGTGATGTAGTCTGGCCAAAAACAAGATGACGGAAACGGGGGGTTCCAAAACTACAAGTCCAGTGAGTCACCCCTGTGGCATCCCTGGGTCGAACTGCCTGGCTTTTTGCCAGCTTTCCGCTGAAGCATTGTGGGCTGCGATTTTTCACTAGAAAGTAAACATTTTTTCTAGAGAAAAAGCCTTATTTGTGAGGAGTCTTGTCTGAGCATTGCTGTAGCCCCTGGGCTGGGCATGGGGGATGACCCTGGGTAACCTGGGCTGTGCATCCCTGCTCCCCATGGCTTCAGGAGAGAGGGCTGTGTGTTCACTGTGATGCTTCCATGTCTGCCTTGCCTTCCCGCAGGGCACTTTTACACAGCTGAAGGTGTGAGTACTTCTAGACGCAGCTTTTCACAATGGCAAAGATGCCGGGGGACTTCCCTTTGCCCTCCCTGGGAGTTGCTTGAAATCCAGCCTCTTAAAGGCACTGCCCATTAGTGATGTGCTATGTTATCAGGCAAGGCTAATTGCTGACACCATTTCCCATGCATAAGTGTTCAGCTTTGCAGAAAACCAGGAAAGCTCTTACCCACAGTGCTAATTCCTTTGATGATAAAGTTCTGGATGTACCATATCAGCCCTCAACCTGCCTACGCCAGGAAGCCTTTATTTAGCATCAACATTTATCATTGCTAAACGTATAAATAATACCATTAGCCACTCTGAGCAGTGATAAAATTAGCACTGTAAACAGAGAAAGTAAGTGACCTTAGTGGAGAACCATTGTTGATTTTGACCCAACACCTACCAGTATGATTAGTCACAGCAGAACTGCTCAGGGAAAGGGGCCATTGGGGCTTGTTTGGAAATTAGAGACTTGCACTGTTTATTTTATGAAACAGATCTAATTCCTGCTGAGTTTCTCTATAAGCACCGGGTCATGGCCCCACCTCCGCTCCTCCGGACTCCCCGGGGGCTCATCAGCTGGGAGCCTGAAGGCTCATGTGAGCAATGCTCCTGAAAGCTGGACTCTCTCCCAAACTGGCGGAGGGGATGCCCATCCTGCCCGTCCTGCCCATCCTGCTCCTCTCCTGCCTGTCCTGCCTGTCCTACCCATCCTGCTGCCTGTCCTGCCATTTCTGCCTGTTCTGCTGCCCATCCTGCCTGTCCTGCCCATCCTGCCCGGGCAGCAGGGGCAGGAGGTGCCACACAAGCATGGGGATCTGCTGCCAGAATTTAGACACTTCCAGTGGCTTCTTCCTCTTCACACCCTGGCAGTTTTCCACCCTGACAAGATGTACATGGCTGCCCCCTCTTTCTGTCCACCCAGACAGGCTCTCACCTGAATTTCTACCCTGCAAAGCACCAACATTTACCACCCTTTCTCCTGCAAACATCTTGGTAGATTCTTGTCTCAGTGAGGGTGCAGTTCTTGGCTATGCAGATGGTCATGCAAGTGAGAGCGCTTAGGGAAGTTGGGTCTGCTGAGAGGTTGGACTAGTAAAGACTGCGGTATGGACAGCTATTCCATCTGAAAACGCTGCCATAACAGCAGTGAAGGTGGATATTCAAGCAATTACAAGTCAGTATGTATTATTTACGGGCTTACCGTTTGTTTGTGCAAAGGCTAAGCTTTTAAACAACAAAATAAACAGGGAATTCCCAGGGCTTCACCTGGGCTAGAGTAACTGTGTTGCTTTGAAAAGATTGCCTAAGTGTGGCTGTGATAAGTCAGGATGAAATATTTTAAATCCTGCATTTTATTTATTTATTGATTTTGAGACCGGCTCTTAAAGGTGGCTGAGTGTCCCATCTCCAGAAGAGTCTCAAAAGACCTATGGTCCCATGCACTGGCAATATTTTTGGATCCAAGGACCTTCTGAGCATTAAGGTTCTGGAGATATATGGTACTTAGTTGCAGTCAGATGCTGAAGCCCATGCAAAGGGTTGACTGTCCCTGGACAAGCTATTCATAGAAGCAAAGTTGGTTGGAGGGACCTCAGGAGGTCGTCTAGTCCAAATTCCTCATTGAGTTGGCAGAGATATAGCTAGTCAGAAGACAGCTGATTTGGGAAGTTCAGAGCTAAACAAGAGTGATGTCTTTCCAAAAAGTTGTCACAGTTCTGTTACTTTATTTACCATAATTTAATCAAGCTGATCATTAGGTTAATTTGATGATCTGATGTACAATAAGATGCGCTGGAACAAATCACCCAGGGCTGTGGGAGGAGTTCCCACCATTGCCAACTCAAAAATCGATACAAAACAATTGCCAAAAATACGTGCTCTACAAGCACTCACTTGGGGAAACACTCTGGCCTGCTCTGTGCAGGAAGACAAGCCAGATGATGTTCCTTCTTGGCCTAACCAGCAATGGCTCTCTGAGCCCCTTTTCTAGCCATCCCTCTGGTTTTATTTACCTTGTTCAGTTCATAAGATACGTTAAACAGACACTGGTGAGGTTTGATGGTTCACTGCCCTGTTATTAGTATTTAGAGATACCCCACAGTCAAGAAACGAGAGAGTGATCTTGCAAGCTTCACCCATGGTCTTAATATTGTCCCACTACCTTGGGAAAGGAACATGGCTGGGTTTGGAGGTGAACAAGTTTCTGTGAAGAAATTTTCATGCCAAGAGCAAGGTGGGTCCCCAGAGCTCAGGGGCAGGGGATGCAGACCTTGTCCAGTTCCCGAAGGACAGCAGAACCTCACTGGGAATAACTTATGAGAAACGAGGGTGAAAATACCCTGACACAGAGCTGCTTCTGAAGCCATCCTCCTCCTGCCCTTCCCTCTGGCAGTGCCTTTTGACAGGAGCTGCCCCACATCCTCAAGCCTGCTGGTTCCCATTCCAGAAGAAAGTGGCTATCCCTTCACCTCACCCAGCATCCAGGCAGATCTTCCTATGTCTCATCCTGGATCTTGCTAATGTGTTTGCCTTCCTCCTCCGGGCTGCAGAGAGGCGTTGAGGAAGATTTGTGTCCTAATTGCAAGCACATGCTGGCCGGCGCTGCTCACAGCCTCATGGTCAGAGCTGTCTCAGGAAATGTAAGTGAGCGTGTCTTTGCCACGTTAGTTTTCCTGTTGTGCTGCTGATTGGCATGTTCGACCCAAACTAAACAATACCTATGCCATGCACTCCGGAGTGCTTTCCTGCTTGCAACTGCCAGGTGCTGGCAGGCGCAGCAGGCAGGGAGGCTGCAGAGCCTCAGCAGAGCTGGCAGATGGGCAGGCCCCAGCCTGCTTGCAGTGAGCAGCAGTATCCTCACGAGGGAGAGCAAACCGCTTTCTCACTCTTTTTCACTATTTCCCAATTGTTCCCTGCCTGGGTTCCCATCACAGTCACTCTCAGCTCTCATGTTCTCCATCTCTCCAGGGTCTTCCCTGGGTTTGGATCTCCTTCCGAAGCCTGACAAGCCGGGATGAACATTCCCACCATCCCGTACTGGCCACAGCCTCCCACATTCAGTGCCACCCAAGATTTCCTTTTCTTCCTTTCGCTGGCTGCTCTTCACAAATGCAGTGACACCGTGTTTCACCTCCACATACAGGCCACAGAACTGGGCTGTCCTCTGAGACCATCACACCTGGTGACCTGCCAGGTTGAGTCAGGCTAGCAATAGGGTAGCAAAGCCCCTCTCGCTTGAAAATGGGTCTGGGGGAGTTGGATGCACACATAATGGGAAATGTGGAGAGGAAACAGAAAGAGGAAAGTGTGTACTAGTACAGCTACTGGATGGACACTCTGGGGATGGGAGGCAGCAGGAGAGAGGCTCCAGGCTCCCATCTCCAAGACGCAAGGCTGACATGAAGATGGTGCCACCATGCAGCAGGAGAGACTCAGCCACAGAGGGTTCTGGTGGCACTCATAACACAGTGCTGGGGCTGAGAAGAGACTCCAGCATTGGAGTGACGAGGGATGATGCAGCCAGAGGCTGTAGGGCGCAAGAACCGATGCTGTTTATGAGGAACAGCTACATCCCCTGCCTCCCAGCGGCAGCAATTCAGCTCTCTGACTCAACTCCCTCTGAACTTGCTTCACCTCATCTCTGCTAAGCTACACTTCACGCCTGTCAGCACCTTGATGGAGATCAGCACAGTGTTCCTGCCAGTGCCCGCAGGCCCTGCCCGCAGCGGGGCTCTGCTGTCAGTGTGCTGCGCGGGCACACGCGTCCCACCGTGGTCTCCTCCACTCGTGGTGGGGCTGCGGCCGCCCACCCATGCACCCCAGGACACTGCTCAGCTGTGCCTTTGCAGCCACCGCCATCCTGATGGGGATCTCGCAGAGCTGCCAGTTGCATTCCAGCTCGTTATGTTTTAATTTAGTCAATCCATAGGCTGCCTATTGTGAGGATATCAGCACTGAGAAGTAAAATCCAAATCCAGAACATTGCAGAAGAACCAAACTGCCAAAATGCGGAGTCAGGGAGACAAAGTAAATCTGTCATGAGGCACTCCTGACAGACCTCCCACCCCGAGAGGAGCCAGTTCCCAATTAGCGCAAAGAACTTGGGCAAAGAGGAGGAACACATTCAAAAACAAATGAAAGGGACCAAAAATGGTCAAGAGAAGGCCAGTGGAAATACTCAGGTCAGCGCTGTGCCACGTCGCACAGGGGGCGTCTCCCTGGCACCGACCTGCCCCCAGTCGTCCCTTGCGGATCCTCCAGTGACCCTGGCGGCGAGGGGATGTCCGAGAGCTGCCCGGTCCCTCCTGGCACATCAGGATGCTGCTTTGGGCCATGAGCCGGGGGTGAGGGGAGCAGGCAGGGCACTGGGTATGGGAGGTGTTGGGGACATCACGGGAGGCCCTAGAGGTGGTGAGCCCAGGGGCCAGCACAGCTCTTGGGAGAGTCGTGGGGTTTCTGGGAGGAACGGGCAGGCAGGGCATGGTGAGGAGCCAAAGCCCCCTCCCAGGGCAGCTTTGCTATCTCTGTACCCAGACGGAGCTGCATTATGTCCCCAAGGGCTTCCAAAGACACAGCCAGGAAGCAACAAGCTAGCAGCTAGCAGAGAAACCACCACCTCATTGCTGGTGTGGTGGCTGTGGTGCCCCTGAGTCTCCAGATCCAGTGTCAGGTCTGAGCCAGTGGCCACGGACATCATGTGGGTGGGCACTGGGGTACTCCAACACCGCCCACTGCCCGACAGTGCCCACGGAGGAAGCAGAGAGACATGGACAGAGACTCATGGGAGTGAGAGTGGGAAGGAAAAGCTCGGCTAAATGTACAAATCATCTGGGCTGTGTGGCTATTACACCGTATTCCAGCTAAGCATCTGCCTGAGGAGCTGGAGGCCAGAAGGGATGTTGGGTCTGACCTTCTGCATAGCAAAGCCCTCCTCAGCGACTCCTCCTCTTGCCAGGCTCGTGCTCAGAAAGCATATTAAGAGATATTTCCCGTAAGAGGGCTTCCCAGCCCCACACCCGACCGCATCCAGCACTGCGGCTTGCACTGATCTTCCTGTGATAAAATAGTTTCCAACTTGCTTTGAAGCCTTTGGGCTCCGAGTTCAGCCCATGTTTGCTGGCTGCTTCAGTTGGGATACTTGGGATGCTGTCTAGGGAAGGAGCAGACATTGCAGTCCCCAGTGGGTGGTAAGGGGTGGATTTCAGCTCCTCTCAGAGGACCTGGGACCTCCACGTCAACGCTGAGCCCAGCACTGACTCCTGGCTCGTCAGTTAGGTTTATTCAAACTCTAAATCAGTCCTTGGGTTTGAGCACATTGGAGAGGCTGCACAAGAAGGAGAACGGGAGGAAGATGGGGTCACCAGCTGCCATCAGATAAGCCACTGAACCACGCAACCTGCCCCCACTCTGCCCCATCCCTGCATCCCCCCTCGGCAGGCAGATTCCTTCCCTTGCTCCCACTGCCCTCCCTCTCCCCGGGTGCCCTTTGGCTTTCCTCAGCTCCCTGCAGCCCTCTCTGTTCTTGACTAACCTAAACAACTCTATGGCCTCTATGAATTTTTTCCCTTTACTGCTCATCCTGGTTTCCAGAGCATTGCAGACTATGCAGATCATAACAGCTATATTTAAGGTTGCCTGACAGTTTCCATGATATGACCCATTGTTCGTTTGCTTGCTGCACTGCCAAACTTTAACCCTTTGGGCTGAACAATTTGTGACAGATTCAGCAAAGAACAAGTTTAATCCTTCTAAAAAGCAAAATTAGGGGGAAACACTTGATTTTCTCCAATTGTTGTCAAGGCTTTGCTGGGAAGCCTGTCCTTTAGAGATCTGACAGATGACTTGGGGAGGGTGTCTCAGGGCTCTTGCATCCTTTGTGACAAATCCACCCAATTACACGAGGACCTGAAAATCCCTTTTGCTCTAGTACCTGTGATGTGGAGCCGTGCCTGGCTGTCCTCTGTGACTGCAGCGTGCTGAGCCTGTCCAGATGAGCTGGTGGCAGGAAGCAGCCCCAGCCCCTGCAGCCCCCAACTGCGCCCCAGCTCCCAAGTGCCAGCGTCGTGGTGCCACCTTGGCCCTGGGGCCAGTAATGGGGAGCCTGCCTCTGTCAGTGCTGCTGCACTGCAGGGCCTGACTCACACGCCTCCTAGTGCCTCTGCTATCAGCAAGATGCTGGGCAGCCAGCAGGAGAAGGATTTGCTGGTCATCCCATACCATACCCAGAGTGCCCGGCACTCTGTCTCTGCTGAGTTTGGGTGATGGAGGGAAACAAACCCTGTGGTGACCTTTTGTGCACTGCTATGAGGACAGATCTGCTGGGTTTGCTGTCTATTTTTAAAGTGAAATTGTGTTTTATTACTACATTTTTCCCATTTTCCCAACCTTTAAATGACTACATGTTTAATATAACCACAGCTTTGCAAAACAAGCAAGGTACATAAATAATGTACCTTAAATAAAGAACCTGGAATAAAGCTGGTTCCTATAGGGAAAAAATAAAAATAAAAAATCTTCTTATAACTAAAACCTATCCCATGGAGCACACACGTGAAGTTCAACCTAAACTGCACAGGCAGCATCATGTGGCATTCTCTACATTGCACCTCCGTATCTTTTTCCTTCATTTTTGTACGCAATCCCTAGCAACGTCTGACAGCACTGAACCTGTCAGGAAATGTAGAAGCACCAGGACAAAGCGGGCTTTCTTTGCTTCCTGCCCCCAAGTTTGGACCTGGGGCTGTGACCTGGATGACCCAGTTCCTTCAGCTGCCTATTATGAGGGACTTTTGAAATCCCATGCAAATTATGTCAATGATCTTTCTCTGCCCACAGCTTTGGCATGCTCAGAAAACAGTGATACAACCTTTGCACAGGAAGTGCCGGGTGCACGGTGTCCTACCACACGACTGTCGATGGCCAGCACGTCTGCTTCCTTGATCTTTATGGAATGTGGTACAAACCCTGCACAAACACCAAATCCTTGTCCCAGATGGAGCCTTGAAGCTGATGACAATGCTGGTTATGCTGTATTCATCTCACTGTAGCTTAAAAAAAAAATAAAAAATCCCAACCCTCTGATGCTAAAGCAAGGACTTGGAACAAACGCAGGCTGCAACTGATGGGTCCTGCACAAACTGCATGCTTATCCTATGTGCTACAGAAACTGCCTGGCTCTTACAGGGACACTGTGTCTGACAGAAATAGTCAGAAATCAAGAGTGATTTGCGCATGATTCCTTAGCCAAGAAGTTAACACCACTGATTTTTCCAGCTTCCATTCAAGCTTCTTCCTCTGCCAAGAATACACTCATGTCAAATACAGGCAAAAGTGAAGGAAAGGGATGAAAACTCCTGCACCTCTCCAAGTTGTCCTTTAAGTCAGTGGATGGCTCTCCCACATCACTCACCCCCTGGTGAGGATGGCACTTTGCGTGGCCAGCCTCCCCACTGTGCATTTCTGTCACCCACATCTCCCTTATAAATCCTTGGAAAGCAAAGAACAAGCTCGCGCTCTTCCTGTCCTCTTAAAAACAACATTACACAACCCACTTCTAAAGAATGATAGTCTTTCCTATAGTCATTCTGAAACTTGAATATTTTATAATGGATAAAATGATCACAGCAAATTCCAAGGACAGCCAAGGAGCTCAAAATGATCCGATCATGTTTCCAGCCATGAGACCTTTGGAAAGAGCCCCAGAAAGAGGGGGAAACACATTAATTTTATGTTTTAATATTCAACAAACAGAGCAGACTCTGCAGAGCGGCAGTGTCCAGTTGAAAGTGTCGAGAGGTTTATTTTTGTTCAAACCTGCAATGGGGCTGAGTTTGGGACTCTCTGTTTAGCTTTTTAGCCTGTAGTTACATTGTGTAAACAGTTTATTTAACATCATTTTTGGCACTTCTTCAGTAAACCCACCATAATAATCCTACTGGCAGACCAAACAGATCACAGATTAGCAGACAAAACTGCTGTAAAACACCAAATTACCCATCCCCTGCTTTCCTGTTTTCGGGAGATGTGAAGCCCTGTACTTAGCCGTGTTTACGCCTCGTTTCATGGCTGCACCCCCAGGTCACGATGCTGCTCCCATTAATGCTCGGACCCAGCCCCCAGCTCCTTGCAACAAGGAAGCAGGGTGGGGGAAGGATTTTTCGGCCCTTTTAGGAGCTCATAAAACGTGCTGGGGTGCTGGCTGTTGCTTAACAGGGAAGGTATGCTGGCTTGATCCAGATTGGAAAAGACTCTAGACTTATGCTAAAGTCACCTATTGCTTACATTTCATTTTAATGTGCTTGAGTTCAATAAAAGTTTATCATCTCCATTAAAACGGTGCCTATTGGAACTGATTTAATCTCGTTAGCACAAAAAACCACATGAAAGGAATCAAGTTCATGGACAAGATTGAGCACAGTTACTTTTGGAGCATAAATTACATAAAAGCAATGGATAATCAGCCAGAGCCACAGTGCCTGTCACCTGCATTACTCACATATTTATGCCAATGCACTTTGCTAGGGAAGGTGCTGGGCAGGAGCCATATCGCAGCAGGACTGAGCGCCTGCCAAGCACAGGAGTAATCGGCTGCTTAATGTCACAGCATCAACACTCTCCTAAAGAGTCCATGAATTGTGTTACAATTGAACAAACAAATGTCATGTGTAGGGGTGCTGGTCAAATGTCTACTGGCAACAGGACAATGCACTCGTAAATCTTGCCTTCGGTATCAGCCTGCTTTCAGCACAGAGATGCTCTCCCTTTCTCAAGGGAAATGCCAGCTCCACCACCAGCCTGGCTGCCTGGCTGCCTGGCAAGTGCCCCGGGTGCAGGCAGTGGCACAGCACGGTGTCATTACAGGGTGCACGGGTGCAACACCAGGACATCCGTGGGGCCATCATGTGTGAGCCCCCGGGGCAATGCTGGCACCGCTGCCCAGGGCTGGCTGCGGTGATGCCCTGAGGCGAGGAGGGCTGGTGGGTGCTCTGGGACTCGCTGGGCAGCAGGGATGATGCTATGGGAGCAGAGGACTGCTTGGGAATGCCTTGGGGCTGCAACCCCAATTTGTCCTCCTGGCAAGAGGGGCAATGGAAAAGGGCACTCCTGTGATCCCACACTGCTTTTACTGACTCCATGCCCTGATAGAGCATCCTCTTGCTGTCATGATGGGGGCAGACTGGGGGAGGAACATAGAAGGACAGAAAAATGGGGCATCTTCCTGCAAGCAACTGTCTTATTCCATCCCATCCCATCCTGTCCTCTCCCATCCTATGCACAGGCAGCAGCCTAGCCATGCTGACCCCTGCTCTGCAGGACAGCTTTGCCGTGCTGCTGCTGCTGCCTGTGGGGCTGCGGTTTGCTGACAAGGGCTCTCCAGAGAACAGGAAATCTCTTGGTGTCTGGCCAATGTCAACACCACACACCTCTGTCTCCCAGTTCCCCCAGCACTGGAGAGTTCACCTCTTCTCCACCGTCTCGCTCTGTCAACATCTGCTCTTCCCTGCCAAGGCATCTGCTGCCCTTTTGTCCCTCAGGACTCCTTGCTGCCACCAGCTGCCCAAGTGCCATGACGGGAAAAAAAAAAGAAAAAAAAAAAAAGAAAAAAAAAAAGAAAAAAAAAAGCTCATCTCCTTCTGCCAGTGGTCTGATAATTGTGTCTCATTCATTCTATCTGACTCCAGAGTCTGGGTGTAAGGCACCATTACCCAAAGCTCCCTGGAGCAAGCCCCATCTGTCTCATTCATCTTCCTGCGGCCTGCCTGCACAGCCAGGATGCAAAAGCCACATGCCAGGCATTTGGGACAGCACTGGGCAGAGGGGCAGGACCAGGGCAGATGAGCACCTGTGCTGTGGAGCTTGATCTTTCTTTTAAGCAGTGCTGATTTACCCCTATGAGCTAAGATTTTGATAAAAAATTATAGCACAAACACAAGTCCCAAAAGTCCATCATGACAAACCACATCCTTGGGACCTGAGTGGACGCACATTCCCTCACAGTCCCAAATCCCTTCCAGCACCCATATGGGATGTGGCCACACCTATGCAGCCACCTGGATCCTGACCTGCTCATCCCTGCTGGCAGCATTCACCTGAGGCCCAGAGACAACCACGTGCACGGACAGAAAGGCAGAGCTGCTACATTTAACCAGGCTATTTGCTCTTCCACATCCTGAACAAGAAGCACTGATGGCATGCCAAGGTAAAATCCAAAAATACAAAAATGGGATAAGGGAGAATCCTATGGGCTCAGGGGGAAGGAAGAATGTGTCATGTATTCCCTTGTATCCCTGAGCTCTGGACTTGCTGAGGCTGTGACACACCAGGGAGGTGTTAGGCACAAGGTCTTCAGGAGTCATATCAAAGCCTGCTGAGCTCTCTGAGATGACCTGGGTGTGCCAGGGAAGCTCCATTGGGTACTTGTGCCTCCCTCAGGCCCTATGGACAAGTGCAGCTGTGACCTGCAGCAGGATCTGCCCTGCAGTACATCACGATCATCCTCATCCCCATCACAGCCAGGGCTGAGGCCATGCTGCCTCTAAGTGGAATGGCAGGAGTGCTGTCACAGCTCTCCGTGTGGCCAACTGGCACGTGCACAAGCATGTCCTGGGTCATGAGGAGCCCACCTGATTTGGGTGCTTGCAGGTCGTGGTGAAGGCCTTTACTACCTGCTTCTAATTTGGAAAAGCTTGTGGCTCAACCAAGCTGGGCTTGCAGGAGAGTATGGTGCACACCACAGTCTTGGAGAGCAGGAGATATTTCCTTGAATATTGTTTGGAGAGAGACAGAGAACTTTCTGAGCCCCAGAAGGAATTTGTGGGGAACAGGATTGCCTGTCAGCATGTCTGCACTCTCTGCAGAGGAAGGAGCTTTTCCATTTGCAGGGCAAGGATGGCACAAGAGCTTGGCTTTGCACTGACCATAAATACACTTGCAGTTGAGGGTAGGGGTTTCTAACCACCACTGCTCCCAGACAGCCTATGGCAACAGTAAGAGCAAACCGAAAGGCAGCTGAAGCTGTTGATTTGTTTTCCAGCCCCTAAACCCACTCCTTGTGCAGAAGGTGGGACTCTGCTTTCCTGCTCTGTGGCCATGGACAAGCATTCACAGTGAGGATATGCGATTAATCTCATCCCACTGGCCACCACGGCCAAGTGTGCCAATAGTCCCATCAACTTGCAAGGAAAACAATTAATTAGCATGTGAGCATCCTTCCTGGTCACCACTCATCCATTGTGCCATACGCTGGTACCAGTGTATGAAAACCCCACATCCTGGTGCAAATCACTAGTGGCCAATGTGGACTGACAGCCAACCACAGCCAGTGGGACACTGCTTTGCCAGTATGCCTCACAGCTGTAGAGCTTGTGACGTCCCCAGGAAAGTCTTGTGACTCAGAACCCCCAGATGCCATCCCAACACAAGCGCACGGGGGAGACGTGTGCACCAATTCTGAAGGGTGCAAAAAGTTTCGGGTCGTTTGGACATAAAGAGAATGTAAGTGACCCCTCATCCTCAGAAACCTCTATGCAAACAAGCCCGTTCTCATCAGCATCTCTCACAGTAAGAAGGGTCTGAAGCAGGATTTACCAATTACTAAAAATCTCTCTGAATGTATGAAAGTTCACAGAGAGCAAGATTTTCCCCCTTTCAAGTGACTGCCTGCATACACCACTTCAGAGGGAATGAACAAGCATGAAATTCAATTATACAGGCACCACTCAAACACTTGAACCAGAACTGCTTCCCTTAATCTTTATGTCGAGGACAGGGTAAGACTGTGAAGCCACTCTCGGCATGACAGCTCTTTGTTTCATCTGCAGGCCTGGTAAGATACACAGTTCACTTAACTGAAGAGCAGGGATTTTGAGCTGTGTGCTCCTAACTCTTTCTGTAAGCAGCATGGACTAGCAGCACTGCCCATCACTGTCAGACCCCCTCTTAGAAAGTCAACTGGTAACAGCATTTAGTTGTGGGCTGCCCAAGACAGATGACTTCATAAAATTCCCCGTGCATCCCACAGTCCTACAAACACGGGGCCATGGGTGATGTGGACAACAGGTCCAAAGCTCTGGGCAGCCCGTGTTCCTTGGGATGTGCACAAGGTGAGCAGCCCGTTCATGAGGTCTGGTGCACCACACGTGTTTCCAGAAGAATACTTTTGCTTCCACCCTGTCCCCGAGACAAGTGTCTTGGAGTTCACCTGATTTAAGACTTGTTGCTCTCTTATGGCCTAAAATTTTAGTTGTACCGCAAAAAGTATGGCTGTGTCAGCACAGTCTTACCACAGCATCAGCTTACTGCCAAAGATCTGCAGTGCTGTAGCATTCGAGAAGGTGACTGAGTCTTTCTGTCAGGGCCAACAGAGCCAGCAGGTGTAAGGTGGGACGGCGTGCTGAATATTTAAACTGTATTTCTAAGTTTCTGCAAGAATGCAAATGTAAATTTTTCTGCTGGGATATGCTGGAGATTAAGAAGCCCCAAAGGATGGCAGATGTGTTTGAAGCTGCTCTAAATGGGTTTCCTGATGGGATTTAACAGGTCACAGCACCTACAGCAGTGAAGCACCCTCAAAGCAATGCATTATCCTCCAGGCTGCTCTCAGCAGCAATGCACAGAGCACCAATTTGATTAAAATAATGCTCTCTTCCTTTCAGATCTGTTTCTGAATGCATTGGGGCAGGTCCCAAGGTCTGTGGCAGCACATTGCAGGGGGATTGATGCCATGGCCAGGCTGGCCCATGCCAGGGCAGAGGATGCCCCCATCTCATGTGAACTTTCTGGTGTAACTCCACACCAGCCAGCTGCACTAAAACCAGAGTAAAATGGGTATAAGTTTGAACCTGAATCCACTTTGATACAGTGCCTACAAACCAAAGCCTTATTTTGGAAGTCATTTGCCCTTTGTAACCTCCCTGAAGTCTCTCTGATGCTGAGTTCCATCTATTTCCTGCTGAAAGCACTCCTTGAACATCAGTTAGCCTTGTCTCCATGAGTGCATCGATAAAGCAGTCGTGCTGTAGCCCTCCTAACTGCTGCTGGCCATGAGCACCAACCATATCAAGTCAGACACTCCAGGACTGTAGTGTCTTAGAGAACTGATCTGGCTGTCTTTCATACCAGACAGCGCCCCAAAAGAGATTCAGCAAAATACTGGATCTCTTCTAGCTGTGATCTTGGGAGCAGGCTGTACTTAAAGCCCTCAGAGGAGGGAGCAAAACGAGGGATCAGAGACAGGTCCTGAACCAGAGAAAGGCTCTCAAGAGGGGAACATTTCTGGAATGCTGCTCTGAAGAGATGCTTCCTCCTAAAATCTGCCCGAGTCTGCGCTCATCGCACACCGTGAGCAGCTCAGCTGCACCCAGGAGTCAGGTTTACTTTCTAATTAGCAGTGCTGTGATGACTAATTACTGCTTTAAAAGGTGGAAAAATCCGTATGTGCTGGCTGAGGACTGCCAACCCTACAGTCATGCAGCTGAGATCCACGTACCATGCTGGGCCCATGAGAAGATCAAGATACCATAAAATCTGGTTTCTGAAGGAAAGAATTACAGCTGAAACAAGGTTTCCTGCAGAGAACTGGCTGTTCCTGGGAGCAGACAATCTGAATGACCTTACACCTGGCCCAAAAGCCCTTCAGTGAGTGTCCAATATGTATAGAAGAAATATCTCCTAGGAGGATGCTTTTAAGATGTTTTCCCAACCCAAGAGCATAAGAAGAGCTGGGACTGCAGAGGCAGAGGAATTCAGTTGCTCCGACTTTCTGAACATGACTTTGTAACACCAGAATTTTTTAGAAAGGGCAGTAAATGTGTTTCCTCTGTTTGCATTAAACACTGTGCAGATTCCTGTCATGAGGAATGAAAACAGGAGTTGGGTCAGCAAATGATAATGAGTCTCTGTGTGCCTTTCTGGGGGTCAATGCCAGATCACAGAGCCCAAGCCCACGCCAGGAATCCGAGGGAGGTTTCCTGGAAGGGCTCAGAGCAGGAGCAACCTCGACGCCGGTGCTGGCTCCCCAAATGAGTCCCAAATGGGGGAGCTGCTGATCATCTGCAGATGCCTGCTGCTCCGTGGGCACCAGAGTGCTGAGCCCTGGGACTGGGCAGATATTCCACTTCTTGATGGAGAGTAGCGTTTTTGCCAAAGCAGAATTTTTAATTAAAAAAAAAAAAAAAAAAAAAAGTCCTTTTCACCTTGAACTTTTGGGGAGGATTTCTATGGAAGAAAACCAGAAGAATCCCCCAGAAGTAAACATTTCTCAGTTATTAAACACAAATAAATAAACAACCCCTGTCATACTCCCATGTAAGCAGGAACACTTCATTAAAAATATGAAAATGTTATGTTTTTGTGAAAGAAAAATCTAATCTCATACTACCTTCCTGCAGCCCCAAAGGCCCTTGGCCTTGGCTGGATGTGCCACCCTGCTACAGTGCCAGCAGCCACCAAGTGTGCCACCACATCCTCCGGCCTCCCGCAGGATGCAGGGGTGGCCAGCAGCAGCACCCTCGGGCACAGGTTTTGTGGCCCTAGCTCCTGCCACTGCATCCTGAGCACCAACTGGGCTCTCCCCAGCTGCTGGCTCTACCAGGTCTTGCTTTGGGAGAAGAAGTGTGCCTGCAGGGAACCATCCCCCAGCCTGGGGTGCCGCTGGTGCTCATCACTATCACCTGCTGCTCACACAGGGCCCTGCTGTGCTGGGAGCACCCCTGCGGCCATCCCTGTGAATGTGGGCCATGACTCAGCTCTGATGCACATGAAGGGCTCACGTCCCTGGAGCTCAGGGACAGGTGCTGCTCATTCCCCAGTGAGAAGGGGAGACAAGTGGCTGTGGCTTTGGCAGCAGAGCCAAGTCTTTCCTGGGTGACCAGAGGTGCCCAAGCTTTTGGGGATCTAGAATGCAGAGCGTGCCTACCTCACATCACAGAGGAGACGGGGACCACCGTGGTGGGAGACTGAACCCCTCTGGTCCTTTGCACTTGGGAAGAGGGTGCTTATTTCCTTTGCCACAAAGAGAGGTGTCCTAGGAAGGAGAGCCTCCATCCTTCTCTCCTCCAGCCAAGGACCTTCCCCTCTGCACTACCCCAGGGCCTGGCCACACAGGGGCACAGAGCACCCTGGGGACACTGGGGCACAGAAGTCTCTTTCAGAGTTGTGAGCTGCAGGGCTGCTAAGCAAAGAGGGCTCAGCAATTTTCTTTCCTTGCCCATACCTTCAAGGAGCATTGCCGTTCCCAACAGCAAAGCAAGGTAGCACCATGCACAGAATTGACTTTGTCAGCCTTCTCACACCCGGACTATGCAAATCCTGCAGTGTCCAAGACACTCTCAGCATAGGTTAAGCCACTCAGGTGGCCTGGGAATGCTGACCTGTTCCACTGCCCTCTTCTTGTCCCTGGTGAGGACCACAAGAGCAGTGTGTCCTGCAGAGAAATTCCGGTCAGGCTTGTTACTCACTTTGGTGTTTAACATTCCCATTGATTATCCAAAGCTGCCTGTGAAAAACGTGCTTGGAAGCAGTAGAGTATTGTGTCTGGGGGGAGCAGTGGCTGCCCCTGGGGAGTTCTCCTCCTGCAGACCTTCCCTGCCAAGTCTCACTTCTGCGTACATCTTCCCTGCCAGCTCCCAAAGCTGTGGAGGCTCCAGCTCTCCAGGAGGCAGATGGGCACATCCCCAGCCTCCTGGTCCTCTCAGGGCTTTGTAGAGGAGGAGACCACCCCACTCCCACAGGGCATGCTGCAGGGGCATGAAGAGGCTGGCTCTGTCACCCTGACTGGCCAACCTGGGAGTCTGGAGGCCGTTATCTGGGAGCTGGCTGCATTTTGGCTGCAAATTTTTGTCATCTCAAAGCCGTGATTCAGAAGTCAGATAGCCATCGATGCTTTCCAAAGCTCTGGGCTCTGCTCCAGACTGCAGGCACTGGCCCAGACTGGAAAGGGCATACGCAAGTCAGCTCTCCTGGTACAACCATGGGTCAGATCCTGCTGAAACAGCCAAGCGTGGTGCTGGTAGGGGGGGACCATTCCATGGAAGGAGAAGACTCAAACAGCAATGGCCTCCCACCGGCATCACCACAGCTGCTCTGGGTCTCCACCACCACATCCACTGCCCTGGCTGTACACAGCCCTGGCCTTATCTCCTAGAACAAGCCTTGAAAATAGGCATGATACGGACACTTCTCCCCTGTGTCTCCTGCTACTCATGGAGAAAGATAGAAAAAGCTACTGTGTTGATTTCTTATTTCCATCCTGGAATTCACAAGTATTACTAAAAACCATGGAAAACACAGGCTCTGTGATTAACACAGACAAGTAACGTCAATCAATTCTCTGCTGTAAACCTTTTGTAGCTTAAGCTTTGCCAAGCCCCAGATCTGACTGCCAGGACGTCTGCTTCCAGTCGAAGGTTTTGCAAGCACTCAGCTTAAACAGGTCAGCCATTCCTTAGAACAGGATTTGGGAAAAATGTTGTTTTTGTCCATGATAAAATGCTCCTCAAAGCTTCTATTCAGAATATCGAACTTTGCTTCAGACCAACGGCTCACAACCAGGTATCTGGGAAATTCCAGCTACATTTGGTCAAATTATAGGTCTCCAAAAGTCTGAGTTTACACATCATGTCCTGTGGAAAAATAACATCTGCTCGTGTAATCCCACGTTATATCAGAATGCAGGCAAAACGAAATTGCCCAGGCAATAAGAAAATTTTGGGAATTTATTCACAAAATTTAAGGAAAACATTCTGGCACTAGAAAATGCAGATCTGTCAAAATTTAAATCTATAAGAACATACTAACTTTTTTTTTCCTTGTTAAAAATGTGAAAGGTATAAATTTGAAGATGTTCAAAGAACTCCGATATATACATCTATGCAAAACCTTTCCAGATTTTTCTGTCATGATGACACATTGTTTAACAATTAAGGTTGCTACTTTTTTTTTTTTTTTCCTGGAATGAAAAAGAAGCCAAAACTCATGCAAAACATTTCAGACTTTCTGAAATACAAGTTTTCTTCTGTTCTGACATGAGCATTTTTAAGGTGCTCAGTCGTGCAGAAAACGATGGTGTGTTGACTTATTATTTGGAGCACGACAGAAGTTTTTTTAATGTCACGAGAGGCCTCTTGCTGGGAGTCACCTTCCAGGCTCATCACGCAGCCAGCAGACCTGGCTGGTGCTTTCCAGTGCTCAGCTCCGAGATGAGAGCATTCATCTCTGTGGCAGCGGTGGCACTCCAGTCACGTCCTTCATCCCTCAGCCCCTCTGCTCACCTGCTGCTCACTGTCCCCATGCATGGGCTCGATTGAATTTACGTTGTGAGCACAGGGCAGGCGCTGTGCATGTTCCTGCCTTGCTCCTAACCAAAAAGACAAGGTCCTCTGGGGCTGACCTGTTCCTGCTGTGCTGAACGTGACAAATAGCAGCAGATCCTCTAGCTGTGCCACGGAGCAGTCCGGCTGGGAACAGGCAGTGCTAACAATGGGACTGCAGGCAAGCTCCCAGAGGAGCAGTCCTCCCTGCTGCTGCCAGGAGGTCTGCCTCGAACTCGGGCAGCTCCTGCTCAGAGAAACAGGAACAAGGCAGGGGCCAAGAGGGAAACCTGGCTGAAGGGCCAAGTGCACGTAGCATGTGCCGGGGCTTGGGAGCACACAGTCCCAGGAGTGTTCTCACCTGCACAGTTACTGTTCTTTGGGGTGTCAGTGAGACACACCTCAACCCCCATCATTTCACCTGCCATTACTGATAGATCCTGACCATGCAAGGGAGGTCTCTGCTGGAGTCCTGAGCCACTGCAACAAGTGCATTTGCCAAGTAAGCACACACTTGGGTCATGTGTATCCCCTGGCGTATTCACAGAGCATCACTGCAGCCCCAATGATTTTGTCAAGGCACAAAAGCGAGGGGAACAGCTGGCATTTCTCTTATTTCAAGTCCCCATGGATACAGTGCTCTCTTCCACTCTCCGCCTGTCTGGGTAGCTCAGGGTGGGTCACCAGCCCAAGACATCAGATGGGCATAACCATGTCCCTGCCTAGGCACCAGGTCTGAGGAGCATATCTGTAGAAGGTAGGGGCATGCCAGGAAGGGAAGCACGAGCTGGCCTTAGGGTTTGTTGCCTGCAGATTCCCGTGCTCAGCACCTGGCTGGGAGCATGGACCACTCTGCAGCATGGGCCCAGCTCTCCATGAATGTCCAAGAGGGACAGGTGCCCCATGCCCATTCATGTTAGCCTCAATCAACCCCTCCAAGCAGCCTATGCTGCCCTGGAAACCCCTTCACATGAACAGCCCCAAGGAAAGCAATGGCTGGTTGCAAGGACACCATATTTCACCTGTCTTCCTGAGGGTGGTAGAAGGTGGGAGGGTGCCACAATCTCCATGCACTGCTGTGGGGCAGGCACACTGTGGCAAATGCCACTGACAGCTCACGGCAGGTGGCCAGGAGCCCCTCCAGGAGCAGGCAGGAAATGCAGGAAGGGCATTTGATGACTGGTTGTAAAGAGCTGGACTTGTTTCCCCAGCAATGTTTTGCAGGTCTCTGTCCAGGCAGAAGGCAGCTAATTCACACCTAGTGAGTCCTTGCACAGTCCCAAATGCCACCTGCTCACCATCACCCATCACTAGAGCATGCGGGACTGGTCCTGATGGAGTAACACAGGCATTGTCTACGGAGAAAATCTGACATGCGTGACCCAGAGCAGAGCACAGACTTAAAGTTTCATCATTTGGTTTCCACCAAGCTTCCAGCTCTGCTTAAGCCAGTTTTTACATTAAACACACGTGAGTGATAACTGCCAGCAGCTGTTCGTGCCTGCCACAATAATTCCCCAGCCTGCTGTTCTTAGCACATTGCATCTCTTTTCATCACTACTGGTATTGCTTCTCTTCCAGGCTTCTTCCCAGCTCTTCCTTTCCCTTCATGGCATATTTATCCACTCTTTTCAGCTGACCAAGCTGACTTCGTGCTACACCTCTGAGGACCCACCTTCCTGCTCCAAACCACACAACCCATCATGCTTGTTACCACTTTTCTCTCAGTCTCCCAAAACATTTCATCAGTGTCTCTAGACCTTTCCACCACCACAGCAGGTTCCCAACCAGATCTCTAAGGCAAACAGTAACAGCCACAGCACATCCATGAGTTGCTATATCTCCATCCACATTGCTAAAATAAAACAAGCCACAGCCTATTCTTCAACCTAATAGCCAAGTGGCAGGGCCTAAATAATCCAGGAATTATGCCTATGCTCTCTTCACTGCAGAAGAGGCTGGATGCCCTCCAGCTGGGAAGGGTGGCTGGGCTGGTGGCAATACTCTGCAGTGGGTGCAGGCAGGGGAATGGCTGGTGAGCCCCACGCTGCCTGCCCAAGGCCATGCCCTGTTCCCTGGGCTCACCGAGACGCAGCCAGCAGGTCTCAGACACAACACTGGGAATGTACAGAAGCAGCAGATTGAAACAAAGACCTCCACGTGCTGTGATTCCCTTCCACCCTACTCATGGGAAGTACTTAGCTCACTCTCTTTGGGCTGGGATATGAACAGCAGCAAGAATATGGCCAACACTTCGGGGGCATATGATCCCCCAGGTTGTTATGGGGAGCTGGCCTCTCCTATGTCTGAAGTCCCCACCAACCCACCTCCTATTTCAGACACTACAGAGAAAATCCCCCGCTCATCTACTTTGCTGCACCCGCCTGGGATGCTCCAGAGAAACAACAGCAGCAGCTCAGCACAGCCTGAACCTTCGGGAAACAGTCCTGTCCACAAGCTTAGTAGCAAACCCTGGCTGCCTTGCTCCCATCCTGGTCCAAATTCTCACAGCGTGGGTGGGTGGGAAGCTCCCTGAATTGCTTCCCCACTTGCAGAAATTCATTGCTGAAATGGGCTGAAATTCAGAGCTGATCACATTTTCCCCTGCGCCTGTCAAAGCCCAACCAGGAAGCCCAGTAACCGACATATAAAGCTACTACTGATAGCAGCACACTTGTTCCAGACAAAAGATCAGGAGACGTATGTCATAAAAAGGCAGAGATGTCTTCCAGATGTTTTTGTGCGTTGGGTCTGCACAGATGTTTTCGATGTCTGCCCATAAATGTAAGAAATGTAAAACATTTGTGTCCCACAGATGTAGAGATTAAATTATGCAAGAGATGTGATAAATCTCTGGGTAATGCGAGAAGACCATGAACTATTCACGTTCATTGTTTTTAGTAAAATCGGCCCCATTTTCCAGAATGCGGCTGCGAAGGAGACTTTTATTGTTATTAAATGTGACTAAACATTACGTAGGATGTTGAAAAGCAGTACGCATGGAGCTGTATGAAACCATATATTCCAAACAGTCTTGTAAGACCCTCAGCACGAAGCAGCCGGCTGGGCGACGAGGTGAAGGCCAGTGCACCTCAGAGGGGCAGGTGGGACGTGGTGGTGATGGGGTCAGAGCAGCCTCCAGCCAAGCCTCGCATGGGCACGCAGAGCATCCTCTGCCCCCACAACAACCCACTCCCTCTGCACACCAGGCTTGCATGCCCACGACACCACTGCTAGGTCCAAGTGGCACGTCCCCAAGGAGCGAGGCCCCATGTCCCACAGGCTTTTGTGCTTGCACATCCCGTCACATCAGGGAAAAGTATGAGTCTTGTGTCTATCTTTGTCAGGCATGTTGAGGAGAAGCTGTGCCCAGATTTTCACAGCTTCCATGCTATGTCTTTTGCAAAGGCTGCCCGGGGTTATTGCTATGCTCCCTGCGAGGCAGCCACAAGGGAGAGGAAGGTTCCTGTCTGGGCCAGGAAGTCCAGCCCAGCCGAAGTCAGCCCGCTAGGCCCTGTCCCCTGTGCCTGTGCTCCACACCGGGCCGGGCACCGCGGGTAGCAGCAAACAGCTCCCAGCTGCCCCACCACCTCACCTTGTCCCTTGCTCCATCATGTCTAGGATGGCCTGGAGCAATTTGTCACAGCGTGTGCTCATGCCCAAGGACACCAGCTGCTGCCCCACTAACACAGGGGTGGGCGCACACCACTCGTCTGTTCCCTGAGGGGCCGTGATGCTGTGGGAAGCACCCACGGCTCCAGAGACATCACTGAAACCAGATAGGAGTAGGAAGTGTCTATCCCCAGGGCAGAAATAGGCAATTCCCTCCAGCAGGTATTTTGTCCCATGAATTGAGTGTTCATCTACTTACTTTGCATTTGCACCCCTTTTTCTTTTGCTGGGGCAGAGCAAGTGTTCCCCAGCCCTCACCCCACCCCTGGCCAGTGTGGGAGCCTCTGACTCTCCTGCCACTAGGAAGACCTCAGTGTTTCCCCATGCCAGCATGCTAAACCCTTGCTTGCATCAAGGAGACATGGCATTTTCTTGGGAATCCTCCTGCTAAGAATATCCTCTATTTACATACTCGCCAATGTGGGGGCGGATGGGAAGCAGGGCAGTGAACTGAATGTACTTGGAAGATGTCTGTGTTGGTTACTGTAGTGCTCTGCAGCTGGCCGGGTCTCTGTTTGCAACAATCACGTGTGACTATGGCATTAATGACAGCCTCCAGGGCCAGCTCTGCCATGACACCCATTACCTACCAGTGCTCGCTGCTTGGAGTGCCCCCACTGGGGGTTGTGCACGGGTGCTCATGTGTGTGAGGGTCTCCATGGTGTCCCTGGTCTCTGTTAACCCCAACATGCATATCCTGCTGTCCGAGCAATTCAAGCATTGGTGCCATTTGTAGGAGGGCAGCCATTTGGCATGGCACCAGGAGATGGCACTTGCCCCAGCAGAAGGCAGCAGCTCCCTGGGGTGCAGCAGCATTTCAGCTGCCTTCTCCTCTCTGCAAGAGCCTGGTGTCCTGGGATCAGAGCCAGTCACTCAGATGACAACAGGGTGGCATGTCCAGCTGTGATTCGTCTCATCTGAAGGCTCTGGCAGGTCAAACGGATCCGTTTGAGGATGAATCTCTTTCTTCATTAACCACAAAGGGAAGCTAGCAACTGAGACTTGCATCTAACTCCTGCTGATGAGCTACCCAGTGAATTACTGGTTCTCTGTTTTGGCCTCATATATCTGTTGCTAAGGAGAGAGAATGGTTCCTGTACACCTAACGGAGAACAGGCTGGTAATTAAAGCCCTGAGCAGATCCTGTTTGCCCAGAACAAAAGGTCAGGCAAAACCTTGGCAAGATGAGGTTTTCCAGCTCCTCGGAAGAGGACTGGGGCATGGGCATGTCTATACCCAGTCAAATGAATCATGCACAGGAGAGGTTCATTTATTTCTGATGGGGATGGCTATCTTTGGGATGTTTAAAGACCACAGCTGAAGGAGAAGACAAATTAATTTCCCTCAGGCTGAGAGTCAAGAAGGTGAGGACAGGTTTCAATAGGAGAGGAACGAAGAGCCTGAAAGAGACCATACAACAGCTATACTGGGTCAGCCCTACGTCCCCCAGTACCAGTATGCCCTCTGCACTGGTGAGCAGTTACACATGCTGGAGTACTATGTAAGACACTGAGGAGCTCTGCTGTGAGACTTCTCAGTGCACTTCCCAGCCTTGGATCTGGTGAGTGAGAGGTTATCACTGGACCCTTGTGTTTAATAGTCCTGACAATTTTTCTTCCTGAATGTAATTGCTTTCTGAAGTCGGTTATACTTTTGGCCTTACACTGTCCCATGGTAATGAGTTTCATGATGAATTATGAGTTGTGTGAAAAAGTACTTCCTTTTGTTTGCTTTAAATCTGCTACCTGACAATTTCACAGAGTGCCTCCTAGTTCCTGAACAGAATGAAGCAGTGACAGACTGTCCCCTAAACACCTTCTCCAGACTGCTCAGGATTGCTGTATACTTTCCCTATCCTTATCACACTCGTGCTCAAGCGAAAAAGCCCTTGTCTACTTAACGGTTCCTAGGGACACCGCTACATTCCTGTGGTTGTGGTGGTTGCCCCTTTCTGGTTTTCTGAACCAAGTAAGAGGGAGAGAAAGAGAACACAGGAATAGATACACTGGCCAGCTTGGGGTGCTATGGGCTTACCACAACAGAGCTGCATCTCCTGTTTTGTTCCCAGTTCCAACCTTAATCATTCCTGACATCTGATTCCCCTTCTCACCCCCCACTGAGCTGATGTTTTCCACGACCTAGCCCAAGAACCCCAGATTTCTTTCCCTGGTGGTAATTGCTAACTCAGTGCTCAATTAGCAGGGAGTCAAACCACTGCATTTTTTTCATTCTGTTCCAGTTTGGGCTCAGATGTGACTGAAGTTTTTCCAGTTTGAGTCCAGCAGCTCATTAGCTGTTTGCATGTAAAAATGGCCTGGGGTCACACAAGGTGCGTGCAGCACATGGCTTCAGCCACGGATGGGCACGAGCCCCCACCACTTGTTCCCCTCTCCTCGGCACCTCTCCGGTGCCAGCACAGCTTTTCTCATGTCCTTCCATGGCTCTGCTGGGCCATGACTCGAGCCAGCACAGTGACAGTCAGATGGGAGAGAGGAGCTAAAGGTGTTATGGACACACAGGGAGATACACCGGAGGGTCATGGAGAGGAATGGGGTCTGACAGGACTACAGGACTTGCTGACAACAGCTGTCAGGTGCCTCACTGTGGGAAGTGAGGAATCACACAGTGCCTGGCTGTCGTACGTTGGCCAGGCAAGAGTAGGAGGTCACCAAAGAAGGTGCAGAAAGCTCCCATGGTAGGTCGTGGCATGACTTGGGTTGCAGAGGTGGCATTATGGTAAGGAGATGCACAGGGCAGGGGAAGGGTGGGAGCTCACACTCCCTCAGAATGCAAGTGCCTGTGCTGAATGGCAACTTGTTGTGGGACCCTGGGTTTCAGGCCAACCATGTTTACAAATGTTTCATTGGTTTCAGCTCAGGTTTGGCCTCAAGAATACTTACAGCTTTGGTATTTCAGTCCAAGAAAGAATTATCAAGTTTTTTGCTTTGTTTTGAGGTGGGGTTTCTGGGACTATTTTTTCCTGTTTGTGCTGTTTTATCACTCTGTCTCTCAGGGACACAAGGAGTCCTCTGCTGTTCTCTGCAGCCAGGAAATTCAGGTCACCCTAAAGAATCTAGTCACTTGGTGTTCACCCCTTCCCAGATTCCTCCCTTCAGCGTGGATCTCTGTGGTTCAGCTGAAGACCTCCCTCCACCCTGGAAACCAGTTTATTCCTGTCTTTTTTCTTTTTTTTTTTTTTTAACCTATCCTTGAACTAGATATTCATTGAAAAGAGGACTGTCCACTTCTAGGAGGATGCCAGTACATTGACAATGCATGACATCCCTTCACAATGGCCACATGGGCTACTCCCCATTTTACTGTTTTTAAACACATGCCCACTAATTCATACTTTATAATAACCTCTACCATTTAACCCAGAAAGGATTTACCTGTGCGTAGTTCCCAAGATATGTCTAGATACCACCCCAAAATACCGTCACTGTCACCTTTTTTACTGAGGGTAAGCTGTACACCACAGTGAGCCATTCCCTGGTTTAATGTAGAGATTAAGCAAGGCTTTGAGAAAAAATAATCTGAACCTGAAAAAGTTTTGCTGGTCAAGTCACTGATCTATTCTATATGCTCTTATTCCCAGAGTGTCTTTATATAAAGGGTGGGCATGGTATGGGACACTTCCTCCTTCCTCCCACGAAGCATCAGTTTAGCTGTTTACCCCTTGTACTGCAACATTAACTTCCTTTGGTCTTTTCCTACACAGATTTGAGTCACAGCCTACCCACTTTCCAGTGAGCTTCCTAATATTTATGCTTTGAGAAATATTTTATTATTGGCTTTTTTGCATTTAGCAAGTTTTTCCTAAAAATATTTCTGGCTTGTCCTTATTATGGGTATTACATCTAACAGACAGACTTTATACTTCATTCTATCTTCCTTCTTTGGAAATTATTTCAATTTTGATGAATATCTCTTTTCTTCTTATAACCTCTTTCACTACTAAGGCATGACAGTTTTTTTTTTTCCTGGATATTTTAGCACATTCTAGATTGGTTGTATATATTTATTCTGAGCCTCTAATACTTTGTCTTTAAACAGTTTTTGCGCCTTCTGTAAATATTTTACCCATTTAGCTTTTCTTTTGAATTCCCTTTTTAACAACTTTTGTATTTTTATCTTGTTCCCATTCTTAAAATTAAGCTTTTGGAAGGGTTTCTTTGTTTCTTTTGTTTTTCTTCCCTCTCACAGTCCTAGAAGGAGCTGGCTTTTTGTGGGACATCCTCTTTGATCGTGGGCCCAGCTAGGTCTAGCAGACGGTGACTGCAGAAGTCACAGAGAGACTCTGCGTTCCGCAGGCTCCACTACTGCGACAGGTGGTGCTCCTCTGACCAGACCTCAAAGGATGTGTAGGAGAGGCAAGGAAACATACCCATCTCAGAAACTTTAGCTGGGACTACCTTGTGTGCTAAGTGAGGAGCAAGGTGCTCCAGACCTTTGCACAACAGCTTATGCCTATGCCTCAGACTGAGTACACGCTCAGAATGACTAACTCCATCACTGGCAGCCAGGGGACCGGGGGAGCCTCGGCTGGCAGACACCTGCTGCAGGAGCTGGCTGATGAAGCTGTGAGATGGTGCTCATTCAGGCCGTGTGCCACAAAACGGAGACGCACCTAAAAGTTTCAGAGCCTGAAGCCTGGTTTCCCTCACCTCAGGAAAGTTGTGGGGTGCCCAGCATGCAGCCAGCTGAAGGTCCAGCAGGAATAGAGCCCCAACAGCATCTCCCCCATCAGGGACCCTGGCCACACGACCCAGGAAGTGCACAAATGTAGGAACAATGTCCCCAGGGAGCACCGGCAGCCCGAGAGGCAGCAGCACAGCTCATTCCCAGAGCCTGATACAGCCAACCTTAGAATAGATACCACGGAGGATCCCACAGAGATTAAGGAAGCTTATCCACCCCCTCAGACACCTCTGCTCCGTTCGGCTCTGAGAAATGCCGGGTTGCCGTATCACAGAGCCAGCTGCATGGGAAAGACAAGCAGCAGCTTGGGGATGTTCCCCTGGTAAGGGGTGAGCCAGGCACGGGGCACAGCTGTGCTGGTCTCGGTTGTTAATAGCCCTTGCACTGGCTGCATATAGGTGCAGCCATGGCCAGATCCGGGTCTAGCTGCCCATCTGTGCACACACCTGGTGGGGACAAGGCTGACGTGTGGAAAGCCTCCCTTGCCCATGCTCATCCCCAACTGCCCAGGACAGTCCTGCTCACGCCAGAGCCATGCTGAGGGATGCATATGGACACGGGATAGATGACTGGAACTCAACACCCAAGCCCTGCTGTCTGCCCAGCATACAGACAGCCAGAGTTCAGGCAATCCAAGCAGGGACAAGGCTCTCCCGTTCCTCGAGCCCAGCTAGACCCTGCACACCGCGGGGCCCGTGTGGGCTGAGCCAGGGGACGTGGACTGCCTCTCACCACGCAGCTCACAGGCTGATGAAAGCCAGGGTGTCCTGCTCTTACTGTTGCTAGAAAAGAATATCACTGCTGTGAGCTTTAACCTGAAGAAAAGCAAACTTCAGGGCTTTCCAGCTCTGAATTATGGACAAAGCTTTTGGAAGAGGTCCTAGATCTAGCCCCCTTGGCACATGGACTGGAAAGTCTCAGCTACAAGTGCTCAATCACCTTTGAGCATCCCATCTGCAGAGGTGCGTTTCCAGCTCAGCCATCATTAGCGCAGGCAGCTCCCCTCTGCTGCTCAGTGTGGGGCAGTGCCAGTGCCCAGCAGGGCTGGGGGCGACCACTGCCTCCATCCTCCCCCTGCCAGTACAGCCTCAGGGGCACGTATTGCCAGAGTGAAGAAGCCAGCTGGACATCCTGGCCATCAGGTGTGGATAACTTGTGCCTTCCTGAAATGGTTTTCTTTTTCTTGCCATTTCATGGTTTTGGTAGAACTTTTATGCTTTATTTCTTGTTCGGCAGTGTTTGTATTTGGCTATTGGTTGTAGCTTTTCTCCTGTGACTCTTAGGGGATGATGTTGGTGGGTTTGTGTTGAAGAAAAGTGTGCCATTGAAGTTACAGAATGCACCTGGCTGAAAATTATTTCAACGTTGTCAATAATAATTGCAATTATTAATATGAAAAAACTAGCAATTATATCTCAGTATGAAATATTAGGAGGCACATCTCAGCCTGTTTTCTGCTCTGATACATTCTTGCATTTATTCTTATATGCAAAGGCAAAGTGCTCTGTTTATGGTTTTACTGTTGCATCCAAGTACTTTATATACTTATTTTTCATAACAAAATTACTTTGTTCATAAATCAGGCTGAACTCAGAGGCAGCTCTGACCCATTACCTCAGCCTTGTAGCTCAGCTGTTCATAAACTGTGTGCCCTGCCTCAATGTCCAGTGTGAGTTGTTGCATTAGGAATAAAATATTTGGGAAACACAGTTTGCATCACAGCTCTTTAAGTAAGTATTTGGCTTCCTGGAAATGATGACTCATGATTTGGATGTGCAGAAATGTACCAATAACATAACCTTTTGATCTGCTAATGCCAGACAGATCAGTACAAACCCCAGCTTTGCACTGCCCGGATGAATGGTACAGCGAGCTGTATATATAGCATTGCTTTAGACTCGCTCTTTTTTGCACTGTGTGGGAAAGACAAAAAAGGGGCAGACCATGACACCGAGGTCAGCCAGCTCCCAGGGCCACGCTCTATCAGTTCATCACTGATCAGCGTCTTCCTCTGCCACCCAGATGATTTAATAAGCAACAGTTTCTGGAGCAAGTCCTGTGTCCTGGCACATTTTACAGGACCTTTTCAGCACAGCAACAGGTATTATGTATAAAAAGCTTTATGAAGAAATATCTCAAGTGTGGGTCTAGTCCCTGACAGGGTGAGGTGGCAGCACTGTTATTGCTCAGATAATTTATACAAAATTGTCATGGAAGAAGCCTCATTTGTCCCCTAACACAGGCAGTTAGCAAGCAAAAGGGTGATTTTCCAAACAGTTGCCCCAGCAAGTGGATGTGCACCAGCCAGAAAAGGCTGGCGTGGAGTTCTGCCAGAGGGTGGACATATTTAGGTGTTCTGCCCAGACCCACCCCCAGTGCTTGGTGGCCTTCAGCTTGATTTTGCAGAGGTGCACATGGAACTGGACCCCAGTTACAAGCTGGATGCAAAATACAGAACAAAGCAGAATAAAGTCAACTCCTCTGCAGGAGAAGCAAGCACCACTTTCTGCACAGCCCTCTTTTTCCTTCAGGAAAATGCAGCTTTAGAAAAATGAAAATCGCAGTTTTCCATGGGAATTTTTCATTTCCCATCAAGGATTTTCATCATTAACCCTGTGTCTGCCCCCGCCGCTGTTCTGCTTCCCTGGCATTCCCAGTCTACCCAGTCAGCTGGGCTCCTTGCCCAGACCTACCCCATGGTGGGACCCCTCAGACCCATCTCATGGGAGCCACGTGGCCATTGAGTGGGTGAGGGCAGCATGGCCAGCACGCCCCGGGCAGAGGGCAGGCACCGAGCTGCGAAGGGCAGAGCCTGGCTGGGCAGATGCTGTACAATGCCCAGCCCTGGTGAAGTAAAGAATCACGTCACTTCTGTGATGACTTTTCTGAGTATTTTGCTCTTTGAAAAATGCCTCAATTTTCCCAGATATAGGATGAAGTATAAAAAGAAAAGGTCTCCCTTCAAAACAGCAGTTTGTACCGCTGCTACTTGGGGCAGCGCCCAGCAGAGAGGTTCTGCTGAAGGGACGTGGATTGGGAATCACACCTGGGCAATCACATTGTTGTCACAGGGTCACAGCTCTGCCCCTTCTGAGGAAAGCATAGTGGGTCCCCAGCGTAGCCTGCACATACTTTTAAGGACCAACAGCAAAGCCATGGGAAAAATGAGCTCCTGGGATTCCTGGGCTCCTGCATGCCTTCTGCCTGGCTTGCTCTAGCTAGCTCCAGCCCCCGGCAATGCCCAGCCCAAGCATCTGCCCTGGATGTGTCACCTTAAACAACCCCAAGCCAAACAGAGCTAAACAGATAAAGCACTGAGCATAGACAAACACAAAGGAAAGATGCTATGAGAAGAAAGCACTACTAGATCCCACTTTTGGGGACTCTGCTGCCCAGTCACCAAATGCAGAAAGTCTCTGCAGCTTGTCCCTGCAGACCCTAAGACAGAGCAGGGGAATCTGCCTCTGTGCAGGTGGCATCGAGACCAGGGGTGTTTGGTGCACCAGGAACAAGCTGCTCGCTCTGCTTAGCCTGGGGGTGAACCAAAGCCCGAGCAGCAAATCATCCACCTTTCCTTTGCGTGCACCACAGCAGAGGGGACGCTGCCACCCCTGGCTCCTTCTGCTCCGCTGCAGGCGCAGGGCTGCAGCTGGCCCGAGGTGCGTGCTGCAGCTGGCTTGCACAGCTGCAGGGATCTGGCAAGCAGCTGTCTGCCTCAGCACTTGTGAGCGAGGAGAGCTGAGCAGGGATGTCCCTTTGCCCATGCACCGCTGTGGTGCAGATCCTTGCTGGGGACCATCCCTCTGCTCGGCATGGGGAGCCTGCCCACCTCTCAGCTTTCATGGCAGGCACCACATCCCTGTCCATCCCACAGCACAAGCTGGCATCCACGAATGCAAGCCCCGGGGTCTGGCAGCCCCAACCTGCCCCGTGTCCATATTTCTGATCAGGGCAGCTCCAGCATGGCAGCTCCAGGCTCCTCCATGCCTGCCAGCAGCCTCTGCTCAGGAGGGCAAGGGTCTGCCGGTCTACCTCTTGCTCAGCCCAGCCTGTCCCTCCCCACCGGGCAGGGAGCCAGAGCACCATCACCTCCAGCAGGCAGTTTTACTGGCTGACACTATAAATGTACTGTGCTCTCATGGATTTGATGCTGTTTTTATGAACTTGGAGCTCAGTGCGGCTGTTTAGTTTGAGATGAGCGAGGAATGTATTAATAGTTGGGTAAAGCGCACTCCGAGCTTCTAATCTGACCGAGCTGTTTGCTTTAGGGAAAAAAACACTTCACTTTTTCCATTCATTACTATTCTTTGTTAGTGGCTCGAGCACCCGCCCCTAGCACACCGGGGCCTGCGTTAACCCCTCTCCTACTGCACCCCAGCCACCCACGGTGCTGCACAGGGAGCAGAGCATCCCCTTCTGCCCTGAGCTGTGCTGAAAACCATGGGCACGAGTCCTGGCTGTGCCGCGGGGCAGCGGCAACACCATGCCGGGCTATTTGCTGCGTTGCGCATGCAGCAGCTGGGGTCTTGCCCACCGGAGCCACCCGTGACCCAGCCACCAGCTCTCCTGGGCTGCAGGAAGAAAGTGGAGCGCGTTCCCCGAGTGGTCGCTTTCTGATTAGGGAGGATTGGTTGTGTGCTGGGGGCTTGCTCTGCTCCTGCCTGCCCACTCCCGCTGGAACACGGCGATTGATTTACATTCATAGGAGGACCTCAGAGGCGTCCTGCTAAGTCTCTCATCCAGAGTGAA
Organism: Cygnus atratus; assembly: GCF_013377495.2. Taxonomy (NCBI): domain Eukaryota; kingdom Metazoa; phylum Chordata; class Aves; order Anseriformes; family Anatidae; genus Cygnus; species Cygnus atratus. The sequence goes on from NC_066379.1 coordinate 1,070,840, forward strand.
CTTTCCATAAGCAAGGCTCTATTTTTAACTCTGCAAGGCCTAGGAGAGGGGTTGTCTTGCGAGGGGGGGTGGGTGGGAGGGGGGCGAGGAAGTGGAAGTGGCTCTATCCAGCCTGTGGCTGTGACCTCAGGCAGCTTCAAGTGGGGTACGAGCCCTGGCTGGGAGGACTGACACCAGCAGACTGTGCTGGGCACCGCAGTGCCTCCCCGAGCACCAGCACCGTGGGAGAGCAACGCCAAAGTGGGACGTGGGCTCCAGCTCGGCAGCTGCCTGCCAGCCCGGAGGGGTCAGTGCAGGAGCAGCTCTGGAAGAGACTGTTCTGGTGGAGGGAGGAACCGGGGTGAAACCAGTTGAAGCCCAGAGCATCAGAGGGGCTGTAAATCCCACTTCTGGCAGCCTCAGCACAGCCCAGGGCAGAGATCAGTGGCTGTCCCTGGGGCAAGGCAGCGTGCAGACTTCGGCGGCTTGTCGCAGGGGTGGAAGACCCTTAGCAGCCCCTCTGCTTTCTGTGGTGGGAGATTCACCCATTGGCCTCCAGCAGTCTGTGCTGGGGAGGCTGCACAGGGGGAAAAGAGCAGGACCCCGAGGCTGCTCACCCCGTGCCACAGGGCAACCCGTCCCCCTGCAGGTAAGGAAAACATGCCCTTTCAGCACCTGGAGCTTGAAGCCATCCCTGCTGTCCTGGCTGGTGCCAGCACCCCCTTGTATGGGGCACGGCAGTGCCTCCCCATCCCAGAGCTCTCGCTGGGACCAGCTGCCCCCCTGCTGTGCCTGGGCTGGCCCTCATCCACCATGAGCACGGTGGTGTAACCTCACCAGTGCTTCCTGTCCCCATTGTTTATGATGATGTCTTTAAAGAGGGGCGCTAAGGTCCGTGGAGCCGGGCAGCGTGCTGTAAATCCCCATGGCGGGGGAACAGTGCAGCACAGCCCCCACACTGCTAGATGCCACTTGTCCTCCATGGCGGGTCCCATCCCCAGCACCCCCGGACTCTTCCCTGGCACAAAGAGGCTGGGATCTGTCCATGAAGGGGGTAAGGGGCAGCAGAGTCCCCTCCCCAGGTTGGCACAAGGAGCTGGGGCTCAGCAAGGATTGGTGTCCCGCTCCTCTATCTGCTCCTACCCAGGAACCACCGACTGACCATCAGACACATCCCTCTGCAGCAAACATGCATTTTCCGTTCACGCTGGGTTTTCATGCAGTCACAACCCCACATTAGCCTCTGCAGCCTGTTCCCAAGCACCGTGTCCTATCCAATTTTAAATTACTCCAGCAATAGAGTGCTGGCTCTGCCCCCTGGGGATCCACTCTGCTCCCATAGAGCTTGCTGCACAGAAGACAGGATTTTGCCAATGTCCAGGCTACATTTCTCTCCAGTTAAATTCACTGTGGGGCTCTCCGCTCCAATGCCATAGGAGATTACATCTCTTCTACCTCCTCTTCGAGCGTTTGCCTGTTTCCAGGGACTTTTCTGGTCAACTGTTTTTCCCAATTCTGGATCTTCTGCCCTTTAGGCTTGTCAGCCTCTCATCGACTTGTTTAGCTTTGCGTGAGAGATGGGCGCTCAGCAGGGTGTGCAGAGGATTCCTACTGATGCTTCCCCAACACAGGCAAGGGTCTGCCCTCCCCAGCTCTGGGCTGCAAGAGGCCGCTTGGCTGGGGTGTGCTGGTCCCACTTCCCCAGTGACTTGAACAGTGATGCACTCACGTCTGCACAGGAGGCTTGCTGCCCCCAGTCACACAAACAGGTATCTGCCCGTCCCCAGCTCCAGGCTGGGTGTTTATAATTCTGCCTGCAAAATAAATCTTGCTTTACTGGTGGAATAGGGAAAAAAATTAAGAGTTAATGTCGAGTGTAGCACAACAGGCATTTGAAAGAGTCCCTGGTGTACACACGTTGTGGCACACAGGTTGATTCAAGACTTCCCCTGCACTAATTTACAGTAAGGATTAATGAATTACAACCTAAGAAATCAGAGAACCAGTAAATCAGACTGCAAGAAGCCAAGCACAAGAACACCCAATTGCCACCTTTCAGGAAATGTCAACACTGAGAGTTTTATTCTGATTCTCATTAAGTCAATGTGTAAAAGTATTGACATTCACTGGGTCAAAACTTAAAAAAGTAAATTTCATATTGTCAGATTACTATATTAAAAGTTACAATATATTACCTAGCATGTAATATCGAAGGGTATACCATAAGAACAAAAATAAAATGTAATAGTAAAACAAATTTACCTAACTAAACAGCATTTTTTTTTTTTTTGCATTGACATGCTTATAACATTTCAGTTGTGCATCTAAAGCATGAAAGCATCAGCGATTCCTTTAGATAGTTTAGTTATAATAAAAAATATGGAAATCAAGCCTTTTCTATGTGATCTCCAAAGTGACATCTAAGGGAAGATGTTTAACCCAGAACTCGCATGCGAGTTTGCCCTGAGCACCCAGCACTCCTCACCAGCCACATGGGCCCAAAGCACAAACCCCTCACTGCCCAGTCTTCTTAGACATTTTTGGAAAGCTTGATCAGTGGGGGAAAGAAATACACCTTGAAGGATGAGGTCAAATGTAGTGATAGATAATCTCAGCCCGTTTCCAGCATATGATTTTTTTTAACCTTCTTTTCTTGCTTCTTTTGTTGTTGTTGTTTTTGCTTACTTTTCGGGTCAGCACACAGCTTGGGAAAGCTGAGGAAGCGAAGCTCTCCCCCTCCAGCACACTACCATCATGCCCTGATGCGCTGAGGACATTGCAGGTGCCAGGGCACTGTGGGGGCTGCAAGAGTCAGGAGTGCCAACGGCATCACCAGTACTGAGGCACTGCAGGTGATGAAGGCATCCCGGGTACCAAGGGCATCACCAGTACCGAGGGCATCACCAATACCGAGGGCATCACGGTGCTGAGGGCATCCCAGGTACCAAGGGGGCATTGCAAGTGCTGGGGTGGGCTCAGGGCCAGGAGTGGGTGGTGGCGAGGTGTTGGCATCTCTCTGCTCACCCGAGTGCTGGCAACCGACCCAACAAGAAGCCTGCCAGCACCCTGCCTGCCGAGAGGCAGAGAGCCCAGCTCTAGCTGCGTTTCTCCTGGCACATTTCACCTCTAATTTGGGAAAAAAATCTGGCATCCCACCCTCAAAGGGCTGCCAAGGGCAGCTCGAGATAATCTCTGTAAATAGAACGACATCAAGTCTCCACCTCACTGATGTCATGGGCAAAATTTCTGCCGGATTCGGCGAGACCCTGGCCCATCCATGGTCATGAAAGCACAAAGAGGGTGAGTCCACCTCCCATGGTCACCCAGCCTGGGGTGGTGGGCACATAAGGCTGGGACGGGAACAGTGGTGGCAGGTGTGATTCCACAGGCCCTTGGACCAGTGCACACTGCACATCTAACCATCTGTCCATCTGTCCATCTGCCTGGGATGGCATCCCCCATCTGATGTTTCCCTGCAGCGACTGACACTGATGCCAGCAAGACACTTTCCATCCTCCAGGCACAGCCTGCGTGGCCCTCTGGCACCCTCCGCAGACTTGTGACTTAGTTCACAGAGAAAAGGGACCAGGGCCGTCCTCAGGTCCACCACCATCACAAAGCACTCCCTGCCCTGCAGGACCATTTGGAGAAGGAGAGCCCTTCTCCTCATAACCCTGGCTGGAGCTGTGGGTCACAGGCAGGTAAAGACCTCAAAGTATGTGAAGTTCAGAACTTCATGACATCAAACAGCCTCTTTTGCAGGCTTATTTCACTCCATCCCTGGCCCCAAACCTAACCTTCTCTAAGCTGTCCCAATGGTCCTCAAGGTGCGCCAGCTCCTGGCCATGCCAGATCCTCCTCCTGCAACGCTGTGTGAGCCCTGTCCAGCCGTTAGGAACACATCCTGAACTTGCTTAAAAGTCATTTCTCACAGAATATTTTGATTTCCTGAAAAAGCTCAAATACAGAAACCCCTGGTTCCTGTGCTGGACTGTCTGAGGTCTTTGCTGTAGATGTGGAGAGACCATTCTGACCCCTGCTTGGCCATTGAGCCTCACAGGTGAATCTGCAGGTGAGGACAACCCTCAGAGGAGGACAGGAACATGGCATTTTTAAATGCAAGTTGGTGAAGTTGGTGGTTTTTTTTTGTTTGTTTGTTTTTTTCCCAATCTCCTTCAGTTCCCTTCTGTGCACAGAGGCAGAGCCACGCTCCTGTCTCTCCATTCTGTTTACATGGATTGTGCTTACACTGACAGCATCAACTCAGGCTGAATCATTCCCAAGGCAGAAGCACACTGGTGGCTTCTTGATTTAATGTGCTCCAGGCAGGGACCACACAGATGTCCCCTCCCACCCCAGCCTCCAGAACTGACAAAATACACTGTCACAAAAATGGACACGTGCACCCACAAACATGCACATCTGTGCCAAGCAGCTAACCTGGGGGACTCCTTGCTGCAAGATATCACAGGTATATTGTGGTTGTGATACGTCGTGCTGCTTGTGACCCTATTTGAGGAACACTACTGAAAATAAAAGGTAGCGGTGCAATAAATCAGTGCATATATGGCACAAGGGATGGGTAACTACCTGGCAGAATATCACTGTCACTGTGTATTATAGGGATTTCCCCGAGCTAGTGATCGGACAGAGCAGGACATGGGGGACCTCATTATGCCAATAAGAAAAATCCCCCTTGATCAGGTCTACTGCTGCCAACAAGAAGATGACCATCCATCCACTCTGTCCAAAGGCAATTTTTGTTTGATTTTGTTTGCAGACACCTGCATGCTAGCGGTGATGGCAAGTGGGTTGTCTCTGCATCAGCAATGCAAAGTGCGGCACCTTGCAGGTAGAACCAACGTGGCATCCGTCACCGTCTAAGGTGAGGGTCACCGTCTAAGGCAAGGTCCCTGTGCCATCTATAGCACCAGCGCAGTGGAGATGTTCCTTCTGGCTATGGAAGGGTGCTGGCAGCTGGGCCTGAGCCTGCCTGGGGCTGAACACCTCCCACAGCGGTGACACAAGTGCAGCCTTCGTCCTTTCCAACCTGCAGTCCCTGGGTGCCCTGCAACTGGTGTGTGCACGATTGACCCCTTCCTGGCTCTCGAGATTGCCCTGTGCCAAGTGGCACTGTGCCGGGTCCCCCTGCTTCCCACGGAAGGCCAGGGCAGGCATGGGACTGTCCCCGCTCAGGCCCCCCGCGGTGACAGAGGTGCCCCAGCTCCCCAGGGAGCGACTCCATGGCAAGGCCCAGCTTGGGCCTGGAGCACAGCCACAACCCGGCGGTCCTGGGATGGGGCTGGTGGGCACGGCTGGAGCTGCTCAGGAAGGGATGCACTTCCTAGGCTGACTCTAGGGGTCATCCGCCTTCAGCTTTTACATGCAGGACTTGCCAAGTCACTTATTCAAGCCGTCCGAAGGCAGCTGTCCCCAAGGGCCACCAAGAGACCCAGACGGCTGGCGTATAAACAAATCCTGTGCTGTGCTGAAGGTCGCAAGCCCAGACCAGCTCTCCCAGGCACGGAGGACTCCCCGCCACCGCGGCGTGACACGGGGAGGGAGGTGCAGATGCGGTCTTGCTGGGGGAAGCCGCCGTGGCTCCTGGGGGCAGCCAGGCCTGCAGAGCGCAGGGCTGCCCACGGGCTGTGGTGGCCCAACCCTGCGGGGCGGAAGGGACTGGCAGTCCTGTCCAAACCTTCCCCAGCCAAGCTGCAAATCAGCTTCAGTGGTTGCAACAGCTTCTGGGCAGGGGATGCTTGCTCAGTCTACAAGGGGCAGGCAAATAACGAGTATCGCAAGTGAGTTAACCGGCAGCTCCTCACTGTGCTGTAACCCATTAAAAATACCTCCAGGCTTTCTAAGGCAGTGGATGCAGTCATTCTCCACCATCCCCAGAGAAGCTGCTCCTTCTCAGGGTGCTGATGAGACCAGCTCACGACAAAGCTTTGGACAAGTGAGCTAAAAAGCACCTAGAAAGGATCGTTGGAGATCATCCTAAGAAAATACTCTGTTGGTAAACCTGATCCAGAGCTCACACAAGCCACCCCAGACTGTCCTTGTGGCTGTTTCCTGGTGGGTTTTGCTCAGGAACGATGGCAGAAGAGGTGACAAAGCCCAGAACCCCTGCCCCTGCCCGCAAGGTGTTGGCAGAGCACGACTGCACAGACAGAGGCAAAGTGAAGAGTTCCTAGCTGTCTGAAACAAAGTGCATCAGCAGTAGTATGTCAGGCTCTTTAGCTAAATGGAAATGGTCCCATGGGATATTTAGATTATTCTGTACTAGCATTTTCTGGCTGAAAAGCCTCTCACCCAACCTCTTAAGAGAATTGTCCTTGGTGTGTGGCAGGAGAATGTGCCCCAGAGCAGCAGAGAGCAGGAACTGGGACACAGGAATGGTACCCAGCCCCTGGTATGGCTGGGCTGAAGATAGGCTGGAGCGGGGTGACATTGGCCACAGTACCCAGAGGTACCAGTGCAGTGAGGATTCAGATGTAGCAGCAGTTTTGTTTCCTGTACCTGTCACACCATGGCTGTGATGGGATTCAGGCAGTGGCTGGCAGCAAAGTGCAGGAGGAGCAGAGGGAACCCAGGCAGCTGGAAAATCCTGAGATGGGGCAGCCACTCCAAAAAAGCCAGACATGGTGAAAGCCTGTGCCAGCCCTGCTACAAGGGATGGCTTTGCTGCCTGCTCCCAGCACACATCAGGGCTGTGGGGGTTGCCCACAGGAGCTCCTGGGGGAGGTCGGAGCAGGGGGAGAATGCAGCAAGGTGTTTCCTCAAGGATATGGTGTATGTCACTGTCTGACAGTCCCAGGAGAGATGGGCTGAGGGTGGAAGGGATGGATGTCTGTTGTCACTTCTGAGTGACAACCCTCAGGGGAGGTCACAGAAGCTAGACAACCCCAGCTGGCATCCACACTTTCAAGGATGGAGGCTACTCATTGGCATACCAGGGTGCTGACTGCTTCTTCAGCCTCCACTGCTGCTCTTTCAGAAGGAGGCAGAGAAGACTCATCAGCATTGATCATGGAGCATGGGGGGGTGGGGAGCATGTTGCCCATGCCAGCCACTATGCTATGAAACTTGAACTGGCAGGGTCATAATCCCATTTCAAAGAAAATTCTGATATTCAGAGATTTGATTTTGTCTCTAATCAGGATGAAAACAATAGATTTCCAACTGGCCAGTCACGTGTAATTTGAAGAACGGCACTAGGGCCAATTGAAGTAATTTGGTTTGATTTTTTTTTTTTTAACTTTTACTTCTTATTTTTATGAGGTATACTGCAATAATAAAGTCAGTAGGATATAGAAACAAAAAGTCAAAACAAAAAATCAGAGTGGTTCACCAGCTAATGTAAAAGCCAAACATCTTGACATCAGCAGAATGTTTCATTTCAATGGTTTTTCTAAACAAATTTAGTTCCTATGGAAAGTTTCCATTGAGATGAATTGGCAGAAAAGTGTGACCAGCTCTGCTGGCAGGGCACGGGCTGTCTCTATGGCTGTACGCAATCCTTGTACACAGAGGGATGGTACAGAACCCACCTCTGAGCACATGCAGACATGGCATGCTTTCTCCAGCATATTCCTCAAATTTGTCACCTAGAAATCCCAGCACGCCTGTTGCGGAGTTGAACTTGAGCTCTACATCCAGCTATCTGCCTGGTGTCTGCTGAAATCTGGTGGATGTGAAACCACTGAGCCATAACCCACCTTCAGTTGGGTCACTTTGACCTGGAGGGGCATCTTCAGAAGGTTGTTCATGTCCATCAGGCACTGTCCTTGGGAGTTACCCTGTTGTCAGTTTGGGGCACAGACATGATGAGCATGTGGCTTTGTAGCTCGCTTACTGCCAAATGACCACTTCCAGCCTGCAGAAGTGCAGATGGCATCCCAGGGAATGCGACCCCATCCAGCATGGCTGTGGAGTCAGTCAGCAAGGGGCACTGGTTGGTTCAGGCATTCCTCATTCAGCGACGGTGTCTGCTCTGCCTGTATAACAACCTTCTGGCACAGAAGTGAACATGTCCCTTCTGGATGAGGGATGAGAGTCCCCAGCCTTCACCCACTGAAAGCATTGGAGAAGGCTACAGCTTCCATTTCCAACCCACCACAAAGCCAGTGGCAAGGGCTGGCAGGCAGCAGCAGTGCCCCATGCAGCACAGCCACGTGTCTTTGGTCTTCTGCAGGTTGTCCCAGCAGGTGACAAAAGCCTGCCGCCACCAGTGCTCCCCAGGAAGGGATGTGCCTGCCCGTCAACAGAGGGATGGTGGCAGGGCTGGGACACAGCTGGCTGCGGATGTCAGAGGGTGTGCAGTGCCCTGAGGGCGCTCAGCACCACCATGCTGCTTGCTTGCCTCGCGTGCAAGGCCGACACAGCCTGCCTGTGAGCGCTCACAGCGGGAGCTGGGCCTCCTCATTCCAACGAAACCTCTAAAAGCATCAGAAAATGTTCCCATCCCACACCGGGAGCAAACCAAAACCTCGAGTGATTTCCATGAAAAACCAAAGACACTCTCAAACGGCCTGCCATGGCAGGAAAACCGCTGGGGTGTGGGGAGGAGGGCCAAGGCCTTCTCCAGTGCTGGCAGAGAGGGGACTTGGCTGGAAGCCCCCAGACCCCAGCTGAGTGCTCCAATCGCCAGGCTCGCGGGTCTGTACGGCCTGTCCCGCTGCATCTTTCCACGGTATAAATAACGGAATAATCGCTTGAACTTGAGCCCAAGTCTGTACCTTAACGAGCAGACTGCAATCCAACTTTCCCTTTGACTTAATGAATATTAATTAGCTGTACACAACTGAGCAGCTCCAACAAGACAGGAAAGGCATGCGTCTGTCCTGGAGTGTAACAAGCACTGTGCTCTCCTGGGACGTGGGGATCCGAGGTCAAGTCTCCTCTTTGCTGTCTTCCCCCTCCCAGCTGCATCCTGACCGGTAGGTGATCGGCGACTGCGGGGTGGTCTCCCTCTGTCTTAATGAGGCATTCCTTCCCAAACTGCGCTGACCTTTTCAGATAAGACTTTAACTCTAACTGGTGCATTCCTATGCAACATTTTCCTTTAGATTAATCAACTCTTTTATTTTTTCCCCCAGTTAAACTCTACGGCGATGGAAACTTCCAACTGACACAGAAGTGAGGCTGCTGCTCACAAGCAGGCTCAATGCAATGGCTGGTGGCCGTTGGTCTGCTGAGTCCTCAGGGTAGGTAGACACAACAGCCTCACATTGCTTTGGCACCCATGGAGAGACAGGCCTTTACCTCCTGCATCAGCCGTGCTGGTTCACAGGAGAGCTGTGACATGAGGAGACCTTCCTTTGCCATCAAAGCAGGCAGGTGGGCTCACGAGGGGGATACGGCCCACAGCAGGGCACACCACTCTCCGCTGGCAGAGCCAACGTTGCTGTCCCTGCACCCTGCCACAGCCCCCCGCATGGCTGGGAGCAGAAGGATGTGCTCAGGCAGGACCCCATCTGAGGATGTGATGGGGGCTTTGGGGAGTGGGGATGGGCTGCTTCTCTCATGCTGGGGAGAGCACAGCCTCCCAGGAGCATCCATGCCAAGAGTTCATGATGCTCTCCAGATGCTCCCCTTTCTGCTCACAAAGGCAGAGATTGACACAATAAACAAACTATTTGTAAAATTCCTAAGTGAGGGCAAAAAACCCCACATTAAATGGAAACATCGATACCCCCTGAAAGAGTGCAGGAGGGGGGAGCATTCCCGGGACCTGATGTTATACTAGTGGGTATAGAAATGGAAACATGCATAGGACTGGATTCTCTAGCAGAGCAATTCACCAGAGAATACGAAGTTGCCAGTCCACAGTCCCCAGACAATGCAGTGACTTGTTCAGCAGAGGGGAAAGCATCATGTCTGCATGCAGCTCGGCGAGCTGGGAGGCAACTGTGCAAGAGGGAGCACAGACCCCGTTGCTCACCCACCGTCACACACCACTCCCACCGAGCGAGGACTGGGCTTCTCCTCCTGGGCTCTGCCAGCCTTCCCATCCACTTCCTCTGCCCCAGGAAACACAGTGCCACGGGCAGGTTCACCACCTTGTGAGAAAGCTCTGACCGCCCAGCTTGATGTCCAGGGATTTTATTTGAAGCCCTGTGTCCTGAAGTTTCATGAGTATGGGAGAAGTTCCCCTTTTCCCTAAAAAAGTAAGTTGCTTGCTTTCCCCATATCAAAGAATGGCTCAGAATCACCCCTTTAAAAAGCCTGGACTCAACAAATCAAAGCAGAATCCTAGAATGGATTCTTTTAATTAAAATCTCATTTAAACATCAAGGCTTATTTCAGTTTTAAATCAGTATTTCCAAGCTTTCCTGGAAAGGGACTATGGCTCCTTCATGAGATCTCTCCCATGCCTTCCACTGACATTTTGTCAGTCACAGGGATCTTGTGCCACCAGATTGACCCTGGTTCCACGAAACCCCTGCTTTTGGCAGCATTATCCTACACATAAAGGCCCTGAAATTGGAATAATCACGGAATATGTCTCAAGGGAGAATCTGGCTCAGTCTCCTTGGACCCTCAGTGGCAGGCTGTTGGGTGCTTCATGCCACATCGCAGTGACGTGACCTCAGGCGCTCTGCGGTCTGCCCATGGGGATTCTTCAGGGCCAGCACAGCCAGTGTGATCTGCTGTCTGGGATGGCCCAGTCCCAGCCCTGCACTCCTTCCCTGTGTAACACAGCACCTTACAGACCTCGCTTGAGGGGATATGCAGGTGCCAACCAACACTGTCTATTCCAGTCCAGTCCCTGACATCATGAGCTCTGTGGCATCAGTTTTGTTTGTTCTTCATTTTACTTCTTTGGAAACTTTTCGGTATCTCCCTGCTTTGATGGCTAGAAAACACGTTTTCCTCTCTAGAAATCATGATTAGATTGTGTTGTGACAGCAGCGATGTCCTACAGTTTCAACAGCTCTCTCTCCTAGAGTTTACCTCTTTTTGCATTTACATGCCAGTGCCACAACCCCATGCAATCTTTGCTCTGTCTTGTCTGGAGCCAGTCCCGCCTGGGTAACACTCTCCTTCCCTCACCTCTTGGCAGGTGACATTCCTCTTGCACTTTGACTGCACTTTCTAGCGTTGTATTCAGCACAGACTTCTCCAGCATGCTCCCTGGTTTTATGGCAAGGCCACTATTTTCAGTTAGTCAAAAACATAAGATCTCTATGTGTTTTTGAAGAATTGCAGCAGTTCTCTCCAAACCAACACTTCTCCTTTCAACATCAGACTGTCTCTCCTCTTCTAGCCAGGCCCACTAATCACTACCTAGGCTCCCTTCATCAGCTGATAGTGTCAGAAGCAGCAGTTTCTAGAACTTCTGCCCCAGATTAAGACAGCTTCAAACTCCTGCCCCATGCCTGTCAGTGATGTTTGGGTTCAGCATTGCTCTAGAGCATCTCCTGTGTCTGCAGTGACCAACAAGCCAGAAAATCACCACATTCGTTGCCCAGCAAACCACGCGCAGCGAGGCACACCACCAGGAGACCCCTCTCCATCTATCTAGTGTTGGAGGAAGGTGGAGGAGCACCTTGGAGGGGATCTTTTCTTTGTGCTGAGACACAGCAGTGTCTTGTCAGCATTACAGAACTGAAGCATTGCTAACAACAGCCTTCAGCTACAGGCTGTTTGGAGCTGGGTCTGAAAACAATCTGATTGCAAGTGTGGCCTGTACAGGAACATCTCCAAGAATGATTCAGAAATGGAGCCTGCGTGGTCCTGCCCTCCCTCCCACAACGACCCAGTTTTCACACAACTTAGGTGGGCCGTTACTGCAACTTGTGTCCAGCAGCTGCTCCTCTCCTTGTATCAGATAAAGTACCAAGGACTCGTGTCCAGGACGCACTAACGAGCAAGATGTGGAGCGTGTGCATGCAGGGAAGAGGAGAAAGGCTTTGGGTTTGCTACAAATTCTAACCGGCTTTGCGGAGGCAGAAAAGTCTTTCCCGAAGTTATTTCTGTCTTTCCGTTCATTGCAACGGGTGAAATGGCATTGTAAGTTCTAACCAAGATTTCACTATAGTATTGCCTCTTCCTGATTTACCATCCTCAAATCCCAGTGGAAGTGCTTTAGCTGGTCTGGGCCAACTTTTACTTTGGCAGTTCAGGAGGAAAATCACAAATGTCTGTGAAAGTCACCAAAATATTCCCTAAGTTTTCATCACTTGAATGAAGAAAAAGAATAAAAAGCAGAACAGAGAAGAGGGAGGGCTGGAAGGGGTGCAGAGAGCAAACAAACATCGTTTAGAAAAGCATGCTGTTATTCCTGGAAGTTGGTTTGTGGAAACACAATTTACAACGCCTATGAAAAGTTTGGCTATTCATACCATTCCCATTTGGAGCTGGTAACCACAATGGCAAGCTCTCCCTTTGCATACACTTACATAGCGTGATCTCCAAACCCAAACAGCTTCGCCCATCCCAAAGTGCTGGATTTGCATATATGTTGCTTGGGTAAATGAGCTGAGTTTTACACAAGGGGTAAAACTTGGCACCATGGATGAGGCTAGTATAGAAAATTGCATTTAACTTTTGTTTCCCCCTCCCCCTTTTAGCAAAAGCAAAATATTTTATCATTTGTTTTCAATATGTTTTGCACAAACCATAAAGGAATTCCTGCTGGTGTCACAGGGAGATTTGGAGGGGGAAGCATCAGAGAGCAACCAATGAGAAAAAAAAAGAAATATGGTCTCAAAGAAGGCAGCTTTTTAATTGTATTCCTAACCTGGGGGAGCAGTATTATTAACAGTAACATTGGGAAGATATGGGAAATTCCTACTGATTTTTGTTATGAAACAACCCAACCATGCTCAGCACAGGGCTACCTTTCCTGTGCCCCAGGGAAGGCAGGAGAGCTTGGGTGATGTCCAAACCTCTGCGCATCCTCCAGCTCACTGGGAACATCAGCACTGACACCGGGACTCCTCCTGGTCCCATCCCACTTCCAGCCAAGTGACAGATGCTGCTGTCAAGGCCCAGTCCCTCCTCCAAAAGTTTTTTCTAGATTGGGATCACGCAGCGAGGGTGGAGAAGCAGGGGGGTAGTTGACACAAATTCCCCACATTTTGGGGATGTTTCCCTGTAGCTATGGCCACCTTCTGGTCTCACTGCCTCGGGGGCTGAGAGCTTGAGGGAGATAACAGAGCTTTCCCAACTGTCCCGCACTCGGTGCCATGTCCACCTTCCTCTCTGCTATCTCTGGAGTGTCACACTTGACCAGTCCAGCACTTCAAGTGGTGCTCCAGGAACCAAACCATCTTGATCTGCGTGCAAATCAGATACCAAAAAAGCTCCATTTCTTCTAACATAATTGAGAGGAAAATTCCCTTCGATACATTCTCTGGCCATACATAGAATTTGTCTTTACCTCCTAAAATGTCCCAACAGCCTCTGAAACAAATCAAAAGGATTTGGAGCCACAGATCACCCCCTTACATTGCATATTTCCATCCTCATTTACCAGCCACTGGGCGAGGAAAAATCTACCTGAAATGCCTCTGCTGGATGAGCAACACGGGGAGAAGAGCGCGGGGAGCCCAGGGCCGGGTGCCCAGCCTGGTGCTGCGCCTGCGGGGCCGGGTGGTAGCGGCTGCTGGGGACCTCGCCTGCCGCACGCCTGCTAAATAAAGAGCCCCTGAAAATAAATTCCAGAACATGCATGTTCCTGAAGCCGGACTCATGCTATTTAGGGACTCTGCAAAGCAAATAAAATGCCTATTACAAAATAACTATTTAGAGAAAATGCTGCAGAAAGATCTAGAGAGAACTATGTGTTTTAACATGGTCTGTTTACAGTGCATCATTGCTGGTCTGTCTAAAGCTGTGCTGTAACACAGCAAAAATGCATCTGCATTCCTTCAGTGCAAAAATACTCATGTACAGACATCACAAGAGTATCACAGCTATTTTCCTTTCTCCTTGGCTTTTTGTTGTGTTGTTGTTGTTTAGGTCTTGTTTGCTTTTTGGTCCTTTCCCAGCTTCTAGAAGATTGACCTAATATATACTTGGCCCAGGCTAGCACCGTTAGTCAAATCACGAGTAATTAGCTCTGCTGCTAATGCACTGGGGAGGCTGGTAGCTGGGGGAGAACTCATCCCTGCCTTCGGAGCGCCGCAGCCCGGGGATGCTGGCACAGAGGCAGCGCGGCTCTGGAAGTAAGCAGCGAGCAGTGACCCTTGCTGCTCCTGCCCGGCACAGCTCAGCCGCCCGGGGAGGCAGCCCGGGGCCAGGGCACGCCGCGGATGCCACGGCTCTCCTGCTGGCTCCTGCCCCAACACCACGGCCCCTTCGACCGCCGGCACCAGGGGGATTGGGAAGCAGCTGAAGCCTGCCCTCGGGGATCTGCTCTGAGCGAAGGGTGAGGAGAAATGCTCGTCGGCAGATGTGGAGCCAAAGGCTCAGCCAAAATCTGGAAAAAGCCTCTAGAAGCAAAGTTTGGCATTTGGGTCATTTGCCAGGGAAGACAAGGTAGAAGGAGAAAGTTACTGCTGCAATAACATGAGTTATGGTTAAGATCAGTTCCCAAACACAGATATCTCCACCTCCATGAAGAGAGGTGGAGAGGCAGGTGGCTCTGTCCCTCAGTTTTAGCCAGCCTGGGAGCTGCAGCGGGCGTGAAGGGCCTCACCCTGCCTTCTGAGCACAACGCTGTTCAGACACGAGGCACTCAGGAGCAAAGGCAGCAAAGCCCGTTTTTTCTGAAAGCTGCTCCCACGCTCCCCGGCAGCCCTCAGGGAGACCGCTGAGCTCCTTCGTGTGTCCCTGGCTGCCAAGCTCTGCGTGGCAGTGCCCCGGGCTGCTCCCAGCCCCGTCAGAGGCAGTGGCACGCAGTGAAACGCGTTCCCGATCACCCTGCTCCCGAGTCAGCCCCTGCCGGCGCCCTGCCCTTGGCTCCTGGCTGGGAACCGGGCACCTCCTGGCCAGGGCTGTGCAGGCAAACAGGAGCTTGCAGGCAGCTCAGCCGCATCGCCCAGTGCTTTCCCACTTCTCTTCCCTCTAACATCCTTGCTATTTATTTCTTCTCTTTCCTTTTGCTGGTTTATTGCTCCTCAGCCCGCTCTGGGTGAGCAGAGCTCTTCTGGGACAGATTATTTACTAGAAGGTATTTGGTACATTGCTTTAATAACGAGAACAATTTTTTTAAAAGCCTTACAAATATGTTTAAAATCTAAATACAATGAGGCAATGCAACACCATTTAATAGCTCCAATAATATGCCAAGCCTGAGAATGACAAAAGCTGCCAGCAGGGTGCTACAAAGCAGGGTTCAGAACCCCACTGCTTCCCAGCTAAACAGAAACAGATTCCCAGCAGCAAGACATTTGTTAACCATTTTCAAGGCAGCAGGACGGGGTGCGGAACGAGCCCGGCCGCCTGCGTGTCACCGCATTGCAAAATCCTTGGCACAGGCACACATCAGCGTCCTTGGAATTAAGGCCCTTGTGAAGACTGAGAGTCTTAGTGGACTAATATACTTAAGACAGATTTTTCCAAATATTTTTTTAAGTCATTCAGAGACACCGTGTCCTGGTGCTGATAAGTGTGAATGAACGTAGCTCTAGGAGCAGAGCTGGCATGCTCCAGCAGCGTTTCCTACAGGGCTGCACATCTGAAGGGAAGGTAAGACAGGGCTTGTAACAGCAGGAGGATGCTCAGACATCCTGGGAAGTACAGCGTGCCGGATCCATCCCAGGGAACGTTCAGTGTCCCCAGCTGCATGGTCAGGGTCCGGAGAGACCCTCATGGACGTTGTAGGGATACAGACACTGTCCCAGGCAGGGCACCCAGGAGCAGCTCTCATCTGCAGCCATCTGCAAACTTGGGACCACTTTGCTGTCACCAGGGAAGGGACTGTCACCTTCCCCTCCAGCACAGGCCATGCCAAATGGAGCCGCCGAAGTGCCAGGAGCAGGCCCTGCATTACTTGGGAGGATGCTCACCTGCAGCATGCGCACTTCTGTCCGAGGACACCTCTGGCAGCTACAACCTCAACCCACGCAAGGAGGGGACAGCCCTGACACCTTGGTGAACTCTGTTAGCTCCAGCCCCCAGGAGGGCACCGGCTGCGTCCCCCGTGCCCCCTGCAGCCCCCACAGCCCTGCCTTATATCAGCCCCATCCCGCTGCCACAAGGGCAATGCTGGGGCTGGCAACCCAGTCCGTGAGCAGGGTCCCACTGCACGCTGCAGAAACTGAGATCCTGCTCAAGAGCAAGGCGCCACTCGTTATTTCCCCAGAGGAAAAGGATGAGAAAAATAAAAGAGCGACTATTGACAGCAGTGTCAGTGAGCCAGCAGAGAGGATGGGGACCTAATGCAGTCCTCAGCAATCAAAACCAGCCACAGCTTGGTATTGGTCTCGCATAGACCAAAAGTCCTAATAAGCTGTTAATGGGAAAAACGATCATATTTATTACAGGAAAACAAGTTTATGATTACTACAGAGATGACATCATAACCCCCCGTGCCAGTTTAAACAATATTTGGAGAATTAATTTGTTTTGTACTATTTAAAATTATAGTGTGGGAGCCTATTTTAAGTGCGTGTGTGAGTGTGTGTGTGTGTGTTGATGTATCCATGTTAATGTTTATTTAAATCTTTTATTTATAAAATTGATGTTCCTACGCCTAAAATGGAAATTTTCTGCTCTAAAACATCTCTTAATTGTGGAAAATTATTGTATACATTTATGTTGTCCCTCACGTTCACATCTGTATATTTACCACCAGGCACGTGTGCGTGCACATCTGTGCACTGACACACGCCTGGATTGCTCTGCTCGGCAGATGGTGCAAAATCCCCATACACCCAAAACACAAGGACGTGAGTGGCAGAGCCGCTCCCCCCACCAGAGACACCCACCTGGGGGCTCCTGTGCCCGCGACAAGCCCAAGGAGCAGAGCACAACCTGGGTGTGCGGCACCAGTCCCCTCCCCGCCCGCTGCGAGCAGGATTGAGCTCGGCACAGCATCCCTGTGTCCCTGCGGCCACCCCGCTCGGCGCTGACATGCCACAAGCCATCTGCCTGCGGGACGAGGGCGTCTGCTCGAATAGGGACACCCTGGTCCCACTGGACCCTTGGTCTCACAGCAGAGAGGGTGCGGGTGCCATGAGCAGGGGGTGCATCCGCTGTGCGCAGCACGGGGGACTTCCTGACACCATCAACTCTCCCATTGCCCATGGCTTTCGGAGGACCCCGGGCAGTGCTGCAGGGAGCTTTTTGGCAATTTCCCAATGCTTGGCTGCCAGATGAAGGGCCAGACGGCTGGAGACAGGCTGCATACCTTTCACCAGGATGTACCTGTCATCCCAGGCAGGTCGTAGCTGGTCTAGACACCAGGGCCATAAATCTGCTGGCTGCCGCCCTGTGCTGCACTCCCACCACTGCTGGAGAAGACAACCCCAGAATCATCTGTAGGAACTCCACATTAAGAAAAGGCTTATGAACGCACTGAAAGAGCTGGAAGGATCCTACATGAATATGCCCCAGCCTTCCCTCCTGGGCACCAGGGAAGCTTCGGCATTGTGGAGCGCCTTGGGACCTCAGAAGAAAGTCCCGATATGGTGAGGACTTGCTTTTATAGCACTTCCCTTCTTTTGCAAATGGGGAGACTGAGGCACAGACCAGGGAGATTTCTTCCCCTGGATGATGCAAGACCCCGACTCGCAGCCCATTCCCATGTCTCCTTCTCCTGCCATGGACCAGGGCAGACACCAGCAGCCTGCAGCAGGACCTGCCACGGAGCACACCCAGAGCAAGGCTCACCTGTGTGCTCCATACCTGCAGCCACAGCTGTGGGGCTCAGGACAGCTCCAGCCCTCCCGGCCCCTTCACCCCAGCTGCTGGGGAGCTCCTGGCCCCCCAGCCACAGCTGGAAGCTGGCGCAGAGGGATGCGTGCAGGACCGAGCGAAAGAAAGGCCTGGGCGGAGGGAGGATGAGTCCCCATGGAAAGCCCAGGACAGCTTTGCCTGGTGAGCCCTGTCCCTGGTGTGCATGAGCAGTGGGAGAGCTGGACCGCAGTCACAGCAGCCTGATCCCGCTCCAAACCACCGCCGTGCCCAGCCCTTGTGGCTTTGGCATCCTGCTCGCAGACCCAGACCAAACTGGCTTGGTGGGGAAAGGTCACACACACTGCAGCTGAACATCTCCCTGGTAGAGGCATGCTGAAGCATTAAGTAACATTGCGTAAACTTTGTTTAAAGGAGACAGCTGTGCCACTGGAATGAGCTGCAAATGAGCGAGATTCCCAGTGACGTGTCTTCTGCTCTGCTGGAGTCTCCCACCACCCGCGTGCCGTGCTTGGAGGCCTGGGTCCCCCAGCAGCAGGCAGGCAGCAGAAATCTGGTTGGAGTTTTGGCAGAAGGTTTTGGCTCACAACCTCTCCTCTGTTCAGCAAAGACCGCCCAGGGTATGGACGATACGCTCTCACCCACCTCTGCTTCCAGGCTCCCCTCGGGTGCTGCACCCTGCAGAAACCACACCAGCGGGGGGGAGGTGGCGTGGGCCTGAAGCCTCTGGGGATGGCTGGGCAGCCTGGGGCAGACAGATCTGCGCCTTGAGACGAAGCTTTAAGTGTTGGTAGAAGGCAAATCCAAAACGGTCCAGGAAACAAGTCTAGATTTCTCTTTTGGGCACATTCTCCTGCCTTACAGACTGCAAAAGCACTGATTCTTTCCCAAGTCTTGGAGAACCTCCACCACCAGGAGGGGGGAGCCACCCGCGGCAATCACAGGGTGACGGGCCTGGGCAGCCAGGTCAGGAAGGAGAGCTGGTCTGGGGACACCGACCTGTCCCTAAATGTGATTCTCCACTGAAAGATGTGGCTGATACCTCTGGAGAAACAGAGCACTCCCAGCTCCCCTGGGAGGCCTGGATACAGCTGTCCTTTGAGAGCTCTGAGGCCAGAAAGGTGTTTTGTGGCTGCAAAATTCATAAAAATCACTTGCTAATTTGTATGAGCCAGGGTAGCAAGGCCCAGAGCAGGAAAAGGACAGGAAGGGATGGACTTCTGTCTGCCATACGCGTGTTGTGGACCTCAGGAGACCAAGAAGCCTGGAGGAATGACACCGAAGCAGAAGACCTAAAAAATGCAAAACCACATTTGAATGGGGAGAAGCCACCTTATGGCAACTATTGCTTATGGTGAGAGTGACAGAGTGGATGAGAGGGGATGTGGAGACAAAAGGTGCCAAAAAATACTGCTTCAAGCATGGGAAAGGGATCATTCTGCTCCATGAGAGTGCCAAAGAGTGAAGGAAATGGGAAAGCTCCGGGTCCCGGGCAGCCCGGGCTCACAGGAGCCCCAGGAGCAGAGCTGCTGGTCCTGCAGCCCTTGTGGTACCAGTGGCCTAACTGCAGGGGAAGGGCACGGCACTCAGGCTCAGGAGGCTCCTATGGCTTCTGTGAGCTTCCACTGAAGGACAGAGGGTTAACGAGCGTGTTGGGGAGAAGAGGAGCCTGGGGGAGCACAGTCTCTCTGTGTGGGTGTGTTTAAATGAGTTCAGCTCAAGAGATTCCTTAGACTGTGGTGTTATCTCTCATGGCAAGGGATGGGGACCCATCTCAAACTAGAGAAAGTCCAAGTCCAAGTGGTGCCTGGGATGGGGCGAGCTGAGTGCCGAGGGGGAGGTACTCAGCTGGGGTCCTGTGCCCATTCCAGCCTATAAAAGGCCCTTTGCGTGTCAGGGAGAAAATCGACTTCCACTCCTGACAGCTCCTAAGCTCCAATGACTCCTAATAAACTCCATATCTTTATGCAAAAGGGTTGCTTCATGTATACAAGATATGCAGAACGATGAGGCTCAGAGCCAGCCTGAATTACCAGGACAAGGAGTGCCTCTTTACGCTGAAGGTCTGCTTTGGGAAATTTCTTCATTCCCATTTCCTGGGTTCAGGAATGACAAGAAGACTGGAAAAGAACAGCCTGTGACCAGCAGTGTTCTGGGAGTCTGGACACAGCAGGGCGAGAGCCCGTTCCAGCAGCAGGAAGCTTGTTGCCTCCAGAGAAGCTCCAGATGGACAATGCAAGGAGGGACCAGAGCTGTGATGCTGAGAAGCCACCTAATGGGACATGCCCTCATTGCTGGTGGTAGAAAACAGCAGTGACCCCAAAATGTCACCAGCTGTGACTGAGCTGGCAAAGAGGCCCAAGTATAGAATCATGGAATCATGAAATGGTTTGGGTTGGAAGGAACCCCAGAAGATAAACCCCTGCCATAGGCAGGAGTATGTTTCACTAGACCAGCAGTGGACACTGAACCTGAGCTGAGCAGTGGGCTGGTAGCATCCTGGGGCTGGGGCAAAGTTGGGCTCATGCCCTCCCCACCACTCTCCACCATGGACATGCAGAAACAAGACCAAAACAAGGTCATGAGATTTGCCACAAAAGACCACAAGTGTCGTGAGAGCTGTCAGGAGTCAAGAGCCAGGGTCTCTCCCACCACCGGCTTGTAGTGACCAGGTCTTGGTGTAACGAGTTGTTCCTTAGATGAAAACAATGTGGAAATAACCTACCAATGAGAAAAGTGATTCAAGATCAATTTTCCAGATCAATAGTATGAGCTTGCAGGAAGAGAAAGGAAGAGAAGCCATGGCCCAAGGAGGGCAACCACAAGGTTCCTGTGTGCCAGGAACCACAGCAGTCCCAACCATCTGATCAGCCCTACTGTGACTGCTGCCTTCAGGCAACCTTAGCAAAGAGCTCCAGCTCCCAGCCACAGCCCTAGCCCATGAAGAGCACACAGATAGTGACTGATGGAAGAGCTGCTCAGTCATCACCTGAGCCTGCTTGCCTTCCATGTGGCTTGCATATGCTGCATATGAGTGTGGAGAGCTCTGTAAAAGAAATAAAAGGGTTGTAAAACGAAGGGTCCTCCCCTTCACCATAGCTGCACCCCATCTCACTGCTCACTGCCACACAGATTCATGAGACCGGGGTTTTATACAGGGCACCTGCTTTCTAAAGAGGCACCAAGTCTCCATCTGACCACACCATGGCAGAGGAGAACCCGTTGCTGCCACAGCTGCAGACCCTTCCCAGTGTCTCACTGCTGCTCTCTGCTCATGCCCACCCTGGAAACCTGTGCACCTGACCTCACATCTCCACCTCTGCACCAGTCAGGGCTGGACTGCACTGATCTGTTTGAAAGGTGTTAACCCATAATGCAGACACCTCTCAAAGCTCACCTGGATCGCCGAACTCCACACATTTCCCAGAGGCAGTTTCTTCAGCCTTAAAGTCATTACATGACATTTCCCATAACTGAAGACACTTTGGGAAGCATGGGCTCAGGTCAGCATATGATATTCCCTCTGCAGCAACCCTGTGCAGAAAGCACAGCTTCTCCTTAGTGCTCTGATCCCCACCGAGGCATCAGCCCTTTCTGTGCAGCGAGCCCACTTGCATTGACTTCACCTCCACACCGCAGTCCCTGCTGCCCTCTGGCTGGCACAACCTGTGTCCTTGTCCCCAGGTGGAGTACAGATTTTAGCTGCTGCTGCATGTTGCATCTTCTCTGGCTGCCGTGCAGCCCAGCTCAGCTCCCCACAGCTGCCCTCTCCACACTGCTCCAGGAGCTCCAGTCCTCTACAGGTGTTAGCAGGAGAAATACCCTTCCACGACTGTGGAAGCACCACCACCCTGGCTGAGTACGGACGCACACGGACATATCTCAGCACTGTTCTGCACCAGGAGACTCGCTTGGCTTCAGGATCACTGTTAAACTCACAGCTGGGTGAACACCTCGACCCACACCCCCTGCAGCCTCAGCACCCTGCCCTGCTGCCTGCTCTCCCCAAAGGTGTACCCAGCCCATACCCTGCTCTTCTTCTCCCTCCCACCCAGACTGAGATGTCTCTACCCTGGCATTTATTGAGCCCACTGGCTCCCCACCCCAGGCACAGTCAGACACCCCATCCCCTTATGGCAGGGTGGCAAGGTCCTAAAGCCTGGCCAGCACTGGGTAGCCCTGCTGGCGTTCAATGCCACAGGCTCTCCTTCCACTCCCTGTCTGCTCGCAGTCATGCAGGGGGACCACAGAAGCTGTCACCAACTGTCACTCAGTGCCCCATGGCCCAGTGCCCATGGATTGTCCCATTCAGGCTGCGCTGAAGTGCTCCTGGAGAGGATGGCCAGAGACAGCAGAAACTCACTTGAGTGGTGAGATCTGCTTGCTGGCAGCCAGCAGACAGTGTCCTTCAAGCTGGAGTCCCCTGGGGAGAATAAATGCTCTTCATCTGCTGGGATGGCCAGGGTCTGCTGTGCTAACCCACTCTGACCTCTGCCCCAGGCTTTGTCCCAAGGCTTGCTGATACCGAGAGGCAAGTCCTCAGCCATATGAAAAACCCAAATGTGCAATGATAAACACTCCGTGATACCGAATTTGGGCTGTTGGACACTGGGAGGGGCAGAGACACTTTGGGTGGATTTCACAAGCATTTAGATAATTTATACTGGGGCACTGGGGTCAGAGGCTCTGGGCACTGTCCCAGGCGCCAGGGTTAGCTGGCTCCCACCACTGTCCCAGGCACAGAGGTTACACAGCTCTTTGGTTTGCCAGGCCAGACACCAAGTCTGCCTTGACGGGCGATCCAGCATGACAGCCCAAAGGTACCCCAATGCTGCAAAACATCAGGTTTGGGGCAGGAGAGAAGCAAGACCCAGCAGGCGGGCACTGGCACCCAGAGGAGCAGAAGGTCTGAGAGCTCTGGCCTGCACTGCCGGGCACGTGGTTCAGACCGGTCCCAGGTGCCAGATGAAGGGGATGCAAGGAGCTGGCGCCCAACCACTGCTGCACCACAGCTCATCGGGGTGCTGGTCCCACTCCTAGGGAGGAGCTGGTGGCCTCCGTCCTGCCAGCACGATGGGCACCCCAGGGCTGGCACAGCACAAGGTGGCACACTGGGTGGAGCCCTGGTGACCTCCCCGTCCTGCCCAGCACCGCTGGCAAAAATCACTCCCTCCGAGCGCCCCAACAGGATTTTTTTTGCAAACCCTTCCAGATAAACCCAACTTATTTAGCTGATAATATATAAACAGTTTATCAGCTTTGCGCATTTGCAGTGCAGCGGGATGGATGTTGTTCTTGGAATTCTGTTTGGTCATAATATTTAGAAGAGGGCTCCGATAGCAAAGATAAGCAGCTCGCCCGCAGCAGATGGCTCGCGAGACGCTCAGCGGAGCCAACATTCTGCAGGGAATGAATAAACTTGTAATGCAAGTTGTTTGTAAGTGGTTTTAGCTAAATGTCACATGTAAGACTGCACAGGCATGCTCTGTCCAAGGTGTTTGAATTTATAGGAGCAAGGATACAAAGCCAGGGGCCAAATTTGCTTTTAAACTTCCTTAAACAAATGTACAGAGGATAAAATACCTCTGGATTTGCTCTTTGAGCAGGAGTGTGAGCAAGGCGCGTGCAAAAACACAGCCCATCCTTCCCAGGAGGTCTGTGCCAAAGGGCTGTGCCTGCCACCGTGCCCAGCTTGGGGGGACGGAGCGAGGCAGGGCACCACCGCTTCTGCCCAGGTGCCCCTGGCCCCGGCCACTTTTATGAATGACCCCTGCTGTGCCTGGCTCAGCCACCTTCCTGCGTAAGGGAGACCGGGAAATGCTCTCCTCCTAGCAAGCGTCCCGTGAACTCTTGCTTCATCCTCTCCGCCTGCACGGCCAGACCGTGAATGGGCCCCAGGGAAGCTCGGGGCAGCCAGGAACAGCGAAGGCATCCTGGAGCCAAGCTCCTCTGCCGCCACTGCACGGATGGAAGTGATGCCCAGATGCAACCCCGCTCCCACAGCCCTAGCCCCATCCGGGGGTCTCCGCAGGGTCTGTCTGCCTGTGGTGGCTGACGCTGAGCTCTCTCTGCCAGCTGGCCAGAGAGCTGCCTCTTCTCCTGCCTCGCACCTGCTCTGCCCCCCTGCACAACACCGCACGGGTGCCGCTTGCCCCACTGGTCACTGGGAGCAGTGGGGGCTGTCCTGCGGCTGCCCACCCCACTGCACTCCCCCAGACCAGAGCTCTGTACCCCCAAGTCCTGTGTCTCCCTCCTTGGCACAGCTTTCCCTCCCCTTCCCACTCAAGAACGGTGATGCTGTTGAGCCGCAAAAAGGTGTAACTGGGGGTGACCACTTCAAGTAAGGTGCCAAACTCTCCTCTCACAAGCACGGAGACACCACGGGCAGCGCTGCCTGCCCACTGGAGGTTCTGAGGGGCTGGAGGCACAAACCACACCACCCCTGGGATCACAGACCCATTGAGGCTGGAAGGCATCTCTGGAGCTCATCTGGCCAAAGCCCCCTGCTTAGGCAGGACCGATGACGGAGCTGGGAAGCTCCACACCTGCACTGAGACCACACTCCCTGCTGGGTGCTCCCACGGAGGTGGCGGTGCTGGTACCCAGATGTAGGACCAGGTGCCACCAGCAGCTCCACATCCCTGAGTGCTGCATCCAGCACAGCTGCTGACAGCCCACGTGCAGCAGACCGTGCCTCAGCCCCAACACACCCCTGGACAACTCAGTAAAGGCAGGTGGACGATTGCGCAGGCTGAGACTCCTATCAGCAGAGCTGGTGGAAGATCACCCAGCACCAGACGCACGAGACCAGCTGTCCAGAGGACCTCAACGGAGCCTCCTCTCCCATGTTGCCCAAAGGTGCCTCCAGGGCTGGCTACTCGGGATTCAGACAAGCATCCCAAAAAGGGAAGAGGCTGAAGCAAAGGAGCATCTGCCTTGCCCTGTGTTTCGTGAGTTAACAACCATGATGTTTCCAGCCCATTCCATTCATCCAGCCTTTCTCCTCCAGCTACTAAAGAGTCACACAGGTCACATTGCTCCAGCATGGCCTCATGCTTGAGCTGCAGAGAGCTTTGTTTCCAAAAAGCCAGCCTTCTGCCCTAACATAATCGTTTTGGGCTTCCTTAACTGCATCTCTTAATTGTCTAGATTTATGAGGCCTCTACTGAAATGTCGAAGACAGCATTTAGAGTCCCTCAGTTCTTGTTCTGTTTAATTCATTCCCTTTTTCCCCAGGCTGCGATTCCAGCTCTGCATGTGCAGCTCTGCCATTGCCAACAGGCTCTTTCATTTCCAAAATGAGGCAGATCAAAATCTCTGAGATTCTGATTCTTTCCCTCGTGCGGTCTCTCTTCACCTTTTTACAAGTTGTTTCACTGGCAAATTAACCAAGGGCTGGGCTCTCTGTTCACCATGAAAAAAGCCTGGCACAGCGGTGGTGCTTTGGCCAGCAGTGGTGGCATTCTTGTTTCCTGGAGGAGGGCACCGTGTTTGCAGCCTGTAATGGGCTCAGGGTTTTGATGCATTCAGCAAACTTAATCTCTGAAAGCTCATCAGCAACATCAGTCCTACCACCGTTACCCCCCGGCTGTCTCCAGGCCTCTCTCTGAGGGACAGTCTCAGGCTGAAGGTCCTAAGCTGACTGATTCAGGTCACAGGCTTGAACCTGGTCTTCACAATCAGAGAAATAGAAACCAAAAGCTTTGGGTACCCCAAGGTTGGCACTTTCACCCTAAGGCACCCTCATTAAGTAGCTTCCTTCGACAAAGGCTAATGGAAGAAATGCTTGGGTGAGAGACTTGCTCACTCTTTTGCACAGGGCACATGCTCATGGTGTAGGTGACCTATGATATGTCCCCAGAGAATGTTTAACTATATCAATAAGAAGGATTTAACAGAAGCAATGTGAGCAATTTACCTCTGAACTGAGAATCGGTGCAGGGTGCTCGTGTACATGGCTCCTACCTGTGTTTAATTCTGCACTTTCCCAGAACTTCTGCTACAGCCCAACCCAGCTAGCGCAGACAGAGGTTTAGTCTTCCCCAGGTGCCTTCACAACTCTTGAGGCTTCAGCACCCCTGCAGATCTCTCACCAAGCAGTACCCTCCCCAGCTACAGCCAGCATGGCCAGAGGCACAGGCTCTTCTGACACCAGTGAGTGAAGGACACCTGGACTCAGTGTCTCTAGAGGACACGTCCAGGCTCCCTCAGCAGACCATGGGCTCTGGTGACACTTGGTGATCCCTGTCTCCTCTGCTCAAGGAACCTGCAGAGAAGCCGAGGACCATAAGCTGAAGCAGCAGCAGAGATCTCAGCTGCCCCCTGCATGGTCCCAAGAGGACCCCTCCGCAGATGGGGTCCTTCAGAGCTGTGCTAGCAGCTGTTGCTCTCCATTGAGATGCAGCCATTGAACAATCCCTCTCTAATTGGCATTGTTTGCTAAAAATAAAGTTCTCCTGCTCAATGAAACGCAGCCAGGAAGACACAGCTCCCCCACGGCCTGGGCTCTCCATCAGACCGGCCGCCCTCATGCATGGCTGTGATCCTGCAGCAGGAGAGCCCGAGCTGCTGGCAGCGGCGTGGCCAAGTACAGCCCTTCTCCAGCTAGGTGAACCCCTGAAAACCATGACTGCATGCCCTCCAGGTGCAAGCTCTTCTGCAACATCTGGGACATCATCCTGGCAGCAGCCCATGAGTGCCCCGCACCGAGCTGCACCAAGAAGAACCGTGTCCCACGGGGTTTGGATCCTCCCTGGCTGGCGCCTCTGGGAGGTGGCGCACCCCCTGTCCCAGCAGCGAGAGCGTGGTCCCAGACGACCAGCACAGAGACACTCCTGTCCAAATGAGAGGAGGATGTCAGATAGAAAACTTCACATGCTGAATTTTCTAAAACTAACTATAAATGGTAAAAACTCAAAGTCCTGCTTTCTCTGGAGGTTTTCAAGCAAAATAACCCCGAGAACGGCAGCTTCAACTTTTATTCGGATGAGAAAACATTCTTTTATTTTGACATCATCTGTGTCCGTTTTTATCATAGGGATAAAGTATCTTTTATCTGGACATAATGCATCAAGTTGCAGAGTGAGTCATAAAGTGAATCTATACAATTGAGCCAATGTGCTGTGCCTTGGTGAGGACTGGCAAAGTCTAAATGTCACATTCGAGGTACACAGTAATAAACAGGCCTCCCTGCTCTCCAAGCAAGCACAGCCTGCCCTGGTTGAAGTGGCAGAGGAAGCCATTAGTGTCATTTCAGAGACACTCATGGGAGGCTGCTGGAGAGCTGGGCATGGACCGGAACACATCAGAGAACCTTTCTCACACCTACTTAATTCCGTGGCGATGCAGAGTTTATTATCTGCCACAGATTTTGTTACACATGCTGACGTGCAGGCAGGTGCTTTAATTGGGAGCTGCTATGCGCTGATGGCTGATGCTCTGTCAGTGAGGACCCAGAGGAGCTGCGAGACGAAGCACGCTTGTGCTCCCCACACCCAGTGCCAGCCAGCAGATGAGCCTGGGGCTGGAAGCCATCAGGACACAGCTCTGCACCACTTCTGTGGGAAGGCAACCCTTGCCCGCTCCACAGAGAGGTGCCATACATGTAAGAAAGCAGGAAATAAAGCCTAATTCCTTCCCGGATTGCCTCATGTTCATGGTTCACAACCACCCTTGGAGGCAGGTGTGTCTTCTATGTTTGTTCCCCTGATGTCGGTGGGGCAGGGTTGGACAGGGCCATCCATCCTGCTGCCACCCGCACCCAGCCCCGCTGTGGGCAGCTGCCAGACCCCTCTTCCTTCTCCTGGAGAGGCTGCTGAGCCAGCTGAGGGTGAGGAGAAAGGGAGTCCCAAAGCTTTATAACACTGTATGTCCCCGGGGCTCCCGCACCCATCCTTTGTCACCATTCAGGGTCCGTACCTGACCGCAGGCAGGGCTGGGCAGCATGGCATGCCCACTGCTTCGGGGGCAGTGTCACCACAGCACGCAGCTTTCCTTTAGATGAGTCCCCCAGAATCGTGCACCAGGCAGAGGAGGAAGAGATGTACTAATCTAGCCATGCTGTGCTCCCCAAGGGCAGGCAGATAGACCAACCCTGTGACCTGCGCAAGCCTCCAGGTAAGCCCACGGCTGTCTCTGCAAGCAAGGCTCCCGAGCGAGAGACGCAACATGGCTTCCCCGAGGGGCGGCGGCTCAGCGCTGGCCACCAGCCACCCCTCCAAAGGGCTCTGACCGCCGTGCCAGGGGACAGCGGTGGCAACACGCCCCTGTCCTCCAGCCAGCCAAACCTCCTGGGTCCCCTCGGTGGGGAGCCAGCTGCTGAGCTGCCCTGAAAGCTGCAGAAGGGCAGTCGACAGCTGCCCTGGGGGCGACGCAGAGCTGCCACTAAGTGTCCTGTGCTCTCGTGCCCACCACGTGAACATCCACGCTGCTTTCCTTCCCCAGCCAGACACCAGCAAAAAATGGCACTGCAAGGGACGGCCATTCTTCCAAGGATGGGAAATTTCAACTCTCCTCTGGTCAAGCTTCCCTGCACAGCTCTTCCCAGAAATCAGGATCTCGGGGCGAGCAAGGTGCCCACCATGGGGAGGGCACTGCACCATCACCACACCACCCGCTCCAAGAGCTGCCAGCTTGGATCCCACATGAGACGAGGTCAGGAGAGCCGAAGACCCGCTCTTTGTCTCCTTGTTTTGCCATTTCTCCGCAAAGCCTTGCTGTTAGTCAAATAACAGAGGAGGGCATGAAAAAACAAACAGACACACTTGTAGCTACAAACTGATTCAGCCACCTACACGTGGGTTGGGGGGGCTCGCAGAGGCAGGGCTGGTTTGTTAACAGGTAGGTGAGGGCAGAGGGGGGCTCCTCTGTTCCAAGAGCAGTCTCCGAGGGCTGCCTCTCGAGGTGCCAGGGAACTGCCCTTGGCTGCTCAGTCATGGGGAGCAGGGAGAGCCAGTGCTGTGGATCCTCGCCGGTGGGCCAAGGCTGGGCTAACAGCGGTGTCTGCGCTGACCCAGGAGCTGGGCCACCGCTGGGCACCTCCCAGGTGGCAGACGGCCACCTGGCGGGGACACCTCACCAGCGACCCCTCGCTGCCCCAGGGGAGTCGACGTGACTCTGCTCTTAACTCTCCCCAGAAGGGTCTTGTACTCCCCAGGGCCCTTGCCCACCCCTCTCAGGACTCCTACAAAGCCGCTGGATTAAAATTCAAAGGTGAAAGCAAAGCAGGAAACACTTTGATACCAGGAGACGGACCAGCCGAGGAATGTTACAGGATTTTTCCGTGGCTGTTTCTTCTCAAGCATGTACACAAGCGGTGCTGGGTTATGCAACTTTGCATCAGTGCCTTTTAGCTGCTCCAGGCGGAAGAGAAGCGGGCACCACTAAGAACACCCCTCTACTTAAATCAGGCTGAGAAATGTGCACTGGCATGAGCAGTGGGACTTGCAAAGTGTGCTGGTTCCAGGTGTTTCCACTGATTTGTTACTATGCAGCATCTTTCCAAGAACTGGGAAGCTCTGAAGTCCATGGCAGCCTAATAACATGCAGTGCGACGGGAATATACAAGGTGAGGGTGGGTGGCAAGGTCCTTGTGCACATAGCATGGCTGAAAAGCTGCTCTGGGAGGAGACTGATAAATGCAGCCTTCGGTAGCCTTGTAGATTTGGATTCACTTGCCCTAGGGCGACCGCTGCCCTTAACCTTTCCATAGATGGTCTCCTCTCACCCCTGTGCTCCAGGGGCACCCCGCTGTCACCGGCTGCTCCACCATTCTGAGCCACACAGTCATGGCATTGGGGGAGCACCATGCAAACAGCAGGAGACCTCAGCCTGGGTTTGGAACAGAAGGGCACGGAAAGAAAGACACCGCCTTAAAACAGCTCCTTCCCACATAAACAACACTCAGGAACTTCAGGACCTGACAGAAAATGGAAATCTTTGAAGATCTCAGCTTTGGTGTCTGGTTCCATGATCTTCCTGGGGTTGCACTGGGGGCGGTGTACCTAGATCTCTCAGCTTTGCTGTTGAGGATCTGCTAAAGCTGAATGAAAACCCAGTTCTGAGTAATTATCTCTGCTGGATCTCCCCATTCCAGTTAGGAGGGGAAAGATGCTATTGAAGGAACCAAACATCTCCCGGCAGACTCTGCAGAAAACCCGGCCCAACGTGGGTGTTTGGTGGAAGGACTGTGCCTGCTGCACTCCTTGTGCTGTTCAGTAGCACTCACATCTCTCATCCTGGAAATCATCACTAGCAGCTTGGAGTCATCATACTTGCAAACCTCTAGAGGGAACATGGGAGCTCTGCTGCCCATGCGCACTGCAGCTGCTGCATGTTTGGCTTCCCTCCCTCCCGAAGTTCAAGGCAGCAGTGGGCCCACAGCTCCCTGCAGTTCCCAATGAGGGAGGATTAGCACGAGCAGCTTCTGCAGGTTACATCAGCTTTGCTCCTGCTGGGCTGCTGCTTTCCCACTGACCCAGAGAACAGCTCAGCCAATGTTGCTGCACGAGCTGTGCCCTGAACAGACCACACACAGCTGTGCTGAGCATCTGTGCTCTCCTGGCCTTAGGATAACAGCACCCGAGTGAGGGAGAAGAGCTGGGCAGCACAGCATCCTTCCTCTGCATCCCACCTCCAGCCTTTCCCCAGCGTTGTGCAGCTGCTTGCAAGAGACTGGCTTGGAACAAGCAAGCACAGGACAGCAAAACCCCATGGCAAGCTGCAGATCAACCTCTCAGCTTTCAGATAGGGCTGCTGTGAAGGAATTGGCTCCGTGGACACCTGCGGAGCTCAGCACCAGGCTGGGTGGCAGAACCGAGCCCTGTGCTCCCAGCCAGCCCAGCCTCCTGGGGACCACACCACAATGGCTTGGCCTTTATTTTTAGTTCCTCCTTATCGCAAAGGAGGCGGCTGCCAGCTGCTCCCATCAGTGCAGCACAGGAGAAATAATCAGCCCTGGCGGCCACCCCGCTGGCAGCAGAGCCAGCAGCGGCTCGGCCTGGGGAGCGGAGAGAGGGGCACCATGAGCGCAGGTGGGTGGGCGACCCCCAGGTTCTCACCACGGTCACACACAGCGCATCCCCCAGGAACACACAGGATTTGTGCTGCAAGTGCTGGGGGAAAAGCCTGGAAAAGTGTCTGCGTGCAGAGCCATCCCCAGCAAAGGAAAAGTCCCCTGGATGCTGCCCTGGGGTTTAGGATGCTTTGCAAACAGAGCTGGGGGACCACGTCCCAGTTTTGCTCTGGATAGAGCTGCCAGGCATTGTGGCCAAGCTCTGGCTGCTGTGGCCCATATTCAGCGCTGTCTCTGGACCACCTGCCTCAGCTGAGTCCTTGGAGGAAGGAGTCTGGAGCAAGCCGGGGAGAAAACAGAGAGGGCTGAGACTTCTTTGGGCGTGTAGCAGGGACCCCTGGTTTGTGATGCACAGCTGCTGGTGGACACAGGTTACCCTCAAAATGACACAGCAAAGTTGTTCTCAAGTGAAGCAGAGATCATCCAGACCACTGCATACCCCATGGTCAAAGTAGTCTCCTTTGCACAGTGAAAATCAATGAAGAAAAGTGTGTTTCCACATAGCACCAGGGCTCAGGGAAGCACAGAGCCAGGTGGTGCAGAAAGATCAGGCATCACCAGCGGCAGCATGACTGTTTGTGTGTTTCAAACAAAAAATATAAAGAGGGCTCAATGCTGTGGTTCAGTGGGGCGTTAGGTATGAGACAGAGGTGGGAGAGGCAGAGCAGGAAGCCTGTGCTGCAGCTGGAACAAACTTGGCTCTGTCCCCTCCAGGCAGATGAGTGCTGCAGCTGCAGAGAGCAGAGGCAAAAAGCGCTCAGAAAACAGATCAACCACCAAGGCCAAGGAAGGAGGTGCAGCACAAGCCAAGTAGTGCTGGCCATGAGCTTTGAGAAAGGTAGGATGAAAAGCATCTCAGAGAGGCTCAGGCAGCTTCCGCATCACCTCCTAGAGTAGCCCGTGAAAATCCATCTCCTCTAGCCAACATGTCCTTTCTGGGCCAGCACGAGGGAGGAGCAGAGAAAGCTAAAACCCCTCTGAAATCACAGGAGGTCCCTCATGGTTCCTGGCTCAAGCTGATGCAGATCCATTTCAGCTGAATGCAAGATTATCTTGACAGCTTGAAAGCTATTCTTGAACGTAGCTCGTGCACAATGCACTATGCAGCTATGGGAGACACTAAATCACAGCTAGGAGGACATGGGATACCAAATAAGTGAAGAGGAGATAAGAGACCATAATACAGGTGTGACTCACTTTGACAAATGCCTTCAAGATGGCAATTCAAAGCCTCATTACTGCAGCCATACCACAAGCAAGGCCTTGATTAATGGATGATTTGGTGGACTCAGAACTGCTACTGCATCCTGCAGCACCTCACAACTCTCCTTGGAGTTCAGGGCTGCCGGGCTGATGGACAACGGCCACGATGCCAGGATCAGAGAGGTCTTGGGGCCAAAGTCAGTTCATCCTAGAGAGAGAAGTAACAACTCCACTTCCAAGAAACAAGGAAGAAGAACTACAAGGCAGAGTGCAGATTATACCCAACTCAAATTCTGGGCACCAAAGGGAACTCCAGGGTCTATAAGAATTTGAACTTTCTCAATGGTCTGCACTACCCAAAGGTGGCAAATGTACAGCAGCTGAGCCACAGCCAGCAAGTCCCTGACCCCTTCCCTGTTTCAGGCTGACCCATTGTAACAGGCAGCTTTCCCACAGCCACATCCCTTGGGCAAAAGCAAAATGTTGCTGGTTCTGCCTTCCATCCTGCTCCTTGAGTCAGTCACCTCACTTTCCTTCTCTTCCCACCTCCGCCTGCAGAGCTGGGCCAGGAGAGGGGAGGCAGCAGAAAAAAACTGTGGCAAGAACACAGAGCAGATACAGCATGCTGATGGAAAGCTGCCCAGGATGAGCAACGTGGGGTTGGGGAGCAGATGGAACCTCAACATCCTCAGGGAACCACTGAAAACTGCAGCAGAAGCTCATCACCTTGCTCAGGAATCAAGGACGCACCATGAATGGGAAGCCCCAGTGTGCCTGAGCAGTAGTTGCCCCACACTATCGCGTCTGTAGCCACCCAGCAAGCCCAGTGAGCTGCTCTCTGGGCTGTGGAAGCAGGGGAAGACCAGAGTCCTCAAGCCGCTCTTTGGGAGTGCCCGTGCTATGACCTGTGGAATTTGTTAGTGGGGTGTGGATGCTATATTGGGGCTTACATTTTCTTCACGTCACTAAGAGCAGCCCTGGCATTGGCAGTGCTTAGACCACAGACACCTCTGATACTGCAAGCAGATGTCCTTTTCTAGACTTGCTAGGGCTGGCCCTTTCTCAGATGGCTCAGTCGTGCCTTCGGACCAGCTATCCCAACCAGAAAGGGTCTTTAAGTGGTGAGTTTTGAAGGTGCCAGTATTTAACTCAACTGCTTCTCTAACTTTTGCCTTCTTGCCAGTCCTCTTGCTTTACAGACAGGACGTATCACTTTTTCTAATTGCTCACGCACTCTCTGGCCAGGACCAGTGTACGGGTTTCCGCCATTAATAACAGACATGGAGCCATATCTCCACCAGTGTCCATCTCCCCTGCTCACAGCTACCTCCCATTCAGGTGTGTCTCTGCCAGAAAAGATTTGGGATCTGTGGCAAACTCCAAGGCTCCCTGAGTGCCTCTGGCCTCCTGTGCTGAACTCCAACCCCAATAGAGTGACTATTTGCTTGCTCAGTGCAAGTTTATCCTGGAAGCCCTCATCGATACTCAGCCACATTCGTCACTTGAGTCTCTGCAGACCCTCTGCCAGTTCAGGTGGGGTTTCTTACTTTCTCCCTTTCCCCCCAGCTCTGAGCTCTGTTTGGGCCAGCTCAGAAAAATGCCTGGCTCTAAGCCACACATCAAGAGCTGGTATCAGATCTGGATCACTGAGTCTCTTTTTTATGGGAATAAGTTTGGCAGCAACTGGTCCACTCAAGCTGACTGCTAAAACCACTTCTCTCTGCTGGTTTTCCCAGCCATTCATTGCACCGGGACACTAAACTGAGCCAGGGGCACCTCCTGGGGAGATTTCACTCAAGGCAATGGTCTTTGACCCCATGTGAGAACAGTCCTACACGTCCTGTACCAGCAGGAGACCATCTACTGCAAATGCCAGATCCTGCCCATCTCCACCTCCTTGGACGCTTCCTGACTGGCACTCGCGCAAATGGGCTTTTTGCCCCAGTGTCTTTTCTGCAAGGCTTCTATGAAAACCTAAAAAGCAATCTTTAACACTTGTGGTGAGGCTGCCATTGCTCCTCTACATTCCTGAGGCCTCTCTGGATCTTTTTTGCAAATATTTCCATCTTCTATCTTATTTTGGTTCACCAACAATATCAGCTCAAAGAGGGCTCCCACAAGTTGTGCCCATGCTTAGTCAAGCTCCAGGGTCCTACAGGTTTACACTGTTAGAAGGAAACTTTGGTTCAGACATTTTTTTTATACAGTCTTGCTTCTTTACCCAGAAATGTGTACGGAATCCTGTTTTTCTGCAAATGCTGAGCATCAAATCACAGGGAAAACTCACTGCACTCACAAAAAAGTCTTATTTTGAGGAATTGTAGCATTCTCTACCTGCACAACAAATAACAGAGCATGCAGTTGCCTCTTCGTGCCACTTCAGTGCTCTTAGTTCATGTTGTTATGAAGAGTCACAGCAAAAACACCATTAACCCTAGAAGTCTAAAAATACCACCTGTTGAAGAATACCTGTCTAACTGAAAGGACAGAGCAGCAGGAGATGTGGCAGATGATTGTGCACTGCATACATTTATAAGAACATACCACCTCTTCAGGAGATGTATCTGTTCTGGATATGCCACAGCAAACTAAAATACCACATGGCTGACCTGGTCAGCTATGCTAGGGCTGCTCTGTCCTAACCCTAAGCCAAAGGGATCAGAGAAACTTGCACATTCTCATTTTTTGTAAGTGTAAGCTTGCTACTCCTAGCTCAGGAAAGTTGGTCATAGCTCATGGAGATGTCCCCTCTGGAGGAATGTACCCGTCACATTTCCTGTTTACTGTCGCAATGCGATTTTTATTTTATTTTTTTCAATTAGTAATAACATCACAGATGAAAGCCACACTGTGCCACAATCAGTACTGCATCTCAGTAATTTGGAGAGAGCTACCTTACAAGACAGAAGTAGTAAGTCCTCAGCCAGCCATTTGAGCAAAGGAAATTCCTGGTTAAACTCTTAAGAGACTCAGCTAATGCTAGGGATGTACACAGTTCACATACCTGGATGAGCCAGATGCTACCTTAAACACTCCTAAAAATTCCCAAGGTGGATTAGCATCCACAGATACCTTGCAGAAGAAGCATTCAAAGGACTAACAGCACCTTTCCGTCCCTTATTCTTTAAGATTCACATTTTGCTTTATTATGGACAGTATCATAGTATCAGTGGGAAGAGACTTCTGAGGGACCTGCTCCAGCCTCTCGCCCGGAGTCCTCCCTCCCTGCAAGGAGGATGAAACTGGGAAGGACCAAGCAGTTGGTGGCCATGCACAGCTGCATCCTTAAGCCCTGGCAGCAGCAGACATCTCACCCCTGGCAAAGGGTGGATGACATCCCCTGGGCCCCAAGGATATCTCAATGGACAAAAGCTAGTGGCTTTGCCCAAGGGGTCTCTGATCTTCTCAAGCTAAGGAGGAAAAGAACCAGGGCACCTCCTGTTCATGACAGAGGAGAGAGAGCAGCCCCATGTTGAGCACATCTCCTGGGGCCATGGCTGTGTGCACCCATGGGTGTCTTCTGAGCAGGCGAAAGGCAACCACAGGCCAATCCACTAACTGTCTCCATGGGGGTTTACTAGCCACAAGACTGGGACATCCAGGAGGCCACGTCAGCAGAAGATGGGTCCCAGAAGACCCTCACATCAGCGACGCCTGCAGTGGCAGATCAGAGGTGAGGGAGCCCAGTAGGCCTATGGGGGTCCCTTTCTGTGTTGCTTTCCCCTCTGAGTTGTCTCCTCAGGGCGGCATGCCCTGTGCACACACTCAGACAAGAGCTACACGGTGAGCACCAGGATAGAGCCCACCATCTGCACACTCAGCCCAGGCCTTAACACCCAGACCAGGCTCATGGCCCAACATGGTGTCAGGCTCCATTGTGACCGTGGGCCATGCCGCAGGTATCACCATGAGCCGGACAATCAGCCCCATCCACCGGCAGCCCTCGGCAGAGCAGCGGGGCCGAGGGTTCTGAGGTGGCCCTGGGAAGCAGGGGTGGCCATGGCAGCGTCCTGCGTCCTCGGAAGCGAGGGTGGCCTGGCAGCAGGCTGTCCAGCTCGGCGCAGTGAGCAGCGCGGGCTGGCCCCATCGGCAGGGCTGGCCCACACAAGCACCGTGCTTGCTCTCTGTCTCCCAAGGCCTCAGGCAGCCCCGTTAAATGCGGACCGGCTCTCGGGGCTTGCTCCTTGCCAGCAGGCTCTGTGTGAGGCCAGAGCAGTTTGCTCTCGCAAGACAACAGAAAGTGATTTTTACACTTGACAACAATGAAGTATTCTTGCATTTAACAACAAGTGTGTGCTTGCCAAACTCGATGCCTGTTGGAAAAGCCCTTAAATCTATCAGCTGCATCCCACCCTGTCCCAAGGGGGGCAAGTGACGATCTGCCAGTGCTCTGGTCCTGCCCGGGGGGGAAGATGTTCTGGGTGAGATGTTCATGCCCTGTGGGATAACGGACATCCCAAAGCACAGTGGGGAACACAAGCCAAGAGATGTGGTTTCAGCTTGATTCTGGGCAGGAAAGCAGGGAGGGCTGAGGGAAAAAGAGGTGGCCAAGGTCTTCATGGTGAGCCCAGGGCCCAGCTGAGAGCCTGGGGACATCCATGCCAGCAGGATGAAGCTGAGCCTGGCATCCTACCACCTCACACCGAGGGCACTGCACAGGGACGGGCAGGGGCCATCCCAAGCTGTGCTGCCATGACTGGGGAGTGCAAGCTACATAGCACAGGCTTTCAAAGAAGGTCTGGAGCATTTCATTTCTTTCCCCTTCCAATAGTGCCACAGAGTTAAGATCCTTTGAACGAGGCCCTGGCTTTGTTTGCTGTGCTTCAAGCCATGCCACGGCACTGGAAATGTCACTGGAAACCTGATTTGGCTGGATTTCATCACGAATTGCAGGTGCATTTGGCACTGTCCCTCAGGGCCGTACATGGTTTTCACCTTCCAGGAGGCACAACCCAGGGAAAGCCAGTAAGAGAGCCCGGCACCACCAGAAACACATCTAGAACAAAAGCTCCAGATGATCTAAGAGCCAGTCCAAGTATTTGTCAAACATAAATAAATAAATAAATAATAAGAGGCAGAAATTGCACATAGGGAGCTTCAAACTGAACAAAGTGAACATCATCACTTCTCATCAGTCTTTGAAAGGTACCTCTGTTCTGTTATTTAACTGAAAAATGCCACTGATAAACCACTTGTATTTGAACAAAGTCACCTGGTTTTGATTCTGATACTTATATTCCATGAAATAATACTTTTTTTTTTTCCCCAGAACAGACCTTATCCTGTGCAAAACATCCGTTTCAGTGAAACCCTCTTGTTCAGCTCCTGGCCTGAGGAGCCGTGGAAGTGGTGGCTGAAGACCAAGCCCCAGTGCCTGGGGGCAGGCAGGCTGCGCGCAGGCAGGCGCACCAGGACACTATCACACATGAAACATGGTGGCTTTCCTGCTGCAGCCAGCCCCTGCTCGGCCCCATCCCATGGCAGCACCAGGGCTGGTGCCCTGCTAGTGGGGATGGAGCCCATCCCACTGGCAGCTCCCTCCCACACGATGCTCACCCAGGCTATGGCTAAAAACAGGCAAATACCTGCAGCTGGCATTTATAACTATAAAATATATTTGTATTGCTATTATATCTTGTAAGCCTACATTTTTATATTATAATTATAAATTACATTTATATTATAATTTCTGCGCTTGCCTGACATGGGCTTCTGCAGGGCACAGGGGTACCTCACCTGGGCAAAGTGTGAGCTCCCTGCATCTGCCATGATGCCAGGCAGCACGGGAACGCGCGGCCCAGGGCATCGCGTGTCTGTGCGCATGGGTGTACGCTCTGCTCCGAAACGTCTGGCCTGTAAATGCCAGAATCTTCCCGCACGGAACTAAAAACATTTATTCTGGAAGAAGCCAGAGGCTCGTGGCTAAAGGCAATAAATACAGATTTAATTTCATAGTTAATACCCTGTCCAGGGTAAAATGCTCATTTTTAATATCGTTGCCTGCGATCTGACATAACCAACAAGATGTTGCAATACAATATCTGAGTCATTGCGCAGGAGATAATGGTATTTTCTTGAGTTCAATCTGGAGGAGAGCTGGCCCCATTAATCAGGCTTGAAAAAGCGATGCCAGAGAGTCTGCCAGAGAGTCTGTCTGGCCTGCTCCGAGCACGTTACGTGACCCAGGGCTGCAGGGAGAGGGGGGAGAGCGTGAGCAGACCTGGGTGTCACACTGGGGGCTCTCCCACTGGCACTGCCCCTTTATGGAGTCAGCCAAGAGGCTCCTGGGTTTGGGGCATGGGGGACTGGGGAGTGGCCACGTCCCTCCAGCTCTGCCTTTGCTTTCATGCTGCCCCAAGGGAGCTGCTGTCCCACAAGGTGACCAGGGTACCTCAGCACAGCTGGCTGGAGGGTCCTGGTGGCCTGGAGGAACTGGTCAATGTGACAGGTCCATCACCAGGCCTCAACATCCCAGAGCTGAAGAGCCCAGGGGCCAACAACAGAGTGCTACAACACTTGGTGGAGTGACTGAGGCAGTGATGTCTGTCATGGACAGGACAATAAACACTTCCAGGTCTGTTGGGGAACATGGGGATGGAAAGCCATGAGGAAACATCTCATGGAAGAAATACTGCCTTTAATAGCAAGAACAAGTACTGTAGGTCTCCCCAGGGAAAGAAGCAGAGGAAGAGATGGATGGCGATGGGGAGGGAAGCGTGCCTGGGCTGCCTCCGGCTCTGGGAGTGCTAAAGGAGCTCAAAAGGTCTGGAGAAAACCAGGAGCTTTCCTGGGAATAACGGGCTTTCTTTTCTGCAGGCAAGCATGAGTGGCTCCAGTTATCCTGCAACACCAGTGTGGGAGGCAGACCTCTCTGGCAGAGTGCTCTTTAATCTGGCAGGCAAAAACAGGATCTATGCAGAAATATGCAATGCACTTTTAACACTGAGCACTATTGGCTCATTGGACCAACTTGCCTAGGGATGCAGCAGATTTACTTTCAGCACAAAGGCTTTAATTCATGACTGGGTATTTCATTGTAAAATAAATACTTTTTCTTGACCAGAATTTGCAGAAGGGTGCAGGAATCGGCAGATGAAAGTCCCTGGCCTGCTGTGCAGAAGTCAGAGCAGATGATTCCTTCTGCCTTTGAAAGCCAGTAAATGGCTCTACAGAAACTCAGGGCGTGAATGAAAAAGTGACTCATGAGAATAAGACATGTCAACTCCTGTAATCGTACCTCCAGAGGCAGCGTGCCATGTCTGGGGGGAGCAGAGGTCAGCATACCCTGGGGTCTAAGCCAGAGGAGGGATGAGGGAAAGCACCGTGTTTGTCAAGGCTCCATACAAGCAAACTGTCTTGACTGGGAGGGTGCAGAGGCAGGGACTGTGCTAAAATCTCTTCAACTCGTCATCCTCAATGTTCCTAGGTGTCACCTATGGGTCAGCAAAGACCCAACCCCACAGCCTGAGTGACCAGTTGCAATTTATGGATAGTTGCAATTGATGGATTTTACTCACAGCACCAGTGGTAGGAGACAATGGGAGCCAACAAGCCATCATCTGAGCCATGTATGCACTTCAGTAGAAGCAAGAGGTTGAGGATAGATACGGATTAGAAGATAGTCCCACAAGACAAAACAGTGACTCACTGTGATCCCAGACACTCTTCTGCTCCCCACGTGGGCTTCAGGCAATGAAGTGCCTGCACCAGTCTGGCCAGACGGATCCATGGCCATCCACGGCCATTTTGAGCTGGCCTCATAAAGCAGCCTGGTCACACCTCTACCAGCTCTGGGTGCAACATTCACTTGGGGCTTCCCCTCATCTCTACATGCTCCACTTGATATGCAAAGCTGGCAGTGACCCCAGGGAAGGTGCAGCGGGAGGTGTGACATCTCCTGCCCAGCTGGCCTTCATCCACTTCCCATGGGGACACATGAACTCCCCACCGTGCACAGGCTGGTTTGGCTGCTGGGTCAACACGAATGGCCCAGAAGCATTTCCCTGACTGTTCTGGGGAGAAGAGAACCAGCCACCCGTGGCACCAACAGTCTAGGCTGAGCGTGAATAGTGGGACCCATTCTGGGGACAGAGGAGTCCTGCATGAGGTGGGCACCTCACCAGAGACCTTCTAGCCATAGGCATCCTCTGCAGAATAAGTCTCAAATGCTTGCTCAAATGTTTTATCAATGCAATGTAGTATTCTGGACACCAAATTAGTAATTTCAAAAGGAAATACACATTTCCCACAAAATAAATAATTAGATAGATAGAGAGAGAGAGAGAGAGATAAAAGGAAGTTGGGTTTCCAGTTAAATCTGAACAATCCCAAAGTGGTTAAAGAGTTTCTCATTTTAGATGCCAAATCCAAAATGTTCAGGAAATTTGGAGAATTGAAAAAAAGTTTTGGACTAAATGTCTCAACCTTCAGTTGCCAAAAGAGGGACGATGTCATCTTCATGGCTTTGGATTTTAGACAAGCCCCAGTTTATTCAAATTAATATATACTTCGACAAAAAAAAAAACTTTTCATGAAAACATCTTTTCTCAGGAACAATTCCCATTTCCCAGTTCTGTGACCCTAAAATACATGCCAAATATCTCTAAGAGTTGATGTTTTATTTTATTTAACTGAAAAGCAAAATGACAATAAAGTGAATATTTAAAGTGAAGCTCTGTTCTGAAAATATATCTACTTAATGCTGAAAAGATTCAGTTTCACAGAGCTGAAAACAATTATGAAACGAATCAATTGGGAGAAGAATTTAATCAGAAAAATGTGAATGCTAACTGGGAATTGTTGAAAAACATTTTACGCGTTGCCCCAAAACCACAATCCCACAATTGAGAAAGAAGGCAACACTGGTTAAAAAAAAATTACTCTGGCTTATGAGGGAAGTGAAGACAACTGTGAAAAATAAGAAAACCATATATAACTTAAGAAAGTGGAAACTGATAATAATGAATGAGAAGTGTGAAACTGTAGAAAACTGATAAGAAAAGCCAAGAGTTGAGGACAATGTATAGTCTGCAAACCCAAAGCTGATGAGAAGCAATTTCTCTCGATATAAAAGGAATAAATGCATCTCTTCTGAAGTTGTTGGTTGTATTAGTCTATCTCTGGATGGATGCGCTAGAACACTCAACAGCAATAGAGGAAAGCTAATGTTTGCCAATGTTTATAGAAGTCGTTGGCTGAACCAGATACTGGTAGGCCTGTCAGCCTGGCCACAGCTCTGGGCAGTCACTTCCAAAGGCAGCTACAGCATGCAGCGGACGGCGATTTAAACCAAAGAAATATAATTAATGCTAATTCACATAGACTTATGGAAAACAGAACTTGTCAAACAAAGATCCATCTTTTTCATGAAATTACAAGTTTGATTGATAAAAATAATATTGGTGGTGTAATATACTTAGACTTCTGCAAGGCAATTGACTTGGTACTGTATGACATTTTGATTAAAAAACTAGAACAATACACA
The DNA here is from genome assembly GCF_013377495.2 of Cygnus atratus. Classification (NCBI taxonomy): domain Eukaryota; kingdom Metazoa; phylum Chordata; class Aves; order Anseriformes; family Anatidae; genus Cygnus; species Cygnus atratus. Next base: position 1,112,386 of record NC_066379.1, read on the forward strand.
ATCAACATGGCACATATTAAATAGATTAAAAGCTGGCTGGGTGACGTGTCTCAGAGGCAATTGTAAATGGGAACTCCTCACCCAGCAGGGGTGGATTTAGTGGAGTTCCCCAGGGGTCGGTTCTTGGCCCTGTGCTATTCAACATTTTTATCAATGATCTGAAAAAAATATTAAATCATCTGTGGTAAAGTTTGCTGATGACACAGAGATTGTGAGACTGGCAAATAGAGAAGAAGCCAGATCACTGCTACAGAATGGCCTGGGTTGCTGGTTAAACTGGGCACAAGCAGATAGTTGATATAGCCAAATATAGTCATACATCTAGGAACATGAACGCAGATTATCGGCCATACATACAAGGCAGGATGCTCTGTCCTGGGAAGTGGTGATTATGAAACCCTGGGGAGTTTTGTAGGGCTTGAGCTGATTGCACCCTCCTTGCATGGGAAGGTGGCCCAAAGGCCACTGCCTTCCTTGGACGGCAGCCTTGGGGGGCAGTGAGGAAATTATACTACTCTGCATTTGGGTGCCTGCATCCATCCAGCACCTGGTTCTGGTGCTCACTGCTCACCAGGATGCTGAGAGACTGGGAGAGCTGCTGTGAAGATGATAAAAGAGAACTGACCTTGCAGTGAGAGACCTCAAGAGCTCAATCTACTTTGCTTGCCAAAAAACAGCTGTGGGTTATCTAGAGAACATATATTTCCCCACAGAAGATTCTCCAATCTAGCAGATGGAGTTTTACTATGATCTGATGTCTGGAAGCTGAAGGTAGTTGAACTGAAATGTGGCACACTGCTTACTGACATAGGAGCAAAGGTAATGAACCACTGGAACAATTCTCCTGGGCACTGTGGGAATCTCCATCATTAGCAAAGGTTACATCGCGCTTGGTTGCTTGCTCTGACTCAAGCAGGAGTAAATCTGGGCTCAGGTTATACCTGGTAGCCAGACTAGATAATCACAAAGATATCTGCAGTCCTCATAGTCCAAACAGCTATGATAAGGGTTTCATCACTACTCTTGCTGGCTGCATGTACCTACAGGCAGGAACGGAGTCCCTCTCTGTCATGTCTCACTGACAGCAAAAGCTTCAACATAGTATTTTTCTTGGTAATATGTTTGACAAAAAAAAAAAAAAAAAGCCATTTCTTAGACCCGCAGTGATCTCATAGAGCCAAAAGAAGTGAATTATCATGGCAGCTTAATTAAACCAGGCAGCACTGCAGAAGCAACGGTTTCTCTTTCCAAGACCTTAGGACCTCCTCGTACCAGGAGCCTGTGAGCCACGGACGTTTTGAACTTGGGGCAGACACATGGTTCCCTGCTGGGACTATTCCACTTGTTGGACCCAGGGCTGCTGAACAGGTCTCCAACATGAAGGGCCCATTATGATCAATTTTAGAAGGGAAAAAAATCTGAAAGGTGACATGCTGTGAATTCAGGAAGGGATGGGGAGCGGGGAAGGGGCACTTTTTACTGAGCGTTGGGCAGTCCTTAGCACCTGGTGACTTCCACTCCCACCCAGACTCCTGATCTCACACCAGGGTCTGTGGCCTCTACTGTACTTTACCCTTTACAGCTGCAATTAGTTTCTCTTTCATTACTCCCCTTTTCCATCTTTCTCCAAATGAACTTTTTGCTTTTTTTGTTTTACAAAAAATAAGTTTTTGTTCTTGTCAATATTCCTTTTCAAACTGTTTGTTTTTTAACCCAGGTTTAACTGATAACTGGGCTTCCTTACAAACTTGGCCCAGTGTGCTCCTACTTGATCTCTAACATCCCTAATCCTACATCTCTGTGCTGGGGTCAGCCTGCTCCGTCACTGCACACCTGCGTGTGCAGGTATAGCCTCTATAGCCGTGGTCTTTAGGAAGCAATTCATCTTGCACTAAGTAGATGTCTAAAACAGGGCAGATGATTCACTACCTAGAAATGACAACTTCCAAGCAAAGAGACTGGCCAGGGACTCCTGGGTTCCCTGCTCAGCTTGGTCACCGAGCCTCGTGGTCCTGAGAAGCCCTGCGGTCTCTTCAGTGCTTGGAGCCAGCGGGGCTGCGTCACTGCCCTGCGGCTGGGAATCTTTGGGTGCTGCTCACAGTGAAGGTGGCTCCAGGGTGTGCGAGGACTTCAAAGCCCACACCCTGCACAGACCAGAGTGTGGAGATGGTCACGGAAAGAAGCGTGACCAGGGGCTCCTTGCTCCATTTCCTCAGGGCTTTGTGAACCCTCGGGTGCTGGCAGAAACGGGCAGCTTGCAGAAAAGCCTGTGGAAGCTTGCTATCCACGCTGCTGCAACAAGGTAGAGGAACAGGGGAGGAGAACCAGCCCTGCACACAGCTGTTTTGCCCTCGTCCTGTTTGCACAAGCCCCTGCTCCCCGCTGCCCACCCGCCTGCAGCCTCGGGAAGAGGCAGGAGGAGCGGGCAGGGCGCTTCTCGCCTTCACAGGCGAGGCCGGGCTAACCTGCAGCTTCCCTGCCGCCATTCCCAGCAGAAAGAGCGGCTTCGGCTTGCTCCGGCTGCCTGTGTGCCAACATCAAACATGTTTTACAACTGACCTGCAAAGAATGTGTGTCACTGAAGAGGATATGTAGCCCTGGAGAACATAAAACACAGCTGCGCTGTTTAATTGTATCTCTTCCACCCGATCGGAATAACAGGCGAAGATGATCTAAGGGAGATAACTACCGAGTGTGTTAGGAACAGCTCCGCTACCTTCGCCAGTGGAAGATTCTTATAAATTCACTCCTCCTGCCATCCTTTTGCAAAGGGTCAGAAGATGTACTGACAATAGCAGCATGCAAATATTTCAGAACTTGGCCACACGCTGAGCAAACACTCTGGATAGCTTCACGAGTAGATTAAAATGCCAGATCAGCGAGCAGTGGTGCACTTTAAATACGCTCACTAATTTATTAAGTTTATTCTTAGCAAGCTTGCAGACTTCAGAAAGTTAAATTTCTCAGTGACAAATGGCTGGGATGCTGGGCAGCCAGAGCGTGCGTGCTGCAGTCAGATGGCCTGGAGAAGGCAGAGCAGAGGAGCAGATACCACCAAGCACTCTGTACGGCTGAAAATCCCCAACGGAAGAGCCTGCACGGGCTTATTGTCAAGTCTGCTCTGCAGCTAGAGTACAAAACCAGGGCTCTTGGCACATCCTACACTTCTCCAAAGAGCTGCTGCCTCCCACTCTGGGCTTAGACATCCCTTATCTCCTGTAGGCCTGGCCGTGTGCTGTGGGCTAACCGCTGCGAGCACCAGAGCTCGGGGCACCCTTTGTGTCCCGAATGCACCGGCAGTCCCTTGTGCTCAGGAAGAGCAGTGCTCTGCTGGCCGCGGCGGGGCATCCCGTGCGCCAGGGGCTGGGCTGAACACACCTCCCCTCCCAGGAAGCCATCTGCTGTGGTCCCAGGTGGCATCCCTGCCCCTCCTCCCAGGTGCTGAGATGGTGCTGTGCCCAGGAGCTCTCCGCCCTTCAACCCCGTTAGCTCCCCATGCTCAGTCCATTGGAGCCAGAGCCCACCGAGGTCTCATCCCAGTCAAGACTCACGGCAGGTGTCTCCGGTGGGACACGGCAGTCACCAGAGACACCTTCAGCCAGCGGCCGTGGGCCACTGCTGCATCTTCGCTCTCTGCCTCTGCAGTTCCCTGAAGCTCTGCAGACCTGGAGCTGGGTCTGGAGTAGCAGAGTTTCCCGAGGAGGAAACCAAGGCCAGCCCTGCTGGTAGAGATATGTAATTTTAGGATCCTTGTTCAGCTTGAACTAAGGAGTGTGTTTAGAAACCCTTCTGAAAGGCCATGTGTCTGACTTTCATGGTCACACATCCCTGAAGATGAAGCACGGCAGGACAGAGCTCTGGGACAACGTGGAGGGCCCTGCTCAGCAGCGCTGTCCAACCTCTCGGAGCCTGGCAGGACCATGGCAGCACCGGGTGCCACACGGATGTGAGACCATCCCTGCCATGCTGAGGCACTGACAAAGCAGGCGTGCACCTCCTGCACGTCTGGTTTGACTGCACTGCCAAAGAGAGTAGGAAACCATTTTGCTGCAGGAAAGCAGCAGAGCAGGATGAGGACACTCACCACCCCAGGACCCTGGGCTGCTCCGCAGGCCTGGACGAGGGAGCGTGGTGGGACACAGGCCTGGAGCCACCTTATGGAAAAGTTCCGGTGAAACAGGGAGAGGTGTGGGGACGAGCAAGCAACTGCACGAAGGATTTGTTGAGCTCAACCACCACTTAAAGGGCCATTTCTGTTATTTGAACCCACTTAGCAGCTCAGCATTCGATGAGCCATTTGCAACCGCTCCTGCCCTTCTGCACCAGCCACACAAACACCAGGCAATGAGGCAGCCTCCGGGGAGGGAGCCGTTTGTCAGCGACGAACCCGGGGACTCCATGCAGCGTGCCGGGACGGCTCCTCGGGCGGTGATGACAGCCGCTGGTGGAGATGCCTACGTGCTGTTCGCAGAGCAGAAATGAGATGCTGCAAGTTTTCCAGGGACAGAACGCAGCAGGGCCCTTTGAGCTGGGGCTCACAGCTCTGCGAGGCTGTTCCACAGCATTTGCCACATCTCAGGGGAGTTATTATTCATCATCCCGCTTCAGAAAGGAGTCGAGCCTCCTCTGCTAGCACTGGGAGGGAAAAGACTTTCCCAAGAACATTTCCTGAGCTGAGAGCAAATCCCACATGGCATTGCAATGCTCTGTCAACTGCACACGCATGTTATTGTTACTTGCACTGCAAAGTGAGCTGTTGGACCCAAGGCAATACGTGCTGCCACTGGTGGTTAAACAAACTCCATATGCCCCGTCCAGCAGCTGGCTGGCCGATGTCAAAGCCCTGAGAAATGACCTGCTCTGACAGCCCTTTTCCTAGTGATCCACTTTGATTTATTGCCTTAGCCTGCAGTGCAGATAGGGAACAACACGCACAGACACGCGGGGTCTGGATCTGCACCCAATCGGGTCCATGTGCTCTCTTCAGCTCTTTCATCCCCAGGTCCCTCTGCATTTCAGCAAGCCCCTATAGGAATGCCTTGAAACCGGCTCCTACAGTGAGATGCTCAGTCCAGTTTCCCAATCCTTTGCCCTTCCTCAGCAGCAGTTGTGCTTCTAGAAATACAGAAAAGCTGCAAAACTCGATCAGATTGGGAGTAACACACTGTAACGTGCTGTGGGTATGGTGTCAACCCATTGCTCAGAACCTCATCCTAAGAGCAGAGATGCCCCTCTAATAGGGCTGTACCAGACTGTCATCCTCAACAGTCCACAGCCACTGTGCTTTCCTCCCTACCACTGGCTACAACACCACATGGGATGGATTGGCCTTGGGAGACATGGAATATAAGAGGAAGGGTAAAACTGGCTCTGCAGTTAATGGGAGTGGTGAGCATAAGGAGAGGAGCAAGCCCTGGGCACTCACTGGGGACAGGTCCAGGGACATGCAGAACCAAGGTGTGAGCGGCTGTGCTGTGGTGGCAGCTCTGAGGGCACAGGGACAGCTCTGCTGCAGGACAGCCCCCTGGGCAATGTGGCTGAGGCTGTGGGCACATTGCTGGGAATGGGGGAGAAGTGACCCAGAGCAGGTTTCTGCAGGTCCTGCATCTCCATCTCCCCGGCAGGCCTATGCCAGCTCCCCTCCAAGCAGCCCTGTGCACACAGGGTACCCCTGAGTCCCCGCTGATGCCAACCGAGAGCAGCCATGGCTTTGCATAAGCTCTGATAGGACAAGGGGCACAACACAGTGTGGCAGCAGCTTGACTTAGGCATGTGGATGGTGATCTTGCAGGTGCATGATCAAGTGCCCAGATATTTACAGGGAATGGGGAATACCAAGCAGACTGAAAACCATTCATGCTGCTAACACGCCAGAAGAGATGGACAGGCTTCTTCGTCAGAGGTCAGAGCCTGCCAGTCGGGTGGGCGATGCTCACAGAGATGCAGAGTGCCAATACAAGGTCCCCTTTCCCAGAGCAGAGCCCCTGGGCACTTCAGATGATGAGAAACCTCCCTGGGTGCATGCTCAGTGCTGGACATACCAGAGGGAGTCCAAAAGGGGTCAGTGCAGAGCTGGCACAGGTCCCACACCCGCCCTGTGGCTCCAAAAGTGGAGCTCTGGGCAGCCCCCAGGTCTCCTGCTGCTTGGTAGAGGCCATGTTAGGCAGATCCAGAGGAGAGCAGGAGCTGGCAGGTATTGGGAAGTACCAGGCTGGTCAACATGAGGGATGAATGGGAAAACTTGCCTGTTTTGGCCTGGATTTTATTCTTCTTCATTTAACTCCTTCTCCACTCTGCACAGGCATCTACCTGTCCTTCACTGTACATCTGCAGACCCACCAGGGATGCCCCACTGGCAGACATCACGAACAAAGCTGCACAGTGTGCTGGTAGATGGACAAGCGTCTGAGCAAAAACGAGCCGTCCAGGGGGTTGCCCACGCTTTGCTAGGCAGAGCTCTGTCTGTGGGGGGAACTTCACCCACGCCACAGAGCGCGATCCGGCTGCACAGCCCCTCTGCCAGCCAGGAGCTGCCCTGCACCCCGAGGGACGCCCAGCGGGAGGGCACGGCCTGCGGGATGCTCGCGGCTCTCGCACCCTCACGATGAGGTCAGGACTCAGGAAGTCCCTGGGGACAGCTGATAAGCCCTCTGCATCTGCTCCAGCAGTGCCCGTGTAAGCTGGGTGTATTTTTGGCTTGAGGTTGGGTCATAAATCAACATGAGTCAGAAAATGCAGTTAAGGCAGACCTACGTCCCCTACCCTGGTGCCTTCTCCAGGGCAATGCCAGCAGCACTGAGCTGGTGGCTGCGGTGTGCCTAGGACACACGGCACGATGGACACAGGCAGGTCCCAGGTGCGGTGGCCAGAAGATCACGAAGGTCGCTGCACCAGGTGTTTTGGCATCAGGACCACATGCCAAGCAGCAGCGTGTGCAGGGGACAGTCCTGACAGCAGGATTCTCAGGTGCCCTGTGAACCCAAGCTGAGGAGTGTGCTGACCAGGAAGCCATGTGCACTACACATACAGCAGAGCCGGGAGCCCCCAGACAGCATGACCCCTGCACAGGCTCTCAGAAATTACCTTGTAGCTCTACCTAAATCATTAGCACCTAATGAGCAGCATCAGCTGGTGGGACAGGAGATAACCACAGCAGTTCATGGTTAGGTCACATGCATAAACCCCAGGTCATGAGATCTCACTTTAGGGCCATGCAGGCATCAAGAAGGTCCCAAAGCACTGTCCTCTGATGTACCTCTCCTGTGTCCACAGCTTCCCCTGTGAGCCAGAAGCCCCCATCTCCTGGCAGCTGGTAACAGGCAGGTTACAGGAACTGCCAGGCTGTTCCCCCATTCACGTGTCAGTGCTTGGGCTTGGCCACGGCCTCTCTGCTCGCCTCCCCTGAGTTGCTTGCACTGTCGTCTCTGGGGCTGAAAACCAGCTCTGTGCTGGCTTAGAAGGAAGGACAAGTATGGAAGTTCCCTCTCCCTGCCTCCCCCACTAAACCTCAGCTCCTGGCTGCTCAATGTCCCTGCATAAAGGCCAGTGGCAGATGAAGCCACCCCTCTGGGAAGTGGCTGGGACAGGTTGAGGCCCACGGCCACCTGCAGCCAAGTGCATGAGAGACGGGCCACCGGAGGCAGCAACGGCTCTGCCTCCAGACTGCTAGGCTGGCAGCAGGCAACTGGAGCCACCATGACCTGGGAGGAGCATTTAGGATCACACTCCTGAATATCAGTGCCTACATCACCTTTGAGGCTTGTGCTGTTTGGTCAGTCTCAAAATGGAGGTGCTTCTACAGCTCAGGCTCTGCGGACTCAGCAAGGAAATCACCCCAGACCACCTCAGACAAAGAAATTATGAATTTGCCTCCTGCCCCCTTCCAGAAATGTCCCTCCTGTAACCCACCACAGCAGTGCTATTGCAAGTCTCCAGAACAGCAACATGCCCATGAAGGAGCTGGACACCATGACCCGAGGTGCTCATCTCCCTGCTCCTCACTCCACCCAGGGACACAGGACTGGAGACACTCTCTGTGTCCAAAGCACCTGAGGGCTCCCAGTCCCAAGGATGGACACGAATCCTTGAGGAGACCATGGGAAGGGAGCTGGCAGAAGAAATGGACTTTGGGGGACTTTCAAAGTGACCACTGACATTTCCAAATGCACGCTGCCTGTGCAGTATCCACCCTCTAGGAGCCAGAGAAGCACAGGGGCTGACTGCTCTTGTGGGATGCGCAGCTGGGGATGGAGGACACCAGCCGGCAGCGTGGAGGAGCAGGGGACAGGCAGGCAGAAGAGTGCGGCACTGGTGCCTCCTACCTCCAACTCCCACTGAGGCAAGGCTCTCTGCTGTGCCCCTGAACCCTCCTCCAGCACAGCTGTGCTGACCGGCCTACAGGAGCAGGGAGCCTTGAGCTGGCCCCACGTGCGATGTCTCCAGGCCAGGCACGAAGTCCTCCCTGCCAGCCTGAGCGCCCCGCTGAGGCCGCTGGGCCGCCCGCGCTGACACAGGGCCCTCGGACGTGGCCTGGCAGGCGGTGCCCACGCCCGGTCATCTCGCAGGGCCTCCCGACCGGCTCACAACCCTCTGAGCACTTTCACCATGGCCTGACCCGCAGCTGCTGTATTCACCAAGTGCAAGGGCTGGATCCCTTCACCATCCATACCCAGAACGTTAACTCAGCTCCTCTCCAACAACAAGCGAGAAGGCCAAGAAATAAAGCAGGTACATTCCGGGAATACTGCAGCCGCAAACACTGCATGAATCACTTCAGGCAGCGGCTTCTTCCCAAAGGACGCGCTTGTCCACCCAGGGTAGGCAGCCCACCTTTGGAGCCTTTGGGGCAGGAGGACAGGTCCTCCATGCCCACGGTGGTGAAGGAACAGGGTAACTGCCAGGAAGAGGGAGGCTTTGCTTTGGCCACGGCACATGGAAGGGCCACGCAGCATCCCATGGCCCATTTCCCTGGCTGCATCCCTCCTCGAGAAATAACCTCAGCTGCTCACTGGCATCCAACCAGCCCCACCAGCTCTGCTTTGGCCGACGTCAGCCCACCCTCACCAAGGTGATCTCTGTGGTGATCCTTTCCCAAAGCCATTCCTGCCTTTACCCCACCTGGGCATTGAGGGCTCCTCTACCTTCTTGGCACAGGGGACTGCTACTGTCATAACCCATCAACCTTCCCTGCTCCGAAATGTCCCAGCCACGGGAGCCTAAATGCCAGCAGAGTCTAACATGGCATTTACAAAACAGAGGGTGCCCAAAGAAAAGCATCCATGTGACACGGTCGTAGGAAGGGGCACAGCGAAAAACAGTTGAGTGGGAGCTCTGGATGTGGCACCGTGGCTTGGAGAGCAAATGCAGCACAGAGAGGTCCAGAATTAAGGTGATCTTTAGTGGTCGCTGTGCCTACAGAACAGGGGGAATGCTGGAAAAGGGAAAATGCTGGTTCAGAGAAGAGCTCAAGAATGATTTGCAGAATGCAAACTTGCAGTACAGTAGATGACAGAATAAACCCAAATTCTTTTCCTGTTGCTGGGCAAAGCAAAAATAAGATTCGGTCCCACCCAGCAAACACCTGGTGGGCACCTTGCCAATCCAAACCAAAATGAGCTCCAGCTGAGCCCGAGCACTTGCAAGTCAGAAATCAAAGTACCTGTAGCAAACGGTGCGGCTGCTTCCTCGTCCAAACCAGCTTCAATGTGGAAAGAGGGGCGTCCTCAGCTGGGGTCACCCAGATCTGCTCTGCCCACAGCTGAAAGGCAAGGGAATGTGGGAGAGGGTTCGCTCTGTTACCCAAGGAACAAGCTGGACCCACAGATGTAAAGGATGGGTCTGGCTTCCTCTTTTCCCCACAATTTCTGCGTGCAGTTGCTGCCCGCGCAGCGCTGCAGGCGGATCAGGGAACCGGGGTGACAGCCATGGGGAGGCGGTCATTTAATTTGGAGACGGGGGTGAGCATGGGAGGGCCCATCTCCTTCCCATCTCTTTCCCATCTCCTTCCCATCTCCGTGGGGCCGTGCCAACCCAGTGAGGTCCCTGCTGGTTTCCTCTTGGCTGTCAGGCTGTGAGCGCGTTGCAGCAGCCGTGCCAGGCTTTTAACGCACGCACAGCGCCTGCACAGCAGGACGCGGCCGGCTGGGCTGGCCTCCAGCCCCGGCTGCCATAAAACGGGAAATAAGGGAATTGGAGCAAGACCACAGCGACCACCAAGCAGCTGCCACTGGCACGGCTGGGGCACTCTCCCCCGCCAGGCACCAGCAGGCAGCAGCGCATCACCCCATGCCGCTGAGTCCCAGCGCGCCCACAGACTGCGGTGCAGCACGAGCACGCGTGGAGGAGGAGGAGGAGGAAGCAGAGGAGGAAGAGGAGGCGGTGGCGGCTGTGTCTCAGCCAGGCTTTGCCCTCCTCAAACGCCCCCAGGGAGCGGGGCAGCCAGCAGCCCCGGGATGCTGCACGCAGCAGACAGCACAGCCTCGCTCGCGGCGCGGTATGGAGTTTTCTGCTCGTTACAAGTTTTATGAAAAGTTGTTGGCAAAAATGCGCATTTTCTTTGGCTGCGTTTTGAACGGATCTGGCAAAAATGTAACGTTAGTGTCTCCCCTTGAGAGAACTTTATTGAGTGGAACAAAGTTGGATATTTTTAGCTACCCATTGTTAGCTGAAGAACAAAGCCATAACTAAGATATTTTGTCTCTTACACTGAAACGGGACTATCAGACAAATCCATGTACAGTCATATGTGGCTGCCCATTCAGATGGAGCAGAAAGGGGGAACTATTTTTAGCTTGATACTCCTCACAACAACACATCTCCCCTCCCCTGCACGCTGGACCACCAAAACACAGGGGCAGAGCAGCACCAGAGAGGGGATGAGGGGTCACTGACTTTTGCCATCCCTCAGGCCATATGACAAGTGTCATTTGCAGGAGAGATCAGGTTACACCATTCTAAAAAAAAAAAAAGAAATAAAAATCCTATCATTTTCTGCCATTCTGCATATTTAGTTGTTGTTTACTCAGAGCTGAACTGATGTGTGCTTTACCAATAGGCAACAGGGAGAAGTCGACCAGGACCCAGACGGATTTTAGCAAAGCAGCAGCTGCACCACCCAGCGCTAAAACCCCAACCCTCAGCCCTCTTCCCAAAATCCCACAGGTGCCCCGAGGGCCACCCTGATGCCAGAGGGGACCACGGGCAGAGGGGACCACTGGCGGTGCCGCAGGAAGGAGAGGGCCTAGGCAGCTGCTCTGGGGCTGGCAGCGCTGCTGCCCCGTCCCGCTCCGTGCAGCCCAGCTGCGGGATGTGTAACCATTTCGCAGCTGCCAAGGCAGCGTTTGCAAAAGCATTAACCCTGAAAAAGCAGAAAGCCCTGCATGAGGCCAACCCAACCTCCCGTGAGCGCTTTAGAGCTCTACAAATGAGATCAGTCGTTTATGTCGGGTAGCATTTTGCAATACGTTCGTTTAAATGAAACAAAGCGGTCCATAAATGCCCTGGATTTTGGAGCGTGAGTGATGCCGGGAGCTTTTCTAAACAGTTTTTGTGGGTTGCATCGGTGAGTCACGGAGAAATCGCATTAAGTGGCTGAGCGGCCGGCGCAGCCGGGGTGACCCTCCCCAGCTGCCGGTGCCCCTGCCAAAGCAGGAGCACGAGGAACAAAAGCCGGGAGGGTCGCGCTCTGCGGGCAGGGCAGCGGGGCTGGCGAAACCTTTGGCAGCCTCCGAACGGCTGCAGCGGAGCAAGGCTCCTGGGGCAGAGCTCAGACGGCCCCTCACCATCGCCCTGCCCTTGCACAGCTCCGTCCTCTCCTCCTTGCCTTGCCCTGCCTGTCCCTACAGACGGCTAGCTCCTGACCTCTGACGTGCACCTTGTGCCCGGTCCTAACCTGCTCCACGACCCACGCAGGGCTGCGCATAGTCCAAGACTTGCCAGGCGCAAGTGGCCACCGAGGCCCCAGCAGTAGCCCAAGAGAAGCAGCGGCAACGCCTGACGGCGCTCCCTCGCCCCGCAGGACGGCGGTGCCGCGTGTCGCCAGAGCTACACACGCATGTGAGAAAGCAGCCAGCAGAACAGAAAGACGTTAAGTAGGAAACGCAAATTACCTGCGGACTTTTCGGCTGAGCTAGAGTGTCCCGGAGGAGATGCTGCTTTTGTGACTCCTTGCTTTCTCCGCGGGTTGGGGCTGCTTTTATCAGGGAGCAGGGGTTGTTTTTATAAACGTGCGGCACAGTAAGAACGGGTTTAAAATAGAGTGAAAGGAGCTGGTGCGGATGGAATTAGACAAACTCGGAGGGCTGCTTCTCCAAAAATAAATTAACTTCTTGCAGCCCGCGGTGCAGAGGCTGGGAGGCCGGGGCGGCCGCGGCTGCCGGGGGGGCGCTCACCTTGCCCGGCCCGGGGGGGGGGAGGCCGGCGGCCGGGGAGGGCCCGGGGCCGGAGGGGGGCCGCGGGGGCCGCTCCTCGCCCCGCGGGGGCGGCCGCGGCTCGGAGCCCGGCCCGGAGCCCCCCCGCGCCCCCCGCCCCGGGCCCGGCCCGCAGCCCCCCGCCGTGCCCCCGGCGCCGGCCCGGGCCCGGCCCCCGCAAGAGTTAAGGAAGGGGCGGAGCCGCCCCGCAGGGCCCGGTGGCGGCGGCCTCCCCGCGGGGCGCGGGCGGGCACCGCGCTGCCTCCGCTGCCACCGGCACCGCCCGCGCTACCGGCACCGCCACTGCCACCGTCGCCGCCACTGCCACCGTCGCCACCACCGTCAGCGCCGCTGCCGCCGCCACCTCCTCCGCCGCCCTCATCGCCGCTGCCGCCGTCGTCGCCGCTGCCACCACCACCTGCGCTGCCACCTCCACCACCGCTGCCATTGCTACCTCTACTGCCACCGGCACTGCCACCGCCACCATCACCGCCTCTGCCACCTCTACCTCCACCGCCACCATCACTGCCACTGCCACTGCCACCTCTACCTCTATCACCACCGTCGTTTCCACTGCCACCATCATCACCGCTGCCACCATCGTCACCACTGCCACCACCACCATCACCTCTACCACCACCGTCATCGCTACCGCCACCATCATCACCACCTCTACCTCCACCGCCACCTTCACCACCACCGTCATAGCCACTACCACCTCCACCTCTCTACCTCTACTGCCACCATCATCACCACTGCCACCACCATCTCTACCTTCACCACCACCACCTCTACCGCCACCATCATCACCACCTCTACCTCCACCGCTACATTCACCACCGCTGTCATAGCCACCACCACCAACACCTCTACCACCACCACCACCTCTACCTGTACTGCCACCATCATCACCACTGCCACCTCCACCTCTACCTCCTGGCTCCACATGGAACCACCCAAATATTAAATCGTATTTCAAAGAGCGTTGTCCGAACACTGATAACCGAGCTGGTGTGGCACACCCGCTGCAAACAGCGGTAGGGGCCGGACAGCATCCCAAGGGCTCCCCAACAGGGTCCGGTGCACTGAACACCCCAGGGTTGGTCCCTCTCTATTTGTTTTGGGGTACATCCAGTGGAACAAGGCGTGTGCCCATACAGCCTCTGCAGCCCCACACCCTACAGACCCTCACCAGGCTGTGGTCAAGGGGTGCCAAAGGCAGTTCTGGGGAGCAACCCTGGCTGGGAAGGGGAAGGGGCTGCCTGCAGACTCTGCTCCCCTGTATCCCCGGGACACAGCCTCACCTCAGCAATGGAGCTGCTCTGTATTACGTTCACTGCATCAGCGGGTCTAAATGGACTTGATTTCTCCAGGGTTGATCCTGGAGTGAAGAACAAGTTGCTGCTGAATGACCTCTGACTTCATCTACATTTCAAAGTCCTGATAACATCACTTTCCCACCCATAAAGCCCCTTTTCTGGGCTCAGGCTAACCCAGGCCATCCTCCGCAGCTGAGCCATGGCAGCAGCACCAGTGCAGTATCCATCTCCTACCTGAGCTTGCGCTTCGATCTCAGCCCGAGGAGGCTCGCAGACCACCACTGTCAGCTGGAAGCTGGATGCAGAGAGCCTCTTCCCAGCGCCGTCCTCTGTACCAGCACTAAATGGTGGCTTCTGAAGGCAGGAGCAGCCCAAGAGGCAGGTTCTCTGCTCGGGCTGCCTCTTGTTTCCCTGTTAACCCCAAGCCCCAAAGCCCTCTCGGGCTCCCTGCCCATGCACCCGGTGCCTCTTCTGCGTCTGCCCCACGCACCCTCTCCCTGCGGCTCTCTCCTACAAGGTGCAGAGCAGAAAGACGCGCACCTGCATGTGCCACCACTGCTGGGGGTGGCCGTGCCTGCAGTTTGCCCACCAAAAATTTTACCCTTTTAAAAAACACCACTCGGTTTTTTTCGGTACCAGCAGGTCACTCCCGTGAAGAACCCCCCACGGGTGCCTGCTCCCGGGGAGCCAAGAGCCCCTCTTCTGGCCAGCACCCAGCGCACGGGCAGCCTTTGCAGGGCAGGCAGGACTCTGCTCCCCTGTGCAGGGAAAATCCTTTTTCTTCTATTTATTTATATCTGGCTCACCATAAACTCACCCGCCTGCGAACCTGCTGTTCATACTAACAAACTTTGCTAAACTTTTCGGTGTGTGCAAAAGCTGCTGGCGGGCAGACGTACACTGCAGTGAGATCTCCCCAGCCCTTCCCCTGCTCTCCCACAAGTCATCATCTCCCACAGATTCTCGTCTCCCATAAATCCTCGTCTCCCACCGGGCTCATTTACACAGCACTGGTAAGTGCAGCCCTTCTGCTCTTTGGCAAAGCAGCTCTTCATCTAGGAGAGACTTAAGGCAGAGACCCAAAACAGACTAAGGGGCATGATGAGCCCTGTGGAAGTCGCTTTCATATCACATCCAGACAGTCTGCCTAGGAGAGGTCCCACAGTCTGTTTCACAGAATTGCTGAACCACAGACTGGCCGAGGTGGGCAGGGAGCCCTGGGTGCCTCTGGTCCCCCCCTGCCCCAGCAGGGACGCGCCGAGCAGGGGCCCAGCACCACGTCCAGGCGGCTTTGGGACATCTCTGAGGAGCCCCCGGCACCTCTCTGGGTACCTGTGCAGGGCTCCGGCACCCGCCCAGCACGGAAGTGTTCCTGGTGGTCAGACGGAGCCTCCCGTGCTCCAGTTTGTGCCCAGCGCCTCTGCTCCAGGCCCTGGGCACCACTGGCAAGAGCCTGGCCCCAGCCTCTTTGAACTCTTCTTCAGGTGTTTAGAGACAGGGATGGGATCCCCCTGAGCCTCCTCTTCCCCAGGCTGAGCAGTCCCAGCTCTCTCAGCCCCTCCTCATAGCAGAGGTGCTCAGTCCCTTCAGCATCTCTGTGGCGTTGGACTCACTCCAGTGTGTCCACGTCCCTTTTGTACCGGGGGCCCAGAAATGGACCCAGTGCTCCAGGTGTGGCCTCACCAAAGCCGAGTAGAGAAGGATCGCCTCACTTCACCTGCTGGCAATACTTTGCCTAATGCAGCCAAAAATACCCTTAGCCTTCCAAGCTGCAAGAGCACATTGCTGACTCATGTTCAGCTTGGTGCCCACCAGGACTCCCAGGTCCTTTCCTGCCGAGCTGCTTTCCAGCGGGGTGCCCCCAGCATGTCCTGGTGCCTGGGGTTGTTCCTGCCCAGGTGGACGAGGGTTCCTCTCCAGGAGGAGGTTCCTCCCCAAGCTTGGACAAGGCAGAACTAGGCTCTAGAAAGTGTCTTTTAGGAGCAGGAGGTTTTTGGACTTGGAAGCATAGGGAAACAGAGACATTGCTGAGGTGGAGAGGAAAGTGTTCCTGTACTAATTTGCTGTATAGTAACTGCCTTGTGATTTAAGCTGTTATCATTAGGGTTCAGAGTTAACAATTCGCACCAGGCAGTGGAACAATCTGTCCTTCTCAGAGCTTTATTCCAAGCCATCTGCTGTCCACAACAGCATTGCTACAGCAGCTCTTGGGCCCTCGGTGGAAGGTCTTCACACTAGAAAGTCTCCCCAGCAGTTTTGCAAAAAGACCCCAGGTGGGGCAGGAAAAGGAGCCAGAACCCCAGCCCAGGACTGGAGGCTGGGCCAGGAAAAGGGGGGAGAGGCAGCTCCAGAGGGCTACGGATCCACCTCACAGACGGCTTTCAGCGGGAGAGCTGCAACCCGGGGCGTCTGGCACAGCACGGCCACACTGGTTCCCCACCCAGCCTCGGCCTCCCGGCACCACGCGGGTGGTGCGTTCAGTTTATTTTACCCATTTCAGCGGGGAGATGGAGGATGGAGAGGATGGAGGATCAGAGGCCCGGGATGCGTGGGCAGGAGGGGGGCAGCGAGCCCGTGCCTCCAGCACGTGTGACACGCGTTTGGTGTCACCGAGCGGGGAGAGATGCGAGCGGGGTGAAATATGAGCTGTGGGTTGCCGGCCACAGCTGGAGGAGCTCATCCCGCCTGCAGCCTGGCCCCAGTCCCTCTCGGGGCTGCTCAGCGAGAGTCGGTGCGGATCCAGCATCGGCTGCCGAGTGGAGCCGCCAGGATGTGGCCAGCAACTGTGCAGACACTTTTCTCTCCCAGTCCTTGCATCACAGTTGCTCTGTAGGTGCTGGGAGGGTTAAAAACCCCCGGTGCCAGCCTGGCTCACCGGGAGCCCAGCCTGGTTCTGGCCCCACACATCGCAGGTGCATGCCACATGCACCCAGATACATTGATCGTCTCAGTGCAGGAGCCCACTGCAGCTGCATGTCCCACAAAGGGCGTGCAGACCGTGACACATCCCCCAGAAGAGAGCAGAGCCTGCAGCGCAGAGCAGGGACTACCCAAACCTTCCTGGGGATGGAATAGTCCCAATGCACTCAACCCAGCTGAATAAAAACCACACGAAGCACTATTAGCCAAGGGCACGACAGCAGCCACCCCTTTGGATGGGCTTGCTCATGAGCGAGAAGACGCGGTGCCTCCTGCCCAGAGCTGCTGGGCTGCCGGTGCTTCTGCGAGGCGCTCAGGCAGCAGCGGGATGCTTCCAGCGCGGTGCAGAGCGGCTCAGCACCGGACAGGGCTGCCCCGGGTTTCCATGGCTTTATTTCAGCCATGTGTGAGTGCAGGGAGGTCGACGGTGTCTGTTCAGAAGGGATTGGTTTGCATCAAATCCCGGTGCATTTGCACTCATGGTTACACGTGTGGAGGGTGTGCAGGCGCCATGAGCCCTGCAGCGAGGTGCGCTGCAAGAGTGCCGGCACGTGTGCTGCCCACAGCCTCTGCTTCAGCCGAAGTCCCCCCCAGCATCACCCAGCACAGGGGGATTGGACCAAGTCCAGGGAAAAGTCCATGCTGGAGCTGTTCCTGCCCTCCTTCTGCTGAGCTGCACCAGCCCCTGAGAAGGCTCGTTCCCTGCCTGCGATCCGAGGGGATGGCAGGTACAGGCTCCAGCCTGTCCCCGAGGTACACCAAACAAGGAAAATATTCACGGTAGCAGTAGGAAGGAATAAAAACGACATGCCAGTACCTGTGGAGCACCAAGCTGCCATGCAAGGGAAGGCACAGCAGCCCTGGGTCCCCAGTGCAGGCAGCTTTAGCAGCTTCTGCCACCACAGTGCAAAATCCAAAGTCCCCGGTATGAGGTGGATACAAGAACGGGAGATGGGAACACCAGTCCTGGGGGCAGCGGCTGGGCTGAACGCAGCAGCCGTGCCCTAAGCACAAGTAGTGGTAGTTTCTTCACCCCATGCCCCTGCCCTTTCCCGGGGATACAAATACATGCAGGGGACCCACAGCCATCCGGCCAGCCCCAGGGCACGGGGATGCTCTCCCGCACAGGGTGCTCTGCCCAAAGGCCAGCCCTGTGACTCGGCCACCTCCCACGTCGATGGCACCTGCCCACATGTGGACGGTGCACGACTGGCATGGGGCACAGGCACAGCCGTCCCTCTGCACTGAGACCAGGTCACCAGCAGCCGAAGGGACCCTGCTTCCCCCAGCCTTGCCACAGACCCCACGGGGCTGGGGCACGGGGCACCACGGATGCAGCCGCAATGCACTCTCCACGCTATTCTTAGGAAGGGTAAAGTTTATACAAGAAATTTAAGCTTTAAACCCAGGCACCATAAATAGTCTATTTTTCAAGGGCTGCAAGTCAGTTGTAGGCTGGGAGCCAGAGCCAAAATTTGGCAGCTGTCTTTGTTTAATGATTAATTAAAATGAGGTAACAAAACGAGACATATCTATTAACGAGGGTATTTGCAGCGTCAGTAGAGGATTCCAAATGGCTGATTTTTTCCCCTTTTAATCTTCAAACTTCTCGTTAGGAAAACAAGTTCTTCCTCCGTCCGCAGTGGGAAGGGCTGTGCCACGGCCCCTTGCCCTGGTAGCGGGAGGGGAGCAGCGCACAGGCACGGCTTTATCTTTATGGTCCTCTGCCTTTAAACAACGCGAACCCTCCGCATAAAGATTTTTCCAGCTTAGAAATTTTATTAGACCTTCAAGTAAACTTCAATGGAGAGACCGTTGGCTGTGACAGAGGCAGGAGAAGGAGGTTTGCACATCGCTCTGGCTCTGTGCTGCCCTCTCCCCAGCAAGGGGTGGCGGGTGCTGCAAAACAAGGACTAAAACAGGAGCACCAGAGGCTAAGGGGCATTTTCCAGGCTCTTTTTCATAAGTGCCAGACAAACAGGGTCAAATCCACATCCCCAGCCTACTTTGGGGGAGCAGCTTGTGTTTTCCCAGAGCGCTGGGCAGATTGAGCGCAGGCACCTTGGGGAGATGTCACCAAGGAGGACAGTGCAAAGGGATGGAGCGAGGGAGGGTCGTTCCCGTCTGCCACACTCCCAGCTCATCTCCTGACGCTGGATACGTTTCAGAGCTCAGAAAACCCAGCGGAGCACAAGGACGCCTCGCGTGGGAAGTGCCCGTGGTCACAGGAGGGTTAACGCATACGGGGGGGCCCGGGGGCAGCTCTGGGAGGGTGCATGAAGCAGGTTCACCCTCCCCAAGGCTCTGAAGGCTTAGCCACATGGGAAAGCACCCAAGTATGAGGAAAAGGGAAAAACATCCCAAAATAGTTTAGTCTTGTTTTTTGCACTGAGACGCCCAGACAGGGTGGGAGTTCTGGTTGTGTCTGAGCTAAAAATTACAGTAAATAGCAAAGTGGCTGCAAAGCCCCATGTTCTGGATAAGAAGGACATGTGCAAACGTCGTCCGTCAGGGAGAAGACGTGCCGGAGGTGAAGGCCCATAAATAAACTGGGGGGGAATGGAGTTAAGCAAGTGCTGTGTCGAGGGGTGAACCACAAATTGCCCACTGAAGCGTGTCTTCTCCCCAGCAAATCTTGCGGCTCTGGACATGAGGACTGCTCTGAGCAGGGGCAGGATCCTGGTGTCCCCATTTGCACTTGGGCCCACGGGGTTGAGGACCAGCAAAGCCCACCTGGCAGCAAAGGGGGGCTGGATCCACCATACTGGCTGGAGAAATCTCCGGACTGTACCACTCCTTCTACACCACTCCCCAGGCACAACTCAGCTGCTGGTGAAACGCTGGCATGAATACTGAGGTTGTAGGGATGACGGCTGTCCCCATAAGGAGCAGAGAGGTCCTGGGCATTTGCTCCCACAGGGTCCCACAGCAAGCTGCGCAGGTGGGCAGGATGTGAGGCTGGGGCTGCAGCGATGCAGACTCAGAGAGGAGGAAGGCCCACTGCTCTGCCCGGGTCCATGCTTTCTGCAGATGCTCCATGGTCCAATTTACCTGTTCAGGGCTTGCACATGTCCAGCACCAGCTGCAGGTCCCACAGAGGGTCCTGGGATGGGCGAGCTGCAAAAACCCTGCTGCTCAAGGTGTGGCTGGAGCTGAGCTGGTCCTGGGTGCCGTGCTGCCCTCGGCAAAGCAGGGGCCCCAGGCACTGCTGATGTCCCCGGCATGGACTGAGCTGGACGGGGGCTGCTCCAGGGCAGGGGCTGGGGCACCCCATGGGGCAGGAGCCCAGAGTAAACGGGGGTGTTCTCCTGGAGCACTGGGTCCATTTCTGGGCCCCCGGTACAAAAGGGACGTGGACACACTGGAGTGAGTCCAACGCCACAGAGATGCTGAAGGGACTGAGCACCTCTGCTATGAGGAGGGGCTGAGAGAGCTGGGACTGCTCAGCCTGGGGAAGAGGAGGCTCAGGGGGATCCCATCCCTGTCTCTAAACACCTGAAGGAGAGTTCAAAGAGGCTGGGGCCAGGCTCTTGCCAGTGGTGCCCAGGGCCTGGAGCAGAGGCGCTGGGCACAAACTGGAGCACGGGAGGCTCCGTCTGACCACCAGGAACACTTCCGTGCTGGGCGGGTGCCGGAGCCCTGCACAGGTACCCAGAGAGGTGCCGGGGGCTCCTCGGAGATGTCCCAAAGCCGCCTGGACGTGGTGCTGGGCCCCTGCTCGGCGCGTCCCTGCTGGGGCAGGGGGGGACCAGAGGCACCCAGGGCTCCCTGCCCACCTCGGCCAGTCTGTGCTTCCGAGCAGGAGCCGGCCCCGCTCCCCCGGCCCTCAGCAGGGCCCGGCACCTTGCCGAGCGGGCACCGAGGGCAGCAGCAGGGACAGGGCCGGCGGAGGGGGGGGGCAGCGGGGCTGGCGGCACGGCGCCGGCTGCGGGCGGCAGCGGCCGGGGGCTGAGGCCGGGACTGAGCCCGCGGAGGCGGCGAGGGCTGGGAAGGGCCGGGGGCAGCGAGGAGCCGGCCCCGGCCCGGCTCCGGCCCCGCACGGGTCCCCCCCCCGCCCGGCCGGCGGCAGCCGCGGAGCCGCGGTGCCGGCCGCCACCTAGGGCCGGGCCCGGGCGCCGCAGGAGCGGGCGCAGGGCTGCGGGAGAAGCGCGGCCACGTCCCCGGGGCGAGGCGTCCCCGTCCCCGTCCCCGTCCCCTTCCCCCAGCACCGGGTGGTGCCGGCGTGGGAGGGGGCTCCGCGGGGGGAGCCCCTGCGAGGGGCGGGAGGACACTGCGAGGGGCGGGAGGTGCCCGTGCTGGGGCTGCTGCTGCCGCCCTGCGCTGCCCGCCCGGGTGGCTCTGGCCACGTCCCCTCGGTGTGCCCAGGCTGGGCTGGGGTGAGGCCTGCAGGCCATGGAGGCCGCGGTGGCCGCCTCCTGCAGCGCGCCAAGGCCGGGCCGGTAGGGGTGGAGGTGGCTCCCAGAGGTGGAGAGGTCCCAGGGCTCTGAGCTTGGGTCTCTGGGAACAGAGCTGGGGTTTTCCCGAGCCTTGGCGTTCAAGCTGAGGGCGCAAACATCAAGGCCAAAGCCAGGCTTCCAAAACTGCGTGTGGCCTGCTTCCCAGAAGCTCGCTGAGGATGACAGCAGCCCGGTGGCGGGACGTCGGTCTCGTCTTTGAGACCTTGCCGTGCTGTGAAGCCTTCTGCCCGTCCTTGGGAAGATCAGGCAGTCTCCTCGCCCATGGCGGGGAGATGTTTCTCCGCATTGCCTCTCGCTCTCCCTTGGTCCCAGAAGCACACCGAGCCTTACCCGCTATTGAAACTTGGCCCTCAAGAGCCCCTCAGGTTGGTTTCAGTTTGGTGATGCTCCGTACCGGGCTGGAAGAAGCCAGGCGCTTAAGCACAGGGCTGGCTCTGCACAGTGTGATCAGACCCAGATCACTTCTCTGGCAGGACAAAACCAACCTCCCCGGTCATGCAGTAAGAAGTACAGATGTGTCAGGAGAAGAGAAAAGCAGAGCACAGCAATAAATCCTCCTAAATCAGAGGCAGGGGCTATTCTCTGCACGCCTGTGATTGCCACATCCTGCAGCTGCCAGGGGAAAAGGTAAAGGAGGAAAGGCTGGGCCAGGGCACGTGAAGGCAGGAGGGATGGACTGGGCAGCAGGGTCCTGGGGTTGCCAGGGCTTGTGCAAACCAGGCCCAAAGTCTGCAAGGAATGCGAAGAAGAGAGGAGGAGGTAGAGGAACCGGTGAGGCTGAAGCTGAGGCTGCCTGCACACCCTGCCCCTGTGCTCTTGTGTTTCCAGGTGTTTGGATTTTCTTAGCATTTGTCTTAGACTAAACTTCCCGGTTTCAGTCTGATCCCTGCTATCTGCCTCCCCAAAGGCTCACTTAAATCAGGTAACGTCAGCAACAAATTCAGGTAAACAATGCTGGATGGCTTTTCATGTGCCATGGACAGAAGACAAAGTAAATTACAGGGGAAAGGACCTTGATCCTTCTCAAACAAACAAACAGGAATTGATTTTGTTTATACTTTTGACAGCCAGAATTGGAAATGATCAAGAGGCCCTGCCACTGAGTGCGTGGTGTTTGCCTTCCTTTAACTGAAAGAGCAGAAAGCAATGACGCCACAACAGGAGTGACTGGGAAAGAGATTTGCCTCTGCAGGGGGTCAGATACATCCACATGCCTGCTCTTCCGGCAAAAACAGGACCGGGGGTCTGGATGAGATTACAGATAAGAAATGTAAACTCTTCTTTAATGAAGCTCCCCAGGTCATACCTTGCTGTTCAGCTTTGCTCCCCGAAATCATTCTAAATTCAGGTATTGCTGCCCAAAGAATTTGTTTATCTTCCCTCATTAGCTGCCTATATTTTTTCCCTACTTGTTTTGTACCTCTTTGAAGGTTTTACTGGGTAAGGCAGCCCCTGTGATGCCCAGTGCTACTTTGTGAGACTTTCCTGACAAATATTTTCATTATTATCAAGTATCAAGTATTCTCATTATTAGTTGTCAGTGAGAAATAAGCCTTTTTAATAAGCAAAATGTCACTAATCTGAGGGATAAAACACCTGAAAATTCAATTCCTGTTGTGATTCCATGAGTTATGTCAATTCGAATACAATTTTCATGGCAAAATCACCATTGCCAAATTGATTTATCCTCCTGGATTCCTTGGATGCCTGTCCTTGATTATTGCTAGGTCAAATCCACAACCTCAGTCCCGCAGAGCCAGATTGGGCAGGAGTTTTGAGAAAACCCCTGAGCTTCTGATCTTGCGTGTTCAAGCAAGAGGGGACCCTGTGTGAGACCCTGCTGGCTCACTGCTCTGTGCAACCCAGTTTGCAAGCCGTTTGTGACACTGCGACTCTGGTTTTGGCCTTCTTTTGTTCACTGTCACATCATGTGGAAGATCTCTCGATGCTACACGTGCTGTTTCTCAGGGTAGGCATTTCTCCAGGGAGGTCCCCACCTCGTCCATATTGTAGCTCTCAATCAGAGAGCACAGCTAGTGTCCACAGACCTTGTTACGATGCCTTGTTCCCCACTTCCCTCATGCTCCAGGTTTTATTTACAATTATTTATTTACAAATTTATTTTACAGGGCAGAGCAGCCAGATGCTCCTTCTCTCTCCTCAAGTTGTGGCTAATGCTACTCACTACTGGGTTAAAAGACCCATTAGCACTTGGGCTTTTCTCTCTTTGAAGATGTATGTGCAAATAAACAAATTTCTTCTTGATCTTCAGTTTGGTAAGACTTTGATGGGGCAGGCTGGCCTTTCTCCTGCGTACACCAAATGTCAACCGTGCACAAAGACGAGGAGCTTGGAGCAGGGAGCACCAAAGATACTTCTGCTTTGCAGCTGCCTTGCAGACAAAATCCTGCCTGTGATGGTGAGGGCAGGGGTAGGGGAAAGGTCCGGACAATAAGGAACCTTGTATCCACACTTTTGCTGCAAGCAGCATGAACGTGGAACAGCCTAGAGGCTTGGAGCTTTGAACATGCCTCCATGGTGCACACTGGGGACTGGAGGATGGACACCAGCAAGTAGAGAGGTGATGGTCCCTAACATCCGCATGCCTCCCCCACCTTGGTGAGCCCGCACCCTGGCTCGCTCACCGATATCAAGCCATTGGCTTCAGCAGTTTCTGGCTCCAGCGCTCCATTTTACTGGCCAGCATCACCGTGGTCTTGACAGGCAGCTGGCAAAGCTCCTCTTCCTTGTAAGATACAGGGCACTGTGGGCTGCCTTTTGTTGCTGAAAAAGCAAAGCTCTTCTACCTCTGGGTAGCTATGTGTGAGCACAAATAGGAGGTGAAACCACTAGCCCACTTTGGGCTAGCTCAGGTTATTACAGGGGAAAATTACACTCTTCAAGAGGTGAAGGCAATTTCGTTATCCAAACTGGCATGAAGGCAGAGGCTGCTATGGGCTCCCTTGTTCAGTCCTAGACTGGGAAGCGATGCCATTTTTGTAGGCCAGCGTGATGCTCAAGGGACGTGCTGGGCTGGTGTGAAAGCACAAGTCACCCAACAGCTGCAGGCTCTGGGGTTAAGCAGGAGACAAATGAGGTGGTGTGGGTGACTGAGGGCTGCGCGGGGTGGTGGAGGTGGGAAGGGGAATGGGATGAAGCAACGACATAGCCAAGAGGGCGTGGGGCCCCAGCCTGCCAAATCGGTCCCTTTGTGCACCCCGTGTGTATAGGTGTATCCCAAGCTCGCTGGTCACATTGCTCTTTTGCACACCATCTGCTCCACCGCTCAGCAGGGCCGAGTTCACCCAAAGCCGTGTGTTCGTGGCTCAGAGGAGTGGTGCCCGCTGCCATGGGGTCAAGTCAAGGAGCAGCAGGGCAGAACAAGCTCTGGGCTCCTTTCATGGAGTCCCCGGCTGCTCACCTGGACCTGCCTCTGCTGAGAAAGGAGAAAACGGTTCTTTGTGGTCCAGCGCTGCCAAACGCCAGCCCATCCCCAAGCTCTTGTTGGCATTACTCTGACATCCAGTGCAGAAGAAACAACGTGACACTTAGAGCTGACTCCTTGCTTGTCCTGCAGCCACCCTGGGAGTGTCAGACCCACATCGACTTCTTTGCTGGCCACGGCAGAAAGCACAGAGCTGACACGCCGAGGAGCATCGCTCCTGGCAAGGCCTCCTCTGCCTGCAGCCTGGAAGGACCTCGGCTCTTGGCCCTGACCCTGCATCCTGCCCGGCTCTATCCCAGCTCTTTGCCATGTCGTACCCTTCTCAGCCGTGGAGCAGATCACCTCCACCCTCGTTTCAACTTCCAGACACGTGTCCATCCGCAATTCAGTTTTGTGCAGTTTACAGCCCCTGAAAGGGCAGGCAGGAGTGCGCCTGGGGCGGCAGGGGAGGGGGGCTGGGGCAGCCTGGTCCTGGAGCACCAATGCCCTGGGCCATGCAGCATCCCGCAAGGAAGTCCCTCGGGCTGCTGGTGGGGTGCTCCTGACCGCCGCTGCCACTGCTGAGCTACAGAGGGACCTGCCCGGTGCCGGGTCAGGCCTCGAAGCACATTGAGGGCTGGCTCCTGAGCACGCCCTGCAACACCCAACCACTTCGGTGCAGAGGACATGCACTGAGCACCAGCTGAGCTCTTCCAGCTGCATGCCCAACAGTTTCCCTCTCTGGGGAACCCCCCTTGCCCGAGACCAGTTATCTGTGGTTATTGCTGTGCTCTCAATGTCTTCCTCTCACTTTGCTTCTTATCACAGCTGGGCTGGTTATTTTCACAAGCAACAGGAAGCCTCAGTGCACCACTGACCCACCTAAAGTCTTCATACGGTCCTGTGTCATCTTTAATCTACATGTAAATCTGCTCTTCTAATAAAACTCTAGACTACAGGGGATAATGGATGATCAGTGTAATATACGGTCTCTGGATTAGCAAACAAATTGAAGCACCAATTTCATCTGGGGAAAAGTCTCAGAGATAAGCACCCTCCCTTGTTTGTTCGTGGCATCTATTGGGAGATTACTTTTAAATCTCTCTTATGGCACAGCTGATGTTATCGCTTCAGCTGAATTAGTTAACCAAACTGCGCATTACTGTGCATTATTTAAGTAAGGCCAGATGAGGTGCGTTTCCTCACAACCCCCAGGCAGCACTGATTTCATAACGACTCCCCAAGCTGGGGCTGATTGTTGCATGTGATCTGCACAAGCTAGAAAGATGAGGCATCAGGGGAAAATGAGACTGTAATTTAGCATTGGTGATCAAAGGCTTGGGAGAGCTGTTCCAGGTGACCCCCTTGCCCCGGCGCTGCCTGCTCCTGTAGCGATGCTCAGCTTCGTGCCCCATCCCAGCCTGGCAGGAGCCTGGACTGACCATGGCCTCCCAGATCGCTGCTGATCACTTGCAGGCAGCCCCTGTCAGCACCAGTGCTGCACATGGGACGTATGGGATAAGAATGACCTGGGGACAGCCCGCAGGCTTCATGTAAGCAGGAGGAGCACAGAAGGAGAACACGCAAGCAGGAGGCTGCAAACCAACCTGGGCTTCCCCTGGTCAGGTTTTGAAGTCTAGCTTCAGCTAGAGCAGAGAGCAAGCCCTTGGCCCATTACTGGGCAGGGAGGTGGGGGTTCCTCCTCTGCCGGGTGCTGCCCGTTGTCACAATGGTGTCAAACACCCTCCTGCAAGAGGCCTCAGTCCCTGCTCTGCTCTCAGCTCCTTGGGAGAAACTCTTGGGTGTGCTCCTCACACCCTCCGCAGCCACCACAGGTGGGCTTGGGCAGCCTGCCCTGTGCTGCAGGGCTCCATGCCAGTGCAGGACCTCCTGCATGCAGTGGAAGCTTACAGGGCAAAAAACCATTTTCAGTCAGTCTCTGTAGCACCACATAAGTGCTTCTGAGCAATACAGAGATGCTGTTTGCAGCATTAATGTCCGTGGGCAATTCCTGGGCCTCACCACCACCCAGACAAAGCTCACTGCCTCTGTGCACCCAGAACATGCACTGATGGATCACAGCTGTTGTTCCAGATGACTCTGAGAAGCGAGGGATAGCTTTAGCCTCCAGGATTTAAAACTATTCCCAACGTACACAAGGTCATGCCCAATATTTGAACCCAAGATCTTCCCCAGCTTTACCAAGCACCCTGCCTATAATCCCAAAGATAGCTTTCCAAGGAAATCTGAATCATGACAGTTAAATTGGCAAAATGCATGAGCCATTCATTTTAGAAGTACTGCAGGAGCTAAGCCCTGGGACGTCCCTACTTCCCTGCCAGGAAATCTGTAGGACTAGGACACTCACCCAGAACAAGCAGCACAACTGTAAATGAGAAGGCGTCTCCTTCTGAGCCCTGAACCAGTCTGAAATTTCTTCCCAGAATGTGAGCTGCCATGAAAACGTTACGGCTGAAATTGCAAAGGACAGTGCTGTGCTGTCACTGATATCTATTCAGAATCAGTTTTTTGACTACTTCCTGTGAAATCCTCACAAGACTGTTGAGATGTTGCAGGTAGCTTTGTTGCTTTCCAGAATTTACTGGAATCACAGCTCTAAACACTGGACTGTGCACATAAAGTCAAGCCAGCAAGGTTAAACAAAATTGCCAGGAAATGTTTGACTAAAAATACCACACAACCATCACTAACTTATCTCATCAACTAAAGAAACTTTGGCTGGAAATCCCATGCCAGCTGGTCAGAGCCCTAAGAAAGCTTTTGTGCTCCCAGAGGTGTTAAAACATAAATAAATAAAAAAAAAAAAGGCAGTTGTTTTCACACTTCTTAATTATTCACCTGAGCAGAAAATCGTTGACAAAGGGAAGAAGGGGCAGGAATGCACAGATTCAGTACACTCACCTTTAGGAAACTCCAACTGCATTGGGATTTGGGAAACAATTTAAGATCTAAACTGATTTCTCTTCCTGTGTGGCTTCAGGGAGCAGAGCCAAATGCTGTGAGCGAGCTTTAGGCTGCAGGACCGTAATGTGGAAAACGTGCATGACCACAGGGCTTGCCATTCAGGGGAACAATCCCTTTATTTCATCCAGAAGTGCGGGGCAAAAAAATCCCACACCATGCTGATTTGAACTATTGTGTGAAGAGATGGGAGTCTGGAGAGATGGAAATGAGTTATGGATTTGAACAAAGACTGACAGAACATCTGTAACCAGCCGCGGCGGGGCCCGAGGTTTGAGCTCGTGGGCAGGTCCCCACTCAGCCTGCTTGCCTGGATCTCTGGAGGAGAAAGGGAAGAGCATTGGCACTGAGAATAAAGGGAGACAGTGTTTGGAAAGCAGAGGGCTGAGAAAGATAAGGTTCGCCTTTGGAAGTAAGGAAGAAAAGGGATATTGATGGTTCGGATTGTTTACGTTGGGGTACTCTGGTTACAGTAAAATTCAGTGGTTCTTTCTGAAGCAAACGGAAAGCCCCAGGGGGCTCCGAACGGGTTGAGAGAGCTTGGAAACAAACAAAGCTGCGGCCTGGATCAGCTCGGGCTTGTAAACAGGGCCCGGAGCAGGCTGGTAGGGAAGAGGAGCTGGTGGAAAGCGGGGAAACGGGTGTGGCTGCGGGGGGCCTGGCGGGGGGTGGGGGGCCTCCTGCTCGCACCGGGCTGCTCGGGGCTCCGTGAGCGGGGCCTCGGACACGCCGGGGACGGGGACAGGGATAGCGACAGGGACAGGGCCCGGCCCGCCACCATTGGGACGCCCCCGCCCGCGGGGCCCGGCCCGGCTCAAGCGGCGGGGGAGGGGGGGGGCGCGTTGCTAGGGGGCGCGTTGCTAGGCGCCCCGTTGCTAGGCGCCCGCGAGCATCCGCTGAGCCCGCCCCTCAGCACCACCCCAGGCGGGGCGATTCCCATTGGCGGACCCCCGTCACGTGACAGCGGCCGCTCTCCGCCGAGTCCCCCGGGGCCGCCGTCGCCTTGCCGTTGGCCCTCCCTCGTCACGCGGCGACGGCGGGGCGGGGCGGGGCGGGCCGCATGTGGAGGCTGGCGCGGGCGCCGCGGCCGGGCCTGGCGGGGCGGGGGGGCGCGGGCAGGGCCATGGCCGAGGGGCCGGGGCCGAGGGGTGCCTCGCGGCGGCCCCGGGGCGTCCCGCGGCACGTTTGGGCCCGCGAGCGGCGGCGCGACGCGGGGGCGGCGCTGGGGGGGCCCAGCACGGTGTACGCGCAGGTGGTGGCGGCGGGCGGCCGCGACGCGGGCGCCTCCGTCTTCGTCTTCTCCGAGTTCAACCGGTGAGCGCGGGGCGGGGGGCGCGGGGCTGGGAGGGGCTGGGGGCGGCCGGCGCTGACGGCGGCCTTCCCCCCCCCCCCCCAGGTACCTGTTCAACTGCGGCGAGGGCGCGCAGCGGGCCATGCAGGAGCACAGGTGAGCGGCGGGCAGGGTGCGGGGCCGGGCCGGGCGGCTCCGGGCCCCGCTGAGCGCCCCGCTGTGTCGGCAGGCTGAAGATCTCGCACCTGGACTGCGTCTTCCTCAGCAGGCTGGCGTGGGCCAACGTCGGCGGGCTGCCGGGTGAGCGGTGGGGGGGCCTTCTGGGGGGGGTGGTTGTGGGGTCACGGCTGGGGCTCTGCAGCGCCTTCACCTGCAGCGGGGTGCGAGAGACGCTGCCTGCCCCGCGCACGTGGCTGCCTCGGCCCTGAGGTCCCGCAGAGAGAAGGCGCTGCCAGCCCTGCGCCGCCAGCACGGAGACGTTCGTGAGCCGGGCTGGTTTGTGGTGGAAGGGGGCTGCTCCGTGCCTGTCCTCAGAGTAGGCTGAGGTTAGAGCAGATTGTCAAGGATTTTGTTCGTTACAAGGCTGGGGATCTCCCCAAAAAGTAGAAGGTTAACGGTCTCCCCAGGTAGCTTGTTCCACGTTATGGCTGTCAAGATCCATGGGTATTTTCAAGATTTGGTGCTATTGGCTGTATCTGCGGAGATACGTGACTCACTGAAACCTCCACAAGGCTGTGGCAGAATTGAGTTTGCACCCAAGTTCAGGCCTGGGCTTCACAAGATGCCCGGCGCTTCTTGGCAGCAAGAGGGAGCTTTCTGGTACGACCTGTCAGTGGGCCTGTGGTAAGGCTGTTTCTTTGCTGTGTTTTAGGTATGATTCTCACATTAAAGTCTATGGGGCTTCAAAGATGTGTTTTCCTAGGGCCACCAAAGCTGGTAAGTAGTGGAAGCTTGCAGAAAGGGGAGAAAAACCTTCACATATTGATGCTTACCTTGCAACTGGGAGAGCTGGTATTAAGGCAGTGAGTCGTCTTAGAGGTATAAGGTGCCAGTCTGAAGGCTCTGCTGGAAAGGTTTAAAAAGCAAATCTCTTCAGTTACACGCAAGACAGCGTCAGGCTTCTCCTAAAAGCTGTCTTGTCAGCTAGTGTTCTAGAAAACGACTTCAGAAAAAAAAGAGCATCCTTTGTTCTTCTGACTACTCTTCCTCCCCACGTTTCCTTTTGATAGGAAGTTGGTATCTGATCTCCAGCCAAGGCGTGGTATTAAGCTGGTGACGATTGCCTTGAGCAGAAATTTTCCAGTCTTCATCCTTATTTAATTTCCTCGCAATATTTAGCGGGAGGTAATGGTGATTCAAGGGATGGGAGGAATGGTTCCTCGTTTTCCTTTCTCCGAACTGGTGATGCCCACTGGAGGCGGGACACCTGCCCAGTGCTTTCTGGCTGGCTGCATGCTGCCCGTTTTCTCCTGAGGGACGTTGATTCCGTGGCTTCGTGAAAGTAAGGTGTAACTGCTGACAGTGGTACTCGTAGTTTGCACTGCTGAGGGGTGGCCTCCTGACTCGCTGTCTCTTTTCCAGCAAAACTACTTGAAAGCAATTCGGCTCTTTCCTGGACCCCTAAAAAGAATGGATTTAGGTAGGTACATCAGGGGAGCGCAGCTAACATCAGCTTGGAACTTTTTGTTTCAGCTGTAGCTAAAGTTGTATTGAATGTTAACAACTTCAGAATAAAGGTTGTAGTTACATCTCTTCAAAGGTGGTTTTAAATAGCTGTTCTGATCTGATACAGTGTCCAAAGCCATCCCAAGAACTGCTTGGAAGAAAAACAGTGTTTCCAAGTCTGGTTCTGGCAGGCAGCTGCCAGTCTGCCAGACTAGCTCATGGAGCTCAGGTTTAAAGCGCTGTTAAGGCATTTTGCTTCCAGCGGCTGCCAGTGAGCTTGTTTACCATGGTGGTAAGGACTGTTCTGTGGCCGGTGGGCTGGTAAGAGCTTTCATTATTCTTTGATCTTTGCAGTGGGGCAGAGAAAGGAAAGGGGGACATCCAGCAGGTTTTGTTTAAGAGAGGAAAATATGCTTTTCTGCTATTCTTGTAGAGCATGAATCTGTTGTTTTGAACTCCTCAGTGACTGTTTCTGATCTCTTTCCAGCTGTGCAGTTGCACACAGAGCCAGAATATAAGGATGAGACGATGACGGTCCACCAGATACCTCTTATAGGTGAGCATGTGATGCTGTAGGCAGACGGGAAAAGCACTTGTTCAGTAGTTGTACTTAAGGGAATTAAAATAGCAGCTTCTATTTGCAAGGCGGAGTAAGGAGAGGCTTATGAATTTACATGTCCTTCTCAGCAGAAGGATCTCTTTCAAAGAAAGCAGATGTGCTGAGTCAGCCTTTGTTTGTTCCTTTTGTTGTGGGTAAAGAATGGCATGTGAAACATGACTGAATCTGGCTTTACTAGCCAGCGGAGTCATCTTACTACTGAAAGCTGCAATACTTCGGGCACAGACGTAACTTTGACAGTCTAGCTGTTTTGAGAGAATCTGAAGGACTTCAGGTGCCGTCAGACATGTAAGAGGCTGGTACATGCAAGAGCAAGTCAA
This sequence comes from Cygnus atratus, assembly GCF_013377495.2. Lineage (NCBI taxonomy): Eukaryota > Metazoa > Chordata > Aves > Anseriformes > Anatidae > Cygnus > Cygnus atratus. The sequence goes on from NC_066379.1 coordinate 1,143,789, forward strand.
ACTGGCGGGAGACGGTCAAACTGTCTTCTGGTACAGTTTGAACATGAACGTCATGGGAGAGGAAATGTTGCTCATGCTCTTCCTATTTGTCTCTTTTGTTTGAGTGATTTGTCCGGTTTTCTTCAATTTGGGACAGGAAAACCACTAGATGCTGAAAGTATGTTTCCTCAGAGTCCAGCATTATCAGCACAAGGTGAAAATAGCCCAAAAGGTGACACAGAACCTGGATCTCCAAAAGCTGCACGTCCAAGCTTGGATGAGGGCAAAGGAGAAGAAAGCCCAAAGAAAACAGGTGAAAACAATGGGGAACTCTTACCTTTCTTGAAATAAAAGCAAATTAAGAGTGTTCATATGTCCTCCGAGCTGTTTGTCTTGTGGCAGTGAGGTCTGTAGAGGAGCTCGGCTGCAGAATTACAATGAGCAAATTGAGTTCTGGTACTTTGGAACTTGATGCAGAACTATTAAGGCCTAGAAATGGGGCATGATTCCTACCTGGGGCGTGCTTAGGCCGCGTAGTGATTTACTCCTGGCTGGAGTGGGTGCTCCAGCCTTTGCAATGTAATTATGAGTGGATATTGGGATTGATAAATTTTCAAACCTGTGTTTTATTTATTTTAGTTTTGTACCTGAAGCTGTGGGCTCTCTGGCCTTAGGTGCTTGGAACACTTTGCTGAGAGGCTGCAAGTTGGCTGGATGATGTTGCTTCTGTTATTGCCATAGCAAAAAATTCATCTTAGCTGTAAGGGAAGTGGTAGTCATTGAAGATACTCAGTAGTTTTGCTTTCTTTTGCAGGTGATGAACAGAAACGTGCCAGCAGGCATCCTGATCTGGTGATGGCTTTCCTTTGTAAAGTATGCTTGACCACAGAGATCTCTTGATCAATATTTTATCTTGCTAAATAGATTTACTTAGAAATAGTATTTTCATGCAGGGCTCTAAAAGTTATTTGGTGGTTCTACTCTCCAAAGGTCAGAGGAGCTGTAGTATGAGTAGGAACCGGTAAAAACTGTTTTTTTTTTTTTTTTTCCAGTGGCACTCTTTTTACAAAGCAGCCAACCAAGAGTATACAAGTTCCGTCCTTGCTTGATGCTTACGTTAGGGAGGTCTGTCCCACTTACATCACTAAAATAGGAAGGGAAAAGCAGTAACATGATCCTGGAGAACCAAAAGGTCTGGTGATAGCTTCTGGGGGCTAAGTCAGACTGCTGGCTGTGGAACCGATCATATAAAACTACTCCGCCTCCTTGTCTAGGAGATGGTTTGTTAAAAACTTGCTGTTTCATGTCTCCAGAATGGTGTACAAATGGAGCACTGAATTTGCCATGTCTTAACTGGAGCAGTGGGGAAGGCTTTGTTTCTCAAGATCTGGGATTGAGGGGAAAAGGGGAAAAAAAAATCCCTTGGCTTCTGGGGAAACAGCTAAACTGTAAGAACATGGAGCTTATTTCCCGGCGTGGTTTAACGTTCTTTATGTGGCTGATAATTCCTGTGGTTGTTTTAACTTTTTCAGATTCACCCAAGGAAGGGAAAATTTCTAGCAGTTAAAGCGCAGGAGATGGGGCTGCCGGTGTAAGTACAGGAGCCCAGCCTGTGGGATGGGGCAAGCCCGGGCATATTGGTGATGCCAAGCTAAAAGTTTCGGTGGCCTTGTTTTCAGGGGAACTCCAGCCATTCTGCCCATAATTACAGCTCTTAAAAACGGAGAGAGCATCACTTTCGAAGGCAGGGAGGTAAGACGAATGTGTGTTTTCTGCTGTGGCTTAGTGTCACCCTGGGGGTCCTGTGGAGGCGGGAGGATGGCACAGCATACCGCAGAAAAAGACTGGTTATGAGCGGGCATTGGGACAATTCCAGTTGTGGGTGGGTTTTGTTTGTCTGGTTTTTAATCCTTGTTCTTGAGGCAAGGATGGGTGATGGTTTTCTGCTTATTCCCTCTCATCCCTGCTCATGTGTTTGCTCTCTTGCTGTTTCTGAGCTCTGAGTGGCTACTTTTGGTGACTGGCCCTTGTTTTCAGCCCCAAGCTGTTGCTGAAAGTGGCTCCTGTGACGCTGGGGCTGTTGCAGGGGTGTGATTAGAGAAGTATGCTCTGACACGAGTTCATTTGCGGCTGTGGATGTATGCCTGCAATTTGTTAGGGCTTCTGAGCCTCCCCTTCGCAAGTCCTCAAAGCTGACTCAGATTTAGGAGTGAATGAGCGGAGCTGATCCCTGCATGTTTTAAATTTGGTGTTTGAGTGCTTGTGTAGCCGTTGTTGCCTCCTTACTCTTTTTGCACCTCTTAGACCACAGTTTTTAAGCGGTTTCCATGTGCAGGGTCTTACTCAGACGTTAGTTTGAAGTGAGAGGCAGAGTTTGCCCTGTCCAGGTCCTGGGTGATCTGTAAGCGAAGATCCTAACCTAGGGGCTAGGACTGACGTATCTTTGTCATTAGAATTTTGCAGAGCCTCTTTTCTTTTTGATACTCTTTTTGATACTGTCTCCCACGACATCCTGATAACAAAGCTGAGAAAGTGTGGGATAGAGGAGTGGACAGTAAGGTGGGTTGAGAACTGGCTGACTGGCTGAGCTCAGAGGGTGGTGATCGGCGGCGCAGAGTCGGGTTGGAGATCTGTGGCTGGCGGCGTTCCCCAGGGGTCGGTGCTGGGTCCGGTCTTGTTCAACATTTCCCTCGACAACCTTGATGAGGGAATAGTGTCTGCCCTCAGCAAGTACGCCGATGACACGAAGCTGGGAGGAGTGGCCGGCACACCAGAAGGCTATGCTGCCGTTCAGTGAGACCTGGACAGGCTGGAGAGCTGGGCAGGAAGAAACCAAATGAGGTTTAACAAAAGCAAGTGGAGAGTCCTGCACCTGGGAAGGAACAGCCACATGTATCAGTACAGGCTGGGGGATGACCTGCTGGAAAGGAGCTCTGAGGAGAAGGACCTGGAGGTCCTGGTAGACAACAGGTTGGCCGTGAGCCAGCAGTGTGCCCTGGCGGCCAAGAGGGCCAATGGGGTCCTGGCGCATATTAAAAGGAGCGTGGCCAGCAGGTCGAGGGAGGTGATCCTCCCCCTCTACTCTGCCCTGGTCAGGCCTCACCTGGAGTACTGTATCCAGTTCTGGGCTCCCCGGTACAAAAAAGACAGGGATCTCCTGGAAAGAGTCCAGCAGAGAGCCACAAAGATGATATGGGGCCTGGAGCATCTTCCCTGTGAGGTATGGCTGAGAGACCTGGGTCTGTTCAGCCTGGAGAAAAGAAGACTGAGAGGGGATCTCATCAATGTGTATAAATACCTGAGGTGTGGGAGACAGAGGGATGTGGCCAACCTCTTTCAGTGGTTTGTGGGGACAGGACAAGGGGCAATGGCCACAAAATGGAGCACTCACCAACATGCGAAAGAACTTCTTCACGGTGAGGGTGACGGAGCACTGGGACAGGCTGCCCAGGGAGGTTGTGGGGTCTCCTTCCCTGGAGATACTCAAGGCCGGTCTGGACGCCTACCTGGGCAGCCTGCTCTAGGGAACCTGTTCTGGCAGGGGGTTGGACCCGATGATCTCTGTAGGGCCTGGAAGGGACCTCAAATTCTGTGATTCTTGAGCAAGCTGTTAATAGCATCTGAATCTGCAGTGGGAACCTAGAAACTGCTAAAATTCTATTCTTGACATTGGTTTGTTGCCTGTTCTAAGACCAGAACTAAGATTTTCTGGGACACAGCAAAATGCAGCCCTGTGTAATGAGAGGGCAGAATGGGACAGGAACTGCGTTGGCTCGTTTGCCAAACGTGGAGTGAGGCTGCTTAGAGCTGATTCTGCGAGTCCTGGCAACCTGCTGGGGCTTGCTGGGAGACCGGCTGCTGAGCCTGGTGTGGCTGTGTGTGAGTGGTTGCTGGTACAGCGTGACCGTGGCGTGGTCTTTGTGTATCCGCCTGCAGCTCTCGCCTGAAGAACTGTGCACCCCTCCTGATCCCGGCCCAGCGTTCATTGTGCTGGAATGTCCTCACGAGGGCTTCGTGGATGCTGTCTGTGAAAACGAGACCTTCCAAAGGTAGCGGAGCTGGGTGACCTGAGGGGTTTGGGGGAAGATGTCCGTGCTGAGCCTTCTAGAAAAGGCAGGTCTGTGCGGGGTCTTACCAGGCCCTTCAGAGGAGGAAAAGTGCACTGGTGTGGTGCTGTGGAGCAGAGCAGACATCGCTTTCCTGTGCGGTGAGCCTGGATGCTTAGACTACACGGAATATCTCCGTGGGGCTTGTGCAGAGGCACGTTAGGCTTCTGAAAGGCTCTGCAGATGGTGTTGCTCCTGGAAGAGGGCAGAGGCCCTGCGTGGAAGAGGGGAGGTGTCTGCGAACAACTGGCTTGAGCCCTCAGAAGGGAGCCTTGGGGCCACTGTGACGGGGAGCCTCGAGCTCCTGGGCTGTGCTCTTGAGATCTGTGTCTGCGTTCTTCTGGGGGGCGAACCGAGGCTGGGGGGTGGGGGGATAGCAAGGTGATGAGGGACCAGCGCTCAGCCGTCCTTTCTGTGTTTGAATGTGCTACAGGTACCAGGAAGGGCTTCCCGAGAACCAGGTGGCCATGGTTATTCACATGACTCCAGAATCAGTGCTTCGGGACAGCCGCTACCAGCAGTGGCTGGAAAGGTGCGTGCTCTTCTGACTACTTGGCTTTGTCGTTGTTGGGCAGCAGTGTGTTCTTCCCAGAGTACGGTTAGATGCTGGGTGTCAGCAGGACTCTGCTGGCTCACGAGTGAGGTTTTTTTTTTTTTTTTAAAGCAAGTGGCTCAGGTGTGGGGATTCCCCAACGCAGGGCTGAAACTTTGTATGTTTTATCGTTGTCTTACAGATTTGGACCTGGAACTCAGCACTTGGTGCTCAATGAAAAGTGCTCTGCGGTGCACAACCCACGTAGCTACAAGATCCAAACCCAGCTGAACCTCATCCACCCAGAGATCTTCCCTCTGCTCACCACCTACCAGAGCAAGGTAGGCAGGGCCCTGCTTGCCTGCGTACCTCTCCCCTGAGTGAAGCATGTGTTTAATGTCGCTCTCCTCTCTGTAGGAAGAAGAGGCTGGATGCAGTGTGCCCATTGTGCGAGGAGAGTGCCTTTTGAAATACCAGTTCAGACCCCAGCAGGAGTGGCAGAGGTCAGTGGGAATCTTTGTGGGTTCCCAGTTTTGGAGTGGCGGCTTGAGGCATGTTTTCAATGTTACTCTGTGCTGAAGGAGGACAGTACTTAGGTATCCTTTGCAGATTCTTGTCCCAGTCCCTGAAAGCCTAAGAAAAGGTATACGAGCACGGGGATGAGTGAACTGCTGAAAACATCACCTGGCCAGTGGTTCTGGAGGACTGTTTTCATCCCTTGCTCTGGTAGCATCATGTGCCTGCCTCTGTCCTCTGCTTTGATCTCATGTGCTGCGCGCCCAGCTGTGGCTCTGGCAGAGCAGGTGGTGGCAGGGAGAGATTGTTCAGGAAACCTGGTGAAAAATTTACCATTTTGAACACCCAGAAAGCCTGGTATCAGCTGAAAGCTGCAGGTGGTCAAACAGATGCAGATTCCTACGCTGGTGCTTGCTTTGTGGGTGAATAGGAGAAGCTGTTGAATGAGGCTTTTGCGGGTAGAGGGACGTGATGTAAGAGAACACCAGCTGTCTAGACTCAAATTTCTGGCTCTCTCGGGCAGAATAAGAGTTCCCAGATACTAAGAAGAGCTTAAGTTCCTGTTTTTAAGGTACCTGAAGGCCTGCTGTACTGCACGCGCTATAATGCAGGCTGAGGACACAGGAGCCCCCCAGCTTCTGATTGGTGCCTGGAGCCCTTTCCGTGAGCCAGCACTGTGCCCTTGTGGCCAAGAAGGCTACTGTTAGCCTTGGGTACATCGGGAAAAATGTTGCCAGCAGGCTGAGGGAAGTGATCCTTCCTCTCTACTCAGCCCTGTTGAGGCCTCACCTGGAGTACAGCATCCAGTTCAGGGCTCCCCAGTATGAGAGAGACATGGAGGTACTGGAGCTTGTCCAGTGCAGACGGTTAGGAAAATGGAATGGATGTATTTTATGAGGAAAGGCTGAGAGAGATGGGCCTGTTTAGCCTGGAGAAGAGAAGGCCGAGAGGGGATTTTATCAGTGTGCATAAATATCTTAAGGGATGGTGTCAAGACAGTGGAGCCAGACTCTTCTCAGTGGTGCCCAGTCATAGGATGAGAAGCAGCAGGCACAAACTGAAACACAGGAAGTGCCATCTGAATATGAGGGGGGGAAAACATCTTTACTGTGAGGGTGACAGAGCACTGGAAGAGGTTGCCCAGAGAGGCAGTGGAGTCTCCTGCTCTGGAGATGTTCAAAAGCTGCCTGGCTGTGATGCTTGGCAACACGCTCTAGGTGACCCTGCTTTTGAGCAAGGGTGTTGGGCTAGTTGATCTCGAGGTCCCTTCCAGCCTCAACCATGCTGTGTGTGATTTTTGTGGATTGCTCTTCAGGAGTCTCCCCGCTTCCCACGCAGGGCTTTGCAGAGCCCTCTAGTGTCTGACAGCTCTCTGGGAACATAGTGCTTTTACGTGAGCATCTTCAGTTTGGTGGGATGATGTTGCTGGGGTGGCTCAGCCTAACCAAGCCTTCCTGGCCCACGCCATACTCATGAATTTTGAGCCACTGCTCAAAATGAAACCTGGAAGGAGCGTTTGACCCGTTGTTGTAAGGCTGTTTTGGCACAGTTACTTCCAGAGCAAGGTGCTTTTTTGTTGTTGTTCCATTCCATGCCCCATCCTGATACCTGGCCTGTCCTTTCAGAGATGCTGTGACTGTCTGTGATCACGATGCATTTGTTGCTGAAGCCCTGGAACTCCCTGACTTCCAGGCTCGTGTGAAGGAGTGCAAAGAGAGCCTGCCTGCTGTACCAGGTAAGGATCAGCAATTTGTCCTGGCTAAGTGTCATGGCAAGTAGGAGGTCCTGATGAACCAGTGCTTTAGAGCCCAGCAGAGCTGTGGATGTTCAGTCTTCCCGCTGCCCGAGAGGTGCTCTTAAGTCTTCATGGAGCTGTGCAGATTTCAGGCTGAGCACGAACTCAGTTAGATTGTTTCTGTTGAGTTATGCAGTCTTCTGTTTCTGTTGTTCCAAAGCTGCTGGGTTTGGGGATCAAGCACTGTTGGGGACAATTAGAGTTGTAGCACTCGTCTGTTATTTGTGGTGACCAGAGCTCCGCTTGCATTGAATGCTGGCATAGCAGTCAAATTGCAAGCCCATATGTTTGGGAGATGTCGTCCTCTAGAACCAGCTCCTTGTAAGGCATTCTCTGAATTTCAGTTGCCCTGGGGGTAGTGAGGCTTTATGGTATGGTCCAGCACCACTGACTCACTCTGAATCCTCATCCAGAAAGTTAGGGCACTGTGGAACGGCAGCTAGGCCCCTCTTGAATTAGCAGATCTGTGTTGTCCAGCGAGCAGTCTTCCTTTGCCTGCCTTGGTATATGCAGCTGCGTGTTCTGCTGTGCTTTCTTGATGGTACCTGCCCCGTCTCCCGTCTTCCCTTGTAAATTCTGATACATTGAGAAAGCCAGAGGCTGAGCCAGGCAAAAAGGAATGTACTGGGCGTATAGGCTCCGGAGATGCTGTGCTGTTGAACTGAACCATGTCTAACTAGGCAGTATGTGGGTAACACCTGCTAACAAATTCTTACTGTACATTTTCTGCAGAAAAAATGGATGCTTATCCCGAAATTGTATTCTTGGGAACAGGATCAGCAATTCCGATGAAAATCCGAAACGTCAGTTCCACGCTGGTAAATATTAGGTAAATCCTGACTTCACATGTGTTTTGCTCAGGGAGGCTCAGTATCGCAAGGGTATTGCCCAAGGGCTGTTTTGACAACAGTGTTGATGACACACAAGGCGAGTGCCCCTATGGTGGAGTCTGTAGGACTTCTGTTCCAGGCACCTGTCTCTCTGTAGGTGGGGAAGACCTGAGAGCTGCCTGTAAAGACAAGCACTTAATGCCTTCATTCATTTTGCTGCCTGCCCTAAGAGTGTGTTCAGCATCAACACAACACCAGAATGAGTTATGCAGACAGAACAGTCTTCCTAGAGGCTGGGCTAGTAGGACTGGAGTAGCAATAGAGGTAGAGCACTGAGAACTCTCTGCCCTCCAACCCAAAAGATTCCCCCACCCTGAATAGGCCCTGGTCAGAACTCACCCGGTGGCTGCCAAATGTCTTTGTCGCTTGTCTTGCCAGCTCTACCCAATCCCTGCTCTTGGACTGTGGGGAAGGAACGTTTGGACAGCTCTGTCGCCACTACGGAGAGCAAGTTGACCAAATGCTGTGTAACATAGCAGCTGTGTTTGTGTCTCACATGCATACTGATCATCATTCGGTAGGTTTAATGCCTTGGAAGGAGAAGGGGCTGTGTGCTGGTCTGCTCTGCTGTTTGGGGTTTGGATGTGTGTAGCTGCAGTTGGCGTTGTAGGCTGCCCGGCTCCTAAGGGCCACAGGTCCCCTCTGTGCTCCCCAGTCACTGCTGCGTGTCTGTTTCTAATCCCCTTTTGCTTCTTGTTAGTGGTCCCTGTAGACTTGCCAGGATCATCCAGGCATATTTTTTTAATCAGTATCCAACCCAGCTTCCTTCCGTGCTTTGCCATAAACTCACAGAAGGACCAGCTGGTCTGTTTGAGATTGGGCCTGGTGAAGGCAAGCTGTTTGTTGGTCTGCTGTCTTGAGTCTGGAAACCAGTCTGGGACTGAGATGCTGGCTGGAGGCTTTCTGCCCTCCACCTTTCTTTTGGGAGCAGACGTAGCACTGAGAAGGGCTGAGAGGCACATGTTGTGTGTGGGCTGCTGGTCATCAGCTTGTGGCGTAGGTGGTGACAGCGTTCCAGTTGAGTTAGGTGTAGTTACTGGAAAAGCGGTAATCAGGTATTTCTGACTGTATATTTTCCAAAAACTGCACCTGGATGAGTTGCTGCAGCACTGTTACTACTTACGCACCGGCCACTTACAGCTTTCTGTTGTTTCCTTGCCTTTGCAGGGCTTGATGAACATCCTGATGGAGAGGCGGAGAGCTTTTGTAAGTTGTACTGTTGTCTCACTGCTCCTAAACTTGCCTTGGAGTGAGGGGAAGGGAACTTCCCCTTATTGGTGGAAAAGCACCATCTTTTCCCTAGGTGTTTCTTCTCCGCGATTTGGTGTACACCTAGTACTGATTTTCCTTCTGCCTCTGCTTTTCCAGGCCTCCCTTGGTCAGGCTTTTCGCCCTCTGTTTCTGGTAGCGCCTGAACAGATCATGCCTTGGCTATATGAGTACCACAACCACTGTGAAGAAATTCTCGGAGACGTCAAGTGAGTGTTCTGTGTGGTGTGCAGGGAGATGTCATCGCTTCACTGATGGCTGCTCTGACTCCTTCCGCTGTGTAGGATTGTGATGTGTGACTTGCAAAGGAGAGGGTAGGGTTTGTTACTCTGTTGTGCTACTTAAGAGACTTGCATGCAGATTAGGAAAAGGGAGTTGGACAAGTGTAAAAGGATTCCTCAAAGGGAGGGAATTTGGCAGTGGGGAAGAAGCGATTGGACGAGTTGCTGGGGCACTGGATAGTGAAAGCAAGGGCAAGAACACACAAGTGAACTGAAATATTTTGTTAGTAAGGCACTGAAGACAACTTCTGTGAGAAATAGGCTGCTCAAAGATGAGATCAGGTTTTACTTTGTACCTGTCCTTAGTTCTCTTTTCTCCCCTCCCTCACAGAATGGTTACTTCCCAGTCTCTTGTGAAAGGCTGTGAGAACATCAAACCTAAAGTCAAAGGGTTTGTCAGCTCTTTGTTAGAGATCTATGACTTGGCTGAGGTAAGCTCGTGACCTGACAAGGCCAGGTGCTACGACAAGGGGCGAGAGGGGACCTGAGGCCTAATGCTTGTTTCTTGTTCAGTTTCAGACTTGTGAAGTCCAGCACTGTAAAAATGCTTTTGCATGTTCGATGATCCACAAATCTGGCTGGAAGGTAGTCTATTCTGGTGACACAATGCCCTGCATGGCCTTAGTAAAAATGGGTAGGTGACAAAAACCCTCTGAAGAATTTCTTTGATTAAGGCCTTGAACTGTTATTAACACAGAGGGCACCCCCAGCCCTTAGTGCTATGCCTGCAACCCAGTGAAGGGCTAAGGGGGGTGGGGGTGGAAGGTGAGACTTCACATGCTTATTTAGGCGATGGAACTAGTTTGTGTTCAGCCGAAGATTGAATGTACAATTATGTACACAGGGAAGAATGCTACTCTGCTGATCCATGAAGCAACGCTGGAAGATGGCATGGAAAAAGAAGCTATAGAGAAAACACACAGGTGGGGTGTGTTCCGCTGTCTTAGAGTTGTAGGAAAGTAAAGGCGTTTAGGCACAGACCTGGGATCTGATGGTGAAGGGCCCAAGGCTGTGGTGTGCACAGAGCTCTTCAGCACTAAGACTGGCACGTTGCTCGCTGTAGTAGCTGTACTCTCACAGCTCTCCTGAACATTCCCAAAGAGAAATCAGGAAAGCTTTTAAGTGGACAGTAATAACTCTAGAAATAGACTGGCCCAAAGGAAAGGCCCTCTGCTTGATTGCATTTGAGGACTAAGCTCAGGAGGCTGAAAGGTCGTCTACCCCTGTCAACTAGCTGCACAATTCAAACAGCTCTTCAGCCAGTGATGCTGCGGGTGCTGCCCCTAGCAGAAGTGGGGAGCCTTGAGAGCAGCTTCTTGTGCGTAAGCTGAACTTGCTGCCACCCCTGTGATGAGAGTTTGTCCCCAGTTTGTGAATCACTTAACAATGAAGCTTCAAGTTAATTAGTGTCTTTCCTGCACTCTTGGGTCATTTGGAAGTGGGAGACTTGTTACCTGTGGAAGTTGTCAGAGGAAAAGGTGCCTGGGCTTGTGTGCAAGAGCAGGACACCTTGTGCCCAGCAGGTGTTGTATCTAGTGCTTGCTGTTGGTGTGATGGGACCTTAGATGCAAGACACAGCCTGCTGTGGCCTGTTGGAGAGGCAGCATTAGCCAGCCTGTGTGTCACAAATGCGCACGGTGCCACGTTCCTGTTCCTTTTGCAGCACAACCTCCCAGGCAATTCAGATTGGGATGAAGATGAATGCAGAGTTCATCATGCTCAATCACTTCAGCCAGAGGTATGCCAAGATCCCACTGTTCAGTGAAGACTTCAGTGAGAAGGTTGGAATTGCATTTGATCATATGAGGGTAAGTTGACAGCTTTGATCCATGCTGTGGGAAAGGTTTCAGTGCTACTTGGAGATGGCTGCTCATGAATTAAATTCTCCATTTCTACTGTTGTATTCATACACTATATCCTTTTGAGAGCAGTTTCCTGTGAAACAGCTCCTTTTACAGCTGTCAGGAGGTGTCATTGACGTAGGGGAGAATGGGTGGCACACAGTGAGCAGTTTCACTTCAAGACAGGTGCTAAGGGCTCTTGAGACAGGAAGTCCATTCTTAACATTCTGAATACTTCCCTCATGTCGCCTTTATTCTGTGCGCTACTGCCAGCTGAAAAGATATTTTCACTTCCAGTCCTGCTCCCTTCATAGTTCATGTGTTGTCTTAATGGCTTTCTGCAAAAGACATCCGGGAGCCTAAACCTTGTAGAGCTGCTGTTTGTACAACTGCATTCCGTACGGTGAGAATAGCTCACTAGCCAGTTAAAGCTATGTGTGTGCACATCCTTTCCTGTGAGGAAAACGTAACTTGGTATGTGGGGTTGGTAGCCTGGCTGTTGCAGGGTTGAAAATGATCACCTGCCTGCCTAGTGTACGTGCAACTGAAGACCTTCAAGGGCTGGGTGCTGTACAGAGGAAGGGGCATTGTCCTGCTAGCTGAACAGGCAGAACACTGCTGGGGGGGGGAGGAAAACCAAAAGCAATTCTCAAGCAGTTGCTCCTGTGCCCAATTTATTTCAGGTACGTTTTGGTGACTTTCCGACTATCCCAAAGCTGATCCCACCTCTGAAGGCTTTGTTTGCAGATGACATAGTAGAAATGGAGGAGCGGAAGGAAAAACGGGAGCAGCGCCTTCTGAAGGAGGCTGCGATAGTCTTGGACAAACTGGCTGGTGGTGAGAACGAGGAAACACCATGCCAGAAACGGAAACAAGCCAAGAGCCCTCAGGAAGTATCAAACAAGAAGCTTAAAACAGTAAACTGAAAGAAAAGAGGTTGAGAATTCTCTGCCCTGTAAGGGGTGCTCTGTCTTCTGCAGGCCTCTGAAGTTTGCGGTGCCGGGGGCTGCCCGCAGGTACAACGGGAAAAGGGTCGGGCCTCAGCGTCTGGGTGTGCTCGGTGGTCAGTGGATCTCCGTGGGCTGAAGCTACCAAGCATGCTGTAAGCAGCTGGGAGTCCTTGTGGCAACAGTATCTATCCATGCCGCTCCTGTTCCTGGGTCTCAGCAGTCCACACCATTTTTCTTTCAGCCAAGAATTTTCTCCAAACTATTTTATTTTTTGGTTTTATACTAGAAGCTATTGGTAATGCAGCAGCAGCAGTTACAATCTTGTTGCAGGAGGTCAGGTCTGAGAAGCCCTCAAAGGGCTGTGGGTTCTCCAGAATAAGGTGGGCAGGTCTCTGGGTATATGAGTAATGTAACTAGGCATCAGGACCTAGTCTGTAAGAGGAAATTTCACAGTAAAATGGGACCCGATTAATTGCTTTTAGAGATGTAGGTTGATTTAAGGATCTGAATGCTGCTGAGTTCCCATTTTAGTTTGGTTTTCTTGGTTGATTCCCTCCCCCCCCCCCCCCCCCCCCCCCCATCAGAAAGGTTTTCTAAAACCTTTATTTACAGTCTGAATAAACCATTCAACATCATACATGTGTGTTTTGCCTGGATTCATAAGGATTTGGTGAGAGCTATGAACTACCTGACTTGTGGCAGAGGATGACCTTGTTTTGGTGTTTCTGCATTACAGCTTAAGTGTAAAGACAGATATCACCCTGCTGAGCCTCGTGCTAGTTGTGGTTGTGTTTTTGTGTTAGAAAAATCATGCCTGCCTCTGTTACCCTCCTTTGAAGAGCTTCGTTCCTCACAGTTCAAGGGGGTAGCGCTTGGGGGCAGCTTTTGAGTTCAGTACTGGATGCAGGGGCCAAGAAAGTTGGCAAAGGAAGCTGATGTAGGACAGGTCTGTGGTTAAGAGAGGGGTACTTTTGAGGCTTTCTCTGGGTCAGACTTCCTCCTGCTGCTGTAATTACATGCCTTGGCGCAGGTGGGGGAGCAGCACACAGCTTTTTCAATGAGTGAATTTGCAGAAGTAACTTGCAGGCTCCAGGCCCTCAAGTGCTCAGCAAATGATAACAGCGCACAAAAAAGACTTACGACTTCATTTGAAGGCGGTAGGAAATAGACAGCAATGCATCTACTGCGGATTAGCTGTGCTTTAACATTACGCTTGTCTAAGGAGGAAACTTGGTAATTGATGCAGCTGGGTACTACAAAAAGTTCCTGCTTGGCTGTGAAGAACAGCAGGGAGCTGGGGTCAGCCACGAGCAAGGACCGAGCAACCCCTTGTTACTGCACGGCTGTAAATAGGATCGCGGGCGGTTGCCAGGGGAGGGCGGCGCTGGATCCTGTGCTTCACGCAGAGGTAGCGTGGGGCCTTTTGTGGAGCTAGGGATAGAAGAGTCGGGGCTTGCTTAATCGCATTAATGATTTCTAAATAAAACAATCGTTATGATTAAAGCCAGGAATGGAAGAATGGGGCTTGCTCAATTGCATTAAAAATAGACGTTGCTGAGTGTCTTTGCTTACTGCTGTGCAAGTTAACTGGCTCTCGGGGCCCCTCACAGAGGATGGTTCCTGACAAAATGGGGAACCTGTCTCAAAAACCAGCTGCGACCGACCTTGTGGTTTGGACAAGAGCCGAGGAGCAGCTGAGTCTGTACAAAGGCAGGGGGTCAGCTAGTGGTGATGAAGAGGAGTTACCGGCCTTCATCCTCACAGCCCCCGACGACCACCACCAGAAGGCACTGCGCAGACGGGAGCAGTTTATGGAAACGCCTCCTTGGAGCTGATTTTAATACAAAGCGGGGACAGGTTATGGATATGCGTAGGCGTACTGGGAAACTTCACGCACGTGTCGCTCTTTGCTGCGTACAACCAAGGCAAGGTGCCGCGCCTTTGGGAGCTACCCCGCATGTGCCCGGCGCCGAAATAAACCACATGCCTACTTGATAGCTCATTCGCTTTGAGTTCTGCCACGTATCGTTCATTACTTGTGTTACGTGCCAGGAGTCGGGCAAGGAGGGCTCCTTCCCCCGGGGGGGGCCGCGAGGCTTTCGCCGAGAGCGGGCCCGGCCGCCAGGGGCCCGGCTGGGCGGCGGGAGGGGCCCGGCCGCGTCCCCGGGCAACGGCGGCTCCTCCCCGCAAACAGCGCCCGGCGCCGCCGCATGGAGGGCACCGAGGAGGGCCCGGAGGGAGCCGAGGAGGAGGCCCCGGACCCCCGCGCCCGGTGGCTGCTGCGCTGCGCCGCGCGGGGCCTGCGGGGGCCGGCGGAGCGCTGGGAGCGCGGGGCGGGCCGTGCCGAGCTGCGGGCCTTCCTGGCCGGGGCGGCGGGGCCGGCGCTGCTGGCCTGGCCCGGCCCGGGGGGGCAGCTGCTGCTGGGCCCCCCCCCGGCGCCGCCCGCCGCCGCCGCCGGCCGCCCCAAGGCGCTCTTCTTCCTGCGGCGCCCCGGGCCCGGCGCGCTGCTGGGCGGGGACCTGCCCGCCGACGCCCTGCAGCACCTGGCCGCCCTGCTGCGCGAGGTGAGGGCGGCCCCGCGGCTGCCCTCGCGGGCCCCCGGGGGTGGCTGGAGCTCGTTGGAGCCTCCCAGCCCCGGCCCTCGGCCCCGGTGGGCCCGCGGAGTGGCGGTGACCCGACCGCCGTGCGGGCGCAGCGCTGGAGGCGCCCTCGGGTCCCAGCCCCGCTGCGGGCAGCGGGGACACCAGCAGCGGGCTTCTGGAGGTCTCTGACGGTGGAGGCTCCGCTACCTCCCTGGGCAGCCCCTGCTCCCTCACCCCCGTGGTCCAAAAGCGCTGCCAGGCGTTCAGACGGAGCCTCCTGCGGTTCAGCGCCTGCCGAAGGGCTCGTGGTTTTCCTAGGGGATCTTCAGGAGGTGTGGGCGCTCCCTGTGCCCACCGAGAGCCCCTCAGCTACGTGACGTTGCCTGGACCAAACTCCTGACCCGGAGGGGTCTCCGCAGCGACGCTGCAATGGAAGAGTAAAGGAGCTGCTTGCGCTGAGCAATTCTGGTGACGCTGTTGGTGTAGTAAGATGCTGGCTGACTGATTGGGTTCCCAAGAGCAGGCTGCCTGGCTGGCTGGCTTTGATTTTGTGGGATAATGCGTTATTTGCATAGGGAGCCTTTGTTCTGAGGCATTTGATGAGTTCTGTGGTCTTGGGAAGTCCACACAAACTTTTTTGTATCACGGTTTTGCTTATAGATGGTGGCAGGTAGCGTGTGATACGTGTTGTAAACTCCATCTGTTACAGAGAGATTTTGGGGTAGGAATGCTTCAATAGATGCTGTTAGATTCCATTTTTCTGGCTGCCTTCGATAGCTGGGATTGTGCACCTGGATGGCATGTTTGCAGGCTTTTCTCCCCCCAGCTGTTCCATATGGATGCCATGTTCCCATAGGGAGCAGATCGTGCCTGGGTTTGGTCCCAGTTTCTGCTCAAACTTAAAGGAAAACAGAATGGTTGTCAGCAGAACGGGGGGTCTGTGGGAAGGTGAAAAGGGTCTTGAATTTCCTGAGGCTGCACAGAGCGCTGCTTGCAAGGGGCCTTTTACTGGGGGTTTTAGGTCAGTCTTAGAAGGCTTTGGTTAAAGGAATAGTCTGTGCCGAACTTCCCATGGGTTACTTAGGGCATCAGCACACCAAAACTGTGTCTTTATTCAGCAGGGAGCTGAGCTGTGGATCGCAGCTGGGGTGACCTTTTCTACCTGTCACACACAAACCCTTGGCATGGCTGAAGGGAGCACACCGCCACTCTGTGGAGCTGGGGACTCGTTCCGAGTCCCCTTAGTGTTTTAACAATTTAATAAGAAAAGAAAACAGCTATTAGTAGGCCCGTTACAATAATACCAGTACTAGCAGTCCACATGATTTAAGTCATAGAGAAAAATCTTGCTAATAATGTAGTTAAAGCTGTTGAATGTGAGCTCCACACTCTCTGCCCACGTTCCTGGGGCTGGGCTCCCCCTTCCTGCGTCCCTCTGGCTGTGGGGTGGCTGATGCCGGCCTTCCCCGGGCTGGCAGTGCCAGTGGTGAGTACGAAGAGCTGTCAGCATCCTGGCTGCCCCAGCACAGTACCATGGTGGTGCTGGGGTGTTCCTTCTCAATTTTGGGTCCAGTTGCAGCTATTTTAATACCTTTTCTTACCGCAGCCTGCTCCCCTCTCATCAGCCCTGGCTACAGCTGCTCCCTGCAGCCTCCCTGTGGTAACACAGGGGCTGGTGTTTGGCACCGGGGGCGGCCCGGCTTTGGTGGGCTGTTGCCACAGGCTGTTCGCAGAGCGGGGCCAGCCCAGGGTAGGTGACAGCCCCTGCATTGCTTCCACAGTGGGAATGGGCCAAAACCAGCCCAGGCGAGCCCAGGTCACCCCGAGACCTCGTGCTGCCGGTACAAAGCCTGGAGGTGGCAAAAGTCACGTTAATTGGGCCACAGCTTGGGAAAATAACGTAAAAAGCAGCCTGTGCTGAAGACCTGCGGTGCGGTTTGGAAGGGAACCTAGGCGTCCCTCACCAAGAAGAAGGTCCCAGGGGGTACCAGGAGAGCTCCCCCTTCAGCACGCTGGGGCTCAGCCCTGCTGCTGTCGGGGAGGTGTAGCAGTATGCGGGTACGTCAGCACGTGCCACTGGCCTTGTGTGAGAACAGCGCAGAGCTGTCCCAGAGCTGTCCCAGGCCTCACCTTGCACGCTCAGCAAAACAGCTGGGCAGATGCTCTGAAATACCATCCTGGCAGCCTGATTGTCCTGTGCCCTCCAGGGGCAGGGGAAGCCCCGGGACAGTTGACGGAGGTGAACATGGTTGGTAAAGGAGCGCAAAGAGCGCTGGACACCAGCTTTTTCTTATTAGTACCTGTAAGGGTGCTGAACCTTGTGATCCTCAATGATGCACAAGAGGCATGAGGTTGCTGGAGCTGGAAGCTCTCACACCCCCCGGTCGGAGCCAGGGCAGCAAGCTTCATGGGTGGGTTTCATCTGGACAACGGTTTAGATTGGCAGCGAAGCGGGCCTGCGGAGAGGTCCCTTTGTTCTGACCTGCCCTTGATTCTCACAGGCAGCAAGCTGCTTGGGACAGCAAGGAATGTGGGACTCCGAGCTTGGCTGAGCAGGGACCTCAGGGCCTGGGGACATTTCAGTCTCCTGCAGCTCTTTTTTATCCATTGCTTTTTCATGACTCCTGCTACAGGTGATTGTGCCCATCCTGACGAACCGTAAGAACCACCAGGGCTGGCCACAAGTGGTGTCGCAGGACATTATACATCATGTTCACAGCCTAAAAAGTGCTGTCTCCGTGGTGGTTGGCCAAGTAAAAGGCAGGACCATGCTGCCTCTTCCAGCAGGCTCAGAGGGAATCGAGAACATTGATCTGGAACGTGAGAAATTGTGAGTATTGCCCTGTGCTTTCCTCTGGGTTATCTACTGCTGATGCGTATGCTATGTCTTCTGGGGACACCTCACCGACCGTGGTGGCTCTTCTTGCTCACCATCATCTGCTGCTCATCCAGGCTGCCTGGATGGGTGTATTTTGCTCTACCTGCTCTCATGTTCATGGACTCTGTCTCTGGGGACCATGCAACACTACAGGCAGGTGAGTGAAGCTCAGCAAGTGCAAAAGCAAAGGGTACACAGTAAAGCAACAAACTGTTTGGGTCGATGGGATAAAACAAATCCTGTGGGCAAAACCTCTGCTGCTTTGCTGTTGCCACTGAACAGGAAGCCAGTGCTCTCCTGGCTAAAATTCCCTCTGGTTTCTGTCTGCCAGAGCATGCCCCACAAATGCACTGCTAGAAGTTACGTGACTCACTTGTTCATGATTCATGCTGCCTGCTTGGTCAGAACTATTCTGCCTCCCTTTAAAACTAGATTTATTATTCAAAGGTACGTGAAAAAACATTTACAACTTCCTGCAAGTTTCTAAACTGTTCATGGTCCCATACAGCGATATGGAAACTGTTGCATGTATCCTCTTGTAGAAGCAGGGTGGTTTTGCAGACACCCACGGCATTTCCTTGTGTTTCTCTTCAAGATGTAGATGAGCCACTTCGGTAATTTCAGTTGTCTCTGTTCATGGTTAAACCTCCCTGGATTCTGAAGTTCACTTCCAGTCCTTGAGGGACAGTCCCCAGGAAAACCACCCCAGTGTTTCTGGCTGGGCAGGACAGCTTGGGAAGGCTGGGTCCTGTGTGCAGCTGGTCTTTGTCTTGCAGTATCTCTAACATCCTTTGCTAGCTGATATGTCAGGCAGGGTGCTCACATTGCAGCTGGGGGGAACTTCCACCCTGGCCCCCTGAGCAGCCAGCTTGGTGCCCAAAGCCAGAGGTGGAAGGGCTTTGAACACTGCAGTGCTGTAAGCCTGGCCCAGGGCAAGGTAACAAAGCCTGGACTGCAGGCAGAGGCAGATCCCTTGGCACATTGTGTCATCGCCGTGCCTGGGCTACACGTTTGCACCCTGTGGGGCCTCAGGAGTTGTGTTAGTGCAGCGGGATTGATCACTTCAGGACAGGACGTGGGGCAGGTGGGGTTGCAGGAGCCATTACTGCTTCCAAGGCAGTGAGGGGACCTGTCCGCAGTGTGCCAGCCCGTCTAGAGCGAGAGAGTTCGTTGCGGTGCGGGAGAGTGGGTTGAGCAAGAACAGCAGGAAGAGAGCATTTTGCTGGGGGGGTGGCTCTGCAGGTTGGACCTGGAGCCCGGACAGACCTGATGCTTCAGGGGCTGGCTGTGCTGAGAGGTGGCGGCTGGCTCTTCGCTTCCACCATTCCTTTTATGAAACCACGTTCATCCAAGTGTGTTGCTGCCCACATTGCTGTGGTTGCTGTTGAGCTTCATTCATTTTCTCTAGGGTGTAATTCCTGTATTATAGCAATGGCAAAATCTTACATTTTTTGATGGTTTTGTGGTTTTGAAATGTGAAGCTAGACCATAATCTGTAAAATCCAGCCGCCCACGTGGTCATTCGAAGCAGATAAAGCTGAGTAATAAATATAAACAAGTGGAAAGCAAAGTTAACTGGGTGGTCTGTTATTTTGCAGCCTGGAGCTGATAGATAAATCCCTTGTGCATGCCACTGAGTCAGCTATCATAGACTGGAGCTACCAGATCCAGAGAGCACTGAAGAAAGAGTCCTCAGAGCCTCTCCTGCAAGGCAGCAACCCCAGCCCGAAGGTGGAGCTGGAGTTCTGGAAGCACAGGTACCCCGGGCAGCCCGGCTGGAGCGTGGTGGGCTCTGGTGCTGGCTGCGGGCAGAAGGAGGGCGTGCCGGTGGCAGACAGAGCTGCTCTGCCAGTTGAAAAGAGCAGGCTGCCTCGGGTTCGTGGAAAGACTTCAGCCGAGGCAAATTGCTCCCGCGCATAAAATAATCGCAATCTGCAAAGTGTCTCAGAGACCGGGGGCAGCTGGCTGTATTTTAACGTAGCCCTAGCGCCAGCCCCCTCACATCTTGAGGGAACAGTTCTGGAAGTGCTCTTACCATCACAGTTCGCTAGGAACCAGCTGCAGCAGTAAGAGCTGATGGACACCTCCCTGGATCTATCTTCTTTTTTCTGCCCAAGAAACTTATTTTTGAGGCCTAGAAGATATTTTACTTCCTAAGAAACAGAAATCTGGTTCTGTGCCTCAGAAGAGCTCGTTGCTGTGCCCTGTGGTACTGGCAGACTAATGCAGCTACTACTGCCAGTGTGCGTAGTGAAGACTAACGCAGCCTTCTCAGAAGCTATCTTTTATTTTTAAAGAATCTACTGATTTTAACAGGCCCTGTCAATGTTTTTTTTTTTTTTTTTTTTTTTTTTTAAATGCAGAGCTGATTTCTGAGCTCAGCCTCTCCCGGCTGGAATATGCTAGTCCTCTCAGCCAGTCTGGGAGCATGTTTGTTATCCACAGGCATGCAGTAGGTCTGGGGCTAAAGGAGCAGCTGGTGCTCGCGGATGAGAGGGGTTTTGGGACATTGCTGTCTCTCCATGGCCGCAAGGAGACCCTGACCCCTACAGCAAAGTCTACAGAACTTTTCAGTGCCACAGCAACGTGGATGAGTTTCGATCCCACAGCTGAGCTGTGCTTGGCAGGGGTGAGGTGTGAGCACCCACCCATGGTTGCAGACTTTGCTGATGGTAGAGCCCTCTGTCAGAAGGGCTGACTTGACGGCTTTGTGAAGGGCCTTCTGGAAATGGTGCAGCTTAGCTGGCTGTTGTTCTCTTGTCAAAGTGGGCTTCAGATGCTCAGGAGACAGGGCAGGGAATTCCCTCCTGCCCTTGAAAACCTCTGTGGCATGTTGGTATGGGCTGACTTAGGACAAAGTCCAGCCCACAGGAGAGCTCTCACTAATGCCTGCAGAAATAACTGGTGGCTTCCTCAGCAGTAGCGGAGCTGCTGGCATGGTGAGCCTCAGTGCCAGCTGTCTGTCCCGCAGGCCTTGTCCGTGCCTCCTTCAGAAGCTTCTTACTGTTTTCATTCAGCATTGAGACTCACGCTGGAGGGGATCCAGAATTAGGGCCAGGGAAATGGATGGTTTGTGTGAACAGCTGATGCTGACCCAATACGGACTTGTAACATGTCTTGGGTGTCGTAGGTGTGATGACCTGGAGTGCATTTACAACCAGCTGACGACAAGGAAGGTCAGGAACATGATGGAGGTGCTAGAGAGAATCGAGAGCAGCTACTTCCCAGCCTTCAAGTCTATGCTTATGGATGTTGAAGCAGGTGAGGTACTGGGGCAGCTTCAGCCTATCTGGATTCAATGTGCTGACTTCTGGCCTTTGTTTATATCCTGGTTTAACTGGTTTCAAGCTCAATGTGTTTGTAATGGTGCTGGCCATTAGGAGGTCACTGTGACCATGGGGACTGCAACCACATTGCTAGCCCTGTTGCTGTTTTGTGGTGTAAAACTGGTCTGCTTGTGCTTGTTCTAATGCTTTTTTTTTTTTTCATACTGGGACAAGGTTGATCGCTGGTCTGTTGAGCTAGACTTTTCTCAAAGGTCAGGGTGAGCAGATCTGGGAATTCAGTCTGTCGTAATAAAGCATTCACAGTAATGCAGCAGGGCTAGCCTCGACTGATCTGAAACACGGTGTACCTTGAGACCTGATTTCGCCAGGTCTTGTGGTGTCGGTCTGCAGGGGAGGTGTCGGGGCTGAGCATGGCCTCCCACCCTGACCCTGCAGGCTGTGCTGTGCAGGATTGCTCAGCTCTGCTTATTCTGCCCCGAGAAGCCTGGTGCATGGCTTAAGGCACCCCAGTAACATTTGGTGGGATTGAGCTGTGTCCAAAACCTCTATAACCGTGATGCAGTGAATGTCTGAGCCATTGGTTTTGTGCCCTGTCTGAAAATTACTTAAATTCCCCTGCGAAGCTGCGCAGAGGATCTTTATGCAGTGAGCTGTCTGCCCATGTCCCCATCCAGAATGTCCTCCCAGAGCGCAAGGTCTGGCCAGCCCGCAGCTCTCCTCGCCGCCTTTTCAGATTCTTTCAGGCAGCTGAGTGGTGTGGGTGGCCTGTAGGTGGTGGTGTGCACCAGCAGATCCATCTTCTCTTCTTTATTTTGCCATTCTGGCACAATTCAGTGAGACAGGAGAGCTTTGAGGAAAAGAATGAAATAATTGCATTTTCTAGTGTAGGGAATTAAAGGCTTTTTTTTTCTTTTGTTAATAAGAAGTCTGGTAAGGAAGGAAGCATATTTTTCCTCGTTAATCAAGCAGACTTCTGCCTTAAACATGAAGTTACATGAAAGTAGCACAATCTTTATTCCAGTGTGCTTTGCTTAGGGGAGTTAAGTTCATCCAAAGGAAATACTACAAATTTCCCTCTAACAGTGAGAAGCAACGTCGTCCTGCTGCTCCAAGCCCTGTACCTCTCCATGAATGACCCTCTGCGTCCATCTTCATCCCAGCTGCTCAGGCTTTGCTAGCTGTGTTCATGCTGGCAGCTAACGCTGTTCTTCACTTCTCCACATGGAAACACGTAATCTATTAAGGATGTTTGTCACACTGTACATTGTACAAGTTATTCGGGCTAGAGAAGCACCCCCTGTACCAAGAGTTCATTGTTAATTAATTCTTTAAGAGTCTAATCAAAATACAACCAATATTAGGTTTTAGTACAGCTACAGCAATACTAACTGGATAATTTGGGCTGTAAGTGTGAATTCCCATTACAGCACAGTTCAGATTTGTTTGCATCAGCTTTTTAGTCTCCGTCCCTTTCCCTGGTGCCGTGCTCTCCCTGCTGGTGTGGTGGTATGGCTGATGTCTGTGTCCCTGCATCCGTGCTGGGAGGGCAGTGTTGCCAGTTGGGGTTTCTTCTTCATCTTGGATTTTGGGGTTATCTTTATATGCATTCAGGTACTTCTGTCACTTCTTGTTTGTCTATGGATTTAGTTACATAATGATCACCTGGTTTTATTCACGTGTTTGCTCTATAGCATAGTTCTTTAGGGTAAAGTCACACAGATGTACAAATCAAATCAGTCTGAGTAGCTGAAAGTTTTAGCTTGCTGTTGGACAGCTTTGCTTTACAGTGCTGGGTCGGCTTCTCCCAGTGGTTCTCTTGCTTCAAGTGGCCTGGCCCCAGATGGGTGCTGCAGACCTGGCTTTGTTGCCTTGTCCCTTGCCGTGCTGTCAGTTTGTCTCCTTTCCTGATTATTGCCTCAGATGAGCACTGGTCAAGAAATTTTTCAGTGCATGGGTATCTGAGTATGTGTGGTGCTTGCTGGGATGGTTTGCTTTCTGGCCCATAACCTGGCACACCACAGCTGGGTGGGCTTCACCAGTTCTGCTTCTTCACAGCTTTGACTGAAGCCCGGGACATTCACCTGCACCTGCTGCCCCTCAGACGCCATTTGGAGGCCATAGAGAGGGCTGAGTTCAGCGAGGTGAAGCCTCTCCTGCTCCCCCTGCTCCACGTGGTGTGTTTGGCCTGGGTCACCTCCCAGCACTACAGCGTACCCGCGCGGGTGGTAGTGCTGCTCCAGGAAATCTGCAATCTTCTCATCCAGCAGGTGCGTGGCCAGCACTGCTGTTTCCAGAGGGCAGTTTTTAAAATGATGTCTCCTCTCTCTTCCTCTCCCCAACCCATCTGTGGCAAAGTGATTTTTTTAAGCCACGTTTAACTTGAAACATGTTCAGCTCAAGAAGTGGCTGTTTGATGGGATGGCAGAAGTGATCTCTTGGGTGTGATTTTGTTGTTCCAGGCCCTGGTGTACCTCTCTCCAGAAGACCTTCTAAAAGGGGAGATGGAAGAGAGCCTGGGCAAGGTGCGAATGGTGCTCAGCATCCTAAATGCATTCAAAGGGGCATTTGAGGACAGAAGGGAAAAACTTCACACATATTATGAACCGGGCCAAGAAGTGAAGGAGTGGGACTTCCATGCCACGATGGTGTTTGCAAGGCTGGACAGTTTCCTGAAGAGACTGGGGATGGTGGAGGTGAGGATCAGGTCCTGAAAGATATTTCAGGCCTTCAGAAGAGCTCTGTAGCCATGAATTCACTTGTTAACACCTTCACTGGGTGCCAGGGGAGGAGGCTGCTCGCTGCTCATAGGTCTCCTGTTGCAGCAAGTCTGGGACCTTGCTTTACCTTGCCCTGCTCCGTGAATGAGCGAGCTACACAGCTGTGTCCTTCTGTTCGTGTTGGTAGGTGTGTTTGTTCTTCCGGAGAACCCTGTCGGACTCCTTGCCAATGGGGGGAGAACCACATTGGACTTCCCTTGCCCTTTGGGGCAAGGGAATGGGGATTACTGAGGGCTGTGGATCAAGCAGTGCTGTCTCTGGGCCCTGTCCCCCGCGACACCCCAGAGCAGGGTCCTGCCTGGCTGGGAGAGGCCATGCGTGCCCCTCAAGGCTGGGCACCGCTTGGCTGTGCCGTATGGGCCTGGGGAGGAGCAGGGACACGGTGCTCGCCAGGTCATCCCTTCAGAGCCCGATGGTCTGTCAACCTGGGGTGCTGCAGCTCCCGTTTACCTATTTAAAGGCAGATCTGGGCTGCTCTTCTGCTTCTCTTGTTCTCTGTAGTGGAACAGAGGGTTTTACTGGCCGAAGTAAGCTGTATATTTTTATGCATTATTGGATTACCTGTGTTGAAAATCACCATGACTGATGACTGTTTTAAAACTATTCGTAACAGTGGTTTCCAGTAAGGTTGGCTGTGCAGTAAACCAAATTATGCTTGCCAGTGTCGAGATGAATATAAATAGGCATAGGAGTAACTGCAGGTCATCATGAGAACAATATGAGTGGCACTAATTATGCTCTGTAACTCTGCAAAGGCTCTGGGGCACCGATTGCTCATTGCTTGGTTACTGCAAAAATGGGCTACAGAAGAAAGTCATTATGGAGCGTCTGAGCTGCACGTGCACTGCCATGGTGGCAGAGCGCGGGGCGTGGTGCCCCATACCTCCAGGGACAGTGAAAGGCTGCAGCGTGTGCAGCCAGGTGGAGGATCTGCAGGGGGCTGAGATGTGAGCTGTAAAATAATAATAAAAAGCATTACGCGCACCTCCTGTTAATGAGGAAGGCTTCTGCCTCTCTCTGTCTCTGTTTTCTCCCCTCTTCTTTTCAGGCAACCTAGTAAGACGAAGCGAAGGGCAGCTATTATATCTGTTACCTCTGCCTTATGAAGTGTTTGTTAAAGTGCATGTTCTTTTTCTACATAGCGCACATGCATTTATTTTCAGAATTTTGTAAAGGCTACAGTTATGGGTGCACAGGCAGCCCATGAACATGTGCAGAGAGAAGGGCTTTCCCCCACTTTATTTTGCTGTTTTGCACTGCTCGTGTGCTGTAAGCCTGCCGCCTGGCCGGGGTGGCTCTGTGCTAGCACCCTACCCTCAGCAGTGCAGGAGGGTTCAGCAGTTGGTTCAGCAAGCAGTCGTTCCCTTGTCTGGAAGCCATTCCCGATAAGCCTGGCCCTGGTGGGAGCTGTAAGCACATGGCATCTCCCCGCTCCTGCCTGGGGGGTGGCACCGAAGCCTGGTGGTGCCTTGGTGTAGCGTGGGAGGCTGCGTCCCATTTGGCAGCCCCATCCCAAAGGCATTGGCACTGGCCGAATGCCGCCTGTTTGGGGTGCTGAGCTCTGTGCTCGGGGCTGTCCCTGGAGCTCCGGATGGCTGCAGGTCCATCCCTGTGCTTGACATCAGCACGTTCCTGCTGGTCCTCTGAGGCTGCAGACCACCAACCAGCCCTCGCTCCCCCCCCACCAGGAGTCCTACTGGAAGAGCTGGACTCGGTGCTGGCAGCGCTGCTGCCATGGCTGGGTCCTGGGAGGTGGCACCGGGGGGT
Source organism: Cygnus atratus (assembly GCF_013377495.2). Classification (NCBI taxonomy): domain Eukaryota; kingdom Metazoa; phylum Chordata; class Aves; order Anseriformes; family Anatidae; genus Cygnus; species Cygnus atratus. The sequence continues at coordinate 1,169,239 of NC_066379.1, forward strand.
CAGGCCCAGCCAGGCTGCAGAGGATGGGAAGGAAAAGACCCACCTACCCACCTCAGTAGAGATGGGCCTCATGTTGTTTTGAACGTGTCCCCTAACTACCCTTAAAAGCAATTTCACAGTTGGCACAGTATTTCCAGTGGCAGCTGCAGGTCCCACCAGAACGGGAAGTGCTGTGCACAGCCAGTGGTGCCCATGGTGGGCAGGATCCAGCTCCCCCCTTCCTGCGTGTGCTGCTCAGTGGTGTGCCTGGGGAGGTCCCACAGCACGGCAGCGAGCGCAGCTCCCTGTTGTGACAACTGTTCTCATTGTCTTTGTCATCATCTTAACCTGTGTGTGTCCGCTGGCTTTGAAGGATCTCCTGACAAATGCCTTGGACCTGATGAAGCTGGAAAAGATCGAGTTCAGCGGGATTAAAGGGAAAGCCCTGAGTCAGCAGGTCCTGGATGTGTATGAGGAATTCCAGGAAGCATACAAGGTGTTTGCAGAGCGAACCTATGACTGCCTCGACCTGACCAACACGGTAGGTGGGACCAGCCTCTGGGAACACCAACACCATGTATGTGTTTCCAGAGCAGCGATGAAGCCCTGGTGCATGTGCAGTCCTGCTGTCTTCTTCCCACCTTTTTGTTCCTTTTGGTATGATCTGATCTGTCACTGCAGAGAAAACTGTCGCTGGGAGCCACTGGCCTTTTCTGCAGAGATATGGGAGCTCTTGCAGGTTCATAGAGTCATAGAATATCCCGAGTTGGAAGGGACCCACAAGGATCATCAAGTCCAACTCCCGGCACCACACAGGTCTACCCAAAATTTTAGACCATGTGACTAAGTGCACAGTCCAAACGCTTCTTAAACCCTGAGAGGCTTGGTGCCGTGACTACTTCTCTGGGGAGCCTGTTCCAGTGCCTGACAACCCTCTCAGTGAAGAACCTCTTCCTGATGTGTAGCCTAAACCTCCCCTGCCTCAGCTTGACACCATTCCCTTGGGTCCTATCGCTGGTGACTAAAGAGAATAGATCGGTGCCTGCCCCTCCACTCCCCCTTGTGAGGAAGCTGTAGGCTACGATGAGGTCTCCCCTCAGCCTCCTCTTTTCCAGGCTGCACAGGCCCAGTGACCTCAGCTGCTCCTCATACGTCTTCCCCTCTAGGCCCTTCACCATCTTCGTAGCCCTCCTCTGGACACTCTCCAACAGTTTCACGTCCTTTTTGTACTGTGGTGCCCAGAACTGCACACAGTACTCGAGGTGAGGCCACACCAGTGCAGAGGTGGTTCAGGACCGTATCTTGCCAGTTCAGGACCTTAGACCATTCCAGTTGGGAAGCCTGCATTTTCACGCCTTTTGCACAAACTTTTCCTGTAGGTTGTGCTTGCTGGGTGTGCGAACTGTACCAACATCCACACTGTTTTGCTTTCCAGCTCTCAGTGCCTAGCTTGCCTGATGAAGGCCAGCTCGGGTAACCTCTGGGGATCTGTTTGCTTTTGTCTAGTTGCACACATGACATCTGGTGCTCTCAGCATTCGAGAACCCCATATTTAAATATCAGTAGTGCTTTAATTAAAGGAATATTCCCAGTCCTCAAAGTCATGGCTCAGTGGCCATGCAGATCCCAGATGCTCACACTAGCACACGTCATACAAGCAGGGCACAGCAAGTGAGCTGCTGTCCCCCTTATGGTCCTACTCTTGGCCTTGACACCAAGCAGCATAGCCTGGGTAGGCTATGAAGGAAGGATGGGAATGGCATTACTGAAGGAGTCTGTGTCCTGTGATCTCAGAGGATCTCCGATTTCTTCTGCTGCTTGTCCCATTTGCCCTGGGATCAGTTTGTTAAATCTAGCTGGCAGGACAGGGTTAGGGCTATACATGCAGCCAGAGGAGGGAGTGCTAAAACAAATGGCCAAAGGGCAGCTTGGTGGTGAGGAGCTCCCGTCCCACACTGCTCATGGGGCAGCCCTTCACAGCAGGTGTCCAAATGGAAGGTAATCCTGGAGCAAAATCCAGCAGGCTTCTGACTTGCTCAGGTTTGTACTGGGATGAAGGGTGAGTGTGCTGGTAGCGGGATGCAAGGCCAGTGCCTTGCACCTACGGTGATAGGGCCTGTCTGGCGCAGTGATGGGCAGCTTACACTTCACTCCCTGTAGTTCCCAGTAACATCTCTGCAGTGGGAGGCACAACCCTAGTGCTGGCTGGTTGGGTCTTGCTGGGAGGCTGCTTGCTCCACATCGCTTCTCTTTCAGGGTGGAGGGCATGGAAGGAGCGGTGACCATGGCTCTGCAGGGGCTGGCTTGATTTTGGTGACCCCTTGGCCTTCTGTGTCATGCTCATTCTTTCAGTGCCTGAGTTTTCCACCTTCTGTTACCTCTTTTTTTCAGCTAAAACATGGTATCTGGTCTTGCTGAAGCTCAGTGATGGTAATAGTAAAAGCTGTTGCCTTGCACTTTGTCCTTCCAGATAAGAGACATATGGCCTAATTTTTAGCCACTTTGTCCAAATTAGAAATGCTGAAGTCTCATAGTTTGTCAAGCCCAGTCTTTGATTTGGGCTCTTTTCCTGTAGGAAAAAACAAACAAACAAGCTTTTGCTCTTCAGCTTCAAAGGATTTATTACAATCTGGGCAAGGAAATTAGTGCCAGAAGATGATGGAAGTTACAGAAGCAGAACTGTTGAAGTTGGAAGGACCTCTGGAGACCACCTAGTCCAACACCCTGCTCAAAGCAGGGTCAGCTAGAGCAAGGGTGTGTCCAATTGGGTTTAGTATCTCCAAGAATGAATATCCCCAAGGGTGGAGACTCCACAGCATCTCTGGGTACCTTCATGGTGTTGTTCCACAACCATTTCATGGCTTGCTGTTCTGCCTTCCTACAGGATTTTGAGCAAGATGCCTTTGATTTCATGCAAAAAGTAGAAGACATCGACCGGCGGCTGGCAACTATTTTCATCCAGGCTTTTGATGATGCTTCGGACTTGGAGCATGCCTTTAAGGTTTTTATGTCACATCCATTTTGTAGAAGGGAAATCAGGGAACTGACAGGTAGGCTGTATGAGAGGAGGGCAGGCGGTGCTGTGTCTACAGGTACACGGGGCTGGTGTTTGCTGACAGTGGGACAATGAGGCTTGTAGCTTTGGGGCTTGTCTCAGTGACACTCAGGCTTACAGGTCCCTCACAAACTGTGAAACCAGAGAGCTGCTAGCAGGGTGTTTGCTGAAAGATTTGGGAGTATTTGTGCTCTTCCCATAAAGACGGACAAAATGGAGCTTTGTTCAATGTTTAAGAAATTGTTCAAATCATGCTTTCAGTTGCCAGTTTTATTTTTCTGTCCATGAGTCGGAGGAATTATGCTTTTTCTAGGATTTCCTGGTAAAAAAAAAAATGCTGCTATGAATTGGGTATTACTGTTAATATCATAGAATCATAGAATGGTTTGGGTTGAAAGGGACCTTAAAGATCATCTAGTTCCAACTCCCCTGCCATGGGCAGGGACACCTCCCACCAGACCGGGTTGCTCCAAGCCCCCTCCAGCCTGGCCTTGAACACCTCCAGGGCTGGGGCATCCACAGCTTCTCTGGGCAGCCTGGGCCAGGGCCTCACTGCCCTCACCAAGAAGAATTTCTTCCTAATATGTAATTTAAACCTGCCCTCTTTTAGTTTAAAGCCATTACTCCTTGTTCTATCACCACACCCCCTGACACAGAGTCCCCCCCCAGCTTTCCTGCAGCCCCCTTTAGGCACTGGCAGGCCGCTGTGAGGTCTCCCTGGAGCCTTCTCCAGGCTGAACAACCCCAGCTCACTCAGCCTGGCTCCACAGGAGAGGTACTCCAGCCTCTGAACATCCTTGTGGCCTCCTCTGGACTCACTCTAATAGGTCCATGTCCTTCTTACACTGGGGGCCCCAGAGCTGGATGCAGTAGTACACAGGTATAGTTCAGTTCTGGAAGCTCAGGTTTTCTAGAAATAAGGCTATTTTGTTTACCAATGAATCAATCTTGCAGAAAAACTAAATGGGTATTTTCTGAAAAACCTTAACATAAGTGTTTGTTGAAACAATCGTAGAAAATGATAGTATTTATCCTCAGGTTATTTTTGAGAAAATAACAAATTTTGAAGTGTTTGAAAAATGACAATTGGGATATGGTTCACCTGCAGAGAAAATGTGAGCTCTGTAATAAAGGGAGAGCTATCTGGAAAGAATAGAGTAAAGAAAAGAGAGAATAAGTAAAGAAAGGAAGTTGCCCTTTCCACATGCCCCTTGTTGCACATTACTGAAGCCCTTGGGTTAGTGAGGAAGTCCCAGTGGATTTCTCTGCAGAAATCAGGGTTGTGATTGCTTTCCCTCTGCTTTCTTTTCCTTCCACAGTTGCTGTACATGTATGGGAGCCTTTTGGAGCGGCCAGTAATCGCTGCGGATACTGCTGACAAATACTCTGTCCTCATCAGCATGTTCAACAGTGCTTTGAATGATGCTAGTTTGATCTACTCCAGGCACATCCAGGCAGAGCTGGAGCTCGGTGAGTAAATTTGATTTTATAGAGAATTGGATTTAGATGAATTTTTGGGGGAAAATAATTTGTATTTTCTAGGGAAACCAGAAAACCACTGCAAAAATTTTCAGCTGCTACATCTCCTGGTGGAAATGGAAATGCCTGCAAAATCTCTGTTCTTAGTATTAAAGCAAATAATCTGTTGGGGGGCAGGAATATCTTTTTGTATGTGTATACATGGTATGTAGCTCAGAGTGAAGATACCTGCTGTGTTTTTCCCCTAGCAAGGGTGTGACGGGAGTTTTCTCTCCACATTTATGTGCTGCCTCTAACACTCCGTGGGGCTTGCAAACCCACTCATGTGCTCCACAATGTGAATTTACAGTGTTTCCCTTGTAATACTGTAAATGCGAAGTATGCAAGTTGGGACTTTGTAACCAAGGGTTTAATCAACCTTCTCCAGGTTTAGTATTTCCCATGTGTGCTGTAACAGGAGTGAATGGGTAGGGTCCTATTAGATTATGCATGGATTTTTGAGTAACAAACCATTCACTCAACTCAGAAAGCTTGTACGGGAAGCAGACAAGGTCCAGAAGAGGCAACATTGGTGGAATTAGTACAGGTTAACAAAAGGAACGGGGAGATTAATGGAGGGAAGGGCCCATCATTTGCCATGAATTTAAGGGGTGTTAAGTGAGTGTGAGACAAGATGGTCAGAACTAGCTCCTGGTCAGAAATCCCTAAACCAGTGGTTGTGGGGAGCAGGGAATGCATCCCAGGCAAAGGATGCCTCTGTATCAGCTCCATTCCTAATGTTTACTGGGCTTCTCAGTTGATTGGAGACATTCTCAGGTCCTTATTCAAGGTCCAGAGGCACTAGGAGTCCTCTCCTGGTCACAGACCTGCATCAGTGGATCAGGTGCTTGGATTTAAGGGAGCAAGCTGGGAAATCAGCACAGTTTTACACAGATGAGTTGCTTTTCATTCATCTTTGAGGTTACAAATGCAGTGTTCAGTCAAATACCATTTCAATCTGCCCCCCCAGGATCCCCTCCTGTGCACAAGAACATGCCAGTGGTAGCTGGAGCGCTGGGCTGGGCTCGGGAGCTGAGAGCACGAATCCAGGCACAGTTTGGTCGCTTCAGGCACATCACACATCCGTGCGTGTCTGTTCCAGCTAAGTTTTTTATGACCATCTTGATATCTTTTCTCTAATCAATCTGATTTTCGTTCTGTGTTGAATGTTATTCAATGGTTATAGCTGAAATATTTCTTGGTCAAAGAGGTGTGAAGTGATAGTGCTGGCGCTTTTCAACTTCCCTACGATCTTTTTTTAAGGAACTCATTAACTGGATTTGTTTGGAAGTGGTTAAGAGGCACAGTGGGATACTACATGGGCTTTTCAGCTTTCAGGCACAGTTCTAGGTTGCAATTGAAAGACGTATTGGAACCTTTTCCTCAGCAACCCCACTCCATGTGTGTTCCAGCACCTCCTTGGGAACAATCCAGTCCTGGGCTTCCAGCTCTTATTCTGGGATTGCCCAAGCTGTGAAGCGCCTTTGCTTGGGTGCTCGACAGGTGCTGGGCTGGACTCTTTTAAGATAGGCTGAAAGAGCTGAGTTTCAGGTTGGTGAACACATGAGGACATGGCCTGGGCACTGGCAGAAGACAGCTTGCTCAGTGTTAAACAAGGGAGAAATCTCCCAAGACCTAGGAAAGAAACTAGTGCTGGGATATTTTTCACCCAAATGTTTGTTCTTGTGGGTCGTCTTGGAGAAATGTAACCCCACGCTTGCAGCTCCCAGCTACCACACCTGATGACACCACCTGTAGACTTCAACATTGATGAGACAGCATATAAAAGTGCCATAAGCAAAACAGTGTCGGACCTAGGAAAACTGAAGACACCCCAGGGACTGTACCTTGTGGCTCACAGCAATAGCTTTACTTGTACTAGAGGTGATTCTGAGTAAATGGATCCACTTTTTTTTATGTGCTTGACCCAAATAAGCCCTGTCTATCAGTGTCCAATATTTGCAGCCTTCTCTCACTGTGTATTGCCATTATGTAAGTGTCTTTAAGTGCACTGTTATTCTGCAACAATACAGACATCAGTGCAATGAGACAGGCCCTTGGACCATCCCCAGCACAGAGCCCAGGTTATCACATCCTGTTTGAATCTGAATAGCAAATTTCACAAACCATGAAGAAGGACCCAGACCTGCATTTTTCACTGATTTTCTTCCCTCTGTTTAGAGCAGTTACTAACATGCCTGCAGCAGGAGCAACATGATTGTTTCCTGCAATACAACTTGAAAAGGGAGAAGGATTAAAAAGGAAGAATGATGTTTTTGCCGGGGCTTGATCAGTGCTTGTCCAGTGGTGACCTCTTGAGCTCTCCCTGTGCTTTCAGCTGAACTTGCAGTAGACACAAAGTGTCCTTTGAGCTCGCTGGGATTTTGCTAGGTTTTAAGCTAATCCAGTTTTTGTCAAAATATCCTCCAAGATCAGCAACTATTTTCAGGAAATGTTGGAAATTGTGGGTGAACCTGTAGAAGAATTCTTAAAAGAATTACTTTGGCTGGTTGCCTCCCTGGGTTTGGAGGCATCTGTACAGCCCAGGCAGTGTGGCTGGTGTTCTGCCTCCTGCGCTGTGGGATGTCTTTGCTCTTCCTTGCTCCTGTGGTTTATGGGACACAAATCTGGCACTGCAAAGATCTGCATTCAGCAGGACCCACGTGCTGCTTCCTTTTGAGCCTCCTTAAACTCAGAAAGTGCTGGTTGGTAAACAGGGGTCGCCATACTCTGTGTAAGCCCAGTATGTGAAGCTGGGAGCATTGGATATGTTAAAGAGGCCAGTGTTCCTCCAGTAGCATTGATCTCTTCTTCCTCCCTGTATGTGGTTCCCATTTTGCAGATTGCCATACAAACACATGAGAGAGGCTGCCCAAGCCCCACTGCACTCTTCGTGCAGCAAGTTGATTTTTGGTGATATGGTGGGGTGAAATGCAATGTCCCCAGTCAGTAACAGTCTGCCCTACAAACTGGAGGGTGATCTTGGGAAGGGGGTGGATACCGACTGCAGTCTTACAGAGCTAAATGCACATTTCCATGGGCAAAGTAATGCTGAACTTTTCTGTTGTGCTACCAGCTGCCTGGACTCTGCTGAAGGAAGAAGGGTGATAGAAAAGTATGAAGAAATGCTCCAGCTGCTTGACAGGTAAGGGGTGGTGCGGGCCAGGCTGTAGCTGTATGAAACAACGTTCTCTAACCCACCTCCCAGCATGTTTGCCAGTCCAAGGCCTGAGATGTCCCTTTCTAAGTCAGAGGGGGTCCTCTGATGAGAGAGGAGGAGGAATCCTTTTGCTATATGCCACAGTCTTTCTGTGATGTCTTGCAATGTGAAGCTTTCTTGGGAGGAATGGGTTCCATGCAGCCTAGCATTGGTCCAAGCTTCTGCTGGGTGTAGAAGCTGCTGTGGTAGAAAACCGGAGTTGACTGGAAGTCCGAGCTGCTTGTGCCCATTCCCAGCATGTATCCACATGGGCTGTAACGCGTATTTTCCACAATTTGAAGTAGATTTATTGTCCCTCACTTAAAGATACTAAGTTTGACATTAAATCTGAACTGATCGCTTTGAGCTTTCCCTTGGGACGAGGCCACCTCCCCAGCGAGGACACATCCCTGCAGGGCCTGCTGTCTGTCAGCAGTGAAGGGAGCTGGGACACCTGACCCTGACCCCTGGGGAACACTGGGCAGGTGGAAGCAGCCCTGTTCCTAGTGATCAAAATAAGAAAAAAAAAAAAAAGCAAAAAAAAAAAAAGCTGATAGTTGTGGTGCAGCATTTCAGTAGGGGGCAGACCAATGGGAGAATCCTGGGTGACTTCAACAGAGGTGCTTTCTGGGTGACATTTCCCAGAGCGCTCAGGTGACAATGTGATTCGGAAGGGACTTTGTTGCTTGGGTGGTTGGTACTGTACAAGTCATGTGAGGTAACAGGACGCAGTTTCAGTCCCCAGAAGTGTCACTGAGTTCTCAAAGTGCTGCATTTCCATGAAGCTGATGGTCTCCTTCTCTAAGAGAAGTGAGAGCAACTGCATCCACCCCCCAGGATTTGTATGGTTTTAGGCACCTGTCCTGCGTAGACACTTGGGAAATGCCCAGTAGTTGTTTATCTGTTAGGCAAAATATCTGTCTTCAGGCGAAATGCTTTGCAAGTCTGTCTCCAAATCTGCTAAAAGTGGTACTTGAGTGTTTATCCTCCTGACCTGACTCTGTCACTGGTTTTGGGGTGTTTGTCTTTGGAGTCAAGTTAATTGTGGAAGTGGTGTGGATGGGTTTTCCCATCCTGCATGTTCTTCAACCCTCAGAAGTGGACTTTCATTTGATTATACGCACATCCTGTGGGCTCAGTAGCTACATGGCACGGTGGATGTTTTTTTGTTTTTCCCTACAGGTATCAGGAAAAGCTGTATGTAGACTGGTCCCAGACGGTCTCTGAAAAATCACAGTACAACCTCACTCAACCACTCATCCGACGAGATCCAGAAACCAAACTGATCACAGTCAATTTTGATCCCCAGGTAAAAACTGCTGCCAGCTACCATTCCTGCCTGTCTGTGGGCATGTCTCCCTGCTGTGCAGTTTTTTTCTCAGTGTACCCCATCATGTAAGCGAGATCTGGTGGGACTGGTATCGGATCTGTTCTGCTGACATTTGTGGAGCCTCTTCTGTGATGAGTAACATGACTTTACCATCCTCTTTGTGGGCTCTATCTCCCGATAAATTATCAGGATTGAGATTTAAGCAGAGCAAATTCTGGTGACAACCAGTCACAGAAAGTCCCAGAGTACCCAATATTTAACTGGTGTTAGCATCTTCAGATGAGACTTGCTACTGGTTTGGAGACTGTTGGAGCATCATCTACAGAGGTGGGTTCATGTTATGTGTATGTGAACTCTGGGCTTCCTGGAAGGGTATAAAATACCCCATGAAGGGTTTATTTTGTTACTGCAGTATCATGCCTGTTGGTTTTCCTTTATTGCAGTGCATGAGGCTTAGAATAGATTTAAGATCTTTTCTCTGTCCCCTAGAGTTTCTCAAAACCCTGTCTCAAGCACAGGTAGGATGGACCATCCACCTTTTCCAGGGCAGATGCCAGCAGTGGACTGAGAGCATCTGGGGTCTGGTGGGAGCCAGGATCTGTGAAATGTAAAAATGCCATTTAATGGGGAGACGCTGAATCTTAGGGGCCAGGGACATGTTGGCATCAAAAACTTCCCAGTTTCCTGGGGTATGCTGCAGTTCAAATGTTTAGGTTTTACAGCTCATTCAAGCTTGGCCCTTAGCCAAAGGATTTGTCTTTTTTCTTGGAAGCTCCGTGCTAAGGTGTTAGCCAAATGGCCTCGGGATATTTTCCACCCTGGCGAGAGGATTTGGAGCCTGTGATGTGCTGAGTATGCCTGCTCTCAGCTCTTGTGGCAGTCTTTGAGTGTTTCTGCACTGCTCTTCTCAGCTTTTCACACTGAGGACTGTCCAGTGCCCCAGATGTCTGTTTAGCTGCCCCTTCATCCCCTTCAGAATAGATGTGAGCATCTCATTTTGCCTAGAAGGGTGTATTTTCAACCCTTCAGCATGGAAGAGTCTTCCAGAACTTGCCTTCAATGGAGGAAGGAGAGCGAGGAGAAGACAACTCCAGCCCTGTGGTGGGGATGTCCCAGACCTTCCAGTACAAAGAAGAAAGGAGGAGAACTTGGCTGCATCTCTCTTGCCATCTTGTTCCCTCAGCCCCATGTGTTTCCCTTTCCTCCCACTCCATTCTCGTTCAGCCCCCTTTCCAGAGTACCCTCTGCACCCTTCTCCATCCCTGCTTTCCTTCTTCTTCTCATTGCGTTCGTTGTCACTTTGGTATTGAAGATGCTGTGAGTATATTATGAATTCCCTTCCCAGGAAGTGTGCTTTCCATGTGTCTTGGCCAGTTCTGCTGGGTGTCAGATTTTGGCTAATGTAAGATGGTGCTGGGGAGATTTCAGGAACCCTTTCCTGCCCCTGGGGTCACCCAGGGCAGTGACTCCTGGCTGTTCAGTCCATGGATTTATGGCTTCACCTGCTTCTGTTTATATCTGCAGCTTCCCAGTTTTCCTGTCTGAAACTGGGGCAGGGAATTGGGACTAAAGGGCACTACTGGAATGGGATCAGAGGGTGATTTCTTCCCCATGCCTTCAAAGGAAGGGATGACACAGTCTGCCAACCTAAAAGGAGAGTGATTTTTAGGGAGCTGCACCCCAAGCTCAGCCACAGTCAGGAGCGGTCCTCACCCTGGCTGCTGCCTGTACAACATGCCAAATTTTTGTCACCCTCTCAACATGTGCAGTTCCAGAAGCACTTTACCAATAAACTGAATGAAGATTTTTAGTCTTAAAAGTGATATATCATGCTGGAAGACCTCACTGTTCCTTTTGTTGCAAGCATACATTTATACCGGGTTTATAATTTAATAAACCCTCTTAGTGTAGCCCATCGCTATTCAGACACTCAGTGGCGCTGAGTGCTTTTGGTTGGGCTAGGAGAGGTCGGCAGCAGAAGGCTTTGTTGGAAGGTGGACACACTGAAACAGGAGTCGCTGGGTTTGGGCCACAGTATTTGTTTATATTTTAATGCCACTCAGCCCCAGCAAACAACAGAACCAGAATCTGGTCCATCTTATCTTTTTCTTAGGTAACTGTTTGCTAAGCTCTGCTTGCAGACAAAATATCCCTGACAGACTATTGATGAGCATGGCTGAAAGATTCAGAGTTCATCGTGGCTTTTAGAGGCTGCATGTAGTTTACTTGCGTGGTTGTTAGCAAAGCCGTCTGTCTTTGGCAGGAAAGAAAACCAGAGGCAGAGATCAAAGGAAGACAGACAGTACAGACTATGAGGTGTCTGGGTGCTTTTCAGAGCATGCAGATTTGTGAACAAAACAGCAGAAAAATCCTAAAACATTCAGAAATGATTGAAGAGCGTCTGCCAGTTAAATGGGGGGGATTGTCTTGTGTTCAGCTCTGTCTCGTTTTCCAGTTGGTTTCAGTGCTGAGGGAGGTGAGCTACCTGTGCGGCAGCCAGATGGGAGACATCCCACCAACGGCTGCAGCAATCTATTCCTCCAAGGAATCGTACCGACAGATGGTGGCCAACTTGGAGCTGATGGTGAACAGATACAACAAGATCCTGAAGACAGTCCTGGAGGTTGAGTACCCTTTAATACAGGGGGAGCTGCAGGATATTGACCTGAGGCTGAAAGAGGCAGAGGAAACACTGAACTGGAAGACGGAGGGTGAGCTAGCTGTGCGTTAGGGAACACGAGTACCTACCCTTGGGTCTCATCACATTCTCCCACGTGCCCAACATCTGTCACCTGGTTCCCAGCTGCAGCTCCCAGCATGGCAGCGGAACCAGTGCTGGGGAGATGAAGGGCAGCACCCGGCTTACCTGCTGTTTTTCCTGTCCCCTTGCTCTGCTGGGGTTGTGGGTGGGATTCTGCTCCCTTTAGGTTCAGTCTAGAGAGGGCCGAATTTGGGTTTGTAAGAGCTTGCAAGGCTGAGATTGAAACCTCTGCTCCCTGCTTGTGCTGGCCACCCGGTGCCAGCCCAGGCAGCCCTTGTGTGGCTGCGTGCCTGTGTACCCAAGGCGCTGCTTTCTCCCAGTCATGCAGGGAGTGGAACCAATGGTCCAACCATTTGGCACTGGGGTTGGCTTGTCCCAGTAAGGGGCAGGGCCACCTAGATAACTTCTCCTGAAGGATGAAATACTGCAGCTGCACGTGGGTTTTGCATGACTTTGGCACGATTTAACCAGTGTTCTTGCTTGATCAGTTTTAACTGCAAAGCAGGGCAGAGGAAGACAATTTGTTTCCTCTTGGTGAAAGCAAACTGCTCACTGGTGGAATATATATTTCTGTCATCAGGCTTGTGGTACGAACAAGAACAAGTGTCCTCCCTTGGGAACATGCAAAGCAGAAGTCCTTATGCTGAAGAACCTTAACCAGAGAGCTCTATTGCACAGTACAGATAGAGGGATTTTCCTGTCCTAAGTTCCCTGCATCTAAATGCAACTCTCACTGGTGCCTGGGACCATGCTGTGGGTGCAAGGTCCCTGCTCTAGTGATGGTGACAGGGTTGCACAGCCTGGCGACTGTGCTGTGGCTTATTGAGGTAGGACAGAGCTGGCAGCAGCTCGGAGCAGGGAGTTGCTCTGTCAGTTGAGATGGTAAGTCCTGCATTAATGATGTGTGAGAAATATATGAGACCATAGGCCAAAAAGTCTAAGGGTGTATGAGAAGTTGTACCAGCAGCTCTGAAAAACGCAGTCGGTCGTTTCATTTCTGGCCAGGTGTCTGGGATCACATCTCCGTGGTGATGGATGCTGTCCATGACCTTGAGCGGCGGACACAGAAAGCCAAAAACAATGCTGAGGAAATCCAGACCATCGTGCGATCATGGGGGTCACCCATATTTGAGAGGAAAGATGGTAAAAAGGAGTCACTGCTGAGCCTTGAGGACTGTAAGGATCGGCTGGAAAAGCGCTACAGCCTGGTCCGAGAGTCAGGGCTAAGGATTCATTCACTGCTGAAGGTGAGGGGTGGGGGTGATCCCCAGGGGTTTGTTGTCTCGTTACAGTCTCTGTGTCTCTCTCTGCTCTGTTGAAATTGCCCAGATCTATTTCAACTTAAAATTAACTCTCAACTCCTTTGCAAATTTTACCCAGTGTTAATTAACAACAGTATTGATGAGTGAGCTGGTTTGGCTGGATGGTGTGGTAGTGCTGACTGGGCACTGCTGGAGACCCAGTTCAGGGCAGGAACAAGAGCAGCTGCAGCCCAGTGAACAAGCCCTAGCTCTTGTGGAGCCACTAGAGGGGAGTCATGCATCAGGCTTTGGGATCCCAGTCAGAGGACAAATCTCCCTTCAAAATATATACCTGAAAATACAAAGGCAGCTGGCTGCAGCTGACCTTTCAGTTTCAGAATTGTTGTCCCACTGAGGGAGCAGGAGGTGATGCTGACAATCCAGGGAAAAGCTAAGTGACAGGAGAAAAGCTGCTATCCAAAACCGTGGGGTTTTCCAGCGACACTGCCATTGCTGAATCTTCTTTGGAGTGCAGGAGAAACCCCAAAGCTCTGCTTCTCACCTGCCTGGCATGATGTGCTTTGCAAGTTGGGCACAGCACCTTGGCTGGGAGGCCCTCTCCTGAGGGTCACCATCTGGCCTTGGACTCTGGAGAGAGCTGGCTGACCCTCCCTGGGACACCAAGCCCTTGCTGCTCACTGTGCCCCGCTGTCTGCAGTCAGTCCTGGGCCTCTCACCCCCTTATCTGTGCAGTCAGTGGGGCAAGGATTTTGTTCTGCTGCCACTGCTGTAACAGGCGAAGCCCCCTCCACCTACCGCCCAAAAGATGAGGACACCTCCTGGGGGGGGTAAGGAGGGCATGGGCTCTTGTGGTCATGGCATCACTCACATGGTGGCACCACCAGTACTGTTTGCAGGGGCAGGAGAAACAGCAGTGAGGACGTGGCAGGGCAGGGGACCTGATCACAGCGGAACCTGGGAGGCTGCTGAGATGGGTAGGGAAGTTGGTACACAGCCTGGCCCCGTGGGGATATAAGGAGGAAACCCTGGGGGAATGGGTCTCCGCTGTGACCCAGAAAACCCTGAGTTTCCTGGCTCAACTGGAGGAAGGGAGCACAGTGGGCTGAGGAGGGAGGTTGTTGGCAAACCCTTTGTCTTCTGCTCCCAACCTTTTCCTGTTTTTGAGGTTTCTTTAAAAACCCTTTCTTGAACTTAAAGGCTCCGTGGTCTTCTCGAGATGCCTGTTTGTAGGGTAGAGGTGTAAACAGTCTGCCATGGAGGCCTGGTCCACTCAGGGTAACACAAAGATGCCCAGAGCTGGATTTTCATGCACTGAAATGAGCCTTTCAGACCCTTGAGTACTCTCTGCTTCAGGTGTGCAAAGCAGCCTTGACCTCTGGGACTTCAAAGGAGGAGGAAAATATGTTGCAGAGCTGCTAAGCCTCTTCTGCACTGAGTTTGTTTTTACCTTCAGTTATTTTAATTCATTTCAGGTCACAAAGCAGTCTGTGGCAGAAGTAAGTAGTCATCTGTCTAGTTGGATGTTAGTAGTAACAGCTGTCTGGTTTCCAGTCCCTCCATGAGGCCAGTACCCACATGCTTACTGGCACTTGTCCTTAGCTGTGTGCAGCTCTCTTGTAGGACAGACTCAGCCCTACTGTGTTTGAAGGCGTCTTTGTTTTCTTCCAGGAAAATCAGAGCCTCTTAACTGCAGACCCAGCATCTGATGTCTGGAAGGCCTATGTGGATTATGTGGATGAGATAGTCCTGGACGGATTCTTTACTGCCATTGAGTGCTCACTCAAGTACCTCCTGGAAAACACAGGTAACTGATGGTCTCTCTCCTCTGGTCGTGGTGCTTTGGTCTTGCCTAAGGGAGGGTTCCCGCTTTTCTTTGCAATGGGAGCAATGCAGTCTGTGCCTGGGGTCAGTGGGTTGTGCTGGAGGGGAAGGGAAGTGATGGCTTTTCTCTGTCTCTGTTGGGGATTGCAGCATTTTGAATCCCTTGTGCACAGCAAAGGTGGGATGCACTGAATGGAGCTGGAGGAAGAAGCATTGCAGAAGTCAGGTCTCTGTTACTTGTTTCTGTTCTGCGCTCTCCCTTGTGTCTTTGAGTTGCTCTTTTCTTCCTGAGTTTTTACTGTGCCTCTTGTACTGTCAATAGCAAGCGCTGGGGCAGCCTCCAGGCAGGGTGGGTCTCCTGGTCACAGAGGGGAGGGATGGAGAGGACAGTGCACCATTTGCAGGGATTGGACAGGCAAAATCGAGGAGTCATCCCAAGTCTGTACTACAGCTTGGACATCACCCATCTCCTGCCTTCCCATGCACAAAGCATCAGGGTTTTACCATCTTCCATTCGTGGTCAGTCTTATGAACTGGTTCTGCTAATGAAAGGCGTGGAAGAAAAACTCAGTCTTCCAGCATCAGTCCAGTGAAGAGATCAGATGGGTTCAGGAGTCACCTGTATCAGATCTCCTGCCTAAGGCCACTGTGGAGGTACGCTAACTCTGCTGTGAGCAGCTTGTGTTTGGCTAAAGCACATCCCAGAAATGCTTCCCTCTTGGATGTGAAGACACACTGAGTTGGAGAATTGAATCAAGTTCGTCACCAGCATGCACATAATTTCACATTTGAATTTGGCTTCAGTTTCCTGTTGCTGTGTTTTTTTTCCATGTCTTTTTCCAATAAACTAAAGTGCCTCTTGGGTTTCTGATGTTCTTCTCCTATGCAAGTACTTATGCACTGTAATTGTTCAGCTCTCAAACTCCCTTTTGATTAGCTAAAGAGCCTGGTCTCTTTAAGGCTTCACTCCACAACATTTTTTCCAGTTCATAAATCATTTTTGTCTCATCTGTTCTCCAGTCTGATCTTCTGTAGGTACTAGAACATCAGCTAGTTTGCCAGCATCTCCTCTGGGCTGTTTGCAGGCATAATGTCACAGGACCCAGTGAGCAGGTGTCTGCGATCACATCTGCCTGTGTCCTTATGGGGCACACCGTGTGCTTTGTGGTGGATGTTAGTGGTGGCTCAAGATCATTTTTCTCTGCTTGAAAAAGATGCTGATGTCTCTGGTCTTCCTTACCAGATCCCAAGGCAGGTCTTGCTCCTGTGTTTGAGGTGCAACTGGATTTAGTGATCCCAGATGTGATTTTTCGTCCGTCCCTGGACCCTGGCACAAATGATGGCTTCTATGACATGGTGGAAGGTCTTCTCAATGACATCTACCGGATCTCATCGCTGGTGCCCAGGCTTGCCAAGCACAGTGGCTTCCCCCACTACCAGGTCTGGTGGCTGTGGAGCTCCCTCGTACCTCGTGACAGCACGGAGGCACCGCTGTCACTGAGCTCTCCTCTTCTCTCCTAGGCTGACATGGAGGACATGGCTGATCTGGCTGACATGCGCCATGACCTGATGGGACGCGTGCAAGCCGTGATGGCAGCCTGCTGTGATTACCGTAATGCCTTCGACCACTACTCTTACCTCTATGGTGATGACAGAAAGGAGTTCTTCCGCCAGTTCCTTCTCTACGGACACATCCTCACTGCTGTAGAAATTGAGGCTCATGCAGAGGATGGGGTCCCTGAGACACCTCCCACGCTTCAGCAGTTCAAAGAGCAGATTGACTCCTATGAGAAGATTTATGAGGAGGTGAATCGCATCGAGCCCATCAGCATCTTCCAGAGCTGGTTAAAAGTCGATGCTCGACCTATCAAGGCATCCTTGCTGAATGTAATAAAAAGGTGGAGTTTGGTATTTAAGCAGCATCTCATTGACCATGTCACACACAGGTAAAAGCCGTTCCTGCCTCCCCTCCCCAGGACCTGCGCTGATTGAACCGCGTGTCTCTTGTCTTGACTGGGCTTTATCATTTCACACTGATAACAAATACAGGAGCAAGGGTAGGGGGCCCATACTGCATACAAACTCCATCACATCCCCTGCATCTTCTGTCCCCTGGTCTCTGCTGGGAACTGAGTGGGTAAAAGTGAAAGAGTTATGTGGACTTGGTACCATTAACATCCCACAAGCGGACTCTCCTGGGACGTACTGTGTGGTTTTAGGTAGTATGTCTGTTTATCCATTTCTCCTGATCTAACCTGTCTAATCTAGTAGTCATGGGGAGATAGTTTGAAAGTCACAAAAAGGGGGAGTTTTGGAAGCAAGTTTTAAAGTAATGGTTTCCCTGCTCTGAATAGCTGCTCTGTTACCAGCTTTGTGCCAGATGATGCATCAGGTGATATATTTGAGTAGTTGCAACTGAAGGATACCATAGGTCTTGCATTGCTTACAAAGAAGTATTTACAGACGTGCAGTAGTAAAGACTGTTGCATTTGGTGGATGGTATGACCTCTTCTGTTGTGGTGGTTTCATCCTGAAGGATAGCTAAACACCACCACAAGCGCTCTCTCCCTCCTTAAAGGAAGAGGGAGGAAAAATTACAATGGAAAAGGGCTCAGGGGTTGAAATAAGGACAGGGAGTTTACTCACCAATTACCGTCATAGGCAAAACAGACTCAACATAGGCAGATTAATGAAATTTATTACCTAGTTACTAACAAGCTAGAGTAGTGCGAAACTACAAGCAAACTATGAACACCTTCCCCCCATCCACCCTCTTCTAGATCCTCCACCTGGGCAGTGCAAATGAACGGGGAATGGGGGCTGCGGTCAGTCCATGACACTTTGCCTGTGCTGCTCCTTCATCCTACCTCTGCCCCTGCTCCACGCGGGGTCCCTCCCACGGGATGCCGTCCTTCCCGAACTGAGCCTGTGGCAGCTGCCCACAGGCAGCAGCACCTGAAGAACTGCTCCAACACAGCTCTGTACCACGGGGTCCATGCCCCAGGAGCAAAATGCTCCAGCACGGGTCCCCCATGGGCAGCAGCTCCTCCCGAATCCCCTGCTCCTGCTGTGGGGGCTCCTGTCCACGGGCTGCAGCTCCGGCCCGGGGCCTGCTCCTGTGGGGGCTCTCCATGGGCCGCAGCCTCCTCCAGGCCACATCCACCTGCTCCACCGGGGGCTCCTCCACGGGCTGCAGCGTGGAGATCTGCTCCGTGTGGGACCCATGGGCTGCAGGGGGACAGCCTGCTCCACCAGGGGCCTCTCCACAGGCCGAGAGGGGTGGAACTTGGCTCAGCTTGGCTCATGGCTCAGCTCTGGCCAGTGGCAGGTCCCTTTTGGAGCCAGCTGGAGCTGGCTCTGATCTGACATGGGGCAGCTGCTGGGCTCTGCTGACAGAGGACCCCCTGCAGTCTCCCTGCTATCAAACCCTTGCCATGTAAGCCCAGTAAAAATGTTCTTTCAGGACCATGATTCTGATAGGTAATTTCTATGCAAAGAGCATTTATGTAACTTTAAAAATAAGCAATTAGGGGTTCTTGCTAAGAATCCCTGACTCAGCAGTTTAGTCTTTATTAGGTGAAGAATTTAAGGATACATATTCACCCAGCAACATCCACAGAATTTAAGCAGGCACTTAAAAATGTTGAGAGAACAGAAGAGTGGCTGTGCTAGGAAAGACCAACGATCCAGGAGCCCATCATGCCTCTGCTGACTATGCCCATTAGTGGATGAGATTAAGAACCGGGTGAAACTGGTATGGAAACTTTCCCGAGCTCCCCTTCATTGTGTGTTTTCCTGCTTTGTATTGCATAGCTTGAATGACCTTGAAGAGTTCATAAAGATTGCTGATAAAGGGTTGAGCAAAAAGGTTGAGAAAGGAGATTATGATGGCTTGGTGGAGATTATGGGTCATCTCATGGCTGTTAAAGAAAGGCACAGTGTCACTGATGCCATGTTTGAGCCCCTGAAGCAAACCATCGAACTGCTGAAGACTTACGAGCAACAGCTGCCAGAGGAAGTCTATAAGCAACTAGAGGTGGGTAAAAACTTGTGGTGGACACGCAAATTTGCCAAGGAGCAGATGTCAAAGACCTTGTGAGTCTAAGAGGAATATTGCAGGAATATTTAAGACCCCACTCCCAGTCATTAGAGGGCCTCAGTGGATAGTGTTTTGCTATTGTGGGATGTGCCTTAATAGCTCTACATTTTGGAGTTATATTGAGATTTTCTTTTAAAGCAGAGATTAAGCCTTTTGTTATGTATGAAAAACATAGAATTGCCTGCTCCAACTCCCAGCGATTACTTTTGAAAAAAATAATGCATTTTCAAATACATCTGTTAATTAGGTTGAATTATAATTATTTTTAAATAAGCCAGTTCTTGGCAACTGTGGAGATGGGGAGGATAATGTTGGCAGAGGAGTTGTGTTCTCAGAGGACTTCAGTCCTCCACTGGATCTGCAGCACCAAATCTTCTTGACTCAGAGGACATAACCAGGAACAGGTTCTGGAAGTATTTTGACACATTTCCAGGTCTGGCTCTGATGAATCAGTTTTCTTTTGGGAATTCCTTTTGCGTCAGTGAAGGGGACCATGAGATGGGGGATGAGTGCTGGGAAACACCCAAGACAATGTTACAGTGGAGAAGTGCACGGGTATGTGCTGATGGATACCCTGTAGTCACTGAGTGCTGTGGGCAGAGGGGTCTGGGCAGGATCCAAGAATGAAAGCAGGGCCTTTCTGGGAGATGTTGATGCCTTGTGCACCTGTGCAGCAAAGGCTCCTGTTCTCTGCTGCAGGCTTGGATGGCAGCTGGGGGGTTTAGCAATTCCCTGGTTTTCTGCTTTTCCCTTCAGATGCAGGTGATAAAATAATTTTATTTTTTTTCTGTCAAGTGCCAGCAACACGTAGCTGAGTGCCTGATTTGCTTCCATATGGGGTGGGACAAACAGAGGGAAGTTCTTCTCAGTACCGCTCCCTCCATGGCCAGGGACATGGATGAGCTGGAGCTGGTAGTCTGGATGAGAAGGACAAGGAAGCAGCTCCATGTGTGCCCTGCCTTGTTCACGTGGCTCACCCGTAGTGATTTCTGTTGAGGCTGGAATGCAGAGTGCCAGAAGGAGACCCCTTAGGAGGGACTGGCCACTCCGTGGCCATCTCTGCTGCCTCAGAGCTGCTTCCAGGTTATTTTACTTCTTTCCATAGTGTTGGTGGGTCTCTGTTAATCTTCTCAGCTGTGGTCTAGAACGAAAAGAAACCCAAAGTCTTTGCTGTAGGCTGGTAAACCATGTGCGGAAGTGGGGTCTCCAAAAGCAAAGCATTGGCATTTAGGGACAGCAGAGCCTTTAGCCAGTGTCAGGGCTGAGGATATGGCCCAAAAGCCTAGTGAGGAGAAGTAAATCCCCTCTAGAAAGAAATCCCAGGTACAGCGGGTGGTTTGTCAGCAGTGGTGTATGCCTGCAGCTTGGCTGCAGACCTGGGAAAGAAACCAGTCCTATTGAGTACTGGTTTTATACGCACAAGTTGGAGGGATTTGCCCCAGAGTTCTGCTTCTTAATTAGCTCTGAAAATGTGGCTGATTTGATGAGCTGGCATACACAGCCCATCCTCCTGCCTTTAGTCACTCACAACAGTCTCCAGATCCTGCTGGACTCAGCGATAGCATCAGTGTTAGCATCACTGCTTTCTCAAGTGTTGAACCATTGTGGGAGCACAGAATTTACTGTGGGAGCCCTTTTTTTAATTTGAAATTACTGAAAATAGTTTTATAATCCAAGCAGTTGGCTTTAAGGTGTCAGTCTTCATTATTCTTCAAGATTGTGAATATGTGGTGTTATCCCCAATTGTGTGTTTAGCTTTCATATCTTGGGAAAACTTCCTTACAATGTAAGATGCAGAATCTGTTGCTTTTCCTGTTCTGTGATTATCCATAAACAGATCAGATATGTCTTCTATCAGGTTTCAAATACATCCTACCAGCATTTAAATTTTGCTTGCAGGAGCTGCCAGAAAAATGGAACAATATAAAGAAGCTGGCAATAGCTGTGAAGCAGCATGTGGCTCCTTTGCAGGCAAACGAGATGACAGCTCTGCGCAAGAGCTGTGCAGCGTTTGATGTTGAGCAGCACAGATTCAGAGAGCGATTTCGGAAAGAAGCACCATTCAGGTACAGGGAAATTATAGCATCACAGAAGCCCCAAGGAAAAAAGCTTGATGGGTCATCTCTGAGTGTCCTGAGGACACGTGTCGTAGCCTTTGCATACACTTCCTACCTTCTCACAGTGTTGTATCTGTTATACCTGGGGTTTTGTGTTGCTGGGAACACTGTCCAGAGTTAGCAAAAGATTGGATTTAGATGCTGAGTGTGCAATACTGCTTTAAGGTGGCATCAGTACCGTCATGCGGAAGCACCATCAGCATGTACTACAGACGTTTCATCTCTGCTTTGTCTCTTGGAGGCACCGTTTGTTTTATGTTTTCTTTAGAAGTCGTTACAATAACATTTCTTTTTTAGGTTTGACACCGAAAAGCCTTATCAACTGCTGGATGCAAAGAACCTTGAGATTAAACAAATGGAGTCAGCCATGACCTCGATATATGAATCAGCTGGTCTGTTTGAAGTCATGGTGCCAGATTATAAACAACTGAAGCAGTGCAGAAAGGAGATGCGTCTTCTCAAAGAGCTCTGGGATGTGATCTCCGTTGTGAATACTAGCCTTGATGACTGGCAGACCACCAAATGGGCGGATATTAATGTGGAAAACATGGATCTTGAGTGCAGAAAGTTTGCAAGAGAGATTCGGAATTTGGATAAGGAAATGAGGGCATGGGATGCTTTCACCGGGCTGGACAGCAGGGTGAAGAACATGCTGACGGCCCTAAAAGCTGTGGCAGAACTTCAAAATCCTGCTATTAGAGAGAGACACTGGAATCAACTGATGCAGGTGGCAGGCGTGAAGTTCGTGATGGACTCAGACACCATGCTGGCTGATCTCCTGAAACTCAATCTGCATAACTTTGAGGATGAGGTTCGTGGAATTGTGGACAAAGCAGTGAGAGAAATGAGTATGGAGAAGGTCCTGAAGGAGCTAAAAATGACATGGAGCACCATGGAGTTTCAGTATGAGCCTCACGCACGGACAAACATTCCATTGCTGAAGTCGGATGAGGAACTCATTGAAACTTTAGAAGATAACCAGGTGCAGCTGCAGAATTTAATGACATCCAAATATATTGCTTTTTTCTTGGAGGAAGTGTCTGCATGGCAGAGGAAGCTGTCTACTGCGGACTCTGTCATTTCTCTCTGGTTTGAAGTGCAGCGTACGTGGTGTCACTTGGAGAGCATATTCATAGGCTCAGAAGATATACGGACGCAGCTTCCTGAGGTAAGAAAGCCCAAGTCCCATTTCTTCCCTTTGTAAGGGGTTGAAGGAGATCCTCCACTGCGTGAAATGGGGTTATCTATAATGCTGTGTTACCCAAAGTGGGACTTTTCACCTGCTGCCTCCCAGTTTCCAGAGACTCCTGTAGTGCTGCAGTAGTTTCCCTAGTGCTGCACGGGGATGTTTTTTTATTGTGTGTTGTGCCTAAGCCACACGGAGAAGCTGATTTTCTTCTCTCCACTGCTGTGTAGCAAATACGGAGTTACTGGAGACTGAGTGCAAGGCTGCTGGCTTTGTTCAGTGCTGCGGGCAGGTTCCCTGTTTGCTTGGAGGGGAGGGGACTGGGGTAATGATGCAAATGTTGCGAGTCCTCAAAACAGAGCTGAGCCAAGCAGCTCTGGCAGCGTCCCCTTCCATGCCCTTAGCTCTTGCGCAGGGGGCAGCAGCAGTTCTCTCTCCCTGTCCTGCTTCAGCAGCCGGTCACCTCCTTGGAGGTGTCTTTAGGAGTCCGTCTTCTAGCCTTACACCAGGTTCCTTTGAGAAAATCCTCCAAGCTGTTTTTTGGCCCTGCAGGACCACTTGCATCCATGCTGAGGGATCTGCCTTTGAGTGAGCTGCAGGTGACCATGTTCCCACCGTCTCCATCCGTGTGCACTGTCAGGTCTTGGGTGGAGCCCGGGGACTGCAGCCTAAGACAGGGTGTGCACAGCCCAGTGACACCCTGATAATGGGTCTCCATCCCTTGTTTCCATCCCTTTGCCCTGGTCTGCATGGAATGTCCCTCTCACTGCTTTGGGTGCACTGTGCTTACTGGGTGGTATAGACAGGTCCTAAAAATCAGAGCCGTGAAGGCTGTACCATGTGTCAGCAAGCTGTTAATATCCAACAGCTATCTGATGATATGTATGAAATTGCTTCACGATTTAAATCTGCATCCTACTGGGCAGCTGTCTGCAACTCAATACCCACCTGGCAGGTGGCACAGGTCAGCAGCCTCTTCCCTTCGCTAGAAGAGAGGGTGGAACTCAGTGTCTCTGGAGGCTGAACACCCTCAGGATGCAGCCGGGGCTTGGGGACAATGTGCCAGCGGGGCATGGGATGCGTGTCTGGAGCCTCCTGCGTGGCTTGTGTGGAGGGCTCAACCCTCCAGCCAGGGCTTTGCTACCAGGGCTGAACACAGGTTAGCACGGAAGTGCTACCAAGAAAGCTTGGAGTTCTTTTGTGGCCTGATTTGGGAGAAAGGGAGGAGCAGAAACATTTTGAACATAGCTTCACTTATTCCTCACTGTTGAACTCCAAAAATTCAGGGTCCCCACTAGGCATGGAGCATATTTGTCAGTGTGTTTCTCTGCTGCCCGCATGGGGTTTCCATGGCCCTGCTCAAGGTAAGGAAGGGCTCTACTCTGCAAGAGTCACCATCTCCATTTCAGGGGTGGGCAGTGGGGCTCCTACACTGTGCCAGGAGGGGAAGAGTAAACATCCACGAAGTCAGTAGCCTTTCCCTTGTGGCAGGGTCTCCTGCTGCTATGGCCAGGGAAGCTTGATATATTATCTGAACATATGAGAAGAATTGTTGTGAGCAGACATTCAAAGGGGAATTCAACCCCATGAAAATGGTTGATCCTAAGCACTGACTTCTGCACAATCACTTTATCCACGACCCCTTGGGGATATAGCGACAAGAAGGCGAGTGTCTGATCGGAGGCTTGTTTTGGGTACGTGAGTGGAAGAGCCCTTCTGAAATGGTGGAGGGGACCCTTTCTGCACTGGGCAGGAGGGACTCTGGGAGAACTTCCCTTCAGCGCAAAGACAGTACCTAGATGATGGGATCTTCTAACACAAAACTTGTGTTTTACCATGAATATGTCCTTCTGTGTTGCTTTTTAGGACTCCAAACGCTTTGAAGGTATTGATGTTGATTTTAAAGAATTGGCCTGTGAAGCTCAGAAAACCCCAAATGTAGTTGAGGCCACCAACAAACCAGGTCTGTCCCAACAACTGGAGGACGTTCAGAGTAGGTAGGTAGAACTTCGGTCCCAGGTTTTTGTCAGAGACTGGGATCAGCTCTGATAAGTTAGTTTAACCTGTGCTCTGAGGCTTTCTTCTTAGACTGTGCAGCGTCATTTGCATTCACAAGTCGCAGCACTTCTGATCTTTCTTGAGTCCTTTTATTTGTGATCCATCACGTTGAAGCCCCCGTAGTGGAGTCTGGCTTTGTGTACATGCAAATTCTCATCCAGCGTATTGATTTGCACACATACAAAGATAGGCATACAGCAGGTTTGAATAACACATGGCCTTACTGCCACCCCAAAAACAATGTCTTAAATATCTACTTAGCAGTCCAGGCAGGAATATCTGCAGCAGAGCTGAGCCCATGTTCTTTAATTTACAAAATTATCTCTGCATGTATACCCTTGGCACATGGTATAGCTAGACTCCATGAGAAAGACCTTTCTGTCCTGAGATGGATACGCTTCTCACTTAACATATGAGCTAGTCTGCCCGGAACACACTGAAAGCTTAATTTGATAGCTATTTTGTCGGTAATAACTACCCTCTTAAAACAAAGCTTTTTCTTTTTTAATCAGATAAAGCCAGTGCTCCTCACAGAGGACTAGCTGCATGTTATTTATGAAGTTTGTAAGCTCAGCAGCAGTTTAGCATGTAAACACTGAAAGATTTATTTTAGGTTGGAGCAAACAAATTTTCTTTCAGGCTTCATGAACACAAAAAGCTGACTAGGTTTGAATAAGACTTTAAAATACAGCTTGTTAGAATAAAAGCAGTTATAGAAACTTTCATCCCAGTGTGAAATCACCTGTGGAAATTAGGAGCTTGTCTAAAACAGCGAGTCAGACTGCAAACCCTTTCCAGCTTCTTCCACTTCTGTTTTTTGCTTTTTTATGAGGCTCCTCTGGCTCCTAGGCTGTTTGACCGTTGGGAGCAGAGAGAGGTCTGTGAGTTTCCATGTGCTATGATGTCCTGTTCAGGAAATGCTTTAGAGGACCAGGCCACAGGTTCAGCTCATGTCTGTGCTTCGCCATGGGAGGGGAGAATCTGCTTGATAACCTAAACTGCAGTGTGAAACACGAAGGGATATTTATCTGCCTGTCCTGGGCTTTGTTCATCTGCTTTGTTTCTTCAGGCTGTCTCTATGTGAGAAGGCTTTGGCTGAATATTTGGACATGAAGAGGTTGGCCTTTCCCAGATTTTACTTCATTTCTTCTGCAGATTTATTGGATATTCTTTCCAATGGCACCAACCCACAGCTGGTAAGCCTTGCTCTGTGTCACCTTTGCATTTTCCAACTGCCAGTAGTGTTACAGTGGAAGACACTGTCCTGGAACTCTCCTGTAGCTTATCCTTTCTTTGAGTGCTTTTCCTAACCCCGGCTCACTTGTTTAAATAATAATTATTTCACAGCTAGCTGTCATCTGTCATATAAGAAAGGCATAAAACTGTATGAGAGTGTCCAAAGGAGGGCTATGAAGATGACGAGGGGTCTAGAGGGGAGGATGTATGAGGAGCAGCTGAGGTCCCTGGGTTTGTTCAGCCCAGAGCAGAGCAGGCCGAGGGGAGGCCTCATGGCGGCCTGCAGCTCCCTCACAGGGAGTGGAGGGGCAGGCGCTGAGCTCTGCTCTCTGGGGACAGTGACAGGACCTGAGGGAACGGCATGGAGCTGGGACAGGGGAGGGTCAGGCTGGGGGTTAGGGAAAGGTTCTTCACCCAGAGCTGGTCGGGCACTGGGACAGGCTCCCCAGGGTAGAGGTCACAGCACCGAGCCTGCTGGAGTTCAGGAAGTGTTTGGACAACGCTCTCAGGCATAGGGGTTGTTTCTTGGGTGGTTCTGTGTGGAGCCAGTAGTTGGAGTCAATGCTTGTGTGTCCCTCCCAACTCAGGATATTCTGTGATTGTCTGAAAGTCAATGCACACTGTGTTGTCTGATGTAGCCCTGGTGATACTTATGGGTTGTTCTGAAAGCACTGCACACAGCAGAGCTTGTCGATGTTTCTGATGGTGCAAAACCATTGTTTTTGTTTGTGCTGGGATATGGTGAGCTTAGAAGAAACCCTTGTCCCTGAAGATCTCAGCCAAAACTTGTTGCTGACCTTGGACTTTGAACCTGGGATGCCACCCTTCAACTGCTGTTGAAAGAGCTGCAGTCTGGGCATTCAGATGTGGAAATGTTGACAGCTACTGCCATCCCGGAGAGGTCCCTTTTTCAGGCTGAGAAGGCATTCGCTATTCAGCCACTTCTTCCTTTCCCTGGTGCAAAGGCCTTTTGGGGTGTCCTCATTAGAGGTGAAGGGAGGAGCATGAAGCCAAAGAGGCAAGACAGCTGGTGGCTGAACAGTGAGCGGCCATGGCCAAGGCCAGCAAATAGAACTCCTGGGTTGCTGTCCCTCCCTGCACACCTCAGGGTGCAGGCGTGGTGTCTGACCTCCTGTGCTGGAGTTCTGGTCTTTCTGACCGAGGCAACTTATCTCCTCCAGTCTGGGTTCTTGGGGATGCTGCCTGAATGCCAGGTATGGGGAAGTCACTTGCAATGCACCATTCCTCCTGTCAAACTTTGGCTGGTTTCTGGATCAGCCTGTGGAAGAACTTGTAGTAACCTTAGGAAATGACCTGCCTGTGTTCTTCCCAGCCTTCCCCAGATAAGCACAGACTCCTCCTCTCCCACAGTGGGCATAGTTCAGAGGATTCAGTCCCGAGAAGTTCTGCAGAAGTTTCTCCATACAGAGCATAGTGATGTTAGGGTTAATTATTAGACACAGACACAGATTTCTAGGTTGGAAGAGACCTCAAGATCATCGAGTCCAACCTCCGACCTAACACTAAGTACTCCACTAGACCATATCGCTAAGCTCTACATTTAAACGTCTTTTAAAGACCTCCAGGGATGGTGACTCCACCACCTCCCTGGGCAGCCCGTTCCAATGCTTAATAACCCTTTCGGTAAAGAAGTACTTCCTAACATCCAACCTAAAACTCCCCTGTCGCAACTTTCGCCCATTCCCCCTCGTCCTGTCACCAGGCACGTGGGAGAACAGACCAACCCCCACCTCGCTACAGCCTCCTTTAAGGTAACTGTAGAGAGTGATAAGGTCGCCCCTGAGCCTCCTCTTCTCCAGGCTGAACAAGCCCAGCTCCCTCAGCCGCTCCTCGTAAGACTTGTTCTCCAGACCCCTCACCAGCTTGGTCGCCCTTCTCTGGACTCGCTCGAGCACGTCCATGTCCTTCCTGTAGCGAGGGGCCCAAAGCTGAACACAGTACTCAAGGTGCGGCCTCACCAGAGCCGAGTACAGGGGCACAATCACTTCCCTAGACCTGCTGGCCACACTGCTTCTTATACAGGCCAGGATGCTGTTGGCCTTCTTGGCCACCTGAGCACACTGCTGGCTCATATTCAGCCGACTATCAACCAATACTCCCAGGTCCTTCTCGGCCAGGCAGCTTTCCAACCACTCATCTCCCAGCCTGTAGCTCTGCTTGGGGTTGTTGCGCCCCAGGTGCAGGACCCGGCACTTGGCCTTGTTGAACTTCATACAGTTGACCTCAGCCCATCGCTCCAGCCTATCCAGATCCTCCTGCAGAGCCTTCCTGCCCTCGAGCAGATCGACACACGCACTTAGCTTGGTGTCATCTGCAAACTTACTGAGGGTGCACTGGACGCCCTCATCCAGATCATCGATAAAGATATTAAAGAGGACCGGCCCCAGTACCGAGCCCTGGGGGACACCACTTGTGACCAGCCTCCAACCAGATTTGACTCCATTCACCACAACTCTCTGGGCCCGGCTATCCAGCCAGTTTCTAACCCAGCGAAGCGTACGCCAGTCCAAGCCCCGAGCAGCCAGTTTCTTGAGGAGAATGTTGTGGGGAACGGTGTCAAAAGCCTTACTGAGGTCAAGGTAAACCACATCCACAGCCCTTCCCTCATCCACCAAGCGCGTCACTTTGTCATAGAAGGAGATCAGGTTCGTCAAGCAGGACCTGCCTTTCATAAACCCATGCTGACTGGACCTGATCGCCTGCTTGCCCTGCAAGTGCCGCGTGATGACCCTCAAGATAATCTGCTGCATGAGCTTTCCTGTCACTGAGGTCAAACTGACAGGCCTATAGTTCCCCGAGTGCTATTAGTGCAATGGGAGCTGCTGTCAGGAAGCTTCAGCTACTTTGTCTGGTAGTGCTGTGTTCTGTCTGGCCTCGCTTGGGATGCATTATTTGTCCCAAATATTTTTTTGTTCGGTTTATCAAACTGATCAAAATGTTTGCAGCAAATGAAGAGTGTTGGATAGGAAATAAATACTTTACTCCATCCTTCAGTAGTGGATAATCTCACCTTCTCTAAGCTCTCCATCTAATTAGGAATGTGAATGTATGCACAGAGCAGGGGTCTGTACATGCATTTGGAAATGTTATTTATCACTCACCTTTACCACTGCTTATTATCTGCCTCTGCTGCTGGGTAATTTCAGCCCTCAGAGCATCACAAATACATAGTTGATTGATGCTTAAAATGGAGAGGAAAAAAAATGCAGGAAACAAAAGATACTATGTCAAAATGCTCCGTGGGGTAAGAAGAAATTCCTGGTGTTTTCTCTGTTATTTGAATCTATTTGCAATAAAATCAAAGTAAATGTCAAGTAGGATCATACATGGATACACTCTCAGCCTTTCCACTGTAGTTTCAAAGTCTGATCATTCCTAAAGGAGGATTAAATACATAATGCTATTATTCTCTTGAACTGGATATTGAACTTGTGTGGATTCAGGTGTATTCAGGGCTCCTGTGGCAGGATTATACCAAGTGCTGGAGTATGTCCGAAGCTGTGCAGGCTGGCCAGGGTATGGGAGTGCATAGTGGGGATGTGTGAGCAGAAACTTCTAGATGTAAGAAAAGTTTTCTGTGGTTTATTTAAGATTTGAAAGGAGAGATGTTTATCTTGGGAGATACTGAGTGGCGGTTTCTTCTTGGAAGTACTCAGCACTCAGGATTTGTCCCTGCTTGAAAATGCATAAGAAGAATACTGAGATATGTCAGCCTGCAGCTTGTGAGAGGGAGTGCTGTAATTTTTTGTGACTCAGGGGGTCAGAATTAAATGGGTAAGTCCACCCATCTTTCTTTGAAAGCATCAGCACATTAGGCTTCAGCACACCAGGTATCTCAGGCTGTTCTCATCTCATCCCACCTGTGGGAGTTTGCCTGGGCTCCATCTCCCCATCCCTGGCTGTCCTTGAGAGAGGCATCTCCTCTCTGGGACTGCTTTGTGGGCTGACCCTTGCTGGGAGAACAACAGCCCTGGGAGAAGCCTGCCTTTGTTGGCAGTGGTGTGTGACACGCAGCAATTTACTTGGCTAGTGATCTGGAAGAAGCGCTGGTGATCTGCTCAGCTCCCAGAAGGCAAGTGCTGATGCTGTAAGCCTACAGCAGCAATTCTGGCCCCTCCCCGCTGACTTTTCAAACTTAACCAGGTGTGAACAGAACAGGGTTCAATTATTCTTTTCCTTCTGGAAGAGCTCTTTTGGTCACGATGGGGATTTCGTGGAAGGTGTGGGCTGTTGAGCTGTTTATCATGGGTCTTCTCCAGAAGTAAAGGTCTTTTTTATTTCCATTGAGAAAAACTCAAGGCTTTTCATTAGCATAATATTGATTTCTAGTAGTGAGAAAATAGGGAGCTTCACAGCAAAGAAAACTCCCCAATATGCTGAGACTGAGATGAGGTAGAGCAATGACTGTGGACCTCTCATCATTACATTGTAGGGAAATTGGTGCTAGGAGGTCATGTAGTGTTTTGAATGTTTTCCTTCTGTGCTGTTACCCTGAATGGGATATTTCTCAATGGAGAAATGTTTTATTAAGGCATGTCTGCTTACTAAATCAAGTAGAAATAGATGTGTTAGGAGGGACAAGAGGCTTGCGACCCTGGCCATGCATGAAAAGTTGTGGTCCTACCGAGACATCCAAGAGCATGCTTTTTGAGTATGACTCTGCTGGTGAAGTGTGTATGGTGATGGCCATTCTGCTTGTTCTGTCTTGATCACTTTATTTATACAATTCCTTTTGCAGGTACAACGTCATCTTTCCAAACTCTTTGACAACCTGGCCAAGATGAAGTTCCAGCTGGACTCTGAGCAAAAGCCAACCAAGATTGGCCTGGGAATGTACAGCAGAGAGGAGGAATATGTCAGCTTCAGCGAACACTGTGACTGCAGCGGGCAGGTCAGAAGGAAACCTTGTGCATCAGAACTGTCTGGTGGGGTCTGCTCTCCCACCCCTTGTTTGGACTTCGGTCGCCAAGATGGGGTAGAGCTTCGCTACTCTTCCTTTATGAGAGAGAGGCTGGAAGAGGTGGTTGTGTAACTTAACTCCTTCTTACTCCACAGCCCTTGGTCTCACTGTGGTTAGGTCCTCACTGAAGTGAGGCATAGGCATTGCAGTCCACAGTGGTAGCACGAGCTGGGGCCTTTGTCCAGATAGTATTTATTTATTTATTTTAAAATTTGTAAGACACTTTGAATGCTATTCTTACACCTTATTACAAATTTACTCAGTAAGGGAGTGGCTGCATGTTGAAAATAGATTAAGCTATTCCAAAGTACCTCTGCATGGGCATCTTTTGAAAGAGTAGGCTTTTTTCTTATTTCCTCATCTTCATTCCTTTATAGGATAAGTTAAAGTATGAAATTTAAGAATCCCATTATCACTCAGCTAATCTGTTCCTGTAGTTGCACCTTTCTGCATGGACTGTTATAGGAAGCTGGAGTGTGTATCAGTCACTGAACTCCACAGTGATGGAGCTTGCTGCATTTATATTATCTTCTCTGGGAGGACTTAGCCTTTGAAATACTAATTTCAGTCGGAATCTTGTTCCCAAGTTCATCAGCAGCTTTTTCTGCTGCTGGGAGATTGTGTCCACGTCCTAGGTGTGATTCTTTTCACGGCCTGGAGGTGGAACATGCTGTTCCACTCATCGGTGGAGTTCATTTTGGTTTCTTCTATAGCTGGAGTTCAAGTAAAATCTGCCTGTCATTGTTAGAGTCTACACATGCTAATCGTGTAGTACCAGAGTCATTTAAATCAACTGAGTCTGAATGAGGCTGAGGCATGGTTAACTCAAGAGTTGAGATGCTTGTGCCATTCTGTATCTTCACTAATTGCCAAAAGTGCTTAAGAGCAGATGTGTTACTGTCATTTAATCTCCTTTCCAGGTTGAGGTCTGGCTGAATCATGTACTGGACAGCATGAGGGCTACAGTTAGAGATGAGATGACAGAAGCTGTATCAGCTTATGAGGAGAAGCCAAGGGAACAGTGGCTCTTTGACTACCCTGCCCAGGTATCTGTTGCTGTTCACCTCTTCTCGGGCTGGTGCATGGGAAAGGCAGCTCTTGGCTTCCCCTTCAGTCCTGCCCTTCCCATCTTATAGAAATGGCCTCTAGCTGTGAGTGGGGGTGTTCCTGGTCTCCACTGTGCTGTCCAGGAGGGATGTTGTCCTTTATCCTGTCAGTCTCCTGATGGATTTTCCAGGCTGATCCCCATGCAGGGAAAATACACACTTGGTCGGGTTACATATCTCATGGGCTTGGGCAGTGCCTACTTCACCCTGTGAGTCAAAGAGAAGTTTAGATGCCCAGCGAAGGAAAAAGGTGCAGCAGGAAAATGAATCGTGAGGTCTAATGAGAGGAAAGAGCCGCTCACGTGCACCTCTGGCAGCCTTGTGGTCTCCAGCTCTTCCTCCTCTGCTGTGTCTGGCATGCAAAAGGTGCTCATTTACAAATAAGTAGCTGCTAAATATGTCTATCATTGATATGCTTTAAATGAATGTCGTAGGGCAGGTCCCTGTTGTCCTGTCTGTTGTGAATACTGTATCAAAAATATTTAATTTCACGTCATGGATACTTCTTTGATCTCCCCATGGATCAGACACTCAAACGTAAGGAAGTTCTGCTGTTTTCCCTGATACTGAGTCAGCCTCTTTCCCTAGGTGGCTCTTTCCTGCACCCAGATTTGGTGGACGACCGAGGTTGGGATTGCCTTTGCCAGGGTGGAGGAAGGCTACGAGAATGCAATGAAGGAATATCACAAGAAGCAAGTGACCCAGCTGAACACCCTTGTAACCATGCTGATTGGGCAGCTCTCCAAGGGTGACAGGCAGAAAATCATGACCATATGCACCATCGATGTCCACGCTCGGGATGTGGTGGCAAAGATGATAGCGCAGAAGGTTTGTGTTTGCAGCTCAGCGTGGTCCTGGTCTGAGTATTAGAGTGGGGGTTAAGGGGGAGATGGACCAACCACAAGCCGTTCAGCCCACTGCCTCAGTGGGAGACACAGGGCTGATTTTACTTGGGCAGCGTTTATGGTGAGGAGGCAAAAAGCCCTTGTCAGCCATGCAGTGCTGCGCTGCATCAGGACCCTGCAACACAGAGGGGCTGCTTGTAACTGCCACAGACTCACGCCAGGAGTGAGAGAGTGGCCCTAGGCCCTTGTGCCCAGGCACATGTTGGCAGGCAATGGCGTCATGCTGGGAAGCTGCTGGATGTGGTCTCAGTTACGGATTTAAAAGGTCAGAAAAAGCATTCGGGCTTTCTGTTTTGTAGCCTCCTTGATCTGGTGTGGGGCCACAGGGACTTCTTCAGGTCTCCCTTTGTCCTGTACACCTTTTGTGCCAAATGTCTAGCCCTGTAGCTGGATGGGAAGGGGTCCTGCATGCACTGAGTTTTGGCTCCACTCCCAGCCTCCATGTGTCCTCTCGGAGGAAGCCAGCCTGCTCACAGAGCTTCTGGCTCCAGGGGCTCAGCTTGGCTTGGTGGTGCCTTGGCCCAGTTTGCAGTAAAACTGTCCGTCTCCTGGTGGCCTGACTGCCAGTTGTGCAGAGAGCACTGGCCATGGGTGCCCTTGTCTCCTGTCCCCAGCCTGTTTCCCTGGTGCTGTCTGCAGCCCCTTCCTTGTCAAGACAGCCTCTGCTCCTTCTCTTAATCTGTTTGCTTTATAAAATCCTCTTCACAGCTTGCTGCTTCTTAAGTCTCCTCTTCAGAAGTCTTTCTGTGCTGCTCTTTCACTTGGATATTCTTTTCGTCTCCTACCAATGTGGTCACTGATTTGTTTCTTCCCCTGTTCTGGTAGGAGATAGGGAGGTGATGTTTCTTACTGCACCTGGCTTCACAGTGAAGACCAATCTGTCCTCGATTAAAACTTCACTGCAGTCACTGTTTTCGCACCCATGTCATGTATGCCCAGCATCCCTGGCCTTCCTGTGATGGTGCTTGTGGTTGTGTTGCAGGTGGACAACGCGCAGGCGTTTGTTTGGCTGTCACAGCTCCGGCACAGATGGTCGGATGAGGAGCGTCACTGCTTTGCCAACATCTGTGACGCCCAGTTCCTCTACTCCTACGAATACCTTGGCAATACCCCTCGGCTTGTGATCACTCCACTGACCGACAGGTAGGTCCCCAGGCACAGCTGGGCTTCGCCATGCAGTCAGACGCAGTTGCCAAACATGGATGGGTTTAGTTTTGACACCTGCGTCCCTCTTGTTCTTTCTCCACGTCCCAGTAATCTGGTGGCAGAGCTTTAACTCTCACCTGATCTGTGATTTGATGGTAGTACCTGCTGGGGTGTCTGTGCCTCAGTTACCGGAGTGGGATTATCTCACAGATTAAGATGCTCACCTGTGGGTGTTTGCCTTTCCATGGGATGTCCACGCTATTTAGTTGGTGGTTCTAGAAAACTTTTTTTCCCATCTTGAAGTAGACACCTACTGCTTGGTTCAGTTGTCACAATGGGGGCACCTAGAGTGACTTGAGATGCTCTGCAATGTTCCAGCTGGCTTCTGGCTGTCAATCCAGAAACATTCAAGTGTTCTGTGGACCCTGTGTCACATCTTCCCACCCTATGTGACATCTCGGTGGCCGGATGGAGGGAGGAGGGAGCACCTCAGGTGGCTCAGGCCAACCATATTAGCCAGCTGAGCCAAGCCCCTGTGTACTATCAGGTTTTGACCATATTGACTGCAGCTCTGTGGCTTATACAGGGAGTACAGACACTGTGTGTGTGGGCACCTCCCTGGTGTCTGCCATCAGCATGACAGAGGAGCTTTGGGGCTTGCTGCAGCATTGGGTGGGATCATTCCTAGGCTGTCTGAGCAGGTTTCTGCAAGTCATGGGGAATGGGATGCTCTGGGGTGGATAGCACTGGACGGCAAGAGGAAGGGCTTTCAGAAGAACCAACCTTTTCCCATGCTATGTGGGATATGCCCAATATCAATGATCATTATGGGGTTTCAAAGAAAGCTCAAGTCTGGACATGAAGACCCATCAGCAGACTGGTGGAAGATGGTGAGTATCTCTTAGAGAAAACAGAACCAGGCAGGGGTGGTAGAGGAGGAGCTTTAGCTTGCACATGCACTCTGCTCATGTATTGCTTTGCAGAAGAAACGATCTCCTGGGTGCGCTGCCTCAGCCCCATTGCTCTGCACCCCAACAGTGACCTGTAGGACCAAGTCTCAGTCTTGTTCTTTTCTCCCTTCACCTTTTGCTGTGAAAGATGTTACATCACCCTGACGCAGTCACTGCACCTGACCATGAGCGGAGCACCTGCAGGCCCTGCAGGCACTGGCAAGACAGAGACTACTAAAGATTTGGGGCGAGCCCTAGGCATCATGGTGTATGTGTTTAACTGCTCCGAGCAGATGGACTACAAGGTACTGCTCCCCCCTTGGCCACAGTGCTGTGACGTTGGGCTGGGGATGTTTGGGGCCTGACGAAACCTAAGGACAGAGTAATCCAACTGAGATCACTCTGGTCCACCACCTCTCCTCAGATCTCTGCTATGTTCCTTTCTGCTGAACTCCTCCTTCTTTTTCCGTTTCTTTTCTAAGACTTGCATGCAGTTCTTTGGGAGGCAGAAGCCTGAACTGTGATCTCTGCCTCATTACACCTTTCGCTTCCCTTTTGGAGTTCGATTTTTCATGTGAAATGCTTAAAAAATTTTGGCCTGTTCAGTTGAGACTGAGGCTGTGCTGCTACTCTGGCCCTGGTCATTTCTCCCCACCATGCTCCTGGCATCAGAAGGAACCTGGCCTGGCTTTTTCAGGATCCTCTGCCAGAATAAAGGCAAAACCTGCTGAAACTTCAGTCACTGCAGAAGGTTGGATCGTCAGGTTGAGTTTTGCTCTCTGCTGGTCTGGCATGGTACAGTAATTTTGGTAGCCTCAGATCATATTTTATTCAGTTTATGGGCTCTCCCAGGAAGTAGGGCCATAAGTAATTCAGCACAGGTGACCTTTAAATGAAACTAGTGCACAGATATATCGAGAAAGTGCAATTAGCAAATCAAGTGGCAAACTGTGCAGAGCTATAAATATTATAATTGAGTTGTCCCTGCTGTTTCCATGCACTTTTCTAAATACTCACAATAGACTGTAAATTGCTATAAATAAACAGGCTGGGAAATAAGATCTCCCCCCCTAAACAGGCTGGGAAATAAAATCTCCCCCCCTGTCCCCCCACCGGAGTTGCTTCCATTTGTAATTTCATTCTTGTAAGTTTGTATTTATTTTATTTTTATTTTCCAGTCTTGTGGGAATATTTACAAAGGCCTTTCACAGACGGGAGCCTGGGGCTGCTTTGATGAGTTTAACAGGATCTCAGTTGAGGTCCTTTCTGTGGTGGCTGTACAGGTGAGTGGAGAAATGCTCATAAAAAAACACGAACAAGACAGAGCCACGTTGTACTCTTCACAGTGAGAGTAAATATGGAAAGTGCATTTTGCTGGTTTCACAGTTCGGTGTGTAGGCAGGTGAGGGATTATATCCCAAGATTAATCACATGAATATTAACAGCACTGACAAAATGTAGCAGTAATATGCTGAAAACATTTTTGTTGCTTCTTCTCCTTCCTGCAGTTACAGCATTTGTGTTGAGGCAATTCTTTATAGCACCTTCTTCCAGATCAGTATGCACTGTGGCTCTGTACATAGTCTTCCTGAGGAAGACACTTGTATCATTAACGTGCTGTGATATAGTTGTAGCACATCATTTCAGGGGGGAGAACTGTGTTATGGCTACTCAGTCTGCCGTGCAGGGAATAATTTTCATGGAGGAGAGGGGGATGTTTGGGACTAATCCATGATCTTCTGGACTTCCTGGGGGTTACTTATGGCCTTCAGTCAGGCACAACTTGTGAATCATATGTAACAAATAGGAATATGTCCAAGATAACAAAATTCATGCTTACCTGTCACCAAGACTCAGCAGTCTGTTTTCCTTCTTTTTCATGTGGATGTAGGTTTCATTTCAGTATCTGTCATGATGAAATGCCTACAGAGGGCATTCCCAGCTGAGTGGCACAGTTCCTAGAAGGAAAGCCTGCAGCCCCATGGGTGCAGCTTGGTGCATGCCCATGCTGATGTGGGACAGATGATACTCAGGAACTGGAACCCCCGACAGATCTGCAGCCTTGCTTGATGTGCTTGCCTCAGATAAACTGAGAGCATGGAGTTAAAATTCAAAGAGGGCTACTTGAGCTATGCATGGTTATACAGAGGTGTTTTCCCTGAAGTATGGTTTCTTGTCTCCTTCTTAGTTTAACTGTTAAGTTCATTTAATTGGTGAGTCCTATATAAAGCACATCAGCAGCCCTGAGAGAGGGGCTGAAAAGGAGACTGCCCTCCCCATCATGCTGGGGAGTTCTGTTCTCTTGTGCTTATATGTATTCTGGCACTTTGCCGCCTCCTCCTCCTCCCCTTACTGGCCAATGAGGAAATCTGGAATTATTTTATGCGGAGGGAAGGATGGCATGAGGAGAGGCTCTCTGCACGCTGCTCATTTGTGCCTGGTGAGTGGTGAAGGAGCATCGAGGGGAAGCAGGTGTGAATCCCCTCTGGCAGGGGCTGAAATCTGGGACAGCCTGGCAGAAACCACTGGGCATCAGGGTGAGAGCAGGCCCTGCTGCTTCTCCTGGCACTTGCTTTGAAGGTGAGAGCTGTCTGGATGTTGTCCAGATCCTAAACCACATTGATGTCCTCTGAAAACACCAGGGATGTGTGTGCAGAAAGGTTGTCTGGATAACCTGTAGCTTCCAAACTCCAACAAGAGTTTGGGAGGAGAGTGGGTGCTTGGTTGCACTGTCCAGAATGAGACAGTTCTGACATGGGCAGCACTGAAAATTTTGAACCTCGGGGAACTTCATTGTGAAAAATTGGGATAATGAAAGATTTAAGTTCTGGACCCAAGTGTCAGTTGAGTGCAGTGTTTTTAGGATCCCAGTGTTTGACTGGGGTGCAGAATTCTTCCTAGACCCCCTTTTGGACTCAATTTTGCAGAAAGAAAGATCTAGAACTCAGAAGTTTCTACACTCTTGTAGGTGTTTCAGCCAGAGACGTTCTGAACCCCTCTATGGACTCTTCACTCTTCTCATCTTCCTCTCAGTCATAATTAGTACCTTATGTGACATGCCCAAGAAGCCCCAGGCGGGTACAGGAGTTTGTGTGTCTTTCCCTCAATTTCTCTTCCGTCAGATTCTAGTTTAAGGTTGTCATTGAAAGAAAGTCTTTGAGGATCTTAAAATAAAAGGGGAAGCTGAACAAAAGAAGCCCAGATATGACTCAACTGCTAATGATTCTCTCACTCCTGGCTGGAGCACCGCATCTGAAGAAAGCAGCACGGCTGTCATTCCATCATCGTGTCTCCTGGCTGCTATTAGGAGTGTAACCATGGCGATGTTTAATTGGCTGTCTTAGTCATGCAGCTACTGTCGATATGGTTCCTTACAGAAAAAAAAAATCGATTAATTGCTTAACTTTAAGATAGCAAACATTAGTAAGGTTAGAGTGGTGAAAATAGATTTCTCCCTTGCTAAAGTTCTATTTGCAAAAAGATGATCTAGCTTTAATAAACTCAATCTCTTTGGAAGGTGAGGAATGAGAACAAAACTGCAATCAGGCAAATGTAAAAGACTGTAATATTAGTGGGCGAAGGTGGCAGGGGAAGCCTTCTGCCTTGTGGTTTTGGTTTAAATTAAGCATCTGATGTTTCAAAATCTTAACAAGTGATATAAAGCTTGATATAAAGAGGCCAGGTTCATTGGGAAATGCTGCTCCTTTTCTGGGCCTAGCATTTTAGTCAAGGGGCAGGACAGGCACAGGAGGGTTTTGGGATGCCCTGAAGACAACTGAGTGTGGGGTGAGAGGAATAGGGTGAAGGGAGTCCAGCCCATGTTGTGTCAGACTCTTGGGACTGCGCTGGGGTGTTGGCTGTGTTGTGGAGGTGCGGGCAGCCCCGCGTCTTTTCTTGGTGTCTGGCCTCCTGCTAGGCGAGGAAGTTGAAAGACGTGACTTGGCTGTTAGCGGGGTTTTTGCTGTGAGATGTGCTGAGAAGTCTCCCGTGGCTGATGTCAAAAGCCTGGGTGAGGTGCAGGTGGCTTTGGGGGCATTTCATGCTCCTGGGCTGCTCACGTGGACCCGTGTTTCCCCAGTGTCTTTTGGAGCAATGGTGCAGATTCTTGCAGCTCCTTTGCACTTTGCCCAGACTCTTCAGTTCTCTCCTCTGCTTTGACTGTGATGGGAGATTGATACTGGTACACAGATTTACTCCAGTGTATAAAGATTTATAGAGTTGGTTAAAAAAAAAAGAGGGGGGGGGGAGGAAGGGATATGGGGAACAGCGATAAGCCCTGTCTGTTATGGGGCCAAGTGTCAGGAAAGCAGTACTGTCTTCTGATGTGTTTTTTCATACCTGAAAATCAATACTAAAATTTTGCCTTGGTTCCTAGGTAAAGAGTGTGCAGGATGCAATAAGGGAGAAGAAGAAATCCTTCAATTTTCTTGGAGAAGACATTAACTTAGTACCTTCAGTAGGTATTTTCATCACCATGAACCCTGGTTATGCAGGGCGAACTGAGCTACCTGAGAATTTAAAAGCTCTATTTAGGTGAGTCTGGGTTTCGTGACCTGTATAAGACTGGCAAAAATTGGTGTTTGGGATGTAGAGTCATAGAATGGTTTGGGATGGAAGGGACCTTAAAGATCATCTAATTCCAACCCCCTGCCATGGACAGGGACCCCTTCCACTAGATCAGGTTGCTCCAGGCCCCATCCAGCCTGGCCTTGAACACCTCCAGAGATGGGGCATCCACAGCTTCTCTTGGCTACCTGTTCCAGTGCCTCAGAGTAAAAAGTTTCTTCCTTACATCTAATTTAAACCTGCCCTCTTTTAGTTTAAAGCCATTACTCCTTGTCCTATCACCACACTTCCTGACAAGAAGTCCCTCTCCGTCTTTCCTGTAGGCACCCTTTAGGTACTGGAAGGCCACTATAAGGTCTTCCCGGAGGCTTTTCTTCTCATAAAGAGAAGCCTTTTCTCAGGCTGAACAACCCCAATTCCCTCAGCCTGTCTTCATAGGAAAGGTGCTCCAGCCCCTTGATCATCTTTGTGGGCCTCCTCTGGACTTGTTCTAATACTTCCATGTCCTTCTTATACTGGGGGCCCCAGAGCTGAATGCAGGGCTCCAGGTGGGGTGTGATGAGAGCAGAGCAGAGGAGGACAATCCCTTCCTTTGCCATGCTGGCTGTGCTGCTTTTGTTGCAGCCCAGGGAGCAGTTGGCTTTCTGGGCTGCATGAGCACATTGCCGGCTCATGTGGAGCTTCTCATCCACCAACACCCCCAGGTCCCTCTCCTCAGGGCTGCTCTCAATCCATTCCCTACCCAGCCTGTGTTTGTGCTTGGGATTGCCCTGACCCAGATCCAGGGCCTTGCCCTTGGCCTTGCTGAACCTCACGAGGGCCGCAGAGGCCCACCTCTCAGCCTGCCCAGGCCCCTCAGGACAGCAGCCCTTCCCTCCAGCACATCAACCGCACCACACAGCTTGGTGCCGTCGGCAGACTTGCTGAGGGTGCGCTCAGTTCCCCTGTCCACATCCGTGACAAAGATGTTAAACAGTGCCGGTCCCAGTGCTGACCCCTGAGGAACACCACTCGTTACTGATCTCCACCTGCACACTGAGCTGTTGACCGCAACTCTTTGAGTGAGACCATCCAGCCAATTCCTTACCCACCAAGTGCTCCATCCATCACATCCATGTCTCTCCAATTTAGAGACAAGCATATCATGGGGGACAGTGTCAAATGCTTTGCACAAGTCCAGGAAGATGATGTCAGTTGCTCTTTTCCTGTCCACCAATACTGTAGGCTTGAGTTTGTTTCCGTGGGCAATATCCAGGCTTGAGTTTTTTTCCGTGGGGAAATGCATTGGGGATTCACAGATTTCTGCCTTGCACAAGAAGCCAGGGTCTGTGAATACAGAGGCAGGGAAATTGAGCTGTGTCCCTTGCAATGGTAAAGTCAGTGCATGACCTGGTTTACAGGAGTAGTCCTGGAAGATAACGCTGTACATTCACTGCCCTCTTATGTCTGCAAACCAGCTCCTCGTTTGCTGTAAACAAAGGCTGTTGCTGCCTTTTGGCCCATTTCTCGGTACCTGAATATGGTGAAAGCACAGCCCTGGTCCTTCATCTGGACAGGGCATGATCGTTTGTCTGCTTCCCTTGCACTTAACTGTGGAACAGCACTCCCAGATGGCCACATTCTCTGTGTGCTTTGCTCTGGGATTCGTTATCCCACTCGCTTCGTTACCACAAGTCTCTCCGTGAGCTTGCACAACCATTTCCCCACCAGCACGTTTCTCAGACTTGTGGTTGGTGGGCATGCACAGGGCTCTCACCCCCACCTCCCTTCCCCTCCAGCTCCCACACCAGCACTACCTGTACTGGGAGAGACCCATCCTGTTTTAGAAGCAGTGCTAAGACTTTGCGTAAGGTGGGGGAGAGGACCCAGTCTGTGTCAGTCTGTATACAAATTCCTTGGCCAGGCCACCGTTTTTGTCCTTTCCCAGGTATCACACATATAATTCACTGTTGCTGATTCAGGCAGCGCTGCCAGCATTTGGTATTCTATCCAGCAGGATAAGACTATTGCCTGGAAAGGCAATCTTGAATCATTGTAGGAAGGAGGCTTCAACAACTGTATTTTCTTCTGAGCGCTGTGTTTTTCCTTCATTCGTGCTGGCACAGGTGTTTTCAGGTGAACTTAAAGGCAAGCTCATGTTTCAGCTCAGAACAGAGCTCAGAGAAACCCAGCAAGAGCTGGACAGGCTGCTCCTGTGCCATAGGGATTGGCATAAGCAGCGGTATAGAATTAGAGAATCATAGGGTGGTTTGGGTTGGAAGGGACACTAATGTCATCTAGTTCCAATCCCCCTGCTATGGGCAGGGACACCCTGTAGTGTAGGCTTTATATTCTGTTATATTCCTGTTCCTTAGAAGACCTGCAGTCAAGAAATACTTGTTCTGCACTGTTTTCTCTCCTGTCTCTTCAGGCCGTGTGCGATGGTTGTGCCAGACTTTGAGCTGATCTGTGAAATTATGTTGGTGGCTGAGGGATTCATTGAGGCCCGCGCATTATCCAGGAAGTTCATTACTCTGTACCAGCTCTGCAAAGAGCTCCTGTCCAAGCAGGTGAGCCCGCTTCCATGTCTGGACAGTGCAATGAAGCATCTGGATCTCCAAAGTCACCAGGAACAAGGTGCTTTGCCATTTCAGCTCTGTGGCTCAAGCTTCCCAGTTTTTCTTTAATGGCTGCGGTTGTGCTGGCAGCTGGGAGAAGGTTTGTGATGAAATTGTTTTACTAGGAGATCTGCAGGGACATACGTACTTGACCAGCTGTGTTACTGTGAGAGATTTTCCTGGGGGTTCAAATGATACCATGTTTGGGGTAGGTTCATTGACCCTTTGCTTTCCAGTCTGTTAGTTCCTATTGATTCTCTGTCCTGCAAGAGTTTTACGATGTTGGTCCCTCTCTGAGTTCAGCCTCATGGTTCCCTGTCTTGTCAGATGTTGACCAAGTAGGGTTGCTTTCAGTGCAAAGCTCTAATTAGATTGCTCTTTGTCATCATTTGTATAAATCGAAGCTGGGTCCAGAGAAGAACTGAATCAGGACTCCAGGTGGAAAACCTGACCATGGCTGTGCCAGCACGAGGCTCGGGGACGTGCCTGGTCACAGAAACTGTGCTGTGTCTCAGAGGCCTTGGTGGAAGCTGTGGTCTGTCACTCGGAACAGTCAGGTGTCGCGTTGTGCTCTGAAGGGTGTTAACAAAGCAGGGATATAAAGAGATGCTTGGTGGCTTGAGATCTCCTCTAATGCCTCTCTGTGGTCCTTTTTCAGCAGTGCCCTCACTGGCCCCACTCAGTGGGCTGCGTCTGGAGCCTAATGTGACAAACGTGGTAATCTTGTGGAGAAACCTGGGTATCTGGGACCTCATAATTCACTAACAAGCCTTTCACCTGGGTAGCTTGTGCAGATCCAGGTTGGGCTACCATGGGTCTGGCTGGCCTTGCTTTAGCTGCCTTGTCATTTAGGTGAAACAAATTGCTTAGTTCTTGCTTAGTGCGTGTCCTACTGCTGTTTTTACTGCTAGCTCTGAGCCCACGTGGTGGTAGGAACAGCTGAGCTGTCTGACTCTTTAATACTGCCCCTGACAGGAATCTCAGCTACTGAAATGGAAATGGGGTTACTCAGGCTGGAGGAGGTCTCTGGCCGCAGTGCAAATAACAGATTTGGATGTATTTCCCTTGCCAGCTTGTCTGGCCATTTGGAGCTGCTGGGTCTTGCCCCCGCATGGCAGTGTGCTGTCTAAGCATAAATTCATCCCTCCTTTTTCTCCTGTGTAGGATCACTATGACTGGGGCTTGCGGGCTATCAAGTCAGTGCTAGTTGTCGCTGGCTCCCTCAAGCGAGATGACCCAGAGCGACCTGAAGACCAAGTTCTGATGCGCTCTCTTCGTGACTTCAACATCCCCAAGATTGTGACTGATGATGTACCGGTGTTTATGGGGCTGATTGGGGATCTTTTCCCTGCGTTGGATGTGCCTCGGAAACGAGACCTGAATTTTGAGTCTTTTGTGAGGCAGGCTGTGTTGGACCTCCGACTGCAGGCTGAGGACAACTTTGTGCTCAAAGTAAGACCAAGCGATCTTCTGCCATACCCACATCTCCGTCAGGTCATATGGGTTTTCTCAATCATCTTTGCTTCTACAGAGAGGGCTCTGTGCAATATTCTCCTTGCAGACTGACCTTGATGGAGGACACAGTGTACTATGATGGTTTTGATGCAGTCATGCCTGCCAAAAGACAGCACTGACTCACTCCCTGAGTTTACAAAGAGGCTAACCCTTGTAGCTTCATGACAGCATGGCCTCTGGAGAGCAGAGCCTTGTCAGCTGATGGCTGACAGATGAAAATACTGGTGGAGGTTTGACTGCAGGCTGAA
Organism: Cygnus atratus; assembly: GCF_013377495.2. NCBI lineage: Eukaryota > Metazoa > Chordata > Aves > Anseriformes > Anatidae > Cygnus > Cygnus atratus. The sequence goes on from NC_066379.1 coordinate 1,212,874, forward strand.
GTTTTCACCCATTGTGATTAGAGTGGCTATACCAAACTCAAGACCAAATTGATTTGTGCATCTTGGTCACATCTTTCTAAACAAAAAGCCCAATGGAATCTGCTTTGTAGAGCTGATCTGTAATATGGCATCTTTGTATGAAATTTGGCCATGTTTTTCTCAGGTGGTGCAGCTGGAGGAGCTGCTGACAGTTCGGCACTCTGTCTTTGTGGTGGGTAACGCAGGCACGGGCAAGTCCCAGGTGATGAGATCTCTGCACAGGACTTACCAGATAATGAAGCGACGGCCTGTCTGGACAGACCTCAACCCTAAAGCTGTCACCAACGATGAGCTTTTTGGGATCATTAACCCAGCAACGAGAGAATGGAAAGATGGTGAGTGTATTTTCATCCCTGAATCTGTAGGGAAAAGAAGGAATTATTTTTTTTTTTTAATGAACTGTCTGAGCAGCAGCCGGATGACTGGTTCTTTGTATGCAGGTCTCAAAGCCCAGGTGCTTCTCTGCTGCTCACACCCACGTGAGAGTTTGTGGTTGAAAGGATTTATAGGGTGTTTTAGCTATTTGATCTTCAAATGGGAAGTGTAGCATAAACCTGCTTTATCCTATTGCCCTAAGGATAAATGTCATGTCCATTAAGACCAACAGTTACTAGCTCCTAAATGGGGCAGACAGTCTTTTGGAGTGGGCTGGACTAGTGGCAGAAGAGAGGTAGGTGCTAGGTTCCCCTCTGCCCAGGGGTGTACGCTGGGGTCCCCCAGTGTGTGCCATCGCTGTCACTGGTAGCAAACACAACCAGCTTTTAAAATGACGCTTTTCCACCACAGTATTTTCCACCAAATATTGCTTTCCTGTCTCTGCAGTACATCATTGTTTGCCAATCTGTTGATCGTGATCACTCCTGAGGAAAACAAGCTGCACATTTAAAACTTTCTGAAAGGTCACGGAGGTCTAGAGTGAAACTTTTGGTTCTGTCTCATATGGAAAGGCAGCTTTGATTTACGTTGGCAGCAGGTTTCGGAGGTGTGGGGGAGGTGAGGAAAGACATTGCTGTAAATCATTCTCGGACAGAATCTCACCAGGAGATGAACTGCCGCCCACCTCTCCTGGCCCCCACTGTGGACCTGACCTGACCCCCCTGATTTGTTCTAGTGTCAGGGTTACTTTCATTTTAATTGTAATTAGGGACCCTAAATCAAAAATGACAGAGGGGAGCGTGGGGGACAGCCTGAACTATGCAGAGTGGCTGCAGCAGCAGATCAAGGACTGCAGGTACTGAACAGCAGGAGGGACCTTTTAAAGGCAGGTTTCCAGTCTTTTCTAGCCTGCAGCAGAGTGTAGATGGCTCTGTCCTGAGGTTTCAAGGCAAATATCTTTTGTGTTAACTAGTCCTTAAAATTTTGTTTCTTTTTGTCAAATGGCAGCAAGGAGATTTTTCCCACAGTCCAACAAGAGATGATGCTGTCATCCCATCACTCTGTTCATTAATGGGAGCTGAAAAAGCTGTACGTCTTAGATAGTAAAAGGTCCCACAAGGGAATCCTAAAAGTGTTCTTTGTAGAACCAAGCTCCTCGTTTAAGCCCCAAGACAGCTTTGTGGTGTGGATGCACAAGGTTAGAAGAGAGGCACTTTTCTCTCTGCTGCTGTCATGGTGCATATGAGGGGAGCATTGATGCTCTGAGACAGTAGATGTTTCTGATACTAATGATCTTGGGGCAGATTCAGAGGCAGTTTCCAAGGCACGTGCTCAACATGTGAGGAGCTGAGTGGAGGCAGAGACAGTGAAATGTTGTTTTTTTTTTTTTTTGACTTGATCTCAGAATCATATACCTGTTTCGGGTAAGCTGTTCTGCATTTGCTCTATGCAAGCTTTATCTTTGGTCATATAATGCCACTAGCCATTCCTGGTCTGGATCACAAAAAAATAGCTTGTCCTGAAGAAAAGAAGTGGGCTTGTTACAATTCACCAGGAGAGAGGTGCTTTTTTTTCTTTTTTTTTGTTTGCCTGATGTTTTTTCATGAAGACCAGCCTCTCTCCAGGTATTTTCATGTGCAGAGGAGAGAGCGATAGTTTTGTGGAGTTTTCATTTTCTCTGCAGTACTGCTGTTCTATTCCCAGCATCCTTGCTCTTCTTAACATTCATTATTTACTCCCCTCGAGACACTGTATCCTCTCTGTCTCCTTGATTTTACTGACATTTTGTTCTGTCATTCAATGTCATTCTATGCTTGTTCTCCCCTCAGTCTCACTGAAGCCATGACCCAGCATTTAATGCATCTTGATTTCCCTGAAATACTTCGAGCCACAAAAAAACACTTAGAAGAAATTCCAAGGCATATTCAGATGGCTTTCCCTGTGTTGTGTAATTTGTACCTTCTTTTGCCTCTGAGTATCTACTCTTCACTTTTCATATCCCTTATTCTCGGCGGGAATGAAGCTCATGTATAGGTCTTCAGTCATTTTCATAACGATTTCTTCAAAGCAAACTAGACTCATATCATGATATAGAAAAACTTCTTGCTTAAAACATGTACAGGTGCATAGAGTTTTGAATGCTTAAGAGGAAAGCATTCATTATGATAGTTTTTAATAGGATGCTAGAGAAAAATGTTAGAGCAGGTGGCAGATTTGTTCATCATGATATTCTTGTCATCTTCCCAGGACTGTTTTCATCAATCATGCGAGAGCTGGCCAACATCACACATGATGGTCCCAAGTGGATGGTACTAGATGGGGATATTGATCCGATGTGGATTGAGTCTCTTAATACAGTGATGGATGATAATAAGGTAATTAGTATAAGTTAAAGAAGTGGACGTTCCTTGACTGCATGGTGTGGTTCAGCCTAGGAGAAATGCCTATGCCAAAATTACACCTCCTAGAATAATGCAATTTTGGTGATGTTTCTTCAGATATACAAAGCAATATTGCATGAAGAAAATGGTGCGTGAGGAAAATAGCCCAAAGCATGCTTTTATGGGAATTTCCCTTTCCTGGAGAACTGGTATCTTGAGTAACCACAGATGTCCTGGTCATAAGTTCAGGCCCTTTAAAAATGGCAAATAGGGTCATAATTCTGCACCTTTTCTCCCACCCTAAGGGAGCGCTGCTGTTCATTCTGGTCTGTGGAAGAGAGAGGGATCATTCTACTACCTGTTAGAAATTAGTTGCTTTGCTTGGAGGAGCTGAGCTGACAGCAACCAAACTTTAGTGCAAAGTACTGAGCACTTTTCATTCCTCTTCCTGCGGGATGCATTAATCTCAGGATTAAGCTGATAGTCTGTCTGCCACGTGCAGGTGCTGACCCTGGCAAGCAATGAGAGAATCCCTCTGAACCCGACGATGCGGCTGGTCTTTGAGATCAGCCATCTGCGCACAGCCACGCCAGCAACCGTGTCCAGAGCAGGTGAGTCCTGGGCTGAGCTTCAGTCGGGGATGCTGCATGGAGAAAGCAGGGTCTGGTGCCATTAAGCAGTCTTTTGTTGGGCAACTTGGTCCCTGTTGAAAGTTCCCAACCTGGAATCACGCCTGCCTTTGGTGGGCAGAGCATGTCCCGGAAGCACATGGACAAACTGAGGATCCTGTTCTCATACATACATGGAGCTGTGATCATCTTGGAGATTTAGTCTGAGCTCTCTGACTGTTGATGGGTGAGGACAGCTTCAGCAGTGCCGGGAGAGTGCTCCTGTTGTGCAGGGCCCTGTGTGGACAGGGTGGCGTGTAGCTGGTTGTACGAAAGTTGCTGAGCAATTCTGCTGGAGGAAAGGAATGGTCTCTGCTGTGTCCTCATGATATTTTTTTCTCTTACCCTGGGCCGAAAGGGATCCTGTACATCAACCCAGGAGATCTGGGCTGGAATCCTCCAGTGAGCAGCTGGATTGACAGGCGAGAGATCCAGTCAGAAAGAGCCAACCTGACCATTTTGTTTGATAAGTACCTGCCGCCTTGTCTGGACACCCTCAGAACAAGGTAACTTCTGCAGAGTGATTGTATCTCCACCAGCAAAAGCAGGGGGACACCTGTTGCCTTCCAGACCAGCTGTGCTGTGCTGGGGCTGAGGGGCACATGGCGTTGGTGGCAGGGTTTCCTCATTGCACCTGAGAGCCTTGAGCATCACTGGCTTAACTGCAGAGAAACTGTGAAGCAAGGTCTGGGTGCCAACGCTTCTGTCCTTCCTTTGTCGTCTGGGTCTGGTTTTCATCTGATTTTGATTGGTCCTGTACTTCTTGTGTCAGTGCTGCATCTCTTGGAAAGTAAATCCAGGAGATCCTAAAGAGAAGTTGTCTTGGTCTCCTGATGTGTCAGGCTGGACCCAAGTCCACTCCACAAATCACTGTTCAGTAGAAGAGATTTTAGACCATTGCTGAAGTAAAGTTTTCAGCCTGCTGTTTGGAAGGTGAGAGAGAGCAGGTCTCCTTTTTCCTTCTTCCCACTTTTTTTCCCCATCCTTCAGTGATAAGAAAGAAATGGGTGTTTGTGAGAGAGGGTAGGATTGCCCTTGAAGCAGTTATCTCTGGAGTTTCTTTTCCTGATGCATTTGAAAAAAAGGAAGGCAGTATTTGCAGACATCCAGCCTGTCGGATACCAGAGCAATGCATATGAAGAACTTGGAATTTTGGAAAGGCCCTACTGCTCCTTGGCTTAAGTTAGCTTCAAGGTGATGCCAACAGAGAAGTCATGCAGTTCTTGGTTATCGTGGGAGACAGCTCTCTTAATCATAACGTGATGAGGACTGGCCAAGGTAGAGTCCCAACAAACCTGAGTAAGGAAGCTTCTCCCATACTCTGCTTCCTAAATTTCCACCTTCGTTTAAAAAAAAACAAACAACAACAACAACCAAAAGCCACCACCACCAAAAAAAAAAAAAAAAAAAAAAGAAAAAATCAGCATACAGTTGAACATGGGTGCTATCAACCACAATGAGGACGTTTCAGAAGGGTCTGATGTAGTGAAAGCAGTGGCCTTGGAAATAGGAATTGGGCATCTTAATAGGGAACTGCTCCCTGTGAGACCAAGCTAGTTGTAGCTGTTGGCAGCAAGTCCACTGGACATTTCCCACTCTGTTGCTGAACATTGTGTCAGAGCATGAAATCCGTAGGATTAGCTGCAGACAGCCCTGAGCCGAGTATTTTGGTACCTTGCTTAATTCAGAAATTGTAGAACTAACCTTTCAAATAGCTATAATTACTTTATGGAAGACTTCAGTGCTGCTGCAATATTAGTTTGGAATTCTGTAAGTGTAGCTTAAATGAATGTAAAATGGCAAGATGAAAGGGTTTATTTTATTACTCCTCTATTTGACCGCTTTTGAACTCGTTGGGTTCACAGGAAATCATTGCCTTTAGCAAGTCTTCCATTTTACTTCTTTCAAGAGGATCAAAGTTTTAAAATGCTTGAAACTTCTGATTACTGTTATTACTTGTATATGTGCCAGTGCCAGCAGGTCCAAGGAAGAGAATGGGTGTTCTCTTTATTTCTGTACCCCTGAATAAGACACACACTGAAGAAAAGTAAAATGCTAATATTCCAAAAAAGATTTTCTAGACTTGACTTCCTGTGTTGTGACTGTATATCTGGACCCAATTACATTTCCTGTGCTTTCAATTTCCTTCCTTTAGGTTTAAGAAGATTATTCCCATTCCTGAGCAGAGCATGGTTCAGATGTTGTGCTACCTCCTTGAATGTCTTCTGACGGAGGAGAACACACCTCCTGACTGTCCCAAGGAGCTGTATGAGCTTTACTTTGTCTTTGCTGCTGTCTGGGCCTTTGGTGGATCAATGTTTCAAGACCAGGTAAGAAGGAAGCTGCTGCTTCAGCAATCTTCTAAACAGGCTTCTTTTTTTTTCTTTCTTTCTTTTTAGTACTTTCCAAAATGTGCTTTATCAGTAATGCTGGTTTCCTGGGGCTTGCATGTAGATGATAATCAACTAGAAACCTGAATGCAACAATTCAGTTTGCAAAAGACCTCATTATCTGAGGTGTAGCACCAGAGCAGAAAGGCCAAGGGGTCAAGCGATAAAGGCGGAGGGTTGTTTGCTTATGCAGACGTGTTTCACTGGGGAGAAACATGAAGTTAACTTATAGAGGCATGTGGATATGTATAATGTGATCAAATTAAGGCTGATTTATCAGATGAATATATCAGTGGGGCAGTCTTGATCATCAGATTGTGCAGATAGGCATTTCATTGTGCAACACAAACCAGATGGTGCTTTGCCACCACTGGCTTTTATTAAAAATAGGTTTACATCAGGAATCAGTTGTCGTCAATTTGTGATAAAAGCATGTAAGAAAGAGATGTGGTCAGTGGGGCAGGATGGGGATTATGGGTGTCCATTTAAGTGGAAGTAGACAGTAGCTCTGCTCTTTGAGGTACTCTTTGCTTGGAGCATCCTGGAGAGCCTGTGGGACTGTCAGAGAAGCTCAAAAGTTTGGTGCCCTTTGGGTGCTGAAGTCTTCAATCTGGCCAGAAGTGTTATATGGCTGTTGAGCATCTGTGAAAATCATACACGAAAAGTGAAAAAGGGTCCCTCTTTAGAGGGTGTGAGTTCCTCAGGGTCTGGCCAAGGCTCTTCTGACATTTGTCAGGACCTCTTGTCTCCCTTGTCCCACTTTAATGCAGAAAAGTAGCTGCACAGCCAGTTCGTGGAGGTTGGGGTTGATGTTGGCAGGCACTCACCGTGAGCTCCCTCAGGGCAGCCGGCTGTTTGGTGTGTTCTGGTGTGAGCTGCTGGGCTCCGTCAAGCTACTGAGGGACTGATGTCCACACCCAGGATTACAGTGCTTGAGGACACAACCTAGAGGCCAAGATCTCCCTGGGGCAGGAGGGTTAATCAGGCCATGGATCACCAGTCTTTGACATTCAAAGTACACTGGTGTCTGAGAGGTGGAGGAAGACAGGGCACTGCTCTCCATGCTGCTTCCCACAGTACATCTATCCTATGGATTAATCACAGCTGTCAGCCTCCAAATCCATCAGCTTGCTTTAGACGGGGTGGGTGTGATCCCTTCAGTGGTGGTATTGTTATAAGACTGAGTTTTCTCAAGGTCAGTGTTTAATATTGCACATTTTCAGCCCCTCGTCAGACACTGTTGCTCAAAAAGTGGGACAAGCACAGACATTTCCTGCTGAGCTGGAGCACAGCTGCTTTGGTGGAGGCTTTCGTATGGGAACACCATGAGATCCTCTGTAGACTTGCCCTGGGGAAGCAGGGAAGGATGAAGGGGGATTTATTTTCACCCTGGCTCCCTGTTCTGCCCCATTTCCCAGCTGCGTGGCTCAGCTTGGTGCAGCCTGGCTGTCTCTTGATTTCCAAGGAATTGGAAAAGCTGCTGTTTTTTTACAGCTTCCCACTGTTACCAGTAATAACGGACAAGATGACGGTGGGCTGCATGTCCGAGCACCACTGTGACACTGCTGGTGTTGGGGCCACCTTTGGCTCTGTTCCACGGTGTTGTGCCCATGCTTCAATGATGGTTTTGCATCCCCTGCTGGCCTTGCTGCCTCCAGGTAGATGGCTTTGTAAGCTGGAGAATTTGAAAGTCACTGGTTCAGAGGCAGGCAGGAGAAACCTGAGGCACTTAAAGAAGGGTCTAAGAGCGCACATGGTACCTGAAGTCCTGGACTTTGAGTGCCAGGTTGTCAGCAAGTGGCACAGGGGTCAATGTGAGCAGTTGCAAAGCCTGTGTCTAGAGGTATATTGGGCATCTGCTCGAGCTGCTCACTGTGGGTCTGTCCAGTCCCTGCTGGGAATCTGTCTAGTGATTGCATCTCCTTATCAAAGAACACCTCATCCCCACGTCTAAAGCACGTTATCCTGATGTGGGGGTCTGCCCAGTGCTGGGGGACTGCTACTGAGGGCTCAGAGGTCCAGTTCTGATCTTCAGTGGGCCCCTGTTTTGCCTGGACTATGCAGGAGGTCCCTGGAAGGACCTGACGCCAAAGCTTGTACGCCAGCTTGGGCAGAGGCCTTGCCATTTGCAGATGTTGCTCAAATGCTCTCACAGGGTCTCTTTGTATTTTTTCCACGTGCCTCACCAGTGGCCAGAAACACCTGCTGGACTGCTCACATTTGTTTCATAGCAAGGAACAGACGCTTCCCAAAATGAAAAGCAGCACAGCCCGAGCTAGACTCGGTGCCTACCTGGACCCTTCAAGTTCTCTTGATGGCTGTGAGAGCCCAGCTTTCCCAGTCCTTGTGGAGGACTTGACCCCTCCATTTCCCATGTGCCGGCTGGGAAATAATCAGCCTCAGTGTTGTCAGTGCAGAGTGATTAAAAAGAAAACAGCAAAGCCTGGAAGCACTGCTTTTGCTTGCTCCAGCAGAGTGCAACTGCTGCCTAATCATAGGAGCTTAAGGTTCCTTCAGCAAGCTGGTGGGAGCGCAGTTTTGTGGTAGATGGGTGGTATGTTCCCCACAGCCTAGCTCTTTTGCATCCCAGGGTCGGTCTCTGGCATCGCTCTGTGTGGCCCAGCATGGTTTGCAGATGTTTCTGCACTGCCAGGGCCTGGTGGGCCATCAAGCAGCACGCTCTTTGCATCCTTTGTGCGGGTTGCAGGAGGAGCTGTGCACAGGCACTGCATCCCTCTGGGAGATTTGGCTTGGAGGTTGGGCTATGCAGCGCTGCTTTTGATGCTCTGTAAATGTCAGAGCTAAGAGTGTAAGGCTGCAGCAGTCCGAATGAAGGGAAGCCTGATGAAAAATGATCCAATATAAAATCTGTTTATTGCTCTCCATTGAAGGTGCCCTTCGTGTTGACCTTTTGCTGCTGAAATGTCAGGATAAAGAGTCTGGAAGGCTTCCCGCTACTCCACGCTTGTTGGTGGGTAGCGGAGCCTCCGTGTAAAAACAGATGATAGATTTGCCATTTCAAGGCTCTGGAATTAGTGGAAATCCATATAGGGTTTTTATTAAGGAAGCAGTTTGATCTGAAGACTGTTCTGGCAAAGGAGCTGGGGCTGGAGCATCTCCACCAAGCTGCTCGGTGAGGGAAGGCAGGCAGCACAGCTCAGTGCAGCTGCAGGCAGTTTGGATGTGCAGGGGCAAGGGCTCCCTCGTGAGAAGGCTTTTAGCACTGAGGCACATCCCTCTGCTGAAGGCTGCTCTGCAACTGGCACTGAGGAGTTAGAACAACAAGAGAAGGGAGAATTACAGTTATTCTACCTCTCTGAATAGCATGAGGCTGCAAAATCAGGGATACTAATAACCTGTTTTTAAAATCCTCTGGGTTTTTTTGGTGGATGGTAGCTCAGGGGACTTTACAGTGGATGTTCAGCTCATTTCAAACCTGTGTTTCCTGATGGAGGCTTATCAGTCTACAGGCAGCGTGTTGGCAGTCCCAGCTGGGTTTCTGTCTTGGAAAAGCACATCGCATGGCTGTGGGGAGGAGAGTCCCATAGATGCCCCGGGACGACTGTTAAAACTGACTAAATTTTGCATCCATTAAACATCCATTTATTTCACAGACACCGTTTTAACAGTAACTTTCCATTCCTTCCCCTGCCTGCTTCTCCACAGGGCAGAATGCTGAAATACCCACTGTTTGCATGGGGACTTGCCCGGTATCATACAGGAGATCAGTAACAGAAGGGGAAGCTAAGCACATCTTGCAAATCCTGAACCAGTGTCAAAAGCAAAAGCATCATCCTAATTCTTGCAAAATTTCAGATGCTCCAAGATCTCCGTGTGTAGAAAGACGTAGTGGGGAAAGCCGAGACAGCAGATGTTTCCAGGGCAGTGTGGCAGAAATGCAGCAGGGCTGAAGGGGCCTGGTCCCTCTCCGGTGTTTTTGTATAGTGGTACAATTCTGCCTCTCCAGAACGCTGTTGCTTGAAAAGAGGCCAGAAGACAACAACTAAGTATTAACAGACTGACATGATTTATGAGGAAAGGCTTTAGTATGCATGCTTTGACTAACCATGACCACAGATGTAGACGGATGTTGTGTCCTTGTCTGTTGGAAGAAGCAGGCACCAAGAATCAATCAAGTGGTCTGTTTAGTCACAGGCACGTATTTCTCTTTTTCAAATTGATCCATCCATTTAATCTCAGACATACCAAGAGTGATCAACACAGAGGATGAATTATTTGGGTGAGTAAAAAGGAGTGATGAGAAGAAGTGGAGAAAATGAAAAATTAGGCTTAAGAATAGGAAAAAGAGTAAGATCGTTATACTGTGGAATATATTTTAAGGACCAGTCCCCCTTTGGTAGACTCGGACAAGATAACATTCTCCATCACTGATGAATTTCTTGAGATTAACATATTTTCTTTCCCTCTTGTTTTGCAGCTTGTGGACTACAGAGTGGAGTTCAGCAAGTGGTGGGTGGCAGAATTCAAGACTATTAAGTTTCCCTCTCAGGGAACAGTCTTCGACTTTTACGTTGATCCCGAAACAAAGAAGTTTGAGCCTTGGTCTAAACTGATTCCCCAGTTTGAATTTGATCCAGAAATGCCGTTACAGGTTTGTGAGCCGTGTGTGGCTTTGTCAGGGAGGAATTAATGCATTTTAGTGATTGTAAGCGGGCGTTCTGATGAAGTGTGATGAAAGGTCAAGCATTTCTTAATAAGGATGGCTTTCTACATGAGGTACAACTAAATTATCCAGTTTTCTTTGCTGTGCTTTGGCTGTGAAGAGTAGTGTTCCGCTGGCCTTTCAGTTATGACCAATGTACATCAGGGGCAGGCTCAGATCCACCCCAATGACCCAGGAGCGGGTGCCAGGGTGCAGGCAGAGGGGTGGATTTGGCCAAGGAGTGTGGCCCGCAGAAAGAAGTGGGGTGTGACACAATGTAGTGACAAAGCCCCCAAGACGCCATGTTGTCATTCTGTGCCAACCTGAAAATAGGGATGTTTTTTATGGTTTGGCCGAAAAAAGAGAGTTTCTGCAGGTAGAGAATTGTGTTTGCCAGCTACGCTTTTCCTTCCTTTTAGAAGTGCCAATGGGAAAAGATGACTTGAAAGAAATTGTTACCATTTTAGCAAAATGTCTGTTTGTGGGGAGATCCAGATGCTGCTGCCAGCATCCAGCTGTCAAGGTTTCATCTCTGCAGACAGTTTAATTGTAACGGCTGGCAGCAGCTTATCATTCCCCTTCCCAGTGCTATCTAGAAACAGGGGTCTCCTCACCCATTCCTGGCTTTCCCAATTTTTCTTCTCCCCAGAACATGGCTGTGGGATTGTGGCAGTGAAGGGAATCACTCACTTTCTTGTTATTCCCCTCTCAGGCTTGCCTGGTGCCCACTACTGAGACGGTCCGGCTGCGGTACTTCATGGACAGGCTCCTGGAGCGCCAGCGCCCCGTGATGCTGGTGGGCAACGCGGGCACAGGGAAGTCTGTGCTGGTGGGGGACAAGCTCTCCTCTCTGGACACGGATGCGTATGTGGTAAAGAAGGTCCCGTTCAACTACTACACCACCTCTGCCATGCTGCAAGGTGAGGCAACGGCTGGGACACGGGATTTCTGCCTGGCAGGGCACCCAATTCCCGGGATTCCAGTGGGGTTTGAAGTGGGGCACTCACTGTGGCGCTTGAAGAGGAACCTGTAGGTGTGCTGCCTGTGTGGTTTGTGTGCTCTCTGCTGACGGTGTGAAACCCTGAGCTCACTGGCCCCTGGTTTTGTGGGAGATGATGCTTTCGAACATGCGGATTTGAATTCTGAACACCAATGACTGGTTCAGGGTTGTGCCAAAGTGTGTGCTTAAATCTGCTGCTATTTCGCAAAACACAGCTCATACTTGACTTGAGGTGTGTCTTTAAGATGCTTGAATTTAAGCCCATGCAGAATAGGGTGAGATTCTTGGCTAGGATCCAAACTATCCTCAGGGTGCAATGACAGGAATTGCATCCCAATTAGCAGAGAGGATGGTGCTAATGGAGACGCGCAAGGCCGTAAGCCAGGGCTGCTGGCTTCTGGTGCTGTCTCACCTTTTAGCCAGTCTCATAGCCCTGAGCAGGGACATGGCAGTAGCCTCCCTTTTCTCCTATCTGGTCCCCTCTTTTCTTTTCTCCCGATCTGGGGTCTCCATGAAATGCCCTTGAGTTGGTAAATGGGTTGTGCTGTCTATCTGTCCACCTGACTGCCTTTGTGGGGGAATGTGTGCTCATTTATTGCTGTACGGATGGTGCGAGCCTGTGCAGGTGCTGAGATTTATACAGACAGACCTGGCAGTGCGTCCCTATTTACTGTGGCCATGAGCTATGGTCTGAGACGGGCACTTTCGTCCTCTGTAGAGAGGAGCAAGTCATCTTGCTTGGGGATGAAGACGTGGCTATGAGATTAGCATTGGGAAGCATGATTTATGCTGCTCGGCGTGCTTCCCTACTGCTCATTTTTTAGAGTTAATTTGTTCTTTTTTTGTGCAGTTTGTCAGTTGGCAGCTTTTTTTTTTTTTTTTTTCCCCCAGCAGGCACCTCTTTAAATTTGTAAAAACATGGATACAAAGCAGTTTTGTTGTTTTTTTTTTTTTTCTCCTCTTTAAAAAAGGTAAACCTTAAAGACAACAATTTCTTAGACAAGGTGCCTGTCGGTGCAGAGATTTATATGTAGCAGAGTGTGGGTCTTTTAGGGACAGCACAGGTACATGCTTCAAACCATCCTTATGGGCCCCGTGGCTCACGAAACAGCCGTGTCCATAGGGACAAATGGAGCCAGACGTCCCCTCTGCCATGGTCTGGGGCCAGCGTGGGGGATTTTTTGGTGTGTTTTGACCAAAAGCCACTCTGTTGCATTTGTTGTTCTCCTGAAGTTTGCTACTCTCAGCTCTTTTACCTGGACTTGGTCTACTCCTCCATCTGCTTTGTGCGCTCTTGGACCTCCGCTCCCCCTGGAGATGCAGCCCCGTCTTCCATACACCCTTCCTCCCTTGCTTCTGGGATTCCGATCCTTTCCGCTCCAGATCTGCCTGGAGAAAATTGCAAGAAACGTCCCCACCCAGTTAACAGGCAGCAGGCAGGAGGAATTACACTTGCAAAGCCCCGTTTGCAGTGACTGTTTCTTTCAGGTGCTAATTTGAGTATGTCAGGATCTCCGAGGAAGAGACATGGACCCTTTGTTATTACTGTGAGATATGGCTTCGAATTAAAATGCAACTTTCACGAACATGTCACTTGATCCACAGTAATTACATTTCAGTGTGATGAATCTCCTGCATACTTGTTTAACCTCAAAAAGGGCTGATTTTATATGTTAATTAAGGACTAATTAAATTTAAATTAAATGCTTATTTGAAACACTTAATTTAACTTGCTACCAGAAATCTCAAATATTATGGTTTTATTGAAGGGGGAGAGATACTCCACTGAGGCAAGATTCATCATTTTTCTTAGCACAATTCATTCCTTTGTGCAGCAACTGTCTGTGACAAGAAATCAGCTGAATTTTGAGTAGTGGGAAAGAAAAGCTCTCTGAAACGCACTGAAGCAGTAAAAAAAAATAAGTGGTGATTTAAAATATATATAATTCATGGTCTGAAAAAACAGAATATAAATCTCCCTTAATAACTTCTGCACATGATTAAATACACAGCTTTAACAAGGAGAGTTTTATAAAAGTTCCCAGTCCCATTTACATTTGCAGGTCTTGTCTAATTACCAAAAATGCTACTTACCGTGCTGCTGTGTCTGTTGACAACCCAGCCCTGTGTAAATGAAACAAATTCTGCCTCCATCTTTGGAAGAGCAGTGAGCCCCCAAGACTGAAGATGCTCTTGAAGTCAGCTCATGGGAGAAAATCCATCCCATCTGAGCAGAAGATAACTTCTTCTGTTTGTTTTTCCACTTACTCAGTCAGTAAAGGTTGCTCAGGCTGGAATCAATAGCTATGAAACATTATGTGCAAGAATACCGGTTGATTTTTATTAAATATCAGCCTGGTGTTGTAAATATTCATTATGTTTTATAATCTACAACATATAACCTCAGCCTCCTGCTAAAACAAAGTAATATCTTCCAAAACTTTAAAACAAGAAACTTTTCTTTGCATCCTTTTCCTTGCTCATGCATGACCCTACTGACAACTGGGTGGTATTTTGGCAGCTCATGTTGGAAATTAGTCTTGTCAAATTATCTGGAGATTTGGGTGTTTCGGGGAGGGGGGGGGCAGGTGGGCATCAGGGAACTTGTGTGTACATGGTTAATAAAATTAACATATTATTTTATTTGTCCTGATGATATCCCTGGATTTGCCCCCCAAATCACGGATTCCTTTTGCCTAAGTGAGGGAAAATGCATCTACCTTCACAAAACCAGTGGCGTGATATAGGTCAGAATAAACCCAGACAGTAAGATTTAGTTTAAAAAAATGATGCAGAAGGGATTCTGAGGCTCAGTCTTGCTTTTGTGTGGTCTGAAGTAGATCCCTTTTGCAGCAGACTATTAGCTTGCCATATTTAGTTTGAAATAAGGAATATAACTTTCTGGTTTGGGTCAATTTGGACCAAAAAGCTGCCCAAAGGTCTCTGCCAGCCCTGTGCAGGGCTCCCAGCCACTCTCCAGACGCAGCTCGGGGGCAGCCACTGTCCTGCTGGTGAACAGCGTCCTGTGCCAAGATCAGCTGTTCCTCCCAAGAAAGCAGCGACCAGCTCTCCTTGTGCCAGCTGCGGGGGGCCTGGCGCTTTCCCCTGTGCTGTGAGAGCAGTCCTGCCCGTCCTGTGCACCGCTCAGCTCCTCGGGGCTGGTACAGCTGCACGCAGCACAATGTGGAGCTGGGGTGGGAAGCCTTCTTTTTGTTGTGCTGACATGAACCCCCTGTTGGTTTAACTTTGCATCTCTGCCTCCATACAGGTGTGCTTGAGAAGCCTCTGGATAAAAAGGCTGGCAGAAATTATGGCCCTCCGGGTACAAAGAAGCTCATCTATTTCATCGATGACATGAACATGCCAGAAGTGGATGCTTACGGGACGGTGCAGCCCCATACACTCATCCGGCAGCACCTGGACTATGGTCACTGGTAGGAGGCTGCTTGGGCGGCATCATTCAAGACCTTTTTGTTCAGTTCCAGTCTTCAGGATGAAGTTGAAGTGCAGTTCTCCCTTCCTGGCCTGCTTTTGCCATTGCATCTTTCTGGGGTTGGAGGCTGATGGGCACGCACTCAGGGCATTTCCTCTTCCCCAGCAAAGCAACTCGCTTGCTCCCAGCCTGGTTGAGAGGTGCTTTGCTCTGCTCCTGGCATGCTCTGGGGCTGTGGTCTTGATGCAGAGCCTGCAAGAGGAGTGCGATGCTGTGCTTTGGTGCCCTGCAACGCTGAGATCAGGGGAAGGCGGTGGATCTGGCCTCTGCTGGGATGCAGCCTCCCTGCTGAGCCCCTGCTGTGCACGCCTGATGTTTCCAGGCAGACAGCAGCAAACAAGTGTTTTCTAGGCAGAAGTAATTTGAAGAAAAAGAAGTAATGGTGCTTGGGAGGGAGATGGGTGCATTTCACATGGTAGCTGGTAGTGCTGTGAGGGACAGGAATATTCTCATCTCCCTACATGGGGCATACGAGGCAGGGAGGTGCAGCAGCATCCAGCTTCTTAGACATGCGTGCACCTGAGCTTGGCCAAAAGCTTCCGTGGTATGAAGACAGGCAGAAATGCAGGACTTCCTGGGTACAGAGACAGGCAGAATTTTGGGGCCGTGGGTGTGGGTGAAGCAGGTGTGGGGCAGAGAGACATTTCTGCTGGTTGCACAGGTCAGAGTGCTGGTGGCACTCAGGATGCAGTGTGGCCCCTCCTGGGCATGTCGGGGTTTTCAGCCCACGCTCTCAGCAGCGCCCATAGGGTGTCACACACTTGCGGGCTTTGCTCAGAGCTTCTTATCCGCTAATAAATATTAGCTACAGGTTGTTGAAGCTGAAAGATTTCCAGCAAGAGAGCAGGACTCCTGTGTGCCCCAGGACAAGCCTGGACACTGCCTTGGCAAGGTGCAGGGTTGGACCTCCAGCTTCATTGCGGCACTGAAGCCAATCCAGACTTCAGCGGTCACCCAGCTGCTGCTTTTGTTTTGCCCAAAGGTACGACAGGACCAAGCTGTCCCTGAAGGAGATCACAAATGTGCAGTATGTATCGTGCATGAACCCGACTGCTGGCAGCTTCACTATCAACCCACGTCTGCAGGTAAAGCCCTGTTCAGGGTCAGGCACGTTGCTGATTTTATTTCAGAGTGGGTTATTTAAGCATGAAGCCAGAGGAAAACCAGTGGCAGGTGCTGCTTTTGTTTTATCAGTAGAAATTGCATGTTTCAGTGGGGAGACTATAAATCATAGTGGTAAGAGAGCAGACTTGCTCCCTTTTTGTCTTGTTTGTTTTTCCTCCCGTTCTGCTGCTCCACCAGAGGAAGCAGTCACAGGTTGCCTGCCAGCTTAGCACCTACTTTCGGGACAATGTTCTGGTTCATACAGATTTTGCCTTCATTAGCTAGTATTTACCTCTGGAGCATAGCTCATTAAATCCTTTTGGTTTCTAAAATTTCTGATGGAGCTGGCAGTATATTCTCATTAAAAAGAAAAGAAAAAAATGGAAAAAAAGATACATGACCAAGCGTATTGACTTATGGGAGCTGAGAGACTTGACCTTATTGATAATATTCAGTGCTGAAGTTATTTAACCCTCTCTCTGAGGCAGGAGGCGTCAGTGGCAGCCTGTGGCAGGGGGCAGAGCCCGATGGAGGCAGCCTGGCTGTGCCCTGTGCCTGCAGATGAAACACTGAGTGGTTCCTGTGGACCTCTGTGGGGCACAAACAGCAAGCAGAGGGACAGTGTCCTTTCCAGCAGCATCACAGTTTCTTGGAGAAACTTCATGACCAGAGTCAGCCCAAGCCATTGTTCTTTTTAGCTGCTCTGTGGTGTTAATAGGAAGCATCCTATGGCTGGAAATGGGCACCTCCTCTGGAGAATGAGTCCCACATCAATAAGGGGTATTCTGGGAGATGGCACCTTCCAACAGGCAGCGTGGCTGTGCCAATCTGTTTTGGGAGGGGAGAGGTTTTCTGGGATGCCAAGTGCGACCGCAGCCCTAGTGCCAGGGAAGAGGCCAGGGGCTGTGTTTGGTAGATCAGATGAAGCCAGGAAAGTCAAGGCTCATGGAAGCAGGCTCAGAGTGAGGAGGTGAATCCAAATGGGCTGCTAAATATAACCACTTTTACTGCTAGGTTTGTAGGGCTGTAACACAAGTTCAGGTTAAGTCTATTGAATTTGAAGCACTGAAACACAGTGTTTGAGAAGTGACTAGGCTCCACTGGCAGATGGTGAGACCATCAGATGGACTGAACTTCTCACCTACTGGCCGTGAAATGCAGTTGAAAATCTCTCATTCAGAGAGCAAGAAAGAAGTCACTTGCCAGTTTTCATCTGCTGGAAAATTGGAAATGGCCTTGTTCTGGGTGGACAGGAAGTCCCTGAGTGCCTTTTGATGGAGAGGTGGTTGCCCAGCTCTCTGACTTTTCCATCTCTTCCTTTCTTTTCCTCAGCGTCACTTCTGTGTCTTCGCCCTCTCCATCCCCGGGCAGGATGCCTTGTCCAGGATCTACAGCACCATCTTAATGCAGCACCTGACGAGCGGGAATTTCTCAGGGGCTGTGCAAAAGTCAGCTCAGCAGCTGATCTCTCTGGCCCTGGGCCTGCACCAGAGAGTAGCTGCTACTTTTCTGCCAACGGCTATCAAGTTCCACTACATTTTCAACCTGAGAGACTTCTCCAATATCTTCCAAGTAAGTGCAGTTGTCACTAGAGTTGGGCTTGCCTTTGTAAGCCTCAGTTCTACTTGTGGGGGCATTAATGGCCCTGCCCCGCTACAGAAAGTGTTTTTTTTGCACTGAAGCAGGTGGAGGATATTTAGTGGGCTACTGACTATGCAGACGGGGGAACAGTAACTATCTCAGCTGCCCTGGCTGGGGCTGGTACCGTATGTGAGTCTATACTGGCACATCCTTACGTTTTCTCAATGTTCAGGTACTCAGCACATGCATGATGGATGACATTTAAAGAGATGATAAATAACTCAGTTGAAAGTCAACTCTTAGTTACTGAAACTGAATTACCACCAGCGCCAGTTCTCCACCAAGAAGTTTCCAATCTCAGTTGTTTGGCTTCAGAAATGTTTTCTTCTAACAGTGATAGATTTTTTTTTTTTTCTCTGAAATCTCATACTATGAAGCAGTGTGAAAGCTCAAAGAGCCTCTTGGAGCTTAAGGTTGATTAATGAAGTTGGAGAAAGTTGTCAGCAGCAAAACTAAGAGGTTCGAATCATCCCAACCTGTTGTACAACCCCAGTTTGTAATTTGTTCTGTCCTTGTTAATGTTTGTTTTACAAAGTAGGTAATGAAGGCTCAATGCCTTCTGGTCTGGTCTGTTGGGCAGGAGTTGCAGCAATGACAAGCAAAGGAAATCTAAGAACAGGAACTTGAAAAAGTTAATAACCCTATTGTATGAAGGAGGAATCAGACCTGTCACTCTTGCTCAGCTAAACATCACCAGCCTATGGCTTTTGGTGTGGGTCATTTTAAATCCTGGCTTCTAGTTAACCTATGCTTTGAGAAGCAGAGAGAGAGAGAAAAGAAGCATTTAGATGGGAAAATTTAATTTTAACTGTGGTCTGTTTGAAAGGTGTTAAAGTTGTGGGATATTTGAAAACATCCTGTCATGTCTAGATGCCAGGACTCTGGGGTAGGGGCAGTGATAGGAGCTTAGGTGGCTTTTAGTTTCTCACGTAGCTGCTGGAGGAGGGGAATCTGGCTTCTTGGTTTTGTAATATTTATTTAGATGGTAGTTCTGTTTTTCTTGAAGTCCTTCATTATGGTATTTGCTCTTGATATTTTCTTACCTTAAGTATTTTAAGGTTTTTGAGAACTACTGATTTCCTGCTTAGCTCTGCTGGAACACAGTTTTATTCCTGAAACTGAGTGTGAAAGAAGCTCTGGACTCTGGCCCCAATACCAGCCCCTGAGGAACACTGCTGGTAGTTGGCCTCCAGTTAGACTTAACAACATTGACCTTTGAGCCAGTTCTCCACCCGCCTTGCTGTCTACCCATCTGGTCTGTGTTCTCATAGGATCCTTGATGTGATGACATCTGAAAACAGAATAAAAACCCACCACCAATAAAGAAAAACAGGGTCATCTGAGTTTCCTTACCCTTTGGGAAGAGAGAGAATCGGTGAATGTAAAGTTTGTAGGTCAGTGTGTAATGCCTTTTTCAAATTCCTTTTAATCCCAGACAAACAATCAAACACAGAATATGTAATAGTTGAATATATAAAAGGCATTCGGGGATTGGTGTTATACCAGCTATGCTGTAATTATACACACAGCCGATGATAACTGTTAAAGGCACAAAACATATGCAAATTGCAGCTCTGGAGGAGTCAACCCTTGGAACGTGCTGCCTCTATGCTGTGTTATTGAAGGTTCTGCACAGGTCGTTAGCAACAGCTCCATTTACAGTCTATCCAATGGCTCTGTCATTATCATACCATATTAGATATTAATACAGTACCTAAACATTTAAGTAGGGCCTTGCAAGCCCAGCTTGATTCCCTTTGTCAAAACTGCCTGACAGCTCTTATGACAAGGAGTCCTGTGCTAATTGTCTCATTACAAAATGCTTAAAGAACCTGTACCTTAATTGTTGCAGCTAATGAAGAATGAATGAGTTTGAACCTTGTATGCATTTCAGTGCTACACAAAAAAAAAGGAAGACTACCCAAAAGCAACAGTCAGCAGTAATTCCTTCTGACAGACAGATACAGGAACTTGTTGCTTTCATGTTTGCCCTTTTTCACGACCACCATCTGGCCTGCTCTGATCAGGCTGATGTCTGCTTTCCTCAGTACAAGGGTTCAGCTGTAGGTGACTCTAGAAGGTGTTCACTCCAAATGACAGCAGAATATCACAGTGGTCTGGCTAGGCAAATAAAATTTGGTGAAACCAAAGGGAAAAGAGCTGCCTATAAACCCAGGGGTTGAAGGCTTGGCTGGGAGTGGTGGGTTGACTTCACCAAGCAAAGTTCACATTTGTCCTGACTAAGCTGAAATGACCATTTCTGAGGTGGAATTCCTCTTTGCCTGGCTAGTCAGCAGAGGGAAATCGGCATTTCTGTGTGGTGTTCAAACTCGACTCATCCTGGGAGAAACGAACGGAAGGGCTCAGAGGAACTCTGTTTCTGAAGTACCCTCTTCATCAGTGGTGAAAGGAGTCTGAGGTGACTGTCCTGCTGTCAGACATTGACACTGTGCAGATCTAAGGAGGGAACTGGCTCCAGATTGAGACACTCAGCTTCAGAGCTGTGAGGATAACTAAGTTCATCCCAGGCTGGGGAATGCAGCCCAGTTCCCCTAGCCAGGGGCACAGGTGTGGTTTCACTTGATTGCCCCAGTGTGGGTATCTGGTGCTTTCTGAAATGTCAGGGCATCCCATCTGGGTTCTGGGGTGTCTTCCTGTGTTGTATCTGCCAAGCCCATGTGGATGTCTTGCCCGAACTGTTCAGGGTGAGGAGAGACTGGAAATCACTGTACAGGGTGAAGGGCATAGAGGCTAGAGTGGGATTAGGTGCAGTCAGCAGGAATGGTAGCCCTGGCTCCTTGTCCTTGGACTATATCTCGTGCTGTTGCTGATGTTATTGTTGAAGGGGCAAAGTTGCCTTTCAGTCCTTTCTAACCTGATGAGTCTTTGGGTTCATCATCATTATCTGTTGCTTTCCCTCTGTAGCAGGTCCCGGCTGTGGTTGAAGCTTTGCCTTGCTTTTCTGTGGTGCCTTTTCTTGCCTCTGGGTCCCACCTTGCACTGCAGAGTTAAATTGATTGGTACGCTTGAGGCAATTTACCCTTGATTAAAGAAGACAGGTCTATGCAGTGACAGAGTGGTGGATTATGCTTTTTAAAAATATATTCCCTGCTGGCTCACACCAGAGGAAGCCTTGTTGCTGTCTTTCTTTATGTCTGAAAGGGTTACCATGGTATTGTGCTCTAAATTATATCTGTCATCTCTGTTAAATAATCATAGACTCAGCAGGGTTGTATTTTGCTTTTTATTCCCATTTATAACAAGATTTCCAGGAGCATGTCATGTTAAGATTCACGGCAGCTGAGAAGAGATGGCATCTCCCAACCTGGCAGCACAATGATAGTGGTGGCTCCAGCGTGCCTTGCTCTTCTGCGCGGGCCCTAGCGGCTGGCAGACTTTGCTCTCCTCGGCACGAGGGAGGGATCTTCATATGTACCCATAGCTGAATTTGCTGAAGCTTCAGGCTCACAAGCACCAAAAGGCACCTTACACATGGTCTGCTGGTGCATGCTGTGGTAGCCGGAGAGAGGAGACAGCAGACGCTGCGAGACCAGCGCAGGGTTGGTGGTGGCACCTTCATGTTGTTCCTCAGGCTGGCACAGCTGTGGGCCTGACTTAGCTTTGGGCTTGGTCAGGATCTGGTCATCTGGGCCCACATTTGCGATGCTGAAAATTTTGCTTTGCTGACCTATCTGAGATGCTCATTTGTCTATTGGTGTGCTCTGAGCTGGTCGGGTTTCAGAGCTTCCCTCCGCTTCTGTCTTGCCCTCTGTCATTTCTATTCTTAAGAGAGATCCAGACTCAAGTGACTGCTTATGGGTTGCTCCATCAAATGCAGCATCACAGTATGAGGTGCAAATGGGGTGGTTAGGGTTTGTCAGTCCTCCCTGGTTAACATGCTTAGAAATTGGTTTGGTACCTTTAAATAGGACTCTGGATTGCTGGCTAACATCCTCTTTAATGCCGTGTTCGTCACTGTTTTCGTGTCAGAGTTGTGACACAACAGTGCTGAGGCTGCCCCAGGAGCCCCAAGAGTAACGGCAGGAAGGGAGGCGGGCAGGGTGCTTAGCCCAACAGTGCAGGATGGCTGGAAAGGGGTAACTGTGCTGCACAAGTTGTTGTTATTTTAAATGGTATTGAGGTTGCAAAGGGAAAAAGTAATTTAATTTTTATTTATTTATTTATTTTACCTTTTCATACCTGAGAGAACTTGTGCTTTGTCACCTTCTGATCCGTGGAGTGTGTTAGCTCTCTCTTCACACTCACCTCTATGCTTTCCCTGCCTCCAGCTCCAAGCCCAGCGGGCAGAGGCTGAGCTGCACTTCCCGGTGCTTCTCTCCCCTCTCTTGGTTGTGGGTTGCTACATTAGCAGCAATTCACCGTGCTGGCAAGGAGCATTACAGGATGCAAAGTTGAAGAAGTGCAAAGAATTAACTTCTTGGCAAGCCCAGTGTCCAGACTTCATGTTACATTTATTAGCACCCTGATTTCTGGACAGCTGTTGTAGTCTTCTGGGTTTTGCAAGAATGGCTCAAATGTCTCTGGTGCTGATATTTTTATTTTTATTTTTTAAATCAGACATTCAGATTCCCTATGCATGTGCGTTTTATTGTGTTCTAAATAGGAATATGCAAACAAATGCTTTGACTTACCCAAGGTTGTCCTGTACGTGCAGAGCCCTCTTTTGCTTCTGTTTAGGTTGTCTAAGTGCAATCTATTTCCATGTAAAGATGAAGCATGCATACCTCTGAGAGCAAGGAAGGCTTCTGAAGTTTTGGGTAAACTCATGCTTGTGGGGGGTTACAGCTCGAGGGGTGGCTGGAGGGTGAATGTCCTAGATGGTATCTGGAGACCATTCCTGGATGGAAGGTGGTGATAATACTGGGTTTGAGATGAGCATGTATGCTTGCACTCATTAGTGGAGCCGCAGTGGGTATTGTCCTGCCCCAGCCCTGGGTGGCCAACTGCCCAGAAGAGCTGATGTTGTGAAGCGTGAGCTGACCGATGCTCGTCACTGCTCGCAGAGCTCTGGTGGGTAGCAGAAATACCTCAACGCTTCCCTCAACGCAGCCACAATGGGTGCAGAGCACACCAGGGACAGGACATGTTCCCTGGCAGGCTGACGGGATCACGGATGATGTTTGCTCTTCTTTTCGTGGAGATTGTGGAAGGAGACAAGTCACCGGTGGGGGTCAGGCACTGCCCTGCAGAGCCGTGCCAGCCTGTCTCCTCAGCTGCGGTGGGCACGGTGACGCCTGACAGAAACATGGCAGATGAGTCGTGCTGGGATCATTAGCATATTTCCTGTTTCCGTGCCAAATGCGCATCATCTCCCAGGGTGATTATTAAGCTTGTGAGGAGCCTGTCATTCTGGATTACCACATAATAAATCCTGATGGGATTGGTCTCGGCTGGAGGGTGGCTCTTACCCTGCAGCCCATCCCTGCGCTCCTCTGCAAGGTGCTGGGCGAGCCCTTAGACCATGATGGCACAGTTGGTCCTCTGAGCAAAGGCCTGTTCTGCTGTTTTGCTGTATTGTTTTGGATGTTGGGATATTTGGTATGGTTGCCTAGAGAAGTCTCCACGTGGCGGAAGGAACTTCCTAACCGCTTTCTGGCCGTTCTGTTCAGGAGCGGGAGCTGAAAGGTTTGACTGAGGACTCAGCGGCCAATTGGGTAAAATTTACATTGGCATGGCAAAGAGCAGTTATCCTTTCTTACGCCATGTTGGCACCACATCCAACACAAACAGTGACCCACTACCACGCATCCGCCGTGGCCCGGCTGTAGGCTCTGTGGCACCTGGGGGAAGCTCAGCCTCATGCGCAGAGCATCCCCATCGCAGTTTGGGGTTGCAGCTGGTCGTGCTGCTGGAAGAGACTGGCAGCACTGGTTTCCAAAGTGAGGAAAGGGGAGATGTTTGGCTATTAAGTTAATAAATTCATTAAAGATTAGTGAACTGTGGGTTTTCTCTCCTCTTAAGTAGCCTTATGTGTGCTAGCATAAAGACCACAACATCTTTTGTGGCTTGAAGTGTCTTTAGAGAGACTGAGTGGTTTTAATCTTAATTTTAATCAGTTTAGGACCTGAGAGGTTACACCTTAGCCCTTTCTCTTGTCGAGTTGTCAGCTGTTCTATCACTCATTTTGTTTCTGAAATAAATAAAATAACAATTTGGCAGCTGTAATGACAAATATGAAACCCAAATGATTTGAGACATGGGCCAGTGGGAACGAGAGAGAATGATTTACATTGCTTCTAATGCATTTTATATTTTATGTATAAATAATTAGATGTTAGAAATAAAAGCTGTCTATTTAATTCATGCCGTTGAAAGCCTTGTGTGCTGTTAATAGGCTTAGTTATAGGAGACACCTCTTTGAAATATAATTCTTTTATGCATTTTAATAGAGTTCATGGTAAACATACTGTGATAAGCAGACAGCAACTAATATTTCCTGTAGGCAGAATGCACCTAATTAAAATTAATTGATTTTTAAAAAATCATCACCACTAACATTTCTGAATGAATTTTTCCTCTTGAAAAAGCACCCATAGCATGGTGTGGGGGTGCAGAGGGACCCACGTCTGGGCTGGCAGCTGGCTCTCCATCCTTGCTGATGCTGAGATCAGGATCACCAACACAGCCAGGCTGCACTGAGCATCCTGTTCTGGATTATTAAAATGAATATAACCAATATAAACCACTTTGGGAAATTTCGGGTAATAAAGTGCACATTCTCTAGGGGCTGTTAAGTAGGGGCTTATTCAGAAGTTCGATGGCAGTTTGCTGTAATAGCTCTGCGTTTGTAGTTCTGCAACCCCGTTCTACTGTGGTAGCCTGGATGCTGGGGTTGGTCCCTTAGGTTTTGGGGGGGGTTCCATTTGTTTTGTGTTGTTTCTTTTTGACTATTTCTGCTCCCCACAGGGCCTTCTGTTCTCTACCCCTGAATGTCTGAAGCAACCCCAAGACCTAGTGAAGCTCTACCTGCATGAGTCAAACCGGGTGTACCGGGATAAGATGGTTGAAGAAAAGGATTATGGTACCTTTGATAAAATCCAGCTGGAGGTGGTGAAGAAATTCTATGATGTAAGTGTTGAGGTTCATGACTGATAATAACATAACACACTCACAGTCAAGGTCCTTGGGAGAACAGAGCTTGACTTGAGGCCTGCCCAGGTCTCACTTGCCTGGAGGGCAATGCTCTTGATGGGAGCAAACTTTCTGCACCATATGCTGGACTGCTGATGTTGTGATATAAGTAAATGATGCATTCCATAAGGGTGTTGGGAAGAGAACATTTGGGCTCTGTGAATTAATTTAATTGCTTTATTTAAGTGCTTTGAGTCTCTCATGGCAAAAGCAGGAGAAGGGTCAGATTCCCTTTCTCTCAACAGGAGCAAAATGGGTATGCAGGCCTCCGTGCTTTTCATCTCTCCAATATAACCTTTCAAATGAAAGCTCTAGACCTGCTTTACTTCAGACTGGTGCAGCAGTGCTGCTATAGGAATTACACAGGTATCACTGAAGTGATAAGTAGTGCAGACAGTTCTTTTTCCTCCAGATGTTATCATCGTCCACGCACAGCCTAATGTTATGGCTATTGCTGCAGGCCTTTTCATGTGGCCACATTCTCTTATGGCAATGGGTTGCATTTTTATGCCTCACAAAAGGTTGTGAGCAAAGGATGTCAATATCAGGGCTTTTTTCTTTCCTCCCATTTCCCTCTTGCTTCTCTTCCACCTCTTCCAACGTGCAGGTACAACTATAAAGGTATTTTCTGGAGCACTGATACTTTACTTGGAAAGATGGCAAAGAGCTACAGAGTTTTTTCCTCTGCTTATTTATATATGCATATATATGTTTCTTTGACAGGACATTGAGGAGACTTTAGAGCAGACAAAGCAAATGAATGTTTATTGCCATTTTGCTAAAGGCATTGGCGAACCCAGCTATAGGCCTGTTCCAACCTGGGAAGAGCTGAACCAGATCCTTGTGGAAGCCATGGACAACTACAATGAAGTCAATGCTGCCATGAACCTGGTGCTATTTGAGGATGCCATGTGCCATGTGTAAGGGGATTTTCTGGCTTTATAATCTCATCATAGCATTTATATGCATAGATTGCTTCCATAGAGTTGTAGGCACCTGTAGTTATAGCTGATGGAGCTGGAGGTGTGCAGAAGCTTCAGCTCCCCACGTCACATGTCCTGCACAAATACTGCACTACTTCTCTAGCTGGTGTTTGGAGGGCACTTCTGAAACCGTGAGGGTGACTGGGGCTGTGAGATGCAGGTATTGCATGCTGGTGGTTATTTTAGACGTATACGAATAGGTTTTATTGCATAGCAGGACCCCCCTCATCTGAACGTGGACCCCAAACATTTTGTGAAAAGAAACCTGTGGAGAGTTGCATCAGATCCTTGAATTTTGTTCTCGGTCATTTGCACATCTGTGTAATGTACTATTTCCTTCTCCTTTCCTTTCCTTATTGCAAAGATGGCCAGGCCTTCATCTTAAATGATTTCTGTCCAGTAGGACTTGGCAGGTGGAATAAGAATTGGACAAAGTCCAAATTGCCACCAAACTATTTTTTCATCAGCCGTGTCCTTTATATAGGTCTCAGCGGAGATCAGGATTGATTGCTGACATATCTCTTAGAGTGACATTTTTCATCCCATTCAGAATACAATTTCTTAGTGAATAAAATATGTATAGAAAGGCACTGGGCAGAGAAAAAAGAAATATACTGATATTAATGAGAGATTTTGTGTGCTGCAATTTAGTTGCCGCATCAACCGTATCCTGGAGTCCCCCAGAGGAAACGCACTCTTGGTTGGTGTGGGTGGAAGTGGCAAGCAGAGCCTGACCAGGCTGGCAGCCTTCATCAGCTCTCTGGAGGTTTTCCAGATCACTTTGAGGAAAGGCTACGGGATCCCTGAACTAAAGGTAGGTGGCTTTTAAGGCTGAGGTAGGGGAAAGGAATTAAAAAGCAGAATTTGTCCTGAAAACTTTGTCCTGCTTAATACTCAGTAACACTGGTGTGAAGATGCAAAAACTCCAGCCATGATATTGCACTGCAGAGAGGAGTGATCCTTGCAAAATATCTCGCTGAAATGCGTCCACACGGGCTGACCTGAAGTCCTCAGCCGTTCCTCTGAGCTGACCAGGACTAACAGTGCTTCAGCCCAAGGTTTCATGTGGACAGTGGGCCATATTAAGAACCCAGCAGAAAAGTTCAGATTATTGATTATAATTAAAACAAGGCATAGTAATTAGCTGATACGTGTCTGTTGTGGAGTGATTTGGAGGTGAAAAAGGAGCAGGAGAGAGGTAGAGATCACAAATCATACTCAGTTCTTCATCTGGCATTTTAGGTAAGGGAAGGACTGAGTAGGCAGTGGGTGGTTCACTATAGAGAATATGTGATGTGCTTATATTTATGCACAGACTAATGAGCTTAAGAGTTATAAATCAACATTTAAAAGTATCACTGAAATGGTTTAGAAATACATTGTCTACTGGCAAAAGAACTCTCCTTAAAAACGTAAAAATTAAAATCACAGTAACTCCAGTCCATCCTGTCTGGGAGACAGGATCTTGGGTTCCATTCCCATCACAGCCAGGAAGGGAGGTCTCATTGTAGCGAGGGCTATTGGCAAAGCCTGGAGCACAGCTGGTGTCTTCCTGTCCTAACCCAGGCTTTCCCAGTTGCTTACCATTTTTCCCAGTCCTGCAAATAGGAACTGATCAGTTCTGGCCTTTTCTGCTGTTAGACTGGGGCTCTCACCTCTACTTGCATGCTTCCAGCTCTTGGTTTGATGGTCAGCAGCATTAGGTTTTTGAAACATCACTAACTCTAAATCTGGGACTTCGGTATGAGCTGCAGCAGTTGGAAAGTCAGTATTTATACTACAGCAATTGCAGGGCTGGGTCTGTAGTGTCATCATCTTTGTTTTGATGACCTGTGGTTGTGCACAAGTTGTTTATGTTGCGCAAGCCTGTCCCACCGTCTGTTGGGTATTCTCAGCTCTTTTCTGTGTTTTCAGGCCCACTCATGGGATTTCCTAGCTCCTACCTGCCTATTTATTTAGGAAACCTGCACTCCCACCTAGAAATATAGATAAATCCCAACAGTAATAAACATGTTTTCAAAGCACCTCAATGCCGCTCTGTCAGTGGAGGTGGAAGGTAATTTGGTGTTCCTGTCTCTCTGTATTCATTTTCAAAGAATTTATGAAAGATGGAGTGTGTTTTTTTTTCCTCAGCTATGGAAGAGCAAGATGGTGACAGATCACCCTGCTGTTGGCCCCTCCTGCTGCTGTAATTAACCTAATCCAAATTTCTTAGTGATGAAAGTTAACAAATGACTCTTTTAGAAGAAGCGTACTTGTGTGCTGAATTTCTAAAAGTTTCTGGGGTAGTGGTCGGTGTGCAATTTCAGGCACCCCTGTGTGTCTTGTGTCCTGCTTAGAGATGCAGGAAGGAAAGGATGGACTTTGAGCTGAATGATGGTGGTTTTTGCAATTTCACGAACAACCTGGATTTCAAAAACTCAGTGTCCTTCATTAGCAGGGCACTATCCCCTTAGAAATGTAACAGCTTTTACAGGTGAGCAGGCTGTGCCAACATCTCTGTATCTTGAGTGGGAGAAATTCACAACTGGAAAAATCCTTGCTTGTACAAGGAACCTTCATCTCTTCCTCACAAATGAACAAAAACATGTTACAACACTTCAGCAAAAATATAAGTCAATTTATTAGTGTACTTGTGAAACCAGAGAGATCTACAGCATGGGGATACCAAAGATCAACATTTCCAAGCACTGCTGTCTCTCCCAGTTCCTGTGGTGCTTTAGCCTCGGTGTCCAGCCTTACTTGGTAATGAGCCTTGCAGGGATGATAGCAATAGACACCCTCATGTCCCTGGGAAGGCTCAGCCCTGAAGATAGAGGGTGTCCAAAATGCATTTTCATGACAATTAATTGCAATTGTTTTGTTTGCGGGTAATGGGAAGATTCTGAACCAACCTGTTGAGGGTGTGGTGCCTAGCCCACGCTTTGCAGGAGGTAGGTGCAACCCGAAGTCCACTTGCTTTTCAACCTCCAGGCAGACCTGGCGGGCCTGTACCTGAAAGCTGGTGTGAAGAACATAGGCACTGTGTTCCTAATGACCGACATGCAAGTGGCTGACGAGCAGTTCTTGGTGCTGGTAAATGACTTTTTGGCATCAGGTATGTCTTGTGCTGCTTTTATTTCTCCTCTCCCCTTTTTCAATGTGGATTTGCTCATGATAGTATCTAGCGCTCTGGAATATGCTGAAGGGCAATATATGAAGCAAGTTTTGAGTCAAGTTCTAGAGTAGAATTAGCGCTCGGGCCTCCTTAGTGAGGATGCGCTCTATCTGGTTGATTTTTTTTCTTTCTCTGTAGTCTTATACCTAGTTTTTCCTGTACTTCTATGGTATGCTGCCTGTGGATGTTAAGTGATGTCTGTTGTGATATGGCAACTGAGGACAGAGCCAAAGGAACATATCAACAGAAGAGAAGTTTGACTGTGCATCCACATGCTAGTTGTCTGATAAAATAAGATTGCTTCTGGCTAGAACATTTGACTGGAGCATCTGTGAGTCAGTGGATGATGCAGAGCCACCAGATAACCATGTCTGTGGGTGTCATGTGGCTGCTTATCCCGTTCCAGTCCTTTTCCTCTTCATTTTTTTCTGGATGCATTTAAGTTTTTCAGTTGCTGCTTGCCCAAACAATTGCAGAACAGTCTGTCTCCATGCAAACGCCTTGTTTCCATGCAGAATATGGCACGAGTGTGCGCATGTGGGAAGTCCCCATGCACAGGGGAGCATGCAGAGGTGTCACTGTGATTGTGCAAGGTAACCCAGAGAGGGATTATTCCCCAGATTCCCTGGTAAATCACTGCCATAACTGTGTGCCACTTGTTGCCTTATTTATGAGCTGGAGTGGGAAGATACCAGCTGGTTCAGGTGACCCCCATGGATGTTACAGGGTGGAGAGTCGACAGCACAGGAGAGCGTTAGTTTGTCACTCCAGAGTTGACATATGTGGCTATAAATTGGCCAGATGGTTTGAGCAGCAAACAAGTCCTGACTGTGATGAATTCATAACCAGGTGTAATGATGGGATGCTGCGGAGGGTGGCAAGTAGCTCCCACCGTCTTCATTGCCTACTGTAGGTGACACGAGCATCTCATGACTCAAGATAAAGCTCTGCAGTGTTCTGCAGCCAAGGGGCAGGACAGCCTTGCGTTGGGATGTCAAGGTCATCTTACAGCTCCTTTGAAAGGCGTTATGGTTTTTCTGTGGTTGCTTTGTGGGGAAATGGGGACAGGCTGGAAGGTTCAGGGTCCAAGGCAGCAGCGCAGACTTGGAGCCAGACTGAGGAGGTGGCCGTGCAGGGACCCTGCCTCTTGATGATATGAACTGGAGCCACACAGTGTGCGCTGACTGAGCTGGCTTCTTGCTGCTCTCCTTTATCTGCATGCTTGTGTTTTCTTTCTTGTTTCACTTATCATCCTTTAAGAAACCAGAAGAAAATACATATTTTTTTTTATTATAAATCAGCAGATTTCTATTAGTATATTTTCCTAGCTGATTTGTGCTCATATTGATGGTACCTCATTCAATAATGATGATTACAATCAAATCAGATGCCAGAAAGGAAGCAAATAGGTGATAAACTAAGGAACCCTGAGGGGAAAAATAAAATAAAATAAATACAAAAATAAAAAACTTGGTTGGGCATGTTTTTGGCAATCAGTTGTATAACAGTTAACTTTTAGAAATCTTTCAAAAACTTCTACAAGTTCATCTTTTAGAAAGTTTTACTACCCTGGGACTTATTTGAAAGCTATGGAAATGGTATTGAATGGCTGCAGAAACTGTACACGTATCAAATTCATTTGCAAAACTAAAATGATTTCATTATCACATAAAGCATATTAGGTATTTGATTTTTCTGTAATCAAATTAGCACTGTAAATCAGAAAAAAAAAAAAAAAAAGCTTTCTATAGTTTGACTCTATTCTATGGTTGCTTACCCTGGGCTTTTATAAGAAAGTTGGCTCTCACAAGCATTTATTTTTTAGCAGAATGATCTTCTGTGCCACCTTCATGCTGCTGGGGCTCATGGGTCCCTGTTGCGATGGCTTTTCTGTGGGAAGGGAGGCACCCGTTCCACTTTGCCCTAAGACTGCAGCAAAATCCAGGCCAGCAAACCAAACCGTGCCCTCTTCTCCTAGGTGAAATCCCCGACCTCTTCCCAGACGATGAAGTTGAAAACATCATCAATAGTGTGAGGAATGAAGTCAAAGGCCAGGGCCTGGTGGACTCCAGGGACACTTGCTGGAAGTTCTTTATAGAGCGTGTTCGACGACAGCTGAAGGTGAGACAGTGGCTGGGGGACTTTGGATCCTTGCCATCGACCTCTGTGCAGGGGCATGGGCTGGCAATCCTTTGGGCTATGTTGTAGGGACATCAGCCTGCAGCCTAAAGGCTTTTCTGCCTGTTTGTGTTGTGATTCTCTCAGCAAGTACTGAAGCATAAAAATCGCTGTCTGTAGTCATCGCTTTTTGGGCTTTAGACAGCGCTATGGGAGTTGCAAGTTTTCTCCTTCAAGAGCTGAGCAGAACCAGCCTTTCCGTTTTCAAAGCAATGCACTGGGGATTCAGCTGGGGTGCATCAGGACTGAGTCTTGCTGCTTGGATAAGTTGCACAGGGGATCCATCTTCAAGTTGTTGACAATCCATACCCAGAATAATTTAAAAAACATTATCTTAAAACCAGGGCTCTGGGAACTGAGTGGGCATGACATGCATGCAGGATTTCTTCGATTGCAGCCCATATTCCCAGCCTTATAAAGGCCTTATATATATGTCCAAATATCCTAAGACAGTTTTGAGACTTTTCTCAGAATCAGAGAATGGTTCATAGAACGGACCTTAAGGATCATCTAGTTCCAAACCCACCTCCTACCAGACCAGGTTGCTCCAGGCCCCATCCAGCCTGGCCTTGAACACCTCCAGGGATGGGGCACCCACAGCTTCTCTGGGTAGCCTGGGACAGGGCCTCACCACCCTCACAGTAAAGATTGTTTCCGTTATGTCTAATCTAAACCTACTCTCTTTTAGTTTAAAGACATTTCCCCTTGTCCTATCACTACACCCCCTGACACAGAGTCCTTCCTCAGCTTTCATGCAGCTGGTACACTGGAAGGACAGTGCGGATGTGATTTCCTTTAGGCTGATCTGTTTTCCTTGTCTGCCCTTCTCCTTAATGGCATTTAGAGCAGATGGATGGGAAGTGCTGTTTATTGTCTCCACCATTTCATGACGGCATCATGCACTGTGCAGAAAGCTGATTGAACCGTTGCTGGCCCAGGGTGTGCTGATCCTCAGGGAGCAGCACAGCAGTGGGACTTGGCCTGATGGAGCATTAGCACCAGTAAACCTTTTGCCTCAGTGTCTTGGGAGAGCAGTGCAGGTGCAGAAGAGGGCTTTTGTGCATGGGTATCTTCCTGAAGCTTGCCTGGCCCTCAGAGAGCCACACAGAGGTGCCTGAGGCTTATGCTTGAAGGTGTAGGAAGGTTTTCTACATGAGTGTCCCCTGTGTGGGAGCACGCAGTGACTCTGTCAGAGGAGCAGCACTTCTGAGTCCAGCTGCACCTTCTGAGATGGAAGTGAAAGTGGTCGTGTTACAGGCTGGCTTTCATAGCTTCTTAAAAAGTAGTTTTGACTCATGTTGAAGGTGGTGCTACCTTATAGAGATGTCCAAGTCAATGGCAGCCTGCCCCATGGCACTCACGAGGCTGTGCAGGTACCAGCCAGGGCTGACGAGCTGGAGCGGGGTGATTCACTGAGTGAGTTATGTTGCTTCCTACACTGGCTTTTGCTCAGATATTGCTACTTCACTGTGTGGTGTAAACCTGCCCATGTTCTTATTTGTGCCTATTTAGCAGAGCTCATAAATCCAACAAAAGGGGGCTTACAGGAAAAGGCTCGTGATGGATGGTGGCGGCAGATTTTGGTCCTTGTGACTTATTTTGCTGTTAAAGCTGGTGGTGGGCAGCAGAGAGGAAAGGCAAGTTGCCTTGTCCTAACTTCACACCCTAGATGAGGATGCTGCCTCTGGAAAAGGGAGAGGTGGTGCCTTCCTGGGATCAAGGCAGCAGGGGAAGGAAGGACCAGTCTGCAGGGAGAGGCAGGTGGAAGAGGGAAGGATGCAGAACACTGAGAGGACCGAAAAAAGCGCAGGGCTGGGCGGGTACTGAGTAGAGGAGGGAACAGGCCCTTGGCCAAGCCCCAGAGTAATGAAAAAGACATTTTGCAGAGACCCCAAGGCTCTGCAGTTTACTGCAACACAGAAACTTTTAGCAGCCGTTGGGCTGAAAAAAAAAGGCTGGAAAACAAAAGGCCTGCTGCGTGGAAATGCAATGAGCAGGGAAAACACATTCCCAAATGGTTTTACTTCCATTCCACTTTGAGTTTTCCCTATTAAAAAAAAAAAAAAAAGTAAAAGGTAAATAAATAAAGAAATAAACCTGATAAAAACAGACTTTGAGTTTGAGCCACATTAGCCCTTTTCAGAGCTGGCTGTGGGGGAAATGATCCATGCAGACCTGCCTCAAAACCGTGGTCCTGCCAGGAGAATTTAGATCCATTCACTTTAATTCCTTGTTGCACCAATTCAGTCTGGATGCTTGTTCCCTGCTGGGCGAAGCTTTGTGTCACTGCTGTGGTGGTGAAGAGTGGTTATACGAAACCCTGGCTGCAGCCTTGGAAGTGTGCCAGGCTGCTGCTTTTGACCATAGCAGCGCTTAATGCCACTGCTTGTTTTTATTGCAGAGAACAAAAAATGTGTTTACTGCTAGGCTATGCCTTTTCCAGGCCAGGCTCGCTGGCATAAAGTGCAAGGGCTCAAGGATCGAGGTTACTGTACCCTTAGGTGTTGGCGTAAGGTCTCCCTTTGGACGTGGTTGGAGGAGCCCAGGCTGGGCTGTGTGCCTGGAGCCGGGCCTCTGCTCCCAGCCGTGCCTTCTCAGCTTCTCCCTTCTCCGGGCTCCTCAGGTCGCGCTGTGTTTTTCGCCCGTCGGCAGCAAGCTGCGAGTGCGCAGCAGGAGGTTCCCCGCCATCGTGAGCTGCACGGCGATAGACTGGTTCCAGGAGTGGCCGCAGGAGGCCCTCGAGTCTGTCAGCCTCCGCTTCCTGCGCGAGAC
The DNA here is from genome assembly GCF_013377495.2 of Cygnus atratus. Classification (NCBI taxonomy): domain Eukaryota; kingdom Metazoa; phylum Chordata; class Aves; order Anseriformes; family Anatidae; genus Cygnus; species Cygnus atratus. The sequence goes on from NC_066379.1 coordinate 1,246,870, forward strand.
AGAGGCTGTGGAGGTGAGCATCTCGCCTGGCCCTCAACCAGAGGTGCCCGTGCCATGCCTGGCTTTGAGCTCCTCTGCAGGGTGCAAGCATTGGCGTGGCTGTGCGGTGCTGGTGGCTGCCGGGTGTGGCCGCATCCCTCCGTTCAGTGCAGGCGGTGCACTGTAAGATGAGGAGAGTATTGCAAAGGATGCTCTGCTTGCCTTCCTTGCCCACAGGCTCTTATCCAGGACATCTGGATGACTTTGTAGAGGAATTGCTGGCAGCATCATACTATGTTAAATTTAATTGAACAAAGTTTGTGAAATATGGGCCAGGTGTTTCAGAGAGTAGCATGGACCTTAGCAGAAGCAGGGCCACATCCACCAAGCTCACGTGTATTTATACACTGATGGTATTGTCAGTGAAATGATTGCCTTGCTAGCAAGAAAGGCAGCTTACAAATCAGTGCAGAAAATAACCCAATGCTTCCGATTATTCCAGGGAACAAATGCTTTTCTCTCCACATGGGTATCCGAGAGTCTGTAATTCTCAAGGGCAAAAAGATGTCAAGTTCTTATTGATGAGAACCTGCTACTGGACTAATGGAGATGCAATTCTGTTTGTTTAGTTTTTTGGGACAGAACTTTGGAAGAATAAAGTCTACAGTGTTTCTTTTTATATGTGCACTTTACCCATTTATACAGAAGAAAAGCCCAAATTTCTACTTAAAAGGATGTTATTTTGTAGAGTTGAATGCTAGAAAAATTGCTTGGTATAAGATAAAGTAAGAGATAAAAAGATACAAAAAGAGGTATAAAGTAAATGAGTAGCTGAAGTTATTTTAGAGATAACAAATGAAAAGGGATCAACTCAGATCTGTTATGCCCTGGATTTTTCTGCAGCAGTATAAAATGCTAATAAATTCCTTTATATACGGCACAGGTCTGCACTATGTACAGTTGTTCTGTGTAAAATATTTTCTCCTTGTCTTCTCATCTTACTTTCAGGCTTCAGTGAAAGATTCAATAAGCAAATTCATGGCCTATGTCCACACGACTGTCAATGAGATATCCCGATTATATCTGAGCAATGAACGGCGATATAACTACACCACTCCCAAGTCATTCCTTGAGCAAATCAAGCTCTATCAGAATTTGCTACTGAAAAAGGGCAGGGATTTAACAGCAAAAATGGAGCGACTGGAGAATGGCCTGGAGAAGCTCAACAGCACATCTGCCCAGGTGAGAAAACCCTTTGGGATTAAACACTGCTGGTTTTCCTTGTTTGGTTCAAAGGAGAGCTTTACAGGCTGAAGCTGTACAGCATGTAAAATTTGTGCTAGATCTGGCTCTCGACTGGCTTGAACTGGATTCCTGGAGGAGAAGTTCTGTCCTGTACGGGAAAGAAGGGAAGAGATGTATGTGTCATATCTGCTACTTGGGTGGTGCTAATCTTAAATAAAAGATCACAGAAAATAAAACGAGGCAGGGATACAGCTGGATGCATACATCTTCTTTAAATGGTTGTGTTTCAGCTGCAGTGACAAAATAGCTTGTAAAATACAGGAAGATCATTTATTTTTGGAGTTCCATCCAAGAAATCTAAATAACTTTGGTAAGATTCCTGTATTTTATATTAAATAAAGCATCCTTTTAAAATAAAGCTAATATTCATTTTCCCTTGTGTTATGTTATCTGTCTTGAAGGAAAGCCAGTGCATGTCTGAAATGTAGATTAGCCGTCCTGAAATCCCCTGCTGAAAGCATCACTGGCACGCTTCTGTGGTAACGACTAGATGTTGTTCTGAGTATTTCACAACCTCTCTTCAGTGACTCAAACAGCCTTTCAGAGCTTTGCTGTCTACATCTGTTGCTAAACTCCCATTTTCTCTTCATTTCATATTCTATTAACTCTTATAAATGTTCACTTACAAGCTCCTACTGTGGCAAATGGGCCTCTCCTGAAGCTGCTTCAAAGAAATGCAGAGGTTGGTGTGAATGAAGGACTAGCAGGTTTGACTTCTTTCATATGTGCTCTGGTGGCATAAATCAAGTCTGTCACGCTTAACAGGATAGGTGCCTTACTGGAGATCGATGTAGGGGCTTTATTAGTACCTCTCGACTCCCATAGCCCGTATCTCACATCAAACAGTTGCTTTCTTCATGGTGCAGGGCATGTCTTTGAGGACACAGGAGGGCAGCAGGCATGTTTCATGTCCCCTTTGCAGGTTTTAGTACCTCCTTTGAAAGAATGCAGCTGAGGTTGAACATTAATTAGTGGAGACCTCCCATTGTATCTAGTGAAGCCAGCCCGAGCTGAAAGCACGTGCCCTCCCTGCAAAGCAGACCTTTCATCTACCTTACCCTTGGAGGCAAATAATTGCACTGCCGTGTGTGGTGCTGCTGTTTTTGATGATAGCGCAGTGGTGGGCAAGATGGGTTCTGTCTGTTCTCTGTTGAGAGCACCTGATAGGATCCTGGCCTTTTGAGAGGGAACAAGGCTCAGCAGTGTTGGCTGAATATGGGGACCTTCCTGTGTTCTTCAGGCTTACCTTCACGGGGACGTTGCATTGGCAAGGGTTTCCTGACAAGTCACAACACAGGCGCTGAGCAGTGGTGGATGGGGGGTGAGACGGGAAGCCACAGCACCTGTGGGGCTTCTCTCTCTTGGAGGTTTTGCTGTTGCAAAAATGGTAAAAGAACATAAAGTTCATGTCTGGTAGGAGAAAGGCAGCTTGTGAAGTTGATTAAGATGCAGAGCAGTCAGGACAAATATGTCAAATTTGTATCTAAAATTAGCACTGGGGGCCTAAAATTAAACACCTAAATTATCAGATCTGCGTGACAGTCAAAACTGCTGTTGATTTGAAACCAGAGCGTGGATATTTAATGTTATTGGAAATCTTACCAGAAAGTTTGGTCTTGAATGTGGATTTAAGTGTCTGAATTTTAGCATTCAAACATGGACATGGTTGGGCTTGGTGCTCAGGTGTGCTGGTGGTGCTTGGAAGCGGTAAGCTGTGGGTTTGTGTTTTCCAAGCAGTGAAGGAGGGTTTTGATATCTGGGTGTGACCTGGTTGTGCCTCAGGCCGGAGGACTAGCAGTCCCCTTGTCAGCGTTCCCCAGGCTCCCAGTGCTTGGGTGCCAGTGAGGAGCTAGTTATGAGTTGTTTGTATTTTTATAGACTGTTCAGTGTGGCCTCGGCATGGGGACACGTGCAAATAGCTGCAGGACACTTTTTGACTTAGCCATTCTAGTTTCAGAATAACCTCTCCTCTTCCTTTTCCTCTTTTCCCCCCAGTTCCATTTTTTTCCTTTTGACATTTGGTCTTCTTCTTTTGACCAACTTTTCTTCAAAGGAAATGTTTTTCATTAGCTTGTTAGCCTAACCATCTTTCCCTGAAGATAGTGGCTGTCCTTCTCAGTATGCAGAAAAGCAGAAGATGGCTTCCAGTTATTAGGACATAAGACTTGGGAAGGTTTACGTGATGAGTCATTTGTTTTTTAGTGGTGTTCACTCTGAAGAGGTCAATGCTCTGCTCAGAGCCCATTGCTGAGTAATTTTGAGAATGACTTCAGTTAATATTGCAAATCTGGATTCCAGATTCAAGTCTTGCTTGCTCTATCAATTAATTGCTGACCTCTGTGATGTATTTTGTGTTCTTGAAACAAGGCAGGGACAATCAGATAAAATGAATCTCCTGGGAGTCTGCCCTCCAGGTTTTCTGTTCTTTAATAATTCCTCTTATTCTGTCCTGGTGGTAGGCAAGTACTTCTTCCTTCCCTGTTGGAGTCACAGTACATTACCCTTGAATATCTCATTTGCTTTGTTCTTCCCCTTTCTACCTCACATTACTAATTGCTTATCAGCAACTGTCCAGGACTCAGGAAGCTGCTCGCAGGTTTTTCACATTTCTTACCACAGTTTGAGGCTGAATACTGACCTTTTCTGGCCGGTGATGGTAGTCTGTGTGCTAAGGCACATGCTGGATCTGTCTGCTCACACCTTGATCTGGTTATTATCCTGATGCTGCCTATGGGAAGGAGGGTACTAGTGGTCTCTCCTTGCTTTGGGATGATCGTCTGATGTCATTTTCCATGCCACCTTCATCTCCCTTTGTACTGTTACTCTCTTGTAATTCTTGCTTTCTCCTGCTTACCAGCCATGTGTTACTCAAAAGGAATCTTCTGCTTTCACCAGGGGTGGTAGACACTGGAAAAGTTGGTGGTGTTTGTCTCACCTCCCCTGGATGTGGCAATGAATCTTCTGCAACGTGTATGAGTTTTTATTCATAAAGTATGGTTGCTCCACTGTTAGATGTAAGGGCCTGTGCCTTTGAAGAGGTGTGAATGCCCAGCCCTGTGCTCCTGTTCAGGACATAAAATAGTCTCTTCCTGCCCCTCTGTGTGGAGCTGCTTCTCTCCCTGTGGCCCCAGAGGCCCCGTTGTACATGCCTATGGCCATGTCAGATGCCCCGGCCATGTGCCCCCTTGCCCCTGTGCCTTTTAGTGCCTTCCTGGGCTCTGTCTCACAGACTGATGGGTTTCTGATTTTCAGCCTTCCCATCCCATTGAGTATTTACTGTTTCCTTTGCGCTGAGACCAGATGAATAGGGATTCTTGGCTTCAGTCTCCAGAATGGCTCTTTTATCCTGGTGACAAACCTCTTGTTTGTCTCCATCAGTCTTCATCCTCTCCATCTGAGCACCAGTTCCAAAGAAGAGGTACTGAGTGACGTGATAATATTTTCCGTGCTGTTCTCCGTTTGTATTGTGCTGTTTTGTGCATCACGTTGTTCCCTTCTGGGCTTTGCTGGTAGCCCCAAGCAGGAGCACCACGGAGCTGACTCCAGCATGACCAGAGAAGAACAACCTAGAAATATGCTCAAAGGATTGTGGCTGACCTGCTCCAAATCTGAATGGTTTATAACATTTCTGTATTTTTTGGAGGGAGTGGACTAGGGGTATGGGGTTGTCAGTGCAAGAAGCGAGGCTGTGTGACTGCTGGTGAAGTTCTGGGCTGTGAGAGGGCAGAAGATGGGAGCTATGCTGGGAAGGTTTTCTGCACATCTTTAGATAGTTGATGTTAGTGATGGTCAGGCTTGGCCACCTCTGGGTTTTGGAAACCTAGTTTAATAGCTGGAAATATGACAGGCTTCTGGGCTTTCTGTCGCAAACAAACAACACCCCCCCCCCCCAAAAAAAAAAAAAAAAAGCTCTATGTACAAGAGCTTTTTGGATGGAAGGTCCTTCTTGGTGTGAGAGGTGGGAAGTTTGGTACCTTCTGTTACTGGGAGCTCTGTAGACAGAGGAGAACTTTTCGCGCCTCTGTTCCTAGCAGAGCACTGCTGGGGATGGCTCCACATGCCAGCGACAGGAGTGCATTTATGGCTTCTGCTGTGCCTGTGCCTTCCCAAAGGCAACGGCAGGAGGTCTCCCAGCAGAGTGCCCACTTGTGGGCAGTAGGATGTGCAGAAAGGGAAAAATGGATGTGACAGACTGTGTTTGCTTAAGTATAGTTTGAAGTGAAACTTGTCTGCTGTGCTGACGGGGTGAAACTGGAGGAGTAAGGTCATCAGTTTGCGTTCCTGGCACTACCCCCCAGGAACCTACTGAGGACAGTGAGTTTGATTATTTAGGTATTGCTGATGTTTTTCTATCCACTGCACAAACATTCAAATTGTCCCTGCTCAACTGCATTTGAGCTTTAGCCTCACTGGTAAAAGAAAAAAAAAAAAAAAAATAAAAAAAATTAACACATTCCCAAATCCTGCTGTAGGTAAGGAAGGCTTCAGGTCACCAAACATCCCCTAGATGTGGTGAGCTCTAATGGTTCAGCAGAGCCCCAGGTCCATGTCACAGCTCCAACCAGCACTGTTCTGCTGGGAATTTAACATGTAACCCAAACCAGCTGGGCAGGTGCCTTCTCTGTAGCACACACTTCTGTGCGTCCAGACATTAGGATTTCTTTCAGGCGGAGCCCTAACTGAATTTCCTGCTCTTTTTTAATCCCAACATACGTGCTTGGCTGAAAGCAGGTTTTGTCAGCCTGTTCTCACAGGCTGCACTGGGGGCTGAGTTTACATCTGTTCCTTTTGTAGAGCTGTTGGGAGCTAGTGGGTTTTAATCCCTTGTTTGTCTTGTCCTGGTCGTGTAAACCCATAGAGCTGCCGTTTGTATGTGCATTCCGCATGTGATGACTGATTTGGGGCAGAAGGTCACAAGCCAGATCTACAATCAGCAAAGCCTCCCGCTTCAATTTCCTGCCATCTCAGAAGACTTAGAGCTGCACAAGGGGTTGCTCTCTGTTTGCTGACTGAAGGGATTACGTGCTCCTGCGAGCCTGGAGCCATTTGGATTTACAGGCGCATCTTTGTGCTGGTTAAAACAGCATTGTAGCACTGGGCAGCAGGAGATGGAAATGCAGTGTGCAGTGCAGGAGCACAATGAGATTCCTGAGAAACCGCTCTCGACTTGAAGCTGATGATGAATGTCAATAGCCTCAGTTTATGTGGCTGTTGAATTGTTCTCTCTCGTCTTACATAAAAATGGAATTATCAACAAAAGCAAGTGTCTGACTTTCCTTGTAGTGCTTTTACATGGTAAAGACATACCCAAGAGCTATAAACAATCCTTTATGAGCTCAACCGCAGGACAGTGAAAGACTCCGCAGCCTGCACAGAGGCTTTGTAAAATCATTGAAACAGTTGCTTTTGGAGAGAAAACAGTTGGTTTTAGAGAGAAAGCTTCTGTCCTTAAATGAGAGCCATTGCGAGCATCCCCGTTGTGCAGGCACTTCAGCCATCTCTGGAGGGGGCAGCTGCCCTGCAGGGTGCGAGCAGCCACTTGGTGAGTGCAGGGCAGGGTGCCCGTGGGGTGAGCAGGGGGCTTGGGGAGCGCTGGCTCCTGGTGCGCGGCTCCTCAAATCCAGCACGCAGCAAACACTGCTTGCTCTGTTCGCTGGTGTCGAGGTTGAGAAAAGAAAACGTGAATGGATCGTAGCATGTGTTATCTCATTGCAAAACATTGCAAAGGAATGCCTCCTCTATGGGGTATGCAACGTAACATCAGATCTTGTGTTGAAAGATGTGTGAAGACTGTGTGTGTTTGGCTTGATAATGAGAACAGCTTGCTGCAAGTATCTGGTGGAGCTCCTGTGTTGTGCAAAAATAATTTCAGGCACACCTAACCTGAAGGCTTCCACTTGCCTCAGGGGATCCTGCTAAAAGCAGTGTTTGCTTTGTCCTTGTACCTCTGTCCTGTTGCCAAGCAGAGGCAATGAGCTAGTCTCAGTCAGCATCCTTAGCAGCTCATCCTGCCGGTGCTGCTTTCTTCCTTACTGGGTTCCTCATTGCTTGCAGGCTGCTGCAGTGTGTGCACCATGCACGCTTCTCACTGCCCCTTATCTGAGCAACCTGGAGCAACGGAGAGCTGCAATATCCTGCTGATGGCTAGAAGTACTGCTTTTCTGTGTGCCCAGGGCATTGCTCGCTTTATACATGGGCCCTCAGTGCTGTTGGCTATTGCTCAGCCCCAGTCGAGTGTGAGCCCATGCTGCTGAGCAGGGTGGGGAGCAAGACTCTGAGCATTCGTGTACACGTCTTTTCTCCAGGTGGATGACCTGAAGGCCAAGTTGGCAGCCCAAGAAGCGGAGCTGAAGCAGAAGAACGATGATGCTGACAAGCTGATCCATGTGGTGGGCATGGAGACGGAGAAAGTGAGCAGGGAGAAGGCAGTCGCTGATGAGGAGGAGCAGAAAGTGGCGCTCATCACCCAAGAGGTTGAGCAGAAACAGAAGGACTGTGAAGAGGACCTGGCCAAAGCTGAGCCTGCCCTGGAGGCTGCCCAGGCTGCTCTGAACACCCTCAACAAGGTAGGGCAAGTGCTCGTGTGGAAAGTCAGTACCTCCCTCCCCTCTGCAGTGGGGGCTGTCGCTGCCATCCTCTGGCCCAAGTTTTGGGGCATCACATTGGTCAGGGCGGAGGTGTCAGGACCAGCAGTGCTGAAGCCTGCACATCCCTGCATCGCCAGGATGGCCTGCACATACCTAACATGTCTGTCTGCTGGCGTGTGAGCAGGCCTGGTGTTGTTGTCTGTGATGTTTTGTTTCAGTGCGAGAGAGAGCATCGGCACTGTTCGCTCCGGGTGTTTCTGTGCAAGTGCACAGCCAGCCCAGCGGGAGCTGACAACCACAGTGCTGATCTCGCTTGATACAAGAAGTGCTGGCAGTGAAGTCTCATTCATTCCCTGTTCGGGTATGTCCAGCACCGAGGTGCAGAGACATGTTGTGGTGTTCAGCAGTGCCTTTGGGCAGGGCAGCACACTGTCTTGGGCAGGTGATCTCTCGGTAGAGCCAGACATTGCTGCAGGCAAGACCACAGAATCATAGAATGTCCCGAATTGGAAGGGGCCCACAAGGATCATCGAGTCCAGCTCCTGGCACCACACAGGTCTACCCAAAATTCAGAGCATGTGTCTAAGTGCACAGTCCAAATGCTTCTTAAACCACTCCAAGGGAAGAAGCCCTTGGGGATATCACTAACCAGGAGGTAGGCCCCTGCAGTCAGAGCGGTCCCAAAGCCAGTGACGTAAGGAAGGCTTTTGGTACCTTGGAAGGTTTTTTACTTCAAGAGTGCCTGTTTGTAGCCCTACGCTGAGATGTGCTCCCGAGACACGTCCTTGCCATTTGTCTTCTGTCTGTGGTGCGCGCAGCATCTGGAGCAGCAAACTCCCACTGCACACAGGGCAGAGCAGTGGCCATGCACCATGTAAAAATCAGATCATAATGGCTCAATCACGCCTCAAATCATGGCTCAGTCATAGCCTTTTTGGAGGAGAAGAAAGCAAGTCATTAGGAGTGTGTTTTCAAAGTGATTACCTTTCAAAAAAGACGTGGCTTTGCAGCGGAGATGTGTTGTTTTGGCTCTTGTTCCTGGAAGGGAAAGGACTGTACAAAGGGAAAATGTTTGCCTCCTCATTAGTCTTGGTTTCATGTTGGAGCTGTAGAATATCTCATTAGGCACAGGTTAGGGAGATGCTGGGATTTTTCTAGAGACCTGTAAAGCAGTGTTAGCAGGGCTCTGGAAGACATGAACTCCTTTACCTGCTGATCTGAGATGCATCAGAGAGCTTGACCTGCTTGCTGACGTGAATAATCAGCAATATTTATGTGTGTATATATAGTTTCTCCCCAATTATCTAAACCATCTTATTTGGACAGTAATCAAAAAATCAAAAATGCAAACCCAGATATACTACGTTAGAAAGCTTGGGAAAACAGGTTTTAGAGACAAAAATGCCCTTTTATTTCTCAGAGTGCTGTTTGCTCCCCCCATGAGGGTGCCTGGGCTCTTTCTCAGTATCCACATCCCCTGGGCCCTGGAACGCAGGACATGGGACTCCGCAGATCTGGCATTTTGGCATCTCACTCTCCTTTTTGGGGAGGAGATCGCAGCACACCAACCTGGGGACTGCCTTCCCCTGCTGTGGGTCAGTGTTTGGCATGGAGCAGTTCTCCAAGAGGAGGCAGCAGCTGTCCTGCAGAGGCAGGTGGGCAGCCCATGCTGCTTGGCCAGCACTGTAAGGTTACTGCACAGGAGACAATGAGCCAAAGACAGTGACGGTATCTAAAGCAATGACCCTCCTGCATGGTTGCCTTCAAGGAATATTCCCTGAGATGATCCAGAGGCATTCAGGGATGCCACAGCTGTCGGTGTTTCTGAGGCAGGCAGCACTCAGTGCAAGCATCCTCACAGTCTAGGTCTGGTTCCTATCCCAGAGATGCTCCAATGTGTGGAAGAAGAATTCAGAGCAATTTATTGAATTGTCCTGTGACAGAGCACTCACTTCTTAGTGAAAAAGCAGCGGTACCAGTACAGCATCCCACTTCCAGTGAGCTACAGGTTGTTGAACCAAGGGCTGATGTCAGAGCCCTCCCAGCTACCCCAAGCAGCACAGCCCATTGTGGCCCTGGTCCTGGCCAAACTGGGCAGGGGATGGGATGGAGAAGGGCTTTTAGATGTGCTCCTCTGTGCTCGCAGTCAGCTCCATGTCATTAAGCACATTAATTACAGACATTTTATACTGCAAATGTACATGGCTCCCAGGGGTCTGTCTCTATCAGCTTGATTATTAACAACAGCTAACAGCAAGCAAAGACCACATTTGGTAACAGCTTCCTAGCAGACACCTTTATCCCAAAAATGGATGCTCAGAGAAACCAAACTTGCTTCAGAGTGAAGCTGATGAACTTCAGAAAATACAGAACAGAGAATACTGAGCAAAAGCTGTTGAGAAGTGGTAGAAACAGGGACTACAGAAGTTCATGGATAGATATTTCCTAAACTGGTGTTGACACAGCCCTTATCCTTGTTTCAATATAGCATGGCATCTGAGAGCAGCTGATTTACCTGCACTGCTTTTTCCTACAGAAAATTTAACTTGTGTATGCACAGAGAGGATTTTAAGTGTCAGACAAGTTTTATGCTTGAGATCTGCCCTGCTTGACATTAGGGACTTGGTAAAACCGCCTGTGTTGGCAGCAGGGAAGGTGGCAGCTCCCTCGTGCACAAGTGTGTCCCCAGGGATCAGCCGATCCCATTTGAGAGCCAGACAGCTCTCTCTTTGGGGGCACTGCCTGTTCATGGCACTGACTGCTGTCCTGGTGAAGGTGCTTGGTTAAAGGGCCTAAATTCGGGCTGGATGATGGATCCAGTGGATCCATGCAAACGTAATGCATATGATGATGGGTGCACGCAAACTGCATTGCATGGGTGTCTCTGGCATGGGGAGTAGCTGAGCCTGAGGGGAAGCTTTGTGAGGCAGTTTTAGAGGGGCTGGAGGCTGTTATATAGAGGTTATTTGGAAAGGTTTTCCTTTTCCTGATCCCACTCTACTGAGAGTGCACAAAACTCCTTTCTCTAGAGCCCTAGCTGAGCTGCTCTGGGCAGAGGGGCAGGACCCAGGGAAAGGTTGGGATTTTGTGGAGGAAAACTGTGCTGTGCTTGTCTTGGGTGAGATACTAAGAGCTAGATGTGGGAGCCGAGCACGTGCTATAAACATGCACAGTGGTGATTTAGAGACAGTGGTGTTCAGGCCGAGCAAAACCCAATCTATCAGATCGATAGCTTGGGAGCCTGACTCTATTAGCAGCAAAACAAAAAGAAATCCCATTCGTTTTTGTCTAACAAACTTGTTTTCCCTTTTCAGAAGAATCTGACAGAGCTGAGGTCCTTCGGGTCACCACCTCCGGCTGTCAGCAATGTCACTGCTGCTGTGATGGTGCTGATGGCCCCGGGAGGAAAGATTCCCAAGGACAGGAGCTGGAAGGCAGCAAAAGCCGCCATGGCCAGGGTGGATGGGTTCCTGGACTCTTTGATCAAGTTTGACAAGGAGAACATCCATGAGAACTGCCTCAAAGCCCTCCAGCCCTATTTACAAGATCCCAAGTTTAAACCCGAATTTGTGACCACCAAGTCCTACGCTGCAGCTGGCCTCTGCTCTTGGGTGGTGAACATCGTACGCTTCCACGAGGTGTACTGCGACGTGGAGCCGAAGCGGCAGGCTCTGAGCAAAGCCAACGCCGAGCTGGCGGCTGCCCAGGACAAGCTGGCCAGCATCAAGGCCAAAATTGCCGTAAGTTTGGAAAAGCAAGGCAAGCTGTGGCATAGGCTCACCCCTTAGTGGGACCCATGCAAGTCACTGCTCTGGGGAGAAATCCTTTGCTTTGGAGAAATCTGCTTCTCCACACTCATGTATTTTTAAAAGGGTGGATCCAAAGATTTGGTAGATTTTAGGTCTTTTAGCTCCCTTTTATTGCTGCTTTCTGTTCTGTTCTGCTCCAATCATGCTTGTACCTTAACAGAAAGGCTAGTTATTACTTCTTATTATTCCTACCTAATTTTTAAAATGTAATTTGCCTCTAATTGTGAGGCCTCAGAAAACTAGTTATCTCAAACCAGTATGTGTTCCCCGTGTGCTGCACAGGGGCAGAAAACAGGAACTGGAGGCTGGCTCCCACGGCAGCACAGTCCCTGGCGGCGGGCACGTTCTGCAGGATGACGACTGCTCCAGTAGAGTCTAATAATTTGTCACGGCATGGCTCTCTGTCAGCATATCTTTGTATTATTCTTACTTAGATTTTTACTACTTAAGGACAAAAAAAAAAGGAATCATTGAATAGATTAAATTACTGCATGATTAAAAGTGAATTTCTGTGGAGAATAGCCTCCGTCCCTTCCCTCATAAAATGTTCAAAAACATACTCCTTTTCCCCCCCCATTCTTGGTCAATACCTACCAATAGCAAAGGGTGGAAGCCAGCACGAGGGCATCCTGCTAGCCCGTCCCTTGGGCAGCGGAGCAGCATCCATCCATCACTCGCTGCTCTCCAGCTCCCTCCCGCCACGAGCAGCCCTCACTTGTGCTCCAGAACGTGGCTTCTTAGGTTGCCGTGGGTCTGGGATCGCTCTTGGTGATTGATGGATCCTCTGGGGCTGTGCTTTCACACTGGCACCACAGGTCATGCAGAATCCCCTTTTGAAACAAAGGTTTGTTAGCAGCTGTCTGACGTGGCACGGCTGCCAAATTTGTGTCTTACAATAAGTTACGTGACCTTGCGATGTCCACCTGGCGGGGGCAGCACGGTCCCTTGGAACTCACTGAGTATGCACCTCTTCTCCCAGCACATCCTCATGTTAGAACATAGCTGACTTTCTTGATGCCTTCTAGGGCTGCTTATTCTTTAAATGTTTACTGTCCTTTTAATTAAAAATATTTTTTTTTAAAATCTACAGAGCTCTCTGGTTGTCCCTTCATGCTGCAGATAAAGAAGGGCACGTGCAGTACCTGAGCAGGGATGGATTTAGAGGTCTTTAGACTCTCATTTTCCCATTTCAGATGTGAAATATGCTGCTGGGGAACCGATGACATCCCATTATGTTGTTTGTTTCCAAAGCTTTTAATGCCTAGTTTTTTTTTTTTTTTCTTTAAAGAAGTAGGATTTTGGTAAAGAAAATGGCAATCTAAGGGGATTTAGTGGTACTCCACTGGCACATACTTGCAAAGCTGACTCTTTTAGGTGAGTTCTCCCGTTTGCAAATGGGCAAAATCTGCTCATTGCGTGGGGGTGGACATGGAGGTATATGCTTGAATATCAAGCTGGGATATCTTGGGTAGCTTCACTGACGTGATGCTGATTCATACCTGCTTAGAAACAGACACGGAGATGCCAATATACCCACCTTTAGTATTAAATGAAACTGTTCTGATCATCCAAAACACTAAGTACCTTCCTCTCTCCTTTGTTTGCTTGGGAAATGAGGTTGGTATGAATCGGGGGGGGGGGGGGGTGTTGCAGGAGCAAGATGTACGCTGGCAGCTGTGGTGTGAGATACATCAGATATATCACTGATATATCAGTGTGTACTGGGGTGGGGTACTGCAGGTGGGTTCTGGTCTTTGTGGCTCATAGGTATTCCTTTATCAAATCATACATCTGTAATGGGGTTTTATATATATATATATATATATATATATATTTGAATATATCTATATAAAAGTATGCACATATATTCATATGAATGTCAAGATACAAACGTTTTGTGTTATGAATTCCAAGGCAGTTCGAGAAGAGGCTGCTTTGTGTTTTTCAAGATACAGGAGAGCTGCAGATATCCCTAATATAATCCTTTTCATTTTCAAGTTTGTTTCTAGTGCATAGCTCAGACAGTGTTAAAGTGATTTACAGACAGTTAGCCTTTTGTTAGGTTTGCACTGGCTATAGATAAGATCAATTATTACTTCTACTTCTCTTATCAGAAGTGGAATGCTCCAAGTACTTGTGGGAGCTGTTGACTTGTTTAAGACCAAAGTGTGAGCAGGTCTGTCCAAGCAACAGTCTCTCTTTTGCTAGCATGGAGGGACTCCAAGTGATTTGGGCTCTTTCTGCCCCATCCCAGCCCTGAAGCACTTTGCAGCCCACCTGCATGTGTGAAGGTCCCACCTAATGCTGTGACCCAGCTTGGGCTCCTCTGTCAGAGCAAAACAGTGTGCAGGAAGCACAGCTTGGAGGTGGCTCCAGCATATTGCCAGCTATTGAAGGAGCCCCTTGGGGTTTTAAGCAACAGCTTGAGGAATCAGCAGAGCCCTGGACTGAGACCAAGGTGGCTGAAACATCAGGAAACAGAACTGTTTTCTTAGCTGCCCTACTTGTTTCTCATCTGTAGTGTTGGCCATCAGTACTTGGTCATCAGGACCACTCAGACTATCTTTCCCAGTTCAAATTCACACCAGGACAGAGCCCCAAGTAAACCGCCTTTTTGTGTTCTTTGCCTCTGCCCCCTGCAGATGAGGTGGGCTACAAGCACGTGAAATGGCTCAGCATGTCGCTGCTCAGAGCTTCATCCCAGGTGCCATATAGCGTGCAGCGTGGTGGAGCTTGGCTCAGCTTGCCTTCAGGGTGAATCGGGTCTTGAGAAGGGGTTTCCTTAAAACTGTGCTGTTGTTTTCTCCTTTCCCTCCTATGCAGCGCCTCAATGAGAACCTGGGAAAGCTCACAGCCAAGTTTGAGAAGGCCACTTCAGACAAACTCAAATGTCAGCAAGAAGCTGAAGCTACAGCATGTACCATCGCTCTTGCAAATCGGCTGGTGAGTGTCAGCAGATGGAATGGTAATGGCATGAATGGGAGGTGTCAGGTGCTGCTGAGATGCCAGCCATGTGCACAGTACGTTACATCCTCTAATTTTTATGGAATACATTACATTTCCTGCAGAGCAGCAAGTTTTTAGTAATGAAAATGATTTTGCTTTGGCTGTTTTCATACATAGGGGTAGGCACTGCATATGTTTAAAGGGGCTGGCTATGCTCTCTTCACAGCTCTCGTCTCCTTTCTGTTATTTAATTGCATGATCAAGTACTGATGGGACCAAAACTGTACGACCGGAAGATCGTATCATAAAGACAGAGCTGGGAGTATACAAGTAGCTTTGCAGGTTTTAAAGTGACAAAAAGAAAATAGTGAAAAGCTCTGAAAAAAATGCATGTCTCCATTATCAGTCTATCGGGGTGCATCACAGTCTGTTGTATCTTCAGAACACGCAGCCTCCTGGTCCTCTGCTGGGGCAATGCCCTTGTCACTGTTTCACAGATAAGAGATAATGCCTGCTGCAACTGCCCATAGCGCTTTGTATTTTGGCTTCCCCAGCAGCCGTTTGGAGCAAGCCAACTCTCCCACGTGCAATGAAATGGGGTGGTGGGAAACTCCCGGGGGCGGAGGGGCTGGAGCTGCTTTGAGCAGCTGGCTCTGCCAACTCAAGCCCAGAACTGGCACGCAAAGGCACCACTGACATTATCTCAGTGGAGGGCCCCGTGCTTTTAATGCTTTTAAAGCATCTGACTCACCTGATCTGCAGGGAAGCTGCAGGTAGGCAGGCACTGCTGTGAGTACAGCCTCACTTGGTGCAGTTCCTCCCTGCTGCGGCCGTTGGCACGTGAGGCGCCTGCCTGGCGCGGTGTGCGGCGTGCACACGGCTGCCACGCATCTCGGTGCCTGGGGTGTGGGCAGAGTCCCTGCCGTGCATGGCCCCGTCCTGGTGGCCGTGCCGCCTGGCCCTTGTAGCTGTGGTGAAAGAGCAGATGCTGGGCTTGTCCTTTCTCCCAGGAGCAGGGCAGATGTTACGTTGAAACCACTCTTGCAAGAGACTACACCTGCACCTTCAGGAGAGCATCCTGCCTGATCAGCACGTGGTCAGGGATGGAAGGTGGAAGTTGCTCTCAATCTCTCTTGTAGAAGGTGCCTCTGCTGGTGGGGCTGGTGGCAGCTTAGAAGACAAAGGTATTTCTAGAAGTGTTGCTGGATGCAGATTTCTCTGCTTGTTTTACCAGATCGTGGCTGTGCTAGGCTGTAACTTGTAGTCATCTGTCCTGACACAGCATGCAGCGATAAGAAGAAAAGATAGCCAAATGGTTTAAGCTTTTTGCCTTGGACATGGAGAGCTGTGCTCAGTCCTCCATTTCCTGCTCTCAGACCTTCTTAAGTGACCTTCAGCAAATTGCTTTAGCCTGGATTTTCAGAGCTGTTTAGATTTTGGGTGGTTTTTTGTGGGGACGTGAAAAATACTGCATTTAGTGGGGCATCAAGTGCTCCCAGGAAACTGCACAACTCACCTCCCTGCATGGTCTGATACCGGGAAACTTTAAAAAACAAAATAACAAAATAACAAAAAAAAAACTTCTGTCTTTAATCTGCATGTGCCTCATTGGGAAGTGGGATTGCAGCACTGCTGTAGCACAGCTGGCTGCTTTGCAGACAAATAGTCAGGACTGAGATGTACTCACATATAAAGGGTCAAAGACAAACAGCAGATAAGTCCCTTCCTACACTGATTTAGATCTCTTTTATGCAACCATAGAAGGAGTTTTATGCTTTCATGTTCTTCAGGTTAAATCGCACTGAATGCTTCCAGAACCTTTAATTAAAACAGGAAAGTAGCTTTTCCATTTGAAAAAGACGCTTATATTTCTGGGGGCATTTTGCAGGATGAGTATTTCCCTGTGTCTTTCCACAGCCTAACAAAATCCTGTTTAATGTGATGCAGAGGTAGATTGTGGCTCTGAGTCATGTAGGGGGTTGCTAAACACAAAGTACAAGAAGAAAATGTTTTGTGAAAAAGAAACAGAAATAGTGGTTTCAGTTCTTTTCACATAAATATATATGCATATGTGTGTATGTTTTACACTGAATACAGCTTAATTTCACCTCGATTAGTACCACTGTAACAAACAGAGCCTGATTTCATAAAGGTGCATGCTTAGCATGTGAATTTTTGGCTTAAAATGCAAGTCTTCACTGAGGTGCAACTGTGATATTTTGATGAGGAAAAACTGCGTGTTTCTTTTTGAGGCTTTAGCTATATTAGTAAAATTGTCCTTGAAAATCAAAACGAGCAAGTATTTTAACACGATAGATTGTCACTTGTGCTGTATGTTGCTCTATGATTTGTAAGGTTTCATAATTTCCTTTAAAAGAAAGCTTTTGATCTGAAATCAAGATAAGACATTGGAACAAATTTTAGACAACCTTTCTGTGGCTGCAGTTAAGGTTTTTGCTATGATGTACGTGTCTGTCCCTGGTCTGATAGCATGGGGTTTGTAGCATGGATAGTATAGTCTCAGTGAAGCCACAGCTGTAGGAATGTGAGTTTGAGTGCCTTTGAGTGTGTTTGTTACCTCACTAATTAACTGGGACTGCTCACAGGCTCAGGGTCAGCACCTGCATAAAAGCAGAGCTTGTACAAGTGCTTTGCTGGTGCTGGACTCTGTCCTTCATTGGTAAATAACGGAGCATGGCTGTCGTTCTTCAGGTACAGGTTTGATGATTTATTTCACATAACAGTTTAATAATGTGTCATCAAATCCTCCCTGTTTCTTTCCCCTTGAAAGGCTCTGGTTGCTCTGGTGGCCGGTTTTGGGAAGGAATCCTTTTGCTGTCAAGGCTTTGGGAAACCTGCAATTGCAAACTTCAAGATCTTGAAATTGTTAAATCAATTAGGAAACAGTTAAGCACAAACTTCTTTTCCCATCCCGTTCCTCTTTGTTGTTGTGTGAATGGGTAAAACCACCACATGGCCCGATCTGGTCACCAGGAAGTGACACTGAGCGTTCCCGTGGTTCTTTCAGTCTCTTATTTACCAAACAAGACTGTTTAGGTGATTGGGTTTCAGGTCTTTCATTGAGGATACTCCCAGAGAAGCAAACAAAATAGTGAAAGGAAAAATGAGGATTCATTAGTGTGGGGCTTGATCTGTGCATCAGGGTAGATGAGGATATTTTGATTTGGGGGTAGATAGAGAACATTGCTGGAATTTAGGCTTTCTACTTTTAAATGTGATTGTTATTTTTCAGCCCTTCTAGTCCCTGCTGACGTTTTTAAGCCATTTTCATTTAGATTGAATTTGGGCTTCTGCTCAAGTGCGGTACATTGCTGTGGCGGGGACCACAATTTGTCACGTCCTCCTGTGCTCACAGAGGTGATGCTCGGGGAAATGGACTTGGAAAGTGGTTTTGCTCTGCATTTGGAAACATGGAGACCTTTGTCAAGCTGCATGCATAGCTGCGATGAGCTAAACTTCATTTTCTCCATAGTTTGCTAATGTCATTGTCTTCCACACCCAGCCGGTGCCAGGGCGTGCTCTCCCTCCCCCAGCATCAGGTTGAAACTCCCTTTTCCTTTCATCATTAGCAAAAAAGCAGAGCCAGGTGGAAGCAAATCTCTATTCCTGCCTCTAGGATCATATAAAACCGGAGCATCACGTGAGTGGCAGTCTTTGTAGTGCTGAGGAAGATGAGTGCTGGGCAATGCCCACGGTTCTGCTGGAGAAAACAGCGTGGTTACTGTTGGTCTCTAGGTGGCAAACATCAGCCTCGCAGTGCTGGGTAATTTTTTCACTCTGACAGTCACAAATGTCGATAAGAGACTGAGAATCTGGAGAAGCCACTGTCAACCCCGGGCTTTTATAAAGCACAGAAAGATGGGCTGGGATTGGATTGTTTGCATTATGGTTTTGCTTATGGCATGCCAGAAGGTGAATACACACACACACATACACGCACATACCCCACCATGAAGAGTCTCCTGTTGCTCCGATGAAGGCACTGCCTAAAAAAGAATGCAACAACAAACAATGGCAAAAAAAACAAAACCAGACATTTGTCCTGTTCAGTGTGTGCTGCTGCAATGTCTCCAAATGCAAAGATTTGGAAAGAGGTGTGAGTGATGCTCTCCTAATGCTGCAGCTAAGGCCCATAAATGATCTCTCTGTGCTCCCTCCTTCCCAGCCCTCTTTACCCAACACAACTGAGCCAGAAAAAAGCTGGAAAAGATAGAAAGACTTTATGGCCCTCTTGTTGGTGCAGGAGCCACCAGGCCAGTGCTTCCTGCAGAGACTCCCTGGGGCTCCTTGAAGCGCCGGGCACCTTTGCTGGTTACAGGGCGGAGCTGCTCTGTGAGGAGCTGCTAGCAGGGGTTGCAGCCAGGGAGCACAGAACACAGCTCTAAGTGCAGATGAACAAGTTAAGTCGGTGCCAATGCCACTAACTGTTTTTAAAGACCTGATTAGAAAGCACAGCTTGCTACTCCAGCTGTCAGAAATGGATCAGTTTTGCAGTGTATGTAAGGAACTTGCATCCCAGCTTACTGTCGTGCAATGCATACCTTCTTCTGTCTCGTCTCTGGCTCTGATCTTGGAATAGATCCCAACAGCCCTTACTGATGTGCCATTTATTTGACATCCTAGATTTATCACTATGTAACTGGGCAGGAATTAAGCTCCCAGACTTTGAAACAAACATATTTGAGTCTGCATGAAGAATACACCTAACTAAACACAGGTAGTATTTGCTTTGGACTGAAAAATGAACCAAGCAGATGAAGACAAGCTGAACTTCCAAAGTGCCTTAATTTGAGTTTTGCATTTTGTGAACTGTAGATGATCTAGGGAAGATGCTCCAGGATCCAAGGGACGGGGACGAGGGAATGTCTAGGGACCTGTGGATAAGAAAAGGGAGGATGGCTGCTGGTGGTGTTTGTAATTGGATACATGCTAATGTGGCAGATGAAATTTAGTGATAAATGCAAAGTATTGCATGCAGGGAAAATGAACCCTAATCATGCATTTACATTGATAGGTCTTAATTGCACTATTATCACTCACATAAGAGCTCTTGGAGTTCTTGCAGAGTTCTCAGAAACAGCAGTGCAGTACATGTCTGGAGGCAGCAAGGCAGATTGAGTGTTAGAAATTGGTAGGAAAAATTGGGAAGCAAAAGTTAAATAATTATTGTATCAGTCCAAATCTGTGGTGTGCCTCCATCTGGCATGCTGAACACAATTAGGTTAACCCATCAGAACACAGTAGGTGACCTAGAGATGGTACAGAGATGTATGTAGCTGCTTCCATATTCAAAGAGAGGAAATAGATTAGGACTCTTCAGTTTGGAAAAGAGACCATGTAGTGATGGATGTGACAGAAGCCAATAAAATCATGAACAGTATGGGGAAGTAGAATAGGGAATGATTGTTCACTATCCCTCATTACTAAAGAGCTAAAGGTCATCAAATGAGATAAAAAGAATTCAAATAACTTCTAGGATCTGATATAGAAGACACCTGGGATTTCTTAAAGAGATTAAAACTGGCAGTAGGGTGTAATCTAAGCAAGGACCAAGACTTAATGAAGATGGCCAGGATATGAACAGGTAAAAAATCACCTCAAGAAAATAATTAGGAGTATATAGAGAGTCTACAAGTGTTAGAAGATCAAATAATAATGACTTAGTCTTCTTAGCAATGGAGAGCAATGGGAGTATGAGAATTTACCTCAGGGAGACTGGAGGAAGGATCTAGAGTTACTTCACCTTAAAAAACTGCAAAAGAAAGACGGAGAAAGTAGACTTCTATGCACTTTTAACTGGAGTTAAGATTAAGGATAATCTAGCTATGATTCTACCTTAAAAGTACTGCTTTGTTTCTTTTTCAACAAGTAGGATTACATAAGAAATGTTAAGTGGGCTGAGACCGAGGTCTGTTCAGCTTCAGCTGGATTCCAGCATATGTCCAGCACAGAGGAGGAGCAGGGCAGGCATATCCCACGCTGCCTGATGCCTGGTATTTTCCAGCTTTTGTATGCCCCACTTCAATGAACATGGCTGCGTGTGGTAAGACAGTAAGACTGAGAAAATAGAAATGGAAAATCCCACAGATGAAGAAGCATGATTATAGTTGAAATGATTGGATGGCCTTGGTATGGGAACTGTAGGAATAGGATGAAATCAAGTAATACATGACACAGATTTGTAATTATGGAATTATAACACGTTTGTCTCTAAACCAAAAGATCATTGGCCAGCAGCCACAAGGACCAAGTGAATCTATTTGTTCAGGCTTTGGACTGCAAGTAGCCCCAAGGAAAACTAATATGGTCTTAATACATTTAGGAAATGTATTAAGACTAGGCTTACTAGTCAAGTCTAGGGGGATACTAGGCAAGTCCAAGGGGATACCAGCACGCACTGAGATAGTGAAAGGCACTGGGGAAACCTCGTCTTTGTGAGCGGGATGGTGATTCACGATGATGAAAGAGGAACTCAGCTGGAGCAGGCATAGGGATGGCTCTGAAGTATAATGGGACAAAGAAAATTGGCAACCTCTCCTTCTGCTCCTCAAAGGGTAGAAGACTGCTTAGAAGGCAGTTTTCACTGGATTCTCAGAGATGGATGGATTTGTCAAGGCAGGAAGGCCACCAGGGGCATTTTTGCAGGTTTCTGTTAGATCTTGTTGTTCATCAGATCGTTTATGATTAAACGATCTGGAAGAGGTGGTGTCTAAGCAGGTTGCACAGTTTCTCCATAATATGAATACAGTAGAGATGAAGACTATGAAGAGTTGTAAAAATGATACCCATGATGGAGGTATGAAATGCAGAGTACGCAAATGTAAAGTAATGCATGTTGGAAAAATTAGTTTTTACTTTGCATGCCCTGTAAGTGATGCTGAGCTAGTTATTATCATTCAGGAATGAAACGATGGAGTTAAGAGTTCTGTGAGTGTGTAAGCTCTGTGCTCCCAGAGGAAGAAGAAATTAACAAACCCCAAACCAAAGCTGAAATTGAAAGTTAGCATTTATTAGGAAAAGAAGAGAACAAAACAGGAAAAAAAAAGTCACAATCTTGCTATATAAATCCATTCCAAATAAATCTTGAACATGCAGCTGTACCTCCACCCCCTCTGCCATACCTCAAAGGATGTAGTAGAATTGGAAATGGTGCGGAGAAGGTAACGATAAAAAGAAACTAGAGGATAAAGATTACATCATTCAGTAAAGATAAAGATTGCAAGGACAGTCAAAAGGCTTCTGTATGAGGAATTATTGAATAGACTTAAAGCTCTTCAACCTCAAAAGGAGACAGCAGAGGGGATATCAAGGTCTTGAAATCATGAGTGGTACGAAGAAGGTGAAGCAGGCGTGATTGTTCAGTGTTTTTCCACTGTGAGAACAGATTTTAGCAATTGAAAAGGTCAGACAGCGCATTAAAGGATGCACTTTCTTACAGAAAGCATAGTTAAACTGTGGTTCTCCTGGCTGCAAGATGCTGAAGGTACCTGAAGGTTGGTTGGCATCCATGGCACCTTAGACTAGGTCATGAAGGAATAACTCATCAGTGGCTATTAAGGCAAAGATGATGGCGGTGTCAGCCCTCCTGGGGACTTGTGTTCTGCATATCAGAAACAATCCAATTTAGGGGAATAGATTATTCAAAGTGATAACACACATCATAGGGATTTGTGTTAGAGCTGGCCCTATTTAATGTCTTATTAATGAAGTAGGAGGAGAGAACCACCCCTTTACATGGGGTGGTTTGCAAAGACAAAGATCTAGAGGAGTTTTTAAGAAAAACAAGAAATAAAAAGAATCCTGAGCTTGTGTGGAGTACAGACCAAAGAAGAAAAATAGAAAATGCTGGCTGGCCCTGGCTGGTGGCAGAGACATGTGATTAGGGTGTAATATTTAAATTAGATGGGTATTTCCAGATCATCCTGACATCAAGAGGGTGATTGTGAGTTTGGCCGTAAGCTTCAACATTCTTGATCTCAAAATCCATAATGCCAGCTTAAAACTCTGTTGGGTTCTTATGGCTTGCGAACCTGAAGGATGCATTACATTCATTTTTTCAGGCTGTGTTTCTTAATTGCTAGAGCTGAAGTCGTCTTTAAAAAAATAAATATAAAATAGGGTCAGGATCTCTTCTAATCACATGATTTGATGAACAAGGGACCCAAAAAGTACCCGTGGCCAAAGAAATTGGCTGTGCACGTAGAGATGCCTCATTTTGCAGGGAGATACCATACCTTCCTCAATACTGGTAAGCCCCCAGTTGGATGGCTTGTCCGTTGGACGCTCATGAAAAGTGTCCATGAGCAAGTGTTTTCTGTATGGGGTCTTAAGGGAAAAGAAAATGTAGACCTAAGGGGTTTGTGATTGTAAAGGCAAAATGTCACCTAGCAGGGGTCATAATAAACGGTGTGAAATAGCTGAAGTTTGTGGCTGTTGGAGGGGAGCCTCTGAGTGAGAGAGGGTGTAATGCTGAGGCAATTAACAGTTGAGGGGCTCCCACAAAAATTGTTGTATTAATTTCTTCTGAGGAAGTAATGGATCTTCCCTCGATGACTTTAGAGGAGGTCTGGAGCAGGCAGCTGAGACTCACAAGCAGGACCAGCCTTTCACAGAACAGGAGGGTTTTAGCAAAATAATTGTTGGGTATTTCCCATCCAGGTTTTAAACTTTAGGAAATGATGTTTGAAGTCAGGGACAAGGTATGGTTGTGGCCAGATCCTTAGGTATTGCTTACAGAACAACTGTAATGATCAATTTTACCTGGCAAATTGTAGGTTGGAGGACTTGCCTCTGAGAACGTGAGATGGGCTGAAGTTGTGAAGGACTTCAAACAGCAACAGAACACCTTGTGTGGAGATGTCTTACTGATTACGGCCTTTGTCTCCTACCTGGGATACTTCACCAAGAAATACCGGCAAGACCTCCTGGATGGAATCTGGAAGCCGTATTTGCACCAGTTAAAAGTAAGCCCTGCTTTCTCTGAAAAGCAGTTGTTACTGTGCATAACATGGCCATAAGGGGAGTCTGTTGTCCATAGGGGGTCTCCCATGTGAGGTCCCACCAAGCTGCACTGAGGAGCAAGTCATAGCCATGCTTAATTCACTCCTCTCTGGGAAAGGCATTGTGGTCTCCTTGATCCATGTAAGTGACCCCATTCTCCCATGGACAGAGGAGAAGTCCCAGTGCAGCATCTCAAACATGGAGCCCAGTTGCCAATTTGTGCAGGAGTCAGGGATAGCCCAGAAAGAGAGACATAGTATGGAAAAGGGACTGCTTGGAGCAGGCAGAGCTCACTGCCAGCTCTTTGGTAGGCTTGGAAAGACTCCAGATGGTACTTCGTGTAGGACATGAGCTCTGTTCATGCTGGTCATGCCTCTCAGCTGGTTTCAAACATGTCTTGCTGTTTTGACCAGATGGAAACCATCATGCTTCAGGTTTGCTTAATATTTCACTAATTTCTACCAGGTACTTCATACATAAGTAAATGCAAGTGCTCTGTCTCCTGCAGGATTGAGCTTTTGTACATCATTACCTAACTGGATGTTATAAATCCTGGTGAAATGCCAACAGGCTTTTAAATAAGGTCACAACTGGCAGTGATGCCCAAATCAAAAAGCCGAGAAAATCAGCAAGTCAGGATGTGAGAGAAAAAAAAAATCATCCTGCTTTCTTAATAAAAAAAAAAAAAAAAAAAGCTTGGTTACGAGAAGAAGTGTTGTTCCAAAATGGCCTCTCTTGGTGCTTAGAAATTTCACAGAAGTTGCCTGTATTTCCATGTGAAAATTAAAGACCCTTTCTGTTTAGATGACTGGCACAGATAACTTTCTGGTTGTCACACCCAAAAGTGGCCTCCCATGTCAGAGAAGTGTTTCTGGAACTGCTGATGCCATTTTGCAACACGACAGCAGGCTGACGAGGGTGTTAATTATATTCTTCTAAGCTGTCATCTCAGAGAGCTTGTACACAGCAGAGCGTGGTCTGATCTCGCTCGGTGCGGCTGCAGCCGTTTGGGGCTCTCAGTACTCCGCAGGCAAAATCTTTGGGATCCATGCATAATTTATGTTCATTCATAACAGGAGTGGGAAACACTTAATACTAGATCAAAACTACCCTGTAGAATGGCAAGCCACTGATAAATAAGACTTCTCAGTTCTTAATTAGGCTAACTTTGCTTGAATTGTTTTGCTTGCTCATCTCTGGAGTATGTTGCAAGCTGTACTCACCGCCTTGTACTGACACGTTTCTCCTTTCCTGCCAGGTGCCCATCCCTGTAACTCCATCCCTAGATCCTCTGACCATGTTGACAGACGATGCTGACGTAGCGGCTTGGCAGAACGAGGGGTTGCCGGCTGACCGCATGTCCACTGAAAATGCCACCATCCTCACCAACTGCGAACGCTGGCCCCTCATGGTGGATCCCCAGTTGCAGGGTATCAAATGGATCAAAAACAAGTATGGTGAAGACCTCCGAGTGACCCGAATTGGGCAGAAGGGGTAAACATCAGTTTTATCTCATCACAGTATCTTTTAATGGCTATCTGCCTGTCGTATTTGATGAAGAGCGTATGTTTAACTGCAGCCATCAGAGCCAATTACATTGAGGAAAACCCTCAAATGTATTTGTGCATGAGCTGCTTATTCATTACCAAAATGATAGAGATTCCTCATTAAATAGAGGGGCTGTTTAGTGCTCGGCCAAGTTACCATAGAAACTCCTCTGAAACGGAGAATGAAAAGAGCGACGTGCTGGAGGCTGAGCTCCATGTAAGACTATGCCGTCCTCCAGCAGCTTCGTGCTGCATTGTGTCCTTACTCTTTTACCCAGGCAGATGAGTGGAGCTTCCTACAGGTTGGAAGAAGGGAGAGGGTGAAACTGGCTTGAGGCTTTCTGTTCCCTGAGATCCAGATGGGATAACTCTGCTCCCACGTTGGCAGCAGCTAGGAGGTTTTCTTCATGGCACCTCTGCCTTGTTCTGGCCAAATCTTTTGTGGGAAGGCTTTTCCACTCCTGGCTCTTATTTCTGGTCAGAGCACTGTTTTCTGCTATATCAAGTCACACTGATTTCTACCCACTAGTAAGGACTCCCAGCTGGAAGGAGCAGACCCACAGTTAGATTCCTGCTTGGACATGAGCCCTGAGACTTTACATATATATTTATATACAGAACAAAGCATTGGCCATAGGTGAGAGTGGCTTGAGAGCTCAGTGCTTGCAGGTTCATGCAGATTCGGGGATGTTTGGCTCTGCTTGCATTGGAGCATGGGTCTGATCTGGTGTCTCACCATGTCTTGGGGTTGCCCAGGTTGTTCCACTGTGCCTACTCTGCTTTCCTCATAGAAAATAACAAGAAGTTATTAGCTTTGCTCTCATGTGGGCTGACAATACATTTAGAAACTTCTATATTTTTTCATAGAAGCAAATTTCTGTTTCCTGGCCAACCAGGTCACCATGCCTTGCAGTTATTCAAAGGAGCTTGGGGAAAAGTAAGGATGCCAGAGGAGACACCTAGCTACAAACCTCCAGGTTGGAACAGGAGAAATAGACCCCGTAACATTCCTATGCTGCCATTGCAGGCATCAGTACGAACATAGAACATCTTTTTCCCCTCCTGACCGCATACCAGCTAGAGGGTACTCTGAGAGGGGAGTTTTGTGTGAGGTACTGATGTTTTAGCCAGTGGAATTAGCTGAGTGGTTCCTCTGATGGGGTAGCAGCAGTCGGTGAGCACCCTCCTCGCCTGCCCAGGGTCCAGCTCTCCTCTTTGCAGAGAAGTAAGTTGCGTGAAGTGCAGAGCAACCCCAAAGGAGCGAGCACAAGTGTGTGACCCTGCCCTTCCCAGTGCAGAGTGTCCCTGACCAGCAGTTAGGCGCTGTGCAGAGGAGTCCAATTTCCTTGTGAGGAAGGAAGAATTAAATGATAGTCACACTGTCCTAAACATGACCTTAAACCCTGTGCACAACGGAGCTGCAACCTGCTCTTCTTCCTAGCTGTTATGCAAGGTTAACTGCACCGGTGGATTCTGGGGGAAAACAAAGTGTTTGATTAAAAACAAAGCAAACAGTCTGAGCCTTTTCTGTTCTCTGCTGCCCGTGCTCTTTCGTTGAGAAAGAAGATGCAGTTGTTACTGCTTATCCCTGGGAGATCTAAGATCCCATTCTCTCTGTTGGACAGCCAAGACTTTACCCCTTTCCACACTGCGTGTCGACACCATCCTGCCCCTCTTCCTCTCTAGCAAGTTCTGGCACGTGCACATAGCTACCTTCGCAGTGCAGAGCCCCCCTCTGTCCCCTTCACGGCCTCCTTGTTGCGAAGCATCGCATCCAGCCTCGCCATGACGGGTGCCGCCACTGTCTCCCACAGGTATCTGGACACGATGGAACGAGCCCTGGCTGCGGGAGAACTGGTTTTGATTGAAAACCTGGAGGAATCTGTGGATCCGGTTCTGGGGCCATTACTGGGGAGAGAAACGATCAAGAAAGGAAGGTGAGCTCCTGGAAGGCTTAATGGCATGTGTGCTTCCATCATGGTGTTTGGGATCTTTGTGCTGTTGTGCTCTCCTTTTCTGACCTCAAATTGTGTGCTCGTCTATGGCAGCACTAACATCCTCCCTTCAGAAGTGATAGTATTTTAAATCAGGCAGTCACAGGCAATTCAGTCAAAGGATGGCTTTGAAGTAAACGTGGCTTTTTCATTTAGCTGGACAGTGCCATTCAAACCTCATGCAAAAGTGAGACCTCTTGTATAACTACCTTGGTGTCTGTAATTGGCTATCTTGGTGCTGAACTATTACCAAAATAGCTATTGCTGTTGTGAAGAAAAACTAACCTTGGATTTTAGCAAACACTAAATCATTTAGGATTACAGCTACAGATGTAAGCATTAGGAATATATAAGTGTTTCTTAATGAGGGCAAGTTCTTCATGGCAGCCACTGGTCATCCTCCAGCCTGGAGGAGTTCAGAGAGAGGGGCAGCAAGGGGTTGACATTTTTGTGCAAAATGAGCACATTTTTAGAATGTGCTCAAAGGCAACCAATAAAACTTTGTGCTCAGCGCTAAAGTTGGATCTGGGACTCTTTTGATGCTGTTTCTCCAGTTTTTGCAGAGCAGAGTCGCCTGCCTTTAGAAGGATGCACATTGCTTGTGCTTCTCCAAGTCCGTGCCTCCTGCAGCACCCCAACTGCAGCCCTGCTTCTGGCTTTCAGAAGTAAAGAACAAAATCCTGGCTAAGTGCTGGATCTCCCATTCCTTAAGTTCCTTAAGGATCATTTCCTTACTTAACTGTGGGTTTAAAGTTTTACAGGACCAGTTCAAGTCCCAGTAGTTTGCGGTAGAACTCACAGATGGCCTCTGGTAGTCCTGGCACAGGAAGGCTTCTTAGAATCAGGGCACTCCTGGACACTGCCATGAACTGCTTGTGCTGTGTGATCTCTCTCCGCCTCATTTTCCCAGCTGTAAAAGCAATAGAGGTGGTCAAGAAGAGACCTCGTCAGCTGATGTTTGACAGGAAAGTGTATTCTGTTGGAAATGGAACCACTGTTTCCCTTACAGCCCAGCTGCATCTCTGAAAGCATCACTGTTGCCCTCATACATGTCCAGTTTCCCTTTTCCTCTGTTTCCCATGTGTGTTGCCAAACCTGGGTTCAGAACACCTCAGTTCCTGGGGTTCAGCCTCCCCGCTCTCCGAGTTTTAGACTGGGTGGAACAAGAGAAAGCTGAGCTTTCCCAAGCGATGTTACCTCCCAGGAATGGCACCAAGCTGCTCTCTGAACCCAGCTTTGCTGCTCAAGCTCAGTGCAATCAGCCAACCTGGCTCAAGCCCACAGACCAGACAATTTTAGCTGTAGCCAGTTAGAATTTCAATGCTGGGAGGCTTTTCTTCCATGTAACGCCAGCCTTAGGCAGAATACGGTCTCCATACAAAGCAAGGAAGGTTCCTGGCTCATACTGACCACCCCAATGCTGGAAACTGTGAGTCTTCTCAAAGAGAGCCCAAAATTCAGGGGCAGGACTCTGGGGTTTTTATCCTAAATCAGGAGTGTTTCAAGTGTGTCCAGTTTCAAATACTTTCTGCTTTAAAAGTGATTGCCGTGTGCAAAGTCCCATTGCTGGTAGATTCCATTGGCTGATACCACCATTTGTGTTTGCGTGAAACATCCTGGAAGAGATGTGCTCTCGTTCTCCTGCTGTAATTTCAGGTACATTAAGATCGGGGACAAAGAATGTGAATACAACCCTGCTTTCCGTCTCATCCTCCACACAAAGCTGGCAAACCCACATTTCCAACCCGAGCTGCAGGCACAGTGCACCCTCATCAACTTCACCGTCACACAGGATGGCTTGGAGGACCAGCTGCTTGCAGCAGTGGTCAGCATGGAGAGGCCAGACTTGGAGGAGCTCAAGGTCAGTAGCTGGGAGTTTGCACTAGGAGGCAGTAAAATATTTTTTTTAAGTAATACAGCTATTTTAAAACAAATAGCATTTCATGTGCAAAGGTGTAGAGATCACAGAGCTCTCTGTAAAATCAGGAGATTTCCCTCAGATGAGGATTTTTTTCTTCAACTTTTTGTTTTCTTGGCATTTTGGGAACACTTAAACTGGAATTTCAAGTCTTTTTTTTTTCCTCCAAAAATTTGGGTAAAAAATTTCTTGTCCTATTCCTCTTGTAAGTGGAAACTGAGAGTCTCATTATGTCATTTTTCTCTAGACTTTACTTCCAAAATAATATCTCTGGAATTAATCTCACTTAATTTTATGCTTTTATGGTATCAGATTCCCACTGTAAATATTGTGAGGCTGGTAACTATTTTTTTCTGTTCTGGTTCTTCTTCCCACTATCTTGTAATTGGCCAAAATATTCTCTTTCTCTTTCCCTTCTCTTTCCCTTCTCTTTCCCTTCTCTTTCCCTTCTCTTTCCCTTCTCTTTCCCTTCTCTTTCCCTTCTCTTTCCTTTCTCTTTCCTTTCTCTTTCCTTTCTCTTTCCTTTCTCTTTCCTTTCTCTTTCCTTTCTCTTTCCTTTCTCTTTCCTTTCTCTTTCCTTTCTCTTTCCTTTCTCTTTCCTTTCTCTTTCCTTTCTCTTTCCTTTCTCTTTCCTTTCTCTTTCCTTTCTCTTTCCTTTCTCTTTCCTTTCTCTTTCCTTTCTCTTTCCTTTCTCTTTCCTTTCCTTTCCTTTCCTTTCCTTTCCTTTCCTTTCCTTTCCTTTCCTTTCCTTTCCTTTTTTTTTTTAATAAGTATGGCTTCAGTTTCAATATAATTTTTTGAAGAAAAGCTTTTTTGCTAACAGCACATTTAGCAATGTAATGGATATGTATAATACTAAATATTTACTGAGAGTGGGAATAAATTTACTGCACACGTTCGGCCAGGCCAGGCCAGTTTCATAATAATCTTTTCATTTAATGAGATTGTAAAACACGTTAGCTGTGCAGTCTTAATGATGCATTTCGTTTTAAACAGGCTCATGTGCTAACGAGCCAAAAGATGGCATAAAAAGTACGTAATGAACTGATTTAATGTGTAATCCGTGGTTATCTTGCTGGGACCATGAGGGACCCCGAGCATCTCCATCAGGCACCCTGGCACTCGCTCATCGCCGGCATGCACAGGCTGCGTGCGGGCACTTGCTTTTGCTGATTTGCACAGAAGGGGGTTGTGTGGGCTGACCACGGGGATCACAGCGGTGTCATTAACTGCTGGTGCGTTTAGGACCATTCCTCTTAGCCTCAGTAGCACTGCTGTTAATGGCTGTTGTCACAATAAGAAAGACAAATTCAATATCGTGTGCAGTCATCAAATCCACTATTAGGCTCTGAAAATTTGTAGTCTGCAGCACTTCCTCCCATGCTGTAAAAGAACTGTGTGTTAGGGAGCAGTGAAAATGATGTGAAATAGGGATCATATCTTTTGGAGTCCTTGCTTCTTCAGGATGTGTGTGCTGTGGAAGAGGAAGGTTGGACACAAGAGCATGGAAACCTATCCCTGGGTGTCAGCCATGCCTCCAGCTTCAGGGGATTTGGGGCTTCATGAACAGTAGATGTAGATTAGTGTGGGATGCAATTTTCTTTTTCTGTAGGAATATTTAAGACTTTTTTTTTACCCCCTCTGATTCTCTTCTTCTGCCTCTATTTCATTTGCTAATATGGACAAAACCACTGGGGCTGTTGTCTGAAAGCTGTGGGGAGCTCCTTGAAAATATGTGTTTGTATTGCTGGATTCCCTAAAGTAGAGGCCACTTCTCAAGGTGTGCTCTGAGCAGTTCCTTATTCCCTGGGACAACAGGGATGGATTTGGCAGCTGGGGAAGGTTGAAGGCTCTGGCACATGGGCAGATGGAGGTGGCTCTTACAGACCTGTGCAGTAGGTGCTGTTCTCAAAATCTCCTTATGGAGCAACCTTACACATGGAGCCCAGAATTTATTGTTAATAAAATGAACAACTTAATAGAATCATCGTAGAATCATAGAATGGCTTGGGTTGGAAAGGGCATTAAAGATCACCTAGTTCCAAAGAGTTTCCTCTAACCTCTATTCTAAATCTCCATTCTTTTAGTTTAAAACCATTCCCCCTTGTCCTGTCACTGTCTGCTTGAGCAAAGAGTCACTCTCCATCTTTTTTATAAGCCCCCTCTAAGTATTGAAAAGCTGCAATAAGGTCTCCCTGGAGCCTTCTCTTCTCCAGGCTGAACAGCCCCAGCTCTCTCAGCCTTTCCTCACAGAGAGGTGCTCCAGCCCTCTTGTCATCCTCATGGCCTACTCTGGACCCGCTCTAACAGCCCCACATCCTTCTTGTGCTGAAGGCCCCAGACCTGGACGCAGGACTCCGGATGGGGCCTCACCAGGGCAGCGCAGAGGGAGACAATCACCTCCCTCCCCTGCTGCCCACCCCTCTGTTGATGCAGCCCGGGATGCAGTTGGCCTTCTGGGCTGCAAGCGTGCACTGCCAGCTCGTGTCAAGCCTTTCATCCACCAGAACCCCCAA
Source organism: Cygnus atratus (assembly GCF_013377495.2). Classification (NCBI taxonomy): domain Eukaryota; kingdom Metazoa; phylum Chordata; class Aves; order Anseriformes; family Anatidae; genus Cygnus; species Cygnus atratus. The sequence continues at coordinate 1,278,492 of NC_066379.1, forward strand.
GTGCTTCTCTGCAGGGCCGCTCTCAGTGAGTTCTTCTCCCAGTCTGTGCTCATGCCTGGGATTGCCCCAGCCCAGGTGCAGCACCCTGCACTTGGACTTGCTGAACCTCGTTAGTTTCATGTGGGCCCACTTCTCAAGCTTGTCCATGTCCCTTTGGATGGCATTCCTTCCTTCTGCTGTATCGACTTCACCACTCAGCTTGGTGTCATCTGCAAACTTGCTGAGGGTGCACTTGATCCCATTGTCTATGTCATTGATGAAGATATTAAACAGTACCGGTCCCAGGACAGACCCCTGAAGGACACCACTCATCACTGGCCTCCACCTGGACATAGAGCCATTGACCACCACTCTCTGGGTGCGACCTTCAAGCAAACTCCTTACCCACTGAATTGTCCACCCTTCAAATCCATCTCTGCAATTTGGAGACCAGGATGTCATGAGAGACCATGTGAAAGGCCTTGCAGAAGTCCAGGTAGATCACATTGATCGGTCTTCCTTTGTCAACTGATGCAGTCACTCCATCGTAGAAAGCCACCAGATTGGTCAGGCACATTTACCCTTGGTGAAGCCATGCTGGCTGTCTCAGACCACCTCTTTGTCTTACATATGCCTCAACACTGCTTCCAGGAGAAATTTTTCCATGATCTTTCCAGGCAGAGGTGAGCCTCACCGGTCTGTAGTTCCTCAGGTCCTCCTTTCTACCCTTATTAAAAAAGAGAGTGATGTTTCTCTTTTTCCAGTCACCAGGGACTTCATCTGACTGCCAGGACTTTTCAAATAGGTTGGAGAGAGGCTTGGCAACTACATCAGCCAATTCCTTCAGGACCCTGGAATGCATGTCATCGGGCCCCATAGACTTGCACGTGTTAATTTTCATCAGGTGGTCTCCAACCTGCTCTTCACTTACAGTGGGTGGGACGCTGCTCCCCCAGCCTCCATCTACAGGTTCAGGAAAATGAACGACATGGGAAGCCTGACTGACAGTGAAGACTGAGACAAAGAAGTTGTTGAGTACCTCAGCCTTCTCCATGTCTGTCATTACCAGTTCACCCTTCTCATCCATCAGAGGGGGTACACTCTCCTTGGCCTTTCTTTTCTGAGCAATGTACCTATAGAATCCCTTCCTGTTATTCTCTGCATCCCTTGCCAAGTTCTGTTCCATCTGTGCCTTGGCTTTCCTGATCCCATCCCTGCACATCCGGACCGCATCCCTGTACTCTTCCCAGGCCACATGTCCCTGCTTCCACTGCCTGTGCATTTCCTTCTTGCACGTCAGTTTGACCAGCAGGTCCTTGCTCAATCATCCTGGTTGTCTGCCCTCCCTGCCTGCTTTTTTATGCAGGGGGATGGAGAATTCTTGTGCTCTAAGGAAAACATCCTTAAAGAGTCTCCAGCTCTGTTCAGCTCCTTTGTCCCTAAGGACAGTGTTCCAGGGGATCTCAGCTACTAGGTCTTTAAATAGCTTGAAGTTTGCTCTTCGGAAGTTCAGGGCCCTGACTTTGCTCTTTGCCAGGCCTGTATTCCTCGAGATCGCAAACTCAACCAGTGCATGGTCACTGCGGCCCAGACTGCCTCCAATCTTGACCTCTTTAATGAGCTCTTCCATGTTGGTGAGCACCAGGTAAAGTAACGCTTCTCCTCTGGTTGGTTTGTCTAGTACCTGGACCTGGAAGTTATCCTCAATGCACTCCAGGAATCTTCTGGATTGCTCACAGCCTGCTGTGTAGTTTTCCCAGCAGACATCCAGGTGGTTGAAGTCCCCCATCAGGATGAGAGCGTGCGAGTGCGATGCTTCTTGTAGTTGAAGCAAGAATGCCTCATCCACAGGCTCCCGTTGATCAGGCGGCCTGTGGTAGACCCCAACCACAAGCTGTCCTTTATTGGTGTGGTCCTCAACTCTCACCCATAAGCTCTCAACCTGTCCGTGGCTGTTTCTCAAAGGCAACTCTTCCCAATCAATTCCTTCCCTAGTGTAGAGGGCAACACCCCCTCCCTTCCTTCTCTGTCTATCCCTTCTGAAGAGTTTGTAGCCCTCTATTCAAATGTTCCAATTATGTGATCCATCCCACCATGTTTTGGTGATAGCAATCAGGTCATATTTGTCTAATTGCACCATGGTTTCCAATCCCTCTCGCTTGTTTCCCATGCCGCGTGCATTGGTGTAGAGGCATTTCAGCTGGGCAATCAGTGGTATTGCGTTTCTAGAGCCCTCCCTGATTGCATTGGGACAGTTCACAAGTATTTCCCTGCCGTTACTTAGAGTGATAGTGTTCTCACGTATGCTTTCTTCACTCAGAGCTGCATCCCCTTCCCCCACCACATCTAGTTTAAAGCCCTCCTGATAAGCCCAGCCACCTTACTGCCCAGAACTCTCTTGCTCCTTCTGGACAGCTGTGCCCCATCCGGCGTCAGCATGCCCGATCCCTCAAAAGCGCATCCAAGGTTATTATTAGTCCAATTACAGTAACACCAACACTTTATACGTGTTTTCTCAACAGAGTCTGCTTTTGGAATCTCTTTCTTCATTATTCAGTCTTTTTGTTCCTTCTTACCTTTGAACTGTCTTTATCTCATCCACAGCATTGCACGCCTGCTACGATAGGTGTGCAGAGTCTGAAGCCTCAGATACCGTGCCACATTTGTACTCTGCCATGTTTTTGTTCTAGAGGCAGTTCAGGCTGTGCAGAATAACTGCATGCTGTGACTCTGAATTAAAGCCAGGCTAAAACAGGTTAAGGCAGTAGGGAGCTGGCTTTGAGACAACCACAGCTCAAAGGAACTGAAACCAGTTCAGGCCAAGGCAAGCAATGCCACGTCCTGAGACCTTCCCTGTCAGGTCTGCAGGTGGACTGCAGCAGTCCACCATCCTGGTCACATGGCTTGCTGGGAAATTCAGGAAGAAAAAGAGCTCTTTACAAGTGGAATGAAAATACAGGGGTTTTGTTTGCTTGGTTTTGGTTGAATGGTTTGGTTTTTCTCTGGTTTGTGATGTTAAGATAATAGAGTAAACCCAGCAGATAGGACAGGTGGCTGCTGAGGCTCACTGCAGTCTGGTATCTGACCTGGGATGGTGCTGGTAATGAGTCCTGCCAAACTGCCCAGTAGCTCTGGGGGCCTTTTTTTTGTTTGTTTTTCATGAAGCAATATTTTAAAGGGTTTTAGAATAACCCATTTCCCTGAACTAGCACTGTTATGTATCAACTGTGAAATAACAGATAATGAGCTCCACTGCAGAAATAAGAAATGATGACCTTGCTACTGCTGAAAACAATAGCAGGATAAAGCTGCAACAGATGCAGGCTGTTGTGGGAAATACAGCATTGTGCACCCTTCTAAGGGTGCTTTTCAGAAATTGCGTGGTGATTACAAGCTATTGGAGCAAAAGTCACACGTCCTCATTAAGAACTGCAGGGCTTACAGTCTGTGGTCTGGAATAATAGCTTGCAAAATGTCATTTTTCAAGGCATGCTATGCTTGAGTGACAGAACTTACAAAATTAGCCATGTTAGTTTTCTGTTTCAAGACTTGTGAAATATTTACCACCATGTTCAAACTCCTGTGTGTAATGCCTACGGAACAGGCCTTTAAGAACAGCCATTTATAGCTGAAATACCAATAAACAGCATACTTCAGTGCACAGTCTGCTGAATAGTTGGCTTGACATTAACATAGAATGAGTGTGTGCAACAAGTATATGAAATTTCAGCCCAAATATTGAAAGATTACTTATTAATGAAAGAGTTAGTTAATCTCTTTGAAAGCCTCTGACAACAGAGCAAATACTAGTGGCTCCCTTTTGTGGGATTGGAAGAGGCACGGGGATACATCTCCCATTTCTGGGGATCTTTCAGTCCCTGTGAGTGGTTGGAAGGTTGGGTAGGTTTTCCAGAAAGAGTCTTTGGAGGATTAAATCTCTTGGTTCATGCCACTGAGTCTGCCATGGGACAGTTGGTGTGGCCCAGGACCCATTTCATATGCACTGAACATGCACCATCTCTGCTACTTCATGGAGCTGGCTGATTTCTGAAGGCCTTTAAAACATCATTTTGCAAGTTGTTTGAATCACTTGGTTGTGTCACTTAAATACAGTGTCTGGACTTAAACACTACTCTTTGACAGAGTTTTGCATAACAGCGTGTAAGTGATTGACTTTATTTTTGTAGAGAATAGTCACCAGGCTTATAACTTAGCAGCATCCAAACCAGATGCATGGCTTTGCTATGAGATGTTTTCTGTCATGCCATTAAAAACAGGCGTTTGCAATAGGACCCCATAGTGAAATAATATAATGCACCTGAAGGTCAGGAAAGATGCTGTTTCCCTGAGCAAACATGTAGAATAGTGAAGTGACACTTTGTAGAAGAGACTCTGTTCTGGAGGACCATTTCAAAAAGAAGCCAGATGAGTTTTTATTTCCACCATGAACAGTGTTAATCGCTGGTGTTTCTGCAGAAGAGGGAAATGGAACAAGTGGCTGGGGAGAGCCAAGGGAGAATTATTTCACAGAAATAGGAGTAATTTTTGGTAGAATTCAAAAGGTCTGCCCTTGAGGCAAGATGATCGCTGATTGTCTGTTTCTGCCTGGCTATCTTCGCATTAACTTTGCAAACCCTTTTTTGTGGGGCCTCCCCTGGCATGTACAGCTTCTTGCACAGCTAGCTGATGGGCTGTGAGGTCTTGAGGCCAGGGTCCAACTGGGAGCAGCACTGAGCGAGACTGTGACTTTGCTCTCAGTTCTGAGCCTGAGATGAGTTGTGCTCATCTCTGCCCTAGTGAGCCTGCCCTTGTTTCACCATCTGCTTTCAGCCCCTCAGCTCTCATTGCCGGTGGGACTGGTGTTGACCTGAAGTGGGTTATGCAGAGCTTCACAGGGGAGTGAGTAGCAGCTGTGTTAGTATGTAGGCTTGCTTCATAGGGACTATCCAAGCTGAATTATGCCTAACAAATAGCTCCTTTTAAGAAAGAGATGCAGGATGTGTTTCTGAGATGGAGGCTGAATGTCTTTTCCTCTTGTTCCATTTCCAGCAGTTTAATACTTTTCTAGTGGAAGGGCTCAGTTCTCCTGATGCTTTCTGTGCTGCTCAGGATTTCTCTGAATCAATAATATGTTAGGTGTGGAGTGATCCTCAGAGCTCTGCCCATATCCAAGAATCATAGAGAACAGTAATAATCAATATTGGGCTGTGGCAATGGTTACTTAGAAGCCCATCCCTATGTGAAGGTGGTTAATCCTTGCTTTACTGCATGTTTTGTGGCTAAAACTTTCTGCATTGGTTATTTGCAGTCAGATCTCACGAAGCAACAGAATGGATTCAAAATCACCTTGAAAACATTAGAGGACAACTTGCTCTCTCGACTGTCATCAGCATCTGGGAACTTCCTGGGAGACACAGCATTGGTGGAAAACTTGGAGATCACTAAACAGACAGCAGCAGAAATTGAAGAAAAGGTAAAAAGACAGTGATAGCCCAGAGAAAAATGTGTATGATGTTATCCTTAAGGGTTTGTGGGTGAAACATAGCTTCTTTGCTATGCTGGTCTCTATGACTTTTGCTGAGTAGCAAATAGAAAGTGGTATAAATTGAAGTGCTCTCCATTCTGGCCAGTTTCAAGCTATTTAATTCTTTGGAGCTTTTGTATGTTAAATGGCCTATTTAAGACCAAGAGAAAATGGCAGTGCCTGATGTAAAGATGATAAAATTTACACACTGTAGCAAGGCAGCTTTAAACTGCTCCAGCATAATTCTGAATACATCACACTTCTTCAATTAGGTTGTGTTTTAGTACTGACAGGGGACTCTAGAGTTTGTGATCTCAAGTAAATCTGCAAGAACTTGGGTATTTCATACCCATCCGTTCCTTAAGGTGTAAATCAGCTGTTGCAATGGCTGTGCACTGTCAGTATTGTCGCTTACCTGGGTCACCTAGCTGGCCACATGGGGATAGTTAAATGCATGGTGGTTTTGCCCTGATGCTAAGGGAACTTGAGAAATGTTGTCATGACAGGATTGCAATAGAACCTCTGTCAGACCATCCTCAGCTGCTGCCCTCCCCAGTCCTTTCATCTTCACAGCCTGCACTTGTCCTCCAGCCCGTGGGTCCATGCTGCCTGGATAGGTTACCCATGTGCTCAGGTCAGGCTGGAACTGCCTCCACATGAAAAAAATTGAATGATTTCTGCTGGCTCTTTATGGGACATCATATGCATCCAGCTTCCTAAGGATGGTAAGCTCAAAGGGCATGTTGAAGGGATGTTTTGACATGGCAAGGTTGGCATCTCCCTATTGAAGTAAGTGTTCTTGAGATGCTTCAGCTTCTGAACAAGATGAGTCTGGAATGCTGGTCACTGCCAACCCTGTGGCAATGGGGATGAATGTTGGACTTCGGATTTGTTTTTTATGATTTTGGTACCCACATGGAAAGCATCTCAGGACAATGTTAGAACTCTGCTTCTCAAGTCAATCCCTACTCTGTTCTTGGTTTGTCTATACAAAATAGTGTTCAGCCAGTATTTTCTTTCCTATACCAATTCTCCCCACTATGTTTACAAAGAGCAACTGTCTTCCCCACCTCTGGCTTTTATGCTATTAGATTTAGTAAGCATTTTGTGGGTAGCACAACTGAAAGTTGTCTAAGTCTAAGCTAGACCCTGGCCTCCCTGTGTAGTCAGTGAAGAGATGTAGGTGCTACCAGAGAGGGCATGGGGATGAGGAAAGCTCATCTGACATGGATGGGTGCATTAGGTCTGTTCATGGCCCATGCAGGTGTTTGTTTCTGCAAGAAACTTTGCAGATGCTTTTTTTTTTTTTTTGAGATTCTACAGCCCATCATTGCTTTCAGGAACGTGCAAACAGACTAATCCCATGGATCCCAACGTGTGTTGTTTGCACACAACAGATTAAGGCTCAGTTGAAGCTTCATTGGGAAGGTTTGGTGTGCTCACATCAGCTCAGGTCATGGCAGAGAGAGGCCCAGCAGTGTGCATTTTGCTGGGGGCTGTGCGGTGCTCTGCAGGTTTGTACCACACATGCTTGAGCCCCTTTCTGCCATGTCCCCACTGAATGGTTCGCTGAGCTAGTTGGATCAGCGCTGAAAGACACTTATGACTGTATGTAGTCTGAGCCTAAAATAATCCCCAAGAGAATCAAGGATGTCACTTTATGATGCTGAAGTAGAATTAAAGAATGAACAGGACTGAGAAGTTAGAGTGATGTATCTGCCAAAAGGATTTTCACCATATCCATCACAGCAGCTGTGCTGACACCTGACCATCCAGGCAGGGGTGCATTAGATGCTGGAGAAGAAAGGCAGCAAATAGCCATTAAATAGTAGCAGTTCTCAGCCTTGGGGGAAGCTGTCTCAAAAGAAGCACTGTCTGTTCAGCCCCATGTTATTAATGATTTGCACAGGAGGGGGCAATTAGCAGGAGAAGCTCACTGATGATGAAAATAATTCCAGTTAGTGAAGAGCAGGGACTGTAGTGAGAACTCAGGAGGGGGGGCTTGGGGAAGCAGAGGACTGGACAACGTGAGGATAAATGCAGTTAAATGGAGAATATACCAGAGGAAGGCGGTTGCTAGGAGCAAATGGCTCGAGCCTGGTGCACCATGGTCTGGAGAGCAGAGACCACATGCCAGTTGCCCACTTCTTGACCTAGCGTCTTTGTGGCAGATAACAACCTTCCCCTGAGCTGCAGATTCACTCAATTTGCAAGGATGTTTTCACCTTAGTTTTGCTCTGTGTTTTCCTTCCAGGTCCAGGAGTCAAAGGTGACTGAAGCCAAGATTAACGAGGCAAGGGAGCACTACAGGCCTGCAGCCGCGCGGGCCTCCCTGTTGTACTTCACCATGAATGACCTCCATGCCATCCATCCCATGTACCAGTTTTCTCTGAAGGTACTGTCCCTGCTCCCATGGCAGCAGGAGGCAGCTGAGCTCCTTCCTTCTCTTACCAAGCATAAAAGTTTTCTCTAGAGGGTATTTGAGGGTATTTGAATAAGAAGGTGATCTAATCCAATTCCTTCTGCTGCTTTGGCTTTATGAAAAAGAATTCTAAGTCTACTTTACCTATATTATTATTAATACGAGTTGTGAGAGTGTTTAGTAATTACTGGGAAACATTTGTCTGATATTTCTTGCAAATGATGCAAGAGCGCGTTTATCTCTGCCCATGGCGGTAGGAATGGTGTTTTATCAGTGAGCCCGCAAGACCCAGTGATGAGCAGCATGAATGTTGAAGGAAAAGGTCCATCTGTGCTGCATATTGTGTGTGGGCTGGCATCTGTATTTGATTCTGCATTTGCTGGTCATCTCCACCTCAGGTGGTTAGAATGAGATCAGGTTAGATCAGCCTTAATTAGCTTTTCTTTCTTTTCCTTGGTTTCTTTCAAAGCAAGTGAACTGAAGTCACAGTCACAGTGAAAAGTCACTGTCTGACTTAGAGGTGCATTAACAGCCTTTAGTACTAAAAATTCAAGAAGTTTTTTGCAAAGCAGAACTCTACAAGCCATTTGTTATCTCCTCCATATGCACAGCCTTTTTGTCCTGGCAGATCAAGATGAGCAATGGATTTGAAAAAGATCATCTTGGGAAAGAGCCAATAAAGTACTTTTTTTCTGTGTATTTTATATATTTATGCACAGAGATTTTGCACAGCATTTGGAGTCACTTTCTCCCTCAGTTAATCTTTGCTTTACATTTGCATTTAATTCTGTATCTGTGATGTCATCAGGGTCATAATGTCTGTGCAGGTATTTCATAAGTTAATGAGAATTGCTGCAACCCTTAGCAATTATTCAAGATCTTGATCTTGAAACAGTCCTGACTTCCCAAATGACACAGTGTTAAAACATTAAATCGCTCTCTAAACACAGTCCTGCCCCGCTGCAACCACAACACCAGGGATTTATTGCCACCTTTTGTACAAAAGGCAAATCATGCCCACTTCTATCTGTCTGAGACAGGAAGAGCTCAAACAGCTGGGGCTAAGGAGCCTAGATGCTTCCTACAGTACAGTTGCCAAAACCTTTAAGATAGTCAACAGCATGGTGTGACCCCAGACGTGGTATCTGCATATGGTTGGTATAGATAATATGTACGTGACCTGAATGCTCACCGCCTGTCAGTGTAAGCCCACACGCACACTTAGCTACAGTTTGGAGGAGCCCTCACATGGGCTGTGTTCTTGCTCTTCTCACAATGTCATCCAGTCATCAGACAAAAGAGGGGGACTCCAACCTTTCCTACAAGGGTCTTAGACTAGAAATCCAGATGGGATTTGTGGGCATCTTACCAGCTGGCAGGCTCAACTGCAGGCATGCTCATGGTGGCAGTATGGGCGCCCAATGGGGATGACGTTGGGAAAGAGCCCACTTCTTGCCCTGTGCTCCTAAAATAAATGCAGAACAGACATAGCCAAAGGGGCTGTGCTCCAAAGGCCTTGCTGTTTGTTTTTGTTTTTGTCTTATCAACCTAGAATATCCTCTGCTCAGCAAAGTGTCACTCTGTAGTGTATGGACGCATTACGTACAGAGCTGGAAATGGTGTCCCTCCTTTGGAGAACATTCCAACCTGGAGCTGCTTCTACTAGAACACCTGGAGAACATTTCCAACATGACAAGTTGATGGCAATGTAATTATCACTGGTCGTAGTGAAGGGGCTGAACGTCCTACTTGCCACGTGGCAGCAGAGCCCAGCAGGAAGGCAGCAGCTTTTGTGGGAATGGTCGTGTTTCCAAGTTCCTTGGCTAGCTTTGAGGTATTGGCTTTCCCCTTTATGGCAAGTATGAGTGGGCTGAGACTCCACTTGCCGCAACGGAGGAGCGAGATCTTTAGAGTGAAATATACGCCCAGTGGTGAATTCATAGCTCCTGTCTTTGGTTCATGTTTGAGCTTCATGTGATCAGTTGTTTTCTGCTCATTGGCTGGTGGGAAGGGGGGCTTCTCTCAAACCATCTCCTTTATCCTGGAAGCTCCTTAGGCAGAACCCCTCTTTCTGTGTCCTGTTTGTGCTGCCCAAGACAGTGGGGCTGTCTTGGACCCTGCACAGCTTCTAAGGACCTGCTGCAGTAAAAATGGTTCTGGCCAGCAGAGCCTCTGGTTATTTATTGAAGAGTTGCATTTTTAATGTTTAAATGCATGGAAAACATTTTTTGTTACAGGAGAAAGGTGTTTTGGGGAATGGAGGGTTAAATGAGATGGCATTGTAATCTAGTACTTCTTCTAAATGGTTTCTTACATTGCCAAATGACCTGGAAAAAGTAATTGAGAGGAGAATACAATATTTTGAGCCACATCCACAAAGAAGCTTTTCTTCTCGTTATCTACGACTCATATGCTGAAATAATTTTACCAGGAAAATGTACAGATATCTTTCATACAAGGGTGCCCTATGAAAGATTAATTCCCTATATATACATGGTAGATACAGGAATGTCTGAAGTTTCACCTTTAATCTACCTCATCTGTATTTTGTTTGTTTTATGTTTTCCAGTTAACATTAGTAATGTGTATAAATACATAGATAATTATTTGGTGAAACGTTTTTATCTAATAAATTTTGATGACCGATCATAAAACATTGTGTAAAGATACACAGAGATAATTTTAAAATACTTACAACACAGCTAAAAGCCCATTATAAATAGCGAACACAAGATTTATATGCGACTCCACAGCATGTTTTAACACTATTTAAAGAAATGTAAGCAGGAAAATCCATTCTGCAGTTACTTAATAATGCAGTAGGTATCAATGTTACTTTAATTTGTTGAGGCATCATTCTCCCTTTGTAGAGCCTTAAACATAATGCTGTCAACATAGCCATGGCTTGTCTGGTTGGTGTTATTAATTTGTATTGGCCTGGTTATTTCCTATTAACTTTGTCCCATTGTATCAAGTCTTTGCATTGCTAATCAGGACATAGGCTTTTTTTTTTTCCAGTTTCACCTGATAATTTGCAAATGGGTTTTCTTCAGTCTGTTCTGGAAGTTTTTAAGTCTTTTTTTTAATTGTTTATTTATTTTGTTATTTTTTAAAAATAAATTTAGATCAGAATGTTTTTGCAAGAATCCTTAGTATCTTATATAATAGCATCCTTCTTGATGCATGCACCCACTCCCAAGGGAAATTTACTGGTTGATTAATCCCACTTCCATATGGTGAAGCTCTGCCTGCCCTTCTCACCCAGTCCTTAGTTGAATCCAGGCAGTAAAATACTCCTTGGACATTTTTGTATGTATGGGAATTGCTTTTTCTAAGTTCCAACAACGTTTGTGAAACGAGAGGTATGCTTTCCTCTGGGAACACCAGAATCTTTGGCTCAATGTTTGTAGAGCAAGTGGGGTGTGTAATCCCTCTGAGAGAACATACTTGGTCTGAGAAATGTTTTCTATACTCATTGTGTCTTATTTCAGTCTGCCTGTCTCCACACTACTTTATTAAGCCCAAGTGATCACAGTGTCATGGGGTTTGTCATCGATGTCTGTCTGTTCACGAAAAAGCACCTACAAGCAGACACAGAGACTGGTCTGTGGATGTTTCACCTGCCTCCTGAGGCTGTGGGCCACACTGCTAGGCAGGTGGGATTGCTTTGGTTGTGGCTGCAGAGATCGAGTGTCTGAGGTGGCTTCACTTATTGCAGCACTTCAGGTGATCCACACAAACAGCGTCTGGAAGCCATCGCAGTCTTTCTGTCTCCTCACCTAGGCATTCAGGATCGTGTTCCAGAAAGCCATGGAGAGGGCATCTCCAGATGAGAACCTCAAAGTGCGAGTGCTGAACCTCATTGACAGCATTACCTTCTCTGTGTTCCAGTACACGACCCGGGGGCTGTTTGAGTGTGATAAATTGACCTACACTGCTCAAGTCACCTTCCAGGTAAAAGCCAACGTTGCATGCCATTCGTATGCAATGATTTATTTTACTGGCAAAGATAGCAGCATGTGGAGAAGGCCCACGCTGTCACAGCCATGGCCTTCAGCATCAGAGCAGCAAATACAAGGGTTGTGGAACTGATTTCCTTCTCTGCCTGTCTTGCTGATAACAGTCACAGATGCTGTGTTTGATTTGCATTACACTGACAAACGGTTGTTTGAGAGAGACATACCTGCTTGCAGAGCCTGAAGAACAGAAAAGGAAGCTGGTCTTCGAGTCTGATTGTTTTTTCCAAAATAAATGCATGCTACATAGCTGCTATTTTTTTTTTGTCTAGTGTGATACTATAATTTTTAGTCTACAATTTGAGCAAGGAGACATTTGTATACCTCTATGCCGAAATCAAATTCCAGACAGTAAACAGCTCTTGGCATTATGTTATGAAGTTGTTACTAAGTTTGTGCAGTGAATGACTACTTAAATGCCCTGACATGTAGAATGCAGACGTGAACCAAATTTGAGCTGCACAAATACTGTACAGGTCTGACAGTGATTGCCATGATCTTTTTTTTAATTCTACATAGCAAAATACTGTGTGTAAAAGGAAAAGTAAATATATATATGAATGGATCTAACAATATATTTAGTTAATAAATTGTCTGCGTGTAAAAAGTCAACTTATTTTTTACAGTCAGGCTTAATTCTGAACCAGAAGACACCTACATTTTCAAATATATTTGTCTGAATAAATTTAAATAATTTATTAATAAGTATAAGTGTATATATATAATACTTATATAATAAGCATTATATATACTATATAAGTAGCACACATCACTACATCATGCTTTGAAAATAGCTTTGAAAATAGACATCACTTCAGCATGTCAGGAAAACCAACATTCACAGTTACAGTGCATGGAGGAAGTTGGATGATGAGACCCAGGATTCTCCCATATAAAAAAGTAGTTGGCTATTGAACTGAGTAGCTCATTACCATCGTTGGTGGAGGAGATGCCAGGCATGCATCTGAAGCCGTTGCCCTGTAGGCAATAATGAGGTACAGTCTAGCATTTGTGACAAGGAAATGAGAAACTCACCATTCCAGCACTGCTCTTTTTCCTCCCAGAAATTGCGTTCAGGATTTTTGGACTTTGTCTCTGACATTTTGGCAGGCTGGCAGTACACTTGGAATGGCGGTTGCAGCTGGGATCGTGAACCCACAGGGCTCTCCGGAATTACCTTGAGCATTTTTCTGGCAGTCTTACTCCACGTGGTCCCCAGAGACACCATTGGTGCTAAAAACACTGGGAGTAGCTGAATGGCCAGATGCTCTCCAGCTCCCTGTTGTCTGAGACCTCAGGGACCTGCTTATTCTCTTGGTGCACGTAGTGTGAGGCTTTTGTTAGCACTCTCTCATACTGGAGTATGTCTCCAGTTAATTTCAAAATTGAACAAGATGGTGAGAGATGGGCAAGACCTTGGTAGCATACCCTAGGGATGCATGCTGTGGTTCCTTGCAGGAGTTATCTGTTCTTTAGCTGCAGATATCAAGTACAGGGACTGCAGCACATCCTCCAACCTGTGTCTCTGCCAGCAGTGTGAACCTAAACTACAGCCTTTGCCACATAGTTTTTCTATATATTGACCTTCTTATGTTGCCTGTCCTTATGATTATTCTGGGTTCTCTTTTGGGGAAACCCAAAGCATCTGTAGGGTTTGTTTCATCACACCCCTCCAACATTGGGCACTGTGTACTTTTTAGCTGCGCATTTGACAGCTCCATGAGTTGAATTATTAATCTGATAGAGTACATCACTGCTTTGTATCCTGACTGCTCAAGGATATCTTGTTTGTTTGAAATTACAGATACTACTGATGAGTAAAGAAATCAACGCAGTAGAACTGGATTTCCTACTAAGATACCCAGCACAGACCAGAGTCACAAGCCCTGTGGAGTTCCTGTCTAATTACTCCTGGGGAGGAATCAAGGTATTTGAGCTGTGTGAAGTCAGCATCCCTTGCCTCTTCTGAGGGCCTTTCAGCAGCCATCAGATCAGATCTTATAGCGTCGGGTGAGCAAAGTTCTGACCATACATAAGAAGCAGCACAAAAATGCCACAGAAATGGAGAGTTCTGTAGGTACCTACAGTTAGGTAAAAGATACTTTTAGGTAAAAGATCAATTTTGTGGGCTCTTTGTGACCCTACTCCTGATGTGTGTCCCCGAGAAGGTGATTTTTCCCATTGAGATTTAGGCTTTTCTCTCTGTAAGACAGGAATGAGAATGTCCTCTGGGTGTTGTGGTTACAGATTATAAAGGACATTGACATCTTCACTGTATGTGGGAGGAGGTGAGACTTAAAGGCATATATGACCATCTGCAGAGATGTCCTGGGACAGAGCAGTGCCAGGTGATAGACCCTCTACAAAAAATGCTATCGTGGCAGTGAGGCAGTCTAACAACTGCCATATGAAGAGCTGAGGAAGAGCATCCTAGAGAGATGTGCGTTATCCCAACTTTGCACCCATTTTTCAACAAATGTGAATTGTGCTGGATTTGGACCTGATTCAACAGGGTATGATTTGTTTCATGGAAGGGATAGGAATATTCTTCAAGTTACATGTGTTTGTTCACACCTTGTCTGAGATTGTACCTTTGTTTTATTGTGACATCTGATCATTCTCTGACCCAGAGACAGAGCTCTAAGTTCAGGCAACAGTTCAGAAATCAAATGGAGCTGCTGTTGCTAGTCCAGGTCACCCACAGAGATCTCAAATGGTGGTGAGGAAATATTCATGCCAAACATGTCTGCTCTGACCAGGAATTACCGTCTCTGCCTCTTCACCAGCAGTGAAGATGGAGCCTCTGCCTCATTCTGCAAACAGAAGCAACCTAGCTCATCTTGAAAATGTCACAATCACATTTTCAGCCATAAAATAAACTTGTAACTTCTTGCTAAACCAGTCCTATTCATCCTCTCAAAGATGTACTTCCATAATAATGGAGAATTTTAAAAAAAATCTACACCCTTTCTTTAATCATCTTTTTGTTTACTATTGGTGTTTTGCTGTTCAGACTGCAGCAGCTTTCTTTTTGTTACCCCTTTGAAGACAAATTAAATGAACACTTAGGGTCAACGCACATAATTAGGGAAGCTCAGCCACCAAGCCCATGCTTTGCAATAGTGTATTTTTTCTTTGGACTGTGTGATGTTTATAGATCATACCTGCACATACATGTTATTGTTTGAAATGTCAGGCTTTCTCAACTGTGCTCTGTCCTGCTCATGTTCAGCATGGGGATATAAAGCATGAAGTCTGTATTCCAGTTCCTCGAGTCCTTCTGAGTTGAAATTCTTTACTTGACTGAAAGGGTTCTGCACTGCAAAGCTTCTTTCTACTTCAGTCTTATAAGCTTCTTCTGGAAGGTGAACTTACTTCCACCATATATTGCACGGGTTTCAGGCTCTGATTCTCCTTTTGGAGATGCTTTTGTGCATCGTAGAAAACATTATACTCTTGTAGTGCACAAGGATGCCTTTACCAGCCCTGCCTGAAGGCGATACACTCTCCAGGCAGACACCTCTATTTGCAGTGAGTTTTCTGCTTTGTGAGATGATCCTTTCTGTGCCAGCCAGCTCCATTCCACACGTGGGTAGAATGGCCTTTCATGTACCCCTGTGCTCCATCGTGATTGCTGCAACTGCCTCACTACTGTGATGACGTTGGTACAGTCAGCTCAGGCTTATAAACACCAGAAGGAACATCAACTCCCTATCATTCATTCTTCAGACTTTATTCTTGCCATTCTTGTGTATTTGACATATCCAGGAGAAAGAGTGTTAAAGTGCATAGCATACTGTGTCTGAGCTGGCCATGAGACCAGTGGTAAGGAGCTCATACTCATCAGAGCTCAAACAGTGTCAGTGCATCACTGCACAAGGTCTTCTTCTTTTCCATCAGCTGCATGCCACAGCTTTGTTGACAGCAGCAGCCTGCACGCCACTATCTTTCACCCATCCATCCAAAACCGATGTGGTGTTGGGTAGCTATCACTCAGTCACTGCGTGTGGGGGGTTGCTGGAGAATTATCCTGAGACAGGCAGAAATTGAGAGGGAGCATAAAAGTGGACTGCCGCCTGAAGCTGCATTGCAGTAACTGGTTTTCTTTGTGGTGAGCCCTTCCCACTCAGCTTCCTCTCTCCTTTTGAGTCTCTTGGGGTTTGTGGTTGAGATAGAAACTGTGCGATACCAAGAAGAAGCTGCTCTGCACACCCTTTTGCTGAGCTGTGAGATGGCAGGATGTGAATGCGTCCAAGAGGGCTCTAAGAATGAGATGTCTCCAGCCTCACTGTGCATCTGCTGTCCCCATGAACTGCACATCTTGAGGAGCTGCAGCCACTGGTCAATGATCTGCCCTAATTTAACGTATTTCAGGATTTCTGGATAATGAATTCTTCATTATTGGCTACTGAATACTCTTCAGATTGTCTTTTGTGATGATTGTTTGCAATATTGATTCTACTATAAATAATACAGCTGGTGTCAACTTTATTAGTGTTTATGTTCTATTAATGTGTGTTGGTTTATTAGCCTTTGAGTTTTTGGCAACTCCAGCTACTTGAGGCATAGTTTTAGTACAATCACATTTTGTCACAGACTGCTATAATTAGGTTAATTAGTCATGGCTTCTATACAGCTTATTAGCAGGCTAAAATCTCCTTTTCTTTTATCAGAAAGATTAAGTGCTGTAATAAATTGTTTCTTCAACAAAGCTTGAGCAAAGTACATTTCAGATTCATATTTCAAATTTGAAGTGGAATTTAGCATTCTGTATAATTTTTTCAGAGGAACATTGAAAATGCTCCTGCACAAAACACTGCATTTGCCAGAGGTATCAGGCCAAGATAGCTGTGCCAAAACAAATCAATATTGATATTTGTGGCCCATTCTGTGCCTCCAATTTTGGGCACATTAACCTCAAAGAAAACCTCATTAAATGTTGAGGACTCTGGGCATACAAACAGCCTTGTGTAACTTGGCTGATTATTTCTTATTGTTGTTTGATTAATAATATATACAGGCTAATAGTGCTCTGCAGTTGTGCAGCTGTTTTCAGTTAATACTTGCTCAGTTGACACACATTTACGGTTTCATCTTCCAGCTTCTTTTAAGTTCAGCAAAAAGTTTCCCAGAGCTTTGTGCTGTAACATTTGTGCCAGGGAAGCTCAATATTTACAGCTGAATGAAGAAATCCACGTACCTGTCTAGAAGGGCTCAGTTTTCAGGGAAAGGTAATATCTTTTATTAGATCTGCTGATATACTTGGAAAAATAGGTAAGTTGCAAGCTTTTTAGTGCTTCCTTAAGCCTGGCACAGGAACTGAATTCAAACTAAGTACAGGTTGAGAAAAAGCTGCTCTGAGCTTAACTCAATTCAGTTCCTCAGTCAGCCTTTGTGGGAGAAGATAATTCCTGTGGAGCCCTTGTGGAGGCACATTTGTTAGCTCTGGAGCAAGGGGAGAGGTTAGCAGAGGACACAGTTGTCAGCCTCGGTGCAAATACTGCCTCTGGCTTGTGGAAGGGTTAGTTAAGAGCAGGATAGGGACTACTACGCCACTGAGTGAAACTAGTACCTTTGCTGAGTCCCTGACTTATGTGTTCCATAGTGTTGGTCGTTTCGGTTACCACTATTGCAGGTATTTAATAGTGATCCCTTGAGAAGTCAGAAGTATTCTTTTACTGAGGTTTTCTCTCTTTTCAATTTCCTTTATTACAACACATTATAATTGCTTCACCTGCTGTGTTCCGTGTTCTTAGCTTGGAAGTTGTGGTTTCTGTTAGTACTTCTGAAGAAGTTTTCTGCTCTGCATGCAAGCTTGTCTGTTTCTTCTGACTGTTGGTCACCTTTACGCATAAATGCATGGCCACACCTTAGACCACAAAAATACAATGCTGCTACTGCTTGAACTGCACAGAACATCAGGCCAGAAATGTGTGCAAGGGACCACTTTTTTTTTTTTTTTTTTTTTTTAAGATTGAACTTAGAATCAGTGTAGAGGTGGTCCTTTGTAGGTTTTTCCCCATTTTTTCTCCCTTTCTTTATTGGAAAATCTCCAGTGCCAAAAGATCATGGAATCACAGAATGATTGAGGATGGAAGGGACCTCTGGAAGCCGTCTGGTCCAACTCCCTGCACAGGCAGAGCCACCTAGAGCAGGCTGCCCAGAACCGTGTCCAGGTGGCTTTTGACGATCTGCAAGGAGGGAAACTCAACTTCCTCTATGTACAACCTGAAGCTGAAGGTATTGTTACCTGTATGGGAGATGAGGATTGTCTGAAATGATGCACTGGGGTCCCTTCCACCCAGAGCAGCATGTAGAGCTGCTCTTTATTTGTCCAGAGGGCAGTCAGCTAATGCCATGGTTCTGCTCTGAGCATGGATACAGAAATGGCATCATCAGGTCGTGTGTGTCCACGTGGCCCTTGCTTTTGTGGTTGCCTTGGCTGCAACTAGCCCTTTTTAGTAGATTGGGGTGGGTCTCAGGCCACTGAGACTAGCTCAGTGTTGGTGAATGGATTTCTCTGTGTCCCCTGATGCTCTGCGCTGCAAACTTCTCCCATGCTCCAGCTCCCTTTGTGCAGTTCCTTTCCTGTGGAGCCATGTCTGCATTGACCCCATGGCCTTGTGCCTCCTGCAGAACCATTGCCTGTGATTAACTGTGTGTGCATCTGGCTCCTGCCTCGGCAGCCTGTTCCCTCAGGCTGGATTGAGGCAGCACTGGATCTCCTTTACACAAATGAACATTTCCCGAGTCTGATTTTCTTTGTGATATTTTCTGCAGCGCATCCTCATTGCTGAATGCAGATGTGTCCCATACGATAAGTGAAGCTAGTTAATATACAGCAAGAATACACCTGGGCAGCTTGGATTACTACTTCATCCCAATCATTTCCCTCATCTTTTTCTGAAGAGGAAGAATTTTCATTATGTAGATATGAAAACGCTACTGAAAGGGCATTGTTTAATAATGTGATGTTGAATAATGAGCTCTAAATACTGAATTCAGCTTTCGAGGAGGAGAACAGCAGTAGACAAAGTAGTGTATTAACTCCATATTTATAATTTTGCAGAATGTGGTTGATAAGATTTTGTGTGTGGCTTATGAGAAAAAATACCATCTCATATATTTTACATTTAAGAAAACTGGATTTTCTTGACAAAAGAACAGAAAACTCTTCCAACTTTCACTTTATATAGTTTTCAGACACTGAAATTTTTCATTCTCGTCAAAGATTCATTGTGATACAATCTGCTGCATATATTGTGTTCTTTTCACATAAGCAAGGTCCTTTGATCAGGCTGGTCAAATATGAAAGACTTGCAGCTCCCGGCTTCCTATGTACGTTCAAAATTATTATTATGCCAGAGAATCATAGTCTTAATTAAATCTCTTCCATTAGCTCAGTTAACTCAGTTCTTTAGATGTACAGCCTTTTAGTGCATCTTTGATAGAAAACATCGATTATGACACTCCAATGTGCATTTATCTGCTCTCATCTATAAGTTTCCTAAGGACATTCATCTGTCCTCACCAGCACTCAAGTCTCGGAGAAATATTCACAGCATCTCAGAATACTACTTGAGATCCTTCTGTCTTTTGTTTCCTTTTCTTTTTTAACCTGCTGGCTAATGATCTGATATTTATCTGAGATACAGCAGAGATTTTGATCTCATCAAATATTTAAAGACGTACTTTGTCGGTTTGATTGCAGAGTGGAAATTGAGTTTTTCTGGATGTCTCTATGGCCGTGTCCTTCACTTGCAGTGCACCCTGCCATGACTTGGAGCCTGCCATTAGTTGGTCATTTTGAATGTTAAAGTCCTTGCTCCCTCTAAATGGAATGAAAGAGATATCTTTTAGATATCAAATATCTTTTTTTTTTTTTAGACATTATGTATCTTTTAATGTCATATTGCTTTGCTTGAAAGATAGGAAAAAAAATATAATCGGTTGCAGTGCACTCCTGAAAAGATTCGAGTAAGCTGTGGTCCCAAGAGTGACTGCAGAGAGCAGAGCTCTGCTAGCAATGAAGGGGGTGCAAGCAGTCATCCCACTTTGGACCCAATATATTGTGCCTAGATATGTAAGATGTGTTTAGAAGGGCAATGAAGGCAGATGGCTGGGATTTGGCTCCTCTTTATAAGTTCATCTCTTTAAATCTACATCTTCTGTAAAGGACCTGTTTGAGCTCCTTATTTCTGTAACATGGTAGAGCTCATAACTGTTTCCTTTGCGTGGCAGTGTTGAGGCACTTAGTGTCTGAGGCATAGTTCAGCTGACCTCTGACATCTCTAGAGCCATCTCTGGAACCCTGCTAGTAACACCAAGAAGAACATAAGATGGCCTTCTGTGGAGGTACTGATGATCTGAGAACCATCTCCACTGTGCGCACCACAGTGCACCTCACTATCACCAGTACCTGAATAGGAACGCCCTTGTGCAATGAATATAGTCTGACAGAGTCGTGGGGACACACTCACCACTTCACTCAGATTTGTCCAGGCCTCTGCCGAAGTCTGGTTTGATCTTTGCATATTGCATTTCCCGAAGGATGTGTAGATTCTGGAAACAGACGAGAGCAGTGAGAAGTGTCATGAGAACATGACCGTGAGGAGAGATTGAGGAGGAGAAAAGGAGGAGTTATGTCTGTTGGCCTGAAAACTGAGGGTACAATCTTCAAAAAGGCTTCTCTGAAGGGAAGGGAGCAATCAGTTTGATAAATCAGTCAAAGATAGAGCAAGAGACATCTCAAAGTACTGCACAAAAGATTCACACTGGACATTTGGAAAATCTGTGACAGAGGACAGTGAAAGACTGGCATAGATAGCTTGTGATTGAAGTTTGACAAAACCATCATGTCTTTATTTTTACCTTCAGGAGAGATTTCGTCATGAGTTGAATAATGCAGGTAGTGCAGCTAAACAGAGAACAACACCTTCGGTGAATGAATAATACAACCAAAAACCTAGTCTTGGAAAGATGGAAATAATCCATCATCATATACATTAGTTCTCCTAGGTAACAGTAGTATTCAGATGGAGTAATTCATCTGCCTATATGTCTCCTTCCTGAATGATCCAATCTATCAGTTTGAGCCAGATGCAGGTTTGACTTTGCCATTCTTCCAGGAGCTCTCTTTCTCCAGCTGTGAGGATGCTGGTATTCCTAAGGAGATGTGAGCCACCCACAGGAAATGAAGGAAGGAAATTATGAATATTTACTTATATAAGCATAACTTAGAGTGTGGGTGGACAACGCAAGACCTTCAGAGGATGTTTTGAAAACACATGAGGTTGTTTCCAAGTATCAGACATTCATGCAGCCACTCTGCTTGAACCCCATTGCAAATTTCACACACAAACTTCTCCAAACTATACAATCCCATGTACAGACAGCCTAGGATGCTGAGTTTTGATGGGATTTCCCTGTTCCTCCGTGGGAGCACTGTGTCTCCCAGGCAGGTTGCTGGAACACAGCTCCAACATGCGCAGCCAAGCTGTGGGGACAGCTGCCCAGCTAGAATGCTTTAAATTACTGCAGCGTTAGTAGGCTTTGAATCTAATCCTAGTTCTCATTTTGGAAGCACTCCTAACCTGGATAGCATACCTAACCTAGCATCCGGAAAAGATTCCCCTTCAACCATCATTAACCACCAGCCTAAAAGCCTGTCTTTCCTGCACTATGTGCACATCATTGCCCAGGCTGGGGGCCACTGCAGCGTATGGCAGCCCTTGAGCTTCTGCAAATGCCATTGTCAGGATATTGCCTTTCCAGAAGCAGTAGTTGCTGGGTCGGTTGCACATCTGCTGAGCACCGTGGACATTTTGTGGAGCCTGCTCAGTAGTCAGGCATTGGAACGGGTTGCCCAGGGAGGTGGTGGAGTCGCCCTCCCTGGGGATGTTTAAGGAAAGGTTGGACGTGGTGCTTAGGGACATGGTTTAGTGGGTGACAGTGGTGGTAGGGGGATGGTTGGACCAGATGATCTTGGAGGTCTTTTCCAACCGTAATGATTCTACGATTCTATGATTTAATCATCTCACAGATTATTAATATTGTGAGAATATTAAATATTTCTTTCCAGTGTTCTCAAACTGTGTGATTTTTATAGAGAGCCACATGATGCTTGATGTGTTCCTTATAGCCCTTTTTAAGTAGAGGTTCTTTTCTGAAAGCAAGATAGATAAGGAGGTCAGACTTGAAGTATGAATCAGTTATAACATGAAGACTCAAGAAGTAAGGATAGCTTTTAAAAAATAGCTTCAATTTTTTAATTATGACTTTATTATGTCTTTTTTAGAAACCAGTCTCATGATTGCTGGGGAACTTGTAAATAAGTGTTAGGTGCTCCCTCTGGCAGCACTGGGTTTACTTGCACTGTATTACTTTCCATGTTAGTTATGGTGGAGCAGAGCATGGTAATGAGGAGCTGCTTTGGCTTGGCTTGCCCCAGAGCTGTTAGGAACAGAGCTAGATGATGCTGGGGTAGGATATTTTAAATTATGGAAATATATATATATAAAGTCTTAAAAAATGTTTTCTTTTAGTGCCAGTGGGAAGAAAACAGAGAGATAATCTCTTTTTGATTAGATTATATAAAATGTTATGAAGCAATGTCTAAACTTGGGACCAGTTTTGGCTGTGTAGTGTCCTTAGAATAACTGTCACAAAATTTGTGATAAGAGTATATGTGCTTTCTCTAATAGATTTACAAAAGCTTGTTGCTGTGTATCTGGCAATAGAAGATAAATTGCATGTGGCAGCAATGACACCAGGCCTTTGAAGGTGTTCTTTCCACTGGAGATTCATCCCATCCTCTGGAGGCAGCAAGCAGTGAGGGGGAGATGAGTACCTCATCTCCTCATTGTGCCCATCTGCCTGGGACCTCTCCCTGTCCCTCCGAGACATTGTCGTGTCCTTGTCTTCAGGCTCTTTCCCTTTTCCTTTTGGCCTCTGTCTGACTCTCTCAAGGAGTGTGTGTAAGCACATCAGCAGGTCTTGTGCTGTGGCAACTAGGGTTTCCTTCTCCAAGACGATGGCTGATACTCACTGTATTCCCTACAAGCATGGGGGGGAAGAGAGGGCTTTGCATTTATGAGTTTGTGAACTTCACGGAACTGCTGACATTTCAGCTCCAATTTGAAGTTGGTACTGACTTAGAGGAGAAACTGTCAAAGCAAACTGAAGTGATAAAGCAAATTGTCTGTGATTCAGTGAATGAAAAATCACTCAGAGAAAACAACGATCCGTGCTTTGACATAGTGTGAGAAGCCCTGTTTTGCTGGCAAAGTCTTATTTTGTGATATAAACCCAAGAGCCTCCTGTTTCCAGCCATCAGAGATGATTATAATGTGGGTTGCATAGACAGGAACTAGAGCCCTCCAGTCCTTTTGCTCATATTTTATTTTGGTCAGTGTTTTTTGTCTCTCTCCATTTCCATGACAGCTTTAATTGACAAATTTAGTCTTCATTATGTTGACAAAAATAGCCTTACTACACAGGTTGATCTGTCCCTATCTATGTTCCTGCTTTTCCTCCTGCTGCTTGGAAACAGTGATATATTATTGTTGGTCTAAGGTTCTTGGAAAATATCTCAGCAGGTATTGAAAAGCAATTAATATTCACAGAAAGATTACTGATTGAGATAGCTTTCACTGCTGCAGCTTTTAAATAGTAGCATATCTTATTAATACCATCAGTCCTAATAAATGCAATTAAAATTGTTGACTAATGAAAATTTTAGTGTTAATTTATATAATAGAGACTTTATACTTGCAATTAGAGCTTTCTTAATTCTGCAACATGTTGTTCAGGGAGAGAGAGAGAGACTATCATCTCTGATTACGTCTGTCATTTTGTAAGAAGAAAGCAGTTTTTCAGTCTCCCTTGTTAACATCACTAAGAGAATTCTCGAAGCAGCAGCAGCAGCCAAAGTTCTGAAGTGATATTTTAAGTAACTCACTTCAGAAGTCAACAATGTTAAAATGTTTTATATAAGCACTTGCACTGATGAATCCACTGAATTCAGCATTTGCTACTGTTCTGTGTGCAGGTAGGAGAGGTGCATCAATTATATTTATCACTGCAAGGACAAGACACTTGGCAGATCAGAATGTGTGGTGGTGCTCTGGTGAATTTCAGTTTCTCATGTTCTGTACACTGCTTTCCAGTTTTCCACAGAAAGCAAGATGTGGCTCTGATTTTAGAGCAATGGCTTCTGCTGCTGAAATTTCTCCACATCAGAGATAATCCACACTTGGAAGCAACATCTGTTGAGTCACTACTTTGCTCACACCCTTCTTCACACAGTTCTCAGTGTCCCTGGCAGTTTGGCATGGAGATGAAGTCAGTCCATTCTGCAGCTATTGAGTGGTATTGCATGTGCCCTACTCTGATCTTTTTTTGTGGAGTTATTGATGAAATTGTGACTTTGGGCAAGGCTTGATTTGTTCCAGAAGCATGTATAGAAATATCTACAAGTAAATCTGTGCCTACAGCTCTAACTCTGGTCCTAGAGCACTTGACCTGTGAAGAAAGGTAGAGGGATTTGTCTTGTATAGTCTGAAGAAGAGACAACCACGCAGCAGCATCATAGCAGCCTACAGCTCCTGGTAGGACAGCTGTGGGATGACTGAGCCAAGCTCTCCTTGTTAGTTGCAGTGAATGTAATAAAAGTTTCAACTGTCACAGATTGCAGCTAGGGTGGTTCAGATCTGACATAATCTTTGCCAAGAGGGTAGTGCAGCTCTACAACAGAGCACCAAGAGGGGCTGAGGAGGCTCCATTTTAGAGTTCAGCATTTTGGTACCATGGCTGACCTAGTCCCAGCACGAACTTAGACTGGAAACCTTCTGAGGATTTTTCCAACCATTGCATCTGCTATGCTATGAGTGTAATATTCAGCAAATGTCCTGTGTCAATGGCACCCACGGGGATCAGCCTTGTGACCTCTTTCTCTCCATCATCTACTGGTGTTCTCACTGCTGAAAGCACGAACTCATTCGTTATAAGGAGCCCCTCTGACGTGCTTTTTCCCCTGGTTCACTCTCCAGGTTGAAGTATGGTTCTAAATAAACTCAGTCTGTTAGAAAGATCAAAGTTTTACCCTGCTCTCCTACTCTCATTGGGAAGCCTTTCCAGAGGGACAGCGTGGCTTTCCTTCCATTCCAGCAGAGTGGCCTGCAGTGTCTTCTGCCTTATTTGCAACAGCATCATATCCAAGGCAATCTCTCAGCAGTTCTGTCAGGGCATTTGCATGACTTTCAAAGCCCTTTGGCAAGTGTGTATTTTTTCAGTTGATCTGAACAAGGTATGACACCAGCATTTTTCAAGGCGCTTTCTCAGCTGCTTTCTGTAGCAGAGCTGTATGGGATGTGAGCCGGAGCATTAATGGTGCAGAACACCTCTGCCCATCAAGAAGCTTCTGCTTTGCTCTGAGCATGTCCTTCTGTTTCTATAGCAAATAGCTCATTCACTGTCTTTTATACACCACTTGCCTTTCCTTTTCATTTTCAACTGTTTGCAGCTTCAGATTATGCAAAATGTGCTGAAGATGTTTGTTTCAGCGAGAATTTTGCTTGAAATCCAAAAGAACCTTAGAAGTAGTGCAATATGTTTTGCTACCACTTGTATGAAAGATAATTTGGATTCTTTACTTTTCTGCGTAATATTTATAGACACCACTTCTTTACAGTGGCAGGAACATTTTAAAAAAAAAAAGTCTAGCTACATTTTCATTGTAATTATCATTTAGGCACTTCATTGCTCAGCTGTACATCACCTCAGCTACCTGTTTCTGCTACAGGCCTGTAGTCTTTGTATTTAGCACGTAAAAAACTCAGTGATCTTACACTGGCACAGTAGCTTACATGTGTTTATACAAAGCATGTCTATACAAAGGAATCACCTGCCTGTTTAAAGGTTGGACTATATCTTGGAGGTCTTTTCCAACCTAAACATTCTATAATTCTTGGATTTACAGTTTGCATTTAATGAGATTTGTGGCTCCACGGTCACCTCAGCTTCATGGCGAAGTCCCAGCTTTGTGGTTTCTCACAGTGCGTGCACCAAGCTATGCAGACAGCACCCCAGACCCAAAGGCAGGTTTTACCATCAGTTGTGATTTTGCTGCGCAATCCCCTCTGTTGAAGCAGCAGGGAGACTGTTTGCAGACTTGCAGCTCGTGGCAATGCCAGTGGTGTGCTCTCCTGTCAGAGGTGGGCTCACAGTTTCCAGCCCACATTCAAATCACTCATTTCTGGGATAACTCATAGTACCACATGCTGGCTACCTGAGGTTGTTGAGTTCTGGTTTTGAAACAAGGAGAGCAGATTTCCTCTCGCTTTGGGTTGTGGAAAGCTGCATTGTGGATGATGCCAGATTTTCCTGTGTTGTCCCTTCCAAACTCCCGTGTCACGGTGCCTGTGCTGCGGGGGAGAAGACCTGGATGCAGTTGTGGCTTCATTGGCAGGGGAAGGTCCTCGCAGTGATGTGGGTGGGAGCCTCAGGGAAGCTGTGTTAGGTGCAGCATGATTTTAGAGCTGACACTCTGTGGGCAACCTTGAGACGTGTTTCAGTTCAGAAGATGCAGGTGGCAAAAAAACCTTCAGAGCATGTACCTTCCACAAGTATGAAACTGTCCCTAGTCCCCCCTTGCTGTGGCCTTGCAAATCACCCATGTTGATAGCTGTTGTTGTGACAATGTGCTGACAATAGAGCTGGGAAAAGGAGAACGGACAAAATCTGATCTTGGTGGGGTTCTGGTTGTGGTTCCCAGGCTCCAGCTTTGGGCTTTCTGATGGAGCAAAGCATGAGCAGCCAGTAGTGTTAGAAAAACAGTTCAAGTTCAAGGACATGTAGGATTGTTTTTCTGAAGACCTTCCTTGAATTTTCCAGGCTCTCTCATCTATGGAAGAATTCAGAAACCTGGATCGGGATATTGAGGGTTCTGCAAAACGGTGGAAGAAGTTTGTTGAATCTGAGTGTCCTGAAAAGGAGAAGTTTCCCCAGGAATGGAAGAACAAGTCAGCTCTGCAGCGCCTGTGCATAATGAGAGCCATCCGACCCGACCGCATGACCTACGCAGTCAGGTAGGGGCGCTTCTTCACTGGCTCTGTAATGCTCTTGCTTATCAGGCAACATTGGGTCAGTGTTTTCTAGGGAACAGGAGTAATTCAGGAATATGTTTGGATTTATTTATTATGGAATATGAGTTCTGCAAAATGGTTTGCTATAAATGGGTCTTCGTTGAATGAGTTGTCTCTGAACTCTGCAAGAGTCAGAGCCAACACTTTATTTAATTGAAATTTCCTGCTTCAGGAGATCTAACCGTGATATTGCCAGTGGTGAGGGAAGCAGTATACCTAGCACTGAGTGAAGAGCAGAAATGCCAAGCCAGCAATGAGCATCATCATACAGGCATTACACATGCACTAGAGTCTTTTCATAATCAGTGCAACTTCTAGAATTCGTTAAGGTCAATATTAGTTACTAGATTGTTTATGGCTCTTGTTCCTTAGGTGCAAGAATAAAGTGCAGAAGTATAGGGAAATCTCATAGAGGTGTTTTGTTGTTTTTTTTTTTCTATAAAATTCAAAATTTATGTGATGCTAGTTCTGAAAGTTGTAGGTGTAAATTATGTATTAAAGGTAACTAGGCGAGTCTAAACTTTGTGAACATATGCAAAAGCAATACGCTTGTTCCAGGAGAAACTAAAGGTCTTTCACTCCATTAGGACTTGTTCTCTCCTTCTCTGTCCTGGTAGTCTATGATCTGACATTTCTACAAAGCCTCTTATGCCACTGCCTCTCAAATAGTTTATATTGCTCCACCATCTGGCATGTGTGCATATACAGGTGCATGTAGCAGATTGTATTACTCACTGCATGAGCTACATTTCTGTTTGTGCTTTAAAATGCACAGAAAAATGCAGTCAAGACTTCAAGTGAAGTCTCATTATGGTCAATGTTATTATATTTTATTCAATCAAATGCTATAATTTATCATAATTATACCATTCTAAACCATCTTCTTTTTCATTAGTTACTCTTCTGGGGCTGGACTCTCCATGTGTTCTCTCAGCTGAAAACATTGCTTTTCCTTTTGTTATTTATCTTGAGTAGAATAAGCTTTTGTCTTTCTGAGCTTTTAAGTGCATATTTTGTTTCAGCAAGTTTAATTCGTTTCTTTCAGTCAAAATAGTGGTACTCTTATAGCTCAAAAATAACTGGAACATAAAGTTTCAATTTCTTTCATACTTCTCTTTTGTGAAAAGGTAAGAGAATCCACATTCTAAACCTTGCCTGGATATTTTTAGAGTTATGTCAAGCTTTTCTGTTTGCACAAGAACTTTTAAATATGGGGTGGGTTTTTTGTTTGTTCCTTACATAGAAGTAGGGTAGAACATAAACACTTTCAAATAGTAACAGTTTACAGTGCCTTCCCCAAGACTTTGTAGATGTTTGTGACTAAAATTCTTCTTGAAATACAACATGGTCAGAAAGTAGTCCCTAATGGCCTAGGAAGAGCTTTTGTTTAGGCAAGCAAACCTCGTATCCCCAAAGCAAATGCAAAATTATTAGTGGTAATAATGACAGTCAAAATGCCTTTGACTTCCTGACTTCTTCTTAAAAGTGTCATACTCCACAAACCTCTCTTCAGCCAGCAGTCTGGCTAAAGCAGATATTGTTCCATTAGTGAGGAAATATGGTGCTCCTAAGAGATTCAACTCTCTAAAAAACACACGTCTATTCATCTGTCCTTTTCATGTCAGTCAGTAACAGCTCGTAGTCTGATGTAGGAAAGAAAAGAGGTCTTCGGATTGAATTTAATAGTCAGCATCCCTGATAGGTACCACACAGAAGGCTAATAGTCATCTGGCATCCCTTTTTCCTAATCATCTTCAAAATTGTATTGTCTGTGACTCTTCAAAGAATGGGGAACCCTTCAAGCAATGTCCTGGGGAGCTGCATACTCTCACCCTGAGGACTTCAGCCTCAACATTCCTGGTTTAGCCAGTAGCACTTCAACATCATGTGTCTTAAATTCATTGAGTTTTTGAGAGTTTCTTCTGCAGTGTCATTGGATACCACTAGTTGCTTTGCAGTTCGCAACTTGCAGATCTTTTCCTTCTATGTATCAGTTAGGATATCTGTAAATCTATTTGCATTAAATTCCTTACTGATGATCAATGAACTTCACTACAAGTATAGTTGTAACCTTCCTATCTCTCTGAGTTAGGTGCTTGACAAGAGCTTAAATGCTGTTAAGGAGTGAAGGAAGAATTCAGTAGCCTAAACATAGGTGATTAGGGTCATTTTAGATACCCTAGAATATTCCTACTTCATCTCCAACTGCTGTTCAGAAAGGTGTAAGACCTTTTGTGTCTCATGTCATACGTACCAGCATCATGCAGATGGTCTAGAAAGCTCTTTGGTATCTAAAATGAGATGGTTACCATCCTCCCTACACCTTGCATTTACCTGCCTTGAAAGTTAGATTTTTCAGTCACTCTGCTTATTAGGTCCCTGGGGATATTAGCATAGGGTGTTTTATTCTCTAGGTTTAAGGAGCCAACAGGAGAAACCACTCTTATCCTGACTCACTCTGCAGAGCGTAGGTGAGGTCAATGCTCTACTGTCCATCACCAAGAACCTTAACTTTCTCAAGAAGGAATTCCAAGTGTAAAGACCTATTTCACACTTCAGTCTTACTGAAGAACATCAGCAAGGGGCTTGTTGCAACACCTTGTGCTACCGTGCTTCCACATGCACGATGAGATTAGATCAGTCCAGCAGCTGGCAGGGTGTAATTTCACAGAATCACGGAATGGGTAAGGTTGGAAGGGACCTCCAGAGATCACCTAGTCCAACCACCCTGCTCAAGCAGGATCACCTAGAGCACATTGAGCAGGATGGCATCCAGGTGGGTTTTGAATATCTCCAAAGAAGGAGATTCCACAGCCTCTCTGGGCAGCCTGTTCCAGTGCTATGTCACCCAAACCATAAAGAAGTTCTCCCTCATATGGTGATGAAACCTCCTGTGGTTCAATTTATACCCGTTACCCCTTCGCCTATCACTGGCCACCACTGAGAAGAGTTTGGCCCCAGCCTCTTTATGTTGTCCCCTCAGGTATTTGTAGGGATTGATGAGATTCCCCTCTCAATCTCCTCTTCTCCAGGCTAAACAGGCCCAGCTCACTTATAGGACAGATGCTCCAATCCCTCAATCATCTTTGTGGCTCTTCGCTGTACTCTCTCTAGATGTTCTACATCCCTCTGGTACCGGGGAGCCCAGAACTGCACACAGTATTCCAGGTGTGGCCTCACCAGGGCTGCGTAGAGGGGAGGATCACCTCTCTCCACCTGCTTTCCGCACTCCTCCTAATGCAGGCTAGGATCCCATTGGCCTTCTTGGCCACAAGGGCACACTGCTGGCTCATGGTTAACTTGCTGTCCACTACTACCCCCAGGTCCCTCTCCTCAGAGCTGCTCTCCAGCAGGTCAGCCCCCAGCCTGTACTGGTGTTTGGGGTTGTTCCCCCCCAGGTGCAGGACCCTGTACTTGCCCATGTTGAACCTCATGAGGTTCCTCTCTGCCCAAATCTCCAGCCTGTCCAGGTCCCTCTGAACAGCCACACAGGCCTCTGGTGTCTCAGCCACTCCTCCCAGCTTTGTGTCATCTGCAAACTTGTGGAGAGTGCACTCTGTCCCTTCATCCAGGTCGTTGATGAATAAGTTCAACAACACTGGACCCAGTACTGACCCCTGGTGGGCACCAATAGCCACTGGCCTCCAACTAGATTTGGCACTGTGAGCACAACCCTCTGAGCTCTGCCACCCATCCAGTTCTCAATCCAGCCCACTGTCCACTCATGGATCCCAGACTTCTGGAGCTTGCCCAGGAGGATGTCATGGGAGACAGTGTTGAAAGCCTTGCTGAAGTCAAGGTAGACAACATCAACTGTTCTCCCCTCATCCATCCAGCGAATCATCTCATTGCAGAAGGCTATCAGGTTGGTTAAATATTGACTTCCCCTTGATGAATCCGTGTTGACTGCACCTGATCACCTTCTTTTCCTCCACATGCTTAGATTTGGCCTCAAGGATGAGCTGCTCCATTACCTTTCCAGGGATAAAGGTAAGGCTGACTGGCCTGTAGTTGCCTGGGTCTTGCTTCTTGAAGACTGGATTAATGTTGGCTTTCTTCTAGTCCTCAGGCGCCTCTTCTGTTCTCCAAGACCTTTTAAAGATGATAGAGAGAGGCTCACCAGTTCCCTCAGCACCCTCAGGTGCATCCCATTGGGGCCCATAGATCTGTGGGTGTCTAGCTTGCCTAAATAACCTCTAACCCAATCCTCTTCAACCAGGGGAAAGTCTTCCTCTCTCCAGGTTTTCTCTCGTTTCCAGGCTTGGTAGTACATGGGGGCTAGCCTTAGCAGTGAAGACTGAAGCAAAGAAGGCATTCAGTGACTCCGCCTTCTCTGTATCTGCCATCACTGAGGCACCTGCCTCATTTAGCAGTGCACCCATATTTTTCTTAGTCTTCCTTTTGCTGCTGATGTATTTGAAGAAGCCCTTCTTGTTATCCTTGATGTCTCATGCTAAATTTAATTGTAACTGGGCCTTGGCCTTCCTCATTGCATCCCTGCGTTCTCTGACAATGTTTCTATATTCCATCCAAGGAGTCTGTCTCTTCTTCCACATCATGTACACTTTTTTCTTCTGTTTAAGTTTTCCGAAGAGCTCCTTGCCCATCCATGCAGGTCTCCTGCACCCCTTCTTTCTTGTAGGAATGCACTGATCCTGAGCTTGGAGGAAGTGGTGCTTGAATGTTAGCCAACACTCCTGGACCCCCTTTCCCTCTAGGGCCCTGGCCCAGGGGATTCCTCCAATTAGGTCCCTGAAGAGGTCAAAGTTAGCTCTCTTCAAGTCCTGCCCTGAGGGATGGACCTTTGAAACAATGTTGTATGACTATGGACTCTGGCAACTGGCACCTGCTGCCACGGTTATGGACTTAACTGGACTCCTCAGCTAAAGGATCTCTGTCAGCCATGGCTTCATATAATGCAGAGAAGCTGCAAGCCACTCGTATGTCTAAACAGGATGCTTTTTCTTTTCTTCTGGTACCATTTCACAAGTCCTACTGCTTATACTGTGGACCACCCCTATGAATACATTATCTGAAAGACATCAAGGCTTTCATGGAGCCAAGGCCTGATGTAGAACAAGAATGTTGTGACTTTGTATCTCATGGACTTCATTAGATTTTTGTGCACTGATGCTCTCCAGCAGCTCTTTAGCAAATCTGTGCCCAAACCAGAGAAATCTACTTTTAAGAGGTACCAAACAAATTGGAATTTCTTTCTTTGCAGTCCCTTTGGCATTTCTATTCCAACTGCCTTTCACTAGTCCTTGAAGGAGTCTCTCAGGTCTCTTAGAAAGAATTTGGCTGCCTTATTCTGGTATCATCCCCCAGTTGAAAACTGGTCGAAGTTTTTGTTCCCCTCGTACCGAGGTTTTCAAAAGGCCTTAGTCATGCACCTTTGCTATAAAAGCAACTGCTCCTTCCTAGGGTTTGAATATAATGCCTCTTCCTTTGAATCAATGTTCACTGTGTCATCTTTTTATAAAGCAGTGATTTTTGGTAAGCTCACCCCAGGGAAATTCACCCTGAACGTTCTCGATACGCTGCCTACTGTTCAGGCAGCTCCTGTTTGCTCAGTTGTATTTTTCCTTGCGACTCTCGCGCAGAGGCTGAGCTGCATGCGCTGGATATTCTTAGAGCTCTTCCCTTTTATCCTTCCAGAACAAAGTAATTTTCTAAATCACCCGGACTTTTTGTGGCTTTGGTGATACATCCGAAGTAGTGCTGTTGCCTCTCAAATGCTGTGTGGATTACAAAGTATGCTGCAGTTTTCTATACATTAACCTAACTATTTCTTTTCCCCTGTGATATCTATGTCAGAACCAAGCCAGTACTGAACTGTATTGAACTTCTGCACACAGTGCTGGGTGGGTAGGTCCCACTGTTTGTCCTTATAATTTTGTCGTTTGTCAGATACTTGTGTGTCATGTGTCATTTTACACCTGTTAAAAGTACCAAATATTGATAGTGAGAGGTCCCAGAGCCCACTCTGCAGACCCTCTCTAAAATGATTTTATACCCATTTTTTCATGAAGTTTCTCATTTGTTTGAATCAGCAAAATTAAAATGAATTAATTATTTGCAGGGGAATCTTTCTTTCCTGAACAATAGTAGACTAGCAAAATCTCTTTTTCTTTCCGGCAGAGATTTTGTAGAAGAAAAGCTTGGCAGTAAATATGTGGTAGGGAGATCCCTGGATTTTGCAACATCCTTTGAGGAATCAGGACCTGCAACCCCAATGTTTTTTATCCTGTCTCCAGGAGTTGACCCACTGAAGGATGTGGAGAAACAAGGTAAATAAATCATGTCTGTAAGCATACCACAGAATTGTGTTCTATCTTCTCTATAATTATCTTGGCATGACATTTTATTATTTTTTTTCTCATCTGTTTGTAGATAATGGAGTAATCTGGTAAAAACAGATAATTGTGAGACAATGTGATTTTCTTTTTTCTTTTTTTTTTTTTTTTTAAATAAAGACTTTTGGATTTTCATCTAAAGTTTAATTTAAACTTGTCTCTTTCCTGCAATGCTGAGGTTCCCAGTGTGGTTCACACAGCAACGATCTCTGAGTTGGTCTTGTACACAACCTATAATTTATATCAGAGATATCTAATACGCTGTCAGATAGCTAAAAATAAGCAACAGCTCCCTGTAACATTGTGCTGGTTAGAGGCAGAGTTTCCAGTTTTTAATCCCATCCTTCCTGAGTGGTTTTTGGTGTGGACGTTATGATGTAGTGCTGTCAGCTGGCTTCATAGCCTAAGTGGCATCTCTGAGTTGCCTTGTTTGAGAAGCCAGTGATTACTGTGGAACACCAAGTGCTGTAGTCAGTGCCTGTGCTCTGAAGCTACCAACATACAGAATTTTGCTCCAGGTCTCAGCTCCACTGTGGATGCATTACGGTTTTCAGCCTGAACATGGCAATTACAGTACATCAGGAAATGGGGTCAGCTTCTCACTGGACCACTGCCAAATTGAGGTCACTGCAGTCACTTCTTTTGAGACTGTTGCAGCAGAGGAGCTCCATCCTTCTGGAGCAGAGGGCCAGATACCCTTGGGTATTTCTTTAGGGCTGCTCTGGGTTGCCACTGTGCTCATCAGATGTCTTTTCTCCCTTTCTCCTTTACCAGTCATGCAATACTCACATCTCTAAGACCATTGCTCCTGGTCAAGCCCCAGTGCTAACGTACATCTAAACTGTATGAATTACATATCAGATGATCAGTAGAGCTGTTGGCCAGTTTTTAGCAGGCAGGTCTCTATACTAAACCTCAGCAGGGCTGGCAGCCCCAGCAGAGTCACCAGTAACGCAGAACTAAACCATCATTCAGGTGAGAGGTGGCTGACCACTTCCTTCCTGAGCTGTGGGTTCATTTTCCTCTCCGTGATGCGCATTCTGGGTCCTCCCAAATAATGTCCAAGTCAGTCCCAGGCTAGATGGTGGTATTTGGTCATGGGCAGCTCCTGGGCTTTGCACTGTGTTTTGGTCTCTTTCTGCCCTAGTATCAGGTCTCATTATTGTGAATTGAAGGGGACCCCATGAGGAAGGTGTTGTCTTGTGCCTGGCTTCCCGTTGGAACCACATTGGTGATCCGGTCTCTCCTGTGATATTTTCTTGTACGGGAGATCGAGCACTAAAATCCAGCCACAAGTGGTTTAATCGGAATTGTAAAGATATGTGTAGTTGAGTACCTGGGGTTAGTCAGCTAGAAAAGTTACAGCTAGTGTAAGTGAAAAAAAATAGACAAACTGAAACAATTGCTTAAGTGCAGCTCCACTAGCCTTCAAGTCTGCCTCGCTGGGGTTTGGTCCAGATTCATTATTCAGTATTTTCTCTGCCCTTCATTAAGTTTTATTGAAGTGCATGTCTGGCTTGATAAGTCTTTTGAATGGAGGATGACTTCTTCCAGATGCTGCCCTCTCATGGGGCCTTTCCTTTGCAATATGGGGAGGACCCTGAAGCAAACACTGTTGGTCTCGGAAAGCTTCCCGTGTCCCTGCTGAGGACAGCCTACCTGCACTGTGCCCTCTCCTCTCCCCACCAGCAAGGAGGAAGTCTGGCATCATCTTTCGTGAGGCAGACAGTGAAGGCTCACTGTGTGTCCCTCTGCAGTCCGTTCCCATCCATGATGGGGAAATAACAACTGTGTTTTATTTACATTATTAACCACCTGGTTTAGGGCAGTACCTACCTTCTGTAAATTTGCCCCATCCCTTCTTGAGAGGATGAGTCCTGAGGGCAGAGTTACTCTGTGAGGAGTGGATCAGCAGCTCTCAAAGTTGGTAGCAACCACAGATGGTGAGAAAGAAAAGTGGAAGTTCTCAAATATGGGTAATGCTGTGTCCTAGGGTTTTTTCTGTAGTAAGGCCAAGCAGAAAACCTGAGCAACTGGAAGGGTTTGGATGTTTATATATCACCATCTGTTTCCAATCTTATACCAAGAGCTGCATCCTCAGTCTTGTTAGACAAATCTTTTCCTTGTTTTACTATAAAACTTATCTGCTTTCAGCAGGAATTAAGGGTGCGTATGCTGTCTGCCTGTAGGCAACGTGTAGGCAACGCCAAGAGATCAGCACATGGGGTCTCCCTGGCTGTGCTGAATGCATCCTGCCGCACTGCGTGGTGCCAGCGTGGATGTTTGTGGGGTTGCTTCCCTGCAGGAGCACAACGCAGTGCTCATCCTCCAAAGGAGGAGCCCAGAGGAGCATCAGGGACGAACTGAAGAAACACTAAATAGCTGCAATCCTTCCTACAGAGCAGCATATTAAAATATATGGTCTTTGGGGTTCCCACCATGCACTGTGTGGGCCCCGGTGCATGAGGTGGTCTGCAGTGGTCCTGCAGGTCCTGGAGCACCCTTTCTGATGGGCTCTGCTGCAGCCTGCCAGCCATGGGCCTTCCTACAAGCATAGTGGTACAACTGGTGGCATCTCCACACAGCCAAAATCCAAGATGAAAACAGAAGGGTGGCTGATTCCTAAATCTGAGAAACCTGGGAGCCTTGGTCTAGGTCACAAGACTCTCACACAGATTTTGTTTCTGCTGCCTGCTCAAAACCAAAAGGGTTCCTAACCTCGCTGCTGGTTTGAGCATGCATTCATGTGGCACATTTCCCCACTGAACGGTATCTTGCTCAAAGACTATTTAATCAGCAGGAAATGATTTTAATTTCTACCACTGTAAAATATGTTTTTATACAAGGTTGCAGGGGAATAGTGTTCTTTAAACAAGAGGCACTTTGTAATAATGTACCTTTGTGTTGATGCTGCTCTGCAATTAAAAGTAGTTTGGAAGAAGCCACTGCTGTTTTCAGTGCTTTGGCAAGGAGTGTGTGAGAGACAAGATAACTCTTGTAAGAAGTGTGATAGCTCTTCTGTGAGGGTTTTTGATAAGGCTGAACTCAGCCAGGCTGCTGCTGCCTGAGCTCGGCTGTGCTGTATGCCATTCCAGTTAAAAAGTGCTGAACGTTGCTTTTTTTTTTTTTTTTTTTTTTTAGGGAAAAAGCTTGGTTATACATTTAACAACAGGAATTTCCACAATGTCTCCCTTGGACAAGGTCAAGAGGTAGTTGCTGAACAAGCTCTAGATCTGGCTGCAAAGGAGGGTCACTGGGTCATCCTTCAGGTACGGTGTCTTTGAAAACAGCTCTGCCATCCTCCCGGGTTCCCTGGCACTGACCGAATTAACAAGGGCTGGCTATCATGCCAGTCTGGTGGGAGATGGGACAAGGTGTTATCTGCATGTTCAAAACTGCCAGTTTCCACCTGTTTCTTGCTGTTATCTATTGTTTTTACCAGACTTTGTCATCTTGGTTCTCTTGCTCTTGAGCCCTCTATGGAGCGTGTAGTTGCAGGGAGTCCTCTGAGAGAAGGTTGTGCTACACCTGACTGTGGTTTTATTTGCTCCGCTAATACATTAAGAGCTGTTCCTGAGAGCTGTTAGATGGGTTCTCTTTTGACCACTCAAAGCCTGCAATGTATTTAAATGAGCAAAAAGAATGTGTGCTCTGCCGCAGGAAAGGCAGAGGCTGTCTGCAGTGGAGCTGCTGCCTTTATGCATCCCAAAACAGGTAGATGCTTAAAGCTGTCTTCAGAACTCAGCAGAATGTTGCCAAGTCTTTTAGGGTGCAAGGGGAGTTCTGTCTTCACCACGTGCTCTCTGAAGTCACTTATTCTGTGAGTGCTTTGGTTTGCTAATATGCAGTCAGTGATGCCAGCTTTCTTTGCAGGTCTTGGGAAGCCCTTTGATTTCCTTGATGTGGATTTTATAAACATTTATTATCACTGAATTGTTTGTATAAGGTTTAGGTTAAGACAATGCTTGGAGTCCTGATCTGAGCCTACGGGCCTGATTTTGGGTTTAAATTAATGTCACTGATATTTTGATCTTTCTTCGTGCTCTTGCTGTAAGCTTCCTCCAAGGTAGACAACTCTGAGCTTCTCCAGAGCTCTTAACATAGACAGCTGCAATGCTAGCCTCCGCCTTTGAGATGGTGGTGAAACTAAGCAGCTTTATAAAATGTCT
The DNA here is from genome assembly GCF_013377495.2 of Cygnus atratus. Taxonomy (NCBI): domain Eukaryota; kingdom Metazoa; phylum Chordata; class Aves; order Anseriformes; family Anatidae; genus Cygnus; species Cygnus atratus. The sequence continues at coordinate 1,316,101 of NC_066379.1, forward strand.
TCCATTCAGTACTGCAAAGTGAACCCTTTCCCTTTCCCTTTCCCTTTCCCTTTCCCTTTCCCTTTCCCTTTCCCTTTCCCTTTCCCTTTCCCTTTCCCTTTCCCTTTCCCTTTCCCTTTCCCTTTCCCTTTCCCTTTCCCTTTCCCTTTCCCTTTCCCTTTCCCTTTCCCTTTCCCTTTCCCTTTCCCTTTCCCTTTCCCTTTCCCTTTCCCTTTCCCTTTCCCTTTCCCTTTCCCTTTCCCCCTCTAATGGGGAGTAGTTGCTGTATAGGATCTCTTTTAAAGTCAGTGACCATGTCTGTTGATTCAGTGCTAGCAGATGAGTAGTGTGGGCCTCAGTGTTTTTGTTTCACCCATTCACATCTCTGGCAGGCAGAGCAATCAGTAAAAGGTCTCAGTGGACACTGAATGTTCAATCAGAAGAGCTGCAGAAATGAGATTTGTATGAAAGAAGGATTTTGATGGTCAAGCTAACTGGCTTTCCAGCAACACCTGCCAAGTGTGACTATCTCCAGTGGCACAGAGCAGACAGGCTCCCCTGGGAGCTGACAGAAGAGTTTAATGCAGCTGGCTGCTGGCAGGTTTTGAAGCAAACTGCATGAGGCAAACTCAGGGGGCATGGCAGTGGTGGCGAGGACAGGCTGCTGGATGCCAGCGCTGGGTCTCGCTGGGGTCAGTCAGTCACCTGGGATTTTCTCTGCTGTGGTCACAAAACTGATAAAACTTCATACACATAGACATCCTAGTACAATGTTGTGATGGGTTTAGCAGAAAGTAATGTAGACAAGACTGATTCAAAACAGAGATCAGAGCTCTTTCTTCGTGTTCTCATAGTCACCAACCTTCTGAGCAATCCAGGCAGGGCCCCACAGGGAGGTGGGTGTCATGCGTTGGTTCACTCTCAGACTTGGGAACATCAAGTGGGTGTTTGAGGCAGGCAGTGCCATTCCTCTCCAGTTTCTGCCTTTGATGTGTTGGTTAGGCATGTGGAGTGACAACAGGGCAATGGATTTTACCTGTCACACAGAAGGGCCAAGTTGCTCCACTCCAGACTGTGCCACTGTATTTTACTTCATGTCCCCATTTCTTTCCAAGGCTTTGATCTTTATGTAAAATGAGGAAAAGGGAAGGGAGAGCAGCCTGAGGTGCTAAGTAGGTATCCCCTAAATTGGGCGAGTTGGTCTCAACTCTTTTGTGGTCAGCGGAAATCCATCTGAAATCAGATGGCCCTCTGGGCAAACTTTTTTGCAAGGTTGAACAAATGTTTTTTTGAGGCTGAAATGCTCACCACTCCAGATATTGATAAATCAGTATCCAAACTCATCACAGCAGGAATGAATGAGAATCCCACAAAGGAGTCTCCTGTCATTTCAGTCATAGGTGGATCATGGCAAATATTTGCCATATGGCAGTTTATTTGACGAGGTCTTTCCTTCAAGGCTTTTGATGACAGATACCTTACAGACAGCTTCAGGAGTGTTTGTAGATCAGTTACACAGGACCTGGAACGACACAGACAACTCAATATGCAAAAATGCCCCAGAATTTATAAATCATCACAATAATAATAGGAGAGTGGAACAGAGCAGATTTCAAGAGGCAGTCAGGGTAATTTTACCCACGTTAATCAAACTCATTGTTTGGAGGCTGTATGCCACCCATGGGACAGCTACATGCAGGCTTCCCATTTGCTGTTGAGTTCACTTCTGCATTTTATTGTCCACTGATCAACTCTTCAGGTAACATGGAGTAAAGCTCCCCTGATAACCACTGAACTTGCTGACTCATATAAACCCATACACACGCTTTCCAAGACAAATGCTTGATATGGTCACCTAAATGGCTTTTACGCATGTAGTTCATTACCGGTCTTTGATTGGAACCAGAAATAATGATAGTCAAGTACTATGAGTAATAAAGAGTCGGGGAATTATGTTTGTGGGAATCAGTTGTTAAGGGACATTGAAACAGTTGGGAAGGCCTTACTGTTTTGCAGCAGCAGGATCACTGTTCTTACATCAGGAAGGGCTGCTGATGTGGGACTGATTCTTTCTGAATTGTAATGACTGGCCAGTGTTACCCGCTGAAAGGAAACCAGCATCGTAGGAGGCAAATTAAGGAAAGCAGCATCTGTGTTTCTCCTGGGAACCTGAAACTTTTTCAGCTCACCCTAAAAATGGAGGTTTCCAGGAATGAGTCATTTGACAAGGCAGAACATCAGAAAGCACCAGTCATTCATTCTCATGGAAAGAAGAGTGTTCTCCTGCTGCAGGGCCTGACCAGTGGGGCTTCCTGATTCTCTAGTACCAGCACTGCCCCTGCCCCCCCTGAGCTGCAGCCCCTTGTTGTCACGGTGCCTACACCAGTATTATTGGGTGGCACAGACGATGAGAGAATCAAGTCCATGGATAAAACTGTTTGCTAAAAACACAGATGGTCCAACTGCAGAATAGGAGACTATCTACGGCAAAAGTGCAGCTGCTGCAGGAGGACATAGGACATGTTACCTGAGGGGCACAGAGAAGAACCCCAGCACAAGCCCAGCAGCTACTCTTTTCTGAGTTGTTTGTTGGCATGGAAGAATCAAGGAAGATCTTTGAGCTCCTCTGAAATCCATTTAATATCAGGTTTAGCATCTGGGTCTCCTTAGAAACAGTTCATAGATTTGTAGGGGTTTAAAACATATTTTTCTGGCCATAATAAGAACACAGGATTTTGATCTGGGACTTTCACCTTAGGCAGGTACACCACCTAACCATAGCGTGGCATTGAGCTTCCAATGTTGTCTGTCAAATACAATTTGAAGTGTTCATAAAAATTGGTGGAAAGGAGTTTGCTGTGGAGGTGGGACAACAGTGAAACTACACCTGAAAAACTGAAGAAAGTCTTAGATTTTTCTTATTCATTTAGATTTTTGCACAAAATCACATTTTTCTCAAGACTTTTTGTTGCCATAAGAATTTTGGACCTGCCTTTTAGGCAAGCCCTTTTTGTAACCACACTGTGTCAGTCTGTAGTAGAAGATTTAAGGAAAAAGTGTCTTAGCTGAGAAGCTTTCTGAACGCCTGGTGGTGGCTGTAACAGAGCTTACAGAGCATGTAAAATGGGGGCTTTTTCGTCTGGTGACCTTCACTACAGAACTGATCTCTGGGGCTGTCAAGCAGCTACATCATACCTGGTTAACGTGTTGCTTGATCATTACAAGGTAGAGGCAGCAGAAGTTGATCCTGAAGCAGCAAGAGCAGTTTTTAAGTCTGTATTCAGACTGTGTGGCAAGAGTTGTGGCTGTATCGGTGGGAGAGCTGAGGTGCAGAAGGGAACCTGAGGAGGGTGCACATCTGTTGACTCACCCCACTCCTGAAGGTGTTTAATTCCCATTAGTGGAAATCACGTGCACTAAATATCTCCAGTGCAGACTGAGTGACCATTCCAGAACGTCTTAAAAAAAAAAAAAAAAAAAAAAAGTAAAGAAACCAAAGCTAGCCCTTGGCCTCTAAGTTTCAGTTTTGACAAATTGACATCATCTTCTAAGAAAAATCTACCAGAAGCGTCCTGGCCAGCTTTATTGTGCTCTACTTGGGCCATAGCTCTCTGGTAGTGCCCAGCAGGCAGTAGCCAGCAAAGGTTTGGTCTCTTGTTAGGTCGCTAAAGTCTGTTAACAGCAGTTCAAATGGTCTTCATCTCCGTGCATAAGAAACAGACCAAACAAACAACAAAACAAAAAGCTTTTAAAGCAGATTTTGTCAAGCATGAAATCCCACTGCTTTGGCATGCTGAAAATCCATAAAGAATATCAGGAAAAAAACAGGTAAATGTGAATAAATGCGCATATTAGTATCTTACCCCTCCACCACCACCTTAATGTTTCTCTTGGGTTGAAATAAAATGTAAATAGTGTTTGGATTCTTATTAATAAGGTTGTGAGAAATGCAGGTTCTGTCATGTTACAAGCTGTGGGATACTCTTGCATGTCATTTACTGAGAAAACAGGTTTTCTTTTCAAGAGTTACCAAATGCTATATATTTCTTTTGCCCTGAGGAAAAAGAAACTCTCTTTTTTTCTTACTTTTTAAGATGTGAGATGGAGTTGCATGCAAACGTTCAGGTGATGGAAACCAGCTCATTTCACAAAGGCTTGTGGTGTGTCATTTGGAAGGGAATAGCCAGCTCGGCCAGAGAAAAGCACCTCCCCTCCTGCAGGTTCACACAGGACTTTTCTGAGAGGTGGATGTGCTTACACAGAACATCTCTTGCAGATTGTGCAGAGACCTGGTCTTCTGGGCAGCGGGTTGTCACCTCTTGGGCATTCTTGATGTGCATCAATCCCTTGGTTCCTTCATGTTTCCTACCTTCCCAGCTATGTCTTTAGGGCTGGACTGATGGGAAAGCGGCCCACAGTAAGGCATTATCCTTGGAAAGGATGGTGGGGGAGCACAGGCCTGTAGCAGTTTGGTGTTACATGCACAGTTTTACACATACACCAGGTACCACCTTCCTCTCCAAAGCCTTCCATGCATTGGAAGAGGGGTAGCATTCAGTTTTAAAGGGGAGATAGAGCTAATTGTCAGTTTGTTCCTTATGGTAAGTTCTGTGACCTTGGAGGTAGGCAGCAGCCAGGTACCACTGCTAGGAGATAGACCAAGGTCCAGCAGGGCTCTGCCCTCTGCAGCTGACATCTTTCCACCTTGTGGAAAACCCCATACACAGTTGAACAGTCTCCTATCTCCCATGGTGCAACTGTGTGGAAGATGAGCCCTGCTGCCAGCAGGCCCAGCATGCAGATCCATGCCATTCCTCTAACGGCGTCTTCCCAAGTCGCTTGTTGTGACTCTCTGGTCCCTGCTTGGAATATTTTGGCTGAGGGAGTCTCAGTGACAGCTCTCTTCCAGGGTTAAAAGACTTTGTGTCCTTGAGGGCTGGCTGTTCAAAACACCCACGCAAACGTACTTTTCTTGAAAACAAGATTTATTAAAAGTAGGAGGAAAATCAGATCAAAGAGAATAATGTGTTCAACTCAGAGGGCTGGATAATCTGTATCCCAGAATATTTAAACAGTGGTGGAAGAAACTATGAATCCATTGCAAGCTTTTGTAATGAATCTGTCAAATCAGAGGCTGCCATCTGACTAGAAAACAATGGATTATTTAGCATATATTTCTAAAACAGGGAGAAATTACTGGAGCAGACTGGTCTTAACTCAGTAATATGCAAAATTTCAGAACAAACTTTGAAGGGCAAAATAAGTAAGAAATGTAAGTAACAGTAGCAATTGTATTAGGAATTTGCTGAAGATAGGTCAGGCCTATCAGATAGTTTGCACTGCAAAGGTTACCGACGTTTTAGAGGAAATAAACGTGCTGGCCCTCCTTGAGCCAGGAAGGTTGGACCGGATTACCTCCAGAGGTCCCTTCCAACCTTGTTCTGTGATTCTCTGAAATGCAGCAGCTCTAATTAACGAGAGCTGTAGTAAGGCTGCAGGTGCCACACAGGAGTGTGTCAGTGAAGCTGTAGAAGTTAAATGTTGCCAGCAGAACTCCTAAAGAATAGTCAAGGGACTAGTCTCACTTAAGGCATTGCCTTGGCTCAAAAAAAAAAAAAAAGAATATGTGTTAATGGCTTTGCACTGGTATATTATTAAGAGAAGTATTGTCAATACAAATAAAGATTGAAATGTGATACAGGACAACTGGGACAGACTACAGGCCTGGAGTAGTCCAAATAGGGTGAAATTTAGCAGAACAGAGCAAAGTTGTGTGCTCAGGACTAATAGCAAAGGGAAAAAGAGCTGCTTCAGGTAGGAGAAATCCCTGCCGTGAAAACAGCAGGTAGGAACTGGAAGTGGAAACTTCTGCTGCTGTCTGAGCAGTGAAGGCCCCTGCAGTCTCCCCACAGGTGTGGTAGCAAAGCCTTAACTGTTCTCAAGAGGGTGTTTAGTAAGTTTACTGGTGGGGTCTTGGCATGGATGTTGTATGTCTGATTTCCTGTCTTCCCTGCTGTCCTGATGTGGTAGGCCCTTAACATCGTAGTGTCACTGCTCATCCTAGTGACTGATGAAGGTAGGCGATACCAGGGAGGGAATTCATGGCAGGTCATGAATTTATTATGCCCCCACTAGGTGGGTGTGGCATAATGACCACTCGGACACCAGGGTTCTTTCAGGATCAGTAACTGCTACTTCTTTACTGATGACATAACATCAGCTCTCTCTTACTGAGGCCTAACTTCATCCCTCATATTGAGGGCATATCTTCATTCTTCCTTGTTGCATCCCCATCTTGAGGACAGGCTCCCTTCTTATACCATTCGCCCCACAGCAGTCCTTTCCCACTAACTGTTCATTGGTCAACAACTTTGCCCGGCAGCTGCAAACACTCAGCAACTTCCATGCCTTAAAGGCTGGAGAACAAGCAACCCAAGCTGGCGTTTCCTGAATCACCCTTCTTTGTTCCCTCTAAACTCTTTACATTCCTGATGGCCTCATCGTTAAGAGTCTGATGTTATCACCAACCATGGGCTTGTCGACCCCCATGGCCACACTCCTGCAGGTGGGGGCATAATAAGCCTGTTTCTATATGATGAGCCTGTTGTAAGCAGAGTTCCTGTCAATAGTTGTGGGCACCTGAGGAGCGATTATTCTAACCTGCCTTCCACGCCAGTCCTAGGTAGGAAGTATCTTCTGTTCTTCTCTCTAGGGTGGAAGAGAACACTTTAGGGAGCTGAGATGCTCCTCATGGGGGGGTTTCAGCCACCCTGATAACTGCTGGAGGGGCCACACAGCAGGCACAGGCAAACCAGGAGGATTATGGAGGGCTTTGGTGAAAATATCCTCATGGAGGTGACTGAGGTGCTGTTGAAGGGAGGTTCTCTGTTGGACCTGATGGTCACAGACAAGGAAAAGTGTTTGGGGTTGTGAAGGTCAGGTCTCTGGTGCGTGCAGTCTCATTTGCGTAGGGAGAAAAGAGCTTTGCACATCAAGGAGCACTAAGTATGTGCTGGCATGAGCTGTGTCTGCTGGGTTTCCATCTCTAGCCCTATTCTGAAGCTTTTTGCTAGGGCAGTGACCATCAAAATCACCAAATGATGTTTTTCAGCCTAATGGCAAAGAACCAGTAAATTTGTTTACATGTTTACAGCTGTAGATCTGAATGAAATGATGCAGGGAAGAATTCAGACATTAGATATTCCCAATTTAATTGTAGTCTTCATCCGTTAGCCAAAAGGTCATTTCCGTCTCTTTGCAATCATGTTAATTTAATTCTTGAGCATCTTTCCATTTTCATAGGTTGTTGCTTCACTGAGTCAGCTTCATGTACTAAATTGAATAATAGTGAGCTCCTAGAGCAAAACCGTATGAGATCCAGACGTTGGCAGAGCACTCCTTACTGCATCATAAACACAATGGAGCCTTTTTCTGTGCACTTCACCACCAAACTTAGCTGCAAGCAAGAGAGATATACTGTCCTATAAGAGACATATTGTCCATTCTAGGCTCACGAAAGCATTTGGCACTAAGCCTCTGCTTCAGTAAAGAAAAAGACTACTTTTCCTTACAGCCACAGTATCTTTTCATTCCTAGGTGTACATGAAAGGAGAAATACCCATTTTACTTTGCTGTGCATTCCACCTGCTCATCACTACCTATCTTTAAATCTTTTATCTTATCAAATGAATTTTGGTGACATAACCTCCAGCACTGTCTTTAAAACTTTGGGGAATGGAGATCAGTCCAGATTTTCTGTAGTTCATGCTCATTTGCTCCCAGGCTTGGCAAATCCCAGAAGTCTCTCCTGCCACTAATGCCTGTATTTGGGTTGAGGTCCAGACCTGAGTTCTGGACTGTGGGGTTCAAACAAAGACTGAAGCATTGGAGTGGTTGGAAGAGAGGTGAGGACAAACTCAAATGCCTTCTCAAGCCTTAAATTGTGCCACATTCTTTCAAAATACAAGTGGATCCATGTTATCCCTATTTTTTTGCTGCTGATCAAAAAAAAGAAACATTCTGAACAGGGGCCAGAAAAGACCCAAGCTGGCAGCTGCCATTGCAGAAATGGTTTCAATGCAGCTCTTCAGAAGTGTAGTGCCCTGCCATCGTCTCTCCCTTGAACAAGCTCTCTGGTCTGACCATGGACTGCTGAGTCCAGCTGGCCCTGTGTCTCTCCTGGGTTCTACCATCCTCTCTTTAGATCCCCTGTTATGCTCCGTTCACTCATTCAGTCACCATTTACTCCCTTCTTGTATTTGCCTTTGTACATGAATTTTTCAGTCGTATCTGCCGTCACCCCTAGGTGATGTCTGTACTTGTCAGTTCAGCAGTGCCAGGAGACGTTTGCCGGGCTGGACCTCAGCTGTCTCTCCTGTCTCATTGTCAGCAGAGGTTCTGCTCCTGGTTGTGGATGAAAATGGCTGGGTCTCTCCCTGACAGTTCAGGAGTAAGGATAGGCCAGGGATCATTCCCAGTAGACATCTCAGATATAACCCAGCCTGTTTTGGAGTGTAAAATGGGTCAATAGTGTAGAAAGGGGCAGTTGTGTTGACATTAGGCCCAGGAATGGTCCTATGCACATTTCATTTACTATCTTCAACATTCAGGCATGTCTGTGCTAAAAGAACCTGCAGAATGCATTATGCTTCATTCCAAAACTGGTCTAACAACACTCAGGTGCTTGCAGGTATCCTGGAAGTGCTCTAAATTTTCAGGCCAGTCCCTCTTTTTTTTTTTTTTTTTTTTCCTTCTGTTCCTTTTTCCCACTTGCATTTGCCTTCTCTGTACCGTGTTTAGTGGAAGGGTCACAGATCAGCGTATTTTTACTCAACTTCTAGCAGAAAAGAGCCAGGTTCTCATTTGGAGCTGCTGCCACAGCAGGTGAGGCTTACACAAATATGAGAGCAGTAAGGTTACTGCAACACAGCTTTAGTATGGCCAGTGTTGGCCCAACCAAGATCCTGAGTGTTAGCAGAGTTGTAAAGACCCCTCTGATACCTGGACTGGCTTGACTCAACATTGCCAGTCCCTTTATAGCTAGGCCAGTATCGCTTTTGTGTCTGTACTGGTGAAATCACACCACAAATTGTAGAGAAGATGCATCCATAAACAAAAGGTGGGAATAGCTTTATATTTTCCAGTGCAGCACAAGGCTGAGTGGTGCCATCATGCTCATCATTGCTTAGTGGCTAAGATGGTGAGCAGAGAATCATAGGGACCAAAACGCTGAAACCATTGAATCATAGCCTGAGTTGGAAGGGACCCACAAGGATCAAGAAGTCACTCTTTGTAGATGATATCAAGCTACTTAGTTTGCCCAGCCCGAGTAAAATGATGAGGATCATCGTAGGGCCCACAGTGACACCATGGACAGCATGCTCAGAGGTGGGGCTAAATGGCAGCAAAGTAATTGGACTTGCTGTTACGGGCTGCAGTCCACCTCGAAGCTGTGTGTAGAGGGGATCGATAAAGGTTGAAGACTTCAGGGAGAGCTAAGAGTGCTGGCTCTGCAGGGATCAAATGTGTTCTTCACTGGTGAGCATTACCTGTGGAGTGAGGTCTTGAGAAGCCTCAGGTGGCTGCTGCTGAAATCCAAGCACTTTGCATAGGCAGGAACTCTGCCGTAATTTCTCAGCTGATAAAACACATACCAGAGACAGAGCAAAACTCTTCTGGTGAGAGAAGCTTCTTCTGGAGCTCTGGGGTGGCCTCTCTGTCAAACTACAGCCCAGCTTGTTGCTCAGAAATAGCTCGGCCTCAGAGACCTGTGAGCAGATGGTGGTGGTGGTTCAGAAATGGAGGGTGCATGCTCATCCATTTTGGTCTCTGAGTCTTGTAGCAGCACTCACAGGATCGTAGGGCTGGCTGAAGAAGGATGGAGCTGTTCCTGCACCTTGTCATGTGGTGGAACCCCACACTACCACTGGGAGTGAGCATGTCCAGGGGAGCAGCCCTGCAGTGCCCCCTCCCCGTCCTGTTTTACAGCCCACCATGAGCAGGGAGATGGAAGTGTTGGGGCTGTCCCTGAACTGCCAAGCCTAGCTTTCAGATTTACTGTTAAATCGGTGACAATTTTCTGAGAGCATCTCATAAGGGAGTGAGGCATTGTAAACACAACTAATTCCCGCTGCCCAGGGAGGTGATTGGAGGTAAGGCGTGAAGGAGAGAGTCCCTCTCAGGAACGTGCAGGGTCTCCAGCAACTGTCAGCAAAGGGAGTGTGCTGTGGAGTGTCTGTGGTTTGTATGAATGTGCTGCTATTTCTGATGGTTACCACAGCAACACTTGCGTCCTGTGATATATGTTCTGCCTTGTGAAGTACAAGCACACAGAGGTGCTTGGAAGTGCATTCCCAAAGAAAAGCCTCTGGTGTTCCTGTCTTCCTGCACATACCCCCCAGCCCTGCCTGTGGACCCTCTTTCTCTGGTACTTGCTCTCTGTCTCATACTCCGTGATGCAAAGTAGGGAAATAACAGAGGGCGAGATAGAGTGGTAATGGTCAATGTGCACAGGAAGATATTTCAGGTTCCTTTTTTTACCCTCTTATCAGCTGTTTGCTTTTGGCAGGATTTGGCTCCCACCTGCTCCTTTATCTCTCTATTCATAAAGAAAGGTAATGTGCCCATGAATTTGACATTGTAACCCAGTTTTACCTGCAGCCGAGACTGAGCCATGAGCTGTGACAAAGCGGAGATGCTGGAGAGTTGTCTTTTACACAACAGCTCTTTTCACAGACCTCAAAACACAGAAAAGAAAAAAAAATAAAAGAAAAAAAATCAATAAAGCAATGAATTAACTTGTGTTGTCCTGCATAAATGTGTCTTCTGGAGGTCTTCTGGAATCAGGAGTACACAAAAACTGTTGCAGTGTAAACTACACAGTGTGCTTTAGGGAGATAATATTGGCAGTGTATGAAGCCCTGAGCCATAGAAAAGTGGACAGGGCTTAATTATTTCCTCTTTCTCCCAAGGAAGAGCTAGAGGCAGTCTATGAAACCATCAGGAGGCAGGTTTCAAAGCAAGGAAGGGGAGGTGGTTCTTCAGTAGCTCAGCTGTGATTGGTATTAAGGAAGCATTGTCTGTGTTGTGTCGTTATTGATAATTGGCATAACATTCAATTATTATGACCACATATGTTGTCATTAGTCATGTTCTGTCAAGTTGTGTTATCTGACTGCTGAGAATTAATTTGCAAGGTTTCCTTCAAACCTGTGAATCTCCTCCACAGCATCTCTGTCCTTTTAGTAGAAAAATTTTTGAGCTGTATGTTTATTTATGTCTACTGCTTGTATAAGTATTCATTTGATCAAATCATGAATTCTTAGTATCAACTCATGTTTTGCTGCATATATTATTTTCCATCCATTCTATCACAAAAGGATAATACATAAATGCTTTGATTATTTTTAGAAGTGTTTCTTAAGTTGTCTGTGATACTGAAGGCAGTGATGCTGACGAATAATGGTCATTGGTGTCATGTCAACACAAGCTAAAGCAATTATTTTTCAGCCATCTAACACCACAAAAGCAGATGTAGGAAGAAACCACCAATTAAAGATGAAGGCAGGGTCAGGTATATAGTCTGTGATTAAACTGATACTTAATGAACAGTTTTTCTTATGCTTTTCTGTTGAGCTGTTCCCTTAAATTACTAAATCTCTGTAGCTGTTTAAAACACTTTGGTTATGTGTTTTGGTCCATTCCTGCTTTATTCTTGAACTTCTAGACTGAGTTGGTTGCCTGGACCCTAGGAATTACCTCATCTCTTGAAATCCTAAATACCTCAGACAGGCACTGGTGTGTTAACAGTCAGATATAATTGCATTTTGTCTGCTGCTCTTCATAGGGTTGGTGTTTACAGTCGAGTGTCTCTTCCCCAGAACAGGGTTCTTTGTTCAGGCATCTTCTCCTCATTTGCTCCCATGCCTCAGACTCCATTTAACCCATATAACATCAGCACAACCCTAAATCCTTTCAGGGAAGGAGACTGAATGTGTGCAGTTCTAAAGAAGAAATGTTGCTCCCAGTCACGTGAATCAGCTTTGGGGCAGCAGGACTGGGTGTGCAAGGTGTCCATGTGTGAAGCAGTTGCCTCGTCAAAGCCTGAGGCTGACTTGTGGCAGGAGTTGTATAGCAATTTATTTAACATAAGGTATGAAAACAACCTCATAAAATCTTGTGCAAAAAGGACAAAACTGAAGTTATCAAGTGGCAGGGAGTTGGTTATAACATCTAAAACGTGGAGGACTTGGGCAAGGAGACAGCATAAGTTTTCCCTGAGATCTTGGTGGACTTTGTACCCAGCCCCACAGAGAGGAAGAAAATGGAAATAGTTAAGTGCACATTTTTAGAAGACATTGTGGTTTTGAAACCACACTTGCTCTGTTACTTTATGATTTAGTGCTTGCATCTGGGTTAGGATAAGATGACCCACCTTCTCCATGATGCCCTAGTGGGATGATTAGTTCAGCTCCAGACATCTGTGCTCAGACGTGTCCATTTCCAGTACCCTTGAAAATTGGTACAGATCCAGAAGCAGAAAGCCACTGTGAAGCAGCAGCTTGTACTGAAGATGTGCCTGTGTCACCAAGAACAGACCAGAGCTCTTGCTTTGTGATAGCTGAGAGGGGAGTTGCTCTGTGCAGAAGGTAGGGGAGCCCGCTGGCTGCACTGTTGTGGTGCGTGCACAGCCAGGATGAGCATCCACGTGCACTGTAGTCACTATTAGGGGTCAAGAAGTCGGCCTTCACCATAACTGCATATGTGTATATATATATATATGTATATATAGGGGGAAAAAAAAGTATGGTTGAGATACCAAATGGAAATATATCAATCCTTAACAAGATGCCTCTGCAAAAGTGACACTGGATTTTGCACCCAAGACTTGGCAAGGACGTGGTGAACATGCAAGGACAGTCACTGATGTGCAAGGGGTGCCGATTCCAGATGTGACTGAGTTTTTAGCCAGATTTCTTCTCTCCTGAGGCACCCACAGCTCCTCTGGAGAGATGCGTCGCCATCTGGTCCTTCGTGTCTCGTAGAACAGCTCTGAGTGCTGACCCATCCCTGCTAACAGCCTGTGACCATGGCCACCACTCCCATCCCAACCCATGCCCAAAGCACCTCAGCCTTTCCTTCTCTGCAGCTGCTTGTCCTCCTCCTCAGTCCTGGCTGGAATCTCTCCAGAAGCAGCCTGTGAGAGGCAACCAAAACCTCCAGCACAAAAGTTTTTGTGTTTTCACGAGGGAGCTCCCTCAGTGCTCTTTTGTGCCATCAGTCCATAAAAGCACCGTGCTGGGGCAGACAGCCCAACTCCCTGCCTGTCAGAAGGCAGGCCCAGATGCTGAGGGAAAGGATGTATGAATAGGGTAAGCACGCAGTGATGTGTCTCTCTGTGAATCAAAGCTCAGGTTCATTCCGGATTCGCTCAACCTCCACAAAACCCTGATACAATGAATTCTCAATTTAGTTATGCATCGTATAAGAATGTACTGCTCTGTTCATGCCTACGTTATTATCCTTCATTCATCACCTCCGCCTTGATCTCTCTCTCCAAGTTGGCAAGTCCATGTCAATTTTGTGGCTTGTTGAATGGAAGCTATATCTTTCCAGGGACAGAGAAATAAGAACTGGGTATTGCATCCAAGATGAAGACCTGCCATGGATTTATGGAGTGGCATAATAATGTTTCCAATTTATTTGCTGTTCCTTTGCTGACGTTTGATTGCTGTCGCACTGCTAAGCATTGAATTGTTATTTGCAGAGAATAACCATAAGGACTCTGAGATCTCTGAGTGGTAATAGCTAATTCTGAACCCATCATTGTTTACACATATATATAGCTAGGGTTGATTTTCTGCGTGCATTACTGCATCTATCAACACTGAATTTCGTCTGCCATATCATAGCCAGTTATTTAGAATGATGGCGTACTTTTGCACTTCTTTGCCATCAGGTTTGGTTTTTACTACCTGGAATTAGTTTGTCTTATGACTAATTTTGTCAGCTCACTAATCATTCACTCTTTCAGGTGGCTTTTGAATATGGTGAGCAGTTCAAACCCTGTGAGTAGCTTCCCAGCCTGTTTCCTATGCCTTAATTGGTTGCTTGTCTCTGAGACCTTCTCCCTCAGCTGCAATAGCATTGTTAAGTGAAAGATAAATATTCTATTTGGATTAAGGTCCAAACGTGGAGAGACACTGGCCCCATGGAGGCAATTCTTCCACCTTCCTGGGTGATTCCTGAAGCTGGTGTGGTGACCTTCTGGAGATACCTCTGCCTTTCCAGCAACCGCAATGGGAGTTTATTTATGGTGACACGCTCAGATTTGGGCATCCCCCTGTTAGCTACCTAAAATGGGTTGGAAATCTTAGGTTTCTCGTTTTCTCTAATTCACACCACTTGTGTGTTGATTCACTGCTTATTAAGGCTCCTACCAGTTTGCCTAGTGCCTACCGAGCAGTAATGGACCACTTCCACATCTGAGTTTCTTTAGGGTGGCTACCATCTGGTCCTAGTAAATTGTTATTATTAGTTTATTAATATGTCCTAAAAACTCTTCATCTGCTGCTTCAATTTAAGAGTCTTTCTGGTGATTAAGGGACTGGAGCATCTTTCATATGAGGAAAGTCTGAGAGAGCTGGGATTATTTAGCCTCAAAAAGAAGTGGCTCAGAGGGGTTTATCAGTTGGTTTAAATACCTTGTGCCAGGGGGAGTACAGAAGATGGAGCCAGGCTGTTCATAGTGGTGCCCAATGAAAGAGCAAGAGGCAATGGGCACAAATTGAAAGAGAGGAAATTTTCCTTAAATATAACAATTTATATTTATTTTTACTGTTAGGGTGGTTGAAAAGTTGCCCAGAGAGGTTGTGGAGGCTCAGTCCTTGGAGTTATTCAAAGACCTATCTGTACACAGTTCTGGGCAACCAGCTCTGTCTGACCCTGCTCAGAGCAGGAGGGTTGGATGGGTGCCCTCCAGCCTCAGCATGTGAGTGATTCTGCCCCTGTAAAACAGGCTGTAAAACAGGAGGAGACCCTCCCCGGGGTCTGCAGTGAATATTCCTCCTAATATGAGCTGTTTTGTGGTGGCCTTGCCTTTCTTGGGCACTCCCTATACACCTTGATCATCTTTTAGTTTTATAGGCTCTGTGGTAAGTTTCTTGCGCCTGGAGAAGGTTTTATTATAGGTTTTTATGGTTTTCAGAAGATTGCTTTTTAAAATCATTTTCAGCCTTACCATGACTGGATTTTGTGCTGTTTTCTGTTTTTCTCATTTGGACATGATTTCCTTTTTCTGAAGAATGTCATTTTACTCTTAATAGTCTCCATTACTCTGCTATTTAACCATGAGAGCTCCTTTCCGATCCTTGTTATAGGTGATATATATTTATTCTAGGTCTCTAATATGGTTCCTTAATGTAATTTCCTTGCCACCTGCAAGCAGTTTATCTTTTTGGCATCTGCTTTTAATTTAAGTTTAGGAAGTTCCTTGTCCTGTCTCTGGATGGGATAAATCACCTTCCACAGTGCCTGTTAGCAGAGCCAGCTTGGATTACACACCTAACTTTAAAATTATGGTGGTTTTAGACCAAGAACCCCTGCTGTGGGTGATCTGCCCTGTTCCTAATCTAAGAAAAGCTGTTTTCTTGCCTGGAATTTTAGAAAATGATATAGGACTGTAGCTGGAAAAGTGAGGCAAGTCTGCATTCATTTTATGACCTCTGCATAATACTGCTTAATTTTCTGACAGATATGTGTAACTAGTTGCATGAATAATTAAATATTTTATGTTAAAGGTCTTTACAAAACCACCAACTTGACTTTTTCCCACTAACTTGCACTTACTGGTATTGATGGTCCTTACTGTTACTCTGTTAAAAATGAACAAACGTCTGGGGAAATAACATTACTTCATCAGCTGTACGTAACTGTAATGAACAGGAGATTGTCAGCCCCGAGAACACAAACAACCCATGAATGGCTTGCTTAATTGCTGGTTATTTATATTGACTATTGTGAATTTAAAAGTGGTGTGCCAGGATATTTGGGGCTGTGAATTACACACAGGTGTAATTCTTGGGGCAAGTATCAACTTGCAGTGCTTAGGCCTGGTGGGTGCCATTCATTTGTGTGACGGATTTGGTGCCCGATTAATGTGGGTGTCAGCAGGGGGGACTGATGAAGCCGTGTCCCCTTTGTCCCTGCCAGAACATCCACCTGGTGGCCAAGTGGCTGAGTTCTCTGGAGAAGAAGCTGGAGCAGCACAGTGAGGGCAGCCACCAAGATTTCCGTGTCTTCATTAGCGCGGAGCCAGCACCCTCCCCGGACAGCCACATCATTCCCCAGGGCATCCTGGAGAACTCAGTCAAAATCACCAATGAGCCCCCGACCGGGATGCATGCGAACCTGCACAAAGCCCTCGACAACTTCACCCAGGTAGGAGGGCAGCGGGGATGTCCCATCGGTGGTGGGTCAGCTTGGAGCTGCTGGAGCCGTGACGCGTGGGGACTTCGCCAGTCCCAGGCTGCGAGTGCGCGAGTCCCTTCACGTCGAGTAGTCTCCAGGTCCATCAAGCCCTTCTCTGTTCTCCAGATCTCTTTCCCAGCACTCATTTTCCAAGGGGGGACTTAGGTAATCCTGAATGGTCACATTCTCGCAGATGTTCACAGCCAGATTTCTGTCCAATTCGCTCATTTTATCATCAATGTATGATTCTTAAAAAGGGTGTTTTTTTTTTTTTTTACAGAAGCAAACTTCTGAATGCAGCATTTGAGAGAGACTTTTGTTATGATTTGACTTGACTTCTGTATTTGTGTCACTCCATTTTGGGCTGCTGAGTGACGTATTACATCTATCGTCTATCACCCAGCGACACGGAGAGGAGAGCAGCTTAAACCTTGCATTTTGCCCTGCTGGTTAACTGGGGTTAGAGATTCGGCACCGCTGATGCGATGCATCCCAGGTCACTCTTCTGAGCAGTTCAGGGGGACTTTGCCTTGTGTGCCTCAAGGCCTGTTCAGCTCAAAACCTCGCTGACATCACAAGTATTGTGATTTAGTGCTGCAGTCTCTCTGCAGGGAGGGCTTGCTTTTCCAGATGAGGATGAAGTAGGCTGTCTTGAGTATTGGTGTCCCACAAGGAGAGTAGCCGATGGTAGGTTGTTGCTTTTATCACATGCAGCCCACGGTTATCACATACCCACATTCCCATTGCAGTAGCCACCATCCCTGCTCTTTGCTGCTGGACTGCAGCAGTCTCCTGTGCAGGGGACACAGAAATGAAGCTTGTGAAAGTGATGGGTGAATATTCTTCTCTTGGTGACTGCAGGGGCAGGGATCAATGTATATAACGATGGCACAGGAACGCTCCCAGGAGTAGCCAGGCACGTGCAGCGTGGTGCGTCCCCAGGAGCAGCCCAGGCTGCCAGGCGGTGCTGGAGCTGTCATGCATCACTGCTGCACTTCTGCCCACCCCATTTTCTGCATGAGCCAAAGGGCTAAGGGCTAACTGCTCACTTTTATGGTGATACCTTTACTAAAGACACAGACCATTGCACTCAGCTGTCCTGACTGCCCATTACCCTCATTCGCACATCAACACTGCGTTGGCATGCTGAGTTCTCACAGCAAGACCCTGTCTGTTAAACCCACAGCTGCCAGAAGGGCCTGAAGGCATTCTCACCCCTCACACTGCCTCTTCGTGGCACTAGCACTGCACTTACTGCAACCTCTCCATTCCGCAGATGGCTGCTCCAGAAGCACGCAGGGCGCATCTTGCAGAATGATTCTTTCTCTCCGTGTTATTTGGGACCAGGCTGAAGCAGCCACAGCCCGTGCTGGACCCCAGGCACTGGTCCATGGGGCAGGGAAATGGGGACAACCTTTTTTTGCACATGGGTACAGGGGGATCTCGAGTTCGGGAGCTGCCCCCTCTGAGGAGGTGAGGCTGGAAGCCACAGCACAAGGATTGATGCCCACAGTCAGAGAAGATTATTCCATTTTTATCTACTGTAATTCATCATCCTGAACTTCACAAAACATCCTGAAGAGTAAGGGATGGGAGAACCTTCACCCAAAGTAACGTTTTCATCCTGCCTCTGCTCGTTTCAATCAGATAGTAATTAGCATTTTCTAAATTGCTGGAGTATTATAAAATGTCTTTTATCACAAATCCTGGAGTGAGTAGGTGGGGCCCCTTTACACCTCATTTCTCTGCTTTGTACAGAATAGATGTTCAAATTTAACTTGTAGCTGAAAGCCGCAAAGAAGGCCCATTATTGTGTGTGGGGAATATTGTTCTGCTTTGTAGCTGAAATAAAAATGCACAACGAAATAGAGAGACCAAATGAGCCTGAGATGGGTTCATATTCGGTTTTCATTCAAGCAAGCTCTCCTTGAAGTCCAGAGGTGTTTTCCGTAATGGGAGAGGCACTCAGCGCATATTTGAACCCGTTCTTCATTGGGTTGATAATAATTAAGGGAGCTTCAAGGGGAAAATAGTGCTTGGGCTTTTCTTGGTCCTTTTATGCAGTTAGCCAACGTCCTGCGTGTTTTGCAGCAACTGTTTCCCCCTGTTCAGCAGAGACCCTGAACAAGGGTCTCTAACAGCTGGTTAAAGGTCTAATGTCACGGATTTTTTTAGGTGAAGGTAATGAAGAGAAGTCACACAGGTGTCCTTTGTGGTCCTTGTCATGTAAATGAGTGGAGCTACAGGGGCTGTCCCTGGCAGGAAGGATGGAGGGGCTGGTGCAGCTGCTCCCTCCTTGCTCAGCCCCAGGCTCAGCCATGCAGGTCAGGGCCACCGCATCCTGGACACACTGGTCCTGGGGAGGGCTTGCAGTGACATGGCGGAGGTGTAGGCAAGTCCTTCCTAATACATTCATCGCCCAGTTCTGGGGAGATCTGTGCTGCTGGCTGTGGGATGTCCCGTCACCCTCCTGCTGTGGGGCAGGCGATCTGCTTCTCCTGCCAATGCCAGGAGCTGTGCAAGCCTCCACCAGGCTTCAGCCACAGAAAGGGCTTGTAGATCTATCTGTGAGAGCAGAGCTTCAGCCTCACGCTGTGCGTGCGCCTCCAGATCTTCATTCCTTTGCTCTGCTGTCCAAGGCAGTGATGCTCATGCACTAGGGAGAGGCACAGCTGCCCAGGCTCCCCATCAGTGCCTGCTGGGACCATCACTCACCACTATCCAGCGCCCTTCAGAGCTCTGGTTCCCTTTGTGCATTTTCATTGATGAAATGACTCAGGCTTCCTCCCCTCCACCTCTGCCATCACGATTGTGCCCGCTCCTTTTTGTGTGTGTAGGTATTCAGACTTCAAGCGTAGCCTGGAAGTTGGGCAAGGAAGCACCAGATGCTGTGCTGACTTTAAAGGGCTGCATTTGCGGGTTTTGTGGGTGGTGGTGGTTTATTTTCTTTTCCCAAGCATTTGATCCTCCCTGTTTGGATCTTTGGCGGTTCCTCCCATCCCTGCCTTGGTGCGCTGTGCGAGGTCGTGCTGTCAGCAAATCCACTGCCGCAGCGTACAGCCGGGCTAGCTTGGTGCAGAGCGTCGAGTGCAGCCCTCCTGGGAGAGTTCCCTGCTGCCTCAGCCCTGCGGCTCAGAGGAATGCTGCCCCGAGGAAACCTTTTGTACCCAAGGGGCAGGAAGGAGCTTGGTTCTTCCAGGTGCAGTCCTCCTCAGCAGGAGCCTTCCCTTGGGCTGCTGCTCCCATCTGTGGCGCCTCTCTCCATCTCCCTGCGTGGGATGTGGGGCGCGTGCTGGTGCTGAGTGAGGGCACCTTTCCTTCCCCTCCTGCCTGTCAGGATGTCTTCCTCATACAAAGGTGGAAAGGAAAACATGAATTTGGAAATGATGCATTGGAATTTGCCAATAAATTTGCAATGCAAACCCACTGTCTCAGAGAGCTAGGGAATGTGTAGTTAAGCAGAAATGAACTGATGGGGCAAATCAATTCACCCCTGTCCGAAGTCTGATACTTGGGAGGCGGCATAGACTGACACAGCCCTGCCTCCCTGCCTGTATTGCAGGACACCCTGGAGATGTGCACCCGGGAGAATGAGTTCAAGAGCATCCTGTTTGCCCTCTGCTATTTCCATGCCGTGGTGGCAGAGAGGCGCAAATTTGGCCCCCAAGGCTGGAACCGTTCCTACCCCTTCAACACTGGAGACCTCACTATCTCTGTTAATGTGCTGTACAATTATCTGGAGGCCAGCTCAAAGGTGGGTGAATCAGCAGGGGCTCTTTGGTGGCTTTTAACGGCCAGTGATGGGCTGGCTTGTGCTGAAACTACTGGGAATTTTCCGTGAATGCCTTTTCCCTCATATCTTTGTTTTTATAACATCACAGTCTGGTATATCTTTGCCTGTGAGTGGGAAACAATGCTGCTCGCATCTGCAGCAGCTTATAAATCATATCAAATAGTGCCTGTAGTCTTCAGTCACTGGAAATACATAGTGGTCTTTGGTTTAACAGAATTTAGAATAAATTTGCATTTCAGTGGGAAACTGCATGAAGTCTATGCTGTGATCCAGTTTTCCCTGGGCAGGATTTAACTACTGCCTAATGTTTGTTTACTTAGAAAACTGAAATAGTGCAATGGGAGCACTCACTGTGCAGATCGGTACTTAGAGCTGCAGCCTGTAGCTCAGCGATGCTGCTGGTGGAGCTCAGACTGCCTGAACTCTGTCATGCCCTCCTGCTTTATTCTTCAGGTCCCATATGATGATTTACGCTACCTCTTTGGTGAGATTATGTACGGAGGTCACATTACAGATGACTGGGACAGGCGACTTTGCAAAACCTATTTGGAAGAATTTATTAAGCCAGAAATGCTGGAGGGAGAGCTCTTCCTTGCTCCAGGATTCCCCCTCCCGGGGAGCATGGACTATAATGGCTATCATCAGGTAAGCTGTTTGTTTTCTGTCATTATTTATACACGTAAGTGTAACGTTTTCTATAACTGCCCTATAATCTGTCTTAGGAGGCAGTGAATAGGACTGCAGTGTTTCAGCACACCTCCTGTTATTTCCCATTATGTGCTGTTTCTGTAGATGTTTCAGCATTCCCTTGGATGAACCAAGTCTAATGGTAATTTGCTACTTCATCATGTGCCCATTCTGTTCATGCATGAATAGAACAACTGTATTGGTTCTTGAGACTTGAGCAGGGCTCCTGGAAAATTACATCCACATACTGTTTGCTAAAATGGCCCTTTCAAACTCCTTTATCATCGGTTTTGATGAGAAACACTGAAGGGTCTTGTTGATCTACTTACTGATCTCATCTGTTCTTTGTACACAAATGCAGCAGCAGGGACAGGCATATTAGGCTGGTTTTGTTCATGAAACTTAACTATGGGAAGCTAAATTCCCACAAGGGATTTTGGAGTATTGATGCTGAAACACACAGCAGATAATTGCTAGAGAAGGTCCAGGCCTGAGATAGGTAACCAAGCCAAACTTTAGCAATTACCAAATCCTCATAGTAGGAGTAAAAGCAGTTCTTTTTTTCTGTAAGCAGTTGTACCCTCCTTTGTCCCATCGGTGCTCTGGTGTTCAAACCGTGCGCAGCGTTGTATCAGCCTGGGCTTACTTTCTTGGGTGGGTGATAAATTTCAGCACCCAGAGCTCTGAAGGCAAAGCGTCCCGGGTTGTATATCTAACCTAAGCCTGCATTTCTCTGTACAGTACATAGACGACACCTTGCCACCGGAGTCTCCTTATCTGTATGGCCTCCATCCCAATGCTGAGATCGGCTTCCTTACCCAGACCTCAGAGAAGCTCTTCCGCATCGTGTTAGAGATGCAGCCCCATGACAGCAGCATGGGCGAAGGAGGAGTGGTGACCAGGGAAGAAACGGTGAGAGTGGTAGAGAAAGGGGCTGTTGAATTTTGATAGCTGTTCTCACTCCTAAGCAGCCCTGTCTAGCTCAGGCTGGACTCAGAGCTGCTTACTATAACGTGTTCTGCTTTTACCAGAGACAAACCAAGTGTCTAAAACCGCCAGCCTCATATTATGCAGAACATAACCATGGTGGGATGTAATTGGAGTATTGTCAGTAATAGGACAGTGGCTTTTAATTACCCCCTGAACTGCAGTGCCTTCATTATCATCCCATGACGACGTTGCAAATAAACCTCTGTGGCCTCCCTTGTCTCTGAGCCACCAGTCCCTGTGCACCAGGCTGTGACTGGCATACCGATGGGCTCCCGTGCGCACTGTCTGATGGGTGCAATGTACCACCCAGTGCTCAGCCCACCACTTACTGCTGCCACCAGGTCCCACCCAGCTCCCGAGCTCCCAGGGGCCTTGTAATTCCTTATTTCTAGCTGAACTCGTTTACTGTGCCCATGTATCAGACTGATCTCAGCTCTTCCTCTTGAAAGTCACAGCACATTAAAATCTGGCCCAAGCATTCATAACAGGATCTGAAACCAGCCAACACTTGCTCAGTTTTTGATTTCTGCAGACTTAAGACTTCTGTATCAAGCTCTGCAAATTAATGAATGGCTAATAGGAAGCTTTTGTGAAGTTTGTGTTTTCACGTGTTTCCTTTGGCTTGGTATGCTGCTGGGGAACTTACAGACCTTGCCTAAGGGCTACTCAGAAGTGGTGGGCATGTTCAGTTTTCAGTCCATGCAGGAGTTTGAGGTAAGGGGAATAATCCAGAGGTGGCGAGGTCAAAGGAGATGCTCAAAGGTAGCAAATGTGAATACCTTTCCTCCTATCCCAACCCTTTTTGCCATTTAATTACAATTTGAGTCCTTGGCCAGAGAAGCAGAATTATCAGTGGGTGATCCAGCCAGTGGGGGATATCACAGGGCATGGCTGTGCTGCAGTCCCCTTGAGACAGTAAAGTTGCCCTCAGGGGCTTCATGATCACAGAAGAAAAGTTGCCTGGAAGAAAGGTGGGTCTTGCCCCACCACACTGCCTCGTGCCCGGGGATCCTCCCACAACTAATGTTCTCCTGGAGGTGATCTCTCTCATTTCCTGAGGTATAGCTGGCACTGGCCATACCCCTTTCACTCAGTCCTTCCAAGAGAGTGAGGAAGGAGTTGTGTCTTAGCTTATCCTTTTGAGGATTTTCAGCCACTTGTTTGGCTGAGACAGTTTTAGAGATCTTGCAGTGAAACGGCTGGGAAGCTGTCTTTTTTTCCCAAAGCTCTGAGAAGTCCAGTTACTCCCACAAGTTTCTGAGGCCACGTTACAGAAAACGAGCCATTATTGCTGTGAAAAAGTGAGAGCCAAAGAGATTCGCAGGGAAATTTCAAATTGCAGAGTATTTCTATACTGCACCTCAGGTGCAGCTCAAGAGCTTTTCCAGCTGAGCTTTAGCTTCAGCAACCTTGCTCGTTGCAATAACAACCTACGCATTGCCAATTCTTCATAATGTCTGATGCGTGTGGAGAGTTTGGAGAGCAGCAATGGGAGGAAATGGGAGTACAGAGTCCGAAATATGAACGCCAGAGGGCATGGCAATGAAATTACCCAGGGGCTGCCTCTGCCACTGGCTGGCAGCTGTCATTGTCACCCACATGCCAGCTTTTATACGTGAAAACCGTTGGAACTGTAACTGTGTGTAGCACACTCCTGAAAAGTCCTTGAGGAAACAATGTGAGAGACTTCCATACTGAGTTGTCCAGTGGTCCACATGAACCTTTGTATCTGAGTAATGTAAAAGTAAAAATGTAAAATATTGTACATAAACAATGGTCCCATGAAGATTAGGGGCTTCATGTCTTACTGTTAACCAGAAAGGACTTTCCTGTTGTATTTAGTGTTTAGGTACTAGAGGCATCTTGTTGCATTGTTTTCCCTGTTTACTATTTAGAGATATAAGACACCGTTTCCAACCCAAAATAACTTTGTTTTATTACACCTTTCTTCCATAGCTATATTAGTTCAGAGTGCCAAATTCAGCTTAAAATTCAATTTAATAAAATCACCTCTCTATCAGTATACCACAGAAAAACAGCTTATGAGCTCAGGGTGTCCCGCAGCTCAGCTGAGACTATAGCCCCCTCAGTCTGCCTGCACTGAGTCTGACGTTAGAAGAAGTAAGAGTGCAGACCTGAGACTCGAGAAGAAAGGAGAACGTTACATGTCACACTGACATTTTTAAGCCATCATTTTGAAAACTTCTCATCTGACATTAACTTTGTAAGCATTTGAATTTTAATAGGATGGGGCAAGCTCTTTGAAAGGTGCAATGCCCAGGGCAGCTGACACTGATTGTTTTTGGAGACAGCAACTGGCAGATGGAGTTTTCATCCCATGTTCAGGCAGCTGTCAGTTGAGAAAGCCCCACGGGCCATTCACTAACATCCCTCTCTCTTCTCCCTCTGGCACACAGGTGAAAGCTCTTCTGGATGAGATGCTAGAGAAGCTGATAGATGAGTTTAACATTGCAGAACTGATGACAAAAGTGGAGGAGAGGACACCATATGTTGTGGTTGCCTTCCAGGAATGTGAACGCATGAACATCCTCACCAGTGAAATAAAGCACTCTCTCAAGGAACTGGACCTGGGGCTGAAGGTAGGAGCTCTATATACCTGCAACCACAACATCATAAAATCTTGATGATGAAAAGGTGCTCAGGGAATAAAAGGGGTCACAGTCTGTATTCAGCACTACTAGCTACAAAACCAACTTGACTCCATGGGGAAAGATTCACAGATGCATTTCAAACAGCACATTGTCCCCAAGCCATGAGCACAGGCTTTGGATGGGGTTAAAGATACATGTAATAATGATGGTTTCAGGCACTTCAGTCTACCCGATACTGTAGCACAGCAACAATAGTTCTCTCAGAAATTGAGAAGCAGCCTATTTAAAACTTAGCCAAAATATCATACCTTTTCACAAAACATCCAGTTAATAGGGGGGAGTTTGTAGCAAGGTCTCATTAAAGGCTGAAATCAAAGGAAAGATTGGTCATGTGTAAGGATGCAAGAATATCCAGAGCTGTGAGACAAAAAGGCAAAAATAATAAAAATAAAAATCAAGAGCTTTGGAAAGGCTAAAACTCCCCTTGCTGGGTACGAGTCAATTGCAAATAGAGGAGATTCAGGAGCTGGCCTCCCCTATGGAGATACTGTCTATGATTGCTCCATGCACAGTTACTTCTCCACCCTGATAAGAAACCAGACTCTGATCCAGAAAAATGATGTCTGTGTCCTTCTGGGCAGTGGCTTTGGCCATTGCTTACAGAGAACAGTGAAGGGCTCTGGGGCTGGCAGGTCATGCCAGGTTGTATGCAAGCTTCTGTGTTCAACAGGATGCACAAGAGGGTTGTGCTTTGAGGTTGTATCTGATGGTAGGGGAAGTCATCTTCTGAATTCCCTCCCAGGCAGATGTTGGCACAAAATATAAAAGGCTGTTGACTTCATATTCAATAATAAACGGGCATAGATCAGGCTGCACTGCCAGTGTGCGAGGACCTGCCTGGCCAGCCCTACCAGCTTGAAGCAACTTTCCTTCTTCACTTTGTCATCCCAAAAGACTCTTCACGGTGACTGCGTTTGCTGCACATCCCTTAGAAAGGAAGGGACGTGCCTGGAGGTCATGGTACAAAGCTGGTGGCTTCAGCGCTACCCTGATGCCTTCTCCTTGTCATTGCCACAAACTTACTCTCTGGGCAGTTTCATGGTGTGAGGCAGCAATTAAGGACATCAGTCCCTGGGCACTCCCTGTTCCATTGTTTTCCAAATGACAGGTTGTCCTCCCATTCTGCCAAAATTCAGCTCACAAAAGTGCTCTGCATAGCATGGGAGTCACCATGCTTGAAGAACCTGCAACTACTTTGTCCTGACACCATAGACAGGGCTGGCAGGTGAGCAAGGAGGACCTGTCCTGAGACTGAATGACAGTCAGAACAGTCTCCTGAGGGCACCTTTGAAGAGAGATCTTCAAATGGTATATCTGCAGTGTGCACACAGAGGTGCTAGGGGTTGGCTCTGGGATTTTAGGTAGCTGCAGCTCAGGGAGAGGATTAGGCTGCTCCTAAATCCCAGCCCCATTGTGCTGTGCACTGAGAACCCAGCAGCTCAGACCAGTGCTAGCACAGGCACTTCTGCACTGCGTTCACTGCTGACGCTTCTTGTCTAGATTGAAGAGACAGACATATGATATCCACTTTGTGATGGCCCAGTATGTTCAGTCCATTTTGAAACAGGCTAATATTTGTGTAGTCTGTTGTTACAAACAGACTTCATTTATTTTCTAGCATGAGGCGGTGAAAATTCTGTTTCCTGAGACAGGTGGAAAGAAGTGATTTAATGTTTCAGTGTTTGAGCCCCAAACAAGCTATAATTGTAACTTGAACAAAGTGTAGTGATTAGATTTAACATGGAGAAGAGTAAGCTATTTATTGTTGGTAGGGAGAATGAGTGGAAGCAGGGGCCTAAATAAACCACAGGCAATATGTACCATGGAAATCAGGCAATAATAGAAGGGGAAAATTTCT
The DNA here is from genome assembly GCF_013377495.2 of Cygnus atratus. Taxonomy (NCBI): domain Eukaryota; kingdom Metazoa; phylum Chordata; class Aves; order Anseriformes; family Anatidae; genus Cygnus; species Cygnus atratus. The sequence goes on from NC_066379.1 coordinate 1,342,547, forward strand.
TCCCAAAGCCCTGCCACAAATCATGGCAAGGAATTGAGATAGCATCATCAGAAAAGGCACCTCTAATGACTACAACAGCCTCAGTGCCTACAGTGGGATTCAGAGACCAAAAGGCCAGGACTTCAGGACTACTCAGAGTAGATACACACATTCGTGTTAACATTTCTTAATCTCGTGTGTGCTGAAGAGACTGAAGGGTCTTAGATACAGCCAGCAGGTGATCCTTCTTTGCCAGTACACAGAGATTGCTGTGGGTCCCTGCAGACTGAGTCAGGTGCTGTGCAGGGCCCATGCTGCTGCCCAGCGTCACCCAAGGGGCCCTTCCCGTGCCTTGGGTGTCTCATAATGGCCAGGCTCACTGCTGCTGGCTCCTCCTGTAGGCAGCGGTGCTGTCCCGGCTCGGCAGCTAGCTCTCATGCTCAGTTTGGAAGAGAAATCATTCTTTAATTGTTCCTTCTGAGAGCAGCTCCTACGAGAGCCATTAATGCACGTTAATCTTCTGGATTGGGAATCTTGACTGACAGCACTCAGAGGAGGAGAGTTTACATAACAGGAGCCGTGGATCTCAGAAGAGAATAAATAAAACACAGAGGAAGCAAGTCCTATTGTTTTTAACTGACTAACTGCTAAAAGAAGGCAATTTGGAAATGTCATAGCTAATTTGAATTTTTGAATAATTCATTGTGTTTATGTAACGGAAAGCGATTGTTTGGTCCAAAAATAGGAGACATCCCATTAAGAGGGAGAGAAATTGCAATAGACTGGTAGCCATCAAAAATAACTGGCATGTTGCATTTCAAAGCCCTTTGTTCTGGATGACTTCAGTGAGACCAGTGGCTGGGCTGAAACACTTGCATGCTAATGTTGTACCCAGTATCGTTTCTGTGAGCAGATTTTGCAACTTCAGTGAAGGATAAGCCTCCAAAATAAGGATAATAAATATTGTAAAAAGATACAGTAAGACCAAATTTCATAAGGCTAACTGGGGGGAGTGTTTCACTGTATCAAGTGAAAATAACCTTAACTGAGAAAACAATAGTCTGCTCATCTTGAGGGATTGTCTGCAGGCTGATTAGGATTTCCTTCAAGGGTGTCTTTAGCGAAAATTACACCCAGTGTTTGGGGGGGGGAAAAAGTAGCTTGAATCATTCCGGATGCACTTCAGTATTCAGCATCTGAAATGCAAATGTATGCATAATTGTGTTTGGGCAACTATATGAGAGAGGGGCTATAGATGCTTTGAACCCTCGCAGGAGATTCCAGCAAGTATGCTCGAATGCACAGGCTTTAAAAATTGCTTTTCTCAAGCCTCCCTGAGAATTATGTTTGGTAATTCATTTGTTTCCTGAAAATAAAACTAGACAGGATATATGATCACGAGGATTATGTTTTTAAATCAATCTGACTGCACACATTTTACAATATTTTTACCAGCTTCAAAACCTTTCCAGGAGTGAATAATGCTTCTGACTGTCCGTGCCAGAAGGTCCCATGGTTCTCAGTGTCCTCCTGTGACCAGTGCGGTACTTTGCCCATCAGATGACAATTTCTGTGTGGTCCTGCCATGGTTTTAACCTGACACCAGCCTACTGAATAGGGAACTATGTTCTCCTGAGATGTGTGATGATGACCCATGTGATACGAATGAGGAAAGAACCAAAATGTGACTTCAGCATTTGTGTGCCAACAGAAGTTGTTAAATAACAAAACCATGATAACTGTTCCCTGCTGAGGTCAAATCATTTTGACAATCTACCAGCTCCTCTGATAGGATATGGCCATGCTTTACTGTTGTGTAACCTTTAATTGCAGGTCACTAAATTTTCTTCAAATGTGTTATAAAGTGAAAAAACTCAGGTACCTGAGGGGAAATGCACGGAGCATGCACTGCCTTTATATTTCTGTGCGGCTGCATAGCAAATACCAAAATGAGAGATCGTTCTCAAGGGTGTTTAACCTTTGTGCTTGAAATTACTCAGGGCTTTGAAGACCTTTTACCAGGTAACCTGCCATTTTGAGATTCCCTACAAATATAAAATCATTGAATAGAAATGGTGAGGTGAGTTACTGGCAGACACTTACCTGCTCCCTGCTCACACAAAGCTGTTGAGTGGCTTTATGAAACCAGGGAGGCTGGTGTGCATTTTGAAAGGCAGTTAGAGCTGTTCCGCTCGGTTTAGGACTAGCAAACTGTCGTGCTTCCACCAAGCCGTTCATTTAACCTCATTTGTCACATCTAGCTTCGAAAGCATTAAAAAAAAGACCATCTTAAAACCTCTGTACATATGATTTTCTCTGTCCACTAGAAATCTGTTCTCCATGGGGAAACCCTGCAGGTTGAGTTGCTTGCTTTTAACAAGTCATCTTTAGAGCAGAGGTTTAATAATCCTTTGTGTCAGTCCAGCCTGTTGAGAGGTGCACAATTCCCAGTGAGGGGATTTCTGCACGGGAAGCCACAGATCTGTGGGGGGCAACTCTGAAGGGAGGTCCTGGGTCCGTGGTGGCTTCCAGGCCTGGAGGCGATGCAGAAGCACTCTCAGCTCCGATTTGAGTTGGTGGGTGCTGGGGCCCACTGACGTACTGCCCTTGCTTTTGATAGTGCCCAAACTGAAGCGCTTATTGCCCGTTGCCAAAAAAAAATAATTTTATAGTTGAAATTTAGAAATTTATATCGGGGAATACAAAAGATAAGTATTCCAAGTCTAGTTTAAAAAGCCAAAGTGGATATTCCTGGTGCCTGAATTCAGCTGACGTCCTGCCTCCCATTGACAAGGCACAGTGCCTGTGCAGATGTGTGCTCAGTCCTTTGTTTAAGCTGTCATCCAGCACCTCTGTGTGTTATGTTTGCAGTGTGATGAGCTCAGGGGATGACAAGTTCAGTCACAAGCTTGGGTGTCTCTGGTCTCTTCACGCTATATGTACTTTAAGAAAAAATGCTTGCTAACCTGGGAGTGCCAGCATGCCCTGAGTCTTGATCACCCAGCACCAAGCCTGCTTCCATTTGTGACTGCCAGGTACATGGGCCATCAATAAGGACGCTTGTTACTGCACTGCTGTGGTCTGGCTGGGTCTTAGCTGTGATCTTGACTGCTGAAGCCTGTCAGTGCAATCTGCAGATCAGAGCTCGGCGGGGAAGCAGCACAGTCAGTGTAGGAATAAGCTGCAAAGATTTTCTAACTGCTGGACTCTGACAAACTTTGCTAAACACATGTCAGGGGTTGCTTTAAAAGGATTTCAACTTTTGCCGAAGCTTCACAGATTTCCCTGCCCCTGCAAAGGGCACCTCTGCTGACCTCATGGCTGGAGGCACTGAAGTCCTGTGAAAGAACAGTTGGAATTTGTTAATGTGAATAGACTGACCCAATTCCCTCGCCCTCGTTCTCAGCAATGGCACAACTGAGTTCAGTTAATCATTCCAAAAACACTCAGCCTGAGGGAAAGAGAAATTGTAAGTCAGATAAATTTTGGCAAAATGATAAGGGGACAAAAGTAGGTATTTATAATGGACACCAGCGATCAACATTGTCTCCAAACTGCTGCGGTGTGTTGTGCCCTGCCATCTCAGCACGGGGCATGCAAAGTTTTAAATTGTGCAGGGCACTGAAAGCCAGTAGCAGCTGAGCCTGCAGTTGCAAGTTCTGTTTTTGCAGTCTGGTTGGTTTGAGTGTCACAGAATCACAGATTAGTTGCTCTGGAGATTAAGTCCAATCCCCCCTGGCCCCACTCAAGGTAGGTTCAGCTGGAGCAGGTTGCCCAGGACCATGCCCAGTTGGGTTACCAGTACCTCCAAGGATGGAGACTCCACAACCTCTCTGGGCAATCTGTGCCCGTGTTTGAGCACCCTCACAGTAAAAAAAGTTTGTACTTGTGTTTCAGTGGAATTTCCTGTGCTGAGGACCGTCCCCCTTGGCCTGTCACCACCAATGTATGCCCCCCTCGGCAGTTTGTGAGCCCTCTCTGTGTGCCCCTCCGTGCAAACTGATGCACAGGCTGCTGCATCTCTTATCAGCCTCTGTCAGCTGCACTTCCAGCATCAGTGCCGTTCAGGCATCTCTTGCTTAGACATAAGGTAATTTCAGCTGGATACAGCAGGAATTTTCTTAATTTTCAACTAGCAGACACTGGGGGCCTGCTGCAGAGAACAAGAAGTTCAAGGGGGATGCTGTTATGCAGAACCCCCTTTTTTGACCATGAATTGATGTTCCAGCTCTTCTCCTGTTTGGGCCAAACTGATGCAGGCTTCTAAAAGCTTTAATAATTAACTGCTGGGTAGAGGAAAAGCCAAGCCTCTCTATCCCACTTGGCTGAATCATATCTTAATTTGTTGTGTGTTTCCCTGCTGTGAAAGAAACTGTGATTACATTTGCAGGTAACGTGAAATCAAAAAGAAAGACTTGCACTGCAGAGTATTAAAGGAGGAGGGGAGTGAGGGGAAGTGGAGGAGAGGAAGCAGAAAGGACTTGGCGTAACAAACATTTGGACAATTTGGAGTAGGTTATCAGAGACCCCAGTGCCCTGCCCTGGTAGCATTGGTGGGAACAGCTTTGCGCCTCTGAAAATCTGCCCTATAAAGCTCTTCAGTCAATGATAGAAAACAGAAGCAACACTGGAGCAGCTGAAGGACAGTCATGCTCACGGTCACTCCTACATAGCTTTTCCTCCAAGTAATAGTTTTACAGTAGGAATGATAAGACTGTAGGAGTATTAGGCTGCAGTCGATGGTATTCATGAAAACCCAAAACGCATGAAGAAATTCACAGTACGTGAACACTGGTGACAGTGTAGGGTGCCACGCTCTTCTACGCTTCCTTGCTCAGTCTCTGCTGTCAAGCAGCTTTGTTCAGGTTAAACAGTTGCTGCTGCTAACTGTGCCCTCTCTTACTCAGGGAGAGTTGACCATGACAAGTGACATGGAGAACTTACAGAATGCCCTCTTCTTGGACATGGTGCCTGAGTCCTGGATAAAGAAGGCCTATCCTTCCACAGCCAGCCTGGGCATGTGGTTTGCTGACCTCCTCACTCGCATCAAGGAGCTGGAGACCTGGACGGGAGACTTTTCCTTACCCTCTGCTGTGTGGCTTGCTGGGTTCTTCAGTCCCCAGTCTTTCCTAACAGCCATCATGCAGTCCACAGCCCGAAAGAATGAGTGGCCTTTGGACAAGATGACCTTGCAGTGTGATGTGACGAAGAAGAACCGGGAAGATTTTGCCAGTCCTCCTCGGGAAGGGGCTTATGTCCACGGATTGTTCATGGAGGGTGCGCGCTGGGATGCACAGGTGAGCTCCCAAGGCTGTTGTGTTACAAGAGGAATCACAGACTTTATGCCCTTATTACTTGGTACTGTGCTTCGGGAAACTTCCCAGCCCAGACAGTCACACATCTAAAGCAGACGTTTGAGCTGCCTCTATAGGGGTGGGAAAGAACCGGGTCTCTCTGCAGCCTTGGGTAGGTATCCAGGATTGTCAGATGGATCACCCCTTAGGAGTGGCCTGTTTTGTGGCTATGAAGGAATTTCAAATTGGCCAACTTGGACTGACATGTTTGGTTCCTGCAAGGTGAATCTCAACCTCAATGACATTGACAGAGTACATAAACAGCTGTTGGTACTCACGGTGTTAGGAAAGACACAAAATGTGGGGTCCTCTCAGGATTGTAAAGCCCCTGCACCTTTGCATGGTTGTGAATCACAGAATCGTTAAGGTTGGAAAAGACCTCCAAGATCATCTGGTCCAACCGTCCCCTTATTACCAATGTCACCCACTAAACCATGTCCCCAGGCACCACGTCCAACCTTTCCTTGAACACCCCCAGGGAGGGTGATGCCACCACCTCCCTGGGCAACCCGTTCCAATGCCTGACTGCTCTTTCTGAGAAGAAATGACTTCTAATCTCCAACCTAAACCTCCCCTGGCACAACTTGAGGCCTTTCCCTCTAGTCCTATCACTAGTTACCTGCGAGAAGAGGCCAACCCCCAGCTCCCCACACCTTCCTTTCAGGTACTTGTAGAGAGCAATAAGGTCTACCCTCAGCCTCCTCTTCTCCAGACAAAACAACCCCAGTTCCCTACTGCTGCCTTCGAAAGTTACATGACAGACTTTTACAGTGTCACTACTCTGTCCCCTGCTTAGCAGCAGTGAGGAGAAAGGAGAGGACGCTGACTGTAAGGTCCTGATCCTACCTCTTCATATCCCCAGAGCTAAATGGGTGGTATGTGCCAACACCAGACCACTGTCCCTCCGCGGCTGAGTGGTGCATGCTGTCATCTGGATAGACAGGGCTTGTGACCAAAAGTGAATGACATCCTTCAGTCATCCCCTTAGGATGGCAAATAAAGCTTGCATGGAGGTCTAACCTGTATGGCCAAGGCAGACTTATGCTGATGGCCCAATGTGGTGTGGGGGAGGCACGTCCTGGACAAACAGACAGCAAGGGTGGGTGGCCCTTGCTCTTCTTCCCCTTTCTGGATGTGGCCCAATGCCCTTCAGCCATAGCAGCCAGCCTCGGGGCAGCCAGGGTGAGAGCCACACTTACCAACCAGGCACATGAAGGGAAGCCTGCTCACTTGCTATTTCCTGCCCGTGTAGCTGTCAGCGCTCCTCTTACAGAGCACCTCGTGCTGCAGCATCCCAGAGGAGCACACTTGTCCCTGTCATTCCTTCTGACAGTTGTCAGCTGTTAGGAGTTCAGTCTGCAGAGCGAGAGCCATTAGTCTGACAAATCCCCACTGGGCTTGGTCCTGTGAGCTGCCTGGTCTGTTGGTACCACGAATCCCAATTTGTGCTGCGCGTGAGAATTAAATGACAGTGATTCATGCAGCTCTTCCTCTGGGCAGCCAGTGCAATGCTCCTGCTGCCACTGATCTGCAAGGGAGTGAAAGGTGATCAAAGTGAGTCACCCAGAACTTACTTACCTGTGTCAAGTTTGCCCTCTCAAAGGAGGAGGCTTTTCTTTCAGAGGTAGCTCTTCAGAGCCTTGACCTTGAAGAGCCTCCTTTATCTGTTGTGGGACTTGGTGGTAAGATGCTGACTAGAGGGACCATGCCTGTTATATACTATATCCCATCCTGACCCTGCAATTCAAATCTAATACTCCATTTATTTTTCGTCTCTTTCTCTGCAGTAGTTTTCCATGAAGGACAGAAAGTTAGGCAAAGCGTAGAACTCACTGACTGATGCAACCTGCACATGTTATTGGAACCCTTGGGAAAGGCAAAGCTCCAGGCCATTTTTTCTCTGGGATCCAATGTGTATGCTGGGTCTGGGGAGCCACAGCCAGTGAGAAACATTGGCAAGGACCTTGTCAAAAGGTTGCTGTAAAGGTCTCACATGGTTATAAGGTCAAATCTCCTCCCATGTTGGATTTGTCTTTGCTGACAGCAGAAGTCACTGCAGCAGAACAAGGACAAGCCCCATCCATTTACCAAGCCCCTACAGTTCCCCGCCTGTTCCTTTCCTAAGCCTTTGGTGTGGCTGCGTACAAAAAAAAAAAAAAAAAAAAAAAAAAACACCCTTGCAGCACTTGGAGGTCACAAACCCCTGCTACAGGGAACCCTGGATTTCACTTGCCCTCAAGAATGAACATTTTAAGCTGATACAAATCAGCTGGGCACAGCAGAATAGAGAGGGTTTTTAAAAAGTACTGGTCTTGCGTGTCAAATGTTCCAGTAAAAACAAATTCCAGTGATTGCTGTTATGTTTTCTGTTACCATCATTGCCACCATTACTAGCAAATGGCTGAGTTCTGCCTAGTTTTGCCCTTTCCCAGGTGGTAATGGAAGTAAAGAGTGAGAGGTTTTGGTGGTGTGAAGACAGAAATCTTTTGGGGTACATGTGGCTTCTCTCCTCTGCTCCCTCCAATATCTTGTATGGGTGACTGCATTCAGCAGTGCAGTTTCTTTTCAGAGACAACCTAGACTTCGGTAAATGTGTTTTTCTGGTTACATTTTCCTTTTGATTGAAAGATACTGAGCAATTACATTTATAGAACCATTCATAATCTCTGGGTATCATGCTTCAATTTATTTCAGAAAGAAAAAGAATATTTTCATATGTTGCTGCTCACACCAAAATATCATTTCTACCCGGTGGAACTATTCGTTTTACCTGTAATCCAGTGAGCACCAGTATACATTAATGGATGAAGAATTATTAAAACAGCTGCACAGTTATTTTGGGTTGTATACTTCTTCCAGTTAAACCTCTGATAAGAATGGCAGGTCATGTTTAGAAGAACTCCTCTGGGGAATACCTCCACTTTTAAAGTAATATTTCACATTTAGGTTTTGCCTCCAAAAGGGAGAGAATTCCTCCTGTGTTCTCCTACTCACATTTTTCTATTTATTTAAACATTTATGTTTGCCCTTGGGTGTCTTAAATTTATAAAACATTCATTACAAAACTGCAGGCTGCTATTAAATGAAATGAAACCAAGCAGGTTATTTTGGGTCCAAATGATCTGTTGCTGTAGCACTGTTAAAGTCAGTGGAGCTCAGCAAGACACGGTTTGACTGGTAACACTATGAGACATTTTGTCTCAAGACTGGGAGACTGCTGACTGATTCCTGGCTCTCTCGCTCCCAGGGCTGGAGTGTTTGATGCCAGGCGTGTGCCCTGCTACTCACCAAGGGCACTGGAGCACGGTAGGACAAGGGGAGAGGTGGGTTTTGTGCCACACAGAGCTTTGCAGTGTGTAGACAACACACTGCCTTGTCCTTGGAAGGCGTGCGTGGAGTGCTGAGCGGTGGCTTAATACTGTCTGTATCTTTCATGGCACACCAGCTAGAGCTTCGATGTGCTTTATAAAGCTAATCACCAAAGCAAATCACCAAGCAAAGCACCAGTCTTCAACCAGTGGAGAGGCTTAGAAGGGACAGATCTGTGTGGCGAGGAACAGTAAGAGCACGTGTTTATTTGGTGGTTCAGGTAGCTCAGTATCTTTGGGAACAGTTGCATATCACTCACTTTTTTATCTCAGGTGCTTCCCAGAAGCTAGTATAGATGAAAACAGCATCAGTGTGCAGCCCAGCCCTGGTACAGCCCAGTGTTGTGATCCCTGACCACCTCAGCTTGCCACGTAGCCTTCTGCTGAGGCTACGGTACATCAAATCTCATGCATCAGAGACTGAAATTTCTTCTGGGGATGGGGGGTGGGGGGGGTGAGATGGAATGTCACATGAAGCCTTTGCCTGCAGATGTCAACTGTCAGTAATGCCGTGCATTTGTGAGCTATGAGAGCCAGAGTGGGATGTGGCTGAAGCTGGGGTCTCCAGTGATAAACATACAAGGCAGCCACGGAGGGGACACCTGTGTAAGCAGCCAGTCTCTCATTTACAGTTGTTTTTGAAAAATGCATAATTTGGCAAACACTTTTACATCTGTACCTCAATTCTGAAACTAGTCAGAGTTAACAATTCATCTCTCATTTGGCTTTGCTGGACAGAACACCATTAGGGTTTCTCCACTGCATACACCACGGGCAGCTCTTCTTCTCATTCCCCATCTCCAGCTGAAGATGGAGATGTCTCCGGACCACCTTGGAGTGATGTTCTGGCTGTGCTGCTGGCCGGATCACCAGCCCCAGTGTGGTGGTTTTACTGTGGTGATTTTACTTGGGAAAGTTAACTCCATCCCAGACAGACCCAGCACACCCAGCTGGCAGTATCAGCCCCCTGCCCTGCAAACGGATCCAACTCTATCTGAAAGGCAACCAAGCCACGCAAAAAGGGCCTTAAGCCAACAGACCCTAAATAAGATGCACCCATGCTCGTAACACCTCAAAATACAGCTGAGTGGAAAGGATGTTGGCTCACTGCATGTGCGCTTGGGCCCATCTGTCATCATCTCTGGCTTGTGACAACTGCTTTGTGTCCTTTGGTATGTGGCAATGTATTATGTCCGCTCTTCAAAGTGCCTGTTGAGAAGCCAAGACGAGCAGAAGTGAAGACTCCTTTAGGATCTGTGGGCTAGAGCTCTCTGGGCACCGAACAGTGGCTTTTTACCAGGTGTGCTGTGGCAGTGGTTAGAAAAAATTCCTTTCAGAGTGGAATTAATTTTGATTGTGAGAGCGATAAAAAATGCAAAAGCAAATCAGCCCAGACATAACACAGTGATGTGTCCCATAGAGATACCTCCAGGAGATATCAGATCTTGTTAACCTAGAAATAGGTAAAATATATCTTGGAAATTTGATTTGAATTATTATCAGTTTAAAAAAAAAGAAGAGATCTGATCAAAATCTGATCTCAGAGATGAAAGGTATGGATTTAAGAAGAGAACATCATAATGTTTGATAAATAGCTCCTATGCAAGGTATTGTAAGAATTATTTAATGTTTGTTCAGCACATTGGAAATAGAAAATCCTAAATCAGAGTTGGGTTTATCGTTAGCTTAGTGTAACAGATGGTATTAGTACAATTAAACCAAGATGTATTGCAAGAGGGATTATTTTTCTTCACTCATTTGCAGAACTAAGCAAACTATTAGAGAGGTTGAATCTCATCCCCCAACTCTGATCTAAGAGCATTTGAAATAATAATGATATGTGAAGCTAAGTTGCAGAGAGAAGCAATTTCTTTAGCACTGAGAAGTTTTATTTCCTTTTCCATATTTGTTTTCATTTGCTCTCTCTAGCCTCCATTAAGCAATTTTGCAGGCTTTCCTGGAAGTTGATTGATGTGGAGTGCATTTTATTGTCAGAAAGAGAAACACAAGTTGCTGGAGAGACCTGAGTTAGCGAAACAAGCCGTTGATTTCTTGCCCTGAAAGCATCCCGTCTTTCTCCCAGGTCAGGCAGCCTGCTGAGAGAGAGCATTGCTTTGGAGAGGATAATGTGGGCTTGTTAGTTTAAGATTATATTCTCTCAGGCATAAGCCACCTGAGTCCCCTGTGCTCATGACAGCAACTGTGAGACTGGAAACAAGCCTATGGTACCTTTTGGGGCCCCGCAAAACATTTTCTGCAGTCAGTACACAGTAGACAGGCTATCCCAGGTCATGCTCAAAGCGTGGTGCTGTGGTGGGACGCTCACTTGATGTCTTTTAGGCTCTTCTTAGGGGAGTGTTGTTCTCCAGCCTGAGCCCTGCTCGGGTGTCCACTGTTGGTTCTAGCACAAGCAATGTTCACAGAATCACAGAATGGTTTGTGTTGGAAGGAACTGTAAAGACCATTCTATTCCAATTCACCTGCCATGGGCAGGGCCCCCTGCCCCCAGCCCAGGCTGCCCCCAGCCCCATCCAGCCTGGCCTAGGGCACTGGCAGGGATGGGGCACCCACAGCTCCTGGGGCAGTCTGCGCCAGGGCCTCACCATCCTCATAGTAAAGAATTTCTTCCTTATGTCTAATCTAAATCCACCCTCTTTTAGTTTAAAGTCACTACCCCTTGTCCTGTCACTACACCCCCTGACACAGAGTCCCTCTCCAGCTTTCTTGTAGGACCCCTTTAGGTGGCCCTCACTCCCTGTGAAGTGGTTCTGGTCTGGCAAAACCCTGAGTAAGAGCTGGGTGTAGAACAAGTGTGATGGCCCTGGATGTAGGCAGGACTTCTAGGCTAGATGTAGCTGTAGACAGGAGATCAGGAGCTGGACAAAGACATGGACAGGAGCATCGTTCCCTCACAAATTTCTGCTCAGGCATTTGTGGGTTTGGGCACCTGGGGACAGCAGGTATCAGTTTGTACCAGTCCCATTGGAATAAGCTACATTTGAGGGAGGCATCTGATGAAATAGGCAGGTGTTTGATCCAGGCCCTCCTTACCTCAGATAGAATTAGCCACCCCCTTGATCTCAGGGGAGATGTTTGCACTTGCCCTGTAAGGCCAGTCTGTATAAACATTACAGGTGATCATGTGTATCGGGGTACAGCAGATGGAGGTTTTGGCAATCTAACTAAGACCTCTTCTTTCCTTTGTAGGCCGGGATAATCACAGATGCCAGGCTCAAGGAACTAACCCCGGCCATGCCTGTCATTTTCATCAAAGCCATTCCAGCTGACAAGCAAGATATCCGTAGTGTGTACCCGTGTCCTGTCTACAAAACACGCCAAAGAGGGCCAACTTATGTGTGGACTTTTAACCTTAAAACTAGAGAAAATCCTTCCAAGTGGGTGCTCGCTGGTGTGGCGTTGCTGCTACAGATCTAGGCTCACCAGCAGCGCGCCTCATTTAGAATCCCTAACAATTTCTTTCTCAGACAATTTTGAAAACAATATTCTTAGGCTAAACCCAAGTTCCATCTCTCTGCATAGTGGCCTCTTGGCCTAAATAGAGCCTGCAAGGAGTTGAGAGAGGTACAGACACTTGGACCAGATTCTTGGCTGCTGTAAACCAATGTCCCTTAGCTCCTGCACTGCTGCGCTGGAAGATCCAAACCCACACCCAGATTTTCCATACACAGAGTGTGTTAAGCTCAAATCTGAAATTAAAGTTCTTTTCTCTTTCATGATTCAAAAGTAGTTTCTCCAGAATCATAGGTACTTCAGTGACATGTGAAATTCTTTAGATCTTCTTCTTTTCTGTATGTGAATGTTTCTTTCTCATAAGTGCAATGTTGAACCCAGCAGCTTTGGTGGATGTGTTCTGGTTCTTGCTAATATTCCTATGAACTTTAGAACCATTGAAAATAGTACTAATATCTAATGTGATTAATGTAATCAACAGTAAAAATACGGCACGGGGCTTATTTAAGAAGACTATTTCATAATGATAGAAAATTACTAATAAAAATCATTGTTCCTGGCCTAGTGCTGCCTGGAGACCAGTATGACACATTTACTCATTGCGTGGAGAGTGCGTGCAGTGACAGGTGGGACAAATGCACCTGTTTGGATAGTTGCACTTGTAAATATGAATGGAGGGGGTAAGAGCTGATGTGTTCCAGAGAGGGATGGTGGGCTGCGCATTACCTCAGTGAGCCAGGCACACGGTGCTTTTCGGTCTGCAGGAGCTGGGACATGTGGCGTTAGGGTTGCCTGGGGACATGGAACTGTGCTGTGCTCTCCCTGCAATCTGCAGTGCTTTGTGGCATGGCACAGGACCCTGCCTCTGCTCTTTGCTGTTTCTCCTCCTCATCTGGTACGTGGTATCCTGCTGCCTCTCACCATGCTTGTAACCATGGGTTTTTTATTAGTGGGGTCACTGCCCTCTCTGAGCTTGCTGAAGGTATCTGGCATTGTTTGCTGTATCTTACTGAGACAACTCTGACCTGCCATATGGCATCATGCCTCCCTGAAGAGCATTTCAGGAATCCTGTGAAAAGCTCCTCCAAAGCCTGGGCTGAGCCCACTGCTTCATCTCAGTGAGCAGGATCTCACCAGCATCACCTGAGGACTCTACAGTGAAAGGTCTCCAGAGAGGTCTCTAAATCAGAGGTTTCATCAGACAGCTTCCTCGGCCAGAGCATCCTAAAGAGGTGGGTAAGTGTGAAATCCCCAATGTTCAGAATGCCGAAAGCCAGGAAGCAGCAGTGCTGATGTTCCCCGCTGACCACGTTTTGCAGTGCAGCGAAGCAGGCGTGTGTTGCATGGTCCTGTGCTGTCACCACGTGCCACACAATGCCAACCTTCCCTGGCCTGCTGGGAAGTGCTCCCGTGGCCTTGGTAGCTCTGCCAGCCTGTGTGCCAGTCAGTTATGGAGAGGGGGATGCTCACAAGGGCTCATCCAGCTTTCAGTTCATCTGGGTCTTGTGGAGAGCCCTACGCTGGGAGATGGAGAAAAGGATGATTCAACTTGCTGCTAAGGAGCTGATCTACGTTTGGTAGTCTTCAACCCTCCTTACTTGCATCTTGCCACTCCTAAACGGCTTGCTGTGGTTGTGGAGCCAGCCAAGGGCTGGATGTGTGGAGGCTGCCACAGGCTCCACGTTCGGTGGGCAGCACTGGGCTCCTCACAGCCTCATATCAAACTCATCTTTTAGGTGGCCTCAGCTCACACTGCTGGGGACATCCCATGCCAATCCAGGGCATCTGCTTTCTACCCAAAGTAATGTAGGAGGGTGAGATTCTCTGGTTTAGTGGGAGCTCCACAGTAACTGTCTTGGGCTGAGCAGTGTAGCAGATGTCTTCCTGAGGGAATGCAGAGATGCAAAATCCTTGTCTTTGCATTTCTGGAGAACACTGACCTTCTAGGGCAAGGTTAGATGAGGACACTTTCTGGCAAGAACTTTGTTTAGTTGTCAGGCAGCAAGTTACGGCTTAGCAAAAGACATTTGCAGATATGTAATACAAGGGAGAGAGCTGTCAAAGCTTCCTATTTTAAAAGTGCTCTTAACCTGTAAATGACGTAGCCAGTTCTGTAGACTATTTCAGATGTCCACTGTCTTGCTAGAAGAGGTCTGTTAGTGGGAGAGGGCTATTAAATTAAATCAAATTCCTGCTAATTTAAGTTAAAACCAAGAGCTTTGCAGGTTGAGTGCATTAAATTCTCTATGTATTTAACCATACAGGACGTATAGATGCACAGAGCACTGTTGAATTAAACACATAAAAGCAGGAGCAGAACGTACAGTGCATTGTGCTCCAGATAACGTTGCTTGGTTAGTCCTTCTTTGATATTTCTTGACAGCTCCTTCCACCACAGGCTTCTCACTGTTCCATAGGATTTCCTCCATTCCGGAGTCTGTTACTGTCAAAAATTTCATGTTTCCTCTCTTTTAACCGCCCCCCCCCCCCTTCCTTTTTCCAGCGTACCAGAGCCTCTCTCTGCTCAGTATTGCCCTCCAGTTGCCCCCATACCTTCAGGGAAGGATAAGTTCACCAATTCCCCAGGCACTGCTTGCTCTTTCCAGAGCAACAGCCCGGGCTGTTCTCCTGCCAGCTGAAGAAGAATGGGATGTTGACAACAAAATGGATCCGATTGTTTTATTATATATATCTTCCTGCATAATTCACCAGTTGGGCAGGCAGGGTAGTGGGGAGATATTTATAGATACTAGAAATGTCACCAGGGTGCTCATTCTTCATCCTTTGAAAATCATCACGGGAAAGAGTTGGCTGCAAAATGCTACAACAGGAGAGTGAATAATTTGGTGCTTTAGGGGAGGAGAAAAAAATCTGACAGGCGTGAGATTTTCCAACCATATCTGCCTAAAACAGACAATTAAATACAGCTGGCCAAGCTATTCATTAGGAGTAGTGCATTAGTCAAAGGTGAGCTTTTTCTGTCCGTAAGCTCTTCCAAGACAGCTGCCTGCTTGGCGGTTCCAGCGTGCGCCTTCCTGCCCACCCGTGGTCAGGTGGAAGGGGCTGAGCTGTGAAGGACCCTGTCACCAGGGCTGGCACAGCCCCTCTTGTGTGCAGAGATTTGCTTCTGAAGGCAGAGGAGCCCAGCAGCCTCTGCAGTGGTCACACACCACCCTCCGAATGGCAAATCGCTGCTTGGAAGGCCTGGGGTGTAGCAAGAGGCTGGGCAGTGAGGGTCAGGGCTCCTTATGCAGAAAGTGGTTGCGTTTTTTCAGGCTGGCTTTTCTTTCAGACCAAGATGATGTCTCTCATCACTCCTCACCAGCTGGATTGTGGCTGCTGCTGCTCATGTCCTCCCAGAGCACCCACGTAACAAAATGAGGGTACGACCTGGCCTTTGGCAGAGCTGCTGAGTGCCAGCAGAAGCCATGCAGTGAGCTAGCCATGGTCATCAGACGGTGGCTGTGTGGTGGGGTGGCACCTTCTCATGGGAAGCAAACGCTCAGCCCCTCATGGCAGGACGCGGGGATTTCAGATGGTGCCACCTGTCTGGCTGGAGGAAGCTGCATGTCTCTGTGCGACATGCAGCAGGGCAGAGCCTGGAGCAGTAGGATTTTGCTTTGGCTTCAGCATGGCATCCTGCAGGGCTGTCCCTTGCTGAAGAAGGTCCAAAGACAGGGCCCCATCAGGGCAGGTCACTTCTGAACTCTGAATCTGGGGTGTAAGGTAAAGCCTGGGTGCACACAGACTTATACACCCCAGCGTCATGGGGCTGCAGAGTTTCACCCGTCACCATGGCTAGTGGCCTCAAAGTCCAATAGTCCTAGTTCCTGTTCAGCACTAAAACCCTGCCTGGTGTTTAAGCAGTTTTCATGACCTCTTTGTGTTTCATGCTGATCCACGGAGACAACAAATGACACTGTCCTTGGCAGTGTCTGGATTGGCGTTGGGGTGGGCACCGTTCTTCATCCTGCTGCTACAAGGGCGAGAGGGAAAATCAAGGGGAGTCCATAAGACTGGTGCACATCTAAGGCTTCTCCTGACACAGGAATCACACCTCATTTTTTAATAGGGGATAACAAGACGAAAAAAAAAAAAAGTCCTTTTATTTGCACTCTCCCAGATTTCACCCCTTTTACATCAGCAGGAAGCACTGAATGCAAACCCAATGTGGACTGTTGCCCCTTGAGTGCTGGGCTGCTCACCTGAAAGGTAAGTGTCTCAGTCTGAGCTGGTCTCTGGGCATCCTTTGCAGCCAGCAGAAAGAAAGTGGCTCACGTAGTGAGACGTCTGACCCATCTTTGCAACCTCATGGTGAGATCAAGGTCTGTTGAAATGCCCAAGAGACGCCAGGTCTGATGGAGATGCTGAGATTTCTTACACCTGAGGACAAACACATAACTCCCACCCTTTTGCCCTGTCCCATTTCAGCCAGATCCTGCATCCCACGATTTCATGTGGCACTGGATGCCCAGGGCAGCCCTATAAAGCTCTCACCTCTTCTGAGCCTTTCTGCAGCTGCTGGCAGCTTGCAGAGCCCTGTGGGGCTGGTTTGGTGCTGGTTACTCAAAGAGTCTGTGGTCAATTAGTTAACTCCAGACTGCTGACATTTTCCAAGGGGATGAAAGTAAAAGAAGGAAAATTGTGCTATTGAACACTTCATATCAGCCAAAATTGAATGAGCTCTCCCGGAACAGCGAAAAGGCTTTTCCATAGCCTGGGAGTGTTGTACCTGCTGCAAATTATAATCAGCAGAGCACATTTCAAAGTAAAGTCTTCACAAATGCTTTGTAATGGTGCCTGAAATGTTGAGGTTAACCAACTCAATTCTACTGCAACCATTTCACGCAGAGCAAAGGAAAATGTAGGCTCGACATGTGAAAGGAGAACCTGGCTGGTGGTCAGTAGATTGGTTGCACTGGGGCAAATTTATTGCAACTATTAACAGGCACAGGCAATGCCCAGTGATGCAAATTCTGCACGTATTACTGCTCAATTATTTACAGAACAAAACCAGCTTTAATGTATCAGCTAGACACATTCATTTTATAAAGTGGCGTTAATACATTTAATTAGCAATGGCTTATTAGATTCATGTCCATTATTATGCATTGTTTCTTAAATGACTGTAATTGCCCAAACAAATCTACAAATATATTTACCTTGTTAATGGTTGTGCACCTCATTTAAAAGCTTTTAGACTGCAGAAGACATTCATGGAGTCATGAGCAGTCCTTCTAATTTGAGTGCTAGTGTGCCTGTTAGTGCAGAAGGATTATTTAAGGCTTTACATACTTTGTTAGAGTTTTGCAGCCTGCTTACCTATGCACAGACTTCACCAAGTTTTCCTTTAGGACACTTACATCATTCATTCCGATTGGTGTCAAAAAACATGAGGAGAAAGCCCAAATCTGCATTCAATATCTTGGCTCAATGCTCCCGAGAGTGTGGCAGGAGTTGGGATGGGGGGAACTGAGTGCTTTTGTATCTCTGGCATCTGCAACACCTCCACTGCCAGGGAAGGGCTGTTTCAGGGTGCCTAGATTCACTGTTGAAAATGCTGACTTGTAGAAATCAGAACCTTTGCAGTGTTGTGTAAGGTTTGATGAAAGGTTCACAAGGAAAAATGTCCATGATCGAAGTTTGGTCCAGGCCAGCAAATGTGGGCTTACCTCTGAGCTGAGCGAGTAGGGGGATGCTCCAGACCACAGTGCGGCACCCAACGTCTCTGCTGGAGGCAGAGCCGAGCCGCATGGTGTGCCATCGGCTGTGCTTAGCAGAGATCTCCACTGCAGCCTCATGCTGGAGAGTCATCAACACACACGGTACATGTGGGACTGGATAAATAGGGAAATGATTGTAAGAGACAGGCAGAGTTCACAGGGCCTTAGCAAATTATACAGTGAATGCGTAATTGTTGAAGGGAAATAAGTTTTTTTAGTTGCTGCCTGACAGATTAGCTGGCTGGATGTGGCCGTTCACTCTCTCACAGCAGAGGCAGGATAAATCGGAACAAAACCAGCTTTTTCTTTTGGAAACGCTGCCCTTTTGGAAACTGCTTTCCCTTCTGCCGTAGCCATGTGCTATTTATGGAACTGGATTGTTATGACATTGCCTACACGTTGCCTGTGCTCTGTCTACTTAACAAGCATTTCAATTAATTACTGTAATGCTATTATTGGGAAGAAGCGACAGATAGGAGGAAAATGATTAGATAATGAGAAATAAATTGCTATCGGAGGTATCAGAGGTACTCACAACACAGAGTGAGTTTGCCTCCCTTCTGAAAGGTATTTGATACATGGATGGATGCGATGGCTGCCTGTGGATGAAGGGAGGTCTGCTCAGACTGGGGCTGGCTGAAGATGCTGGTGGTAAGCACGTGGAGATGCCTCCACCCAAGGAACCTGGTGCAAGCCGATGTCATTAGTCTCTTAATAGGAATATTTACACGGGAAGCTGGGATGACTTGAACAGCATGGACAGGATTTGTCCCTCCTCATGCAGACCTGGACGTTCACACTCTCATGCCGGCCTCCTGGTCAGGAGTCCCCATCGGTGCCCCACATGGGGGTGGCATCCCATGGTGCCTGACTGGCTGCACTGCCCACCCCTCCTAGGAGGCCGCACAGCATGGGGGAATGAGGGACCATGTGGGGACATGGGACCTTGGGGGGATGAGGGACCATGGAGGAACAACAGGCTTTTCCTCTCCCAGGGCAGTGGGGTGGGCTGACCTCCTCCCAGAGCCCACCCTGACAGGGTAGGGGCAGGGCATCCTTGCCCAGCCAGAGCACATTGCTGTGGGGGACGTCCTGCCCCTCGGTCACACATGCTGTTACAGCCAGGAGGTGGGAGTGTGTATTAATGTGATGACCAGTACGCGTGCCTCATTTTCCCCAGTGTGCACTGTAGCATCTCAGAAATGAAAGGAAGGATAAGGCGAAGGTAAAGGAGCCTACTGAAGCATCCAGGCTGGTACGGATCAGGCCTCCAGCAGCTGAGTGGGGCTATTCACGTGATGAGCAGCAGACACAGCAGGGCCCCACTCCCAGCCTCTGCACCAGACGTGAGGCTGGAAGGTGGTGGAGACGCCAGCTACAAAAATACTGGTGGGTTCACAAGCCCCAGGGCTCTCGGCTGTCAGGGCATGTGTCACTGGGGAGAGCTCTGCCTGCTGCACTGCTGGTCCCCAGTAGCCCAGGGACTGGTCCGGACTGGCCGCCAGCAGACTCGAGTTTGCTGCTTGCATTAATTAATTGCCCTGAAGCAGCCACGCTTTGGGATGGCAGGAGTGCAGCCAGAAGCTGACCTTTCCCCAGACCCTTCCCAGCTGAGGACTCCCCTCCCCAGGGAAGGTCTGGGGTAGGGAGTGCCCGGGAAAGCATCTCCAGCCATGTCCCTTGCTCCCCATGTCCCTGCCCCAGAGGGACCAGGGATGCCCCGGGGCAGTGGCCGGGGGATGCTTTCAGGCCAGGACTAACTTGCGTACCCCAAAGTAACGACAGGAGATGCCAACTGAGCTCTCATTAATTTTCCATGATGCAAGCATCTCTGCTCTCTGCAGCCAGCTCATACAGCTTTATTACCATGCTGTGCTGGGAAGTCAGGGACAGCTCACACAGATCCACAGAATCACGGAATGGGTAAGGTTGGAAGGGACCTCCACAGACCATCTAGTCCAACCCCCCTGCTCAAGCAGGGTCACCAGAGCATGTTACACAGAATGGCATCCAGGTGGGTTTTGAATATCTCCAAAGAAGGAGATTCCACAACCTGTAACCCGTCCCAGTGCTCTGTCACCCAAACCATAAAGAAGTTCCCCCTCGTATGGCGATGAAACCTCCTGTGGTTCAATTTATACCCGTTACCCCTTGGCCTATCACTGGCCACCACTGAGAAGAGTTTGGCCCCAGCCTCTTTATGTTGTCCCCTCAGGTATTTGTAGGGATTGATGAGATTCCCCTCTCAATCTCCTCTTCTCCAGGCTAAACAGGCCCAGCTCACTTATAGGACAGATGCTCCAATCCCTGAATCATCTTTGTGGCTCTTCACTGGACCCTCTCTAGAAGCTCTACATCCCTCTGGTACCGGGGAGCCCAGAACTGCACACAGTATTCCAGGTGTGGCCTCACCAGGGCTGTGTAGAGGGGAGGATCACCTCTCGACCTGCTGTCCACACTCCTTCCGATGCAGGCTAGGATCCCGCCCAGTCCAAGTCTGCTCTCCAGGGGTCTGTCCCATCCTGAGCACCAGAGAAGGGGGGGTGGCCCCATGGGATACCCCCCACACACACCATGAGAGAAAGGTACCTGTGGCTGTAAGATGGGGTCACACAGGATGCCCATGGCCTCTTTCTCACCCTCAGTGCCGACGTGACAGGGTGATGGATGTGACAGGTCCACCCCTTGAGCTGCTCCTGCTGGGCTCTGAGCTGCAGTTTTCATGAAAAGCTGCTGAGGTAGCTTGGGACAGCGGAGAGCACCTGCAGAGGCCCCACCGCCACGCCAGGTCCCCTCGGTGTGAGCTCAGGGCCCATGCCGAGCAGCTCGGTGCATGGCACAGGGCCCAGCACAGCACACCGTCCCGTCGAGAACATTGCCCCACGTGTGGTGTCCTCCTTCCCGTGACAGTGCCTGCCACAGCAGGGCACGATGCTGAGGAGGAAGATGCTCTCCATGCACTGCTCCTGGGAGAGCTGGGGGTCCCCAAGGCTCCAGAGCCTGCTTTTACCTGGTGCATTTCTGGGGAGAGCTGAGGGCCCTTCCCTCTGCACCTCCCTTTAACAGCTCTGATAAGCGACCTGTGGCTGCTTTCACTCCATTAGAAGCTCAGCTCATGGCTGCACCAGGCTGAGAGCATGGGATCTGCCAGATATTCATCACAAAACCATCTTGCTGTTGGCAGATTCCTTCCGTATTCCTGAAATGGGGTGAGGCAGCCCCCCTCTCCTACCACTCATGCCCCAACCTGCGCGTCGTGCTCTGCCCCACAAGATCCTCCTGCACGGGGCTCCTTGATGCTGACGGAGCAGGGGGAGAGGAGAGGGGTTGCATGGCATTTCCTGCCCAGGAGATGTGAGGGAGGCCACGAGCAGCAAGCTGGAATCCCTGCGAGGTCTGGCCTTCACTTTCCAACACAAAAGGCATCGCACGGGGCATGAGGGAACATGGATATGGAGCTAATTATGGTGTGGAAAGCGGTCAGGCCTGGAAATCAATTAACTGTTCTTCAGAAGGACTGAGTTCCCCAAGTTGAGGGTAATTATGAACAGAAAAATGTAAAGGGAAAAAGAAAATAGTCAGAAAACTAAAAATTCTTCAAGGAAAGGTATTTGGAAGCAAAAATCCACAAGCAGAAAGGCAGGTGTAAGATCATGGTGAATGGATGGCATTAGCAACTGCAAATAAATCTGAATGCAAAACAATGAAACAGAAGAAAAACAAACCTTCACAAACCAAACTGTGAGATATGAGAAATCAGTAAGGGAAGTAAGCAGAGGTATTAGTATCTTCTGGGATCAATGCACTCAGTTGGCTTTTCTGTGGCTATCCCTAGAAGAGCTGGGGCTGTCGCCCACCCAGCAATGTTCACATTCGAGCTGCCCTCGAAAACATGGGAATTTCCAAAGGCCCCACAATATGTGAACATAATGAAATGGCCACCTGGGATGACCCAGCTAGATGAGGTGCTTAGGAAGGGAGCATGAATGAAAGGCCATATGCAGTCCCTCTGATGCTGAATGAAATGCCAGCAATGTGATTATTGCGAGTCTCTGAGGCTTTATAGGGCATAGGTCTTGTCAAACAAACAAATGATGCAATTACTGGTTGGGCTGACAAAGGTATCTGCACAGACATAATAGACTGAGTCCACAGGAGGCATTTAATTTACTAAAGTATAATATGCTAATAAAATTTCAGTTTGGGAAATGCAGAGTGAGGGGATGGGTTTTGGGAGGAAGGACTCCACCAGGAACTGCAATCCCAGCGTGCCCTAACTGCGGAAGGGGAGCCGGTCAGTGCTGGCAGCACACCTACATGTCAGCATTGGAAAAGATGCCCAGAGCATAGCAGTTAACTGGTAGTGTCTCAGTTTTGGACGGGGATACCTGAGTGCTGATGCTTTTACATTACAATGTGTTTGGTTACTAGCCCAGCAGTAACCCCAGGCACAGAGCTGAGATGTCCCTGTCCCTGCAGGCGTAAGGAGATCAAAGTGATTGTCTTCTTTTCTGCTCACCTTTCTCGGAGACAGGTCACCACAGGGCTTTTTCCAGAGATGAAACCATCTCTCTCTTGATCATGGACACTGCACTCTGTCCTCTGTGGCCTTAGCACTAACCCTAAGGGTGAATTGGCTCCTGAGGGAAGGTGTTTCAGCACTCCTTAGAAGAACCAGTTCTGGCTCTGCTGGGAGATTGCACTGGAGCCAGCAGCATCTCGTGGTCAGCAGCCCATGCGCTTGCCTTGCCTGCCTGCAGGCCTGATCCTGCTCCCCTCTCTGTACCAGCCAGGCCACCTGCCTTATCTGTTTGCTCTTAGGAGTCATTTGTCCCCAGCCTGTTTGATTTAGGAACATCTGGGATGGTTATGACAACAACAGCATCTGGTGTCAACCCGGCCAGGTTGGTGGGACCGAGGATCAGGGACTGGGGACATGTGTCGGAGAACTGCTGGGGCAAAGTGTCAGGCTGCCTGCACAGGTGATGGTGCATGGGAGAAGGAATGAAAGGCATCTCTGCAAATTAACGAGACATTTGATTGCTGGCTGGGATATACTTGACTTCAGAGGACCTCTGCATCTGGGAGCAGTGCCAGTAGGCTGAAGAATAGAATAATTGGCATGGGTTGATGGGTGGATAACAATAAAAAAGCTCTATTAACACTGACAGGGGATGAGAGTGGAGAATTGCTTTGTCAGGAGCCATCTCTTCCCCTTCAGTCTCCACATGCATGCAGAGGATTGTCTGGTTTAAGGTTAAATCTGTGTCTAAAGAATAAGCCAGGATTGCTGTTATATGAGAGGCATGAAAACAGCTTCCTCATTACCCTGACCACCACATATCACCTATCCACACCCACTCATCCATGGGCTTATGATAAGCTGATCGTAATGTCAAGTGGTAAGGGTTCCTCCAAATAGTCCTTATGGCCCCATCCTCAAATCCATGCTAAACCTTTCTTTTTGCTGTGTTATACATAAATATATATGTACAAAATATTTTTATGATACAGTTTGTTTTTTTTTTAAGATATCATGATAGCCAAAAGGGTTGTCTGGGAAATCAAAAGGCAACCAAGTCCTTCCCAATGGAGAACAGCCCAAGGAAAACCATTGCCCATGCTCGTCTTCAAAGAAGATAGCAATCAAACGCTTTCAGTCTTCCTGGAAGATTGTTTTATTAGTTCAACCTGGAGAACTGAAGAACCACAGAAAATTAACTCATCTTATAACCTTTCCTCGGAAAGATCAGTCAGGAAAATTTGTGGATGGACTCCCAGAGCAGGCAGTGAGTTAGCAAGAGGTGATGAGCAAACACATTTCTCTGCAAAGACCACTTAAGAACTGGTGATGCCTTTGCAGTGCTGCACGGACCGGCTGTCACTGCAGGCTGTAGCTAGGGCTCCTGTGGACAGCAGTACGGTGGGTGAAATCACACGAGGCCAAGGACAAGTGTTTTCCAGAAGTGGCACCTTGAAAAAACTGGCAGGGAGAGTTCATCACTTCTGACAGTGCTTGCTCCTGTATCATCGTCTCCAGTAAAATCTGCACCTTTTATTTCCAGTCGGTCTATGCCTGGCTTCAGCTCCCAGATATCAGTCCTGTTGTCTTTCCCAGTTTATTGCAGAGCCTTTCAGAACTTGATGATTTTCCTCATTAAGTTACTTATTTGTTGCAAGCACATTGCCTTTCAAGTCTCTCTTCAATTAGCTAAACAGATCAAGCTTTTAAACCCTTCACTTCAAAGTGTCCTCTCCTGTCCTCAGAACATTTTATGGCTCTTTTTTTGCACTCTCACTTTTTATCATTCCTCTAATGTGTGTGGCTGGCCTCAGCATAGTCATCCCCAGAAGCCAAAGTCACCTCCCTGCCCCAGCCCTCTCCTCTGTTCCTATATCTAAGAGCAGCGTTAGCTGTCTTGCTGCTGAGCCACGTGGAGCTGCGGTGCTACTTTGAACCCTAAATCCAGGTCAGTGCTGGGGCTTTTGGGATCAGCTTTGGTCATGGCTGCATCAGGTGTGAAGCCATGCCAGAGCTCTCTGCAGTCACACCGGGCAGCTTACCTTTAAGTATATATATATGTGTGTTTATATATGAAACGGAGGCTGTATCTTGGCTGTGTTGATCAGCTTTAAAACCAGTGGCTTGGGTTTGATCCTGCCTGCTGTCAGCCCTTGTCTTGCAGAGCGGAGGAGCTGGCGGCTCACTCAGCTGTGACTGCAGAGGAGCAGGACAGCCACTGCTGCCAGCCCCTGCTGTGGTGTGCCCTTTGTGCAGGAGGATGTGCAGAACCCTACAGCCCTTGCTGTGGTTCCCCCCCCAGTGCCCCATCACCTCCCAGCATGTCAGCACAAAGGGCCTCCTCATCTCAAGCCACAGCCAGCTGGCGTGCTGCAGCAGCAGCAGCTGGAGAAAAGGACAAGGGATGGAGAATGTGATCCTTTTCTGGACCATTTTTCCAGCTCCACTGACCCATACAGTTCCTGAGCTGGGATTTGCATCTGATTCCACAAGGAGAGCAGAGAGGGGTGCAGGCTGGAAGAAGGTGAGACAGTGGCTTTCCCAGAGCTTTTTCCCCACCTTGGTCATCACCATGTCTCATGATACTTGGAGCTGATCATGTAGCACATCCTCCCCACTTCTTTCCTGTAGGCTTTGTGCACATAGAGATGAACGTGCACTGACTTATTTTCTAAAACTGATCAAGTTTTTAGCAAGTTTTCCCAGCAGGAAGGATGTCCCAGCCTGAATCAGGTATGACTGCGTGTTGTTGCTGTATAGTGGGTTTGTTAATTAACAGCAAAGGAGGTGGCTGCCTGCTCCTGAGACAATGAGAAATTGTCTCCTTTTAAATGGAAATCCTTTGAATTCCAATGTACTAGAGCCAGGACATTGACTAATAGGCTGTCCAGCAGGTGCTAATTTGAATTTACCTTTGAAATAAGACGTGACGTGGAAGGCGGATTAAATCACATAATCCAGCATTTGACTAAATCCATTTCTTGAGCTCTTTGATCTGTCTAATTACCTGCTCGCAAGCTGCCTTGGAAGAATATCTTCAAACTTTAACAGAGATGGGTGAAAATCATGATTTGGCACCCTCAGTGCTCATAACTGGGCCAGTAAAGAGGGCAGCAGGTCCAACACAGCCTGGCATGCCTTGGGGATGAGCGGTTGCCACTCCTGACCATAGTCCATCAATGGCAAGTCCCAGCCAGCTCGCTGCAGGCTGCAGGAGCTCCCCAAACCTCCCTGTTCTTCAAGTAGTCAGGCACATGCCGGAGGGACGGGAGCTCTGCTGGTGTGCAGGGCAGAAAGCAGCAAAGCAGGACCCTGGCTCTGCCCAGCCTCTGCCTTGCAAAGTCCGCAGCAACTGCCTGCCCTGGAAGCAGATGGGAAATGTCCAGCCTGATGAGCTGCTGAACTCAGCCGTGTTCTGAGATGTTTGGTTCCTCTCCCCCTCCATTTGAAGAAGAGGTGTCATGTCTTCCCATCCACTCACCTGCAGATAAAGGTAGCACTGAGCTGGCTGTCCTTTGTGGACAGAGAAACATCCCAGCCTGGAGGGACAGGGTGAGCAGACGTGACCAAGCTGCCGTAACCTGGTTCCAGCAAGCACCAGCCTGGGGGGAGTGGAGGAGATTAAACCAGAATCCAAGTTGGCTGCCAGATTCCCCTTGTGGTAAAGCTTTTCCAGCACGGTTGGCTGATTCTTTCATATTTAACACTATGCATGTCCCCAGGCTGAGCTTCTCCAACACAGGCAGAACAGGGATAACCGCACCACCCATGTTCAGCCTCCCCATGCAGTCCTCCTTTTCCCACCCGGTCTTTGGAGGCTCAGGTAAGAGCATCTCTTCAATCCCACAGACAGGGGGATGTTTCTGTGTAAACACAGTCACTAAGAAAGCCTGGGTAAATGCCTCTTTATTTTGCTCACAGCAGGCAGCTCAATTTGTCTCTAATGAGCACTAACATGCTCTCCAGCTATCAGTCATAGCAATTACCCCGGACTCACCAGTTGCATACAGAAAACATGGATAACCACCAACAACCTGCAACACACCCAGTGACATCAATGACACTGTGACAAGGCCACCAAACACATAGGAAGAGGTGAGTCAATGGCTTCAGACGAACACCGAGGACAAGGCACGGGGGCTGCTGCATCTCCTGCTGCAGGAGGAGGGCGCTTTTCAGCAGGGTGAGCGCAGGGGTACCTGCTGCTGGCAGCTCTTACCTTCTGGTGGTTCCCACGGGTGGACAGCAGGCTGTGGGGAGCTGCCGCCAGCCCGGGGCTTTCATGAAGAGGCATTGGTTTTTGGCAAGAGAAACCAATGGCCATCCATACGTAGGAGCAGAGGAATTTGTCCTGGTCCATTTTAAGAGCTGTCCCCTGAGATCTTCTCCTCCTTTGTGTGTTAGCCCTACATACTGAAAGACCTGGGTCTGCAGAAGTGCACTATGGGCAGACACCTCTCACTTAGATCAGAGGCCATGGGGCACATCTCCAGCAAGACATCTTTGTCTTTTGGCTCAAAAAGACATAAATTCTGCCTGTGAGTTCACTTTTTGGCTGAGGATGAGATGGGACATGGAGATGGAAAGCAAGGTGACCTCTGCCCATAGTCAGGTGCATTTCCTTCTCTTTGCCCGATGTCCTGCAATACTGGCAATGAATCATACGTAGTAGCCACCCCAGGGGAAGGGGGTGAAGGCATAAATAGGCCTGGCTGCAGGTGGCCTGCAGAAAATGGGAGAGCTGTGGCTGCTTCGGGTTGAACAGGCAGAGCTGAGAGCAGATCTCTGGGGTAGGTCTGCAGTTCGTGGTCTCACAGGGCCCATCTGTCCAAGAACACAGGCTGCAAATTCCTGCTGAGCCATGGCCTAGAGGTCCCTGAAGAAATGCTAGCGAGCTTTTAGGAGCTTTCACTGGTCTCTCTGCATGTCCAGTATGGCATCCTTCTCAATCCTCCCACAGGCACTGGGGGCTTGCAGCACCTAGGGAGTACAGGGATGAGCTGAGCAGGGTTTTCAGCCATTCAGGCAAAAAGAAAAATGCTCAGAAATGAATGCTGGGTGTATTTCAGAGGTGTTTCTATTCTCATCATCAGCTGATCTAAAGGACAGCTCTGCCTAAACAAAAATAATATTCTACTCAAAATATTAAAATAGAGACTTGTGAATAATAAAGCATCTGGAGTTCTATCCAACCTCCTGTCACAAATACAGGATATACATTTTCATGCATCCTTCTTTGCAGATTGTACAAGGGGCTATAATGCCAAAGAGGTTGTTCTAGGTAGCCTGCTGCTTGGACTATTTTTCTACTGCTCTCTACACTCAAAAAGGGCACAGTTAAAATTTTGTGACAACTGTACTTCTCTTTTTCTGAAGTCCTTGGTTGTACTGCATAGTGTGCAAAGCCAGGAGTGAATTTGCCTTCAGCCTTGACCTGAAATCAGACATGAGCACAATAAAACAGGTTAGCACCAGCCCACCTGCCTCGTATTTTTCCTTTCAGAGAATTACAGCCAGAATTAATCCTAAATTAATCTTAATAAAAATAGTGAGCTTCAAAGGAGATGGAGCAGAGCAGCCACATATCAAAGGGGGATGTTATAACAAGAAGGCTTCTTGCAGAAGTTATCATAATTGACAACACAGTAATTGGAACAGAGCAATGGCTTCTTGATAGAAGGATAGCTTCTGGGCAAGTAATGTGGACTTTTGTTACTAATTAGATTATATTTTGCGGCGGAGATATCACAGGTTTTGGTACTACCTCAGTTCCTTTTGGTAAGTGCTTTGTCTGCCACGCTCCCTGTGAAAATGTGTGCATGCTGTCATGGCATTTGGGGCTGGTGGGAGGCATGTGGTTCTGGCTGCTCAGCATGTCCCAGGGGGAAGAGACCCTCTTCCCAGAGGTTTATAATTTTGGTAAACTTTACTCAGGGTGACATTTTTTTAGGAAAGATTCTGCATCAAACTGAAAAAAATCCTGGACAAAATTCTGAAAGCTATTTGAAAATGTTTAGATGTGCGAACTTTGTGGGGTGGGAACTAATGGGTCTGTCCAAACAGCCCCAGTGCTTAAGAGTGCCTATTCCTATGAAAATTCACTCACAATCAGATGATTTTATATGCCTTCGTAAAAACAAACAAACAGACAAACAAAAAATAACATTGCTCAGCAGTGTCCGAAAGATGTCTTACAGGGAAGCAGTGAAGTGTGTTCAGACTGGGACAGGAGAGGAACTGGGATGAGTTGGGCAAAGCTGCTAGGAGTTGGTGGGTGTCTGTCTGGAAGATGACATGAGAAAGGTAGAGGAGGCCTGGGAGTTGAAGCTGGAATTGTATTTTACCGTTTATTAAAAAGATCTAACCCGAGGCAATTCCACAAGTTTGCATGAGATGTCCTAGCACCAAATGCAAAGTCAAACCCTAAATCAATTAGTAAATACCAACACACCCTCCCCAAAAACAAAACAAAACAAAACAAAAAAAAAAACAAACAAAAAACAGCTGTGCATTCCATTACAGATTGCAGATTCCTTTTTTCTTGTGGTTCCGTCTCAGGCACTGCACAGAACAGACCTTCTCCAGGGACATGCCAGGGCTGGGTGCTGAAGGGACACCACTACCCATAGAGCCCTACATCAAATTTGGAAGGCGTTTTGGGCATGGAGTGTGGAAGAGCTTCTGGCTGATGGGGTCATGGGCAGTGTTGCAGGTCGATGGCTGGAAGTTTGGTGCCTGTGTCTCCGTGTGCTGCCTGGGAAATCATGCACAAAAGACAACACTGATTTTGGGCCTCATTTTCCAGACACGATGGTACCTGATTCTCAGGAATTCATAAATGCAGCTGAGGCTCTTCCTTTATCTCCCAAAGATGCTCTATGATGGTAAATCTTCCCAAACAAGTTCCTTTTATAAACCCGGCCCTTGAGAATGCACCAACACAATTACTATTACCTTTCCTAGCCTTAAGTCATTGTACAATGAGGAAAACATTGCCCTTCATCTGGATATCTGGAGATAAACTTGCCTTTATACAGCCTGATGTATTCTGGTGATGAATGCCACTGAAAAGGCTCTTGGAAATGAGAGTAGGGGATGTGAAACATGGGCAGTGAAGAAGGCACCCTCTCTCAGGACCAGGACTAGGAATTTGTCTCGTCTGCTGTGAACGCCAGGCTGCTCGGGGAGCAAGGAGACAACAAGGGATGGCATTTCTTCCATCAGAGAGCACTGTTCAGGTTGGTGGTAAAAGAAAGAGTCACAGGACCTTGACATTACTTATGTCCTGTGACCTGGACTGGACATTATTTATGTCCTATGAACGATTATTATTTATGCCCTCTTATTTGACATGGGGCAATTTCTGGACTCTTCTCCACAGAGGCCACCCGTGCAGTCCCCTGCTACCAAAACCTTGCCACATAAACCCAGTACGAAGACATCTCTGACCAGTGGCTATGGGGCAGAGGGACAGTTCAGGCACCAGAATCTCAGCTGATCACAAGGGGCTTTGGCCAATAGCAGAAGCTTTAAAGTCTTTGAGCAAAGTTTTCTTTGGTGCTGACAGGTTCTGATGGCAGAGAGAAGGAGCATGATTTGTCTTCACAACTATTTTTTCAAAGCAGAGCAGGAGTAAAAAGGATTATTTCTTTCCACTAGGTAGCATCTTGCCATGGTGCTGTTTGCTGTGGTTCTGTGTGGACACTGAGCTTCTGGCAGTGCACCTCCTCCCTGTGCCTGCTCACATGTATTTGGCCAGTGACAGCCCTGCCCTGCACGGACAGGTTTCTCCCTCCTCTCTTGACCACTAAAGCAAACACTTCATAAACACGGCAGTGTGTGTTTCCTTGCTTGCATGCTGCACTGTGAGCTCCCTGTTGGGCTAAGTCAGTCTCTAGTTGCATGCAAGGAACAAAACACAGGCATGGAAGATGATTTAGGAGTGCTGCAAGCAGCTTCTCCTAGCTATCTGCATTTTTTTTCCTTGAGTGACTTGATTTATCAAAGTCCTCAGCCCAGTTTTCTTCCTCCATTTCCCACTAGAGCCCAGAATAGAAACCTCTGTGCAATACATGTCTCCTTGGGGGACTCCCCAGCTGGAGCTCTGCTAGCTGTGGCAGCACAGATACTGCGGCAGCACAGATTCTCCTGACTTCTCAGCACAGAGTTGAGCCTGAAAATCCCGAAGTTCTGGCTGAGCTGAGTGCTCCCATGTGCTTGATCACTGCCAGCGGTGCCAGGTGTTGCAAAGACTGAAGGTGGCCAAATAAGTCCGTGCTGTTCCTACAACAGCTCTTCTCCCAGGCTCCTTCAGTCTCTTAATGCTGCCACGAACACAGAAGATAGGTGAAGTCACTGGTAAGGGTTAGCTAACCTGAGTCCCAGTGGTTTGAGGGCAGTTTGATGGAACAGAGGTGGCATGAGGAGCAGGAGAAAAACCACACCTTGCTGGGGGATTCTTTGGGATCTGGAGGGCCTGGGTAAAGCACTCAGCAAGAGTCTGCTGTCTGGGGAACTTTGCTGGTGGAAATCTGAGCAATGCAGCATTCTTAAATAAACTGAAAATAAATTCTTCAATCCAAAGTAATCCCTTTTTGGGCAGCCCAAAGGGCAACTGGTATTAGGCAACTCTTTTACCTTGCACTAGGACATCTAACTTTCAGTTACTGCATCAGGGTTAGATGAATCCTGGTCTGAAAAGACTGAGGTAGCTCCTGAGCTTTGTTGCAGCCAAGCAGTTTTGATCACAGCAGACACCTCAGTCCAACGTATAAACCCTACAAAATCTCTGAGCAGATCTGGCTCCTAAAGAGTTCTGAGGCAGCAGTTTGGCACTAAATGTTCTGAAAGACAATTTAGTCATCCCTGAGATGATTTCTACCCCGATGCAGTCTTGTGGCAAGCAAAGAGAGACACCAAGAAGGTGAGCAAAAAGGACTTCCTGGCCATGCTTGGGTATTGAAATGGACATGTGCTGCAAACCATCCAAACCTGTCCTCTGTCTCCTGATGGATGTCCCTCTCCTACAGCAACTGAACTGAAGAGCACTGCTTTTTTGGCAGATGCAGAACTCTGTCAGCAGCCTGAAGTTCAAATTAAAATAAACAAAAAGTGCTTCCCAAAAGCTCGAGGCAGAAGGGAAGAGCTGCTACCTGGCATTTTGACAAGGAGGGAGATGGGGCACTGGGGCGTATTCCCAGGCTGCTCCTGACTCACTGTGTGACTGGGGTGAGTCACTTCCGAAGGTCTCTCCTTCTGATGTCCTCCCTGCTCTGCAGAGAATGATAATGCTCCTGGAGGCTCTTGCAAACCTCCATTCATTATTAAATGCCTGTAAGTGCGCTAGTGCCTGGGAGGAAATGCCCTGTGGAAACAGATCCCTCCTTCGTGGGCAGAAAGCACAACCAGGCTTGAAGTGAACTTCAACTCACAGAAGTGCTCACCAAATTGTGGGTTTTGTCTATGAAAATAGCTGAGAGAAAGGTGATATCTTGTTCAAAGAACTACTGAAGCAATAAGTCTTAGCAGCCACATAGCATTTATTACATCAAGAAACATCACCCATCTGGTCTCAATGCCTTATAATCAATAACTATACCCAGCACCCAACCAAGGAACTTGGGGTTGCTGAAGCAGACTTGCTTTTCAGAAAACAAAAAACTCAGTTTTTGAAATCATCCATACTTAGAAACTTCACTTTCCTTGTTAATTTGCTCCAGTGATAGTCTGTCTGGCTTCAGGTCTCACCAGCTGATTCTTCTGATGCTGGATTAAAAAGCTCCTTAATATCTTACAATTTTCACTCCCTAAAAATGCTTTCACTTAGTGATCAAGTCACCTCTCAGCCTCTTGCTATGAAGTAAAATGCTGATCTTTGTAAAAAACCTCACTGAAGAGCATTTCCCCTGTTCAGTTTTGAGTTGGACTGCTTCTCCACTAAGACATCTGTATCCGTCCCAGGAGCCCTGCTCCAGTTCCTGGAGGGCTGATTTCTTTTACTGTATTCTGGCACTTTTTGTTCAAAGGACTCAGAATACCCTTGCATCAGAACTTTCCTCTTTTGTTGATCTTTGCTTCCAAACCCCTCTGTGTGTCTTGCAACTTTTAGCAGCAATGATTTTATCTTTATTTCTGGGTTGCTGAGCTCAGTGTTGAACAGTATATGGTCTTATGCTAAGCTCTGCCAAATGCCACTTGCTCTTCAGAGGGTAAAACCCACTGAAACCCAATCTGAGATCTGCCAGATCCCTGCTGCTGCACCCATTTAACATCAGCTTTCTCAATAATGTGCAGTGATAAAATCTTAATCAGATTGTCAAATAGCACATGATCCAATACTGTAGGAAAAACTAAGCGTATTGCATCCTTGACAGACCAAATTTTAATAATATTAGATAATGATTTCAAGTTTCTTTGACAAGATCTATTTTCTCAGACCCATGCTGACAGGTGTTAATTATCCTGCAGTCCTTTAATTTGTCATCCGTTTTCAACGTCTTTACAAGGCAACTGAGAGCAGGGCTAATCCTTAGGTTTTGGGAAACATCCACATCTGTTGTGCTGTAGCCAGGGGTGGTGGGATAGCTACTGGGAAGATGAGGCTTATTGGGCTGGCCATTCCTCCCACCCGGACTCTTGTCCTCCATCAGACTATACCACCTTTGTGGGTTCCCAGCAACATTTTTCCCTTCAAGGAGAGGACAGAGCCCTGTCCGTTCTGGCTCTGGATCTTACCCTCCCCAGAGGGACAGGTTGCTGCCTTGTTGTTGAGTGTTTTTAACTCCCTGCAGCCCTGGCTGTGCTCTGTGCCAACAGCCACATGAGGAGGTGGCATCATGGCCTTGCTGTTGAAGTGACCTGTGACTAAGCCATCTCCACCACATAGAAGAGACTGCTGGCAAAATCCAACCCTGTTGTTCCCCAGGTAACCCCACAACCATGCCATCATGCCCATCCACAAGGCCTACCAGGTAAAAGCCTTTTGTTTGATGGTTTCTCTGCCCATGGCTGGTCTTGCTCTTTCTTTTCTCCACTGCCTCAGTCCTCAGTGAGGACACCTGCTCAGCACGCCCCTGCCCTGCCAGCTCTCCTCTGTGCACTGATCTCCAGAGAGACAAGGTGGGGCCTTCATCACCACACCTTCATCCACAGAGTGTGGGAGTGAATTGTGCCACACCTTGGCTGTGTACGTGGGTGTGTGCCCGCAGAGGGCAGGGACCACTGCCTCCCACCACACAGCCCAGGAGGGCCCTGCTGAGTGACCCGGGACAGGGTAGGCTGCGATGGCCTGCACTGGGGCAGGCCAGACACTCTCCATGCCATCCATCAGAGTCCCTCCAGTCGCACATGTGAAATCAGACCCTGTGTGGCAGGAACTGTCTGGCAGAGACCTCATCTGGGATGCTGCCAGGTTGCCCATGCCCCTGGAGATGCCCCTCTGACCACCAACAGGGATCCTGTGGAGATCACCTAGTGGGGCCAGCGAAGACAGCTTGAATGAAGGCTGGATATCAGAGCTTAAGGTCCTCACCATAGAACTGAAATCAATTATTACAGGAATTGGAAACAGCAGGATTTATTGTCCTTTGAGGCAAGAATTGGCTCCAGCTTCATCTCAGTCATCATTGGTTCTTAATGCCATAAATCCTGCTGTTCTCTTCAATACCTTTTATGGGAAGTGGAGAAATTAGCTAATTCCCCATTGCTCCCTCCCCACTTATTAGTACTACAAAGGATTGGGTAATTATGAATAGAACCGCCAGGCAAAATGAAACTTCTCCCTTTAAAATGCTTTTTAATTAACTCTGCTGGGTTTGTGTGTTTCTTAGGAAGTGCTGATTATGCTTTTCTGACTTTGAACTCTGCTTTTGTGGAGACAGGAGACCCCCAGCACAATCCCAGCCAGAGGGGCAGAAAGGGGCCCCATCTTCCCACCAGACCTGCCCTGGGAAATGCTTGTCTTCTCTTCAGGGCAGTGGTGTGTTACAGCCCAAACCTTGTTTAATCTGTTTAAGCGGAGCAGCAAAGGAACAGAAAGCAATGGGGAAAGCCCGAGGATGAGCTTGGCAGGTGAGGGGTGGTGACAGGGTAACCTCTGCACCATACTGAGGAGGTGGTGGGGAAGGATCTCTGGGGCTCATCACCCTTTGGAGCTTCATGCCTTGGCCCATAAAAGCTGCAAGATGGCAGAGAAGGGACAGGGGCAATGTGGCACCAGCAGATGAGGAGAGCTTCTCCCAGAGCGTGTCAGCACGGGGACAGGCTGTCGGGGCTCTGTGCTGGGAGGGAAGCCCCACTGAGGTTCCTGCCCTCCTTCAGCCCATCCCAGTGGGGTGCTGTGAAAGTCTTCTGGTTCCTCAACAATTTCCATTTCCAGCAATCCTTCCCAATTACCAGATATCCCTATTTTTTTTAATATATGAGCAAATTTGCATAATGCTCAAGGCAAATGAATATTAAAATTAAAACACAAAATCTGACATTTCCTCAAAAAAAAAAAAAAAAGGCAAGAGAAAAACACTGCCATGTTTCCCAGAAACCCCAAACTCAGAGCTGGCAGAGGTGAAAGTGCAGTTGCCCCCCCATGGTAGTTGTTGATACACGCACACCCGCCCTCACCCCCCCCCCCCCCCCCCATGATGAGGGATGTTTAGCGAGGAACACAATCTGGCTTCATTGGCACTGCTCGCACCCTGGATGAATGATGAAGAAACTCCTGCGTGTGCCAAGCTGCCAAGAGTAAAAGCAAAGCCCTCTTTGAAGCCTCCAGTGCTATGGGACACTTCACTGACTTTGCAGTACAGCCTTTTAGATGGATAGTGAATCACGGCTTGCCAATGTAAAATTAAAGGAGGCCAATTTTAAAATAAAATCTTATAGGCATGAGCGACAAAATTTTACAACATGTAATAATGTCTTGCTTCTTCACTCTGCTATTTCCTGGCATAATGATGAAATGCAATAAATAAATACATAAAAATAATGACTCTTCCAGACCTTGTAGCTTTCGTTTTAATAGATGCTATTTAAGTACACACAGAAATAAAGATATCTACCTTTCAAACGCTGGTTACAAAGGTTGGGAAGGCTGCCAAGAAAATGGTCTTTTATTTTTCCCCAATAGGTATCAAAAAGGAAACAATTTATATGTTGAAATTGCCTTTATTTTTGAATCCATAAATATTTGTTACTGACAAAAGTGGAAAAATCCTTAAGACTCTAAATTTTACTAAACTGATAATATTTTTGTTTACAGTACATACAGAATGTGCTTTTACAGGTAAGTATAACAACAAGAATAATACGGAGAGAAACAGTCAAATACTGCTCATCTTGAAGCTTGTTTAATGGTTAACCAAGAGTCTGTGCAAAGTTACAGATACAAATGTACTTCCTCTTCAGTACTACTGTATAATAAACATGGAATCCATAAACTGGGCTAAAGCACAAAAATATCCACTTAACCCCTCTTAGGAAATATTGTCCCCCAAACTAAAAATATTACAGTAAGAAGTGTCTTTCTCAGAGCCAAGAAATTCTTGCTACAAAAATGTCTAGCAGGTTTACAGATGGAAGGCTGGGAGTGGATACGAAGCACATGGGCGGAGGGTGGGGATGGGGCAACGCGCGTCTCCTCCAGTGGAGACCTCCTGTACGTCACGGGTCGTGGTGGAGACGCGGGATGTTGCCTCGCTCGCTGCTGAGATTTTGCTTCCAGATTTATTCCCACATGTTCACAGCATGGGTCTGACTCTCCCTTTGCCCCCAGCAGGTGAAGCGTAGGTTGGTTTTCCCAGTTGGGATTTGGGCTCGGTGAGGGCACCTTTTTGCAGCCTTGAACCAGCTAAGAGAGGCTGGGAACGACACCTTCCACTATCCACTTATGGACACACAACACAGAAGCGGTTGTTCTCTAAGAAACAACCCCAGCACAGGCTTATTGCTAACAACACATTTTATGAAAATATTTAAGCCCCCTTCTCACATATTTCCCCTTACTAACTTTTACTCAACTGAAATACACCTGATCATGAAATCTGTATGTGTTAAATATATTTCAGCAGAGTCCCTCCTTCCAGACCAAGCACTAAATTTGAAACAAACCTAAGTCAAGCTACTTCTCCATCACATGAACTGCAGATGGCAAATTGATCACAAATTAGAACACTTACTTCAAAAACAATTAAAGTTACCCTGTTTCACGATGGTTTTGTTTGTTGTGGAAGAAGATGAAGAAATCTTCCCAGCTACCAGGAACTACCCATCTCTTACAAAAAACTTGATGCCAGGCTCTTGCAGACTTCTGGTGGGAAAGCTTCTGATAGACACAAGAACAGAAATACACATGCAGGAAGCCCAGATGCATGGGATTAGCTTTGCAGCCGGCCAGGTTAGCAAAACAGTAAGCAGAAATTAAATCTAGGCCAGGAAAGGAGGGCTTATTTCCAAGTAATTGTTTCTTCCACCCACCCACCCACCCCCATCCCCAAGTAACAGAGCATTGTTTATAAAAGGAACATTAAAACATTGAAAAATATTTCATTTTTCCTTAAAACACAATTCACTGTCATTAGAAGTCTTTTATGACAAAATTTCTGTTCCATGTGGTGATCTGCATGGTTCATTAAAAATAGTTTTCCACATTTCAAAGAGTGAGTCAATAAATTTTGGAAGCTTAAATTGGTACAGGGTCATTTGGAACCTAATGACTGCATTTTACAGTATGTGTATGTATATATATGCGTATTTATATGTATACACATATACATACGTGTATCTGTATTAATGAGATAATTGCATAAAACCCAGTGCAGCTGACTATTAGGTGTTGCTGCTTGGGGAATGCAAATAATTATGAGTTTGTAGGAAATAATATAAACTTTTCTACATCACCCTCCCCCAGTCCCTGCACATGCACTCTGGGAACTGGATGCTCCACAGATGTGTGTTTCCACCTGTGAGTTGGAGAAAAAGACAGATCAATTCTTCATAGTATATTAGGTTAATCAAGGCAGATTATATTTTACTGTACAGAGGAATGTGACTGCTTCCTGCTTTCCTCCTGAGTGCAGAATGAGATGGTGACTCAGACAAGAGGAGAAGAAAGCAGAAAAGTCACAGTGCAGGTAACAGCATCCTTAAGAGCTGCTGCCTGCCAGTGGGACCATGACCAGAAGGAAAGCAGTAGGAAGTCTGGGGAGCTGCATCCCCCTACCCAGCACTCTCTTTCCAGGTAGACAATGGATTGCAACACATCAGACATGATGTGGCAGGACAATGGTGAAAAACAATAATAAAAACGCTTTGCTCTTCTACAGTGTCTGTTGTGAGAGGGTCTCAAAGCACTTCATAGACATTATGGAATGAACCCTCATAATGTCTCCGTGGAATAGGGAAGTGTTGCTATTATCATCACGTGTTGACTACAGAAAACAGAAGTGCTAGGGACTAGGCTGTGGACCTTGACGTCCAGTCCTGGGCCAAGGGTCCTTTCAGCGACAAACTCTCACAATGAGGAATAAGTTAAAAATGATGTAAGAACACCTCTGTGTGCTAAAATGCAACAGCTCTAGATAGCAATACATTCCAGCACACTGGTCAAGCCATGGGAACACACAGTGCCCAGAAACAAATTGCAGCCATCCAGGCCATGATGCCTTCTCAAAGAAACTGCTGAAAATTTTGCGTGGTGGTGACAGAGTCCCTGAAGAGATTTGGCCTAGAAATGTTTTTTTATGGTTCTCATGGGACACATCTGCTTGAAACTGTTGTGTGGGTGGAAGAGGTGAGGAAACAGGGCCAAGAGTTCTTTGGAGGATTATTGCCTGATAGGAAAAGTTATCAGAGGGCTTGTGATGTTGGTCAGAATAAGAGAAGGCTCTGAGGTCAAATGGCCTGGAGCACAGCATAGCATCTGCATGGGCTACTTGAGTAAAAATTTTCCGTATTTGCATCTGGTCCAGCAGCTTCTTAGCTCACAAACTGAACATTTAGACAAGGACTAGAGCTTGAGACATACAGCTATGGAAGTGGAAAGAGAGGAGTGTTCACCTACCCGTGGCCTCACATGGTCACTCTGCTCCTCTGGCCCTGCCACCTCAGGTCCTGGAGAGCTTAGATTGGACTCTCCTCTCCCACAGTGTTCACATTTCCCTGCTTGCAGAGAAGACCCTTGCTTTGTCTGGTCCAAAAATGACTGGAAAGGCCCCAGAATCTCAGTAGGGACTGCCTCCCCATCAGCCGTGTGCATTTTTTTCTTCAAATCAGTCACGAATTTCACACTGCAGGAAAGTCACCAAGGGCAATGTTTTCACAGGGATTTGCATTCTCTGAAGAAATGCGCAGTGACTGAGCTGAGGAGCTTGAAGGAAGTTGGGGAGAGGAGTGTCCATCAAAGGAAAGGTCAGGAGATGAGGTGTGAGCCTTTTCTCTCTTGTCCCTCCCATGCTATTGACCTTCTACCCTGATCCATAGACAATTTTGTCTGTTGCCCAGAACAGTTTTGCCCAAGGCTGCATGTTATTGACCATCTGGACCATGGAGACACTTATTTGTTCCTTCCCATCTCAGTTTCCATCAAACAAAGCCCCAGTACTTCTCTCAGATGGATTCTATTCTGAACACAGTCTCCATCACGTGGGGTAGAAGAAAGTCCATGAACTAGGAGCAGCAACCCCAGGAAGGTGAGAGAAAGAGAAGGGCCTTGGATCCCTTTTGAAAACGGCAGCACAGTAAAAGTCAGCTTGGCTCCCCCTCTGTGGCCTCTCTAAATTCCACCTGGAGTAGACAGCATGCTCCTCCTGCCTACCCTGCACCAGGAGATCCAGGTGCTCCATCATCAGCTGCCACGTGAGAGTCAAATTCACAACAACCCGCAATCCTTGTATGTAGTATTGAGCTGGGAACAGCATTAAGGCCAGGAGGGCCTTAGGGAGGTATTTGAGGGGAGGAGAACAGAGCTAATTTAAATGGAGTTTAGTAAAGAGTCAAGTAGGAGAAGCCTCAATGTGGGTAAGTAGGATGTGAAAAGTACCATATGGGAATGTGTTTGCAACCTAAAGTCAGTCATCTTTTCACCCTGAGGAGGGAGCATGCCTGTCATTTGGGTTGGTTGCGGGGGTTTGTGTGTGTGGTGCATGTGGTGGTGCTTTGAGTTCACACCAAGGGCAGCAAGTGTTGGATAGTGTCCGGCACTACTGCAGTTACAGCACTGGGTCTGGGGGGCCTTCAGAACCTCTGAGATCCTTTCCTGGCCAAAGAAGTGCGTTCTAGTGTGAGTTGGTTCCACAGAATT
This sequence comes from Cygnus atratus, assembly GCF_013377495.2. Lineage (NCBI taxonomy): Eukaryota > Metazoa > Chordata > Aves > Anseriformes > Anatidae > Cygnus > Cygnus atratus. Next base: position 1,382,257 of record NC_066379.1, read on the forward strand.
TGATAGGAGCAAAAAATGAGAAGAAAATAAATAAATAAATAAATAAACAAACAAATAAATAAATAAATCAGATCTCAAGCTGTCTAGAAAGCCAGCGATAAAACCCTCACAAATTCTGGACCCATGAGTCTATTTTTTAAAGATTTTACAAATATACAGTATCTAATTACCATTATATCAGATATACAACATGCCCATTTATTATAGTTATGCTGGATATATAATTTATATGCATGAAATGTAACTGTCTGCATGGCTAGGATTGGGACTCAGTGGAATTGGAATTTGGAAGGTTTCTTTCCTGGGCCATTACCTAATAAGACAATCACAGACAATTACTGGCCTGCTTTTCGGTAGACAAGACACCCTCAGCTTTGTGTTTCTGCTAAGGGATAGAAAGAGATTTGCTACATACAGAGTTCTAGGTTGCAACTGAGAGGAGGAAATATGTCTAGAAACAGGGGAACTGGGCCGGTGGAAAATACTGTCAGGAAAAGAAACTCTTGTGGAGAAACCCAGGCTCACTGAAAACCGTAATAGCCTTTCCTGGCAGGAGTTTTCGTGGAGTCAGGGCTTCCCCCAGTACAGGTCAGCAGCGTGAAGCTGAACAAATTCTGGTGCTGTAGGCTCAGCAGTGGCAAGAAGCTGAAGGAAGAGAGAGCCTGTTCCCCCTTCCTATTTACACGTTGGAGACACCGAGATACTAGAATGAGTGGAGAAAGGGTCTAACAAGCATTTCAGTATATTTGTGCTTATTGAACACATCAACCCCACTACTTCCTACACTGAGAGAGCAGGCGATTTGTAGGCACTAGTATATTTTTATCTTATGAGTATATTTAATATAAACTAAATTGTTATTTCTCAGCCAGGCTATTCTCGTCCCTAGATCTGCCAGTCCCCTAGCAAAGTCTTCCCTTGAATTTGCTCCAAGGGTGAGGAAGACCAGATGGATGAGTGCTGGCTGATACCGAGCTGTCTGGAGGTGATCCCCAGCAGCCAGAAGCTTACCTACTTGCTACTGAAAGGTCAACCATGATGGCTGGCATGAGGGATGAGAACAGGGCCCCTTCCTGCCAGGATGGGGTGCTGCATTTTCTCCTCCCCGTCACATGCTGCATGAGACTGGTTCTGCTTGTCGCAATTGAAAAGTCCTAAATTGATAAAAATAATCAGATAAAGCAGGTGAGCCCTTGAAAGGAGCCATCTACTACTATGGCTTTCTTTGACAGAAACTGATGCATGTCAGGAAATTTCCTCCATTATCCCTCACTAACTTCAGTTTGGTTGGGTTCTCCTTATCTCATCAATGCAGGGGTGGCTTTAAAAACAACAATGTGAGTGGGACTGTCAGAGAAGTCTTTTCAGACACTGAGTTATTAGAGGTTATCTTGGCCTATAAGGCCACTGCAGTATGGGGTGCGGTGGCCACCCCGGTCCTTACTGAATATCTACAATGCTCGAGGTCATGATATCAAACAGTCACCTCTGTTTTGCTCGCTGTGCGGTAGTGATGGTGGTGTCCTGGAATATAATGCAGTTGTTCTACCGTGTTGTGCCGTCGGGAGGCGAATGCTTGGCGCTTGGCGGAAGTTGGGTTCATACCTAAGGTATTGTACAAGTTATTTGAGGCACTGGGATGGGAGTGCATTTTTGTCATCCTGTAGCGATCCAAGACAGGTGTGGAAACAAAGACGTCTGTGTGTGACAATGCCCGCGACATCGACTGCTCGGGGTATCCTGACCGCTCCGGGGAGAGCAGGGGGTCTTGGGAGTGGAGGCGCTCCGCGGACAGAAGCTGTTCGTCTGAGAGGATCCGTTCATAGGACATGCTAAACTCCTCGGGCATGATCCTCTCAGGGGACAGCACCCTGTCCTGGGACATGGCCCTGATGGGACGGCGGGGCCTCTCCCTGTGGTTGGTCTGCTGAGACATTTTGATGACGTTGATAGGGAGTGTGCCCCGGGCTGCCAGGTCAGGCAGGTGTCTTCTCCTCATGTAATACTCATCAGCCTCTTTGTCAGCTGTGGGAAAAGAAAGGGAACAGTTAGAAATGTCAGAGGCATGTCCCACAGGCTGCGTGCTTCACACAGCCATGGAGAAGCCTCCTAATGACACCTGAGGACTGTCTCCAGCAGCTGGACCTGAGCATGGACATCCATGTCAGGGTGCTGCCTGTTGGAGAGGCACCAGCCCTGCATGGGTTGTGTGGCCATGGGCTTATGGCAGACAGAGACAGCTCCAATTGCATGGAGACAGATGCAATTCCCTGTGTGATGCATCACACCTTCCCGCACCATGACACAACAGACTCCATGCGCTGCTGAGTACAGCCCATGGTACCACACGATTTACACAAACAGCAAGTCATGGCAAAGTTATCCAACATCACCTTTGCAATACAAAGGAAGCATAGGGAAGGTGAGCTGGGGCAGCCAAGTTCCCCATTGGGGAAACCCATGCCTCGTTTCTGGCCTCAGATGTAGATGTGCTGTGGCATCCCTAAGTGATGTCATCTCATTTTAAATGTCTGTTTTTAATTAAAAAAAGTAGCTGTGGTGGGCTCTCTCTGAGACATTGAATCATCTGTCTGAGGTTTTATTTTCCAGTTTTTCCAGATATTTTGTTTGATATTGTAGAATTTATCTCATGGAAAGTTTCTTGCTCATTTTGCTTCTTCTCTGTCTTAAACGATCTGTTTGCTGCTCAGGAACTCAGCACACAGGCACAGACACACAGCATCATCTTTTTGGATTTCAAACATATGAGGATGTCATCTGTTGCAGATACATCCCAACATACCACTTTAATCCCAGAGCAGATGGAATGACCTGACTCAAGCAACTTGCAATTTGAAGATGAAGCGAAAAAAAAAAACCAACAACCCAACTTTCTGGTAAAATTAATTGATGTTCATATGCCATAAGCATATAAGATATATAAGATTAATCAATAGTCGCTGGGCTTCAAAGCCAGTGCAGCTTGTGGACTGCTATGATGTGCCTGTGACTGCAGAGGTGTAAAGCACAGAGCACCAGTCCCTTACCAGAAGTACACTGTCATTAAGTGAAAAAGCCCCACGCTGGCCTCCATGGGCTGGGGGATGGAGGTGTGTTTAATGGCCTGTGCTCAGAATCTGTATGTGCCTTTCTACTCCATTTCTTTTTCTGAGATATTTCCTTGATGTGTCCATCTCCCATCCTTTCTGTGTCATCAGTGACTTCAGGAAACCCCAGAGTGAGACTCATGCCAGACATGTGGCAGGCAGCCTTCCTCTCCTTAGAGAAGACAACAAAAGCCCAGCTGGCGTGCAGGAAGGGGCTTCCCCACAAAACGGTAAAGTGAAATTCTCCGTCTTACAGAGAGAGCAAGGTATCTTGCAGAGTGACCTAATGGGAGCTGCTTAGCACAGGGACTACAGAGTTGAGAACACACATGATCCAATATGCCCTTTCCTTATCAATCTTGAGCCAAGTGTTGATGGGCAAAGACCTCATCTCCTATAGGCCACACACAGTTCCTGGGACCGGTCATAAAATTCCTTTGCAAAGTCCTTTGCCTATAAGATAAATACAATAAAGATACATTGTAAAGATAATAAAAAAGAACCCCTTTTCTCAGCTTCAGTATTTCTCTCCATTGATGTAGGTGATGTAAGCTGGGAAAGTATCAGATGGAGGAGGAAGAAAAAATTACGTGTGGTGTTTCTGAGGATGCTCAAGTGATAAAAATCGCAAAGCTCTGCTGCAGGACAGTCTAGGCAACCATGGGGTGTGTAAAGTAGATGATCCTCTCATGGGACAGCACCTTGTCCTGAGACATGGCTCACATGGGATGGTGGGTCCAGACCCTGTGTCCTCAGATGCTTACAGTCTATGTAGATATTCAACATACCTAGTAGTTAAATAGAAATTTGGTGAGGAAATTGCTTGTTTACTCTGACGCAGACATAGATCTATAGGTTTTAGACATCACATTGGATGAGGAATTGGCTGGCTGTCCCATGAAGCAGAGTTATCTGAGGAAATGCTAGTGCCTTATGATACAAGACTGAGTGTTGACAACACCCCAGAAGTTAGCTCACAAGAGAATAGTTTAAAATTGGTGCCTTGAGCTCTTCAGGAGGAACTCAGAGTGCTTTAAGCAGCCTGTGCTGGATGCTCTCATGCACTGGTCTCCACCTTTCCTATCCCACATGCTCAGTGCTCTCTTTGATGCCCCCTGGCTGCCGTTACTCATGTTTCTGCAAATAGTCCAAATACCCTACAAGGTCCGTGAAGAGAATGGTTGGTCTTATCTCAGCATCCAAAAATACAAACTGAGAATGTGTGTGCTGAAGTGCATGCCCTATTGGCACCATCGTTTCAGTCAAGCTCTTCTTTACAGCCTATTCATTGCCAGGGTATGAAGATTACCCAGAGCGCTCCTCTGTTGGCATGCTTGCCATGAATAAGCTTTGCTCACCAGACTATATGTTGCAGAAATGAGTCGCTTTTTGCAATCAAAAACTTATTGGAGGAATCTTGTTGCAAATGTCAGACAACAGCTCCCCTGGAATCAAATGCCTTGTGCCTTCAAAATTACGTTATAGGAAGCCTGAGAAGGACTGGGGAATTTTGATATGGCCACAGGAATTTTGGACATTTGTTTTCTATCATGTGGCCATAGATAGACTTGCACACACTTAATGTGCACAGACTTGATAATGATGTATAAGGCTGGTTGCAGAGTAGGAGCTGAGCAATTAGCGCTCTGGCAATTGGCCTCTGCTCTGGAAGAGAGAACTGCTGCTGGATTTGCCCAAGAGACTCTAAATAGATGTAATTAAAGCAGAGAACATCCCAAATGGAGATGTGCTTGGATGCTCACACCTGGCTGTGGTAATTGCCAGCAGGAGCTAAACCAGTTTAAGTGACGTTTGCAGCAGTTTGATTCTGCTAGTGAGGTGGTAGAATCAGCTGATTAAAAGTAGTTCAAAGTTGTTCCTTGCTAATTTAGGTAAAAAATGCAGCGTGATCTACACTCTAAAAAAAAAAAAAAGCCAATTAGAAACATAAAAAATATCCTTTCCTTCCATATTCCATCTCTGTAAGCAGTGTAGAAGTCTCCATGGCCTTTTGCTAGCAGTAGCTAACCTATTCAGGGACCTGATTTCATTTTAAAGGTGTTCTGAGGCTCATGCAGGCTGTCTCCTTCTTTGCTGCTGAGAGACACATGTAGATGTTGGCACAGCTATTCCAAAAACATTTTCAGGTGCAGACAAACTTCACATTTCCATCTCAGAGGAATCAAAACCACAAACTCCATGCTAGCTGGCTTAAGCAGGCACCAGGTAGACATTTAACAGGCTGCTGTCTCTGAAAGGTAGTGCCAGGTGAGCCGTACTGGACCGGCGATGGAGAGCAGAGTTTGAGGAGGGGTCAGGTGCGTTGTGTCACATGAGTGCCTTTGTGCCAAGGAGGAAGCTCTGTGGCAACTTTTCTGCTGCAGTGAAGAGCAGTGAAACAAGCACAGCTCCAGGCTTCCGAGCTTCAAGGCTCCAAGTGCTTCACCCCATGGGTGGTGGTGGAACTGCTGATGTCTGTTTATGTTTGTCTGCTGAAACCAAAATGTCTCCAAGACCTGAAACCTGCTAGTCTGTTTCATCTCATCCTTGTTGCACTAGAAAGTTCACAGGGATAATGAGGCATTCATAGTGCTACCCCTTATCATTTTATTGATGCTCATGTGATAACTGACATTTTTAATTTTAGCCAAAATAAAACTGCAATCAAACATGTTTCTCCCTCGTGGATGTGCTTAAAATTCAAAAAGGTGTCCTGAGTGGATTTCTAAAGGCCAGAAATGATGAGTAGACAGAAGGAAATCACTAGTCTATTGATTAACAGTGAGTTCTCTCTTTTTTCTTTTTCTTTTTCTTTTTCTTTTTCTTTTTCTTTTTCTTTTTCTTTCTTTTTCTTTTTCTTTTTCTTTTTCTTTTTCTTTTTCTTTTTCTTTTTCTTTTTCTTTTTCTTTTTCTTTTTCTTTTTCTTTTTCTTTTTCTTTTTTTTCTTCTTTTTCTTTTTCTTTTTCTTTTTCTTCTTTTTCTTTTTCGTTTTTTTATTTTCTTTTTCTTTTTCTCTTTTTTCCTTTTCCTTTTCCTTTTCCTTTTCCTTTTCCTTTTCCTTTTCCTTTTCCTTTTCCTTTTCCTCTTCCTTTTTCATTTTCTTTTTCTTCTTCTTCTTCCTTTTCTTTTTCTTTCTCAAAATCAGTATTATATTTGTAGGGCTTTACTAATGTTTTTCAAATGCTTGGAAGTGGAATTACTGGAAATTACATTTTCTAGACTTTTTTTTTTCCCTTCCCCTTCTTTCCCCCTTTGTTAGTCTTTGGAACATTGACCAGGGTTGGTCTCATCAAACTTCAGAAATGTTTGAGTGCTTCATCTTGACTTCTTGACTTGGCTTTAGGACAAGCTGACTTGCCCAAGAGGTTTTTTTTTTTTTTTCTCTTATTTAGAGAGAATGCCCCAAATGAGTGTTCTTCCTCATATGTCTCACCTCAATATGCCTAAGATGAGTGAGACAAACCCATTGCAGTAAGGCAGAGCAGAGCTCCTCCGACACTAATTAGGGAGATGAGGTACGTTGGTGGAGTTCTGGGAAGAGAGTGTGGAAAAGCCAAGGATGGTTTTTATTCTCATGGCTGTAAGTTAGCATGACTAAAACACGTACATGTCTGTCTGTACGCAAGGTCATCAGAGCAATTTTTTTGCTTTTCTCAAAGGTAATTTCTCTGCTTTTCTTTCTTAGCAATTCCAGTGTACTCCCTCTTCGGACTTGTCTCTCCTGTTTCAAATGGTTTTAACAGTTTCAAGCTGCCTAGTCATTTATGATGATTCTTCAGCCAATACCAAGTGGTTTAATATGCCTGAAAATATCAGCTTCCATTCCGAGTGACCTTTCTCACTTGTCTGGAAGCAGCTTTCCCCTAGGGTGCTGGGTAGGGCAGAATTAACATGGATGCTCTTGCTCAGCTGCATGTTCCCACACCCCACCCACCGCTGCTCTTCCCCTGCACAAGACCAGCAGGGTGAGGGCAAAGCTGGCACAGAGCACCCCGTGGAGGGGCCCTGAGAGATTCTCCAGTCTGGCTACACTGGTAGCACCCCCCCGCTGGGTCTCCAGGTGTCTGTGCCTTGAAGCAACTGTGCTTCCTTGATGCACAAATCACCTCGATGAGTCTCCTAGACTGGGAAATACTTCATTAAGCTCTAGGCATCAAAAATCAGGCTTGTTATCCAGCAATAGGCTAGGTAAGTTTGCCAGAGCAACTCAGGAGCAAATGAGAGACTGGCACCTTCTAATGTGGATATGACTGTCCTTCACTGGTTATAGAGGTGCCTGGATGAAACAGAGACAAGATGCCTGATTGCTGCAGGATAAAATAGGGTGAGGTAGGTCTGACCATAGCCTTGCTGAGCTCTGGCTCCTCATCTCCAGCAAGGAGATAGTAAATAAGTCTTTGTTCCTGGAGACTCCTTGATTATTCAGTTCAGATGTTCTTGGGCAGAAACTGTCTTTCACTACTTGCCTCTGCTAACTGTGGAAAAACAAGTGACCTTCAGCTGTCTGGAAAACCTGAAGAAACCCAGACAATTAGCTGAAACACAGATTTTAAGAGTATCTAATGCATTTTGTTTGACTTAAATAGAAATATTATATTTGCTATTGAATTTTTCAGAACAATACATTTTTTTTTTAAGCGTGGAAGGCAGTTCACTAGAAACAAATTATTTTAAATATGAAAAATTCAAATGCAATAATTCATTTGCAAAGCCCAGACTTTTTTGCTGTTGTTGTTGTTCCCACAGACTTTCTGTTGTCTTTAGCTCCTACATATGCACTAAGAAAATGATGTTGTTGTCATTTTGGAAGTGAAAGTCTGGCTTCTTATTTTCCTTTGGCTCTGGAGAAGACCAGATATAAGAACATGATTCAGTTATCCTAGAGGAGTTGAGTCTATGAAAGCCCAGTGGGAGCGTGGAATGCTTAGCACTTTCAGAGCTGAAAGTTTTTATTTAGTTACCTAAACATATAGTGTGAGGCTGTTGGTTTAGCATTTGTCAGGCTCTTTGCAAGGGGATGGACTGATCTAGACCTGACAGTGACAGGAAAATAACTGCTCTTTCCCTTGTATTATGCAGGGATTTCCTTCTAGGGCTGATGCTGCTGAAAAGGTAAAGGGGTGAATGAACCCCACGTATCTTCCATAGCCGATGGCTAGAGATGAACTCTCATATTCTTAGGTTCGTGTTGACTGCCAGGTGTCCGCTGAACGGGGACAGGAATGTAACTGCCCAGAGGGTCAGGAATGCCTCAGGAGAGGAAGGTTGACTCTGCTCAGCACATTCTTGAAGGCATTTGAGCTTGGTACCTTAACACAAGCCTGTTTTAATCTTTTTATACAAATATCTAGAAAACAGTGCTGGAGGACAATACATATTCCCTTCTTCTGTGACACACTGAGGGGTAGGTTGGACATGGAGGGACCTATCCTTTCTTTAACTGTAAAGCAAAATTTTCCAGACCCCATGAGCCAGACTTTTAGCAAGGTAATGACCAGTGCATGGGTGGCATTGCTTGGTTTGAGTGAATTTATATTCTGCGTGAGTCAGGTAAGCATGGTAGGAGTGGGTAGAGAGTAATGTTCAAATCTGATATATATTTCCAGATGTTGGCTGTGAAAGGTGTAGGAGTTTCAGTTAGCCTGCGTTTGTTGTTTTTTAACGTTTCAGTGAGCTGCATCAATATCCTTTACTCAAGGAGCTTTCAATGACTTTCAATCTATGCACAACACGTAACACAATAGATGAATCACAGGTTGGAAGAGGTCCTGATCATCCCCTTCATCACAACAAGAGCAGTCATTGTTGCAGTTCCTGGTGGGCACTTCCCTAACTTCTTCCCAATAATGTTAAGACCTCTTCCAGCATCTGAACTGGACGTATTTATTCCAGGTAATCCCAAGCATTGCAAATCAATTGTAAATAAAAGAACATTTTGGGGGCTTTTCAAGGGATATATTTTTTATGCAATTTCATCTGAGCAATTAAAATAAGTCATCATCTCAAATTAGCAACATTTTAAAGTAGTAATGTTTCAATGTCATGATTTCAAGAGTTTCCCATTATCAGGTAATATCATCAAAACCGCGCAAGAACATGGACAGCTCATCTCACGGATGCAGGGAGGGGAAAATGTTTATGGTTGAGAGAGAGAGCTCCAAATGTTATGTTATGGACAGTCCAAGGGCTTCTCAGCTGCTTAGTTTTGTGTGTCTCTGTTATCTGGCTGAATTGGGAATGCAAATTTTATACAGACTAAGGAAGTAAGATCTACTCATCATCCCCACCTACCTTCAGTGAAACTATTGCAAGTATAGACACCTAAGTTATTTTTCTAAATTAAGCAGTATAAATACCTGGCTGCACCCAAAAATGTACTTGGAAACATAATAAAAACTTGATGTCTCAGTCTGGAGAGAGAGTTTTTCATCACAAAATATCACTTATTTCAAAATCCCACCACACTGAAGAGAATTCCATGATTTTCTGAAGAGATTTACCATCAGCAACAGTGTTGTGCTGGAGCATTACAGAAAAGTTGTCAGAACAATGCAACACGTAAAACAGCAAGAAAGAACAGATACTAACTGGTGTGAACAGGGCAGAGAGCAACACGCCAAGACATCAGAAATGCATCATCGACCAGTGTACAGCACGGGTCAGGACCGGCTCTGGACACACACACCATGACACATGGTGGGTTTCAGCACTGCTGAAAGGCAGAGGTGCTCCTACTGAAATGAATGTTCCCAGCCATTTCAGCAGCTTTTCTTTGACCTAGGCTTGTCACCTGATTCCAGCTGCTCGTGCAGATGGTGAGCACCGAGGCGAGCTTGGCTGGTGGAGGCAGAGCCAGCCTGGCTCATCTTGGCTCCGCCACAAAGAAAAAGGATTCTCAGATGACTCCACCAGTAGCAGATATGAGGTGGAGGAGTGGGAGGCAGCGCTGTGAGGAGGTCAGTAAGCAAATAACCACGTGTGCTCTCACGGTAATGAAGGGACTCTTTCTCTCTGCTCTTCCTTGATGGGAAGTGACAGTCGGAAGAATCATTACCAGAGATGCCAACTTGGGCAGTGCAACAACAGAGGGAGGAAGATTGTTGTTTTAAAGTTGTGCCCACCGCGGCTTATGAGCAAATGAGATACAAAGGAAATGAAATGAGCTGGCACCTACTTAGTCTCTTCAGAGAAGAATATTTACTTGGGTTTGTCTTGACGGCAGACTCGTAGGATGGTGGGAGGTGAGAGAGGTTCTGGAAGGACCGGGAGAAGGACAGATCATAAGGTTCAGTGGCAGAAGTAAGGATGTTGTTCATCCGTGGCTTGTCTGCAAAAAAATAAAAAACAAACAACAAAAGAGAGAAAGACACGTCCACAGCATGCACCAAAACAAGATGAGAGGTGAGCCATCCCCACAGATCTGGCTAGGGAGGAGAGCTATATCTGAGCCAGCCTCAGCAACAGGCTCTTGGGCATAATTCAGCTTGGTACCCGCAGATTGGTAAAAAATGGGTCCTGTGGCTTTGTTTCCTTTTCCACAGCAATTATGGAGAGAAGCAAACTGCCGTCTTGAAAGCCCCCAGACAGACAGAGCAGCCCTCCTCCCAGGGGCTGGTGGATGGTGGGTCACGTATCCTGCAGGGCTGCACCACAGTGTGGTGGGACCAACCCCAGCGCATCCTGTACAAGTTCAGACACCATCACCTACCTTCACCCCAGCAAGATATGCGTTCCTCATAGCCACAGAAATGTGTCTGTGGATTCATTTTAACTGGGGCTGATAATCAAGTTGCTCTCTCATCATGCTAGATTTCTGGCCTGTGCTCTGAACCTGGAAGCTCCTGTACAAAGCCCAGTCCACAGCCCCAGAGATCTGGTGGGCCCTAGGGATGGCCATGATCCCCTGCACGTGGGAAGTATGAAGCGGAGCTGAGCACATCTAGGTGCAGTCACAAGACGAGGCAAGGCCTGGGGAGGATCCTGAGGTGGGGAAGCAGGGTTGGAGGACGCCCTCCTCTACATTTTTCCGCTATGTTGGTCACTGAGGGAGTCCCCAGCCCATGTCAAAACATCCTCTGTCAGGATGCTAAAGCCGAGGGCACTGCCAATAAAGATTAGCACTGAACTACAACGTTAAAAGTGAAGTCCAGGCAATCTGCAGAGTTTGCCTTGTAACTGAAATCACATCCTTTTGCTGCAAGCTGGATGGAAAAAGGTCTTTCATCAGCTCAGCTGAGGGACAGAGGCCTGTTGAGGTAAAGCATTTATAACTCCCAGGTGTTCAAATATTAAAGTAGGCAGAGATAAGAGTATTAAAAATAGCAAGAGCTGCAATTGTTGGGAGCAAAGCTAGAAGAGGCTACAGGGTCATGGAAAGGGGCTCTGTGTGGGCTTGTAGCAGTGATGGCGTTGCACTAGCTGGGTGAAAAGACCAAAGAGGTGGCCACTCCGAGTGTGCTGTGATGATATAAATCAGAGGACAAAATGCAGCTGAGGAGCAGCAGAATGCCTAAGGCTTGGTTTCATACCTGCCTGCCACTCTTCAAAAGGGTGCTTATGAAGAGCAATGCAACATGTGCTCAGTACTCACTCATGTGCCTGAAGACCCTCTGTCTCCCCCGATCTATGGACTGGTGGGAATTAAAGCACAGCTTCTGCCCCAGATTCAACTGTTTCCCACAATTATTATTATTATTATTGTTGTTGTTGTTGTTGTTATTTTTTTTTTTTTTTCAGGAGTTGTATCATCTCCCCTGCTGCCTGGGTCCTGCCTGGAGCCTTGTTTGAGCTAGAGAGCAGGACTATGCTACTCGAATAGTTATTACCTGGTAAAAAGAACATAACTCCAAGTGAGCATATAGCTAATGTGTCATCTCTCTGAGAGTATTATTTTTCTGCTGATGACTTCAATGCACATCTCGCAGACTGACTGCAGGATTAGGAAATGCATCATATTCATCAGGGAGGGGGAAACGATTAGATATTATCCAGTAAACAGAGACTATATCAGCATGGAAACTATATCCCCACTCCTATTAGTGCTTGTGTGGCAAGGACCCTGGGTAACATCTCTGCAATTTTTACAGCCAGAACCTGTATATAATCTCCATTTTGCATGGAGGTTTGGGCAAGCTGAAATAAGCCCACTCATATGTATGGAGCTTGTGTTCAGTGCCAAAGCAGGAGCATTAATTGACTGCTTGCATGAGGTGTGTGAAATTAAGTGCCACACATTTATCTGATGGGCTTGTGCAGAATCACTGCATCTTCTTACTGCTTTTTCCATCCAGTCAGTCAGGAACAGACCATTATGATTTTGGCAAATTAGAAGTCACCTTGAAATCCGCTACTTATCATTCAGTAAAATAAGGGATAAACTGAAATGACCAAAGATAACTTCAGATGTCTTTTGTATAATGTAGTTTGAGGGAAAGATCAGAGACCTGAGAAGCTCTGGTAAAGAGAAACATCTTGTGCAATTTAAATTCTGGGACCAGCTCAGCAGAAGTTTCTTAGTAGTTCATCACTCCTGCAATGTATTTGAGTCACAATTTTCTCTGGTCTCTCTTTTTCATTTGTGGTGCTTATTGGCTCCTATGGAAGGTGCAAGACATAGTTAATTAACAAGATGTACATAGGAAGATCTCCCCATTTCCTGCAAGACAGATGAGGTGGCACACTGCTCTGTTCCCCATCATTCCCACTCATTCCAGTTCAGTTCTATGTTCTGGGCAATGGGAGTTGCCTTCTGGAAGATGGACAATGTGCTATGGTTACTGGATTTACCTTTGAAAGTCAGTATTAGACCGCGTTTGCCTCACCTCCATCCTGCAGCCACACCCCAGTTTATGTCTGGGCAAATTTGCAAAGCTATTTGCAGAGGAACATGGATGAAATGAAGCTCACCCAGTGCATAGCGCACTACAGAGATGGGAACATCACCCAGCAGCCTCATTTCTACTGGTTTCAAGATTCTCTTTTGCTACAGCATCAAAGCAACCACACCTTTTTACAGCCAATGCAACATCTTAAAATTCAGAAAGTGTCTCTCTGATTAATTCAGCAGGAGAGGGCTCAACCCTGCAGAATTTCCTCTTCTGCTGAGCATCAGCAGTTTCACAGTGCTGCTGCCAGAGTGCTGCATTGCTCCAGCCACAGGCAGGGCTGGTGACATGGGACAGCACTGCCAAACACACGAGGCTGCATAACATTGGCACAGTAAGCTCAGGAAGGGAGCAGGCATCTTTGTGGACAAAGACTTGTCCTTTGCAGCTCTAATCTTTCTTCTTGGGGACCTACCAAGCAAGAACAGTGCATTTCTTCCACTTCATGGGCCAGAACTGTTGAGCCAGTCCAAACCCTGTTGTACTTCCATGAAAACCAGTGGACTCATGGGCCAGGCTCAGAAAGGCTCCCCTGTACCACTTGGACCAGGGTCTTAGAGGAAGACTCGAGAAGGCACCACCCTGCAGCAGATGGGAGCAGTGACAGTGCAGAGAGTTCTGCTCCTGAGGAACCAGGAGCACTGTGGCACCGTGGGACTGCCAGAGGAGCACCTCTCCTGCAATGGCCTTTCCAGAGGCTGGCACGTCACCTGCATGGATTTTAGGGGGCTGCAGCACTTCCCTCCATGCACTGGGGATGGCAATTGCAGCTGGCCTCTGAGTGGACATTATGGATTCACACTTCTGCTTTATGCATACACCCCATTGCTTTATAATCTATGAAGGAAAGAAAATTGCTCTCATTTGAGGAAGAGACTCATTGTACTTTCATCACTTTGCAAACTCTGTGCAAGCACAGGGCTGAGAAGCAATCTCAGGATTTTTAAAGCTTGTGTGGTGGAGACCAGACCTGAAGTCTGTGAAGTGTCTTGCTCTGTCCTTGTTCTTTGAAGGCAGTTTCTTTCAAAGTTTGTTTACATGAGGAACAGAAACTTTCATGTATGAGGACAGGAGCAGATGATAATCAAGACAAAAACAAACAAACAAACAAACAAAAAAAAACCACTTGAATTTATGACAAAGTTTTAAACAAAGCTCAAGTGGCAAAAAGGATGTGCTCCATATTTGCATATGAGTCTGCACATATGTTGTGTGAATTTTGCAAGACATTTCAACAGATGCCTTTTAAAACATTCACCCAGAGAAAGCAAACAATGTCACCTAGGAGAAGCTGATACAACCAAGCCTTCTGCTGCTCAGCTTCAGCTCATCATAGCTTCAGTCCTCTGTCAAAGCACACACTGCTCCCCCAGCACTGCCTTCTGCTCAGCCATTTGAAGGCTCAGACACAAAGTCTTCTCTGATTCGGATGCAAGCTCTTACAAAGGGACACATTCCTCAAGAAAATCTGGTAGTTGCTGATGATGTTTGGTAGCCTTCTGTGCCAAGACTTAGCACCGCCTGAGCCATCCTGGGAATGACACGCTGCTATAGCAGGCACAGAGCTGATGTTCACACACTGGAATTAAAATTTACAACTTGTATCTTCAGCTTTTTTGGAGGGAGCTATCTGTGTTTTCACACTTCTTTTTTTCGTGTTATAAATACTGTTATTAATAGTCTTTTGCATGTCTCACAAAGAATCTCAGAGAGATTTTTACATTTCCAGCTCAGATCCTCTGTGGTGTAAATCAGCAGCTCTCAGGGAATAGCCGTCATTGTTTACAGGAGTTGGAGATGTGGGGTTTAAAATTCAGTTAGCGGAAAATAAAACACCTCTGCATATCAGAATGACTTTTGGATTAGGTCTTTCAGGGCTGAGTACAGAACAGCAGTCTGAACCGTTAAGAAGCAAAGAGAGTGAGCTATACCAGCACACTGCAAGATGCCCTTACATGTTACGATGTATGCACATGATTTAATAATATACCTGAATTATATCACCCAGGGACTATTGACAGAGAAAGCAATCTAGGAGGTTTCTGGAGAGCGTGGGAGATAGCTTCCTGACGCAGCTGGTCAGTGAACCTACCAGGGGTGGTGCCCCGCTAGACCTTCTCTTCACAAACAGAGAAGGACTGGTGGGAGATGTGGTGGTCAGAAACTGTCTTGGACAGAGTGACCACAAAATGGTAGAGTTCTCTATTCTTGGCGAGGCCAGGAAGGGGACCAGTAAAACTGCTGTATTGGACTTCCGGAGGGCTGACTTTGAGCTGCTCAGGACGCTGGTTGGCCGAGTCCCTTGGGAGGCGGTTCTGAAGGGCAGAGGAGTCCAGGAAGGCTGGGCGCTCCTCAAGAAGGAAATCTTAACGGCACAGGAGCGGTCCGTCCCCACGTGCCCAAAGACGAGCTGGCGTGGAAGAAGACCGGCCTGGCTCAACAGAGAGTTGTGGCTTGTGCTTAGCAGAAAAAAGAGGGTTTATAATCTTTGGAAAAAAGGGCGGGCCACTGAGGAGGACTACAAGGATGTAGCGAGGCTGTGCAGGGAGAAAATTAGAAAGGCCAAAGCTCATCTGGAGCTCAACTTGGCTACTGCCGTTAAAGACAACAAAAAATCCTTTTACAAATATATCAACGCGAAACGGAGGACTAAGGAGAATCTCCATCCTTTACTGGATGCGAGGGGAAACCTAGTTACTAAGGATGAGGAAAAGGCTGAGGTGCTTAATGCCGCCTTTGCCTCAGTCTTTAGCGGCAATACCGGTTGTTCTCTGGATACCCAGTGCCCTGAGCTGATGGAAGGGGATGGGGAGCAGGATGTGGCCTTCGCTATTCATGAGGAAATGGTTGGCGACCTGCTAAGGAGCTTGGATGTGCGCAAGTCGATGGGGCCGGATGGGATGCACCCGAGGGTACTGAAAGAACTGGCGGAGGAGCTGGCCGAGCCGCTTTCCATCATTTATTGGCAGTCCTGGCTATCGCGGGAGGTCCCAGTTGACTGGCGGCTAGCCAATGTGATGCCCATCTATAAGAAGGGCCGGAGGGCAGACCCGGGGAACTATAGGCCTGTCAGTTTGACCTCAGTGCCAGGAAAGCTCATGGAGCAGATTATCTTGAGGGTCATCACGCGGCACTTGCAGGGCAAGCAGGCGATCAGGCCCAGTCAACATGGGTTTATGAAAGGCAGGTCCTGCTTGACGAACCTGATCTCCTTCTATGACAAAGTGACGCGCTTGGTGGATGAGGGAAGGGCTGTGGATGTGGTTTACCTTGACCTCAGTAAGGCTTTTGACACCGTTCCCCACAACATTCTCCTCAAGAAACTGGCTGCTCAGGGCTTGGACTGGCGTACGCTTCTCTGGGTTAGAAACTGGCTGGATAGCCGGGCCCAGAGAGTTGTGGTGAATGGAGTCAAATCTGGTTGGAGGCTGGTCTCAAGTGGTGTCCCCCAGGGCTCGGTACTGGGGCCGGTCCTCTTTAATATCTTTATCGATGATCTGGATGAGGGCGTCCAGTGCACCCTCAGTAAGTTTGCAGATGACACCAAGCTAAGTGCGTGTGTCGATCTGCTCGAGGGCAGGAAGGTTCTGCAGGAGGATCTGGATAGGCTGGAGCGATGGGCTGAGGTCAACTGTATGAAGTTCAACAAGGCCAAGTGCTGGGTCCTGCACCTGGGGCGCAACAACCCCAAGCAGAGCTACAGGCTGGGAGATGAGTGGTTGGAAAGCTGCCTGGCCGAGAAGGACCTGGGAGTATTGGTTGATAGTCGGCTGAATATGAGCCAGCAGTGTGCTCAGGTGGCCAAGAAGGCCAACAGCATCCTGGCCTGTATAAGAAGCAGTGTGGCCAGCAGGTCTAGGGAAGTGATTGTGCCCCTGTACTCGGCTCTGGTGAGGCCGCACCTTGAGTACTGTGTTCAGTTTTGGGCCCCTCGCTACAGGAAGGACATTGAGGTGCTCGAGCAAGTCCAGAGAAGGGCGACCAAGCTGGTGAGGGGTCTGGAGAACAAGTCTTACGAGGAGCGGCTGAGGGAGCTGGGCTTGTTCAGCCTGGAGAAGAGGAGGCTCAGGGGCGACCTTATCACTCTCTACAGTTACCTTAAAGGAGGCTGTAGCGAGGTGGGGGTTGGTCTGTTCTCCCACGTGCCTGGTGACAGGACGAGGGGGAATGGGCGAAAGTTGCGACAGGGGATTTTTAGGTTGGATGTTAGGAAGTACTTCTTTACCGAAAGGGTTATTAAGCATTGGAACGGGCTGCCCAGGGAGGTGGTGGAGTCATCATCCCTGGAGGTCTTTAAAAGACGTTTAGATGTAGAGCTTAGCGATATGGTTTGGTGGAGTACTTAGTGTTAGGTCGGAGGTTGGACTCGATGATCTTGAGGTCTCTTCCAACCTAGAAATCTGTGTCTGTGTCTGTGTCTGACATGATGCTTCTGAGCGCACTGTGTTTAACAGGGCATAGCATAGTTACACACCACAACACAGGGTGACAGGAATAATGTTGCCAACTAAAACGAAAGGGAAAACTTCAGAAAGTACGATTGCACTTAGCAATCACTGCAAAAGACACTTTCACTTCTCCCTAGGCTGGTTGTCTTTTTACAGGGATGCAGAAAACAACTCATGGCTCTGGCATGAGAGCAGCCAGCACATAGAAGGGTGCACAGCTGGGACCAGGACTCATTCCTGCCAAATTTGAGACTGCAGTTGGAAAACATCATCCTGTTAACTCCTTCCACCTCTGCAAGTGCCTCCTGCTCAAAGCTTGCACCTGCAGGGAGGGGAAGCAGACCCAAAGAGGCAAATGCATCAGGTGTGATCCTGGCAGCAGTCTAGAAAAGTCAGTAAGTTGGTATTAGCTCCAGCCACTGAGAGACACAAATCATCCACTCTGGGTGGCTTAGCTGGGGTTCTCTCCTTTCAGCCCTTTGGGACTAGGGCGAGGAACAAGCCCCCGGTGGGCTGGGGGTGATGCAGGGAGCACCACAACCTTCTGGCTGTGCCACAGGGAGCTCCACACCGACAGCACTCCTAGCAATGCAAATAGCAAAGAGCCACTGGGTTCAGCAATTCTTCATGCTCTGACTTTTATGATGCTGTTGTTTTACCTCCAGAACTTTTTTATTAATTAGTTTATTTATTTTCCACCAGTCTCACGTCCACTTAGGATAAAGACACTGTTTTGCGTCAATTATGGTTCAGGGTCTTCTTCTTCTGTAAGAAGAGCCTGAGGCCAGTGTCAGAGCTGTCCAGTTCATGTGGCCCTTTGCTTCCCAGTGGTATTGTCATAGAGAGAAGCTCCTCAGGGTCCTCCCACAGGTGAGAATGGAGACACAGGGGCACATCTGGGTGGGCCATGGGCGACATCAGGGGTGTCTGAACAGCATCCATCTGCATGTTGAGGCCTCCATGCTCCGCAGAGGGGCTGCACACAGAGCTGGGACCCTGTTTTAGTCCCTCCACAACAAGACCATGAAAACAGTGATTCCTTTGTCTGAATACACAAAATATTTCGTCTAAAAAGCAAAGACCAGTTGCTTCAATGCTGAAGTCTGTAAAGGAAGCTGCCATTGAAACCCTCTGTCTGTGCTCTGTCCCAGGGTTGTTCTCTGTCCTCTGTTGACTAAAGGAAGGTCAGCACATGTTATCAGAGGCTTGTCGCGTGACTCAAGTGCACCCACAACCCGAGCAAAACAAATACACCCCTTGTGCTGAGGCTGGCTCTGCACTGAAGGACATTACCAGCAAATTTCCAGGTCAAGGCAGGTGACTGGTGATCCTTATTCACCAAACACTTGGCTCCAGTCTGCCTCATGAGAGTGTAACTGGAACTGTACTGCAACACACCAATCTCTGTGTACTTTGCTTTGCAAAGTTTGTGCAATAGGTGGCTGAATCACTGATTGCCACTGATATCTCCATCATTAAAGCCCTGCTGCTTTGCAGAAAGTGCAGTGAACATGATGTGTGTACTTGTTCTGTAGGTTATATACTGAAGATCTGATTATCTTTAATTTTCTCACATATATTTCTACTGGGGATAAATCTAATTTAAACAGTCCTTAATTGTTATGATTTTGTAAACAGTGTCTTAAACACAATAGACATAGAACTCTCAACAAATCGCTGGAGGAGATGTGA
Organism: Cygnus atratus; assembly: GCF_013377495.2. Lineage (NCBI taxonomy): Eukaryota > Metazoa > Chordata > Aves > Anseriformes > Anatidae > Cygnus > Cygnus atratus. Next base: position 1,401,388 of record NC_066379.1, read on the forward strand.
CAGTATAGGGAACCATTTTCATATCCTCTGGGATTGTCCCAAATCAAAGCTTCTGGTCTGATGTTAGAAAACTGATGCAAGAATTATTATAGCAATATATCCCCCAAAGTCCTGTTACTGTGTGGGAAGGAAGATGTCCTGAATGTTTGAAATGAAGAAAAGGGAAAAAAAAGGAAATAAAGGAAAAAAAGGAAAAAAGGAAAAAAAGGCAAGAAGGAAGAAAGGAAGGAAGGAAGGAAGGAAGGAAGGGTGGGTTATAAATGAGAGGCACACATACATGCATGTGTACATAGGAGTTTGTTTAAAGTTCACATGGGTACTGCTATAGAATTGAATTCACCTCTGTCAGAGTAAACCCAGACATTATCTGTGGAAAAGCACTTGACCAAATTAAAAACTCCAAGTGAAGCCATTTTTTGCTTATGGTTTTTGGTTTTACCAAGTATTTTTTTGAGATGATTTTCAAATGAACTGACATAAAAATTATGATGTGAACTTCCTACTAACTATATTATTTAGCAATTTCCTTGTTATTTATATAGACATAAAAATGTTTATACAAGGCTTTTGGTGGTTTAGTGTAATTAAATATGCACTAAATATAATGAGATTAAACTTAAGTAGCAGTAAAAGATAAAGTAATAAGCTTTACAGAAACTGAACCCAGGCAGTCAATATATATTTGTGATAGCTAATGCTATACTGCTTCAGTTCTGTACACCTATCTTATATTTTTTCATATTTTAAGTTTTTTATAAGGGAATATTTTGTATGTGCTTATTTTGTATAAAGACTAAGTAGATAAACAAGATAAATTAACGTATCAAAAGGTGTACCTGCATTTCATATGCAAAATTTAGTTGCACACAGAAACGAGTACTTGAGCACTCACATTCACCTTTTGTATACAAAATGTCCACTATTCCAAAAGCAGGTGTGGAATTCTCTATTTGGAGCTAAAATATGCAGCTAATGTCTAGAGCTGAAGTTTAGAGCTAAGGGAACCAACATTAAACTTCTGATTTCAGTGGAACTGAGGCCTGAAGGTTACTGAGAGCAGAATTTAGACTGAGGTTGCTAAAGGCCCACAGAAATTTCTGTAATGGGACATTCAGTGCCCCAGGAATGAATTAGGTACATGAACAGACCCACACCAGAAAGAAAGTCAACAGCCTTCTTTCAGAGGTGAGATGCTGAAAGTCACACTGGGGAGCTCAGAGCCCTCAGCAACAGCAGAAATGAAATCCTGGTGTGGCAGACCACGAGCTGACAGACCCACTTGCCTCTGGTTATTCATCATGGTCTTCACTGGAAAGTGTCTTCCCCAACATGCCACATTCTACAGGACAGCACAAACGTGTCACCTCTCTGCAAACACTTTTTGCTGGCCAGGCAGCATGAAAAGGGAGACTTTCCTCTCACCCTGCATTGGCTGTGCTGCAAACAGCACTAGGTTAATTAAATGATAGCAGCCTGACAGAACAGATTATACACGATCCCCTCATTAATTAGTGGTTATTCCTTCCTGCATCAGAAGAATTTGGTATAATCACATCATGATCTCATGGCTGCATGACCCACTGCGATGGACCCTTGCATTGAGAAGCTGTGTGCCGCAACCCCAAGCCAGGTTAAAACTGAGACCCTTGGTGTTTTACCTCTGGGAACCTGATGTTGAATGTGAAGAGCTCACGTAACTCATGCCAAATTTGCCTTTTTTTTTTTTTCTTCTTTCTTCTTTCGTTTTTTTTTTTTTTTTTTTTTTTTCCCTTGGTCCTTGTGAGCATGGATTTACTTTATTTTATTTCAGTTTGTTTATTTGCAGGAAAAAACTGCCGCAGTAATACAAGGGAGTGTTTGCATATGGTGCTGATAAGCTTTCCGTGCATTCAGAGAGGCTTGTCACAGTGACATCTGCATGCGGCAAGACATGGGCCACTAGGAAATATCAGTCCATGGAAACTGGTGTTTGCAATCCTCTGTCTCAGCTGAACAAAGACTGAGTTGCAGACAGAGGTACAGAAAGCTGTTTCCAAAACATTGTTTGGTGGAACAGCTGCTCCACTGCAACAGCACATCTGGATCATTCCTCCCTGCTTAGATCCTGTAATGATTCCCAAGACCATTGGGGAAGCCAATGGTCTGGTGCCATTTGCTCTACATCCACAAAAGGCTAGCTGGTACACTGTGGGGAAAGGAGAGCTCAGGGGGCTTGGCTTTCATCCCTCCTAGACAAGAAGGTCCCTTGCAGAGCCCTGGGCCCCACGTCTATCACATGTGGAGAGCCTCCTCTGACTATTGCCAGGGTTATATGACTTCAGAGAGGCGTTGTAATGGGAATAATGGGAGAAAGTAAGGAACCACAAAGTTGCTGGGATGGTGGGGATGGGATCACCAGCCCAGAGGATCTGAGTTTTCATCCTGATAGGTATTCCAGTTTGCAACAACTCACTTTCCCCATCATATATACCAGGCCAAGTGCATCCCCCAGACACGGGGCGGGGGGGATTTTCTGGCTGCTCAGACTGAAGTGATATTCTGCGTTAACAGTGTTGTTTGTTTAGAGGCATGTCACCTACATCTACTGCCTCGCTTGCTTGCTGCTGGTATCATGAGAACATTTCTCTGCTTGTTTTACTTCAGTTGAGAATGAACTTGGGCCACTTGCGATGTAGGACATGTCTTGAGCGTGACACTGGCTTCTTTCCCTTCTGCTCCTTGCAGAAGGTGTCACAGGGTGGTGGGTACGAAAGGTTAAGGGACAGAGCTCATGAACGCAGTGCTGAGAAAGACAACTCATGTCCACCTACAAATCTGCATAATCACACAGAAAATATATGCCACGTCCTACCCTGGAAGAGAATTAAATTAAATCTTTGGCTTTGCCAGAATTTACTTACAATTTCAGCAATAAATTATGAATACTGAATTCTCCCTTTTGATCGTTTATCTGAAAGGTCCAAATAGCTCTTTAAAGACACCAAGCAACGGCTCAATCAACAGCACACACCTGTATCATAAATGAAAGTGTCCATGACCATATGGATAACTTAGGAACCACATATGACTCCAAATCATACAGTTATTTGTAGTCATATCATTCAAATTGCTTTGTATGACCAAACTGTTTAAAACCATAGAACCATTGAATGGCATGGATTGGAAGGGACCTTAAAGATCACACAGATCCAACTCCCTGACATGGGCAGGGATGCCACCCACTAGATCAGGTTGTCTTGTCCAACCTGGCCTTGAACACTTCCAGGAATGGGGCATTCACAGCCTCTCTGGGCAACCTGTTCCAGTGACTCATCACTGTCTGAGTGAAAAATTTCTTCCTAACCTCTAATCTCCCCTTGTTTAGTTTAAAACTATCAATTTTTAAGGCACAGTAGTGGAGGGAAAAACACACACACACACACACAAAAACAAACAAAAAAAACAAACACAAAAGTTTCTAATCCAAGATCACGAACACTTCTGCTTTGGTTTTGTCTCTCAAGTAGATAAAAAAGAAAAGCATCTGTCAGGCTCAGAGGGAAGTTTGACTGTTCTAGCACATTGTTACTCTGAATTATTGAATGCAGTAGGGATCTGGTGGGGGAGCTATGTTAAAACCTCTGCACTCAGACCACAGACACAGGTAAACTGGGCTTATCTGTGTCTTTTGGGGCAGATCTGGGATCCCAGGCCATTGTGGATGTGAAGAACAGGTGGTAGCATACAGAAAGAAGACAATACAGTTCCACTATTACTTTTCTCATGAAAGTAGTAAGTATTAAAAAAAAAAAAAAAGAAAAAGAAAAAAGAGAGAAAAAAATATTTTAAAAGGTAGTTTGAGAGAGTTTGAGGCCTTCAAATCATGTTCAATAAATATTTCTACGTTACTGCAAGATCTAAAGCTGATGTTTCCCCTGTGTTCTTTGGGAGATGGGAAGAAAAAAAATATTAGTCTTACATCTGAAAGTAATATGCAGACTGAGCAGCAGCAAGACCCACCCAGTAGGAAGGGGAAACACCAAAGCTTTGAAGACACTTTTTTAGGTCTCCCACCCTTTTTTACAACAAAGTGTGGAAGTTCCTATTCAAGCACACACAACTTTCACAATAAATCAGTTCCCTAGTATTTGTCAAGATGAAGTTACAGAGTTAAAAACAAATAAACACAAAGAGTAACAAATACAGCAATTCAGAGCTACAGGTAGAGAGAACCAATACATATTAGGATGAGATCTACTCATCATTTACTTGTTTCTCAGCAGAGAGGAGGTTCCAACTGCGAGTGCTGGAGGAATATCTCACATTCACAGGGTGAAGGGTGCAGGGAAAAACAAGGAGGAGACCCAGACAAGGCACCAGGTGAATACGGAAGAAAGCACAGAGGGCTGGGGTGCACTCAGAAGTTGCACTGATTACACAGCGGCAGGGGGGACCAGCAACTGGTTTGGGTTTGGATGGAGCCAGGAAGAGGCAGATGGTTTGACTGGGTGGTCTGTGATTGCTGCGATGCTGGAAGGGACATGCTGCCCACACCTGACTGCTAATCTTGAGCCAAGGCAATCAAAGCAAGGAGGGAGCTAAGGTAGAGCTAACCCAAATTCTGGCCACATATTATGATACCAAAATCATGCCAGCTTAAAAGCCCTTACCCCATATTCACTGTCCTTCTAACCTATCTTAAAAAAAATGCACAAGCAGCACTATGAGTTGAGGGGCTTGGCTGACAAGATGGACTTTTCTTTGGTTATCATTTTTACTGTTTTGGATGGTTAAATCTCACAGAACTTTGCTGATGTGATAGTGAGAAAGGAACAACCAGGCAAGGGGAACCACAAGGTTGATAGGTAAAGCTATAAAAGATTGGGCCATATTTAATTGTGTGCACTAATGTAAAATATGGTCCTATGTTTAATGTTAATGGAATCCATCATTCATGCATCATTGCCATAGGAACCATTCCATTAACATGAAACATACTTTGATACCAGTAAATGTTACTGGCTGGCAGAGGAAAGTTACAACAAGTGTAATTTTGCTCTTTGTTTTCTCTTACCATGTGTAGGTGTCTGGGTGGCACTGTTTAGTATCAGTTGATTATAATTTTGTTCTTGGTCATCTGAAATTCACAGAAAAAAAAAAGATCCCTTTAAGAAACAGCTTAGCAAACCCACTGATCTACAGATGATAATTACAGCTCACAGTATTCACAGGAAATCTCAGCATGATTAAAGAAAGAAGAAAATGCTTAAGAAAGCAGAAGTTTCTGTTATGTAGTTCACTTAAAATTCCAGATGCAAGAAGAACATGATAAAGGCAAACTGCTCCCCTTCTGCTGAGCCTGCAAATTAGAGTTGTCTGTAAAGGTACGAAGCATGCCTAGCCAGGAACAAACCAACACCAGTGGTGCCTTCCTGGGAGCTGCTGGAACCTCACAGCCCCAGCTCCACTCCTCCTTCTCCATCCCACATGGAGCTTTCCAGGACATTATCCCCAGCTACGCAGGTAACAGACTCTCCCACTGAGACCACAACCTTACATGACAGCGATGTCACATTGAGTCTAGGGAAGGATCAAGTAAGGAGCTTCATAAATGCAGGAGGAAGAGTTCAACAGCTGCACCTGAGCTGCAGCTCTCTCTCCCCTGAGAGCTGAGACTACCACAAGACCTGGTGGATTCATATTAAATGCACCATGCCGAAAAGTAGGAGGGGAGCAGTCAAAGGCAGATTGACTGCTACCTTTGTGATTAGTAACTGTCCTCTGGGTTGGAAAACTTTCTTTTCTCTGTCTCACTGTAACAAAAAACATTAGACAAGTGACTGCTGATTGACTTCTGTCATCTTTATTTTCCAGAAAAACATTCAATAAGGAATTACCTGTCTTTGTCCAGTACTTTTTTGTTTGGTATGGGGATTGTATTAAAGTAGGGGGAGAAGATTTCAAGGATTTTACATCTCATGCCTAATGTCTAATTTGCTATTCTTAAGAACCTCTCATGGATATTTCTCTCTGTCCCTAGGAGATCTGTTTCATAGTAACTTTCTTACTGCTTTTTTAGACCACCTTTTTTTACTGCTTCTTCCTGTTTACCAGGAACATGGAGAAAATCCCTGTTCTTTCTGCAATAGTTTTTTTATGGCAAAGTTGTTATTTTGTGTTCCCTTAACTTTACTCTTCAAGCTAAATGACATAATTTCCTGTACACTTCCCTATAAAGCCTGTTTTGCCTTTGTTTTCATCCTAGTGTCCTGCATGCTTTACGATTAAACTAAATCCTTCTCCAGCCTGGTACCCAGTCTGGGACATGTTTGCAGGAGGAGACCGTACTAGTACAAAGTGGAGTGTGTGGATTTTTCTAAGTGCTCTACTCTTGTTCACACAAACTTGCACGATATTTTCCTTTTCCATAATGATGTAAAATTCCTGGTTCATATCAAGTTTATGATTCATTATGTTTTTCCTGCTTTTCAAAAGAACTGCAACTTGTCCATTTGTTCAACATATACAAAGTTTTTTAGTATTCTTGTTTCAGTCCAATGCATAGCATTTTTCTCCATTTAATCAGTTTATTTTCAGTCTATTTCTTGAATTTTTTAAAGAGTATTTTAAATTCCAGTCCCATCTTCTAATAGACTTATGGTCATCCAAGCTTCATATCATCTGTCAATTTAATAAGCAAATTCCTTTTCCACCAGTAACAAAAAGACTGAATGCGGAAATATATCAGTTCATCTTTCTACTGATATTTACTCACTTTTTATGGTTAGTCAGCCATTATGGCATCTACCCTATCGAGGTTCATTAGCACCATGTTTCTCAAATTAGTCTCATTACTTTCCCACAAACTACTGAAAACCTAGCTAAAGTCTTGGTCCCTCATACAAGCTATTTCTCCCTGGATAAAAAAGCACATTAAAAACAATAATAATTAAAAGAACAGCTTGACACGATTCGTTTGCTACTTTATCTCACTGGAAATTCATCTTCTTGCACAACATGCTGAGTGTCTGTGTACAGCCAGGATTAAAACCAGAGGTTATTTTATTTTTATTTTTTTTTGGATGTCAACAGACTAGGCACCTTAACTTACTTAGCATCTCCATCTAGAAAATAGATACTTATCAAATACACAGCCAATGAAGGTTAGAAAGCTTATTAGCCTGGCTACCAGTATGTTATGAGCAAACCTTGAAAGGAGGTCAGGTTCCCACAGGCATCTAAAGTAAGCGGCCGACAGGTCTCCTAAGATAGAATTTTCCTTTGGATCTTCAATTGTTGGTTACTTTTAGCAAGCAAAAATCCTGCAGTCATTACTTGTGATTTTGTTTCTGTTCCTCCATACTGTCTCATTTCACTGTAATGTGAGAACAGGATCAGAAGATGAACAGTATAAATTTAACTCTTTGATATTTCTGGAATCCCTCTCAGTCTGGAGGGACTTTCAGAGGTTTGGGATCAGCTAGGACACTTGTCATCCAGTTTCCAGCAAGTATGGCACAGAATTCTGCTCACTAATTTCTACATTATGTTTTAATATTTTCTGGAGTTCAAACAGACGTTTTTGGTAATACAGTTTTAAAAGACTTTACATGATGGTAAGTCTGACACATACTTAAAAGAAATAACTGCAGTATTTTTAGACTTTGCTACCAAAAAACATTATATACTTAAGTTCTCAATCATCTGTCTTCAACTCCTATTAGATCTTTCATACTTTTTGGCCAGAGTAAGAAAACAATTTATTATTAGAAAACTCCTCCAAAAGTAGATATTTCTAGATCATGAGACTTGTCAATCAGCAACTTGATTATTCTCTTAGATGGTCTAAATATTTTGTGCTTTTGAAAAGTTTTAGAGATAAGGTCTGGGCCAGACTTCAATTATATTCAGTTCATGACACTGTCAGGCACAAATGTGTTCTGGATATTGCCATTTGAGTGGTGTTCAGTCAATACAGCCAGCAGCTGGGTTGCTGAGACTGCCAGATACAGAATTTAGAGCAGCCTCCTCTATGAAGAATTTGTAGGGTCTTTGGTTGCAAAGGCAGCCATTCTCCTCAGTGTGCATCGGGGTGTCTGTGCACTGAGAGCAACTGCTTCTCTCTTACAGCTGTTTTTCTGTTCCTGAGTTCATAGAATCACAGAACTGCTGAGACTAGAGACACCTCTGGAGATCATCTGGTCCAACCGCCTAATCAAAGCAGGGTCAGCTAGAGCAGCATTGGCCAGCATTTGGATTTTGAATATCTCCACTGATGGAAAGTACTTCCAGTGTTCCACCACCATCATAGTAAGAAAGTTTTTTCTTAAATTTAATTGGAATTTTCCGTATTCCAGTTTGTGACCATTGCCTCTTGTCCTATCAGTGGGCACCAGTGAAAGAACTTGGCTGTTTTCTTTATTTGTCCCATCAGGTATCAATACACATTGATTAGATCCTCCCCAAGACTTCTTTTCTCCTGACTGAACAGTCTGAGCTCTCTCAGTCTCTTCCCATATAGCAGATGCTCCAATTTCTTAAACATCTTTGGGGTCCTGCTCTGAAGCCTCTCTAGAATCTCTCTCTCTACCCTGTGCTGGGGACCCCAACACTGGACCCAGCACTCCAGATGTGTCTCGCCAGTGCTGAGCAGAGGGGCAGGATCACCCACCTCGACTTGCTGTCAGTGCTTCTCCTAACGCCACCCAGGATGCTGGTGGCCTTCTTTGCCACAAGAGTGCATCATGGGATCATGTTCAACTTGTTATTCTTTATGTATTTTATCAGTTATTTCATCCACCATTTATTACTTTATTTACAAATTATTAAATCTATTTTTGAAAGGTGCAAACTAGGTAATGAGTAATGAGCCTATTGTATTTTATGATGACCTTATCCTTGACATTTTCACCCGGTAACTTCACTGAGCATGAAAATTTCTACACAGCCATTTCTCTCCTTAAAAAGTGAGAAATTTCCCCAGGAGGTCTCCATACTTCCATGTGCTTTGTATAGCAGCCTGTGGTACCTATGCTAGTTCTTCTGGGTTTCAGCCAGGCGTAGGCTGCAGTTATGCAGCGTAGTTAAGGACAGCAAGGACTTCCAGCGTGGCTATGGCAAAGCTATTTTTCAAATCAAATTGCTAAAAACATCCAAAGATACAAACTGTTTGTCCTATTCTCTACTAATGCTGCTCACACTAAAGGAGTTGACAGATAAAAGGCTACACAGAGATGATGGAGACATGCATGTGAAATGTGAGCATTTAAAACAGTAACTGGCAAAACTTTAGCACATTAACTGTTCCAGAAGGGAAACAACAGTTTTCTCTCTCCTCGAGACACAGAGTACTCCAAAGCAGTGACTTGCTCTGGCAACCTCACTGCTGGGGCAAGATATCTCTTCACTGAGGACAGTATGACTATATCAGCATGAGTAGGAGCCATGGTCTTGTGACTCAGCTTTCCATTTCACCCTAATTCCCCTCCCTTCCCTTCCCTTCCCTTCCCTTCCCTTCCCTTCCCTTCCCTTCCCTTCCCTTCCCTTCCCTTCCCTTCCCTTCCCTTCCCTTCCCTTCCCTTCCCTTCCCTTCCCTTCCCTTCCCTTCCCTTCCCTTCCCTTCCCTTCCCTTCCCTTCCCTTCCCTTCCCTTCCCTTCCCTTCCCTTCCCTTCCCTTCCCTTCCCTTCCCTTCCCTTCCCTTCCCTTCCCTTCCCTTCCCCTCCCTTCGTCTTTCCTCTGAAAAATCTCACATGCTCTTAGGTTACCGTTTAAGAAATGGCATCCAGAATAGTCATAGCCTGAATTATTGTCATTTTCATGTGGCTGAGCTAATCAGGCATCTGAATGCAGTACTGGTCTTCATTTACAGTTTCTGTAGCCTATTGTAAACACTTTCTAAGCAATAAAATGCTTTAAAATGATGGCTGAGCCTTCCTACACCTCTTCAGGTTTAACAAGATAATGCTGTTAATTGTGAAGTGCCAGTTAGGCAGAAGCATATCTATTGTACAGACAAGGATCTGAGTTCAAAGCTATTTACTAGGAAACTCCATTAGGGAAATAAAGGATTCATAGTGCTCTGAATTGCCAGACCACAATGCAAAATTTCTGAGCACAGCTGGAGGAGTGATCAGATACAATAACCAGCAGAAAGAAAGAGGCATTTTACAGTGGGAAAGAAAACCTGTGGTCCCAGAGCCTTGGGAATCCAGGAGAAGCCCCATGGACAGACGGGGCTGTAAGGGCTTCAGGTTTCTTTGCAAAGGAAATGGGCTCATGCAGTTAGGACAGAGCAAAATGCTGCATCCCACAAGACTGTGTCTGTGGTCTACACGTGAATCCTATAACTGCTGCTCTGGGAACTAGAAGCCATGTGGGGATGGGGCTGTGATGGGCGCGTTAATGACAGGAGAAGGGAAGATGGAGCGGGAGGGATGGGATGCTGGGCCTGCATGAGGGATGGTGCAGGAGAAGTGTGGCACAGGTCAAGAGAAAGCTGTGTCCCTCCAGGGTGAGGAAAAGACCAAGTCTTTAGGAGGGAGAAAGAGAAGTCTGCAGGTGCCAGGGGACGAGGGCCTGTCTAGGTGGCCTGGCTGCCTTGCTCAGGTGGCCCTTCTGCTGCAGGTACCAGCCTGTCCGAGCCCTCCAGAAGGCTTAATGCTACCACGTAGGACCCAGTCGTAAGCACCTGCATTAACTTAGACAACCATGGGACCAGCCCCAAAGCAGCCTGCCCTGACATCTCCTGGCTGGTCATGTCCCTGCAGGAGGCCCTTTGCAGCCGCCCCAGGGAAGTGGCCCCACTGACAACACAACGTGCACGGCATGTCTAGCCCCAAGCCGTGCTGCCCACCTCACACCCCTGCCACCACTAGTGCCAGCACTGCTGGGGACAGGCCCCAGCACCCAAATTCTGCCCGTGGCAGTGACATCTTGGACGCTGAAAAGGGGACAGCTTCTTCCGAGGCAGGCCGTCATTCAGTGCTGAGGGCATCAGATAATCTTGTGCACTGTCACCAAGCTCTCGTTGTCTCTTCTCGTCCTCCCTTCCTCCTGTTTCTCCAGGTCTCCCCATGGAGGTGACACTGAGGTGGGCTGGCAGCCCCCCGTGGCCAGGCCAGGTGTCTCCTGCAGGAAGGGGGTTTCTGCTGGGCTTGGAGTCAGGCCTCAGAGAGGTGTGGGTATGGGCACGTGAGAGGGGTTCAGGTGCTCCCCAGACTTCCCCAAGATCCTTTCCTCAGTGTCCCGAGCCAGCATCTCCAGATGGAGAGGAGAGATCTCTCAATTAATAATCTCCCAGATTTTGCTGAGAGTGCATTGCATTTTTTAAAAGACTTAGTCTGGTGTCAGCTGTGGCATCCAATGATTGATTTTAAGAAACGTAAATGTCTTCTTTACTGTGGATGATAAAACACAAAGCTGTAATTTTCCCACTGAATATGCAGAATGCTTTATGGTCACCAAAACAACAAAAAAAGTAGCTGAGCGACTTTAGCGATGGGACAATACGAACTCCCTCAGATATCTCTGGGCAATGGGCATTGTAAGTGCCTAGAGCAGATCAGGATCAGACTCCTGGGGACCTGAGAGCATCTCTAATGGGCATGTGAAATCAGAGCACCCTGGGTCAGCTCCAGGGGTGGGATGGACTGAACAGCCCCTCACACCCTTCTTCTCAGAGGTGGGTCTTCATCTGCGGAGGTATTGATCTCAGCATTGAGAGGATCTCTTCTTCCTGTGGTCAGGGTTGACAGCTCTAATTTGCAGCATAAATCGCAAAGTCAATTGTCTGCCTCAGGGTGTAAAACTCTGAGTAACTGGTGAAGAAAACTTTAAATATACCCCAAAGAATTCCCCTTGCACTTCTTATCCATGAGATGCTCTTAAGAAACAATTCTTTTTGTGTAAGGACCTCTGTGTAAGTAACCTTTCCTTTGCTACTTTGTTTTACTCTACTCTAGGGTATATTTTTTTCAGTCTCAGGGATTTTATATGTGTTTATTGTTAATAAAAACTTGATTTATTGTGATCTCCAATGGAAAAAATAGCAAGTGTCAGAATACGGAAAGAAATTGCTGTATTTTCTGGTCTGTCTTCCCTAATAAAGTCCCTTATAAAAACAGCAAAGAAAGGATATTTTTAATATATGCCAGCTATATAACAGATATATGATAGCTCTGAAAGTCATGCAATAATTTGTGTTAGTTTTGCAGTAGTTATTAAAGCAATGGGAACTGCTCTGAAATCTATATTTGACAGGACCAAAGAAATGGACTCAACAGAAGCCATTGCCCTATGAAATACACTTTCTTGCCTTCTGCCCCTCTGGTCTTTTCAGCAGCCTCAGCATTTGCCTACCTTCAACCTTATTCTCCAGCTGAGATATTCAGCAAAAGACATAACAAGCAGTTTATTTTTCTGATGACAAGCTAACTGTTTGCCATCTGCATTAGTGAAATGAAAAACCCCTTCAAGAGCTAATCTTCCAGAGTACTTAAATGCAGCAAAAGACTACGGGCTTTAGGAACTGAAAGAGATGGAGACCCCCAAGGCAACGAAGAAAGCAGACCAAGAAGTGATGATGAGAATGTAAGTACCTGTGGCACAAAGCTACCAGTTTATCATCTGCCTGTCCCCACTGGGCATTTTTTTTTCCACAATTTGTGGTCCAGGGGGTACCTCCTGAACATCCTTCAACTGCTGCCGTGCTGGTCAGGCAAAGCTGAGCAGCGTGCCTGGGTGAGGAGAGAAGACAGCGACCCTTCTGTACAGGAGGCCTTCTCCCATCAGTTCAGATCAGACAGGGTGGTGGCAGAGGGCATCTCTCAGCACTGGGGACTGTCCCAGGGAGCTGGGGGAGGCTGAGCCCTTGGTCTCCTCCCAAGGGAGACTTGCCCAGCCAGGACTCTGTGGTGCCTTACCCAGGGTGACGAGCATACAGATGCTAAGCCTAATACTCATTAAAACCCAGCTGTCTTTCATGTACATTAGCCAATAACTAATTACTTTATACTTTTATGCTACGGATATCCAGCTTGCAGAGTGTTTCTGCACCTGGCTAACGATACCCAAACTGACACCCAAAAAAGGGACTGTAGCAATGGACACAAGAGTCAAAAACAAAAATTAAGCTACTAGTGAACTCAGAACATCAGTCATTAAAGGGACTGGAGATACCAGATTAAAGGCTGTCCACAAACCTTTAATTTGATATTCATTAAGTCAGGTTTTTGTTCCACCATTCCAGCCTATTTTTCAACTGTAATCCTATGACTCATTCATTGAACAGGATGCTCAGGGAATAAGGCAGCTATTCAAGAGTTATTTTAATCCTCATTAAGTGGTGAATGGCCCTATTCTTTAGTATCCCACGCCATCCAAATACTGCACTGATTATGGAACTGTTATTTTCCATACAGGCTTCCCTCTAGTTCTCATCTAAGTCTCACAAATGGTTTCTACACTCTCATTGCAGGTAGGGTGGGCTCTGTTAGCCCCAGATTTAAGCTGAGCAAGAGAGCAATTGTACCTGCATCTGCAAGATTTTATTACTTTGAGGAACCCCCATGGAACAGACAGGTCAAATTTTGCAGATCGTACTGGGGATTTTTATTAGGATTTTGCAAGCATAACTAAGATGCTAATTAATCATACCACTTTTGTGAGGAAGGTAAGGCAGGTGCAACCATTTCTGGTTTATGCGTGAGGAAAATGAAGAATGCAGGTGAAAGCACTTCCTGAGGCCATGCAGCAGCACAGGGAGGATGGAGAAGCTGGAAATGCTCCCCCAACCCCAGCCCCGTCCCAGGCTGGTTACTCTCCTCCCCGAGCCCCATCATCACGGTGGTGAGAGCACATCCCGCTAGTTATGGCTGTGGAAGCTTGATGGAGCTCAGCACCTCTGAAAATCTTCTTGCAGGTGTTGGAAACTTCAGCAACGAGAAACCAAAGTGACGTTCAAAGGCTCTGATTAACTGAATGGCTCAGCTTCCTCCAGGCTGCTCCCAGGAGGCAGGCCCACATTGGCAGAGCCTCCCCAGCATCCTCTGACAGAAGGTCACCTCCTGCCTGCCCCCTCAGCAGCATCTCTGAGGGCACCAGGAGTCCTTGCTGCCAGCCCGGCTCTGTGGTTAGCGCACATAGCAAGGTCAGGCAGCAGGTGAGTGTTTCTCACTCCTCAGGCTGCTTCAGAGTTGCCAGCAGGATTTGTGCAGTGGTTTGACTGCAGCCTCCCCACTGGTGTCAAGAGAGAAGCCAGCCAAGTGCTTAGCCTGCCCAGTTGTCAGGTGGTGCCTGCTTCTCACGTCTTGGTGCTCCTGCTCCACTATATGGTGGAGACTAATGCCCAGAGCTACCCTATCCAAACAGAGCTCAAGGCAGATATTTCTTCTGGATAAAAAAAATCCATCATGTGCGTAAAGACTGTATGAGCTAAGATTTCACAGGAAACTTCAACTTGGTCATTAGCTACTTTTTGACCTCTTGTTTTTGCAATGGAAGTTGAAGTCTTTTGAAATTGAAATTACTTTTATGTGGACGTATGAAGAGTCTAGTCTAACGAGTGAAGGAAAGAAATGGCAGAACCCAGGTCAACCCAGATGAAGTACTGGTTGTAACAGAGCAAGTTACTGATGGGAAGCTAAGATTCTACTGTTGGGCTGGTTACAGTTTCTTATCAGCAGGTTTTTTATGTAAGTGTGTATGTATCTCTACAGGGACATAATGTGAGAGTGCATATGCTTTATACATATACCTGTATAAACCACCTATGATGGGTTTTGCCCCATGCTCAGTGCACAGCCCAAACTGGAAGACTCAAACACCTGTAAGTACCAGAACTATCTTCCCAGAAGGATCTTATTTTGGCTACTGAAGATCACATATTGCAGCTTTAATCTTTTATGTCTGACTTTCTATGCACACTTCTGGAGCCTGTCAGCATTGGCAGGAATAGTTGATTGCATGGGGGGAGCTGAGGGTAAAATGTATTAGAAATGCATGATTCAAAGGCAGATGGGTGCAATCATCCAGTCTGGAGGCTGAAGTGCTTGGACAACCGTGGTTAGAGGTGGTCCTCATGCAGAATAATGAAGCATATGTGGGGACAGGGGACATCTCACTTCCTTTGAAATGTTCTCCTTTCCTTGGCTTTGTGACAGGTAGGGCTGTGTATGGAAGCCGTAACTGCTTCACTATAATGGGTATTGTTCATTCATTACTTTAAGGTTACAGGAGATGGAGGCTTAAATGAACAGTAAGATATCAAGGAGGAGGCAAACATAGAGCTGCAGATGGAAGATACCTAGCTGCATTGAGCTCTGAAGTTCTGGAGTGTCAGTCTGACCACTTGAGAAAAATCACACAGCCTGTTAGATACACCAAAAACAGGTGGAAGATAATCCCTTGTGGAAAATGATCCTTCTCCCACAAACATCTGAGCAAACAATGGTAATGTGAGAAGGACTGTCTCATACAATGGAGCTTCAAGTTTGCTCACAAAAACATCTGTCTTTGTTGAAAGCACTCAGAACTCACACTCTCATTCACAGTAGAGTTTCTTCCTCCTACACGTGTCTTAAATCTAGTGATGCAACACATACCATGAAAGCTATACCCACCCCTGAACTTCCTACACACAAGTACATCTCTCCTTCATGGTGCATTTGTGTAGATATTCACTGACTCTTTCAAAATCATCAGTGCCAAACTGCAAAAGAAAACTCTCTGGAAGTCCTCTCTACGAGGAAAACACAACTTTTGTTTTTAAGCAACTAGAGTTAAAAAATACACCTACAGAAAAAGAAAACTACAAAAAAATATTTCCCGATCTTGGCTAAAATGATATTTTAAAAGAACAACACTGTGTTGAAGATAAAGGTTATACAGTTTCAAATATCCCTCTCCAAGGAAACAGATACCTTTTGAAGCATCTTTGGAGAAAGCTGTTTTCTTGATGAAGAAATGTTTTTCCTCCAGGTACACAATGGAATATAAGATCTATCAAATAGTGCAGCTTTTTCCAATGCTAACTAGACTCACTAGCAGGAGACTCTGGAAAAGAAATCTGTCCTGCGTAGGAATTTTTCAGCAGCCATGCCTCTGTGTTTAGAAAGCAATAGTGACAATAAGCCCCCCCAAAATGGGGACGTTTGAACTCACAATTAATCTAGAGTTTAAAATCTCTCCGTAGCATTTCAGACTTCATTTGCTCTGATTTTCTTTGATTTTATTTATTTGTTTATTTATTGTATATTTAAGGCTGCCATTTCTTGCATGTTCCAGCATAAATCAGGAAAAAGAAATGGGGAAATTAACATAAGAAATCCAGATGAAAAGAAAGAGAACAGGGACCTTCTTTCTGGGACAGAAAGCTCTGCACGGCTGGAGGGAAACTGCACTGTACAAACTTAGCTGGTGTTGACAGTCAGTGCCTGGGATCTCTTCTGCATTTGAGAACTTCTCACCGACTCTCCAAACACAAAGTAATTAGATAAATATGGACTGGGTTTCTCAAAAATCAAACAGCTGAGCAGGCTGCATGACTAACATTAGATAGCAATGCAAAAACAGCATCTGGGGGGAGCAGTCCTGGATGCTAACCTTTGGAAACACATCTAAAATACACAGATCACAGTGAAAACATATGGTCAGATAGAAAAAAAAAAAAGAAAAAAAAAAGTGTCCTTTAAAGGGCATTTCTGAAGATGAAGTTGATTTTAGAGGATATAAATAGTATGGGTCTCTAAAGCAGAATTAGTTAAATGCAATCTTATGTGGAACACAGCCAGCTATTGCACATTCAGAGTGGAGAAAGAATTATGCTAATACCTTCGGAAGAAATACATGGTTGTTTTTAACCCTATGGTATTGGCAGGAAAGAGAAGGAAAAGGAACACAAAGTCTTCCCCATGTTTTCCCTCTTTCATGAGGTATCAAGACAACCAAAAAGTGAGGATGAAATCACTACAGGAAGGGCTCTCCAGTGGGGTTGGACTGCACGCTCACTGTGAGAGCAGAAAGCCAAATACTCTCTTCAGTGCTGCGCCTTAGGGAACAGATCCGGGAAGCCTGACCCTCCCATCCTGCTCTCCCTTTATACAGAACATACAGACTACTTAGCAGAAAGCCAAAGCCAGAGGCCACCTTGCTTGTTACAGTCTGGGCATAATTCACTAGTGACAGCTTCCTGACAGACAAAAAAAAAACTTTATTTGGATTCCCATGCAACCAAGTGGGGTTTCCTGAAAACAGGTATGCAGTCAGTGATGCAGCCAATGCTCCACTGCACCAGTGTCCAGTGGCCCTGTGTCTTATGTCATGGGCTAGAAAAACAGAAACCCCACGAGATGCTCTAACACACCCTTGTGCTCTAACTCCCTGGGTCAGGTAGAAAAGCAAACACCAGTTTGGGGTTTAGCTCTCAGGAAAAAGGATTTAAAGAGCAGTGGAGCCAGGAGGCTGCTGGAGTTCAATGGCATCTGTAGCACCATGGGGCAGAGAAGAGAGCCAGCATGGTGGCTGGTGAATTTGCAGCGTGCCTAACCTCACATGCAAAAACACTCAGAAAATGAGGGGAAAAGGAACTTCTAGCTCTAGAAGTAAAAATCCACCCCACATAGGACTGTCTCCTGACTAGCCAGGCACAGAAAGGATAGTAACTAATTCAATTCCTTTATATAGAGTGAAATTGCAGATTGAAATTTTATCTCTAAGTGAATGTGACACTCAAACTGGGAGAAAACTCAAGGGAGGAAAACACCTCTTTATGGGTCCCTGAGCTTGGACTGGAGGCAGGGAACTCTTCTTGTAAAATCACTCATTATGTCCAGCCACCCAGATGGAAAACCAAAACAGACTGAAACTCCTTGAGAAAAATGCTCTTCCTCCAAGCCCAGATGTGAAGTCAGTTCATTTCCAGCATCTAATTAATTTCCTGGTCTGAGTTTTTATTTCCCCCTCAATAGCTTGGGGCAGGCACTTTTCCTGTTGCCTTAGAGGAAGATGCCCACAGACCACAGCGAGGAGGGTGGGTTGTGAGCTTGCACCAGAATGTGGGCATGGTCCTTCCAGCCTCCACTCTGGCTTGGGAGTGGGAAATGTACCTTCTTATAACCAAGATGATGTTAAAGGAAAGCAGATTCTTAACTCATCAACTGATTTTAAATCACACTGAAGACACAGAAATTCACTTGCTGTCAATCTGCCAGTGACACACAGTCGGCCTGAAGGTGCCTGGACAGTGAAGCAGGGACTTTCTCATTATATTGCACAGTTCTCTGCTAGGGGCCAGGAACAAGAACATTTGTGTCATGATTGTTTGAAGTTTTTTTCTTCCTTTTGCTGATTTCTGGCATTTTCAGCTCCCAGAAGCTGGACTTGTTTGCATGTTTGTTAACTGCTGAACATTGCTTTGGGCCAGCACTGTACAGACAATTAAGATCCTGATACAATCTAACACTGATCATATTCTTAACTTTAAGCATGTAAGTGAAGTCACTAGAGCTAATGAAACACTTAAAATGAACCATAGGCATAAGTGCTTTATTAAGGCAAAAAGAGAGTGGCACTATGTTAAAGAAGAACTAAAAGCTCTATTTAAATCCGTCCCTAATCCTAGCAGCAATTAAGCAGATGGTTAACTTTAAGCATCTGCTTAAGTCTAACTGGAGTCACATTGAATGGTGGCTTTCAAAATAGAACTCCTGTAGAAATATCTGTATATTCCAGCATCAAAATCTAGCTTTTTGCTATTAATTATCTGTTCTCTTCCTGCAGTGTTTCCATTCCATCAGATTGGATGTGGGAGAGGGTGACATGCACTCTTTGAAATAGCTGAGGACAGCTGTATTAACTCTGACCGCCAGCAGTACGACGTTCCTCCTATGAAGCACAGATCTTTGGATATTTTATGCATGCTTGTTATTTTAATTTTTAAAAAATAAATATTTAATTAAAAAGCCCTTTTCCATATGTTCTAATTAGAAATTTTCTGCTTGGCTTACTCAAAAACAGCTGAAATGATGACCTACTATTTTTTTCAATGATTATTATTATTTTTGGTATATTTGTAAGTCTCAGAGAGACTTAGATGTTGGGAAAATTGGATGATTAATGTTAAAGGGAAAAAAAGTCATTTAAAATGAGAAGATCTGGACGTGCTTCATAGAACTCGCTTTCCTTTTTGGGGAAGCAGGAAGTAGAAGCACAGAAGCAGGGGCTGAGTGCGAGCTCTGTGTACAGCCGGTATCAGCCTAACACAGAACTTAGAGTCCATCCAGTGCAGGAAACCTGCCTGGATTTCAGTGTACCAAATTGCTTGGCACACTGAAATATTTCTAAATAATGAATCTGTTTATACTGCCAGTAAGTTACAGAAGTCACCGTATTCTTAGTTTTGCTCAAATAAGTCTTACGTTTGGAAACCCTATTTTAACTACTGAAGTAATAGTTTTAAAACTAGCACTGATGTTATGATGAAATTGTTAGTTTGTCTTTACACTACATTTTTTGTGGCATCCTGGTATCTCTTTCCATAGAAGATGAGCATCATGTAAAACCAATGCTTTTTTTGTCAAACTATCCCAATTTTAGCAGAAGTGTAGTATTTTATCATAAGTATTTAAAGCCTCAGGTCCTTGCATCCTTTGATTAGATAGAAATTTCATATGTCTTTTCATTAAAAGATCATCTCCTCCTTGTTTGTTAAAGGCGAGGAAGCAATAGCACATTACTCCTTGAAGGCCCTGAAGGCAAACAAAAGAACTCAACTTTTATTTATTTTGAACCTGGGGTTTTTAATCCAACCTCAGATTTGTTTTCAGATCTCATTTGCAGTTTCTTTAACATGTGTGGATGTAATACTGAAAATCCCCTGATAACTTATGCAATATTTACTACATTTCTGCATTGAAACCTAGCAATATGGCAGAGTATAATATTTATAGCAGTATGAACTACTCTCCTGTAGGTAAAGCAATTTCTATCTATTTACTCATTCTCTGCCTTCCATGGGAATACTTATGTTAGCAAATTTGATGCTCAGCTATGCTTGCTGGAACATAGCTTTTTTATTGTTGTTTTATTTCATATCTGTACCAAGTTCACCAAGGCCAAGCAAAGCAGTTCTGTGGTCATATTAATTGGATGTAAGTGCACGATACTACTGAAGGAGGTGATCTTGCTCCTTCCTCAGCACTCAGCCACACAATTCTGCCTCTCTAGTGCCTGTGCTAGTGTATATATGATCTTGTATAATCTTGCAGGAAATCAATTTCCTGATCCCAGTTTCTGAACAAAAGTTGGAGGTAAGGCTGAGCAGCTGGAGATGGGAAAGAGGATGCTGCTGTGCCTCTCAGAGGCAAATGTTATTTCTGTCAGATTGGAGGGATCAGGGCACTGTGCCAAGGGACTGGTTTGCTCAGGTAATTCTGGACCAAATGTGAAGCTACTAGAGGAACAAAACTTCAATAAGCATGTGGTCCATGTCTTCAGAGTAAAGATCACAAATTTCAATTTCAATAAGAAAAATTATGTTTGTCCAAGCTAGACAGTTTTTCCAAGCCTCACATCTCCATTCTCTGGAGAACTGCAAATTCCGCTAGTTCAAATACTGCTCAAGGACCATCCTGTAACTAGGGAAAATCTGGCCTCAGCTGACCGAGGCATTTCAGATGAAATAGCATAGCCTGACTGAAGCCTTCTGAAGGTGGCAAGCAGTCCTGTCTGCAGCCTTTGGGTAAAATAACACTGAGACACAGGATGCCAAGCAATTAATTACACTATTTATTGTGTAGGTTGTCCTTGGAGAGCATGGACAGCAAAGAAGACAGAGAAAATGGGGAGAGAGCTGAACTATAAAAGTAGCCAAGCAAGCTCTGTTGGGATGGTAGGACTGGGAAAGTTCTGCTTTGTGGATGCAAAACCACACAGACCACATTGCCTCCATCAAGGGTAAGCCTCTCCATAGCATTCACTTAAAAATTTAGCATGCAGTGATTTAAGGGTGGAATTTAAGTGAAAGCACACTTGTCCAGAGTAATGCTGAGCAGACAGCTGGAGTGAAATTTATGTCCAAATGTGTCTGTCTCCCCTATGCAGGCCTGGGCTCCTTTCACAGTCTGCAGAGACAGGCCATGATTCTTCTTGTCTGAGATCCAAAGCAGATCACCAACTCAAGCTGTAGACATGCAGACATCTCTCCTTCTCCCTGTTGACTCTGAAAAACCACCAGCACTTTGGGGAAATCCCTGAACTGGTTTTCAGATTGAGAAGCTGGGAAAAGGAAGAGGAGGAGCTCCCTGAATAGCAAAGTGCTTCTTGCAGGATACAATTATAATGTGCAGGACTGAAGTCTCTACACAGAATTTTGAACAACCATTTTCAACCAGGAAATATAGAGCCAAACACTTTGTTGGTACTGCAGATCTTTGTTGAAGAGCAAACAATTACATGTCTTGAAAAACATGGGTGTGTGAAACAATTCTTAAAGGGAAAAGTGGGGTGCTCAGTGTAGGCAGTAAGAGGAGGGGGTGCCCTATGGGGACATCACTTTGGCACTGATCACATGCAGTATGTCATTTAACACATGTGCATGTGTTCCAGTACAGTCTGGATGACATTATCCTCTCTTTTGCACAGCTGTCCTTGTTATGAGCAATGCCTTCACAATTAGGTGGATGTCACTGAGGTACTGACACACAACTGGTATCAGAACCACGGGTCTACCAGACCTACTGTCAAGTCCCTCTGAGACTCTTCTCCCATCCCCTGGTCGACACGGTCCCCTTCTATCTCAGAGCTTGGAAATCTAGCTGCTTTCCTTCCACAAAACATTTGAAAGTCAGTGTGCTGGTTGGTCAGCATCACTTAACCTGGCATCTTCAGGAGACACCTGACTTCCTCACACCTGGTATTTTATGACACCAATTTAATGCTGTCAAAAACATTTTGTCCATGAGGCTAGCAGGGTGTCAAGTGCCTGCCAGATAAGCCCTCTTAAACGAACTGGTTAACAGCTAAGTTGGAAGCAACTTTCCTCCTGGCAGTTTCCTTTCTAAGGCTCTTTTCTGGAGCATTTCACTTTGGAAGAGATACATTTCTCCAAAATCAGGCTTGGGAAATTCTACCAAATGCAAACTTAGCCTCATTTCATGTGACCATTTTGCTACTTCATGCATGTGCTCTCCTCTCCTCAAACGACATTTTTGCTTAGTGTTGTATGTATTCATGCTGGTATCTTTTACACAGACCACCTTCAACTTCAGCTCTAAATGTAGGAAAAACAAATCCACTGGAGAAATACATCTCCTTGGAGAAGTGCTGGAGGTACTTCAACACACAAAGGATGAGAACCTGTCCTATGGTGACAATGTCTACCATTTATCTTGTGAAAGTCATTGACACGGTGAGAGTAAGAAAAGCAGAGCAGCCAGGGGTCAATGTGGATTCTCCCTGCTGAGAGAGAGCTGGTGGCACCACCAGCTCCTTCCCCCCTGCCTCCCTGCTGCTGGGCTGCTTCACACTGAGCCAGGGTTCAGAGAAACTGGAATGGGGCACAGATCGGCCAAAAATTTTCCTTTCAGAGCTGGGTGAGGCCCACAGTTTGGCTGACCATGGCTCTGTGCCAGCATTGCACAAAGAGGGTGGAAGGCAGGGCTGAGGCTGCACTTGTTGCGCTAGGCGTTGTGAACCCCTGGGCTGCAAATCCAGGCTGCGTGGAGCTCTGCAGGCCGAGATCAGCCCCTCCTCTAGAATGGGTGCCTTGATGCACTCGGCTGTCACAAACACAACACCTCGGCTGCGATCGTGTCCCACGGCCAGGTCTCAATGTGGCTGATGACACCTTTGCGGGCAGGGCAGCCCCAGTTCGGGCAGGGACCCAGCAGAGACGTGCCCACCAGACGCCAGCTCCTCCTGCCGCGTGCTGCACTCTGCCATGTGCCCCCGCTCGGCTGCTGGCTTAGGGCACGTGTCTGGGGAAAGGACTTGGCAATGCCATTCACTGGGTGTGCCATGGGGAAAAAAGGCCTTCTAAGGATCGTACAGAAGTAAATACTTGTTAAGAACTGCAAAATTGGCGGGCTGTTCCAGAGCTGAGCCAACATGTAGTACAGGGGGTGTAGCTGGGCTATCGGAGCCGGTCCCCACCTGCTCAGGAGTTTTCCTGGCTGGTTTTGGAGCAGGCTTTCAGCCCAGCTGCTGAGAGCAGCTTCAGTACAAACCCATGGTCACGTTCCTGGGACATTCACATGACACTACTGTGGCTACTTGTCACCCATAAAACTCACTGTGCTTTGCAAAGCAAACCAGGAGTCACTCCCCTGAGCTCAGCTGCAGGGTTACAGGTTCCTGGGGGTCAGTGGCGGGCCCCAGCGCTGAGTGCACTGAATGCCCTGCAGATGTTCCTCAGCTGCGCTCCAGGCAGAGCAGCCCCACAGCCCTCAGCTGCAGCCCCAGAAGCCAGGAGGGGACTGTGGCAGCCTGCAGAAAAGCAAACAGGGGGCTCTGAGGACAGGCCAACTGTATGAAGTTCAACAAGGCCAAGTGCTGGGTCCTGCACCTGGGGCGCAACAACCCCAAGCAGCGCTACAGGCTGGGAGATGAGTGGTTGGAAAGCTGCCTGGCAGAGAAGGACCTGGAAGTATTGGTTGATAGTTGGCTGAATATGAGCCAGCAGTGTGCTCAGGTAGCCAAGAAGGCCAACAGCATCCTGGCTTGTATAAGAAGCAGTGTGGCCAGCAGGTCTAGGGAAGTGATTGTCCCCCTTTACTTGGCTCTGGTGAGGCTGCACCTCGAGCACTGTGTTCAGTTTTGGGCCCCTCGCTACAGGAAGGACATTGAGGTGCTCGAGCAAGTCCACAGAAGGGCAACAAAGCTGGTGAGGGGACTGGAGAACAAGTCTTACGAGGAGCGGCTGAGGGAGCTGGGCTTGTTCAGCCTGGAGAAGAGGAGGCTCAGGGGCGACCTTATTGCACTCTACAGGTACTTTAAAGGAGGCTGTAGCGAGGTGGGGACTGGTCTATTCTCCCATGTGTCTGGTGACAGGATGAGGGGGAATGGGTTAAAGTTGCATCAGGGGAGGTTTAGGTCGGATATTAGGAAGAACTTCTTTACTGAAAGGGTTGTTAGGCATTGGAATGGGCTGACCAGGGAGGTGGTTGAATCACCATCCCTGGAGGTCTTTAAAAGACGTTTAGATGTAGAGTTTAGTGATATGGTCTAGTGGAGGACTTGTTAGTGTTAGGTCAGAGGTTGGACTAGGTGATCTTGGAGGTCTCTTCCAACCTGGGTGATTCTGTGATTCTGTGAACTCTCTCCTCACCACCTTCACCCCCCTGAAGCTCCTGGGACAGGCAGCCCTGCACCAGGCCCTGCTTTCATCTACATTTGGAGGAGAAAGCTCTGCACCCTGGTACACAGGAGCACAACTCAGAAGGGCTCATGTATGTGCTCTGCCTCTTCCATCAGGGAGAGTTCATTGACAGTCTGATCTCAGCACTCCTCCTCCCAGATCTCTCATGGGCCCCCTTCCCTGCCCTGCTGGGGCGCAGGCTCGCCCCAGGACCTGCGTGTCCCCAGACCGCCAGCACTGCTGCCTGTCTTGCACAGGTTGGAAGAAAAGGATTTTCCGAGAGTACCTGGAATCACAGACAACCCTCCGCATTCGCAGATTTTGCATCTTCTAGTTCCTCTTTGCTTAAAAGGTCACCCGTGTTTGTTGTTTTATTTTTCCTTTGTTGTTGTTATTTTTTTTTTCCATTTAATATTTTGATCAGGCTTATTTGCTCTGAGAGACTCCAACAGTGACTCACTGTGGTTTGGGAATCTCTCTCACCCGTCCCCACCTGAACACACACAGATAGTGAGGTTCACTATTTCCATTCCACCTGGCTCTTTCTGCTGCCCTTGCCTTTGCCAGCAGTCTGGCAGCTGCCACAGCTTCCCTCGGGAGAGACCCACTCCCCACTGGGTGCTGATGGCAGGTGGGAGGGATACAGGAGAAAACGAGGCGGCATCCCTTTGCAAACTTCCTCTTGGCAGGACAACATGCAATTATCAGAAAGTCAGTTTTCATTTCATGGCAGCTCTCCTCTGTGCCCTTCCAACCCCTTCCGAAATGACTTCCATGGAAGAAGCTGTGGTGTCGGTCCCAGACACATGAGGGATTGGGGAAGAGCACTGCAAAGCATGGTGGCTGACCAGACATCCATCTAATTATTTAATTAGCTATTCTGTAAGTTATATTATTAATTACTATTAATTAATGGAAAAAGACCTGATATTCTTGTTGTGGATATAAAGTACTTTTTTTTTTTTAAGTCAATTAACTCTTGGCTTCAAATCTTGTGGACTTTACCTGGGCTTGGGTAAAAAGATCTAAGGATAAGATTTAAATTTGTCACTTGAATGTCTCTTGTTGTGTAAGGAGCAATGAGGGAGGAGCTGTTACAAGACCAAATGGATCTGATCTGGTCATGAACACATTTTGGCTGGAAATTAGAAGAAGAACCTGAATCAGCCATGGAGCCTGGCTCTGAAAGCCACCAGGTAAGAGGAAAAGAGGCAAGAAAGGTGATGATGCCTTTACAGTGGGAGAAGGCAGGAAGATGAGAGACAGTTGCCTATGATGCAGGGTACTGGCCTCAGGCAATCCTTTGAGGCTGGGACAGATGAGTGCCACAGGGGTGGCATCCCCCAGGCACATAAATCAGTCACATGGTGAACACCAGCACCTCTTGGTGTTGCTTGCAGGAGGCAGGCGGAGAACAAACCCTTGCGCTGGACTTGGGATTTTTCCTATTTCTTCTCCCCTGGATATTTTGCATTCTGCGAGCGAAGCAATGAATTGTGATTCATTAGCTCCTGACCAGAATGCAAAGGCTGGGTCTGGCAGTAATAAAAACAGGTGATGAAAACATGCTCCTTTTGCTGAGATGATTCCCCCCCCCCCCCATGCTGTAGCAGTGTGGTGCTGGGGCTATGATGCTGCACCGCTTCCCCGCAGCACAGCACAGCTCAGCACAGTCAGAGGTTCAGACACGTTAGCGTGGCAGGAGCTGATGAGCAGTGAATGAACATGGCATCTTACAAAGAATTTTAGCACACTTGAAAAAATGTTGCTTTAAATCTTTAACACCCACCACCAAACACAGCTGCTTTAGGGTGGAACGCTGCAGCCGTTCAACAATTCATGACAATGCTAAAAATGGATGAGTAGGATTGTAGTAACCACGAGTACAATCTGCTCCTGGACACAACTGCTGAGATGTCTACGCAGATGGCAACTCCCCAGACTCTTGGGAGACAGCAGCATCATAGGGACTACAAGCGGCACTTGCAAGTCACACTCTATGAATGATGCTCAAGACAAGAGTTTCTAATGCAGAAACACAAGCTGAGTGCATAAGAAGGTCCAGAAAAAAATCTCATCTAGTCTTTGTCTCATCTCTCGCTCGCCTCCGCCTGCTCTCATCTCTCTCCCACTTTGCAAAAGAGCTCCTTTCTCCAGAAGCCATACAGATAGTATAACAGGGACTGCGGGCAACAGGGAGAAGAGCAGAGAAGCCAGGCTGCAGGCAGTACGGCAGAAATATTTAGGGCAAAATCATAATTTCCTGGGGAGGTCAGGCTTGCTGGCTTGGGCACAGCTGGTGGGCTAAGCTGTGAGCTGCAGGGTGGAGCAGGGAGGTGATGCAGCTGGGAGGTGACACAAAGGGTGGGCTAACACACCCTGCACACTCACCAGGGGCTGGGGGGCTGTACCTTATGCTGGGACTCCTTGGTGGAAAGTGGAGGGCAGAATTAACAGCGTGGGTGATTTTCTTGATAGAGGGGGTTTGGTAGCTGCTTTTGTGATGGGGCTCGGAAGAGGTCAGTATCCTTTGGGGAAAAGGGTCTGCGGATTGGGACTCAGCATGCTGTGGTGGTAGGAGAATGGCTTGTGGAAGGGGTAAGAGAAGGTGCTCATACTTGGAGAGGCTCCACAGTGCTTAGCTCATCACGGCCAGCCTGGGAAAATGCTGCAGCGACGGCATCTGGCTTTGAGGCTGCTGTAAATGGCACAAGTCCAGCCTGCTGCCTGGTAAGCAACATGCAGCCTGCAAACACAGCATCAAGCCAAATCAGGAGCTGTTTTTAATGTTACAAGGTTAATAATAATAATAAATAAATTGCACGCTGCAGATACAGGCAAATAAAAACTGCTGTCCCTGAGCACAGGGCTCTGAGTCGTCTTTGCAACATGTGAGCTTTGTGCCCTCAGTCATCCATCGCAGCCCTCTGCCAGAAGTGCCACCAGCCAGGTCATCACAGGAGATCTTGTGATTAGAAAGCTTTGCTTTTTGCTGCTCCTTGACCTGCACTGCCACAGGTAGCTGCCTAAGCATTCAGTGGCCCAGCTCAAGGCTGCCAGATGAAACTATTCATATTCACAGGAACTCTCCGAGGCTGGGCACAGAACAACAATTCTGTGAAATATTTGAGTTTTTCAAAATTTGCTTTGCCTCCCTTCATGGGAGAGGAGTTACCTAATGCCAGAGGCCTCCCAGTAGAAGCCTGCAGCAATGACACAGGAACAGTGGCTGAAAGTAAGCTCTGCCCCCAGCTCCCAGTCCTGCCTGGGGCTGCTCCCACCCTGAAACAGGAAATCATCTGGTGGACAATTAAATCTAATGGTCGCTGCTGCATTGATTCCTTCATACCTGGGTCTATTCTGGTTTGAAATTAGCCTAGTGTTTGAGAGGTTAACTCATCCCCAGCAGCCTCAGCCTCAGTCCTTCCTGCAGGAGCACAGGTTAAATATACATATACACTTATATCTATCTATATATTTATTAATATATATATATTTATTTATATATATGAAGGACTCATAGACCGTTGACTCCAGGCACCCAGAAAGGGCTGCTGGTGTGCTGGCGCACAGTAGTTGGGGTCCCACTGCCAGAGCCAGCAGTGACACTGCTGGATGCTGAGTAGAGAAGCAGAGGCCAAAGCACTTTGGAGTGACTCCCAAAGAGCTTCCAGCTTGTGGCAATGCCCATGGGTATGGGGCAATGCCCAGCACATCAGATGTGGCTTCTTCCTTATGGATCTTTTTGCCAGGAACCCTTCGGTGCCTCAGCTTCTCTGCATCTGGTATGGCAGTGGGTGGCCCCCGCTGGCCTCTCTGTGCTGGTGTGGCCTGGTTAGTCAATGGCTGAGGAGCGTGGAGAAAGCTGAACACAACCAGGTATGAAATCCTTGAACCAGCCCCCGGGATGGAGGGAGAATGACTTGGCAAGAGTGCATCCCTCTCTCTGCAGCCCCAGATATCCCCTTCCCCACCTTACTCACAGCCCACCCTTCCCCCAGCTCCTAGCCCTCCTGCTACCTCCCTAGGGGTGGGTTAGATGCTGTCACGTGCTGCCTTCTTGCTCCAGCTCTGCCACCTATATGTCGCAGACAGACCAGCCTGCAGGATGAGGCACTTCCATGTGCATCCTGTGCGCTTCCAGCTATGGCCACCATCCAGTGCCATCAGATGCGTCTCTGCTGGGCACTGAAGCATTGCCTGCCCTTGGGGCCAGGGATGAGCTAACCCTGCTGCTGTACCAGGATGTCCTCCAAAGTGTTGTTATTCATGTGGTGGGGCTGGACCTGAGGACTCTGCATCTGCCACGTCCCATCTGCCATTGCAGACATGCCAGCAGGTAGAAAAATGGGAGAAGAAGGGCTTTGGCAGTGCCTGCAGTGGGGGCAGGTGGGACAACCTGGAGCAGATGGCATCACTTTGGGGAATCTTGAATAAAGCACAGATCTTGGAGCTTCAGTGGAGATGCAACCACTGGCCCAGGAGGGCTCTGCCATGGTCTCAGGCTTCCAAGGTCATAGCAAGTGGTGTGGCACCAGGATCTCCTGCAGTGTTATGACATGACAGCTGTGGCAGCACCTCTGCAATGTCTGCAGTGCTGCTGCGAGGGCAGTGAAGAGGAGGGGAGGCGACCTGCAAGCCCCACCATCAGCACCCTCTGTTAACAGGGACAGGGTGTAGGGAGCACCTCTTCGTGCCTTAGGGAGCTGCAAACGGCTTCCTGGCAACCCGTTTCCTCCCCGCCTTCCTGCTGGCAGGCTCACTCACCCTTCTGTTATGAGCCCCAGGCAGACCAACACTTTTGCTGCAGCCCCACCGTGGCACTTGGCACGTGAATGAGCACAGGGGCTTTGTTCAATCCTGCCACCCTCGAGGATGGCCTGAGAGGGCAGAGGGGAAGCACCAGTGGGGCAGAGCATGGGATCTGAATTTTCAGGGAGTCTTGAATACTTCCCTGCTTGCTTTTTATTGCAGGAACCATGACAGGGAGCTGTGCTTGCTCAAGAGCTCTGCTGTGCTGGGAAGGTCTTCAGGAGAGGCGTCCTGAAGAGTAGAAAGTCCTCTCTGCAGCAGAGCCTTCTCTTGTTGGGACATGGCCCAAAGCCATGAGGACCCAGCCCAACAGATGCTGAACATCCACACAACACTCTATGGGCCTGATCCAGGGTCTGGGATGCAGGAGAAAAGTCCCACCACATCCTGAAAGAAATCATAAAGCAGCAGCCCCACTGAATGTTTGCTTTGAAGCCTCTGAAGGTTTGAACCTCCTCCTGTGAAGGGATCCTGAGATAACATGCAGTTCCTAACAGAGCTTGCTCTCCCTGCCGTTCTGAACTGGAGCTTGATGAGTGTTTGGAGGACAGAAGAGCCAGTTGGTGAGACTGCTCGCTGAATCAAGACACAGGCAGCTCTGTCCCAAGAGTGTGGACCTGTCTGGACTTGGTGCATGGCATGAAGACAGTAAGCACCATTTCGGAGCATGCCATTTAGTCACAAGGTAGTCCTGTGTCTGGCTCTTCTGACTTTGCACAGCATTTCATGGGGCTCAGAACAACCCTTCTGTATCCAGCTGAGCTCCTAGCAGGCTCAGGGGATACTTCACTGGTGGTGTTGGTGTTTCCATGCACAAGCATCTTCCCACATAGATCGCATTGTGCTAGAACTCATATAACCACCAGGGCACAGACTCATGTCCCTGCACTGACAGGCTCTTGTCTGTATCAAAGGCAGCTGCTTGCACAGAGAAGCATCTTTGGGCATGTTTCATCTCTTTTCCCTCATCATCACTAACATGAGCTCCTAGCCACAATCACAGAGCTGTGCCACCACTGCCAGCCCCGCTCAGCAGACCCACATGAGCGTGTCCCCCACCGCAGTGATGAGCAGCTCTGGGGAAGCCCCTGTCAGCAGGCCAGCGTTGGAGGAGCAGCTCCACGACAAGCTCTGTGCTTCCAAGTCCCATGACATTTTCCATCTGTCAGCCACAGCCTTGCCCTGCTCCTGTCTACCTCTCTTGCATCAAAAGCCCTTTTCACTTTGCACGCTGCAACCCAGTGGATTGCATCTCCTGACTGCCAGCGCTGAGGAGGCTCCAACTCACAAATAACCCCCCCGAGCTGCCCTTCCCCTCCTGGGGGGTGAAGGAAGGATGGTTTGTGCAGAGCACAGAGGCATCAATATTTCAAAGCTCCTAATGCAGTCTCTCTATGAAGTCTCTGCCGCTCTCCCGTGCGTGCCCCTTGCTAGATGAATCGTTAGCAGGGAAACCAGACAGGGCTCTGCAGCACTCAGGCTGACGGCAGAGCCCAGCGACACCACTTGGTCCCCATCAGGAGCTCAGTATTATTGCACACTGCTACTAACAAAATCTTCACCTGCGCTGTGTGCTGTGGGCTTCACAGAACCGTGTGGCCAGCATCACCTCTCTGTTTTCCTTATGTATTTGGTACCAGATTTGTTTTACTGGTGCAGCACTGTATCTAGAGCTGGGCAGTCCCATAGACACCCTTCATGGCCTATTCACATCCCTTTATTAGTGTAAACACTTTGTTGTCCATGATATGCCTAGCACGGACCACTAGGTGCAAGCTGGACCTAACCCATGGATGTGAACAGGTGCGAAACAGACAGCCTTCACTGAGAGAGGACCCTTGTCTTCAGGGGATAGGTGCACAGTCACATTTGTAACCTTCCTGGATATGCCATCTTCTAAAACCTTAAGAAGGTGCCACCAGCAGCCTCCCAGAAATCTGTAGCCCAGCCCTGCTTATTTTGTCTCACAGGCATCATCAGATGGAAACTGATTTCTGGGGTGCTCAGTCAGTGTGACAAAACCCAGACAGACATCAGCTCTGTGTATAAAACTGAGCCGGTGCTCAGCTGTGTGTACAGCGCTCTCCCTTCCTCCTTGCCCTCATATTTTCTTGGACCTCTTGAATTGCACTTTCAAGCAGAGATCAATTTGCTGAACTTCCTTGCAGCCTCAATGCTGCCCTGGTGGGCAATGAAAGGATGATCTTGTGAGGGCAAGCCCAGCACTCCTACCAACCCAATTAGGGTTGCAATCAGCACCAGCCATCAGGGCCTCTTTCCCTGAGGACAACAAGCCTCAGAGACATAATTTCATGCTCTTGCTGTCAGCTGCCTTGCACAATTTATCTTCTCATTACCTCTTTAACAGTAGTGCTAGTCACTGACTGATCAAGGAAAACAACTGTTGTGATGGAGACATTGACTTAGGAAATAAAGCAGTAAGTAATGTTACTTTGCATCAATATATATGTTGTTTCTGTAGCCAGAACCCAGAAGAGTCTGGAAAAGTGGAGGACAATTGGTTCTCAGTGTCCTGTGTGCTGATGGTGTTCAAAGGTAACCCTCCCTGGCTTGTCTAATGTCATCACAAGATCAGTGGCCTATCACAGAAACAAATGCTGGTTGACTGTACAGAAGAGAGAAGAGAGAATGGCTGATGGCAAATCCATACCTGGCAACACATATTGCAGACTCCCATATTGGAGCAGATATTTGTTAGATTCTGGTGTTTTTGGAACCCCCTAGATGCCCTGGTGCCCTTTAAACTGTTGGAGGCCCCAGTGTGACCCCAAGGAAAAACTGAGAAGAAATGACCCTAAGAGAAGAACATCGGGCAAAATGACTAATACTAATGACTTGGCAAAAGCAGCAAGCATGTAGCTCATGGTGCATGCAGAAGGACAACCCTGTGTGGCAGCTTTCCATGTTCACCTACAGTCATGGCATTCGTCTGCAACCACATAGTGATGAGGCAGCTTCTTTCTCAACTGAATCTGCCACTATCAAAGTCCCTCTCAGCCTCACAGTTTCTTCTCTATGCAATCCCACAGCTTTCTTGGAACTCAAGGAACCTCCAGCAAAACTCGGTTCTGAATAGTGCTGTGGCACTTTATGGTAGCTGCAGCTGCAGCTATGGGTTTTTATGAGGGCTTTCTGGTTGGACACCTTCTGCAGTGGTACACCGATTTCTCCCTCTAGCTGAGCGTATTGCAGGAGTCCATGGCTATGCGATTTGGCAAGGAACCAGAAATGCTTTGATTCTGGAGGCATTCAGTTTTCAGGAAAAGCCTTGGCATTTTCCCTGGGGAGCAGACACTTTTTATGGTGAATTTCACTTTGCTGTGAATTCAGCTGCCAGCAAAAAATAGTTCTAGAAATGTTTTGAACAGCTCAGTGCACACCCAAGACACTGGAACCATAGAGGCATAAAGAGGCACCTGTTTCCAGCTGTGGGGAATGGGCCAGCAGCTCCGTGAAGTGTGAACAGCCCAGCAAGGACACAAACTTTCTCAGCACAGCTAACTCAAGCTACATGCAAGCAACAATACAGAGGAAAACAACTTGCATCCTAATTTCAAGCTTCCAGCTTAGTAACTATTGTTTTATTTAGGATATCTAATCCTGAAATTAAAGCTCTTCGCCTCATCCGTTTACTGTCCTGGAGGACATTGTGAACTAGCGGACTTGTCCAAGAAATCCATCAGACCTAATATCATGATAGTTGAGTTATCTCGTGATCGGTAGGAAATCTTTGCTGCAAGAGGAATGCCTCAAGGCTCCTGCAATCTGCAAGGTCCCTGAGAGGAGGAAGGTAAAGAGCAGATCCTCCCAGGTGCTCGTAGACAGGAGGCAGCTGGTCTGGGTTTTTGCAACTCTACCCAGTGGCATCATGAGATACCTGCTTTGACAATGACATTTTCTGTCAGCAGCACCAGCACCAAGATGATCAGTTATCTAAAACCAACCATTACTTTTGCAGATGAGTGATCATCTGTGGGATATGCCACTGGTTGCTACGTGCAATGAAACAGGTATTTGTTAGTACATTTGCATGATAGTAGAAAAAGCAACCAGCCGACACCAGACACCAGTGTGCTAAGCACTGTTCAATAACCTTCCAGTCTCAATAAGTGAGATAGATTATGGATAGCTTAGTGATGAGCATGTGAACAGCCTGGAAACTGTTTGTGAGTGCCGCATCCAGCAGCTGCTTTGCTGGTTCAACATCAAAGCTACAGCAGGGTGAGCATGCAAGGCACTTTTGCCAGCAGAGATAAGCCCAGCAGTTATAGTCCTGTCTCTGAACAGGCCTTTGTCTCAGTCCCTCCAGCTTCCCTTTATTTTTAGGAGAGAAAAACATACTAAATAAAATATAGACACACCAGCAAAGACGCTGTTGGCACAGGAGTTCCCCTAGCTCCATTTGGTCCCAGCTCTCCAAGCTTGTTTTGCTATATTTGCTTCCACACGCTGGTGTGTTTCACTCCCTGAAGTAAGAAGGGAGCTGTCACAAATCATTACAGCAGGCACATCTCCGTATCTCCCTGCATCCCTTGCAGGGCTGTTGACACTGCTTGTCACTATGTAGGAGTTTACTCAGGCAGACCCTTTGGATTACCCTGTGCTGCTATACAAGACAGCAGGTGGTGTGGGGAGCCTGTGAGTGTCCCTAGAGTGGAAAAGGCTGGTGCAGTGAAAATGCTCCCCCTCCCCAGATGGCTGTGACAACAGCTAAGGGCTGATCTGAACATATTCACTGCCCCCACTGCTTTCACACTCCATATCCAGCCTTTACACAGCAGCCTGCAACAGCAGAAGAGCTTGCCGCCTTGTCATGGGCTCTGATTCTGGATGGGTTGCACATGAACTGGCAGAAGGTCTGCTCTGTCCAGCAGTTATCCCAATAGCGCACCATGGCTGCCTTCACCCCACCTGAGAGGGGGGCTGCACGCAGCCAGGTGTGCAGGCAATGTCCCCATGCACTGCCCCCTCCACAACAAGGCCATGGCCTCCAGGCATTCAAGCCTGGCTGGGGAAGCAACCTCTGAAGCAAAGTGAGCACGCATAGCCACCCTCTCCACGTTGAACTACTGCTCCCTGAGGTGGAACCATTGCCACTCTACTTACAGATCTTAAAAACAAGGTCTGCATCTTGTGCTGGAGGGTCTGAAATGCCCTCCTAAGCATGGTGACCTAGTTCAGCATGGTGCCAAGGCACTGATGCAGACATGATTCTGAATCCTTGGCCAGCACCTCCAGCATGATCTTGCCCATTAACTCTGCATAAACAAACAATCACTTATAACGTCAGGGAAAATAATCTCACCCGTAATCACTGATTAGAAATGTTTGCTTATGGCTGGGTATTTATAGCCTACAAGAAGTAAATGTCACCCTCATTGCCTGCATTGCATGGGAGATATTGTTTAATTAGCAATCACAGCCTCTGGGCTGCTGCTATTTGGAATGGGAGATGAGTGCTGCTGTGCTTTATTTACCCTTCCTTCTTATCCTGTTCCTGTTCAGGAGTGGGATGTGGCCAGACTCTTCTTATCTGCAGTTGCTCTCAGACTCACAGAGCAAGCAGGACAAGTTTTGAGATGCCTTTCTGCGAGACCTGTGGGATCTGCTTCACCTATCACCACCACAGCCACCTTGCTTGGTCTCCAGCTGTGATCTACACAGCATTTCCTGGCTACTGTGCTGAAGCCCTCAAGTTCCTCAGCTTCAAGAATAGCTCCAACAATGTTGTCCTTCCTAAGGACATTTTGGCAAGAGGGCAGAAGAGATGAGAACAGTAAGTTGATAGTGTTGGAAATAAATTGACCTCAGTTTTGGAGTAGGCTTAAAGGCAGTTAGTTCCTCAAGGAAGTCCAGCTGAGTGAGGCATCTGAGACTACAGGTTTGACCAGACCACGGAGGAGAATGGGCTGGAGCAACCCTTGCTTAAAGGAGACCAGTTGTGAGCTGGGCTCCACAATCCAAGTGTTACTGGAGGGGGTGCAGGGACTGAAGGAACACAGTTTCTAACCAGTGACAAATGCAGAGGTACTTGAGGTCCTATCACATCCAGAGAGTTTGCCAGGACCAAGAATAGGTGTGAAGGACCTCTGAGGCCTCAGAATGGCCTGGGTTTGCTAAGAGATCAGACAGACACCTGCACTTTACACTTCAGCCTAGTGTGGGATCAATAGTAATGGGGACTTGCCTGTGGGCCTCTTTTCCAGCTTCCCAGCTTTGTTGTCCTTGATGCCTGCTGAGCACACTCAGAGCTACCCAAATCTTCCAGCAGCCTCTAAAAACACAGCCCATGATCAGCTCGTCTCCACAGACAGGGTTTGTTCATGCTCTGACAAACTGAACCGGAGCAACAATCTGTCAGCAGGAGTCTGCTTCACTCTCACTTAGACCATGGCAGTGCTGAGTTTCTTGCAGAAAAGCAAAAAGACAGAAGTCCATAAAAAACATCTATTTCTCACTTTTTGCCAAGAGCATCCAAACATGTTGTCTTCTCATGATTCTTCTACCAAAACTTGATGCTTGTGACAGAAGCATACTCACAGCATCCCTGTCACTGGGGAAATATCTCATACCAGACAGACCCAGCAAGACCACAATATGCGGTGACGAGATATGGAAGTTCATGTCACTGTTAGCCATCAGAAAAAGAGTCATCTGAATTCAGTGCCAAGGAGACCATCTGTGCCTCAGTACTCCTCAGTACTGAGCTGATTTACAGAGGCACACAAGGGTCTTCTTCCAGCAGACAGGTTATTAAGGCAGGAGCACATTTGGTTTGACATTTGTGCAGCACAAAGCAGTTCACCTACCAACACCCTCAACCACCATAGCCTACATCTGGGCTAACCTGGGGCTCCTGTGGTACAATCAGAGGCTCTGCTCCTCCACGTTTGCCTACAAGAGCCCTTGCACATGGGCAGCAATCCCAGAGACTGGAGGAGCTCAGAGGTGTTTAGACTTCTGGGACAGAATGAGGGAATGGCCTCAAGTTGCGACAGGGGAGATTTAGGTTGGAAACTAGGAGACATTTCTTCTCAGAAAGAGCAGTCAGGCATTGGAACAGGTTGCCCAGGGAGGTGGTGGAGTCATCGTCCCTGGGGGTGTTCAAGGAAAGGCTGGACCTGGTCCTTAGGGACATGGTTTAGAGGGTGATATTGGTAGTAGGGTGATGGTTGGACCAGATGATCTTGGAGGTCTTTTCCAACTCCAATGATTCTGTGATTCTGTGATTCTATGACAGAGATGTAGAGGCAAGGTACCTGTCATCCTGAAACTGTTTCTGTGGGACACCTCATGGCTGCACAGGTAGGATGCAGAGGCCTTCTATTTAGGTTCTGAGCTACAAGTGCAGCCCTTTGGTTGAGCATCCATTGAGATAATTTTTTCTTTATCTGACTGATGCTCATTCTTTCCTAAGTAGCTGTTTTCAGTGTAGCTTTAGCCACTGCCTCATTGCCTTTATATTCCCAGACTATCCCAGAAGACTTGGAAGAATGTATTTGCAAGTTCCTACACTGGACAGAGTTTTACTAGGCAGTTTTATGGAGCTGCAACTCTTCCACCCATCTTCTCAGCTGACACACACTCTCCTATCACACAACACAGGTTTCCCCTCTCCAGATCAGGCCCTGCAATGGCTCCTCGTAAAGAATCTGCCCTCTGACTGACTGCACTCACCCAGACCAAAATGTCTAGGGATAAGCGCTGTTTCCTTAATAGCAGTCATATGCACTGCTAAAAGCATGGAGAGCTATGTGGTATGGAAGTCCCAGGCCCTTTGTGGCAGGCAGAAACCTTATACATTGATGTCTACCATCAGTGCTTTTAAGAATGGCCTGACATTAATTTATTTCATAGAAAGCCTGACATTTCAGAAAGTGTTTGGGCAAAGATGTGCAAGGAAGAACTGTCTTTGCATTTTCCCAGTTGTTTGTAAATCTTAAGAATCTGAATATTTACATGGTTCAGGATGCATGTCCCATAACTTCGGCCATCTGAAAGTCAGGCAAGGTGCCTGGGCTCCGGGATCTTCATGGAGATGGCTGATCGTGTTTCTGATAGGAGTTTGAAGAGTTGGGAAGAAGTGGCTGGCATGAGCCTCTGGTAAGGGGGAAGTGGAGCCTTTGTCTGGTCTCACCTTCCTCATCGCTCCTCATTTGCCACCTCTGCAGCCTGGCACATGAGCACTATAATTGCACTAGGTTTAGACCGTACCACTACTCATTTGGTAGACTGCAGCATGTCTGAGTACGTAGTTCTGCCTTTTACTGTGGAAAAGGTCTGTTGCAATTTTGCAGCTGCAGAACAGCATCATCTAAGCTCATGCAGGGGCCTTTGCTGTGGCAAATCTTGGACAGAGACCATTTATTACTCAAGTTAGCCACAATGACTGCCTGGTTCCTGCAGAAACACTCCACATCCCAGACCAGGTGCTGGCTGCACCACTGAACAGTCTTATAGCAAAGAGAGAGCTTATGTATTGCTCCTTAGTGCTGCCAGGATGGTAAGAGGAAGCACAGGTATTCTTCAACACAGAGGACTTGCTAGAGAGCCCTGGGCCAAGAGGAAAGCTGAGCTGCCCATGTTAGTGTCTACATTAGTCTCCAGCATCCTTGGACCTTGAAACCAAAAAAAAAAAATCAACACACAAAACAAAACAAAACAAACAAACAAACAAAAAACAACAGAAAAGCTTCTTACTGTGGCTGTAAAGTGATTACAGACACACCAATGAAGCAGCAGACACATCCCCATCTCACAGAGGGGACAGGACACTGGAGGAGCAGAAGCACAGGGACTATGAACAAAGGATCCCATAGGATTACAGAGGGGAGGCTGTGGAGGGAGTGAGGAGGCTGGTGTTTGCTGTGGTGTGTTTAGCCTCAGGTTAGCTATGGCATTATTTGGTGGGGTTTCAGCTTGAAAGGTGCATTGCAGGTGCAGTGATTATAAAGGCAGGATATTAACGAGTTACCTTGCATTAGAGGACCAGGGAGTAAACCAAGGTGAGAGATGGCATTGCCCTGGTCAGGCAGGGAGGCTGTCATTGCTTTGTGGGATGAGGACAGGGTAACAGGTGTTCACAGGTTTTCTCACAGAGGAAACCACAGGCTTGTGGGACAGTTTCAGTGACAGGAAGGGGCTTCAGCCTTATTGGAAAGAGGTCAGAGCAACAGCCAGAGCTCTCGGGACTTGGACAAGACAGGAACCTGTGCAGAGAATGTGACAGACTGGAGACAGGTGATGTGTAGGGCCTGGCTGAGCTGGCGTGGTGTGAAGGCAAGCAGAAAGCTCCACATGGTTGTTGTGGCTGGAAGAGCTGGGCGTCTCAGTGAACCATGCCATCCTGGATGTGCCTTGTTCCCAACTTTCCTTAGCTTCAGCTGTCAGCTGGTGGGTAATGGGCTTGAGGGACCTTTGTAATGACCTGGAGTGGCCACTTGTGCCAGCACTTCCGCTGTGGGTGACTGCTAGTGATATAACTTCTTAGAAGGAAAGAAGCCCACAGAATGATGAACTGAGCCACCCAGTAGCCAGACTTGTGGAAGGGATATCAGCTTACAAATGGGTCTACCGCAGAACTAAGCATGGATGAATATAACCTTCTTCAGGTTGGCTGAGGGCTTAGCCTGCCAGGTTGTCCACTGGGTCAAGGCACACTTATTTTTTGATAAAGACAATTAATTACAACCCATCAGAACAATACAGATCAAGACACCTGTATCCTGCACTAGTATGTGTTGCACACGCTTGACACGGTATGGAGAGCTGCAGATGAATTAGGGTGTTATTTGCAGCTCCACATCCAGATGTGCCCTACAGGGTGGAGCACCAGAGAGGTTAGAGCTAAAAGCCACTGGGAGCTTTTGAGTAATATAGGCCTGAGCACTGGAATGTCACTTCTCTCTATTTACGAATGCATTTGTGTGTCTCTGGGTAGACAACAGTTGCCTTGTGTCTCTTAAACATGCTCTATTAACTGTCATCACATTTTATCACTCCTCTGGCAATATCCAGCAACACCTCTATAATTTATTGTCATTAGTTTTATTCACAACCATCACAGAGGTCACAGCATGGGGGGAGAAAAACACTTCATCCATTTCACCACTGAACATGCTGGAATAATAGCTTTTCAAGCGGCTGATGTTAAATAGATATGAAAAGATGATGTGTAATGAGGGATAAGGGAACTGACCTTTTTCCAATGAGAGGCTCTTTCAGCATCACGACACTTGAAAGTTGGGTGAAATGAACCGAGACTTCCAAAACTGTGCTTTCTGACACCTCTGATGCAGATGTGTCCCTCTGAGCTGATCCACTCAGGCTCTCTTTGCAGGCAGGAGGAGGAACAGGAAGCCCTGTGTTCAGATGTGAGATGAATTGTACCATAGGAATGCCTATTTCTTTCAGGACTCTGAAGAGATCTTGGTGAGATTGACTTAGATAGAGATATCTACAGTGGTCAAATGCTTCCTACATACAGGGCAACCTGCACTTAGTGGCTTATAAACTCAGAGGAATGGGAACTGGCTTCGCCCACTCTCCCTGTTGGTTTGTTGTTCCAGATGACTATTGAACCTGCCAAGGGGCCCTGCAGAACTCACTCCAGGGGCTGCTGGGGTTTACTGTAGATATCTTTCCACATCATGGCCTGTGTGTTTTCTGTAGAGAAAACAGAGTACGAAGAGGGAGATATGTGCCCAATTGAGTTTGCGAGATATAGTCAGGATGAGACTGGATTCACACCCAGACTAGACAGCAGAGCAACATGTCCGGGACCCACTGCTGAAGTGATTCTCATGTACATAGGGCAGAATGAAAATCCTAAACATGTTAAATGTGAGAGAAACCTGGATTTCCATCACATGCACAATTCCAGATGGCAACTTTTTTCCATTCTGAAGTTTTTACATACATTGGAATTATCTTCCCATTGTCAGGAGCAGAGCAAAAGGCACTGCATCAGCCACAGTATGCTATGGGAGATGTAATCTGTCCAGTAAATGGCCTGTAATGGGAGAGATAAGGACACAGGACACCCACTCATACAGGTTTCAAGAGATGTTTAGGATTAAATACTTCCCAAAAAGATTTTTTTCCCCCCATGAAGAAAAGGGAAAGAAGGAATGGGAAGGAGTAAGAGTAAGCTTAATTTGCCCTGCAGAGGGCAAATGCTCTCCTGTGTTTTAAGGGATTACAGAAATGAAGCACCTCAGGTAATTGCCAATAACACTGTAACTCTCGCCCCAAATCTAACACACCTGTGAAACAGGGCAAAAAAGGAGTCTGTCACAAAGCTTGGCAGTTAGCTAAGTGAAGAATCCATTCGTTTCTGATACATCTTCAGCAAAACTATGTTTTGCCTTCCTGGAAATCAGCTTGCCTGTCTGTAAGTGAGAGGCAGAAGTTATGATGGGCTAAAGACTCCTGGTCACCGAGACGCCTCTGTTATGGCTACAAGCAGTGTAGGCTTTCATTAGGTTGGAAAGATCCACTACAACAGTGACTTTCCCACTTACACTTCCTATGGAAATACTCTTCCAAATTCTCACTGTTTTGGTGACCAGTAACACCTTATTCTAATCCTAAACATATCCACAACCATGTACGTTCCTTTTTTTTTTTTTTTTTTTTTTTTAAGCGTTTTTTCCCATTTTGATTTCTCTTGTCTTCAGGATTGTCTGCCTCTTCCCATTGTCCGAATTGTGGCTGTATTGACAATGCTCCCCAGATGTGTAATTTGCACCTAACGTATTTGTACTGAGATCTTCAATGAAAATATTAAATAGGATTGTACTTAAAGACAATCCCTTGAGGAGCTCTTGTAACATCTTTCCTGACTTCTCCCTTTCGACACAACCTCTTGCTGTCTTGTCTATGCAGTTCCTCCCTTCCCTTATAATTCTTCTGTAATCCTTATTTTCTCTAGCATCACTAATCAGTTCCTCATGTGACACCATATCAAATGCCTTCTTAGAGTCCACAAAGATGGTATCTAACACGTTTCCTTTGTCTGAAAACTCCATTACCTTATCAGAGAAAGATATCGGATTAGCCTGCCACAATCTCCTTTGGATAAAGCTATGCTTCGTTCTAGCCCATTTCCCACTTATATCCATGCCTTTAATTACTTCTGCCTTCCAAATCTGTTTTAAAGCTTGCATTAAGCTGAGTTCATCATTCAGGCTCCAGATCAGGTTGTTTGCCCTTTTGTATTGAGACCTCATGTCCATGGCAGATGGCTTCTGTTTTGTCCCCAGCAAGGATATTCGGGAAAGCTTCCTTTAAGGAAAATGTCCAGGGAGATTCACCTAAGATCTGGGGATGAGTAGGAGATCCAATAACAAACTCCCATTCTCCAAACATGTAGTAGCTGGCCTGATGTGGAAGATTAACAATCCCTGAGTCTTCTGTGCTGATGTTTGTTTCAGAACCTGTGATGAAACCTCTGGTACCCCTTGGAGGTGTGCCTCAGCTCCTGGAGTACTACCTCTGCTTGGTTACATTTGCTCTATCTCTATCCTTGTGTTCTTTCTGTCCATCCTGCTTCTGATATCCTTGTAAACAACCACATAATATAAAATGGTACCCAGGTCTTCCTTTTCTTTTGGAGACATACTGAGTCTGGCTTTAATTTGGCCTCCCCTTCATTTCACAGTTGCCTCACTTTTTCTTTCTTTATCCTCATTTCATTTATACAACCAAAGCGCTTTTTTCTCTGGTTTAGGACATAACTCACTTTGACACTTGACTGTTCTGTCTTCATCACTATGCTTCTTGACCACTAAGATGTACTATTTTGCTGATAAATATATATATATATATATTTTTAGTATGGTTTCCCAAGTTCAAACCCAAGACCAAATTTCAGCCCCACCTGAAAGGACAGTAGAATCACCTATGATCATTAAGACCCTAAAAGGTTTGCAAAAAATTGGCAGCTGAGTAGATGAGAGATATTCAAATGAGTGTCTCCACCTAGGGAAAAATAAGCATCTTTCTGCTGTTATATATTCTGTTTGGCAGCTGCCTTCTCGTCAGTCCATGCATGCTGTTTTGCCATGCTCTGCCTGTGAAAGAGCATGTGTGTACTTTCAGGCTATTCACAACTTGTGCAGAGTCTTGCCCAGTGGGGATAAGTGGCATGGGAGACTGTGTTTAAAATTTTGACGTTGGAGTTTTGGTTGTTTTGTGATCTTTTTTCGGTAGATGGGCAACAGGAAACAGAAAACATCTGTGAGCAATCATGCTTCCCTCTTTGCATTGCTTGCAGAATGAGTTGTTCTCCTCCCTTCCAGGTTCTGCTTACTCCTAATCTGCCATTTTAAAATTCAGTTAATTGTGGAGCCGCCTTCCCTGCAAACTTTGCTTGGGTACAGTCTTCTAATTGTTTTACACCTGGAATTTGAAACCTGCTGTTTCTGAACTGAGGTCCTCAAACTCTTCAGGTCTTGCTCAACACTTCCCTGAGTTTATGAGAACTTTCCCTTTTAAACTGAAGAG
The DNA here is from genome assembly GCF_013377495.2 of Cygnus atratus. Lineage (NCBI taxonomy): Eukaryota > Metazoa > Chordata > Aves > Anseriformes > Anatidae > Cygnus > Cygnus atratus. The sequence goes on from NC_066379.1 coordinate 1,444,056, forward strand.
CTTTACCCCCAATTCCATCCTTTTTACTATTATTTAATTTCAGTTGAAACCTTTTATGATCATTCCACCCAAAGTTATTTTATTCCAACAGCCATTTGTAATGTCTTGCAATCCCTCTGTGTAAGTATTGCTTCTTGCTTACAGAGTGATTATTTGGTAAAGAAACATGATAATTATCATGTTTAAGGCACCAGACGTTTGCAACTGTGAGTTTTTCTGGTTCTGTAAATTATTATCTATAAAATTAAAGTCACCCATGTTGACAAAATTCCTCCACTAACACTCCATTAATGTTTACCCTATCCACGCCTGATCCTGCAAGCTTTCAGCTCATTATAAACACTTCCGTGATATGATTTCTTCTACCATTCCATCCCATATTAGGAATGACAATGACAAACTTTCATCAGTGTGATCTCCTTGCTTTTCTTTCTCATCCATCATATTACTAGCTAACTTGTATAGTTCTCCACACCTACATACCCAAGAACCAGTCCAAAAAGCTAGTTCTACATGTTGGTTAACTCTACCAAGTCCAATTTCACATCTTCACAGTAGCTATGTTTCTTTCTCACTGTTGTAGTTGCTGCTGCTGTTCCCATGCTAATATTCGAATCCATTCATACATGAGAGAACATTCAGATATCACCCCCCCCTCCGCTCCCCTGTTCCCTGCTTAGTGATTGCAGAGACCTGATTTCTATACTGTTTCAGAAAAAAAGAAGCGAGGAAAATCAATCATTCCAATGCTAACAAAGTCAGGTATCCATCCTTGGGAAGGATGGACTCCAGACAATCATTTTAACCAGGCCAAGAACTCCTTAAGTACCTTGTTAACTGCCACAGCTCTAAGAAGGGATCAAACAGCTGGATAATGTGACAATACTGAGATGCCAGCTCTTGGTGGAGCCTGTATGAGAGGCTTATCCAGTACATCTTAGCTCCGAAATGGGGGAATGGAAACAACCACATAATGCTATTTTTTAGTTGAAAGGAATGTTCTTTTTGTTAAGAAAAATTCTTACCTAGACCTCTCAAATATTAAATATTAATAATTTTACCTCCACACTTTATTTGTTGAGATTTCTGCTTTCATTACCTGACTTTCCTTCTCCTGCATTACTATCCGTCATTACTAGTTATCGGGAATGCACGAGCATCTCCCAGCTTTCTCCCCTCATTTTTCCTCAGTCAGACCAGCTTTCTCCTCAGGTGGAGCCCATCTGTCAGGAGTATTTTCATCTGATTTCCTTCCAGAGAATGAACACCCCAAAGCCTTTCTTTTAGCACCAATATTGAAACTATCTTTTACTTATTATTTTGTCATTGCTTCCCTGCTATGTCTCAGGAGATCCTATAAATCCCACAGAAAGTTATTCAAAAATGCAGCAGCAGCATTTGTCTCAATAAGAAATGTAATCAGTGGTAACTTTCTTATGCTCACCAATACTTTCCAATGCCATATCTACATGATATGCCTTCCATCCTGATTTCTTCTGGTGAAAGTCCCACTGGAAGTCCTTAATAAGGACTCCCCAACCACACAGACCTTTCTATTGTTCTTTGTGTGTTTCCAATCCTCTTCCTTTGCCTTCCGAGAACATTTTCATTTCTGCTTTTCTGTTTCATTTTCCATGTACTCTGTACTCTGTTTTTCTTGGACTCTAACTCTTGTTACTTCTACTGTCCTCTTTTAGTTTTACAGGCTGGGGTGCTTCTTCCCTCTCCACAGATACCTAATCTGCATTTGTGCTGATTTCTTTTGCATATTCATTGCTGCACCAAATCTATTCTTTTTTTTTCAGAGATGTTTCTATTCCAGCATCTGGCCTCTTCCTCTGCTACGTGGCCTCCAAGTTCTCCTGATCACCTCATGTCTGCAAAATTTGGCTTTTTTGCAGTCATTTCTACCACCTGCCATCATTTGCTCAGATTTCTATGTAAACTTTATCATCCTGTCTCTGTTTTCAGTCTTTGACTTCCTCCAGCTCAGTTTGTATTTGGCCTTTGAGAGTTACCACTCAAGAGTATTGTTTGCCTGATCCTTCCTCCCAGTTTCTATCATTCTTCTGAACACTAATATTACTTCAAATCATTACCACTGTGCAGGGTCTATAAATTGAAAGCAACACATACAAGGATGTGAGAATGCAAAAGATGGCTCAACCTTAGCTTTACCACACACTGGAGGCCATGGAAAAAAAAAAAAAAGTCCAACTTTTAGCAAAAGGCATAAATGGCAGTTCTGGCTTCTGACAACTTCATCTGACTGGATTAGCCTCATTCTGGGAAACTGGTTGGACTTTGGCAATTTAGCTGAAGTCCACTTCTCCACCATACAGAAAATGACTTAGGTCTTCTCTCTTCAGTCAGCAGATACTTTTCCATTGCTCACGGTTTTACTGAGGATAATTCTGTCCAAACTATGCATCCAGAAAGAAACCTTTTAAAGACTGGACATTGAACAGTGTAACTTGCTTATCAAGTGGGAAAGAAATCTGCAGTGCAAAAGTCGTCTCTTCTGCAGCTATTCTCTCTGAAGGACTTTTCCAGCCTCCCTGGCAATTTGGGCTCATTAACACAGGGACACATGCAAGAAAAACACAGTGCTCTCACGAGGGTTAAAAGCCTCAGGATACAAGCAACTGCCAGATATTTACACCTTTAACTGTGGGCTAATGAAGTCCTTAGCCAGGGAACAGAGCAAAAATCTAAGTAAGGCCTCACTAATCATTCTATTATCAGCACACAGATCAGAAGCTGCTCCTCTCCACCTCCCTTTTGATATACAGCCAGCTATTAGGGAAGCTCCAACACAATGAAATCAGCTCTGTTGGGCTGCTGTGGGATGAGCTGAACACCCCTCAAGAGATGTTGTGGATGGCTGCGATTCTGCGGAGCTGAATGCCCCAGCGCACATAGCAGCACTGGTAGGGAGGGAGCACTGTGTGCACCATTTGCTGCCAGCCTGAAAGAAGGGGAAGGCAAATGCAAAGCAAAGGAGCTCATTTTTAATGTATATTCACATAAATTAAATGCAGGGCTTTCAGGCTGGAATATCCCGTGGGCAGATGTGCATAGGTCTTTTTGCAGAGGATCTGGTGCTGTGATCTGTGTGGCAGAACTCATGCCCTAGAGGGCCCTACTGCAAATAACTAGCTTCCTTTCTTTGCTGTAGATTTTGAAATAGGTGCTAAAATTCCTGAAAACAATGAATAGAAGCTGGGCTCGCAATTCCCTGCCCTCCCTCACAGCTTCAAATCCTTGCTCAAGGGGTAAGTAGCATGAAATGCTGGTGAAATGCCTCTGGCTGGTACAAGAGAAGCCCTCCCAGGATAGGTCTCGCTATTTACTTTCAACAAATATTTTCCTGATGTTTGGTGCATTTCAGCAACCACAGGAAGGTGAGAGATGTGTCAGCACCTGTAGCAGGGCTGCAGTTAGAGAAGAATTGGGAAGTTATGCAGATTCAAGAAGGAAGCTGAGGCCCTTGTGATGGAGGGTTGTGGGCTGTAATTATTTCCCAATTGGTAATTCGGATGTGTTGCTTTGGAAAGCAGCAGATGGTAATTACTTTCCATTAGATGTTTGCATTTACTGTGGAGCTGTTTCAGTCCTTTCAGCATGGGGTGGAGCTGGGGCCTTGCTGAATGGGCTGTCTGACATCTTTACCAGGCTTTGGAGCCATCACAGCGGCTGATGTTTGTTGGGGAAGTGTGTGGATGCTTCCACAAAGCAAGACAGGCAGAAGGATAGGAGGTACCCTGGTGACCGGGGATCAGTCTTGGAGTTCAGGGGTTGGTCCTTGGGAGCAAAAGCAGCACAATGCAGCAAAGCATGAGAAGGTTGAAACACGAGGAGCCATTCTCTCTGGCTGGGGATACAATCTTAAGCCCTGTCTGCAAGAGTTTATTCCTCTTGGCTCACATGTTAACATGCCCTTCTCATTCTTCATGTTCTACATACAATTGCATTCCTGACATCCTGATTGCACGAACCAGTGTAAGACAAAGTCATGTTCCATGGCACAGACGTTAGGTTCCTGTCACTTTCCAAGCAGCACTCAGCCCCTTCCTGTGCTCTTCAAGTGGACAGTCTTGCTGCAGGAGCAATAACTTTGCAGAGTTTCTGTAATGAATGTTTAAAGGAAGTCTTCATATCCTTATTTTCAGAATTCTCCCAAGTGTAAGCCCAGTGTGGCAGGGTAGTTTTCCAGATATCCTCATGGAAATCTGCTTCAGCATACTTGTCAAAGTCTGTGTTTTAAGGGTCTGAAACTCCCTGAAAGGTTCAAGCCTTTCTTAATTTTCATATTCTTCTCCATCTTAATCAGGGAAATTCAGCCAAGATGGATTAGATCACAACTTAACTTTTTCTGTTAGATATTTCTCTTCCCATGTATCAGAAGATATAAGAATAGCCAGAAGGGGTAGGTCTATACTGATTTCAACTTTATGCAAAAGGTTCAATAAGAAGGCAAAGATTTTTATAAACTACATGTCTATGTCTATAACTGAATGAATGGCTGTTGCTCACTCAAAGAAGTAAGGGCAGCCTGAGAAAGGAAATGTGCTTGGGAAAATATTTCAAGAACTTTGAAGGGTTATTATCCTGGTTATTATCCCGGGTTCCAAATACGTGTTAGGAAGGGAAAATGTGCTGTGATTATGGGTAAGCAAATCTTGGAGTAGAAGGGAATGGCAAATTTGACACAAATCTGCATACAGGCCACATGAAAGCATCACCCTACAGTTCTGTAGACAATACAGAAAGCAAAAGTCCTGTGCAGCAACAGATCTGGGTATATTGGCAGCACAAGGTCATAGAAATAGCAGAGGGCATTCAAAACAGCCACAAAATGACTGAATGACAAGCTAAATAGGAAAGATTAAAGGAACTAAATTATGCATGGCTTGGCCAAACAGTGATTAAATAGCTGGTTGAGGAGCAAAATTGTTTAGTGTAGTCTGATGAGGGACAGCCTGAAGTTAAAAGGTGAGACTGATATTGGAAAATGGGGATTGTACATCAGGAAAAGATTTCTAAGAAAAGCTCTAAGACTGCTTAATATGATATTTATGAAGGGTGGTGGAAAACCAATTATTTAAAACAGGACTTGACAAAATGCTGGAGAATATGCACAGGAACAAGGGTGATTTGCCCAAGGCACAGTACCAGAACTGCCTAAGAAAGCAAGCGGTGCCGCTTCCAATGTGGCTATCAGTGCTTGCTCTGTTATTGCTGATCCTGTTAACAAAGACATCCTTGTGACAGGCTGTATGCAATCGAGGGAAGGTCTTCAAAACACAGTTCCAACTCGGACCAAGCCATCTCATTGTTACTGACATCACAGTAAAAACTCTTCACAACCCCAGTGAAGATTGAGTGGGTTGTGGATTTGTCTAGCCAAGTATTGAACACCTCCAAGGATGGAGAAGCTGTTGCCTTTCTAAGAGACCTCTCTGGCTGCATAACCCTCCCAGGAAAACAAGTCCAGCACCCTCCGCATCTATTTGAGGTCCAGGTACACCAGGCCCCGGGCTGTCCTACTGTCTGCTGGAAATTTCTGAGTTCTTCTGCCTCCTTCCTGAACTTGGGAGCCCAAAGCTGCACACTGTGATCCAGGGGTGGCCTCAACAAAACCTGGCAGAGGAATACAATTACTCATTCTGGTCTTTGACACCTTTCCTGGTGTCACAGTGGGTGCATGGTTCAGCCACAGATTAAATGCAGAACCACCCTCTCACTCCCAAACATTTTTGCTTTCTGGTCCTCATGCTGTGTAACTATGTGCACACACTGTACCCTCCCTGCCCTCCTCTCCGCAAAAAACGGGCTTAAGGGAGGAACAGAAAATTTTGGTAAGATGAGGAAGATGGTTCCTTTGAAAAAAAAACTCAGATTACTCACTACAAGTACTTATCATATCCTAATATGTCATATATTATAGAGTGCCAAACATGCGAAGACACCACAAATTTACTCAAACTGCAAGGAGAACATGAAGCAGATAAACAATTTTATGATGATTCCCAGTAGTCCCTACATTCTTGGAAAAAAAACCTGCCAGAATGACAATAAAAAGTCCTTTCCCTACATAGGCCTTTTAAGGGGCACTGGTCAGCTGCAAAATGTCCTGAGGTCCACTAGCTCTAAGGATGTCATGTGGCATGCAGCCTCCATGGACCGAGCTACTGGACTTTTTAGGATGCACTGTGGAAATGAAGAGGATTGGAGTCTACGGGAATCCTTTAACAATAACTTTTCTTTCTAAGTGTAAAATATTATTCATGTCCATGATAATTATTAGAATAATAAAGATCTCATTACTGAACCAGCATGACTGTTCTCAGGTACTGCATTGAATCCTCCTTGGGAAATACATCAGTGTAAGATATGCTGATATTGCCTTTTAGCAGATACATTTGAACAACTTGCGCTAATTAACATTAATAAATATATGCTAAAAGCATAACTGGAAACTGGGCTACAGCACACAGTTTTGGCTACTGATTGAAAATTATACCACCAGGTAAAATTTCCTGTTAGTATCATTATAAATCTTCCAAGGACTTTTATTATTTATGTCTGCAATCAATGCAACATTTGGCTTCTGCTGTGGGCCATATCTTCCCAGCTCACACAGTTGCTCCATTAAAGCTGCATCCAGATGCCTAACAGCCTGTTGTGTATTTAGCTGAACAAATGACCAATGAACTGTTTTCCTCATGGAGACAAAGGTCTAAATTCTCCAGCATGTTCAAATATTCTTTCCCCACTGGATATAAAGCCATATAGTGGAGGACCACTGTTCACCCAGTGATAATCCTGAAGGCTGCTTGGTTTCCACCCCTGCTGTCCCATTGCACATCACAGTTAACAGACAGCTCAGACCTCACTTGTGCTGAAGCCACTGAGCCCACAGGAGCATTCTCAGCATCTCTCTGAGGAGAGGGTTCATGGCTGAGGACCAAAAGCACAAATTTGGCCAAGGATAGGTGCCCATTTCTAACCAGATGCAACGTCGATGGGATGATTATACACTTTCTTGTCTCTTTCCTCTGTGTTTCAGCCCCACTTGCCTACTCTGTTTCTAAGGATTCCCTGTGGGGTGCTAGTAGGACACCTCTCCCGAGCATTAGATACCCTCAGACCAGATATGTCCAAGCCTGGGTCACCCATGGGACTTCCTACCTACTTGATGGGATGATTGCTTTCACATGACCAAAACAGAGGCATTCTTCTTTATCAAAGTTACACAGAAGCTAAGGATGGGAAGAAAGGCATGACTCACTGTCACATAAATGAGGACAAAGGAATTGCACAAGTACAAGTCAGTAAATCCAAAAATAAAGAGTTAATTTTGAGGGCAGGATACATCTGAAAGCACTGGCTGTCATAAAAATATGAGTGCTCCTCCACAGAGTGACTATCCCCCGTAAGACCAACTACATTTAACAGGCTGAGTGTGAAGGTCACCTTCATCCCAGATTGTGTGCTGCTGCCAAGCATCAGACCAGTGCCGACTGTCCTGCATCAGCTACACAGACCAGCTGCTCCAGCGCTCAGGGTGCTCCCAGCCCGCTTGGTGCTGGGCAGACACGGATCCCCTTTACATCATGATCACAAGGAGCATGTTTCCCATCTAAGCCAAACAATCTCATTAGCCCTTTGGGCAGTTTCAAGCTTTCAAGCAGGCATCAGGATTTCTCCACTCAGCAATTTGCTGAATTACCTTGGGAAATGATAGTTTAATAGCGTATAAAACAATCCAGCTACTCCTCCCTGTAGTCCTGTAAATTCTGACTGAAAATATCTTTCTTACCTAGCTTCTTCACCTGTCACTGGGGTTGGCTGACATGGGAAGGGTGCTGAATGATAAAGCACCCCTTTTACACAGGCTTCTGCATGCCAGCTGACTTCCTCCAGCTCCTCTGCTCTTGGATGCTCAACTGTGACATCTTACCCAGCTTGTGTCCTCACCGTGCAGTGAGTATGTACAGCCATGCCATTGTACCCCCATTGTGACCTCAGAGGTGGAATCAGCAGGTACAGCCTCTGATGTACTTACATCAGTCCTCATCCTCCTTTGGTGCTACTGCCACTTCCATCTGCACAGGGGCAGATGCTGAAGGTTATCTAACGTCTGTAAGCTGAAAAATAGAATCCAGCCTGGAACCTTGGGCTGGCACCTGGACCACTCCACTGCTCGTGGCAATGCTCCTGTGAAGCTAACAGAGGAATAAATCTGAGGAGCAGAGACTTGAGTCTAGACATACAGGTATGTGGAAAGAGATTTCTGGTTGTGTCTGGCAGTGGTAGCCCTGGTAGACCAAACTAAGTGGCCCTTTGTACCTTTTGATTTTTGCTTGGGCCAAGATTGATGGAAATCTGCAGACTCAATTCCTCGTTCTCCTGAAAGTGCCAATTTCTCTTCATTGACTAAAGAGGGAGCCTATGCGCCTCACATACAACATGCTTCTAAATGAGACACTTCAAGTAAATACTTTGAATTGGTCTAGATGAACCTCTGCCTCTGAGTAATTTGTTTTGTTGAATAGAGAGTGAAAAGGTGAAAGAGCAGAGGAGAGCATTGGAGGCAGCAATAATTATCGGTGACGGGCTGAGCACCACCACTGCAGGAGAACACCTAGAGAAGAGAACATTTAACGATATGCCTCCAGGACAGTTTTTGAAGAGGTAACCAAGTAATGACCTGGACTCAATTCTTCTGGCTGACCTTTGTTGCCCCTGTTGCCTGTTGTTATAGACATGAGTGACACTGGGGGAGGGGGGGAGGGAGGAGGAGGAGGAGACTATTCTTACTGCCACAGTCTTCAGACAAGGTTTCAGAGGTGACTTGCAAGAAAACTGAAGGTTAGACCAATCCTCCCACCACAAGAGCACAACTGGATGCTTGCTGCAGTGCTGGAAAGCCAGTTAGCATATTTTGCCTCTTCTCTATTGCTGAGTAAGGCAAACATTTCAACGTAATGGAGTTCTCAGAACTATTTTAAATCACAAATATTAAAACAAAAATATATTTGACATTGATATTAAATGAGATATGCATGCCAAATAACAGAAGCAACATCTTTTTTCTCTGAAATTGTTCTGACATACTTCGGTTCAGAAATGAGAGGCAACCCTGTTTGGGGACACAGTATGTCTCCTCCCTGATACAGTATCTTACTAGGAATGCTGCTTTGAAGAACTTTGGTATCAAATACAAAGAAAAGAAAATGGAGATCTCACTGGGGAAACTAATGATGAACTAATTTATCCAAGTTAAAGGAAAAGACTGAAAACAATTCTAAGCAGTTTAATGACAAAATGCTCTAATCCAGTCCTAGCGTTAGAGTTTCATTTGTGGCATCTTTTATTACAGAAACCATACCCATGGGAGTATGGATGTGAATAAAATATTTCATTTTATGGCCACAGAACCACAGAAAGAGAGAAAAAAAAAAAAAAGCACACCAACTTTGGAGGGTTTAAAAGCTCTTTCATCATTACACAATTGTTCTGCAGAGCTCAAGAAATCCTCTAGATTTAGAGCAATTTTCCAATCATATAGATATATGTTAGTCTTTTTGGAAATGCTGGTTGGGTTTGGTGCAGAGGCTCAGCAAGGAGTCCCACTTGCATGCCCTGGGAGACATCCTGGGGAGAGCATTCAGGGAGCTGCACAGGTAAGAGTCCTAAGAAACCAATCTCAGCAATTAATTTTCCAACAAATGTGTGAAATTTGTGATTATTTGCATCTGGAGTAGAATCTGCACCTGCAATGGCATCTCTGTACAAGTGTCTGTAATGGCATCCCCATGTGCAATGGCATCATCTAAACAAGTTCTTTACAGCCCAAAGGCCTGTCCTGGTTGTGTCCTGGCAGCTGACAGCAGATGTATGGGGCAGGCAGATCAATCCATCCTTGGATTCAGAATCTGCTTTGGTAAATGTGCAACGTGTGGGCTCCGGAAAAAACAAAGCCCATTGGCATATTTATGATATATAGCTGGTACACTGTGCTGAATCCAGAGGATTTCACAAGGTAAGCAGATACGGCTACAAACCAGTTGCTTCCCTGAGGGAAAAAAGGTGAACAGAAACAAGGAGTCAATGTTTCTCAAAACCTTTTAAACATCAAAGGAAATTCATTTCAGAGAAGCTTAAGGATGCTTCGTCTGCAGTCTCAGACACCAAGAATTCACAACAAGCTGAAGCCCAGCCAGATTCCCTCAAAGAGAAGAGAGGCAGCTCTTCCAACATACTTTGAAACTTCATTTGCATTCTACAGCAGCAAATAAACCATGAATATAACTGGGCAGAGAAGAGGCCTCCTATCACTCTGATTTCATTTGCAGAATCCCAGGGAGAGTAGGAAAAGCACTTTGAATAGAGGAGGGCTCTAAAATTGCATTTTTTCTTATTATTTGGTCTTTTACAACTGTACTTTCAATTCTGTAACCAGAAGCTACATCTTTGTAATACAGAAACTCATGCAAGATTTCATATTAAACTTGCTAGCTCTTTTGAGCAAGTACAGCTGGAGAAAGTACATTTGTCCAAAAGATATTAACCCCCACCTACAGGTCAATTCTCGGGCTGCTGGAATCTAGAATGAATAAGGAAAATTCACTACGTTGGAACCTTTCTTGCCAAGCTGCAAGGAACATCTAGAAGTCTGCTTATCATCAGCTGCAGGTCTTAGGAGGGCTCCTGAGAGGCACCTGCTGACAAGTATCAAAGGGACAATTTGTGTCACTAAGTGACTAAGCTGAATTACTGGGGTGGTTTTACTATGATAGGCAGCTAAACTACATCACAACTGCTCTCACTCCCCCTGCCGCTTCTGTAAGGAAGGAGGGGATAAAAATAGAAGAGCTCAAGGTTTGGGATAAAGACAGGGAGTTCACCCACCAGTTATTGTCATGGGCAAAACAGACTCAGGGTAGGGAACTTAATATAATTTATTGCCTATGACTAACAGTCTAGAGCAGTGAGAAACTACAACAAACTGCCCTGTTCTCTTCAAATACTGCTCCAACACAGCTCTGTACCATGGGGTCCATGCCCCAGGAGCAAACTGCTCCAGCACGGGTCCTCCATGGGCGGCAGCTCCCCCCAGATCCCCTGCTCCTGCGTGGGCTCCTCTCCACGGGCTGCAGCTCCGGCCCAGGGCCTGCTCCTGGGGGGGCTCTCCATGGGCCGCAGCCTCCTCCAGGCCACATCCACCTGCTCCACCGGGGGCTCCTCCACGGGCTGCAGCGTGGAGATCTGCTCTGTGTGGGACCCATGGGCTGCAGGGGGACAGCCTGCTCCACCAGGGGCCTCTCCACAGGCCGAGGGGGGCGGAACTTGGCTCAGCTTGGCTCATGGCTCAGCTCTGGCCAGTGGCAGGTCCCTTTTGGAGCCAGCTGGAGCTGGCTCTGATCTGACATGGGGCAGCTGCTGGGCTCTGCTGACAGAGGTCCCCCCTGCAGCCCCTCACTACCAAACCCTTGCCACATAAGGCCAATACAGTCATCACATCCTTCTTGTAGAAATGCAGCAGGCCAGGCCAGGGGAAGCATGATGTGAGAAAGAAGAGGGGTTCTCTCTTTACTGTCATTGAGAAGACTTAAGGCCTCCTCAACCCCTGCGTCTAACGATTTCTCAGGAGAGAATGGCTGGGATGAGTCCCCGAGACTCCAGGCAGAGAGCATTTCTGAGACAGGATTAATGCTTTCCCCAAAACTTCTGTTTCAAGAGCGATGACTGAGCTCCCACATCATAAGATAGACTTGTTTACCCTATGCTTTAAACTTCAATACTTCAACACTGCATCTCATGTTCTCTTATTCAGAACATAAAGCTGCCCAGACACTGCTCCCACTTCAACAACTCCATGAAGCAGCATTTTCCACTCAGTGGAGTGAAAGCTAATGTCTGCCTGGTCCAGAAATCTTGGTCCAGAAATTCTTGATCACAACAAAAAATGCAAAGATCTGGTCTGTAAGTCTTCAGGAAGAGCAGCCACACACCCAGGATTTACACTTCACAGGAAGTGTTGTTTTTTGAAATTTGGTTTCTGACTGAACTAACATCTTACAAAACAGAAATTCAGAGAAAATTTCATTTTGGCAACAGTAATATGCAGTATTAACAAAACAATATCTGTTTCTGGTAGATGCTCAGTGTAATTGACACAAGCTGCAATGACGCAGACAGAAATGCCTATTTCTCCCTTAGTTTCCCTGCTCAGCACCTCTGGCTAGACTCAGCCTCCTGGACTTTCATGTCCTTTTTCTCACAGACACTTTTGGAGCCCTCGTATCACTGTTATCCTGGAGACAAGGATTTGGAGATACAGTCCTGAGGGAGTCACTGCTGTCAGACTCGAGAGACACACCCTGAAATAAAGTCTTCCAACACAAGACTGGTTTCCTCATGGGTCCATCCAGAATTATAGCATCTGGGATGACCACTGAAGAGAGAAGTATTTTCTGAGTACTCTCTACAAAATACTCCCTTCTTTCCTTTCCTTTTAAATAGACAGTGGTGCTGTGCTAGACAGTTAAGTTTCCTAGATTCTGCAAAAGTTTGTACAGCTCTGAAGTGTCCAATGAAATCTTGGTGCATCAGCTAATTGTTTGCATTCTTCTGCAAGGCTTTATTTTACTGGTATATTTGCAGCAGAGCTTGAGTTACCTAGGTTCAATTTGGATTGGTTGGCTGGGCTGCCCTGCGTCTTCCTCAGAATCCTTTGGTGACTCACAGAAACAATTACTATCACTGCCTTTTTATTTCTTGTTGATGCTTATGAGTACCTGCCATAAGATGGACACCATAAACTAAGATTGGGGTAAGCACTGTAAGCCTATCAATATTTTGCTGTTCCTGCTGTTACAAGTGTCTTCTGTCTTTCCTCTACTACCTTCTCTTTGACTTTTCACTCGCAAGGCTGTCACTGAATAGAAGGTGTTAGACACAGCTCAACCCAATTAAAACCTTCTGACTTCTGGACAAGAATAAGTACTATATTACACACAAATGTTTCAGTGGGAATCTGTTACTTCCCATTATCCTTGACATCTGGTCTAACTGAAGCCTAGACTGATGGCTCTGGGATTGGATCTCCAGGCTATCACTTTCTCACAATTTTATTGATTATTTCTTTTTTCCCCAGATTTTTCTTTAAAACCTTTCTCAATACTAATCTAAATGATTGGTCTCTCCTACAGCAAAACAAGAAGGTTGTTGGCCAGGTACTGGCCAGTATAACTAGAGAGAGGTACTGTGTGCTTAGCACTTCCAGCATAGAGTACAGATTTGCCATGAGCACCTACAAAGTGATGAATCCAGACAGTACCAGGGTAAGAACTGTCCCTGAGTCATTGGCTCCACCTGCTGCAGCATATAAAAGCACACACCTACAGATCAGCCTCAGGAGACAGAAGATCCTCTTGCTAAGTCTAATTGCATGAATTCAGTGCCAGGCTGCTCCCAGGCCCGAGCAGTGCTGGATACTTGCCAGTTCCCGGTGAGCAGTGAGCATCTAGAGTCGTAACCTACAGCCATGATGCAACTTTTGCAATATTTTCACGCCACTCATTCCAGAAGCCAGTAGATGAGATCAAACACGCTACAGAATTAAATACCTTAAGCTATAGCAGACAACAGGCAGATGAGGTCTGAGGAATGGGCAGGGCACAAGCAAAGAGGAGAATAAAGAAATCAGATAGTGAGCAGTCACACCTAAACAGCAGCAGCAGCAGGTGATGTTCAACTATTGCTGCTGTGAGACAAGAGCCCTTCACCAGTGATACAGGGCAGGACCATGAGGACCCACAGCCAGCCTGACTTTGGAATGGTGTCCCTAAGTTGTCTTTCTGTCCCATTTGTTTCCCTTGGTACTTGAAAACCACTGTCTCTGAGCAAAGGGAATAATAGGACTTCCTGAGCTTTTTTTCCTCTCCAGCAATGTCATTTGAGAGTGTTGTTATTTCTTATGTCAAATGTTCAGGTAATCCTTATTCAGGGAGTGGCTGAAAAGATGTGGTGTCCTGGGATACTGTCTGGGGTATTCACCTATTTCAGATAGGTAACAACAATTAATTAGTGCTCAGTGGCAAATCCCCCCATATATCCTTTATCTTGGCTGGCTGTCAGGGCATATCATACACAGCACCATGATTTCTGTAGATATATCACAGTTTGTTAAAGCAGATGAATAAGAAGTAGTATGAGAGAGGGAAAGTATGCTGGGATGACTGATATAATCCAATCAACCCTTGTCAAATGGTTGTGCTCAAAAACAGGAGTGAGGAGGGACCTGACATACAATAGGTGGATCAGTTATTTGCACTACCATTACTTACATGGCAAATTGATGAGAGTTAGGGTTCTAATTAATCTCAGTCAGGTATGAGTACTTTTTGTAATTTTTCAAACTACACTGCACAAATACTTGATAGTTCTTAGGAGGGAACCTCTATCCTTCAAGGTCTCTACCATTTACCTCCCCTCTTAGCACCCTTGGGCCTCTCCTTCCTCTTGGAAGGGCAACTAGCCACTGATGGAAGCAGATTAAGTACCAATGCTGAATGGCACACACAGGACCAACAAAGCAGAAAATTTTGCTGAACCAAATACATGCCTGTATTCCCAGGATGTTTCTGCCAGAACATGAGGGAAACAGCTTCTTATTCCTGAGGTTTGATAATGTTCTATTCAAGCCATCTAAGCTTGCTCTCTTCAATGACATATTTTTGCAGCTCTATTTATGCAAAGATATTTTTTCTGTCAATCTCTATTTACACTACTTCAGTATTTTTCAAAACATTTGATTAAGTTCGCAATAAAGTTTCTAGTGTGAAAGAGAATCAAAAGAGGCCAATATCATTTTCAGCAACACATAGAAAGACATCATCTGTTATTGACACTCTCTACATGGCCATAATTTTCATGAGAAGCCATCTTAAATACTGTATTTAGTTTGACTTGAGGTTGCAGTGGAAAGAGTTAAGAAAACAGAAATAAATTTGATGGGATAGGGGGTGGTGCTGGAGAAACTGATGAGAAAAACAAGTACCATATTCCACATCTCAGATATATCTCCTAGCAGCCTGACTGATAAGAATAGCAAAACAACCTGCAGATGTTTTTATTAGCCCTTGAGCAAGGGTAAAAACTTATGCAGTTTACATAAAGATCACCTTTGGTCACAGTAGGTTTATATAAAAAATATTCCAGTTAAGGAAATAAGAAAACAGCATGAATAGTTCAGCTTAAATATAAGTACATCCAAACTCACATAAACGTGGAAATGACTAATTAGTGCATGGTGTGGCAGTGACATTAGCCTGGTGCTCTGTTTGCAGGACACATTTCTCCGAAAACTAAATGCCATAATATTGTCCAGTTCCTAAAGTCCTGATTTTCCAAAAGATTTAGGCACGGGAGGGACAATATGTCTGTGCTTAAAGTTGCCCTTCTGAAAGACACCATTCAGGATTTCATCTTATTCTTGGTGCACTCTCAGCTCAATGCTTGTAACTTCTCAATTATTCCAGAGGAGAGCTGAACCCCTCTTCAGTCTGTGCTGAAGATGAGCATCATATAGCCCATTTACTGCCTACAAATGCATATAACTAGATCTGGGTCAAACCCATGCCTAAGGCTTGTAAACAACTCCATGCAACAGGTAATTCAGAACAAGGGGCTGATTTCCCCTGCCCACTTGGTCACCTGGATCCACCATAACCATCAGATCATTGAGCATGTATTGTCTCCAGGCCTCCTGCTGAAGCTGCTGTGTAAAGACTGAGAAAATTCAATTTTGCTGGAGAACAGGAAGAAGGTACGAAATATTCTAGACCCTAGCAGGAATAGCACCCAGGCCATTGATTCCAGTCTCTTGATCCAAGAGGCACTGTTCTCTTCTCATGCAATGACTCAACAATGTGAAACATATTCCAACTAATCCATTGATTTTTATTGTCATTAGACTATAGCTTTTTTAGATGCTGTTGTAAATATTATTTTGCATCTCCTTGTACCTTATAACTGTAAGTGCCCTTAAACATCCAGATCAGTTTTAGCTGTGACTCCCCAGCCTGTTTAAACCCCAGACTTACTCACTTCCCCAGCAAAGCTGATATCCAGGTCTTCCCAAAAAGTCCATGTTGAATGATAAGTCCAAGTAGAAAAAAGTCATCCAGCTGTGATAAACAACAAGTAAAGGCCCTGCTAAAATATAGGCTGCAGGAAGACCTGGCTCTAGATTGTGATCTGGTCTTTGTAGGACCACCATGCAAAGTGGTGCGTTTGAGTCAGAGGTTCTTGGGCCATGTAGTACATCTACCAGGCTACTCAGCACTTCCTCCATCAAAGTGGCTGTGAAAGTTGACTTCACAGGTCCGAAATCCCCTCAACACTAATTACTAATAAAGATTAATTATCAGAATACTGTGATAGCAGGCAGGGAGCTTTATCATTTCTAAGTGGCTACAATTACAGTTTTACATCGGCAGCTGCTTTGGCATGAGTCATGTAGGAAATACCACGATATGAGTGCACAGCCTGTTGAAGCAGGTGGCCTTAAGTAAAAACATGTTTCGGTCCCTATACTTCCAAGAAACATTCACCAGCAGCAAGTACTAATCAGACAGAATTCTTAATAGGCTATGCTGGAAGAGTTAAGGGATGGAGAGTGCCCATATAACAGCCGCATGGTAGAGTGCAGACATGGGAATCCATATCAGACCTTCTTCTCAGGCAAAGTGGTTAGGTATGGGGAGCCCCAGAAAGACAATGAGAGTTTTTGGGCATTGGCGAACTAGGTTTGCTTTGTGTGGCTTTATATTAAGCTTCTTGATTGTGACACAGTACCCATGGGATAGTGGGTGTCTCTTATGGGAAAGGCAGTCATGAGTGAAATGGAAAACTAGCTGTTTTAGAGAAAAACTTAGCGGGTTTGAGGAGGAGTAAAATAACTCCAGGAACTCTCTGCATGGATCTGGATGGTGCAATGGAAAAGGGCTGTGGCTGTCTGTGAATTCGGGGAAGACCAGACACAGTGGTGATGCCTGGGAGGATTGCTCTGTGGAGGATGGCCAGGGAAGACAGTTTTGTTTAATGAGACATCCTGGCAAGGCTGGGAGGGAGGCAGAACTGATGGTGAATTGAGATCAAGGAGGTTTAAAAACAACAACAACAAAAACAAACACAACAAACTACTATATGGAGAGGTGTAGGGGCACATGCCATGGAAACAGTGAAAGAGCTCAGGCCAAATGTGCAGCACAAGAGCAGCACAAGAGAGTGCAAAATGTCTTAAGAGAAGCATCTAGGTAGTATTGAAGAGGAACAAGGATGAATGGACTACAGGCAGAACATTGCTTGCACTAGATATGCCCTGACAGACACTAGGAAACACTTTCAACCCATGAACAGAAAGATCACTGGACCCACTAGGCACTGAAGGGAAGGCTGCAGGGTGCCTGTCAATACTGAACTGCTGAGATGCTGTGTTTGAGACCGATGAATGGCTGCAGGGGGACTTCTGCAGTGGTAGCAGGGTATGTAAAGATATCTGATCTTCTGAAAGTAATCTCCAGAGACCTGAAGCATAGCAAACTATCACTAGTATGGGCGTCTTGAGTGTTTACCATGCATACATGCTGAGGAGTTATTGACCATCCAGACCTCTCTATTAATAGATTTCTTTTGTTCAGTGTTAATGGCATCATGATGCACCATGCTGTTACACAAATTGAAAGCACTGGAAGGCAACTTATCCATCAGAGGGCTGTTCTGATGCAAGCAGATAAACAGTCATACAATAGCAAACAGCAGACATCTTCAGTGACAGCCATTCCAAGATTCTGATCCTCAGCTGAACTTGGTTAATAAACAGGGCAAAACATATTATAGCTGCTCAATACTAATATATATATATATATTAATCCACTTTGATTAATAATAGAAGATTTTCCTTAATTCTTGATAACTGCTAAGTAATTTCCAACCATTTTTGCCTTGATTTCAATTCCTGGTGTATGAAAAAAAATCAATTCCAGCTTAAGGCTTATTAAAGTATTATTCCATCTGAAGATGTGATTAGACTGAAATGCACAAGGCTGGGTGTAATGGTCTTGCTCTAGTAATGTCACTAGCTAATTAGAATCCCTTGTGATATCATGGCTGTGCTATGCTTCCCTCCCACCAGGAGATACTTCTTCGGCAGGCTCCAGTAGGTAGTTTACCTACCAGTGATGTGTCCTGCACAGTTTAAACTGCCACCTGATTCTACTTGCTCCTGCATGCTCTCTCAGAAACCTTTGTTTAATCAAAAAGACGTTTCAAACTTAACAATACATTAATTGTCAGTTGGAAGCATGTTGTCAGAAACTGATCTGAGTTTTCAGTGTAAGAGTCCTTGCTCTTCATGGGGCACAGAACACATTAAAGAGGCAAGGTATTTCAAAAAGGGAAAATGTAGTCTTGGAAATGCTGAGAAGCACATTTGTGAGGCAAGCAGGAGGTGGGTTGCAGTCTCTGAGAATGATCAGCAGAAGGCAGAGTCTGTGCACCCAGAGTGGGACTGATAATTCTGCAGGGAGAGTCAGGGTGGGCAGAGCTCTGGGGTGGGAGCCACCTCACCTGATCAGAGATTTTGTCTAGGTTCCTCTGCTCCCCATGAAGGCCATTGCTAGAATGAGTAAAGTAATCCTCCTAATGGAGTCTCTGCTCCAGATAAGTTTATCTGCACCTGTGTCCTTAGCTCCCATAAAGAGGAAGGAGGAGGGGTAGATTTACTCTTCCTGCTGTAAGACGGGGGAAGTGGGGTATACAAGATCAGATTTTGGTAGCACTTAAAAATGTGCTGTGAAGATTGAAGGAGTTTTTAAAATCAACTTGATCAGAGTTACTTCAAATATCGGATTTTTGGACTTTTTTTTTTTTAACTAAGGTTTTCTAGTTGTGTTTTGTTGTTTTGTTTGTTTTGTTTGGTTTGGTTTGGTTCGGTTTGGTTTGTTTTCAGGAAATGTGGCCTAGATGACTGGACAGTGAGGTGGATTGTCAATTGGCTGGATGGCAGAGCTCAGAGGGTTGTGCTCGGTGGTGCGGTCTAGTTGGAGGCCTGTGGCTAGTGGTGTCCCCCAGGGGTCAGTACTGGGTCCAGTCTTGTTCAACTTACTCATCAACAACCTGGATGATGCAACAGAGTGCACCCTCAGCAAGTTTGCTGACGACACAAAGCCCAGAGGAGTGGCTGATAGCCCCAGAGGGCTGTGCACCATTCAGAGGGATCTTGACAGGCTGGAGAGCTGGGCCAAGAGGAACCTCATGAAGTTCAACAAGGGCAAGTGCAGGGTCCTGCATCTACGGAGGAATAACCCCAAGCACCATTACAGGCTGGGAATGACCTGCTGGAGAGCAGCTCTCCAGAGATGGACCTGGCCATCCTGGTGGACAGCAGGCTGACCAGGAGGGAGGCAGCAATGTGCCCTTGTGGCCCAGAAGGCCGAGGGGATGCTGGGCTGCACTCAGAAGAGCGTTGCCAGCAGCTCAAGGGAGGTGATCCTCCCCAGCTGCTCGGCCCTGCTGAGGCCACACGTGGAGTGCCCAGTTCTGGGCTTCCCAGTACCAGAAGGACATAGAAGTACCGGAGCGAGTTCGGAGGAGGGCTCCTAGGATGATGAGGGGACTGGAGTGCCTGTCGCACAAGGACAGACTGAGAGAACTGGGCCTGTTTAGCCTGGAGAAGAGGAGACCGAGGGGAGATCTCAGTAACGTATATATAAATACCTGAGGGGAGGGTGTCGAGAGGATGGGGCCAGTCTCTTTTCAGTTGTGCCCAGTGACAGGACAAGAGGCAATGGGCACAAACTGAAGCACAGGAGGTTCTGTCTCAATGTGAGGGGGCACTTCTTTACTGGGAGGGTGACAGAGCACTGGAACAGGCTGCCAAGAGAGGATGTGCAGTCTCCTTCTCTGGAGATATTAATAACCGGCCTGGGTGCCATCCTGCACAAGGTGCTCTAGGTGATGCTGCTGTGCATGGGGGTTGGACTGGATGATCTTCAGAGGTCCCTTCCAATCCTGTCCATTCTGGGATTCTGTTTGTTTTGTTTTGTCAAGTTTGTTAAGGTCCACTAAACTTGGAGCAGTTTTCTTGTTTTTCATGTGAGCTAGGCTTATAGAGGAGAGAATACCTGGTACCTGCTACCTTAACTACCCCATGTGAAGTGCCAGACTTTCTGCACAACATTTCAGGACAGGATGCACGGAAACCAATGCACAGAGCAGGCACTTGCCTGGGGCAGCTGGCAAGACATGTTGAAGAGGGAGACCTAAACCTTGGTCCTCCTGTGTTATTTCTGGCTTTGCTCCTCGCGGGAAGAAGGGTTCTTTTTCAATTCTCTTGTGACTTCCTGATTTCTGTCTGTGGCTTTTAACACCCTAGTCATGAGCTAGAAAATCAGATTGAAAATCAGGTTCCTTCGTGAGTCTTATCCCTTGTCTGAGTTCAGAAAGTGCTTCCTATCAGAACAACACTAACAATAGCATCTAAACAGAGAGGTCTGACTCTGCTCACATACCAAGTTTTCTCTAGTTTTGATAGAATTACACACGCAATCCAAGGGACTAAGGTCATATGATTTGGGACCAAAATACTAAGTTTTAATCAAGTTCTTGCTGTTAAACACTGGAGTTAAGTTCATCTCAACTTTCTATGAGTTGTTCATAAGAAATGTTAAGCTGGTTAAACTTTGATAAAACCTACATCTAAATAGCAGTCTCCTCTGAAGTAAGAAGACTTATACTGATGTGTGAACTGAAATAAGATTGACATTTGGAGGACGTGAAATCTTTTGGGAAGCCCTAAAATATCCCCTAAGTAGGTCAGCTCAGTGACCTGGATCTGTACTTTTAATACAGGAGTAGCCTATATTTTCTCAAACTGTTTGCTGAATAACAATTGTTTTTTGGGCTGTGGATTTATTTTTAGTAGTTAAATGTGACCTTTGTAGGAAATCCTGTAATGAGAACAGCAATGAAGCTGGCTGGGGGTGAGCCACCCCACATGCTTTGATTTAAAAGTGATAAACACATACCATTCAACCCGAGTCATTTCTGGAAGAAAACAATCTTAAATGCAATTTTTACTTCAGGAATCATGTCAATAATTCCAAAAAGTATAAAAGGAATTTATTCATGGCACACAATATTCCTTGACTTGACAGGTAACTAATAAACATCACTGGAAAAACAGATTTCATTAGGAATTTAGAATGAAAGTAAAAGCCTGGGAAAGGCCAGAGGTTCCCCACTGCCTTGCCAAGTCCAGCTCTGATTGCAGCAGTCACCATCAAGGAGTTCTTCAGATCAACCCCAAAATAAGCTCCCTTATTTTTCCTTTCTAAAATGTAATTTGGCTATTTAAGTACAGAAAAGGCCAACCCTTCCTCCCAGTTTGGGTTACTTCTTAACCTGAACTAAAAACCCTGCATAAGAACCCCAATTCACACAACCCAGCTATGGGAGAAACTGCAACCTAGATTGGAAAGAGAAAGCTCTTATCTCTGTCTTACGCCACCAAAAACATATCTGTCCAGCCTTCTCAAGGAGTAAATCTCAGTTACCATATGCATCGCTCTGGTGGTCTAAATTCATACTGGGTTCATGGAAAATGAGTATATGTTTGAGTATTCTTCAGCCAAGGGATGAAATTAGTCACAAGATATTAAGTAATGGATATATCAAAAGATAAAAGGAGTGGCTTCTCAAAGGACATGGTGGAGGCTTTTTTTCCCTTTCTCAGGACCTTAGTAAAGATCTGGCTGTCTCTTATTAAACCAAATGCTCTAGCTCAGCTAGCAGAGGTTAGAAAGATGCATGGATCACACGGTGAAGTGTATGGCCTGATTGTGCAGGAGGTCACCCTAGATGTTCATGTGGATCCCCAGTGGCTCCAGTCAACAAAACTCTTTTGTTTCACACAAGGCTGTGAGGAGCACATCTTCACTACACTTTATTGTGAATATCATAGAAGACACAGCTACCACCTTTATTCTTTCCAGAGATGTAGGATAACCGTTGCTATCTCTTTGCTAAGATACAATTAATTCCATTGAGAAAATAGATGGAATTCATCAGAACTAGGTGTTGGGTTTTTTGCTTTGTTTTGTTTTGAATGATATGAAATGATATGGAATATATTCCTGTGTGTGACATCAGATCTGGTACGTTTTGTGAAAGATCACTTTACAAGTCATCCCTAAGCTCTGGTCAGCTATAGCAGCTCTGCTTTCAGTGATATTAAGTTACCTTGTCTTTTTCCTTAGCTTTTTTTGCTTTTCTGCTAGCTCCAAGAATTTGCCCCTTTCCCTGTCTTTTTTTTTTTTTTTTAATTATTATTATTTTATTATTTTTTCAAAAGTAGGCTAGTGGCTGCTAGAGGAATGATGCATTTTAGGTCATAACAACACAAAAAAAATAGTAGTTTCTTCAATGAGTTTCTTTAGTACAAGCTTGAAGTGTGCCTAGGGATATATGGGCACCATACAGCAAGTGAAAGGAAAACGACACTAAAGCAAAAGTTTAGAAATTCCTTTTAATGTGAGCAGAGGGCAGTCCATGTATGCATGCTGCTAAGTTTTCTGAGAAGCCAGAACTGTGAGTTAAGAGGTGCTTGTGTCAGACATCTATTCCTTCACACTGGTTAGTCAAGGTGATGAAATGGCTGGTCTGGGAGATAAAGTCCTGGAGTATTCTCACATCATCAGCTAAGGACCCAAGCTCTTCAGTAAGCAACCGTTCTTGCAGTGGGAACACCATTTCCCTATGCAGTCAATTAAGGATGAAAATTGTCTCCAAAAGACAATTCCGATTTTAGTGAGATGTTTTGGTCATGTAAGATGAGTCTTGATGAAGTGATAAGAGATGACGTTTTAATGGATAGATATCAGATAGGCTCTCCAGTGCTTTTGGCTGCATCTTCAGAATGGGTCCAGAATACTTTTAGTATTGCATTATTCCAGCATGACTCCACTTTGTCCTCTTCTTCATAATGACTTTTAATGATCCATCAATTATCTGGAAGATTTCACCCTTCCAAGCTTTGACTTCAAGGAAAAATGCTGATGTATTGACACTTGCTAACAGAATACATTAGAAAAATAAATCAGACTGTTAAAGGGATTATTAAATGGGAGAATGGTTTCCTTAATACTTTTAATGAACAGAAAATTCTGACTCTCTTTAAATGTCAATAACATTATGCAACCATCTGCACAGTTGACTTAAAAATCAATTTATTTGTGTATTTGGTACAAAATCCATCTTAAGATAATACAACCAAGAGATATGTTGGCATCTTGGTGGTCTTTTTGATTTACCTATGGAAAGACTGACAAAATGGGACCTGAAAGGGGTGATAGAGTATTTGTGATACACTTCTTGCCCCTCCCCATCATCCTTTTTTAAGATTTGCCCTCAGACTGCTTTTATCTTCAAAGTGTTCTAGAAATTCAATGCAGTGTCAGATTACAGACTAGGTCGCAAGTAAAAAAAATACAGCCAGAAGACTGACTTTTATTTATGGCTAGAATGTGCAATTCTTGTACTCTTGTTGGCAAGTCTTAACTAGAACACCCTTGCTAACTCCAGTGACAGAAAGAGCTCAGGGAATCTCAGTATGAATTACACAACTGGAACCTTAATAATAACATAGGTGAGCAGGGTATGCCCATTGTCTCAGTGGTTAGGGATGCTTGTGTGTGCAATTACATTGTTCTATTTTAGCTGTATGTCTGAATGTGAAGTCAAAGTCGAGAGGGACCTTGACAGGCTTGGGAGTCCCAAAGGACCAGGTCAAGCTTGAGAGATGGGCCTATGCAAACCTCATGAGGTTCAACAAGGCCAAGTGCAAGGTCCTGTAGCTGGGCTGGGTCAGTCCCAAGCACAAATACAGGATGGGAGTAGCCCTGAGAAGAAGGATCTGGGGGTGCTGGTGGATGAGAAGCTCGACAAGAGCCAGAAATGTGTGCTTGCGGTCCAGAAAGCCAACTGTAACTTGGGCTGCACCAACAGCAGTGTGGCAGCAGGGCAAGGGAGGGGATTGTCCCCCTCTGCTCTGCTCTTGTCAGACCCCACCTGTAGCCCTGCATTCGGCTCTGGGGCCCCCAGCACAAGGAAGGACATGGAAGTATTAGAACAAGTGCAGAGGAGGTCCACAAAGATGATCAAGGGGCTGGAGCACCTATCCTACGAAGACAGGCTGAGGGGGCTGGGGTTGTTCAGCCTGGAGAAGAGAAGGCTCTGGGGAGACCTCACAGCGGCCTGCCAGTGCCTAAAGGGGGCTGCAGGAAAGCTGGGGAGGGACTTCTTGTCAGGGGTGTAGTGATAAGACAGGGGGTAATGGCTTTCAACTAAAAGAGAGGAGATTTAGATTAGATATGAGGAAGAAATTCTTTACAATGAGGGTGGTGAGGCACTGGCATGGGTTGCCCAGAGGAGCTGTGGGTGCTCCATCCCTAGAATTGTTCCAGGTAAGTGGGATCTATTTATTTAAGTACATTATAAATTTTGGGGCATGAGGCTCAGTTTAAAGTGGTATCTACATTTAGCTGTAGTAATATATAGCTCTAATAATTCTTCCATAGCAGTAGCTTTCTTATATATTTCACATACTCAAGGTTAACTGCTTCAGAAATGCTTTGGATGGAGAACTTCTCCTGGAGTAACCATTGCGACTGCCTTATAACTGTATTGATAGCTATCACAATTACTTATTAGTTTTGAAAGTGGTGAGCAATTCTAGCAGTAAACAGCAAATCTCTCACAATAATCTGCTGATTACTATCCTGCTGAAATAGTTGGGAAAGTTCCCTTGAAAGCTAACATTGAATTCCAAAACCACACTGTTTACTATGGCAAATGTGACTTTCAGCTGGGTGTACTCAGCCTCTGGAGCTACTGATAGGAAAGAAACCTAATTAATGGGAAGTTAAAAGAGAATGACAACAGCTGAAGCAGGATTACTAGTGTGAGCTTTCACTCTTATTTTTCTTTGGTCATTCTAGAGAAATAATTTTCTATTTATTTTTTTTAATTAATTTGTATATTTATTTTGAACAAAAGACACGATGCAGGCATTTCAAATATCTCATTTAAACTATATGATTTGGAGTCTGGTACAAAGAAACATCTGATGGAACAGATGCCAAAATCACTGGGGAAATGACTGCCTGTACGTTAAACATCCCAAGATCTCTAAATATCCATGACTTTCTCAGCTTCCAATTGACAAGGTGTTTTCTTCCACATAGGTGGCTGGGATTCTTTTAATTAAAATTAGAAGAGGAGAAATAAAAACTTATGGAGTGGTATACCTTGCAGCCACAGATCTAACAGCTGGCACTCTAGAGAGGGAGAGATCATGCACTTAATTTTACACTCACAATGTCCTATGGTGTTCAGAAACAGATCAGACAATTTGGGGACTTGAACCATCATCCTGACAATTATAGTCCTTGAAAGAGGTCTGCAGTTACTCAGTGCATTTTAACTCCCTCTCCATCCAGGATAGATTGACTGGTCACGGTACTACATACTACCATGTCTTTATTAGAGGTCTTGCCTTCACAGAAGGACGTTGAAAACACACCAGCCCTACAAAACCAATGTCCTGCAGGACACCTTTATTTCCCCACAGAAGAGGAGAGATGGTTGCCCATCTCCCATTTTCCTCTTAAGCAATGTCACTGGCAATCTGGCACATGGTAGTCCCAGCTGGCCATGCTGTCATCATCTCCAGTGCCCCAGGTATGAGCTACTCTCCACCTGCACTGGATACACTGGTGAAAGCAATGGAGGGGTTCCTTCTGCAACAGGCAGGGAAGCGAGCTGCGCTTTAGCAACAGGGTACTTTTCAGAGCAAGCCCTTACTTTGAAAATGTGCCTCTCAGGAGAGAAATGACCTGAAATTGTTCCACTCTACGGCTTTCTGAAGCCCAGTCACCTATGCTTGCTCTGAAAAGGAAGTAGAGGACAGTAAGAGTTAAGCCTATTTCACTGTTTTCTTGTTCAGATTTTGTTGGGAAAAGATTGGTGACAAAAAAGGATAGAGCTTGTGATCTGGCTGGTTTCAAAGCTCTTCACAGGTCCATCGATTGAATGCAGAAACTCTCATGTTTATTCTGGAAATATCTAAATAAGAAATAACAAGCAGGACATAATGTCCCAGGGCTGTCTGAGGAGGTGGGCTAACAGGAGTTGGTGGTAATAGTCTCCATCTTTGCAATTTATTCTTGACAAATCTCTGTTTTTCCTTGCTATTCCAGGTTCTGTCCATTTCCTGAGGTAGGGAAGTGAAAGGAGGATTTGCCTGTTGCAAAACCTTCTATCAGGGGTACGAAGGACATATCAGACCATTTTTCTGAGAGATTAAAGTGTCCTCCACACCTGGCAATGCCCCTCGCTGGGATGCAGAGGATTTGTTATTTTGCCTAGTAAATACTCAGTGTTATGCCTCTCAGTGCTCACTGCTGGGATTTACTGATGTACCCACCCATGCTGCACCCACTGACAGGGGAACATCCTTCCTTCCCCACGTCTTTTGAGTTTTGAAAGAGCCAAGCTGACAGATGTCTTTAGGTTCCTTTCAGAGACTGCACCATGCTGCCTCTCCCAGTGAACCTGGCAAGATGGCCTGTCATGACACACTTCAACCACAGCTTTCTGCTGCTTGGGGAAATGCCCTTCCCCTTTTTCCTTAATTCATTTTTGTTTCCAGTGACCAGCACTGCCAGGACACCCCTTCCAGCGTGCACAGCCAGGGCTATGCTGGGTGACCAAAGTCCCCTTGTGTTCTCCTTCCTTATCTGTCCTCCATAAACACTCTGTCACTTTGTCACAGCTCTCCCCATGTGCCATTTCAGAGAAAAGATTTCAGGTTTGGGTTCTGAGACACAGGCTGGAGTTATTCACTCAGGTCAGGTTGGATGGGGCTTTGAGCAACCTGATCTAGTGGAACGTGTCCTTGTTCATGGCAAGAGGTTGGAATTAGATGATCTTTTAGGTCCCTTCCAACCCAAACCATTCTATGGTTCTATGATTTCCAGGTCGCAACATCAGTATGTGAAACTATGTGTACCCACAATATAAGTGTACACACACTTATAAATTAATGGTCCAAAGGCATAGCTTTCACAGTGCTGTTTCATATAATTCTTAAAGATTTGAGCATAATGAATTCGTGCCTCTGATCCACGCAGTGTGAGGCACTTTTGCCAAATACTTGTGAAATAATCTCTTTCTTCTAGATCCAGCACTGCAACCTCTCCTGTCCAGCCGTAGTAACTACTAGCTGTGGGGTAGATTTTCTGTTTAAACTGGTGCAGCTCTCATGAAAATGCAATGGAAAAAAAATGGAATTACTACAGCATTAGATCCACTTGCTAGAAATCAAATATTTACCCAGCAGGACATACACACCACACTGAACAGTAAGTGTCTGAGGGAGTACATGCACAGTTTGTATAGCACTGTATAAACTTACAGCACTATATAAAAATAATAATAATAACATTCCTCTCCTTGTATTATTTCTCAGCTATTATGTACGCTAATGAGGATTTCCAGTTATATAAATATAACGTTTTCTGCTAAGTGCATGATTTGTAGATTCTCTAATAAATCAATATTTTATGCAAGCAAAAACCTTAAAGTTAATGTTAGAAAAAAAGTGCCTTATCATCCCCAGCAGCTTCTGAAACCCTGCAATGCAGGCTTTTATTATTTCTGTAAAAGAAAAAAGAAAATCAATAGAGATTCCTTGTGCGTAATCCTCAGCAAGATTAGCACTTTGTCAACCTCTGTTATAATCTCCTGGAAAGCACAAAGAAGAAAAGGAGAGGGAAAAAAAAAAAAAAAAAAAAAAAGAAGCCATGAGGAAACCAAGAAGTGGAAATCTGGGGGTGTTCACTGTGCTTCTTCTAAAGATGAATATTTGAAAGGCAACTCTGGTCTTCTCAACTTGGGACTCAGAAATTATGGAGGTGCTTTTCCCATCTATTGCAATCTTGACATTTGTAATTGGAAGAGAAACCTTCCAGAATTGCCATCAGTTAAGCATTCTACTTTAACAGGTGATTAAGGAGCTTGATCCAAAACTCACTGCAGGCCCTGCAATGCTGAGTGCTGCAGAGCTTCAGTTTTGGGTGTCCTGCCCTGCAGAACCCACCTTTAGGGTACAGGGGTCCCAGGGAGCAGAGTGGGATCCAGCCCCAGCCATGCCTGGAGATCCAGCATGCTGCATGGGGGACTGCCTGGAGCAAGTTGGTGAGGGCATTTAAGGTAACAGCTCACAACTGCAACAGAAAAAATCCATAGGCAATGTTGCAAGCTCTGAATAATGGATCAAGGGCTGCAAGGGAAGGACAGGGAGGGACAGTACCGGATAAAGCTGTGTGCATGCAGGACTGATTGTCATATTGTCATATTGTATCTATTATTTCCCATAACACTGCAACCACCCATTAATTAAATTCAGAGATGAGCTGCATGGAGAGGTAATCCAAACATGAGAAGGGATGAGAAATAATATTCAAGGATCAAATGAGGCCAGAAACATAGGCAGAAATTCAGCAAAGATGGCTGGAAACACAACAAACAGTTCATTGGGAATAATCATATTTCGGTTCAGGCCAAAATATTCTGCAAAATCATGTCAAGACAGAAGGGTGGGTGGTATTGTTCCACATAAAAGCTGGAATCACTGAACAGAGTGAGAGGCAGTGTACATGGAGGGCAGACTGCTCCAGAGGATGCATCTTGTATGAGCACATCGCTCCTAGCTTCTCATTTGCAGGTGCCCAGAAAACCAGCTTTGCTGCCAGGGAAATTCCCTTTTCCAGACAGCAATTCCTAGAAAGTATAGTAAGTGCGATAGACTACCAAGTCAGAGTTTAAACAAAGAATTCAGCAGCTGCTTTCTATTTAGCCAACTGGGATCCTACTGGGTAGAGAAGTGTCGTTGCCTTTTAGTACTGTATTCCTAATGAAACCATCCTTGACTTTTACTCACCTCCACCTTACAGCAAATATTCAGGAGTTTAAATACAATGACTGACATCAATGCATAATTTATTTTGAAAAATGGAACTTTAAATTTTTTTGTCTCATTCCCACTCACGTGAATTTCCTTTTACTTACTGGTATAGAAATGGCCCACTAATTAAAAAAAAAAAAAAAGTTTGTAAAAAAGATCTATGCGTTGCTAGCAACTTTCAAATCTCTGCAGCTTGCAGCTGGAGAAGGAATATGCTTTTCATGCAATTCTCATTTCACCTGAAAACATAAGGCTCAGTGAAAAACAATCAGAGAAAATTGAGGATACTTCATGAAGAATTTGTATTCTCAAGACCTTCACAAATTATCCATTAGTTACAGTTAGCAGATAATACATACTTCCAGGTAATCTTACATCAAAGTGTAAAACTTAATTCTGCATGTAGCAGTAAGCTACTATGGGGCTTACAGCTGATTAATAGCATTTAATAAACATGATTTTATTGTTACATA
The DNA here is from genome assembly GCF_013377495.2 of Cygnus atratus. Taxonomy (NCBI): domain Eukaryota; kingdom Metazoa; phylum Chordata; class Aves; order Anseriformes; family Anatidae; genus Cygnus; species Cygnus atratus. Next base: position 1,473,630 of record NC_066379.1, read on the forward strand.
GAATTCATTTGTTCCATATGATAACGGTGTAATGGAAAAATGTGAATATTGGTTTTACTTCCAATGTCTCTGCTATGAAGATGGAGATCAAAGCTTAATACACTGTAGGAGTTGCTGAAGCAACAGAAAATAGGCTATATTTGAGATCTGAATTGCCAAATAAAGGAGCTTCTTTCTCTTCACTGACTGTACAGGAGAATAAGCTCCTGACTATTAAGAGTGCCTAATCTATGACTAAATTCTCTTGTAATTTTTGCTCCAGATCCGTGGAATTCCCTAGACCAACAAACCCTATTTATTAAGCTCCTGACACTGGGATTCTGGACTCCTTACATAAAACTAGCAATAAAGTCTTCTAAAATCTCATTAAAAGATTAACCTCCTATCGCAAACAGCTGGGACATTGCAAAGGAGTCTGCTGAGCTCCCAATATGAGAATGTAGAGTAAAACCTGGGAAAAATTCTTCTCTCAGCACATTCCTTCAGTAAATACTGCACAGCTGCAAAGAGACTCAAATGGGATACATACCACCTAATATTAGCTATATAAAAAACATAAGTCTATGTTCTTTCTACAGCCCCCTCCAGGAGGCAATTCAGATCTTAGATAAGATGAATTCTGCTTAGAAAGGACCCATTTTTATCTGCTGACTGCAGAAGGCACCTTGGCTCCTGACAGACTGGACTGGGAACTTGGGAACATTGAACGAATTCCTAATGTTTGGTTGTGATCATTCAAATCCTGATCACTGCCAATTACTGTGTAGCTCTAGCTACATCAGGTGAACTTTGTCTTTTTTCTAGCCTCATCCTGAAAACCTCCAGGGATGGAGGATCTCAAGACTTTATTGCCCATATTGCTTTCCTGAGGTGAGCTCTTTTTCCTCTCTCTGCTTGGGCTTAGCTATTAGAGAAACAATTTATTAGATCTGTCATCTCATCTCAGCTTGCCTGATATGCATATGCCAGCTTTATATTCAGTAAATTCAGTGCTGTCTGAATCCCTGATTTCATTATGGAACAAAGCCCAATTTTCTCAAATCAAGAAATTATTCAGCTCTAATATTCACAATTTTCACTCACTTCATGGCTGATTGGTTTAAATTCAGAGGAAGAGCTGTGTTATTTCATTGTGGTTGTTTGCACACACCTCCTGGTGCATCAGTTCAAAAATGCACATGAACCAAGTTTTTATAAGTGTGTGGTACCTGAAGCTTAGCAACACACTTCCATGTGTTTTTAAGTGCTGGACTTTTCGTTGTCTAGTTTGCAGTGCCAGTACTCAAAAACAAAGTCTGAAAACTAGCTTCCTGTAACTTCACCTAATAAAAGGCAGGTAACGAGAACACCTGAAAAGCTAAGGAAAGATGTTGTCATATGTACAATGAATGAAATTTAATACAGCAGTTCAAACAAATATCTGCAGGCACTTTCTTGTCTTCTGTCACTACTCCCTGAGCTAAGTGGCAGCATGTCCTTTATCTGTTTGATTTGAAAATGACTGGGCTTTCTCCTGGGAGCTGTGGATATGCTTTCCACACATACAAAGTTTCCATCAAGTTAAAGTTAACACGAACAGCTTTAGAGATTTATGTAAGAGAAAAATCTGTTGTATTTTTCTTACTCTATCATCACATCTTAGATATTTCAGTATTTAACCCATATTAACAGGAGAATCCCAGCAGCGTACATATTATTGAATCTTCTTGGTAGGACAAACCATTATTTTGTCAAGAAATCTTAAGCTCTTTCAGATAATCCACAAACCCTTCAGGTACAAGATTCATCAAGGACCTGGCCAAGGTATGCGAACGAACATTTCCCAGGCATTACTCATTGTATTTCTCAATTTTTAACCGGATTATGACAAAGTTGCTGTGCGCCCCCCTAAGCAAACACACTCAAGGTATCAGCAGATAGGGTGAGGAAATCAGTTGATTGTACTAAGAAGAGATTTGAAGGGGGCATTTGTGCCAGGGAGCTGGTTCAATGGGAGAGGACACCAAAAGTCTTCAGATCAATTGCAACATTGCAAAGACTACTTCTCAGACTACTTCTCTTTTACGAATCAGTGTTAAAATACTCAGGTTTAACATGTCACCAACACATACACCTGGGTAGTTCTCAAAAAAAGAAAAGAAAAAAAAAAGAAAAAAAAAGTAAACTTAAATCTTGAAAGCATTAGTTAAAATCTATCTCAATTCTTATGCTTATCTGACAGTCTGAGGAGTGTGAGCTGATGAGCCAGGGATCCATACCCAGCTACTATGTGCCCCACAAAGGAAGGAGCTCCTCTTTTGCCCTACCACACATCTGTCCCATCAAATTAATGAGTCAAAGACAGAGAAAACTATTCTAATTTCTACATACTCAATAGTGGGCTGATGCCTGACCAAGCACTCCTGTGGTTCTGCAGACAAGCTGATAGAAAATGTCTCAAAAGATAATGGATCTGCCAGTCCTTGGGAAATCATGGCTGCTAGGATGTTCGCTACGGTAGAAATGCAAAGATGACAAAGAGAAAAGATAGAAGTGCATAAGACTGGGGTGGGAAATAGAGGATTTGATTTATTTTCTTGTCCTCATTCTTACTTTGCAGTCCCAGTAACACCTCTCTCCAGATTTTCCTTTCTGTACGAGCCTCTCCACTCCCTCAGTCATCTTCCTTCATAGCCCTAAATGGTGGTGGAGAGCTCTGTGGGGGGAGATAAGAGGGTACAGCGTGGCATTGTCTCACGAGGTTCTCAGGAAGGCACAAACAGGTTGGTGCCACATGCCCTGTGAGCTGGTGTGGAAGGGGAAGGACACATCTCCCTCCTGATGGGGCACGATGCACCTGAGGTGCAGCCACTGTGTTCCTGCAGTTCCCGGGACTCCAGGAGGGAGAGATCCTTACACGATGTAGGGAGCTGTGCACTGGCTGTTCTTCATGGTTCCCCAGACTGGGCTTTTGGCTAAATAGGATACATTTTCTCATTCATTGTCAGTTTGTCGTCTATGCCACCTCCCTCTGTCCTTGCTTTTCTCTGAACTCTTCCAGAGTCCGGTACAGTACTTGGCCTTTTCCCACACTCACTGGTTTATAACCAGTGCTGTGGAGCTGGTTTGGTAGCTGCCTCCTGATTTGCACAGGTGCTGGAATAAGCCAAAAGCAGTAACAGGAGAGCTGATGCTTCCTTGGTCGTTGCTTTGGAACCAGAGCTGGAGGAATAGGTTTTTCAGGCAAAACTGGTTGAACATCTTAGTATGAACTATTTTCGGGTGGAAAACAGTTAATTTCATTGAAATCTTCATTAAAAACAAAACAAAACAAAACAAAAACAAAAACACAAATAAACAAAAAACAGCCACAAGCCAAACCAAACCACCACCAACCACAAAACCCTAAGACTAAACTTTCTTATTTGTCTTCATTCATATGCAGATTGGAGGGTCATTTTGGAGTGTCGACATTTCTAGGAAAAGGAAAATGATGCTCTTTGCGCTGCCCAAAAATCTAGTTTAAACAACCTGGAGTTAAATGACTTGAAGGAGGGAGGAACCTGCTGCTGACAAGAAGTGGGGGATAAGCCCCAAGCAGTAGAAGAGTAAGGCTGAATGCAGGATTCGCTGGCCCTCAGCTCAGGAAACTGTGAGAACAGAGGGCACCAGTATTGTAAATACAGGTGTGAAAGACAAGGCTAAGGCTTTAGGAAATAGCAGAACACTGCATTTAACTTTGGGGCCTTGCTAACTGATGGGAGAAATAAGAGTCACTCCATTACTAGTACCTGGAGAAAATAACTTGATGAACAATACTGTAGGTGACAATTCTGTCAAACACGAATCAATGCCGATCAAAAATAATTTCTTGAGGCAGATAATAGGATGCTGGTACTGTGTGGGTTTAGCAGCAAGGAACACACTGAATCATTGGTTTAAGTGAAGCTAGAGGAAAAAACAAAAGAAAAACACCAGCATCTTTTTAGGGATGGCAGGTCAGTCAGCACAGTATCCTCTCTGTCCTTGTGTGCAGTGCCATGACACTAGGAACTGGTTATTACCACTCCCTGCTACAGCCAGCAATCTGAGGCAGAACCGATGTCCCTACAGATCCTTTGGCAGATGGGGAGCTGGAGACCCGTGCTGATCACCCAGTCATCTCAGGCTAGACAACATCATATACATGATCCTGCAGAAAAGAGCCCTATTCTGCTTCCCCAGCCCATCAAGGCTTGGACACCAGACCAAATCCCATTGCTTTAAACGTCTGCTTTTGGGTGGAGAATTGTACTTTGGTAACTTAGATTTTGGCTTTGATTCTGAAAGATCTCAAAAACCCTCCTAGCTCACGATAAAGCTGTCAGGGAAAAATACTGACAGACATATACAAAATAATTAATTTTACAGCATGTAACAACTCATTTTGCTTTCACCCTTGAAAGGCAGGGTAGCTGTCCTGAGAATATTTATAGAATAATAGAATGGCTCAGGTTGGAAGGGACCTTAAAGATCATCCAGTTCCATGCCCCCTGCCATGGGCAGAGATGCCACCCACTACATCAGGTTGCTCATCCAGCCTGGCCTTGAACACCTCCAGGGATGGGGAATCCACAGCTTCTCTGGGTAACCTGTTCCAGTGCCTCAACACCCCTGCAGTGAAGAATTTCCTCCTAATGTCTAGTCTAAATCTCTCCTCTTTTAGTTTAAGACCATTCCCCTTTGTCCTATCATTATTTACCTGAGTAAACAATCCTTCCCCATCTTTTATAAGAACCCTCTAAGTATTGTAAGGTCGCAACGAGGCCTCCCCAGAGCCTTCTCTTCTGCAGGCTGAACATCCCCAGGTCTCTCAGCCTTCCTCCATAGCAGAGGTGCTCCAGCCCCTTGATCATCTTTGTGGCCCTCCCCTGGACCCACTCTAACAGCCCCACATCCTTCTTGTGCTGGGGGCCCCAGACCTGGATGCAGTGCTCCAGCTGGGGCCTCACCAGGGCAGAGCAGAGGGAGACAATCACCTCCCTCGACCTGCTGGTCACGCTTCTTTTGATGCAGCCCAGGACGCAGTTGGCCTTCTGGGCTGCAAGAATATTACCCATATTTCTCCCACCATAAAAGGTCTGAGTGTATCAGGTCATGGTATCACAGCAGTGATTTTTTTCATTGTACCTTGTTACTTCTGGGCACAGGGGCATGTTCTCCTAGAGCACAAAGCACAAAGGACTTCCCTCTGAGTCTTATTGCAAGTGGTTAATTTCCAATCTCTTGGCTACATTAAGTGCACTGGAAGGGACTGCATAACTTCAAAGGCAAAACCCAATGGTCTCGTGTCTTCTGATGCTCTGAGGGAGACTGATAGATCCTGTGAGCTGCAAGCACTTTTGCTTCCTTTTCTCCCCCAAGTTATCATCACCTTGCATATTTGGATAGAACATCTGGTAGTACTTTTCCCAGTTCTGGTGTAACCTGCCTCTGCATCACCAAACAAGTGGGAAAGGATATGACTCACGCAGACACCAGCTATCTGAAAACTATTGTGTGACATTTAAATAGCAGGAAATATATCCTCAAAATCACAGCGTCAGCTTAAAAATTATGCCTATCAAATTCCCTGAGAGCGTTGGTGTATATATTGGTGAAGTTAGGTTGGATGAATAGCCATCTGGCAATGTCTCTATCTCCGTGAAGTATTCAAAGAGCAGGGGGAACCTAGGCTCTTAGCTTGGGTGCCGAAAACTGGTGTGTGAAAACACTTTGACAAAAGCATGCAGAGATTTGCATGCAATCACAGCACAGATAAACCTGAATGATCCTGAGTCCTGCACCACACCGAGAAATCGGACCATGCTGCTCCTTTCCAAGCCTTGAAGATGGTCCTTTGGATCAGCCTGGACAAACTAGGCTCAAATCAGCCCTAGTATATTTGAACATGTCAAACATGTCTGTTTGAATCAACAACATTGCAGCACGATATAGATGAATTTTACCCACCGTACAGTGTGTGCTCAGAGCAGAAGTGTGATTTCTGTCTTTCATCTGCTTTAGGTGTTAACTTCAATTATTACCTTAAATATGTTTGAGTCTTTCACCTGGTCCCTCTGAAGCCAGACTGGCTCCTCTTTCTTCTCACTTTTTCTTTCTATCCTGATGGTGGAATTGAGGTGGGATTTTGTTTCAGTGACTGTGCCACTGAGGAGTGTGGTCTAGTGCAAATTGGTCATGGGGTCAGGGAAATTGTCAAGCTCTTGCTTGCAAGATCCCTCAAGACTCAAGCACATTACAGCCTCTCAATGGGCAGTTTGGACACTGAAAGAGGTGTTTCAATTTTGTGTTCTGTTTTTTAGGTTTCACTGTTTTTAACAGATTTCTGTCCTTCCACCAGAGATGAAAGGTGATCTCCACTTCTCAGCTATCCTTTTCCCATTCAGACAGTTCCACTGGGGTGTCCAATTGTAACAACATTAATGTTTGCTCTAGGAAGCTTTGAGTTCACAAGATCACCCCTGCAGATAAGAAAAGGGAATGTATTTGCATTTCTGCAGATCTATACATGTCCTCAGTAGGAATTTGAATTAAATGTAAAATGATCTCACAGCCTACGCAAATGTAACTGACACACAGCAATTCTGCTCTCATTTCCCTAATGTGGGCAAATCATGTGTTGCCCTATTAATGAATCTTTGTATGCAGATCATTATCAGTGAGACTGTGGAAGACAAATTAAATAGAAGCCCTGGTCCAACAGGGCATGCATCACCTTGCATGCTGTTGCATGCTCTGACACGGGAGCAGGATCACTCCTGGTGCAAAGCACCTTCTGGCCAGGGATGGGTGCAAGGACTGAACGTTGGAGGTACAGGTAGGAGAAGGAAAAGCCTGGTGCTGGCCCAGCGCGTGGGAGGAAATGTCACCCAGATGGCTCACAGAACAGTGCAAGATCACAGCAGGGAAGTGAGCCTTTCCAGAAACAGCTTTTCCTCAAAAAGCATAGATGTCCTCAAACTAATGCTGCTCGTGGGAATGTACCAGTGTCAACACATTCTTAATTGGGAAAAATGTCTTGGCACCTAGATGGAATTTCTAGTCAAAAATCAGAGGGAAGGAGAGAGCTGAGGCTTGAGCAGAGGCAGTATTTCAAGTCTTGTGGTGTGGGCTTTCACCTTCAATAGGGAATATGGAGGTTTGGTCCCGTGGGTTTGAGCACAGCCGCTCCAACAGGAGAGGATGGCTGCTGGTTGGGCTGCATTGCTGGAAGTGTTCAGGATGTTCTGGCTGGAAGTGTTCAAGATATTCTTACCTCAGTGCAACCACATCTCCTAGATGCACCAGATGTAATGGGAACTCTGGCTGATCTCCCGTCCCCCCCGCTCCCATCTCCATGTTCCCGGTCCTGAAAACCCTTGGTTTTGTCTTGATGCAGAAGAATAATTTCATGGAAGGGCAGAGTCTGGTCTGACTGGGGACTCTTAGAAATATGCAGAGCAATCCTGATACGGCAAGGAGTTTGGAGTGAACTTATTTTATACAAATGGTTAGCCAAACTGCCTGCACAGAGGCTAGTCAATAGCAGAGATCTATGTTCCATGGTTTCAGCTGATGCCCACACACTAGTGTCTGCATGCTTAGGAAAACTCTTTTGGTCCCTTTATGAATAGAACTACTAAAAGACAGCCTCATTTGTTAAGTAGATAACTGAGTTTTAATTTTTTTTAATTATTATTATTTTTTTATTATGTACAAGTTAATGACTTGGGTTTGTTTGAGGCATTTTTAGCTTCCAAGAGGTATTCAAAATAGTAATATGAAGTGATTTGACAGATAAAACATTGGTGCTACATCTGGGATTAATAATACTGAGCTTTTGCTTGTAACCTCCTGCTTAGCTCTGTGACTTCTATATTATCAACTTGAAATACCAATTTAAAGGAGCTCTTGAGTTAATATTTGTTTTAGTCTTGTAGAAATTACACTATTGTTGTCTGTTATGGTCAGAAATAGATGCAGAGCACAGTTCAACCATGCCAGTGAATTCATATCCTTTTCAAAGAACTATGAAGCACAGCAATGAGGATTGAATGAGAAGTTATTTTCCACTGGGCCAGGGCATTTATTCTAGCATGGGATTAGGTTTATTTTACTGGAAGCACAGAGCTTTAGATAAAATGAGAAATTTCAATATCAACCACTGCCCCACAAAACTGCAGCCCAAATAACAGTTAGAAGCATCACAGAAACACAGAATCACGGAAACACTGTGGTTGGAGGCACCTCTGGAGATCAGTCCCAGCCCCCTTCCCAAAGCAGGTTCAACTAGAGCAGGTTGCCCAGAACCATGGCCAGCTGGGCTTTCAATATCTCCAAGGATGGAGACTCCACAACATTACACACCATAAACCTGTTGCAGTGTTTAGTCACACTAACAGTAAATGTATTTTCCTATCTTTACACTGAATTTCCTGTACTTCAGTTTGTGCCCATTGCCTTTCATCCTGGCACTGGATAAAGCTAAGACAAGTCTGGATCTGACTTTATGCCCTCCAACCAGGCATTGACACGCACACTGATAGGATCCTGCTGAGCCTCCTCCAGGCTGAGCAGTCCCAGATCTTTCAGCCTCTCCCCATACAACAGATATTTGTTGTCTTCCTTGCCCTGTTCTGGACTCGTTATAGGATATCATTATGTCTCTTCTGCTGCGGAGCCCATCACTGGACCCAGCTCTCCAGATGTGTCTGGCTGGTGCTGAGTCCATGGGAAGGATCACCCACCTAGATAACAGTTCAACGCGTTAAACACCATCAGCCCCGTGGCTCTGTGCAGTGGGGTCACCTTCTCCAGCAGAACAGCAGTGTGTTAATGCATATTTCAGTCCTATCAGGGGCTGAACAGCAGGCTGCAAGCCCATCTGCAGCCCCAGTGAGAAGGACTCCATCTCAGCCCAGCCCTAGTGCTGCACCCCCCTGCCGCTCACTTGTGCCAAAAGAAGAGCAGTCCTTGCCAGCCCGACTGGTGGCTGAGGTTGGTGAGGGTGAGATGGGTACGTTAGGGGAAATTGTTCAACTTTCCTCATTTACATTTCTGTCCATTTACAATGCTATTCCAGTTTAGTATTCCAGAAATATTATAATTTATGCAACCAAATTTCTTTGATCTTACCCAGCTCACAGAAGCTTTCAAGATGCTTTGCCTTTGCAGACTGAGTGGGAGTTGCAGCAGACAAGTTCGGGGCTGGACGTGTATCTTTTAGCAAGCTCTAACAGCAGGGTCTTTGGCTGCAGCCATTGCCGGGCAGATTACCTGGTTTGTCGGGATGGAAACACATAAACAGAGGGCTCTGTGTCACTGAAACTGAATGGCCCATGATGGGGGGCACAAACTGGTTAAACAGAGCTACAATATTTGCTTGTGGCTCACCACAGGAAGAGCAATTTTTTTAAGGGGAGGCTGTGTTTAACGAGAGCCCTTGAAGAGATTTGGGGTCATTCCACAGTAAGTAACTTGAGAATACAAGACTGTCAGAGGCTTTCACTGCAAGAGAGGGACCCTGCATTACCCCCAGAATGCTAATTAATACATTATTACTAACTTGTCAAAACAGTGGTGTAGACAGATTTTCAAACCCAAGCGTGGGCAAAGGCTAAGCACTGCGAGCCAGGTATTTTGGTCGTGTTGTCAAAGATGTTACAGAACTCTGGGATTTGGCCCTGTGCTAATGGTACCGCACGTGCTTCGTGGCTGAGCTGGAGCTGACCTTGACTATTCTGATGGAAGTAAATGTGAATTCGGCACCAGGTCATCACATTAATTCCATGCTTGAGATCTAGTTTGGTGACATTTGAGAAAAAGAGAAATATGCCAGGAGGTTCACCCATCTGATTCATTCTGCTATTATTCTATGGCATGTTCAACTCTCATCTCTCCTCAAGGGCTGTCAGCCAGCACCAAGGTACGATCCCAGGCCAAGCAGGTGAAGTCCTTCTGAGACTGCAGTGGAGGAAGCTGACATCTGATGTTCGCACACCTTCAAGACGTGCCCAGTTCAGCAGAAGCCTTAATGCACAACCTTTGCCTCACTTTTGAGATGTCACATAGTCCATGGGAGTAAAGAGTGCTTTGGCCCATGTCTAGCTGACTAGAATTACAAGACTGGTATCCACTGAACCATCTAAATGTGTTTTACTAAAATCCTTTCGGTTTAAGGACATATCCTGCTGGATCCTTGGAATGAACTTTGAGCTATACTTCATGGTGGCTGCGGGGAAAATATGAATGCCCCCCAAAATTATAGGTAAAGCAAGGAAACTTTGAATATTTTATAACTTTCTACAGGCTAAACAACATCAATAGCAAGCTGGACCTCCAGATTTCTGGGCTGATTAAAGGACAAACCAACTTTTATATAGAAAAGTAATTTCCTGATATATTAAAAACAGGTTCTGAAGGAGAGTGAGTTCTTCACCAGTTGCATTACTTGATCACACCAGTGTAGCTACGAAAGGCATCATCTACTGTGTTGCAGAATTTGTACTTTTTGCAAATTTATAAGTATGTGGTAGAAGAAGAAATTTCAACAAAAGAAGTTTAAATCTGTCCTCACTGATGAGTCAGTCTTTCCTGGACATTACGTAGTCATTGGTAACAGATTTCATATTACAGTTAACAACTTGTGTGGAAAATAATGATAACAATTCATGTGATGAAGTTATAAAAAAGTAAGTAAATAAATGAAAACAATAATAATAGCAAACACAGTAATAGTGTACACCAGAAATTCTGAAGCTGAGATTGCCTCTGAGCCCAGTCTGTGCTGATGTTCAGAGCTTGGTGATAATGAACACAGCAGCTCAATGCCATTTGGCTTATCGTTAATGAGAATTTGTTATTTTCTTCTTTTTCTGTGCGCGTGTCCTTTTTCTGCCTGGTACTTAAACACACGTTTAAATGTTATCCAGAACTTTCCTGAGCATTGGCCCTGTTTTTAAGAGTGATCCTTTATGCTGTTGTTCTTCCTCCCTAGATTATGACCAATGAAGTTAGAGAAAAGCCCAGTAATTTGCCAAATTAGTCACCACGGCATCACAACAGAAAAATAAGAACTCTGATAATGAACAAACCTAGCAGGAGAACATTCTAAATACTAACAGGCAATTCTGGGGCCTTTATATGTTTTGCTACAACAAAGCAGTACATCTGCCAACATACATGTTAGCAATAATGAGACTGTTTCTGCCACTTTCTGTACAATTCTCATATTATATTTTAAATTCAAAGTGCTACACTGGACAGTATAGAGTCAGAATATTACACGGCTCAATGAATATTTGAATCCTAGGAATAAGAGATGCTAAATATTCATTTGGTTCCATCTAACTACTGCTGACTACAGTCTCTGTTCAAGTCCTTGAAGTCTAATTTTAATTAATAGGAATTATTGCTTAATATTCAGCTTGAAATTTCATAGTGCTTCCCTCTTTCCTTTTTGGAGGTTGTTGAATATTCATCGCCATCCCTGAATTTGCATTAAGCCAGGAGAGGCTTTTCTCTTGAAATGAGGATGGATGTGTGCTGCAAGTATCAGTGAGATAGTGTCGCTTCCTCAGGAAGCCTGGCATGCAAGTGCCCTCTGTTTTCCTGCTTCAGCAACCCCAGACCTCCTGGGCCGTCTTCTTGAACATCTCTGCATGGGATGTCTGCCATCAGTGGCAACTAAGTAGTGACAATCTATAACGGAGGGTGAAGGAAGGAGGCTGGGAGAGTTTCCATAGTGACTAGTCCATCATCAGGGACTGTGGGTGGAAATGAAATATCTGACATTGTGAGTGTTTCTACACTCGATATTTCATATAGCTGTTTATGTGTTCAGGTAGCTCCACAACCAGGTATGCAAAGTGAAAGAGACATCATTTGCTGTGCCACCTCATGTTTGAATTCAGTTCCACCTCTGTAGAAAGGGAGAAATGCCAGATAGGTAGGAATCTCTCAGCAGACTGATATTCTGACATTCAGGAAATGCAGGTGAGCATCTGGACGGCTGAAGGATGCAGGAGGCTTTGAGGAATAGCCCAAGGTAAATCCCACTGTTGCACAGAATAGAAAAATCCTGAGTTGTGACTGCCTGAAAAGTGGCGACAAGTGCAAACATCTGCTTACAGTCTCCTCGGAACAAGAAAGGCTTCAGGAAAGGTAATCATGTAGGACCTCCGATAACTGAAATCACCAGACCTGATCACAACAGGACTCTCTGCAGCTCAGCCTCCTGTTCAAACAGGGGCCAATAACAGATGAGAAACCCCACGGTGGATAATTATCAAATGAAGTGCCTGGGGAAAATGTTCTCTTTGAACTGCATCAGTTATTGGTGGTTGGCTTGTATTCTGGAACATAACAGAATATGACCCAGAAATATTGCCTGTGTGCACACATAGGCAAAGAGTGAAGAGCTTATATAAGCTCCCCAAAGCAGCATATAAATAGGTATGTGAATATACACACACTACATTTGAAAGGCACACGTATAAAATGGGATGTGGTCTGCTAGACCAAATGTTGCTCAGGAATTTCCTCATTGCCATTTTGATTATAGTGCGCACACACAGGGGAGTTTGAATGTGCATGGCTTTTCCTTTTTCAGACTTAATTCTCTTCTGCATTAGGTGGTTTGCGTGGAAAATGTCCACAGAAAAATTTCCTCAGAAAATCTTTTGTCTTGGCTACCCTCATAAAAATGGTCTCCCTGTGAGCGTGACCACGAGTCAGTGAGAGGGAACGGGCTTGGCCATGGCCAGAGCAGCTCCACCTGTAAGCGAGCTGCCTTGGGAGAGGGGATCAGCTCTCTGCACGTGAAATCTTGAGGCAGACGTTTCCAGCTAAGGTAAGTGATAAAAGTCCATATTGATAGCCTGTCTCACAAAGCATGATTTGCTGTGCCTCCTAGTTCTGTAAACCTAGGTAGCTACTGCACCTTGGTCAATAAACCTTGATGTTTCCCTCAACAATTGTTGATATTTATGTCATTATATTATGATTCAGGGGTCAATATTCCCAGGTTCTTATGCAGCAGAAATCTTTAGGTCTAAAATCAAGCAGGCCTTTCGTGATATATTTGTGCAGTACCAAATTCAGCAGGACTCTCAGTAATGTAATATAAATAATAGCTTATTCAGTTTTGCAAATTTTATTTCTGTACCAGTTGCAAAAGCTTTCTGCTTTATTTTACTTTATTTTAATAACTTTAGTTCTTAGTTCACATCTGATCTGAGCTTAGAGTTTTTCTTGTTTCACAGAGAAAGAAGCACATCACTTTCAACCCTTCTTTGCAGAAGCAAGCATTATGTTTTCTGTGTCAGAAAAAATCCCTGGGGGAAACTGCGTGTGCATGGGTCCTTTCCACAGTCATACAAGAGATGGGCCACCATGAGCTCTCTCCCAGTTGATGGCAGCCTGGAGTGAACAAGAAGCCCTGCATTACCTACAAGCAGCCGCTTGTATTTCCTTCAGTCCATGCAATAAGGAAGGAATTGAACAGGACATTGAATGGACAGGTGATGGTGTGTTAGATGGTTGCCACCATCACATCCTGGTTGGTCGTGGCTGCTGACACCAGGCAGAAGAGCAGTAGATCCCTGATCTCAGCATCCTGCCAGAAGACATGGCATGCCAGGACCCACTCCTTCGGCCCTTGTAGAAGCAGGAGTAAGTGAAGAAGCAAGCTGGGACCATGAATATTTCAATGAAGACAGACACTTCCCTCTTTCATGCTTTCCTATGTCCATACCTCTGATTTCAATTTTGTGACAAAAAGTGTCACAAAAAGTGTTACTTTTTGCACAGAAAATATCTTTCAAGAAAAAGTTTCTCATGTTCAGCTTTCCAAAAAGAAACCAACATTTCCTATGTCCACCCTCCTCCCATCCTCTCTCCTCCTCCCTCCTGTTGCTCCCCCCCTTTCTGGGCAGCTCGAGCTGCAGCAGAGCAGTCACAGGGGGCTTGAAGCTGCGCAGGGTCACAGACCTGCCACCACAGAGCTGTGGTCCATGAGAGGTGGGAGATTTTCTGTATTTTTCCTGGCACTATTCATGCAGCTGCTTGCTGATGCATGACATCCTCATACAAAGAGGTGAAGGATCCTTAAGGCAGATCCATTGTTGTGCTAACTACTGCTGCTTCTTCCTTATCCCTGCAGGTGTGACACAGGGCATCACCTTCAAGACACCTCTTTTTCCTCACCTTTGAAAAAAATCTGACTTTAACAGAAAATCAGGAGCATGATCAGAGATTTTCCTCAACACAGTTTGGTCTGTCATGCCCTCAGCAGCCCTGGAGATATCCCAAACTCCTGCTGTCTGTCCCTTTCTGGTGGGCTGGCTTCACTTGTCTATTCTCTCTATATATATATTTATTTTTTATTTTTTAACTTTTCTTTCATCTTCAGTTTAATGAGACCATAGCAGGTTAGGCCACTTTCACAAGACTTTCCAAAGATCTTTAAGCCAGCGTGAAGAATGTTGTTGTAGCTCAGTTTTGCCTCTCAGTTTTCTAGGACACTGCATAGCTGATAAGGTCACATAGCGTAAGCCCAGGCTGTGGGTAGCCAAGCACGGAACTGCAGGTTTCAGGGATGTAGCCCATTTATTTCCTATCTCTTGCTATTCTGCCTTTGTTCCTCTTCTGACTGTTTTGACCTAAGAGGACACAGGAAAGAGCTTTTACTAAATTTTAAAATGAAATGTTTAATTCACTCATAAATATGCTTGTCTGTGGGTTTCTTTTTCAGATCTTGGTTCAAGGGAGGAAGAGAGAGGTTAAAAATAAAAGAATTTCATTTTGAATTGACCCAAAAAATCAGTATTTCAGTTCAGCCAGCAAACCAGATCATCAATTATTCAGCGTGTTACACATCGGTATGAGGGAGTCAGCTCTGTGCTGGGTCTGGGAAGGGGTGTGGGAGGCCAGCAAGGTAACAGGGGTGAGAAAATGACTCCGAATGGTGTGAACCTGCTCTGTGCTGAAGCCAGGTGGTCTCATACAGCTTTTGCAATGGGACAGTTTTTAACTGCTCCTCGGCCAGTCTGGGCAGCATAGCAGGTGAGAGACAGGAGGTGGGTGTGAGGTTCTCAGCACCTCTGTTTGCTGCTCGAGGAGAAATTCATTCTGCAGCTGGCATTGATACTGCAGCACACTGAAGTCTCTGTCTTCTAACCTGACTGGTTTAGTGCATGCATGGAGGCGCTTCCCGTGCTTGCTTAGGTGCAGGTTCTCCCAGTTCTTGTGCAAGACAGAGACATTCAGACCCTTCAGAACAGAACATGGTGAGTCCTGAAGTTGTGAGGATATGCTGCTCTCATCTACGCTGCTTCTTGGATGTTGGCCAGACTCACAAACGTGTCCTGTCCTCTCTCACCAGTAGCCTTCGGACTGGTGTCTCAGCAGCCTCCAGCCTCCTTCCTGAGCTGCTGCTGAGGCACCTGCACGCAGCCTCCTCACACCGCACAGCTCCTTTCTGGCATTGTGCCGCTGCTGACTGTCTAAAGGGAGCTCTGAGCCGAATAACCTACTGCTCTCCTGACATGGCCTGGTGCTCCTGGAGCTGGGGAACACCCAAGCCATCACACTTTCCTGGGCATGGGAGGAATCAACAGATCTCTGCAGAGCTCTTTTGAATCCCTTTTTCGTACTGTGTGGGAACATCCTGGGCACATCCTTATTTCCATCCTCAGCACTTTATCGTGACAGGTCTAAAAACCTGAACCTAAATCTCTAGACCTCCTTAAGAAGCATGAGCTCTGATTCCCAAAGGAACTGCCAAGGGGCCAGAAAAGCCCTCCAGGAGGCCACAAGCCCTGTGTGATGCTGAAGGAAGTCACTCTGTGGGATTGCCACCTGCTGCCTCCCAGAGAGAGATGTTCTGTGAAAAAGAAGTCTTTGACACACGTCCTCTGTTTGCAATTTCCAAGATTTCCTTGGTCCTCAGTGACCTTGCAGATGGGAAACACTATGGTGAGTGGAAGGTATTGCAGGTACAATTTCTGCACCCTGACCCCTGTGAGACCCTGCCACCAAATATTCCACATCTGGCTGGTACAGCACTTGTAGGACACACAACTCATCCGATATAAGGCATCAACCCAAAGGGGCTCTGCACCTTGCCTTCTGCTGGGGAGCAGATTACAGGTCTGTTAATATCACATCTACCATTCACCAGATGCAGCTCAGATGAAACAGCAAGCTCATCTCAGCTAACTACACCACCAGACCATGGCCATTATGGTCTCTGCTTGATTTTCATGCTATCTTAAGAAAAAAACCTGTCTCATTTATTTATTTATTTATTTAATACCAAATGAACATTTTCTCGAAAATTTGAAGTTAGGGGTGGTTGGAAATTTCGACTCTGTTTTTACCGTGACAGAATTTATCTGGGGCAAATTGGCCAAGCATTCTAATCTAGAATACTGCATCATGGGGACAGCAGCTAGAAAGAGAGAGACAGTTTTTTTTTCCCCCTTCAAGAATTGAATTTCCTTCAGGGGATATCAGAAAGAAAAGAAAGGAAAAGGAAAGGAAAAGGAAAGGAAAGGAAAGGAAAAGGAAAGGAAAGGAAAGGAAAGGAAAGGAAAGGAAAGGAAAGGAAAGGAAAGGAAAGGAAAGGAAAGGAAAGGAAAGGAAAGGAAAGGAAAGGAAAGGAAAGGAAAGGAAAGGAAAGGAAAGGAAAGGAAAGGAAAGGAAAGAAAAGGAAAAAGAAAAGAAAAGAGAAGAGAAGAAAAGAGAAGAGAAGAAAAGAAAAGAGAAGAGAAGAAAAGAGAAGAAAAGAAGAAAAAAGAGAAGAGAAGAGAAGAGAAGAGAAGAGAAGAGAAGAGAAGAGAAGAGAAGAAAAGAAAAGAAAAGAAAAGAAAAGAAAAGAAAAGAAAAGAAAAGAAAAAAGAAATATAGAAAACTGAATATATAGAATAGAATAGAATTGAATATATTCTATGGAATAGAAAATAAGTAAACCAAGTAATTTTCAATAGTATTTTTCCCCAGTCTGTGAAAATTTTTATTAGTTAAAAATTCGATTTTTATCTACATAAAGCTATGCTGGAAATGTATTGCCCACTTCCCACCATGACATATTTATTCTTTGCCATCTATCATTTACGTTTCAGCTCTGAATCTGGAAATTTAATCAGAGATTCTCTGAACAGAACACCATATCCCTCTTACTTCAAACCAGTGGTTACTCTGGGGGATCATACCCCAAACCAAGGATGAATCATGTGTTTTATCAGACATTTTCAGGAATTCTAGGGGGAAAAATGCAATTTTTGGTAAAAACTAAATATCCTAGACTGAAAGAAATTACAGTTCTAGTCATTGTTTGTAAGAGTTTTGCTATTAAGCATTTATCAGAAAGCCAAAGCATGGTGGATACTCCATTGTACCTTGTTTGATATGCGGCACTTCATTATCTCATCAGGAGCAGACCTGGGAAGGGGCAATCTGGGAATCCAATCAAACTGATATTTCTCAGACAAAACAGCAAGCTCTGTTATAAAAAGATGTTCACAACATCTTTTCCATATGAAGACTCCCTCAGACCACCTTATTGGCAGGACAAATAAAACAGAACTAGGTAGCAAGCAGTTCTCCATCTCATAACTTGTTGTGAACAGTCTCACAGCCAAAAAAAGAAGGAAAACTCAAACTCATCTACATGAATGTGGATCAGAAAAAGAGTTTGATTTTTTTTTTTTAATTTTATTTTTCCTCAGCATCATTAAGACCCAGGTACTGAGCACTTGAAAATAGCTACGAAAATTTACCCAAGAAAATGATGCACAACCTACCAGACTTCACCCAGGTTTTACAGAAATGTCTGTATCTTTCTTGTTCTCCTACTAGAGAACATGTACTAAAATAACTCCTGTCCCAGACAGGCCCCCTGTGTCTGAACCTCTGCACCTTCTGAAAGGGCCAAACAGGAGGAGTGGACCAGGAGGGCTCCCTGCTGCTGGAGGGGACCGTGACAGTGCCAAGGCTCACTCTCACAGCTCCTGGGCCAGGGTCTTTTAGCAAGAGTAATGGCTTGCAACACAGCTCACTCTTTCTTAACCTCAGCAAGAGGACTCCACCTCAGCCTCAGGGCAAGCAGATTTTCTCTGGTGGGAGGAGGACTGAAGTGGGGTACCAGCCTTTCACCTAGGTGGAGGTGCCTACAGAAATTATTGGTTCTAGGATGATGAATACAATTGTGGTTTCCTGGTCTCTAAAAAGAAACGTCTCTTGTCCAGGGCAGTTTTCCTCTGCTATCACCACTAATCCTGTTAATAGAAATTGCATCAATAAACTCAGCTCCTTTTGATGTCTTCCTCCCTAATCTTCATGGTGGATTACTGCAGTAGGTCACCTTGTATCCTCCCTTATCCCTGTTAGAGCATCCTCCTTTGAAATCTGTAATTATCTCTCTGAGATAATTGCCAAAATCATTTGCAGTCCTGGAGAGATCTTCAAAACCTACTTGTTTATGAAAGCAAATAATTCAGGTTAATCAAATATTGTGAGATTTCCACTCTTCCTGTCTAGGCATTTGTACATTTAAATCTGCACCTTGACTGTTACGCAACTGGCCTGAAAGGCAACTTTCATTGCAGGAGGGAGGAAGAAAGTTTTTAGAGGAGAAGCCACTTTAGAACAAACCTAGTTTCAGGAACAGGCTCTTATCACTACTGGATGGCTCTCGGTGTGTGGAGGGGTGTTGCTACAAGAGGTATTGAAATAGGCTGGGCGAAGGCGTGCTTGAGCATTTCCAGCACCCACTAAGAACAATAGAAACTGCAGGTGCAGGAGTAATTCTGTGTGGTCAGTGGCTGTTTTCAGCATCATTTGATGCTGGCAGACTGAAGGAGTTTGTTGGCAAACGGGTCTGTCTCACATGATGGGGGATGCAGTTGATACAAGGGAAGAAACTGCAGACCTGTCCCAGCTGCATCCTTCAGGGGAATGCTTCTGGGCAGCAGAAAATCTCTGCTGCTGCCTCAGAGCAGGTAGGCTCAAGGTGTGCCAAGGGCAGACAGGCCCCAAAATGGGACACAAACTCTGCTAGATGTTTCCCACGGCACAGCTAAAAATAGCACAGGGACCTAGGAGCATCTGGGGGAAGCGCGTGCTCCCAGTGTCATTCTGTAGGTGTTTACAGCAGCACTGCTGGACTTGCCCTGGTCCTGGCCCTTGTCTGGACTATCCTGTGTCTTGTGCCCTCACCCTCTGGTCCAAGCAGGCTGTCCTGGCTGAGACTTGCCAGGGTGGCTGCAGAGGAAGCCTCCATGGCTGCACTGAGCCTCCCACTCACAACCAGCCGCTCCTGCTCTCTGCGTGTGCAACATAGCCTTCAGTGTTGGGTCAAGAGAAGAAGTTGGGCTGAGACCCAACCAATTGACCTTTCCAAATGTAAAGAACCTAAATTTGACAGCACATTGGGTTGAACTCAGTAAATCTGATCATTTACCATTTAAAAATCCTGGAAGAGACTTACTGGCATTTCTGGGGCTATTCACACATTGAAAAAACATCAGGACCCCCTTCACCACCAGACTGTCGGTCCAGTCACATCTTTCCTCCACACCCATTCTCCTTCTTGTCCCAATGCGAAAAAATAAATTAAAAAAAAATCCATTCTGACATCTACAAGCCTGGAGCAGCAGATGTGATTGGCTCTGCAAGTGCCCGACACTGCAGAGGAAGAGAAATCACTGATGTTCATGCAAATACCTATTTTCCAGAGTCCTTTCCTAATTTATTCTCTACAAAATCAGTGAAAAATTTTAGATTGCTGCTTGCAGTTAAAATGTTTATTTTGGAGAAATAATCCTACTATCTGGATTCCCTGGTTTTGCCAAAAGAGTCTTCTTTCTTATTAGGTGCTTGGTTGTTCTGAACTACATTGTGGCTGTACATTTTGTAACACTAAACCAAATACTTGTCTATTAATGTGCTATGAACACATCTTTTCTTCCAACCCTATATACTATGATTTTCTACTATAATCAAGTAGTCTAGGTATAGTTGTAGGGCTAAAACTAGAAATTTTATTTTCTATGGAAACAAGAATTAATTTCCAGTTGAGGTGAGCAGACCCTTTCAAGGATCTAGAATTGTTTACCTAGGATAAAATTTTGGTTCAAATTCTGGATAAAGCATACAATATATATAGCTATTGTATCATATTTATTTTTAACATTTCAGTGATACTCCTCAGTGTTGAAGTTCTTTTCCTAACATTTGCTAGAGGTGTCAAATGATGGTTCCTTGAAACAATAAGTATTTATGAGAAAAGAGATTTTTGACAGATCTGTACATTTAATGGCAAACAGTAATAAAATCTTTAAACATCTCTTCAGATTCTGAAAAAGATCTTTTTTTTTTCTTATTCTAAATGACATTTGTTTCAAAATTTCATTTATAGTCATACTAAAAGTGAAATAAATATCTTCTAAGATTGAAAGTGAAATGGAAATGTTGCAAGATATGTCCCAATATTGCAAGATATTGTCCCAATATTGTCCTCAAATATTGCAAGATATGTCACTTCTGTTATCAGTCAGAGTGAATATTTTTAAACATCTTTTTTTCTTCTCTTTTCAGAAAAGAAACACACACACATACAGACAAACACATCAAAATCTCAGCATTCCTTATCCAATCTTCACATCCAGCTCTACCTTCCTGTCTCATCTTTTCTCAGAAGCCGAACTCAGAAGAAAGCACCTCTCTATAACTATGGCAAGTACCAGCAAGAGCAGCGATTCCAACCTGGCTGTCCTGTCTACAGAAACCAACAATTTACATAAATACACAGCAGCATTGGACGCTCTGCTCTAATTAAAATGCCATAATATAAACTTAATTTTTATAAGACCAATAAAACTTCATTCTGGGAGAGGACTTGGCATAAGCATGGGGCCAATCTGCTGCTGTTTATTTATTTTTTATTGATTTGTCAAGAAAGTAATACACATTGTGTTCTAATTCTGTAATATTGTCACTGAATAATTGAAGGAGGCACTTCTGGTCTAAGTCCACATTTGCAAGCAATTACATGTTGCTTTAAAAAATAAGTCTTGTGAAATTGATTTTTCACGTCTCTTGTGAGTGATGAAATATAGGTTTCAATAAAAAAAAGTGTAATAGGTAGTTCTGAGACTGTCTAGTTAAAATGTTTTCTCAGCTTTTAAGTAAGCTCAGTTGGGCATTGCCAGGTACAAGGACTGTGGCACAGCCTATTGCAGTCAAGTAGCTCTATAGTTCAATTAAAAAAAAAAAAAAAAAAAAAAAAGGAATTGAATGCAATGATTCTACCCAATGAAAAGTAGCATTATTGGCTGCTGGTTTTTAATACTCCAGTTTCTTGACTCCATCTACTCCATGTAATCCAGCTTTATTAATAAATAGAAGTTTTCAGTTCTGCTGTCTGGAAAGAGAAGATTAACACACACTATACAGAAATTCAGCAGCATTACATAGCAAAAAAAAGAAGTGTCTTTTAAAATTCCACGTGTTTTGGACAACAACTTTTTGATGTTTTAATGCTGGAGTAAGCAATACTGAAAATGTGCACAATTCTTTTCTACTGCTTCCATTTGTCCTGCTTTGACTTTCTACCCAGCACGAGTCCTGTAGACTTTACCTAGCCCTGAGCATTTTAGCCAACACCTTCTCAGCAGTCTAACATGACATCCAGGACCAAGATGGATGTCCACTGCAGCTGTTAGGAAAGAAGCGACAGAAGTGACATGACTTTTCCTGCACCACTCATCACACCTTTTTGAGCATCTCAAGTTGAATCAACCCAGGATTATTCCAGTCAATATCATGCCATTGCTATTGTGGCAGGTCATAATTGCAACATGATGATACATAAAGCATCCCAAGCACAGACTGTAATGAAAGCTTTTTGCAGTCCAAAGTGGTGAAGACACAATGTGAATCAAAGTGAACACACACCAAGCAGAACATGAGATGGTTCATTTTCATCTACAGACTTCAGCACTTACAGCCTCTCATCGCTCAGCCGTTTGGGGATAGTGTACCTGTAGGTGCACATTATCAGTCCACCAAAGTCCACATCATAATCTGTGCAACAGACACGCTTGTACCTGTGCAAAATACCTTAATATAATTCACACTTGTTAATATTTCCAGCTTTCTATACCCATCTGCTGTCTCTTATGCTTGGCCTGTAAGCTGGTTACAAGAAGATGCCTGTACCCTGTGAACGCCCCTGAGGGAGGAAGCCTGCTCCTACTGCTCCTATCACAAGGTCTTGCTGCATCTCCAGGGGTGCCGGCACCTTGTGAAATACAGGCAATAAATAACGGAGAATCTGCCTCCCTGACGCTTGGTGTGAGTGCTCAGCTTTAGACTTTGTAATCTGTTTCATAACGATGGAGCAGTACACAACCCATAAACCCTGAGTCAGAGTGACTGATGCGTGGCATTCCTGGGAGGAAGTTATTTGTAAAGGCTTCTCAACACAGTGCTGCTGTATTTTCTTGATACAAATCTCTGCTCCATTGTGCCTTAGCTCTGTGACATGCTTCTTTCTCCATGAAGCACACAAAGCTTTGGCTTTCTTTCATTGCCAAATGCATTGGCTCTAGGAGACCAAGCATTTATTCTTAGATCTAGAAACCTCTCCCAAGGCATTATGTCTTCAACATGCTAACAAAACAAAACAAAACAAAACAAAAAACAAAACAAAACAAATAAACAAAAATTATTCCAGGTGAAGGAAACAAATGCATCACAGACAACTGCATTTTAGAATTACACAATCTAGATCCATTTCTGCAGGATATCTCTATAGCCTCTGACAAGATCGTGACCTTTGTGTCAATGACAGTAGAACCATACGAGTAGATAAAAAGGAAAGGTCATTTTCTGAAATGTGGATTAAAACATTCAAGGAACATCCAGTGACCTGTTCTGCTGAAACATAAAACACCTTTGGCCCAAATACTCACCAGGTTTCTGACCATACTCTATAAAATAGAGCACTGGCTGCGGACAGAGTTAATCCTGATGCAAACTCTGCATGCTCTGACAGCCCTTGAACCAATGCCATTGCTGCCCCTTGTTGGGAGGCAGAGCTGCAGAAGGTGTCCACCAGCAGGGACTCAGCTGGGATTGCTTCTGCCTTTGTGAGGAGCCCAGACCATTTCCTTGTTCTCCTTTCTCCCTGTCCTGATTCCATCCTTGGCAGGGGTGGACACCCTGATATTTCTCCAATGCTTCAGTAAGAAAGGTCAAGAATAAGGCTTCTCTGTGAAGACAACAGATCTTCCCAGGTGCTCCACTCCCTGCGCAGACACCATCCCTCTGATCACTGCTTCCCGCGCAGGGCACCTTTGTAGCACGCGTTCCAGCTGGACTCTCAGTCAGTGGCCACCTTTAGAGGCCAACTCCCACCTCCCTCATCCTTCAGGGGGAGATTTTTCCAGACACAGTTTTCTATCTCTCCCTCTGTATTTTTAGCAATATCTCAGCAGTTCTGCCTGACGCTAGAGCTCATGGCAGCTCGGCTTGAGCCAAAGGATTTATTTCAATTCCCTGTAACAGTGCTTCCTTTCTCTTCACTACAGTGCCCTTTACCACTGTGGGTTTCCTGCCCTGTCCCAAGGCTCTCAGAACCACAGATGTTTCCAAATGCCGTGGGACAGCAAATTAGAGTCTGTCCTGTCTCATATGTCACTGACAACCATCGGGGGAGTCCTTGTTCCCATTGCAAAGAGGGCAATGTGTTTGCTCCCAAGCCAGAAGAGTAGCAAAATGTTGGCAGTAGAAGTACTGTTTTACTGAATGTATTTAATTCCTTAATCTTAGGAATAGGTACTCCTAGATGATCCTTTGTGCTTGGGCTCTGTGTACTCAGAGATGCTCTTATTTTAAAGAACCTGTAGATCAAAGAGGGCAAAGGCTGAGTGCAGGGGGAACTGCAAATCCCCTAGCTCCCTCCCAACAGCTTTACACCCACTCCTGCTGCCAGTCCAGCATCGCATCTGCAGGACTGCCATCCTTGGGATGTATATGCAGTACCACACACCTCGTCTTATTTTGTCTTTCTCATTATTTTTTCTTTTATCACTCCCCTGCTGCCCATCACAAATCCACACAGTGGGAACCTTTGCCGTTCCCAGAAGCTCTCCTTGACGCACATCGTCACGGCTTGATTCAAACAGTACCGATATAAGAGATGCTGGATATGTAATTTAAAGGCATAGCACTGCTAAACTGCACTGTTACAGCTGCTGAGCACCTCTTTTAGTTTGTAGCCACAGCTACTTGCAACATATTAGCTGAACATTTGTAATTGCAGCCCAGTGAGCCAGTCCCAGGGAAGGAAAAGTGGTTAAAACCAGCAAAGGTCATGACAGGAGTGCGTAACGAAGTATGGTTGAAGGGGAAACTGATAGCACAGCTAGAAGGGAGAAACCGTATACTAGGATTTGGGTTTAATTTCTGCTTTATACAAATCTTTTACTTACCCTAAATCAAGTTAACAGGATGGCATGCATAATACGATACAGCATGCAAAATCAGTGCAGCTTGCAGTGACTGCATATAAGGAGGCATGTTTTGTTCCTCGCCTCTAATGAAGCGTTAGTCTTGGCATGGCAGCGAGCAGTAAATGGATTAGCAATGCTACAGTCGTTTGTGAACAAGCCTAACAAACTCAGCAAATTGCCTAGCGTTCGGAGAAGTAGAGAGGGCTATTCCACATCGTGCTACAAATACTTGGGGACTTTGGGAGTGTGATCATGCCAGTGCGGCAGCAAAGCTGTCCCTATAGTGGACAACCCAGTCCAGTCCTTCCTGAGAAAGGCTGGCTTAGGAAGCACCGTCTGCAGTTTGCATAATGACCTATTCACATGCTATTAAAGGCATGTGTTGCTGCCCCTCCAAGAAACTTGAGATTTCAAGGTGTCTCCACTGGTATTTTTTTCTGAGTTTGTGTTTTTTCCTCCTCAACAGCAGAAGCAGAATTAGCCCCTATAATGTGCAGCAGCTGTAGGAACAGTTTAATCAGTTATCCCGAGGGCATAAAGGGAGTTGGGGCTGAGACAATGGTCTCTGTAATATTTCGCTGCGGATGAGGCAAATGCATGCAGCAGAGCTTGGTGCTCGAGTTGGGAGGGTCTGTGATTTTTAAGAAGTGCAGGCAGGATGGAGGTGGATTTAGGGCAGAATTAACTGCAGTGGAAAAATAAATAAATAAAAACGAAGAGGAGGTAGATCTTTCATTTGCCAAAGAAGCAAGTTTAGGCTGCCTACATCCATCCTCACAGTGAACTCATTAGGTTTGTTCCATCTGGGATTAAAACAAAACAAAGCAAAGCAAAACAAAAAACAACACAACAAGTTGTTGGCTTTTTTTCCTCATTTCAGACAATGGAGCATTTTCCCTTGACATCTTCACAATGAAGTGCTTTAATTTTTAAAATTTGCTTAATTTGGCTGTTTTTGTGTAAGAAAGTGAAAACAAAAACAATCTCAAAAGCTAATGCAAGTCATTATGTCTGTCAATGATTTTACATCACTTTCCCATTTGACCAGTGAGCTGAAATGGCACAGCTGTGTTTCCGGCCTCTGCAGGCTGGTGGGGCCGTGACTGAATACAGGCAGCATACTGTGCCTTGCAGCTACTGCTGGTCATCCTGGCCTTTGCAGAGACCTTCAATAGCTGTCCCAAAGCTTGGAGACAGTTGGAGTGTTTCTTTCCTTTTCTGAGTGCATATCAGAGACAAAAGAGGGAAAAGGTTCAAACCATGGCTTAATTTCTAACATCATCTGAGTGTGAAATATTCTAAGTTCTTTGGGGGGTAACTTAAGACCACCATAGCTCCCTTCTCCTTGGTTTTATCCCAAACTGATTCTCTCATGGCTATGCAGGAAGCCTTTAAAGGCTTTTATGGCTCATTTTTTTCCTAGCCACGAACTCCAGAAACTATTTTTTTTGTTCTTTTTAAGTGAAAGACAAGATCAAAGATAAAAGCTGTGATCATTGCCTTCTAAGAACAGAGACCAAAAGCACACCAGATTTAGGGAACCTCTCTGTAAGATCTCCCAGAGGCAGAGAAAGCAGCATGCAGATAGCAGGCCAAGAAGGGGCTGGAGAATTTTCAGTGCTTCTCTTCCCTGCAGTCTCCAGCTGCATTTTCTCCTCCCTATGGGGTGTGTTCTAGGTGGGAGTGCTGCTACGTTTGTGTGGTAAGGAGCTCTGCTTCCTCCAAAATTACTGGGAGCTAAGACCGTTGTTCTTATGGTCCAGCAGCAAAAGCTTTAATGGAAGTGACATTCACAGCTGAAATCTGCAGTTTGTTGCACAACAGTAACCATATGGTGACTCCATAAATCCAATACATGTACGTTTGCCTTGTGGAGAAGGACACACCTGTGTTTTTTGTAAATATCACCTAATTTACTAAAGCATTCCCTTCAATTCTGCTGGGCTACAGTTATTTCCCTCCTAAGATGCAACCTCCCTGGGTAATGGCAGTGGGTATAACTCACTCTCAGGAGTGAGGTAGAAAGCAAGATTCCAACTGGCATTGCAGGAGCTTTGTAGTCTTTGCAGTGACAAGTGCTTCACATAAAATGTTGTCTGTTCTCTTTTTCGAATGAACTGAGTGGTTAAAAATGCTGTCCAGAAAAGAGCTACGTCCTGAAAGAGAATCCCCAAGCCTGGGTTTCTTACTGAAGCCTTCATCTCCAGTGGCGTTGAACCCAGCACTGCTCTCCCCTTGAGTTTTGTACATGGGCTCCACATGCCAGTTAAAAACTTTCCTGTGGCTCTGGGCAGCATAATGTATCTAAGGGCACCACGATCCCTCAGGACTGCTCCTCTCCACAGGAACATGTCTTGTTTTTCATGTCTAACAAAATGAGTGATGGGATTTGTCTTCCTAAGGGACTAGTGGGGCAGAAGTCCATGGAGTGAATGGCAGCCACTGGAGGCACTGGAATTCAGAGCAGGACCATCCTGTGCCTCCGCTGCCAGACCATGACAAATGCCTCTGGTTTCTTCCTGCAGTTAGGAAAGAAGGTGTTCCCTGCAGAACACAGCTGCTGTGCTCTCCTGTACCAGTGGGGTCTGGTGGGCTCAATTCCCAAGTTAGCATGAATTAATTGCACATCTGTCTTTCTCACATGCAAGTCAGAATTGGGTACCACATACTGCAGCAGGCAGCAGGACTACAGCTGCTCAGGGAGGAAGAGATAACCCTAATAGCTGATGTCAGCAACCTTCAGGTCTTTAACATTTCTGAGTGAAAGGTACCTTTGCTACCCATCAGCAAGGCGTCCGGCGCCTGCTGCAGCACAGCCTCTTTTCACCCACAGGCACATTCTATCAGACTGCATAGAACAAGACATCCCGAAGCTTTCATCCTACTTTTAGGACAGGGAGGATGGGATATAAAAAGCAGAAATGACAGAGGTCCAGACCAGGTCAGATCAGGGTTGGGATCATAGTTACCCAGGCCTGCTGGCATTAGGACTGGAGGTAGAGTGAGTAGCAGCTGCAAAGGAGCTATGAATGTCTGCCCGTACACAGAGGTCTGTGTCTCTGAGTGTATGTTACACAAACAAGAACACATCTCCTCTTAACACTGACCGGTGGAGTGGTAACACGGATCTTGCAAAGGGAGAGAAATCAGCAGAGCAGGGTTGGACCACGTCCTACTTGTGATATGTTACACTTATGATTGAAATGAGTTCAGGGATGAAGCTCATCATAAACAGCATGGAAGCAATTTTCTCTTTCTGGAATCTCAGCTGACACCGTAGTTTCATTTCTAGAAAAAATAAGTGCTAGCTAAGACTTCTAACAAGAGTCCATGATGCTCTCCCAACCCTCACACAGTCCCCTTTTCCAAAGTCATGTCCTCTGTAATAAATTCTTCATGTTCCATGGGATGTCTTCCTAAGACTGAACATTACTTAATTATTAATAGAAAGATCTTGAAGAGCTATGAAACTCCTGCTGATGCCCCTTCCACTGTGATGACCTCATTAACATGCAGATCCACAGCACACTGAATTGACAGGATGGCTTCTGGAGTTCAATGGACTCTGGACCAGCCTTTTATTGTATAAATTAAGTAAATATTCCTCTTCTCCAAAATACACTTTAAAAAATGATTGTCTTCCTAATGTTAAATTGTGAAACTCAGGCTACTATTTATGACTGGGTTTCTTCCTATATATAATCATATGTCATTGTTTTCTAATGAAATGCACGATCTAGTTAAATGAGCATGAATGGAAGCAACAGTGCCCCAGACAAGAAAGCAGGAGGGATATATAATTAATGTGATCATTGGAAAAAAAGCTGTGTGATATCATTCCATCAATTATCAGCTTCTAATAATTCTGTCACCAAGTAAATGAAAGCATTTTTATCAATTAGTGCCGATTGTTTCCCCGTAGAGAGCACTGAAAACTGCTGAAAACCAAATCGTAACTGCAGCATTAAAGAAGGAAAAGGAGAGGAACATAGGACAAACCTGAAGACTGTTACCCTCTGTATTGCAATGACAGTCACTTAACAAGGCCTTGTTGAAGGCAGAGAAAAGATTTGCAACATAAAGTCTAGTAGTAAAGAGTTTTGGATGGAGCACTCTAGCAATTTGGCTTCAGGAGACCAACTTTCATTTCCTTACTGTCAGCGATGCTCTTTGAGACTGACCCAGCACATCTCTCGATAGGTCGTGTCGTGCCCTGGCCTGAACCATCCAGCTAAGTTAAACTTCAGTCCAGCTTGGAGGAGCACATGTACTGTGGGTCTAGACTGCCTCAGTGGGTCTGACACCACCTTTTGGAGGCTGACGACTTCTTTAAAACCAATCACATGCATAGTCTTTCAGGTGTGTGAAAAACTACAGTTTATAGTGATCGTAAGGGACAGATTCTTCTCTCTCTGTGTGATGATGGCACAGATATCTGTATGTGAACTACCTATCTAGGCTCCTCCTAAGTTCACAGAAACAAACCTCCCTGCAGTGACTTATCTGCCCTAAAAGTGATGCTTCTTGCTCCTTCTGTTGACCACCACTAGCTTGATGCA
This sequence comes from Cygnus atratus, assembly GCF_013377495.2. Classification (NCBI taxonomy): domain Eukaryota; kingdom Metazoa; phylum Chordata; class Aves; order Anseriformes; family Anatidae; genus Cygnus; species Cygnus atratus. Next base: position 1,502,707 of record NC_066379.1, read on the forward strand.
ACTTCTGAATTGCAGTGTCTCAGTTTAAACAAATCTCCATCGTGATGAAATTCACACCTGCAGGGAAAAGTCTTTGGGACCTTTGGCTCTGACTACCCCAGCCTTGCATTAAGGTCACCGAGAACAGGGTCAGCTTGGCCACAAAGAGCTGAGCACCTCACAGAACAAAGAAGAGAAGTTGCCCAGAGGAGCTGTGGGTGCCCCATCCCTGGAAGCATTCAAGGCCAGGCTGGATGGGGCTTGGAGCAACCTGGTCTGGTGGGAGGTGTCCCTGCCCATGGCAGGGGGTTGGAATTAGAAGATCTTTAAGGTCCCTTCCAACCCAAACCATTCTGTGATTCTCTGACTCTGTGTGCAGGTCCTAGTGGGAAGGGGCAGAGAGAGGTAGTGACTGGGACTAAGATTTGGGGATCCACAACTGTGTATCTAATGGACTTCACATCCCATAGCAGGTATGGAGGGTCTGCAGCTGCTGCTCTCTGATAGAGCCTGGAGTTACAGTTAAGGGAGGACTGGAGAGATGTTTTAACCTGCTGGTATGACTGCTATCCCTGCAGAGGCTTTATGCCCTGCACAAAGATGTTTGTGAGCACTCAGCAAGAAGCTGTCTATTCAGAGGGATTTTCATTCCTCCTCTCAGGATGGGAGGCTGGTATTTGAATTCATTATCTCCTAACTTAAAGTTCAGGCCATCTGGCATCCAAGTGTGCAAACAATCTTGTAAATTAAAAGGAAAAATATGGTCATGATTCCCTTATGGCTACAGATATGCAAGCTATTAAATAACTGGTGATATGCAGAATGTACTTGGAAAAAAACAAATTTGGTTCCCAACTTTGCACCCCCAGTAGGTCAAGCAGTATTTTACGTAGGAATGGGACCTGAAATACAGCTGACCTTTTTCCTTTATGGCATGTTTCCTTCACCAGCCCATTGCACAGACTTCTGATCCTCCTGGAACTCGGTAGAGTGCTGGTGACTTTGTGTCAGAGTCGTGATTTTGTATGGCTATCCTTAGAGTTTTAAGCCAGCCTTTTGAGACCTTTTCCAACAAGTTCACTCTTTATCTTAGCCCACAAGCTAATTTTGCTCTCTGCTGAACGCACAGAACTTTTTTTCACTTCATTTTCTTTACCTAACCTGAAAAAGTTTATTCATAAAAAAAAATTAAATTACCACCCTCTTTACTTCTTTATTGGAAGACCCACCTACTATATTTGGTGCCATGCTGCATTTTTCGCATGAGAGTCCTATTTCATTTAAGAGCATTAGCAATTTCAAAAGATATATAAAGATGAAAGATCCTTGCATGTTTTAACGAACCTCAGAATGAGCTTTGGAACAATTTGATTAGAAAGCTCTCAAAACCTCAAGCATTCCCTCAGGACTGAGCCATAATGAAGGTAATAATTAGCAAGATCAAATTTGAAAATGACTTATTCCATAAATATATGTTTTACTCTTGGTATATGGAGCCAGACCCAAATAGGTAAAGGTCTGGAGAAGTGGAACAAAGCTAAGAGCATACATACAAATGAAAATACAGAAGCCTTGCCTCCACAGGACAAAAAAAAAATAAGGTTGTAGGAAAGAAAAGAATAGCTCTGTGCCTGCTAGCTAAATAGAAGCTGAGACTGGGAGGAGTGGAGCATCTCACCTTGATGGAGGATACAAACATTCTCCTGAAAGTCTATGTGCTGAAGAGCTCATGCCCCCTCAGCTTGTCAGCTGGGTTCTGCCAACCTCTTCCTGGGGTGTGTGGGCTTGCATCGGGAATGGGGAATTGCTCTGAGCATTTCAACAAAGACCAGGTCTCTTGCTTTTCTCTACCTGCGGATAATTCCACAAAGTTCATGCATGAAGTTCACTCTTACATTTTCTTCCCCATCTTTTTCAAAGCTGGCAGGATCTTCCATCTTTCCTTGGTATGTGTGTGTGTGTGTGTGTTTCTAGCAACTCTTTGCCCACTGAGCATGAACATATGCCCCTCTCCAAGAAGACATATTTCAGCTGGGACTTGGCTTAGTGTGATCTGCCAGACGCGGGCAACACAGGAGACCAATCTGATGTGTAACACCAAAGGCCTCACTTACTTGTTGTTAGAGATTGGGCCACCTGAGATGAGACCTCAGTGTAATACCAGAACTGAGATCCAGCTCTGACTCCCATATGTCCAGCAACTCTTTGCAGATCAGACAAGGTATTTACTTCCAGCTCTGAACTAAGACAATCACAGTGCTGCTGCTTGGAGTGAAAGCAATCCACACACAAAGATGTTATCTGAACTACACAAAGTCTCCAAAACTGATCTGGTTAATTCATCATTGCTGTGCTCTGGGTGACATCCCAGAGAAGGCAGCACATCGCCATGAGTCTGTCTGGATTTTGCTGGGATTCTAGGATGTAACTTGGCATCCCCATGGCCTGGGAGCGATGGGGAGTTGCTGTGCCTCCCCTCTCTGTTCTGACTCATCAGGAAGAACAGACACATCATTTATTACCGTGCAAGATTGCTTGGGTTTGTGCCCTCCCATCAGCAGCTTCTTACTCATTGAACATAATTGGCATTGATGTGATCGGTCTCACTAGGTAATCACTTAGACGACAGTGAGATTCCACTGTAATTCAGATTAGTTTTTCAACAGAGATTATTCTGCTGGGGAAAATTACCTGGTGAGGTCCTCATGGCAAGACTCCCCTTCAAGAAGAAGCCAGTACTTCCAGTCTGCGTAACTGTGCCTCCCAGCTCTGCTCTGCAGCAGGGTAGACTGCAAGACACTGTCCTTTGCAGAGTCCCTGGTGCTATGCTGGATCATTACAGCTCGTCCTGCCAACTTGGTAGAGAGGAGCATCCTTTCTCACCCCCTGGGACTGGCTGGGAACAATGACAGGCCTCAGGGAGGATAACCCAGGCAGAAGAATTTGTACAGGCTGTACAGGGCAATGATATCTTTCTCACTGCCTACAAGGTCTCAAAACCTTCTTCCTGCCATTGTCATTCTACACATAGCATGCATGTTCGGAAAATTCCCCCAAATTAGCTCTGCATCAGTTTTGTTTTCAAGACCTCTCTTCTCACCAGCCTTATGTAATAAGTATCCAGAGGTGTGATACAAGTGTGGCACTGCCAGGAGCAAATGTGTCAAGGTTGGAGCAGATCGACAGGACAAGACCCACTGCAACCCACTGGACCACTCAAGGAACTTCCAGCATATGCTTTGAACTTCAGTGTGCCTGGAAGTGCTCCCTCCCTGCCCCACAAATCACCTTGGAGCTCTGTACCAAGCCTGTGTTCACCCATTTCACCTGATCCAGCCTTTCACATGCCCAGCGCCCACACAGCTGTGCGATCCACGGCCCATCCTGCTTAGGAGAACCCAATCACTGCCTGGCTCCGGGACATACAGGACTTGCAGGCAGATGGGTTTCAGGCTGAGCCCAGGCTTTCGCCATCAGCAAGCCCTCCAAGGGCAGAAGAGCAGACGTGCTTACAGGGCAAAGGGGCTGGAGAAGAGGACTTGGCAGCTCCCCTGCACAGCTGGAGCAGGGAGAGGCAGTGCAGCATCTAAGAGCAGGATGCAAGTGGGAATTTTGCTTGCTTTCCATGAGATTATCTGTTTCTCTAAGTATTTGTCTCTTGCTGCTAAGCTATTGAATGTGTCACCAGTGATAGCAGGTAGCAGGATTCTAATAAAGAGTTGGCCTGGGGGAACTGCATTGTCCCCTTTGCTTCCCATTGAAACCTCTGGTGCTCTAGAAATTCAGATCTGCAACCGTCATGCTAAGATGCAGCAGCTCCAGCACTTCCTGAGCACGAAGCCTGCAGAAGAGCTCCATCCTCGGGGCCTGAGACTGTCTCCATCTCCAGCCTGCAGCATCAGATGCATACGTTAGAAAGTGTTCTGCATGGATGGTTAACTGTGCCGCTACCCCGGCTGCATACAAACCACCTTCCTGATAACTGCAGACAAACCTGACACTTCTGCTGCTCACTTGGGAGATAAAGCCCACCAGAGTGTGTTTGTTTCATAGTTTCTTGATGCTCTGATAGAGATTAATCAATCATGTCAACTCTTTGGCTTGCTCTATAATTTAACCACTTGCAGCGGTTTGTGCTACTGCTGTCTTTTTTCTGTCTGGTTAAATGATCTTCTGCAGGACACCCAGAGCTTAATGCACTGCCTGGGCTTTGTGTCATCAATTAATAATATTTTTAACTACGTTTTCACTGGATTTTTGCCTTGCTGTCCATTTGATTGTGCCATTCAACTTGCTAATGACTTGCACGCCACTATACCAAAGTGACAAGCCTGTGTTTCCAGCTGTTCAGCAGTTCAAGTCTAGCGCCAGTCTGGGGTTGTGTCCTGCAGTCAGCAACAAATTGTCCTGAGGCAGGAGCTGCTGGGTGTTGGGTCAGCAGGGTGTATAAAATCAGTCTCACTTGCTGCACACCGAGGTCTGTCCTGTAGTGAAGCCCTGGTCATAGCTCACCCAGAGCACCCAGGGTATGCACGTGGCAGTTCTCAGCTGTACGTACCCATCAGGCATCTCCTAATGTCAGGTGAACTGATCACCCTGGATCCTGCAAGGGTCCTGAATGCTGCTTTCAGGGGAGGGGACAGTCCTTGGAAGCATGTACAAAATTGTCTTAGTCTACTTCTACATTTTTTTTTTGCTGTCCATCTTATCTCTGTCCTTGGCACTCCTAACCTTCCTGCTGGCAGGTGCTAGGGCGAGACCTCTCTGCTCACGGATCACCCTTCCTTGCATGCCTTGTTCTTAGGCATGCTGGAAAAGAAATCTGCCCATTAATCATTTATGCACTCAAAGTCAGGCTGAATCCTCTTTGGAAAAACAGAACTTGTGAACAACTGAACTTTTGGGATTTTCAACGCCACCACCAGGGTGGCAGAAGGAATGGCAGCCAGGAGCTGGGCAGCCAGGGGTGTCTGGGGAAGGAACAACGAGCCAGCCTGCACATTCAGGCCTTGGGGATGCATAGAAAAGGACATTTCCTAGGAAATAGAGTAGAGTTTTAGTCCTGTGACTGAATGAGAACAGTGTTCTGACTTGTTCCTCGCACATCTCAAATGACCTTCTTGAAGCTTTCCAGCTGGGTCTATGACATTTGCCTCCTAGCAGTGACTGACTTCCACAAAGAAGGAATGAATCCTATTTCCTGGGGCCTAAGGGGGATTTCTTCTTAGTCATGCTGGCTTGTGCTTTCAACACCAAATTCTCAGTTTCTTTTCCTATTGACTGCAGTGGCACCTACACACTCATAGCACAGATTTGTGAGAAACATGCAAAAGAGAATGGTGCAGTGACAGTCCTCCCTCACTGGGACTCCTTCATGTAGGATTAAAAAGAGGAACTGTTTCAAAAATAGGATGATCAGTTCTTGACATAAAAAGGCACCCAGCTCTATCTCGGGTTGTGCATTAAAATTATCCTTCTTTTTTTCGCAATCCCTCCTCCTCATCAGAAAAATCGCACCCCAGGCTATTTTGAAGCTCCAATGTGTCGCTTTTCATTCATGTTTTTCAATGTACTACTAAAGCATGTGCATTTTTGAAATTTCATATCTGAAATGTGTGAACTGCTCTCCACTGAAAGGAAAGCCTGAATTTCAGAGGGCTATTGCCATTTGCTCTGTTTTGAGGTTAAGTAGTATGGAGAATGCCTGAGGCATTCACAAAACAGAAAATTTCACAGAATGAAGCGAGGTGCATGAACATGTGGTGGTGAGCTCTCTGAACTGCCTTGCAAACATTTATGATGTCCCCTGAGAGGAGAGGGAATGAATTCATTAATCTGCCACTAACACAAGAAGAGAATACGGATGTGCACATCTCATTCCTTGGAGTGCCACAGCAGATGGGACTGGGCAGTGACTGCAGGCCCAGAAAAGCAGCAGCCTTGGGACAGTATTGCTTGGAAGACCACCATGGGATCAAAAGATCTTTCTCCAGACAGAATCAAGGACTTGGGTGGACAGTCACGTCAAAGCAATGCAAGCTTTGTGCTGGCTCCGCAGTGTGGACTCTGGTCCTTGTGTCCAGGAGGTGTCCCCTGACTCAGAGATCTGCAGAACAGTAGAGGATCAGGTTGGCAGCCAGGCTCCTGAGGACTGAGATCCTAAATGAGGATCTGAAGACAAGAAAAAAGATGGACAAGCCTTCTGCTCTTGAACACTGGCTAAAACATTACTACAAGCAGCCTGGAAGAACACCAAAGACTTGATTGAGGGAGGGAAATAAAACTGAGGAGGAAAACTTGGGAAAGCTGTGATGGGGAAAATGAGAGGGAAGAAGAAGTTGCCATGCAGAACCACTGTGAGATGCCGAGGTCAAAGATCTCAGTGACTAAAGTCTTATTTCTGCCACTGGAAAGTTTGGACGGGTTTCTCCAGCTCTCCCTGTGCCTGTGTTTCTCCCCACCAGCTGTGCGTTTGGACTGCCTGTTCTGCAGGTCTTTGTGCCTCATAGGGCCAGTGCCCAGCCCAGTGCCAGGTGGGACCCTTGGGAGCTACAGACTGCAGCAATTCTCCTGCACGCATCACCTCTGGGCTCAGCTGGTGAGCACAATTGGAGAGGATTTCATCTGATCCACACTTGGTTAATGAAACATTCCAGTTTCATAGCAGCTTTTGTTGCTGAGGCCACAGCGGTATGAGGAGGAACACTGTATCTTTGTTAGCATGAGTGAAAATTTCAGCCTGCTGCTCTCCAGGTCTCAAAAGCAGTTGGGGACATTTCTACACAGCATGCAAAAAAGCCAGGTATGCACTGTTCCCCGGCATCGATCCATTTCCTTAAACATCATCATTCTCTGCCTAATGCATTAAAAACACTTTTTTTTACTGATTTAAAAGGAACGGCCTGAAATATGAGGCTATTTATGTTACAGTAACCACAATCTAGAATGAAGAGTGTTGCAGAGAAATTGCATAGATTATAAGGCATGTAATCATCTTTAACCTTTCCTGCCTGTTAAATTGGTTCATTTCCTTTCATTCATGTATCTGAATTACTTTTATGTAAATATATACTTTTCTTGCCTTCTTTTAATGCTTTTTTTTTGTTTTAAAACAAAAGCAGCCATTAAAGAATGATAAAGACATTACTAAATAGATCATATGCTGGTTTCCCTTTAGAAAGGAAAGTGTTACCACTCTGAGTGATTCAAGTGACTTCAACTACAATATCTCAGGGAGTGAACTAAGTGTTTTGCTAGCTACTCATATTAAATTTGCTGAATCTCCTATTGAATCCCCAGCATCGCAGCTTCAGGAAGCCAGGACAGTAATGGGAGGAATGTGAGTACTTCGCAAGACAAGCGAACGCAAACTCAGCCCAGGACTGTGCTGTCCTAGGCATGTTTGGAGCAAGCAGAACCCCAGGAGATGACAGAGCAGACAATGTGAAGGCAGGGAGTTTCAGTAAGAATGCAAGAATCTCAGGGCCCTGCTGATTTCCAGTGGCATCCACCAGGCATCCACCAGGCATCCACCAGAAGCTGACTTCTCTTTCGAGCAATGTTCCCTACTGGCATAATGGAAAGGCTCCTGAGTATGAGACAGAGAAACAAACAGGGGCTTTACACTGTTCCTTTAGCCTCTTCCCTACTGAATACTCAGCTCTCGCTGGCATTAGTAGACAGGCTGTTTGCCACCCCAGGATGAACCTAGTGAATCCAGCACTGGCCGTGCTCAGCATACAGCATACACAGGGAATGGTGCTCACCCTGGAAGTTCAGAAGTATCTCAGGAAGTATCCTGAGGACGTGTGGTGTTAAACCTCCTCTCCCACCTTCCTAATCCCTGTAATCTCCTTTCCAGCCTCCTCCACAGCTGGGGCTGATCCAGCACCCTCCAGGAACCATCACCTTAGCCAGGGCTTCCACTTCTTTACACCAGCAGAGCTGACAGGTCCTAGGGTCCGCAGCATCTCTTAATGACTTCCATTGGTAGACAAGTGGTCATCAGTGTGGGCAGGGCAGAACTATTTACAATATTAGAGACCCTGCTCATCAGTGATGGCCACCCAGAGACTGTTCTGTGCAAATGCATCCATTAGAAACCAAGCTTGCATCCTGAAAACAGGTCCCAGCACTTATTCCCAGGAGGTATCAGCAGGGGTTTGGTGAATGTAATCCACTCGGTGCTGAGCAGGCCCCCAGGTGAGCAGGACCTGACCTGATGACATGCTGTTATAATAACAAGGGCTGGCATTAAATCACTGAAGACACACAGACAGGAAGCTGGTGATCAGAACTAGTTCTTTCAATTATCAGAACATATCTACGTCCAACAGAGAACCCTTCACAAACTCAGAGCTGGATCTACCAGGCTACACAGCAAGGCACTAAGCTGGGTTGCTATCAAAGGTTTCAGCTATGTTTCAGTCCCCTTTACTTTAAATCTCAGCTCCTTTGTCTCTGTAGTCCACATCTCTCTATTTTCTGACTCACTGTTGGCATTAGCAGATAACAGATGTTCTTCAGCTCTAATGTTATGTCAATGGTGATTTATGGGTTTGATTGGGAAGCTACATTGCAAGAAGTTCTCTACATGGGCTCACTCTGGGGAAGCAGGAATGCAGGGTCTCTGAAATTGTGAATGACAAAGGAGGAAGTGAAGACAGATTATTCACATTTTGTCAAAATGCAGGCATGAGAGGCCACCCAAGGAAATTATTATTTCAGCAACTTTAAAGAACACAGAATGAAGTATTTGTTCACGTAGTGACTAGTTAAACTGTGAATCTCATTAATACGTGCAGGGAAAAAAAAGACAAGAAAAAAAAAAAGATTAGACAGGCAAAAGCAATAGCCCACGTACAATTTTAGGTGTGGAAATCCCTGAACATCTCATTACTGGGAGTTTTAAGAGGAGTGTGGAGACAGAGGAAAAATCATTCTGTGCTTTCATGAGTTTTGCACTTTTTTTCCAAGCTTCTTCTGTCCAAGGGAGATACGGCACTGGATGGTACTGGGTAGGTCTATAGCAGGTTTCTCACCAAGGAGCAATGTTGGTGTAGCACACCGGTGCTACAAGGAAGCAGGATAACTGGTGAGTTTAAAAAAAGGGAAATGCTTTCTGTAATGCTTCAGGAAAACTCAGGTCTCTGGGTGGGTGGTTTGTGCTAACAGCAACAGATTTAAATTTGATGGTGATTTCTATAGAGAAATCACAGACCTGAAATTAGCTTATGCTCACATTCTGGCATATATGTATGTGATCCACATTACATTCAGGAGACAGTCACCTACAGCAAGCTTATACAAATAGTAATGTGTTGATTATGCCTTGACATCCACTTATGGGTTCAAGTGAAGACTTTTAGAGCTGAAGAAAGAGCTAAAGTGCCAAGCCTGTATGAGCAAGGCTGATGACAAGACAACCATTGTACACTGAGTGCATGTGGCAGGCTGGGGCACTGCTCAGAGAGAGTAACCCTACAACAGTAGTGCCTCCCTCACCAACCCTCATTTACCTCGTCATCAGCACGGACAGTACTGAAAGCACCACAAACACAATGTTCCCTGGTGTTTTGTTTTGGTCACTGAATCATCCCATCCAGTCTCTACTGAAACTATAGAGTCCTTCCAGGTGCTCAGGTCTTCTGACCAGGTCAGAATTCAGAAAGACAAAATCTGGTCAGCTACAGCATAGAAAAGTGTTACTCCATAAAACGTAGCGTGGCAATGCTTGACGGGGCCATTGAATAGCGGTGCTCCTTCTCTGCACCAGCACTTCCCCCGGCTTAGCTCACCACACTCACCTTCCCCTCTGAGACCCGCGTGGTGCAGCAACCTGCCCTCCAGCCCGCGGGCTCCCATGCCCCACGCTTGGCTCTCACACACTCAGTGTAGAGGAAAATCTGAGCGAGAACTACATTTCTTTTGTGTGATAGCTTCCTGCGTGACGTGAATCATTGCTGTCGCCGCATAGGATATTTGTAATAAACAATTTTTGTTACTCTTCAGTAGCTAAGCCAAAGCCGCCTAATCAATATCTGCAGTTGGGACCTGCTTAAGAGCTCATCAAGCCATGTGTCGTTATTGTTGTACAAGCCAATGTGGACGCTGTCATTTCGGTAACAATAATCATAGAATACGTATGAATTACAGTGAAGCACCCCACTAATGACTGTCTCCAGGTTGGAAAGTAAATCACAGAGCATCGAGACAGACAACTGAATATTTAAAACAGTCCCCAAAGTGCTTAACAGTCTCTGAGCACTGAAGCAAACGTTGAATGGATGGTATAAAAAAACAAGAAGCAAGTAATTAGGGACTGTCATGACGGGCTGAGGAAACAAAAGCAGGTTCCAGTAGCTGGACTTTGTTGGAGCTATGCAGATTTTAATTGATTTTGCACAAATTGGGACAGATTCACTTTTCTGATCACCAAGATGGTTCCAATAACTGCCAGTTTGGGACTCATGCCTATCAATACCCGCACAGACCATAGTTTGGCTGTGTGCTCAGAAACCAGCTATACTTAGAGGCTGGGCTTCATTTTCCTGAACGCCAAGCTGCTGCCAGCAGCTCGCACGGTGAAAGCGAGCTGCTTTCTGTTCAGTTTGTCATTGTCCATCTGTGTTTCTAATGGCCAGCACTAGGAGGACAGGGAATGGGTGGAAAGCCAAACTTTCTGAATAACGGAGCCAAAGTCCATTTCTGCCTGCATTAGAGGAAACTGACAGGGGAGAACCTGGCCAGAGAGAAGGAAGGACTGATGCCCTGTGGCTGGAGTGACTCAGCAGGGATGGGGCTAGTAAAGAGGATGGACTCAGGCTCTTCTCAATGGTGCTCAGTGAAAAGTCAAGAGAAAATGAACACAAACCAAAATACAGGGAATTCTACTCAAACACACAAAAAAGTTGTTTCGTCATCCCCATGTTGTTCACTCTCCCCCCAGCTGGACACAGTCCTGGGCAACGTTCAGAAGGATCAATGGGATGGGACCAAGTGGTCTGCACAGCTGCCTCCAGCCCCAGCGGTGCTGTGATGCTGTGGCTGGCTGGAGGGAGATAGCTACTAAGAAATAACAGTTATCTTGAGGAGATGCTGAGTTTATCTTGAGTTTCTACCAGAGAAGCCATGTTCTCCTCTCCCATGGAGAGAGAACAGAGACAGAATTGCATTGGTGACTGGGACCAGACTAGGACGAAACTCTCCTTTCCTCATTCCCTTTTATCTCCCAGTTCCTTAAGATCAGTTCCTACACTTATTATCTGACAGACAACTGTCAGGATTTCTGCATGCAATAACTCACAGCAATGATGCCAGCTAACAGCATTGTGGAATTTTCCTAGCAGTCTAAAGCCCTACTTGGCAGCCCTTGGGCGGGTGATCCAGACAAAATTCTGATGCTTTTGGTTGTTCTGTGCTTACATTCTGTGTTGGCTGTACAAAAAAAGACAGACAGACAGACAGAAAAAGAAAAAGAAAGAAAGAAAGAGAAAGAAAGAAAGAAAGAAAAAGAAAGAAAGAAAGAAAGAAAGAGAAAGAAAGAAAGAGAAAGAAAGAAAGAAAGAGAAAGAAAGAAAGAAAGAAAGAAAGAAAGAAAGAAAGAAAAAGAAAGAAAGAAAGAAAGAAAGAGAAAGAAAGAAAGAAAGAAAGAAAAAAAAGAAAGAAAGGAAGGAAGGAAGGAAGGAACGAAGGAAGGAGGGAAGGAAGGAGGGAAGGAAGGAAGGAGATAAATGTGGAGCTATGGAAACCTTTCACATGCTCACCAAGCTCAGCCCTGGCTTAGATGCAAAGCCTCTAACCTAAATTAATAGATCCTCTGGGGTCTGCAAAGCTGGGCTAATATTTTGCAAGAATAGCTCTCCCCTGCTTCTTGCCCTCCAGTATGATGAAGACAAAATGCCTTCATTATTGCAGCATTTAACAGTGAGCAGTGTTTATGAAGAGGCTGGAGGATGTGAAGGAATCCAAACCAATTACATTAATCTCACAGCAAATAAAGCTGCAAATATTTACCTTCACTATACTGCTTTATCTTATTGGACAAGCTCTTGAATTAATCTAAATCCAGTCCTTTAACCTTGCTAGATGGATAGTCCTCTTTGACATCAGGAGGTCGCCTAGACTTTACAGTTGGTCTCCACAAGCAGACACCAGCTCATCTGTAAATTGCACTTTGGGCATATAAGCCTTAAATCTCTTTCATCTATTGTAGTTCTAAGAGAAGTTTTCCCTGTTTCCATCTGGTTGCTTAGAGTTGCAGCATGATACTGCAGTGCAAATGGAACGCAGAATAACCCAGTCAAACGAGTAACAAACAATAGAGGAATGTTCAGATTTTTTACAAGGTTTTCTTCCTGAAATTATGTCAATTCACCACCATGAATATTTTTCTCACTGCAGCCCACTGATGCATGATATAGACAAAATTCTCCTTAAGATGATGTGCATCAGAAACCTCCTTATTGTACTACATACTAGCCTGGGATGGGAAGCTCCAGCTGTATGTTTGCTTTTTTTTTTTTTTTTTTTTTCTCCTCATGTGATACCAAACGTAGTGCTTTTGGATGTGAATTCAGCAAATACAATGAAGCAGAAAACATTAAAGATGTGAGTAACAAATAAACTTATTTTCCCTATGGGACAAAAGAACTTAGGTCATGCTAGGGACAGACAGCTTTGGTCCACTGTATGAAACAGCCAATTTATTTGCTATTTTCCCTATACCTCTCAGTTCTCTTTTCTGTGCCATTCCCTTTTCAAATTGCAGCTTCTTCACCTTACCACTACCTATAATCCCAATTCTTTGAGGTCTTCTTAGCCTACTTGCCCACAATGGCCTTTGTACACAGACCACAGAAGTGGTGGTGGATGTGTTCTTCCCTAAGCAGTGCTTGGCAGAACAAAAGCTCTGCAGACAGTCGGCTACACAGGCTTAGAGAGCACCTACAGACAATATTAAGCAAAGAAACCAATTATCTTGAGTTACAGAGCAACTTCTGTCAGCTGTTCCTAACTGGTAGCCTAGTAAATATGATTTTATTTTATTTTATTTTTTCTATTACCTGTGGAAGCCAACAGGCTTTCTTTTGAACTTACAGCACAGGGTCTCAGGACTGGTCTGGATTTCCACCTGCCTGAGCTGTTTTGGGTTATTCTAGCTGTGATAACAATGCTGGAACCAGGATTTACTCTGGGTTCTCTCTGCTCTGGGACCAGTTTATAGCAATGGCTTGACAAAGCCAGGTAGCCCTTGGCGACAAAGAACAGCCCTTTGTGTTATTGGGGCTGGGGCAACTTTCAGGCTTTAGCTGGGTGCTGACGAGAAGGAAGCAGGTTATCACAAGAAAATGCACAAAAATAGCCAGAAGCAGACCCAAACCAAAGAGGGAGAAACAGCCGCTATCAACATCAAACTCCATCCATTGAAGGACCGACGCCAATGACTTCTTGCAACCTCTCCTCCCTTTTTTGGGAAGGAGGGAACTGTTGATTTTAGGATCCAGAAGGAGATGGAGAGGTACAACACCAGAGGACAGAGTTACCCGGGAGCTTCCGTATAACAGGTTTTACTTTTTATTAAGGTGGCTTTCCTATTCTACTTAGACAATTTGGACAATTAGACTGTTAAAACATTAATTGAAATGATGAATTCTGAGCTCCTTTTGCCCATAATGATGTTTGTGACACAGCTCTGTCTGTGATTTTAAATTCCACAAATGTGTGCAGGTGCGTGTGTCAACTTCTAGAATGGCCTTTGGCGATACATAACGGGGTACATTCACAGGACAGGTGTTAGCATGCTCTTGCCTGAAGCCTATTGACGCAAGTTGTTCAGAAAGATGTTGCCTGAGGGTTCAGGAATATAGGAGTTTACTGTAAGTTCAGCTCTCTGTCATGCTGTGCATGTCATGCTACAACCCTGCAGGATTTTGATTTATTCCATGTAAACACTTTCAATCTACAGATCCAGGTGATAGGTGGCTTATTTATTTACTTTCCACTTCCTACACCCGGGTATAGCATTTTGCTTACAGAAGTCCCAAAGCAGAAGAGGGGAGGTCAGTAACTCCTGTGTCTGCACAGAGGCAGTATGCCTTCACTGGCGTAGGGAAGCCACACACAGCCTAACCAGCCATGGCACACCTTGTGCACCTGCCCAGGGCTCTGCCCAGCTGCTGCTTCTCCCTGTGCTCACAGATTGAGCTGGGATCTAAGCAGGCAGGATGTCGATACCTGAGCCCTCAGGAAGGTAGGTGTATTCTCCACAAGAAATCTGGAAGGAAGATTTGTGTTTTGAAGAGGTGTTGGTTGGACGTAGTCTTCCTTCACAACCTGGTGCTGAGGAGAGGACGTTTGGGTTCAGCAGCCAAGCAAATGTGAACTCAGCTCTTCCACAAGTCCCCCTAGGTCCCAGGTGTTTAAAAGGTGCTATATAACACCACTGTCCTTTCCATTTAGGCAAATTATAGTGAAACCAAATAGACTGAAGTAAACAAATCTATTTTCTTCACATTTTATATCCCAAACCAGGTTATTCTCCTCATAAATTAAACCTACATACCAGAAATTACACAATTTCTCTGAGTATCCTGGGAGTTTCGTTGATGACAGAAGAGTCACATGAGAGCCACAGAAAAGCTTGTTGCTATTACCAAGAAGATCCAGATGCAAAATGAGTTGGAAGAATACATTTATCTCCTGCTCAGTACTCATCCTCATCTATTCCTTCCTTGGCAGAGGGCCCTGGGCTGCACGCCCCGATGTGCACCGGTCTCTAGGTTTGGAGGGCTCACAGCAGTGCCATGCGCTCTGAGGGCACACAGTGGCCTGCAAGACACACTTCTAGTGAGAAACTTGAGCTAATTTAATTTATCAAAGCAAAAGAATTACTGTGAATCAAATATAGCCCATAGATACCTACACTGGGAAGATACCAGTAGTGGGGAAACACCTTTGTCAAGTAGAAAAAGGTGACACAGAAGCCTTTGGAACCTGAAACCAGACACGTTTCTACAAGTGTGGTGTATACGTATGCAAGTGAAGGAGGTGTAAATATACACATGTGATGGAGACTCACAGCTGGAAGAAATCATCTGGGTATGGTGTTGAGTCTCCATCAGAAGAAGCCTTTAAATCAAATCCAGATATTCTTTGAAAACAGCTGTCCTGACACCAGCAAAGCTACGGCATTGTGGGCATTTCAAGCAGAGATCTCTCTTGAACACAATGGTCCAGACATTATATAAAGCCAAGAATACCTATCAGATATACCAAATTTTGATGCAGATGTAGCAAAACTGATACCAATGGTGGAAATAGTAACTGGAGGAAGGCTGTTTATTTAGGACAAGACTGGAGTGGCAGTACAGAGGTACAAGTGCAGCACAAAGAATGTTCAAGAAATGAGAAAAAAAGATAATAAATTATTCAATTGATGTGACTGACTCTGTCTGGACCCTTGTTCCAGCTATACCATGACAGCCAAATCTGTTCCTGTGGACAGAAGGAGCTGGGTGGGACCGAGGTGGGATGCTTCACCTGGGTGGATGGGCTGAACAACAAAACAGTGCCGTGCTGCTGTCTGTTCCCAGCCTGATGGCACTGGCAGGTACCTGCCACTTCATAACAGAGGCAAGATGACAGACTGCATGAGCAGAATTCCCCTAATGTACCTGATATTTCACCATCATTTTAGAACTGCTCTTGCACTTCATTTCCTCCCTCTTGCAGGTGATCAAACAGTACAAAGAAGGAGAAATAGATTTTCAAAAATCACTCCCTGAATTTGTTTCCAGTCTCACTAACTTTAAGGATTACACAAGTGTAAAATCACTGCCTGCTAAGGAGAAATTCCTGATTTATACTGCTATGAGACTGATCCCCCTCCCTCTGCTGGGAGTGCATAACCATAGCCACAGACCATGCCTCCCACATCTGCTGTATCTCGTAATTCTTCACCGGACTCAAAACAAAACATCCTCCATGTGCACCCAGGCAACTGCTATGTCCATTTCTCTGCAGGTCTGAAATCCCACCCCTGCAGTTCTAACAAACCACCAAGAAGGAGCTCTGAGAGGCAGCACAGGAATAGGAGTTATAGAGTTGAAGAGCAGAAAGGAGAAAACCTGTTCAGGATGTTAAAAAGCCCTAGAGAGCAGCTCTGTTAAATGTAGTGGAGCTGGCAGGGTCCTGGATATCTGCAGCATTTTACAAGCGTTTGCATTTTTTGCAAAAAATGTGTCAGAATCTGAAATATTTTATTAACTCATCTTAGTTTTGCTGAACTATCTGCTGAAGAAATAGAAAAGCAAACAAGCAATTCCCTCCACTCCAGATGAAATGTTTCATTTTGACATCTTTCAAGGGAAATCATTTATATTTTCATTCAGAACTAGCTCATTAGGAAACATCTTTCAATTGTCATTTAAAGAAAAATCTTGAATTGGAAACAAAATATATTGTTACACATAAAACAAAAGACTTCCAACTGAAAGTGAGCAGCTGACTGCTTGCCAGCGAGCAGGAACCCCATCCTGGCATACCACTACAGTTGTGCAAAGTCCTGTTCTGCAGCCCCCTCCGGGGACACGATCCGGAGGCAGCACCTGCAGTCCTGGCAGCCCCAGGAAGAACCACGACACACACCCTGTTTAACCGTGCAGGCTTTGAGGATGTATCAGTGTCCGAGAAGAGATTAAATACAACAGGAAAATTGCACAGAGCAATAACCAAGGCGGGACACTGTAATAAGCCTGGGTTCTGGGTCATTAATTCCTTGTTATCTGGCTTAATTCAAATGCAGAGCAGATACACGGCACTGCCCTTTATTTTACTGAACCCAAACCTTACCATGAGGTTTCCATTTGCTGTTCACTTCAGAAGGCATTTTGGTGCAATATCTCCAACAAGCTGCATGTTTTGTGGGGTTCTTTGTATACACTATATATGTTTTGTGAGAACCACATGTGGGTGCAGCATCTCCCCAAGCAGGGGTGTCTGCAAAGGGCTGTGCCCAGATGCTTCAGCCTGCAAGAGGGACAAACACTGTCAGAATCCCAAGATCAGCAACTGTACAAACAGCCTCGCAGTGCCAAGCCGGAATATTTTACCCTAAGCAATGAAACTATAAAGAAGGAAGCAGAAATTCCAGATTACTCAATTTTTACAAGCCTGTTGCTTTTCACGAGGAAAAGAACAACAGAAGATGCCAGAACTGGAAGTCTGAATAGTCCACCTCCATTACACTTGGAAAGGTGACCATTGGCCATGATCATAAGGTGCCCTGGGAGGGACTTGGGAGCCCAGAGCACTACTGATGCTGGAGCCTCAGAGAGTTACACCAGCTCCTACAGAGGTCCTTACCTACAGTGAGAGCTTCAAGTACAAATCAATCACACACTTCATAGCAAGCTGTGAAGGTATATGTACCCTTAAACCTGTCTCTATCTCTTTGCAAAACCTGAGTGAGGTTTTTGTCTGCATCCCAATTTGTTGTGTGGAATGCAGCAGTTCTCAGGTCAGGCTCCCAAGTCACTTTATAGAGGAATGAGTCTGGAGGCCCAAGAGGACTAGGGCAGAGCAGTAGATTAATCTCTTCCACATCGCTTTTGTCCCTACCATGTCCACAGTTCCCAAGCCGACTGTGCTCTTCCTGGTCCACCTGTGCGCTGTGGGACAGGCTGGGATGCTGGATTGCATCTCACAAAAGATACCTCTGGGAGAATTACACAAAGCTTCCCCTAGCAAACATGCTCATGGACATCACTGAGGCATTTGCTGTGCAGGTGGGATTTGGGAAGCACACACTGGTTGTCTCTGCTCATGGTAACATGCCTGCGCTTACTAATAAGCAGATGCTCTCACAGGAATCAGGGAAGAGAAATGGAAACACAACACTTCTGCCGCCACAGCTTAAACAGAAGCTAATGAGTGGCTGATCATGCTGATCACTAAGAGCAGCTGTTTTCCCCACCTAGATCAGAGAAGATGCACTTTCTTTAATTTTAATTGCTGCATAAAATGCTGACTGAAATTTCACCTTCTTTATAGGCACTGCAGCCCATTTCTGAGCATGCTGTTTGCTGCACATAGTTTGACCAGCTCTGCAACCTTCTAATGCATACAATAAAAAAGTGCTCATTTTTAGAATGACTTTTACTTTTCAACTGCTTAGTATTTGTATTTTATGTACTAAAAAATACAATTCATTCAACCATAATAAATATCCACAAGAATCCTAAGAGATCCTGGACATTTGGATTTGGCCAGATCAAGACAATGATTTTCAGTTTTACATTGCAGCCCTATTTGTTTGGCTGTTAATTCTAGTGAGGACAATTGATCAATTGTTTTAATTTTAAATCAGAGAGCTAATATCCAACTTTGGCTTTCCTTGTGGTCTTTCAGTTACTGCATCTGAGCAGCAAAGATCACATACATTCTTTCTTTTCTGTAGTAAATTCAGCTACCCCATATGAAGACTATCAGCTGTACTTTCCCCATTAGATTGGAGATGATTCAATTTCTTTGCTTTTAATTATATTCATTCCACAATACATCTGAACAATAATATGTAATTCTGTGGTCACTCCAAAGTCTAGGGTAGGCAGATGCCTACAAAGCCAGAGAGCAGGCAGACTGCAGAGCCATTTGGGCACATTTGGGGAGGTTTTGAGATCTTTACATAGCTGTTGAGTTGTTCTCCCCTTACCACAGTATTTCTATTGGCAATACCTGTACCAGCATATACATGGGAATAAAGGTGGTCTAACACACTGCATCTGTCTTCTGGCACCGTCTGCTACTGCACCTCTCTCCCTGTCAAGTTCCCACCTTCCTGGGGTGTCTCTGGCTGTATTGTGGCTGGGCACTTCTCAACCTCAGGGTTTCTGGAGGTCTTGTGCCCTCCCTCCTCCTCATTCGTCCTTCTCATTCTTGTCCTCCTCCACCTCCTCCTCTTGTTCTGCATCAGCAACGAGCCCTCTCTACATTTCGGTCCAGATTCTGCCCCAAACCTCACCTACCTTTTGCTAGCTCCTCTAAAGATATGAAATCAAGGTCTTGAGTGAGGGTCACCTCCCCTCACTCTTTTTGTTTTTCATGAGCCTCCAGAGAGTCTTTTTTGGAAGTAAGGATGTTCAGTATAAATAAATGCGTTGAGCTTTGTTTGCTGTGTTCCTCTTTCAGAATCAATTATTCTTGCAACTCTCATTTGTTAGCAGATTTATTGCTTTGATTTCTTACTGCATACTGATATCCCCAATTCTGGTCTCTCCAGGTACCTAGAGTGGTGGCAAATTGCATTCATAGTTTGTGGGTCAAAGGCTCCAGCTCAGATCCCAGTGGCAGCTCAGGAAAGAGGCAAGTTGTGATTTCATTTTAAGTTCTGCAAATAAGCTCAGGTTCAGCCTGCATCTTCCCTTGACACTTTTGGTTGAGTCTAATTCCAGTCGCTGCAGTTCTGTTCCATTCCCACTGAAAAGCTTATTTGGTGAGCTTAATTTAACTTGAGTTGATGCTCCATAGATCATTCTGTAGCCAGAGCACATTGTGCTCTGTGATCCTGCTGATCCTCACAAGATAAACCAAGCCAGACTGGGTCATGGCATATGAGACCATCAGGAAGCCGATGCTGCTGTAATCAGTGATCTTAACTCGGTGCCCTGTGCTGTAATAGGTTAAGTCATTGGTGATGACTCATGGGAAAATGTCTGGGATAGCTCTCAAGAGGTCATCTATTTCACCTTCCTGCTAGGAGGCATTGACCCTACCTGTGTTAATCCTGACACATCTGTTTAGCCTGGACTTAAATACCTTAGAAGGCAGAAGGAGCTGTTAAACAATGGGCGCGATTGCTTCTGGTCATATTTACTTTCCCTGTTTTCTGTGGTAAATGAAGGGTGACAGTTATTGTGGGATTAGGAGGGCTCTGGGATTGCCATTTAAATGGTTATTCCACCAGTCTGAAATTTGCTTTCATTCCAATTTGGAATAAAAAAGAGAAGCCATTTTAAAATTTCCCTCAGATCTTTTTTCCCCTAAAAAAGGTTCTGCTTGTGGGCAGAGAAAACAAACTGGTGTCAGCCTAAAACTAAAATCAATAAAAAGTTCAAATACTGTATAAAGTAAAAAATTGTTGTTCCTATGCTTGAAAGGCTTCTTTAGTAAACAAACAAACAAAAAGACACACATTGAAGTTACTTCCTGTAAAATGAACAGAATTGCACTATCCACCGTAACACCTGCCCTGTCCCAGAGCTCTGTCCCCAGCCGACACCAGCACAGGGTTATATCCCCATCCTCAACCCCTGGGCACAGTCCAAGCCCTGATCCCGTGATACTCATCCCTCCACCTGCAGGTCTTCCCTGCAAGTGGCCCACGGAGCTCTGAGGATGCTGGTGGACAGGTTGTAACAGCCGGGTTGTAGCTTTCTGCTCCCTCTGGCCACATCAGGTGCTTCTGAGAGCAGTCCAGAAGGGCTTTGCTGCTCACCTAGGGGCTGCGAGCTCCTTTCCCGCACCCACAGGCTCTGTCCCTCTCTTACAGACTAAGGATGCTGTGGCCCACTCATCTGTTTAGAACAGTTACAGCTCTGCAAGTCTTCATCTTCAGGCCAAACCCAGGGCAGGGGCAGCTGCAGTGGCTGCCAGGCACGCTTTCTGCCTGCCCCGGCTTTGTAGTACACTCACAGCTGGCACTGCTTCCTTGCAGGCTGGCAAAGGAGGCTGGCTTAGCAACTTTATGGATATCTGAGGCTCATCCAGGAAAGGTAGATCCCTGACAGCTTCCCTGACTCTTGGTGGATGCTACAACACCACTGGACAAGACTGGGCACAGAAATACAGTCTGTAACAACGCTCATCCGTGGCTTGGGCTTACAAGCTGGCCACACTACCAACTGGCAGAGGGTCTGGGGGTGGTCTGGGCTGTGAACATGCTGTACCAGCTGCAGCTGCAGCTACAGCCAACAGCTTCAACCTCTACAGAACCTCCTTTTGAAGGGAAGGATATACATCAAAAATAGGTCCGTAGGCTGCTTGTGCAAGCCTCCAGGGAAAACTGTTCACATTGCCTCCCTTTGGGGACACTTCAGAAGAAGCAATGAGGGAGGATGCAGAAGACATTCTGCATCTGAAGAAAGATGCAGCTGACGTTCAGCCGTGCTTGATCTGTCTGGGGGATGCAGGCCACATCCCAGTCTGTCTAATGAGGCTGTGATGATTTGTTTGGCCTTGTAACTACTTCAGTGAAGAATTTAGCACATCTGGTAAATGCATGTCTCACTCCCATGCCACCTCTGTCCCATCCACTGCTGCAGCTCACACCAACCAATATCACCAGGCTTGGAAAGCTGGCACAGGATCTGAAGTCTTAAAAAGGCAGACAAGGAAAAACTTAGTTATCTAACGGATTGCAGGATACAAACAAGCTATTCACATCCATCTTCCTCCCTGACAATCCAATGAATACTTGGTGCAGATGGGAGGTGATAAGGACATGGTAAAGCAGCCTTCTGCCGTGATGGAGGTTCTGAACGCAACAGAGATGCTGCTGAGGATGACAGCTGCTTTCCTCTGGCCTCAGAACCAAAAGCTTTTTACAGAAGTCTGTATTTATCACAACCCTGGTGAGACAGAGAAACAGAAAAGGGGCCTGCGGCAGGAGATGGAGTATGTGGTTTGCTCTCCACCACACCGTCCTGCTCGCAGGCGGGCAGACTGGAAGGTAGAAGACATTAGATAGAGAGGAGATGTATTGTCTGCTGGGCTCTCTCTTTCTCTGTCATTAATCAGCTTCTCTTCTCAGATAATTTGTATACAGTATAACTTAAAGCAAAACAAAGCCTGTGGAATGATTTGTGCCCTTATGAATTCTTAATTCAAGCAGGACAGCAGATAATGTCTCTCAAAATGTTTCTGCTGTGCTTTACAGCAGAAGCCAATTAATTACTGCAGTGATGGTGTTTCAGAGCCACCTCCTCTCCTAGATAAATCTTCTGTGTCCAGTGACAGAAAGAGTTCTTATTCCCCACGCATAACACACAGGGACAGCTCCACACTGGAAAAATAGCTTTGTCTACTGTAGGAGAGGTGTTCTGATGCCAGGAATGACCTAGACACTGCAGAGAACACTTTCTGCTCAGGAAATCCATGTTGCATGTGGCACTGCTAGCCCTGTCTAACATCTCTCCTGCCTGTACTCAGGCTATGACAGGGATGGAGTTTTCACCTGAAATATTCGCTTCTTAGTCCTGCAAGCTGGACTTTGTGCTGGTGGAAAACAGTGGGTGATGTTTTATCTAAAGACAGGTTCCCCTTGGAGCAAACCAAGCACGTATGCAGTTAGCAGGTCTCTAGGAAAGCTCAGCTCCAACTGAGGCATCAAAATATCGAGTAGGTTTCCCAGCGTCCTACAAAAGGCCTTGCCATAGCTATTGAAGTGTAACAGTAACTCCATTGGTATTACCCTCGGAGTCAATAAACTTTCATCATTATCGCAAAGCTCAATGGAAGCTAAAGTCTCTGGTTAGTTTTTACATCTGTTTATTTAATACCGATACATTAAGGGTGTCCAGCCTCTGGCAATCAATGAAACAGTACAGGCAGTGGGCTTTGGGCTGGCTTCTAATCTTTCAAGTTAAGACAAGTATGGGAATCTGTCTGCATTTTCCCCTATAATAGCTTGTTCTAGGAATAAAAAAATAAAATAAAAAAAAGTGATGAGTGTTGCAGTGTTTCTAATACATAATTCTCTCTAAACCAACTCTTGACTGAAAAAACTTACTACTGAAAGAAATGCTCAGCTCGGGGATTTTATAGGTTTTCCTTAAGTTACAAATGAGGATTAATGAATAGCCCCCCCCCCGCTCTCAGTGACAGCTGGGTGCCCAGTGTACTCAGTGCCTTTGAAACTTTTCAAACGAACAAAGGCCAACTGCAGTCAGTGGGAGTCGCACTAAATGCAGCGGATTTGGGATCAGAGCTGCAAGAAGACAGATGACCATGAATAACAATATGTACCAGCTGAAAACTCACTAGTCTGCTTCATCTCTGGTGCTTTGTGTGCTTAGATAAATCACGTAAGCCTCGAAACCCTTCAGTGGTTTATCTCTGCACCCACTTTGCAACACAGTAAATTGCGAAACAGATAGGTCAAACCCCTAAGTTTTCTCCAGAGCAACTCAGAGTTTACTGGGAGACACAATAAAAGCGCATAAGTCAGGGGTCCTGACTCACTTCCAAACAAGAAGGAAAAAATAATGAATGGAAAGAACCAAGATCATAATAAATCTTGTTCTGAAGTCTTTAATAATGAAGCTATATTGTAAATCCATCACAAAGAAACATTAATATGGAGCCACCAAATAGGTCAGGTTAATTACATCATCTGAAAATGGTGTGATACCTCAAGCCTCCATTAAAAAAAAGCAATCTAATCCCCTAGGAGTGAGAGATGACTTTTTTTAATTAGTTGAGTATTAAAATATCTGTGCTAACACCTCACAGTATTCTTCTAGCTTAGCTAGGATGATACATTTTACCTACCGTTTGACAAAATATGACATTTACAAGGTAAGTAGTATTTAGGGATGCTTATCTGTGTGCCAATTTGCATCCTACATGGTTAGCCCTTCGTGTTGTCACAGAAAACCTCCTCACTAGCTCTACAAGCTTTGCTGCAAAAAAAGACATTTTCAGTGAGCACCTTCCCTCGTTCTGCTCGGTATGTGCAGTCTGTGACATCTGTCCACACTTCATAAATTGTTATGCAAAATAGAATCACATAATCAGGTTTTAGTTGGAAGGGACTTTAAAGATCATTTAGTTCCAATCCCCCTGCCATGGGCAGGGGCACCTTCCACCAGACCAGGTTGCTTCAAGCCCCATCCAGCCCGGCCCTGATCACTACCACGGATGGGGCATCCACTGCTTCTGTGGGTAACCTATGCCAGTATCCAACCATTATTACAGTAAAGAATTTCTTCCTTACATATAATCCAAATCTACCCTCCTTTAGTTTAAAAAGCTTACCCCTTGTGCTATCACCATACATCCTGGTAAAGAGTCTCCTCCCGTCTGTCTTGTAAGTCCCCTTTAAGGCTGCAGCAAGGTTCCCCCAGAGCCTCCCCTTCTCTAGGCTGAATAACCCCAAATATCATAACCACCTTCAATACAAGCCAGTGCTGGCTGAGTTAGTGGGGAGGAGAGAGCTAGGATGTATTCTCAGCCCTTCCTCTGACTTCCTGGGTGACACTGGGGAAGACTCTGAGCTTTCACCTCATTCTCTTGCTCTAGTGCTGGAAGCCCCCACGTTTGCAGTTCAGATTCACTCTGGCTCCCAAACTCTCCCCAACCCTCCATTTCCAGCAAAAACCCAAGGCTTTAAAGACCCTTGCACTTACCAAACCAAGGAGAATATGGTCCACGTCCCAGGGATGCCAAGCTGAGGAGATACAGTGCACACCTATGGATGTGCCAAAGATGTAGCTCCATTTATATGTGCAGCTGATGCAGTTTAACATTAAATACCAATGGGAACATATCCAAAGATCACTTTAAACAGAAACACTCTGATAGATTGTGCTGTGTTTGGGATCAGCCACAGTTCCCCATTTCAAGTGCCCTTTGGCTTTGCTTTCAGATGGAGCCATCAGAACAGAGCTCGCCGAAAATAGTTTTTGAAGGGAAATCATCTTTTCAAAAGGAACAAATATTTCCCTTGAAGAACTGAATTCTTTTTGAAACATCCTCCTAGTAGGTTTTATGTTTTGAAAACTTGAAACATTTTTTCAATTCTCAAAACAGGATTTTTCCCACTTTTCATCCAAAAATACTCTTTTCACAGGAACTGTTATTATATTATTACAATATATTATCCTCCTTGTCTGTAAAGTATCAGTGAAGATATGTATTATTGAGTTATATTAAAACATCTATTTATATTTTCTCACTTCAAGCAAATGGTATTTTTACCAGCCTTACTGTGCATTCCCCAGCAGCAATTCCAGCAGACTTTCACTCCTGATCCACTGGCAAGATGCTAATAGTGTCACTGAGGTTTCTGCACCCACAAAAGGTTTGTTTAAAGCTTTGGTAATTGCTTTGAGCTCCACAGACTAATAATTGCCAGGCAGGAGAGCTGTGAGTCACCAAGGCATCTAATCCTGTGACCTGCAAAAGTACCTGGAAGAGGCAAAGGTTATTTAAGAAAGCATCATTTCTCCTTTCTGGTTAAATTCAATTTCTTTGTGTTGCTTTGCCAGTCAATGTGTAGTTGTCTAAGGAGTGCAGAGTGTGACATATAAAAGTGGTAGGTGTTATTACTAAGCATATTAAACTGACAAGAAAAACATAGGGCTCAGAGACAGCTGAAAGGCACTTTTACGTCTCACCAAGAAAAACAAGCTTGTGATGTACTCCTTCTTGACCCAGGCTTGTATAAATGAACCTCAGAAGTCCAAGGAGAGATGAGGTCCCCCACCATAAAAGACAGACAGAGAGGAAGACTGGACGACTGCTCAAAATTCAGGTTTTGGAAAAATAGGTTGGAACTGAGAGGGCTCCGAAAAAAAAAAAAAAAAAAAAACTTTCTATAAATAAACGTGGGCAGGGAAAATGCTGGGGAGGGAGAAGATCTAACAGACAAACTTGGCACAAGAACAAAAAGTATACACTAACCATGAATAAATTCAGACTGGAAAATTGAAAGAAGTTTTCAGCCATCAAAGGAACAAAACCCTGGAACAGGCTTCCATGAGGAGCTTCAGGAGGAAGAGCTGCTGAGTATAAGCTGAAGGGCAAGAGAAAGGCACTGAGAGACAAAGTCAAGCCTCTGTCCCTGGTCCTGCAGAGTGACCACGTCCTGAGAGTCCAAGACCTTGGAGCGATGTGACTGCATCATACCAGTCCCAGGGACCTCAATATTGCAGGACACGGGCGTGGGCTTGGAGTGATGTGCCCACAGCAACCTATCCATCCCTTTTACATCACCTCCCTCAAAGGCTGATGTGACATGTCCTCCCTGACATTTCATTTTCTTTATCCACTGGGTCAAGGAACACTTTGTCAAGGTCACAGCAATTCTGGTTGCTGCCGTTCTGAGCTCATTCTAATGGCATCAGTGTGAAACAGTGATGAGTCTGACAGCTGAACTCCAGGCTTATAGATCAAGAGGTTTCTCAGAGAAACCCTGGTCCCTGGTTTATAGCATGAGCCTTGCCTTCAGGGATGCTGCCTCAAATTCATACTCTCTTCCGATTTATCACATGGCCTCTAGCAACCCTCCTCACCAACATAATGGGTCTAATGAAGAGGGATTCTTGAACAGTGGATTTTTATTTTTTTTTTATCACTGGAGAAATTTAGGAAAAAATCAACAGGAAAAATAGTTTGCAGTGATCTGAAACTTTTTTTTTCCATCTTTTTTCTTTTTTTTTCCAGGAACAAACAAACAAATAAAAAACAGTAAAAATGGCTACGGTCAAATGAAACTCTTATGGATTTTTCTCTTTAGAAGACTGAAACTAACCTAGGATTGAAACATTTCAAATGAAAAATTTGATTGTTTTTCAAAACTGACAAAATGAAATATTTTTTTCTTATTGCTCTTCTACCCAACCCCAGTCTATCAGACTGTTTTTCCTGACCACTGCCATTTATCTCTATCAAAATAGGTTTGCACAACGCAGTTTTCCTACCTCTTCAAAACCATTTTGGACAACTTCAACACAGGTCTTTCATTCAATGGGAGAATCATGAGCAGAGAGTGATCCTAAGATCCTTTCTCAATCCTTTCTACAGGGTTTAAATATCCACTCCATGAGACTGGTGACAACTCCCAGCAAGTGGATGCCCTCCCTGTGATATCTGTCAATGCCCACTGGCATAGCTACACGAGAAGCACATCGGAAGAGCTAGAAGCTAACACTGGAGACGTGAGATCAAGCTGATCTACCTGATCTATATCCAAAGACATCCATTCAGAGCTTGCACAGAGACACAGCCCATCACTGGGTTGGTTGTTTGCAGCTGAAGATCAGCTTTCCTGGGGCATGTAGGATGTAGGGATACAAGTGGATGGTCCTCTTAGATATATAAGCAACAGAGCAGAACCACACTCCAAATCTGAACAAAATGTTCACAGATCACAAAGAAAACCAAGCCCACCACCAAGTGAGTCTGGAAGTGGATGATTCAATTAATTTTCAATGATATGCAACTCATGCCTGGCACTTGAAGACTCTTTTATTCCAAGGAGTTTTTGCTTTGAGACTGAAAATTAAATTGAAAGTAAAATATTTGGAACAAGAAGTGAGGTGAGCATTTCAAAAAAGACTGAACGAAATATTTGTGTAACAGTCAGCAAGAGACAACACTTGGCTTTTTGCTCAGCCACACTGCTAAGATTCATGCAGAGTCTGATATTAGAGACTAGGTTAAATAAACCCCAGAAATAATGCTAGATGTTCACCATGGGACTGGTAAAATACGTTACTATTCTGCATAAGAAAAGACTCCTTTTTACATGTGCAGGCAGTCTGCAGCTCAATTTACTGATACAAACAGGGCAGCTCAGAGTCAGAGTGAATACAGAAAATGTTTTCTTATATGCAAATAGGAGATCACATTATTTCATAGAAGTAACTATAATAGTTGGAAATTAGCAAATGTTTTCAGATCCTTGTTACAGGCAAAAAAAAAAAAAAGATATCAAAAAAAGAGAAAAAAATAACTCATCTAGTGTTCCTGGATAAAGATGACATTAATTGAAAGTTTGCTTCTATTCTCTAATGAGTTTTCCTGTTGCATTATAATTAAGAACTACTTACACCTAAAAGAACTCAGTATCCCTTCAAATTAGGGCATTACTAATAAATATGTTAATGTTTTTTGACTAGTTCTTAAGAATACTGTACATTGCCCTCATAATGGCTGTCAAGGCGAGGCACACTACCAAGGCCTTGGTGGATGTTACAGCTGCTGTTGGGCAGGACACTGTCACAAGCCACCTAAGAGCCTGTGCCCACCTGGAGCCCTCTGAAAGCCAAGACCTTGCAGGACTTCTTCAAAGTGACTCAAACACACCAGCTTTTATGCCCCTCTACATGGGGGCTTATCTAACAACCACCCTGAGCCTTAGTGTGTGCCTGGTACCTGCCACAATTCATCATTGATTGCAGCTTTTTAATACTTAGGGGGAGCTTATAAAAAAGATGGAGAGCAACTTTTTGCTCCATCAGACAATGACAGACAAGGGGGAATGGTTTTAAACTAAAAGAGGGGAGATTTAGATTAGAGGTTAGGCAGAAATTCTTCACCCAGAGGGTGGTGAGGCACTGGAACAGGTTGCCCAGAAAGGTTGTGGGTGCCCCATCCCTGGAGGTGTTCAAGACGAGGTTGTATGAGGCCTTGGCCAACCTGACCTAGTGGGTGGCATCCCTGCCTGTGGCAGGGGGTTGGAACTGGGTGATCTTTGAGGTCCCTTCCAACACAAACCATTCTGTGATTCTGTGATTTCAAGGCCAGGCAGGATGGATGAAGGCAGATGTCCATGGGCCATTCCATGTGCAGTTTCCCTCTGGGTCACCTCCAAGTCACCGCAAAGATGCTCAGGAGGGTAACAGGGTGGATGGTCTTTGGCCATACTTGACCACCTAACTTGGCCTGGAGGCTGCTCTTACAAGACAGCAGATACATCACTTGGATGCTGCCTGAGACTCTTTGAAAAGAGCTTCAGGGGTATTTTTTCCTTGTTCCTGGTAAAGAAAGAAATGCAAGGGAATGAAAACAGTGCAAGAAGCAAGATGACACGTGAATGCACCTTCCTGCGCTTTGGCTCTGTCACTGTTCCTGCTAATGCAACACACACCCACGGCCAGGCTGTGGATGGTGCTTACAGCATTGAGCCTCAATGCGTGCTGCAGGATCCAGGCCAGTTCCCGTCAAAGTCAAGCTGATTATTTTAATTAGCTTTGTTTCCTTCCAGCCCCCTGACTCTTTATTTTGCTTATTATGGTAACTGATTTGAATGTTAAGTTGTTAACCTCAATCATAACCCAATTAAAAAGTCCACCATAAAATGCTGTGTTTTTGCCATCTTGACTTGGAATAATTAATGCGAGTAGTAGAAAAATAACTCCCTCTCCTACTCATCATGCCCGTTTGGGGAATGTGGCACAGAAGTGAGGACCATTTGCCATTTGGGACTGTCACCTGATGGCACTGACCCTTTCTGCACCACCACAGGCAGCATGGACATATGGGCAGCCCTGAGAACCAAAGGAGAGGAAGGTGGAGAGGAGGGTGGACGCGGAGCCCCATTATTCCTCTAATGCTTCCAAAGGGAAAGCAGGCTTCTTCAAAGCAGGAAAAACCCTTTGGGTAACAGTTTGAAGGGGACATGGTGGAAAGCCTGGAAAACTTGGCTGGTGGCTAGATGGAGGTTACACTTCTAGCAGGACCAGTACCCAGGACTGCCTGTCCTGGGGAAAGGCTGGAGTCAGGTCCTTAATGAAACTGGCTTTACATTTGGGAGGGTTATTTTTTTTTGTCTGTTTGTTTGTTTTAATTGTTCCTAAAACCCTTTTAGAATTGCATTCTAGTGTTAAAAAGCATTAGGATCATATTTTCCCTTCTGCCAAAAGGAGAAAACGGTTAAAGAAAAATTACTCATCCCAGGGATTGAAGGCTTTTTCTAAAGCACTGCTTGCTCTGGTCCTTGGGCTACATCTAGGAGAACTGGTCCTTGTCCATCAGTACCCCCAGAATAGCCTTTCTCTCCTTCCCCTATCCAGAAACCTCCACAGATTTCCCTGCTCAGAAATATCCCTCTGCCATCAGCCTTCCTCCCCATGATAGCTCAGAAACCCATAAAAGCGCTTTTTGCAATGCCGTGTGGATTAAATAAAGTCTCTTAGCCACCCCACCACACACACACACACGCTCACACTCCTGTATTTACAGATTGCAAATTGCCTTTACAGGCATGAGCTGCACACATGCAGATACAAATCTCAGCACAGCAGGGTCCTGGGTGCGCTGTTGCTGGAGCAGCAAGAAATGCTGCTGGTAGCCACTGGTGTGTTGATAGCTAGGGCAAAGCTGCGTCTTGTTCTCTAGGCTGCAAAGCCGGGGAAGTGGTATAAAAAAAGCTGGGCATGGATGTTTGCCAGGAGGTAGTAAACAAACTGGGAGCTCTGTTTTTCCTCTGGCTTTCACTCCAGAGCCTTGTCTGTCTGTGGAGGAGATTGCCTGGCTGCACTGGGCAGATTTCTCAGATTCTAAAACTGGCGCTTTTATTTATTTTTTGGTGATGGGGAGGAGTAGGAGTAATTAACCCTGCTTTGCAGAGAGCCAGGTGAGCAGCAGGGAGCTGCGTGGACTCTGGACTCAGGCCAAAGGCAGTAAATGGCACGAGAGCAAAGTTCAGAGCTGCCTTCAATCCTCGTTCACATAATGAAAGCATGAAAGCAGATTCACACGATGGATGAACATGAAAAGCCAAACATATCGATCACTCCGTACATCGCTGGCAACCAGCTGTTCTGGCAGCAGTCTTACAAGGGCTCTGCTGCAGTCAGACACAAGATAATGAGGAGCAAACAGAGGAGCCCGGATCAGGTGGGTTTTATGCCTAGGGAGAAACCCTGCTTGTCCCAGCATCACCTGTGCTGCTCTGATGTTGCTCACGGTGACTGTGTTTTCTAGATGGTGGACTCTGTCCAGCAAACGCATTTGCTGTGTGCCTGAAACCTGCTGCACAGAGGCAGAGAAGCTGTGGCAGTGCTGCAGGGAGCATCAGGACGCCAGAGCTGCCTGAAGGGCCCAAACATCCAAACCCTCTGCTTCCCTCGGGCTCTGCTGCACGACTAACAAAGCAGGTGGTGCGCAAGGTAAGACAGCATTTCACGTTCGTTCTTCTCCGTGCAATTAGGCAGAACGAGGCCTCCGCACAGGCAGGGCAGGCGCTGCAGGCAGGGAAGGCAGCGGCACGGGGCTGGCTGCAGCGTGCGGGCACGGAGCAGTGCTGAGGCCGGTGTGGGCAGGGGCGCTGGATGGAGAGCTGGGGGTGCTGGGCGATGTAACCCCCACCATTTTCTCTGCCTCTTCACGCTGTTTCCCATCTCAGCACAAATGCCCTCAGGGTTTGCACATTGGGTGCTCACTGCCAGCCCACCAGCTCCCCTCCCTGCTCCAGGAGCCCTTGGGGATGCTCCCAGGCCTATGCCCCATCCACCTCCCTGAATCTGGAAGCCAGATCTTTGCAGATGGAGGCAGTGACCTCAAATTGTCCCTGAGCACGGATGGTCCTCTGGGAACCGATTCAAGAGTCTGAGAGGCACCTTAACAGGGGGAGGGGGGACGGGGGGCAGCAGCAGGACATGTCCACTTGGAGACCCACCAGGAAGGAGGTCCTCGGCCTGCTGGTGGCTGAAAGCACCAAGCCCCCCTCTCCCGGTGCCACAGCCCCAAGGAGGAAGGGCAGTGCAGGGAGAGCCAGCCCCCAGAGGAGGCCCACCAGCTTTTCCCATGGGAAGCACCTTCCCAAGGTTCCCTTTTGCTCATCCATCTGTGAAACTGTGCAGAGATGGAGAAGGAAAGCCATGCTTCCCGTGACAGCACTGCTGCTGCCTGGTCCCCAAGCCTTTCTTTAGAAACATAAAAATAGAGATAAAAACAAAACAAGAAATGCACTGTGTCACATTCTCCATGCCAAAGGCTGTGGCTAAGCCCTCGTCCCCTGCCATGTCCTCAGAGCCTTTTTTCAGAGCTCCACAGGCTTCTGCAGCTCCTCCTTTGACCTTCCATCTGCAGCAGCAAAATTCTCCTCCAGGATCTTTGATCTGGCTCTCTGCCTGCAAGGGTGCCTTGTAGCTGGTTATCCATGTCCTGCTGACCTCCTTGCACCATTAACCAAAGTTTCTACTCTTTTCTGTCACCAAAATAAATGTTGAACAGCCTCCTGGCTCTGCATCAGCCTGATCCTATTCTCAAATGGTTTCATACGGTTTTCTTCTAGGGAAAATGTGTGACCTGTGTATCCAGGTCCAAAGGACTCCACACAGCTGCTCTGGAAGGCACAGTCTGACTCTATGGGCACAAAATACCCTTTTCTTGGATGCCCTTCTCTGTCCTTCTGGTGCTAGGTTTAGCTGTGGCTATGAGATATCTTTTTCATTTGTGACAAAAAAATGAAGGAGGATAATAACAGAGATTGCAGGGAGAGGAAAATAGCTTTATGTTTAAGGAGTTGGATGCTGTTCTCAGGACCTGGAGTCTGTCTCCATCCCGGCACTTCTATGTGATACCAGGTGAAACCTCACCTTGTTATGGTCATTTCTTTCCTTTTTTTTTCTTTTTTTTTTTTTCTTTTGGATTTATTTGCCAGTTCCTTAGTGCTCACAGCTCTGTCTCTATAGAATGAGACAGTGTTTTCAACTCAGCAACTCTAGACCCAGGATGGGACTATTTCTTTCTTGGAAGTGCTCATTTTTCCCCATTAACCATACAGGGCCTACCCAACTCTAGCAACTAACTACCCGACAGCTAGGGCAGCAAGATGAATTTTACCTGGTGTGTCTGTCTGGGAGTGGGGATATTTTTCTTTTTAGGCTCCGCAGCATTATTGTCCTTTCCTATCACTATATGATTATCCTTTCTATGACAGGGTTTTCCGACTCACAGGGTACATACAGTTCATCGAACAATGCAGAACTCAAACTAACAAACAACAACCACCCAAATTTGAATAAAAAGGATGTTCAGCATTCAGGTCCAGAGCTGGAAGATTTTAAATGCAACCAGACTGCAGCTCATGTTAATACAATGTTCTGTGAGCAGAGCTCACATTTGATTTGTCATTTATCAGTGACCAGTCTCAGTGCTACAGATACATTCTGCAGCAATCGTTGGGGATTTTAGGAGAACGGGGAAGCCAGGAGAAGCAGCAGACAGGAAGGGCAGTTCTGTAGTTTGCTGGTGCCTTCCACACCTCTGTATTCATTCACAGACCAAAAGTACTTGCTCTTTACAACTGCTCAAACCCACTGCTATTGCTGTCTGTAGGATCAGGTCATCTACTGAGCTGTAGTCCAGAGGGAATTACTATTCTAAGAGAATACATGATTCCCTTCTTTTGCCTTTTTTTTTTTTTTTAATGTGTTTTATCTATAGAATCTATGAACAATGTTGGTATTGATTAATTAAATAGATGCTCAGAAAGAAAAGTGCAGAAATATGAAAGGTAAAGAGGTAAAATGAATCCAGGGAGAAATGCCACAAGATGAATCCTGGGAGAAATGCCACAGGAAGTTTTGGAAATTATGCTTTTAGAAATAAAAAGTTAACAGTTGGACTTGATGATCTTTTCCAACCTAAAATCTATGATTCTATAAATTAGAAAATGAGAATTAAGGTTGAGGTTGTGCCTTAGCTCTACGTCCTTCCTTAAAGGATGGCATCTCATTATTTTGATACGTTTGTGTGCTGATTTAATGTGCTGTGCAATGCAGCTTCCATTATTCATACCATCTAATGTGTGGTAAAGTACGGCTTCATACTTTGGATTTGCTTGGACTTCCACTAGTAGAGGAGCCCAAGAGAACAGGTCATGCTAGAAGAAAATCAATTCTTATAGATTTTTCCAAACCCTCTAATGAGACTGATAGCAAATCAAGAACTAGCTTTGCTGTGAAGAAACCCCATGCATTTGGTAACTTTTGGTAATTTCAGTTATCTACATAAACACGGAAAGCGCTTGGTACCGCAAGTACTGTCTCTCT
The DNA here is from genome assembly GCF_013377495.2 of Cygnus atratus. NCBI lineage: Eukaryota > Metazoa > Chordata > Aves > Anseriformes > Anatidae > Cygnus > Cygnus atratus. The sequence goes on from NC_066379.1 coordinate 1,536,468, forward strand.
GAGACCTCAAGAGCTAAAGGCTCACAGAGCAAAATATCTGATTTTGCTATCAGGATTCGGGACTATGGCAATACCACAAATTATGAAACTCCGAAATGTATGCTTTATGATCGAAAGAAAGTGGATTTTCAGACTTAAAGGAAAACTCTGCCTCTGCTCCACTAATATGTTTTGAAAATGTCTGTCTGGGAAGCTTTGAATCCTTCATTTTTTTTCAGTAATTTGGACTTACTCCTTGTAGCACTAGGAGGTAATGGGATGACTTCCAACACCTGATACTGCTATGTCTGGAAAAGCTGCCCCTGGCACATGGCTGTGTCTGCATTAGATGAAAGCACTAAGCAAGGAGAGAGAATCAGTGTCTCAGGAGGAAACATCTCTGTGGTCTTCTCTCGGTCTCACAAGTGTGAGACTCCTTAATGGCCTAGATGGTTAAAATGATTTTCGTGTAAGATGGAAAGAGCAAAGATGAGGATCACAAAGGCATGTGATAAATGTACCACATGGTTAGGCATCATACAGCTGCACCTTGTCACTCTAACTCGTGCAGATGATATTTGGATCACTGCAGGGATCAAAAGAAGAAGCCATAAGCTTCATTCTTTTTCATGCTTGTCCCTGGTAGAAAATACTCAGTAAATAAGTAATTGGTTGTTTCCTCTCTCCAGAGGAGTCTGTATAAGAGAAACAGTTAAAACATAATTGTGCCGTATGAGCTAACAGAATATGTCCGTTCCGGCAGAGGCTTATGAGCAGCTTCTGATGCCACATGGGAACCTCACTGGCTTTTCAGACTCAAAGGGACTTTGCTTAAGATCCCTTCCAAAGAAAACGGCTTCAGCTCATTATTTGCAGACAGCATCTGTCACTTTTCTATGCCAGTGGATGCTGATCGTCCTCAAAGAACATTGTACAAATGTGCAGACTGCTGTGTGTTGAGAAAGAACTGCTATTATATCAATTTTCCACTTGAAAGCAGCAATAACAGCAAATAAAGCCTGAGCCACATGACTCTGTTGGATCTGGGGCACTTTCACTGAGGCATTCACCCTAAGTGAAAGACAAGAAACTAAAAGGGAAGGTATAGACAGTTGCAATGCTGCCAGTGTGTTACTGAATACTCCTGGTAACCCTGTGAAATGCAGAAAATGGGTGCTTGTGGCCATACTGGTGGAGAAAGAAGATCCAAGGAGATCTCATCTGTTGTTGTATGTGGACCTGCTGAAGGAGCTTCTGCTCACTGCAGCATCTGAGACCCCCATGCCATTGGGTTGCATAAAACTCTCCTGCAGTAAAAGCTGCCACAAAGTGCAGATTCTGTAACCTACAGAGCCCTTGAGGCTCCTGCTCCTGTGAAATCTGTAGGAGCTGAGTACATCATCTCCTTTTCTAGATCTGGACAAGGGATATTTGCTGTGCCTTGTGTTCCCATCAGCAGACATATGGAAGCTACCGGGAGATGGGATGCTGGTTCATCTCTCCATCCATCCATCTATCTAGTTACCCTGGCAAATACCACTTTGTTAGCTAGTTCTGCTGCTACAAGTCTATCTGCCACTTCAATTGCTAATTGTAATGTGGGAACCTCCAGGTACCTTCTCATCAGGGGCTCTATCCCAGCCAGACAGACCCAATCCCTCTCCTGGATTGTACAATGGGCAACACGCAGGTCTGTGGTGAGACTGAGAATGTCTGGCACAAGCAGATTTTTTCTGGAGTCCTACAAGCAACATTTGCCTATACCAAGTAGGGAACAGTGGATAAACTAGTAATCGGTCACTGCCCTCCAGCTCTGAGCAGCTGTATCTGGACATAGCCTGCATGCCTGCAGGAAGACAAGGACGTGAGGACAGGGCATTTCAGGACATTTGATTCTGACTAGGACCAGCAGGTATTTTGGTGTGAAAGTGGGGCCAGAACAACAATTTCAAAATAAGAAAGCAGGGCACTTTCATGAGCAGTGTTTTAGGAACACATTGGTAGGAACACATTGATTGGGTTTTGGGGCTCCAGCCATACATACAGTACGTAATGCACCTAGGAAAAGCCAACACTTACCATCCCTCCTTCAAGTTTCATGGCAGGTCTGAGACTGGGACATGAAGAGACATTTATTGTATGGCTGCTGCCACAGTTGTGCCCTGAGATTCCTGCAAACAGTTCACTCTGTGCATTTTGTACAGTTATTTGGGGTGGTTTCCTCGCAGTGACTAGTGAGGAGTCTGGGTGACTCCTGGAGGGCACAGGTTAAGTGAGACGACCTTGCTCCTTTGAGTGCTAAAGTGAATGGAGAAATAAGGAGCAAATGTCAAGCAGCAAGCACTTCTTGGCATGCCCTGACTTCTCTTACAAAGATGACTTCACTTCGTGGGCCATATTCTCTAAAACTCTCTAGGAGAATCCAGAAGATTGCCTGGGAGACTTAGGGTACAGACAGAGTTACTGGCAAATCTTCCCATAATTTTAGGGGAAGAAGATTCACTCTTTGCGACTCGGTAACTTGATCTTTCACATCTGCATGTGTACCACCCTAAGTCAACCCTCGAACTTCAGTAAGGCTGGGGCTTTTGAACAGCTGTAGAACAGGCAAATATCACAGTCTTGGCTGCTCAATCTTCCCAGGCCTGGGCAAGGAGACACAGAAACTCTAGGGAAAGGAGTTTGAACAGCATCACCCACCAACAAGCTCCACAACCTTGCTTGCTTCCAAGAATCTGTTCGCTTCCATGTAGGACAGTCAGTACTGGCATAATGGGAGGGCAGTGGCCTGTGCCAGATCCACGTCTGAAGGAGGGGCAGAATTATCTAATCTGCTCCTCTGGAAATGCTGAATGGAGAAACTTGAAAACCTGTAGGAATTCTGACTCAGCTGGCCTGTAGCTCCCCATAGGAAGCTAAAGATTTCTCAGTATCATCTCTTCAATTCAGACGTGTTTTCCCTACGTAAGAAAAAATGGAGTTTTCACATAGAAGGGCCATTTCAATTTTCATCAGTTAAAATTTGCATTGTTAAAATAATAGTCCTGAGGCAGGAGAAATGAACGTTCTTCCTCTGACTGCAAAGGGAAACCAAGTGACAGTCTGGTTCCTGTCTTCTTATCAAGTCCCCACCAAACTGTTTTTTGTTTGTTTGTTTGTTTTTCCCCTCCCTGAAATACAGGAAAATGAATTTTGGAGAACTGCCAAAAAGATTACATGAAATGTCCTCTTTGCAAGAAGAAGCTTAGAGAAGAGCAAGATTTAATATCAAATTAAAACCAGTTGATGGACATTCACTGCTACCCCAGCAATTAAAAGAGGAATGACTTTCCACAGCAAAGGGAGAGGTAGGGGTTTATAAAGAAATATCTCTTGGTAGTGGGTTCTGATTGTCCATCTACACCTGTCCCAGGAGCACCTAATCCCCATCATGCTCTGAGAAGGATTGAAACCTGGACTGCAGAGATGTGCTCAAACTCCTCCCAAGGTTTTACCAACGATGTCAAAAAGCTGACATTCTGAAATGTGTCACTGCAGATGGATGACCCAGATAGCAAACCTGGCAGCTGGCAGCTGTTCTCAGGATATCGCTGTTGGCCTTTGGAGTTACAGGCCAACAAAATTTTCCGAGTTTTCATTTTTGAAGGACCAAGTTTCTGACCTAGTGGACTGACATTTTAAAGCATTTGTAGAATATTTTGAGGAGGTTACTTTGATCAAAATTTAAAAAGTGTATCTCAGCATACACATACCAAATGCATTTCGTAATACACTTCAAGTTCGTTCAAAAAGAAACAGACAAACAACCTTTAAATACCTGGATGTTTTTTAAATCCTCAAAATTTCTGTTTCAGCTATTTTTTTCATTCATTATTTTTTGCTTAACTGTTTGGTTAAAAATATTGTCACTCTCCAAGGGATTCTGCTGCATTCTAATAGGAAGGGGCAGAATTTTAGAATATATATGGATTTCAGGGAGCCCTAATTCATTCTGTGTTTCATTAGAATGCAAACAGCTTCTCTATACACTGGTTGTCCTCCAAAAGGGTTGGGATTTAGAATTAGATGGAATGTTTGAAAATTTCAGCCTAATTCTTCTCTCACTGAAACTAGTAGTAATTGCATTGCTGACCTCAGTGGGAAAAAATCAGGAATAGGGTTAACAGAATCTCACACCAGAGTGATGTGCTGGAATATCAGCATTGCCAGATCAGCATATTTTGTCCCAAAAGGTAAGCTGTAAGTGACATTACAACTGAAAGATACCCTTTTTGCAGTTCTCCATCAGGTCCTCACACTGCAAAGCCATGCAGCAGGTATTTACATGTGAAACTTTCAGCAAGTAATCACAGATTTCTCATAGACGGTGTTTTAGCAGTCTTACTGCATGTCACAATTTAATATTGAGGTGAAACAATTCCTTTCTGTAGCTTTGCTCCTTGGAGCTGAGTGTTACGCAGCAGCAGACTGAGCAGTCGCTGCTTGCAGCCAATTTACTTGAGCAAGGTTTTGAAATAACTTTGTGACAACCTCCTAATGAAACCAGGGACAGGGCTGTTCAGAGAAGTCTAATTGATTGCGAATGTCCACTGTTTCCCAGTCCTCGGGAAAGCATTGCAAGAGCCATAAATAAGCATTGTAGCTCATGGCTCATACATCATTTTAAACATTTGACCTTTCTGAAAAGATGGAAAACGGCAAAATAAACAAAGGCTCTAATTTTGGTGTTTTAGTCACATTGGATTTATTAAGTCTAGATGTGGAGAAATGAAAAAGGGGGCCTAGGAGTTGTCTGCATCTTCGTTGCAGGGGGAACCCTTGCTGGGAGGGATCATAGAATCATAGCATGGCTCAGGTTGGAAGGGATTGCACTTGGACTGGTTGGACCTCATTAGGTTCATGTGGGCCCACTTCTCTGGCCTGTCCAGGTCCCTTTGGATGGCATTCCTTCCTTCATTGGTATCAACCGCATCAGCTTTGTGTCATCTGCAAACTTGCTGAGGGTGCACTCGAACCCATCGTCTATATCATTCATGAAGATATTGAAAAGCACCAGTCCCAAGACAGACCCCTGAGGGACACCGCTCATCACGGGCCTCCACCTGGACACGAAATGCCCACGTGTGGCTTTGCATCGCCCCATGCTCCAGCCGTTCTCAGCAACAGTGGTACCACCAGCAGCCTTCCTTCCCCAGCAGTGGATGAAGCCATTTATTTGCTGCTTGGGATTTTTAATTTTTTTTTCTATGTGAAATCATACATCTCTTGAGGAGATAATGTGTATAGCATTGAAGAATAAGTGAGGCAGGTCTGCACGCATGTGGTTTGGGAGGAATTAGCAAAGCAAGGTTGAAATATGGTTGCTTCTAGAGCTGTGTAGGAGCTGGCACTGGCACAGGCATCACAAACATTGAGAGTCCAACCAATTCTTCAGCAAGTCTACTAAAGTGACCTTGGTCGCCCTGAAGAGCACAGATTCACTACTGAAGCTGCTGATAGATTAAGATAATGCTGCTATGTCTTTTCTAATTAGATTTTTAAGTGCTTCAGGGTGAGGAGTGACTTTTCACAGGGGATACTACAACATCCAGCAGGATGAAGCTCTGAAGCAAGTCAGAGCATCTGGCTTTATTATCTGAATAATGACCAAATCATAAGTAGCATAATAATATGATGAAAATTGTATGATGGAACAAGAAGTAACACTAGTAATATGATAATAACAATAATTATAGTCCTGTTATTAGTTATAATTATCCGACCGTGTTCGGCAGACCTGATCAGAGGTCAGGTTCAGCTGGGGAGTGTGTCCAAATGTAACCGGTCACATTGTCCATGTGCGAGAAGCCCCGGGCAGGAGCTGGTGGCTGTGGAGGTTCCATCCGGGTGCAGCTTGTCCCCGAATGTCTCAGGGCACTGTCGGATGTTTAGTGTTACAGGTCGGGACAGGGAGCTAGCGACCTGGAGATTGGGTGAGAAGCTGGAGTTTGAATCAGAGGTGTGGGTGACTAAAATGGGCCATCTGGGAAGCATTTCTCTGCCCACGTTACCTTTCTGACAATGAGGAGTCCAATCTAAAGCAGTAATTTAAGGTTCTCTGATTGTAGTGCAGAAAAATAGGCACTTCCAAGGCTAATTTATCAGACACAGGCATGTCTGAACTTAGACCACATGCTTAACTTTTTGGCAATTCAGATTCTTAGGGCTTCAGATGGCCACATTTACATTGGGTGTAATAACACTTTCTCTGTATTTAAATTTAAATATTTAAATTGTCAGTGTTTTGGGAAACAACTCTTTCTTTTACTGCAGCCATACAACACTGATCTTACTTGGACTCTGTAGATCCTACTGAAGTACCATTAATCTACAGTAACAATAATTACAAACAATGTCTTATTTAAGTAAGTACAGTGATCAGGCGTTCTGGTTTCTTTTGAGGAATGTCTCCTTAGCTTTATGTTGTGAACAGATAAAATACTCTGCTATTGATCTGTGAACACTGTTGACCAGTGACACAGGCAGTAAACTGGCACAGCTGGGAAGTCTGGAATTGACAGAAGCTTTCTGAAATGCCTCTTGTGCAAACTGGAATGACAGCAATAATTTTTCTGCTCCTGTGTTGACATGCTGTGGTATCACCCAACACAGAGAACAGCAATGGGAAGTCTCTTGAGATATTTCCCCTTCTGGAGAGGCTATGAGCAGCTTTGCAAATTCATGCTGAACTACTGGAACACAAAGAAGTGCCAGCTAGGGATATCCTCCTGTGCAAGTCACGCCCAGACACGGCTTTATTCCTGTCATTTTAATTAAGATTTTCAACTGAAAATTGATTCTTTTAAAATACTGGAGAACATTAGAGTGGTCCAGAGGACTCTACCTGGTGACCTACAGCACTCTCAAGCTGCCTTGGCACTTCTTACTATCCTTTCAAGAGAAGACAGTAAGGTACATTCAGTTAACTGTATGGGGTGGGGACACGGCACTTGCTTCTCCAGATCAGACCCTCCAAAATCTTGCTTTAGCACTTGCACTTCACTGGACAAAACGGGAATTGCTGGAGGTGGAATTATCTCCTCACCAATGCCCTGATGGTGCTTCACTGCCAAGTGCCACTGTCACTAGTGGATGTGACTGGTGGAGCAGCATCGATGTTGCACTTGCATGGATTCTTTTCAGACTTGGCTGTGAAGCATCTGTCACCAGCAGCTTTCCCTGTGCAAACCTCACTAGGCATCGAGGATAAAGTTAGCAAAGCCATGACCTATAGATTTCTTCAAAAGGTTGTTTTTTTTTTAGGTTTTCAATCATTCTTACCAAGAGAAACTCACATAGAGTCAGTGTGATAGCTCCCTGAGCAGAGAATGGGACATAAAATCAACTGGACTGTACCCCATGCTGGCAAAAATGCATTTGTCCTCCACAAAGCAGGCATGAATCTTCATTTATGTGTGACTCCTCCATTAAGTAGCTCATTGCCCAGTTCTTATGGCAAAGTAGATGCCCATGTGAGTGCACAGCAGAGATTTTCCTTAGCCTTTTCCCCCTCATCTGTTCTGCGTCAGGTGAACTCCACTGACTTCAGACCAATCTGTCAAAGACTTACAGTCTGTCTTTGAAGAACATTAACAGCTAAACTTACTGAATCTATGCTGGTATTTCTGATAGCTCCTTTCCTCCTTGTCTGCACAAGAAGAGAGAATTTGGGGTAAACTAACAGCCTATGCTGGACCTCTCTAGAGAAAGGCTTCACTGGTAGCCTAGGTAATAAAATAATGTATCATATAGGAAACACTATGGGTAGGCATTTTTTCATCCAACAGCAAAATGAGATTCAGATGAAAAAGATTTTTTTTTTTCCTGCAAATGTGTATTTTCAATGAAAATTTGGAATTTTAAAATTCTGAACTTGTTCCTATTTCAGTGGTTTTCTTCCCCATGTTTTCTGGCTTTGTGGTTTTATTCAGAAAGCTGTATTCGTTTCGTGCGTGTGTGCACACATGTATTTGTGAATAATTGATGTGGTCTAACTGGGATTGTTCATTACTGTCAACCTCCTTCGCAATCCTATAATTTTGACATAAATATGTTTTTCCTCAATTTTACATTGGGTTGACCCCGAATTACTATGAAGCAAGGCTAACTTTGAGACTAAATAAAATGATGCCTCTGGAAATTGAGAATGTATTAGTTATGTCATTGGACGGATTCCCTGACAGGAGCTTAAACTGAGCACTTAAGAACTGTCTTCAGCATCTTATTGTCTCTGACGAGATCATGATTCAGACTACTCAAGCAGTATCTCAAGTAACCCTCGGGGAGTAGAACTGGATCCAAGGACAGCATTTTGATGCATAGGTTAGCAGTGAATTCAGGTTTAATTACCTTGTCTCTGCCAGCTTAAAGAAAGTTGTCAAATAAGATCACAGAAGGTACAGACAGCCATGCCCAGGTATGCAACTGGAGCCGCAAACAGCTGTGACCACACAAAAATAAATGCTGCAGCCAGATGTAGCCAAGCCAGGGATCCGCCAGGGATTCGCCCAGTCAACCTCCCCTGCCCCTCAAAAAAAAAGAATCCTACACCATGCAAGCATGTACCCACCAGGGAGAGGTCTGCTTGACCCATCACAGAGCCACTTGCCATGACCACACTGTATTAACCAGCTACACCACCTCATGTTTTGTGGGTTTTGTTTGTTTGTTTGTTGTATACATCCTTGTCTCATACAACCCTGAAAACTGGTTGTTTTCAGGTTCTTCTTCCAGCCCACATTTGGCTAGTGGTTCAGGTTGTTGGATGTTTTTGTTTTGTTTTGTTTTGTTTTCAAGCTGTATTTTTCAGGTCATGGCTTAACCTTTTTTTGGAGGATTGCAACTCCAAGAGAATGAACCGTCCAGGCCTCAATAAAGAGTTTACAAAGTATATCAGTACTGCCAAGTTACAGCTGCATGTGCTTCAAAAATCCCTGCTACTTGCAAGAAATCTATGCAGCTAGTAAGTGTTCACATATATATTAGCTAGATGTGGAGAAACGGAATTCAGTGCCATTCAGAGCAAATAATATAATGGACTGAGAAATACTGCAGTGCAAAATTCAACCCATGGCACAAAATATTTGTGAGAAACCACTCCATATAGCCCCATGCTTCCCTATGTGCTGGATGAGAATACTTGAAGAGCCTATTTCCCCAGTCATGATGGTCAAGGCCTAAATGTAAGTTTGCCCAGCATTTTCTACTGTAAGAACCAGTTTCCAATTGATAATGTCTTTGAAAACTTGAATCTATTGGGCCAAACCTCTTCATGTTAAATGTATTCCTCAGGGCTGATTTTCTTCTTTTATTCTTATTCTTATTCTTATTCTTATTCTTATTCTTATTCTTATTCTTATTCATTCTTATTATTGCTATTATTTCCCCAGAAAGATGTTTAATCATTTACCAAGTAAGAAATAGCAAGGAAAGGGTTTGCCTGTATTTTGATAACTTCACTTGTTTATTTTGAAGCAGGGATTTGAAGTCCTGCAGTTTGAAGAGCACGCAGGGTAGGGCACTATAGGGGCACTATAGGGCACTCCTTTGCTACTTCTTAGTGTTCCACCAAGCTGCAAAATGGGTCTGAAATTCCAGGAGCAGAGCTATGGAAACATTCTGCTCTCATACCTACAGCTGAAGGCAATGAGATTGTGAATACAAGTGCTATAAAATGCTACAAGCAGAAGTATTTTGTTCATGAACTGCAATATTTGACAGCATACAGAAAGGAGTTGGTGAAGATAACTTATTTGATAAAAGAGACAGGAGTACATGAGACTATTAAGAGTAAAAATATCTAATTTAGCATTAGTAAATTGTCTATACTGACCACTTTGGCTTTAATCTGAGCAGAGCTACCTGGTTGTAATAAATATACCACGCCTTCCCTTAAAAATGGTGTGAAAGAAAATGAAATGAAAAATACCATGACAGAATTAATATGCTCTGATCATCTTAGAAAAGGTGATGAGGAAACTGATATTTCTGTATTCAGTGCAGACCATGGACAATATGCAGTAAAGCATGCCTGGCACCATGAATACATGGAGAGCTTAATGAGATACTGAGCAGGTACCCAATCAGAAATAGCATCTGTATTGTGCTCAGGATGAGACCAGAGCTCTGTGCAATCACATAAAATCTCAGTCGGAATATGTACATGTAAATGAGCCCAACTCAGAGTTACCTCAGATCTGTCACTCTCGCTTGGAATTGGGAACTTGACGTTTTTTTAACACAGCAATTTTGGGGTGAAAAAAATGACATGGTCAAGACTCTGTGCACCTTTGCTGGGTTTTGCAATGGAGACTGAAAGCATCTGATGATGGCTGCTTTTAAAAGCTGAGGTGACATGCCCTGACCACACGGAGCACCTTGCTGTCAACAAGGAGCACATCCAGATAGCTTTAAGGAAACTCCAGATTCAGATTTTGTTTTTAGGAACCAGCTACATGTGAGTTCCCATGCTGCATATTGACAGTTCACCCAGACTCCCAGCACTGCTGAAGGTTGCTGATACCTCTCCTTTGCATTTAAACATGCAATAAAAGTTTTTAGCCACTACCTGCTTTCATTGCCCCTTCTTATGCTCAGCCAGCCCAATAAAGGGCTTTGCCAGCCTCCTACAGCAACCTGCCTCTTCCACACTGGGTATTAGGGGAGGGGGAATGAAGTGCTCAAACAGAATTGCTTTAGGTTCTGGGGATGACTGTTCTGTTGCAAAAGGGAAGTGTTGTGAAAGTTTCCCCATCTTTGAAGGATCAAAAGGAAGTGTGAAAATTAACTGGTTCTTTGTGTGAGATCAAGGAAGTAGGATCACCAGGAAAGTCTTCAGACGAAGACAGGACTTTCCATACCTTCACGATCCTGGCTTCTCTAGGACTTTTTTAGTCAGTAATTACATTTGCCAGGACTAAGGTTTTAGCTTGGCAGTTCTTTTCATTTTGAGGAAAGTTAGTAGTAATTACAAGTTTCCAGGCTGGTCGTTTCATAAAAGGACAGAAAAACCTCAATTACAAGAGGAGAAGGTCACTAAGGCTACTGCTCATTCTCTGCTTCTCACTTTTGCTTAAATTGTCAGTGAAGATGGCAGTTGGCATCAAATGGGGTGCCTGATTATATAGCCCAATTTCAGCATCTTCTCCAGGTGGAAGTGGAAGGGAATGCAGGTGGCCAGGCTGCCTTACCCTGATGCAGCAGTGCCCTCCAAGCCTCTTGACTTTCAGACTATCCTGGCTGTCATCTTATTGCTCATTTTGAATTATGATATTAATAGAAATAATTTTAATTTAGCCATCAAGTTCAATTAAAGTGAAATGTTGACAGCTCCTGAGTCACTAAAAAGCACCTAGTAAAATTTTCAATAGTGCTCTCAAAATGCAGCCAGATGCTCTTTGCACTTTGAGTTACCTAATGTCTAAGAAATTTCAATGGTTTGACCCAACTGTATTTATTGCCTTTAAGCCTAGGTATTTGATGTTTCTGAAGATGAGATAAAGGAGAAGAACCTCCCACACTACCTGTGAAGCCATGACCGACTCCAGGGACACAATGATTTCTTTAACAGTGCTGTGAGTCTCTGTGTGTACGGTAAGTTGTGTTGTGCCTGCAATCCAAAATAAAGGCCAGCACATGCCACCAGTGTGCTTCACACAGGAGTACATACATGGGCTTTCACAACTACATCTTCAAAAGCTGTTTTAGGTGAGCTGAAGTCCTGCTGTGCTCTGCTGTTGGGCTTGTGTGGCTCAGACACCAAAGCATGGTGTCTGATGGGTATGGGCTATGTGTAAGGGTTTTCTTTTGTTCTTTCATATTTTCATACAGGGTGCATGGGAGCAGGTCTTCTTGCCTTGAGGCACTGCTTGTAGAAAGGGGCAGAAGGCCTTTGAATGCCTGTCTCACTCCAAGGACATCATTCTGTAGCTGCCTATCTCTGCAGCATCACCCAGTCATGAGGTCCTGCTGTTGCCTGTGGTCCAAACTGCATATGACTACTGATTTTTTTCACAGGTTTCACTAAATACATGGCTACTGTCAGGTAATGCATGTTCTGCTGAAAGCCTAATGCAGAGTGTTACAACTCCTGTACGACTCAGGATGGATTTTCATCTGTACACCTTTGCAGGTAGTCACGTAGCTAAGTGACATTGAGCTGAGAAATCTATGAAGTGGAATGTCTTTGTTATCCATCTCGTGGAATTGCTAATGTCATCTTTAGCTCTCATTCGTGCCAATTAGCCAAAGCCCCATGGAGGAGGACTAGATATATAATTCCAGCTGGAACTGGTGCGTCATGTGTGGTTGCTGCCACAGGTCCTCAGCTCAGACTCATCACTCATCCGGCTAGTCACAGAGGTACTCTGGCAGTCCCATCCGGATGATGCTTATTTAGTCCCTTTGGTCTGCTGAAGCTGGTAATAAATCAACTCCATAATGAGGTGAAGTTGCCGTTGGAACATGCTATAACTACACTGTCATTCCAAAAGGCTTTATTAGGTAAAATAGTTGCTTTATATCTGGCTAGTTTGTTGGTAGCCTTTCTAACTGGTTTGCCTAATGGCTGACCTTGCATAGTTTATATATACAGAAGGTTTGTTGATCTGAGACAATATGGATTGAAATTTTCCAAGATATTTATATGAGTATTGGGCTAACAGTCCATAGCAGCACTCAGGACTGGTCATCTTTGTTCTCCTGGGACAAGGGTTACTTCATAAGAGGGATTTCACACTCACACGGCATTTTTTCTTGAAAGTAACTCTCAAAGGTGGTTACAACATCCATACTACACATTTCCTTTCCCCTCCACTAAAATAGTGCAGCCCCAATAATTTTCCTTATATCAAACTGGATTAAAGGCTAGCAATTCCAGTGCTGTCTAGGGGATTTAAACACCCTGATTGCCAGTCATACCACTAGAATCCAAATAGCAGAAATCTTTCTAAATGCTTCCACACTGCTTTCGCCTACAGCATCCACCAGCAAACCTTTATTTTCCTTCTTTTCAGCCCAAATGTTTTTTTCCTAATATAATGTACTTCCTGATTACATTTGCCTGTATCATTCTATATGCTATTTAAAAATGACATTTATTGTTAAATAAGCCCTACTCATTTATACAGTCATCACTTAACCATACTAATGAGAGGCTAACCACAATTTGTAAGCTGCCGCTTTTCTTTCACTTCTGTAATTATATCAGTGATACTCAATCTTTTCTGCCCTGTGAGCCACAAGGCCTATTCTGTGGTCACCAAAGAGCTGGGTGCCTTCTCCACAAAATATTAGTTCTGAACAGGGGTCAAACAGCTGGAGGACATAAGGCCTCAGCCCTATTGACATTTCCTTTGACCTGAAATGGTGCTGATTACCTCTCCAAGTGTTCTGGAGACTGTGTTTTGCTCAGAAGCTTTTCTGAGAGCCACTTGAGCTCCTGATATCTTCTGCAAAGATGTGTAGGATGAAGAGGGGTCCAGATTCCCATCAGCACTGCTAAACACAGGTTTTCTACCACCCTCTCTGTGCAAGACACATGGTATGGTCTCACTCTTTGCTTGGCCTTCTGCTGGTCTTCATCTGCCCAACACTGTCACTGAGAACATGGCTGTCTCACTTGGGAGCAAATAAAGGGTTTGTAGACTTATTTTGATTGCAATTTTCCCCTGCTGCACAGGAGAGGGTATGGCTCTGCTGGTAGCAGAAGTCCTGCTGATAGCAGCTATTGTGATCTGCCTGCCCAGCTCTTGCCCCAGCTCTGTGCTGGAAACCACACAAACCAGCAGTTTTCCGGCACTGTGCCCAGGCTCTTGGGCACAGGTGCACTTACTAAGTTGAAGACACTTGGCAAATGGCTTACAGGTGTAGCCTTCTCCACTAAATCCACATCTGATCCTGGTGTTACCAGGGCAGCCAGATGCCCAGGCCATGCCTTTCTACAGGGCATGAAGGGGATGACACTTTAGCAGCTTTAGCATCTGAACCAAATGCCTGAGGCACCCTCGGAGTCCTACAGTTGGGAGGAAAATTGCTCCAAGGCTAAGCCTTGCCAACAGCAGCACCAGTGCCAGGACCTGCCTCTCCCTTTACATGGCAAAGGACCTTGTCTATCCACTAGAGAAAGCTCCCTGAGGAAAGACAAATCCAGGCTTTGCCAGGATCCTTTGAGGTCTGGGGAAAGCATGCTGAGAAAGGAGACTTCCTCACTATTTACCCCTGGCATGACACCAAAGTCAAATTTTTGCTCCTAGCCTTTGGTGTGGATGCAACTAACATGTGGCCTGCTCACTGTGGGATGGTTAATAGAAGAGTGAGGAGAGACGGGAGCAAATGCTGGCCCTTTTCAGCACTGTTACTGCTCCTTCTGTTATCTGAAATGCTACAGTGTATCATTATCTGTTGATTGCAGTCTTTTGCCCAGTTTTTGCTCTTGCCCAGTCAGCACTCATCTCCAAGACAATCCGAATTAATTGTGTGAAGGATTTCCAAAGACTGAAATATTCAGCAACGTTCAACTGAAATCAAGACAGAGCAGGACTGGTTCTGATCACAGTTTGAGGTGGGCAGAACTCTCAAGGATTGATGTTTTTTTTGGCTGCTCTTTACCCCAAGAGAGGGAAAATCCTGCATCTACACCTCGCTGTGCCACAGACCTAGCATTTTATCAGCAGAGCATGTATCTGGTGGATAGAATTGCTCTCTGAAGCTCTTCTTTCTTTGTCCTCTAAGGATTTTCTTTACCTTTTTTAGGAACCTCAGATTTCCACCATTTTTGCTGTAAATTCTGGTTTAATGACCACTGTCATCGATACTTCTGCTTGTAATAATGAAGCAAGTGCTGAGGATTAAATCAGACTTACCAGACAACCACTGCCAGGACAACTGTTTGTCCCTCTCTCAAACACTGGTACTGCATGCGACTGCTTCCTGTACCTTGCTGTTCTCCATGGCTTTTCAATGGAGTTGGCGGAGGTGTGGAATACTTATTAGCTAACTCTGTTGACACATTAAGTGGATGTTATCCAGATCCACTGACTAAATGAAAGTATGACTATTAATTGTCTCTTTCCCTGAAAGAAGAAGAAACAGAGTTTTGTCAAACCAAATGCCACTTTCTCAGCTAATGTCTTGCCACCTGCCCAACCAGAAGAGAACAGCATCCTTATCTTTGAGACAATAGTAGTAGTAGTAATAAGAATAACAGTAACAATAACTGCAACAATATCTCTTTTTGAATGCAGTGTTAGGGCTCATAAGTTAAAAAAAAAAAAAAAGGATGCTGCTTGCTGGAACTCTTGATTTGGCAAGCTGAACAACCAAATCAAAGGAAAGGATGTTGCACGTGCATGGTACTGGCAGCTTGATATCCCCATTGGCGTTCACCTCTTCTCCATAATACTTTGTGCCGTTTGGCTTCATCCCGTATCAGTGCATGAAAGTCAAGCAGGTCTCCAGTCCCAGCCGTACCACTGAGCTATACAGCTGTGGATACATGTCTTTACTTCTCCATGTCTGCCCCCCTACCTGTGAAGGGGGCAATCAAACTAGCTTTTGCACAGCTATATGAAATTTGCAGACACTGAAGCACAGGAAGGCTATATTTCAGCACTGCAGACAGATTGTTAGTAGTATCATCTTTCTTTCTCCTCTTTCCTTCCTCCTACCTCTCAGTTACACAGCATCCCACTGTTCTCAAAGTTCATATGCTTGAGGAAAAAAAAAAAAGAAATCTGATTTTTCCACTGAGTGTCAGCATAGATCAGAGGCTACAGTAACATCTTTAGCACAGGCAGATTATAAATGAACTTGGAAGGTTCAAGTAATTCATATTCCTCATTTGAAAATGTACCAGACTAAATCTCAAGTTTGAATGAAAAGGTCAGAGAAAAAAATCAATCTATTAAAACAGAGCAAACTATTAGCAATAGTCAGGTTTGAGCATTTGTTTTTAATTAAAAATCATTTTACTTGACTATCATATTTTTATCTCACAGCAGGTATTTTGTTCTTTTAAGGAGTAACATAAAACTTTTATAAAGATTCTCCTGCCTAGAACTTCCCTTTCTGCCCATGCACAGTGCAGTGGAGCCTGTTTGCGTTTGATTTAAAATCCTTACAATGAGCCACTCTTTGAGGATTGCACTGGTTTTATTCATGTGCTCCCAGACGCAAGTGTGGATCGAGTTTTCTCTTCTGCTCCCTCTCAGCTACTCTTCTGGCAAGCAGGTTAAACTGAAGCAACGGTGCAGGGAGATATTTATGCAGGTGTTCATAAATTGTTGTAGTTCTGTTTCCACCGCCGGGGCTATTGAAGCCCTTTGGGTTGGCGTATAATGAAATGCAGACTCCCTGTACTCCCTGTGTGAGGAAGTGAAAAAAATCAGATTCCCTTTTTACTTTCCTAGATAATAAGTCCTTTGTTTTAACTAATCTTTCACTTTCAGGGGTGATTAGATGGTTTAGCTGAATGAATCCTATTATTTAAAGCCTTTCCTTCCTGCTTCTCAACGTGTATTCTGACTCATGTACCTATTTTCATGTAGAGATTATTTAGACAAGGTGTTTTTTCTCTCCCTTTAAAAATAGCAGGAAGCAGGATTTTGGACTAAGCCTTATCTGTGTATATGGACTGTCACTGGCACTGAGCTTAGCAAAAGGCAGGGATGCTAAAATGCCCTTGCGAACTCTTGGAGATGATGTTTGACTACTGCATAAGAAGATGCAATGAAAATATGGATGCTGACTGATACTTTCAGGCCTCCTTTAAGTATTAAACAATGAATACTAAACCCAAAAGTATAGCCCTAAAGCAGATGAGCATTCCCAAGCTTGTGCTTCCTCTCAAGCTTGTGCTCACTGGGTTCAATGGGAAGTTCCTGAAGCTGAGCGATCGCTGGTGACTGTCCCCACTGGAGTGGGACACAGCGCGGCCATGGGGCCATGGGATGCAGGAACACAATGCACTGGCCAGAGTGGAAGAGAAAGTGAAACTCTTCCTCCTTCAGCTCCCAGGATATAGGTGCTGGGATCTGGCTCATCGGATCACAGCAAGGGAGGCGGCTGCAGTCACAGCTAAGCCAGGAGCAGAGTGTGCCTCTTTCTTTAATATAAATACCACTAACGTATGTGCATAGGATACATTTTCATTGAGTTCCCCATGTACTATACACCCACATACTCAATGTGAAGCCATTACCTCTGCCTCATTCTCCCAGTTCAGCCTACGCTCCTATTTAACTTAGTGCTCCCTGGCCAAGACACTTTTTAATTCCTTATTCTCCCAGCACGCTAATGATCTCCTGGAGCAGGATCCACCACCTCCCTGACATATCTTTCTACAAGCCAGAATGTCTGAGATTCGGCTGCAAAAATGTCCACGTGAACCTGGAGTCAACTTCCAAAAAGATCTTTTAAAAAAGAAGCCAGATACAGAGAATGGGGAGGGAGAAGGAACAGCAGCCAGCAAAATACCTTTGCCTGATTCAGGGGATTTATCTGCATTTCTGGTTAATAAAAGACATTAATTGATTCACGTTTTTTATGGCTGCACACAGAGCTATTTCTGGCTGGAAGGAGACACTGTTAAACGGAATGAGTCAGTCCAGACCTGTTATGTCACCCTGGGACCCTGGAAGATTTGTTAATAGCTCTGAAGAAATCAAGTTGCTTCACAGGGCTATTTTCTTCTCCAACATCAAAAGGAGAGGGAAAGTATAGCAATTCTGAAGGATGAAAATAATTTTTTTTACATGGTCCTTTGCATTTGACGAATAGCAACAGGATAATCAAAGAGCTTTGCTCTCCACAAGGCACTTGCATAGAAATCTCAGCAGGATTTATCAGCCCAGCAAAACCTAATCTCCAGAGACATGGCTCGTAGCTAAGGAAAGTCCAGGCAGGTCACAGCTCCTCAAATCACTTCCGAGGATTTCTTCCAGATTAACTTCACAAATCAAAAGATTGTGCTGAGAGACTTTTACAGGAAGGAAAGTCTGTATTTTTCCTCTTAAAACTATGTAGAAAACATATTCTTTCACCAAACCCCACACTCTTCCCCACAAAGGAACCCATTTTATAGACATCAATATTCAAAGTTGTGCCGGAAACAAAACTGTTTTAAATTAGAATTTGTCTTCAGTGAAGAACTGAGTTGCAGCTGAGGTGTTTCATGTTCCTGTTCTCCCTTCTGGGTCACAGTACCCTACCAGATGACACCTCCAGGATGCGACATGCGGTGGTGACTGTGATGGTTACTCACGGATGGAGTCCAGCCAAGGAGCCCACAGAGATGGTGGTCCCAAGTGGCAGGTGCACCAAAGGAACCCCTGTTATGCCTTCAGCCCTCTGACCACATTTCCACCTTCAATTTGGAAAGTGAATTGGATAGTTTTAAACTGAGACATATCTA
Organism: Cygnus atratus; assembly: GCF_013377495.2. Classification (NCBI taxonomy): domain Eukaryota; kingdom Metazoa; phylum Chordata; class Aves; order Anseriformes; family Anatidae; genus Cygnus; species Cygnus atratus. The sequence goes on from NC_066379.1 coordinate 1,554,895, forward strand.
CGCTTTGTTTTTCACCAGAAGACCAAAAATATCCACGGAAAATGTTGACAAATTGAAAGCATTTGTCATTTCTGCTTCTGTTTCCCTGGTGACAAAAAAAAAAAAAAAAAAAAAAAAAAAAAAGTATTTCCAACTAAGACAAAGCCTGCAGCTCACAGTCTTGGCCAGTTCATCCCAATATTTGCCCTTGCTCTTGCCTCCACGGTCCAAAGCAGCACAATGGTGGCTAAAACTTGTAAAATGGGTCTCCCGCTTGTCTACTAAGTTGGAGCTCATTTGCCCTTGTTACCACCTGTCCAGGACTGCTCATGATGGGATAAATGCCTATACTGGCCTCATCCTATTCAGAAACAGATACTTATGTTTGTTGTCACGCTAGGGAAACAGCATTGCTCTTTGTGGTGATGGGACAAGTTTTCTGTCGTTTTTTTTCAGACTTTTTTTTTTGGTGTTGACATCTTGAATATTCACAGCTCCTGGCCATCAGAGGAGTCCATCAAAGGGCTCAGCTCTGTGTTGCAGATATGCAAAACAGAAGCCCGGGTTTCTTCTGAACTTTCCTCACGCTGGGTGGTGACTAATTTAGCAGCATACGGTTTGTAAATCTGCATGCGGCCCCAACGTGATAGCATTAGCTGACTTAAAGGGGATGGGGGGAAGTACAGGCATGTTCAAATCCTTACAGTTCAGACAAATCTGCCTCCAGCTATGCTTGCATTGTCATCTTTCTTATGGAAAAAGCATGCTAGAGAAAAAAAGATCCTAAGTGGGCTCCTCCAAATGCACCACTGCCACGGAGCCTGACGGGAGCACGGCTTTGTGCACTGTTTGTGCAACTGCTGGATTGCAGTGTTTTAGCTCTCCCTCTCTGTATTAGAAAGCGAGTGATGGTATTTTCGGGGAAAGCCACCCTTCTGTGAGAGCGGCTCATGGGGACATGCAGATAAAGTAATCTCAGCCTCCACATGCTCCAGCATCAGCACCTGACAAAGCCCCATTCTCTGGGTGGCTGAAGCCTGCTGGTTTCCCAAACCAAAATTTCCTGCTTTCACATAGCAACCAGGGATTTTGCTGTTCCTTTTCTCCCCCCGTCAGTGAAGACTTCCATTAAAACACCCTGGAATCCTTAAAGACAAGAAATTACTGTGGCACAGCAAGGATCAATACAAGCAAGATAAATACAGCTTGCATTGGCCAGAGCTCTTGTACTTCATAACACAAATCTCAAAAAGCGATGCCAGCTACAAATCCAGGCTAGTCTTTCTATAATGCCATGCTCTTTAACTGTGATGCACTGGGTTGTGACGCTACAAAGTGGGCTTCACCTGGCGTTGGAGTTTCATACTTGCTTTAAGGAGCGATGCTACTGAAACAGTCCCATCACTCCTCCCCTGCCCTTGCCAGCTTTGTCCTTGCCTTGCCTGTCCTCGAGCCAGGGCAGCATCCAAGAGGACACATAGTGATCTGCTTTGGGCTCAGACCACTGTAGGGTTGGTGTAATCACACGTGAAGTCTCCAATCTGGCCTGTTGTGTGGTCACACCACTGCTTGTGCTGGCACAAAAGAATATGTATTGAGAGCACACAGGGAAAAATGTCCATCCCGGCTGCTCTGCTGGGCTGAAATTTTAAACTACACTCAAAATCCCTGGTTTTAGCTGTAAAGCTTGTACACATAGTCTTGTTAATCATCTAGGCTGTTATTTCTGCAGAGAAATACATCTATCTTAGGATGAACTGAGCCACTGAAGAGATGCCTACCTCTCCCCCAGACCTTCTGAGAGCCTACATGATCAGCTTAGACTGAGAGCCCAATTTTTAGATGCTATAAGCAAGATGATATGAATCCCATCTACATGACCAATATAGAAGACTCCAAAGTTATTGGGAGCCTTGCAAGGCACTGGGCCACCTGAGAAAGGAGGGTGGACTGAAGTGTGTCCTCTTTGGAGAGGCCTGGAGGCCTAATGTTTGAGGCATGGGCCCTATCTTGGCAAGAAAACCAGTGGGCAGATGAGAAAAATGCAATAGCCTGCTCTGCTTTACTTCTGATGCTTTCAGCTCCTGCAGAATAAGGCTGCGAATAGACACAACTCTCATGAAAAAGAGCAGTCGGAAGCTGATGTACTCAGAGGTACAACAGCTCTTTCATGGGGGATATTACTTGTCCTTTCAGAACAAAGCTGTAAGGACTCAAATAATCTGTCCTTCTCTGGGAAATTGTCCTTTATTCTACTCCCATCAGGCATTCTGCATGCTAGCACAGGGTTATTACAGAAACATTGTCCCGGCTGGGCTCCAAACTACCTCACCATGCTCCTAAGCTAGAAAAAGGGAACCAGAACTGGAAGGTTGTCATCCTCTGAGCCTTGTTACAGGAATGTTGGGACATATGGTTCTTTCATGGACTGACCAAGCTCCATGCTGCAGAGCTGGTGTGCTTGTCCCAGCCTGTACCAATATGCTAAATGGCTGACTGTCAGAGAACTTCACAGCTTTGACCTTGAAACCTCTTGGACTAAAATTATCCATACCAATACTCACCTGCTTGCCTTTGTGCTGGTATTGTTCTATAATTTACACGTGATTTTCCCTCCCAGCTATTAAGCTGCTGCTGTGTTTGTGCAGGACGTTCCCATGTCTCCCAGCTTTCCTTTTCTGGGCTAAGCAAGCTAAACTCCTGTATTGTCGTCTTGCCTGACAGGACCACTGTTCCCCAGCAAACCGTCTTTGTACCATGGATTTGTGCCTGCTCCAGATTGAATTAATCTTCCTTAAGCACAGTAGATAAAGAGAAGCTGCTCAGTGGCTCCTGCACCTCCTGTGGGTGATTTCTTATCTAGAGAGGACTAAATAACAGCTCAAAGGCACCAGGTTTTGTTTTTTGTTGGTTTTCTTTGATTGTTTTCCTGCCTTCCTTGTTCTCCAGTAATAAAAGCCAGTGGATGGCCCATATCGATCCTCAGGGCTGGAGGCTTCTGTCCCAGGGTATCTGATCAATGCCAGGACTGAGCATTTAGGGTGGGAATCCTCAAAGCCGGTGTATCAACGAAGTCTCTTCTTGAGGCAGTCACCCTGGTAGTCAGGGGAGAAGTTATGCGCGGTTACGATGAGGCTCCTTTGGGCTAGTCTGGACGTGTGATGCAGGATGTGCTACACAGCAGGGCCTCCTTCTCCCCAGGCAGTACCAAGGGAGACTGAGCAGTGAAGTCAGATGGAGATGCCACACGGACTCTACTTTGTCTTTACTGCTTGTTTCAAAAAATAAAAATAAAAATCTGCTGCTCGGGAAATCACACATGCCCGGGAAATCCACGTGAGTAAGCATGCACAGACAAATGTAGGCTTTTCTCCTAGCCAGCAACATAACCTGGCAGGGGTCCTAGTCCCACTGAAGCCAGTGGACCAAAAGGGACCAAAAATCAGAGCTCTGCCACATGGATCCTGCAGTGCTGCAAATTGAGAAGAAGATATTGATGCTGCTAAATTTCTGCTGATAACTGTGTCTGAATCAACATTTGTGCAGACATGGGGCTTCTGCTGGGAATTGTCTCTCACACTATAGCCAGCCCCCATACTGCAGGATGATGAGAAGGAACCTGAAGAAGAAAAATGAACACTGCTTTTGCTCTTTTATTTCCCCTCAAATGCTCCTGAAGATTTTCTGTAGAATCCACAGACATAAAGTCACTATTGTCTAATCTCAGCTTCACCAGTACTGCTCTCAGTACACAGAGACCTGTGACTGAAAGCTTTCTTGATGAGACTGTCCTAAAACCTGGAAGGCAATGGGTACGTCAGCGTTCTCCTGAAGAAAAGCCTATGTTTAGGCACAAAGACAGCCTGAACAGGTCCACAACTGTCTCATCTGTGCTGCCTGGGCCATCCTAAGGATGCTGCAGATCTGAACACCTTTCTGACATAATCTGAAAGTCGCCTCAGCTGTGTGGTGGGCATGGCTAATGCCACAGTTCCAGGTAGACACAGTCACTGTGTCTCCTATCACTCAGTCTCCTGCTTCGTTCCCACTAAACTTTTTTCCTGATCTTTGCATCATGTTGGATCCACATTCCTGTCTTGTCCCCGTCTCTGGTTCCCTAGCTTCAAAATGAAGTTAGTAATTCCAGTTTATTTGGTGAGTTTCTTGGGCAATATTCATTCAGGAAAATGCTTTGCAAATGGTTAAAATTTTCTCTATTACTATTGCCATCCCCTATTCAATGCCTCCTCTGCAGTTCAGCCTAAATATTTCAAGGTACTTCCTTCTTATCTGCATATGAAAAAGAAGCCAGCAGCTCTGAAGGGCTTGTTTAGAAAATCCAACAGCAGCTATCTATTAGGTTTTCACTTGCTCTATTCAAATCTTTGTTCACATCTAAGGGGTGAAAGCTCCATAATGAGCGTGAACATGACAGTGCATGATACTCCTAACAGCAGGAGGAAGAGCTCTCCTTGGTGGCAGGATCAATGGGAGATCAATGATGGAGAACATGATGGAGACTGCGGAGCGAACGTGCTGTCCCCGTGGCTTCCTGACACATGCTAGCTGTGGCTGTCTGCATTCCTTACACAGTCAGGGTCTGTGTCCCTGCGATTTGCACGCGAAAAATTTCAAAAGGATCACCAGCCACTTCAGGGATCCTGAGAAATAAGACCAGAGGCTCAAGACTTTCCAGAACCTTGTGCTGTAGCTGGAGGAACAGAAGGAACTCCAATCACTCACCAAAAGAAGAGTCTGAACTGACAGTGCCTTGCTACCAGGTGCTGCCCTGACGAGCCAGAGAAGTTTGCTCCAGCAGTGAGATGTGGAGACACGGGGCCATGTGTGTGTTTTACACAGGAGAGTCAGTGTCATGCTGTACTACAAGATGCAGACCATGCTGGAGACTGCCAAGCTGCTGGCAGGACCTGCCTCGTGCTCTGCTTTGTGTTTGGAGGGCAGGGGTGGGAAGGGAGCAGCCTGGCCCCCTGTGACTGCCGTGCCCCCAACAAGGTGGTCTTCATCCGCAGCCAGCCTGGAGGCAGGGAACAGGGGTTAAGATGCAAGACAAAGTGCTGGGGCTTTGTGCATTCAAGTGCATGCATCCCTTTGGGCTGCCTTCTTACATGGCACTGGAGGGTAGGCCACACATTCGCCTTTTTCTGCTCATCTTTTATTTGTGCTTTTACTTAGACTCACTTGCTGGTGTTTTGTGCCAGCCCTGTACTTGCCCAGGCATAGTGCAGCTGGTGAAGCCTGGTCTTGGTAATTTGGAGTCTGCAGGAAGAAAAACACCTCCCTGTTAAGGCTCTGGGCCATCAATGACCCATCAAGAGCTTAGACTGAGGTCAGCTCAACAACTTCAGCGGGTCTGTGTTTTGCTTGTGCTCAGTTTTCATGCAGCAGTAGAAGCATTCAGGAGGCTGAAACTCCCACCTCATCTGGGGAACAGCATGAAGCTGGATGTCCCCTAACCTGGGGGAACCTCGACCAGGACCCTGAGAGGCAAGCAGGCCAAGAAACCCCAAGAAGGGCTGAGGTGCCACCAAGCACAGCATCAAAACTGCGTCCCCTCTGCAGTGCTCAGAGGCCACAGCAGAGCAGTGAGGGTCAGCGGGGGACCCCACCTTGTGCTATCTGCAAACGTGCCCCAGTGAGTTGGACGCAACCTCCTCCCATGCAGACGTCAGTCAGTTCTTGCTCTCCTAGGCTGGAGTGTCCTCTTATTCTTCACTGGGGTCATGCCAAACAGGAGTGAGTTGAGGGTATTTCTGGAGCTTTGTGGGTAGACAGTATGAACTGTTTTACAAGGTGAGCTCCTGCCACGGACACATTTGGGACAGCATGAACTTCAGCAGGTTTCCCCGTCCCCATAGTTTGAGGCACTTAAGCCTCAGACATGGATATTGGGACCACGTTCTTCTGACACTTACAGTAATTTTGCCTATCTCAATAACTGCACAAGTATCACAGTCTGTGCTTTGTGCCTGCACCCTCTTGATCTCAGCAGCATCCTGTGACAGTGAGATCTACAGGCTAATGCTTACACTGAATGAAACAGAATTTCTTGCTAGCTGTGCTGAATTGAGCATTTTTAATTCAACACCTTTCAGGTGCTATGCAGAGAGAGAGGATGCATAGTAGTCACCAAACTGACTTCTCTGTCCCAAATCTACTTTCCAGACTTTTACCCACTGCTCTTTCCAAGCACACAATCTTTGTCAGGCACCTTTAAGTGTTCATTCATATTATACTTCCTAACATGAGTCTTAGGTTATTCTCATCACCTATATTTGAACTAGCTTTATTTTTAGTTTCTTAGTTTAAAATGAATATGAGGACATGCCTTTTATAGACAGTATGCTCTTGGTATCTGATCGTATCTTGAATTAATGACAGTAGCATATACTTTAGAATAAAATGTTATATTTTAAACAATAGAGACAGGGTAATGACATAAGAAGAATAGATAAGAGTATAGTGCTTTAATAAAATTTTGAAGGTTTGCATTTCTAGAGAGAAATCTGTGAGCTGCGTGCACAGATATGGCCCCACATAAAGAGCAGATCTCAGAAATATGACTGTGCAGGATGAGGGTTTTTACTCAGCAGATCTACATCTTGCTGTCTGCACTAGCATTTCTTATCACAGTTGGGGGGCAGGCCCTCAAACTCACTCTGCCTTATGCCTTGTCCACAGAATTTGAACATATATTAGCCAAATCCAGTTTGACTCTTAGAGCCAGGGATCAATTTTCAGCCTGACTACTAAAATCCTTTTTGTTCACAGTATAAGCACATTTTGTTCAAACACGTTTAAAGAAAAATAAAAAGACTCTAACATGCCTTTATCTCATTGCTCAGAGGGAAAAATGCATATTGGGAAAACAAACCCATGATTTTCTCAAGATGGAGAACAGGGCAGGTGTGTAACAGCAATGTGGTAAGGTCTGCATTGGCATACACAAGTGTATTTTCTACTGCAGATCCAAGCCAACGCCATTGAAATCGATTCAAAAATACCGATCATTAGCAGAAAGTGCGCTTGGAATCTGCTCTTTGGTTGAGGAACTAGGCTGTGATCCAGAAACTGTATGTCAGCTATATGAATTACTGGCAAAATCCCAGCTTCTTTATTCATTCATTTACTGCTAGGACTATCCAAGACTCAGAAAAATTGTCATGAATAGATCTGTTCCTGCTCAAATGCTTCCTGCTCCATGCACCTCGTTTCTACAGGGACTGTCTCATCATTTGCCTCCAGCTGAAACACTGCTCTCTGTTCTGCAGCTGATAATCTACAAAGAAAGTCAGCAAAAAAGAGATACTTCTCGCTTTTCACCTATCAGACAAAAAATCTTGGGTTCAATCTAACCACCAGTCTTAGAAACTGCTGCAGACCTTGGTTCTGGCAGCTTTACTCCATGACAGCACCAGCAGCATCCTCAAAGCACTGCATGGAAATGATGCCCTGATCTAGGAAATCCTTTAGAGAAATCATCATGGCCACCTTCACATGAGAAAATGAGGGCACAGCGCTATGGTAAGTGATTATGGTCATCTGCTTTCAGGAGTGTGATGGACACTGCTTGAAGGATTTCAAGACCCAGGGGAGTTTTAAACCAATACCTTGAAGAGCATGGATGACAGAATGGGACTGTTCCAGTTCTGAGAAGAAATGGAGACGCTTTCAGAAAGGAAACAGCTGTCCCAGCAACAGTCAGGAGCTGAGCAGTGGGAAGGGTCTCAGCCCTCCAAAAGGGGTGCTTTCTGATGCAGCTGCTGGGGGACTCAGTACAACCCCTCCTCTCCTTTCCAACATCTCTGGTCAGCCCTATGACTGTGTTCTTCTCAACAGACCATAACTTTTATAGCACTTGATGGTTTATGAAGACAGGCAGGAAGAAGATTGCAGGGCTTGCTTCGGAAAGTCTAATCAAAAAGAAAAGTCTGTCCCCATCCCTCAGCCCACAGCCCTTCCCCATTATCATTTGTCCTTCTCTTAGGGTTTCTTGGAGAACCTGTTGGCCCTACCACCACCTAAGAAACTCCATGTAGCAAGTCATCCCCACCTTCTGTAAATTACGGATGGGGGCTCCTGTTCCTCCTCAAGTCCTGAGAGGACTGTGGAACGTTAAGGTAACTGCCCTCTGCCCGCCTTGGTGGCAGCAGAAGCAGTTCCTACCAGTCTTCTTGCCACAGGGAAAGTGAATTCAGTCCGGCCTCAAAGCAGTTACAAACAATGTAGTGCATTTGATCCCATCACCTTGCTGTTCCTTGGGACCTCTGCACTTTTTTGTTCATAGAGAGCAGGAGCAAATTTTGCACTCCACAAACTTCCCCAGCCTATGACAAAGGTACGCCACAACCTGGTTTCAAAACCTAAACTGAATCACAGTAATGCTGCTCTGGCAGGTGGGAAATTGCTGAGCCTGGTCTCTCCATGAATGCACAAAAAGTAACTCAACATTGAGAAATATCTTCCAGCTAAAACAAGAACTTTTATGTATGTGCCAGAGATAAGCTTCTCCTCTAGGGGAAAAATAAGATTCTGATTTCTCAGACCTGGGCTTCACTGTGAAAACTTCTTAGCACTTCCTTCAGCATCTGCTGTACCAACCTGTGACAGCACAGGCCATCCACTTGTGAGCACTCTATCTCCCACAAGCCCAAGGCTTCCAGCAGCCCACGTCGCATCCTGGCACACTGCAAAGCACAGAAGCGGAGTGACAGCCATACAGGTCCTGTCGATGATCTCAGCCTGTGGCATCAGGATAGGTGAAATGCCCAGGCTCTCTCCACTGATTAGAGAAGGATTTTGTTGCCTTGCTGAGAGTACAAGCCTGACTTTAAGCCAGAGAGAGCAGGAATCATCTGGTTTCAATTCAGACCTCTGAAGTGTTCTTGCAGTCCTATGAATGGAAGATTAACAGCTCAGTGACAAATGTCACCAGCATTAATACCTCAAGCACTGTGTGCAGTTTTGGGTACCACAAAATAAGAAGGACTTAAAACTGTATGAGAGTGTCCAAAGCAAGGCTATGAAGACAATGAGGGATCTAGAGGGGAAGAAGTGTGAGGAGCGGTTGAGGTCCCTGGGTTTGTTCAGCCCAGAGCAGAGCAGGCCGAAGGGAGGCCTCATGGCGGCCTGCAGCTTCCCCACAGGGAGTGGAGGGTCAGGCGCTGAGCTCTGCTCTCTGGGGACAGCGACAGGACCTGAGGGAACGGCATGGAGCTGGGACAAGGGAGGGTCAGGATGGATGTTAGAGAAAGGTTCAACACAATATGAAACAGTCACAGCCACAGGCCCCCACACCATCAAGAGTTTGAGATTAATCTGTTTCCAAGAGTAGAAAAAGTCAATAAATGAACAGAAGTCTGTCTCTCAAAGACTGTCTGCAATTACATTTGTGGCAGTCACTGTATGAAGTCCCTACAACTGTCCGCAGCTTTATACAGACTATTGGAGGGTAAACTGAAGCTCCTGGGATCAAATAATTTTCCCATGAGTACTGAACATGGAAAGCAAATCTGGAAAGCAAATCTAGGGCTTGTGTGTCCAAAAATCACTTCTAAGATAATGAGCCAATTTTCCTTCCAAGAGACTTACGAAGATAAACTTTATATAATATACTTGCTTTGCTGTAGCAGTAAATTTTTGGACATACCCAAGCTCTTCACCTGCTGAACTCTGACTGTGAGATTTGGCTGTTCTGAGGAGACAATTGCTTCAGAATTAGAGATCGATCTGCTAAGTCCCCCATCTTCACCTAGGAATCACCATTTTTTTCATAACATTTAAATTCCTTATTTACAATCCTCAAACACATTTAAGATTGAATGGTGACCTGCTAAAGAAACAGTATTCCAAATACAAGGTTGATTCCTAATTTCACTTAAAATCCCTCTGTATACAGATAACCAGCCTAAGATGCTCAGTAACATTGCAGCAGGAAATCATATATTTTTTTAATAAATCAGTTCTTGAAAATAAATATAGAAAAAAAATCTTCAAAGAGATGTTTGGGGCATGAAGCTGAAGCTCCCTGTTTCATAGATAGCTGGGCTGTAACTGGCAGCTTTTCACCAGCCTTCAGCTCAGCATTCAAAGGTACTTGCCAAAATGTTGCGGAGACTTGACAGACTCTATGAAAGGGCATACAATAATAGGCAGGGCATTTTTCTTCTCCTCTCAGCTATTGCAATCTATTTTGATACACTGTTAGCACATTGCAGAAAGAAGAAAAATCTATTCTAGAACACTACACTATTGAAAACCATCCATGGGCACTCAGCAGAGTGCTGGCCGCAGTGGAGTCTGCAGGACAAGGAAGTGGGCAGGAAAATGATTCACTAACTACAGGAGGAAAATGAGTTTAGAGATAGCTTCGGTTCTTTACATTGCCATGGAAACATAAGGTTCTCAGCAGTGGCAGGGTGGTTCAAACACAACATTTTGGTTTAATGTTCACTTAGAGAGAAAGAAGATGCAACCCATCGTGGCTAGCATCCTCGCTTCCCGCCCCAGTCCTATCTGTGTCCTCCAGGAAGCATGTTTCATGAGGTCAAGTTAAAAATGCCATCAACCAGCTGAGGTGGTGAGCGACATGATCTCCAAATGATGAGTGTCTCTTCATGTGCACCAGTGAGACTGCCTGCAGGGGAAGTTTCTGCTGTTGGTGCAGGAAGCAGACTCCATTTAACAGCTGGCTGTGGAGCAGCTGTGGGCTTCTTGCCACAGCAAGCTGAATTTCCTGGCTTAGCAGTGATGTATGCACTCCCTGCCCTGTCTGTGGTCATTTTTCTGCTGCTTCCTCAAAAAACTTCAGGAAGGCTCTCAGATTATCTGCCAATCCTCCTCCTTCTCATTGCTCATAGAGTGGGAGACACTAGCTTGGAAAGCCCCTTTCCAAAAGTCTCCCTAGGTTGTGCTTTAAGCCCGGTTTGTGGCCAGTTGATTGGAAGACAGAAGGGTATGAACCTCTCACCTTACTTATTTCAAGGCACAGGGCAGAAGGTGACCGCAGGGACTGATCTGGGTTGGCTTATGTTCATCCCATCCCTGGTCTACAGAGGTGGCACGCTGTACAACTGCTGCAGGCATTGGTATGGTTTCCCTGACCTCCCACCCTCCTCCCACCCAGATATTCAGAGTGCTATAAAAAAGAGAGCTGTCCAGACTCTGCTGAGAAATGGATGGTCGTGTCTGGAGTCAGCTAAATAATTCAGAGCGGATTGAAATGCCCTATTGCGTAATGGAATCTTTCTACAAAGCTGTGCAGCAGTTTCCACATCCCAATGATCCTATTTTCAAGTCAATACAATTAAGTGTCAGAATACGCAATAGCTGAAATTAATCTGGAATCAGAATGCAAGTGATCTTTAGCACACGCACTGCAAGAAACCATCAAAATCATTAGATATTATCCAGGATGACCATAAAATGATTCATTGGGATGCTGCAGGCTCTGGCTTGACATCTCTCCATTGATATGATATGTCTAACAAGTGTTTAATGAGAAAAAGGACTCAACATACCTAACCCCCAATTTTTACATAACCTATTCATTGTGTGTTACAGATGCAGGCATGAAAAAAATGACCCTTAAACTTCTCTTTTCCACTGTTTTAATGAATCTATTGCACATGTAGATTACTAATGATGGGAGGAGGCTGTAAATTCCGCTCTGTAGCTGATTCACTGCATGTTTTGAAGCTGCATTGGGCCAATGCTGAGTTGCAACAGATGTAAGCCAAGACCCCCAAATAAAAAAATTAAGGGTATGAACCAGGAAAGAAACTGAAATGTGAGGTTGTTAACACGAGACAACAGGGAAACAGCTACAACAGCAGGGAAACAGGACCGTGCTGGAGAGGAAGGAATCAGAATCCTCAAACTGCTAATGATAATTAAATTAATAAATCTCTTCTCTCCCCCCCCCAATCATATTTACATGCAAATGAACCAGTAAAACTGGTTTCTGAGCTGCTGCTTTTAAAAGGATCTCAGCTTTTTGTATGCCAGGGCCTCCAAAAGGAACAGAAGTGTGTGTAAAAGGATGGGATGTAGTGCCAACAAGTATAAATACCCGATCCCATTTTACCACATTGTATCACGTCTAGGGTCTATGCAGAGCTCACAGCATGCTGAATGTTATAAATCCACTGAGGTGTCTGCATAAAGATTTGTTTGCATACAGACATGTCATTTATAAAATACAGAGCCTGTCAGATATTCGTCAGCTCACAGAAAAACCAATGAAGGTGGAAAGAATGTGCAAATGAGGCAGTACAATGGATGGGTAGATCAAGACATCTCAGGAAGAAAATGATCTGATCCTCATACTGACATGGGATGTTCCACAGCCCTATCATTATCAATGTGCTTTTCTACGAGCCACACTCACACAAACTTGGCGATGCTGCCTTGGGCAACAACCCCAACCACCCTGCAGTGGGAGCTGGGAAAGCTCCAGAGCTGTGAGGGCAGAAGAAGATTAGAAGTGGAGCTGCCGCCCACCTCAGCTGGCTGAGACACCGAAGCAGCTTGGGAAGATCTTGGTTGCTAAGTATGATCTGGAGCTGCATTGTCCTCTTTCATGTTTGTAGGAGGATCCCTCATAACAAAACAAATGTTGTCAGAAAGAGCAAGCTGCTGCTTTATTCCCTAAATTTGTCTTGCAATAAACCTGTGTGATGACTCCATTGGCATTAGGCCCTCCATCTCCTGGTACAGGCACACTGTGAGAGCACAGTGGAATACCGAGAGTGATCCGAATCCCCAGGAAGCTGCCGGGCGCTCCCCAACAAGCCGAAGGTCTGGCCATGGACTGGCAGCAGATGGTGGCAAGACACCTCCCTCAGCTTGTGCTAAACGGAGCCCACGGGCAGGCAAGCAAGTGAGGAGCAGCCATGAGACTCAGATGCCACCTCAAGCCTATCAGCTCTCTCTCCCACCCTGGCATTACCTTGTCTCTTCTCACTCTCACTAACCCCTCCAGCTTCCAAACCTCAAACCCATGTGGTTCAATTAGAAGATGGAAGAACCCATCTTCCACTGCTCTGACACCAGGGGATATGTGGTCTGTCTGTCCTTAGAACAACTCTTTCACCTACACATGGTCTGGGAGGGAAAGGTGATCATTTTCTAAGGCAGGACTAAGTGAAGATCAATTTGCTCCTTTTGCATATGCGGGAGAAAAATGCTGATTTGAGGGAGATACTGCCTGTGAAAAAGCCAGAAGCCAACAACAGCAGACCTCTCATTCTCCCTTCTGCCTGTGCATTTCTGTGCATCGTTTCAGATAACTGGGAGAAGGATATTTATCAGGCGATGGCAAAGGGTGATGCTATGGCTGGGGTGGGTGTAAGATCCTGTTAAAGGACAGGTACCATATTCCCACACTCCAGGCATGTGCTCAGCCAAACCTGTCTCAGACTGGACAGCTGTACCTCACATGATGGGCTGCACAACCGAAACAGTCCCCCGGGCCACTCTGTGAACGCATGAGGTACCAACCATGCTGCATAACAGTGAGAACAGAAGCACCGGCTGGTAAAAACCACGTTCAGGTTGTAAATCTTACCATATTTGCACCAAATATCACAAGATACAACCTCACTGTGGGTAGCTGTTATTGCTCAGTCACCAGGCTCTACACCAACATATTTTTCACAATTCCCACACTGCAGGATGCTCCAAAGAGATGCCAGCAGCAGTGTAGTCAGTTTCTAACAACCATATCGTACCGTCTTCGGTATATAGTTCAATTTTTTTCCTGCCTACTGGCACCAGTGGAGAACATCTTTGGTGCCAATTCTAGCGGGATACTTCAAGAAAAAAGATTGCTACAGATAGATGCCTTAACTCAGAGCACATCTCCCAGCAAATCCTGGACCAATAAAGATTTCCAGCCCTGAACCAAAGGTAAGATGTCCCATTTCAGAAAGTAGTATTGGGCAGGCTGTGAGGAAGGACACTTGGTTCTTCCTGAACTTTCCACACGTGCTCTTCAAGCTGCTCCCCTACCTCTGCACCTCCTCAAGGATCTAGCATAAGCTTACAAGAAACTAGCAGATTTCCCTATTATTTCCCTATTATATGGCTCTGCAGTAGAGGAGTCAAAAATCCCATGTTCCTCACTGTTTCCTGACCACCCAGTGCTCAGTTTAACTTTTCCTGCAAAAGCTTCACTATATTTAACACTGTTGCAGCGTTACCAGGAAAACAAGTTGTTTAGATATGAAGTGAGCTCAGTGAATTTCTGCTGTCAGCAAAAATTGATGAAACATATGGAGCCCAATTCAAATTCTGAAATAATTTTCAGGGTCTGAGGCTGGTAGTGAAAATCAAAAGTCAAAAATCAAAATCAAAATCAAATCAAATCTACATTTATTTATTTATTTTTTTTAACATGAAAACTCAACAATCTTGATCTGGAGTGAATTTACTATTCTTCAAGACATGTTGACTACTGTGGTTCAATATCCACGTGGCTGCTTGCCCCGTGTTTTTTGTGCCTGGAAAAGTTTCTATACCAGCTTGTGTGACTGAGCAGAGCCCTGGCAGGACTGTGAGTATGGTCTTTTTGGGGTAGCCTCAACCTGGGACACCTGATATTAGCAGGAATCTCAGGCAGAGAATATGTTGAAAAAGGTGTGTTGTTGTTTGCTGGTTTTTTTAAATTAGGTTAGTGCACAGAGGAACATCCCATCTTCAGTGCTCCTGCTTGTTTCACGGGAGCACTGAACTCTCATAGCAACTCTCACAGCAAACAGAGCACTAGTAGCTATGTCTGTAGTAGCAACTACAAGTAGGATCCACATGAATTTCTCGGATGGCTAGATGGGGACAAGAAGTGTCTGGTGCCCACCCAGTGAACACTCATTTAGAGGTGCCGGTTTCTCCCAGGTGTGTCTAATAAAACATCCAACTTCTAGCTACCTAAAGTTTGATGAAATTAACCCAGCTGTGTGTCTCACCATGGAGACCTTCTATGGATTTCGGATTTATTTCTAGATCATCGTGACAGACTGACAGTGAAGGCCTTTACTGTGGTTTGAAGAACTCGCTATGTAGTGACTTTATAGACTTAAATGCCAGACAGTGATGCATCGCCCAGTGGAATGTCATATAAGAACCATAAATCACAATCTTGCAAGAGCTTGTGGATGTCAGACATGTGAATATGCTGATTTGGTATCCATGGAAGTTTGGCATGTCTCACATCTTTGTCTTCTGCCCAAAATAGACTAGCCTTTAAATATTACTCAGCACTTGGAGTCCTGCCACAGCAGAAGACAGTTGAGAAAACACCAAAAATGTGTCTCCCAGTGCAAAGAAATATTGAGATAAACTTCATTGGCTTTGTTCAGTCTAAAAGCAGAAAGCCATTCCACAGTGGTGTAATGACAACATAGGACGAGGTTATTTGGCTAATAGTAGCTGAGGTGGAGATTTTAATTCATGCATTGGAATTGAAATAAGATGAAATCTGAGCATGAAGTAGTTCAGCTAAAGCTCAGGAGTGTATCCCTTGCTGGAGAACTCATCTTTCCTGTCTACATGTACACCTGTGCTGCCAGTTCAATCAGAACACAGGGAATCTATCATGTAATACTTCCTGAAGTAATCAAATGATATAGGGTACAAACATAATGACAGAGCCCCTAAGTCACTTGCTAAAGCCAAAGGTCCTACTTTCACAGAATAGGCAATCAAATCAGATTGCAAACAAAGACAAATCTACACAAGCAAACAAGGCAGTTTGCCTGCAGAATGTGTGCACATTAATTACTTGCACCAATCATACATGGGCATGTGAATTTACCATTAAGAAGTTAGAAGTTAACACTACAGCATTGTTCAAACAAAACATGAATTTACAGGTAACTTAGAAGTAAATTCAAAGGGCAATACATTCTTTTAGGTCCATTAACAGCCCAAATATTTGAATTTCTTCAACTAAAAGCCTTTTTTACACTTTTATCAGATAGGGTGGAAAACAGCACCCTATCTGATGGCTGTTCAGAGAGGTGGCACACAAACAATCTGGACTCCTGTTGCCCATTCTCCCATCTTCCCAAGGATGGGAAATGTGCTCTGTGGGTTTTCCAGCAAAGCCAGTGGGAAAGGTGTGAAACCCACTGGCCCATCTAAGGAAGAACAACCCCCCCAAGCCTTTTCAGTTGAAGAAGGAAAGCAGGTTTTATTTTTATCTGAGAAGGTACTGGAAAAAAAGTATGTTGTACAGAAAACTGCTTGAAGATAACTCAAAAGTCTGAGACAAGGAGGCGGATTGCAAGGCTCTGCCCAGGGTTACCCATGTTCTTGATGAAGGCCATCAGGACACACCACTCTGTAGATCGTGCCTCTCCTGGGTACACTTTCTACCTCATCCTAAATACAGCCAGGCCTAATGTGTTAGGACATGACTGTAAAACTTCTTTTTGGTGGGGAGGAGAAAGGGAAATTTTGTGTGACACGCCGTCCATGAGTCCTTCCTTGAACCACTTTAGTTCCCAGCCCGCCTGAAGGTTCATGGTGGTTTTCTCTGCTTTCCTTCCACCGGTGCAGTGCCAGGCTGGAATTGCCACGTATTGTATTACAAGTCCCACGGGTGCTGCCTCAGCCTCAGTAAACTTTATTTAAGCACACACAGACATACACAGACAATATACATATATTTGTTTCTTCTCTGACAGTTCTACAGGACCAACACTGCTTTGGATGACACTTGTGGAAAATTTGAAAAAGTGCAGGAAATGTAAGAAAAAATAAAGGTCATTTAATAATTTGTGAGTCATGGTCATCCATGGAAACAACACAGGTGCATTCAACCAGGCGAGCACATGGACACATCTCCACATACAGTACATTGTGTCTATATAGGTATCTCCACATACATTGTGTCTATAGAAATGTACAACAGTCTCAGAAGTCATCAGGACACAAAACCAGATGCGTACTGGCATGGCACATGCTTGCAATCCCAGTGTCGCAACCCACTGCCAGGGCACCACTGTGACTCGGTCAGGGTGTGGGTGTGAACAGAAAGATGCTCCCAACATAGTCTCACTGTACACTATAAAAACTCACCAAACAGGCAACAACGTCATAAATGAACATTCATCTGGGGTTCTGGTGACCAGCTACTTCGAGTCAAATCTCACAGCTTTTGTGTCACCACAACTCCTGGGATATACGGTTACTTATCTAATATAGCTACAACTGTCTCTCAACATATATCATATATACAGTACATATACACAGAACATACACAGAGCAGTATATGTATATTTTTGTGTTTTCATGTTTGTACATTATATCCCAGATTATATGAACACATAAATATATGTTTTGGACCTAAAAAGAAATAACTTTATAAAATATTCATAATACCCCGTCCCAAAAAAAGCCCAGAAATTAAAAGAAATCCAGAAACACACTCTTGAACTGTTACTGCCTGCCTGTGGACAGCATTACACTCCTTCCCTTCCCCTTTATAAGTACAGCAGCACAATGGTGGTTTGCATCCATGCACCCAAGAAAACACAAAGCAGTATAAATTGTTGAACTGCAAAGTCAGAGTGGAGTCTGGAGTCTGGCTGTCCGACTCTACACTCTCCCACCATCTCCCTTGCTAGAATTTAAAAGGTTCTGCCAGGAGCACAGTATTTTACCTGCAGCAATATTTGCTAGACTAAATCTACTGAGTGCAGTCCAATACTGTTATCTCATAGCACTTATAACCCAGCTTCTGAGTTATAGCTTTTTATTTATTTATTTATTTAAAAGAATCTTTTTTATTTAGCAAAAAATTGTTTCCACTGTACCCTTCGTGTGTCCTCGTCCTAATGTGACAAACCCGGAGGAGATGAAATTATGGAGATCTGGCCCTCCACTTCGATAAATATCCTTTCCATAGTGACCTGCCAAGGGAAAAAAAAAAAACAAAGCAAAACAAACAACTTTATTCAGGTGTTTATATATATACAAATATGTGCTGTGTAGCCCCGCTGTCACCCTTTATATGAGTACCAAGGCCCGACCACATGGTTGCATTATTAATGGTAAGCAGAGGCTACAGCAGAACATAACAGCTGCAGCAGCAAACCCTAATTCCCATACGGACAAAGACTTATGAAGAAGAAGACGAGTATTCTGGTGCTGCCAAGTCATGAACAGATTCTGATAGGGGAACCAAATAACCTATATTAAACCAAACACCCCAAATTCCAGGGAATTTGACCATCTGTGTGTCGGATTCAGGTTTGCTAGGAGCAGCATTCCCAAGGAACTGGATTCACTCAGGCCTTCAAGAGTGAGAAGTTAAAAGACATCAGATGAGATGCGGCTTTGATTCATCCTGGTTCCAGCCAGGCCCTTGACAGCATTTGTTCACTGCTGCTGGAGTTTTTCTCAGCACAAAAGTGAAGTTGCAAGTATCTCTTTTGTCCAGGCTGGACCGAAGTGCCCATTAACAGTATGACAGCAGACTTTGTCTTTTAGCTTTGATTTATTTGCTCTGGTCCTTGAACAACATCCATAGATAATTCCTCAAGTGTGATAGTCTTCTGCAGAACACTTCCTAGGAGCTCTCTCAGTCCATCACAACAGAGTACTATCAACTGTTCAGGAGACATCCAGCTTTTTAATGTTCTAATATATTAATAAGGAAAAAAAAAAGGCCTTCTGCCTCCCTGTTACCATGCAAAGCTCTGAAATGAGGACATAGATAATTTTCCAGATACTCTTTATCATCTCCTCCCTTTTTCATGTTGGTAATTTTGCTATTCCTTTTATTTTAGAAAGAGGCAAAGATAAGATAGGTGCCGGGGGAGGGAAGCAAAGCAGCCGCAGGGGCTGGGAATGCAGCTCCCTCCCTACCAAGCCTCCATTTTCTCTGCGCCTTTCTGCACGAGCTGGCGATGCATCACTGTTCCTCCGAGCCACGGTGGCTGGGAGCAGGGCAGATGGTCCAGCACACGGCACCCGAGCAGGAGAGCTGAATCAGGAGGCAGTGGGGAGGGCAAAATGGGCATCACGGATCCAGGTGGAAATGCAGCCCAGGGCCATGTTCTGGCTGGCTCATGTTGCCTCTGACAGATGCTATAGCCCTTTACTATTTTTCAAACACAGACTGAATGCCGTGTGTTCTCACAGATTTTCAGGCTTTCTGGGAACATTGTGAAAACTAAAATGCACAGAGACTTTGAAACCTCAATACTCTGCAGTTTTCTTCTTTCCCTTTTTGCCAGCGATTCCCACCACAGTGCCTTGGCAACTCCTGCTGACTTTGCAGACCACTACCCCTGTCACCAGAGTCCCCCTTGCGTACAGGTGGGCTCACGGTGAGCACCTTCTCAGGGTCTAAATTGTGCCACCAGTCTGCCCTGCAATGGAGCCAGGCAGGCTGCAAACCCTGCTCCCCACCTGGGGAGGACACCAGCAACCCTCTGGCCAGGAGAGCCCAGCACAGACTTTGCCATCATGGGAACACGTTGGAGATCCTCGGATCACGTTGGAGATCCTTCTGAAAAAATGTTTGTTCCTATCTAATAGAAAAAGCATCCCACTCCCTTTCCTCACATAGTTTTGCTGGTCAAGGTCAGTCAAGTGCTCCCTGTAAACTTCTCAAAACACACACAAAGTGTGTCTACAGGGTTGGGAGAGTTAGCAGCAAGACAGTTTTCTTCTTGTATTTATAGCAATGCAAGGTGGTAGCAAAAGCCTTCAAATGTGCAGGCATCCACCCATGAATTGGCCGAGAAATGTTTCTAGGAAAAAAAAAAAGAAGGGTTTTCTGCTTTCACAGGAGAGAATTTGGTCTGGTCTCTTGTTCTCGTCTTCCTACCCAGCTCCTGCAAACCCTGCCTGCTGTGTTCCTGGAAGAGGATGGCAGACATTTGCCTCTGACTCCCTGGAAGCTATTCTTGCTTTATGCAAGATTTGTTCTTGCCCTGAGAAGCCTGCAGAGGTGGTTTGTGGTTGCAGTGCCCAATTCTTTTTTTTTTTTTTTTCCCCTCTCTTTTCTAAAATGTGCTGCCTTTTTTCTTTCTAGTAGGCCATTTTTTGCTCATATTCCATCAACTTGTATGCTCTCAGAGCCAGCTACTCAGGTGATTGGCACTTTATCAGTGTCATAACTTTGCAGTTTTTAACAAGGATAAAAGAAACATACAAATGTGTTCTGTTCCCTCTAGCTGAAACCAGGGCTCTCTTTTTATATCCCTTTGGAGGATCTGTTTAAGTCAGAGATCAAGAAGGCAAAGTATATTAAAAAAAAAAGCAAACATTTACTGGCAGATTTAAGATCATTCATCAGCCTTTTGCTCTCTGAACTTTGCTCTGCCCCTTCTTACGCTACATAATAGTTAAATTAAAAGATTCCTGTGATAACAACCTATTAGCATTTGAACAGGAGTCATGTTTTCCCACGAGAAATTCAAATCTGTAGACTTCAAGTAGCACAAGTTTTTCCTTTTTACGGGTATATTATAGGATGCTACGTTTGTTTTACATGGTTCTTTATTCCTGCTCACTTGTGATCATTTCTCCTGTCCTCACTGTGTAGAAATGCTGGTAACAAGCTTTTACGTTCAGGAGTGCCTTGGGGGCTGCTGGTGGGCCCAGCTCAGGACCTGTTATTCAAGCAGACTTTTTCATCTCTTCTTGACAGATGTTTCACATTGAACCTGAATGCTCCTCCATACCTTACCATCTCTGCATGTGTCCAGGAGCCACAGCAGAGCTGAAAGACCTCAAGCAAAGGACACAGGGCTGCAGGACAGTGTAGGTACTGACAGGGCTATGCATAACCAGAGAACATCCCTGTTTCATTCTTCATTGGGGATGTCTTCCTCCTTCCTCCTTTAGTTGTGTGTGTGCTCACCTAGGGGCTGGGCATCTTTCCATGGTCACTGGAGAGGGTCTGGGCCCTCCAAATGGGTTTTCAGCCATGAGCTGAGCTGAGCTGAACTGCTGATAGAGATGACTGTCCAATGGGCTAAAAGGGAGCTTAACCAAGGTGTTCATTTTTAGTAGGCTGAAGGTAGGTCTTTGCCTTATGGTGAGAGAGCTAAAAATGCCCTGATTCCTGGCAAAACAAGCGTAAATGGATCTATTTTTAATTCATTTCAGACATCTGAGATATTTTTATTGCTAATCAACACCCATCCAAGCAAACCCTGCCATTCCAGACAGAAAGGACCCCTCTGTAACCCAGCAAGGCTCCTGGAGCCCACCCTGGAGCTGGAGGCTGCCAGCCCCGGGCTGCCCAGCAGGGTCAGGTGGAGGCACAGAGCCGCTGTGGGACCCCGGGCGTGCAGGCACATGGAGAACCCTGGGCTAGATCTGCTGGGGAAATGGGGTGGGGACAGTTTGGTGGCTCTCTTGTACCTGCTGTCCACAGGCACCATTCACGTTGCTCTCCCTCCTCCCTGATGTGAGAGCACATCACAGCAAAGCTGCCTTTTGATGGTGCATTTCCCTGGGACAAGCTGTTCCGTGGGCTGCAGCTACCGGGAGCTGAAACCCACCACCTGAGAACTAAGAAAAGTCAGGCAGAGCCAGAGCAGCAGATCAGTGCCACGAGTGAGGCGAGGCAGCCCAGCCCTGCACATTCATGCCCTCAGGCTCCCAGCATACCTTCCCTCTTTTACAGCTCCTGCTTTGGGTGGAATTAGCTGCTGTCTGATGGTTTTCCACACCCAGGTGTCCTACCCAGCTAGCTGGTGTTATCTCTCTCCGGGGCTTGTTGGTAGCCACCGAGGGTCACATCCAGCATCACCATCACCTGACCAGCCCCGAGCCGGCCGGCTGGGCAGCTGTGTCCCCTCCCTACGCCTCTGCCCCACGTTCACAAGGGGAGCTCCCCGGCCTGCGAAGCACCAGCTGATCACTGAACAAGGAGACCTGAACAGGAGCCAGATTTGGTCTCGACAGAGCCTCACAGCATGCCCTACTTCCAAAGCGACACAACCACCCACCTACCTGATCTCACAGCATGGAGCATGCTATCTTCCAATACAGTATTTCTGGGGCGATTTTGCATCCATAAGATCTATTTCTTAGGACTAGGATGAAATATAAATGCTGCTTCAGAGCGCTGTGTCTGACTGCCTGGAAGAGGCTTTTCTTGCTCTCTTGCCCCCTGGTCTCACTCACTGTCATATCCGTGCGCTCTAATGCATGTAAACTCTCAGACGCACATGGGCTCGCAGGCTTTTTCATTAAAAGAAATGACCTGGAGTCCAGCAAGGCAGTGTGTTACTAAAGCAAATGAGGACTTACACAACTTAAAATTTCCAGAAGAAATGAAACAAGGAGAAACATGACTTTTTTTTCCTCTCTTTTGGTTATAACACACATCAGAGGCAGAGAATGGGTGAGCATTGTGCCTGCCATGAAACAAAGACATACTCTTTAGGGCATACAGCTCAAAGAGGGAACATTTCATTACAACTGCATCCTGCATAACACACATATGGAACAAACTCAGTCACAAACTGCAATTACAAGCCCGGCTCCAATTTAACAGAATTATTAGAGCTGAACTAAAATGCTGTTATCCACCTTTCAGAAATGGTATTACTGAGCACGGATTACATCACCCGGAGAAGGGCAGACAGGGGCTGTCGTGGACAGCCTTTCAGATGATACACACTGGGATTCTGACCTCCTCCCCGCCCCAAGTTTCCTTGGAATTAAACTACATCCAGAGAGGAGTCCCAGCACCTCAACACCTCAGCAGAAACTTTATTATTAGATAGATCTCCCGTCCCCCAGCCAGCCACCCCACATTAATTGTCCAGCATGGTATGGAATACCCCTTTGGCCAGTTGGGGTCAGCTGTCCTGCTTCTGTCCCCTCCCAGATCCTGCTGCACCCCCAGCCTCCTTGCTGGCAGGGCAGTGCGAGAAGCTGAAAAGTCCTTGACTCAGTGTAAGCACTGCTCTGCAACAATTAAAACAAGTAGGAGACATTTCTTCTCAGAAAGAGCAGTCAGGCATTGGAATGGGTTGCCCAGGGAAGTGGTGGCGTCACTGTCCCTGCGGGTGTTCAAGGAAAGATTGGACGTGGTGCTTAGGAACGTGGTTTAGAGGGTGACATTGGTGGTAGGGGGATCGTTGGACCAGCCTTAATGGTCTCTTTCAGCCTTAATGATTCTGTGTTACACTGATGAGAGGCTAGAGCCTGAGCTGGAAAACGTCATGTGGAATGTGTGGAACAAGGTGGATAAGGCTGCAATTTGCTAGGTCCTGCATTTTTGCCACCTAACCTTACCTATATAAGTGGCCTAGAAGAAAGCTGGAGAGGGACTCTATCAGGGAGTGTGGCCATGGAACCAGGAATAATGGCTTTGAAAAAATGGAGGGGAGATTTAGCTTAGATGTGATGTGAGGAAGAAATGCTTCACTCGGAGCACAAAGCACACATGAGAATTAGGGCTGAAGACGCACCTTGCTTCTGTTCTTTTCTGTAAAGAATAGAATGAAATTACCTAAAAAACAGTGTTAAAAATGAACCCAGGGCACAGGATGGGAAGTGCAGGGCAGTCCCTGTGGCCAAGGGGCAGCCTTTCTCTCTGGCAAGCCAAATGGCCTGGGGGAGCCAGACCCAGAAAAAGAGCCCTCAGCCCCCCCAACCCTCCTCCTTGTCCACGTGAGGGCATCTTCCAGGCCGCTCCCAACACAGCCGCCTCTGGCCACGCATGGGCCACTCCATCACAGAGGCTTGCTGAGGTCACAGTGGCCACCCCTGCCCCCCCCTTTGCTGCAGGCCCTATAAAACAGGCCCCCTGCAGCTGGCCCACCATTTGCTGAGCATCTAGGCCCTCTGACTGCCAGCTTGTGCGGCAGGAAGGAGACTGGAGCAAGGTGAGCAGCAGGCCTCTTGGTGTGCGAGGACAACGATGCAGTCCAGTGAAGCACCAAGAAGGAATGCACCTGACCAGAAGGAGACATGTCATGGGTGGAGGGATAGCGCTGGTGGCACAAGAGACATCAGTGCCCAAGGGAACTCTGGCGCCCAGCCCACAGACAGGTACAGGCAGTATCACTGGCACCGCAACAATGTGGGGAACAGGCCGGTCCCTCAAACACCTAGCGACAGGGGGCCTGGGCCTTACCATAGGAGCAACGGTGACGTGGGGCAAAGTCAGGAACATCAGGCAGACAGTCACAGGGAGCAGAGGTGTGCCCATAGTCAGGAGCACAGTGCGGGACCCAGTAATGGCCGTAAGACAAATGGCAGCATCAGACCCATGCATGAAAATCAAACTGATGGTGGCATGGGACGGAGGTGTGGAACTGGACGATCCCCTGGTTCGGCACCTTGGCCAGAAAACATTCCAGATGGAAGGCACCCCGTTTGGGCAGTCCCAGGCAAAGACCGGCTTAGCCTTCTGCCGAACACCATGGAGCCCATGGAACTGGATCCACCAGATGTGGAGGAACGGATGGAAGTGGATCCACCTTGGCCAGAAGAGACCTGGGACTACTGTGGCATGTCTTTGTGCTCTGCCATCCGAGAGCACCAACAGCATCGCAGGAGTGCCCGGTGAGCCCCCTACTCATTGCTCAGGCTCCATTGCAAGCATTAGTTTGGAGCCACCAAACACCATGGACATCTCACAGGCTTATCTGCAAGATGTCCAGGCAATAAACAGCTCTTGCCGATTCTCAGGGGTTGTGTGAGCGCTTCTTTTTTTGGGGGGGAATGGGCTGAAGTTGTGCCAGGGGAGGTTTAGGTTGGATTTTAGGAAAAACTTCTTTACTGAAAGGGTTGTTCAGCATTGGAATGGGCTGCCCAGGGAAGTGGTCGAGTCACCACCCCTGGAGGTCTTTAAAAGACGTTTAGATTTAGAGCTTAGTGATACGGTTTAGTGGAGGACTTGTTAGTGTTAGGTCAGAGGTTGGACTAGGTGATCTTGGAGATCTCTTCCAACCTAGGTGATTCTGTGATTCTGTGATCTCTGTGGGGAAAAAATATATCCTTTTTTTTGGGGGGGAGACCCACAGCCTACCTGTTTCTGAGCTGCTCCTTTCTGCTGGAGTGCTTCTTCTGGAGCTACTTTGCACAAACCAGCAGAGTGAGACAAAGGATGTGAGCAGCCAAAATGACTGTAAGGTGTTTGCTGAGCACAAGACAGACGGCTCCGCATCATGCACATCTGTCTGTCCTGTTCATTAAACACAAAAGTCTCTGAAAGCAAAGGGAGGCACAGCTGTAGACCCCCAGATTCTCTTTTTTGAGGCTGGGGAGCCACAGGGGGCAGCCAGAAAGTGCACAAACCTCCTCAATCGGAAGTCAGGGGTGTTAGACACAGCTGTGGGCTACACTGACGGACACATTTGCAGTCAGGTCAGGCACCGTGATATTTTACTGCAGCATGGGGTGCAGATTAACAAAGATTACAATGATAAAAAAGGGCACCCAAGGGATGTCACAGAAACATTACCATTTTCTTACTAAAAAAGCAAGCAAAGAGTGGCACCTCTCACACTCGTGAGAAGAAAGCATGGTTAGGGCCACCACGGTGTGTTTTTTTCTGGTTTAATTCCATAGTTCTGGGATCACTGTGTCTACTCTGAAAGTGCACACATACGGAAAAAGCAACTGGGAAGAGTTCAGTTGTAGTTAGGATGAGCTGTCAGCATCGTGTAGCCAGAGCCTGGACAAAATGTAGTCCAGATCAGTACAGGGAATAATGGAGTTTTCTATGCCTTACAGATACGCCTTAGCTAAATTACACTGGTGGGGTAATGAGAGTTGTACTTGCCTCTATCGATAAAATAACCCTATCCACAAGTTTACCCTCTTTCAAAACCACTGCCACCTCCTCCTTCTCCTCCCCTTCCCTCATGCTAATCCCCTGTCCCTGCGTCACCCCTCTTGTTCTCCATCGCTGCTGAAGACAGCAACTGACCCTGCTTAAATTAACAGTCCTCAGCCCCGTGGTCTTCTAGGTGAGGGTCTTTGTGATGCCTGCAGGTCCCATGGGGGCTGGCTGAGTGCCCAGGGCATCAGAAAACACAGTATAAGGTCAGCCCAGGATCACTCGTAAGCCAAGGGGGAACTGCAGGTTCCAAACAGAAGGAGAGGATCATTCAGCTTAGGATGACTTCAGAATTGGGAGATCCTTGTTTTTCCTTTTCTTTTTTTTTTTTTTTCAGTGCAACTTCTGGCTTATCAGCTTTCAGAGAGCATCACATCTTCCTGCCTTCTTCACAATGAGGAAAGGTAAAAGCTTACTATTGACAACTGAATACTGGAGCTCTCAAATAAAATTATTGGCCAGGAACTGGGCTTTATGGAAAATGACGCACACTGGAAGACTTCCCACATCGCAAGAATGGGGAACAGTTCCCTGGCATGGGGTTTGTGTCAGTCCCAAACAGCAGCTATGCCAAAAATATGCCCGTTTACTGCACAGCAGAACAGGTGGCCAAATCCAGTGCAGCAAACTGCATGAGTCCAGATCATGCTCTTGTTTTTTTCTGGCATTGGAAAAGATGCAGAAAGTAAAGATAAAAGCAGTACTAGATTTCCCGATAAGTGATCAAGGCAATATCTCATTTTGTTAATTGTTTTCTCCGTTAAGTACAACAGTTGCCCTTGATTTTGCAATCTCCCTGGAAGCCATAACAAGCTATATGAGGTTTCAGAACATATCAATTTTTGCTATTCTGTTAACTTAAAAAATTAAATCTGTGAAAGCAAAACACAGGACTGCAGTGCTGGAGGGTCTCACCAGCAACATGCACTGGAGGTGACAGAAATACAATGATGAGCTGAGATGTCTAAATAAAAACACTTTCAATGAGAAAGGATTAAATTGATAGGAGAATAAAACGCAGCACCTCTCCAAGGCTCCGAATG
Source organism: Cygnus atratus (assembly GCF_013377495.2). NCBI lineage: Eukaryota > Metazoa > Chordata > Aves > Anseriformes > Anatidae > Cygnus > Cygnus atratus. The sequence continues at coordinate 1,581,757 of NC_066379.1, forward strand.
CACATGCTGGTTAGCAGACAAGCCTGCTGAAGTTCCTGGTTCGTGCAGGAGACGGCTCAGCTCCCTGTGGTGTGCTTCTCAGCACCGCACAGCTGTACATGGGCATGCCATGAAGCATGCTCTGAAGCTCCACAAAGAGCAAACATTCGAGCCCCCTAAAGCCAAGCAGGGACAGTCCTTTCATCTGCAGTACAGCAAGCAGAAGTGACCCGATGGATGCGACGGGTCCACCAGGGTCGAGGGGCTCACCCTAATCACAGGGTGCCCAGCTGTCAGTGCTCCCCAGCCCCTGTGCTGGAGCTGCTCCCTCTGACATGGAAGGGAAGAAGGAGGGAAAGAGATGCTGAGCCTTTTCCCCTGTGGAAATAAGGACCTCTTTCCTCCATGTGCCCAGTAGCATACAGCTCAGTGAAAGCACAAGCACATCCAGACTGGCTAATATCTCCATAGACAACTTGCAGCCCTTGCCCACTGAGCACAAGAAAGCCACTAACAAGCCTGTGAGCAACCTGGCAGGCTTGGAGCTCCCATTCAGAGGAGTTTCAGACATGTCAGAGCCCAGCACGAGTGTAAATCCATTGTTCCCACTGGTACCAGGGAGAGCTGTGCCATCCTACTACATCCCTACATGCTTGGCTCTGCGCGGGGCTGGCATCAGAGCAGACCCGAGCAGAGCAGGGGGCTTCCATGCATCAGGGGGATCCTCACAGCTCAGGCTGTCCAAAACTAATGATGAAGCAGCCCTTAATCTTTCTTCTGCATCTTTAATCACACCCTTTAATTGTACAGCCAGGGATGCAGAGGCAGATCAAGTTTTGTATGACTCAGGAGGGGGAGAAAAGTTGTGTTTTTCTTTTTTTTTTTTTTTTTCCAAACCAGGTCATCAATAAGTTCACATATCTCCAGTACGCACACATTCATACTTAGCACATAATACCCTCTCAGGGAAACATAATAGAGACCAAGGACTGTTTTATAAGCCTGCTGAATTCTCTAGCAAGGAAACAATTACTATGGGTTGATTTAAACTATTTTATACTGAGAATATCAGTCATGATTAAAGGTTGCAGGTTTGCACTGCAATGTGCGTATGGCTTTATCTAGTTAAGTGGTTAGCCCATCCTCCCAGCTCTCAGAAACAAGATCTTTAATTTCCCTCCCTGCCACACCGCACTGGAGACTTTGCCTCTTCCTTGCCGAAAGAAAGGAGAGAAAGAGAGAAAGAGAGAGAGAAAGAGAAAGAGAGAGAGAGAAAGGGAGAAAGGGAGAAAGAGAGAGAAAGAGAGAGAGAAAGGGAGAAAGGGAGAGAGAGAAAGAGAAAGAGAGAGAGAGAGAAAAGAAAGAAAGAAAGAAAGAAAGAAAAAGAAAAAGAAAGAAAGAAAGAAAGAAAGAAAGAAAGAAAAAAAAAGAAAGAAAGAAAGAAAGAAAGAAAGAAAGAAAGAAAGAAAGAAAAAAAGAAAGAAAGAAAGGAAGGAAGGAAGGAAGGAAGGAAGGAAGGAAGGAAGGAAGGAAGGAAGGAGGGAGCCATCAGCTCCTTGGCATCTTCACCGTGCCGTGGAGCCGTCAGAGCCAGTGGCAGCACCATGGCTCACAGAGGGCTGCCCATCAGCGTCCAAGAGCTGCTGCAGGTGCAGCCCAGTTAACTAGCCTTTTGCTGCTACCAGGGAATCCCCAGGCTTTGTACCGGCAGCGCGGGGTCTCGGGGTGGCCTGGGCTCGCCTGGGCTGGTTTTGGCTTGTTCCAGCTGTGGAAGCAATGCAGGGGCTGTCACCTACCCTGGGCTGGCCCCGCTCTGCGACCAGCCTGTGGCAACAGCCCAACAAAGCCAGGCTGCCCCCGGTGCCAAACACCAACAAGCCCAGCAGAGAGACATGGAGCTGAGACCCCGGGTGAGCCTCAGGCCCTGGCACAGGCTGCCCCAGGAGCTGTGGGTGCCCCATCCCTGGCAGTGCCCAAGGCCGGGCTGGATGGGGCTGGGGGCAGCCTGGGCTGGGGGTAGGGGGCCCTGCCCATGGCAGGGGCTGGAACCAGGGGGGCTTTAAGGTCCCTTCCAACCCAAACCCTTCTGGGATTCTGTGACTAGTATGTTTTATATATTAATTTTAAGGGCATTATAAATAAGCCTTTCTGTATTAATTTGAACTACGAGTGCTAGTATTGTTGTAACTGTTAGCTGTGCTTTGATTAGAGTGCTAAGACGTTAATTAACTCACCATACAAATTCAACTCCATATACGAGGTGATGTGATCTCCTGTGGGCTGTGCAGGATTTTGTGTGTAACACTGCAACCATGAAGCATCATCATAAATCTGTTTTCTTTCTCCCAGTACTCATTCCCAGATGAGTATGGAAGAAATTCAAAAGTTTGCAGCCAGAGAAAATGCCAGCTTAGACGCACAAAAAATCTTTTGGATGACACATTTACAGAAACCACCTTAATTAATTATCTCACGAATATCTTGGCTGCTTTCCCCGTAACAGTGTTATATTTCATGGCTCACGAGTTCTCCCCAGCAGTGGTGAGCAGGAGGAGGCTGGTCCCACCAGCCCCAGCCCCGTGCTATGCTCTGCTCGTAGCACACCTCCATGCTTCACCATTTGCTCGTACTGTGCTGATTGCTTCCACTGCCTCTCACTGCTAAAACATCTTAGGCAACGCAGCACAGGGTCCAGCGTGCTCTCCTTATGTGGAAGCTGGATTTCTTACTTGTGGTCAGATCTACGAGCTTCTCCTGCTGAGACAAGTTTACATATGGGACTAGGTGTCTTGGTCAAAGCTATGTTGGATTTTAGTCTGTGCCTGTGCAACTCTGAAATTATTAGACCTTTAAGCTTCTCACAATAAACTGATGTTATTAAGAAACCTTAGCTCCACACAATGCATCTGGTGCTCTGCTTTTACTTGAGATGACCAACAGAGGTACAGCTGTTACAGTTAGCTCCGGGTGATCTCAGGTAACCGCAGGCAACCCAGGGTACCTCAAGTGACCTGGCTGCTGGAGTTGCTCATGACTCAGACCTTTCTGTTGTGCCATGAGAAAGGACTGAACCTCTGCTTCCCACGGACAACTCACATGCACTGAGAATTCACATAGAAATTAGAAATAACGGAGGACTGATGGTGACACCTGTACTGGTGAATGAGCGTGGGCTCAAAGAGGTGATGCACAGGAGCCCTCCTGATTCAGGGCCCTAGTCTGATCCGGAGCCCCTGCTCCTGCATTATTAGTAAATAATTTCTATAATGTGCTTCTCCCATTCCTTCTCTAGAGGGTTTGGGCCTGTGTTCAGTGTCCAAGGTATGAACATGGCAGAGCTGGACCTCTCCACCTACTCTACAATATGGATGTTTTTACCCACTTCCACTTGAATATTACAGTGGGCACCTCCACTCCCGCTCCCAGTCATGCATTCACGGCCGCTCCTGTTTCTGTGTTTCCTACTGCACCTCTTTCCTCAACAACACTTTTGCAACCTTCGCAAGGGAGCAGCAGCAACTACTTACACAGAAGAGTAACCTGAGGGGAACGTCGAGTGCTTTTCCAGTGCTCTGTAATCTGACTTCTGAAGGGGAAGCAGCAGGGAAGAGTTACTGCTCTGTTACAACAGGTGCTCAGAAATTATGTCAAGAACTATGCACTAGAGCAACATACTTCTGCAAAGGAGATGAATATGTTGTTACCAAATTACACTGAAAATGGAAAGTCTCCAGAGGATAAGAAGTGACATGATCTTTGAATCAAACTGCAAGACTTCTTAGTCTTGCTTTGGGATTTTGTTTTGCAGGGACTTCTGCAGCTTTGGCCCTATATTTCCTAATAACATCTCTTGAGATAGCTAGGTGAAATTGGTTTACGCCTGTATGCTCAACTGATTTTAAATCAGCAATTTTAATTTGGTATGAAGATATTAATTCCAGAAATGCTTGAAATGATTGCATTTACAAAAATCATTTTGAATAGGGAAGCTACAAAACTTGGGAACCATCCCCAAACGCACTTGGCTTATGAGGGTATTTCTCAACAAACAGAATTTTTGGAAATACATGGCACACACTGCAGCCTGCATAGTTGTACAATGACTTTCAGGGGAAAACGGTGATAACGACTTATTTTTCCTTCTGGGTAAAGCAGTTAATGGGAATGCAGCTGCTGCCGCCTCAGTTAACTCTGAAAAGCTGAGTCCTTACACCACGTTATCTCAGGAAATCTCTGGGAGACGGGATAAAAGGAGATGAAATAACTTTATGTATGTCATAGCCTTAGTGACTTTCTGAGGGGCCTGGTCCTATCAGTGTGAACAGAAAGGGCAGAGAATGTAAAGACACAGATTATTAAATAATGAAAATTTGGTATTAAAGAAAAGGTTTATTTTTCCTGGTTAAGATGAGAGAAAACCTTCACCTGAAAGATACAGCAGCATACAAGTTACTAGGGAACTTTCATGGAAAGGGAAGTGAAGGAAATTGATGAGGTTGACCAAGGTGGTTGACCAAATGGCATAAGTGATGAAGCACTCCACTGGTAAACGAGAAGAGGAAAATGGCTTCAGGTGCTCTCTGCTAATGTGAGCAGACTATCCGTCACGGTTTTGGCTGGGATAGAGTTAATTTTCTCTGAGAGAGAAAAACGCATGCTGTGTTTGGACTTCATTGAAAATAATGCTGATAACACACTGATGTTTTAGCTGCTGCGGAGCAGTGCTTACACAGAGCCACGGACTTCTGTGCTTCTCCTGCTGCCCTGACAGCGAGGGGCTGGGCAAGCTGGGAGGGGACACAGGCAGGACCCAGATGGGACGTCCCATACCATGTGGCATCATGCTCAGCCATAAAAGCTGGCGTAAAGAAGGAGGCAGTGGGAGATGTTTGCCTTCCCGAGAAACTGTTATGCGTAATGAGCCCTGCTTTCCTGGAAGTGGCTGAATACCTGCCTGCGGATGGGAAGTGGCAAATGAATTCCCCATTTTGCTTTGCTTGCATTTGTGGCTTTTGCTTTACCTAGCAAACTGTCTGTATCTCAACCCATGAGTTCTCGTACTTTTACCTTTCCAATTCTGTCCCCCACCCTGCCTGGGGCTGTGAGGTGCTGAGCTGCCTGCTGGAGTTAAACCACAGCACTGCCTCTCAGAAATGCTCTGCTCTTGAAGCCCCATCCTGTCTTCTCATATCAAACCCCAGAGCTGATCATCTCACTGGTATTAAGCAATCCTCTTATATTTAAGAACGACCCTTAATCTGCCCCATTCATGGTATGGCTATAGGGAGCTCAAATCAGGGTTTGTCCTGGATCTTTTCTAAATTCAGTCACACTTTTAAAGCTGTGGAGGAAAACAGCTTGGGTGAAAATAGAGTGGCAAACGATACGGTACATGATACACAAGAAGGACAGCAAGCTCCTTTGGACTCCTGCTCTAATACAGTTCTGACATGAGTCTCTTCTGTCACCACTTTATTTTCTTTGTAACAGAAGGAGATCGAGCCAGAGGATTCGATACGGGAATCATTAGCAGTTGCCTGTTCGTTAATGTCTCCTCTGCTGGCTCTCCCCGCTCCTGCTGAGCTCCTGTCATCAGTAATGTTGCACTGAAGGCGCAGGACCACGGGTACGTCCAGCTGCACAGGAAGAGGCCACCTGGGCACGTCTCCAGCACTTGCCCGTGCATCCAGGGCTTCCCAGCGCAGACACGTGCAGCAGCTCACAAGCTCAGCAGGTGCCTTCCACCAGGGCAGATGGGAAGAAGTGAAACTTTGGTCGAGTTGCAGGCCCCTTAACAACCAGGCGTTTCTACCAGCAGTGAGGGCAGGGTACATGAGACTGCTGGGGTTTTTCGAACCTCTTCATACCGTATCAGCATGGAAAGAGCAATGTGTCACTCGTGAGCGGAGACGCAGAAACGCCGTGCTTGGGCTGGTGCTCACACTGGATCAGGAGCACAGGACATACGCAGCTCTCCGCGTGGAGCGCCGGTCCCTTAGCTCCTGTTGCAATCTGCATGCTCCTCTCCCTGCGGAGCAGGAGGATGTGTTGTAATTCCCCAACATTGCAGATTCCTAGAGCTAGCAGTAAGTTGCACCACTGCTGTCTGTTTACTTGTTTAAATGCTTATAAAGAGTTGCTTCTGGGTATCTGATCTGGTTTTATATGATAATTCCAGTGCTTACTCATAAAGATCTCCATAGCTAGGAGGAATGTTGGTAAATAGTGCTGTGCAGGGCTCCACAATCAAGTAACGTCCTCTTTTATTGGGGTTAGGCAGGCAGGGATATGACAGGGAGACATTCCCCCAGTACAGTGAAGCAGTCTAATGACACATCTTGTACCCTCATTAATGAGTGGCAGAAGGCCACCAACTCCCAGAGTTGCACTTTGATTTGTGCCCTGGAGTGCCTTTTAGCATAGGTTGCTCCAAGCCTAATCCACTTTCTAGTGACGCTGCCAGTCTGAAAGCTATGCACAATCTGTGGAGCTGAGCAGCTGCTCGGGAAGTGAACAGCATCATAGCCAGTCAAGCTATGCTTCTTCTGCTGGAGATTTGCTGATCTAATTTAGAGAGGGCCTAATATTCCCCTTCTAATTAATTTGTTCTGTTCGCCTGCGACTGAACCGGCTTTTGTTCTTTGGGTGCTCCTGAAAAATTGGATGCAATACCTGATGGAATTTAATTATATAGGCTGGGAGAAGGTGATTAAGGGCAAAGGGAGGGCTGATCACACTGTATACATGCTTCAAGGGTATTAGCAGAAGGGAAGGTAGAGGCTGTTTTTTCACAGCTGGAGGGAGAACACTATCGAGTGATTGTTCTTCAGCAGGAACTTTAAGATAGAGATAAACATTCTTTGACAGCTGACTGCCTTTGCAAGGGTCAGATGTGTATTACTAAAGTTGTCTGGATCTGTCTCAGGTACCATTTCAATGGAATTAGGTCTGAACCTCACCCTTGGCCTTGTGCAGAGGATCTTGTTTCTGATGCTCTCTTATCCCCTTGGGAGCTGTGTGCTTCCACAGCAGGGAAAGGAGAATGCCAGGGAAGGCTCCCACATGGAGCTGAACACAAAGATATTTGCTCCTGATCTCTGCTAGGGCTAGCTTGACCCAGAGCTCAGGAAGCCCTGGACCTCATATCCCAGTTCTCAGTGGGAGAACTGAGTTTCCTGAGGTGCTTAAAGTGAAGGAAACTCAGGACTAGGGGCCCTTAGGTTCAACTTCAAGAGATATTCAGCAAAACTACACAATGCACCAGTGTCTGGTCACCACAGCAATGACCTTCTCTGCTTCATGGTATAGGAGTAACTCTTATTCAGAGAAAAGCAGTGGAAATGCATGAACGGTAGCTAAGGAAAAAATAGCAAAGTGAAGAAGAGAGTGGAGAGGAAGAACTAGGACAAATGAGAATGCCTGATCATGAGAAACTGTTCTGTTAGACTCTTGGGAAGTGCTGAGAGTCACACAACTGAAGGTATTCACTGATACTATGAGCACCCACCACGCTTTAAAAAGCACAAAGTACAGAGTCTTCCAGGCTCACGCTGCATTTTAAGGTACTTGAATAGCAGGGATGCTCAGGCATCCTGTGCCATCAGATCCCTTATGGAGATGGGTTCCAAAACAGTGGGGAGAGAGGTGGTCTTGGGACCGGGATGTCCAGAAAGCCAGAGGTACCCAAGCTCATAACCCCCATCAGCAAAAGACAGTTTCCTATGGCAAGGGTGGCTGCAGACTCCTGGAGCGCTGCACTAATCCAGGGACAGGCAAAGTTGTGACTTTAAAGGAAAATTGGTGGTCAGAAAGGTGACAGAGGATGTGCCTCCTGCTACCGAACTGGTGGGATCCTCCTGTGAAGGTGTACTATGGATGCAGAAAGGGGTGAATGTACAAGGCACTCCTGGAGATGGTCCTGTGGGCTACACATTCCTACCCTAGCATCCCCATCAGGGTGAGTCTTAAAATAACTGGAAATGGAAGAAAACTGTCAAAGCCTTGTTCTCCTTAGGAAATGCTGAACATACTCTCAGCTGGGAATCCAGCAGCAAGGGGCCAGGGGAAGCAGTGCAGAAGCTGGCTTTGCTCCCAGCTCTTGCTCTGGTGCCACAGGAGATGCCAGCTCCAGGGACAGTGACAAGAAAGCTCATGAGACTATGCTCAGTACTTTGAGACCCCATCTGCCGTGTTGGAACACCTCGTCCCTGTCCTGCTTAATGATCATTAGCTGGAGGTGGGTGAGAAGAGCCCCCATGTTAACAAGCACCTTAGTGGCAGAGAATAAGGACTTCCCTGCTGAGTGAGGACCCCTGAGCAGAACATCAGCACTTCTGTAGCATACAGCAAACATGTTCCTGCCTGAATGATTTGTCTCAAAACCATCAGGGCAGCCACTGAGTCAGACTGTCTGACTGTCAGTGATGATGGTTGTCTGATCAAGGGGGTCACTCAGAGCCCATCCGACTGCAAGCCTATCTCCCCAAAATACCTTTGAGTTATCATTAAACTCTCTCTCAGCTCCCACCAGACTTCAGGAGGTTTATGCTGCTGCAGCTACACTGCTGCTGCCATCCCAACCAGCAGGACATGGGGAGAGAAGCTGCTGTCCTACTTCTGTGCTGAAATGGAGACAAGCCCAGGCATACACAGGTCTGGACGTTCCCACACATATACCAATCTAACCAACAGAGAGGTCAAAGCTATTCCACCTGCTGAGCTAAACACCACATGGTCCAGGAGAGTGTGCAGCAAATGCTTGCAGATTTATATGAGAAAGGATTAAAAGCTGCTACGAAAACAGCCATGAACATGAGGTGCTTCACAACTCACCCACTATCTCTGTTTGCAGCCAGCTGGTGGTACCCAGACAGTCTGCATAGGCGGGCGTGCCTGGTATTATCCTGCCCACTGATGCACCAGGCTGCTGGATCTGCTCAGAAGCACTGAGCTCTTTAGACTTGAAGGTCTGACTGCACTCAGTGCTGCTGTACAGCCCCATTCTGCCAGCTGGGGCACAGCCTATGTGAGCCTTTCCCAAGCTCGGGAGCAAAAAGAAATGGTCTGTGGGAGCTTGATCCCATGCGAATGTAATGGTAAGAAACAAGAAATAAAGCAAGAAGAAATTTTCTGACTTCTTTTGACACAGTTGGATCTCAGGTCCCTCCCAGCCAACCGCAGCTGTGTATGAGCCATTGGACTGCACGTTGAACTGTGATTCTGGGTTACAAAGCAAGAATGACAATACCAGGCATCAGCTTCCTGAGAGCAAAACACATCCTACACTCTTTTTCACTATATGGTCCAGGTTAATTGGCTCTTAAATTCTTTGGGTGGAATGGAAATGGTCGCTGATTTTACCCCTCAGCATGCAGCAGTTCAGTCTTTTCCACTATTTGTAAGGGTTCTAAACGTGTGCATGAGATTTGAATGTAATGAACTTGCTCTCCGGAGGGGAGGAATGAACTGCGGAGAACATGGCAAATTGGGAAGCCTGAAAAGAATTATTTGACATTGATTGCTAATGGTGTATTAAACTGTCTAGCGTGAGTACTACATTTGTTTTGCTGTTCCCAAAGGTTTTGGTTGGTTGGTTGACTGTTTTTGTTTGGTTTATTTGTTTGTTTGTTTACTAGTTTTATAATTTTATGGCTGCTGACCTCATGAATATAGCAATTCTGACACAACTCTGACAGGGTGATGATAATGACCAACGACAATCCCTTGTGCTCAAGGTCCACCATCACACTTGTGCCTGGCCTGTTTTGCCGGTAACTTTCACACAGGTGAGTTACAGTGATCATGTAGTGAAACACATGAACAAGCTGTGTAAGGGAAAGCAAATTAGATTTCAGTTTGGTTTGGGAAATTTTTCACTAGTGTTATGGCATGTTTTAGGAGCAGAACACAGATTTCTCAGGTGGACTATGGTAATTTGTGTCCCTTCACTAGTTCCCACTGCTGTTTTAGAAAAAAAAAAAAAAGTGCACTATTGTGACTTTTCTGTGCTCCTCCAGTACACACAGCAAATGCAATTCCTCCCATTTTACAGCTGTCTGCATCTGGAACTTGGATGCCCAAAGCAGGAGAGAAGCAGGATGCAGGCAGGCAGCCTCTTCAGAGGGACCACAGCCCTGTATGGTGACCTTCCTCCATACCAGGATGAAGGTCAAAGACAAATCCCAGCACAGGGTGCTGTGCAACTACACCCAGACTGTGTCATCCCAAGTCAACATACCTCTGTGCTCAGATAACAGGCAGCATGAGCAAACTGAAACACAAGTTATTTGGAGACTGGTGTTTCTGCATCTGCAGTGGGTTTAAATGACATATAGCTGCTGAAGACGTGTGAGATCAGCTTTTCAGTGCCTGACCCACAAGGAAAAAGGGGCCAGAAGACATCCAGAAGACCTAGGTCTTTAATTCAGCACAAAATTTTTGCTTTGGCGATCTCAGGCAAAGCTGGATGGAAACTGGGGTTGAAATTGCACTAAATTGTACTGCCACATCATCACAAAAAACACAGAGAGTCTATCATGACAATCAAACATTTCAGCCTGGACTTCCGCTATTTTTGTAATGGTTTTTAGATGCATGGATGTTGAAGTCACAAGTTGTTTTGTGCAGGAAACCTTGTCTTTTTCATTTGGAGAATGTCAATGATAAACACATCAGTGTGTTCAAAAGAAAACCCAAGAAAGAAATTGAGAATTTGAGAAAATATTAAAAAAAAAGAAAGAGAAATATATAAAAAAAAAAAAATCCTGTCTGCTGCTTTTAGAGAGGCTGTCATCCTCTGGTCTAACCCAAAGGGCAGGAGCCAGCAAAGATATGTCACAGTGCTTCACAGCTGGGATTTGGAGACTGCAACAAACCTAAAATACCAAGGAAAACTGCCCTTGGGGTCCCAGAGTATCCTGATAACAGTTAAAGCTAACCAATGACTTTAAAAGAATATTATAACTTATGTTTTGTAAACTCTTAACTCCAGGAGAGTGGGATGATCCTCCTATGAAGGAAGGCAGATTATCTCCCATCTCCCATGGGGAAGCTTTGCACCTTCCTGTAAGGGAGAAACTGGCCATTGTCAGAGTAAAATATGAGTCAAAAGTTGTGTCTCTTGATTTGTCTGTTACTTGAAGGGAAGGAAAGACGTGAAAGTGGGGAATCCAGGACTTCATACATGAATGCTGGTCAGTCATAAATGAAAGAGAGACCAGGGACGGAGCCTGGCTTGCACATACCAGAAAGCACCTGGTGCTTTGCAGGATCAGGCCCCACCATACTGATAAGCACTTGGTGCAAGCCATTGATCAGCCCCCAGAGCATGAAATAATTAGAGCTCCAGCTATGGCGCCAACGCCACAACGATTGCATCTTAAAAGCAAAGCAGCAGCAGAGAAGTGTGGGCAGCCTCCTCCCCTGCACGCTGCAGCCGCTGCAACACGCTGAGCAGCGATCACTCCACCCCAGCACGCTCTCCACCCCTGCTACTGCAGGAGGAAGGAAACGAGTCCTTGGGGAGCCTTAGTCCTTTAATGAAAATCAGCCAGTAATAAAGTGTGCTGTTCACATACACTAATGAAAAAAATGTTCCCTTCCCAGCGACAAAGCTTCTGGAGCTCCTTGGGCACACTGCTTCCAGGAATCGGTTTCAAGATAGGCAATGAGCCCTGAACGGCCTGGCCCCAAGGAGGCACGGATGGAGGGGTGAACTGCTGCTGCTGGGGTAATCCCAGTGTCACTGTCACCAGGCTCAATTCCAACGGGGCTGGCACCGTGGTGCCATCTTGCCTGTGCTGAAATGCAGGATTTCTGTTCTCTCCTCCCTCTTGCCTCCCCCCTTTCCCCAGTTTCAGACCCAGATCATCAAAAATGTCAGGAAGTTTCACTGACTTTTCAGACTTGATCTCAACAGGTCAAACAGCAGATCTGGATGATTCCTTCCTCCCCTTTCTAACATAGAGCCAGGGAGCAGGAGGGAAGACAGAAGGAAGGACATGGAAAAACACAGGAGGAAGGGAAAGGAACATGAGAAGGGAGAAAGGTGGAGAAGAAATGAAGACAGGAAAGAGAAAGAGACGGGCATAATTTAGCCAAAGCCCCTTAACAGCAGGAGCAGCGCTATCCGTTCAGGTTAAAGACTGCGCTGAGCAGTTCCTGAAGGAACGGGGCAGGGGGAAGGGACATCTCACAGCTCACAGCTGGGAAAGGTGCATGGTAAGAGAACTGGGCAAGGGCAAGAGACCACGGGAAGTGTCACACACCAAACCAAAAGCTCTCCCATTCTTATCCTGAGCTCTGTAGCTGTGGAAGGAGTGTGGTTGGTCAGAAGATCAAGCTGCCAGAGATTTCCATTTTCATGCTAGTAGAAGCAGGCTTAGAGTATGTATTTTTGTAGGCGTCAAAAAATTCAATGGCCATGTCTAAAGCACTGGGCTTTTTTTTTTACATCTCAGGCCCAGAGATCATCTTTCCTTCTGTTTTAGGAAGCAGTGGACATTTTTACAAGACGCTGGGAGTTTCTTCCAGCAACCTATTGCAGCACTGCATTTCCCTCAGGTTCACAAGCAGGATCAGCTCTGTTTGCAATATTTCTTTATTTCCTCCAGCTCTATATGTATCTGGCACACTGAAATCCACAGGCACCCCACACATGTGAAAATGTGAACACCAACTGAGTCACATCATGTACGTCTGGGTCTTTTGTGCTATGGTCCGGGCTGCTCAAAATGCAACACAACCCTCTTCTGATGTCCAGAAAGACACCTGACAATTTCCAAAAGATCGTCAAATGTCAGCATGAAAAGAGAGTCACAGGTTTTACTGCATTTCTGAAGGGATCCTCACACTTCAGCCCAAGCACTGAGAATAGGTCTTGCCTTTGTGGTCTAATGTCACCTGTTACGATGAGTGATCTAACCCAGCTCTGAAGGGGCTACAAGTGAGGCAAGTGAGCCCTCTGACCAGCCATCCGTATGCTAAAGATCTAGCCCTCAAGGAAGGCAGGAGCGGTTTATCATTTCCAATTGAATGCCATAGCTTGACAGATGCCAGCTGCTGGTAGAACAAATTTGCTATTAGAAACTGCAGATGTGCCTGGGTGGAAAGTCCTCCTTGCATCTCCTGGTGTGCCCTGTGGCAAAGCCTTGCTGTATTGCCCAGCTCCCTGACCATGTCTGGGCTGTCGGTGCTCCAGGATTTTCCCCACTGCCACAAGCTACAGCAGTATCCAGCTCTAGGAAAACAAGGGGATGGGCCTTGTGAGGGAGAAGCCCTTGTTCTCCTGAGCAGAAGACAAGATTCTGGTTGAGCTAAATAGGAATACTTGGATGGCAAGAAGCTGGGATACCTTCGAGGCACAATTTAACTCCTAAAAGAGTGTTGTGAGAGTGTTGGGCCATACAACCTGCAGCCTCTCCTCATCTGATTTGTTTAATGGCTCTGTGTGCCTGGCACAGAAAGGAGCAAGGAAGCTCTTTAGCTGAAGAATTAAATCTCCCATTTTATTTACAGACAAAATAAAGCTTCAGCTTCCTACAGATAACATTCATTTGCCCTAACTTAGCTCTCCAGACATGTAAGTCCTCCCCTGGCCACTCCTTTCTATATTCAGTGGAAAGAAAAGAACATCTTCATTTCCAGGTAGCTCAGATAAAACCACCTCCAACTTCCCTCCACTTCACCAGGAGCTCCGGTGACCTGTGCAGCCTTAGAGGTGACTCTTGGATGTGAGAGTCTCTAGATGTGGGAGGCAGTTCTCAGCCTTTGGCTGAAGACTCAAGCATCACAGGGTCTTGAGGGATGTCTGCTCCTCTGAGCCATTACTAGGAAAAACTTTACTCACTTAACTTTTGTGTGTTGGCTGGAACAAGACTAACTGACATGTTCCACACCCGCCAAACCCAAGATTCTTCAAACTTTTCCTACAAGGGGTTTGGTGGTTAAAATCAGTGCTATGAAGAAAGTGTTTGAATGTTAGCCCATGTGAGCACAGTGGTTGGAGGCACTGCTAAGTGTAAGAGTGATGATGGAAGGGATGCGTCAGTGATGGCTATGACAGAAGGAAAGCTGACAGCCTGGACTCGGTTATGATGTTAGCCTGCTTGGTCTCTTTGGACAAGTTGTGCCTCCTCCTGCGCTTCAGTCTGACAACTGGTAAATGGTGATAATACTTATTTTCTCAGTTGGGCTTTGGGAGCTTCCTTATTAATATTTATGAACAGCTCTGTTTATAATTGTGAGTAAATAAATGGGAATTGACAGTCTAAGGATACAAGTTGTCCTATTTCACACACTAAACGTAGCCACTTCTTTTTACTTGGAAGCAAGGAAGTTAGGAACAACATCTTCAGAAACTCTCACATCTCAAATTGAGCCCCAATTAAGAAAGAAAAATCAGTACTTATGAGAAAAATCCTGCTGACATCAGGAAAGACTGGGGAAAGTCGTAGGTATTTCAAGTGCCTAAAGATGTAGATAGGTGCCTGTTGAAGTTCACTGAAGTGCTGAAGTATCTTTTTCTTTTCTTACATCAATTTGAGAAGGGACGTAATGCCCAAATACTCAACAGCATTTGGAATCCTATCACCTACTCATTTTCCCATGGCATCTGTAGTAGGTTACATTTGGGACCCTTCTGACTGATCTCCCTAGTTTTATTTTTGCATCTTCCCATCCCCTTTTGTCTTGACGAGCAGCTGCCCTTGACCATGTTCTTGTCCTTGTTTCCAACTCAGCAGACAGCTGCTAGTGCACCTTTCTATACTCATCCCTTCTAGTAAACCTATTGCTCATGTAATGGTGGAGCTCCTTGAGCATCAAGTGCCTCCTGACGTCATTGCCCAAACTCTTCCATGGCACTTCTCACTTCTTCCTCTACCCCAGCTACTGCAAAAGGACCAAAAAATTAATTCTTCTTTTCTGAAGGAAGTTGCCCTGACCAGTGTTATCATCATCCTGGTCACTCACCACCACTCACCCATGAGCAATAACCCCTACCCCTCAAGCCCTCGATCCAAGCACATAGTTAAGCGCGCTCCTTCTGAATGCAGCATCTTCTACAAGACAGACATCAACACAGGGCTCAGAAGACCTGTCAGCTGTTTCTGTCTTGGCTTCATGATGGCTCATTGAATTCGTGGAAACGGTCTGTACCGCCTCCTGACTCAGTTTCCCCATCTGCAAATAAATCATGGATTTTGATTCTGTCCATCAAGTACTTAAAACACACTAAAACCAGCACTTACAAGTAAGGCATGGTTATTCTGGAAAGAAAGTTAATACTGCTTTGAAAATGGCTTTGGAATAACAGAGAAGTTGGTCCTGCATGGTTATCAGACTTTTTTTTTTTATTGATTATTAGATGATATATTTTCATGTTTCCCTGAATTACTTGACTTTGCTCTGCAACTGACCCTTGAAGACAGCCCCAATCCTTTACCACGAGAGATTGTACTGACAAGCAATGGGTGATCATGGCACAGCCAACACTGTGCAGACTGCCAGGGGGCCCTGTTTCAAGGGTCCCACAACAGAGATCGCTACAGAATCCCACTTCACAACTGTGGGAGGTGGTTTTCACAAAGCAACTTGCTGCCAGGCCTGCTGTGTATTTCAGCTGCTAACATGAATGTGCAGTGCGTATCACAATGGAGAGCTGGTAACACGCTTGTGATCACAAGTTTAATAGACTGAATGCATCACTGACACCTTGAACACATTTCATACTTGACATTAGCTGCTCCACAAGGGTTAGAGGTGTCTGTAGAGCTGTCCAGAATGGGCTGGAAATGGCTAAACAGAAACAAAAGGGAACAAACATCCACAGTCAAGCCTATAAGGCAAGGGTGATATTATAAATAGAATTACAGTGAATAAAAAATTAGGAAAGTAATTGTAAGTTAAAAGGCACTGAGAAGAAGAGAAAGGACTGGAGAAGCTTCCCGGAGGTGCTTTATCATATGCTGCTGCTGAATGAAGAGGCTGGAGAGAACTGACAGATCAGAGTCTTATACCCGCACTAAAATAAAACACTAGTAAATCCCTGTGTGCGGACACATGGAGGAGTCTAGCACTTCAGAGGTGTTTGAAGGAGGCCAGGCCTGGGAGGTGTCCTGCCTGGCTGCGAAGGGCCAACGTGCTAAGCTTGATACTGCCGACTGCAGTAACTTCAGCAAGGCTCTGGAGGACAGGCACCCTACGGCTCCTGGCTTATCTGCAGGACCCACAGGCACTCTTCCTCCAGACCTGCAGGCTCTTTCAGGGCTGGAAAACAATCTGAAGAGGAGTGACTTGACGCAGCTATTCTGTCTTTGCCTCTCTCTTTCCCTTCCTAAGACGCAGCCCTAGGATACGGACACAGAAGGGCTCACGTACATTAAGCCAGGTGCCAGAAAGTGGGATTGCAGCACCAGATTTGAGATCTCTGCAGATCTCACAGAGTTCTATCTGTTGTTCTACACCCCAACTGTCAAAAGCCCAGGCTGATGAATTGCTGTGAGCAACAGCACAGCCTTGCCTTTGCTTCAGAAGCCAGACTTCAAGCTGTCTCTCCAAGCAGTGGAGTCCCTTTCATCTCACCTGTTGGGATCTTCCCCCTTTGCAGTGCAGCAAGCTATGCCAGCCCGCCTCACGTCGTCCCAAACTGGATGAGAGTGGTATCACACTTTGAAACCACCTGATGCAGCATTAACCCAGTCTTCTGCGGGATTTACTTGAGGAGAACACAGAATCATAGAATTCTTTAGGTTAGAAAAGATCTCTAAGATGATGAAGTCCAACTGTTAACCATTAACATGTGGTGCAGCTGCACACTGCAAGCCAGGCTCCATGTTTACAGCCCCTTTTCTAGATCCCTGTGCCCAGCCACCAGGTCATGGCCATCACAAAGGCCCTAGAGCTCCTCACATGCTGTCCTTGTCACCATTTGTACCTCCAATCACACACTGTACCAATTAATGATTAGTGATTAGTGACTGCACCGGTTAGCCACCACCTCCCAGGTGCCCGTGCTCTGCACCAGGACCGTTCCACCAGCCCTGGATGCTTCTGTTCGGCACAATGGGCAGCTGAACAAAATGCCCTGGCACCTGCCTATTCTACATCAGCATGGGAATGCTTTACTGCCCATGCTGTCAGGAGATGTCACAGAGTTAAATTGCACAGGACAGCCACTGATGGATTATGGCACCCAAAATTAACAAGAGGGATATTTATATTTTCACTGCCGAAGCCCTGGAACAAGTCCCTTTTTGTTTGGCAGCACTCCCCCAGAATTGCATTAGAAAGCTGCTGAAGGCTAAGGCAGATGCTTGCAGAAAGCGAGTGCTGGCTTTGTTTACTAGGTAGTTACTCTCATACGGAGGAATTCAGCCAGGCGCTTTGATCTTAAAGGTGACACCATTATTTTTCTGCCTCTCTTGAATGTGAGCTCAGCTTCGGCCCCTTTGTCAAGCAGTTTTATTCGAGGAAAACAGTTTTCTTGGGCTGAGTCACGCTGAGCCTGTCCTTTGCTAGTCCTGGGCCAGATCTGCACATGATCTTGGTCATTTCCTGTCAGGAGAAATGCTGGCAGAGTTCCCTGGTGGCAAAGTCTTAACAATAAAGTATGTGACTCAGTAAAATCATGGCAATGCCATATGTGGAGGGATGCTGAGGCCAGCTTGTGGAGTGGGGGCTGCTTTAGCAGCTCGAGTCTGATCAGCTGCTTGGTCTGTGAGATGGGCTCTGCCTCGGGACGGGGGCTACGGGCAGTGGTGGGACACCGAGTTTGTTCCTTGTGTCCCAGGCCGGAAGGTGTGGCGGCCACCACTGAATCAGCTCCTCGGATTCAGCCTGTTCATCATAAGGGCTGTATTATCTTGCTTTCCTGCTGCGCAAAACAAGAGCTCAGCAGGCATTTTAATTTCAACAAGCAACTGGAAGCGAGCGTAGTTTTAACCCCTGAATTTGCAGCTCGTGGCAGAACCTCGCCCTAGCTGCGGGGAGCCATGATGGGAAGCAGCAGAAGCTGCCCACAGACCTGGTGTGTGACCTGGGGGACCCTGTGTCCTCGCAGGCAGGACAAAGCCTTGTCCACCTCCCTCACCTACCCACAGTGCTGGCGTTTGCTCCCTGTCCCTGACTGTCCCTTGGCAGTCAGCAAACTGGCCTTCGGGGCAGATACCATGCCACCTTGCTTGCAGGACTATTTTCTGTTTGGCTGAATTGCTAATGCCATTGTAATTACTTAGGAAAATTCCTTAATCAAAATCACATTTATGGAAGGTAATGAGCAAATAGGTCAAGGAGAGCAATGTCTGCTTCCTAATCAGGAGCTGCTTCCCTGAGCATCTGCAGAGCTGGCTGCCTTGAAGGGCCATTGGGGAGGCCCAGGAGACAGGGCTGTAGTCCAAGCCACGACTGAAGTGCAAACTGTCTGACCAAGAGTGCCCTTATGGATGCTGCACGCACTGGGGATGCTGCAACGCACACCTAGGAGGACTGATTCATGAGCCGTATTGCTCAGTCATCCAGGAGCTCATTGTGTTCAAGAAGGTGCCACGAGTCCCTGAACAGACCTGACCATCAGCTACAGCACCCAGAGGTCTTGGAGGAAACCTGGTTGATAGAAACTGTCCTGATTCTTGGAGAGGTGACATCAGTCGGAGACTTGGACAGTCTGAAACACTGCAAATACAGAATACAGTTTCTGCAAGACTTTTTATTTTGAACAACTAAATACAAAGATGAAGAGGGTACTACTGAGGCACAAATCTCTAGCTAGGTGGTCAGCATTCCTGTCCAGTGGACCAGCTCAATGGTCTCCCTCTCCCTCTTGTTGGAAATCTTTCTGCTAGGCGACTGTCTCCATACAGTTAAGTCCATGCTGTTAGCTTCAGATCTGAGAGTTCAGAATAAACCCACATCACACACAACCTTTTGTCACCTCACTGCACATCTTTTCTAGATCATTCAAAAACGCATCGAACAGCACATGTCCCAAAACAGATCTTCTAGGACTCCAATAATAACATTCACCCTGTGTGAAACCCGACTGTTTGTTCTCAATCATTGTTTTCTATCCTTTAATCTCCTATTAATTCTTGAGAAGACCTCTCCTCCTATCCCATGGTATTTTCAAGCATTGTTAATGAAAGACCTCACTGACAATTTCTGAAGGAAAATGACTGCACTGCTTTGACAAAATCACATCCATCCACCTGTCAGTCGATTCCTTCACAGAGCGACAGCAGACTCATAATGTGTGCTTTCCTTTCACAAAAGCCATCTCGACTCTTCTGCCTCATTTTATTGTAATCCCTCACAGTGCACCTGCTCTACCAGCGCATCTTTCACATTCCCAGCATCGTCTCTAAAGACTTTCTAAAGATGAGCATTGCATTTGCCACCTTCCACTCATCCGGCACAAAGGCTGATTAAATGGTTAGACCGAACCTCAGAGTAACACAGCAGCTCCGCTTTAACATCCCTTCAGTGCACACTATTGAGTCCCACTTACTTTTTACCATTTCATTGATAGTTCCATACAACACGTCACTGATTCTTTAGTTTCAGGGAGCCCTTCAGAAGCAGCCCCACCACATGGAAATCTCCTGTCCCCACCGCTGCAGCAAACGTTATTGCAGCTTTCATCAAGCCACTTGCCAATAGTTTTAGTATAGTTCCTCTAGTATCCTCATGTTTTGAAAATACACATTGCCATAGTTCTCTAGCAATCTCTGCCTGCAAATTTTGCTTCCTTTTCAAGAACCCAAACCTTGATAACCTGAATAGAAGTTTTATTAGAAAATGCTGTCCATCCTCTTACTTCCTTGTTCTATTCTTACATAAACTTACATGCCCCAAGCATGTTACTCACTATGAAATCACTGCGTTTCACCTTTGGGGACAGTTTTCCAAGCACAGCATCCGCAACACTATGCCTGAGATTCACAAATTCTGAGAAAATCTGAAAAGACTCTTGGTGTCCTGTTCCTTTTAGAAAAAATTCGGTGTGAGACCTCTTGGTCCCCACTCCATATTTCAATCCACCCAACAAAGGTGGAGTGAAGACATCAGATAGCATAAGAAAAAAGAAAACATTTTTCAAGTGCAAAACCTCCGTTCCTCTAGCACAGGGGAAATCTCTGCATCATGCATACCACTTGTCTAGGAGACAGCTCTCTCAAGCACAGTTGGAGATACTGTCCCAAAAACTAAGGGCAATTCTAAATTTGAACCTCTCCCACTATAATGGTAGGCAGGATGTTGTCTTTTAAAAAATACTTATTTCTTTAGCTATGGTTAAAGAATTGACATAATTCACCCACAAAATGCTAAGAGCAAAAGCGAAACAAACAAAAAAATCCCCAAGCCTATCAAACTAGAAAGACAGAAATGCATGGAAGACTGAACATAGCTGTGGTCTTTAATGCAATGCCGGACTTCTTGAGAGGAAGAACCACACTCTCATTCCAAGTTATCCTTCTCCTGGCGAGGACTCATGTTCTCCATAGGTGTGACAGTGCCTGGACTTTGCCCCATTCTCCTGCCTACCCAGAACTAAGCCAGCATGCCTCAGCCAGGCGCTTACACGCCACGCAACACCTGACGTGCCAAGGCATCAGTGCAGGTATGAAAGGAGTCACCTCTGAATGCAAGCAGTGCCTCCAAGCTGCAGGGAGCTGTGAGCTTGGCTGCAGCGTCACACCTCCACGGGGCTCTGAGCCTCTGTCGTGCTGTGGGGTAGAGGCTCATGGGAGGTTATCGGTCGTGCCAGCCTCCCTCTCCTGGTTTCTTGTCATGGTTGCCCTCACCAACAGGGCAGAGAATTTTTGCTAATTGAAAGTGCCCCAGAAAAGCCTGAGTGCCTGATTTATGAAGGGCAGTGCAATTAGCCTCATAAACAATTCAACACTGTAAATCACGAAGGGCTGGCTGGCAGCAGACAGTGAAACATTAATGATCTTACAGCTGCTCAAAGGTAAATATTTCATTAGCTCCACCAAGTATCATTCTGACAATTATGTTAAACCGATGTTCACAGGTGTCACCTGGCAACGTAATGCAACGCTGGGACCACATCTGTGCAAATCCGGACCTGAGTGACCAGACAGCTGGGGTCTGCCAGCTCCTAAAGAAGCACATATGCCTGCAAACCTGGACACATGTGGACGTCTGTACATGGAGTGAGCACAGAAAGGCAAGAACTGGAGTTAAAAGAGCAACGTTTGTACTTCTGTGCAGAAACCAGCACTCCCCAAGCCGCCACATGATGTCCCTTGGTGCCAAGGGCAGGGAAGGAGCTCTTTGCATTGAACTCGTGAACACTGGAGACGTCCAAGCACGGGAGAACCAAATGTCACAAGATCATGGGGTTCTCCTACAGAGAAGGAACTAGATCTTCAGCACTAACCCCTCGCTCCTCTGGCTACTAAACCACACAAGGTAACAGCAGCAGGATCCTGATCGCTGTGCTGTGCTGACCCACACCAACCATGCTACCTGGAAAAGACTGGAGATCCCTGGGGTTGGGGTTCCTCGCTTGGCCTGCCTTGGGCACTTGTGCTCCTTGTTCTCTGGTCATATTGATCCTGAGCATGATGCTCAGCCCCTGAGATCCTGGCTGAAGATCCTGGGCATCCTGTGCAAAGTGTTGGTCTTTCACACTGCATCCATATGAAATGTTTAGAGAAACAGAGACAGACAGAGGAGCTGGCACAACAGCACATAAGGAAGTAGCAGTGAAATGTGGAGTGCACAAATAGGAGATGAAGAGGCACCTGGGAGAAATGTGATTAGATAAGCACTACTAGAAGCGTGCCAGGGCTGGAAAGCTATGGGGTATAGTCAGGATTGAGTGACACAAATGGCTTTGCCTGGAGCCTGGGATGAAAGGAAGCGGAACCTGGTACAGGACGTGCAACTGGACACTGCAGGGGTACCAGAAAGTCTGCAGCAGCAATGCAACTGTAAAATCAGGTACAAAAAGCCGTGTGCTCCTCAGGAGAGGCAGAAAGAAAGGCATAAGTGGCACTGAGTTCCAGGTGGGGAGGGACAATTCAGTTTGACAGCTTGGATAGAACAAAATCTGCTCAAATAAATAAAAATTGCTAGCCTGGATTTAAAAAGAAAAAAAAGTTTTCTAAAAAAATCCATGGGTGAAATAATTATGGAGATGTTGAAAAGGAGCTTACTGTAGGACCCGAAGCCTGCTGCAAACCTGCACAGTGGGACACAGGTTTCAATAGAAATCTTTGTAATGTTCTCAGTCATATACCACTGAGAAGTGCGTCATTATGGGAGAGTTTAACTCCCACCTCCAGACCAGAGAAATAACGCCACTGATAACAGGAAAGCCCAGTTATTTCTGGATGCAACAGCTCACACATTTCTCTATCAGCCAGGAGGCACACCAGAGGTTATACTACCTGGGACTGGGGTTTGGTTTCATAATACAGACCTTCTCAATAGACTCCAACTGAAATATGGGTGTAATGTGACTTCAGAGGACAAAAAGAAAGATAAAATAGGGAGATTGTCTGGGACGCCAATGGACTAAAGAGCTCAAAATCTGAATGCTGGGAAAACTAGAATTTCCTCAAATTCTAAGGCTAAAACTATCCAACCTGAAGGACTTGGGAATCTCCCATGTGATCTAATAGTTGTCTGGTGTCAGACGTGACCATAACTAGATGTGACTTCTGTGGACAGCACAAATTACCCAAAACCATACTTTTCCTCGAGTGGTGTGATAGCGCAAACCTCATCAGGGTGCTTCGCTGTCTCATATGGCATATCAGAAAGGGACAATCAACTCTGCTCTATGTACTGAAATGGAGAAATTATGTGGAGTATTTTCATAAAATCACAGGGTGGTTTGGGTTGGAAGGGACCTTAAAGCCCATTTAATTCTGACTCCTTGCCATGGGCAGAGCCCCCTGCCCCAAGCCCAGGCTGCCCCCAGCCCCATCCAGCCTGGCCTTGGGCACTGCCAGGGATGGGGCACCCACAGCTCCTGGGGCAGCCTGCGCCAGGGCCTCACCGCCCTGTCAGTGAAGAATTTCCTCCCATGGGAAGGGACCCCCCGTGGTCTCTATGCTAGCAATATTTGAGGGAAAGTGACAGGGAGGCTTTTTCCACAAAGCAACTTTTTCCACAAACATGCCATGCTGGTGTTTATTGGCAGCCACAGTGCCATACAATCACTCTCTTGCATGTCAGATGGCATCACAACAACTTGTGGCAACTTGTCTAGCCCCTCAGCTCTCCCATAAGAACAGTCAATGATGATCAGAATCTGCCCTTATCTACCTGAATCCTTTGATGGGCAAGCACACTCAGAACCATGCTAGGTGAGTGCAGAATGGAAGCAAATGGAGTAATGTGGAGACGTTAATCCAGGTCCTGGTGCTGCCCAGGGGCTGGTGCACAGCAGGGAGCTGAGGACAAAAAGGAAAGGACAGACACTAGGGCTCCTCCTCCACCTTACCTTCTCCAGCGAAGTCACACCTGAAGTCCTCTGTGGTCATCTCCGTACTTCTCAGGGTGACGCCCCCCGAGCAAGTGGCCGCAGCAGGAGGAGGACAGCAGCTAACCCTGTGCTGTGAGTTTCTGCTGGCACCAGGCACCGAAGTGATGCAATGAGGGCAGCCAGAAACCTGGAAACTTTGGGTGAAAAGCTCTGAGATCCACAATGCTCCCAAGGCAGCTGTGGGACACTCCAGAGATGGCCATAGCTGGAGCTCCCCAATGGCACCCTGAGCATAAAGAGCCCTTTCAACTTCCTATCCATTGCCCTGCTTCCTGACCACTGCATATATTAATATTTAAGTAGCATTTAATAGAAATATTTTTTCTGCTGAGCTGGGCAACCTGGATGCCATGCTGCCATACTCACTGTCGATGATTTCCAGCAGCCTGCAGAAGTTCAGTAGGCTTAATTCTGCATTTAGTCTACAGCATGGACACATCTCAACACCTTCCTTCACCCTCCAGCCAACACAAGGGCTAATTCCTTGCTAAGTTCCCCAAAGCTATCCTATATAAGGACCACAGCACTGCTTGCTACAAGGAAGATGGGATGTATAGATACCTGAATTTTGAGTGCAGGTTGCCTGTGGGAACAGTACAGGGATCTGGCACATGGCCCCAGGACTGATCTGGATTTCAGATTCCTCTGGTAAGCATGATGTAGACAGTATAGCTGCACCCGGCCTGTGGAGGTTGCTGAGAAATGCTTTCTCAGCAGGAAAAATGGTGGATCCACTGAGGAGAGATGTGAAATGAGAGGCTGCGTTCCTGCAGTTTGGAGATATTGGGTAAAAAGACTCATGCCTGGGAATTAATATTTATCTTACTGCATTTTCAGTGTGGTTATTCCAAGCACTGGAGCACTGATCTGTGACTGGCAGCAAATGAACATCTTCCATGGTTTTTGTTTTAGAGTGCAACAGCTATCCACAGAAGTGATTTAACACTGGAAGATAGATGTGTTGGCACAGCTGACAAACCAGGGACAGATCTGAGGAGGAAGCTGCAAAAGGCCATCCACATGCATTAGAATTATTTTCCTGGGAAGGATTTGATGAGATGTGAACTACATTATTTGCTAATGTTGCAGCATAAGCCTTGTCCAAAGCCCAGGAGAGTCAGAAGGAATCTTTCCATTAACTTCCCTGATTGTAAGTAAGATTGTGACAGATGTACTCCTTTTTTCTTCCTGCTCAAATATTTTAAATCAATCAGAAAGAGTAGTTAGATTTGCCCTTTTATGGAGAAGGGGATCATTCCCTCTTAGGTATGCTTATATAAACAGCCACATGGGAGTCCTTCCAGCTACCTGTAACAAGTAAAATGGTCCAAGGGTAATATGCTTCAGAGCAGAAGAAAGGAGGCAAGATACACTGAATCCCCAAGCTGCACACACATGGCTGGCATGCCAGAAGGAACAGGGACTTGCACCGATGCTGTTTGCAGATAAAAGCTGCCTCCAGATCCTCAATATAAGCCAAACCTTCCTGTTGTTCAGTCTAGAAACAATCTCCTGCTGAAAGACACCAGAAAACACCCCTCGTGTGTCGCAGAAGGTGAGAATACCCAAAAACGAGAGCCTTGCGAAGGAGAAGTCAAGCTGCCTCATGCAGAGAAGCACAGCTGAAAGAAACAGGGAGGCAGCCCTGCAGACTTCTCATCTCATCTCTCTGGCTAAGCAGAGCTTGAGACAAGGCAATAAGAGATACCTGGCTAAACCTCTGAGTATTTCAATGACTAAAACCACAAATCAACCAGTTTTTCAGGGTCCTGAGCAATACCGTCTGCTGGAGATGCTCCCGCTTTCCCTCATAAAGGTCTCAGAAACTTACATTTCTGGACATCAGGTAAGCTCTTCAATACCTACTCAAACAGTGATGTATGGAAAGTTAACTGTGTAAGTTAACAGTGTCACCCTAATTCTCACAGCTCTGTATGCTGAGCTGAGAGACTTCCACGACAAGGCTGTAGGAGTTCCTATGGCCTTGTAGTGCCAGCACCAGCACTCTTCACGGAGGCTGTGCCAGTGCTGACCTGTGGAGACCACAGCCTCTAGTGCTAACACCAGGGATAAAGGGGTGAAGCTTTGCTTCCGCACATTTCTGCGTAATTTTTAACTCAGTAAAATCAGCTGGGCACCAAAACAAAAGAAGCTGAAAGGAATGAAAGCGGAGCATAGATTGAGTTGCAATATTTGGGCAGGGGGTCAATAAGAGGGGAAGGAGAGTTTAGTGACTATGGCACGTTCTTAATTAGAGTATTGCTTCCAGCTCCTCACCTCTGTTTATACAGTGTGATAGGATCAGCAATCACAGAATTGGGGGAAGCTCAACACACAGAAAGTCCTTATAAAGATTTCATTCCTCACAGTGTCAAAAGCGACCAGTTGCATTACCTTCTGGAGGCCAATTTAATTGTTGTCAATACAAGTTGCAAATTGGCTTTAACATTTTAAATTGATGTTTTCTCTAAACTGCTCTGATTAATGGAAGAAAACATTGTGTTTCTGTCTTTCATCTGAAGATCTAATGCATTTTACAAACAATAATTGATCCAGCACTACACATGGAGGCAGACAGGGAGAAGCGAACCTGCTGC
Source organism: Cygnus atratus (assembly GCF_013377495.2). Lineage (NCBI taxonomy): Eukaryota > Metazoa > Chordata > Aves > Anseriformes > Anatidae > Cygnus > Cygnus atratus. Next base: position 1,607,848 of record NC_066379.1, read on the forward strand.
AGGAACGATTTTACCCTTCCACAGTGCCCAGCAGTGCTGCGGGACACCTCAGGGCAGAGCTGGTTAGACAGAGGCTTAGTTGTTTTTTTCCCCATGGAAAATACTGAGAAGCTTAAAACTAAAACACCATAACTGCAAGCAGAAGATTATGAAATACTGCCATGGGGTCAAAAATGAGTTCTGGAAAATCCCAAACCCAGTGGCCTGAACCTCAGCTGGTGACTCAGCCCACTTCATCTCCAAGCAAAGGTAGCCTTGGAGGTGCTGGTGGTGAATCCCAGCTGCACCAAGCTGCCAGAGCATCTAAGCACAGGTTCTCCTGCATCCTTGCTCACAGGCAACCTCTGAAACTCCTCCTCATGGCTACATTTACATGGGACACAGCTCAGTGGTGACAAACTCAGAGCTGCCGAAGCAGGACGATCCTGCACAGCACTGCTCCTGACTGCACTCCTGCACCTCATCAAGTGTTGGAAGGCCTCTTCCTGAGCTGGTTTTGCTGGGTGGATGAGCTAAGCCAGCAGACAGAAGGATGTGACGTGCTGCAGCCAGCGCCCAAGGCACCGGGCACGGATGGAGCCCTCTGCTCAGCAGCAGAAGAGCCATAAGGTGACTTAACTGCCTGTGAAACTGGAGTGTGGGGGGAAGAATGGGGAAGCCTGCAGGTTCAAATCGAGAACCAGGATGGGGTTCAATCAAAGCCTGAGCAGAAGCAGGACGCCCTCGCCTACTGCATCCTCCGATGCATGACCTGAGCTGGGCAGCTGCTGAGTGCTGGGCTGGCAGATGGCAACTTCAGCTCAGACACCCCTGGCTCTCCAGGAGAAGGAATATCTGTCCTACCCTGTCTCACAGCACCTCTAACACTCCTCTCAGCTACATGCTGTGCTACATACCTGCTTGAACACCCCTCTGCTTTTGATCCTTGCCCAGATCTCTGAGCAACACAGGATGAGGACATGAACCACCATCCCACCTTAGATGTCACACTCCGTAGTTTCCATGTATGTTTCCATGTCTGCTTTTGTGTTGTTTGAGAAGGGTATTCATTTGCCATCCCCAATCCAGCTGTACAGACGAAGGAATTGGGAAAGCATCCAAATGTACCGCGTGGACCCCCTACACACACAGCCTCCATCCTCCAGTAACTCTTTTCTCCCTGCCTGTGGTTGGTGTTACTGCATCACTCCTGTGCCCCACTGAGCCCCAGGATTTGCTCATATATCCAGTAAAACTGTTACAAAACCCAAAGCCCGGTGCTGGGAAGGAGGCACACACTGTGTGTGTGCAGCAAGCAGGTGCATGGCCCAGGCCGGGCACAGCACATCCCCATGATCCTTCCATCCCCTGCACCGTGCAGGGCCCTGGCATCAGCCCACAGGATGCTCTTTGCACATTAATGCCAGAAAAGCCTGCTTCAGTAAGTTTGTCCCTTCTCCATGTGGTTGTCTTGTTTTCAGCAGGCTGAGTTTCACTGTGAGGCTTTGTTTCAAAGTAAATCTATATGCTTAATCCTCTCTCCTGCTCACAACTTGTATTAGTTGCTCTTAAAAAAGAGATGCTGTTCCCATAGTAACCTAGCATTTCTAGATATCGCTGTGGATGATAAGCACTGCCGTGCCTGGCCTCGTGGCTCTGGGACTGCACTCTGCTCAATGAATGCTAAATTCCACCAAAACACTTTTACCAGGGGCCTGGTATTTACTCTGCAGCTCTGGATGTTGCTACTCTGTCATGGCTATGTGGCTCATGCGAGTATCAAGACATTATATTTATATGTGTGTATATACACACACATTCCACCTACCCATGTTTTTCTCCACAGTGGAGACTTTTTTTTTTTTTTTTTGCAAATTTTTAAATTTTGTCACTTGTTAGCTGTTTTGATGCCTGAAACCCTGACATCAGTCACAGCAAATATTTGGATGTGAGACACAAGAAACTGTTGTAAATGTTGTTGCTTTTTATTCTCCAGTAAGCTCACTGCACAATATATATGCAGTGGGGATATTTTGCTGTCTCACGGGGCTTGTTAGTGGGGCGGAGTTTTCCCCAAGGTTCTTTTTCACCAATTTCTCTAAAACTTCACAGCTCAGTGAAACACTCAGGAGAACAGACTAAATCAATAGCTGGAGGCAGCAGTCCCAGCCTCGTGCAGGGAGGGACAGAGGCTGCATGGCTGTGGAGGGCACTGGGACCACAGGCTTTAGTGTTGTCATTAGTGGGCAGCATGTACTGAACCTTTACACTGCCCATGGCTAAACATCCCCACAGCTCCAGGCCCTAACCACCGGCAGCAGGGGATGAGGAAGATGTCCAGAAAACAAGATAAGCAAAGAAATAGTGACTAGTTTAAAAAATCCATTTGAAATCAGGGGAATTAAGCTCACGGGAGATAGCTTTGACACTGGTTCACCTGACTTTCTGACCCATCCCTTCTCTTCTGTTTCTTGAATTACAAATACTCTGGGACAAGGTGCTTGCTCTCCAGCACAGGGATAACAGCTCTTGCTGGCGGCTGGATGTAGGACTGAAGGAGCCAGGTCCGTGCCCGTGCCGCGAGGCCGTGTGCCCCACACATTCAGAGCAGGGCTGGAGGGATCAGCAACACTCGTCCCCTCTCAGCCTGATAGGTCCTGGGGCACAAATGACTCAGTGACAGGTATTTACAAGGTTTTAAGCATTTATTTTGAAGTCAAGGGAAGATGTAAAACCAAGTATCTTTTGAACCAAGCTGTTAGCCTCTCTGTGCTCTGCATTTCCATCTCCCAGACAGAGATTGGCAATGCCACGGAGGATGGGAGGACATCAGCTGCTCTGGCACAGCTGGGATAAGTGAATACCTGTATTATCTGACACTGTACAGTCTAACCTAGGTCCTAAATAGGTGAGGAACCCAGCTCCTCACACCAAGGGAGATGTCTTATTTCATTTTTTTGACAGTGTCTTATTTTAGCTATCCTGCCCCAATTCCAGCTGCACCCACCTCTCCCCACTCTCTGCTGGATAATTTTCTTTCTCTCCCATTTGGCAATGGTTTTCTGGATGCCAGGACACTGAATAAGTCAAAATGCTCTGAGACAGAAAAATCTGACATTTTCTATCTGTTCAGGAAGTGTATTAAGCTATTTGGGATTTTCCTAGGTGGAAAAGGTGTGGGAAGGATTGTGGATTACCATAACAGAGATGTGCTTGGAGGAAAAGCAGATTGAGTGGCTTTCAACCACTTTATCTTCTAGAGATCCTAGAGGTTTCAGAGTTTGTCCTGTTTCTCTCTTTAGGAATACAGTGAAAAGAAAAACCCTGTTCCTGGAACTCTCTGGGTGTTTTCCAAGTTGCTTCCCTAATTCTTCACCCCCCTGCACCTTAACTAGCTTTACAACAGAGCACGAGCTGTAAAATGCTACTGCAGGGACTGGGGGATCATTTTACACCTGCTTTGTATTCCCCTGAACAGCTGTAAATGACAACACAAACTGTGAAGCAGCAGGGAATTTGAACGTCTTCAACATACATTTCTACGCTGATCTTTGGTAAATTAATTCAAATAGTTGCTGGGGATTTTGGGGAGAAGCTGGAGAATTTGCTGCATGAATAAAGGAAGCAATTCAAAGCAGAGGCCAGGAGACTTGGGGGAGAGGAGGGAAAGGGAAGGAAGGAGGATGGACAGGGACAAGACGTGGATAACCTGGAGGAGACCTGAGCCTTGGCCCACCCTGGCCTTACAAAATGCCCAGTGTGTGTGCTGACCCACGTGCAGGCTGGGGAGGGCACAGCCAGCTGCTGTGATCTCCTCTCCCATGCGATAAGGAGGATGGATGCACTCCCCGTGCTGCTCTGCCTATCTTTGGCTAGAAATGTTAGCTACAATTTCCATAAAGATTAAAGGCCTCTCCTGCATTTGTTCACATTCAGAACAAGCTCAGAGTATGCCTCTGGGTGGAAGGCACTACTGAAAACAGCACTTTGAATATGTACATCTCTGGAACATCCTGACTCAAATGGCTTATTAAAAGCCTTCCCCAGATATATCAGGCTAATCAGAGCATTAGCCTGTGTTGTTTGCTGCACTGAAAGTGGTAATCCTGTCAATAGGCTGTTCTTCACACCTGCAGGCACCCCCATCCCTACAGCAGGTGAATAGAAGATTTTGTGCACTGGCAAATTATCTCAGCGTACCCCAGAGGTCAGCTCTTCACCTGCATGTCTGGGGCTGGTTTCAGACCAAACTCAGCATATTCTGTTGGTGAGGCAATGTGGTACACTGAGAATTTACAGAATAAAAGAATATAAAAGTAGGCCAGATTCTTTTCTCCAAGCACAAAAAAGAAGGAGTTTTGTCATTGTTTTTGCAGCCTCCTGATCCTGGAGGTAGTGAGAGGCAGCATAAGTCCAGGCACAGATTTTGCCTACCTGCCCACCTGCCTCATGGTTGGGTAGGTGCTCTGCCTTGGAGACCTTCATTGCTGAAAGCATTGCACAGTGGCATCAAGGACAACCTCGTCCTGAACACATTTGGAGATATTCTCCTCCCACAGAGCTTCCCACGTCAGTCTAACGGTCCCAAGTATCCCCTTTCTCAAGGCTTGCAATACTGTCAAAGTGAATTGTATGAAGAAGAGACAGAATGGAAGAGCCAGAAGGAGACTGAGAGAAGAAAGGACCAGTTCACACCATGCACTGCCCCAGAGCATCACAGGTTTGTGCCAGCTGTGAGTCTGGGCCATAGGCCTGCCTCCCTGAGCCACAGGGCTTTACTTAAACCAAGCCCACGTCCCATCACCACAACAGTACCACACTGATTTACACCAGCCAAAGACCTGGTTCAAAGTTTTACTTGGAGTCTTTTGTGGTTTGGTCCTTGTTTGGAGGGGAGGAACGAGGTCGCTCTCTGCGTGATGGTTAGTGCTGAGCTGGCTGCCCCTCCACCACCATGGCAGTCAGAAAATTCCTGTCAGACAACTTCTGCAGGGGCTGAATATTGCAGGTCCTTTGCTCAACCGCATTTTGGGGTGAAAGCAAACCATCTCCTTGCATCTGACTTTCAGAAGACCTTCAAAGACCTAACGGCATTGGAGGTAGCGGTCTGAGCTGAGAATCTAGTCGTGATTTTTCCACAGATGCTAATGGCCATCGGCATCACTGTCACAGGAACTGCCCATGTCTTTCCTGGCACACCAGCTGACTGTAGACAATGCAGAAGGATTGCCTCTGGTATGACCTCTGCCCCTTGTGCCAAACACAGCGTCCTTCCCCCACGGGAGCCGAAAGCTCCTGTCTCTGCATTGCTGCTAATGTATGATGTTTTCCAAGCCCACAGAAACTACTGACCTTTCTCCCACCCCTCCTCATTCCTGTCCAGGCTTGCTGGCCATCCACTGGGCAAATGGATGCAGGTGTCAGGAGAGGTGACGGCCAGGGAGAGAAGACTGGGGAAATGTTAACAGAGTTCTCCTTCCGACAGGCCTAAAGTTGCTACTGTGATGGAGACATTAAAAATGCCAATAGATAGCTAGGTGAGATGTATTTCCTGTAATCTCAGACTCATCGTATGATACCTGTTACTCACGATAGCAAACAGTGAACTAACAAGAGGTCTTTGTGGGCTGAAGGAATGTTCCTGTCTACAGAGAGCGCTGTAGCTCATACTAATTAGGTGGTGCACAGCTGGAGAGGTGTGCTCTGACCTGAGCAATCTGTAGGCACAGATTTTGGCTTTTCTTATCTGCAAAGAACCTACCTGTCCCAAAACAGCAGCACTGTGTGAAAGCCATGAATGGAAATGTCAGTGGGACATCTCAGTGTTCAGGGTGTGAACTGTTCCCTGCCATCCCTGAAGGACTTAAGATTGATTCTCAGAGGAAAACAGAAGGGGCAAGAATCCCTGAGGAGATGCCCTTCAGGCACGTGGAGCCACCAAGCAGAAATGTATTCTCTTTCTGATGACCAGCCAGCCCCCACACCAGCTGGGGAAAGTGGCAGCTCTAAGGCAGCAGGGTGAAGCTTTCTTGAAAATCAGCATCCTTATCTGAAGAATGGTAATTGTCCCCATGCCTAGGACAAAGAGACCCACTTTTTCTCTTTCCCCTTCAAAAAAAGTTTTAGTTAGACCTGAGTTCCTCTGTCTCAAAGCTTAACAAAGAAGTGCAGACCAAACCTAACACCGGGCCCTCCTGTCCGCCGTGGAGCTCTGACAGCTTTAAAGCCCCAGCTGCGCAGTGCCCGGGTGAATGTGCTGAGGACTCCTCTCTGTGTCTGCCCTGGTCTTCAGCTCTCCTTTGTCCACTTGCAGCAGCTGGAGACAGCGATCACAGTTTGGTGGGCTACTAGAGGAAGCTCCCACCCTGTGATCTGCTGCTGTGACTCCCTGAGGGCTGTCTGAGTGCTTGCCAGAGGGGCAGCAGTTGCAGATGGGAAACGGACACCTCTCCATACTCACATCAGGAAACACCAAGCAGCGCCCAGCGAGCTATGCACCGCAGGCAAGTCCTCAGCAGCACCTGCTCATGCTGCTGTGTTTGGACTCTGCTGCCTCAGCCACGGACCACCTCAATTTGTCACTGTCACCCACAATCATTTTGTTCACTGACACTGAACCAGCCTGATGGAAAAATGAAGCCATGGTTTATTTAGCAAGACTTAAGGGTGTCCTTCTAGTTTTAAGTTTGGAAACAAAAGTTCCACGTAAAACAAATATAAAACTCAATCTCGGTCTGTGTGCAACTACTGTAGTCCTTTCTGGTTGCTTAACCTCTCATACTCTGGAGATCTGAGACAAACCACAGCCAGTAGAGCTGATGCTTCAGACCCCACTGCAAAATACTACAGCTGTGGTCTTCTCAAGACAATTTACAGCACCAGTGAGCAGTGCTTAGCCTGGTTCCCACTACTACATGCTACTGCCTCCTTTTCCCCCTCAGCTTTCCCTCAATCCCCTCTTTTTTTTTTTTCTTGTTTTCAAAAACAAAGATGGATAGTGAGCCCTCTTACACTTCTATACTGGGGCTTACCAGCTTTATTCCAATTTAGCGTGATATAACCCAGTTTTGTTCTCCAACTTTTACTTCCTTCCCAACCTTAAAGATTTTAGCATTCACTCGTCCTGATTCCTGCAACAATCTGAGCAACCAAGTATGGTGAGAATGGAGCACTGCCCTATTTTGCAAATGAAACAATATAACAAAGCATTAACTGTATAGCTGTTTTATGAGCACATAATCTTTTGTAAGTGATTAGCTTTCTGTCTCATATGATATATGAGGACATGTTAATAACGGACACAACTGAGCCAGGAACAAGTTCATTTGGGCAAACTACAAGACCAAGTTTTCCTTTCCCAGCTTTGGCCAGGGCTCAGTGCGACGTTCGGTCCAAATGGCTGCCCCAAGCAGCCGTGACTGACTGCCCCGACAGCTGCCAGTGGCTGTGCTGGAAGTGAAGTCCCTCTCCTCTCGAGCTGGATTCATGAATATTTGTACTAGCACCCCACTCATGGCACCCATGCTCTGGTCCTTGCATCCATTACTTTAGTAATAAGTCCTGAGAGCATCCATTGGAGCCATCGGCTACTGAAAGGCACCCGAGAAGCATACTTCAATTAGGTATTCCTCTCACAAACCTTCCCATTTTCCTTTTTTTCAGCTTTGGCAGTGCATAAATGTGACATCTAATTCAGGCTTCCAGTATTCAGCTGGTCTCTGCTGCTGCAAGCAAGGAATTTCATCGCTGTTCAGGGTTTGCCTGCCCTAACTGATGCCCGTTACTCCACTGGTACCAATGGGAAGAGACAGGAGGGCTTCAGAAAGGGGTTCACCTCATTGTAGGGCTTATGTCAGAGTTGCTCTCTGATGAAGCCTGTACCTGTTCCCTGGCCATGTACCCTTATTTCTCGTGTTTCTATCCGGGGGCAGCATCACAGAGCCTCTCATGAGCCAGCAGATTTGAAAAAGCACTTTCCTCTTCCAGACAACTCACCTCACCATTCTCCAGCCCAACATTTTATTTCACAGGTATAATTCTTTAGCACAATAAATAAATAAATAAAATTATAGGGTTCACTGGCCTCTGTGTGAAAATCAGAGAGAAAAGAAACCCTTCTGACTTCTCAGGGAAATTATTTTGTTCCCAGCAGTAAAGGAGCCTTCATGAGAACACGGTCACCTGGTTCTGTCTCCATAGGGTGGTGGCACACTGCAGCAAAACCTTTCTAATAGTCACCACAACAAGGCAGTGAAACCAGCCACTGCCCTCAGTCATGGGCGCTATCCACAAAGAGGGGAGCACGTCGAGTCCCGCAGGTTGTGGAGCAGCCAGAGCTCCCGCTGGCTTCCTTCAGAAGCTTCCCCAGAAGGAACCATTAGCAAAACCTCCTCTGATCTCTGGGTGGCACAGGCCAGGAAGTGCCACCCGGAAACTTCTGTGTGCGGCTGAACAGCTTGTGACTGAATGAGGGCATATCTTTGAGGCACACATCCAGTTGAAACTGAAAGATGAGAAGTGATGGGAAGCCTACTACATCCCACTAAACAAAGATAGTCAGCAACCATCAAGGTATTGTTTTGACAATTATTGATATATGAAGCATTAAACCAATCAGAGTAATATCTTTACCTAAGAGGCTGGCATCCTTATTCCTCTGGGGAAATCAAGGCAAAGAACAGTCAAGTGATTTGAGCAAGTTCCCCAGAAGCAGAAACCAGAAAAACATTTGTGTGTCCCAATTCCAAGGCCAAGGCAAGCCGGTGTCCTTTAGCTCCTGGGATACCATCTAGGTCACCTTCCACACTTTGTTCTTGGCACAAGCCTACAGTTCACCTGAGTGAAAAAGGTGGCCTCCATTAGGTGGATTTCTTCCTTCCCAGCTGCTGTGTGCAGACAGCCCAATTATGCTTTATAGCATGTGTGTTTGGTTGGAAATACACAATGTTCTGAGCTTAATGCAAGCATTTTGGTACGAGCTGAATTTATACCTCACTGATTCTGAATTTTTAAAATGCCTAGAGAGAACAGCCACTCTGTTCAGCAAAACCCTTAAAGAATCATCACCACTGATCCTTGCACTGCTCTGCTCTATCTGATTGCCTTTTAAATACATTTATTATCCTAATTTGAGTTTTCAAAATCTGCTATGGTACAGTGTGATGTTCTGCTGACTTCTAACATGCCACTGGCACAACCACCTCAGAAAAGAGAGGAGGAAAGCAGCACTTACCTGGGTTACTTTTGGAGGTGCGCACAGGGGTGTAATGGTTTTTGGAAGATGTCCTGACTGGGGTGTTTTCTTTGGGGGAGGTATCTATGGCTGAGATAGTCTCTCTTTCACAGTGTGCTATTGGGATTGGTCCCTGCTGCCTTAAGATGTCAGCCAGAGCCCTGGGGAGAGAGGGAAAAAAGAAAAAAACATTTTCACAAAGCAGCCAGAATTGCATTCAGCAGTTTCACTTCCACAGTCACTGTATAAAACCAGCAGTACTTGGATTTCTACCATAAGAAAAAAAAAAGCAACAAAACAAAACAAAACAAAAATGGCTTAAAAGCTCAGTGTCTTTTTGTCTTTTTTTTTTTTTTTCTGTGCATGTGTCTACTGCATGAATTTGCAGGTTTGCCTAGCTATTGTTTACTAATTTACTTCACCCCAGGGTAATGTCATCTCTCCATCACTGTCTTTGCTGTCAGCAAGAGTGCAGATGGACTGCTCTCCACAGCACACAGCCCTGTCTTCACAAAGAGTCACCACAGAACTCAGCAGAGCCCTAAGACTCTGACACTGTGAGCTTATAACGGTTTCACCAAAACCGCCCTGCCCACATCAAATTTCTTCAGGACTGAATCAGATGAGCAGTCCAGTCCCCATGCTTCTTAAATCCTTGCTTTTTCTGCTAGAAGCTCAATACACAGCAGTGATGGGAGTGAGTTTCTTAAAAGAGAACCAGCAGTCCATAAGAAAAGGACTAAAAATATTTTCATGGGTTAATGTCAATACAGCCATTAGCCTATCTTTAGCTTTTGGTCCATTAGAGACTTCTTTAACAGTTCTGAGGTCTCACTGCTATTCCCCATGAAAAGAAATGTCACAGAATTCAGCTGCATCCAATGTTTTCCCGTTGGATGAGTGGAGACTCAAAGATTTTTTCCTCCGTGAATATCACAGACACAGTGGAACAATTACAGCGTGAAATGCACTGATTTTCTTAGTGCAGCCACAAGCTATCTCTTGAGCCATAGGAAAAGGGGTGGCTCGTGTGGATTATAAGGGACAGCAGCATTTTAAAGATGATGGAGTTTGAAAGGTTCCTTTCTCTTGGCAGAAGGAATCTGCCTAATGTCACCTCGGATACCAAGAAAGATGTAAGGAGGAGAAATTCCTTCATTGCATATTGATGAGAATGATGATGGTGTTGCTCATATCTCCTCGCATTTCTTAAATGCCATATTTTTGGACTTTTATCTGAGAAATAGTTTGGGACCTGACTCCATTCCATTTTCCAAATCATTTCCTTTACAGACTGCCATCCTTGTACATAATGAATTGCAACACTAATGCGCTCTACAGAAGAACCTCTTGGAAGACCTCAGAGGCGCCAGTGCAGGAATACATAAGTTCACACCCACCCTGCACAGCGTAAGAATATTTTTTAACATTATTTGATTATTTACTGTTTGTACAGAGGACATAGAGGCTACACCCACTTACACGATGTGTATACATGCACACATACAATACATATGGAGTAAAGATGTTGTCATGTGCAGGCACATGAGAGCACCGATCCCTGCCCTACATGATACTGCGCAGTTCCCCCCCGACGAGGGGATCCATTCAGCCACCAGTAGGTAGACCCGATGGCTTTTCTAGGCAAATACCTCCCCACTGCGGTACTGATGTTGCTGACTGGGGAGGATGTGGGAAGTTAATAAGGTCTATTTGGCACCAGGATCCAGTACACCCCTTTGGAGACAACGCATTTTCTAAAGACAGTACGTTGGCAGAACTGAGCCCTTAGTACATATCTCCAAGATATATTAAGCATCAGATGACCATTTAATGGTATGTGCAGTTCAGAAATGCTAAGAGTCATTTTTCAATCACACAGATTGTGTTAGGACCATTATTTACTAGCCCATAGAGGCTTGGGCTCATTTTGAGCACTTGCAGAAGACACTCTTAGTGTCAAGAGTACAATCACTTAGAGCACAGAGGAAGATGACAGCGTGGATAGCACTAAAACACTATATACCACTTAGCTTAATATAATAAGAGCCAGCTGGGCAGGAAAGGACAGGTCATTCAGAAGGGGCTGTGTAACGTGAGGAATGCAGAGGCAGTACAGAAAACTCAAAGACGTGGAAATGGAGTTGAAAGTATGGTGGGATGGAGATGGCAGAGCACAGGCCAACGCTCCTGGGAGCTGAGTTTGCTTAACCTGATGAGAACAGGCTAAGAGAGGATCCATGGCCCTCTAATGGGGAGCTGTGGAGAAAATGGAACCAAACTGTTTTGGAGGTGCACAGCAAAATGACAAGACGGAAGTAGCACAGGTTGCAGTAAGGGAACCTCTTCTTACTTATAAATGAAAACAAAGCCACAGTGGGGTTGTAAAACACTGAAACAGGGAACCAGAGAGGCTGAGAGATCTTCATGCTTGGAGATTTTCAAATTCAGCTGGATAAGGCCTCGAACAGTCTCATCTAGCATTGAAGTTGGCCTTGCTTTAAGTAGATGGCAGGACAAGGGACCTCCAGAGATCCCTTCCAACCTAAATTCTACTACAATGCTGAGTTCACACCTCACACTGCAGGTCACCTTTTTCCTTCTGACTCTGTTAACTCTTCTCCTACCATTACTGATCTCTGACTGGGGTTTGATACAGTCCTAAGAACTAGCTTTCTTGCCTCCTGTGCGGACAGTTTGCCTCCATTCACTAAAAATAATTAAGGCAATTAAAGGGACTGTGTTTTGGTAGGACTGGAGCCATCCAGCCTCTCAGACTCTATCTACCTGAGAGGCGAACCCTGAACCTGCTGCCCTCCATGAGGGCAAACCACATGTCTGGGTAATATTTCAGTTTGCAACCAGTTCCCCATAAAGCTCTGCTTGGTAACAGACAGGACGTGAACCCACTCATACTCAGCACCAGCACAAGCACAGCTCAGATGCTAAAACTGAGTTTACTCCCTTCTTTGTTTTTCCTCCTGAAGGCGCAGCGCCAAGAGCTACTCTCTGGGTTAGGTGTTGGTCAGAACATGACAAGAAAATGCTTTCTAGCCAGGTGCCAGCCACATGGCAGGGAGGAGACTGTTACCCTCAGGAGCACTGAGGTTATCACGGGTGATACTCAGGAAAGTGATGTCTGCTATGTCAGGCTACACGTGAGATAAATTGAACATAACCATCAAAAGCAAGGCATAGCTCCTAAGTGTATGGGACTAAAATAATGTGAGCTCAACCATGCCAAAGGTATATATCTCTAAGCACACCAGTCAGGACAGAGTTGTGTCCTGATTGCTCACTCTTAATCCTCTTCTTTAATGTTTATGAAAAAAAATACACTGTTCAGCACCAGCAGAACAAAACATTAAATGTGGAGGTGAGAGTCAAACTTGGATCAAACTGGTTAGTTCCTTGCCAATTCAATCACATCTCTGTGTGGGATCCAGTTTATTTCCATAAAGCACAGAGGGCTGAATCCCACTTTGGTGGAAGGTCAGTCACGCTTACCAAGGAAGGATTTGGTCAGCGTGAGCTTTTCAGGTACACCTATCTAATCATCCACTGAAAAAGCTTCAGGGTAAAGCTTCGAGCAGGGTAATAAAGTCACTGGAAATATTTGGGTCTTGCATGTGCAGCCATTTGGGTGTAATTAGTCTCACTGATGTCAACAGCATCCTACTCGCCTGCCCCAGGCTATAAGGCACTCCAGAAATCGTTCTAAGACGACACGGGTTTTATCTCAGGGAAACGAACCTCACTTGCAAGAATGTGTTACCTGTGGCAGCAGGTGGAGTGTCCAGAACTGCGTAACTGTGCAATCATATCCTGAGATAACAATTTACGACAGCGTTTTCATTAACCTCATTTAAGTGAGAACATTAAAGCTTCTTTCCATGTAAACCCAGAACAGAGGTACTGACATCAGGGACGTTATCCCAGACCAGTGCTGGACTAGCAGCGCAGAAACAGACCCAATGATGTCTTGTAAGGCATCCCAGGTCCCAGATAGCTCGGCAGGTAAGGAGCTTGTGTAACTTCAGACTAGTTCTTAGGGGAGAAACACAGTGGGACAAACACAAGGACCCTAGTGCAAATAAACAGTTGTGGCCATTTTCAAAAGGGGAAAAAAATGGCTTGTTGGAAATTCAAAGGGACAAAGGGGATGGTGTAAGCAGGAGGGCAGCAAGGTTGGGTGTTAGCTGGGACCCTGATGCTGAAGGATGCAATCAGCAGACAAAAAGAGAAAAGAGTGAGGGCAAGCTGGGAGAGGGGCAATGGCAGGGGGTAACGGAAAAAGAAAACAGAACAAGGAGAAAGTGAGGAGAAAGGGTGATAAAATGTAGGAAACAGGAAGTAATGATGTTGAAGAACAGGTCGGGTCCAGCAGATATGTGGAGGATACTGATGTGGGCTGGGGCAGAGGAGTCTCTTTGTGCAACAGGGGAGTAAATTGCCAATAAAGCTTCTGCAGGCTCAAGGGAGATGATCCTTCCTCTCTACTCAGCTCTGGTGAGACACACCTGGAGGGCTGCGTCCAGTGCTGGGCTCCCCGTGGACATCCTCGAGCAGGCCCAGTGAAGGCTCACGAAACCAGTGAAGGGCTTAAAGCACCTCCTGTATGGGCGAGAAGCTGCGCGAGCTGGGCCTGTTCGGCCTGGAAAAGGCTCGGGGCCCTCATCAATGTGTGCCAACACCCAGACCGAGGGTGTAAAGGAGGAGCCAGGGTCTTCTCAGCTGTGTCCGGTGACTGGACAAGAGGTAATGTGCACAAACTGGAATACAGGAAACTCCATTCACACACAAGGAAAACTGTTTTGTGCTAAGGGTGACAAAACACTGAAACACGTTTCCCAGCCTGTCGGAGTCTCCATCCCTGGTGACATTCAAAACCCAACTGGCCCTGGCTGTAGGCAACCTCCTGTAGCTGGTCCTGCTTTGAGTCTGGACTAAATCCCAGAGAAGCACCTCCAGCCTCAGCGATTTTGTGAAGTTCGTGCAGCCAACCCGGACTATCCCACAGGAGGATGCAGACCCATAATCCCACAACAAAATGGGCTCAAAACACAGCAGAGGGAATTCCCTCTAGGAAGCAGATCCCGATCCTTCTGGACCCACCCTAAAACAACAACTCCAGTGGGGTCTCCTCAGGCTGGGCAACGGCACTGAGAGCAGGCCCAGGCTGAGAGCCAGGTCCTACAGGAACCTGGAAATCCTCCCATCTTCCACAGGCACCACCACCACAGCTTCCTGGCTTCAGCAACACCGGTGCTTTGCCGGTGATTTGCTTGTCTCCTGCACCCCTGGGGAGGAATTCCTTGCTCTCAAGTGCTCTGTGCACTGAAGGAGAAAGGATTTGCTTGAGGTCACTGAGAAAGCTTGGGACAGGGCTGGGACCACAGCCCCCAGTTTCCCAGCTGAGCGCCCTGTCCACTAGCCAAGGACGCTCCACCTGAACACACACATCCCAGCTACCCCTGGCTGTTGGTCAGGTTTTTGCAGGACATATCTGTGGAAATGCAGAACTCATGTCAGAGCCCCAGGGACAGCACCGTGCAGACAAGAGAGAAGGGTTGCATTTGATGGGCTACCTCCAGTGCACAAACAACCCTCTCCTTTTGGAGTGGAGAGAGGGAGGGAAAAAAAAAAAAAAAAAGCAGGTTCCTAGGTAGATGGGGAGAAGCAAAAAGCTGAAACAGGAAGGAATGGTTGTTTTAAGAGTTGAGTTTGCCACACTTCAGCATTTGCCTCTGAAAAGAGCTCTGAGAGACAGCATAGAGCCTGCCCTGCTATCTGCCTTATTTTACCTAATCTTGGGGCTACGTATCATCATGGGAAGTGCATGTCAAACCCTTCAACTAACAGCGTCCTGAGGTGTGGCATCGCTTCCTGGATGACTATAATAAAGTAAGATATACTATTTGGTAAATACTCTGATCTGCAGAAGGAAGAACAGCCCCTGCCTCAGCTGGACAGACATCAAGGAGCAGAAAGGGAAAAGAGGAGGGAGTATGGTGCAGAGGCAAACCTCATCTGCAGAGGCTGAAGGACCTCGCGGCTGGAGGGAAGAAAAACTTGCAGGGGCTGCGGAGGATCAGCTTGCTTAAGCACACGCTGCCTATTCACCAACCCTGCCAAGAAACTTAACCTCCTGTCTATATTACCAGTGAGGTAACAGCAGGCTGGAGGAGTGCTGTCCTTCACCACAATGTTTTTAGAAAGTGGTGTCCTGTTTTCCAAATATCCACAGGTTTTCAGCACCAACTGATAGTGTGAGCATAGACACAGGTCTCCCTTCTACTGAAGACATGGGGAGCTTTGCTGGCAACTCCAAAAGGCCAGGATGTCATCTGTGGGAAATCAGAATGCAGAAGAGAACTCTGCAGATGGTGGACAGGAAAAGGGACTGACTGTTTTCAGCAGTGTAGGTTGTACACTCACAAATTCAGTCAAGTGCCTTCTGAAAATCCCCTCTCTTGGGGATCTGACTTCCTCATGTGTGGGCAAGGAGGGGGGTGTTAGAAAACAGAATTGCCTATTCCAAGTCCCTGTGAATTTGGGGAAGAATAGAAAAAGAATGACCGAATGGATCTGGCAGAATGCAACAAAAAGAGCAATGTCTGGCTGAGCTAAAAGCCTGCTAAAAGCATAGCTGTGATGGAGTTTGTGGCAGAACTCCAATCAACTTCAGCATGGCCAGGATTTCACTACAAAGTCCTTAAAAATAAGAGTGAGGTTAAAGACTCCCCTGTGCCCTCTTACTAACCCAGAAAAAAAAAAAAAGCAGTTAGGCTGTGAGAGGTAATTTGTCCAGCTAGGAGCCAGATCACCTGCAAGTGATGGGTGATCTTTGATCTTACCACCAGAAGGATGGGGCATTTACTGATTACTCAGCAGTGCCTGAGAAACCACTGCAAAGTGATACATGGAGGGACACATGGGGATGCTGCTGCCAACAAACCCTGGGGATGCAGACCTGGAGGGCTGGAAGTAATTCTGCCCCCTCAGACACTGCTTCTGAAGGTGCAGCCGCTGGGCAGTGTGCTATAGACACACAAGTCCCAGGTCAGCAAGAGAGATAACTGGTCTCTGCATTGAGAAGTGAAAGTATCTGCAACTTCTGAGAAGGGTTTCTGGGGAGGAACTCTGGAAATGGTCATTTGCAGTAACTCGAGGGGGCACATGGGGGATGCCTGAGTATGTCTGTGCACAGGAATGGGTGAACACACATGTGGCATTACGAAGGAAAAAGATTTAAGCGTGAGGACACCCAAGAGCAAAGCATTTAAGTTCCTGCACTCAGTAAAGCTAAGGAAGTTTTCTTTCTTAAAAATAAATGTAAGAAGGAAAAGTCAGATGTCTTCTGAAAAACAACTATCTATGAAGCTTCTGGAATTTAGGCCATCTTTAATAAAAAATTTCATTGAAAACTTAACTACAGACATACTAGGGGCCGGATCCTTATTCCCGTTTATGACAAAAGAATGAGGCCGGACGTATTCCTGCTGAACTCAAAGCTAACACAGAAGTGATATAATTACATTATATATCTGCATCCACTGTATGGAGGTAGGTATGTGGAACATACCCTTCTGCTGAAACAGAAGAGGCATAGGAGTTATATTGAAACAAGAACACAAGTCTCGCTGTGAGCTCATCGTATCTCCTGTCTTTAAATGTGAGGTGGAATCAGCAACAGGAAAATAAAGCTCCTGTCTCTGGGACAGGTTCTTCATTCTGTATCTAGGATATTAAATGCCAGCAGTGCTTAAACTGAACACATTACTCAAGCAGTTTACATCTCTAGCATTAATATACACATTGATTAAGTCCAGCTCTTATTGTGACGTGGGCAAGGAATTTGCTACAATCACTGAACAACAACGGATAATATGAAAACCTTCGGGAAGTGACACATTGGGTCCAAAGAGAAAGACTGTTATGCAAAGCTTTTGTCATTAAAAAGTAAAAATTGAAGCTTCCTGACTCGGTGCCAGCCTTCCCTGGCTTCATCCAGAGCACAAGGGAGAGCCTAGTGAAGCGGCATGCCCGGGAAAGCAGACTTGGGTGCTGGAAAGCGCTGGAAGCAGTGCTGTTGTACAGAAAAGGAACTCACCACTCATCCTGGTTGGAGAAAGAAGGTAAAATAAAAATAGCATGTATTCCAGAATGATGAAAATCTACAGGAATTAGGCCTGGTACAGTTTTACAGTGTGCTATTGTTTGTGCTCGTGTGTCTGCACGCACAAAGCCAACGAGAGCACTTGGTGGATGTGCAGCACTTTGAAAGACAGGCCAGTTGTTCTGCACACAGAAGCAGTTTCCTGCATAAGACGTCTATTTTGCACCAAAGCCTGTGTTGTAGGTACAACTAAAGGACTTTAAACTTACTGATGCAGACTCTACTTTCTCTAAAAGTCCCTGTCATTGCAACAAAGGAGACTGGGGCAAGGGCCAAAGCCCAGCAAATTATTTGCTGTGAAAGAATTTCAGGCTTATCTGCCTGGGTAATGAGATATTTGAGACCTCAGCACAATACAGAGCACCCAGATCTAAGGAAATACAGATTGCCCATGCGAGTAGGGGCAAAGGCAGGCAAAAAAACACCATGATCTGGTTTTCCTGATAAGGTTTAGATCTTCTTATGTGAAACAGAAGTTTTAAAAGGCTTCTGATCTCCAAAGACACGGAGATCAACTGGTAGTTAAGGATATGAGACTAAAAGAAAACAAGTTCAGAGCTGGGCTGGATTCCCTTGGCACCTTGTGATGGAGGGTTACTAATAGAGGAAGTTAATTAGAAAGCAGAAAAATATCAAATATATGAGAAACAGAGACGCTGAAAGGATTCAATGGAGGGAGCACGGTTTTTGAAAGCAGCCTCTCTTGCTCGGAGAAGTTCAAAAAGAAAGGAGAAAACTCAGGGGCAGCCGGAGTCTCTGTGCTGTTACCAAAGGCTTTCCAAAGCAGATTTCGTGTGGAAAGCATGGCAAAACCCAGTTACCAAACTGTGATCAGAGCTTCAGACCAAGGCTTCCCCAGTACATGTAAGTGAAGCAAAAGAAAGGAGGGGTTGTCCAGGTACACCACACATAGGTGCACATATCCTGCCCTGGCTGGGCTCGCTGGGAAGGGGCAGCCCATCACTGTCAAACAGCAGAAGGCTCGGGGCTTCTCCCCGCCAGGAGCTACAGCAGCTACACAAGGCGGTGCTGGCTGGAAGCAGGACTAGTCATGGGCACCTGCTCTGAGGCAACACGACCGAGACTAAGAAACATCAGGAACAAAGGATACAAAGCAGGGCAAGGAGCAGCTGAAAGGGACATGAGCGAGTCGGTTGAATGAGACAGAGTGGAGTAAAAATAAGCAGAGCATAAAAACAGCAGGAAGAACAAGAAAACAATGACAGAATCACAGAAATAATTTTCTCCATGCAATCCCCATGGCCAGACGTGTGCTCGCAGCACTCTCCCTGCCCTGGGGAGGTATGAGGTCTGATTGCTTGGCTCGAGCAACGCATGGTGGTGGAGAGGAGAGCTGGATGAGCCAGCTGTGATCGCGATTCACAAAACTAAGCCAAGAGACAGGTAGCTGTGACAAGATCCGCTGTTTGTAAAGAGGGCTGAAACCAGCTACCCTCCAGTGACTCCTCTGGCAATCACAGGGTCCGAGAGCCGTGGTGAGGGGCACCCTGCAGGAAGAGAAAACCTCCTGTATTTAAGCTTTGTGCAAAACCATGCACACCACGTTCCTGGGTCTGTGGACAAACAGATTCATTGCCTCCAGTTCCTGTTGAAATTCAGAGCTGCGGAGTGAAAATGGCAAGAAACGGATCAATTTAACAACCAGGGCCTACTTGGGAAAAGGATGTTCATTTATAGAGACAGTCACTGTTGTTATTCACAGAGCGGAGGATGCGCGGGCAGGGACTGAAGAAAAGAGGAGCACAAATACCTTTCCTCTTTGCAGCAACAAAGACGCCCTGGGAGCAGGGGACCGTGAAGCGCTCCGAGCAGAAGGCGCCTGTGTCCCTTCTCCCTTTCAAAAGCCAAAACATTCATCGCACACACGCCGTGCTTGGATGGAGCGAGCGAGCGGCCTTTTAGCAGAGCACAGAGCTCATTTGGTGGGAAAAATCCCAGCGCTGCTTCTCACAGCTACGCAAGAACAGCTGGGCTTCCACCGCCGCCCCGGGGCCACCACTGCCACTAGCTCTCTCTGGCTCGCAAGCAAAAGGCTTCGGCTGTCCATGCGGCAAGCAATCACTAACATTTCCAACCCTAGCTGTAAACTATAAACAGTTTTCCAATTTGTGCATTCCTAACTGAGCAATGAGTGCAATGGTTCCTGCTGCTGAGGGCTAAATAGGGGTCACAGAGCGATAGTACTAACAGTGAATTATTTATGTACTGTAGCGCGGGGATTTAGGGTCATGACCATGGGAGGAAAGTATTTCTGGGTCGCCCCTCCTTGCTATAGAACATAACCAGCTTTGAAAACAAATAGCTGGTCCTCGTTCACTGCACAAGATTCCCTAACTCGTTCCTGCACTGAAAATAAAGCAAATAGTCTGCTCACTTAAGAAATGCTTGAGAAAAAAAAAAAAAAAAAAAAAACTGACAAACTGACGAAAACAAACCTGCAATCAGAGATTAAGAGCAGGCAAAGCATTGCTCGGTATAACTCTCAGAAATCAGCCCCAATTTCTCTCTGGAGCCCAGCATGCATCAGTTCTGGCTGTGTAACTCCAGAGCAAGATCCAGACAAGAGGCAGTCACATATGGTCAGGCTGAAAGATCCTATAATCATCAAAAAATCAGCCGTGTTTAAAACGTTCCAAGTGTTTCTGTAAAATATGAATATTTCAGCTCCTGTTTTCCAAAGCACTTCCACTTACTGCTCTTACAAATGAACCTAAGTATCAGTTCCTGGCACTGCTCTGCCCGGGATCGCAGCAGCGCCTCTGCTTTAAAGGTGCATGGTGGTGCCTGAAAGCAGGAGCGGATCTTCAGCTCTGAAATGCACACGCATATCGCAGCGCACAGTCGGCCTTTCATTCCACATGAGAGTGACGGTTCTCCTGTGGATTTGTAAACCCTCCTTTCTATCAAAAGACAGAAAAATGAGCTCTGCCTCCATCAAAACGTTCCTTCTAACAGAGTTAATAAGGATTTTCTGTAAAAGCTGGATGAGAAGGTAGCAGAGAAACAGCATCTACACACAGCTCTGCTAACCAACCATTTACGATGAAATGAAATTTAAAGCAAGATCTTGCTTATGCTGAAGTGCGGGGGGGTCCTGCTTAATCTTCCCTGCGTGTAGGATACTGCTCACGATGGGCTGTTTCTAGGACAGTGAGGATTTCTGTTTAAACTCTTGCTCTCCTCATCCCAGAGGTTTTGGTGGGATGCACACGGAGATTTAACGCACATGTCATCCCTACAGTGAATTATTCTGGATGTTACACTTAACTCCAATTGACACAGCCTCAAACAGATATAAATATCTGACTACATTCTGGTTTTCTCTTTCCCTGTTACTCAGCAGCAGTTCTCAGAAGCAAACAAAGACAAACCATTCCACTCCACACATTTACATTCTGCTTAGAGCACAGATAGCATTATTCCTCGGTGCAGACCCTGTCTGCTGGAAATGCACTTCATAATATTTAAACCGTCGTGCAATGTTGATCAAGTTCAGGTAACACAGCTCTGAAAGGTATAATCTTTTACCAGCTACCATATTATAGAAGTCAATCAATTCCTTAAAATGCACCGAAAGTCAAGCTTTCCAAGCACTCAATCTGCCATTCATACTTCTACACACAGGTGAATCATTTCACCAGAACTTATCTAAATAAAGAAAAGCAAGCATCAAAGAAATGAAAACATCAGGAATAATTCAGACAAGTCTGGCAACACTGTCTCTGATTTCAAAGGAGCCAACCCCATAGCTCACTGGAGCTAGAGCAAAAGTAACATATGGGCACGCGAGCCAGATCTCCAAATTTAGTGTGAAGATAATGCACAGGCAAAGTTGCCTTGAAGCCAAATGAGCTGGACAGCTGGGGAACTAGCCCTTAGTCAAGAAAATACTTAAAAGAGCCCATTTTCTGACTATGCTGTTTTTAGGACCCGCACAGACACAAGTGACCAAAGAGGTATTACAATATTTCTAACATTGCAAAGTTATTTTCCTGCAGTGATGGGGTTTGTGGTGGAATACATGGGCCAAACCCTCAGCAAGTGTAAAGCAGCATTACTTTTTGGCTACACTGAGGAAACGGCAATTTACACCAGCCGGCACCCCCGTGTGTGTGGGCTTATAAAGCAAGGAGTCTAAATAAAACACATCTTCCCAAATAAATAAAAACTGCGTCAGTCACCTCTTTTTTCAGTGTAAAAAGCTAAAATTCTTCCCCTCAGACTCTGTTGACTGCGTTTGAAGTTCAGTCTCAAAAATATGATCCAAGGTTTTACTTGTTTTGATTAAAAGTTCTTAATTAAAATAATTTCTATGGAACATCATCTGCAAGATGCAAGGACTTTTCTCACTGATGTGCTCACAGCTGTTCTTATAAAGAAGCTCCTCGACAATTTATGTTCAAACATGGGAACCTCCTGGATTCCCAGCACACTAGAAGTACACGCCATTTGAAGGGACTTGAATGTGAGCTGAGAACGTACATGTGTTTGTCCAAAAGGAGAAGTATAATGGAAGCCCGAGCTTTTGCTTTTAAACAGGCTTTTCTCTGACACATCAAAAGAGTTTTCTCTTATTAAAAATGTTAAAACAGCAATGAGGAAAGGATATCAAACTACTTCCCTAGCAGTCAGACAGAAAGGACTATGAGCTTGAGTTATCTGATTTAAAGGGGAAAAAGAGAGAGAGAAAAAAAAGCAATGGAAGAAAAAGCACACTCCCTGCTACCACTGCTTTCCCTAATACCCCTGGGGATGCCCGGCAAAAGACACTTGGTGGGAGGACGCAGAGCAACTGCCTGCACGTTTCTTCAACTTCTCCCCGGCTGCCCCACGGGTGCTTCTCCTAAGGCCTAAAGGGTGGGACCCATGGGGTTGGGGACCCCCAGAGCCCCCCCTGGGGCCAGCAGTGGTGGTGCTGAGGGGAGTGGTGGAGGGCAGGGGAAAGTGCTCCCCGGCTGGGGGGAGCTGAGGGGGGCACCGGGATGGGTCCCTGGGATTGAAGCTGGAGGGGGTCGGGAGGAATGGGTCAAGGGGTGAGGTGGTGCCTGGACAGACAGCGCCAAGGGGGGGCCCTGGATGGATGGTGAAAGGGAAAATCCTTCGTTGGGTGGCACCAAGAGGGAACTCTTGGACAGCCCAGGCAAAGGGGAAAACCTGGGGTGAGTGGCTCAAGGGGAGACCCTCGAAAGCGACAGTGCCATGGAAGATCACCTGGCCACGAGGGGCAAAAGGGGAGCCCTTAGACAGCCAGTGGAAAGCAGAAATGCTTGGAAGGGTGGCGCAGGGGGGAAACTCATGGCCAGGCAGTGGCCATGAGTCAAAGCCTTGGACACATAGTTTGGAGGGGTGCCCCTTGGACGGGTAGTGCTGTTGGGGAACCCTCGGTCAGCCAGTGCGAAAGGGGAATGCTCGGACAGCTGGCTCAAAGGGAAAATGCTTGGACTAGTGGGGCAAAGGGGAAACTCTTTGACAGGCTGCGCAGATGGGAAGACCTCGGACCGCTGGTTGAGAGGAGGAACAGCGGAACGGGTAGTGCAATGGGGGAACCCTTAGCCAGACAGCGCAAAGGGAAAACTCTTGGGCAGGCAGCGCAGCGGGGGAACCTTCGGGCAAAGGGGCATCCCTAGACGGCAGCGGGGGGAGGACGGCATCGCACCTGTGTATGTTCATCTCCCGGGGCGGGCGCCGCGCCTTGTCGTAGGCCACCTTGGCGAAGACGCCGGCGATGAGCACGAAGGCGATGGCCCCGCACGAGATGTAGACGGTGGCGTTGGTGCTGTCCTTGTCCGGGTCGTACTTGTCCGCGTCCCCGTCGGCGCCGTTGCTGCCGTCGGCGGGCAGCGCGCCGCTGGCGGTGGTGGGGTGGGCCCACTCGGGGCTCTTGTAGTTGCGGCACAGGCTCTGGTTGAGCTTCTCGGCGCGCTTGTTGCAGCAGAAGCGGTAGAAGCAGGTGCCGCAGCAGTAGCGGAAGCCCGTCAGGCTGTTGTTGCACTCGAACTCCTTGTCCCACTGCCCGCTCACGTCGTAGTACCCCCAGCACGTCTCGTGCGCCGGGGCCGAGCTCCCGCCGCCGCCCCCGCCGCCGGGGGGCGTCCTGCCCTTACCGCGCCCGGGCAGCGCCGTGGGGGCGGCCGCCGCCGGGCCCGCCAGCGTCTGGTTGAGCAGCTCCTTGCCCGGCCTGGGGGTCCGCCGCGGCGCCGCCGCCCCCTGGGTCCGGTTGCCCTTGGCGCGGGGGGGCCCGGCCGCCTGGGCGGCCGGCGGCGGGGCCGGGAGCTGCAGGGCGAGCAGCAGCAGGAGTAGCGGCGGCAGCAGGTGCCGCGGCCCCATGGCGGGGCGAGGCGGGGGCCGGGGGGCGGCGGCGGCGGCGGGGAGCGGCCGGGGGCGGCGGCGGGCGGCGGGCGGGGGGGGGGGGGCGCGGGGCTCAGCGGCCGCGGCGCTGCCCCATGGGGCGCGGGGGCGCCGCTGCCGCTGCCGCGGGGGGCTCCTCAGCGGCGGCCGCCCGGCGCCGGGCGCTTCATGCCGGCGGAGCCCGGCGGAGCCCGGCGGGGCGCGGCTGGAGGCGGCGGGGTCCCGCGCGGGCCGGCGCTGCTCCGGCGAGGGGCTGCGAGAGACGGGGAGAGGGTCAGAGCGCGCCGCGCCCCGGGCAGCCCGGCCCGCCCCCGCCCGCCCCCCGCCCACGGCCTTACCATGCCGGAGCGGGACCGCAGCGCGGCCGCGAGCAGCAGGCGGGCTGCCCGCGCTCCGTGCCGAGCCGAGCCGCTCCGGATTAAGCCCGCCCACCGGCGCCGAGCCCGCTCCTTACATCACTCCGGGCCGGCGTCACCGCACGCCGACGGGCCGGGTCCGAGCCCCCCCCGAGCCCCCCGGCCCGCCCGGGGCACCGCGCACCCCCCACCACCCCCCCGGCCCGTCCGCCGCCGGGGCCCCGGGTGCGGGCTGGGGTCGCCGTGCCCGCGGGGCTGTGCGGGGTCTGGGCCCCGCGGGGCTGTGCGCGGTGCCCGTGGGCTCGGGGGGCTTGGGGGGGGGGCGGGGGGAACACGGCTCCGCCGGGCTGTGCCGTCCCTGTGGGCGTGCACGGGACGGCGGTGACCAGAGGGGTGTGCAGGGGGTGTAGGTGTGCAGTCCGTGTGTCCCTAGAAGTGTGTGCGCTGGGTGTTCAGGTGTGAGGTTACAGTCCCCAGAAGTGCAGGCAGGGAACGTGGTCGTCTCTGCAAAAGTTTGAGGGCTACGTAGACCCTGTAGGTGTGTGTGGGTTTTAGGGACCCTGGGGACAGACGCATGGTTACATTCTCTGTTGGAGTGCGTGGGATGTGGGGCCCCTAAGTGTGTGTGAGCAGGCCCTATAAACGCGTACAGGTTGTTTGCGCGGAGCCCTACAGACAGGCGTGGGCTGCTGGGGCTGATGGAGCCCGGGTGTCCGAGCAGGACTGCCCCAGGCAGCTCAGGGGCAGAGCTCCATCACCTCCTCTGGAGGTCTCTGTCCCGGGGCAGTACCCACAGCAGAACCCAGTGCTGCCAGGCGTTGCCCCATGGCCCTGCCACCCCCTGTGCAGGGAGATGCCTCCCCAGGCTTCTCGGCAATTGCTACACCAGCCTGCACCCAGCCCAGCTGTGTCCCAGGTCCCTGCTGTGTGGGCTCAGCTGTTCCCGTCAGGGCAGAGAAGGCATCCCCCAACCTGGCCAATGCACTCCCCACGTCTCTGAACCAATTCCTCTCCAGGGTGATTGGGGGTGCCTTCGGATGGGCTAGCAATGGGCTATACGTGTCCAGAGTGACCCAGGCACAGCCACCACTGTTTTTTTAAGGTATCTTTGAGCAAGCTTCCTGCAAGCACAGGCGATTTCAGTGCTGTGAGCAGCTGGACCCCCACGCCAGAATTTCCTCAAAGTACTGGTGCTTCCCCAATGTCCCACTGCAAACTACACTAAAGCCTTTACAAACATTTTCTGAAGGCATACAAGGCACTGCCAGCTGTAAGGACATGCAGAGGACAGAGAGGAATCACAGCAAAGAGGAGCGCACGCAGACGGAGCTGAAACAATGCCCCGCAGTTGCAGACAAGCGGCTTTCAGGGACGTGGGGAGGCTGGTGTAGGGGGAGAAGGAGGACTAGGGAAACCACCCCTGAAAAGTCTCCTCCCCTGTACATCACGCTGTGACTCATTAAACATAGGTTTAAATGCCCACAGCTCGTGGTTGGAGACTCCCTTAGGAGAGCCCACAGGCTGTGAGGTTGGCAAAGAAAGCTTTAGCTCTGCCATCTCGATCTGCTCCGGTGCTGGGGTTGACTGGGGAAATCAGACAGTCTCTTTCTTCCTCGAGAAGACCCACTCTGCCCTAGGAGCACTGGGCTTTGCGGACATGCCCAGGTCGCACTGGTAAATCACAGGCTGGGGTCCCCAGGCCTCAGCATCAGCTGACCCCGAACTCAAGGGAGGCAGGAGGAGGCAGCCTGAGCCCCATGTCGCATGTCACCACCCAGGTGAGCGTCAGTGTGAGCTGGTTTAGCACCAGTGCCCTTCTGAACCCTGCATGCTGTGAGCCCAGCTCATCTGTCCTCCCTCTGGGGACAATGCTCCTATTTTAGGTATCCCATAAAACCTTATGTGAAAGGCTGCAAACCAGACTCGTTCCTACTTGTTCTCTGAGGAGGAAGCAGCGGGTTTGGCTCCTACTGGGAGGCCATCTCCAAACATTATAGGTCTTCCAGCTCCCCGGCATGGCTTCGTTAAAATCACCCTGGCAAGGATCTTTAGCCCAGAGCTGCCTTGAAACTCTGCCCCCTGCCTCTGCTTCTCTAAGGTGGGTGCTTTGCAAGGCGCGTGAGGTTGGGATGGACAAATCTGCATCTTCTTCTCATCGGGTTGTTTCCTGCACCCTTGCACAGGGACTGAGGTCTGTGCAGAGGCACCGCTCTGGGGAGAGGAGTCACCACCAGAGGAAACCCAGCATCCTCTCCCACATGGGCAAGGCTGCCTGCCTAAGGGAGTCCAGATCCATAGTTCTTGAGACATAAACTGTCTCAAGACTCCTCTGTCCTTATGCCGAGTGTTACAGTGACATAGAAAATGCCTAGCAAAATGATATCACCTGGAGAAGAGCACCAAGTGTTAAGTATTCTGCTCTACAGAATATTTTGGGTCAGAGACTCGCCTCTTTTAGTGTGCCTGCACAGAACTCCAATGCTGGCTGAGGTCTGGGCTCCCCATCCTGTGGTGCTGCTTGGGCCATGTCGGAGCGAGGCCATGACGAAACACCCAGGTGCCTCTGCTTCCTCCCGCTCCATTTATCACCACCAATATGCGTGCTAATGAAGGACAAAGTCGCCGCAGATCTCCTTCATGATCCCGTTGCCTTGCCCTGAGCCAAAATAACGGGATGGAAAGAGCTAAAGCGAATGTGGAAGGAAGGAAACCGTCACTGAGGTGTGTTATTGGATGTCTGGGACTTTCCTGGGGCTTGCAGCTCGTTGCTGGCTGCAGAAGGAAAGGACAGTGGCTGAGATGCATGCAGCAGAAGGGACCCTGCCCCACACTGACCCATGACAGCAGTGACAAGATGCCCAAGACAGGGCACTCCGGTTACAGCCCCGCTCCCTGGCTCCATCCCCACCTGGAAAACACTGCGAAATCTCCAGCACTTTCTGGTTTGTCTCAAGTCCCATCCTCCCCGGTTGTTTTTATCAGCGTGCCTGTTTCAGAGCTGTTGGCTTGTTTGCTGGGTGCTTTCATCTCTCTCCTGGAAATCCCGCGGCTGCTGGCAGTGAAGGGAAGTGCAGGTCCAGTAACTTCTGTTTAATCCGATCCGTGCACAGACTCGTTCACCTTTAGCCTGTTTTCCCTGCCACCACTTGTAGGACTCTAATGACTTTGTGAGGAGTTTGTAATGAGTCTGATGTGCTCAAAAGCTGATTCTTCCTCGTCAGGGGATTAAATTGTGACCGTGAGTCTTTATTAAAATGAGCTCAGCACTTTGGACCTAATTTTTCTTCTAAAATTAATGTAGCTACAAAAAGCTAATAATAGGAGTTTGGGGGATTATTTCTATGAAGCTGAATTCTTTCTTGCTTGACTCGATGTGGGCTTGTTTTATGATTGTAGCGGAGGTATAGGGTGGATCCCACGTCTGTTTTAAGCAGAAGGCTGCCTAGTCCCAGAGACAGGACAGGCAGTGAATGGAAACGAGATGGGGAGATGTGAGGGGAGCAAAAGCAGTGACGGTGGACGTTGAGGGGGCAGGGGTCAGGAAGCAAAATAGGCAGTACCAAACGGGATCCACTCCTTCTGCAGTGTCCTGAGCAGCCTCCTGAGGAAATGACAAGAAACTAGCTCAGAAAAAGGGGCATTTCATCAGCCTCTAGCAGGTGTTTTATTCCCTGAAGCCTGAGAGAATTCCGTGTTTTATATGGTTTTGTATAGTTTGAGGAACTGTGGTTATCTTTACCAGTGGGAACATCTTCTTTCTCCTTCTTCCTATCCAGCCAGCCACTGTGGCAGTGGATGTCGCGGGCTCGTGATGCCACACAGCAGTGATGTGTGTGCCTGTCTTTGGAGCATTCTCAGCACTCAAGCCTCCGTTTTCTGTCTCAGCAGGACTGGAGAAGTGACTGCAGGGCCATTGGCAGATGTGTACAGGGTGGCAGGCACCCACCTGTGCCACCTGGGGTATGAAGATGCTGCTGCTGCTTGTGATGGTGTCAGCAGCAGGAGGTGCCACCAGCCTGGACAGCCAAGCACTCCCGGGGGGGCTTCACGAGTTGGCACCAGCCAGAGCTTTGGCTCGGCAGCTCATCAATGCACTCACTTGAAATGTCCATGTGGACCAACAGATGCAAAGAAACTTCTCCGGCAAATGCCTGATTCTTCATTATTCCTCCAGGTTTGCTTACAGAGAAGGCTCCAGAAGGTTCTCTTACCACTGCTCCTCTGCAGACCCAAAGGCCTGTTGTCAGGTGGGCAGAAGTAGGCTTGGTATTTTCTCCTCATGGAAGAAGCTCTGACACAAAGCTGACCAACCAAGACCCATGAGGTTCCTCCAGTAACGTCCTGTGGCCTGGCCGGGAACAGTGCCGATGCCTGCACAGCTCACACGTTCATCTTCTGCTGCTTTTTCTCCTGGTTTGAACTCCTCTAAAATATACTTGCATGGCAACACTGGTGTAGGGGTGCCAGAGGCATTTTGCTCCTTCCTCTGTGTGCAGAGATCCAGCTCCGAGGTCAGTCCTGCTGTCCCTTCTGAGCTGCCAGAGCCTTGCTTCACCCGGAGGGAATTCACCCAGTAGTGTGTCTGTGCTTTGTGAAATCTTGTGATGCCTTCTTGGTGGTAACAGAAAATTTAGCCCAAGGGAGACTGTCCCACTATTCACTGCGATGCGTGGCATCCCCTGAGGATCCAGGCATACAGACGAGAATACTGAGGCTTCGGCATGGGCTTCTTGTCCTTTACGGGTATCTGCCATGCAACGGAAAGACATTACAACCTGTGTGGGCTTTCTGCTTTTGTCACTGCAGACTGGGTCTTTGCCACAGGCTGGATCTTTGTCAGCCTGTTGAGGACAATGTGCCAGCTGAGTGGTAGCAGATAGATGATGGATGCAGGTATCTTGCCCCCATGTTGGGTACTGGTGGTTAGCTTCCTTTATCCTGCTACATGTGCATGGGAAGGAAACCAGCAAGTTTTCTTTCACATCATTAATGTCGCTGTTATTTCCTTTGCCATTGTGGCACCAGCCTCCCTCGCTAACACACGGGCTGGCTCCTACTCTTCTCAGCACCTAGCAGGTCACCGCTCCATCAACGTCCAACAGATCTGACTCTCCCATTGGATCTGGCAGTCCTCGCAGTTGTTCCTCCACTCAGATTACCCTACAGCTCAATACGCTTCATCACCAATCCGTCTGAGCCAGGAGAAACTGTCCTGGTCAGCAGAGAAGCAGATGGAAGGAACCAGATAGAACACATTCAGCACCTTGCACAATCGTTACCTAGCCGTGGGCTGGATGCAGATGATAACTCAGAATGAGAGTTATTAACTTTGGTGTTGATTATTACAGGCCTCAGATAGCTTCCTCTCTGAGATGGTCTCCTGGCCTGGAGC
Source organism: Cygnus atratus (assembly GCF_013377495.2). Taxonomy (NCBI): domain Eukaryota; kingdom Metazoa; phylum Chordata; class Aves; order Anseriformes; family Anatidae; genus Cygnus; species Cygnus atratus. The sequence continues at coordinate 1,637,355 of NC_066379.1, forward strand.
TCAGCAAGCCCTGTGGCCATACCCCCCTCACCCAGGGCTCCAGTGACAGCACAGGCTCAGACAGCATCTCAGGAGAGCTGTGGGTAGGGCACTCCCAGCTGCTAGCACATAAGAAAAATCCTTTATTTTGTTGTAATCCTGAAGACTTTTGGGCCCCAGCAAATTCAGCTTATACTCCTTCATTCACAGAAAAGAAAGTCATCGACTTGAGTGATTAGGTTCAATTGCTCAGCCTCTGGACTTAAACAGCATGTATTGGTGTCTGGTTTTCTGATATCTACGCTGAATGAACAAAGAGGGTGGAAGCCAGACCACAGGGGTCATACAGTATTAGTTGGGACATGCAAGCTGAACACAACAAATTACTCACAGCTGCCTCTGTGGCCATGGAGCAGACAAGGAGCATTTCCCGGCAGCCTTCTTTTCTGCTGTCACTTGTGTTTCAGAAAGCTTTGCATTATGACCAGCCATTTGCACAGCTATGAGTTCCCACCAACTGTGGTGAACATTTATCCTGGAGAGAGCTGCCTGCCTGCTCCTCTGACAGCATCACCCTAGCTGGGAGGGCCTTCGAAGGTCACCCTTCAGCAGCTCCTCTGCGTTCCTGCACTTCAATGGAAACCTTGGAAGTGCATCAACTCGCAAGTGGTAAAGTCACACCCTGGGCATCAACTGCTGCGTCTTAAACATTACCTGAACACTTGACTGCTACAGCCAGTGTTTCTGTCAGGGAAGGAATTCCTCTTGTTTGGAAAAGATGTTCAACAGCCTGTGAGGGATAAAGAGGTGATTCAGCTGAACTTGAGCAAGCAAAGCTGATGCTGAGCAGAGGGAAGCAGTTGAATGGTTCACAGAGAGGGTTCAGCCTGCTCGGAGGCTGCGCAACTAGTGTGCATCATCTGTAGGTCAGGATTGCCACTCCATTCTTTGCTCCTTTTAGTTTCTCAATCACAGAAGTGACAGTTCAGACTATCACTTGTGATCAGTAAGGAATCTCTCTTCCTGCATGGGTAGCTGGGTACCCAGAACGACCTCCCACCAGTGGTTAAAGATCATTGCCTCCTTGCTACTGCCCGGGGGTCCTCATTAACATAAACACAGAAAACAAAACAAAATGTACCAAATAAGATGCTTAATTGTGTGTGTATTTCCTGAAGAGGGGGCAGGCACTCTGCTTATTGTACTTGAGGATCCAAAGAAGTTACAGTAGTGGGCACAGAGTAGGATCCTACAGACAAGAAGTCGGATGGGATGGGATGGGATGGGATGGGATGGGATGGGATAGGATAGGATAGGGTAGGATAGGATAGGATAGGATAGGACAGGACAGGACAGGACAGGACAGGATAGGATAGGATGGGACAGGATAGAAAACAGAGCAGTTGTTCAGCAAAAGTAGGCCAGGCTGTAGGTATTGTGGGACTAGAAGGCTGATAAAGTGGAGTCCACAGCTTGTCAAAACAATCGGATTCTTGTGTTTTATGCTGAGCCTCTCAGGCTTGCTTTGTAGTCAGGACACAGAGACGGAGGCTGTGCTGCATGGATTTGCAATTGCTCTTTAAGGAGAAACTCATGTTCTGGGGAAACAAAGTCTGAGGCCGTTACAGTGGGTGTCACACAGACAGCGACTGCTGGGGCTGTTCCCATCCTGCTGTGCCCTGCGGCTGAGTCAGAGCCCCCAGGAGGGCAGGGGCAGCTGCTGGCCCAAACCCCATCCGCGGTGCGGCTGCAGTAATAGGGCCCGTGCTGGAGGATTGCCTCCCCTCCCTGCACCGCAGCTAGAGGCAATTCCTGCTGCCTGGCGGGTGGAGAGCCGGGCTTGGAGCCAAGGAGAAGCAGCCTCACCTGGGCCTTGGTGTCAAGGAGAAGCAGCCTTACTCGGGCCACGGCAGTCTCCTGGAGCCCGCTCCCTATGTCAAGGTGCACTGGAGGGGCTGAAGGATTGGAGTCTGTCCTGGGGGATTTCTCTGCTGTTGGTGGGGTGCCACCCAGCTTTCATATAGGAAGTAATATAGTACCTTTGCTGGCAGGGCTTCTCCTGGGGTCTTCTCATCGCTCCCTCTGAATGGAATAACGGTAGTGAGGCCATGGAGGAGCAGAGAATGAGATACCTCCAGATCTAAGGCTCTACAGAGCTTTTGTGGTCTGACAGTCACTCATAAGCTGAGGTGAGGAAGTGTTCTGGGGCACATTGAATGGTGGCAGCAATAGGGAATGTGGGAAGGGCTGGCCAAAAGGCACACTGCCTCACATTTTTGCATAAGGTTGAGCAGCACAACAGCCAGCGCAGTGCTTGCACAGTGACCTGATAAAAGACAGTCAGGCTGCCCAGGAGAACAGCCTGTCTGGTGTTCAATCCCCCTCTTTGCAGCAGGCGTGTCAGTAGGGGAGATCTCTGCATCAGGCAAATGAGTTGCCGAGCCATGGCAGTGCCTTCAGTCCATGTGACACATCCTGCCCCCTGTAAGTCCCTCTGTTTCTCTTTGCAGATGAATTGTATTGTACACCTTTCATAAAATCCCCAGTTCTTCCCAGTCATTCATAGGCCAGGTAAATAGCTGGAAAATGGGAGGCATCAAAAACTCTTTTGAACAGAGCCCAGAGCACTCTGAAATTAGGATATTTTCTAGGGCTGTGAGCGAGACTGAAGAAAGCCAAGCACCAGGCTTTCAAAATTCAGAAAAGTCAGGGACGAGAGCATGGCTCACACAGCAGGCCTGGGTAATCTTTACCCAGCACGTGAGCAGCGCCAAATGACAGAGCAGGGCTGGTGGGGGACCAGGGTTGCTGTGCTGGAGGCAGGCGCTGCTGCTTAGGCAGGCTGCCTTTGCCCCATCCCCGGGGCATGACAGGAGCTTTTTCTTTAAATCTTTGTGCTGCTGCCACTTCTGTTGGTAAAGCAGTCAAAGCCACACGCTAGGAGTGGATTGCTGCTGCCGGCAGCCAGCGCAACAGCTCTCAGAGCAGTCCAGGAGAGGGCAGGCATCGTCCCCAGCCGTGCGGCAGCGTGCGGGAGAGCTGGGCAGGGGACGGAGCCTGTGGGACGTGGGGGCACCAAAATCCGTCAGCCAGCCGGGCTGCTTCCACCCGAAATTGTGTCTGGGAAGGAACGAAAGGAAAGTCTGTTTTATTGTTGTGTGGGGATGCGTGCGGCACGGGCATACAAGGTTTTTATTGAAAATTCTCTTTCATTCCCTGCACTTTTTCAGGATGTGAGCCTGGGGAAATGAGCATAAATCAAAGACCTGCAATGCCGGGATGCTGTGGTGGTGTTTCTGGGAATACTCCCATGGTTCAAAGACATTTTTGCCAAACTCTGTCTCACTTGAAAGTAGCTGCACAGCTGTGACAACTCACCATGCTGAACTAATTTAGTGAGCATCAGTCAGAGCTTCACGCTCCTGACGGTGTAAGTTTGGGCTGTGGTTTAGTCCTCAGAAGCCACCTGGCCAGTGCTGTCTGAGAAGAGAGGGTTGAGAGAGAAAAACCTGATGGCAACTAATGGAATCCAGATCCTGGAGTAACAGAAAAGCAACATAGAAAGGTGAAGGATTCATCAGCTGCATGGCCAACAGCATACGGCTGTTGGTGGAACTGGTCAAACGCACTCCGATAGCATGGGGAGAACCAAGGTGTTTGATGAATTGCTCTGCTCTGCTCTGTTTGGTCCTCTGCACCAGGGTGGCTGGCTGCTGCCTGCCAGGCACCTCTCCGTCCCCTCCCTGGCCTTGTGTTTAGCATTTGTAGGTGTCTGACATAGAAGATGCTCTCCCCTGCCTAACTCCCCAGCTGTAGCAGATCTGGGTTGTGCTGGTTTTGTTCCAGCTTGGTTTGGAAAAGCCATGCAAGGCCAGGAGTCTGTCAGCAGAAGGACACCGCCAGGACCCCAAGCCATGTTTGCACCTCATTTTCAAAAGGTCATTGCTGTGAGGCACTGGAGAATCGATGGACTTGTCCCACATTTGCAGCACGGTGGGCAGACCATAAGATGCGATGGAGACACCCATATATTCAGGGCTAGAGGGCAAAGAAACACAGGCTCTGGAAAGCTTTTTGCAATCTTCCTGAGATCTCAAAGAATAATCACTCCATCAGCTGCCTTGTTCACAGTGCAAAGCCCTTCTGTAGGATCCTCAGGCTGCTTTCCCCCTTCCTCAATGGAAGCAGCCGAGCAGAGAGCCGGCTTGTGTGAGAGGCAGGCTGCTCCCCGTGCATGTCTGCCTGTGCGTGGGGAATGGTTAGCAAACTTGCTTGGACTTTGGAACTTCCCCACTCAGATTTTATTAATTCTCCATTTGCAATAATCCTCAATATGTTTCGCTTACATTCAACGAGCAAGAGGGGAGCACTGCCTCAGTTAATTTAACTCCCACAAATTCCCATTGCTGCTGAGAAAGATTGTGCTGCCTAGCAGATAAAACAGCCTCTTTATATTTCAAAAGGTTAGAGATTGGATCTGGTTACTGTTATACTTTTATTAAAATTCCTATTTACATTTTTTTCATTGATGCAATTACAGAAAAGACAGAAAGAATGTTTTCAATTCAGTTCTTGAGCACTGAAATGTCCCCTGGCCTGTAGCTTACATGCATGTAGAAAGCCACAGCCCCGTTTCCCTTCCCTGCAGATGGGCAGGGAGGAGCTGGTGCAGGCAGTGCCTGTCCTCCTCCGTGCACCACGCTGCCGAGTGCCAAGAACTAGCACAGGGCTTGACCGAATTTCTCAGGCTTGTAAAAAAAAGGGGAGGTGAGCCTCGGAACAGAAGGACTCTGCAGATTTTTTTCTCCTGGAAAATAACTTTGGTTATATCCCAGATGTGAAGCTCAGAGGAGTTTGCAGTCTGGCCTCTGGTGCATCCCCCTGTGGTTTTGGTAGGGTTGCAGAGGCAGAGATCGAGCTGCTTTATTTGCACCAGCTGAATCTTCATGATGCAAAGCCAGGTATTACAGCAAGAGTGCAGGACTCTGGGCTGCCATGCACGTGGCATCAGGTGAGTGTCTGCCTACAGGTAACGGCAAGGACAAGAAAACCAAAACCTATGGGCACTTGCATAGAGGCAAGTCCAGAGTCCCTCCAGATGGAAAGAAGAATTGGGCTGCTTAGGAGGAGCATTGCGCACGTGGAGCAGGAGGAGAGGCAGGGCATGCACACAGCGATACTGCTCCCGCTCTTGGCAAGGTAAGAAAAAGGAGACAGCAGCTCTTGAACACCACTGACCCCTGCTCTGACACAAATCATGTTCACTGCAAATCTACAAACCTGTGACCTGCCTGCTCTCGGCTCACACGCACAATAAAGCAATGAGCGATGGAGACACTTAAACAAACACAGCAGCTTCCTCGATCAGCCAGCATCTCCCTGTTCAGGAGAAAGGGGCATGCAGGGGAGTGAGCGGGAACATCAAAGAGCAGCACAGGGGAGCATGAAGGGCGACCCTTGCAAATACATGTAGGACATTGCAGGCGGGGGTCAAGAAAGTCTTGAATTCACTGCAGCAGATGAGAGTCAGCATTGCACTTAGTAGAAAGCAGCACTGGTGGAGTACAGCAGCAGAACAGTGTTTCCTAAAAGATTGCTCAAGAAAAGTGTATATTTAGCCTGTAGGGGGTATGGGGCTCTTTTCAACAGTGTCCAGCCTAAGGAGGTCTCTGCCATCCCCAGGCAGCACAGGCAGGTGGAGGCTGGTAGCCAGAACGGAGGACAACAGGGAGAGGATCAGGGTGGGAGCTGAAAAGCAGAGGGGACATTCAGTGGGCCACTGCACAGCACTCCTGAGGCACATGGCAGTGGGACAAGGCAGAGACATTCATGCTTCTGTGTCCTTGCTGCACTGCTCAGCGGCAGTGCTGACCATGCTTGGTCCCCACCTTGCTTTCAGCCCTGGATGACAGTGGGCCACCTGGAGCATGACCCCCTTGGGAAGGCAATGGTCCTGCACCCGGAGCCAGCTCCAGAGCCAGCAGGGAGTAGTTACTGGGGGAGAGACCGAGAACAAGAGGCAGCTTCAAGTCCCTGCTGCAGTGATGCTCTGCAGGGCACCGCAGGGTGCCTGGTGCTGAGGGCCCAGGGCATCCTCACCAGGCAGAGGGGCTGCAGCCCCAGCTGCACAGCCAAACGGTGCTTGGGAACTCCTCACTCTGCTGGAGGAGGAAGCCTTTAAAAATGCAAAAGCTTCAGCGAGACAGCAGACACCACAGATGCTGCACTCCTCCAGCTCTGGCCCTGGGTGAGTCTTTGCAGAGCCTCGCGGTCTGCACCAGCCCTGCAAGTTCTCCCAGCGACTTCGTGTGAGGAGCGAGCCCACGGTCCTTCGTACTGGCTGTTTTAACTCCCTTCTTGACAGCACAGAGATGCTGCTTTCAGGTCCATGTGTGACATATGGCAGAGTGGGTGTGGGGTGGCTGGAAGCCACCTGGTAGCCAGTAGCTTGCTTGTCTCTTCAGGGCTGTTTATTTTTATAAGGTGTCAGCAGACTCAGTTAGAGACTCTGAGACTACTGGAAAAGCATTTAGGAGAAAAGGCTTCTTCCCCACGCTGCACCACTGGCCTCCTATGACATTATGCAGCCTGCTCTGCCTCTCCCCTGGGCCTGTTCAGGCTGCATGTGCCTGCAGACCACCCTGGATGCCAGGTACAAGCAGCACACTCCCCTTTGGTTTTCAGAGAAAGGTCAGGGCCACCCTGGGCACCCTCTGCATTTGCTTTCCTGCATGAGCCTAGTTCCTGCTGGACTAGTCCAGACCTCATTTCTTGTAGGGCTCCTGATGCCATTGCTGGGGAAGGTGGACCAAGGAGACCCCAGAGCTCTGCAGGCAGCTTCAGCTAGTGCAAACAGGGGTGCAGTCACTGAAGGGTCCTCAGCAAAGCCATTCCCAAATGTCCTCTCCAAGGGCAAACACTTCTGAGAAAAAGCTGTCTGTTCCCTCCAGTTTATCCCATTCTGGAAGTGTCTACAGCAGGTGGGGAGAAGACAGTTGTGCTGGGAGAATTTTTTCATGAGGAACTGCTTGCCCATTGTCTATGCCCCCAAAGAAAAGCTCTGGATATTTTCACTTCACTGGAATGTTTTGAACTGCGTGAAATGCAGAAGTCAGTTTTGGGGCTCTGATTTTACAGTGTCACAAACAAGGAGCTTTTATTTTATTTTATTTTATCTTATTTTATTTTATTTATTTATTTTGCCACTGTGGCAGGCAGTGTTGCAAGCTGGGGTTATTTCCAGGAATGGTGAGGCAAGCAATGTGCACCAAGGACTGCTGCTTGTACCCTCTGAGGGGCTGAGGGGCTGTAAGTGGGTGGATAACCCAAATGCCAGTCATGATGCCTTAAGCACATCAAAGGGGACAGCACTACTTTGAGGCTTACCAGGTGGTTCGTGATGCACACACAAGCGAGGATGCACACACGTGTGATGCAGGTGGGGAGCGGGCAGCTGCAGAGAAAGGCACATCTCCCAGCACAGCCATCTCCACAGGACCCAGCTCCCCGGAGCCAGCTCAGGCACCTACAGGTCCGTGCTGAGAGCCAGCACCGCTCTGAGTCACTGCGGGAAAAGAAGTGCTTCCGGAGGGGGTTGGTGAATTGTGTTCTGGATGTGCTAGGGCCCTTTTTTCCCTGGAGAGTAAAGGGAGAATAAGAACCTCATGTACCCCTGTCCCAGCTCCTTCTCCCTCTCAGGTGAAATGGTGACTGCATGTCCATGGGCTGGAGGCATGGGTATGTCCCTGGGACAGATGTGCAGGAGCACACACCCCCGGCTTCTCTCTGTGCCACTGGCAAGGATCACAGGTGCCAGGAGTAGGAATATTCACTGTGAGTTAGGCACTGCCAGCTGGCACCTGAACAGAGACCCTAAATCCTGCTTTTCACAGTCTGCTGCATTGCTGCAAGGTGGTGGCAGTGTCTGCCAGAAACTCAACTCCTCTCCTCTCCTCTCCTCTCCTCTCCTCTCCTCTCCTCTCCTCTCCTCTCCTCTCCTCTCCTCTCCTCTCCTCTCCTCTCCTCTCCTCTCCTCTCCTCTCCTCTCCTCTCCTCTCGTCTCCTCTCCTCTCCTCTCCTCTCCTCTCCTCTCCTCTCCTCCTCCACCACCTTCCACTTTCCTGTTATTACCAGTATCACAAAGCATGAAAACAAAAATCCACACTAAGGATTTTTGCCCACTTGCATTCTTACTTGCAGAGAAGATGCCCTGTGCATGGGGGCTGATGTCTCCAGGGAGGTTGGGCTGGATTTTGTCTTGATGAAATGCGCGTGGGTTACAGCCCCACTGCCTTCATCTCATAACTGTCCTCTGCCCCCCTGTAGCAGCTTTCTGCCAGAAGACCATCGAGTAGCATCGCAGCCTTGGGAACAGTGGAGATCGTTTTGTTTCTCACCACATGTGCCCAGCCCTGGGAAGGAGAGCAGTATGACGAAGGGCGTGCACTGCTTAGGACACTTTCACTTCACTGAGGATAGGAAGCAAAAAAGAAAAATGCATTCAATTGACATTGGGGGAGAAATTTAGGTCAGCTGAATTGTAATTACCTGCGCAGGAGTCTTGCCAAGACTCTGGATTTAACACCCCTTCTCACATGAATCTGATGAAACTTGAGTATGAAATTGCAAAAAGGAAAACTTGTTCTCCTTTGTAGGGCTGCAGAGACATTTTCTGTAACTTGGTTTCTCAGAAAAGGGGTCAAAATGTCTTCCCAGTCCGCCTGTTTTACAACAACAAAGAAGCCCTTTTTTTTGTCTGAGGGCAAGATCTGAGTTCCTAGCAACTTCAGAAACTTTCCAAGGCATTTTGATGTTTCCCAAACAAAGTAGGAGGAGGTGGAAATCGAGGTTTTATGGGAGCTTTGCTTGTCTCACCAGCATCACCCCACCTGGTATCGCTCCCAGACACCCACCCGCCAGTGGGGATGGGGAAGGTCAAAACGGCAGCTGGGTGGTAGCTGCTGTGAGCCAGGAGAGCTGTGTGGAGTTGGTGGAGCTCTGCTGATCTCTACAGCTGCAAAACTGTTGATTACCAAAAATCGTGGAAGGTGGTAGTCAAGAGTAGTCAAAAGAATAGTCAAGACTTGTGGGGTTAGGACTGCAGGGTGCTGGCGAGCCCTGGTAGCAGACATGGTGGAGCTTCTTGGGGGACTTGGAGGAAAGGTCTTTGCAGCAGAACTTTCCTCCCACCGAACAATCCTCTGAAGTGTGGAGTCCTTCCTCTGCCTGGGGACAAGGCTCTGGCTGACCCGGTAGCATTTGCCATTTCTAGGTGGAAAGATTCCAGGTTTCATGGCTTGTAATTTGGAACATGCTGGTGTGGATGCATTGGACCTGCCAAACGAAGCTGAATCTCACCTCTTGTGAGCATGGTGCGAGCAGCTCAACACAGCCCTTGCCCAAAAGTGATTAAGAACTGTTTTTTCTCATGAGCAGGCTGCAAACGGCAGCACACAGGCTACCTTCCCACCTGTGTGGTGATTCAGAGACCCAGGTCCAACCTCTGTATCTATAGGAGAAAGGTGGCTGCTTTGCACTGGAATTTTCAGAGGTGTCCTAAGGTTTGCTCTTTAACTCAAAGATGACAGGGAATAAATAAATAAATAAATAAATAAATACCTAAGCATGTCAGGCTCCAAATTAACATGTACTGAACATGGTGTTAGTGGGGAACTCATTGCCACAAGAAATATAGGTGCGTTTGAAAGGCTATCAGGCAAACCCACGGTGGGATGCTACCCCTGGGCTATCAGGCACGCTGCCTGAAGCCTAAGAAGTGCAGCTGGCCTCTGCACAGAGGACCACAGCTCTCTAATGGGCAGGTCTGACTTACAGCCAGGGGATGTCCTGCTTGCGAGGCAGGCTGAGCACCCGCAGAGGGCTTGCAGGATTTGTGCAGTGAGCGTCCTTTCCTCTGGTGACACAAAGGGACATTCTGGCACTGGCTTTGAATGGGGCTGGGTCTACCTGAGAACCAAGCTGGGACTCCTTCCCCTGGGGAGATGGGAGCCTTCACCCCAGGGTCGCTCCGTGCCCCCAGCCTTTTCTGCTTGACCCAGGGTTCAGCAGAAGGCCTCTGGGCCAGCCCAGAAGCAAAGACTCCTGCAGCTGTGCTCTCGCATGTCCCTGCACCCCTCTCTCTCATTCGTTGTTAATTGAAAGCCAGACTTGCAGATAGCAAATGATTTCTAGGTGCTCGCAACCCTAACACCACCTTAATTAAGTTCTTTGGATGAGAATTTCCTTAGGCTGTTAGTTCTTCTTAATGAGACCCGACAAGGGGATGGGGAGAACAGGCCATTAGACATGATGTTCTGAGATAAATCTTTGCCAGTGCACCTTTGCTCCTGGAGTTTCAGTGCTCATCTCCCAGGCCTGACAAGCCCCATGTCACAGATGAAAGTCTTCTTCATCTGAGTGATTGACCATTTGTTTCCAGTCTATCAGTTGCAGTAATAAAAGCTGACCTCTTCTGACAAATCCTTTTTCTGGAAAAATAGCAAAGCTTTACTCGAGCTAAGGGTGGATAAGAAGTGATGATCGACATTGCCCACTCCTCATACTCTTTACAAGCAGAGCAAAACTGCTAGTAAGTGTTATACAACACCAAAGCTCTCGGAGTAAATCTTCACCATGATGGAGTGATCAACTGTGGGACGACTGCCGAGACAAAATGCTACCAGCAATGGCAATGCTTTTCTTTCCTTGTCAGAAGAACAATCACCTCCTTCCCCACCCCAAAAGAAACCAGCCAGCTCTCACACGATGCACAACCAATGTGTCTTTTCTAATTTTATTGACTCCATGATATTGATGGTCTCTTTATCCTTACTTTTCTCAAGCAAAACAAACCAAAAAATATGCATTTAAATTTCTGCTTCCAAGTCCCAGGATGCTTTTTCTTCTCCACCATTTATCCCCAACCCTCAGACTCACACCAGGCTGCCTGCATTTTTTTCTTTATTTATGTTTTAAGGAGATGCATTAATTTTGCAGGGGTTCTCCAGGGAACAGGAGAGGTAGTAAATTGATTTATGAAATTCATTTGCTCGCATTTGTATGCTGGCAGCTTGTCCCTGCCTCTGCTGCCATCCACCTGGGACTGGGGGAGTGGGCTGAGGGATGTGTGGAGGGGAGCTCTGAGCTCACACACCTGCTCCTGCCCAGTTTCCCCTTTGTGTTTAGCATCAAAGATCCTGGTTTAAGCTCCACTACTGGATCAGAGACTGGCCTGGGTGGGTGGGGAAGAGCACAAAGTGTGCAGAAGGAGCCTCACTACCCCAGCTCCTTGCTGAAGGCCAGGGCCCTCTTTAGCCCTCAGGGGATGCCTCTTGCTCTCCTTACAGCATGGTTGGGACAGCGAAGATCATGCTGGGGAGGCCTCAGCTGAAGGCTTCAGAGACATGGTGACCACATGTTGATGCTGCTGCTGGTCAAGACCAAGGCCATGATGATGCACCTCTACTGGAGCTTCAGCAGCTTATGACTGGGTGAAATTTAGCTGAGGAAAGAAAAGCCAGATGTGCCACTCAGGAGCCTCATCCCTGTGCCCAGAGTACCTGGGGCTCCTTCCTATGGAAGTCTCAAGTCAGGAGCTCAGACTCCTTCCAGCAGCAGCTGTGACCGCTCTCTCCTTCCCAGGAGGGAGAGTTGCTGGGACAGGTGGAAATTACAAGAGAAGAGCACTTCTGGGGTAAGGTGAGTATATCCAGGCTTAGCAGCTGGGAAATGCCTGGAGCTGGGATCTGGAGAGACGAGGTTTGGTATCTCCAGCTCTGCCTGAACACAGCCCCAAACACCTCATCTCCCCGCACTGTGCTTTCCCACTTCCAGCGAAAATAGCTGCGTGAAGGGGGAAGGACTGCATCAAGGTAACGCAGCCCAAGGGAGAATCTGGCTTCTTAGCACAGGCCCCTCTTCAGCTCTGGGCAAGCAGTACTGAGCACGGGAAGGCCTGAGCATCACAGGCTGTGGAGGGGGGGAGGAAGCAGCAGAGCTTTTCTTGTGCCTCTGGTTGGTTAAGATGCGGAGCTGGAGCTCGACTGAGCCCTGTTCCTTCAAACAGCGGGGGATCCGACCTCAGCTATTTACTCCCAATTTCCCCCCCTTGGTTAGCAATTACCAGCACGGCTCTCTGCTGCCTGACACGGCTGCTTTGGCCTTCTCCATGCCACCAGGCCGCCACACGCTCCTTCATCCTTCTGGGGCACCCCAGCGTTCAAGTGGGCGCCGCTGTTCGTGCATGGATGCACCTGGCAGGCTGAGGGCTTTGTGAGGTGGTCGTGGGGGGTGTCCCCATCCCCTCCTGCCTGGGGACAGGGTGGCGTTGGGGTAGCGAGGACAAGGCAGGTGCTGCTGTGCTGGCTGGAGGCTCCCTCCCATCCCTGTGTCCACATGCATGGTGCACTTTGCTCACATTGTCAGTGGACACCCTGCACAGTTTCAAGGCCTCCATATTTATGAATTGGTCCTTCCTATTATTATTTATTTATCAGTTCTTCGCTAGAGAGCTGCCTTTTCTACGCAGACGGATTTGTCCCCTCGGCACATGCTTTGTTCTGTCATGAGATTATATCGACGTGTTTGTTCCCCTGTTTACAGATGTGTTGTAATCCTAACTGCTTCATGTAAGTGTTTAATAAAGGTATTTACTCTAAATTGCTTGCTGGGATTTTCTTCTACAGTTGAGGAATAAGAAGAGGCTGGAGCATGGTATTTCATTCTGACAATTTATATTAATTGACATTTTCTAATGGAGGAGACTTAACTGACCTGAATGGTTGTTCCATCTGAGTCAGTGGCTCTACTCAGAGGACTGACACTGCTGAATTTGGTTCCAGACACTAACAGATGCTCTGTGCTCAGGTAACAAACACATCCTCACGTGCAGCCACTGCAGTACCATGGCAGCTCGTGCCATCTTGCCATAGCTAAACAGCGATGTAAATTAACCATGACACGTCTACCAAGGGTAAGTGCCCAAGAGCTCCTTGGCATGGTCCCTCAGGGATGTCGCTCACAACACTGGGAAATGTTTGGAAAACTTAATGCCACCACATGCAGAGGTGATGCCAGCTAGAAATGGCACTGCTTTTAAACACCTGGCTCCACTGGGACAGCTGTGCTCTTCGTGTCTCCCAAGCTGATGGCCCGTGTCTGGAGTGGAGTCTGCTGGAGCTGCAGAAACAGGTCCTGCTCCCTCGGCATGACCTGTGCCCTCCTCACCGCTGGGTATCTCATGCCCATGCCCCCGGCAGGAGGGGTGGCAGGCTCCCCGTGTGCTCAGGGCAAAGCCACCTGTCTACCTTGCCCCTGGGGCTTTGACCCCAGCTCCCCACCTTCCCCCAGGCAGCTGCCCTTCTACCTTGGGTTCTGGCACCAGGTACAAAGCAGCTGAGCCATGGGACCCCCTGCTCCAAGCAGCACCCTGGGGTGCAGCCAGCCCTGGGTGGGCAGCGGTTGCCTCTGGGACAGCTCCCAGAAGCTGGAGGCTCTGACAAGGCTACCATCCCGCTTGATGAGGTTGTATTACAGTCCAGGTGCTGGAAAATGTACCATGAGCTAAAACACACAAAGGAAAAAAAATGTAGATGGCATTGCAGGATCCCCCCCCAGCCATTTGGGCTCCAAAGCAAGGCTAACCCTGTCCTCCCAGTGCCCAGCACACCCCAGCAATGGGGCTGTTGCCTCCTGAAGAGCACGGTGCCAGGAGAGCCATGCTCCCACTGCATCCCCTTCCCCATCACACTCCAAGAGCCTCCCAGCCATGGCCCTATGCTCCCATACCAGTGCCATCACCAGTTTTTAATAACGGGCAGGTTTGACCAAATGGCAAACTGCACAGAGGCCAGGCACTAGGAAAAAGGAGGGTTGCGTTTGTTGATGGTAAATGCTTGCACTAAGAATAGCTCCTTCCAGCTTTGCTGCTCACCTACCTTATCCTGCTCCAATTACCTAAGTTAATTTACTCCAGCTGTTCCTCCATATCTCTATGATCTATTTTGTACCTCCTTCTGGCTCCTCTTTGATTTCACTGTATATTTTAACAAACCAGGTTCATTTATCTTTGAAAGTGCCTCTCCTTACAGGAAGACTGTGTATAGCCCTGATATATTCTCATTGCTTCCATTCCCAGTCCAATCCCAGATAGGCTTTGTGGCACATACAGGTGCTGGCAGTGCTGTGGTTATCTGCATAACACAGTCAGCCCAGGGAACACTTGTTCTTGAATGAAACTTATTGTCCTGACCCTTTCCTATTTCTTTCAGCAGATGGGCTTGAGGGGGGAAAACTCTGATCTGAATTCCTGAGGTATGCCCTCTTTGAAAACAAGGCTCAGCCATTATTTCCCCAAGCTCCTCTTTCAGACCTGTCTGCCAGGGAAATGCCTGTCCTGTGGCTTTTGCTGTCATTCTCAGCAGCAGGACTACTCCAACGTTTGTCTAATTTCTTGTTTTGATAGGAAAAAAATGATGACTTGGCCAAATTCTGGCAACTCTGCTCCATGTGTTGGAGCATACCTGGAGTGGATCCTCCCTTCTTCTCCGTAAGTCCTTTCCATCATCAGGCCCAGGGGAACTGGAGAGCACAAGACACCACACTGAGGTGCTGCAGCGTGACCCACAGAGGGGTCCACAGGTGGAAATTCTCCAGCACATTCATGGTGGAAGGGAGCAGACCAGAAAGGAGAATCCTCCCCGCCGAAGGTCTTTGATATGTCTTGGCCTGTTGGCTTTGTGCAGCCCCAGCCTAGATCCTCTGCAGTACTGGGGCACTGGAGCAGCCCGCAGAGCTGAAGCAGGCCTTCAGGACTCCCTCGATGGGTGAGGGAAGGTGCTTTTGGCCCCAGCCAGCTGTCTGCAAGCCTCTGCTGCCGGGCTCAGACTCCCCCTGGAGCTGCCTGTGCCTGGCAGGTGTCTGCAGAGGGAAGGGCATGGCCAGGTGAGGCTGAACACAGCTTTCAGACCTCCAAAGCTGGGGGTCAGGGACCCACTGCCTGTACCTACCATGCGAGGGCTGGTAAAATCAGCGGATGATGCCCAGTGCTTTGGGGCGAGCAGGTAAGACACCTGTTCCTGGTCTTTGGGACCCGCTCACCTCTTCTTGCTTCTCATCCCCTGCCCTCTCTGGGGCTTTTCTCTCCCCCCCAACCCCGGGCCGTGTGACGACCGAGCCCCGGGCCGGGGCTGTGCCAGGAGCCGCCACGGACCCGAGCTCAGCGCCCCTCTGCCGGCCCCGGCCGGGCCCCCCGACCCTCGGTGGTCGCCCCCGGCCCGGCGGCAGGAGCAGCCCCGCCGGCCCCGGCCCCGGCCCCTCGCGGGGCTCTGAGCGCTGGTCGGAGCGGGAGGAGGAGCGGGGGCTGCGCGGGGGGCACGGGAGCAGCCGGGTGGTCCCGGGGGGCTGGAACCGGGCGGCGGCACCGCTAGAGGGCAGGGACGGACCGCCGGGCGGCGCGGAGCACGGCGCGGCACGGCACGGCACCGTGATGCCCGGTACGGTGCGGTAACGCACGGTACCGCACGGCACGGCACGGTACAGGACGGTGATGCACGGTACCGAACGGCACAGCACGTCACAGTACCGCCCGGTAAGGCACGGTACCGCACGGCACGGCACGGCACAGCGCGGCACAGCACGGCACGGTACCGCACGGTGATGTATGATACCGCCCGGTACCGCACAGTACCGCACGGCACGGCACGGCTCGGCCACCTGCCAGTCCCCCTGCCCAGCCCCGGGCCAGCAACCCTCCGTGCTCAGCCACCGTCACGGTGCCCCCTCGCTGCTCCCCCTGAGCTCTCCTCATCCCTCGGCAGCGCGGTCACAGCCCCCAGGTGCCTCCTCAGAAAGCACTGGGGAAACTGAAGCACGCTCAGAAATGCCCCTAAAGCCCCTGAGAGCTGCAAGCTGCCCCTGCACCACGCACGCTGGGGAGCGGGGATGTGCTCGGGTACCTGGCAGCGTCTGCAAGGCCACTGCTGCCACCCGGTGCCAGCTTTTCCCACCAGGGTGCCAAGCCGCCCCCATGCCCTCCCGCTGCCTGTGATGGTTGAGCTGAGCAGGGAATATCGTCCCCCATGCACATAGCCTTGATGTCTCAAGGATTTTCCTTCCCTGCTCTGGGAAGAATCGGATGCTGTACGGTTTTTGCTAACAAGTCCCATTGGTATCCAGATTGGACCTACTCCCTAAATGGGATTTTTAGCCAGTTTTGGGGTGTTCATCCCTGATTCTAGCATCTTCCTGCACACTACAGTATGCCATGTTACAGCGTGCCTGTGTGAGACTCCCCAGGCTCCTGAAGATTTTCATATTTGGGTACATAAATATTTGCTGCATTAAGGGTATCTGCTCCATCATCCAGCTCAGCTCTCTGGGTAATGTTCCTTCATGGTGGAGGCAAAAGCTTGCCCTCAGCAAACAGTGTCCAGGTTCGTGTTCTGATCAAAAGGCAGAAAAATGGGAATTTTCTAATAGAAACCTGATTCTCTGGGACAATCCTACCCAGCGCTGCAGGCTGCAAACATTGCTTACTGCAGGATTGGCAGGCCCCTGTCAAGCAGCCAAGGGATTACTTCTTCCCTTCCTGCTTGAGCTCTCCGGTGTTTGGTCCCTCTCCATCACACCTATCTGGTGCTTCACACACTCTTTGCCTTTCATCTCCTGGTGGCAGCGTGGTCCAGGTGCCTTGGACCTGTTCCACTCCCAGCAGGACAGCAGGGAGAGAGCAGCTGATGCTGGGCACCCGTCCCACCACAGCAAGGGTTTCCTTGTCTCCTTTGAACAGCCCTGCTCTTCACTGCACCCTCGCAGGCAAACACCTCCCCTGCCTACGAAGTGGCTGTTGTCCTTGAAAGTGCCCGTTTTCCTCCAGGATCTGGGGACAGTGAATCCCTATAAGATCTTCTTCATAAAACTCCTTGTTAGCCTCTCACAGACAGTCTCACTGGCAGTGTCACCTCTCCACATCCCCCCCTTACCCCAGTGAAGTTTGCATGACCTTTGGGGGCATGCAAAGGAATCCCAGCCCAGGTAATCTGGCCTCTGGTCAATATTGGATTTCTGCTTGCTGGATCTTTTTAAAACCCCACACTCCAAACACTCACTTCCCAAACCTTAAGAACAATAAAATGACTTTAAAATACACTAGCACATACCTAGGGAAAAAAAATCACGATAAAGGTCACTTCTGTTTAAAAGGCAGTAGCCAGTGTTTTGTTTAACTCTTAAAGCATCATTTAAAAATTTACAGAAGAAATCCGGATTTAAAAGAGCTTCTCTGGTGACACAAAGGCTTTAGTCCAAATTCCTTCAGCTGCACAGAAATTAACCTGTTCCTGACTGGGGCAGCTGTCAGCGGTTGCCCAGACCTCACCAAAGTGTACAGCCAAAGACTTGCCCATTGCTCCTGGCTTTGCCAGGCACCGAGCATGATTCTGGGTAGGACATCTCTAAGCTGGAGTGTGGAGAAGGCCAGAAGGTTTGTTTCTGGAAGGGTATCAAAAGCTTGCTTTTTGTCATGTTGGAATGAAAAAGTATCTATTTTAGAATAATCCAATTTTTCTTGGATTTTTCCATTTCTGCCTCACTGGTTTCAGTGCCAGTTTTCTGGTGCATGTGTGTGTGTGTGTCATATTTTAACCAAGCAGGGGGGACTGGTGTCATTGCAGGCAACAACAGCAAAGATCCTCCTGCCGTCATCTGAGAAAGGCATTGGTCTTCCCGCTGGTGCCGTGTCCCAGCTGCTCACCCCGTGCGGATGTCTCAGACAGCCATGGACACCCTCACATGTGGGTGCTGAATCCCACCCCAAACAGCCAGCAGAGCATTTCAACAACTCCAAAGGCATTTCCAGCACAACGAGACCAACTTCATCCATTGCTCAGTCCTGGTGGATCACAATAGTGACTGAAGTTCTCTGACTGCCTCTCATCTTGGTGAGTGTGTGAAAGAAGCTGCCTTTTATCTATGTAAATCTGTGTCTGAATCACTTCTCTTCCTTCCTAGGACTTGGAGCACAGTGGGCATGTTTTTTCTTTATACTTTACCCTAAAATCGGTCTGGTGTAAGGGGTGATTTCCTGGTCACTGGCACAAAAGGTGTTTTAGCACCATGTTGCTGAGCCTTGCATGGGCTCCAGGAACAGGTTTGCACTTCTGGGAAGCTACATGGGATGCCTTAAAAGTGACCAGCTCTGGGCTGGTCTCTTCTTCCCACAACGCATGTTATTGAGAGGCTCCATGGGAGATGGTGAGCTTGTCACACCACTCAGTAATGACAGGAGGAAACCAGAATGCTGGGGTTGGATCCAGTCACCCAAGAGGTGGCTGGCACTGTCTGAGACACCCTGGGTGTCCGAGGGTCTGCACAAAATGCCATCCGACATGAAATGAGTCCTGCAGGAGGTCCAGACTCTCCTGGCACCGCAGCAAAAGGACCACAGCACAGCATCTCCACTGCATGAGCCTGCCCTGTTCTGGTGTTTGAATCCTCCTCCTGGCTTTGCATTTTCATGTCATGCTTCTGACTCAGTTCAGATCTCTGAAACTTGAAGTGTGCCAGGTGCTGCTCCAGAGGCACGGTGCTGTGTCAGCAGCGTCACATCCCTGTCCCCTGCTTCCAGCTGCCCATTTGCTCCAGGTCTGTGCCAGAGGTCAGAGCATCCTGAGTAGGACCAAATGGGAACACAGATTTTGACAAAAGCTCTTGACCCTCACTTCATTGAGAGTGGCACTTACAGAAGTGGCAGGCGCTTTGTACCAGTTTTTAGGTCTTTTACCATCATCGTTAGAAAAATCTATAAGAAATAGTGATCAGCTGCCCAGGGGTATAAGAAATGAGTTGGGCCAGGCAGGGCGATGGCAGTTTGGATTTTCTGTTATCTATGGAGGATCTGGATGGATGATGAAATATCATTTCCCCTAGTGGACAGAGCCCAGACCCTCAGTGGGACTGGCTGAGAAATGATCCAAGCAGTGCTCTTGGCAGCATGGTCAGCCCTCCTGCTACCTCCCAGGGCCAGGATGGAAGTAATGCTGCTGCCCGAGAGCTCAGGGGTAGTGGGCTCTGCCCAAGCCCTTTCCAAGGGACCGGTTCTACCACGGGACAGGGACTTCGACCTCCTTGTGGTGAGCCCAGGCTGTGTGTAACATTGATTCCCTGGGGCTGGTGTCTCCTTGCTGACCCTGGTGCTGCAGCCAGTCTCGCCAGTGCTTTCGCTCCCCAGGCAGCAGACACCAGCGCTTGCTGAGGGAACGATAACCCCAGCTCCAGTCCTCTGCGGGGCTCAGTGGGATCATTAACGCCCGCCCCGTAAAGCTGCCCTGTCCCCCCGGAGTGTCAGTCCAATGCCTGATTTGCCCTGCTCTGCCAAGCATGAGCCTTGGTTTTTCACTTCTCCGTTTTTATTGATTTTCATTTTTATGACTGAAGCAAGTGCTGTCATGCTCTGCTGTGAGCAAGCGGCAGCCTGCCCCGCCGCTGCGGCCCCATGGCACATCATTTACTGCTGCTTCATGGTCCTCAGCTCCTCATTAAGCTGGGGCAAGGCTGGGATCAGGCACACTGTCCCCAGGAGAGACCGTGCCTCTGCACTCCACATGCTGCCTTGTTGAGGGAGAAATGAGGCTATTAATGGTCAGGAGAGGGGATGCCAGCAGGCAGGGTTCATTTGCTATTCCCACCGTGCCCTCAGCAAGGCTCTGCTGCAATCTGCAGCTGTGCTGTCCCCCAAAAGGCTGGGTGGGATGCATCTGATGCACGGCTGCACACAGGGTCAGTACGATGATGCCCTCGAGGGGAGGGCTGGATGTCCTCTCTGGACAGGTCCAAATGTCTCCACTAAGTTTATCCCTTGGCCATATCTCTGCTTTGTTCTTCCCCTCTATGGGATTTCCTCATCCTCTTCGCCCCTTACCTTCTCTGTTGCATTTGGCCTGGGATTTCCAGAAGATCTCTGCATCTGTAGGGCCTGCTTGGGAGAATATCAGCCCACAATGTCCTGATGCAAGCAGGAGCACAAGGATCCGTCCCCTTCCCCTCCAAGCATGGTGGCTTGGCCAGGTAAAGGCTAGGCCACCTTCTACAAAATGGGGTCACCTGCCCCAGGCAGGACATCTGCCTCCTGCTTGACCCTGGGCTGGTGACACAACTTGCCCAGCACCACCAACTGTGGAGGTCCACATGGGGTCCAAGGCCATCAGTAGACCCCATGGGCTGGCCAAGGGCCATCCCCCCCGAGGTGCCCTTGGCTGAGCCACCCGTGAGCCTTCCTGGGGCTCAGACGTGGAGCTGCACCCACCCCGCGTGCAGCCAGCCAGCCCTGCTCGCCTGCCAGGCAGGCTGCTTCCCCCTGGCTTTCTCCCTCCCTTCACTGTGCTTTGGATGGGTTCCCCTTTAAAGTGGGTTTCTCCCCATGGGATCCTCACAAGACAATGGTGCAATGGTGATGGTGAAGGTGTTCAGGGTTTGGAGTCTGTCAAATCCCATAGCGAGCCTGAATTTGCCCCCACCCAAGACAAAAAGCATCCCTCAGGGCTGGTCCCCACGCAGCAGGACGCTCCATGCACTGAACTGGAAGCACACTGATATTGAGGGGGAGACCAGTAAGACTGGGCTTTTAGAGGCTGCCAGTGCTTCCAGTTACATGACCCTGCACTCAGCTCCTTGCTCCTCCACCAGTCTTGAACCTTTGGGGCAGGCGGTTTCCATGCTGGGGATCTGGCACAGACTGAACCATTCTGCAGCATTTCGTCCAAGCACAGTAGCTATTTCTGAGACTGAGCTGGAGAGAAAAGGTTTCATTTTGTTAAGATGAAAAACACTGAAGACCTAGTCTTTGAGTAATTCCAACGCTTCTGTGCTTTGGAGCAGAGGCTGGAAATTGCACAGACAACAGACTTTTTTTTTTTTCTTTCTTCTGTCCTGTGAGAAAAGAACATTGACTTGGGTGTTCTCCAGGGGGTTGGTGTTTTATAGCTGGACCTTCTCTGCTTGAGGGCAACCAGGCACATTTCTGGCAGCACCCAGAAGGTTCCCTTTCCACTCCTTCTCACTACGTCCATGCAGCAAAATATTCCTGCCATGTGTGCTTGCAGACGCACTACAAAGCATGCTGTGGTCACCAGCAACAACTCTTCTGCTGCCTGCCTTTCCAGATGCTGCCTGGGTGGCATTTGGCAAAGAGTGTGCTGCAGTCCCTCTCTATCCCAGTTCATTCAGCAAACAACAGCACAAGCCCTTTTAACCCTTTAACCTCCCTCACTAGAAGGGACACATACAGAAATCAGCTCAGGAGAAAGGTGAAATCAGATCACGTGCATACAGAAAAGGAGCAGTGATTTTTCCAGTGTGTCAAAAGACTTGTCTGCAGGGACACTGAGTGGTTTGCTGAGGTCCAGCCACTGTTCTGCAAGCACGATGGTGATGGATGAAGTCATCTTCTACCATGCAGATGAAGTTTTTCTGTGTTTTTGTTTGTTTGTTTTGTTTTGTTTTCACTGCCACTGTGTCACTGCTTCTCAGGTGTGCAGGTGCCTAAGAGAGGAAAGAGTAACGTGTACTGGTCTAACTCTGATGTCAAGGAGCCCAGCCTTGGATGTTTCATTTTCAACCAGAACAGATAAGCAACCTTTTATCATTTTAACCTATAGCATAAAAAGCAAACATACTTCAGTACCAAGTAAAGCGTTAAAAAGGTAACAAGTATGTAACTTTTGAGAAATGCTTTGAAAATACTAGACTCAATGATAAAGATTTAATAGTGCAAGGATTTCTAGCTCTTACTCACCTACTCCTTGGAAAAATGTTCCTGGTCCTTGGATAGGTCCCTGTCCCACGCCAGAAGGGTAAGCTTTGTCTCAGACCAGGTCCTTGCTGCAAACATTGTTTGTTTATTCCCATGCCAGACTTACAGGCTCTGACTCTCTATGTCTACCCATTGTTCCTCGCGGCTGACCTGCCGAATGATTAAGCAGCCTGTTACCTGCCCATTTCTACAATGTGGCTTTCTTTCTTCCTCCCTCCAGGACAGGTCTTTAGCTAAAGGTCGGTGGAAATTCCTGTTTATTTTCATTAGAGTTGCCAGCCCCATTGCCCATAATCCCTGGAGCGCAGTTTTTATCACTTCTTGTTGAAGACTGCCAAAATTATTCTGTTTACAAAAAAAAATAAAAATAAAATTAAAAAAAGAATTTCCAGATGATTTTTTTTAACAGGTAGTCTGTTTTATCAGAAAAAAAGATAATAATAATGAAAAGAAAACCCAAAGAAGCTTGCTTTTCACTAAGCAATACAAAAATACATCTGAGCAATATAGAAGTACATGTGTAGATTCCAGCTAAACTGTCAAGCCCTAAATGTCTGCAGTTTCCATGAGGTAGGGAAGTGAAAAACCATCATGTCCAAGGGTTGAGACCTTGCTGCAAGCAGCTCGTCCAACTCTCGTGTGCCAATGTCACCTATGGGCAGGCATTTTGCAGGAGAATGGTAGAAATCAAGACTCCTAGAAAAGTGTGTTTCAGTATTTATGGGGAGGGGAGCAGCATGAGGAGAAAGGGGAGAGCAAGCCGGGTGGGGAATATGGATGGTAAGTACCGCTCGCAGTTGGTGGCCTGGGAGCAGAGAAGGTGGCCCAGGGGCTCCTTACCCTCCACCAGTGGGCAGGTGAGATGAGTGCAGGGCTTGCTTTGGCCTGAAGGGCATCGTTCTCTGAGCTCCTGCATGCCTGCACAGATCCCAAGGGATCTGCATATGCACAGAAACCAGCACGCCCTTGGTTAATGGCACAGCAGCGGAGTGACAAATTCTGGGACACCCAAGGGACCTCCTGCAGCTTTCCTCTTCAGGGAAGAGCAGTTATCTCCAAGATGGCACTAAAAAGGGCGTCACCTATGGTGACAGCAAATAAAGACCTGTCAGGAAGCATTCAGCTGTGGCAGCGATGACATTTGCGAGGCCATGTGTCAGAGCTCAGGACCTCAGCTTACCTGCTCAGGATCAGGCATCGCCTGGGACCAAGTGGCACTGAGTGAGTATAGCTCATTGACTTGGACATCTGCAGACATGCTTTTCTTGCTGCATCTCAGGCATTTGACCTGCTAATTGCATTCAACCCTAGAGCAAATGGCTCAGTAAAAGTCTCTAGAGGTGAAGGTTTATATGGGAAAGCTTGCGAGAAGTTGTGCCACAACAGGAGCGGAGATGTTACAGTGAAGGCACTGACCATGCTCTGTGCTGCATGGAAGGAAAGCCAAAGGGTAGGACAAGAAGGTGGTCAGGAATTGGAGCCCTGCATGGTGTGTCCCAGGCTTTAAGACTCACAGACCTTCAGATAAGCCCTGAGACAGGGCTCTCCTGTGCGTAAGACACTAATGAGAGTGAAAGAGCTGCTGATGCTTGGCCGGTCGTTACCTTTACGTCTCCCCTCAAACTCACCTGTTCCTGGTGCTTCTTCTTGCCTTTGAAGCAATAGACTAGTTGGGAAAGAAAAACATGAATTTAGCCCTAGGTCCTGAAAGGTCAAAATGTCCCTCTCCCACTTCCTTGTGTCCTCCTGAAGTGCAGTGGAGAACAGTGCAGCATTCAGAACGTCACTGTTAGTAACAACGAATGTGATAGGGATCCCTATTTTCTTCACTCAGAGGGTGATGAGGCACTGGAACAGGTTGCCAAGAGAGGTTGTGGGTGCCCCATCCCTGGAGGTGTTCAAGACCAGGTTAGATGAGGCCCTGAGCAACCTGATCTAGTGGGTGGTGGCCCTGAACATGATGGGAGGTTCGAAATACATGATCTTTAAGGTCCCTTCCAACCTGAGACATTCTGTGGTTCTATGATCCCAGTGATGGGAGCATGCTGATGGGTTGCAGGATGCCTGGTCCCCAAGTGCCAGGGCAGAGCCCTGTCATTTGGTGCACGGAGCAGAGCTGAATCCTTAACAGACCATTAAGGAATGATCATCCCACAGCCAAAAGCTCTTCGTCACCTCCAGTCCCTTCCCGTGGAACGGTGCTGCTCAGAGGTGCTGCTTCCTGCTCAGACGTCGATCTGTTCAGCAGCACACGGGATAGGGATGGGACCACCTCGAGAGGTAGGAGTCAGGAGACCTGTCAGGCTCCACCTGAACACCATGGACCCCTGCCCTCCATCCCACCCTGCTCCATCAGCCGTGGACGATGGACAACTGCCATGGCCACAGCCCAGCATGGAGCTGGGGCTCTCTACATTCACCCACACAGGCGCTGCGATGTCACTTGGAGAACTAGATTTGAAATGGGGCCATCAGACTCTTGTAGCCTGCATGAGTCCAGCTCATGTCTTGCAGTAATGAGAGGCATTGTGAAGCCACTTGTGAAGAAAACAAATGTAAGGGCCTCAGCAAGTCGGTTGGTGCAAGTCCCCTGTGACACTGGGGACCTGTGCAGTGCCTGGTTTGTGTGCAGAGCACACCTGGTGTGCAGAGCACTTTGCTCCACGGTCCTGGGGAAGACAAGGAAAAGAAATCTTCCCACGGGGCCGTTCTGCTTAACCTGCATTTAGGAGCAGTCGTCACTCAATCCTGCAAGGAACACGTTATCATTTACTTGCTGGCAGAGATGTGAGCTTTTGTTTATTGAAAATAAAAACATACACACTGCTTAAAATGTTTTGCAAAGGTGGCATGAGGGCAAGGCTGGGGAAGAGCAGTATGCTTCATCTCTCCCTGACAAATTACCTTTCACAGTGCTTCCAGCACCTCTCTCTTGCAACAACCACTTAATAATGTACAGGCACTGCAGCTCTCTCATTATGGGGAAGAAAGAGAGACATTTCAAAGAACCACAGTATAGCCAGTTCTCAGGGGTTCACTTCCTGGGCTGCTCTGACACAAATTATTAAAAACATTTCTCAGCACAAGCATGGCTTAGGCGACCTTCAGCAGCCTGCACCATAAACAAAACCTTAGACGCGCTTGGCAAAAGAAGTGAAAAGGAGAAAAAAAAAAAAAGGGGGGGGGAAATTAGAAACATGGAAATGTAATAACTTTCCATTATGCAAATTTGATTTAATCAGAGATGAAGCTGAAGTGCAATAAAAACATACTTTCATTAAGTTTATGACTTTCAGACTCTATAATACCCCAGAAATGTCAATTATGAGGTTACCATAGTGATACATGGCTACAACTTCGAAGTGATCTCTTTCCTCACCGATAAGTGCACAATGAAGCTAGGCCAAGACCTGGTTTCTCAGCTCCTTAAACTGATAAGAGCCTGTGACTCAAATGGCAAATACTTTTGACAACCTAGGTGAGAATTAAACCTTAAGCCCTGCTCGAATCAACCGTGCCTGAGGGACTGACCGGATAAGTCCCCTTGGCCCTGTGTGGGACATACAAGACTCAGATTTTAATTTCCAGAGCTCAAGGTCCATTGCAGTTGTTCAGTCCTAGAAGCAAGCAGCCCATGAGGGACATGTCACCTGGGAGGGACAGACTGGGGTGTGTTCTAGCTGTATGGTGCTCCCTGGCTTGTAGGACAGGGGCCGTAGACCGAAAGGCCATGATGACCGAGCGTGGTTCCCAGCAGTGCGTGCATCAGTCCTGGGCTGGCCACATGGTGATTGTGCTGGAGGAGCTGGCTTCAGTGCAGACGGCCTGTATGGGGAAAATATTCTGCCGACATGCAACACAGCCAGAAGAAAACTCAGCTTCGCAGCAGGGCTTCCAGGGCTTCCTCCTGCGGGTGGGAAAACACCAGGAGGTGGTTTCAGCCAAGAGTCCCGATGGCCAGACAAAGGCCATAGTGACTAGCAGGGGCTGGGGGCGAGTTGTGAGGTTGTCAGCAATCCGGGGTCAGCATCAGATCTGGAGAGAGCATCTGGGATCAGCCAGCGTGTTGATCCCTAGGCAAGCCTGCAGTGATGGGGAAAGTCCAAGGTCAAGCTGGGACCTGTCAAGTCGGGGTCATGAGACCCCCAACACAAAAACAGCTCCCAGAAGAAGAAGAGGGAACCCCTGATGAGGTCTGAGAGCTGTGCTGCTTCAGCTCTTTCTTGAAGAGGTCCAGTGCTGATCAAACTTCTCACACAGCTCTCAGCAAGCTACCCATGGGACCATCCAGCTACACCCCTAAATGCTGGGTGTGCGTTCAGCGCTGGGGCTTCCCCCTTTCCTTCACCCTCCGGGGTCCCACTCAGCACCCAACACCTACACCAGGGCTTTATGCAAGCCATGCTCCAGTGCCACACCAGGGAGCTGGATGTTTCCCTTGCTTACAGCAAGGTATTTGCCACTGCTTGCTTTGCTGCTTTTTCAATCCAGCACTACTGAAGGGATAAACAGGAACCACCTGGGATTCAGAGTCCCAAGATCCCAGTGCTGTTGGTTTTGTCAGCCCTGCAGAGATTGTGGGGTTGTTTAAGTCTGGAGTGCAGAAAACAGCCAGAGAGGAAGGGAAAACATCCATGTGGGTAGACAGCAAAGACGATGTATCTTCGGACTCCTGCAAAACACCCCTACCAAGCTCCCACTGCTCTTGTGTTGTCTTCAAAGAGATGACAGGTCCACAGCAAGCCCCTTTTTTTAAAGCAGCAGCTTCTGTTTTCCTGGGAAAAGGTCTGAAATTAGGTGACCGCAGATGTGATGAGAAGAATTTAGCTACCATGCATGTTCTGAAGTGAAACCCAGCTGGTAAAGATCACAGTAGAAATCTCTTATTTTCTGCATGCTATCAGATGAATGAGGTGTGCCTTGATGCCTGGAACTGTCCTTTGCTGATCTGCACTCATGCTGTTACTCAGTGCCCAATATCCCTATATAGCAGACTGAACATTAAAAAGTGGTGCGATTGCAAAAATCTCACGTGGAGAGAAAATGAAGTGATACCTCTATGACACATGACACAGCTACTGATTGTGGCCTATTGATAAATGCATTAAATGAAGTGGAATACCAGTTGTAATTCAAAAGGAAATCATTTAATCATCTTTTTAAAGGTTATAATTTAAGAGTTTACAGCAACTTTTCACAGTTTGCTTGCAATTTTTTAATTGCCTCTGAACAAACGCTTCTGTTAAAAATGTCAGCACTGGGAAATTCACAAGCAGTCTCAGTTTTCACTTCTCATAGCCCCTGATAAGGCATGCATCCACTTTGTGCTAATTACATAAATCTCTTTTGCAAAATCTTATTTTGAAGCAAGCCCGCAGTGAAAAGCCAAAGCACTCTCAGAATTTAACAAACTTCTGCTTGTACCCACATGTTAAATTAAAACAAACAAAGACGCACTGAAAAACAAACAAACAAAGAAAACCCAATGATATATACATATATAAGAAGCTAAAATATTGATAGCACCTAAGCAAGGAGGTGCTGGACATGAGCAGGAAGGGGGTTCGGGGACATGCTCACAGTTGTTGAGTAATCACCAATTTTCCCTGATTTGCAGGCAGTGTGAGGAACTGCAGCTGCCCAGTGCTGGGCAGTGACAGCGAGGACCTTGCTTTGCTTAGGTTGGGAGTGAGCGTAATGTGCTCCCGGGTGCTGTCCTGGAGCTCTCCCTACCCAGACGCAGCTGGTGCTCAGCCTCGCAGCCAGGCTCTGCCTCGGGACCTTCAGGGCTCTCACCGCTGGGCGCAGCAGCAGCAGCCCCACCATGGGGCCTTCCAGCATCAGCCTGCTATCACACACTGCTGCTGGTGAAACTGAGAAATTCAGTCTGTCTGGGTTCTGCAAGGTGTTCTGGGCTGTTTTTTTCTTTAATTTTGGGTGCCCACATGTGATGGGTCTGGGTGTTTCTGGAGCTCTGTACCAGTTTTTGCCAATGGCCAGGCATTCCTCAGCTCATGATGATTGCTCTAGGTGAAGCTCTTCAGGACTCCTCACAGGCTCTTTAGAGCTTTCCAAAGCAGCTGGAGTAATTAAGGAAACAGCTCAGTAGGATGGATTGACAATATTTAGCTGGAACTTGGTGTGGCTGGCATGTGAGAAGATGTTTGTGTTGCAGAAGTCTGAATTCGTTCAGTGCAAACCTCATTTGTAGCTACACTGTTACACGTGGGAAGAGGGATTGTCCCTTTGCAGTTAGTTCTGGGCTGGAAGAGTGAAAGGACATTTTAATCCGCTACCTGAAAAGGAGACTAAAAGCCAAAAAAAGAGTGGTATGCTTGTAACAGCAATATTCAGCTTGAGATGCAGGGCGAGTATTGATCATAAAGCAATCACATGTTTACCATGGGATTTTAAGACTAACCAAGCTACAGTCTGGGTGTGAGACACACCAATGTTCCTCTATTTTTATTTTTACGCAGACCTATCTGGCTCCACCATGGAGACGAACTGTCAGGAGCTTCAAGAGTGACACAGCTGGTCAGTGTGTTTCTTATTGGCACAGATTCAAACTAGTAAGCCTAACTTTGTTTTATTTGGCTCGTTGATAGGTCAGTCAAATCAAATCAGCATTTTGTGCTGCAGAATGGCACCACTTTATGAAGCAAGTTGGGGAAAAGTGTGCTCCTTTCTATTTGATAGCAACCTCACCCACTGCATGGGAACCTCAGCTTCTGAGCTGAACTCTGCGATCAGAGGCCAGCCGCAGATCTGATGCTGTCGGTAAAGACCCTGAGGTTGATTTATTGCTGATGGAGCTGTAAAGGATGGGGCTGCCTTGCTCCTGGAGGGGGGCTTAGGAGAGCGTGGCTGGGTCCTCACCCCATGCTTTCTAAGCAACAGGGAGCGGACCAGCAGTTATCCTGCTGTCTCTGGCTCAGAGGGTCAGTGCCTGTCTGCTTGGCTTACAGAGCACATGATGGTGCTGCCAAGTGGGTTTTGGAGAAGGACATCAGTTCAGTGCAACCAGTCAGCACCAAGGACGGTACGTCTGTTCCTGCCTGGGATTCTTCACCATGGAACTCTGCAGGGTTACGGGATCTGAGCCATGATGTCCCCTCCTGTGATAACCTTGGCCCAGAGAGACCCTCCCTCCTCATTCCCACTCCTGCTCTAGCATTTGACAGGGGATCAGTTTGTCCACATGGCTTTCCGTCCTGCAGCACTGCCCCTTTGCCAGGAGCTTGCTCCTAAATCATTGCTGGGGCCCTGAGGTTCAGTGGAGGACGTTGCATTTCCCCAGCTTTTGCAAAGGCTGTGATTTTATAGAAACAGATACAGTAAGGAAGGCATTGTCTGGTGGATTGAGGCCTTGATATTTCTAATCATACCCTGCCTCAGCCTCTTTGAGTGCTGAGAACCCTATTCACTGGCATTCAGTGGTTTCTCTGGGTGCTATTTCAGATGCAGAATAATTAGCAACACGCAGGAAAAGCAACAAAGCCTTGAATGGTATTTAGTGACAATTATTCCACCGAACCATTTCTTACTATTATAAATGGAGCTTATTAGCACTAAATTGTTTCCATAGGAAGCAGCATCAGCAGTAAAAAGAATGGCTGCAGGCTGGCTCGGCGGTGCGGGAGTCAGCGCAACGGAGCCTGCCTGTCTGCTCCTCACTGCAGGAGCGTGTGGTGGGAGAAGCCCACATGCCTGCCGCGGCTCAGGGAGCTTTTTCTCAGTGCTGGCAGCTGGCCTGGCCCCTGCTCCAGCCCCACTTCACGGCACAGCAATGCAGACACCCACGGTGACAGATCTCGCACCTCTGGGGTGAGCTGGTTTTCCACAGGGGCTGGAGATGTTGGAGGAGTGGGGAAAGGATATCCCACCTTTTATTTCATGCTTCTGCTTGGAGCTGTTTCCCATGGGAGAGGTCCTGCTGTCCTTCCTCCTGCTGTCCTTGGGCCCAGGTCTGAGCTGCAGGATGCAGGGTAGTTAGTTGGCAGTACAGCTGTAAGTGAACTGCTCTTTGGTCTGCTGGTTATCGAACAAGAATCTTCTATGCTCAAATTTCAGGCCATTTAAAACCTGGGATCTCCAGAAATGGTCCTGGAGATTTTTTTAACTTGATTTTTTAACAAAGAATTGATTTAGGAAAATTTTGTGAGGAAAAACATATAGCTTTAAGCAATATATATATATGTACATATTATTTCATTGATACAGTTGTTTGAGAAACCTGCCCGGTACATCTGAGTGATTTCAAGTGTTCTGAATGTGCTGCTTTCAGAGAAGAAAAACTTCTCTGAACAACTGCCCACTTTTATCTGGGAGCTGCTCAGGTTCAAGCCCCTGAGGCACAGCTGAGACTGGGGACAGTGGGGCGGCCGCTTGGCAGACCTGTCACCAACTGAAACCTGCAGCAAGATGGGGAATCTTCCCTCCCTGGGCCTTGAAGCTGATGAAATCTTGAGAGTAGGATGCCAGCATTAGAGCCATGACCCACCAGAGCTCCACCAGGCTGTGCTGCAGGAGATGGCCCCTGCTTCTCTGTTACCCATTCATCAGGGGGTATTGGAGCTGGTTGCACAAATCCCCATTAAATAGGACTCCAGGAGGTAATTAAGACTCACGCATGCACAAAGCCATCAGCTGCAGCCAGCAGGAGAGAAGCAACCAGAGCTCCCTCCAGGCAGAGACCTCCTCCCTACGCAGGGCTTGCTCCTCCCCAGTTTTAGGGGTTCCACAGCTGGAAATCCAGGAACGTCTTAGAGAGACAGGTGAGATTTAGAGATGCAGCACGCAGAAACAAAAGCATAACTGCTAACTAAACACATGATGCGTTCACTGTGGTGCAGCATGACAGCCCCATAGATTTGTGAGAGGGTTCACTGCACACTTATCTCCTGCTTTACAGATGATTTAGTGGGTGCTTCGGTTCATCCACTGTTCAAAATTTGTGGGAGATTCCCTCTCCTTCCCCATAAAATACCTCCAACTATCTATAAAATGTAAACCAACACACCTGCGAGACAGATGAATGGAGGGCCATGCATGCATGGCAGAGGTACATCTGCAGCCAGTAAAATAAGTACTGATGGCTTTGACGCAGGGAGCTCAGGCTCTTTTAGAGGAGGAACATTCATTTCCCTTTGCTAGAAATTTGATTTCCCTGCTTTTTTATCTTCAGGACATGATAACAGCACCAAGCACTGCAGAGAGCTTTAAAGCCAGGCAGTGCACGCTCTTGGATGAATCACTCAATTCGACTTTTGAAGGTCTGGGATCCTCTCCAGGGTATGCCCTCTACTACAGGGGATTTTTCTTGTCAGCCCCTTAGTTATCCCAGCTCAGAGTTGTCCTGAGATGTGTAGCAGCAACACGGTCATTACTGCCTTGTTCTGACATGTTCAGCAATTAAAAGCATCCATGACTGATGAGTTTTCGGTATTTCTCTGGCAGATCAGGAAGTGTAGGCAAGTTCCCTGTGTTCAGTGGGCGCTACCTAACTCTGTTAGTCAGCAGTAGGTTATGTCTGAGCAGCATCCTACAGGAAACTCCTGTTGCTCCGTCAATTGTCCATTAACATTTGCCATTGCTTAAAGCTTAGCAGATGAGGAAGAAAAATTTTCGTAAAGTGGCAGAGGGAGTCAGGCCAATTAATAGCACATCTATTATGGGAAGGACAGAGGATGGCTGCATCTTCGCTGTGCGGGAAGGGCACAGCGGGTGGCGAAGGCTCCCCCAACAATGGCAACCAGCAGCCACTGCATGGAGCTCAGGCTGTTGTGAGCAGCGTGGAAATTAATTAGAGAGAAAGATCAGCGGCCAAAGAAACTCGAGGAGTAAATGTCACTTCCAAAGTAGGGCAGGGAGGTAGCTTTGGACTAATTAACCACAGCTTCGCTGCAGGAAAAGGACACGATTGACAGCTGCAGCTTCCTGTGCGTGTTCTGGGCAGAGGCCACTGAAGGTTAACATGGACTGAAACAAATATGAATCGCTCGGTCTCCTGCAGGAAAAACACATAATTCAAAAGTAAGTTTATTGTTGACAAAGCACAGCGGAAAGCACTGTGCATCTGTCACACATGCTGTCTCCTTGTGGCTGTGCAGAGCAGCCGTAAATAATGGTCATAAATACTGTAACCAAGTGAATGTTTACCTCACTCCCATGCTATTTGTTTTTATGCACAAAGAACGTTGTATTAAAAGAGTCGAAGACCCCTGCAAAGTCACCTCTCACATGCACACAAAGCACAGGCTGGGTGCTGCCATGAGCATGCAGCCTGGCAAGGGTCTCCCTGGCATTTCACATCGCTGCTGTACGCATTTTTCCCCAGGTCCCCCTGCCTCATTCGGCATGCGGGAGGCTTTCCCACGAGAAATCTGTGCAGAGGACTGCTTCCCAGCTGGCGCTGGCAAGGACGGCGCAGCACAGGGTCCATCTGCAAGAGCCACCCACCGTCGTGGCTGGGAGGTTTCCCCTGGGCAGACGGGAGGAGGCACGTTTCTTCCCGGGCTCCCTTGCAGCTGCCTGAGCTGGGGTAAGCTGCAATCTGGGAAAAAGCTGCAGAAAATCTGTGTCCTCCTGCCCTGCCAGCTGGGAGAAAGCACACAGCCTCCTCTGCCTCCCTTCTGCCATCTGTGCACTGAGTGGGTGCTGCCGGGGAAGGGACACCGAGGTGATGGCGGGCAGGCAGGAGCGGGCAGGGTGTTGTCCCACAGTGTCCAGGTGACTGAGCCCACCTGGGGACAGGAACCAGGGCTGACCAAGAGCCTGGGGACTGCTGGACAAGTCCCTGGTGGTGAGGCAGGTACAGGGTCAAGCCTGGAAGGCAGCTGAGCAGGTTGGGGATCAGTGGGGTACCCACGGTGTAGCCCAGGCAAAAACTGTGGGCCAGGAACTGAGCTTCAGAGCAGGTCCCAGGAGGTGCAGGAGACAACGTGTGTGGTGTCTGTCTGTGGTGGTCCAGTACCAACATGCTGGAGTTCGTGGTATCTCAGCTCACCCCTCTCTCCCTCACCTCCCATAGCAGACATTCAGAACACAGCTGAAACCCCAGGCAAACAACATCGCTCAGCCCCAGACCTGCTGGTACTGCTGGTTCCAGAAAAGATGAAGATGATTTCTTCAGAACCTCAGAGAGATCTCAAGGGTCAGAAATTGTTTAAACTCAGATGCAAGGCATCTCCTTGGCCATGAAGGGCAAGGAAGCACGATTCAGACATCTGGGGAGTTCTTAGTGCACAACTGAAAGATTCTCTCCTGCTTTTAGGGTTCCAAGTTTTGTGGTTTTTGAGGGCATGTTGCCATTTTATGCCTGACATCTAATGAAATTGTACGTGTATGTGTATGCAGAGCATCCCAGCAACTTGATTTCATTATGCAGAACGTGCCCTGAACTAGCTAGGGAATCATTAAGGCACATGGTCTTGCTGCAGGATGGAAGGATGGCTTCCCATCCTTAACAAGCACAACTGATGACTGCTCCTGAGTCTCTTACTGGGCTAAATAAGTGGGAAAAAAATAAAATCCAGTCTCTGTTGAGCTAGGAGAGGACAGCAAGAAAATGAGCACTTAGTGCCACCTTTGCAGTGAAGAGTGAATAGCAAGATGCTGTGCTAGAAGAGATGGGCTACTGCAAGCCCTCAAGTAGCGGTTCCCACAGTCTGGTATGGAGGTGCTAATGCAGAGGGAAAAAAAATAATCAGTTGCAAACAATGATTTAAGATCAGAAATGTCAGTCCTGTGTCGCTGTGAGAAAGACCCAGAAAGCATTGCTTATAACAGACACTGACAGACAGGGACAGAGTGGTGTGAGGGGTCAGCACCAAATCCAGACAAACCTGTCCCATGCAACAAGCACCATATTTTCACGGTTATGCCAAACCACATTTTTCTCTTGGCCAAAAGTCCTCTCTGCTCCCAGCACTGAGCATCACTGGGACTGCAGAAGAGTTCATCCCACTCTGTCTGTGTCACTTTTGTTGGGATGTCTCATGCATGCTCCTTCTTAAGCTTTTGAACTCAATCCTGAGCTGAAGAATAGGAGAAGACCCATGGGAGAGTACTTAAGGAGCAGTGGATGGATGCTGTAGCAAGGACTGGAGACAGGGACTCAAACGGACTTAGGTACAAACTTTCCTGGAGACAGCAACATAAAAACACCAACAGGCACCCAAACCATCACTCTCAAAGCACACAGCAGAGTGCTCAGCACCGGCTGCCCCCCACGCTGTCTGGACATGTCCGTTTGTCCCCAGGCTGGCCCTGTCCCTGGGGGCTGGCCTGACGGTGGAGTCCCTCTGCAATACAGAGCTCCTCTCCTTTTGCCACCTCCCAGGTGGTGGCATCCCCATCAGAGCAGCCCTGAAGAGAGGACAGAGCTGCTGGTGGGGAGGGGACGGAGGCGCAGGCGGGGAAGGGCCCTGGACAGAGCTGTGCAGGGTGCTCATGCTGACCCCAGCCTGAGTGGGGCTGCTCGGCGAGGATTGTGCTCTCCCCCTGTGGACCTGCAGCAGGTCAGGCTCTTCTGTAGGGTGGTGGTTGATGCCCGCTGGTAAGCGGTGTACAGACACAGCCAAAAGAGCCTTGTGCTGGAAACATGAGCAAGTTTAAGGCAGAGAGAGTATGGGGTGGAGGATGCTGAACTCTTCTGAGGCCTGTCTGTAGAGTGATAGAGCCATAATTTCCTCTTAACCTTCTGCAGCACAGGCACCGAGTGTTTCTGTGGCTGCTTCAGAGCTGAAGGTTCCCAAAGACAGGCAGAGAGATCTGTCTGGATCTGGTGATGGAGGTACATGTCCTGCAGAAAGGAGAATCTGCTGAAGCATGTTTTGCTCCTATCTTTTCTTTCCCTCTCCTGAGGTCTTGGTCTTCTGGAGACACATGGTCTGAAACTACCTCCTACATCAGAATGACCAGGAATCCTTCTTCTATGTTGCTCTCAAATTCAGTGCAGCAGGGCAAAGAACACCTGCTAGGTCCCAGCCTTGTACAGGGGGCTTCAGCACAGGGTAGAATTGAGTCTTCCCAAGGAGATACCTTCTTCCCAAACCCACCTTTCCAGGCAGAGAGGAGAGCCATGCAGTGCCTGCCAACAGAAAAGCAGATATGCAGAGTCCCTCCGTGTGATGGCACCTTCTCACCATGCCCTGGGGCTGTGCATGGGGCACGAGTCCCAGCCTCAAGCTGTAGGA
Organism: Cygnus atratus; assembly: GCF_013377495.2. Classification (NCBI taxonomy): domain Eukaryota; kingdom Metazoa; phylum Chordata; class Aves; order Anseriformes; family Anatidae; genus Cygnus; species Cygnus atratus. Next base: position 1,672,338 of record NC_066379.1, read on the forward strand.
ATTTCAACCCTGATCCCATAGGGTACAAACTGCCCGGGGCAGGTGAGAGCCTGCCCAGGTCTCATGAAGGGCTCCTGGCAGAGAGGAAGGGGGAACCCAGGAGTCTTGCCCCGACCTCACCAAAGCACGCTGCCCCTTGGAGGTGGGAGCTGTGGGCTGGGCTCTCCGCCTGCCCCCGTGGCTCTGCTCAGAGCCAGCTGTGCTGCAGCAGGTTGTAGGAGAGGCCTCGCTGTTGGTCCCAAGTAGCTGTCAGTGGAGTTTTTAAGGTGCCCATCTCTAGTGCTGGGTTATGATGTTATGACCTGGTTCACCTCTGCTGATTAAACCAGCCAAATGGAGCCGAGACCTTCGCAGCATCTGCCCGTGGTTTGGCCGGTTGAGTGAGCAAAACGTTTGGGACATGAAAGCCATTTCAGGAGGTTTCTGTTTCTTGTGCCAAAGGACAGACCTCCCTCCACTCTTGCTGCTGCTGCTGCTTACTGTGGTCCAGGAGCCTTCCACTGAAGGCTCTGCCCTGTTTTGAAGTTTTGTATTATTTTCTTCAGTGCTTTGCCTGGTGACAGCTGTCATCGGATGTTTTGCTCTGCACAGGGACAGCCGGGTGGTGATTATTAATTGCCAGTTTGGAAGTGTTGCAGGTCATAAGGGTAGGATGAGACAGGCCCTACCAGGGTCACTGCTGTCAGATGCTTGTCTAGCCTGGCCTGCAAGTCTCTGGTGACAGGCACATAAGTACCACGCTTCTCTTGCACAGCCTGACCACAACACTAGAGAGTGTCTTCACATTCCTCCTGAAACTTCTTTTTGCTTGTTCTCTTCTCAGACATACCAAAGAGACCATCTGTCTTCTTGTGCAGGAGCCTTTTGTCTCCATACCAAATTTTCTGAAGCTCTGGTTTGTTCGAACTTCCCACACAAGGCCATCCTCATGGACCTTCACCCACCTTTTTTTTTTTTTTTGCCTGGAGGAAGCTGGATCCTGTCTCTCCCAGCTACTACATCTAGGACTGCTAGCAGGCACCCTGGTCTCCATCAGTCCCTGGCCTGGATGATGGAAGGGGCAGCGAGAGTCCCCTGGTGAAAAGAGCGCTGCTTCTTGTGCATGGGGAGCACAGAGAGCAGGAGCAGCCCAAGTGATGGCAGTGAGAAGAGCTAAAAGTCCATTTGCAAAGCAAGCTGTGAGCAACCTCTGGGTTGGGCTTTCATGGAGCCAGCACCCAGAGAGACTGTGGAGACACAAGTGGATGTGGGTTGCTGTGAACTGCTGCCCAAACAGAAAAGTGTTTGGGATTCAACTCCAGCCAGCAGAGCTGGAGAAGCTCTTGCTTCACATATCAAATGTCTGCTCTATTTCCGTCACCTCAGAAGAACAGATGCTTGATATAGGAATGAGAACTTAGTGACCAAGATCAGGAACAAGTCTGTCCCATTACCCAGACAGGGAGCCTGAGGACAGAGCAGGGCACACCACTATCCCTGTCCCACAGGGGCACTGGTCATTGGGTGGAGTTGGGGTTGCCAAATGCTGATTGCAGGTAGAAAATCCTCTAGCAGAAAACAAGACAAAATGAAAACCACCCCTACCACCACCACCACCAACAAAACAAAACAAAACAAAACAAAAACAAAACAACAACAACAACTAAAAAAAAACAGGAGGCCTGGATCCCAGCACAGTGCTCTCTTCAGGTGTGATAACTGATGTCTTCCTACCAGAGAGCACCCTGCCTGGGAAATCCTGCTGGGTAGCACTCAGAGATTGGACCGAAGGGGCTCTGCAGCTTTGGGAATTTCTACCTGGTGAAGATGGTGGTCCACCAGGATTTGAAGGAGACTACCCTGCTCCATCTGTGGTTTGTTCACCCTTGTGTCTAGTCACTCTTGCTGCTGAGGCTCTGTGCCCAGCTTTCAGTTTGAATTTGCCTGGCTTTAGTTTCCAGGCATGGATTCAGGCTTTGTCTTTCACTTCAAGACCAAAAAGTCCATTAACACTCAGTGTTTTCTCTCCGTAAGGAAACTTTATCTTTCATCAAGACAGCTTTCAATCTGTTTTCTAAAAGCAAGACAACATAAGCACTTCCCATCACTCTAGCACTTTTTGTTCAGCAGTCACATCCTGTTGTGGCTCTTTACGCACTCTTTCTGTGTTTTTATCTTCCCTCCTGAGCAGCAAGTGCCAGATAGAGATGAGAACAGTACAGTCAGCACCACTGCTGCTCTAGAGAGAGGAAATGCCCTTTCTGCTCCTTTGCCCCCATTTCCATATGCAAACATCTTGTTACTCCATGCCAGAGTGCTGCCCTGGGAGTTAATGCAAAACTTCTGTAAGAAAGAGCTGCCAAAATTGTAGTCATTAATGTTGTTCAGATCAGTGTTCCCTTGTTCCTTTGCAGACAAAGGATGTGGGTCCAGCCCCATATACCCAGGCCACAGCTCTGTCAGCCAGCAGATGAGGATCACTTGCTCACTGCTTTACTACTTGTCTGTGTTAAAGCAGACCTTGGGTTTCTGGACCCTTAGTTATTTTTTGAAAATGGAGGCACTGAAGAGGGAATGATTTTCTCCTGTTGGTGTGGTGTCAGTTGAGAAAATGACCCCGGAAATATGAAGAGGATTGCACTCCATCCCTCTGCTCATTATCCTGGTCTAGCGACCCCTCTCCTTGAAACCTGGTTGAAATACTCTTGGCTTCTTCTTGCTTTCCCCATTCTGCTTGCTGTTGGCTGCAGATGGGGCGTGCTGGACTGTTAGTGGGCTCAATCTGTGGATCCTGCAGCTGGGTGAGGCAGAGTCCGGCACTGAAAGGCAGTCAGTGCTCAGGTGTGGAGAATAGGTCTGCAAGTCACAGGGCCAGGCAACAGGAAAGACTGGAATAACGAGGTTTTCAGAAGGTGTACATCCTTTTGGGTTTATGGGATGGCAGCTTAGCAGATGGAAACAGAGGAACCCAGGCAATCAGGCAGCATATGAGCACCAGAGCAGAAGGGACTCCTGTCACTGAGTAGGTGCTGGGACTGCTCAGCTCTCAGTGCCAGCTCTGCCTGCAGCATCCCGAGCATGCAGGCACCTCACAGCACAGGCAACAGCGAGACAGGGTGAAGAGACACCACTTTGGTTATCCCACCTGACCTCCACACATGGCCAGACTCACACAGTCATGTCTTCACCATGATTAGAGCCTCTACCATTTTGCTTTAGAGGGATTTCAAGTGAAACGTGATTTATTGCCTGCCTATCCCAAGAGTTTGACTGCTTCATTAGCCTCACTGGAGCTTGTTTCTAGACTGACTCTGTTAGGACTTAACTCCCAGCTACCAGATCTTCAGCTACCTGCTTTTTGCTGCAGTCACATGTCCAGACTGATCCACACAATCCCCTGCATGTGAACTTTGTCTCCTCTTAGATGAAGGCATGATGTGAATGGCTTGCCTTCAGCAAGCAGAGCACTGGGCATTGCCTCCATAGCATGCCTCAAGGTTACATTGCTGCGTCTCCCCCACAGCTCTTCCCAGCCCTCTAAACATGCTGCGTAGGAGGAACAAGGTGATTATCATACCCAAAAAGCTGCCTTGCCCAATGAAATGGAAATGTGATTTACTGAGGTTCTCACTACCATGTGGCGGTCATCCAGGAGAAACCACACACCACAGCATAAATTTGATGCTTTTCTTGCTAAAATGGGCAAATGACCTATTAAGAAGAGAGCCTTCCCAGATAAATGAGATAGATGGAGTATTGAGCCGGCTCCAATGCCCGCTAATTTAAGAATAGCCCCGCTGAATCAGATCTTCCCTGCCATCAGTCAGAGCTGCTGTGGTCTGCTTTTATCAGATCTTCAGTTGTTCCACACAAACACACATGGACAGCCTAGAAAGAAGCCATGTTTCATGCTAGGAGCTTTGTGTTGAGACTACACTTAATCAAAAACCAGCACTGAACTCTTCTCCAGACATTCACCAGCTGAAAAAGAGGTGCTGAAGCCAGGCAGCTTCTGATAGGTGTTGCACATGGGCTTCTCTTGGACACCAGACCACATGCCCTGTGAATATTTCTGACTCTGTGGCCTTCTCGGTGCTGTGCATGTGTCTGGTTTCCAGAGGCTCCTCGTTGTGGCTCCTCATGTAGTCACCCAAAGCAAGCTGTGAGCTGCTGGGCTGCGGACAGCTCCAGTCTCTTTGGAAGATGTCGATCAGATAGTTCTGGTGCACGGGGCATTAGTGCTATTTGTTTATTTGGTGAGCACATCCCAGTTCAGAGCACATGACTTCATTCTCTGTTCCTGCTCACTGGTGAGGAGGACGAGGGGTGCTTCAACTTCACAAGTCATCAAGCTGGCACTTGAGCTGCAACATAGTAGGTACATAAAAAAGGTTCAGCCCAGGCCCAAGGAAGGAATTTTTGTGGGTGGAGATGGATATCTTCTGTAGGCACCGGGGGCCTGCCTGAGCACCCCTGGCAGCCATGGACTTGGGGCCAGTGCTGCAGAGGATGTGCACAGGCCTTTGCTGGAGGCCAGCACTGAGCCACGGGGATCATCTCCTACCTTTACTATGCCCTCTGAAGACAGAACTCACTGAAGTGAGTCAGAAAGAAATCCAACTTAGCCTAGTATGCTGTCTCCAAACACATTTGCTAGATGGTATTACAGAGTGGAGGAAGGGAGAAAGCAGCCAGCCATGCTTCTCTTCTTACAGTCAGCTTCCAGTGAAGTGAGACTGAGAAAATTCTGAAGTCGGTCTTTGTGATTAAAGTCCTCCAAGATTTTGTTTCCAAGAATCCTTCAAGGATTTTCTCATATTCTGAAAATGGCTAAAATAAACACATGGGTTAAATACATGAAACGTTAGTATCCATGACATCCTGAAGCATGGAGTCCCAGAGTTCATTACATCTACATGAAGAATCAATTCCTTCCTTGTTGTGAACCTGCTACCTGGTCATTTAACTTGAAGACAGCACAATTTCAGACTGAGAAACTCTCTATGATGCTTTCCTCTTCAGATTATGCATATGCCTCCTTATTTTACAGATCTCTGCCACATTCCCTCTCTATCATATATTGTTAAAATTCTACTTTGTTTGACCCAAGCTACCAATGTGGATCCCTTCTGCTCATCCTTGTTCTTTTTCTGAACTATTTCCACTTCTGCCATGCCTTTTTGTGATCAGGCAATCAGACGTATGCTCTGAAATGGGGGAGCATTCTTGATGTATGCAATAGAAATCTGTGTTTCCTCTTTTCAGCACTTTCTTTCTGGATAGTTCTTCTTATTCAGTGTATTTTTTGGCCCACTGTGGATCTCTGAGGTGTTTATCTCTGACTTTCAGCTGTCCTTGCTTGGTGATGGGAGGTAGTTTGAAGCCCATCACTTCACATGTGAAGTTAAGCTTGCTTTTCTTCCACTGCATGACTTTCTATGCAGCTACTTGAATTTCACATGCTACTTTATTGCACAGTCATTCAGTACAACGAGGTCCTTCTACAACTGCTTTTAGCCAATTTTCCTTTCTATTCCCATGAATAATAAAGTATCTGCAGGCTATGGCCCCTTATTATACAGTCCCTTCTCCAGATCAGTTATGAATATGCTGAAAAGTCCGAGTCACTGCACAGAGCCCTGGGACTGCCTTTCATTTATTCCAGCCCATTGCTTCCTCCTTTAATGAGTTCTTAGTCCATGTGAGGGATTTCCCTCTTATCCCATTGCTTCAGTGAGGCAGCTTGTTAAAAGTTTCTTGAAAATCCTGGCTCTTGTTCGATTATTCATTGATTCCTCCCAAACCCTCCAGAAGATTTCTCTGCATTGAAGCCCTTCTTCATCATACCACGTTTATCACTTCTCTGCTAATTCTGTTCTTTACCATCTCTACTGATGTCTTGTGGTGGAGATCAAGTGTACTGATTTGCAGGTTCCCACATTTGGGCCACACAATTTTGAAATAAATGAAATAGTGTTTATTACTGACTTTTCCACTTATACCAAGGAGACTTTTTGCAGGATGCTCTACTCCATGGTTAGTAATTCTGTAATTTGTTAGGTAAATTCTTCCTAGTTCACCTGTCTATTACTATTCATCTTACTGAATCTTTCAAAAGGTCCCTCTGCTGACCCAGAGGTCTGAAACTGTTCCTCTGTATCATCTGACATCAAGACGGGTGTCACATCCCTAAACACCTTCATTTAGCTTCTCTGCTGTGCCTTTCTCTTTGTAGATGTGTTAACACTTTGGTCAGCTATTGGTGCTATATTTTCTGGCTGCTTTTCTGTTCTTCATGAATTTAAAAGGAATTAATTAGTAGTTTATCATGCCTTTAGTGAGTTGTTCCTCTAGTTCTCTTTCCTGGCTCTTGCAAGAGCTCTGCTACTTCCTGGTCTTTGAAAACTTCAACACTCTGTCCATCTTGCAGTTTTTGTTCTACCTAGTAAGTGATATAAGCTTCCTTTCAGCCTTCCACACGGCTTAAACAATTTTCATTCTTCTAATGGATTTTTTTGTCCTTAAGCTTTTCTTTTCAGTTTCTTCTAAACAAATTTCATTGTTTTTATGTATCTCTCCTCTTTGAAATATGGCATTTACACTGCAGTGGACCTTACTGGTTTCTTTGCTCCTAAAAAGATACTGAATTTGAAAATACTGCAGTCACTGTTGTGAAACAGCTTTTATTTATTTATTTATTTTTTGAATTAGAAATTGTGTTTAAGTTTGAAGACAAGAGATGTTTCTTCTCTTTCTAGTTTCTGGCAGTTGGTTACAGTGTCCATTCCCTGTCTCAGTCAGGTATGCCAGGATGTTAGCCTGGGATACTCTGGGAACTCTGCCAGGATGTTAACCTGAGATACATTGACAAACTTAAACATTCTGCTTTCCCTGCTTGTCTGGCCTCTCATAGCATGTTGCAGACACATTCATACTCCTGCTCAGATGGGGATGGTAAATCCCATCTCTCTGTTTCTCCTCCTCTGGATTCTCATTTCAATCCAGTGACATACATGTTGCCTGTTGAAAAAACTGACTTTCTGTGAGGTTATCCTGAAAGGATGCTGGAAAAAGCCATGACTTGACAGCCCCTGGAGCAAAAGTCCAAAATGTCCCCATGCTGATACAGGCAGGATTCTTGCAGGAGCCGTGGAGCAGGACAACCTGCCTTGGCAGTGCAGTCACACAGCTATCTCATTGCTTCATCTTGGGACAGAGGAGCTGAGGACCCCCCATGCCTCTGCACGGGCTCTGAGTGCCATTACTTGCTCCCTTAGCCCAGGATGGCAGCACCATGCATGAACAGGAGGCTTGGAGGCTCACAGGAGAGCTTGGCTGTGAAACAACATCAATCTTAAAAGTAATTCCCAACTACTGAGTTCTGGACAGACTTTCCTCCTCTGTGCATGACTTTTTGTTTGTTTGTTCAATTTTGTTTGTTTGTTTTCAAAAGTTTTCTAAGTTGAATATAAAGGGCTTGGTTGTTTGCTCAGCTTTGAAGGGCCTTTCAGAGTCTGTTAGACCTGTTTCATTGCATCCTCCTCTCAGACTTGGAACTGGGATGGAAAAGAGGGAGAGGAGGCAGTTGTGGCAGCCCTGGGAACACAGCACTTCCCTGTCTCTGATGAGGATGAAAGCAAGAGCAGGCTGGCAGAGTCAGGCAGTGCTGATCTCTTTGGAAGCATGAAAAAGTGATTTTCTGATGAAATGTTTTGGGGAATGTGACCTGTGATTCCCAGTCTCCTGAAAGTGTTGCAAACTTGGGTCTGTATTGCGGGTTTGAGGGATGCATCCTCAAGTGGGGCTTCATGTTGTGGTTGTTCCCATGAAGCTTCTTCTCTGAAGGGGATGTGAATCAGTTGGCTCCTTCCAAGCGCCTGTATTGCACCCGATAGTCACATGCTCCTCCTTTCCATGCTGCTGTGTTTTACAGGCAGGGACCACAGGAAATGAAAGCAGCTTCCAGCTGACCGGTAACAGACCAGTGCAAAAACAGGTCTGGGACTCTCCAGCCAGCAAATTGGCCCTGACATCTTTCTCCTCACTCACCTAGGGTAACAGCACAGCAGTAGCAGCTAAAAAATGTAGTGCCATTGCTTCTCCTCTCTGAACATAGATTGCACTGAGACAAACCAGTCAAATTGCCTTGTTTCAATAACAGAGAAATTAAATACAGCTAATGGGTAACAGTTCTATGAGATAATGTTCTGTGCTTCAAAATTTTTGTCTTTGTAATGAAAGGGAAAAAAGAAACACATCTAAAGCTTTGGGTATTCACAGTTGCTTGAATATTTAGTTGAAAAGTGGAAAAGAGAGGTTTCAATCTGAGTTTCTTCACTAAGGGAACCTTGAAACTCAGAAACCCACTGCTAAAACTGTGTTAAAGCCAATATGCATACACAGAATATTCTGGCTTTCAACTAAGCACTATGTTTTCATGGGAATGTGTTTTGTCAAATGTTCCTACTAGGCCTAATTGAAATTTCTTCCTTCATCAAGATGCAAACATTTTCTTTTGACAACAATGAAATATATTTTATGGTGATATAAACTCATATTTAAGTGGAAAGCCTCAAAAAAAAAGAAAAAAAAAAAAGGAAAGTTTTGTCAGTATTGAAATGAAAGCAGAAAGTCATTTTTCCCTCCTCCTATAAAATGCCAAGGGAATGGAGATGTTACCACAAATATTTCCACTTCAATAAAATGGCAAGTTTGTGATGGAAACTCATGCTGCCAAAATAATTGTGACAGGCTCTGCTAATGACCGTAGAAAAGAGCCAGAGAAAAGTCTGTGTGTGTCCCAACTTCTCATTTAACCTTGGCACTAGGGTACATTTCAACTAAAGAATAAAGTGGCTGGATATGCTGGTGTGATAGAATCGTAGAATCACAAAAGGGTTTGTGTTGGAAGGGACCTTAAAGCCCATCTAATTGTGACTCCTTGCCATGGGCAGGGCCCCCTGCCCCCAGCCCCGGCTGCCCCCAGCCCCATCCAGCCTGGCCTTGGGCACTGCCAGGGATGGGGCACCCACAGCTCCTGGGGCAGCCTGCGCCAGGGCCTCACCGCCCTCCGAGTAAAGAATTTCTTCCTCATATCTAACCTAAATCTCCTCTCTTTTAGTTTAAAGGCACTACCCCCTGTCCTATCCCCACACCCCCTGACACAGAGTCCCTCCCCAGCTTTCCTGCAGCCCCCTTCAGGCACTGGCAGGCCGCAGTGCGGTCTCCCCAGAGCCTTCTCTTATCCAGGCTGAACAGCTCCATCTGATATCCTATATCCCGCGGTGAGACCCCTGCAGGTCCCTGTGCCCATCCCCTCTGCTGTCAGCCATCCCTGATATTGGGCTTTCAGCAAACAGCAGCAGTGGAACCCGAGAGCTAAGGACACAGCTTCTCAAAACGAGGCATTCCACAGCTCCGCCTTATGCAAAGCCTCACCATTCGCTCCAGATATGGTGAGAGAAGCGAATCCATCATGAGCTACGACCTTTGGGTAAATAGTCATTGGTACCAAGGTTCTACCCCCAGCTGCCGGAGCACCACCCTTCTGCAAAGAGAGATGAAAACTTCGCAGGCAGTTTGTGTCTGACCAGTACTGGAGAAAATGGCACAGCCACTCTGTACTTCAGCAGTCCCTAAGCAATTGTATCTATCTGCAGCTCTGCCTTTCTTTACAAAATGCTCAAGAAAGGCAGATCTGCTTATTTCTTTCCTATTGCAATAAATATGAAAGCACAGCATAATTACCTGTCAGAGACTCATGGAAGTTGCATAACTGCTCAAGCTTCGAAGAATGTAAGGGAAAAGTTTGTGAAGATTATTTATGGAGGAAAAATATTGATGAATGTTAATATTAATCATAGAATATTCTGAGTTGGAAGGGACCCACAAGGATCATTGAGTCCAGCTCAATAATAAGCTGTAATTGAAATGTATATTAGATAAAATTTTCCTTCCCACTCAATTAATGTGGTTAGGGAAGCAGGGGAAAGTACAGTCATTGCATAGATGTCCTGAGCTCCTGCCATGTTAGCTGTGGGACAGTAAAGTCCGGGGGGTCAAGTGGCTGTCCTCTTGGGACTTGCATTTGTCACGGTCCGCTGCAGAAGTGCAGGCTGACAGCAAGGTCCAGAGAGCTGCTGGCTGCAGAGGACGTGGCTAGGTTTAGTCCGCATCGGTCTGGCCATTGTCAAGGTTCTGCAGCTGCTTTGTGGTGCACCTGAGGGCACAGCAGAGCAAACCCTCAGGTACTGCACATTAAGTAAGTGTGTTTAAGGAGCTAAAGTGCTGGCATCAGTGTTTGATTCAAACAAACTACTTAGAGCAACACGTTCACTTATATAGGTGCTTTTATTCTCTTTTCTTTTCTTTTCTTTTCTTTTCTTTTCTTTTCTTTTCTTTTCTTTTCTTTTCTTTTCTTTTCTTTTCTTTTCTTTTCTTTTCTTTTCTTTTCCTTTCCTTTCCTTTCCTTTCCTTTCCTTTCCTTTCCTTTCCTTTCCTTTCCTTTCCTTTCCTTTCCTTTCCTTTCCTTTCCTTTCCTTTCCTTTCCTTTCCTTTCCTTTCTTTTCTTTTCTTTTCTTTTCTTTTCTTTTCTTTTCTTTTCTTTTCTTTTCTTTTCTTTTCTTTTCTTTCTTTTCTTTTTTTAATATATATCTCTGTATTTTTAATTACAAGGGCTATTAAGTTTTATGAATATAGTATCTTTGTTCCTTGAGTTCATGTTAATTCACTTGAAAACCTATTAGTGACGGAAGAATCTCTAAAGGTTTTCTCATTCCAGTATATACTTGGAAGAAATCCAAGTCAAAATTGTAGGCTCATGTTCTTTAAGTGTGTGCAAAATGCAAAACCACACTTCCATCTGACCTTGGCTTTTGATCATCTGCTGATCCTAAGCTCAGTCCTCCCGAAGCTCCCAGAAGGATCAATGGAACTGTCTGGACTATGGCTGTCTCATGGAATTGTGAGTATTTCTAGTCTGGCTGTGGAGGAGGAGGTACACAACATGTCTTCATTACCCAATGACTTGGCATGAGGAGCAGGATGTTCTCAAGCTTTGGACTGCCTAGACTCAAGCAGATTTGGCTAGGATCAACCTTTCTCACAGGTTTTGACTGTTCTGAATGATTTCCCAAATAAAAGAAAGAATTATATCAAACAAGCCCTTGAATGTTATCAGACATTTCATCAAGGTTTTCAGGAAAGTACTCCTTGGATCGGTCACCTTAAAGACATTGATATCCAACTGAGTTCAACCAGCTCTTTGCCTGGGCCATTAAATCTTGCTAGTCACGTTCCCTGGGGGTTCCTTCACATGAGACTTTCCTCCAGCTTGTTTCTTTTGGGCTACAGCAATGCAGTTTGAAAGCCACAGGGTTTCACACCACAAAAAAACTCCTGCATGTACTGCTGTCACTGTGGACCTGTCCTTTTGTTCATTCTTAATACAGAGCAACCTGCTACAGCCTTTGCTGAATAGAGACTTTAATAAACTGAGATGTCAGGTAAGAAGAAAATCCAGCTCTTGTGGAGTCGTACAAACCTGATGTTATTGTGTCCACTGCTGCTTTGTACGAGGTCCAGGCAGGGTTCTTCAGAGAGCTGGTCTCTGTGCATGTGCTGCGATGGCTGGCTGGAGCTCTGAGACAGCCACTTATTCCTAATACAGCAAGCAAGCCATGTGTCAGATGGAGAGAGCTCTGAAGCAGAGACATAAGGAAGACATCATGGGGTAATTGCTAATTTTCCTCATGAGTTCATTCATTTTTCTGTGCAAGCAGTGGCACCTCCATGCGAGCCGGCGGTGGATGTGTTCCCCAGCCATGCGTGCCAGCTGGACAAGAGGCCACTGTCATCTCTGAGGAGCGACACCAGAGTGAGCACAGGTCATGCTGAATAACCAGGATGCTGACAGTCATCTAGCCAACTGACAGTCAAAATGGAGAAATCGCATCCCAAAGCCAACTTGTGAGAGTTTCTAACTAGAGTGTGAGCAGACTCATTGCAAGGAAACGTATGAAGGGAAAGAGCCTTGAAATCTTTTTTTCTTAAGTCTTTATTTGCCTTAAGAGAAGTAAAGGTATTTGCTATTCTACTGTGAGACACCAGAAGGGCTGAAGCAGAGCCCTCAGCTACTATTCTTGATCTGCAGGAAGCTTTATACAATATCCAGCTGCTATCTTTGGCCCCATCCTTCAAAAGACTGTCACTACAGTCTGTCCTGAAGAATGTCCGAGCTGTTTCTTGCTCTCCAAAGCCTCTTCGGAGAGGCCTTTGACTTTCTGCCTGGATACACAGGAGAATCCCAAAGCTGTAGGGTAAAGGAAGCAGATTCTCCCACACCTTTTCAACACTATCCTTCCTCAGCAGGAGGTTTACTGAGACAGTAGGAAAGGCGGTCCTGGAGCTTTTGTTCAGTTCTGGCTCTGTTGAAGGCACTAACTCGGGGCAAAGCCTGGGCTCCACCAGAGCCACAAGAGAAGCAGAAGAGAGATTATTTATTTATTTATTTATTTACTTATTTATTTATTACCTCCAGGACAAAACACACAGTATTTGGCTTGTGCTTGATGAGAGCCTTGACATTGCCTCAGAGGTGGGACTGCTGCAACTGTGTCTGGGTGGACAGCACAGGTCTCTGCCCCTTCTCAGTAGCAGCTGAGCTGAACGTGCATTCCATCTTAACAGCTTATGATGCAGATCCCTGTGGCAGGTAACTGCCTAGAGCTAACAAGAGCCTTGTGTGTCCTCACTGACACACCGCACTGGGCACAGCCCAGCAATAAATACTTTCTGTATTGCTAATCAAGAAAAATATTTCCAGAGCCACTGAGCTGTCAGCTTTCCTGCCCGCTGCACACAAGCAGTTCTGAGGACTCCGTGACAATGCTTACAGAAAAAGCCTCCTTGCCTCCCGTGCTTTATTATGCATAGGAAGTGCTTGCTGGCAGCAGCTCCTGATTTTCCCAGTCACCTTCAGGGATTCACATGTATAAAAAGGATGAAGGGAAGTTGCTGCTCATTGTCAGACACCATCTGGGGCCATCCATAGGGAGAAGGTTTTGAAGAAGATGAGCCTCGCGTTTGGGGTTTCGCTTCGATGAGGTGGACAAGAAGAAAACAGTTGTTAGCATATACAAAACTAGAAATAGGCAAATCAAAAAGAAAAAAATCAGCAGCTTGGGAAAACTGGAAGCAAATTCAGCTGTGTGGATTGTCTACAAAGTGGGGCAGGACAGATAAAAGGGGTGGGTGGAATTGTCAACTGTATGAATTTAGCTTTGGGAACAAACATCATGAACAGGGCTAAATTAGGATACGTTCTTGCTTGGAATCTGAGTTCTGGTTTCCTTTTATGCCATATGGCACCATGTGGAGTGTCAGGAAGATGGTCTGGTGTACTGGTGAGGACTGGAACTCAGATGTTAGAGGAGTTGTTTGACATGCCCGGACACACAGCGTGCTGCATCATTTGAGAGCAGTTTGAGCTGTGTATTGATGTAACCTCAGCTGGATTTCAAGAACTCATTGCCCATAGAAGAATCTGATGTTCAAAGGGAACACATTCTTTGAAGGAAAGCATGGTGAGGTTGTCTAGCTTTGCCTGAGAGGTATCACAGCTCTCTCTGCAGATGAGGGTAGTCCTGCTGGGACATGGCACTAAGGCACAAAGTGACAGTCTCAGAACACGTCCTCCCTGTGGCAACAGTTCTCTTTAAGGCTGTTTACTGGCAGTAGAAGCTAGTCTAGTGTCACCAGTCTGCACAAGGCACTGGACCTCAACAGGGTGCTCCATGCCATTGGCCTATATCCCAGTGCCTCTCGCCGGACCGTGCCTTGCTTCACCACCTACAGATGCTCCCAGCATCAAGAGACCATTGGAAACTGAGCTGATCCAGTCTGCAAAACAGACTTAGTTCTGAGATTTTAAAAGCAAAACCTAAATGCATTATTTCATTCCAGAAGAGACAAATATCTTGGCTAACCCACAGACATGACAGGATTCTCTTCCCAACCTCCCCCCTTCCCCCCCCCCCCCCCCCCCACCTCCCCCCCCCAATCTCTTAGAAAAGAAAAAAAAAATATTTGGATTTGTGTTGCTTTGGCTGGTCTAGGAATAATTATTTATCAGCACAATTGGTTTTGGTTTGATCAATGAGCTGTAAAATGAATGTCTTGCAGAGCCCTAGGTGGTTGTGCTTTGTATCACGTCCAGTCTCACAGCTCCAGCTGCATCCCTGTCCAGGAGCTGGGAGGCCTGAGGGATGGTGGTCTGGGGAACATTAATTTTATTTTCAGAAGTCTGTATCTGAACAGGCAGAAAGCATCACAGGAAAAGTGTTACTAAATCTGCATTAGCGACACTTTTTGGTGGTGAATTATGATAATATTTTTAAGCCTTTATGATAACCCTACCTGGAGCTATCATAGAGCAGTAAAGAAGCCATAAATGTGATAACAAAGAATTCTTTCCCGACATGCAGCCAGCCTGATTTTACAGCTACAATTCATGTTAAGTGTGCATTCATTAAATTATTCAGAGATGATAATGTCTCCTCTTCATAATCCTTAATCACCATGCCAATATGATTCTACTTGCACTGGCTAAAGAGTAGCTGAGGGAGAAATGCATTTTGGCAGGGCAAGGATCACTAACACTTTACAGTAATGGTAGATTAATTAATGACAGATGATGATGGAGCGTGTATCAGAGTAAACAGAGCTTCCACCTTAGCCCTGCAAGGACTCACCATGGTCAGCACTGTAACAGGAATCATTTCAGTGCCTTATGTCATAAGACGGGCACAGCCCCTCATTAATACTGCCCTCTGCATAGCTCCAATATAATAAAAGATTTTAAAAGAATAGAAGCTTTGCTGCCAAATATCCATTGAATCAGAAGAGAATTTTCATATAAGATAACATGGTTCTCTGAGGAATACATGTATCCCCCTCGATCAGGACATCCAAGTCTCCCACCCTGATGTGTGGCCTGTTCTCATTGCTGCTCCACTTCGCCTGTCCCACCCTGGGGCCAGCAATCATGGCTCGCTGACAGACGGGCAGCCCGTGCTCCCGTGGGTGGCATGCACCACTGCTGTGACCTGACCTCAGGTACATGGCTCGCTCCTTTGTCTGGAGGGCTCATAGCAAAAGGGATGCCTGGCTGAAGGTCATATGTGCTCCATCTTACCTACCTTCAGTCAGCCTGCTTCATCCTTTCCTAGATTCTCACAACAGACAATGAGAATTTTGCCCAAACCTTTTGCATCCTGGTCTAATACTAACGCTGGACCTCTCCATAACAGCATCTATGGCTAATGGCTGAGCCTTGCATCTGAAGGGCAACATTTCTATCTATGAACTATCCTAAAAAAATTGATCCTTTTTCTTCTTTTTTTTTTTTTTTTTTCTCTTTGTATTTTGCATATTCCACTCCATCTTCTATTTTGATCTGGAAATACGAATATTGGCAGATTCTTCCTCCAACACCCTTATGTGCTGTTAATGTTGATACTCTGTTGAAAGTCACCACAAGCATGGGCCTTGCAGGTCAAATTATTGCTGGTGAAGAAATCAGTGAATTCAACTGTGGGGTCCCAGTGACAAGTGGCAGAACATGAGGAAAGAGCCTCAAGTTGTGCCAGGGGAGGTTTAGACACAGACAGAGACACAGACACAGATTTCTAGGTTGGAAGAGACCTCAGGATCATCGAGTCCAACCTCCGACCTAACACTAAGTACTCCACTAAACCATATCGCTAAGCTCTACATCTAAACGTCTTTTAAAGACCTCCAGGGATGGTGACTCCACCACCTCCCTGGGCAGCCCGTTCCAATGCTTAATAACCCTTTCAGTAAAGAAGTACTTCCTAACATCCAACCTAAAACTCCCCTGTCGCAACTTTCGCCCATTCCCCCTCGTCCTGTCACCAGGCACGTGGGAGAACAGACCAACCCCCACCTCGCTACAGCCTCCTTTAAGGTAACTGTAGAGAGCGATAAGGTCGCCCCTGAGCCTCCTCTTCTCCAGGCTGAACAAGCCCAGCTCCCTCAGCCGCTCCTCATAAGACTTGTTCTCCAGACCCCTCACCAGCTTGGTCGCCCTTCTCTGGACTTGCTCGAGCACCTCAATGTCCTTCCTGTAGCGAGGGGCCCAAAACTGAACACAGTACTTGAGGTGCGGCCTCACCAGAGCCGAGTACAGGGGGACAATCACTTCCCTAGACCTGCTGGCCACACTGCTTCTTATACAGGCCAGGATGCTGTTGGCCTTCTTGGCCACCTGAGCACACTGCTGGCTCATATTCAGCCGACTATCAACCAATACTCCCAGGTCCTTCTCGGCCAGGCAGCTTTCCAACCACTCATCTCCCAGCCTG
Source organism: Cygnus atratus (assembly GCF_013377495.2). Taxonomy (NCBI): domain Eukaryota; kingdom Metazoa; phylum Chordata; class Aves; order Anseriformes; family Anatidae; genus Cygnus; species Cygnus atratus. The sequence goes on from NC_066379.1 coordinate 1,688,699, forward strand.
TAGCTCTGCTTGGGGTTGTTGCGCCCCAGGTGCAGGACCCGGCACTTGGCCTTGTTGAACTTCATACAGTTGACCTCAGCCCATCGCTCCAGCCTATCCAGATCCTCCTGCAGAGCCTTCCTGCCCTCGAGCAGATCGACACACGCACTTAGCTTGGTGTCATCTGCAAACTTACTGAGGGTGCACTGGACGCCCTCATCCAGATCATCGATAAAGATATTAAAGAGGACCGGCCCCAGTACCGAGCCCTGGGGGACACCACTTGTGACCAGCCTCCAACCAGATTTGACTCCATTCACCACAACTCTCTGGGCCCGGCTATCCAGCCAGTTTCTAACCCAGCGAAGCGTACGCCAGTCCAAGCCCTGAGCAGCCAGTTTCTTGAGGAGAATGTTGTGGGAAACGGTGTCAAAAGCCTTACTGAGGTCAAGGTAAACCACATCCACAGCCCTTCCCTCATCCACCAAGCGCGTCACTTTGTCATAGAAGGAGATCAGGTTCGTCAAGCAGGACCTGCCTTTCATAAACCCATGTTGACTGGGCCTGATCGCCTGCTTGCCCTGCAAGTGCCGCATGATGACCCTCAAGATAATCTGCTCCATGAGCTTTCCTGGCACCGAGGTCAAACTGACAGGCCTATAGTTCCCCGGGTCTGCCCTCCGGCCCTTCTTATAGACGGGCGTCACATTGGCTAGCCGCCAGTCAACTGGGACCTCCCCCGATAGCCAGGACTGCCGATAAATGATGGAAAGCGGCTCGGCCAGCTCCTCCGCCAGTTCTTTCAGTACCCTCGGGTGCATCCCATCCGGCCCCATCGACTTGCGCACATCCAAGCTCCTTAGCAGGTCGCCAACCATTTCCTCATGAATAGCGAAGGCCACATCCTGCTCCCCATCCCCTTCCATCAGCTCAGGGCACTGGGTATCCAGAGAACAACCGGTATTGCCGCTAAAGACTGAGGCAAAGGCGGCATTAAGCACCTCAGCCTTTTCCTCATCCTTAGTAACTAGGTTTCCCCTCGCATCCAGTAAAGGATGGAGATTCTCCTTAGTCCTCCGTTTCGCGTTGATATATTTGTAAAAGGATTTTTTGTTGTCTTTAACGGCAGTAGCCAGGTTGAGCTCCAGATGAGCTTTGGCCTTTCTAATTTTCTCCCTGCACAGCCTCGCTACATCCTTGTAGTCCTCCTCAGTGGCCCGCCCTTTTTTCCAAAGATTATAAACCCTCTTTTTTCTGCTAAGCACAAGCCGCAACTCTCTGTTGAGCCAGGCCGGTCTTCTTCCACGCCGGCTCGTCTTTGGGCACGTGGGGACAGACCGCTCCTGCGACGTTAAGATTTCCTTCTTGAGGAGCGCCCAGCCTTCCTGGACTCCTCTGCCCTTCAGAACCGCCTCCCAAGGGACTCGGCCAACCAGCGTCCTGAGCAGCTCAAAGTCAGCCCTCCGGAAGTCCAAGATAGCAGTTTTACTGGTCCCCTTCCTGGCCTCGCCAAGAATAGAGAACTCTACCATTTTGTGGTCACTCTGTCCAAGACAGTTTCCGACCACCACATCTCCCACCAGTCCTTCTCTGTTTGTGAAGAGAAGGTCTAGCGGGGCACCACCCCTGGTAGGTTCACTGACCAGCTGCGTCAGGAAGCTATCTCCCACGCTCTCCAGAAACCTCCAGACTGCTTTCTCCGTGCCGTGTTGTGTTTCCAGGATATATCCGGGAAGTTGAAGCCCCCCACGAGGACAAGCGCCGACGATTTTGCAACTTCTGTCAGTTGCCTATAAAACTCCTCATCCGTCTCCTCGTCCTGGTTTGGCGGTCTATAACAGACCCCGACCAGGACGCTAGCCTTGCCGGCCTTCCCGCGGATCCTAACCCACAGGGATTCAACCTTATCATTCCCAGCCTGGAGTTCCACAACATCAAAAGATTCTCTAATGTAGAGAGCCACGCCACCACCCCCTCTGTGCTGCCTGTCCCTCCTGAAGAGCCGATAGCCAGGCATTGCAGCACTCCAGTCGTGGGAGCAGTCCCACCACGTCTCCGTGATGGCAACTAAGTCGTAGCCTTCCTGCTGCACGATGGCTTCCAGCTCCTCCTGTTTGTTGCCCATGCTGCGTGCATTAGTGTAGATGCACTTCAGCTGGGCCATCGCCTTCTTCCCCAGCCTAGCCATTGTTTCCCCCGGCACGGCTCCAACAAGCCTTGTTTGAGCCCCGTCCCCCTTCTTGCCTAGTTTAAAGCTCTCTCTATGAGCCCCGCCAGCTCCTGGCCTAGGATCCGTTTTCCCCTTGGAGATAGGGACCCATCTGAGGCCATCAGGCCAGGTGCCGAGTAAAGCTCCCCATGGTGAAAAAACCCAAAATTTCTGTGCTGGCACCAGCCTCTGAGCCACCTATTAACCACGTGAGCTTTCCATGTCCTCTCCGTGCCTCTCCCTTCCCCCGTAGGGATAGACGAAAACACCACCTGCACCTGTTTAGATTGGAAACAAGGAGGAATGTGCCCACAGAGAGGGTGGTCAAGCATTGGAATGGGCTGCCCAGGGAGGTAGCAGAGGCCCCTTCCCTGGGGGTGTTTAAGAGATGAGGACATAGCACTAAGGGATGTCGTTTAGTGATGGGGTTTGGTTGATGGTTGGACTTGATGATATCAAAGGTCTTTTCCAACTGAAATGATTCTGTGGTTCTATGGCTCCAAAAAGCACTTTTCATTGTGTGCACTGTGGCAGCCATCCTGGACTTGCTGTTCTGGAGTAGAGCAAAGTAGCAACTTTGTTCTCAGGAATTTGCCTGTGAACACCAGTGCTTGGCTCCCAAAGTGTGAGCAACTGTTTCCAGAAAGGGGATGATAGACCCTTCTCTTCAGCATATGTGAGTATGACAAGAACCAGGACCTGAAATTTAGACACAAACTGGTCAAGACCAGAAATAAGGTGTAAATACCAATATATACCCTAGAAGAACCTTCCAATGTCCTTTCTTTGTTGTACCTGCCTGAGCAAGCCTTTCCTTTTGAGATGTTTTGCACAGGTCTCCATGCTTCAGTACCAGTGATCCTATTAGAGCATGTCACAAGGAATCGAGAGCTCTTTTTAGTATCATGATAAATGGAAAACCCTGAGCTTCAGCTTAAAAAAAAAAAAAAAAAAAAAAAAAGTGCCCTGCAGGAAATGTCTTCCTTGGGGCCTCATTACTCTCCACATTGATCGCCTGCAGGAACATCACTCACTTTTTAATGAAATCCAAAGGGAGGAACGTGTTCTGCTTGGGAGCAAATCACATGTGGTTTCCATCTGGCCTCACAAGTTAGCTGCATGGTGCAATCACCACCTGCACTGAGAAACAAGTTAATTATGAAGCCCATTGGAAAGCATTTTTCCTAGCACAGAATGAAGGGACCCTCACCCTCTGCTCCTTCAGCATTTCCAGTCAGACAGCTCAATGGGCACCCACATTCCACTTTACCACATGATGAAATGCTCTATGTTATCACTTCTTTTTTTTTTCCTGGTAAGAAAGCATGAAGCCCATTATGCTTCTTAATGCAAGATTGAAAATCCAGCAGCAGATGCTGGCAAAGCTTCCAATGGGAATGGCTAGCAGTAAAACTAAAGCACTTACCGGAGCAGAACAGGATGATGGTGTCAACTAGTGTGAGCTTGCACTGCATGTGGCTTTGGAGCAACATTACATTTCCTTGGCTGGAGTCTGCAAATCCTCTTGCAAGATCTGCTCGGGAATTTTGTGTCAAATTATTTTCCCCCGGGAGATGTGTTTGTCCTTCTTCCAATAGCTATTTTCATTTTTATTTTTTTTCTGAGAAGATAGTATTTCCCGTATGGGTTGAGGGGTAGAATATTTTACCTATATCAGATTGTTTCATTTCTTTATTCACACTGGGCTGGTTTGTATCAAATCAGTTCAGAATCCTGTCAAACAGCTGTTTGCTGCCTGGCAGGAGCTGCTCTGTACCAAATCCCCACCTCCTCTGGTGGACTGGGCTTTCAGAAAGACCTCACCTTGTACATGCCGTGGTCTGTGCTGCATAGGGACCAAAGGGGCTGCAGGACTGATGACCAGGAGCTACGGTCATGATGGTGGGTGTGGGACAGCAGAAACAGGCCATCAGCTCCCATTAAACAATGCTGTATGAGTTCATATGAAGCCAAGGGGCTGATCATTTTCATAGGCATGACTGACATTTTCCAACTTCAGGAGTGGCAAAACAGCCTGCTGTGATCCCATGACTTAAAGCACTGTCAAAGGATGCTCTCGAATCAGAGGGGCCCTGGATGCAGAGAGGATGCAGAGATAATGCAGGCAGCTGTCCTGGGCTGCTGCTGTTCAGCAGGTCTTGCACAGATTTTTCTGAAAACCAGCACAGGAAATTTCAGACTGCCTTAGAAAAGGGATTTGAGCTGTAATCTTTCTCAGTGGAAGTGTAAGAGACCTTAAAGCCATTCTCATGGTAGCTATGTAAAGGTTTTGGTCACACCTCCCAGTAACGTGGTGGAAATGCAGTTTTCTGCCTTGCTTTCTTTCCTTCCTGCTAGAAAGCACCAGGTTCAGAAGAATAGTAATACTTGGACTGCTCTAGAAATGCGGTTGTGTGCTCCTCCATGAGCACCCCAGTCTCTGGGTTTTCTTCAATGTCTTTTCTTGTATTATTAGTTATCATCCTTCCCCGTGTGTGACACAGCAACAGACACAAAGCCACCCAGGTACAGAGTTGGACCTCCTGCAGGTGGATGCTGGAGCCTTACAATCCTTCCTGCTTTGAGATGTTACAGATGGTACCCAGCTCTGCTCCCAAACCCAAAGACATTTCTGCACCTCCACATGCCACAGAGAGACCCAAAACCCTGACCAGAATCCCAGTGTGCCCAGCAGTTTGTCATCTGTTTGGTGTTAGAGGTGGGTCTAATTGCTGAACTTGGCTGGTCAAATCAGAGCTCAGCTCAGACCTGTTGCAGGGGTCATGGCAGGGTTGCCCCATGCTGTGACACAGTTGCAGTTTACCAGAATAAATGAACTGAAACTCAGCTCAGCTCCTGCAACCCTCTTTGCAAACTGGTCCTTGGGAAGCTGAAGCTCAGAACGAAATTTCAGGATGTCCTGAGCCATCCACGAGTGGTTGTCACAATTAATTCATTGGCTTCGATTTACGGATGGAGGAAGCAGCATACAGGTATTTTTTTTCTTTTTGATTTAATATCACTCTGTCAGTAACCGATCTCAGCTGAATTATAATCAAAGAGAAATGAGTGTGTCTAGATGAGGTTTTGCATAGTTTAACAACATATTTCCACTTCATTTGGTGCTGGTTTATGCAGAGACCCACAGAGAAGGACAGGCACAAACAGTTCTTTCCATCAGAAGTGGCACTGGACCAAATGTCCTCACACTGGAAAGACCCTGGAGAGTTATTTGTCACCTGCTTTGGACCTGTGGCACCAGACATGGATATGGAAAGACGGCACGGAGCTGGACAGGTGACACTGAGCCGTGCCTCTTCTGTCTCTCACTTTAAATAGGGGGAGCCTCTGAGATGGGCTCCAGCAGTGGCCTCTCATGGGAGTGGAGCTGCTCGCCCCCTGATGCGGAAGGTTTCCGCTGCCCTGGGTGGCAGTGGCCAGCCTGCCCGTTACGCTGGGCGGGGGTGACTTCTCCAGGGGTGACAGGTCCTGGCTTTATTCCTTCCTCAACCTCAGATGGGGAAGGAGGAGACAGGGCCTAGCAAGCAAAGAAATAAATAACATACACATTTAATAGAGTATAATCAAACTCATCTGCCAGTGGAGCATGCTAATTAGCTTAATGAGATTTCTTGGAATGAGAAAATATTACTTATTTCATTAACTGCATGACAATTGTGCTCCTAAACGAATCAAGAAATAAATCGAAGAATTAAGATGTAAAAATAAAGCATTAATAAAATAACCACTGCCAGAAAAGTGCTTTAACCCAGGAAATCAGGTTAGGTTTAATACCCTGTAATATTTTATGAAAGAAATGACATGAAGCATCTGGAACATGACTGCTTGCTTCCAAGACAAGCTGCGAAGAGCTTCTCCCCTCCATGTCCCCAGGGTACAGGCCCTAAGCATGCCTTCTGCAGCAGTTGGACCACACCTGAACCCGGTGCCAATAAGGGGAACAGCACAGGTGATGGCCCACCATGGGGGCACCTTACGGCACCCACACTTCTGAGCTCGTGTCCATCAACAGCACTGCTTCTTTATTACCGGGGTGAGGGTGCAAGAAAAGTGCTGGGGACAGGGCTGTTCCAACGGAGTTAGCCCTCTGGAACCTACCATGGAAGTCTCCAGTGATCTGGTGGAGCTGTCGGTGGCTCAGACACCTCCTTTCCCAGAGCACAGGTGATACGTGGAGCTGGGCTGGTTCACTTTGATGCTAGAGAGCAGCAAGTGTTGCTAGGTTTGAGAATTCAGCTGGTAGGATGGTAAAATTTGATGAATAATAGGAAAACTGCCCTGTGAATAACAGGCATATTGGATGAATAATCTCTTGGCAAATAATATCTGATCTGCTTGAGTTGTCAGCAAGGGACATGTGCTGCCTGCGTATGCTGTGGGAAGGCACCGAATAGTCTGCAGCTTCAAATTTAAGCTTTGTTAAACAAAGCCAAACAAAGCCCATATGGTTTATGAATAGAAAAGGTTTTCATCCTGTTAAAAAAATGCAGTCATGTAATCAGCAGCTATGCTGAGCTGCTGGGTTGGGAAGGGAGTAAAAGTGAAACTGTACAATCTGATTTCACTGTAACGGCACAGAATGGAAAAAAAGCAAGTAAGCAGGGTCAGGGCCTGCACTTTAAAACACCAGAAGTTGCAGAAAAAGTCACCTTAGAAGGCCTCAGAGACTCCGTTCAGCTCCAAAACAAGGGGACCAGCAAGGAAGTCCCCAGATCATCCCTGTGCTGTGTAAGCATGGCCCAGGGGCCATGGGAAGGCGTGGGCACAGCCCATGGTGCTTCGCCTCACATGTCCTGCACGGACAGAGGTGTGGGCATCCCCCAGACCAGTGCCTGAACTGCCCCAGGTCACAGAGTCTGAAAGCAAACTGGAAATGCTACCTTGGGAGCCCACGGACATGGGGAACCTAATTCCCGTGTTACATGCACAGTTCTTGTTTGCCTGGGGAATGGATCCTGTCACATTCACTGAGCATACCATCACCGTTGGCTCTGTGCAGCTCCTGACGTTCAGAGGCTGTGGATGTAGCCAAACACTGAAAAAGTGGTGTTGGAGTGGAGACACTGCTCCTCTGACATTGCCCTCTTTCCCAAGCTCCCACAGTCTTTGCTTTTTACCCTCCCTCCTGGTTTTCTGCAGACACTGTCACATCGCATCCCTCCCCAGCCCTTTCCCACAGTCTCCTCAGAGCTGCCCTTGTACAACTATTCAGATTCTGCCAAGCCAGGGTGAACAGTTATTTCAGATGTTTTTTACTTAAAGAAAAGAAGCAGGATCCTTTCTGGGAAGCAGAAACCTACAACATGGTGATGTGCTTTTGAAGTGACACCATGCCTGGGGATGAGTTGAACTGATTTCCAGAACTAGGAGTTTTCCAAACACCATAACAGGGAGAACCACAGCCGCAGTGCATTGGTTCTGTCCTCTTTGGCTGAGTCCAGAGAACGGGGAAAGCACTTGCTGATGTCCCAGCACAGAGCTGGAAATCAAACCTGTGAACCAGAGGAGAGTTCCAAATACACGTGGACTTCAGTGCCCCCCTTTTTGCTGAGTCTGTCTGCTTCAATGGCTTCAATTTCTCTGCTGCATATTGTACGCCTTAAATGATAGTGATGAGTTTCAGCCTGTGCTGCATTGCCAATGAGCTGCAATGGGAAATGTGTACTTTGAAAATGATAGCCAGCAGCTGCAGTGTTTCTTTTGTCCCCCGAGATCCCTGTTTGTTTAATAAACTTGTATTTTTCTGAACAGCACAGCTTATTGTGAAGGTAATCTTAAAGGGAAAAAAATACCTGTGAACAGAACTGATTAAATATCAGAAAATACAAAGCATCCCGAAACCCAAATGACAGAGCCACCTGATGAAAAATCCACAAAGACATTTTAATTAAAATTGATTACAACAAGCAAAAATAAACATCTAAAACATCTAAAAAGTCAAGATTAAATCCTTTAATCAATAAAGACCTTCACACTAATGGAGCCCTCTTGATCCTTTTGACATTTGCCCAATCCCTTCTCTGAACGCCCTCTCAAAGAATGGAGACAACGAAAAACGGTCTAATTCAGCAGATTTCACAGCTGGATGGAACCAAAAGCCCTGATGCCGTCAAGACCTCCTCATGTCCCTGGCCTTCCAGCTCCATGGCAGCAAGGCATTTTCTGTCTGACCGCTTCAGCTCACAGCACACAGGTGTCCTGGGGACCTTTCTTCTGATGTTCACCTTCCACTGCACCAGACTTTGGAGCACAGAAAAATATTTGTTCCACTTGTATCCAAACTGCTTTTGTACCTTCACTGAGGGCTCCAATTATCTTTCTTTTGCTGAATGCACCCCCACTGCCACCTGACAGTGAGGTAACTGGATTTCCTGCGCCTACAGCCCAAATGTTCTGCTCTCTGTCATGTGAGAGAAGATAGGGGTGGCCCCACATTACTGCTGGGCAGTGACATCCTATTGCGAATAGTGTCCCCAAGAGGGACTCGAGTCCCGCTGTGTCACCTGGGGTCCAGAGGGGACCACGCGCTCTGCAGTCCCAACCTGCAGTGCCCTGAACCCTGAGTGCTACAGTGTTCTGGCTTCAGGAAGGCTTGGAGCACCATTCAGCCTCCCTTGATAAATATATTCACCAGAGAGGATCTTCGTGGACTTCAGTGGGCTCAGAGCTTCTCCCCCACTACACTGGTTGTCATCCTCTGGCAGCTGCCTTTCCATGACACACTCTTCCTTGGGACAGACCAGGCCAAGATTCGGGTAGCAGGGCCCTACACCCTCTCCAACACACTGACTGGATTTTTCCTACTTTCTTTTCTAGCAGAGAAACAACTCTCTATCAGGCCAGGCCAAAAGGACATCTGGAGCATAATTCCCACCAGGTCTTTGGTTTCTGTGTCTTCAGGGAGGGGACCCGTCACCGACCACCTTGTGGTCAGACTCCTGAGACTGTCACAGGGGATGAATGTAGAAATGCATAAAATGCACTCTTTGGCCAGAACCACCTGGGACAAAGTGCCAAGGCTCCATCTGATTTAGTGGAGATTTTATTTTGCATTTTGAAATAAACAGCAAGGACTGAATTCACAGTCTCTGACAAAACGGGATGACACCAGTTACAGACAGAGCAGTTATTCTGATGTCATGCATGTACCAACTCCCCATTGAGGGGTAGTCAGTGATAACCAGACTGGTGCCAAATTCACTAAGCCACATGGGTAAGTCGGGTGTGACTTTGCTAAGAGTCACCATTTTCTTAGTGTAGGACCAAAGTGGACTTGATAACAGCATTTCCATGGATTTTTTTCCCCAACACTTCCTTCCAGCATGGTATAGTGCCATGAATTTAGACCATTTTCTATATTTTGGAATATTCATTTCACAGAATTAGCCTCTGTACTAAAAGACAAGAGAAGATTTTTGGTACTGGTGTCATTGAAAGTGGATCTGGTTCCCAAATGATAGGATCATCAGATAACTCAAGGGGGAAAGGATCCTGGGAGGTCTCAAGTCTGATTTCCTCCTCAGTCAAGGGTCAGCTCTAAGAACAGACCAGATTGCTCAGGATGTGACCCGGTCTGGTCTTGAAAACATCTAAGGAGAGAGACTGCAGAAACTCTCTGGGCTACCACTCTTACTCCTTGTAACGTTCCTAGGGTGGAGAAGTTTTTGTTACATCCTGTTGGAATGTCTCATCTCAGCTTGTCTGCAGCTTCTCATTCTCCCACCATGTGCCACTGTGAGAAGCCTTGCTCTTCCTTCTTGATCCATTGCCCCCGACAGTGGGACCATCCCTCAGATTTGGAAGGGAGACAAGACGTTTAATGAAGATTTCAATAAACATTGTTCTGAAGACCTGGGAACCCAATGTTGTTCTTGGTTTTGTGGTGGTCTGGAGGAGCACTGCGGTCACTGGTGGTCCTGTCATCATCAGGAGAGAGAGAGGAAAGCTGGTTTCTTTGCAGCTGTGACTTGCCTCTGTGCAAAGCAGCCCGTATCTCTGAACAATCCTGACAGTGCAGCAAAAAAGATTCCTGACAAGCATATAATCCAATTAGCTTCTCGCTTTCACATCAATTCAGTTCTAGCTCATGAAATTGCTTGTCATTTATCCATCACTCCCAGAGACTCCAGAATCCAATTGCCTTTCTTGAAGCCAGAAATGAGACACTAACAACAGGACCCATTAGAGATGTCATTCAGGGCTTTCACATCTGTTCTCCCTGATAATAGATGAAGCTCTGTAGCAGATTGCAGCTCTGGAAGAATTCAGGGCAGCTTTTTCCTTCTCTCTGGCGCCTGTGCAAAGTCCCCCAAGACCTCATGCAGAGGCAGACCCTACAGATGGCTGTGTCAAGACAGGCCAGCACATCTCCAAAAATACACCCAGCTGAAGCAGACCTGACTTTTCACGGTAATTGCTTGCACCAACTGATTTTCTTTTTAATAATGATTAATTTATTTGATGAATTTCACCTTTCTTTCATGTTTACTAATTGCTTTCAGACAGATTGCAAAAATACCATAGTTATTTGGAGACTAATTCTGGAAAAGCAAATGCCAGAAGGCCAGAAGCTTCCAAAGGGGACTTCATCTGTTCTCCAATGGTAGAAACCAAGCACACTGTATGGGAGGGAATTCTGGATCAGGCACAGAGGTGGAGTGAGACAAGATGGTGGGAATACCCCGTGGGCTGCATGCAGAAGGGTACCTGGAGGCAACAGAATTTCCCTGTGCACATAAAGACCTTTCAGCAGAGAGAAACAGAATCAGTTCCTGAGTGTCACTGAATGTCTGTTGGATGCATGCAATCTTTATTCACTCATGGTCAGAGTTTTGGATAATGACATACAGCCTACTATCCATCCAGACGTCAGTGGCTTTGTCTTTCAGGACAGAGCTGATCAAAGCCCCAGTCTGAATGCCTGTCCTGCTGCTAGCCCTGGGTAAAGGGTTGTGTTTTATTCTGCCCATTGTAGCCAGGAGACACTGGGATACAGCTTAGTGCTGCCTCCATGAATGTGAACATACAGACACCTGCTGATGGCGAACAGCCTGCCTGGATTCACCTTTCTAGCAAAGCAAAAGGCTTGAACTTTCCAAAGCAAAGTGTGCAGCCATGCCCTTTCATCTGGTGCACCAGGGATGATGGTGTAACGTAGTGGCTGCACAGTGGACTCCTCCCTGGCACATGTCTGGGAGCACCCACCTTGTGGAACTGGCCAGGCCCTGATCTCACAGCCTCTGGCTTTTCATGTCCATGACCCTCCTTCCTTGAAGCTATCGGCTACTTGTTTGGAGGAGGATGCAGAATTTCTGTGAAGTAGGGCTACAAACTGGTATGTAGTTGCAGGTAAAGGTTTGAAGGATAACAGAGGAATCCAGTATACACCAGCACTAGCACCAGCATCCCAAACCATTATCCTGTCTAGAAGAACAGGCTCTGGCTGTTTATGCTGTCTGCCTGTGCCCTCAGAGTGCAAATATTCATTTTTCCTGGGCTGTGATTCCAACAGGAATTGACCGTGCACGAGAGACCCAGCTAGCAAACAGGCACAGGTGGCTTTTATTCTCGCTCTTCATTCACTGTGGCCATGGCTTGACGGTATGGACACTGGCAGCAGTGACATCTCCATCCCTGCCATCGCTGCTCATTGTCAGTGCCAACACAACTGCTTGGGAGATTGTGCTGAAACCAAGAAGGGAACTGATCTAATTTTACGTGATTAGCAAGGCTTTGCAGGTTTTATTAATATTGGTCATGTCTCCAGCTAAAGGCCAAGGACAGGCCTAGCAACAGCTTTGTGGGCCTGGTGGGAGATACAGAGCTGCAGCATAGGGTGAGGATATACAGAGAACGGGGACATTATGGGACTGTCTGAGGCTGGAACCTTCCTCAGAGCCCTTTGTCACCAAGCCACAGCCTGTGTAGCCTGCAGCAAAAGGCACAGGTGTTAGCAGCCTTTACAGCCTACATGAGAAGTGCAAGCAATGGAACTGGGATTTAAGGTCAGGTCCAGTTAGATCTCAGACACCTCATGTTAACATACCATCACACCAAGGAACAAAAAGAGCTGGGAAAAGACTGGCATTTCTCACTCATTGAGATTTAGGTACCTGAGAACACTCTCAAAACACAGAGTCTGGCCTGTGGATATAAATCTTCTTATTTCTCTGCAAACTCACTAGGATTTCCAGCCTATGCAGTCCCAGCATTCACCTGTCTACTTCACTGCCGTGAGTTGAAATGCTCCAGGGAGCAGCGTGCACTTCTGTTACCTGGAGCATCCTCTTCTCAGTGGAAGCAGCCAGGCTGAAGCCCTGTGTAGAACATTAATTAAAAGAAAATACAAAGCCAAGTTCTGCCCTTGACTGAGAGTTGCTGGAGCCCAGCAGGTTTTGGTGCTGCAGCTGTCACTGCTTCCCTGCTGAGTCTGGGGCATGATCTTCACCGGGATTAATTCCAGACAAATGACTGTGGCCCTCCATCTGCTGGTTGGCTCTGAGTTTCCTTGCTGAAAGGTCTCTGACGACTCAAGGAAATTCTTGCTTTTTTTTTTTTTTTTTTTTTTTTTACTACCCACAGAGCAGCACTCAGTGCCATGCCCTGCGTGTGCTTATGACATTAACTTGTGCAGCCTTGTTGAGTTGTGGCAATAACGCATCTTATGGGCATGAACATCATGAGAGACCTAGTCATTCAAAAACAAGGGCTTAAAAATGTTTAATATCTTTATAACTCCTTTCCAAAGAGATTATTCCCTTCTTTCTTTGGTCTTTTTCTGCACTTGCCACTGCACTAAAGCAAGCTAACTGTTCCCTGGTCCCACAGACACAACAGCCTATAAATCCCATTTAGGAACTGTAGGTAGATGCATAAGCCAGACTTGCGTCAGGGCTCGGACTAAACGTGAACTCTGGCCCCATTACATGACCTTCTATTTTCCTGACACTGTGGCCTTCATGTGCAAACAGCAGAAGCTCCTGGACAGGTCACAAGGAAGCCACACAGCTGTGTGGGTGCAGGATCTGGGCATCCCAAGCCCTTCTTACCTGCAGCGAGGAACAGGTTTACTCCAGCACACTGTCAGTGACTTGTTTGTTGCTGCTAATTATAATTCATTACTGTGTCTGTGGTGTCCAGAAGACCAAACCCCTTTCCTGTAGAAGATGGATCAGATACAGAGCGAGACACCTTAAAGTGTGCTTCTTCCTGTCTGCCTTCCAGGAAAGACTGGAGGAAGGGATTTCTTTTAAAAAGATGTTTTTTAGGGATGATCCATCAGTCTCTACTGTCTTTTCAGCAAGGAAGCACCTATGTGCTTTAAGGTCGTCATCTTGAGATACAAAAACATGCCACATGAGCAGCACCCAACCAGAACAATTTGGGTTTTGTACAAGGGATGTTCCCCTCTAACAGACTGCTGAGCACCTGCAGCTGGGAAATTATTCACAGAAACTCTGCACTGAGTTATTTCATAGATGTGAGAGAATAACAATTTGCCCACGAGCAATATATGAGCAGAACAGGAGTTACACACCGACAAAAAGCTTTGTGCAAATCCTCCTCCGTGCTGTGCCTTTCAGAGCTTTTATTTCACCAGATATCTGTGGGTCAGACTGCATACAGAAGCATGACAGAAAATGTGGCAGAAACACCTGTTTTGGAGGGAGCAGAAAGCATCTGCTGCCAGCAGATTCGAGAGGTAGAGCTAGGGTGAGCACACACCTGATGTGACCTGGTGATACCTGTGTCTCCTTGACACTGAGAAGCACCAGCAAAGAGAGGCTGTTTGTCCTGCTCTGTACATGGGAAACCTGATTTCCCGGAGGCAAAGGCAAACTGGTGGGTGCTGTTTGTCTCTCCAGCACTGCCCTAGGTGCTTGCTGGTGTGACTACCCCCTGCACTGGCAGGGGCTGGTACACAGACAAGGCACAGACGGGACACTTGCAGTCAGTGCAGGCGTGGCGTGGCGCTGGTCACTGTGTTGTGAAGTGTGCTCGACAGGGACCTTCTCCCTCTGGGTGTGCTCACAGCCTCAGCTGATTGGGGTGTGGATGTCACCAAACATCACCAAAGTCTTTGGTTTTGCTCAGAGCTGTGACAGTTCTCAGAGAAATGCCCAGAAGTGTTTCTGAAAACTGTCTGACTGTAGCACTCTCCACAGCCTCCAGGGCAAACCTGAATCACTGTTTGGTTCTAGGAAAGCCCTGCTCTCAGCCTGCTAAAGCTACCGAAGAACGTCACCGTATACATTTTTGTGGCAGCAGCTCTCTGTGAGACCAGAGCTGTCACTCCATCACTGATGATCCCTGGTACTTGGCGTTGCTGACAGCAGAAGTTGCCCTGGAACTACCTGCAGGTGGGTGTAAAAATAGACCTAAGAGTGAGGAGGAAGCTATCCTCACCATGAGCATTGTGCTCCTCTTGGTGGAGGATTCTGGATGACAAAAACTTGTCACCATCTCCCCCGGAGGTCCTCTGAGGACCCTGAGGGACACAGAAAGGTGAACATAACCATAGAGTACAAAGGGTAGGTGTTAGGGAGATTTTGTGTAACAAGTTTAGCTATTTTATTCAGGAGACTTTTCCATAATTATTAGGTAATTTGGACTATTATACTATTGAGACATCAGTTTTACTAACAATAAATTTTTCCACTATATTTAAGATGTATTTCTTTCTGCTCATAATGACATTTTGAATGTAACAGTGTGTTTTAATATCCTCCCTGTAGACAGTGAAGGGATCATATCAAGAAGCTCTTTGAAGTCATGTACGTTCCAGAACAAATCTGCTGAGCAGGTAGGCTTTGCACGGGGGGAACTGCGCAGTTTGCTGCTGCCAGGTGAAGTGGACAAGATGTTAACCAGGTCAATGAGCCTAAAGATGAAAGGCAGAGAAGGAAAGACAGTTTCTAATGGCAGGAGCTAGTCAAGCTCAGAGAATTAATATTTCCAATGTGAGCACAGGGCAGGAAGCTGTCATGGGGGTCTGAAGGATCAGCTTAGCTGCAGAAGGCCAGCTCACCTTGGTTTTAGCAGGTTAAGGCTAGGGTGACAAGCAGTGTGACTGGGATTCAGTTATTTGCTTTGCTGTTTTTCCCCTAGATGACTGTGAACAGCTCTCTCTGCTTCTTTTTGTGCAGTTACTAAAATGGCCTTTGTAATGCAGAGGGTGTCAAGACCATACAAGTGGGATGTCTATATGTATGTATGCAGAAGAGACTTTACAAGTTTACACACTGATTTGGTGAAAAAAGACACCTTGCTTCAAGTCAATACAGTGCCAAAATAGAGTATCTGGAGGGATCCTAAGCAGAAGTTAAATAATAATCCTCTTTGCTACTGCACTGGAGGCCTGGCCAGGTTTGCATGCACAGAGCTGTTCTCTCCGAGACACTGCAGGGGAATTGTCTGTGTTTTGAGGCTGGAGCCCTTGAGCAGACTTGGCTCATCACCAAAGGTTTTTAGTTGTAACGATACTGAAGATGGGGTCTTCAGTCTCTGCAGCTGGAAGGGGTGATCTAAATTTCTGCAATGAAATCAACCTCAAGAGTGGTGGACAGCAGGAAAAGGGGCTGAAGCCACTTACAGCTGAGGAGATTCAGACTGGACATTAAGAAAATCATTTTCTCCCCAGTGTCAGGCAGCACTGCAAGAGGTAATGCAAAGAGGCTGTGGGATCCGTCCCTGCAGGCTTTCAAGACTTAGCTAGACAAAGCCAGGGGGACCTGATCCAGAGACAGCAATATCCAGCTGATCCTGCAGTAGTCCTGTTTCATGAGGAGGTCCCTTCCTACCAACCCTTCTCAGTTTTTTTTCTTCTCACTCAGATCTGAAGACTTCTTGGAAGCACCAGACTGATGGATAGAGTTGCAAAGTTGTGCTGCACTTTGAAGAAGGTGTATTTCAAGGCAGCACCAGACTGCAACCTAAAGAGAAACAGTCTGGGTTATAACTCTGATTTAAACCTGAAGCAGCCTTCAGCTCAAGCAGCACTTCAGGCCCACCAGTACCCCTGCCTGCTGTCCAAAAGACACAGCAGTGCTAATCAGCAGATGGCAAAATATCAGTTGTTCTGGCAACCAATTAATTCCAGGTTTTGTAATGAGCCAAAACGGAGGTGGTAGAAGAGAGGTGGAGACAGTGGGAAGAACGTTTCTAAAGACATTGTTCTTTCTTACTAATCAAGTAAAATTTGCAGACTCCCAAACTCATTTCATGCCTCTGACCTAGATGCAGACTGATTTTAAAACATCCCATACCCATGCTCTGGTTCAAGTGAACATCGGTACATGCACAAGTGAGTGCCAGTGATGAGGAATGTCAGGAGCTGTGTTATTCAGCTGGGCTGCAGTGGTTGACTTCACCTGGTCGCTCCCACAGTTTTCCCCGCACTTTGCTGAACCACCACATTGTTAATTTGGACACTGCAGGACTCAGCTTCTGGAAGTCTAGTGATATTTGGTGGCTTCTGGAAAAAACTGGTCATGTTTGAGTTGGCTCTGAAAGGTGATTCACGGGCAGGGTTTTCTTATGGTTAGAAATAGTTTGTGGCATTTGAGAGAAGGTCAAGCGGTGTGGTCGTATCCCAGTCAAGCTGTTAGGTACGTGTCAAAGTACCTGACAAACCCCTTGCTCAGCACAGCCCAGCTGCTAGCAGAGTCTCTGGGAATGAAGTAGTATCCCCCGTTGGGGAACACAGAGTTAGAGAGCACTTAAGGCAGGCATAAGTACTTTGAACTGGAGAGGATGCATCTGGATGGACCTGGGTTTTGTCCTTGTGAAGCTCTAACATTTTTAAAAGGTCATTGCAACTGGAGGAGGTTCATGACAACTGGGGAAAGGCAAACCTTGTACCCATCTTCAGGAAGGAGCTAGGGAACTCCAGGTCATTCAGCCTCACCTCGGTCCTTGGGAAGGTTATGGAGCAAATCCTTATTGAGGCCTGGGGGAGAGCCAGTAGGGACTGACCAAGAGCAATACAAATCTCTGTACTACAGAAAGAATTGTTTGCATTATTTTCTAAGAGTCCTTTATTTTGAAGTGAAAAAGTGAAGTGTACTTCCATAAGTATCTAGAAATCCTCCCTTTAGCCCTCTGTTTCTTTGGTGGTAACACGAGTTTAATTCTAAAGAGCAGCGTATATCAGGAGTGTCAAAACTCAAGGTGAATGGGAATCTTTTGATATTAAGAAAGAAAATAAAATGGTTTTAACAGCCACTGTCTGTCCTTATGAATGTTACCACTCAAAACAGAAGTTTGTTTGTGGTGGTGGAAAATAAATGTCTTTATTTATATCCTAGCTCTTAGAAATCACAAAACAAGCGGTCAAAGCCTTGCATGGAAAGAGAGAGAGAACCATTGCACAAATGAGAGGAACAGCGAGCAGTTACAGATGGCAGAGAGACACTTTGAGATGCTTTGGAGCTGAGAGATTTTCTAATGAGAAAGTGAAAATGAGCATAACTGGCACAATATGAAAGGAAATTGTCTTCTGCCTTAATCCAAAGAACACTAACAGGGATGGAGGAAGAACAGAGGTCTGAGAGAGAGCTAAAATTCGGACCAAGTGATTTAAACAGAAAGTTTCATCATTAAATCTGATTTACTGTGTGATTATTAACTTGTAGGAAGCGCCTGAAACAAGAGTAGGCACCTGATGATCTTATACTCTGTGTGCGAAGAGCAGGTCTGAGGACGTTCATGTCCTCCAGACACACTGGACTGGTTCTCCAGCTGTGTTACCCCAAGAACAGGCGAAGAAACAAGAAGCCAGAACCACCCTGGTGTGGCAGATTCTCCTTCTCTTCTCCACCTGATGTAAGGACCATGAGTCTTGGAAAGAAATTATTTGACCAACAAAGAAATTAGAGAAAGGTGAAATTAAGGGTGATATTTTCTGGTCCATGAGACCAGAAGATAAGGAAAAGGAGAAAAGGAGATCCAGTGTACGTCCTGCCATCGCCACTGCCTCCTCCTCTGAGCAGATGGCAGATGGGAGCAGAGGTCCCAGCCTAGCCCTGGTTGTGCATCACAGGCCCAGAAATCCCTCACTGCTTCTCGCCACCCTGCTTTTGGCCATGCACCAGCCTGGACATGTCCGTGGAGTCCCTGTGCTGGTAGGAGGCTCCCGAGGAGCAAGGTATTCCTGAGAGTGTGGCACCATCACCATGCCCCGGGGGCTTTCCTGCCAGATCCCTCTCAGGAGAATGTCCACAGTGTTTGCATGGGGATGGAGTGGCCGAAGGAAATTCTGTTTTATTTTGGTTTTGCCTTTGACAAAATATACTGACATTAATTTTCTAACATTTGCAAAATACTTTGAGTTACAGTGACAAGAACCCCTATAGTAGTGCCTAGAATTTAGTTATTCAATTATGAATTACTGCTATCAATAATTCAAGCATTCTATTATTAATTGTTACTATTACTCTTACTCAGGCCAGAGGCTAACATTCACAGAGCAGCTCACAGCCTGCCCAAGAGCAATGCACCTTCAGTTCCTGCCTCCAAAACTTCTCTTGTTTTGGCAAACAGCTTGCACATGCTGGTGTACCTGACCTTCACAGTCCTGTGCCTCTCTCTCCAGCACCTAAACCTAAGCAGGAACCATGGGTCTTTTCTGCACCTACTTGGATGAAAGAGCTGCAGTCTGAACACCTTTCACCTCCTGGTAGAGGGATGTGGTGTTTAAAAAGCAAGCCTATTTTTCCATCAGTTTTGCAAACGAAAGTTTGGAGCTTGATTCACTACAAAGCAGAGAACTGCAGAGAACTGTTTATTGCAGATATTTGGGTGGTTGGGTAATATCCAATATCCAATATCCCCCCCCTCCTTTTTTTTTTCTTCATGTTCTGATTCAAGCAGAGCCTTTTTTCATTACACATATGATTTGGACTATAGTAAAGGTCACACAGCCTGTGTGCAAATCTGTTCAAAGAGACCTCAGCATCCGCGCCTTGCACAGATAAAGCCATCTGACCACTCAGCGCTGGGCAGTGAGCAACACCAGATGCAAATTCTCCTCCTTTTTGAACAATGACACAGAATCTGCACCAAAAAGCCTGGCAACAGGAAACGAGTCAGTCTAAGAATGAATACTGCTTGCAAGCAGAAGTAAAATCCAGCATTAAACCCTCCTGAACCAGCCTTTAAGGTCAGCAGAGACAAATAAGCCTCCTAGGGTGTGATTCCTTTTGGGGCAGATGAATTGCTCCTCGGGAGGCTGTTTCTCTCCAGTGCCCACAGGTCTCCTGGATATCTGCCCAACTGAAGACCTGCTCTGTAAAGTCTGGTGCTAGGTGTTGGGAGTGGTCTCTGGTCTCACCACCTCTGGTAGTGCTCACCCAGCGCTACCCACAGGAGTGCTGTAACAGAGTGATTTTGGTTTCAGTGAATGGTAGCCAACAGCACGACATGAAACCAGCTGTCAGGAGACAATACCAAAAAAATTTCACCAAAGACTCGCTGAAGCTGGAAGCGGAAATGTTCAATGAGGCTGTCAGTAGAGTGGCAGGGCAGGATCCTCTCGGCATGGTGTAGCCACCGTGGCTGTGTCCCACCATGTGCACTGTGCACAGACAGTGAACCCTGCTCCACCATGGTTCATGGACCAGCTCTGCCTCCCACCAACATCACACTGCTGCTGCTCCAAAGCTCTTCAGTTAGGGATCATTTTTCTCCTCATCCTGAGTAGCATACAAAAGCACACAGGAGAGCTTCTCTGGGCTAAAGTACTGTTGTTTTCAATCATATCTTACTAAACATAGATGCCTAAAAAGGAGGTGAATTATTTTAGGAGGTCCTAAAGTAATTTAGTTCTTCTCTCCACAATAGGAAGAACCCTTCATCCAGCCTTAGTTGCCTGTCTTGGTTTGGGATGAATAATTTCTGGAAGTGATCACAGAAACAGAAGGTTTCTCTGAGGAACTCAGTACTGACAGAAAGCAGCAAGGACAAATCCAGCTCCCCCAGTGCTACTGATGCTTTCACTCACTCATCTTTGTGCACAGTTTTGGCCTAAATATTCAAGCTAAATCCACAGACTGAATGAGTCATCATCAAGGTCAGAAAATTGCCTCTGGTTCCCATCCTGGCTCAAGGGATGGTGACAGAGGGAGACAGCCCAGCAGAGGTGCTCCTTGGCAAAGCCTGATCCACTGGGGGAGGACAGGACAATGCTCTGCAGAGACACAGGTCTCCTTGCTGTCTGTCTGCAGCCTTGGACACCGAAGAGCAGAGCAATGCAGTGAGAGCTGCACTTGTCAGAAGAGCAGCATCTCCAGAACTGTACCTCCTGAGCCCAAAGATGATGGCCATCACCTGCGGGAAATAAAATACACCTGAAATGCAACAGAATGTGGCTCAAAACCCTGAGACAAACAAAACAAAACAAAACAAAACAAAACAACAAAAAAGCCTCTCTGGACAGTGGGTTTTGGCTAGGGCTTTGGTTTTGTTTCATTCATTTTGTATTGATGGATGGATGCAGGATGAGGGTGTCCCATAGCACAGCTCTGCTGCATAGGTTACGTACAGTCTCTCTGATAGCCCTCTACTGTGTTGTGACTTTAGGTCCGTCAGATCCCACTCTATAGGGGTATCACAGCCAACATAGACCAGCCTTTGTCAAATTCTCTCAGGCCCTCATCAGCCAAAAACTCTCCCTGCAATACAAGAAGCTATTAGCACCTCCCAGTGCACAAGCTGACATGTTCTGCAGAGCCTATGTTGCTTAGCAAGATCCTATTTACAGGGAAATCTCTCTTGTGTGGAAATACATTTTCTCACACATCATTCGCTCTGCTTTCCTCTTGCATTGTGAGATTTTCCTTCACACAGTGACAGGAGTGAAGATTCACGGGAGGGCTACCCTCTCCTCGATCAATAATATTCCATAAAAGTGAACTTCACTTGAAATAGTGTGGGGAAGTGTGACAGCTTCCGATGATGTAATCCTGAAAATAAGGTTATGACAAATTAGGGGTATCCCTCAGCTGCACCCCATGCTCCTGCAGTAACAAGTTTTCTCTGTCTTCTCTTCTGGTGCTTGGTACTTTCTCATCCCTGCATCATTTCTGTGCCATCCAGTCACACACGAAATCCCATCATTAAGATCCATCATACATGAAACTGGCCTGGTGTTGTCCCTAGCGATAACTCTGGGGAGATTGGTGTCTAATTCCTACAATGCAGCTGGAAGGAATTTTTTTTCAGAAGGCTGAAGAGTGTTTTGATTTTCTCTTATTAAAAGCAAATAATGAAGCTTTTTTCTTCTTATTGTTATTATTTTTTTCCCTGTTGTTTCAACTCAACTTAAAATATTTCCTTTCTGGGGGGAGGTTTTTGGTACACCTCCATGTAGAGTCAAGCAGTGCTTTCCTGGAATGACAAATAACTAAAGGGATGCTATTACTAGTGGCTCTGAAACTCTCCTCTGAGGCTGGCAATTTTATCACTCTGCATTTGCCATGGTGTAACCCACTTTACACTGAAGCAGAGACTCTGCACATCATGGGAATCACAACACTGATGGAGCATTGTGATCCACCCAGTGATGGATCTGACCCCATAGCAAGGTCTGTGCCTCACATGTTCAAAGTACAGCTCCCAGAAGATATTTATTCAAAACAGTAAAACAATCCCAGGTCAGATTTGGAATATCTGGTCACGATGACAAAGTAATACAGTATCTTCTGTCTTGGGAGTGTGAATATGTTTCATATTGACTGAAAACTACAAAGTATAATGGGTTGTGACTGAAATACTTTGGAGCGGTGTGTTCTATGAAAGGATAGTGTGGCCTTTTCTCCTGTAAAAATAAAGCATCCCCAAACCATACACAGATTAAAAGTTGTATGCGTTCCTCTCCTGTGAGCTGTGTCCTCCCCATGTGGGGACAGTACCTGGCCAGTGCTGCTGCATTCGAGGAGCAAGAGGCTGGAGCATGAGAACAGCAGTGTCAGATGAGAACAGCGAACTCAAGCTCGGTCCCTGGAAAACCCATTCAGTACTGTTTCACAAGGGATGCTGCAAGCATCACTCTCATCATTATGATCATTTCACATTTCTAAGCTGTGGGCATAGCGAAACAGAGCCCAGGCTGGCAGATGCAGCATGGTGGTTGGAAGCTCCAGGTCTGTTGGTCCTCAGGGCTGGCCACCTGCAGGACAGCACCACTGAACATGGCTGTGGGACACGCTCCTAGCTGGCTGGAACTGTGGCAAAATCATCTGCTTCTCTGAAATGGCTCATTTCTGACAAATTCCTACAGATCTCTTTATGGCAGGATTTCCAGCTGGGCCACAAACTGAAATCTCTTGACTTGGGCACTTCCCCTTGGCATTTTTGGTTTCCTCTCCAGGACTTGTCTAATTAAACTGCACAGATTGTACCAAACAGCTGATGGCAGGATGTTGTGTTGTCTGTAGCCTAATGAGGATCTGCTTTTAGACGGGTAAATATAAACCTGTAATAAGCTCTCCTCCACACAGACAACAGCTCATACTCTTGACATGACCTACTCACTTATTTACAAGAATTCGGCCTCCCTGTGGCTATCAGCAAGAAGTGAAACACACTCTGTGTGAACCACAGTCATTTGTGAAGAGGAAGGAAATCCATCCCTTTTGTGATCATAAAATAGCTATTGCTGGTAACTTTGGCAGTAGATGCTAATTGCCAGTGATGTGGACTTGGACAAACATGAATGGCAACACCTATGTGCATAGGGAGTAATTAAGTGAATATTTCTGTCACTAAAACTATATTTTCATCATAAAATCTGAGTCAGACACATTATGTTGAAAGTAATTGCTCTTTGGGCTGCTCAGTAACATCAAATACAATTTCACAGTACTTTGCAAGGACCTGCTATTAACGACTGTATTAGAGGCATTTGTCAAAGCCGTGGGAGGAAGTCCCAGGGTTTTTGCAATGAGGCAGGGGTGATCCTGCTCCCGAGCACGGGCTCTCTGGGAACATCTGAAAGCCTTTCACTTGCTACATTTTCTTTCCCAGGCGCTGAACAGCAAAGTCTCGGCTGAACAGAACGTGCAGATGTCAAAGCTGTTTTCAAACATTAATGAGCTCCACAAATCTTTACCGCACACTGCTTGCATTATTTTTTAAATTAACATATTTGTTCACTGGATCTGTTCAGGGCCGGTGAGCACCTAACCCCCACCCCCAGCCTGTTTAACATTTGTGCTGCCAATTTCAATTGACATCCTGCTTGCTACAGCCAGAAGCAAGCAGCGAGGTGTTTGGGGTTTCCTAAAAGCATGCTGTCAATGCAAAGCCCAGGAGGGTTTTCAGAGTTGTCCCTGCCTTATGTGGAGTCCTTCATCATTTAGTGGCTTGGGCTGTGCCTTCTGGGTGCTGAGCTGACCTTCACAGTGCATGTCCCCCACCCTGCAGTGGTTAGTGCTGGCTGTCACCTCCCCACGAAGCTGCAGGGGGAGGCAGGGGGAGGCTCCAGCACAGGGGCAGCATGCAGGAACAGGTGGCGATGCTGCTCTTGGAGCTGTGTTCTCTGCTCTCTGGGGTGAATGCAGAATCTTTGCTACTCAACAAGCAAAGCCCTCGATAACCTGAGGTGTGTCTCCTCCCAGCCCAGCTCTCTTCCTGAGACATTGCCAGATCAGGAGCTGGAGAAGCTGCTTGTCCTGGATCCCAGGAGATTTGCAGAGAGAAGGTCTGGTAGCAAAGGTCCCTCTCTGAGGGGGTCCACCCTGCCTCCCACCCACCCACCACCTTCAGTGTGCATCTGATCCTCTGTGTTCAGTGCCACAACAGAGGACAGACTGGGGCTGGGAGTGTCCCTATAGCTTCTTGCTGGGAGCTCGGTTTTGCTGCAATAAACGGGAGAGCAAATGAGGGTGGAGGGCAGAGTTGTGCAGGAATGTCACTGAGCAGCACCAGGACAACTAAAGTTACCACCAGGATCATTTAGGTTTCTAAACCGTACATACTCTCCGGATCTGTTCAGAGTGAAGCAAGAGAATTAAAAAAAGCAGTGGCGTGAGGAGTGAGGAAGTGATCATCACTCACAGGGCAGGTGGGTGTGATGGGCTTTTCTCTGCAGGTAATTCCTGGGGAGAGACTAGGCATGTGATGTACCAGATGAGGGAATCTCTTTTAAAGGGAAAATAGTGTGGAATGAGTAACAAGAACTCTATTTCCAAGGATAAATTAAACTCTGCGGAGTCAGGGCTATTTGCATAAACACCTATCATGAAATGATTATTTATAAGTCACCACATAGACTCCTGCAGGACAACTATACGAACAGCAGCCTCTTCCTTTTCCTCTGCTCATGTGGTTCAGCTTGTGACTCCAGGGCCTCCTCTCTGTCTCTCCACACAGGGCAGAGGGAAAGATCAAGCATGATATTTTGGTTTAGCATAGCTAGAAAGGGAGAGGGGCGCTTGGGACCTGACTTGGGTCAGCAGCTCCATGTTTATTCTTGGCTGTGTTGACATCTTAGGTTTTGACATGCTGGCATTTTTAAACAAACGTTGTCCCCCTCCCTCCCATCCCCCTTTTTTCTTTTTTCTTTTTTCTTTTTTCTTTTTTCTTTTTTCTTTTTTCTTTTTTCTTTTTTCTTTTTTCTTTTTTCTTTTTTCTTTTTTCTTTTTTCTTTTTTCTTTTCTCTTTTCTCTTTTCTCTTTTCTCTTTTCTGTTTTTTTCTTTTTGTCTTTTGTCTTTTGTCTTTTTTTTTCTTTTTTCTTTTTTTCTTTTTTTCTTTTTTCTTTTTTCTTTTTTCTTTTTTCTTTTTTCTTTTTTTTCTTCTTTTTGGTGTAAAATTGAGTTTCAGAGGCTTGGATTCTTTATAGGTACAACCACAGGGATTGTAGATGCTCTTCCAGAAAGAGCTAATCTCTGTATTTTGGAGCAGATGAACTGTCCTTTTGGCAGCAACCTCCCAAGTCCTGCTGATTGCAGACACATATAATTCATACAAAAAGAAGGACTGCTCGGAATGAGTGAGTTAATCAGGAAGACAAACAGCTAGGAATCTGAATTTCTTTTGAACATTGCTGTAGTTCTTCCCCTGACCCTGCTGTTCACATAGAATGAACTTCCTCTGGCTACATGTTCCCATAGCCAGGTATTGCTGGAGCTGTCTTCTGCTGGGGAGCTGTCTCCTTGGACTCATCAGTATCTACTTGTTCTAGTTTATCCCTGTCTTTCCAGGTAAGACCCCTTAATGCCCTTCAGTGCCACGTACAGCTTCAAAGAGATTGTACTGTGAGCAACAGGTTGCCTTTGAAGCTCATACAGACTTGCCTCTCCAGCCAGAGTATTTAAAAGGGGAAAGTATTTTTTTCTCCAGAAACTCATCTGAGCCTCTGCTCAGACGCTTTCAGTTAGAGATGGTGTTAGATTAACAATGCTGGTTCTGAGTCCTTGATATTACATTTGACTATTCATAACCATCACAAAGGACAGATTATTTTTTACCATAATCCTTTAAGAAGCTGTAGGGAGACCTGTCATTTCCAAGGGAAATAGAGACTAAATTGGGACCTCTCCCAGAAGCAAGGGAGCATCACATATCTGGCATGTCAGTGAGCAACAGACACATATTTTTTGTGGTCAAAACTAAACTGCTTAAGTAGCTTTGCATGTTATTTGAGCACAGTATTGGCCTACTAAATGTAGCACTGCTTATCAGAGAGGTAGTTTTGAGTGACCCCCATGTAAGCTGTTGTGTCAGTGTTCACCTGCTCATCACAGGCAGTGGTGCCATGGGCTTCCAGTGCCTCCCCACAATGTCCCAGCCTACCCCAAGCCAGAGCCCCTGCATCTCTTCCTGAAATTGCAGAAAGTTCTTTGTAAATTCCTGTGAAACTTTCTCCTTCCTCTCTTGTGAACAAAACATTTTTAATTAATGTACAGTACGAAAAGCTGCAGGACTTCATAAGCCAATGCAAATCCTGTGTTTGTACAGTAGTATAAGTAGGCATATTACAGGGAACCAGTCTGCAAAAAAAATGAATAATACTCTCATGGTTTGAGTTCAGTGCACAGATGTCTACTCAGTAATGGATTTCTGGCAATCAAATATTTTCTTTAATGTTATAAGACAGCTTGGTGGTATTTGATCATGATTACCCAAAGCATCCCACAGTGTTTTGGGGTGTAATTGGATGGAAAAGTATCCTAGCAATTTATTCTATAAAGCAATTGTCCCGTGAACTAAATACTTCTGTTTATGAGATGCAGCTCATTGTCAAGGTTTCATTTCATAAGTATTTGTGCTTCATCTGGGGCAGTCTAGATCTTCTACCCTTAATACTGAACCCTGTATCTATTTTCTCTACCCTTGCTGGCAAAGTATGGGTGAATCTGGCTTCCAGAAGTACATAAAATCAACAGAGGAAGGCCAGTTTCTCTGGCAAAATGTCTAGAGAGGTCCAGTTAACCTATATTATACAGATATCACTTATACAGGACCAGAGATTCATTGAACTGCCTATGCACCTATAATAGAGTTAAAAGCCACACATTTGAATTGTTCTCCTGCTGCCTTCTTTTTTAAAGGAAGCTGAGAAAGAGCAGCTCAGACTGAAACACACAAGTCTGAACTACCTAAAATTATGTCATTGGGATACTGTTACTGAAAGCCCATCCCAAAACAGCAACCTGCACTCAGGTCTTGGCTTTGGTCACTCCACGCAAATGTGCTGAGGTTCCTCCACCCTCAAGGGATGTAAAACCAAAGCTCCAGCTCTCCAAGTCAGGCTGTGCATCACCTCCCCAGCTAGGGCTGCTGAAACAGTCTGGACATGGGAGAAAGAGAAATGCACTCTCTTGCTGAAATTCAGAGAACACTACTTGCCTGGAGCCTGTGAAGAACCTCCACATGCGTGGTCGGACTGACCACTGCTGGCACTGTTGGACTGACCACTGCTGACACTCTTGGCCTGACCACTGTTGATGTTGTTGCACTGACCTCTGCTGACGTTGTTGCACTGCCCACTGCTGCCTAAGGACATTCTGAGAAGGGCCTGTCCCTGGCCACGTACCTTCATCCCAGTGGTATGTCATCTCACGATGTACCCCAAGAAGTCCCAGAAGGCTCAGCAGCTGTCCTGCTTTTGGGGAATGTGAGAGGTGCAGGCTCAGGCTGCTGAGGACTGACCAGTGTCTGGACAAAGGCTCTCACCTGGTCGACTGCGTGTAGTAGGTGACTCCATCTTCAGTTTGGTCAGGGGCAAGGACAAGGGCAGGTCCTTTGCTATTTCCAGCTGGAGCCAAACTGAGATCCTACCTCCACCTCAGCTGGCTAGTGGTTGTACCTGGAGCCTTGTTCCTCTAAATAGATGCTGGTAGAGAATTGTGACATGTCAAGAGAACAATGAATGGAGGAACTATCGTGTCTGTTTTCTGCTTCAGAAACATTTCTCCATGTTTGCCATGGAAAGCTCTGATCCTGCCTTATGCTGAGAGCAGAGGTGTGCCTGGTTTTTTGTTCCATTTCTATGTCAGTTTCCAGAGTAGGAAGGACAAATCCAAAAAGAAAATCTAACAACTTCTCTGTATTAGAACAAGAAACTGAGGGCAGAGAGGGCAGAGTCAAGCTATGGATGCCTCTTGAGTGCTACAGAAGCCTGATTCAGACCAGAGGAAGCACACAGCACCTTACAGGATCAAGATCACCACAAGGTGAGATGCTACAGCTGAGATACATCAACCTGGTTTAGCTCCTCCTTTAGAAGTCTGTGAGGATAAGGAAATAAAATATTTGTATAAGTGCAGGTGGAAAGGGACCTCTGGAAGTCTCCAGTCCACCCTGCCTCGCAGGGCAGGGCAGTCTCCAATATCTGATCAGATGAGCTGTGGCTTTGTCTAGCTGATCCCAAACACCTGTGAGGACAGAATTTTCCTCCCAGAGTGACCTGTTTCAAGTCTGTGCTACACTGAAGATTTTCTATATTAAAAAGAGACAAGACACAGGGGAGAAATATTGGTGCACGGAGGCTTTCCAAACACTGATTAAATCAGTAGATGAAATAATTTGCTGTTGCTTATCTGTTGCCAGATGTTCCCCATAGCTGTGAAACTGGAAGCTCAGACACAGACACAGACACAGATTTCTAGGTTGGAAGAGACCTCAAGATCATCGAGTCCAACCTCCGACCTAACACTAAGTACTCCACTAAACCATATCACTAAGCTCTACATCTAAACGTCTTTTAAAGACCTCCAGGGATGGCGACTCCACCACCTCCCTGGGCAGCCCGTTCCAATGCTTAATAACCCTTTCGGTAAAGAAGTTCTTCCTAACATCCAACCTAAAACTCCCCTGGCGCAACTTTCGCCCATTCCCCCTCGTCCTGTCACCAGGCACGTGGGAGAACAGACCAACCCCCACCTCACTACAGCTTCCTTTAAGGTAACTGTAGAGAGCGATAAGGTCGCCCCTGAGCCTCCTCTTCTCCAGGCTGAACAAGCCCAGCTCCCTCAGCCGCTCCTCGTAAGACTTGTTCTCCAGACCCCTCACCAGCTTGGTCGCCCTTCTCTGGACTCGCTCGAGCACGTCCATGTCCTTCCTGTAGCGAGGGGCCCAAAACTGAACACAGTACTCGAGGTGCGGCCTCACCAGAGCCGAGTACAGGGGGACAATCACCTCCCTAGACCTGCTGGCCACACTGCTTCTTATACAGGCCAGGATGCTGTTGGCCTTCTTGGCCACCTGAGCACACTGCTGGCTCATATTCAGCCGACTATCAACCAATACTCCCAGGTCCTTCTCGGCCAGGCAGCTTTCCAACCACTCATCTCCCAGCCTGTAGCTCTGCTTGGGGTTGTTGCGCCCCAGGTGCAGGACCCGGCACTTGGCCTTGTTGAACTTCATACAGTTGACCTCAGCCCATCGCTCCAGCCTATCCAGATCCTCCTGCAGAGCCTTCCTGCCCTCGAGCAGATCGACACACGCACTTAGCTTGGTGTCATCTGCAAACTTACTGAGGGTGCACTGGACGCCCTCATCCAGGTCATCGATAAAGATATTAAAGAGGACCGGCCCCAGTACTGAGCCCTGGGGGACACCACTTGTGACCAGCCTCCAACCAGATTTGACTCCATTCACCACAACTCTCTGGGCCCGGCTATCCAGCCAGTTTCTAACCCAGCGAAGCGTACGCCAGTCCAAGCCCCGAGCAGCCAGTTTCTTGAGGAGAATGTTGTGGGGAACGGTGTCAAAAGCCTTACTGAGGTCAAGGTAAACCACATCCACAGCCCTTCCCTCATCCACCAAGCGCGTCACTTTGTCATAGAAGGAGATCATTAGCTCATCTGCTAATCTTCCAGCATGCCCTAGTCAGACCTTACCCAAGCTTTCAGTATATGCAGTTCATCTGGTGTTTGGTGCTGCACAAATCTAGCATTGAGGGCATATCAGTTTTCTCATCTGCAGTTCTCCATCAGAGAAAATGCAACAAGTGATGGCTTCCTAATCACAGCCTGAGACAAAGGGACTCATTAGGTATTAGAAGTCCCAGATTTAATTATTCTGATTTCTCTGCACCTTTTTTATTCTTCACAATATTGTCATTTATATTTATGAGATTACAGAGAGATGTATTGTTATAAACTTCCCAAATCCCCCGAGTTAAAAAAAAAAAAAATTGAGTTCATGAACAAAAAGCCAAGTTGAGAGTATTCAGGAAAGAGGAGTGAGTACTGTTGGGCAGGGACATGTGGAAAAGCAAAATAATTCAATCTTTATTGCAATTTGGGAATATATTTCAGTGACCTTTGTCCATCTACAAGATGGGAACAGCCTATAGAAAGCCAATAGTTCCTCAGGAACCTATTCTGACTGTTCAAAGAGAGCCTGCACACAAGGACTAGTGTTTGGGTTTCCACACAGGGCGCAGTGCAGCTGGCAGCTCCCCCACTGAGCAGCCTTCTCCCACCCTTGGTACTGTCTCTGCTTTGCACCTTGTGGTGGATGGTGGGGCACCACCGTCATTCTTCACCTCTGTGACTTCCCACACCCAGCAGAGCAGGTCGGCTTTACCCTGGCCCACCATGGAGAGAAGCTATTCAAGGGGATCCACTTGTCTCCAGACCAGTTACAGCCATGCTGTTGGGAGGTTTAGAGGGGCACAGTGTTTCAACACAGCAGGACACCCCTGACTTACAACTAGAGGACACGGTTCTCTTGGAGAGACTGGGTTTGTCCATGCAAGTTAAACTGCTGGAATTAATCCCAGCTGCAGAACAATCTCTCTTGGAAGTAATATTTGGAAAGCCTCAGGTGGTAGCCTCCTGACGCGGCAGCTATTTGTTCAGAGAAACAATGTACATTCCTACCAACTGCATGATATACAGATTTCACCCCCTGCCTCATTTGCCTTCAGAAACTCTTGGACAACTTCTTTAGCAGAGCTCTCTGCAAAGAAGACTTCCCAGGTCTGCCATGTGCTGCTTCGCTTCTGCCCTTGAATCTGCCCAGGGTTTTGGAACAGAGCTATCTTGAAAGCCTAGCAGATGATGGGACACTTTGGGATGGGATAGATGACACAGAACCAGTTTTTTACTCAAAGTACAGGAACAATTAGGTCCCAGGCTTGATTTTCTTATCCGTAGTTATTCAGGATATCCTACAAAACCATCCAAAGTGTGGCTTTGACCAAAAACATCTCCTGAAATCACAATGCTGGAGATCAAAAGTCATGAGTCAAATCAGCATGAGATTGCCCACCTTCACTGGGCTGTGTCACGGCACAGCAGCCATGCCTGGGGAGTACAGGGCAGATGCAGCTCTCCATGCCTTCTGGCAAGTCAAGGACCTGGAACAGAGCCATATGAAGGGAGCTAAGGCGCCCTCATTCCCAGGGTAGACTGAGTTGCTTTGAAGGCAGGCTCTAGACCCGGTGGAAATCCCATCACTCGCAGAAGTTTTCATGTTGCATCTGTGTCCTGCAGGCCTTGACCTTGTTCATCCTTTGCCTTCTGCTGGGGACAGCAGCACTACTCCCTGCACCTCCTAGCTGCTCAGCCAGCACTCCCTAGTCTGGGCTGAATCAGCCCCTTCATGGCTGTGGCAATATTAAGAGCATCTCCACCCGTGCTGCTTCTGGCCTGGCTCTTCTGTCTCCTGCAATGCCTGAAGACTGCAGATCTGGGCTGCTCCATAAAAATTGCCCAGTTTCTGGCTCAAAGCTTGTGGCAAATAGTACCAACAGTAGCCCTGTTTGAAAGCATGGATCCAGATGGGAGGCAAATGTCCTTTCCAGAGCAGAACTGTGCTTTCTAAACACTGGTGCAGCAACTGCAACCACTTTGTCCACTGCTGAGCCCTCTGCCCTCTCACAGAGGTGTCTGTGCCAGCTTTTCTCCCTAGCCTTGTTTAATTATTCTCCTTACCTTGAAATAACCACGATATTTGCAGAAAGAGAAAAAAAAAAGTCTTGCTAATGAAGGTCTGAAAGGAAACACAGCAGAGTGGTGCAGGGCAGGCCATTGCTGGGTCCCTTCTTCAAGGGATGTGTAAGGGAGCAACAAGTGTCCATGTGGAAAGGGAACATTCTCCTGTCTCCATCCACACATGAAAAATCCTACTAGCACCTGTAGTACTTTCACATACCATGTGACTTTGCCGAACTGGCAGATAGATTTTGCACACACTCAGAGATGATTTGCGGCCAAAAAAAAAAAAAAAAAAAAAAAAAAGTTAAGATGCAAGAGCAAGAAAACTGTGTCAATGGTGTTTGGCTGTGGCCCAAGCCCAGTAACACAGCAGGCGTGGGAGCTCCCTCGGATGTTTTTGCTTGACGAACTCCCACTTGAAATGGCTGATGAATTTCAATATTTGGACAGATGGCTGGATTCCCAAATCTGATTTTAAAATACACATTGAGTCTCCTCAGAGACTGCAGTATCCTCCTTTGCAGGTTGTTATTCGCTTAGAAAAGATATTCTTCCTTTCTTGTTTCGGTGACCACAGTTGGTAACTTCTTCCCACTAGTAAGTTCACTGGATCTGTGATCAAGTCCTTGCTCAATGTCTCTCCCCGTGATGTTTCGAAGGGTTGTGCTAAGGTTTATTGTGTTTACAATAGATAGATTCCTTCTGCAGTCAAGAAGGGCTCTGGTATTACCAAGTAACAAAGACTAAATACTTGCCTCCATCTGCAAAGCTAGGATGAAAATCACAGAATCACATTATAGTTGGGATGATAAAAGGGAAGTGAGAAAAACAAAACCAAAACCTGATAATTTTAATTATAATCATTTAGCCTTCCTCCAAATCAGTGTCATTCTTCTGAAAATCTTCTGGCATGATCCAGCCTCTGCTGTACCCTTGCTGAAAGCAAGGCACCCACAGTGGAGAAGACATTCACAGTGGCCTGGGTGAGAGCACAGTGTGGGTCAGGAGAAGAGTCAGCATTAAAAGAGAAATTATTGACATCCAGAAGTCCTCGTCTGGCCACTAAGGGTAAAAAAAGAAGAAAAAGAAAAACGGAGGAGAAGGAAATTTGTGACACCAAGTTTAGATCTAACTTAGGGTCAGGAAAGACCTCCATGCTGGTCAAGGGACCATCTCCACTGTCCAGGTGCTACCAGCCCAGAAAAGGCTGTCAATAATCAGGCTAACACCATTTCTGGTTAAGTCAGGGAGAAAACAAGGTTGCTGAAGTCTCCTTGGTGGTGGGCAACAGTAAAACATCTGCAAAGGCCCAGATGGAGGAAGAAAAGGAGAGGATCTCCTGGAAAAGCAGGAATTCTTCTGAGTTTTGTGCATCACAAAAGGGGCTGGCTCCAAGTGCTGTGTCCAGCAGAGGTGACCATGCTCTCCTGATGGGGCTTGGCATGGCATAGCCCTGAATCCTATCATGGATGTCAGTGCCACGGTGTCACACATCCCTTAGGACACTGCCAGCATGGGGCATGAGCCATCAAGGCCATAGGCACTGCTCCCTTCTCACGATCCCTGCCTGGGTTCGTTAGGTGGGAGGCTTCTCACCCAGCTGGGCTGTTCTTGCTTGAGACTTGTCCAAGGTTGTGCAAATAGAACTTTTTTTTTTTTTTTTTTTTTTTTCCCAGCAACCAGTCCAGGTAGTTTTACTGACAATGACTTATGAAAGGCTCTTTTCTTTGAGGATATGGTGTTAATTAATTGCTTCTGGAGTACTTGGATAAAAAGGATATTTACTTACACAGTACTCACAAACTAAATATTTTGTGCTTTTCACAAACATTTCTAAAATGTGGCCGCAGAACAATAGATCAGCCAAATGAAGCAGCTGCAGAAGAGACAGATCATACATACTTCTGAAGTCAATTATTTAAATTAATTAATGAGTAATGACTATGCATGCATTTTGCATATAATTGACTATTACAATGCCAGAGCATTCAGCTGGTGCCGTACCAGTCTGTTACTATGCCTTCAGCAGAGACAGACTCTTCACAGCAATCACAGGGGATGCTGCTTTACAGAAACTTCAAGGTTTCCCTCCTGGTGCTGCTGCCTGCCAGGAGGCCTTGAGAAACTGAAACTGCATCTCCGTGGACTAGCAGAGGCTCCTGTTTAAACTGGTTCCAGGGAAGAAAAATATGTGTAGGTATCTAACAGAGTAGGTAGGCATCTATTGGGATTTATTCTGTAAATGGCTAGGCACCTAAAGCTAGATTCTTATCTGTATTCACGTGCCTTCCTCCCACAAAATTACTAGGGATTATGTGCTTTTAAAAATCCTACTGGGTGCTTATTTGCATCCTTATGTGCCCAACTACATTTCAGAACCCAAGCCTGGCAGCCAAGCCTAAATGAATCTGGGGGGAATCCCCTTCCTGCTTTGGGCTCGCTCTGCAGTGCAGGTCATGTTCACATACCCTGCAACAAACACTCTGCTACCCATCGCTCATCTGCAGAGCCTTCCAGAGGTCCGTTGTTGTCTGTGTAGGACCCTTTCCTGCTAACAACCACCAATGCCCATTTTTTTTGGTGTCCTTTTGCCTTTTCTCTGGAAATTTTCTTGAGCTGCCCAGCTGTAACAAAATTTGTATGGAAAACTCTCATGTCACCTAAATAATGTAAATAGTGGTTGACATATGAAGACCCATTTTAATGAAAGTGTGACTGTGGTGGTGAGGGAGTCTAGTATATATATATATGTATTTATATATGTGTATATAAATGTAAGTTATATGTATAGACATTAATATATAGACTCATAGACATGTTTTTAATAAAACAAATGCTAAAAATGGAGAAACAGTACTCTACAGTCTGTTTAAAAAAAAAAAAAAGAGTTAATTTAATTAATCTTGTATACAGACCATGCTGACAGCAGTCAAAATACAAGGGACATAATGCGTGGAGCTAAGAAATAACCCTGTTGGCTTTGTTCTGCATTACATTTTTGAGATCTTGGGGGTTTTTTGGCATGTAATTGGGTTAGGAATTTGGAAGATCTGATGCTGCAGCACACTCTCCCTGTGTATTTACAGTGGTGGATTTCTTAGGTCCCTGTATACCTCCCCCATAATAGTGGGAGGACAACTAATGACTAATTCTTTAACCTTTCAGAACCGCTACTCTCAGAGGTAACCATGGTCTGAGTGTTTTAGAGACTAAACACCCCAAGGATTCTTTCCAGTCCTGACTTTGGTGCAAGATAGCTAGTACAGCCATACAGCCAGACTCTGCAAAAACGTAGCTGTTTCCCCAAAACTCCATGGAAATGGTCCCTGGTCCACGCTAACCCCCGAGGCACTCCTGGTTAGTACACCTCAAAACAGTGCCATGAAGCATGCTCCTGATCAGACACTGTGGGCTGCCATGCTGTCCTGGTTTCAGGTAGGACAGAGTTAATTTTCCTCTTAGTAGCTGGCAGGGTGCTATGTTTTGGATTAGAATGAGAAGAGCGCTGATAACATGCTGATGTTTTAATTGTTGTAGAGCAGTGCTTACACCAAGCCAAGGACTTTTCAGCTTCTCGCTCTGTCCTGCTAGCGAGCAGGCTGGGGGTGCAGCAGGAGCTGGGAGGGGACAGACCCAGGACAGCTGACCCAAACTGGCCAAAGGGGTATTCCATACCATCTGACGTCATGCTGAACAATATATAGGGGTGGCTAGCCGGGGTGGGGGGCCGGCTGCTCGGGGATAGGCTGGGCATCGGTCAACGGGTGGTGAGCAATTGCATTGTGCATCACTTATTTCGTACACATTATTACTATTAATACTATTATTATTATTATTATTATTGTTATTATTTTTCCTGTCTTAATAAACTG
Organism: Cygnus atratus; assembly: GCF_013377495.2. Classification (NCBI taxonomy): domain Eukaryota; kingdom Metazoa; phylum Chordata; class Aves; order Anseriformes; family Anatidae; genus Cygnus; species Cygnus atratus. The sequence goes on from NC_066379.1 coordinate 1,724,168, forward strand.
TCTTTATCTCAACTCACAGGCTTCACTTTCCCGTTTCTCTCCCCCATCCCGGAGAGGGAGGGGGGAGGGTGAGCGAACGGCTGTGTGGTGTTTGGCTGCCAGCCGGGCTAAACCACAACAGTCCATTTCCATTTACCATTTCAGGTAGGAGTAAATATCTTCCCCTGTCCCCTCCAGAGATTGACTCCCTGATGAAAAAAGGCAATAGGTGTAATTGCTAATAGTTTCTGAGATATGGTTTCCGAAGTATAGAGTCGACGACAGTGCTGAGTACAAATACCAGGTTAGAGTAGTGACCAGATATCTCATCATTTCATAAGCCATCGTTACACCACACAGTACCATAACAATCTTAAACCAGGGCCCGGAGAGGATAAACAGCACGACAGGGAGCACATACAGAAAGTAACTTGCTATAAAACTCAATTTGGGAGACAGGTACAGCAGACTTGAGATTAAGGCAATCAACATTGTGACTGGCAACTATTAAGCAGGTCGAATACTTATACTAATTTTAGTTTAACACACTCTGGTCAAATCTGTCGATATCTCAACCCTTTGAGCCCCACGTTGGGCGCCAAATGGACTGTTGTGGTTTAGCCCGGCTGGCAGCCAAACACCACACAGCCGTTCGCTCACCCTCCCCCCTCCCTCTCCGGGATGGGGGAGAGAAACGGGAAAGTGAAGCCTGTGAGTTGAGATAAAGACAGTTTATTAAGACAGGAAAAATAATAACAATAATAATAATAATAATAATAGTATTAATAGTAATAATGTGTACGAAATAAGTGATGCACAATGCAATTGCTCACCACCCGTTGACCGATGCCCAGCCTATCCCCGAGCAGCCGGCCCCCCACCCCGGCTAGCCACCCCTATATATTGTTCAGCATGACGTCAGATGGTATGGAATACCCCTTTGGCCAGTTTGGGTCAGCTGTCCTGGGTCTGTCCCCTCCCAGCTCCTGCTGCACCCCCAGCCTGCTCGCTAGCAGGACAGAGCGAGAAGCTGAAAAGTCCTTGGCTTGGTGTAAGCACTGCTCTACAACAATTAAAATATCAGCATGTTATCAGCGCTCTTCTCATTCTAATCCAAAACATAGCACCCTGCCAGCTACTAGGAGGAAAATTAACTCTGTCCTACCTGAAACCAGGACACATGCCCTGACTTTGCTGAGCTTCTTAGCCTGGATGTAGACCCAGGCTCTCCAAGACCGGCTGCTGTTATCAGCTTTCAGTGCACTGAAGTCCATCGAGCAGCCCAACTGAGACAGATGCAGGGAGACTGCTTAAGCCTTAGCTTTGCTAAACGTCATTCTGGTTTAAAATGTTTAAGAAGCAAAACAGTACCTGCAGGAACCTCCAGAAAGATTTGCAAAGGGCTAGAGAGCAATGAGACCAGACAAAAGCTGTTTATTGTAAGCCCGTAAGCCCTGCCTTGGCATTGGAGTGTCATTCAAGAGGAAAACACAGAGCTGAACACCAAGGGCTCCTCAATTATTTCGTAGGGGCTGAGTGGGAGGGTGGCATAACCTTCCAGACCCTCAATAATAACTTCTGTCCCCTGGCAGGCAGGGAGGAGTTTTACAAATGATGCAGGTGCCATGGAGACATGATAGTGTCAGAGGAATTAAATCAACTGGAAAAACATGCTGAAAGGGTCTTCCTGGACTAAAGTGGGGCATTAGCCCCTCTGAGTCCTGAACCAAGGATGGGAAGCATAAATATAAGGGTGCCAACAAATTGGCCGTGCTCCTGGGGCTACAGAACCCCTGAAAGAAACCCCTTGTCCCCATTCCCTCTATACAGAGAACCTGGTGACCTGCCATGAAGGCTCAGAGGACTGAGTGGCCCGTTGCTGTTCTCCATCCTGGGTGCTGGCTGAGCATCACATGAAGCCTTTGCTGTCCTTTGGGTGCTCCACACCCTGGTCTCAGCTCTCTGCAATGACTCTGGGGATTTGTCTGTCTGTTCATTACAAGAAGTTGAGCCTTGGGGCAATCTTGGGCAAAATCCTCTCTTTCACTGTAGAGAAGGGACCTTCTGGAGGTGGAGACAGAACCACTGCCAAGAAAAGCAGCAATACCAGAGGTGTCCAGCTCCTGCGTGGAGAAAGATTCATCTCTACAAGAGCAGCAGCACCAGCAGAGCAGCAGGTACAAAGGTCTTCCTGGTGGACAGATGCCTATGTCAAGTGTCCATGAAGAGCTGGGGACACCAAGGTGAGTGAGAAGCTAAAGGGCTAATGGATGGCCTCCAGACTGCCATTATTTATCGTAGAATAGAATGACTCGGGTTGGAAGGGACTTCGAAGATCATCCAGTTCCAGTCCGCCTGTCACGTTCGGGGCCACCACCCACTAGATCAGGTTGCCCAGGGCCTCATCTAACCTGGCCTTGGACACCTCCAGGGATGGGGCATCCACAACCTCTGGGCAACCTGTTCCAGTGCCTCACCATCGAATTTCTCCTCTTGCTTGTTTCCCAAGCTGTGTGCATTTGTGTAGCAGCACTTCAGTTGGGCAATCCATCATATCATGTTTCCAGAACAGTTCCTGATTGCATTGGGACAGTTCACAGGTTTCCTGTTGCTACTTAGAGTGATAGTGTTCTCAGGTATGCTTTCTTCACTCAGAGAATTAGAACAAAAGCAAGAACCCACCAGGCATGTCTTAGTGGCTGGACACAGGGGATTACAAGAAATCAAAGCTGATAGAAGTGGAAAAGGCTAAGGATTTGGAAGACTATTTCTGTATAGCCTGTAGGCAACCATGTCTATGTGGCAAGGAAGAAGCACTGCCTTCTCAAGAGATCACCTTACAAGATACTAAAAGGTTAAATTTTGAAGTGTAAACCTATGATAAATAAAATACAACTGAAACTTGATGACTTCAGGAAGAGCTATGGGTTAGCATAGCTTGGAGTGAAATGCCAGTCTATGCAGGAGTGTGGGGAGAAGGTTATGCACAGTATGCTTGGCAAATACTTTGGATTGTGAAAGCAGTTATAACAGAAAAGGCTTATGGAGAGCCTTAAAGACTCAGTAAATCTCTCCCAACTGGACATGCATGGGATGCTGAATTCAGGTTCATTCAGGACCATACATACTGGTATGGTTTCAAGGATGAAAGCAAGACGTAGCCCTGCTAACAGTTGGCACAAGTGTTAACTCTGAAGGCACGTTTCTATGAGGCACGTTTCTATGAGGAAGAGCCTTTGAGACTGGCAGCCCAGCTGGCCTAGGCCACAGGAGTGGTGCTAACGCAATCCCTTTCCTAGGCAGTCACGCCAGTATCAGCTCAGGGGCATGTGGCAGCAGCAGCAGTCAGCTGGCATGCACATTTCATCCTGTCCCAAAGCAGGGAGCACGTGCTGGCATCCCCGCCGCAGTGCTTCACAATCACATCTTCAGCAGCATCCTCTGCCACATCCCCACCACATCGCCATCGATGGCCTTGAGCAGGCAGCATTGTGACAGGGCAAAGGGTGTGGGCAGAGCTCTGGGGTCTGATTCCCAATGGGATCTCCTAATGGGCACTGCAGCATGCTGGTGGGATTGGTACTCCTTGCAGGGGCAGCTCTAGTAAGATGGAACAACTGCTTTCAGAAGGAAACCCACATTGTACATACTTTTAAGCTCATATATTTTACTTTGCTTACAGGATGAATCAAGAGCTGAAACACTGTCTGCAACCCTAACTCCGTGAAGGAGAAGTAACTCATTAGAGGAGATTACAACAGGTGAATTTTAAGGTTATTCATTAAAACAAGATAATTTTTTCTTTGCTGCTTGCACCTCTACAAACCTCCATTGCAGATCGCTGTGTTTCTCCTGCAGAGCTGCATGGTATTGCCAACATCACAGAGGAGCTCCGTCCCTTTCAAACTGCTCAGGGAGGAGATGCTTTTAGTGATTGCTTCTTCTTTTTTATTTTTTTCCTTTGTTTTCCCCACAGATTAATGACAAGACAGCCCAGCCTCTGCAACTTGAAAGAATTTTTTGTCTTTCATATTTTTTGCATTCAGAAATAATGAGTGTCACTGATGGCTGAAGAAACAGCGAGTGTGAAGGGCAGCAGAGGACAGTCCAGGACGCAGAGGGTGTAGGCAAAAAAGAGATGTGGCTGAAGTAGAGATCCACAGATACTGGGAAGTGAAAGATCTCCTTGAAAAGTTCTTTGCCATAAGGGAAAGTTCTCTTTCAATTTGCTGGAAAGAAGGAAAGATCTAGGAGGAAACAGAGAGAAAACAGAGATCAAAGTCCAGAAAGTACATCGTTCCATCTGTCACGTGCGTGAAAACGGGAAGGACTGAGTTGGTGCTTCAGGAGCTGGGGTTTCAGGACATCCTCCTGAAGAAGTTACCAAACCCCTCAGCCCTGGGGAGCAAGGTCTGGAGAACGGGAAGACCTGTGATGTGCACCCACCCAGCCACAAGATGACAGCAGGGTTGGTGGCACGGTGTGAGGGGATGTAAGTATCATTTATATTAGCAGCATGCCACTCTGAGCACAACTGACAGATTATGAGCTTGATGGGGTCTTCTAGCTGCAAAATGGCATTTGGTTGGAACCATGAGCCACAGGGTGAGTTTGACCTTGTGGTACTCAGTGTGAAACCTGTTGTTTTGGAGCATTGCTTGCAGAGTATTGCTGAGCTTAGGAGTAAGAACTGTGGCCTGATTAAACTCAAGGCACTTGGGACAATTTCACATGCCAGGAGCTCTCTACGAATAACTCCTGTGTGATGCTGAGTGATTGCAAGAGGTGCTTGGAAGCACTGCAGCAGAAAAGGAGGTGATCCAGGAATGGAGTTTTCAGTCCCTGCTGACTGAAGGAGCCCGGACTCTCTAAGGTAAGATCATTTCACTTCATTCCCACTACTGTAAGAGTCCTGCCCAAGGAACTGCCAACTTGACCGACCGAAAGAAGAAAAAATCAACCACTGTGCTCATTTTGCTGGAGTCTGTGTCATCTCCTGCTTGCTTTCCGCAGCAAAATAGGGAACAGTTGCCAAGTGGACTTGCTGGGGCTGGTCCAAGCTGTCACTGTGCAGTTTGCTAGGGGAGCTGAAAAAATGCAGCTGTCTGCAAGCCAGGAAACTTTCAGCTCTTTTATGATCTCCTTGAAGGTTTGGAGCTTTGTGCTAGCTGAGGAATGCAGGTACTATAGCAATTAGGAGTCAACGCATTTTCATGAAGCCATTGAACATCCCAATTATACAGTGCTGACAAAGGCTATATTCACGACCACATCTGTTATTTCGATTTACCAGAGCTCTTTTATAAGCCTACATATGTATTACTCTTGGCTAGCTCCTCTGGGAAATCTGCTCGTCTCACTACCAGCCTTATGATTGCCCAATTACTTTTATTCCCACCTTTGCCCTATCCCATCCTATTGATTTATCCTTTGTTTTAAGGGTGGTTTTATCCAGTCCCCCAAAGTGGAATAGGCTGCCAGTGCTGTTAGCAAGTTGTCAAAGCCTAAAGGTTCTTGGATCATGGGAAGAAGATCAATCCTGCAGAAAAAGAGTCTGGAACAGGACTTAAGCCCCAGCTTGGAGAACACTATTAAAGAGAGCACCATGCAAAAGGGTTCCTTCATGCACAAGGTTCTGTAAGCACCAGACCCCACTGACAGCAAAGCCAACAGGGGTATGTGTCACACCTGCTGGTCACCAAGACAGCCTGTCCCACTGACTCCGGGACAGGCAGTCCAGGTCCCAGCACTGCCTTGCAAATGAGGGAGATCCAGGCAGGGACAACAGCCACTGTTCCGTTCACTCCTACAGTTCACTGCTCTTTGAGTCAGGTTTGACCTGCTGGATGAGAATGGGCGTAGTTATTTGAGTAAGATGAGTGAGAACAGGCTTCAGTGAGGTTTCTTAATAAACTCAAGCTCTACATTGGCTTTCTGAATTTTCTGGCAAATGACAGTAGGGATGATAAAGGAGCAGTGCCACTTAAAACAACATTTTTAGTTGCTCCGTGGAATAATGCAAATGATGAAAGAAACCAGGAGACAAAATGCTGTCAAAGATGTCTGTTTCTTTCCTACCCATCATTGCAACAGCGTGAGTCTTCAAGAGGCATCTCTTGCCCAGATAAGAGTCAGAAGTCCTACCACCCACCTTATGTGGGATGACTCCAGTGAACTGAGGGCAGAGGGTTGGTGGATGATAGAAAAAAATATAAAAAATGGATATTGAGTACCCATCTGAACACAATCCCAGCATGGACAAAAGCAAAATAAATTTATTCACATTGCCATCCTCTCCTGGGCTGCAAGTGCATATATCTGAGACCATTTTTGTGCTTTTCATGGATATCTGGTCTGTCATTTTGCAGAAATATTAGGTCTTCACCTCATCATCCTTGTGGCAAAATGTTCTTGTTTTGTTTTTCTTTTTCCTTTTTTTTTTTTTTTCATTTATTTCCTCACTAATTGTTTTCTTTCCTTTCCCCTCCAAGCAGAGCTGGCTGGTATGAATGCTGAGATAGCTCATCTGGGTGTGGAAGAATGATCTTCCAGACTTCTCCTAGCAGAAGACATGTTGTCCTTGCTTGCTTTAGGGAACTTTCCCAACTTCTTGGCTGGTTCTGTGGACTGACCCTGGGATGGGATTTCCCTGAGCAGATGTCACAAAGCTGCCCCACTTGGAGACATGAGAGTGCAACCATTGCACCATGGGCTACAAGTTGTTCTTCATACTATGCAGACCTCAAATGGGGCTCAGTTTTCAATTAGATTAAACCTCTTCTTGCCTGTAAGCCTTGGAGTCTGAGAGCTCCTATAGTTTCCCTTCTCATATATTGTTATAAGAGGCCTGAAAGCCTGAAAAAGGGGCCCAAACACCAAACAGTACTGCTGGACTCCTTTGAACTTTCAAGTTACATGACACCCATAGCTCCAGCATTATCAAGGGATTTAAGCAGGTTTCAATGGCACCAGGAAGAGTAGCCAGCGTTGCCTTCTCTGCTAGCAGTGTGCCTTTCCACACTCATTTATGGCTTTATGGAAAGCCATAAAATGTTCTTCTTTTCACCCCAGGAAACCAGTAGGGCTTAGAGGACAGGGAGGTGGATCCATGAAGCTGATCAGGTCCATTTCTCCAGGTGTTTTGAAGAAAAGCTATGCAATTTGATTTCCTTCAACGACCATCACAGTAGAGATAATCTGTCACCAGGCTGATGTAGTTTGGTTGAAGTACAAATACCATCAGCAGAAGGCCCAGAAGGGAGCACAAACTCACATCAGAAATGACTGTTTCCCTTGTCTCATTGCTGCCTTGCACCAGCAGCCTTTCTGGGGCTGATCTGATAACTTTCACCACATCCTGCATCACCTAGTCTGTTTGGCACTGGCACAGAGCTGTCCCAGAGCCACCCCAGCAGACATCAGACCTTGGTTTGCCTCTTGCAGTTACTGAGAGCACTCTGAAGTTAAAACACATGAAGGATGCAGTTGTCCATTGTTTTCTATCCCCACAGAGCACAGCTACATCCAGACAGGGAAAAGATAAATGTGGGAACTATGTTGGAAGCACCCTATAGAAACAGATCCAAATGTTTCATCAGGAAGTGACTCCCACAGGGGCCTTCATAAGATGGGACCCATGGGGACATCCCTGTCAGCACTGACCTGCAGAGGGACTGTGCGAGGAGGGTAGCACAGGAGTGCAAAGGTGGGGTTGAAAGAACATCTGCTCCATCACACAGGCTGTGGTGTTGGTGCCCTCAGAAACGCAGCACAATGCATTGGGGAAGCTGCAGTGCAAAGGTGCAGAGCCTGTTGAACAGGGGTAACCAAACTCAGGCAGCTACTGAAAGGCTCCCAGAATCCATACGGTGGACCCCGACCTGTCAGGAAGCAGCAGCTAGCAATAAATCCCATGTGCAAATCTGTGTTATGGTAGTAGTAGAGGTGCTGTTTGCACTGGGTTTGGGTCACCTATTTAGGGGTAAAGAGCTATATTCTGCGCTGAGTATTCCCTGCTGCTTTTCACTATATGGTTGCATAGACTGAGACCTTATTATCTAAGACCTGTCCCAAACCAAGTTTTCATACAGTGTGGCTTCTGCTGAGTGTCATTTATTAAGGTGTTGGTCCAGCCCCTACAGGGGAAGAACTCAAGAGGAATGAGACAATCTGGAGAAGCTCCCTTTTAGAAGTTGTTAAAGGCACCATCAGATCTGGGTTTGGTATTTTTAGTGTTTCTCCTGGTGGGTGGGGTGGAGTGGTGGGACACAAAAAAGCTGCTCTTCAGCAGAATAGGAAGGACAAATGCATCTTTTCCTCGTACCCTTGGCCAGGTTTGTTGGATGAATGCAGTGCAAGTGAGTATTTTTAGGTGAGAGGGCTTATCAGCTCTAGAAAAATATTAGCCAAGCTGATGTTCAAATGAAGATTAAAGCACGAGGTACAAGCTAGGTATGTTTAATTGACTTAGGCAACCCTCTTGTAAGTTTTGCTATGCCTGAAATTTAAACCCCTTGACAGAGCATGGTGATTCAGAGCTCAAGGTTAAGCACTAGGGTGTGAATTAGGACACTCAGAAGAAGAATTCGGGATCCATATCCCAAACACGGGACAATGAAAGCTAGCCAGAGAGGTATCACGCACCCAATTCTTCCTTGCAAAGCACTGGTTCTCTTTCTTAGCAGTGCCTACAGTCTCTTCTGAAGACCGTCATCCAAAGTTACACCAGTTAGTCCAGTTGACACTAGTAAAGTTTCTGGGAATACACGAGGTGAAGAATCCTGAAGGTAAATAGTTAAACTATTGCCAGACCATGTCCTTAACCTACCAAGATTTTTAAAAGTAGATAGAAAAATAGATGTTTCTTTATGCTCCTTTTATCTATTACCTAAAAGACCCACGATGAACAGTGCAGTCCTTGATGCTGCATTGATTTAAAGCTTGTGGGACCACAGAAAATGCTTTGGGATATATCAGTTAATTAATAGTGAGTTTTGGAAAGACATCTCTCCTCTCCAAAAGAATGGAAGCTGAACAGAAATTAAAAGAATATGTGAAGACCCCAAGGCAGAATCCAATGAGTGGTGGATCTGGTTTATGTATTCTTTGCAGAGGACCAGTTCCCTTGTCACTATTCCCTTAATGCTCTGTTAACTCAAATTCAACTTTATACTTCACGCATAAGCTCTAAAGGAATTAGTTCGTGAAGGGGAAAGACACTTTTGTTTATACACTGCACTCATGTCTGAATGATTTTTCTCAGGTTTCTGCCACTGGCATCAGCAGCCTTTGTCGACACAAATCCAAGGGACAGGACTGTGTGATGGGACTGCTGAGGTGCTCATTAGATCTTGTTTGTTTCTACCATAAAGATCAGATTTAATTTAGCTGTTAAGTTTCATCTCCCAGTCTCACCTCAATGACTGGGCAGCATGTGAAATCTTTCCCTAGTGCCAAGCAGTTTTCACAGCAGTTTCAGTTGGTATGTCAAGATTAAGCAGAAGGAAGTGGAAACAGAATCCAAACAGGACTACGGGAAACCAAGTGTGGGACTCTCAAATTTCTTTGTACATCAGTTGCTGATTCAAAGTTGGTCTTCAAGGTGAAGTTTATCATTTAGTTTATCAACTAAAGCTATGCACTGCAAGCAGTTCTGGGGGGAGACCCTGATATACCAAGGTGCTGAGAGACTCCTGGAGAAACCTGACAGACCATTCTCTGCTTGGGCTGCATAGACAGTCTCTTTGCTGAACATTGCTGTCTAGTTTTCTATCATTGTGTCTGAGTCAATCATGACATCGGGTATGTCTGTGACTCCCTGAGACATGTTTCAATGGAGCAATGGAACGCAGTGGGTGTAAAAAGGAACAGATACGGGCATTTTTCTCAGAGTAAGATCTATGAATTAGGCAAAGGAAGAAGTAAGAGATGAAAATGGGGAAACAAAACATAGGAAGGGGTCAAAGGGAATGCAAAGGCCCTTAGAAGTAGGACTTGATGAAGGAGTTGGACTTGATAATCCTTCTGGGTCCTTTCCAACTTGGGATAGTTTTTGATTCTGTGATTGTATGATTAGAAATATCTCTCAAAGAACAAATGCATGCTGGGAAAGCATAGCTACATAAAAAGCAGATAAGTAAATGGTGGGTAAGAATCTGTCTTCCTCCTTGGAAGCTTTTGACAAGGAATCCAAATCATCCATAAAGAAGAAGATGAAGAAATGACAAGTGCAAGGAAGGAAGTGAAAGGGAGAGGGAAGGACTTGGACAAGCACCCTGCCTGCAGACGGACTGGTTGATGAACTGATGGCGTTTGTAACACTTTGCTGCAAAATACATGGACAGCTGAATGAAGGCAACTATGTCTCTGACTCCCAGCAAGGTATGAGATTTCTATACCCAGAGGCTGATAGATGCCAAGAAGATGGAGTGAGTTCTCTGAGGAACCCGTTTGATGCAAAGACTGGTTGGGTACAGAAATGGCAACCATGGATGACAGAGTTGTAAAAGGTCACTCACAAGGGCATCATTCACTAACTTTGCAGTCCCTTCATGCATAGCCAGGTGGGCCAGCTCAGCCCAAGCTTGCCCAGAACCAAGGAATGGACAGGCATGGGATGCAGGAGCTCTTGAAGTGCCCTCAGGGGTCCCAGCTGACTCCACCTGCGGCACCAGAGAAATATGGAGTGACTCCAACCTCCAGTGTCACATCTGCCTGCCCCAGGAAGCTGTCTGGGACATGCTGACCTCAAAGCCAGCTCCTGCCCTTGCCTTCTGAGTGCCCTCCACTCACCCTGTGGGGTCTGAGCCTTGACTTTCCAGGACAAAGTAAATCCTGGTTTGGGGAGCTGTGTGGGGAAGAATGCCAAGAATGTGCATGTCTCTGCCATATAGCCTTTGGTCCTGTGTCCTGCAAAGAGGGAACTAACAGACATTCCTACCTGGGCTAAAATTATCTGTCAGGCCATAAGTAAATTGTTCCAAATAGGTTTTACCTTAACACCACCAACAGTCACAGCAGTTCCATGCCCTGCTCACACCTGATCTCAGTGTAATAGCTGTCTGGCTTCAAGGGACCTGCCCACCACATTCTGTGACATGGTTTGGGTAAGACAAAATGGCACACGAGTTTCTTCTCTGTTTTCATTCTGTTTTTCATAAATTTCACATTTCCAGCACTTTGTTCTAGTTATATAGATTTACTTCTCTGGTGACAAAAATATTTTTCAATTTATAGAAATGCCAGTTCAATACACCTCTGTAGAATATGATGAGACTGGAATTGAATTTCCTGCTTGTTCAGTTTTTTATTAGCGTTTCTTTATCAAGCAGTCTGGCAAAACTAAACACATTTACTTTATATATTCAGTGTCACCATATCTCCATTTACCTTCTGCCTTCGAAATTGAGAACGATAATGCTATTTAGTTCTTTCTGAAGTGGACCCAGACTTTCTGGGTGTGCTTGCCTGAATGTCAGGTGGGCAGATGGGCTCTGGGGCATGAATTCAACATCTTCACCTGCACTCAGAGAGAAGGAGGAGGGAATACGGCATACAGCACTACAAGCTGGCATGAGTGTTGCCAGAAACAGTGTTATCATTGGCAGGACAGGAGGCATCATAGCAAAAAGCTGGGTCATAGTAACCAGAGGGGATTTCTGATAGCACAGTTTTCAAACACCACAATTTGCAATGCTAGTGGTAACTGAAAGAGGAGATGTCATGGAAGGACAAGTACTGTGCTTTGCTACCAGCACAGTTATCTCTGGTCACCTTAGAGGCAATATACATGGCAGGACCAAGAGAAGGAGGTGGCAATGGGAGGAACAAGAAAACTTGTGTGATGCCACGACCCAGAGCAGACTGGCAGCTGGGGAGACCAGCAGTATGGGGACAAGTCACCTCAGGGAGGAAAGCCTCCAGGATTATTTCTCATCTTCCTGTTTTTGTTTTTTTTTTTTGTTTGTTTGTTTGCTTTTGCTTGTCCCTGCTATCACACCTTGGTCTGTGCATTCACTGGAGCTGGACTGTCGTGACTGGCTGCATGGGGGCAGCTGTGAGGAGCCACCGACCTGTGAGAGGTGGATGTGAAGCTCAGCGACTGGTGTTGGGGTGTGACGTGCACCTTGCCAGACCCTGGAGGGGAAGGCTGCCATTGAGACGATAAGGAAGATGTATGAAATAGTTCTTCAGGCTCCTCTGGCTTTTTACATCACAGGAGCAAGTGTCTCTTGCAGCAGTGGGGTTCCTCAGTCACCCTAATGAAAGCCCCAGCTTCTGCTGAGCCTGAGGGCTGCTGCTCTGGGAAGGAAAGGCCAAATAGGAAGCAAAATGTTGAAGTGTTGACAGTTGCTTTTGATTTATTTATTTTTTTCTCAGCTGTTTTTTCTTGTCTGGAAAGCAGAGCAGGGACCATTAAACAGACATCCCTGGCACTGCGAGAATGGAGCAGAAGACTCCTTACTGCTGGTTTACACTATTACTTCTCAATGCCTCTCAAGGCTTCCTTGTGCAGTGATGTTTGTGTGTCTAACTGGAGCCACCTAGCACAGAGCAAGGCTGTTCACCCAAAAGCAGGTTGAATTGATTTAGACAGACACACTTTCTGCTGGACGTGATTAAAAGCCTGTCCTGCAAGAACTAAGGAGTGTGTGTGTGCACATGTGTGTTCTGTATGGAGCAGCATGGCAGGTTCTCACCCGTGGAGGAACAACCGGAGTATGGACCTGTTCTTATGGGGAAGGAGTCCTTGTCCCCAGTCCTACCCACCTGTTCTCTTGTATTCCCAGCAAGCTGGCCCAGGACTGGAAGGACCAGGCAGCCTCAGCTTCTGTTTCACTGCCAGGTGCCCTTTATAATGAAATAAGTTCATGATGTATGGGATGCAGCTGGAGAGCTGGGTGCCTACCCAACCACCTTATCCCTCAAAGATCCAGCTCTGGTCTGTTGTGTACAAGCAATTTCTTCTTCTCAGTTGACTCATTTCCCTGGGTGAGTGGCCTGAGTACCAGAAACACCCTGAATGCACTGTTAGGTCAGTATCTTCCAAATTAGTGCTTTCTTTTTACATCTGACATTTTACGTGAACACCTGGAGCTGCCAGAAGGCTTGTCAAACTGACAGTGGCTCGGAGCAGCATGTGGTGAGTGCCACGATGCTGCCAGGGAATTCAGCCACGGCACTGGCCAGGGCTCCTGCTAGACTCCTGCCCAAAAGGCTGTCTTTGGCGTGGGTTTCTCTGGCAACAGCTAAATAATAATCAGGCAGACCCTTTTGCAAGGAACAAGTACAGACAGTTCAGATGTGCCTGGATCTGTTTGGAGCTGCAGGAGTCCTGGAGAATTTGGCATGCTGCTGCTGACTAGCCTTTAATTTGCAATGTTGTAATTAAGGCCAAGTGTAGGGAATTCCCAACAATGCTGTAATCGTCTAAAACCAGGAGATGTGAGCAAGCCATCTCTCTCTGTGCCAGGGCAGTAGTTTCCCAGTTTAGTGGCAGTTCAGACTTACTGGTTCTGGATCAAAGGAGAAGCTACTGATGCTGAAAGATAAAATAAGCTTTGGTTATTTTCCTGCTCAGAACAGAGCAGAGCTGCTGCTGTCTCCTGCAAGTCTTGCATGCTCAGGTTGTGCTGTAAGCTTTGAGCCAGGATTCCTCCCTAAGTGTGGTACATGACTTGCGTGCTTCATATAAAGGGGGTCACTGATGGAGCAGTGATGGAGTTTGTAGAACCCTGAAATGCCCACGGGATTCACCTTCTGACCTCTGTACAATCTCTTGCCTTGAGTAGGACATTCAGAAGAAATTTCTGACACTGGGGGATCTGCATTGTTCTCCCTCAAGAGCCTGACAGTTCCCTGAGGCTAGATTTAGGGAGAAATTAAGGAAGGTGGTTTCCCTCTACTCCCCTCCAGAGCCCTGCCCAGAAGCAGACTGAGAATTCATCTGTAGCCTTGCCTCACAGATGTGTTTGCTTCAGTGAACTTCGTAAAAAAAAAAAAAAAAATTAATGCATTCAGTTCCTTGTAACTAGTGTCTTTTAATTTCTCATGAATAATTATTAGTCTATAACTCCAATCAGTTCTTAAGATCCTGCACCTCATCAGGAAGTTAATTACACTTAGTTAGCAATTGCAACAAAAGACGTGCTTCAGACACAGACACAGACACAGATTTCTAGGTTGGAAGAGACCTCAAGATCATCGAGTCCAACCTCTGACCTAACACTAAGTACTCCACTAAACCATATCACTAAGCTCTACATCTAAACGTCTTTTAAAGACCTCCAGGGATGGTGACTCCACCACCTCCCTGGGCAGCCCGTTCCAATGCTTAATAACCCTTTCGGTAAAGAAGTACTTCCTAACATCCAACCTAAAACTCCCCTGTCGCAACTTTCGCCCATTCCCCCTCGTCCTGTCACCAGGCACGTGGGAGAACAGACCAACCCCCACCTCTCTACAGCTTCCTTTAAGGTAACTGTAGAGAGCGATAAGGTCGCCCCTGAGCCTCCTCTTCTCCAGGCTGAACAAGCCCAGCTCCCTCAGCCGCTCCTCGTAAGACTTGTTCTCCAGACCCCTCACCAGCTTGGTCGCCCTTCTCTGGACTCGCTCGAGCACGTCCATGTCCTTCCTGTAGCGAGGGGCCCAAAACTGAACACAGTACTCAAGGTGCGGCCTCACCAGAGCCGAGTACAGGGGGACAATCACCTCCCTAGACCTGCTGGCCACACTGCTTCTTATACAGGCCAGGATGCTGTTGGCCTTCTTGGCCACCTGAGCACACTGCTGGCTCATATTCAGCCGACTATCAACCAATACTCCCAGGTCCCTCTCGGCCAGGCAGCTTTCCAACCACTCATCTCCCAGCCTGTAGCTCTGCTTGGGGTTGTTGCGCCCCAGGTGCAGGACCCGGCACTTGGCCTTGTTGAACTTCATACAGTTGACCTCAGCCCATCGCTCCAGCCTATCCAGATCCTCCTGCAGAGCCTTCCTGCCCTCGAGCAGATCGACACACGCACTTAGCTTGGTGTCATCTGCAAACTTACTGAGGGTGCACTGGACGCCCTCATCCAGATCATCGATAAAGATATTAAAGAGGACCGGCCCCAGTACTGAGCCCTGGGGGACACCACTTGTGACCAGCCTCCAACCAGATTTGACTCCATTCACCACAACTCTCTGGGCCCGGCTATCCAGCCAGTTTCTAACCCAGCGAAGCGTACGCCAGTCCAAGCCCCGAGCAGCCAGTTTCTTGAGGAGAATGTTGTGGGGAACGGTGTCAAAAGCCTTACTGAGGTCAAGGTAAACCACATCCACAGCCCTTCCCTCATCCACCAAGCGCGTCACTTTGTCATAGAAGGAGATCAGGTTCGTCAAGCAGGACCTGCCTTTCATAAACCCATGCTGACTGGGCCTGATCGCCTGCTCGCCCTGCAAGTGCCGCGTGATGACCCTCAAGATAATCTGCTCCATGAGCTTTCCTGGCACTGAGGTCAAACTGACAGGCCTATAGTTCCCCGGGTCTGCCCTCCGGCCCTTCTTATAGATGGGCGTCACATTGGCTAGCCGCCAGTCAACCGGGACCTCCCCCGATAGCCAGGACTGCCGATAAATGATGGAAAGCGGCTCGGCCAGCTCCTCCGCCAGTTCTTTCAGTACCCTCGGGTGCATCCCATCCGGCCCCATCGACTTGCGCACATCCAAGCTCCTTAGCAGGTCGCCAACCATTTCCTCATGAATAGCAAAGGCCACATCCTGCTCCCCATCCCCTTCCGCCAGCTCAGGGCACTGGGTATCCAGAGAACAACCGGTATTGCCGCTAAAGACTGAGGCAAAGGCGGCATTAAGCACCTCAGCCTTTTCCTCATCCTGAGTAACTAGGTTTCCCCTCGCATCCAGTAAAGGATGGAGATTCTCCTTAGTCCTCCGTTTCGCATTGATATATTTGTAAAAGGATTTTTTGTTGTCTTTAACGGCAGTAGCCAGGTTGAGCTCCAGATGAGCTTTGGCCTTTCTAATTTTCTCCCTGCACAGCCTCGCTACATCCTTGTAGTCCTCCTCAGCGGCCCGCCCTTTTTTCCAAAGATTATAAACCCTCTTTTTTCTGCTAAGCACAAGCCGCAACTCTCTGTTGAGCCAGGCCGGTCTTCTTCCACGCCGGCTCGTCTTTGGGCACGTGGGGACGGACCGCTCCTGTGCCGTTAAGATTTCCTCCTTGAGGAGCGCCCAGCCTTCCTGGACTCCTCTGCCCTTCAGAACCGCCTCCCAAGGGACTCGGCCAACCAGCGTCCTGAGCAGCTCAAAGTCAGCCCTCCGGAAGTCCAAGACAGCAGTTTTACTGGTCCCCTTCCTGGCCTCGCCAAGAATAGAGAACTCTACCATTTCGTGGTCACTCTGTCCAAGACAGTTTCCGACCACCACATCTCCCACCAGTCCTTCTCTGTTTGTGAAGAGAAGGTCTAGCGGGGCACCACCCCTGGTGGGTTCACTGACCAGCTGCGTCAGGAAGCTATCTCCCACGCTCTCCAGAAACCTCCTAGACTGCTTTCTCCGTGCCGTGTTGTGTTTCCAGGATATGTCCGGGAAGTTGAAGTCCCCCACGAGGACAAGCGCCGACGATTTTGCAACTTCTGTCAGTTGCCTATAAAACTCCTCATCCGTCTCCTCATCCTGGTTCGGCGGTCTATAACAGACCCCGACCAGGACGCTAGCCTTGCCGGCCTTCCCGCGGATCCTAACCCACAGGGATTCAACCTTATCATTCCCAGCCTGGAGTTCCACAACATCAAAAGATTCTCTAATGTAGAGAGCCACGCCACCACCCCCTCTGTGCTGCCTGTCCCTCCTGAAGAGCTGATAGCCAGGCATTGCAGCACTCCAGTCGTGGGAGCGGTCCCACCACGTCTCCGTGATGGCAACCAAGTCGTAGCCTTCCTGCTGCACGATGGCTTCCAGCTCCTCCTGTTTGTTACCCATGCTGCGTGCATTAGTGTAGATGCACTTCAGCTGGGCCATCGCCTTCTTCCCCAGCCTAGCCATTGTTTCCCCCGGCACGGCTCCAACAAGCCTTGTTTGAGCCCCGTCCCCCTTCTCGCCTAGTTTAAAGCTCTCTCTATGAGCCCCGCCAGCTCCTGGCCTAGGATCCGTTTTCCCCTTGGAGATAGGGACCCGTCTGAGGCCATCAGGCCGGGTGCCGAGTAAAGCTCCCCATGGTGAAAAAACCCAAAATTTCTGTGCCGGCACCAGTCTCTGAGCCACCTATTAACCACGTGAGCTTTCCATGTCCTCTCCGTGCCTCTCCCTTCCCCCGTAGGGATAGACGAAAACACCACCTGCACTCCCGCTCCCTCCACCAACCGTCCCAGCCCCCTATAGTCCTGTTTGATAGCCTTGAGGCTTCTCTTTTCAAGATCATCACTGCCAGCCTGGACTATCAAAAGAGGGTAGTAGTCAGAGGGGCGAACCAGGTTTGGAAGCTTCCTGGTAACGTCTCTGACCCTGGCCCCAGGGAGGCAGCAAACTTCCCTATGCGTGGGGTCAGGCCGACAAATAGGGCCCTCCGTTCCCCTGAGGAGGGAGTCGCCCACAACAATCACCCTTCTTTCTTTCTTGGTGGAGGCAGTCCTGAGGCACGGAGTCAACTTCCTCACCTCAGGCATCCTCCTGGGCAGGCTTCCTACATCGTCCTCACCCACCGGTCTCTCAAGCTCCAGGGCCTCAAACCTATTGTTCAAGGGCACCTGGGAAGGCAGCGCCGGAAGGGGAGGGCATCTCCTGCGAGGCCGAGAGGGGACCCGTCTCCATTCCTCCTCAACTCGCGGGTCCCCTCCCTCTGCCCGATGGCAACAGGGCAGGGGGTCCACCCCCCTTTGGGGCGTCTCACCCCGGTCCCTCTCCCTCCGGTCCTGCAGGGAGTCGCTCCACCAGTCTATCTCCCGCTCGCACTCCCTGATATCCCTCAACCTCTGCACCTCCTCCTTGAGTTCCGCCACCATGCGGACCAGGTCGTCCACCTGCTCGCACCTCACGCAAGCAGTCCCTCTGCCTCCCGCCGATGGCAGCAAGAGGCTCAGACACTCCCCGCACCCGGAGACCTGAACCGCCGCATGTTTGGACGGGCAGTCGGTCTGGGTGTGTACTGACTTCCTAGAGAAAGCACCGTGCCTGGTGGAGACCATTGCAGCCCAGCTGACGGGAGAGTGCCGTTAGAGGAGGTGTCCCTATGAGCGGGTGTGAGCGCACCGCCCTTCCTGCCCGCCCTAACTGCCTCGCTAACTGCCGCGTCACTCCCTGTTTGCCGGCCCTGTTAGCCGCGCTCCTGGTCGCTCGCGCTCCCTAAGGGCTGCCTTTGAACGGCCGGGGGGAGGAGCTGTCGCTGACGCTGCTGGCTCCGCCTACGCCTCGTCAGCCTCCCTCACGAGGGCTGCCGGTGCCTGGCGGCTCCCTCACGTAGGCTCGATGCCCGAAAAATAGCCCTGCCTGTCCCGATCCCGCGCTCCGCTGCAGCACGCGTCTGCCCCGGAGCCGGTCGCCTCGGCAAGTGGTGTCTGAAATGACGGTGGTGCCCGATTTAAAAGGCCCGCCGCTGACGCTGTCGCTGACGCTGCTGGCTCCGCCTACGCCTCGTCAGCCTCCCTCACGAGGGCTGCCGGTGCCTGGCGGCTCCCTCACGTAGGCTCGATGCCCGAAAAATAGCCCTGCCTGTCCCGATCCCGCGCTCCGCTGCAGCACGCGTCTGCCCCGGAGCCGGTCGCCTCGGCAAGTGGTGTCTGAAATGACGGTGGTGCCCGATTTAAAAGGCCCGCCGCTGACGCTGTCGCTGACGCTGCTGGCTCCGCCTACGCCTCGTCAGCCTCCCTCACGAGGGCTGCCGGTGCCTGGCGGCTCCCTCACGTAGGCTCGATGCCCGAAAAATAGCCCTGCCTGTCCCGATCCCGCGCTCCGCTGCAGCACGCGTCTGCCCCGGAGCCGGTCGCCTCGGCAAGTGGTGTCTGAAATGACGGTGGTGCCCGATTTAAAAGGCCCGCCGCTGACGCTGTCGCTGACGCTGCTGGCTCCGCCTACGCCTCGTCAGCCTCCCTCACGAGGGCTGCCGGTGCCTGGCGGCTCCCTCACGTAGGCTCGATGCCCGAAAAATAGCCCTGCCTGTCCCGATCCCGCGCTCCGCTGCAGCACGCGTCTGCCCCGGAGCCGGTCGCCTCGGCAAGTGGTGTCTGAAATGACGGTGGTGCCCGATTTAAAAGGCCCGCCGCTGACGCTGTCGCTGACGCTGCTGGCTCCGCCTACGCCTCGTCAGCCTCCCTCACGAGGGCTGCCGGTGCCTGGCGGCTCCCTCACGTAGGCTCGATGCCCGAAAAATAGCCCTGCCTGTCCCGATCCCGCGCTCCGCTGCAGCACGCGTCTGCCCCGGAGCCGGTCGCCTCGGCAAGTGGACCTTCTTGTTGACTCTGCACCAAAACCTCATTTCTTCTCCTGACAGGGCTTGTCTTATCTCACTGGGAAGCATCTTGGCTATCGTTTATTTACAAGGCTGTCTTCATTTCAAAGAAATATTGAAGTGACCTGACAGGAAGAAATCTGAGGAAATTATGAGAGAAGACTCATTGATGGTAAAAAACAAGCTGAGATTTCCAGTAATAAGTGTCAACTCCAGCAATGAGACGTCAGATCAACTTACTACAGTGCATGAAAGGCCTAATTCTCATCCTGCCTGTCTCCCTATCTTCCTCAGATACTCAATGACTGGTTATGGAATTACTTTTTCATTTCCAATTTACATAGAGGACTGGAAAGCATGTGAATCCTCTCACTGCAATTCTCTCCCAGCTTTACTACCCCAGCTCCTGAGCTTCTACACCTCGTCTGTCCTGGCTAAGATTGCTCTCTGAGCACCAGCAGCATAGAATCAGAGAATGGTTTGGGAGGGTTGGAAGGGACCTTAAAGGCCATCTGGTTCCAGCCTAGGTTGCTCCAAGGCTTATCCAGCCTGGCCTAGGGCACTGCCAGGGATGGGACATCCACAGCTCCTCGGGGCAGCCTGCACCAGGGCCTCACCATCCTCTGAGTAAAGAATTTCTTCCGAATATCTAATCTAAATCTCCCCTCTTTTAGCTTAAAGCCACTGTCCTATCACTACACCCCCTGACACAGAGTCCCTACCCAGTTTTCCTGCAGCCCCCTTTAGGCATGGGCAGGTCACTGTGAGATGACCCCTGGAGCCTTCTCTTCCCCAGGCCGAACAGCCCCAGCTCCCTCAGCCTGTCTTCACTAGAGAGGTGCTCCAGCGTTCTGAGCATCCTCGTGGCCTCCTCTGGACTCCTTCTAACAGCTCCACGTCCTTCTTGTGCTGGGGGCCTGGAGCTGAGTGCAGGACTCCAGATGGGCTCTGATGAGAGCAGAGCAGAGGGGGACAATCCCCTCCTCGCCCTGCTGCCACGTTGCTGGTGGTGCAACCCAGGGTGCAGTTGGCTTTCTGGGCTGCAAGCGCACATTACCAGCTCATGTGGAGCTTCTCATCACCCAACACCCCCAGGTCCCTCTCCTCAGGGCTGCTCTCAATCCATTCTCCACCCAGCCTGTGTTTGTGCTTGGGATTGCCCTGACCCAGATCCAGGGCCTTGCCCTTGGCCTTGCTGAACCTCACGAGGGCTGCACAGGCCCACCTCTCAGCCTGCCCAGGCCCCTCAGGACAGCAGCCCTTCCCTCCAGCACATCGACCACACCACACAGCTCAGTGGCATCGGCAGACTTGCTGAGGGTGCGCTCAGTTCCCCTGTCCACATCCCTGACAAAGATATTAAACAGTGCCGGTCCCAGTGCTGACCCCTGAGGAACACCACTTTGTGTGAGCTTCTCCAGGCTCCTTTTCAACCTTCTGGAAGAACAGGCTCTCTTTGTGCCCCGAACATGCATGTATGTCTCCATGGACTGGGGAGAAAGCCTCGACAATCAGCTCCTTTGTGGACATCTGTATAAGCAGTTAAGGTTGCAGATGTGCTACAGATCTCTGCTTTCTGCTTGGAACTGTTCCTCCTAAGAAGGTGTGTTAGGTGTGTAGTTACCAAGTTAACGTAGCATTTTTTTTTCTCTTAAACAAAGGAGTCAGTTATTGTTAGTGTAATCTTCATCTCATTTATTCCTGAAGTTTCTGTAATTGTGATCTTTTTTTTTTTGTTTGTTTGTTTGTTTGTTTTTGGTTTTTGACTCATAATTTTACTAATTCTGATCTTTCTCTTCTTTTTATTTTTGTTATGGTACCAGTGTTGCTGGTACCATAACAAAAGGTGCTCTGTCTTGGACTCGATGATCCTCGTGGGTCCCTTCCAACTCAGGCTATTCTATGATTCTGTGATTCATCTGCCCATGATGCTATGAGGAGTCTTAGAAGTCCTGGGGGAAAATCATACAAACTCTTCCTTGATGCTTCTGATCATCTCAGCCCTCACAAGTTGCTTAAAGATGCATTGTCACAGGGAAAGGGCATCTGTGAAATCTGTGAAATTCTTCTTTCCTTCAGATCAGTATTTTGAGACCTGTTATACTTATTATGGAGTCCAAATTGAATTGGCTATAAAGCCATCCAACCTCCCCTGGGGCGATCTTCTGAATAGGGAAGTTTCAATTGGCTGAAATTACCTGTCTGTGCTTCTGATTTTAGCAGCAGCTGAAAAGGATAGGATTCATATTTCTGAAGACTTTATGGATTATCTTCTCCAGGAAGGAGATCTATGGCAGATTTCCGTGCAGAGTTATAGTGCTGTTTAGTCTGTACAAGGTCCGTTGTACCCCTTTGCATAAACTGGTCATGGAAGCTGGTGTTCAACTAATGGACCAAAAGGTTAAAGGAGGAAAATCTGAATAGTAAACTAGAAGATTTTATAATTTTCCGTATGTAGAGAAGAGGTGCGTAATATACCAATAACGTTAAATGATTGCATCTGAAAATCAGTACTGAGCAGCCATCCTGAGGAGCAATCCTGGCGCAGCACAGTCACCTGGAACTGGAAATGCCTCAGGAGGGACCTGCTGGGTTTGGCCGCAGGACCAGGAGCCAGGAAGCCGTGCCCCCCTCTGGCTTTGGTGATGCCCATTGGGATGGGGTGGCTTTGGGGACACTGCTCACAGAGTCTATGCCTCTGCTTCTCTGCTCAGTCTCTGCTGTGGTGGGTAAAGCACAGAGGAGAGCTCCCTGAGGCCCATATTTCACCTGCAATCAAACTCTTGGCATGGCTCATGACCTCCAAAATACCTTGGCTGGTTTGGGAAGACGGGTTGGCTCAAGCCCCAAGTCTGGTTTGCCTTACCCTTCCTAGCAGGTCTATGCTTGATCTCAGCCTCTTCCCTGCTCCTCTTCACACCCAGAAGGGCACAGATCACAAGTGAACACCTCCAGCGGTCTTCTTTGTTAGAGCTTTTGCAGCTCCACCTCCATTCCTGCCTACCACGGGGGGTTTACCTGAGTGTCTGTATGGCTCTGCTGCCAAACCCAGCAGTTCTTCCCAGTACTTCTTCTAGCATCTTTCTGTTTGTTTATAAAAATCCTTAATGTCTTTCACATTCATTAGCAGTTTGCCATCTGCTGTCTTAATAAAGTAATAAATGAGTGCCGTGGTGAGTTTCTTGACAGGGCTGAAAGCTTCATTTGCATATGCATTTTCATCCATCTTTTCTAATTCTGCTCACTTTCATCTGCAATGTGTTCTGACTCTATGTTTCTATACATACCTTCCTAACTACTGTGGTGACACTGAGACAGGTGCCAGAAAAAAAAAAAAAAAAAAAAAAAAAAGAACTTTGTGAGATTCCTGGTCTATCCGTTCTCAGTGTCTTTTGGAGTGGAGCTGCCTACAGCAAGAGGAGCGACCTTCACATCACATCAGCATGGACCCAGACCCTGTATGCCAAGCCTTGCTGCTTGGCCAGAGTAGGCATTTCTTGGGTTCTTAGGACAACAGCAGGGCAGTATCAGGGGGCTTGTTCCCTTCGTACTGCAATATTTAGATTAGATATTTAAAACATATATATATCCATTTTAACAGCTGTTCTTTTCTTGGTATGGCATTACACGGCAGGGGAGAATGATCCCATTCCATGGCAGTGCCTGAAGGAGTTAAAGACACCAGCAGAGTGTGCAGGATTGCTTCCCTCCTGGCTTTCTTTCAGCTTATCAATTATTTCTCTATTGCAAGAACAGCAGTGGATAATGATGGGCTGGAGTATTTTGGCATTCATCACCAGGCTCCTCAAACCCTTTGAGGCAGAAATTAGTTTGGAGGGCAGGTTTAGCATCAGGTGTATTTGGAAAGGGTGACAATCAACCACAGGTTCCAGTTCTGCAGTTAATGATGCCCCAGAAACACGGGGTCAAGGAAGACTTGCCAGTGGGATGACCCTGGTCATCCCTTCCCTGCAGTCCTGCTTCAGAACAGTCCCCACAACCTGGGAAGCAAACTGCATGACTCATAGGCTAAAAGATGAAATAAGGGACTTGGCTGCAGATACCCTGTGTGATATTAGCCATTTTTTACTTTTTAAGAGAAAAGCTGCCAAAGACTGGACAAGCTCAGGTAGGGGGTGAATGGTAGAATGTGAGACAGACAGCCGGGTAATTTTGGGTCTCTCATTATTTTCCCTGTGACAAATAGTTGATGTTCTCAAAAAAATGCCATTTCAGAACTTTTTGTGAATCAGTAAATAGTTTCAGCTGGGAAAAAAAAAAAAAAAAAAAAAAAAGCAGAAAGAAAGAGTGAGAGAGAAGAAACAACCCAAGTTAAAGGCAAATACTTTCATTTCAATATTTTCCAGACTCACCATTTTGTTTTGAAATCTGGCTATAAATTATTATTGTAGGAACGAAGGAAAACCAGCAAGGTCAATTGGAATGAGTTGTTTTTACTGTGTATTTTTTTTTTCTGCTGTTGCCGTTCGTCCTTTGATTTCCATGAAGAAAACAGGAAGTCATTTACATCCCTCTTGCTACCAGAGGTAACGCTCATCTTGGTGACCAGTCCAAAATGTTTTCTTGGAAGATCTTCATGGGCAGGGTGAAGACAACAGGCTGCTTTGCCTGTGCCCAAGCGAAGCCATCTCCTTTGGAGGGATGTAAAGGACGCTAGTGCAACACTGCAGGTCACTGGCCTGCCTGTGTCCTGCCTCTCGCTCACCTGCCTTGCCCACTGCTACTCTGGTGGGGGGGGCTCTGCGTTTGGCATGTCTAGGGCAGGCTAAGGAATCAGGCTTGCACCTCCGTCATTGTAAGCCCACTCTCCCCAGCTGGCCGCCTGCCCCAGCTACTCTTCCTGCCCCTCGGGGCAGTGCTCCTGCAGAGTCGCCCACCCTGCCCCAGCTCTGGGATGGAGAGAGGCTGGGCTTAGGTGAACATCTCCAGCTCTGCAGCAAAGCATTCCCGCATGAGTGAGGAGCAACTCATGCTCAGTGCGTTCAGCACTGGTACCTCTCCTTGAAGACAGGTGGGTGCAATTCAGCCCTGCCTTTTGTAGGCAGCAGCTTATGCCCTTTTCCAAAATTCAGTTACTTGAACTGTGCTGGGAGGCGGCAGCCACCTCTGCCTCCCTCCATCACTCAAGCCACTTTTAACCTAATGACAACTCTACTAACAGCCAAAATCAATAGAGTCTTGGGGTCTCAATCTAATCACAGTTATAAAGCCAAAGAACAATCAGGGCTGTATGAGTTTCAGTGTGGGTGATCTTGCAGTTTGAGTTAACCCTAAAGGTTCACAAACTCTTTTTTTTTTTTTTTTCACCTGCAGGAACACACTTTCTATGGGCCAGACAGGCAGCACAGCCTAGCCCCTTTGAAACAAATGTTAACTTGTTTGGCGACAAACAGAAAAGACTCACCAAAGAAGCTCTTGAATATTTCTCCTTAAAGTCAGCTATTTGTGGATGAAGACTGGGAACAATTAAACATGAAAAAAAAAAAAAAAAAGTTGGCTTTGTCCCTGTGCAGGGACCAGACACTAGATTTGTCTGGGAAACAGCCTCCAACGGGTATGAGTTAAGAGAGCATCAAGGCGAGGAATGAGTATGCTAACGTAGGCACAGGGCTGGCGGAGACAGGCAGTCTCACTGGTGAATGTCTTCAGAGGTTTTGTGCATTTTTGCTGTCATACACACTTCTGTTCAGCTGTTTTCCTTTCCACCTCAGAAACTACAGGAAGTTTACTATGAAAAAATCTTTTTATTTTATTTGAAGTGTGAGGCATTGAGGCTTAAATTAAAACGTGTATCTGTTAGAGAAAAGTAGTTTTTTTCATAGAGGAATCTTCTTGAAAGCAAAATAAATACTTAAGGGTTTTCCAGTCACTTATCCTAAGATACTGCAGTTAATCCATGCCCAGTGCTGGGCTCTGCAGGTTCTTGGGTTCTCATCTCAACCCATTGACAATTCAGTCCCTTTTGAGGAGCTTTCTAGAGGGACTAGGAATATCATCTCCTTTTACCATGTAAATGTGCAGGACAACTTTCAGGCCAGCATTATGGGAATAGGGAAGGGAGCAGTAATATGAAGAGAGAGGAGGTAAAGGGTTTGGTTCTCCTGCCTGGTTTCCCCAGAAAAAAGAGCTTGATGCTGCCACACTTGTGCCTTCACCCTGCCCATTAATCCCTTGTTCCCAAACACCTTGGTACCCGCTGAGCTGGTTCAACCACGGCTGGCAGTGGGGTGACACTGCAGGGAGGGCTCAGGTCTGGGCCAGCAGGTGGATTTGGGTGTGCAGAAGAAACAGAACAGCCAGGGAGGCAAAGTCCTTGTTTCAGCTTGTAAAGGATCAAATATTTGGGGGTTTCCCTGACACAGGGCAGACTTGCCCCAGATTTTCTTACAGGAGTGGGTCAGATTGTACCAGGTCCCACTGCACACATGGACAGGGGAGGTGAACACTGCCGAAAGGCTGCTCCAAGCCCTGCAGAGTGCAGTCGGATGTTTTCCTTGCAGTGGAAAATGGCTCAGGGATCGGAGTGCACTTGAGTCCCTTCTTGTGCAAGAGATCTTGCAGCTCTGTCTTGAGTTTCAGAAGATGGAAGAGCAAATTCAAAGCCATGAGTGCTGCATGACTCTGCCTGGTACATAGTCAACAAACCCAGGAATTTGGGGCCACTCATCACTCAGATGGTTCCTCTGCATTGTTTGCTGGATGACACACAGGGTGTCCCCAGCATGATGGAGGTGATGAGGAGTGGATGAAGAGGAGTTGTGTGTAATGTGATGATTGTCACTTTGTGTTGTAAAATTCTGCCAAACTGTGGCCTTGAAGAAATCTAGTGATAGTGTCACACTAGAGACATGTCGCTGGTATCAGGGTATCATGGTGTCCTACTATCAGCTTCTCAGACGTCGCCCCAAGCCTGAGTCAGGGGAAGGAGAAGTCCATGTCTGTGTGGTCTAGACAGGGTTTCACCCCCCATCCTGCCCCCTGGGACCCCAGGCAGTGCCATCAGATCGGTTGTCCCCTCTTCTGCTGCTGCCCCAAGCCTGGGCTCTGTCTTTCGCCCATGACTGACTGCTGCTCCTTTCTGATGCATCACAGCCGAGACATGGGATCTAGAACTGAACATAGCATCCCGAAAAGAAACCTGACATAGTACCATTACAGTATTTCCAAAGTGACGCGATCTGTGTGCTGTGGTGCAGTTGTTACATCAAACCAAGACCATCCTCCAAATACAGCTCATATGGGCATCCCAGGAACATGGAAATTACTGCAGGTGGAGTCACAGCTCCAGCTTCTGCAGTCAAAACAGAGGGGAATTAAGCCCGTGCTTAGTTTCTGACACCTTCCTATTCTGGGCGGGGGGCAGACCTCTTGCAGGGAAGCTGCCAGCCTCACTTCTTGCTGGCATCCCATTTGCTTCTTGGATCTCCAACACACAGCAAGGAAATGCATAGGCTGCCAGGAGGGGCCCGGGAGCTGAGCAGTCACCTCCTGGACCAGAAGCAGAGCGGCTGGACCCCAAATTAATTCCCAAGAGACACCAAAATCAACATTTCCCTCCTCTGAACATCTGAAGGACTTGATTAAAAATGCTCTGCCCTCCCATCCATTAAGTGGTTGGTTTCGTGATAGCTGACAAATCACTAAGGTTTTCAGTGTACACAGATTTTTGCTGCTTCTGCAAACTTCAGTAGGATAAACAACAATATTTTTCATTCATTTTAGGAGCACTCATAGCAACTTTTGATTTCAGTTTGAACCAAGATTTTCCTTGTAATAGAACCTCTGACATCTGTCTATCCGTTTTGTCTGGGAGGGCTTTGAAAAGCTTTCTTCAGATTATCCATGCTGGCATGTTTGACTTTCCAAATACTGTGCAGGGATGAAAGGTGACATGGCCATAAGATAATGGCATTTCAAATAACCTCCTTTCTTCAGGGTTTCAGGCAGAGTCACACCTTCAAAACCCCCCAGTTACAAACCACAAGTCAGAAGCATCTCTGCATTAACACACAGCCAGGCATTGACAGTACTTAATAAAACTGACTAGCACCTCCAGCAAGAACAACACAAACATCTTATGTATTTGAAAACAATTAAGACCCCTGACTGAGGACAGGCTGCTCAACAGAAAAGCACACCACAGATGAGCTACAAGGAGCCAGTTTCATGGCAAGATTCACTAGGGCAACCTCCTGCCCACATGAGGATTCACTTGGCACCTAGAGCCCAGGTTAAAAAAAATAAATAAATAAAATAATAACAACAACAACAACAACAACAACAACAACAACAATAATAATAATAATAATAATAATAATAATAATAATAAATTTTAATCAGAAAATTGTCCTTAGAGGAAGGAGTGAGTGTTGTGTCTCTATTCACAGTTCCCTTCTGTGTTTTTCTGATGCTCATGCAGACACCAGTAGGACAGCAGAGGGTGTAAGTTAGAGGGGATGGGAGCAGACCCAGCTGGGGCTCTGAGGAGCAGGCTCACAGCTGAGTCCTGGTCCAGGCACAGTGTGTGGTGGCCAGACAAAAGTGCTGGAAAAAAAAAAAAAAAACTGCTGGTGAAAGATCAACGTGGTCATCAGCACTCACCAGGAATCAGCACTCACCAGGGGATGTCTCTTACTCCTCTCACACATTTAATATTCCCAAATTTCCTCCTGCACTTCATGAGAGATCGTTTTGCACTTGGTAATGAACATTCAAAGGGAACTGCCTGCAGCTCAAACAATCTGCTGTAATAGAGGTGACATCCCCGGACTGCAGATTCACCTGAGTTTGCCATAACGCAGCACTTGACATGGGAGCAGCAAGCTTTATTGCAATGAAGCAATGCTCCTGAGCCAAAGAGCAGATTAAAGAGTGAGACCACAGCTCCTGTGCAACAACCCTTGTTAGCAATCAGAACATCAGTACTGGCTCTCCAGGGCATCTGTGCTACATTCTCTTCCCTCGGAGCCAAACTTCAGCTCATTTTGCCCAACTTCTGCATGAAAATAAAAAAGCCTTGGGTCCCCGTAAGTCCTCTTATTGTAGGTACAACGTTTAGTGCACCACTGTCTCTCCACTGAGACAGCACTGCCTTACAGTAGGAGACGGGCCTGTTTCTCATTTGGAGTAGCTTCTTGCTCAGCGTGTTCCTCCTCTGTGTAGCTCCTGCTAACCCTGTACTCCTGCTGTCACAGGTACATCCTTCCCCATCACAGAGTGCCATCAGCTGAGCTCCCTCAAAGATCAGTGTGGCACATGATGACATCTTGGTCCCTGCTGGACCTGAAAATGGAAACTCTGAGATTTGCAGTGTCAGGCCAAGCTGGATAAAACACCATCAGGGCTGCCCTTGACCCTCCTCTCTCCTCCTGGGGACCAGCCAGGGAGAGGAGCTGATGCAGATGGTGAGCAGCACTTCTCTGAGCTCTCCTGAAGGGAGAAGGAGGAGCAGCCAAGCTGCTCAGCATGGCCCCGGGCCGTCCACTCTGCCCTTGGCCCCGGAGCTGTGTAGATGTCTCCTCTGTTCCTCCCCCTGGCCACTGACTTTTTGCAACAACCTGGAAAGAAGACAGGAGCTTCTGCACAGCCGTCCACCTCAGCCAGGATGAGGGGCAAGGCAAAGGGCAACGTGTCCTCGTGCAACATCAGGAGCAGCTGCAGGGAGAGCTCCCACTTCTCCAGAGAACAAGTGGTCCATGTGGTCCAGGGATCAAGGGTGGCAGAATTGGTAGAGGTGGACCACAGCCCCCCACGTTTTAAAGCCAGTCCTGCAAGCAGAGACGAGATGCTTGGCAGTGCTCTCCCAGCTTTGGGAGCAGCAGCACCAGCGGCTCTCAGAGGACCCTTCTTGCAACTCTCTGCAGAAGAACATTCATCTTCAGGGTCTTTTAAATAAGATCCTTCCAGCAATGAGGAGAAATAGCAGCCAATAACCATTAATCCCAGGATGTCTGCTCTTGGGAGGGAGTGGAAGCTCACTTTTCCTTTCCCTTCTTCGCTCAGACTCTTGCATTACTCAGGTGCTCATGCACAGGGGTGCGAGGCAGCAGCTGCACGTGGAAAGCTGTGTGCGCATCCCTATGGACACGCTGCTGCTCGGAGGGAAAGGAGACTTGGCTGCTCTGTGCTGGCTGAGTGTGCAGCAATGAAAAGAAATAAAAGCTAAAACAAATGTACATTTTTCTCAGCTTCCTGGAGGTATCACATGGCAGCTTTCTCCTGGAGATGCTCCTGAACATCTATTCTTACAGATATCTTTTCACCTCTTTATTCAGGTCTGTAAGGAAATTGTCTCTCAAAACTGCTTTTAAACTGAGTTTGAGGCAGGACAAATGCCAGCACAGGGAGGATGGTGGATGACCTTGGCCAGCACCCCAGAGCTCCAGGGAAAAAGCTATTTTGCATTTCAAGACATGGATTTACACTCCTACGAAGGAAAGCAGACTCATATCCTTCTGCAAATGGCTGACATGCAGCTTCTAAGGGCTAAATGAATTTCCTGAGAACTCATTTGTAAATCCAATAATTAGTTTATGAATAACAATTAATTAAAAAGTGGCTCCCCCAAGAAATGTAGCAAGTCATCCTGTCATTTGTCCTGACTGATCTTCACACAAGAATATTGCAAATGCCTGGGACACACATATAGGAAAAATTAACTGAAACCTGGCACAATGGCTATATTTTAGTAAAAATTGATTGAAGTGAAATGCAATTATTAATGATAGTTATGTATAATTGCTGTGATTACAGGCTGCATTCTGGTGGAGGGACACATAATTCAGACAATTGGCATGTCAGAGAAAACTCGATTTGTCACCACCTCCCCCCCTAATACATCTGCTCACCATGGGGCACTGTGCCCAGCTGGAGACATGCCCTGCTCTGCCAGGTTGCTCTGACCCTGCTCTGCCTGCTCCCCACAGCAGGATGGGGCTTTTATCTGAGAACAGCAGTGAGTTCACAGCAATAGGCTTCATCCTGGATTTTAAACAAAAGCCAAGCTGGGAAAACTTGCACTGTGCTGCTCTGGTGAGCCCATATGAGCACAGAGGTGGAGGCATTTAGGGACTGGAATAACAGTGACCCAGGCCCTCTAAAGCTATGTTCAGACTTTGTTTTAACAAACACTGAAAGTACCAGAAAGCGAAAATTCACAGAGGCAAACTACATTTCAAAGTGACAAGAAATGTTCTGGAATTTGACCCCCCACTGAAGGAAAAAGATCTAGCAGGAGGGTTAGGTTCTGCAAAGAAGACAAACATTTCATTTCATGTCAATGGTAAATTTGAGTGGACTAAAAATAGTGTTTTTAAAGGCAGTGTTTGTCTCGCTTAAAAAGAAACAGCACCAATTTTGTTTCGGTGTGACATGTGCCATTTTTCTTCTGATTTTCTTTTTTTTTTTTTTTTGGTTCAGCTGCTGAAGCAGAATATTCATTCTTTTTCCAAATCTGCATGCAACCAAGTAGTTTGTTTAAAAAATGAAATACTCAACATACCAGTACCTTTTGTCTGCTTTTCACTAGCTGAGATAAACCTAGACCAGCTCACAGCTGTACCCGCTATGCTTTTTGGTCTCTCACTGAATCTGCCTTTATTATTTTTGAAATGATTTCAGGCTGATTCTGCATATCTTCCCATGCTTAAAAAGGAGATAATTTGGGTTCTTGATTAGTTTTTGTGTACAAAATTCTAAATTATTTAGAGTAAGTGAGGCAATTCCCACAGAAACAAACAGCAACAGTGACAAGTCACAAACGACAGCAGCAGCAGAGGCAGGATTCATCCCTGCTGTCTCTTAGCATCCCAGAGTGAGAGCTGGTTGCCCTGGTCCCTTGCTGCAGCCAGTTGAAGAGCAGAGGACTCCCTTTAAAGGATGCCTGTCTTTGATGCCTATCACAAATAGCCCAGTCATTTTGCCTGTAGAAAAGAGTCTAAAACACTTCCTAGGGTGATTTGCAGCAGGGTGACGGGCTGGGACTGTGGGAGAGGAGCCTGGGCAGAGAAGGAGTGTGCCCCAGCTGAGGATCCTTTATGGGTGACCAATGGAAAGATGCTCAGTGGTGGAGAAGTGATGGGAGGAAGAGTGGCTTGTCCCAGTGCCACTCCTCCTGGGGGCCTTGTGCCCGGGCACAAATCCAGCATTGCCAGTGCTGAGCATCCCCTCTGTGCCACGCTGCCCACCATCCCTTCTGCACAACAGCCCACCATGCTCTGAATCAACGCACAACGTCCCCTGTGCCCAGGAGCAATGTGGGGATACAGCCCCACACCCCATCATTCCCAAAGAGGGGCAAGGATTGTAGGGAGAACTCGAGATTTCCAGCTTCCTTCTGGCAGTGACATACCTCTCTCCGTGCAGAAGCTGTGGGACGTGCTGGCCCAGGCTCTGTGCAAGGTCTCTGCACAGAGGGAGCTTTCTCGCAGTGATCTGCAGCTCTGCTGTACCTCATGCTGTACCAGGGCTAAAAGTTCCCATTTGTTCTCCTTTGCAAATAGAATTTTCTCTTTATGATCTGTTTAGTGCTCACTTTCTTATAGCCTTCTCAAAACATCTAGGAAGTCCCATTAAACTACCAGCTTATAGCCATTTCAGTGCTAAGTCCAGAGCACAATGTGTTTGGATGGGGTTAGGCTTATGAGACCTCAAAGCAGGAACTGTGGGTAAACTGCAACTTGGGGACCTTTTCACTGTCCTTCAAATCGTTATTATAAACACAGAAATTCACTTTTTTTCCTTTGTTTCCTATACGCAGAAGAAATAGCAACATACTCCAGTCCTGAAATGTATAATTAAAGTCCTAGACCAATTTTAATGCTGTCTTGCAATAACGATGAGCAATAACGTTATTGTCGGAAGGCATCTGAGACCACATGCATCCAGGTTTTTAAAGCTTATTTGATCTTTTTCTTTCCTTTTTTTTTTTTTTCTTTTCCTCTCAATCCTTGTATTTAGTTCTCCTTCCTCCATATGAAGAATTCTTTGAACTGTTTGAATAGGCAAGACCATGCCCTTCTTCTCTGATGTCAGTGAAAATCATCACCCAAAGCTTCATCCCCTCTTTGATTGGTTTCCTAATGACATGGCAGAAATGAACTTTTGCTTCCAGCATCTTCCAATTCTCCCTGCTCAGGCTAAAAAGATAAGAAAATAAACACCAGTCCATCAGAGGAAGAAAGAGGATGATGCAGACAAATTATCAATGGGGGTTCCTGGGAAGGTCACCTGAAACCTCCCAGAGATGAGACCCAAAGAGAAGAATCCTCTTATCTGGGTGTCTTTTCCTTCATCTTTAAACTCAGAGAGAGTTTATCAGCTCACAGATAGCCTGGTGTACTGAGACATTTGGGAACAAATCTTAGGTAAAAGGCTTTCCAGCAAAATGATTCTCCAGCCACCTCCTGCAGCAATGCTACACAGCACAGTTGAGCTGGTGTAGCTTTGATCTCCAGGGAGAAACAAGTCTCTCTCGTGTTTAGCAGCACCACTTGGAGTGTTATTAGGCTGCAGAATGAACACTGGAAGTTCCACCTGAAACTAGAGCATATTTTGAGCAGGAGTATGCCCTTTTCTAGATCTAAAATTTAGAGGAAAACAACAAGACAAAGTTATCTCACCATGAGCCAAGGTGCTGCAGGCACCCCTCAAAAGCCTTTTGAGGTGGAAGGGGCAAAATAAGCTCACACAGCCAGAGCAGAGCTGTCTTCTTCCTGATGAGACGGAAAGCATTTGCAGAGGGAAACTTAGGTTTCCATACTCTGAATCCTTGGCTAAGTTCACTGGAGACCTCTGAGATGTGCTCAGACACTGTCCATGGGTCAGAAGCACCCAGCAGCCCATTTCCATAAGGTGAGCAGTTAGAGGAGCAGTTAGAGGAAGATCACACTAGGATGACAATGATTTTTGAAATCTCTGTAAGGGAATCTGTAGCCCACTAAACCTTTCATGAAAGTTTATGCAGTGTCAGAATGGCATAAGGTTTATGTATGGGCAGAACAGGGCCCATAGGTTTAGATAACATCGGAGAAATATTGGAGTAGATGTAAAATTCATTGTCTGAGTGGTTTTATAACAACAGAATAACAAGACATGTAAAAGCACTAAGCAAGAAAATATTCCCTGAGAATATGCTTTGTTTTGGCAAAACAGAAATGAAAACTTTTTTTTTTCTCTCTCTTCAAAGGCAAAGTTGTTCTGAATGTCAACTCTGAACAAAATGTTTCATTTAGAAGTATTGACTCAGAGCATTTTCCCCAAATTGGTATTTTGATTAAAATGACAAAGTTAAACCAGTCTTTTAATTACAAACTGATGTTTTCCAGCCCACCTGTTTGCCTGCTGAGATGGATTTCTGACACCCT
This sequence comes from Cygnus atratus, assembly GCF_013377495.2. NCBI lineage: Eukaryota > Metazoa > Chordata > Aves > Anseriformes > Anatidae > Cygnus > Cygnus atratus. The sequence goes on from NC_066379.1 coordinate 1,757,969, forward strand.
GTCTTCCCCTAGGCCCTGATGAGGTCTTCAGGACAAGAAAGTTTGAACATGAGCATGGAGGGAAGGCAGATTGCCTCTCCTGTGCCTGACCCAACTCATTGCTAAGAACATCTTCCTGGAAGGGTCTAGATCCTGCCTGGACCCAAGGACTGGGACCTGGTAGGACTGGAGTAGAGTTTACCCACTCACCTCTCTTAAAACCAGAAACAAGTGGCCAATTTTCACACTGGTGCTTACTCTGCTACTAAAATAGAGCTGAGGTTTGCACCTGGAGGGGCATTCATCACATTCTGGGTTATGATGTTCATAAATCAACTTCCTCCTTATCTATAATAAATCCAGATTTTTTTTCTTTTCCTTTCCCCAACTACCATACATCATCTCTGAGTACAAAATTAATTGTATGGATGCTTAGTAAAATTAATTGTATGGATATTTAGTGATAAATATGTTAATTGGTTTATGATTTTAAATTAATTAAGGGAGTCTTTTGGGAAATTTAGAATCATTTGTCAAACCACTTTCTTGCTTATAGGAAGTCCAAAATCAAAATCTCCCATACTTCTCCCAGTCTTCTAGGGGGATTGGACTGGATGATCTTTCAAGGTCCTTTCCAATCCCTAACATTCTGTGATTCTGTGATTCTCCAAACTTCTCTTGAGTTGAAGCTCATAAAAACTTTTATTTATTTATTTATTCCTTCACTTATAACTGTGCCATAGATTGGTATTAATTTTCAGTTATTGACTCTGACTGTTGAGTGTCTTTGTCATGGTTTGTGCTATGTGTAGCCCATGGGGAATTCCTTTGTCCTGGTAATCTGCCACCTTCTTTTGTTCTGGATGTATTTTAAGATACAGGTTCCCATTAAAATCTGTGTCTTTGAGACTCTCCTGTAGTCACTCAAGAGAAAGAGTTCTCAGGAGGCAGCTCGCTGCATCCTTTGGCAGATTAGGGGCATTAAGCAGTAAAGCAGAAATGCTGTTTTCTCTGCTGGCTGAAGGGGAGTCTGGACAAGAACAGCCGAAGATGTCAACAGAGCTGATGTTGGATGTCAGATGAGAGGAGCCCAACACTTGCACCATGAAGCAAGACTCCAAGTAGACAACAGACTTGAGATAGATCTGTCCACGCCTTTCTCTTAACAGAGCACAAAAATAGCAAAATACCTCTTGAGCTCAGAAAAAATGTGTTATACGAACATAAATTAGGATAAAAAAACCTCTTGAAGTTAGAGAAGCTTTGCTCTGTTGTAAAAAACTGCCCACCTGCAGCCAGCTGGCCACCCTGTTGTCTCAGCCATTGCAAGGGAGGAGAAGTTTGTTTTGTTTTTTGTTTGTTTGTTTTTTTGTTTGTGTTTTTCCCCACAGCCCTGTTCCCAGTTCAAAACTCTGTGATACCTTTTGGTTTTCAGTAAAATCTGCATTGCTCAGGTCCCCAGGCAAAGCCACCATTTTTACAAGCTGCGTGCCTGCTCCTGGCTCCCCCAAGCAGTCCCCAGCATTTGCTGGTGTTGCTGACTCCTCCTGGCCATGCCTCCTGCCCTCTCCTCCTGCCTGTCCCACCAGGGCTCCAGGGCAGGGCTCCGCCAGCACCGCAGGGCTCCTCTGGAGGTTTGCTCCCTGCTGCCAAGCTGCACCTCTTCGGTGCACGTTCAGGAAATGGCAAAAAGCTGGTAGCCAGATACATTCTAGTAGAGAAAACAATCTTCTGCATTATTGTTAAAAATAACTAAACAGCTCAGAACACTGAAAGCAAAACACTCTTTTCCTTGCTGAGGAAAGGGTGGGTGGCCATTTTGTCAGAGAATAATTCTCACTCACACATAAAGATAAGATAATGAAAAAAAAAAAAAAAAAAACAGAACAGATTTCTCAAGTGGTAGTTTCCTTTATTGCTCAGTTTAGTATCTTTCCCCTAAATCAACCCCTGAGTATGAGAAATGCCCAGCATTGCACTTAAATCAAAATGTGTGTAGCCCACAGATAACATCGGTGCTCTGTTCTTATTTCATGAATCACCTCTGTAATCCTCTGGGATCACAGTCCTGTAGCAGCAAAGCAACTGTTCTGAAATGAAAGAGAGGGGCAAGAATAATCTTAGAGGTGATGGTGAAGAAAGGACCATTGTAGCATTATTTCTATGCTGAACTTTTTTTGATAACACAGACTAGGAAACTACATCCTGAGATTTCTTCATCAAAGTAACTGCCTGTGTTGGAAGGATGGAAGAGTTCTCAGAAAGACACTGGAAAATGGTTGAGAAATGCGTGGATTTTGAGGAAATCCCCATCCTTAGTCATGGAGTTGCAATGGTTAAATATGATCAGCTAGTTTCTAGTCTGAGTTTCCTTGGCTTTAGCTTGCCACTTTCCTCAGCTGGCCTTTAGCTTCTGAAATAACATCTGTGCCCCCAGCTGTTGCAGGCTTCTCCCTGTACACATTGTTAGACTGAGACCAGTGAAGTTCTGTAATCAAGAGATTTCCTCTTCCCCATCTCTCCCTGAGCAGGGCCATGAAGATCCATGATCTTGTGAGTGAGGTTAGATGGAGCTGTACATTTGACTGCACTGCTCCAGGGCATGAGAAAGTGGGTGTGGACAGTTTGCTGTCCTTTCCCCTTGAGTCATCACTGATCATTGTCACCTGAACGCCTTAGTTTGCCCTAGGCTTGAACAACTTTTGCCAGCCTTCGGAGTCCCCATCAACTGCTGGTGATGGGGGCAACACAGGGAAATCATCCTGAACTACACAAGAGGTTAACAGCCTGAGATGACTCCAGCAGTAGGATCTGTGTTCTTGGAGGGAAGTGTTCTTGGCCTTATCCACCTGCCGTGGTCATCTATGTCTGTGTTCCAAAACCAGGGCCATGGGTGGCACTAAGCCTGAGGCCCAGAGGGAATCAAACAACACAAGGTAGGAAAATGAAGGATTTCCTCTCGTCCTGCAGTGCATGGACCAGACTCAGACATGGGGCTGGAAGTGTGAGGTGGCCTGGGGCAAAGCCACTGCACCATGCTTAGTCTTTTCAGAGGCTAGACAGGGCCCTGAATGTCCTCAGCTGGGCTCTTTTGCCCTTTCCACCACCAGCCGCCTTAAAATGGATGCCTGGCTGTGCGTGTCTTTGTGCCTCCCACGTGGCCACAGCTGCTCTCGCGTTCTGTGAACTCGGCAAGAACTTCTGGACGGCAGTGGTCTCATTTCATCTCCTTTCCATCAGCCTCGTGGGGAACAGAGAAGCAAATGGCATGGCAGAGCACACAGTTAATTTACGGGGAAATTGTCTTTTCCTGTGGTCGGTTTTGTCTCCTGGCAGTGCGCAAAGGCAACACCATTATCTGTTTCTGCCAGTGCTTCTAATGCTGAAATGTCTCTAATTAAAGGCATGCCGAGTTGTAGATACAGGATATCTTAATTACATGTGTGTGAATAAAGCATTTAACAAGATGTGAGAGGCCCTTCCCTTCCCCTTGGAGCCACCAGATCAAAGAGCAAACCCGCTCCCTTGGAAACAGACAAAATGTGTTGGTTTCTGGAGGGCTGCTTTGTCACCAGACTTATCTCCAGACTTCTCCTGGGCTAGTGCCAAACTTTGAAAGAGAGGGATGGTGCAAAGAGTGCACAGGAGCTCCTTCCCTTTGAGAGGTGCCCCCTGCACACAAGGAAGCCTGCAGTGAATTGGGGCGATGCTAGCTGCCTCTTGCTGCAGTAATGGAGTCAAAACTGCCTCCTGGAGCAAGACCTGAATTGCCCAGTTTGCCACTAGCTCTTGCTCATGCTGAGCAGAATGTTTTCATTCATTGACTTCCAGCTGGCAGGAAGCAGGTCTAGACCAGTCCTCCCCCCTCTGTACTGGTGCCTATGAACATCGCATACCCTGCCATGGAGGTCCCATTTTCCCAGAAAAGTCTCTTTCTAATAGGTTCCTTGTAACACCTTCCCTCGTGGGACCTGTTCCCAGGCCTAAGTGTTGTGGTCACCTTCTGTACCCGGGCTGGTCTGGCACACCTTGAGTCTGTTGGCTGGGATGACTAAGTGAAGGAGTGCATAACTCTTAAGCAGTCATCGACCTGCGAGTGGGGTCTTGGCTCCTTGGGCTGCCCTGGTACTGCGTTCAACAATTACTGGCAGTGAGGGTCTGGGAAGATTTATTTATTCCTGCTTCCAAACACATTGCTGGGCAGCACATGCTCTCCAAGGACATTGATTTGAGATCTTGCCTTGTCCACTCCAGCAAGTTTAGTGCGACAAGTCATCTACCAAAAGATGAACCGCTAGTAAGAGGAACGCAGAGCACTTACCAGCTGGGGTGTTTCACACCCTGGGTACCGCTGAGGAGTGAGGGTGACCTGGGCTGTATATGCTGAAGATGACTTGCTCTGCAATCAGGGAACCAAAGACTCCTGCGGACAACTCATCTGGCTTGCAGTTCCTTTTTAGTGCAATACCTTTTGGGTACAGCCTCAGTCCCTAACGTAGAAGCCAATGGTATGATGTGTTTCTTTGCAGATGGTGCTAGCTCTTTGTGGCCCTGGGCAACCCGGGAACTTGAAACTTAACAACCCTAAACAGAGATTGGCTAGACAAAAATAATTAAACATTACTTTTTTTTTTCTTTCTTTCTTTCTTTCTTTCTTTCTTTCTTTCTTTCTTTCTTTCTTTCTTTCTTTCTTTCTTTCTTTCTTTCTTTTTCTTTTTTTTTGGCCCTGCAAAAAGCTGTAAGGGGCCCTAAGAGGCATGGTTTCCAGCAGCTTTGTATCTGTTACACCCACTTTCATTTCATTTCAGTCAAACATGAAGGTCTGGGGCTACTCCTGGGTTATGACTAATCTGGACTCATGTCCAGGGAAGGTTATGGCTTGATGTTGGTTTGAGTGAAATCAGTGCCTGGAGTCTGGCTTTCTGTTAAGTCTGTGAAAATATTCATTTCATCCAAACTTAAGGGGAGCTATGCTTGTAAAACACTTAGGGAACCTCTGAAATGGCTCTATAGTGTATTAACACAGGGAAAGATGTTCAAGATGCCTTCACTTCAAGACACATTTATTAGATCTCACTGGGTTCTGAAAGTAGAATGCAAGGTTCCTAAATCATTTTGGAAAATTTCAGCTCATCTCCCTGAATCTGCAATGAAAAACAAAGATGCTCTGATGGAAGCCCTGCCATCCGTGAGAAAGGCAAGTCATCAGCTGAAGCTATCAGCTGTACTGTATCCCTGGCCAGGAGCCAGCAGAGCCTCCTTAAACGATGCTGCTGGACAAGTGTCCTTGGCAAGAGGGGAAGTGCACTTGGCTCGCAGAGCGTTGGCTGTGCCAGAGGGAATCCATCGGGAAAGAAACTTCTTAGGGAGTGCTGGGCTCAGGTGAAGGAAAGGTAAGGACGGGCTTCACATCAATGTTTTTTAACTGCTCTGCCTGCAGCTCCAGAGCATTAGACAGAAAAAAAAATAGTAGAACAATACGACACAAACAAATGTGTCATATACACATTATTTGTCAAATACAAATAAAATACAGCTCTGCTTAAAGACAATGGGGGAAAATGGATATAAAAAATCAAACTTCGTATTCAAGTGAGGTCCTACCTCCTGCTGCTTTTTGGAGTAGGAGCAGAGGTACAGAGAGGTTGGTCCTTTGTTCTTTTTTTTTGTTGTTGTTTGGCTAGTTGGTTTTGCAAAGGCATGGAGGGTGGGTGCTTACCCAGGTTCATAAATGTGTGCAATCTCTCTCCTCTCCAAGGACAACCTAGACCTGACTAGGTCTTTAATTCAAATACAAAGGTTGAGACATGCTGGGTTTTACTCATCTCTCTCATCAGAAAGGGGAGAGAATGGAACAAAGTCACCTGAGCTGCTGGGACTTCTGTCCCCTTCACTCACTGAGGACAGGTTTGGCTCCTGGACAGAGGGACAGACGTTTCCACTCACCTCCCGCAGCAGCCCCATCAGGGACGGTGCCCAGCCAGGTGACAGCATTGCCAGTGCCTGGCTCATCCTCTGCAAGCTCTTCGCCTTTCCAGGGGCTCCTCCAGGCCCTTCCCGTGTATCTCCATCACTTCCACAGCTCCTGTGCCTGCACTGCAGACACCTTCCAGGGGTGCATACAGACAGCGGGTGCAGCCTGTCCCAGCCTATCTCTGCAAAGCCTTCCAGCTAGCAATATAACAAAAAGCAACCACCCATATTTCCCCCGAGTTTAGACAAGATTTCCCTCTTCATGACATTGCTGTTCTCCATTGCTGTTCTCCATGGATCAATTTCTCCCCTGCCTGCCTTAGCTTCTTTCTGTAGTGGATTAAATTGTTTTGATTAAATGAAAATGCTGGTGTATTACCAGGGAGGCTCAGGGCATCCTTATCATATAAACAAACTGCAAAGAGGTGGGTAGGATGATCACTGAGTGAGAGCTGCACTTTGCAGAGAGAAGTGTTACACTGAACGTTCATCCCTGCAGTTCATTATCTCATGGCAATAAACTTTATATCTCAGCTTTATTTTTCTATAGCCATAAAACATAATGGACTGTTTCCAAGTTAAAGCCGTGATGCTGGGCATAATCTGTCCAGCAAGCAATAAAGCAAGGTGTTTTTGAAAAATTTCCTCCATTGCTTCAATCCAACATAAGCAACCTCCCCAAAATAATTCACAGGAAGAGCGGCTGGCAGCTTCTGATGAGTCAGCACCGCGCGTGGGGAGAGGCTTCGAGCACTGTGTCTGACTTCTCTTGCAAGACACTAAAAGGCAGAATATCCACCCGAGGTAACTGCCACACTGTTGCCATAGTTACCCAAACACTTTGTAGTCATCAATAGATATATTCTCCTAACACACTGCTATGGCCAGGAATTAATACCATCTCCATTTTATAGATCCAAGGCAGAGAGAGCCCAGGGACATGCAGGAGCCAGGAGGCAAAGCCAGGAACTGAAATTCAGGCTGCAGATTTATGTGTTAGCCCTTAAACATGGCCTTGAAATTCTGGCCCTGGCCTGGTGCAGTCTCATTTATGGCATTTTCCTTTGGTACCAAATACTTACAGCTCTTAGCTTGGTCTGTACTTTGATGCTGGAAGGGATACCACTGCTGCAAAAACATCCTGCTTGGGAAGTTTTCTGCTTGTCTTCAATGCTGGAGGTGAGCATCCTGTATCAAACAACATGAGAGCAAGTCCCTCATACGCTCAGGATGCAGACTGGGGACAGGTAGCAGAGGGACTTCCGAGGAGCTGTTTTTTTTGTTTGTTTGGTTGTTGTTTTTTTTTTCCAAATCCAACTCTGAGATACATCCAGGAAAGTAGTACAGGACTCATCATAAATCGCATTTTTAACTATTTTTGGCTATGCCATCTAAAGGGGTCAAGGAAAAGGCTACCAAAGCATTAACTCTGTCAAGAACAAATATTACCAACACAAAATTGTATTTGCCTTGAGGTTTATATATATATATACACATATTTGTTACTGTCTCACCTGCAATTTTTATTGGGGGGAAAAAAAAAAAAAAAAGCTAAATTCTGCCATCCGGAAGATAAATTGAGCTCAAAGCTTATTGCAAATTTCAGCCTAGGCAAATGTCTATTTGCCTTACAAATATTGTCCCTTAGTAGAGATAGTTAATAACTCTTCTCACATTAGATTAATGCATAAAGGTAAAAACACTGTTTTATGCACATATCCACGTGCATACAACATGGTAACTTTTTTACAGATAATATGTATTCAGTTTCTCAAACTGACCCTTGCAATTGCAAAACGACAGTCTGATAGCACTGCGAAGCTATTTCTGAGTATATCTGGTATTTATGCAGGGTGAAACACTAAAAATCCCACTAAACCCTATCTACATTTTGAGATCTCCAGGTAACTTGGAAAAAAAAAAAAAAAAAAAAAAAGCAGTTTCCATGCCTGTTCACAACCAGGGGCTACTTCAACATCTAATTACAAAGGTAATTCTGTAAGATCTGTGAAGCAGTCATTAATTGACTGGGCTTCATCTTCTTCATTTTCTTCTGCTCTAAGATCCAAAGTAGCTTCACTGAAGGCTCTAGAATTAAGAATACAAAAATGAAGTACCAGAGGAGGCATATGGTGCTGAAGAGATGTGAATATTGTGCCCACAGGCTTCAAAAACGTGGCCATAAGGTGCAATGCTCTACTATGGAAATGGAAACGTTGCTGCCTGGTACGAGCGGGCTCAGGAAGGAGGTAACCTCCTTACTAAAAGCAGCAGAGGCTTGGAGTGACATGTGCAGGAGTGAAATGGGGCCCTGAAGCAGGGCTGTTGGTGCAAGGAAGCAAAGCAGAGTGTGTGCAAGCAGTGCTGCAGGCTTTCACAGTCTTGTCATCAGTCCCAAGTGCATGTGGTACGGCCTGAACACCGCTGTGTGGAGGCAGAGACCATGGGACGTGGGCTGTAATTCCTTCATTGGTTCTTCTTCTGATGTGCTGTTGGTTGTGTTTTAGCTCCTCGTTCCCCTGATATCATTCACCTGCTTAGATTAGAGACCTTTATGTGTGCTTGTATGGCTCATGGCACGAGGCGAACCCTGGATGGCACCTTTTAGAAATCCCTGTCATCACACAAAAACTCAACTTGCTGGGTCTAAATGGCCTGAGAGCATCCCTGCTGCTGTCTGCGCTGGTCTGGTCTAGCAACCAAGACCCAAATAATATCTCTCAGGTTCCACGCAACCTCCTTTTTTTAACCACAAAGTAATATTTAGGATTAGGGCAATAAGATTGGAGAAGTAAGTTTTGGGTTTGTGCCATTACTGAGGGTGGGGACTCCTAAAGAGAGTCACTCGACTGCTGTATTGAGCTCTTTTCCTTGACACAAATTGAGGTGCAATCAGGTAAAGAAGTCCTGCCTGCTGTCTCTGATGCCTGACACTTTAATTTCAGCTTCTTTAACACAGTCCGGCTGGCCAGAAACACAGCAAACACCTCCCTGGCCTGATCCAGGCCCTGCTGGATTCAAAGGGGATCGCTTCATTGGAGAGGCTTCCCAAGTACTCATACACAGTGCAGGTGAAGTGCATCTCCTCAACACCCTCAGCTACAGCAGATCAGATCAGCAATTTCAGAGAGCAGAGGACTTTTACCACCAGCCAAACCTGCCAGCTGCACCCGTCCATCCTGCTGCAGGGAAAAAAAAAAATGAGTTCTGTAAAAACAAATTTTCATTAGCTTTTGACAATCGTTTCTGCTATCCATCTAGCTTAATTAAAATTTACCATTCAAATTTCAGGCAAGCATTACATGCAAAGAAGGTTGAATGCCTCCCTCTTTTCCTCCTCTTTGCATTTTGGGAAAGGTTCCATGAATAGCTCATTCAGAATATAAATACTAGCTACTAATTTTATTTCATATTAAATGGCCTGCAAAGTAAATTTCACAAGACTTTGCACTTAATCAATACAATTAAAACAGTTAAGGAAGGGATTTGCTAATATAAGATGCTAAAAGTGTCTGTCTTTAATTAGTCCTGAAAAGAACATGCTGAGGTAAAAGAAGTTTCATGTCATGTCACCATTTCCTTGTCCACGAAGATATTAATTCATGAAATGGGTTAAAATGTAGTGCAACACAAACTGCAGGAGCCCTCCCATTCATTTAGGTTGCACTGGGTTCTTGGGTGGAAGAAGGTGTCCTACAGGCCACCTGGGAGCAACTTAAAACGTCAAATATGAAGTGTCAAGGTTTGTCAGGACTGCCTGTTCACCTGTGGGTGAAGAAAGAGGGGTTTATGGGGCGCTTCATTACCAAGTGTGTGTGGGGCAGATGCAGGTGAGACCTCACAGAAGGAAATGGAGAGGAGAAAGGAAGAGCCTTTCAGCCCCAGTCACATTGGTAGCACACACCTGAGGCAGATCTGGGGGAAAGCGGGGCCTGGAAAAGGCCCAGGGCTGAAAACAGAAGTCTGACCTTTGCCATGTTGTCTTTCTTGATTTAAAATAATAATAATAATAATAATAATAATAATAATAAAGTCTATTCATATATACAATTGGCATATTGCATTCAACCACAATTTAATCCTTGAATAGATGTTACTTATGGGATTTAAGATTATACTGGCCCTGGCTGTGTCACTAAACCATGGAGGCACTAGAAGGCTGTGATCTCAGCTAACTGGTCACCTTGGCTCTCTCCATGGCTATACAGTTACTGCCAGGGCTGCACAAATGATTTGGATGAGGAATAAGCACAGCTCCTTAGTAATCATGAGACAAGCTGTGAGAAGCTGCTTGGTGTGGAACATCATATACTCCACCCTTCCTCCCTCAGGGGGGCCATTGTGAAGGAAGCAACACAACATTCACAGATCTGAAAGAGCAAGACCCAAGAAAGAAAAGACTCCTAAAGAGAGTAAGAGAGCTCAAGAAGGAGCTTAATGGTTTGTCCCAGTGATCACAGTCCTCTGGAAAAGAACAAGGAGTGTCGTGTGGCAGTCGGTGGGAAATGTAACGTTACTGCAGGTCAGGGATTTCTGTCTTCTTCAGTAAAGAGATGCTGCAGGGATGGAAGAGCACACATGCAGATTTAAAATAAAAATAAAAAATAAAAAATAAATAAAATAAAAAAAACAGCTTTTGGTTTTGTTCAAGCAGCTCTTTTCAGGAGTGATAGACAGCCTGTGACAACATCCAGGCCTTCCAAACAGCTGTCTGGAGTGGAAAGAGCTGACCAGCAGCTTTTTCTGACACTCATGTCAGCCTAGCTTCTTAATATCAATTTATATTTACTATCAATTTGTAATTACTGAACTGGTCAAACCCAGCATCTCCCTCCAGCAAACACCAGCAGGCTGGCCAACATGGTCAAACACACACAATCAGCATGCACAGAGTGTGTGTGCACAAGCATCCACATCGCTCTGGCTTCCAGGCCTGACCCACCAGTGCTCATTGGAACAACATCCATCCAGGGCAGAGCTCCATCACACCACCTGCTCTCTCACAAAAAGGACAATTCCCCTCACCTTCCCAGCCTGTCCCACCCCCCATGCCCTGAGCAAAAGAGAGATGCTGTAAATGCAAGACTTCATGGAAAAAGGCAGAAGGAGCAAGGACAAATTACTAGGATCCACAGAAGAGGACATAAAAAACGGTCAGTCCTGACACAGGAGAAGACAACCTTGAATGCAATTGTTCTGTAAAACTGACAGCTGGTAAACACAGAGCAAATGGAAAGAAACTGCTTTCACCCTGTCCCTCCCTGGGATTTACTGCCACTGGGACAAGGGCAGCTCATGCTGGAGGTAGCAGGGATCAGTGCTGCCGCAAGTCAAAAGCAATAAATCAGTGGCCATTAATAACTACAGCAGACAAGATCTCTTCTTTTGGTCACTTAACATGAGTTTTTTTCAGGGATCCAAAATCTGGAAATGCCCATGAGCAGCAGGGTCAAGTGGTCAGCTGAAGAAGTTGCTGGGCCACCAGCAAGCTGGAGAGAAGAGGAGAGAGGTTGAACATGCAGCAGCCACACTTAAGGGTCTACCATCACATCTGCCCAGAGGCCCTGGGAGGAGAAAGGGCTGGAAATCATTTGTGGGCTTTCTCCTGGACATTGGCACAGTCATGTACTACTTCCACTTTGTTTCCTGCATAGCCAGTTCCCTTGCTAAGTAGTTAATTTAAATAGGAACATCTATCTTCTAAATTGTGTGTATCAAACAATCAATCACTTGGAGGCTGAAAACCTCCCCAAATCTGTAATTATGGTGTCACAGCTGATTGTGATGAAAGTGAAGCTGTCAGGGAGACATTTGTGAGACAAACACACTTGCGCACCGCAGTTTTCCCCAGAGTGCTATGGCAAGCTTTCCTGCCATATGGGGCCATGATTAATAGCCCAGCCTATATGTAAATATTTAGCTGTTTAGGAAGCAACAGGATCCAATTACCTTTCAACCTATTTCTCTCCTCGTGATAAAATACAAAGCAGATTTTTTTTTTCTTTAAAAACAAAACAAAACTGATGACTCATATTCTACTGATGATATTAAAGACGTTCTTCTCTGCCCGAGGTAATACAGACTGAGAGCTCAGCTGGGCTGAAATCTCTTACTTTCTCATTACAATAATGTCCCTCTCCAAGGAAGCGAACACTGGCGCTTTGTGCTGATAACCCCTCCTGACTGTCACTGTGACAGTGGCCTGGAAGCAGAGCTCTTGCTGGTACATGATAAAATCTGAAGCAAAGCTTTTATCATGAGCCCTGTGGTTTTTAGGACGATCCTTAGAGCTCACAGCTGCTGGAAGGAAGAGCTGCCTGAGAATCACAGCAGTCCCTGTGGGCAGAAACCAGACATTTCCAGCTCTCAGAGCAGCAGGGACAGTTTGAAGCTTGGTTTTATGTGCACCCGGAAGGGTGAGGAGAAAAATAAGATTCCACAACTTTTTTAAATTTCTTAAACAATTTTATGATTTCTCTGCCCAGCTCATTGTTTTTGACTGTGCTCTTCCCTACCAGGGCTATCTGCCTCCATGCTCCAGACCTCTCCATCTTCCCTGCAGATCCCCTGCACATCCCCTCCTCACCCTTGACCGGTTACAAGTTCCACTTGCCATCTTCTTGACGTGATAAATAACTTCTACCACAGACTGGGGCTCCAGGCTTCCTCCTGCTCCCAGCTCAGGGCCCAGGGTTGTGGCTGGACAGGTTGGGAAACGTCTTTAGTCATTCCAGAGCTAATTGCTCAAGGAAACACAGGCTCAGAGGATGGGGGCACATCTATGATGACAGGCTGAGGGAGCTGGGGTTGTTCAGCCTGGGGAAGAGAATGCTCCGGACAGACCCCACAGTGGCCTCCCAGTGCCTAAAGTGGGCTGCAAGACAGTTGGGGAGGGTCTTTTTACAAGGATATGTAAAGAGGGTATTTACAATTAGACGTGAGGAAGAAATTCATTACTCAGAGGGTGGTGAGGCCCTGGCACAGGCTGCCCCAGGAGCTGTGGGTGCCCCATCCCTGGCAGTGCCCAAGGCCAGGCTGGATGGGGCTGGGGGCAGCCTGGGCTGGGGGCAGGATATTAGCAGTGCCTAACGATGCAGCTTGGCATAATGGAATTTTCAAATGCAGACTTTTCAAGGTAGGGACTGGGGACTCTCATGCAGAAGGTAGATGTCTGCTGTCCAGCTCCTGTGGGATCCTGGCTGGGGTTCCCCTTATGGTCTGTCTTCTGCACTGGTCCTTGGGAAATAATACTGGTGGGTTCCCAGCACGGCTGGGAGAAGGCTGTCCCCTTGGCTTCTGTTGAACGGCTCTCAGGCCAAAGCTGGCTGTGCTATAGCTTTGCTGCTCTGAGTGCTGTCAGTCACTAAGCACTGTGGTCGATGAGGCTGGGAAGTTCAGGGCCTGAACTCATGCCATGCTCCTGACAGGCAGGATGCCCAATCACTTTTCAAAGCCTGTAATCGGTGCTGTGAGTCGTCGTGTTGGTGTTCCTACACAGAGGGCTGCCCAGGGAACACCGCCTCTGGCTGGCCTCTCAGCTGCTCTGCCACTGCTGCAATTTGTCTGCGTAGGTCTCTGCTGCGATGTGGAATAGTGGCTGGATAGCCCGAGCCCCCAGGACTAGTAGGAGCATTGACTCTGTATACAGAGGAGGAAGATAAATCACCCTGCTTTGCTGCACGGAGGTAATGCAGATCCCAGAGGAGGAGTCCAGGCAGGATGGTGCTGAGCTTCCCCTTGGCTGCAGTGCTTAACAGGGGCTTAACTTGCAGCACTCTATGACCACTGTACACCCATGACACCACTTCACCATCCTTCCAAAGCTGGAGGTTCCCAAGGGCTCTCCATGGTCCTCTGGAGCCTCTGCCCTGGAAACCTGTCAGCTGAGGAATCAGAGACGGACCACCCGGTGTGCTCCTTCCACCTCCCCGGGGCCGGGGCTCAGGGCGCAGAGGTGGGCACGCCGACTACTGCTGTGAATCGGAGGATGGCAAAGACGTACTGGGCACATGGAGGAAAGCATTCATTGATGGAGTGTCCTGATTTCAGGTAGGACAGAGTTAATTTTCCTCCTAGTAGCTGGCAGGGTGCTATGTTTTGGATTAGAATGAGAAGAGCGCTGATAACATGCTGATGTTTTAATTGTTGTAGAGCAGTGCTTACACCAAGCCAAGGACTTTTCAGCTTCTCGCTCTGTCCTGCTAGCGAGCAGGCTGGGGGTGCAGCAGGAGCTGGGAGGGGACAGACCCAGGACAGCTGACCCAAACTGGCCAAAGGGGTATTCCATACCATCTGACGTCATGCTGAACAATATATAGGGGTGGCTAGCCGGGGTGGGGGGCCGGCTGCTCGGGGATAGGCTGGGCATCGGTCAACGGGTGGTGAGCAATTGCATTGTGCATCACTTACTTCGTACACATTATTACTATTAATACTATTATTATTATTATTATTATTATTATTGTTATTATTTTTCCTGTCTTAATAAACTGTCTTTATCTCAACTCACAGACTTCACTTTCCCGTTTCTCTCCCCCGTCCCAGAGAGGGAGGGGGGAGGGTGAGCGAATGGCTGTGTGGTGTTTGGCTGCCAGCCGGGCTAAACCACAACATGGAGGTACTGGGGCAGTCCTAAAGATGGAAGGCGCTTCTCAAAGAAGCTTTTACATGGCATCAAAGAAGCAAAACTGCCCACAGACACTGGTGCAGCTGAGAGATGCTGAGCCTCCCCCATGCCTGCAGGCTCCTTGTCCCTGCCCAGCCCAAAGAGGGCAACTCCTGGATCAGCAGTGGTGTTCCCCGTCCCCACGGCCTCCTGGAGGGCACTGGGTGCACTGGGGTGCTGCCTCCTCTGTAGTTCAGGCCCATGGCCAGGCCAGGTCCTGGCACAAGGCAGCAGCAGGAGGCCACTTCCAGCAGAGAGATATTTCAGTGGTAATTTGATGTTTAACCTGGAAAATGCTTATTTTGTGAAAAGAGAGATTATTCTTTCCCCAGTCCCCCAATAGCTGCTTTTTTTAGCAATTTCAAGACAATCATTCCTACCTGCATTTCAAGCAAAATGAGCTGATATAAAACACAAGCAGTAACCTTTACCATTGCCATTAAAGGAAGACCAAATATGATTAAGAAAGTCACCGTCTACCCTGCAGAGACACCTTGCAGTGAGGATAATTTTGAGTCAGTCACTTAGTTATATTTCTTACTTAAACTGGAATTTTTTAAAAAATATATATATATGTTTTTATATTATATATTTGTGTATATATATATATTTATACATTATATATGTGTGATGTGCTTTTCCCCCATAATAGTATACTGAATGTAGAGTCGAAGACAATTGGCTCTTTGGGATGAACCCCTATTCCTTTAACGTTTTTCTGTCATGTTTTCCCCTGGTCTGTTTCTTTTTAATTATGCTTTACATTGCACTGACCCCAGGAGATACTGAAAGCCTGACTGGACATGTCCATCACATCCATGCCTTGTGTCTGGCCTCAACCACTCAGTGACTCTGGAGCTGTGCACAGCACAGGGACAAGCAGCGGAAAGGTCAGGCGGCACCAGGGAAGCAGGGTGGTTCTGAACATGCCATCAGTGTGCCCACATGAAGGACTCAATGGCTTTCTGCTGAATAGGAGCATCTGTTGGGTTTTCCTATCTGAAAACACTGTGCACAACTCCTCATGTACATGATGTGAAGGTCTCTTTTGGTGCGTACAGAGCAAAGGCATTTTGCATCCGTCAGAACAGTGGGCTCTGCTTCTCCTCCCAATGGCTCTGTGAGCCCAGCAGTGTCTCAGGGGCCCTTAGCACAGCTATTTCTGACTTTTGCTGATCACAAGGGCCTCAGACAGAACAAGGCAGTGTGAAAGGCTGCTGCTTCCAAGACAGAAAGAAGAAAGGAAAGACTAGCAGCAGCAGGAAAGGCCCGTGCTGTGAGTGCCTCCGGCATAGGGGAGGCTGAGATTGGAGAGACAGGGGAGGCTGGGAAGGTTTCAAACCTTTTCAGCTTGGGGTTTGCTCAGCAGTTTCTCCTCTGGATGGATCCAGGTCGGTGTCAGCCCTCTGGCCACAGCCATTTTGGTGTTTGAAGGGACAATATCAAAAGGAGGCACAGAGATAACTTGTATGCGCTGTGGCTTGAAACAGATTGAGGGAAGGAGCCTCTGGAGACCAGTCCTGAGAATAAAGTACAGATTGCTCTGACCGACAGTGGGGATGGAGGCAGGGAAGGGCCTGGTCCAGCCAGCCAGCACGGGGTTGTGTATCCTCGTTAGGGTCCGGACTCGCTGTCGCAGATGTGTTTTGCACTGATGCCAGGTTTCGTGGGCTCAGACTGCTCCCACAGCTATACAAGGTACAGGGATTAGGTACATTCACCTGTGATCTGCAATGCAAAGAAATAATCTGTTTTACACTACAAGGTCCTCACCCACTTCTGATTGTGCTCCAAGGAGTCTCTGGGGACATGCAGATCCAATGAGCTCTGTGTGCCTCAGGCCTTGGTCTGCCGATGTCCCACAGTCTTCCAACACAGAGGAAGACCCTGATCTCCAGCGTAAATTCAAAAAAGTCCATGAAGCCAGTGCGTTGGCCTGGTGTAAAAGCAAAGAAGATTGGAGCTGCCCTCTTTTCTGAACTGGGGGCACCTTTTAGTGGTGGTTACTGGCACTGAAGCTGACAGTGCGTGGTGGCTGAGGACCTCTCCACGCACACCATCAACCCACCCCACAAGATACTCTGTTGCTTACAAATCACTTTTCATTAATTCTTTGGAATGCATTAAACAGAATGAGATGGCAACAAAACCAGGATTTGCTATTTGGATAGTTTTTGCCCTCTTTGAAAGCTGATAATCACTTTTTAGGGCCCTTGAATGGACAGAGAGCATTCTGTCCAGACTATCCATATTTTATCACAGTGTGATGAAAGTACATGTTAAACGATGAGCAACAAATATAATTCTCCAGGCTTTGCCCAGCAAAAGAAAAGTCCAGATCAGCATCACCTGCACTGATAGAAGAAATTAAGACTTAATGTATTGTTTGCAATGGGATGCCACATACTTTTGATACAGAAGAAACCTATTGGTTCCTTCCAAAATCCTGAGACACGCTGTTAATTACCTGGCCAGGTCTTCCCAGTCTCTTGCAGAAAAAAGTAAACGCAGTCCCAGTCTTCAACTGTTTCAACACCAGGCAGACCTGGGCACATGAGACCAAGCTGAACACGCAGTAAAAACAACTGAGCTATTCTTTCCTGGTGACTAAAGGAGCAGAGAACCCCATGCCCTGCGTTAACCCACAAAGAAAGAAGGTGAATTATTTGCTGAAAAACATTTATGTGCTCGGAAGGACCTTATCAAAGTCAGTAGAAGCAGCACTGTATCCCTGCTTTGTTTTCCTGCTCCTCTGTGATGGTTCAGGTGCCCATAGCATGGGTGTGAGCAACATCAGACAGTGGTTGGCCAGCCTTCTCACTATGGTATTGCAAACAGTGGGCACTGGGTTAAAGGCTTCTCCTGTTTCCTCTGTCCACAGTACACTTAATTGGGATCATGGGGATCATCTGTCCATCTTAGCCTATTTTTTCCTTCATTCAGACAGGATTTCCTTCAGTTTCCATGGAAATAAACTGTGCATGCAGTCCTGTCCTGCTCTGAGCGTGCCCATGTGTGCAGTAAAGAGAAAGAGCTGAGAGCACCCCACTGTCTGGAAATGCTGAGATGCTACATCCACCATAACGTGTGGAACAAGATACAGGCACAGACACAAGGCCCAGACATGGTATCTTTGCAAGTACAAGGCCTGGGGATTAAACCCACCGCACACAAAGCCTGATAGTCTCTTAGCCAGTTGTTTCACACAGGACACAGCAATCTACCACTGAGCTCACTTTTTATTACCATTTTTAAGGAATGGGAGGTCCTTCTCCCCACGCTTCTCCAAGAGGCACAACAACATGTCAGATATATGATCAGCCCTTCACAAAACTTCACAATGTGAAGAAAACCATGCAGTTATGAGTTGTGGTTGTGGCTGGCCTCCCTGAACACACATACAACACTACAGGAGATGTTGCTGCAGAAAAGTGTTTGTATGCAGAAACACTCTGTGCTGATGCTGACATGAAACTTGTGTGTGTGGCTTCATGTCCCCCACGAGATCCACCATCTAGACCAGGGAACTTGAACCAGTCACTTGTTGGGGCAAGGCTGAGGGAAGTACACAAGGACAGGCTCTTTCCAAGAATCTGTCATGGGATAACAGCAATTTTGCTCCAGCACCTGTGCCAGGCAGTGGTAGCAGGGAGTGGGGATTGCCTGCTCTGGTTACAACCCCTGTGGTGTCTCCGAGACCACCTCAGTGTGTCTGCTACTCAGATGTGTGCATTCTGGCTACATCTCTGCTTTTCTGGCTTGGCTGTAAGTCATGGCCCTGTGCTGGGAGCTGAAAGGAAGGTCTTAGTCCTGCAGCAGGCTGGAGAGAGGACCCTCTCGCAATCTTCTCCATGGACTTGTACAGAGCTACATCATGGTGAAGGTATGAATGAACATCATGGAGGTTCAGAAGACCTGCTAGGGGCCAGCTGTGCCAGACCAGTACCATGAGGGTGGAAGAAGACCCCTCCTCATGTAGCGAAGCACAGCAGAACATGGCTCTGCTGCCTGTTGCTCACCCTGCAAGGTGCCCATGAGGTACATCCCACAGTGTCCGTACCTGCTGAGCACATCAGGTGCCTCTGCACAACTTCTGCCACCCTTTGCTTCCTGCCATTGCTTCTCAGGTCTAAGGTAGAAGGAACACAGGGACCAGAGAGAGGCTACCTGGGGACCATCAAAGGCAGAAGGTGATGGTTTAACACCACAGAGACTGCTCAGACAGAGTGCAGGTGTTCTCTGGGAGAGTAGGGGGACAACGTATCTGCAGCCTGGCTTACCTAAAACCCACCCTGTCATCTCAGGAGGGAGAGAACTGATTGTGCAAAGTAAATCCAGCCAAAGTCACATGCAAGTATGCAATTACCTCTTGGGAAAGTTAAGACTTTGGCATTCAACCCTGTGCTATTGCAAAGGGGGAAAAGCAGAAGGTGGAGATGTCATTAGACTATTAATAACTATGTGCATGGTACAGTCATTGCAAAACGATCTGACAAAATAAGCAATTCCAGAACGCATGCCTCCTGCTATTCCTTTTAATTTAAGCATCAGTGGCACTGGTAAATATCCCTGCTCCTGCTGACATTTCTCAGTGTACAGCCACAGCCATTGGCAGGGGAAGATTTGTATACTAGACCTCTTGTCCAAAAGCAGGGACTAGAAGGTCCAGTGCTGTTGGCTGGGACAGGCTCAACATAGGACATGATGCTATATACAGTCCTTTTCCTTTACACTTCCAGCTTGTAGTTGTAGGTCTTGAAACCCAACAGCGAAGTGTTGCTCAAAGGTGTGGGCTAGTCCATGCTTATCTTCCCTGTTCCCCACTCCAGATGGAGGGATATTTTTAAAAGCTCTCTCTTCTTTGGATTTCCTTTGCTCATATCATCTTTTTACGTTGCATTTTAATTCTCCATATAACAAATATTCCACAGAGGAAACACCTAGGCTCCTCAGGCTACACAGATCTCTCCTTGTTGAAGATACTTCAGAAATCCAGTTGTGCTATGTGAACACCGGTCGTAGTCTCCGGCATCTCGTAAGGAGTTGAACACTGATGTAATAGCTCCTGCAGAGACCACAGCCTATAGAATTCAGTAAAACTGTAAACCCTGTTCTGAAAACTGCTGCAATGAGTAGAATCCACTATCACCACGACATGAGTGACTTTTCTATTTTTTTTTTTTTTGAAAGAGGCAACAGCATTCTTCAAACCCTAAGCACAAATAAGCAAGTTGTGAGCTTTTCAAAGATATTAATTAGTGGAGAGGGACAGCATACATTAATCGTCTCAGTCACAACAGTTTGCCCAGATGTTCATATAGCACGGGCCTGTTTTCTTTTCCATCTTTTTAAGTAGATCCTCCAAAATAGCAAAAAGTCTATCAGTTTCAACATGGCAAAATAATATCATCTGTAAGTTCTTCCTGAAGATGAGTGACTACATGTTGGAAGCCTATGCTTCAGGGCATTTTGCTGATATATAAGCAACAGCAACATAAAAGCTTTATAGCTGGTTTCCAAGAAACTGAAAAGCAGAATGCTTTCTCAGATACCCATAACTCAAAAATAGCCTGTGCAATTCAGCACTTACTCATATAAACAAAGCACTCTCCTCTGGGCTGAGCCCAGACATGAAAGGTAAGATGAAGGCTGGAGCTGCCCTCAGAAAGTTAGAAGAATGGTACATTTCCAATTGGGCTCACAGTGGATTCATCCAGCCTTGGCACAGTCACGGCAGTGACTGCACAGTGCCTGTGAAGTACTTTGAGATCACCCGATGAAAGACACTGTTAAAGAGCTAAGCACTGTTGTAATACAGGCAAAACCAGAAGGAAACTTTGTTAAGTGTTCCTCTGCCTTCTTGCATCCTTAGATCCAACTCTGCTTAAGCCTTTTTTTTTTTTTTCCTGTGATGATAAGAGAGAGAGAGAGAGAGAGAGAAGAGACTTGAAATGAGGAAAAGATGAAAAGATGTAGTAATTTTTAAAGGAAAGTAAAAAAGAGGAGTGTCTGAACAGCAGCAGACTAGTCTGAGCTTGACACGTCTTGCAGCCCTCCATGATTGCACCAAAGCACTGTGGGACTCCCAGTGGATGTCTGCAATGATTCTCTCAGCGAGCAGGGTGTCATTTGTGTCTGCCAGCCTGTATTGCTCTTCAGGCCTGCCAGGACTTTGCTGCCCAGCTGGACTGCTATGTGAGAGCTGGAGGCACTAGGAGATATGAACAAATTGGTCGAACCAGGGGCTTGTTCAGTCTTACCAGTCAAACCAAGAACAGCAGAAGTGAAGGACTCAACTATTAACAGAGCCAACGAATAGCACAATAGAAACTGAGGTCACCGACCAAGTTTATCCTGACATCCCACTTCCAGGTGACAGTGCACTCTGCTATTGCAGCCTCAACATTCTTCTCTCCCCCTTGCTCTTCAAGAGCTGTCATTTTAGTCCTTGTACAAAGCTCCTTTGCTGCCTCAGTCAGACCTATTTATCTCCTTCAGCAAGGAGGGAAGCAATAGACTCCACCAAGGTAATCCTGAACGTTTTCTTGATCTAGGGATAAATTTGGATCTGATGGGACTTTCATTCTCCTGTCTAGAGATGCCAGCTTCTGAGTGAAATCCCTGACAATGTAGCTCCTACTGAAAATAGGGGACACAATCATGCTGTTTTCCCATAGCTCCTGCATCCTTCACATGGCAGTGTGACTCCTTTAGCAAGTGCATGCTTTGTAAAGTGCACCTGGAACAGCAATAGAGAAGAAAGGACCAGTTCTGTGGTCTTGACCCAGTAGACTAATTGCTGAAAATGGAAGGGTCTCCAATAAGTAGGTACATGATTCCTTCCATCAATGTGGTACAGCAGTGTTCTGCTGACTGGTGGCAGTCAATCAACTGTGCTTTATCAAGCTGGTTGCAAAAGTTATGTTTCTTTAAAGGAATTATCTCTGATTAAAAAAAAAAAAAAAAAGTTGAATCAGCTAAGAGGAAACATAAAGAAAAAATGATGACAAGCAGAAAATTGCAAAGCTTTGAAAAGTTATGGGCAGTTAGAACGCATCTAGCGCAGAAGTCTTTAGGTGACCTAACCTAGCTGCTGCTAATGTTCCAGCAGTAATAAACAGTAGTCATTTCCCGTGTCCCTCTCCTTGGAGAATCTCCGCTGCAACACTGGTTGGTACTTGAATTCCCATAGTTTATAACAAAGCTATTGTCTGTTATCGCAAACACAGTGACATTATTACAGAACTTACCCTGCAGCAAGATATGAATTAGAGCCAACCTTAGCAGACACCAAATATTTACTTTAGAAAAGGAAAAGATATTATTTCATAAATCAAAAATTGTTCCCTTGGCCCTTAGAAGAAGTTTAAATGCAGCCTCAATAATTACAAAGTACAGTGTATAATGCCAAACCGATTGAGTCCATGACTGACCCATCGCTTGTGGATTCCCACCTCAGCACGATGCCTACAAGAGAGTGAGTGAGACCAGTCAGTGGGAATCTCTGACTGCCATTCACTGATGTCCTGCAGTGGATAGAGGAGGGGTGTTCAGTGGAAAATCCCTTTGGGGAGTGAA
Organism: Cygnus atratus; assembly: GCF_013377495.2. Lineage (NCBI taxonomy): Eukaryota > Metazoa > Chordata > Aves > Anseriformes > Anatidae > Cygnus > Cygnus atratus. The sequence goes on from NC_066379.1 coordinate 1,780,164, forward strand.
CAGAGGTTGCACAGAGGCAGTGTGAGAAGAGCTGGAGTTATTACCAGTCTCCTTTTGTGTGTCAGGTGTTCAGAGTGTGAAACTCTTTATCTGTCTTGCCATTACCTATCTCTGTCTGCTCCAGAATGCACTTCAGAGTTTCTTTTTCCTCCTTCCCTGTTCGTTTATATCCCTGTCTGTCTCTAGATGGTCTGTATTTGCCCTCCCTGTCGTAGTGCCTTAACTGCAGAGCTCTCCACGCCCCTCCATGAGCTATATCAAAGGTTGTTACCGATGTCGTGGTGCAGGTATCTGCCCCACTGCACTGCCACGAGCCAGCGCTTGGTGGAGCAAAGCAGATGGAAGGAAGGAGAGGTGCATCCACACCGCAATGACCCTGATTCACCTCAACCTACTTGATTAAGCTGCTGATCAAAGCAAGTTTGCTCTAAGTGCCAGGCTGAAGTGCCTGCAGCAGTGGATGTCCAGCCCACCCCGTGCCGCAGGGACAGTGGAGGGACAGGGCATGGAGCTGAAGCAGGAACATTTTCAAGAGCTGCGGCAAAATCTGCTGAGTTCATTTGCCAGGCTGGGCCAGCTGGGGTGACCCTGACACTCCACACTGCATGGACCTGGCAGAGACCACAGGGGCCTGGGGCTTTCTGCAGCCATCCCAATCCCCAGATGTCGCACTTGGGAAAAAATCTTGAAGTTGTCATTGTTCCCAGACTTTTGTAGGTGCTGTCATATTGTTTAACTCTCCCCAGACTAACAAACAAACAAACAGAGCACTTCAGAAAACTTCTACAGGGAACATCCTGGACTGCCTGCAGGTGGAACAGCACCACAGACTGATGCTGCAGGGGCAGATGCTCAGCAGGGTGCTTGTGTTTTAAAGGTTCAGTTTTACAGGTCTTCAGTGTTGCTGGGGATAATGGTGGCAAGAACCATGGGACAAACAGGAACGATTGGGACGGCCCTTTGTTCTGAAACCTGTCGTTATACAAAATCCTTGTCAGACCCCTGCCGGCACAGGAACAGAGGTGAGTCCCCTCAGCAGTTGTGTTTAATGAGAGGTCTCCCATGGGGCAAGAAACTTTAGTCATCTGGTGACAGAGAGTCACAGAACAATGTAAAATGACAGAGAAATGTCGGTCTCATTAATAAGAGACAGGAGGCCAGCAAGAGATATCTTCTGGAGGCATAGAGGACAATCACATCAGTGGTGAAAACCTTGCAAAGGGCTGGCACAACAGGAATAATGGGACTGAGAAGTTGCCCACAAGAATGCCCACAACAATTTGGAAAGGCTGATAAGATATAGGTATAACTGCTCATATAACAGATGTCTCATGAATTTCAGGCCAACATGGAGCAGACAGATCCTTCCTGCCTGGCCAGTGAGCTTTCTAAATGACCTGCCCCTCTCCAAGAGAAAGGCCCTGCCAGCACCCATCAGAACCGAATGCCCTTGTAGGGGCCAGAAGCAAACAGAGACCAGTTCTGGAGAAGTGCACTCTGGACAAAGACACCTCAAGGAGAGGAGAAAGCTCAGTCCTGGACCCTCCTAGAGCAGGTGAATGTTTATATTCAGTGTTTGGTCCTGGCATCCTGCTGGATGGGAACTGTGAGCTGTTCACCGCATTCCAATTTAGAATTGTCCCTCTCACACATCAGCTGCTCACACTGCATGTCAAGAACTTATCAGTGTACTGCAGTCTTATGCATTTAGATACCTAACCCAGCTCTCCACACTGCTGCTACTACTCATCTTGTGTGCGTGCTCTTGCACAAGCTGAACTGATGCACGACCTGCCGCTGGGTGCTCCCCTGGTGACACAGGGAGGAGTAGGAGGCCACCAAACATTTCCCCTGAAAGACATGAGCACACTTACCCTGGAGTGGAGTGCTTGCATCCTTGCTGGGTTTGCATTGTAAACTGATTTTCTACAGCTCTTCACAATCTTCCTGATGCTTATTATGGTTGGAAATATTAGATTCCAGGCTCTGTATGTTAATTCTTCCTTGTCATACTCTACCCGCTCCTGTGCCCCTGGCCAAACGATCTCAGGGTATCATCTGCTTTGTTTCACAGAGAACACTTGCTTGTTGCAGCTCATCTTTATTTATCAGGAGTTGTGTTGACAAGTCTTTAAAAACCCAGCTGATCTCTATTGCCTGCTTACTGAAAATCAAAAGAGCCTGCAGGAAATCGGATAGAACAACCATTAGATTAAATAAAAGCTGGCCCCTCCATCTCCCTTGATTCCCTAATCTTTTCCGCAGCAAATGTAATGCACGCTGTGTTAATCTATGGGACACGGGAGGCTGTGCACTCTGTGCTCGTGGGCTGGAATTATATCAACTCCTATACAGGATAATTGAGCAACACATTTTATTGTCCTCATCATTTTCACAGCCTACAGTGTCTTTTGGGGAGAAGTTGGGAGTGGAAAGAGGAAGGAGGGTTTTTCAACAAAACTGAGCCTACGGGGAAATTACAATTCCTCCCACTGGCTCTGTCTGTAGCAAAGACGTTCCCAGCAGCTGCTGCTGTGTGCCTCAAGCAGCAGGGAGCAGGGAAATTCCAGCTTGTCCTGTGTAATTCTTGTTCTTGCTTCCCCTCCAAGATGTAGGCAGTGGCCACAACCAGATGAATTTGTCTTGAAGTCAAAAATTAAAAATAACAAGTAAAAATGTCTGAATTTGAGACACCCGCTAGCGCTTAACCTTCATTTCCCGGACCAGTGGAGCCCTACAGCTCTGCTCTCCTTCCTTCAGAGATCTGAGGTTTTAAGGTTGGAGTACCAGATGTGGGGCCCATGTTCTCCTCTTGACCGCACCCCATCGTCCACAGTTCACTTGTCCAAGGTCGCATTGGCTCTCTACATCACAATAGCTAAAATTCCCTCTTTGCAGCTGTGTCCTGAGAAGACTTGCAGAGGTAATAGTGAAGAGAGTGTCCTAAAACCCTGAGAAATGAGAGTCACATCACATTGCAGAGACCTTCCCTATTTCATAGGCTCAAGAACAGTATTTTTTACTCTGGAACCAGTTTTTCTTTACCTAACTGATGCGCTGAAACTATGGCATGTGTAAGCATCCCTTAGAGTCCAAAGATAAACCCACCATACCCTTGAGAGCATGATTTAGCCATTGTAGGATCTTTTTTCTTTCTGCAGATTTCCAGGCTGCTCAGTTAGATGGGAAAAACTTACATTATAAGAATTTGCATAGTTCCTGGTTTAATTAGCACTCAACACTCCCTTGTTTAGTGTGTTCAGTCCCAGACTACTGGACCAAATTGTCCCTAAGCTTCCCTGTACCTTCTCCCTCCCCTATCCTTGCAGTGTTGTGGGTCACTCTGGGACTGAAATTGAGCTCCTCCATGTGGTGGGAGTCACACAAGAAGGGCCGTGGGATCCTGAAGGTCTGCCTTGTGCTGACGTGGGGAACATGGAGGTCTCCTAAGCCTGGTGCGCCATCCTATGCCTCTGTTCCCATGTGTGTGAATGGACTGTGCAGTCTGCAGCCAGCGTGCAGTTTTCTTGCCTTGCTTAAATGCACACTGCTGTCTGTCTGAAGGCACAAGGGAGACGATAAAAGAGAATGTTGCAAATGGAGTACAGGGAAAGGAGGCAAAGACTATGAAAACAGGCAGCTATCAGCTTCAAAGACACTTGAGATGTCAGTATCTGGGGCTCGCCATGCCCCTGAAGCTGTGCAGACTTGTGAGAAGAGCACAGAGCCTGTGGTAATGAACCTCACTGAGAAGATCAGATAAGGTGGGTTCAGCTCCCTGCTCACACCACTTTTCATTTTCTGGGCTGAAGCTGCCTTTATCATGGATAGCCCAGAGCCTGGGTATGTGCCTGTTTGCTCCTGCCACCCAGGGAGGCCCACGAGCTCCTCTCTGCCATCCCTAGATGAGTGCACTGCTCCCAGCTTTTAGGCCAACATCAGCTTGACATAGGTTGGGTTTTCCCTTTACACACAGCAATCCACAGCCCCAGGACTAGCCCCAGAACCCAGGGCTAACCCTTCACCTTGTGTCGGCAGAGCTTTTTCCACTGCTTGGATCCATGGGTCGCCATGTCACTTCCCAGTGTGGCTGAATGGTCAGGGATGTGGGGATAAAGCCGAAGGATTGTAGACAAGTGGAGTGGTGCCTAAGCCTTGCGCACAGGCTGGTGGCCACTCCTCACTGAACCAGACCCTGATGAAGAGGGAAGGACCAAAGTGTCAGTCTGGATATCATACGCCTGGGTTTACTGGAAGAGGAAAGGGGGTCTGTGGTCCCCCTGCCCACTGTCACTGTTGAAGCCGTGCAACGCTGACAACGTCCTGCCCCAAGCCCTGGCTAATGCATCCAGCCCTGCTCAGTTCAGGAGAGAGTCTGGTCCATGACATTTTCCCTGGCATATCACCAAGATGCTCTGAGCTGTGAGCCTCTGCTTGCTCTTTTGCCCTTCTGGTTGATAAGGGCAGCTTGCCCAGATGGCTAAAACTCACAGCCTGAGGGCAAAGGTTGTCCTTGAGGAGCCTGCTGGTTCTGAGGATCTGCCTGGCTCTGTTGAAGCTCAGCTGCAGCTCTTCAGATGCAAAGTGAGCTGGCTCCCAACCTGATTCCGCTGCACAGTGCAGGGTGCGAGATATTTACCAATTTTCCATGGCTCAGGATTTTTGTTTCTAAATGCAGAATATAAGCCCAGTAAAGCCAGCAGCCTTGCCTTATTCATCTTCATTGTTATTTAAAGGCCTATAACATTTTCAGCTAAAAAGGTGGCTGTATTTTTCTTTGAATACTTTTGCCAGGGATGACAATTAAAGAGCAGACTAACTTCTAAGGAGGGCTCTGTTACACCAAAGATTGTTATCATCCTCAAGAAGATTCAGGGCTATGAATCACTCAGTTTCCCAGAAGTTTAGTACCTGCTGCCATGAGGCAAACACATTTTATCTCAAGTGCATTACTCTGACTCACTGTAATAAGCACAGCTTGTCAATGCACAGTTGTTCCATTCCTAAAGCTGTTTTGCTTGATATTATGGTTAAGTGTGATCGGATTTCTTGAAATTTCTTTGAAATACCGTTGAGCAAACTCATTGCCTTGGAATTCAACCTGAGTTCACCTCCTTACCATCACTGTCTAAGAGCTGAACACCTCCCATCAGACCTCAGCTTCCTCAGCTCCCCTTGCCTTCACCAAGGAGGGCCAAGGGCCTCCAGCGGGTGGGCCTCCTGCCCGCTGGGGTCAGCCCCTTGCTGCTGGTGTGCATCTCCCCTGGGTCAGGCCAGCCCATGCTCAGCTCTCTAGCTCCAGGCTTGAGCTCAGATGGGTGAATCTGGCCCCAGCCTCAGACTTGGGCCACCCTCGGGGTTCACCAGGGCTGAGTCCCTCAGCTCCCATGGAGAGGTCAGCAGAGGAGATCCTCTCCCTGAGCTCAGTGCAGGCACCAAGGGGATCGACTGCAGAACAGCCTTTTCCACCATGCCCCTGCTCCCTTCATGCATGCTTCATTAATTCTTCTCGGGATGAAGCAGTGTTCTGCCCTTTGGCAGCTGCTTTGACCACCGGTGGCCGGCGGACACAGTCATGTGAGGCTGGGAGGATACAACCCCCCCATGCTGCATCTTTTAACAGATTTTGTGTTGAGCTCAAGTGAGCTCCTGGCTATGGATTGATTTTATCTTGTCTACAGGGACTGTCACACTAAAAGATAGCAATAATATCAATGCTGTAATGTAGGCATGAAAACTTACGAGTGAGAAGAATTTCTCTTAGGCTGGTGGAAAGGAACAGCAAGTCCCCATCCTGGGGTCAGCTGGGGAGGCAGAGGTGTCCGGGAGCAGGGCAGGGATGCCAGAGCAGGCAGAGTTGTCCTGCTCTGTTTCTCACCAAGGTCATGCAAGCTTCCACCATCAGCTATTCCAGCCATTTCTTGTGGCTGGAGCTTTCTCTGCCAGGAGGGCAGAGGATTAAGCAGAAGAGGAGCGATGCTTTGAGCCTTCAGAGAGATTAGGTACTTGTTCACAGACGAGAAGGACCTTTGGCTACAGCACTGCTGCATATTCATGGCTGGGGGAAAAGCTTGGCTCTGAGTGGAGCTCAGCAGCCGCAGGTGAACCTGGCAGAAAACCCTGCATTTATTTTTCTGAACACCGTGCAATGTTATGATTCCACAAAAGGCCGTGCTCTCCCTGTCACTGAGAAGAATAACATCCCCATGCTTGCTGCGACCCTTTTGTGTGACAGAGTATTAATTCCAATGGCTGGTACATCTGTGGAGCCTGCTCTGATTACACTGCTGGGCCAGGTAACAAAGGCAGGCAGGCCATGAAGATAGCCATTAGACAAGCCCCAGGGAAAGAACTTGCCTCTGGTGTGACCTGCACAGAGAATAGAAGCTAAAAAAAAAAAAAAGAGAGAGAGAGAGAGAGAGAAAAGATTAGAAAAAAACAACAAAACATTTTTTGTTCTTCTACACTGTGCTATTTGAAACACAAGGCAGTACTATTTCTCACAGACCCTGTAGATCATGAGTGCATTTCCTCCTGAAATGTCTAGATTTGCTCTGAAGTTATCAGGTTATTTAAAACATACATAAATATATATATTTGTTTATAGGTATTTTATAAACACACATATTTTAGCATATCTGGTGTCTTTGTCTTTTTGTGATTGTGAATTTTTCGGTTAAATTTATGTCATTTCCAAGTTTCTCTGTGAAGCTACGAAAGACAGGCAATCCCATAAAAATGACTCTAAATCAATGAAAGAGGAGGTCCTCCTGCAATAACATGAGTATGGAATCCAGGGCTTTAATTCCTCTACTTCACAGATTGTCAGTACTTGTTTAAAGATTTGTATCTCTTTGCACTGGTCACCAAAAAATGCTGTTTTCACTGATGAAATTAATGTGGAAAATGTCAGTTTTTCTCAGGAAGCTGATGTTTAAACAGAAATCCCTTATTCAGAGCAAAGGGATGTTTTCCTACCCGTTATCCATCAAGGCTCAGTGCTTGATACAACCCCCCCCAGCCAGGATTTGGTATCTACTTTTCCAGATCTCATTAGTTTAATCACACAGCCTTTTAATATCTGCCCTTGAAAGAGACAGAAAACAGACCCCCGCCCCACCCCACCGCCCCCCGAAGGTTTGGGGACCTCTTTGACCCAGTCCTGCTGGGTGGCTGTAGGAAAACCCCTCGACTTGCTCTTCCTGACCGCCAGCCTGCTCTATGGAGTCACCTGCTTCTGGTGTTTGTTTTACCTGCTACAAGTAAGTAAACAGAAGATGATGGATTTCCACCCGAAGTAGACACCTCTGTTTATCCCTCCCTAATTTCCAGGCTATGGAGTTTATGAATAAGCCATGGTGAATGTGCAGAGAGGGAGTTTTCTTTTAATCCTTTTTAAGTCTGTTGTGCTGGCATGCGAGACGATGGCACTGTGAGTGCAGCCCATGTCTGAGCACATCGGCCACCGCAGGGGTCGTTCCTGGCCCTGAGGGTGGGCTGCACATGGGGTGGCTGTGCCAGGCTTCTCCGTGGGTCGCTGCTCACATCTCAGCTCAGAAGCTCTGCTCTTGCAGGCACATGTTTGCACTCATGCCACTCAGGAATTCAAACGACTGTGTTTTTGAAGGGTTCATTGATTGCTTATAACTCAAAGTCAGGGTGTTTATAAAACAGCACAGACCTGAAAACACCAGCCAAACATACTATTTACTTTCTACTACAGGAATGTCCCAGCAGAAGCTGACCCTGGCTCAGCAGAGGACCCCCCCAGGCTGCCCCACGTTGGAGGACACCAGCTTCTCCCAGCACCCAGCGTGCAGGAGAGGACTCCCCTATCCCACCAGCGGGCCAGGGCAGCCAGAGCACGTGGAACGATCACACAGGGTCAGGATTTGGGAAAGGTACCCTCCTGCCCCAAGAAACCTCTTGGACAGTGGCAATGAGGGGAATTGGCCTCCTGCTATGTCCCACTTGTCCAGAGATGCTGAGAAACGTCATGACTAGAAGCAGGAGCGAATGCAGCAGGAGGGAGCTGAGGACTGCTGCCTGTGATGGTGTCAGCCCATTTACATTTCTAGATACACAGATCCCGTAGTCAGCCATCACCACAGGATCATAGCATCTATCACAAGCAACAACAACAAAATTATCTCTTCACCAGCACTGCTGGCAGGAACAAGATTAGGCCAGTTATTTTTATTACTGGTTTTATTTTGTGTTACGCTGTTTGGGAGAGCTATCTGTATCTCCATCTGTAGAAGTGTGATGTGATTAAGCCAAGGAGTTATACAAAAATGAAGACAAAGCGCTTTGCCTTTTGTTTGAAGGCAAAGTTCATCTTTATTTGGTCTGGCAGCACAGTCCAGAGGGCTGAGCTAGCTCTGAAGAAAGACGCCATCAGGGCCAAAACTGCTTGGTCTGGGGAGAGACTGGGAATGGCTGAAGTGGGAGAGGGAAACGGAACAGCAGGGAAACAGCGTGGGGACCAGAGCCTTGGAAATACAGTCTGTTATATGGCATTTGGTACATTTGTTTCCATCTCATGAGTGAACCCAGGGACCCGAGATAGAAACATGAATGTTGGGAGATTTTGTGCCATTTGCACTGACTGTAGGACAAGCCGTATTACAAAAAAATAACACTTCCAGTGACCGTTAGAGGAGGGAAGAGCAACAACATTCACAAATTAAGAAACAAATATTGCTCAGTTAAGTGGAGGCTCATTAGCACTGCACGGAGCATTATGCACTGTGAGGATGAAGGAACATGGGACCAGAGGGGTCTCCTCACAGTGTGACCAGTCCCCACCACTGGAACCACTGTGGCGTATAATTCTTATTGAAAATAAGTCTTAGGAAAGGCAAATAATCCTGGCCCTTGGCTCTGGGCCCTGTTGAGAGGCTGTTCAAGGCCTTGAGGGAAATGTGCTCCCGTCAGAGCAAACATAATTTGCTTTGTTTATCTGCTCATCCTGTTTCCCACACCGACACAAACCACCCCTGCTCATTCTTGGACATCTCCCTCTGACAGTGCACAGCAAATATTCAGGGGGCCACGGGGCACTACTTGTCCTCATTAGGCAGAAGAGGAGTCAGAATGGGGTGCTGCATCAGCACAGAAGGGAGAGAATCAGCTAATTGCAGTCCCAAAGGGACATTCAAAACTGAGTCTAATTGATGTCTTGCAGAATTCTTGCTTTTTGTTTTCATACACAGCAAATAACTCCAAGGAGGATTGAGCAGGGAGGTGCTGTTGCAATTCTCCTTAAATGACAGAGAGGAGGCATAGGCTCATGTCAAGGGCATGAAGTAGCACCAGGCCATTTGTTTCTGGTAGAACACAGTGTACCATCATTGGAAGGAACCTTTCTGAGGACCGACATTTTCAGATTACTATTTGGAAAGAGAACCCTGAGTTCCCACCCCGTTCCTGGGGCTTCTTTGCGCTTCAGCTGGTGGATGAATCTTTGCAAATCCAAAGAGGGGAGAATCATCACTTCTCCTCCAGGAATGCATATCTGTTCTCCGAAAATACAGCTTGAATAAAGATACGGTGGGGGAACGTAAGGTAGAGAATGATCTGCTGGAGGAAAAGAGACCTCAGGCCTGCACAAAGACAAGCAGCTCCAGAAGCTGAGCACCTGAAGAAGAGAACTGGGATAATCAGAGAATGAGCAGAGGAATGGGAGGATTACTTTCACATTTGGTAGATGAGCAGACTTTTTCCCTGACTTCAGCATAATGTTTATGTTTCACTGAAGCTTCTTCTGAGCTTGGGGAATAATAATGAACTATTATTTGCAGATCAGTAGGATCTCAAATCTCCAACCTCTTTACAGACAAAGGTGTTGAAAGAAAAGAACTGGGAAGCATCCAGTTATATGCTCCCCTGCAGGAGAACAAAGAAATCCCGAGCCAGAGCCTGGAGAGAAAATCACAGCACAATGCCCTGTGCCAGTTACCTGGTGAACTGACCAAGGAAAGATGACTGAAATGGAAGGTGATATCCGGTTTTCACTGAGCACAAAGAGTTTTCGTCTGACCCTTCTTCCTCTTTACTTGGGGTTCAGAAAAGAGCTTGGCAGCTTTGGTGAGAAGATTTCTTTTGAATATGGCCCAGGGTCATAAAGATGATCAAGGGACTAGAGCATCCTTCATATAGAGAGAGACTAGAGAGCTGAGGCTGTTCATCTTGCAGAAGAGACAGTTCAGGGGCACATGCGCATGTGTTCAGTTCCAATGTGCATAAATGCTTGATGGAAGACGATGAGGAAGTGGGAGCCAGCCCCTGCAGTGATGCCCACTGACAGGACAAGAGACAACAGGCACAAGTACAAACACATCGATTCTATCTGAACTCAGTCAAATAATCTGCTTTACTGTGAGGGTGGCTGAACACTGGAAGAGGCTTCCCAGAGAGATCGTAGAGTCCACCTGTGGAGACATTCAAAACCCAACTGGAGGCAGTCCTGTGCAGCCTGCTGTAGCTGGCCCTGTTTGGGCAGTGGGGGAGGATTGACTTGTTGATCTCAAGAGGTCCCTTCCAGCCTAAATGATTCCAATATTATGAAGGTTTACATCCACAGGAGGTGACTGGGATCCCAACCCCCACTGGTTTCATTGGCAGAGAGCTTGACCTACAAAAGCTAAGGGAAGTCATTCTCTATTCCCCAGTTTTCGGGATAATCTCTGCTAAATCCCACATAACTCTTGCAAGATTAACTCTTCCTATAGGGCAAGCAGAGTTTATAGTCCCAAGAGCATGGAGAACTCTACAGTTCTGAAAAAGAACAGATCCAGCCATATCCTCGTCCAGCCACAGGAAAGATCTGCTGTCCGAGGACAACTGCATCCATGTCTGTGCACAGGACGGTGGTGGTCTCTGGGTATGTAGCACCTGCTTTACCAGAAATGTCCCTGACATGGCTTTGTGAGGATGCTGCTTCACACAGGCCCTTGGCACAGGGTGGATTCTCCCCAGTGTGGCCCAGTTAGCACCATCTGAGTTACAGCAGCAGCAGCCCTGACAGGGACAAGCAAAGCACAGTATCACAGCAGTTTGTGCTGCTGACTGCTTTGTTTCTGAACATCATAATTACAGTCCCAGGGTGATACTGTCAAGCTTGGAGTTAGTAATTTTTCTGCAGCTATTAGAGCTGAATACTTAATCCAGAAAGAAAACATTAGAAACCCCTCTGAGCTAGACATCAAACCCTGCACTTAAATGAGTAAATGTCCCAAGGACATCGCTGTTGGCTGAAGACACCATGCTGTGGTCAACATGTGTCCAGCAACTGAAGCGTGAGAGCAGAGCATGCACACATGCCTTGGCTTGTACCATCACCAGCAAAAGGCACGCAGGGCCAGTGAGGCCATACACATATCGGGGGGAGAAAAATCTGCTGTCTTCCAAAGGCACAGTCCATTGGGAGAAGGTAAAGGGTGGGAGACTGGACAGGACTCAGCGTACAGGCATTAGCTGTGCCATGGAGAGAGCTGGGGAGAAGGGCAAAGAAAGGAGACCAGCCTGCAGGAGTTGGTGTGTCTTGTGGCAGAGAGGGAAGCACATTGGGCAGGACAGATTAGTAGAGGAAACTGAGGCAGGGGAGGTGTGCATGAAGCCTTGGAAAGACCGAAACAGAGCAGGAGATGTGAAGAGCTGGAGGATGAAGAGCAGAGGTGTCAGAATATGTCTGCAAGGCACTGAAGGTGGCAGGAGGGGAAGATGGGGCTGGGACAAGTGATGTGACAACACTTTAATAGGTTAACCACGGTCTCTTATTGTCTTTGTTCAGCTCCAGACTCAGTAGATCAATTCTCCAACAAACACAGCTGATCCAGCCTAGACCTACTCCCTGGCATTGAGGCTCAGGGTTGGGTGCCAGCACTTCCCAGAGTTTGACAGCATCAGCAATTAATGACCAGAACTTTATTTGTTGTCAAAGGCATGCTCTGCTAGGCTTCCCTCTGCTTTTCAGACCCAGCTCTTTGTATAGACTTGATTTTATTTGTATGAAATGGCTTCTGTTGGTTGTTTTGTTGTTGTTGTTCCAGTTTGGGGGATTTACTAAAAACCATTTCTCCAGAAACTGTGACTAATGAAAATTTCCATTCTATGTACTTTAATTTGAAAATGCTGGTGGGTAGAAACCAAGCAAAATCTTTCATGGATTTTTTCTTTTTCTCCAGATCTTCCATTCTGCTTTTTGCAAGTGGAAACTGAGAGATGATGCCTCTACTTTCTGTAACAACATGGAGAAAGCCCTTCTTGCAGAGAGGAAATAACAGGACCCCAGAAGTACAAAAGGGTTGAGAAGTTATTGAGAACATTTCTTTTTATAAGGGAAAAAGTTGTTATTTCTTTAAGTGTCTTTCCCCAGTTGTTTCTGTGGCTTTCTCACCAAGGGAAACATAGAGCAAGCAATACAAAAATTGAACTTTTCAGTTTGAAAACACAGCTAAAGAACAACCTATTCCAAAAGGAAAATGCTGGTTTAGTTTCCAGCTGTTGCCTGGAAACTTAAATGCAGAGCATTTGACAATTTTGTCTCACTTAGAAATTTCCCCTGGGAAAACCTCCCAGTTTTCAATCAGCTCCACTTTTTGAGCTTCACGTCTCTAAAACCTCCACTGACAACTTGCTTCATGGCAGAAGCCAGCTGGAGGGGTTTTCATAACCTTGTTGTGAATTGTCACCGTCACAGACCAAACCCACAAAGCTCCCTGCTCTGTCCTCATTGACAGAGGAGAATAATTGATTCCTGTAACATCCCACTGACTGCTTGTTTCAAACCCTCCATACCAGAGATAGATTTTAATGAAATGTTCCACTTTTACACACATGAAATATATCAAATTAAGTTTTTGAATGTGAAATAACAGTTATCAAATGCAGCCAAACAAAGACTGTCAGAATAACCAGGATATAGGCTGAAGGAATGGAAAAGGCAGAGAACATTGCTGTCTCTTGCAAAAGGTTCAAATCTGGACCAGGATCATGCTTGCCCCTATTATCACTGAATCTGTGCATTACTATACTAGCTCTGAGTCTTTCCTCACTTAGACTTAGTAGGGCTTTATTGGCAATGGGACATAAATGATAAATTATTCCACCTTTGCTCAGATAGCCCTATTTCTAGGTGCTAAACCCTAATTTCCACATAAATTGTATGAAATCTGGGTTTGGTCCCTCATCCCTCACAGTATTCACAAACATGTTGTTATACAACCTGGAAAAACAGGTGAATATTGAAGTAAAATTTGCTGATGACATTGTTTTTTCAGTGTAACGAGCAAAAGCTGAACAGGGAGAATTACAGAAGAATTTCAAAACTGGTCAGTGAAAGGGCTGCTGAAATTCTGTGTAAATCATTGTAGAGTCATCTGCTTGATGAAAAAATGATCCTAACTTCCTACGTAAAATGGTGAGCTCTATGTTGGCCACTGTGGCATGGGAGAGAGCTCTTTTATTGATTAAATAATTTAACATCATGTAAATCAGAAAGATTACAGCAGAACTTGAAGGTGTTCAAGGAGCAACAGGGAAAATGAAAGATGCAGAATGGCTTCCACATCTATAACATCCAAGTAGCTGTAAAAGTGTCAGCTGCATTAGATGGCTCCAAAATCCAGAGCTACCGAGAGGAAATGGACAAGAACTGATTTCTTTGTCTATGGTTTGGGAGATTGGGGTCATCAGATGAAGCTAGTAAGAGACAAGTTCAGGACAGATGTGAGGTGGAAGTGCTTTATATAGTGGAAAACAAAGCTCAGGACCTTGCAGGAAAGCTACAGCAGCTAACAACAACAACAAAAATAAATAAATAAAGAAAAATTAAATAAACACAAAATAATCTTGAACCTCTTAAGAAGTAATGAAGCACAGAATTGTTCTGCAACCACTACAATGTAGCATTCCCTTTCACTCATGTAGGCAAAGTGAATATAAACACTCATATCACAGCATCTACCCAGCAGAAGGCTCTAGTCATGCTGAATTTTAGCTTTCATCATTCTGCTGTTTATTTTCAAAGACACCTGTCAGTGGATTATACTGTAAAGCTGATGAAAAAGAGGTTTGAACTGTAGTTTATTTCAGTCATACTGAAACTGCAGCACATGACTAGAATATTGATTTCACTTCCTCAGAAGAACCCAGAACTAAATCAGAAGTCCCAGTTTTTCTTCGCAAATACCCACCTCCAACTGACTGAGCTCTTGTGCAAAACTTCACTTCTATCCATGGCATTCAGACTTCACTGGAGGATTCTGATCTGCCATGGGAAGCAGCAGGAAACATTTGTGGATTTCATCATCACAATGCCAGAGACAGTGAATATCACAGGACAGGTTAAAGCACATACTTCTGCACAGGTTTTATCACATAAAATTTGGCTCAGCTGCTCAGATTGGAGCTGCGATGATTGCTATGAGATCAAAGTGATCTTTACAGAAGAAAATCAGGCCATTGGATGCATCATGTATCTAATACACAAAACTGGGAAAGCTACCACTAATGGTGGCCAGCACGTGGAACAGAAAGGTCAGCAAGTCTCCATTGATCCTCAGATACATAATCCACATGAAGAAGTTGATGGTCACTTGCCACATATCTTTGGTGGATGTCATAACCATTGCCAGCTGTTGCTGTGTTGGACTAATGAACAAATTCTGCAGTTTTCCAGCAAACTGAACTCATTTAATGTTCCTAAGAACAAATTCTGCACACTTATTTTGAAGAGGCAGCTTTAAGGGCTGGTTTCCAAGACTGTGGATCCTGCATGCTCAGTTGACATTCATCAGCTCAGCTGTCAGAGGTCTGGAGCAAGACAAGTAGAAAAGAGGTCTACCTTGGATGAGAAGAAAGGTGCATCAACCTTGTATCCTCTGTCTAGAAAGAATCAGAGTGCAAACTTAAGTACGAGTATGAGACGTCCTTCTCTATATCTTCCTCTTTGCTTCCAGTCTGTAGCTCAGGGAGTTTTTAAATGAGAGATTTTAAATCACTACTTAACACGTCTTCATAGTGTGGGTTTGTTTGTTTGTTTGTTTTTTTAATAGCTTCATGAATTCCTGTACAATTTTGATATCCACGACACATTGCAGTAATCATTCCACAGTTTAATTATAACTTGAATGAAAACATACTTCCTTATTTTTATACTTCCTTATACTTCCTTATTTTTACTTTAAACTGGCTGATGTATGTTACATATTAATTACATTAGTTACATATATTAATGATTCTTTCTTGGTTTGAGGTTTTAAGAAACAACCTGATAACGTACTACTCTCCTGTTGCATGCCACTTACAGTCTAGAGGGGCATTCTTGTACCTCCTAGGACATTGCTTTTCCTGATGGAAGAGTTCCCTTCAGTTTCTTCTTTCCCCCTGTGGAGATCATGGTATACTTTTGAACATCCTTATTGCTGTTCTGTATATTTTCCTAGTTCTATTCCTAGTTCTATTGCCTAGTTCTGCTTGATCTAGTTAAAAGGTTTTGGATAATCCATGAACACCGTATCGATTAAATCACCCTTCTATACATGCTCCTTTGCTCCTTTAAAGAGCACTAATATGTCTGTGAAACATGTCCCCTGATAAATGTTATACAGAGGCCTTTACTTTTTATCATATTTATCCACAAACCTGCCACTTCCAAACCCCAAAGGGGTTTTGTAACTATTCATTTCATTGAGACAGTTCCTCCAATTCATATCCCATAAAGAAGAGTTCCATGGATAGAATTTCCCTAAGCTCCTCCACTGCAAACATCAATATGAAGAATTCATTTAGCTTTTCTGCTCTCACCTTATCTTTCTTGAGCTGCTCCTTTCATGCCTCACTCATTTACTGGCCTTGTAGACTCTCTGGCAGTCTTCCTGCTGCTGATGTGTTTCAAAAGGATTTATTAGTAGTTTTTATACTGTTAGCAAGTTGTTCCTAGAAATATTTCTTGGCCTGCCTTATTATGATTTTACATTTATCTTGCCAGAGCTTATGCTCTTTTCTGTTTTCCCCATTTAGACATAACACATGATGTAGGACTCGCAGCAAGCTAATGCTTTGTGACATAAGTTATAGTGGGGGGAAAAAAGCACCCTTTATCTTGACCAGGAATGTTATCATGGTGTCCCTCAGAACTCAGATTAGAGGTAACGCATGCCAAATCTGCTGTCACTCCAGAAAGATTAGTTATCATCACATCACTGTTTTGATGTAGGTGAGTAGTGCACTTGTCAAAGCACCTTCTGTGAAACACAAGGCTGGAATTCACCCAGTCATGGTGCAGATCTTGGCATACAAACCAATAGCCCCCGCTTCCCTTTATAGGTCAAATCAATCACAATCTAGAAATGCCCACAACTCTCCTGTGACTCTAAAGGGAGTGAAAGACAATGTGCTCAGACATCTGCACCACAGACATCTACACCACAGACCTCCCCTTTCCCTCTGCCACAAGGATGGCACCATATTCTATGTTCAGGAGCTCTGAGCACCTTGAAGAATGAGCTTCAGGCTGAATCATTCACAGAAACCCATGGGGATGACAGGAGGAGGGCTTTATCTCAAACAGGAACTCTAAGAGAGGCTGTGTATGAAGATTATACACATTCCAAGCCTCTATCATCTTTTTTTTTTTTTTTTCAGAGGAAATTTCAGGAAGAAGAGTTCTTGCATAAAAGCCAGATCCCCCAGGGTGATATTGGTTAAGTGTTCTGACAGCTTGAATGCTGCCTGATGGAGGACAAAACTTCTCAGAACTCTGCTATCGTACTGTAACTGGGTTACCTATATTTGGACTTTTTCAGTACACTTTATCTCTACACTAACTTTTGCCGTGAGTTCAGGGTGATTTGAAGGTAACTAGGAAGCAGAAAGGATCTCTGCTCCTTTAGGGGTGGCCATCTCCACCCGAGATGTCGTGCTGCTCTCACAGCACTGCACTCGAGGCAGGAGCAGAGCAAAGTAGGAGAGCTCCTCCAGCAAACATCACAGGCACACCTGGGAGATGCACTGCCAGCTTCACCTCTCTTCTGTTTCTATTAATTCAGGAAGTTTTAATTCCTGAAACTGCACTGATGAGAAGCCAGGTCTGGACAGTATGTGCAGTGGGTACTGCCAGTGTCTCCAGGGAACAGCAAAGTCTTACTGCACCGGCAGATGTATTTAGAAACATCTCTGTTTTACTTGGTGCTGCAGTTTAGCTGGGAAATGTATTCTCTGTAAATAAGAAAGAAATATGACAGAAGTGTTGCTTACCTGGGAACTGGGATTTTGTCCAGTGTATCAACATAACCCTCTTAAGGAAATAGCTTTGTCTGATTTTGCTAGCAGAAGGTAAGGATATGGAAAGGTTGATTTACAGGAGAAGCACCAAGAAGAATTAGCAGGTCCCTCAGCAACATGCACGGGTGCACATTTGTCAGAGGAACCAGTGACCATCAGACAAGTTCAGGGTGACAAGAACAGCTCCAGGGTCACTCCATGAAGCCCCATCAGCAATCATTCAAGAACCAGACTGGGCACAAACTTACCCACAGCATGGTTCAGGCTGAGAGCTTCAGGGGCTCTTCTGGGCCAATGGACATGCAGGGGCAGGTGTTACAGGTGAAGGTGGTCAGGGCAATTATGGGCTGTTGGTCCCCTGAAGAGCCTGGCGGCAAGGTCAGATATTCCCTTCCCACCTCTGATGGGAAAAAGACACTGGTTTCTGATGAAATTCAGCAGCCTCTTTTAGTGGTAGGAGTCCTTGCCCGTGGCAGAGGCGGTGGCATTAGATGATCTTTAAGGTCCTTTCCAACCCAAACTATTCTGTGATTAAATAAACCCTGGAAAAGTGATGGTGGGCAGTGTTTAATGGGGCTGTCTTCCTCCCTAGACTGTAAGCAGCTGTTACCCAAAGCTTCTCCAGCACAGCTTCACCCAGGAGGGAGGGGAAGAATCCCAGGAGCTGACAGCATCTTTTGTGAGCTTTGAATCATCCTGACAAACCAGAAGCACCTCGGGTCCATCTGTTGACGCCAGCAGGGACTTCTTAAAACCAAGCAATCCCCCTGTGTATACATCTCAAAGCTGCTCCCCAGCCTCCTTCACACTTCCAAATCTCGTTTTCCATGGCTGCTCAGAACAGAGGCGAAGGAAATTTCAAGGGCTTTAAACAACCATTTGCAGTTAATTTGGTGAAGTCTCTCCAGGCAATTAGCGCTGGAGGCTCTCAGCACCCCATGCTCCCAGCATCAGGCCTGGGCTGTGCCTGGTACATTTGCTCATGCAGGGAGGGAGTTGCTGTACACAATTAAGTAGCCCAGACACTTAATTTAAAGTGAAGTGAAAATAAATGGGTGACTGTAATTAGTTATTACAGTTTATTAGCGGCTCATATCCTTTGGCAGATACTGTCTTTATTTGCTATTTAATGGGATTAATAACTTCTTAAGTAGGCAAGTGACAGTGAAGAGCAGTTAAAGTTTACAACTGGGAGACAGGCACTCTCTTGCCTCTTTCTATTTTCCCCCCTTTTTTCTTTTAAGAGGGATATTTTCTCATGTCTCTCCTGTAATACTTGCTGAGTTATTGGCACAGTAAATCAATAAGCCATTGTGACAGGCAAACAGATAGTGGCTGTTCTTTTAGCTCATCTTAAGTGGCTGTGATTCTCAAGTCACACAGCATCAGCCACGAAACCCACCTGGGGTACGCTGACTCCCCTGGAAATCCTGAGGTCTCCCAGCCAAAAGGGCTCGGCTCAGTCTGTTTCCTTGGAGAACTCAGGCCTTGCATAAGCCAGCCTCTGAGCTTCTCCCCATGCCCCAGGGTGATGTTTCAGGAGGATTTCTGGCAGGCTGAAGGTCAGTAAGTGGTGCTGGGTTTCTACAAAGAACAGTTTCTCCCACTGTCCCCCTTCTCCGGGCTTCCTACCCACTCTCCTTACACCAACCTTTGCTCAGGACCTCTCCCGAGTGCTTCCCCCCGGCTGCCATTCCCACCAAAGCCCTCATTTCCTCCCGCCTCTGCCCTTTTCCAGGCACAAGCAGCCTGTGTGTGAGCAGCCCTGCTGGACTTGGCCATCAGAGGAGATGGCTTGTTCATCGCTTCAAGGGCACCACAGGCAGCAGGCAGAGGGGAGCCCCCCGCGGATGGACCCAGCCCCACCTCAGCCCCCCAGAAGACCCTGCTGAAGCCACCCCACCGCTGAGGCCTAGCGCTCCGCTGCCGTCCCGGCGTCCTGCCGCTCATCTGGCAGTTGACATCAGTTGCAGTGCCCACGGTGGGTTCTTTCTGCCTTATCTTTCTTCCTGTCACCCACCTTGATTTTATTTACTAGCAAACAGGTCTTCCATCTTCCTATCTGCAGCTTCATGATTTGCTGTTGTACATCAAAGAGACTTGGTTCTTAATTGCTGTTTCTGTAGTGGAGTGTCTTAATATGTTTGAGCAGAAAATGTCTGTCTTATTGCTGTCAGGACAGATTTTCAGTTTTATCCTTTTTGGAAACTCACCACCAAATCAGCTGGATAGGAAACTGAACACTGAAGACAGGTGTTCTTTGGGAAGGGTCCCCTACATCTGAAAAGTTATATATATATATATATATATGTATATATATTTTAATTGATTCATTCTTAAGCTATAGGAATTAGAGAGCTCCACCAGCTGCTGAACCTCCTAAGTCAGAAAGCTGGGCAGGATTATTAAATACAAGAGAAATGAATCAAGGGGAAGCATGTGCCGTGTGGCATCTGTGTCAAAAACCTGTGTTGAGCTGTGAAAACAACGAAGTCATTACTGCCTCATCTACATTTTTTCTTGATGGGACAACAAAAAACATTCTCCAGGCAAGCCAACAGGAAGGAAGATTAATAAAATCAAAGCAGGGCGTGCTGCTGTCTTCAACCTAAGTTCTAAGAAACTGAGTAGTAAGAGCCAAGGGTTTTTTAAAGATTATGCTATTCCTTATTTCTCAATGAGGACAGAGTATGACTTGGCAAACTGTCCCTGCCTCTAACCCTGTGAAGTGCTTCAGCTTTTGTTATTACTGCAAACCTCATCCTTGAAAGAGACCTAAGCAAGTTTAGACAGCCCATTAACTGCCCATTATTGGTGTGTGCATTCCATCAAGATTAGCATTGCAAATGACTAGCAAGGGGCTAAACTCATCTTAAACACAATTTGCTGCAAACTGTTGTTCTGGATTCTGCAGTCCTGTGGAAGGCCGGGGGTAAAGGAGGGAGCTGCAGGCACAGACCATGCATATCAGCATCAATCCCAGAAATACAGTCATGGGCTAGGATGTTATAAACTGAATCCAGCAGACATCAAGGGGTTCAATCCCCCTTCTTATGGCTATCTGACATGTCAGCATGCAGAGTAAGATTCAGCTCCAGATCAGGGTGTCTGTGTCTAGATGTCCACCTGTAGGCTTCTTCTGGCACCTATCTTACCTCTGTAGGGCCAGCTTCTCCAGGGGGACTCTGTTCTGAAAATGTGTCTGGGAGCCTGAATCAGGACTCAGCAAAAATGCAGAGACTCAATGCCTAACTTTGTGAAGTTAGTTGCATTATCTCTGCAGGATTGCATATCTGACTTGCTTTAATTAAATGTCTGTATCTTATTTAACAAAGCTCTCAATTTCCAATACACATGGTGTGCTGTCCTGTTTATGATGCTCTATTGCACTGACTCGGTGTGGTCTGTCAAGGTCAATTTACAGGAAAATTACTTACCAGACAAGGATGAATCCCTAAATATTTATGACCAAAATAGAAAGTTATTATTGTAGGATCCTGTTTCAGTAATGAGTCTCCTGGTCTGGGTTGAATGTGACATGTACAACAGGGTCATGCACAAACAAGTTGCTTGAGTGATGCAGCTGTGCTTGGCTGCTGCACCTGGATGCGGAGGGGCTCTGCACCAGAGCAGGGCCACCTGAGCCTCTTGGCTGGACTACCAGTCTAATATGATCTTGCTGAGATCTTCCATTCATTCATGGGAATGAAATCCACTGTCTTTCTAGGGCTATTTATGATTATTTCTAAGTTAATATACATAGATCAAATTCGGGGCTGTCTACTCAGAAATGCTCTAGCACATAAGGCAAAATACATAAGTAAAATCTTTTAGCAACAACAGTGGCAGCTTAGGTGGATGTGACAGCAATGGCTCATTCAAACAGTGAATGTGTGAGTTGTCTTTTTGAGAAGTGCTAACTAGTAAAATGATAATATTTCCTAGAAGACAGAGAAATGCAAACAACGTCATCACTGCACATCTTGCAGACAATCCACTTCCCTTCTGTTCATTTTGAAGACTCATGAGGTTGCTTATTCAGACTTGGGACTTTTGCAAAGCTATTTGCTCTGTTCTCCAATTTCCCTGCTGTTTGAATTTCCCACTTCAGCTGCACCACCAAGACACTGTCTCATCCTCTGCCGTGGGCCAGACTGCAGTGCAGAATGTAATGTCTTGCTGTGAGCTGTGCATGCACACACATTGTGCCTTTATAAAGTGCTGTGTGTCTCAAAAAATGTGGAGTCCAGGGAGTGTTTTACATCATATTTATGTTTCTCAGACACATGAGAGACACTCACAATATGATAGAAGAGAAGCAATGCCTCTACCAGTGGGTGTTGTGTTCTGCTGCAACATGATCAGAAAGTAAATTAGCCCCAAGACGAGAGTTCATAAAGTTTCTAGCTGTCATTTCCATCCAGCTTAGGATGTTAGGAATGTCCTACAAGCCTCTGGCCAGCACAAGGTGTATCACCTACCGGTGGTGGGAATGGCCAACAAAGCTGATCAAACATTTGCTTAACTAATGCTTCTCAATTTGTTTTTGTCAACTAATGAACAACAACCTTGTGCAGAGCTAAGGTGAACACCTCCGTTAGCAAACTGGATTTGCACATTTCCAACAGCTAGTGGAAAGGTCCTACAAGAGCTTCATAACAGTTCAAGCATATGAAGTAGGGAAGTCTTGCATTTTTTTATCTCCAGCCTTGTCATTGGGACCCAAAGTACAGACAGGTTAAATGAGGTGTCCAAGATCATTGTAACCATAGAAAAGGAAGTGCTCTGATTTCAGCTTCCACCTCACAGCACTCAGCTCTGCTTTCGACCTGCTCCTAGTATGTTTAAAGAGAAAAAATAAAATAAAAAGAAAGAATGAGCCTAGAGCAGCCCTGAGGAGCTCTGCTGGTAAGACGGTACAGTTTACAAAGGCTGAATACACAGAAGAACAATTTTGATCTGCAGGTGATTTCAAGCAAAGCATCTGCTTCACTCAAAATTCAGGACTGATTCCCCTGTAATGCCATAAACAAAACAGGAATTTCAGGAATCTTGGGGTGAGCAAGACATCTGCCCAGGGCAGATCTGACACAGTACGTTCAGGAGACTGTCTTTCTGGAAAGACAGCTGGAGGACAGGCAGGATGGCCTAGAGCCCCTCAAGAGGCATTAGGCACTTCTGCTTAGTTGGCCGAATCCTACTGCTTGTCACTGACCTACTTCCAAGGAGGCTGAGGTCCATCTGGAGTCCTGAGCAAATCACGCTTTGCTGAGCTGGGGCTTGCTGAGCCCCTCTTCCAGCTGCTGTTGCAAGACTTGGAGTCAATCAAGCACTGCCCTTGACAGAGTGACAGCCCCGGAGGCTGCCCAGCTGTACCATTTTCACTCGCTGAAGGCTCGGCTCACTTTGCTGTTCCACTCATGACCTCTGTCACTTGCTGAGTGGGAGTACAATGATAAACATCTTCTGTCATTCACCTGAGTGAAGATGCCGTGTGATTTCACCATGTTACGGTGTCAGTAAGTGAGACAGCAACACCAGGGACATATTCTCATCATCCCTGAAGCAGGACAGTCCTCTGTTTTGCCTGCACAGGAGGTCAGACAGGTTGGTTATGCTCCCAACTCTACCCCTTTTACATACACAGTGCAGATGCTGGCTTTCCATCCCAAGAAGACATCCTCTATTCAGCAAAGGTCAGAAAGACTTTGATACTCTGGAGAGAATGGTAGAGCTAGTGCCAAACTGCAAGGATCTTAGTTTTTCTCGCCACAAAACTGCACATTTTTTATCTTAAATGAGTGTTTGGCTTCAGCCCTGCTTTTCCTTTTGATAGTTCCCATTCTTCATCTACCCATGACTGACAGCTGAGCACTGACAGCACTGACTTCCCAAGCAGACTGGCTTTATAATTATTCTCTCCAGTCTTTTCTGCTTCTAGATTGCATGGATGTTTTAAAATAATAAGTGTTTTAGGACCTACTCCAGAAAACACTAGCATCAGTCTTTACATTGATTCACACTTCTGTTAAAGGTATTTTAATGGCTTTGAGGTTTGATAGGTCAATCAGGAGAACCTGCCGCTGACTTGTAGGGGCTGAAGCATGGCCAGAGCAGATGGCGTTAGGGCAATTCAGCCACTAGCGAATGACTATTTAGTGTGAGCAAAATTCACTTTCTGGAAGCTTAAAATGTGAACGTGACCATATCCCAGAGAGGCAAGAAAAGGTATGTCCCTGAGCACAGGCAGATCTCCCTAAAGATGCCCCACCTTGACTCCAAAGTTGGATTTATCTGGGGAATAGAGATATTCAGTATAATCTTTGTTGAGACTTTCAGTGGTAGTGATGAGCCTGAAGTTGGATTTTTCACAAATAGAAAGCCCACAGATGTGGTTGATGCTGAATGCTTGGACATACTGCATCTTACCTGCTCAGCTGCTGCCTGCCAAAGGCTGGTTGCTCTGTAGAGGTGACCCTAAATGCTAGAGAGTCAGTGAGAATTTTTTTGCTTCTTCTTACACCTCATCAGAGAGCAGTGCTGAGCCAAAACTTCAAGCAGCAAATCAGGACACTTAGTCACTGCTGCTGTAGTTGTTGTGGGTAAACAGAAGATTCACAGATCAATTTGAAGAAGTTTTTTTCTGAGCCTCAAAACCCAAACAAAGACAATGATGTATGCAGTTAAAAAGAAATTATGAAAGGAAGTACCAATATTGAATGAATTGCTCCGAGTCCCTAGCTGTAGACAGCTTTTCAATGACTCTCCCTGAGATTTAGATGATCATGTCTAAATTAAGGAAACTAATTAAACACTCATCGGCTAGTCTGCAAACAGCAAGCAATTAACTCCAAACACACTCGCTGCTTGAGTTTGCTCAGCAGCAATGAAGACAGCATCCTGGACAATGCAAAGTGCCACGTGCTCTTAAGGCTCTGCTCTGCTGTGAATGGTACAGACTGGAGTCATGGAAGCTGTAGAGCAACCAAGAGCTTTTTGGAGCAGGTATTACTACCATATCGGTACCCTGGTCCTGTTGATTTTAGTGAAATGTCACCCTTTCTAAGCTCCAGGAGTGCTGACAAATCTTCCCACTGGGCAGATACTGGGAACCAGAGCCCAAGCAGCTTGAGAGGGTGTCACAGCACTCTCAAAGATGGGGAAGATGGTGCTGTCATGGGAAAACACAGGCTTGATTGAGTTGGTTGAAGAGATTCAAGACCACAACTTTTTCCCTCCTGACCCACTTCCAGCCTTGACATGAAATCATCGAAGTGCCATGAACATGGAGATGACCCCCTCTGCACTCCAGGGGCCAGCACTTCTGCAGAGCAGGTGGGCAGCCCTACCTAAATTTGTCTCCTGGGCACAAAAGTACCCATGGAGAAATTTCTGAAGCATCTCTCACTGCCCGGGATATATTTTTGTTGCATTTTTGCTAAAACTCAGGAGAGCAATTTTCAGGGAAGATTCAGCACAAGGCTGGTTCATAGTTATGAGAGAATATGGTAAAAAAATTGTTATGTTCCCCTGCAGATAGCTACCAGCTATATTTCAGAGGAGCCGAGCTGGACAGCTAGCAATTTCCATGCTTACACCATTGCCTGCCGTACAGTTTTTACCTAAAGGCAATGATGTGAGCAGGGGAAGTGGAAACAAGTATAACCAAGGGGTAAAAAAGCAGAATGACCCAGGAGGCCACTTGAAACAGCAAAGCTGGCAAGAAGGAAACACGTGCATCACAGCGGGGTTAGGCAGGACAGGAAAGCAAGGCTTACACAAATTTTAAATAGACCCACTGGTAACACCTCGGTAGGCATTCACAGTGTGAACAGCACATGAGGCACAAGTGGGGATGGACAGAAAGTGGTGTTTCCAGTCACATTTGAAGCAGTGTGTGGCCGAGCTTTCACTGCATGGCAGGTGAATGCCATCGGTTTTACAGGTCAGTGCCCAACATGGCTAAGTAATTACAAATAGCTCCAAGATGACTCTGCATAGCAGGTGTCCAACCTTGTCTGAAGGAGTAGAAAATACCATGAGCATTATCATTCTCTCCTGTAAGAGCTGCAGCTGGGAAGGGATGAGTGCTCTGTAACACTTCCCCAGCTGGCCACGGGGACTCAGCCCTTGGCAAGGAGTTGCCGGGGTGACCCCTCCATCCTCCAGCTCCTGGAGACCTTGGGACAATAGGATCAGGTAATTCACTCTGAGGCTATCCTGGCAGCACCTCCAGAGGGACTTGAGGATTTGCCTCCATTCTCTGCTGTAGAGGGGTAGCACAGCTGTGAACAGGGCTTCAGGGCACTTGGTGTTTGCAGAGTGCAAAAGACACCAAAAACTGCCAAAGGCTCTTCCTGTGTTTCCCTGCCTGGAGCCAACAAGGGATGCTATCTACAGGAAAGCTCTCAGTTCTTTTGTACTAAAGAACAGACCCACAAGGTTGTGAAGGATCCCACAGACCTTAACTGTCTGCTCCACACCTTTCCCAAAGTAAAACCAGCTCTACCTCTTGCCTAGCTTCTCCTTGATGGCTTTGGTGACAGGCTTAGACCCTCCTCATGCAATTCATCTGGTGCGATGCTGATTGTACCATTAGACAAATATTTCTTGGCCACCATTTCTTGGCACAAGGCCCACCTTCACGGCAGCCTTTTCCAAGCTGAGTATACAACTGTCTTCTCTTTCGCAAAGTTGAGCAACCCCAATTCATGCGACCGCTCCAGGGTTTTAGGTTTCTGATCATCTTTGGCTTTTATCTGTGGATGCTGTTGGGTTATGGTGGTCGTCTCACTGTGCAGCATTCCGAACTGGGCATGATCCCCCAGCTGCACCTGGTGGCCAGAGCAGCGGTCCCCTCCTCCAGCCCCAGCTAGATTCCACCTAAAAGGAGTGCTTTGCACCATCCTTACTGAACTTCAGACTATTTTTTGATTGTTTCCTCAGTCTCAAGGTCATTTAAAGTCCTTTTCAGTCCTTTGCCACCTCAGGCCATTTTCAAACACAGGGAACTTGAACATCTTATCTTCCATGCTACGGCTCATAAATGAGGATGGTGAACACACCTGGAGAAGGCCTTATGTGTAAGCTGTCTCAGGCTGAAAAAAACTGTCGGTAGTTGCTCTCTAAGCCTGGTTGTCTGCCCAGTTCTGTGTCACCATGTGGTAAATTCATCTCAAACATATTTCTTCAGCTTGTTTATGGGAATTTAATGACAGAGAGTTAAAAGGGCCACAGCAGCCACATCATCAGATAATATCTATTGCTTTTGTGTTGCCCACAGATCAGTTGCCTTTTTAGGGAAATAAATTAGATGGGTTTTATATGATTTGTTTTTGACAATCAAGGCTGGCTATTACTCACCTCCATGTATTTTCCAGGTGCTACTCTCCTTAATTACTTTTCCAGGAATCAAAGCTGAGGTACAAGTTCGCAGTACTAAGACATGGGACATCCAGTACCCAGTTCTTTTTCTCCTCCAAATTCAAACTTCATATGCAGAGAGCCATGATGTAGAGACTGAAATGGACTGTGCTGCTCGGGTGGTGGGAGATGCTTCCTCCAGAACGCCTTCCCTCTCCTGTCCATACACCCACCTAACGAGGAGCAGATTCCCCAGACGTGTCCTCTACAGAGCAGATGAGGTCCATGCCTGTGCTCCCATGCAGGGATGCTCCAGTCTCTGGCAGTGGGAGCTCTGACTGTTCATGGTCTTTATCACAAGCAGTTACCCCCACGTCTCCCTGGTCTAGCCTCCTGTTCATGGAGGCTGCGAGACCTTGTTGGCACTGCCCTCAGGGAACAGCTCCCCAGGTGTGTGAGCTGTTTGGTGCAGCTCTTACTGACTTCACTGTAGCTCCCCTACCAGAGGAACATCTGAGTGCAGGGGAGGAAAGGCTCTCCTCCAGCTCTGGCAGACAGGGCTGGCATTCATCTGCTCCTCAGGTGGGAGAAAAGATGTAACTGTTGGAAAACTCCTATGAGATCTTTACATCTACTCACATCCCAGCTGCTACAATACCAAGAAACCTCAGAGCTGATTTATTGACCAGGCAGTGTCAAGAGCCAGCATGCTGGTTACCAGAGAGAGCAGGAAGGCTTTCTCCTTGATGCCCACCCAGCACAGAGCTAGCAGGGTGAGGGGAGGGTTCAGCAGCCCAGTTGTGTTTCAGGGGCTGTATTCGAAAGCACACGGTGCCAGCAGTCCCCACACCACTTCGCACGTGGCTGCCCACACTCCCAGACCTACTCAGCACCCACAAGTTCTTGTTTTCCCTGTCCCTCCATGTTGGTGGCTCTCCGATGCTAAGTGCTTCAGAAAATCTGTTCTTCACAGGGACCCATAGCACCAGAAAGGATGGAGAGAGGTCACATATATGTCATAAATCTTGCAAATATCTTGAGAAGCTGGAATTACTCTAATATCTCTGTCTCTGCAGATTTGTCTGCAGGTTTTTTTAACCTGATAGTGCCCCTTGACTCCCCCACCTTCTTGATATTGCTAGTTTTTGCCTTGCTAAGACTTACTTCCAGTCAATAAGTGATAAATACTCCCATCCTAATTCCTCTTTAACAGTTTTCTTTCTTTTTCTTTTATTTTTCTCTCTCTCTCTTTTTTTTTTCTTTTTTTTTCTTTTTTTTTTTTTTTCCTGGAAAAGAGCTGCAAAATACACCCTTGACAGCTTTCCTTTTAACCTCATTTCCAGAGCTCTGCTCTTGTTTAACAATAAACCACACACATCATTTACTGTTATTCTGTAAGTAACACTCTGCGTTTCAACTCGGATTTATTCAATTTCACGCTGGAGCAAGCTATTTATTCCTGAGTCTATTTTCTTATAAGCTTAAATCACAATTTATCAAGGTTAAGCATTGTTTTAATTTAAAATAAAATATGAGAGAACTCATTGCACAAGGAGCATGATCTGCTACAGCCAAGCATTTCTCCCGTCTCGGAGCTGTGGCTCTCCTTTCCTCCTGCAGCCCTTCCATGGGCACCGGGCGAGCGGGGGGATGTTTTACACCACACAGGGCTCCTCTGATGAAGTGACCTGGGGTGCGACAGCAGGATCAGAGCGGAGGGGTTGCATTTGTTGTTTCGCTGGATGGTGGTGGCACTGGGTTTGAGATAAGCATGAGAGGATAAATCATCCCGCCCTGAATGCCGGGGAGCTGGGGAAGGTGGGGGAAAGGCTCTCAGCCTGCCAGGTCTCATTGCACTCCTGAGGCAGGCAGGGAGAATCACAGAATCATTAAGGTTGGAAAAGACCTTCAAGTTCATCTGGTCCAACCGTCCTCCTACCACCAAAGGGCAGCAGCAGCTACACAAATTCAGAGCTGTCCCCATGGCAAACGCCTGGGGGCAGAGGATGTGCTGTCCGCTGGAGCCCCGCAGCCCCAGCACTGAGTGCTCTGTGTCCTCTGGGCTCCTGCTCAGGAGAGAAAAGCTGTGATGATGGAGCATCCTCTCGCTGCATCTAACATACATCACATGCTGTGGGAACCGAGGTGAGGCTGTACACTGACGAGTTAGGGAGGTTAATTAAATGTTGCCAGAGGAAAGCTGATGAAGGCTCCCTTCGTTGCCAGAAGGCAGCGGTATGCAGCAGGTCAGCTGCGCTGGCGAGCTGAGAAGGCAGAGCAGGGCTGGGACAGGCGCTCTGGTGAGGGCTACCACAAAAAGCAGTGCTGGGTGAGTCTCCCGCCTCCACACTTCGTGGGATGGAGGAAATTGCTTGAGGAGCAGGAACAGAGAACAGGGCAGTCAACCAACAGCCTGCCCTGTGCCTGCTGCTCTGGGCACTGTCTGATGGCAGTGAACAGAGGGAATCTCAGCGCACAGCTGGCAATAAAAACCATGCAGAGCACCAGAAACAGAGAAAGAAAAAAGGGGTGTGAGCAAAGATGGGCTGCAGATTCTAAGGGAAAGCTACCAAAACTAGAGCATTTATGTGTGTTGGCATATGCTGGAAGAGGAGCAACTGAAAAACATCAGTGTGGTGGAGATCACTCCTGGGAAAGGTATTATAAAGCAGTTTTTTCCTCATACCCAGTTGGAATATGAGATTCTAAATAGACTTGAAACGAGTCACAAGATGCACAGAACCACAGACCTTGCCCTTTATAAACCACTCGCCTGCCACATGGTGCCACCTGCACTGTGGTTACTTAATGGGAATGGAGGTTCTGCCAAAAAAAAAAATCAAAAAACAGAAACAAGCCTTTTCCAGTGTCCATAAACACATTGTGAGGGGCATTCATGGAGAGTTAGATAATTGTGGAAACTTAGCATTAGCTACAGCAGCGGATATCTGCAGAGCGACAGACACTGCCAAACACAGCTCCTGGTAAATCAGGAGGAGAATGGGGAAGCAGCTGGTGTAGCCACTGTTAGAGGCAGCAGCTCCCAGAAAGAACATGCTTCATAAAGCTCTGGCAATGTGAGCCAGCTGCCAAGCAGGGAAAAGCTGGGATGGGGCTGGTGCACCACTGAATGGACCAGAAACAGATCTGCTCCTGCAAGAAATGGCTGTGAGGTTCACCAGTGCGTACCACAGGGTTTTGTGGCTGCTCTGAGCTCATCAGGAGTGTAGCTCCCCAGGAGGGGTTGTTGCAGCAGACACGTAGACCTGTACCATGTGCAATTAAAAATGGAAAGGAACTGTGGAGGTGGATGGAAACCCTCGCCCCACTGAGCTGGAAACAACTGGAGACTCAACATAGTGCTAAAACAGGCACAGTGACTTCAGCAGCCGTGGGGGTGGAGGAATAAGGGGTTCAGAAAGTGCAGAAGTGTGGACATAACTTTATCAAGTAGAGGACGTTTTGCAGGAAGAGCCTCAGTCCCAGCAGCACAGAGCTCCAGGGCACAGTGGGGAGGCCTGGAGTGGTGCTCCAGGAGCCAGCGTAGGCACCACCCTGCCGAGGAGACCTTGCCTCCCGTGCAGGCACGGGCATCTCCCTGGTCCCTGCCCTGGTGCTGGATGAAAGCCTGGGACATGTTGCTCTCTGTCATTTACTCCCGCTCCATAGTCCAGCAGCCACCTTCTTTATTCATGTCCTATCAGGAACACTGTTCATTCATTGTCCATTTTCTAGAGGAGAAAAGATTGTTGGAAGTGGCATTTTATAACCTACAGAGGCATATTTTTATCTGCTTTAGAGTTTGCAGTTTCCACAAAACTGTTAGAGGTGTGGTATGAGCCGGATACAAACCCATTGGCTTTGTACGGAATGCATGCAGCAGACTCCTGCCTCAAGGTCACTCATGGGCTACGTAAGATTCTCTTAAAGTTATTATGGTGGTTTTCATGAGTACTGAAGAGAAGGAGTGGTAATAACGTGACGGTTAAGATAAGTGTTAACAGTGCAGTGTTAGGAGAGTCTCACTAGCGTGACTGTGAGGTTTTCCACGTGCAGTGCTGCGCACTGACCACTGCCCGCACCGTGGGACACGCTGGCTGGGGATACACTCCTGTGGGACGGGGGGCACAGGGCCCCACCTGTGCGTCTTGTTCAGGATGTGCCACAAGGTCCAGAGCAATGCTGTGGTGTGACATCTCCAGGAGGACTCAGTCCCAGAACACCACAGCCTGAAGCAGGCACAGTGATCCCTGCACGAAGGGACAGCGCCGCCCACCCACGGCAGGACCACCAGCCCAGCGCTGAGTCCCACGGCACGGAAGGCTCTAGCGCAGCGCCCTGATGGGGACAGACAGCAGGATCTGTCACCCTGTCATCCAGACCTGTCCCCCCGACAGCTTACAAAAGAATGGTTCTGCTCTGACCGCTTGTCCTGAATGCTTTGGATCCAACGTTGTTCTTCTTTTCTGAATGCACCCTTTTCCCCTAAATGAGGTGTTTCAGCCCCAAAAGTAAAAGTTCCAGAAGGACATAGTAGATGGCAAATAAGAAAAAAGAGAAAGAAAATACCCTGCTCAATGTAGTTGGAGCTAGTTCTTGTGGCTGTTCTAGAGGGTGCCATTTGCACCTACGTGCAGACACAATACGCAAACCAAGGCATCAGGACAAGAAGCTTTCTCAAATAAATATTTTTGCTTCTTTCAAAATCACAGATGAATCCAGCTGCAGAGGATTTTGATCTGATGGAGGACATCATTCTTGAGGACATATTTTTCAATACAGAACTTCTGTAAAGTGAACAAAGTTGTTAGATTTATTTTTAATTCTACATTTGTTTGAAGTTACATCTTTTATATCTTTTCCTCAACCATTTACTCTGCCAGCAGAAAGTGTCTTCCTATTTTTCCCCCTTTTCCTTTTCCAAACCCTCACTGTTGTGTAATGGCAGAATGACAAGAGAGCTTTGAAACTGCCTATGTCTGCCAGCCATTCAGTACTGGCAAAATTCTGCAGAAAATTAGAACAAGGGGGAAAAAATTTGCAAAATGGGGAAATTTTTTTGATACTTAAAATAAAATGTAAAAAGCTTCCTCTAAATAATAATAATAATAATAAATAATAAATGATAATAAGTAATAATAAATAATAATAAGTAATAATAATCATCCCACAAGAAATTTAGAGAATCTGGACTTTGTGAAAGAGAAACAGAGTGGGCTTGTTTTCCTGGCAGATTTATACATTTTTGACCAGTTATCTAAATCTCGGTAGCAGAATAGTGACCCCTTGTCCATGTGTGGCACTTTCTGCAGTGGCTATCAATGTGCTAGCAAAGGAAGTGAAATTAATCTGCAGTGGGGAAACTGAGTCACAAAGAGACATGATCAGCTCAGCAGCAAGGTGAGGAACAAAGCCATGTCCTCTGCAGTCAAATCCAGGCTTTTAGTGCTAAACGGGAGGATGACTGGAGGAAGCCAGCCATGCGTGCCGTGCCTGATGTCTTTTAGTGGTGAATGGCTGAGGTGATTGGAGGCGACACGATCTCTCCCCCGGCAGCCACGATGCATCAGCAGTGACTCTTGGAAAGACACAGCTGGCAGGGGGCCACGGTGTGAAGGGTTACCATTTTCAATCAAGCCAGCCAGAACATTAAAACGGATGCTGGATGGATGAAGAGGGGTGAAGCATGTCTCTTAATCGTGCCAGTGTTTCCATCCCCGGTGCTCTGCTCCTTGGGGCTTGCAGAAAGCCCCCACCTCCCATCCTGCTCACTGGGCATCTGCTCCTGGAGCATTCACCCCTCTGCCCTGCTCCCTATAAGCCAGCCCCTACAAACCCACCTGATCTATCTGCATGCAACACTCAAGCATCAGTTGAGCTCTACAGCCACCGACACTATCTTGACAGAAGAGTCATGCCCTGAATTCCAGGGAGGTTTTCACCCAAGACAAGGACTCTCATGAGCTGGAGCATGCCCGGACCTCCCAGCTGAGCTCCAATCACCCCCCACTATTGCTGGCATAGCACAGCTGTTAGATTTATCAGAAATATCTGAGAGAGCAAAGCCTTTTCCCTTTTGGCACTCTGGGCATGGAGTTCACAGCTCAGCCCCCTTCTAACTACTCCTAAGTGTGGGGAAAAATGATAACCCTCGATGTGAGGACCCAGGGGGGCAGCGATTAGCAGACACCCACTTCTGCTGTGCACAGAGAGTAGAAGCCGGTGTCTAAGTGTCCCGAAGGTCACAGCTTGATTTAATAAAGGTATCTGCCTAGAAAGGCAGCCTGATTTCCCATGCTGGAACAGCAAGCAGCACTTATTAGCTAGACCTCAGGGCTTTACTAATGAACTCGCAAATGTCTCACCTGGAGGCATGCAGGGCTGAATCCTGCTTGGTGGAGATGAGAGTTGTTCCCTTTTAGCAAAAACTAGTGATTTCTCTCAAGAGGAATGTGCAGTGTTTCCTGCTCCTTTTTTCCCACGCTGCTGCTGGGATTTGCAAGGATGGGTAAGCAGAGCTGGGGCTTTTTGTATTCCCAGAGGGAGCTCCCCCTTAGATCAGCACTGGGTTGTATAGTCAGGATACAGCAGAAAGAAATTTCCACCTGTAGATGAACAGCTGGTGGTTAACAACCATCCTCACCACTGCCAGCACCTTGCACTGCTGCCAGCTCTGCCCCCTGGTAGCTTGTGGGCTCGTGAAAATTCATTCGCTGCCTGTTTTGCTTCAGGGAGCAAAGTTTGAGGCTTGTTGAAGGCTTTTTGTGGAGTCCTCTGAACTATTTGTATCGCTGCCTGCAAGTGGCTGGGGTCTGGGCTTCCTCTAGCAGAGCCCCATGCATCCTGTCTGGATGGGGACAGCAGTCTGGAGTCACCCTCCAGCCCTGCTGGGTCCCCAGAGGACACGGTGACGGTGCCCAGCCATGTCTCTGGATCCTCACCTCGATGCTGGGAAAGGCCCTGCTCTGCAGGGATGGAGAGGGGGAGCCCACAGCAGGACACTGGCTCCTGCCTTCCCCACGCTGCGCCCTCTGCCACTGCTCACATCACCCACTGTCACCCACAGAGCTGAAGCTGCTGGCAAAGATCAAAGAGGACAAGAAGGTGGCAGGCACCTTCATTATTTTAGGAGTTGAAAGGGATTTTTACAGCTTCCAGAGTGAGCTTGTGCCTCTGTGGTAACATTCCCAGTGCTTTCAGCATTGTTGCTGTCATCTTCCGTGATTAAACTTGTTCCCTTTAGATCCTTTCCTGCAATGGGATGAAAACAAAGCAGGCAAAGGTGCAAGATCCAGAAGTATTTAGTCAGCACCCTGTTCAAAGTCTTTTCTTCTTTACTGAGAGGGGGCTAAATGAGCCAATAAAATGAAGAGACAATTAATGAGAAGGAAACCAGAACCTAAAGAGGCAACTAAATCATGGGGGCAACCCCTGTGCTTATGCGTGACTTGACACCCATCAGTACGGAGAAGCAAAGAAGATTTAAACTCTGGAGTTGACAGAAAGCCAACTGAATCTGAAGCATGGATAGAAAAGGAGATTCCCCATGGGGACAGAAAGATGCTGAGCTTGATAAGCAGCTCAGCTTCTCCCTGCAGCCAGAGAAACAAAAATTGCCTGCTTCCAAACACCTTCACCACTCCAGTGGAGAACATTTACTGGGATTACAGAGAGGCAGAAAAATAACAGCTGGCATAAAAAGATCTGTTACACCTGTGAGAAGATCCCTGGAAGGATTCTCCTTAGACCAGGCGCATTGATGGCAAGGAGCTCCGCAACCAAGCTTCCCTACCCCATGTCACCGCTGGGGTACAGCTAGCGTGGGCTGTGCGCATCTCAGATCAGAATGAACTTTACATGTCTAATAAGGTGATTTCAAATGAATACTTTTCATGGCCTGTGAGGTTTTAGCACTGTGCTTGGAGAGAAATTTGGCAGGAAAGAGGAGGTGCAGAACTAATATCACATAAGAGAAAGCAGAGGATACAGTCTGATCTCTTCTTGTCCTGTGCTGGGAACAGACAGGCATCCAAAAAATAGAAGGCTTCCAAAAGAGCAGAGAAGATGCCTCTGGCATTCTTTGCTGTCCTTTATTTCCCACTCAGTGTCTGTCTGCATTGCTGTTCTGCGTGGTGGCTTCAAAGGGGAACCTGACTGCATATCTGAGCAGAACCAAGTCTGCCACCACCACAGGAGATGGGGCAGGAGGTTTCTGGCTTAGCCTTGCAACAAGGTAGAAATGGGAATGAACATGTTTGTGTCACATCTGGGGCCTTCCTGGAGTGAATCCTGGGCTGAAGGGGGGAGCTGAGTTCAACATGCCCAGGAGCTGAGCAATTGACAGGCCACCCAGGTGGAAGTGTCCAGCATGGAGCCTCCAGAGAGCAGGACAATGTGTTCCCCTCCTCTAACACGGCTGGTGAGTCTTGCCCTGGGCTAACAGCAAGTATCTGCTGATAGAGAGGGTCCGTGAGGCCCATGACCACAAACCTCAGGGTCAGGGCTTCCTGACTTGAAGGACACAGTTTATTACAGAGAGACATCTACTCTGTTCTGTTCTCCGTCCTCAGAGCTGTATGACTTGCAAATCATCCTCACTCCCTTTCCTTTTTGCCTCAGCAGATGCTTCCAGAAAGGAAATTGGGCTGTGGAAAGGAAAGCTGGAACAGTACAAGATTTGACACTTAAAGGGAAAAAGGGAAAAAAGAAAAAAAAGAAAAAAAAAAGAAGGAAAAAAAAAAAAGAGAGGTGTTCCAAATCTCTTTCTCCTCAGTATTTAGCAGCCTCTATCCCAGCACTGAGCAGTTCCAGCTTATAAAGAATGACACATGCAGAGCACAAAATAACAGGGCTGCCAAAGGATCCTGAGGGGAAACAAAACCTGCAGCAGCTCAGAAGGGGATTGAAAACTCACCAGGAGGCCACGCAGCCGGGTTGCTTTGCAATTAGTGTGACAGGGGCTGCAAGAACATGCTCCTGCAGGGAACAGCCAGCCCCACCACTCGCTGAAGGACAGAGCTTCGCTGCTCTGCAGTCCAAGGAGTGGGACTTGGTGGCTTTTGAAGACACAATGCCTGCAGCAGGGGACCATTCGGTGTCTTTACCAGCTGATCTTCTCATGCATGCAAGGAGAATATTTGGTGTCTTGGCCTCTTGGCTTTCCTTGCATCAGCTCCAAGGGGCCGTGCATCAGCTCAGCCTCTGCTCCTGCAAACGATAAATCTGAGGGTGCTCCCACAGCAGGGCTGTGGCTGTCACCTCACTGTCACTCCGGGCCATGCTGGTGTCCCTGCCTACCCAGGAGGGGCAGGGGACTCCCTGGCATGGACCTTTTCCCTGGCAAGAGCCAGGGAGGGGTGGTTTTCAGGCCATCTGGCCTGGACCAGAAGAGCACGTCCAGGCTGAGGCTGCAGGTATCAGGACTTGGGAGTCAGCCTCAGGCCTGAGCTGCTCTTGGACCTTCAGCCTCCAGGGGTCCCCCTGTCTCAGGCTGCTCCCAGCCCAGCCACCTCCTCTCAGGAGCCCTCAAACCATTTCCAAGTGTCCACGTGAACTGTGGAACACCATGCATGGCAGACAGCAGCTCTTCCTCCTTCTTCCCAGACAGTCTTACTTGGGACTTGACATGGATGTTTTCCAGCTCAGATTAAATTCCCAGGAAGTCCTGTACAAACTGTCTGTCCCTCCCGGCCGTTAGCCATGGACCCTCAGCAGACAGCCTCCTGCAATCTCCCAGTGTCCTGGGGTTCCTCATCCTGAGACTGATCCAGGTGAAAGTGTTTTTGTGGGATGGACCATGGGCACATCAAGGGTTACCCGTCCAGCTGTGATTTGTGCTCCTTAACCAGGTCTCTCAACCTAACTCAGAGCCTCTTGTGATCTGCTTCCCACTTGCACAGACTTTCAAGAGCAGGAAATACATTCCTATTGTCTGGTTACAGATATCTTGATTTGGCCATTATATTTCTTGGTCATTTTCCTGTAAATCTCAATAAAACTGCCAGGGTTGCTAGAAGAGTGGTTTTAAAAAAGAAAGCTGGTTCACCCTAAAACTTATATTCACCTTAATGAAGATCCATCTGGTGCAGAACAAAAAGCATGGAAATAATGAGCAGAATTGTACTCAGTGATAACATTGTTCACTCCCTGACAGTGGCCATTGCTGGGAACTCCCCTGCCTGTTGTGAAGGGACACAGGGGACATTGTCTGCTCTTGTGGTCTGACGTCAATAAGTACAGATAAATGGGCAGGTTACTGAAAGTTTGGTCTCACTGCAGGTGGGACAGCCCAGAGAGCTGCTGCAAAGACAGGGGCAGGTGGGATCTTAATGTGCATTAGGCAGGTCTGGATGTGACTGGTCTCTCCAATGGTGGATGGGCTGCCCTTAAAGCATGGGATGCACTGAACAAGTGGGAAGTGTTTGAAAATCAAGAAAAGACCTTTTCTAGTTGATGGTTCAGAAATTCCAGCCAAGGCTGCAGTGACTGGAGCCAGCAGAGTAAGTGGTAGCAGTAAATTTTCATGTCCTTGTACTTCCTGCAACAGCGCCTTCCTGCACACAGCAGGATCCGGTTTGCATGCTGCATCCTGGTCACTCAGCACTTCCATGGCTTCAGGTGGGACAGGGTCACAGGCAGCTGCTGACAGGGTTACAGGCAGACAGCAGCTTGAAACTGCAGTGTCACCCCTGATGGGCCATCTGTACTCAGACAGAAGGAACCAGCTAGAAGAGTTTCAGTCCAAAAGAGAAATGAAGCAACCCACGGCCCGCCATGCCCATGTCCATATGTCTCACCCATGCTCTTGCCACATCTGCAGTAGCTGAGCTGTGGGCACCACAGATGAGGGGCTGGATTAGAAAAGTCACCTTGGCAGAGGTTGGGCTACCCAGGTTCCTGCTGTCCCCATCCTCTGCTCAGTTCCATGGGCAGACCTGGGACTTGCAGGCTCCCTCCATCTAATAAACCCATTCATTAAGGCTCACTGAGCTCTATGCAAGCCGCATAATGAGGCATCTAAAAACATGTATTCAGCATTCTCCCCTGATTAGGTGCCTTTGATGGGGAATGGTGACACTCATGTAATTAACACATCATTAAGGCAACTGCTGGTTTGTTTCCTCTGCTGAGTTATGACATACCTCCTGACAAAATGTGCTCTGTGGCTCTTGAGTGACAGCATCCTCTGCTCCATTCTCTGTTCACATGCAGGGCCCCAACACAGCTGGGTCCTAGGTTTTGGGGACAGCTGCAGCAGGACGGGCAGCAGATGGGATCGTTCAGCTCCTTGCATGCTAGCAGAAGGGAGAGGAGACTTGTCCCACCCTGACTCTCTGTTTCTCACCCTCACTGCTGAATCTTCACACAGTAACTCATTTCATCTTTCCCACGTGTCAAAATCTGCTCCTAGGACAAGTCACCACCAAAGAGACAGCTGGGCTGGGTGTGAGTTGTGCATCATGGAGCAGAGCAGTGATTTTGTGGGGGGAAGGACAACGAAGCAGGCATGGACTAGGTTATGTTTCCCTCAAGGCTGTGTCTCCAGTTTTACATCATGACTCTGGACCAGTTGAAGGGTGTTTATTTATTTGTTTGTTTGTTTGTTTGTTTGTTTCTCATATTCTGTTTACCCAAAGACCTGGGTTTTCTGAATCACTGTGGAAAAGGATGTCCCTGGGCATCTCCCCCTTGTATCAGCCCTTATCTACCACATTGGCCCTTGTTTTTCCTCCATGAACTCCCACATTCCTGCTCCCCATCTGCCTGGGTGCAGTCCCTCCATATATTGATGCATGCAGACCTCAGCACTCAGCAGAGCCAAGGCCAACATTCCAAGTCCAGGCGGTGGCAGAGGCAGATGAGTCTGGGACAACGCTTGACCTCCAAGGTCTTGTCTTAGGGCAAGGGTTGTACTTACACCAGGGAGGAGGAATGAGGAATAGTTACATCTGACCTTCCAAAATGGGTTTTCAAAGATCCACGGTCAATTTTGTGTCGAGGCAAGAGGGAGACAGACAACCTGTCTGGGCACTGACTTTCAAAGTGATTTATCTGACCATGTAGCAGCAGGGAATCCAAGTATAAAACATGAGAGACAGGGTAAATGTGCCAAAGCACTTTGTCTTCTGTCAGCATTAATATGCAGAATTAGGGCCTGGGAGACGTATCCTTGTAAAAGTATTGTTAAAATGAGTAAGCCTTCCCAAGGCCCAGCTGAAACTTTCACTTGTAATGAAGACAGCTTGTCCCTTTCTGACCAAAACTGTTGGAAAAAGCACAACAAAATCACATGTGGTTCCAACTTCTGCCAGGGAAAAGAAAAAAAAAGTTCTTTTTCTTATTTTGAATTTTTTTTTATGACAAAAAGTGAAGAAAAGCTTGATGTAAGTAGTTTTCCATTAAATTGTTCTTTCACTAATCAGTTCCTTACAGAAATGAAATTCATAGAAAAAAACAAAACAAAATAAAACAACAACAACAACAAAAATACATGCAAATGGTTTGAAGCAGGCACTTTCTCTCTATCATACAAGATTTGTGTAGAAAACATTTATTTAGGATTCAAAAAGTACTGATCATTTCTATTCTGTCAGTGATTATGGCAAACCTGGATGAGAAGCTCCCATGGCCACGCAGCCCATGCCTTTCCAGAGCATCACAAACTGCTTTCCACGTGAAATGACCTGAGGTAGTGTGGCATCCTTGGAGCAGCTTTAGCTCAGAGACTGGTGCTCTGTTCTCCTTGGCCAGCTTTCGCCTTTGCAGAAAGCCTGCCTGAAGTTTCTATCTTCTGGTGACCACAACCCAATGAACTTTTAGCCTGGACTTCTAAATGTCTAAGGAAGGGAGTAACCAATACGCAGGCTGGTTAGCTGGAGAACAGTTATGTTTGCAATAGAGCTGGCAAATCCCTTCTGAAGTGCCATACAAGGCCCGCTGCCCACACAGAAAATCCCAATAGCCTAAATAAAAAGGCCATGCTCTGGAAGATGCTAGTTTCCAGTCCCAGCCCTTGCTTCCCTCCTGCTCCCATCAGCTCAGGGGGCCGTGTCTTGCGTCATGCTAATAACGCACAGCTTCAAGCACAGCTACCTTGTTTTGTTGCCAGTCACGGCCAACATTTAAATCTACTGTGTGCACTTCTTCCATTTAGGAGAGCGGAATTACAGCAGAGATTTGTATTGGTTTAACAAAAGTATTTGCTAGGCAGCTTTGGAGACTATTAAGCGGAGAGCTGGGTTTCATGCTAATTTTCTTTTTAATAAAGAACAAATGGGCAAGAGTTCCACACAAAAGCGCGTGGCTGCTCTGAAACGAGCAGGAACAGAGCTACGAGCGACACAGCCCTGCTGTGTTATTATGTTTCGAGGGTGAATAACTCCTACAAATCATTTGTATACGTTGTCTAAATGGAACGCGTTAGGAATAATTTGAAGCAGGAAAGCATTAAGAAAGTGAAGGATACACTCCTGCGCTCGTTTGCTCAGCTTAAACTCCTTTCCTTTGTTTGCTGCCCTTGTTAGAGAAATTTTGCCTTGGTTAAACTTAAAATATGAGTGTGATTATAAAACCCAAATATAAACCACCACAGAATAGAAACCACTATTCATAGCCACAGAGCGCAGGAGCTTTACATAATTTCCATAGTGTGTCACACATTTCTAGGAAGGAGAAAAAGGTCTTGAAAAGAAACAGCTGATGGAGAAATCATTAAGAGAGATTTTTATGCACACAGGGTAGTCTTAAATGAGAATAATATTGCTCAGGAAAACAACACTTGCAAAGTTATTTGGGCCTAAAGTTCCAGATAGGTGCCTCGTGGGGTTTGCGGCAGTGCTGAATCAGGGCAGAAGAGGCAAAACGTTTGCACAGGAGCTGTGCCAGGCTGCGGGGGAGGATTGCTCCTTCCACCGGCCTGTCGTGCTCCTGGCTGGGGGCAGGTGAGCAGGGAGCAGGCAGGGGGGGTGGGGGGGTACACAGCAGCTGTGGGGACAGTGGCAGTGAGGACAGCAGTGACGGGGACAGCAGCAGTGGGGACAGTGACAGTGGGGACAGTGGCAGTGGGGACAGCAGCATCCCTCGCTGCAGTGCAGCTGAGTTACGGTTTAGCTCGGAGGCACAGGCACTATGTGAGCCCATCTGCTGTCTGGAGATAGAAAGAGGCTAAAGATACATAATGGAGAGAAGGGGATGGATGGGTTCACCTGAGGAGTTGCCTGCCAAGCTCTTCTGGGAAAGGCACAGAGGTACGAAAATGCACCAAGCCCTGCTGATGCCTTACCAGGAAAACAGAGAAGGGCTCACTCAGACCTGCGGCGAGTAGCGTTGGCAGGGTCTATGTCTAGATGCACTCTAGAGGGAGAAAGTGTTCTGGTTTTTCCTCCGCCTGTAAGGTTCACCTGAGCCAGACTGAAGTTAAGCACTAGAGCTGTCCAAGCACAGCTGGGCTAGAAAGAGTCCCCAGCAGCGCAGTGCTGGCAGCAGACCTAACAGTCTGCAAAGCCAGCAGCAGTGCTCGCTCCTTTCCTGCGATGCCCTGCAAGGTGAGGTGGCAGGAGGAGAGGCAGGGATGTGCCCAGGCAGCGTGGGCTGGGACGGTCCCTTTAAGCAGAGTTTGAAGCCTGGTGCCAAATGCTTGCTCCTGGTTTTCATTTATTTATTTATGCTTTTAATTCCCTCCTATATGCTGGGAAACATATTTGCATTTCATTAAAATGCATTTTCCCCACTTAGTTCTGCATTCTCTTCTGGCAAATGTTCCCGTTTTGTCATTTTCCCTGGGCCTGGAGCAGACTCAAAGAATAGCAGCTGCCTTGTTTTAGCAGCCACTTCAATCTCAGGGCTGTGCTGCTTGCTGGAGTCTCACTGGTCCTGTGCCTGAATCAATGCAAGCAACTGGCAAGGCTCCCTGCTGGTCTATGGAGCATCAGCCACTGCAAGTCACTGCACCCAGAGAGGGCCCAAATTGCAACCACAACCATGGAGAGGTCACAAAAGCCTGGGCTCACCTTTTTCCTATCCCCTCTATACATGTTGTATGAGTTCATTCCTTGGCACTGCTCCTAAGGAATGTTCTTGCCATCCCTCTGCCCTGTGCATGTTGGTGGCCAGCTCCTTCCCCCAGCTGTATGACATATTGACTCTTTTTCCCCCTCCCAGAGGAATATATGTCCCTCTCCATCACTGTCTTGTACTGCTCTGTACACTGACAAGCTCAAGGCTGTCCTGAGCCTCCTTACAGACCAACTTTCTGCTTCTGGACATCAAACAAGTGACCTTCTCTCTGGAAGAGACACTTTTTCATGGTGTGTCTTACTTAATTACATTCCAGCTCAAATAACATCCATATTTAATTAGAAGAGGTGTCATTAAAGCACTCTGCCCTCCCCAGCTGAGATGTCCTGTTCTGCATTGCTCATCGGACCATAGGACAGGCTCGCTGAGGCTGGACCTTGGCACCAAGAGGGTAAAATGCAGCCTCTGTGTTTTGGAGTAGAAGCAGGTTCTTCTGGTGATTTGTTGCATTTTAGTATCTGTAAGACATTTAAAAAATCTCCACACCACCAACCACTTTTTTTTTTCAGAGATACATTTAAGATCACCAGATGAAAGGCACTAGAAATGCAAAGCATCATTAATATTTAAGTCAGATTTGAAGAAAGACGAATTTAAGCATTGTAAAAATTAACTGGGTAAAGATATCGTTTCCTGCAGTAAAGAGCTTAAACTAATTCACATACTTTATTGCAGAAACCGTCTCCCTTGTCCCTGTATCCCAATGCATTCATGCCCATGGAAAACCAAGTAGATCTTCTGATGGCACTGGTGTAACGGAGAATGGGTTTGGGATGCTCTGGGCATCACAAGGCACAGGTGGGTGAAAGTCCAGATGACTGTGACTTCAGCATAGTCTGGTTTCACCACTCTGTGCCGGAGAGCAGTGCTATCCTTGCAGGGACCCCCAGATGTCCTCTCCTCCCTGCAGAGAAGGGACAAGGAATGTGGGCTCCAGTCCCAGGCAGCTCCCAAAGACCGGGCATCAGCAAAGCTCCTGGACAGAGCCCTGATCCAGCCAAGAGCCCAACACGGCTTTGTGGGGACCACCGATTCCCCAGGGACACAGCAGGGAGGCAGCTCCATCACGGAGGATGTCACCAACTCCACCGCGGGAATGCAAATAAATCCCCTCTTTTCTTTCTGGTAATTTGTTTCTGCGTAGAATAAATTGAATATGTAATTTCATTTTCTCTCTCGGAGCATTAACAACCTTGGAATTGTTCGGATTCACAATGAAGACAACAAACAAGTAATTACCGACAAACTGATATCGCTATTGAGAAGAGAATGCAATTGATTTTAATTCTCGTCAGCCCTGTTTACTCTCCCATTGCATTAGGCATAATAAAGTGTTACAGTAGATTATGCTCCGTTGTAAAGTAGTTCTTATCAGACACCACAAACTGCCTCTTCATTACAGAACATGCCTACCCCATTATGCTCTTTGCCCGGCGTCCCCTGGGGAGGGGACGCCGCCGTCCCGCAGCAGGGACTCGTGCAACCTTGGATGCCAGGCTCTCTCCTGCCCTTCCAGGAGCTCTGGGAGTCTTTATAAACACATGAGGAAGGAAGATGCAGAGCCAAAGTTCACAGTCACCAGGACCTTTGAGCAAAGGTCTGACCCGGGTCATATTTTTTAGTGATTTCATGAAGAGACTGCCATAAAGTTGCTGGACTGCAATTAATTAGAGATAAATTTATCCTGATGTGAAATCTGATGAACGAAATTCAATTTATGGTGCATTGTTTGAAAGACAGGCCTCCTGGATCCTGTTTTTTGCTGGCTGGGGTTTGTCTCCCGAGGAAGACAGGACTCCTGGTTTCTGTCCCTGGCTCCATCACTGTTTGGACACATGACCTTCATCCTTCTGTACCTTGGTGATTCTGGGTGTTGAAGAGAAGCAGAAATCTTTCCATTTCTCTCCAGAGGTGTGAAGGTTTGCTCAAAATCTTTACTGTGTACTGCCACTGGTTTACAAGTAGTGTAAAGCAGTGTGGCGAGCCTTTCCATCTTGGAAAGGATGCTCCGAGGGTAGACAGATTATTTCAATGCTTATGAAAGGGTTATAGAAACATGGAAGTCTCGGTGTGCAGGGACTGCTGGAGGTCTCCAGTCCAGTATCCCACTTTGAGCAGGACAGTCATGTTAGGTCAGGCAGCCATGGATATGTGTAGCAAGATCTGGAGAGCTGCCAGGGATGGAGATAACCTAAATGACCCATTCCCACCCTTATGGCTGCCATCTCTAACCACCACCTCCTGTCCCATCCTTGTGCCCCTGTCCTCGCTATGGGCACCCCTGGAGCAGTGCAGCAGTGCTGCTAGATCCCCCGCTGGGCTTCCCGTCACCACGCTACAGAAGCCCAGCTCCCTCCCAGTTTAAGCAGTTTGGTGTCAACTGGGAGCTGCTAACACCATAAATCCTATCATCCCAATGAAATTGCTGCAAGCAAAATGTCCCAATTTCCCCAGAAGTGACCTCTTACTCCTGGCCCTGAAGCTGAAGAGTGCAGGAGGTCAAATTCATCCCATTGCCACATCCTGCCTCCTCCCAGCTCCCCAGCTCCTGGCAGCGGCCGCCTGGCTGGCGGGGCTGGGGAGGATGCAACACCCAGCCCAGAGGCCAAGGGATGCCCAGGAGTTTGCTGCATGGGGCTTCAGAGAGGTTCAAGTCCTTGCTCGTCATCTCCCTGGAGGCCGCTTCCCCAAGGCAACCATTAGAGCTGCCTCCTACCACCATTTCCTTTGCCTCACTGCAATTTCTGGAACTGTCTCCTAAGAATTTTCTGCAGGAATTTCATGGTATGTCTTTAAAGTGGGGCTTTTTCCACATGCTCAAGCTGTTTTCTGACATCTCCCTCAAGTTCTATCAGATCTTTACAGACAGTTGATGTTCTGCTTTTTAGTCCTTGTGTTATATACTCAATCCGCTAGCTCTCAAAATATTTTTTTCTGAGCACAATTAATTCTTAAAGAAAGTCTGAATCATGAATGATCATTAGAGGAGGCATTGTCTCATCTTAATTATCTTTGCAGACGTTTCTCTGGTCTTTCTGAGTTTGGTAAGAAAATTGTTTAAGCACTGTCAGATAACTAACTAATTCCCCAATTAATATAACTAATGCTTACACTTCGATGGCTCTTTATTTTAGAGAGCAATTGCAGCATTAAGTGACCTTGATAAACTCAATATATTAAGTATCTATCTCTCAGGACACAGATACACTGATT
Organism: Cygnus atratus; assembly: GCF_013377495.2. Taxonomy (NCBI): domain Eukaryota; kingdom Metazoa; phylum Chordata; class Aves; order Anseriformes; family Anatidae; genus Cygnus; species Cygnus atratus. Next base: position 1,825,104 of record NC_066379.1, read on the forward strand.
TTATTATACAAATATTCATCTTCATTATAAAATGTTCCCAAATTGACATCTTTGAAGAGGCTTCTCATTTCATAAACAGCACAAGTTGCTACACTGAGGGAAAGACATTATCATCTAATTAACACCAAAATTATCCAATAGAATTACTTGGTATCTCTTTCAAAACCTTTTCTTCCTTTGAAATCCCACAGAATGTAAAAAGTGAAAGGTGGAGGGTGTTACCAAGAAATAAATCCTCTTACATCAAAATCTACAGACCTTTTTGAGTAGGTTTAGATGAAAGCATTGGGATTTTCGTGCAAAGGAAAGTCTGCTTACAGAGCTCAATAATTCTGGACCAAGTGCTTCATTTCCTCCCATCTCTTGCAAGTGAGGACACTTTCTACAACAGAACTCTTGCAGGGTCTGTCATGTGTAACAAAGTCCTTTCCACTTCAGCAGGTGCTTTGTGCCAGGTTGCTGTAGCCTGTTTATAGGTGAAGTGATGCTGCTGGATATTTACATTTGGCCAAACATACCCTGCTCTGCAGGCTAGCATTTGCTATCAGTTTATAACATGGAATTAAAAAGCTCTACCCACTGTTCTTTAGGTAGCACAATGCCAGTGCCTACCCTGACATGTCTTAGTCACTGTGCACAAAAGGAAACTCGTACAAAAACCTCCAAGCCATGCAGAGCCTTCAGCCTGATGCCTGGAGCTGCAGCAGCAGGCTGGAGGGAGGTCTGTCCTTTGGCACAGGAAACAAGAACCTCCTGAAATGGCTTTTTGGCCTGAGCATTTCACTTATTCAACCAGCCAAACCCACATGCGGTCACTGCCAAAGGCTCTCACAGAATCCCAGAATGGGCAGGGTTGGAAGGGACCTCTGAAGATCATCCAGTCCAACCCTCCTGCAGAGCAGGATCACCTATAGCACCTTGCGCAAGGTGGCACCCAGGCGGGTTTTGAATATCTCCAGAGAAGAAGACTCCACAGCCTCTCTGGGCAGCCTGTTCCAGTGCTCTGTCACTCTCCCAGTAAAGAAGTGGCCCCTCATACTGAGCCGGAACCTCCTGTGCTTCAGTTTGTGCCCATTGCCTCTCATCCTGTTGCTGGGCACAACTGAAAAGAGACTGGCCCCATCCTCTCGACACCCTCCCCTCAGGTATTTATATATATGTTACTGAGATCTCCCCTCGGTCTCCTCTTCTCCAGGCTAAACAGGCCCAGTTCCCTCAGCCTGTCCTTGTGCGACAGGCGCTCCAGTCCTCTCATCATCTTAGGAGCCCTCCTCCGAACTTGCTCCGGTACTTCTATGTCCCTCTGGTACTGGGGAGCCCAGAACTGGGCACAATGCTCCACGTGTGGCCTCAGCAGGGCCGAGCAGCTGGGGAGGATCACCTCAGCTCCATGTGAATGGTGGAGTCAGCAGCGGTGAAGCTGACCATAGCATCTGACCCAGCACATCACAATAACTGCATCAGCAACCATTTGGTGCCAGCTGCGAGATCAGTCCGACATCCTGCTGCACCACAGCCAGCTCCTCACTGAGCCAAGCATCCGTCCCCAACTCCCAGAAGCTGTGGCACCCCAAAGCCAGCAGAAGGATGTGTCCACCCTGTCTGGGAGACTGTTGCCCACTTACCTACCTCCCACGTCCGCCATAGGATGGGACACACCAGCCCAAGGGGAGTCTGCCTCCTGCCAGTGACCACATGGAATGCCTGTACAGTAGTCTTAAGCCTTTTTCCCTATCTTCTCATGTGTTAATTTTTGGGTGAATGAACCCCACTCTCTGCATGTTGCATGTTGGAAGAAAATCTACATTAAAAAGAAAAAAAAAAAAGACAATCTTTTAAAAGCAATTAAAAAGGAAAGTAAAATTATGACAGATAACCGTAAGGTGTAATTATAACTTAATAATTTTTTTTTAATTTTTTTTTTACAAAATTCACAATAAATCCCTGCAGCCAAGGACCCGAGGAGTCAGTAAGAGCTTTTCTAAAGTCAGTGAAGAAAGGAGTATATCCCAGTGAGGGCTGAGCATGCCAAGTTTTCAAAATACTGCCCAGAGCAGGCAAAGCTGACTGTGATTATCAAGAAAGAAAAAAACCTTCTCTGCAGAAGAATGTAGGTGCCTGAGGAAGACTTCTTCTAGTTCTCAAGTATTGAAGAATATGGCAAGCAGAAACTCTCTCACCACATCACCACAAACAATGCAATGTTTGATAAATCTATTTTAAATGCAGACCAAGTTTAGACAGATTTTTCCCTGTATCCTGTTAATTCCAAGATCATTTTATAATACTAGTTTAATGCATGTTAATTGAATTTTAATTTCTATTCAAGTGAGCTTAACACAAATTATCAATTAAAGATGCATAATTTCATGTGAATAGAATTTGTCAGCTTGATAAACGTGTGTTAAGCTATATAATTGCTTAAATAAATATACATAAAGAAAATGTTCCATTCTTGGTAGTAGTATGAAGTGCAAAACTTAACAGCCTGACAATATTTATTAACGTGTTCTAGCAGTTACTGACCAAAATTTAAGGGGAAAAAAAGGTTATTTGTTTTTGATTTAATTATTGAAGACAACAAACCCTAATCTTTCTCACTGCAAATGATTTCCTTCTTTCTGCTGTGTAGAGGCAACTGGCTCCCCAGGATGCTGAGACACACTCTTCCATGTCAAAGTCTCCTACCAATGTCAAGCAAAGCAATTGTCCTGACAGAGCATCATAGGCAACTTCTTGATCCCTCACAAATTCCTCATGGTCCTGCTTGATTTAATTTCTTAACCCTCACCTCATACCTCAATGTGGCATGGGAAGGAGGTAAAAGTAGAAGAGTGCATCTTGAAACACAATAGTGGGAAGAATGGTGAGAGAAGAGCACAGTGGAGAAGCCAAGGGTACAAACACAGCAAATGCTCTCCTGCAGTGTGTCAGGTAATGAACACAATCATATAAGAGTTCATCTTTTCATGGCAATTCATGGAGATACTGGAAAAAAAAGCAATGATGTTGGCTGAAGAGCATTATGAACGATGTGTCATATGACAAAGTGCAAGGATTGCAAAGAGCTCCAGTGATTCCCATCCTTTTGGAGTTCTGAATTTGAGACAGCTGTGGATGAGAATGGGGATTCAACTCCAGAAAACTGGAGCTTCACTTAAACTTAGCAAAACTGAGTTAACAGATTGCAAGAAAGTGCCAGATCATCTTATGGATTTACTTATTTTTTTTTTTTTTTTGTGGGGCGGGGAGGGGGAGAAGATGAAGAAGCTGCAGGTGACTGTGTTATCAAAATGCAAGGAGTGTGCAGAGCACATCAAAAGAGCATATCTCAAGGACAGAACAGCAACAAAGAATTAGAGAAGCTAGTGACAAGCTGAAGGCAGGACTGTACATATTAAATATATATATATTAATGATAATAAATAACACAATAGTTTATACATTGCCAGCTTTTGGACAGAGGCATAATAGCTGCAAAAACTGCAATTGCTTTACAAAAGCCTAAAGGAATGAAAACACCAAAGCAGAAAGAAAGTACAAAGGACAAAGGAAAGAACAAAATTATATGCACAAACCTTTCATCAATCCAGTGATCGGGATGTCATGCCGAACTGAAGTTAAATCTTTATCTTTTATTTCAACATTGGCCAATGATGTAGGGCTTCCTGCTGCAACTGAAAGTGCTAAAACCAGTGGTGAGAAAGCCTAGTCAGACTGAAGAGATCTAAAATTCAAATCAGACAATGAGAAAATCATTGTGTGAGTCTATGAGCTGACTTAGAGGTAAAACAGAATGCTATGATGATAATTTCATAATAGTTTGGGGAAGCAGAACATTCATTTCAGGGCTGAGAATGTTTCCTGCACAGAGTGGGACTCATGTCACCTCACTGTAGAAAACAACATCTGAGCTAGTCACCCTCGACTCCCCTGACAGCCAGAGGAGAGAAGAGACACTTCTGGAGCATGATTCATCTGCCCTAACGTAGACGCCTACCTAAGGATGAGATGAAGGTGCATTAAAATACCTAGAGCTTTTGTCAACTATAAAGGGAATCTGGACTAGCTCAGAAGTAAATATTTGCACTGAAGATGTCTAAATCTGTTGGATGAGTCCTGCCCTAGGTCTCTGAGACAGAAATTTTACTGCTAAGGACACAAGACTCTCAAAACAAGAAAGAAGGGAGATAAAGAAAAAGCAGAACTAAGGAAAAATATTATCATGATAAAGGAGAAGTCAAAGTCTTGGAGAAGAGACAAATACTACAAAGGAAATGCAAAAACGGGTTTTGATACTGCTACAAACCATGTAGAAAGAAAAGGTAGAACTAACTCTAAATTGTGATATATGCAGGTAAACAGGCTCCAAACTCTTCAGCTGTGTGGTTAGGCCAGATTGTTTCAGTTACACCAAGATAAATGACAAAGTGGTTCTGTGTTACTCTTCCAAATAGTGAGAATTGGAGTTAATAGGGAATGCCATTTCTATATATGTCATTTAGTGTGTACATGATGTATTTGTGAGACAGGCAATGCTAGACATGGTTGTGGGAGGCAGCAGACAGCAGTGGGCTGTCATGACAACACATGCTCTGCAGAAGTTTGGTTTGAAGCTTTGGGCATCAACCCAGGGAAATATGGTTTAATGGATAGGTAGGAAATGGAAGCACTTTCTTAAAAAGGACCTTTGAGAGGCTGGTAGTCTAGTTTGGTATTACTGGATTTTGGGAAAGCATCCTTGGAACTGGGGCTGATAACCTAGCAAAATATCGTATATTTGGAATGAGTCTGATAGATTACATAAAAATTGATGGCAAATACAGAGTCATGGTGTGCTCTTGTGAGTGATTTGAAAAATTGGAGAAGAAAATAATCTGTAATAAAAGGTCACTTGAGCTGAAAGTTTTACAACTTTGAGTGACAAATAAACAACGTCAAAGGGGAAAGAGAAAAGTCACTTGCTTCTCGTCAAGTCACTGCATACTTCTGTCTAAAGGAGGCCAGCCCTAGCCTGGATCCTAAAGCAGGACATAGCTATAAGTGACATCTTCAGAGCCTTCAACAGAAGGAACATGCGAAAAAAAAATGTGCATAGGATATATTTTATGTAAATCCAAGATTTGAGAGTGAAAGTCCTCTCTTAAGACCAACAGTTAAGAAAGATGGCCAAGGATGAACTGAGCTCTGTTAAGATAGGCTTGGGTTATCACAGTTTGTTGCTCCTCAAGAAAATATCAGGGCCCTGATTTTCCAGGACAATCTAAGCAATGCCTGGTAGAACAACCACACATGTCACTTAGCCCTAGCAGCTCTAATTTGTTGAAAAGTGGGACCGAACATCCCTGCTGCCCATGGGTTGGACTGGGGTGCATTTTCATCCAGCAGGAATGAACGGAACGTATATAACTCTACTTTCATTTTCCATGCTGTGGAGCATACCATATCCCAGGCCAGGGATACAGGACATTAATCTTCCCCTTTCCTATTCAGACATATTTCTGGTGTACAGCCAGCAAAACTAAAGCACAGCAAATTGATGTTATTTGCCTAATGTTTTAACAAATCTTGTGGCCAAGCTGGGATGGGAACCAGAGATCTGTTTCCTTGTGCAGTCTTTTAACTCTTACAGCTATATCTCCACTAAATAGCTTGAAATAAAGTCCTTCAAACATGCAGTAAACCCAGTCTTCTTTGGAACCCCGTGAGAAATATCTCCTTGTGGTGAGACTCATCCCTCAACTTCATTCTTCAGAGGGTGCTGGATCCCTCATCCCCTTGGCTTGAGCTTTACTTATTCTGGGGACAGCTGGTTTTCCATCACAGTGTCATGAAATATCTATCTTTATCACACCTCTGTAGATATCATTACCAATGAAATCTGTGTATCATTAAAAAAAAAAAAAAGGAAGAAGAAAAAAAGAAAAAATCAGGTTAGTCAGATGAGACCTACTTTCTCTAAGGTTGTTTACCGGAGTTAAACATATTCATTTTCATTCTTGACAGAATCCCATCTCACTTTTTATGGTGTTTCTAAGACTGGCATCCATCTCTCAAGCCCACAGGCATTTGCCCAGCTGCAGTTTTGGCAGACCAGTAGTGCTCTTCTGACCTTTAATGGTGTCTCCAGCATTTCTAGGCCTATTGGCAATTCATACCCTTAGCCAAGGAAGACAACTCTTTCAAGTCCCTTGAGTAAAAGTTTTCTAAGCTTGCTGATATAAATATTTTCACTGATGACAAATGCTGTTTAACATCATCTTTAGTTGTCAAGGTACCAGAAAATAGTTCATCATCCTCATGTACTATTCACCTCGCTCCTTCCCAAATTCAGAACAGATTTATTTTATGATATACTTCAAAATTTATGCTTTATTATCCCTTTGTTGTGCCAGCCACAGATTTTCCCAGATGCATCAGCTTGACAGTTATATTCAGTTCGCAACTTCTAACATACATTAATTGCTACCAGCATTCCTGGCTTTATTATTATTATTTTATTTTTTTCACTTGCGTAGCTGCTGTCTGTGCTTCTTTTCTTCACTGCACCACTAAACCCTTGGAGAAAAAAGATGGAAGCGAGAGAGCCCAGGCAGAGAAGCCCATAGCCAACACAGCCTCCACACCATGTCCTCTGCATGTCTTCTCCTGGCACTCCCTGGGTGTTTATCCACCAAGACGGGGAGCAACTGCACGAAACTCTCTAACAAAACTCTCTGCTCTGATCTGGAGTGGATCAGCTCTGGTTTCTTCCTGTCATGGGGGAACAGACCCCCAGAACACACTTGGTGCAGGGGAGGAATCACCAAGCCAAGGCACTGTAATGGGGAGCTGCAGAGACGGGGGGGTAACGTACGCCCAGAGACCTCATCCCTGGCTTGCATGGGTTAGCACAGCCCCCTGATCACCCCTTTTAATGAAACAGCCTGGAAGGCAAATGCTGAGCACTTGGGGCTGGCTGGTGCTCTGGGTGGCAGGTCCCTGCGGGGTCACGGACAGCTGCCTTCTCTCCCTGTCCCCAGGGAAAACAAAAATGAAATGTATTACGAAGTTCCAAGATTTTAGCTGGCTGTAAACATGACAGGTGACAAGGAACTAACAGAGGCATCTTCAGAGATGTCATGACTTCTTATTTCTTCCCCATCCATGAAGTTCTGGTGATTCACAGATGAGGGAAGAGCCGTTCCCCTGCAGGTACCCAGGCCCATGCTCTGCAGGCCTGCTGCTGCGGCCTGCAGCCGAGCCGCCCTCTGTGACGGAGGCCTCCCCACCGCCAGAGCAGTGACAGTGCTGTGCAGCTTTGGGGCAGGCCCAGATCAGCATAGACCTGAAGAGAAGAGCTGGTGAAGGAGCCTGACTAGCAGCTGAGCAGTGTCTGCAGGTGGAGGCCAGAGCACAAGCTGAGCATGCTGGCACAACACTCACCCACAGAAATGGTCTGCACTGCCCTAGCGTGGGCTGGGGGACAGGAGAGAGCCCCACAGGGTGGCCTTCCTGACTTGTGCTCATACTGACTCAGAAGCCTCAAATCATTTCAAACAGAAAACTGAAAACCAGCCCATTCTTGGTCAATGTCTCTGTTTTGCTGAGGTCCTTTCAAATCCTGTTCCCACCCTCCAACATTCTGCAGCTCTGCCCTCCTGATTTCTCTTGTACATCAGTGAGCTTGCTGACATCTTTTGAATCTGACTTAACTCACTGAGCTCCTAGGCAGATTTTAAGAACCTGAAAGCCTGACAAATTCACAAAGCATTACTGATTCTGAGAGTGATTTTGACCAGCCCTATTTAAATTCATCCTTGGACAAAAAGGTCATTCGAGGGCGACCTGAAACTCTGCGTGTGAGGTCAGAGACATCAGGATTTAGGCTAACACATCAAACCAAGCAGGCAGAAATGTCAGGGGACAATACTCAGTGTTTGCTGGAAAAGGATCCACACCACAAGTTTCTGAGGCCATGAAAGTCCAGCTTGGTATTTGCCATGTGATCACTTGCAAAAAGATTAGGTCAGGAAAACTGCATGTGGCCAGAAGACAAGGGGCTGCTGATCTCACGCCAGGGTGTGCTGAGATCACAGCTGGTAAATAAGGGACTGGAAATAAATGGTCCAGGATTGCCTGCTAGAAAAGAAGCTCAGTGAACAAGAGGGTGGCCCAGTCTTTTGGAGCAGTTCCACTCACAGTCTATTCATCAGGCAAGGCCAAAAGCCCAGGTGTGCCTTGCCTCGCCTTGCCTCGCCTCTCCTCCTGCATCACGCTCAAGCTGCATTTAGCTAGCACATGGAGCACCTTCCCTCTGACCCAGTAAGCACTAATTATCCCATGAAAAGGGATGGCAGGAGAATGCAACTACCCCAGACCTTCTCGAGGCTAGATGCTGACAAGGACATGAACCAAGGTCTCATCCATTTCAGAGGAAAGCCCTACTGACTGCCTTCACTCCTGTGACCACATTTGGTGGCTACCTCATGTGCTCTAAGCTCTAACCTGATCAAGCCACCACAGGCAGAGAAAGATGTTGTAGGGGTAAGGCAGGAATTAGGCTTCAAGCAGCTCTGCATGTTTCTGGGTCCTCGGTCGCTATGCACATATGTAGCAACAGAGACTCGGGCATCTCAGGGATTATGCCAAGCCCATCTCTCAAAGGGCTTAACAGGGGCCAAAGGAATGTCACTGGTGCCATTTCTCTAGGTGTCTAAATGCCACATGAGCTCAGCCAGTTACCTTTAGTGTATCAATGCTAATTTATACCAGTGGAAGAGTGAAAAAGTAATTCTGGTGCCCTGCAAACTTGGAAAAAAAGAAAGAGCACATATGAAATCTGAAAGGGTCTCAGAGAGGTGGCAATTCCTCATCCTCCTTCCCTAGCTTGACAACAGAAATATTTTTTTTCCTTCCTCTAGGATGCCTTTAGGACAAGCAAGCCATTCTAGACAGAAGATACCTGCATCTCTCAAAGCCTATGACCCTAGCATAGTTATCTGGAGTCCAAGCCTGTAATAGAATGTTGATCTAGCTCTGGATTATATTGGCTCAACCAGAGGAAGTGCCAGGGACAGGAAGAGACAAGAATTATGGGTCCCAGCTGTAGGAGAGCTGTTGAGTGTGGAGGGTCTGAGCAATGGTGTGAGGTCCAGCCATCCTCTGGGAATATTTCACCTTCCTGCCGCTTGCTTCACCAGGGAAACAAAAGAGATACAGATGCTGGGTTATAAATTTTAAAGCAATTCTGCTCTGAACCTCCTTTTGAATTTAGAAGTGAATCCTTCATATAAGTGGATTGAGAAATTCTTCCTCTGAAGTCATCCATCTCTTAATAGGACATCCTGACACCAGCTGAGTCAATCCAATGTCCATTGTTGATTTGAGTGTGTTCATCCAAGGCCGACATGACATTTCTTTTGTTGACAGAGCTCATATGTTACGGTAGCCTGTCCTTCATATTTCTCTGTCTCTCACTGCTTCAGCAGCTGCACAGCAGGAGAAACTGCTGCATTTACTTATTTTATTTCTTCAAGGTCCATTTCCTAGACATTCCCTGCTCCAGCTAAGGACAGCATTTGTCTATTCATCCTAGATTTCAGCTGGAGAGGGATTTACCCTGCAGATCATTCTTCAAAGACCTATACAGTGAAATTCTCCAATGCACCAAGGCACTTGATTTTAACATCAGAATCAGATACATAATAATGATATTATTCCACATCTTCCATCCCAAAGGATTCGTCTCAAAAGCTAGATCTTGACAGACAGTTCTACAGGTGTGTCTGAATGAGCAACATAGGCAGGACTTCATGCACCATGGCAGTTCTGGGGAAAAACATGACAGCTAATTTGAACTTTGTCATGTCAAGCTCTAAATCTCACACAGATTGCTGGGATAAGGATTCAAGCAGACAGCTCTGCTCTTCCAGTATGATGGGGTCTTCCTTGCTGAGAGCAAAGCTCATTTGTGCAAGAACTAGGGCAAGTCCAGACAGTGGAACAAGCCTTGTACTCTGACTCAGGAGACTGGGAAGGTGCTCAGGGAAAGTATCACTGCATGCTGGGCCTGTCCTTATGTCCTGCAGAAGCCTTTCAGAGACAGTGTTTTGTGCAGGATAGATCACTGGTCTCACTTGACACTGATGCAAGGCTATATTATCATCTTATACAAATATGGATCAGTGTGGACATAGCTATGTGTGCAAATACAGATTTGAACGTAGTTCCTTTGGGAGGATCATGAACAAAATGAAACAAAACAACAATAACAGCAAAAGAAACACATGCAGAAAGCATTAGTGACACTGACTGGTGCACAGACCTCCTCAGGAGTCATAAGTGAGGAAGGGCTGAAAACTGCTATGGACAGAGCATGTGAAAAGGTAAACAGAGCCACTGGGAAGATCATTTGGTTGCTGTGGTACTGTCCTCTTGTACCTGCACCACCAATGCCTAAGCCCCAGAAGCATAAAGTAATGCTTCATTAGCTGCTTTCTGCCATGCAACAGACCTTTTTGACCTGCAAATCATGCTTACTGATGAGTAAAGTCACCCAGAAGCTTGATAAATCTGTGCTTGATTTACTGAATAAAATTGAAACCATGGCAGTTCAGGGCACAAGATGGTGCATTGTCTTGGTTTTGGCTGGAATACAGTTAATTTTCTTCTTAGAGGCTCATACTATGCTGCTTTTTGGACTTTTTGTGAAAATAGTGGCGATAACACACCAATGTTTTAGCTATTGCAGAGCAGTGCTTATGCAGAACCAAGGAGTTTTCTGCTTCTCCTGCAGCCCTGCCAGCGTGGAGGCTGGGGGTGCACAAGCAGCTGGGAGGAAGCCATCACCCTGGGCTGATTACCACCGTGCGGTGACAATACTTCTGGATGTGTCACTGATAGCAAAGCCTAAGCCAGGACTTTATGTTTGCAAATCCCTGTCTGAGAAGTAGCCCTGTGTCAGCTCTGGCAGTACAGCTCACCAAGCTCTGGCTGTGGCCCATGCATGCTGTATCAGCGGTGAGGGGCTCTCCCAAACTGCTCGGAGGGGACACTGGGTCCATGTGCTTTCAGTATGGCTAGGTCAGAGGAGCTGGAGCTGGCAGGAGCATACTGGGGAGTCTGCTGTGTTGTCCTTCAGAAGAGCTGCCATTTCTCCTCCTCTGAGGAGTTTCCGCTCTGCTATGCTTGTGTAACAGATAGCGAGATGTTCAGGAAAAACCCTTAAATTTCAGTTTCAAAAGAGGAAGTGAAGGAGAAACAAGAGCTACTGAGAGTCTCTGCCCTACCAGTGGCATGTGACAAGCACTTTGCTCTGATGGGGCCAACAGGCACTGGCTGCATCTCACCTTGTCTGGCCTGCTAGGGTTCAAGCTGCACCATCCATCCATGCAGCCCTGTTCAGTGGGGAGCTGGAGGCTGAAGTTCATCTGTTAGGAAGCAGTTGGGTGAAGTATTTTCTATGGCTCTACTGATGTGGACCAGCTGAGGAGCTCAACCCACATCCATCTTCAAATCTGGGCTCCCTCCTGTCCCCTGAACCTACACAGCTGGAGGGTCAGGGTGTGACATAACAGGTTACAGCATGGGAATATATAAGGTCCAGGAGTGACTGGGAGCAGCAGCCAGGACCTGCGTGAGCACTGTTCTCACCAAGCAAGAGCTATCACACAAGCAAGCCATGTCTGTGGGTAAAGCCAATTCGGAGAGATTTTCCTGCTGGAAGCCCTGCTTTAACACTCATGGTCAGGCTAAATGTATGGTCCAACCTCAGACCCCATCTTCTCCCCACCCCAACCCCAGAGTGGGTCACAGGCTCTGCCCCCTTTCCTAGGGGAAATCAAGTCTAATTCTTCAGTGCTGAGCTGCTCCTTACCTCGTAAAATTGTAGTAAAGACTTATGAGGGATTTTCTGCACAGCTAGCCAACCAATGCCCTTCACAGCACATCTCCAGCCCTTTAAGTATTCATGAGGCTGGGTCTGCTGCCTAATTGAATTTCCTCTATGAATGAATCAGTTATTTTCCCATCTCCTGCAGCAAAGATGCAGATTAAGTGTGTAAAGCTACGATAGTACACTAGGAAAGCAATTCCTTTCTGATTAGTGGTTAAGCAAACTCACCCCTGCTGGGATCATTTTTCCAGCATAATTCTTTTTTTTTCAGACAGCCTGAAAATCACAGATTCATAAAATAATTCATATCAGAATGGACTGCCAGAAGCCTCCAGTCCAGCCCCTGCTCAGAGAAGGGGTACCTTCAAAGTCAGAGCAGGTTGCTCAGGGCTTCATCCAGTCAAGTTCCAAGTATCCAAGGACAGCATTAGCAACATCACTGTACCTTTGCTCCAGGGCTGCATGTCCTTCACTTTGAAATTTTTGTTTTTCCTCATATTTAGTCACTCCTCTTTGCTGTGTCTTTTGCCTCTTACAGTTTTGCAATGGACCACCACCAAGAGTCAGGCTCTGCTTTTCTGTAGCTGCCCTTAAGGGGCTGGCGACTGCAGTAACACCTCCCTCAGCCTTTTTTTCTTGACACCAAGGAAATGCAGCTCTTTCAGCCTGTTCTTGTGTCTCAACACAACTATCATGAGCTCCAGCCCCCAAACTAGCCACAGCACTTGAAATGTAATTTTACAAGTGCTAAATAGAAGTAAGTTATCACCTCCCTCAACCTTCTTGCTACTTCTTCCTAATGCAGCCCAGAAAGCAATTGGCCATCATGGATGTAAGACATATTGCTGACTCATATTTACCTTGTTTTACACCCAAAGCTATCATTAGCCGTACTGCCCTTTACAAGGAATTACTTAAGACACTGGTTTCCTCATGAATGAAAAGGAAGAAGAAGCCACAGACAGAAATTCATATGATGGCTGATAAGGAAAGAGCAGACAGGAGACCAGATCCAATACTAGGCAGCTGTCTCAGCCTTGCTTCCTGTTCACATCTTGTTTTTTTGGAAATTTTGGGTGTCACAGAGACTTTATGCTGTACAGATGCCTTAAGCTGTGAGGTTAGCCAAGGAAGCTGCATGTTTTGTCCTTGGCCAGGAGATAATACCTACCTGGATAGCAGAAAGAAGAGGAAAACGGATCCCAGTGGCCACATCATCTGGGTCACAAGCTCATAGGGAGCAGGCAAGGAAGTAGCAAGGACAAGGGATGGGAGAAGATGGAGGGTCAAGGTGACACACTGGATTGGAAGAAGGCTCCTCCACCCTGACTGCAGATAGCTCACAAGCTTCACTAAGTCCTGGATTCACATCAAGACTTTAATGTGGGACTCAGAGCAAGAGAGCTTCTGCTCATCGTTACTTGGTTGGGTTTTGCTTTATACCCTGAACATTTAGAGGTAGTTGGCTCCCAGCAAAGCTGAGCTCAGATGCAGTCCTGGCTTAGTCTGTTCATAATTGGGAAGGAAAGTCTCTCCTCTGTGTGGTGAGCCAGTCCCCACAGGGCTGCTGGATGGGAGCAGATGCGACCCACTGCAGCATCCACTGCCATCTATTGCAAGGATGTGCTCAGGTATATGGCACAGATCTGGCGTGCACGTGTACAGTGGATGGCAAGAACCACATGGGGCTTTTGTGAAAGACGCCTGCCTGCAGTCTCTGCAACCCAGTACTGCACCTCGAGGTTTGATCTCTCCACAATATCCAGCCCTGATCTGCTCCTCTCCAGCCAGGAAGAAGTTCAGTGGAGCTCTGCACCTGCCGAGACCTCCAGCCATGTGGCACTGTGACAGCAGCAATAGCTACTTTATAAAGCAATAGGAAGCAGAAGGATTGTGAGTGGAAAAAAAAAAAAAAAAAAGAAAAAAAAAGTCCTTCCAGACCCAGTCTTGTGCATAACTGGAAACTTCTACATTCATAGAAACTGCCCCAACCCCTATCAACATGGAAGCCTGTACCAGTTTGGGCTGAGTTTTATTGTGCTGCAGGGTTAAGAAGAAAGATGTAGTCATCATGGCCAGGCAAGCCAGCTCTGTCCCTTCCCGGTCTTGTTGCTAGGATCTCAGTCTCCATTCTATTTTGTTGTGTTTGCAGCCTAATTGTTTTCTTCACCACCTGTGACAATAGTGCTGACTTGAATAACAGATCGACCACCCCAGGAATTGTTCTCCACTGTTCCTGACAAAAGCTTCTGACGTTGGCCTTCTCTGCCAACCAGAAAATTAATCCTGGCAAGAATCACAGCATCTGAAGACATCAGGTTACTCCTCAATGACAGGGATTGTTGACAGTGGTGGGCAATTTAGAGAAGCAGGCCCAGTTACTAGTTACCCCCACGCCCGGTGCCGCTTTCCTGCAGGGTTGTGGCAGGTCACTGGGCTTTGCTGCTCATTGAAACTCACAGCTGTGGGTTGCAGCTGAGACAGATGCTGCTGGTGGTGGGTCTGGACAACCAGTGCTCCGCCCTAGGGCTGAATTCCCAATTTCTGCAAGAGAAACACCATCCCTCCACAATCTTTGTCCTTGGGGGAAGCCAAAGCTGTCATTCATACAGGAATTTTGTGAGATGAGAAAAAGTAGTGGGGAACAGCTGCATCACCCCATCATGATGTTGAATGACAGCTTTCAGCCACCACTCCAGTGCTGTCTCTGTGCTTCAGTAATGAGGTGACTGTCCTCAGCTGCAAGGATGTGGAGATGTGGGTCCCCAGAGCGAGAGGTGAGACAGGGAAGAGAACTGCACTCCTTCATCCCAAGCTGACATCACAGCACCTTGCAGACACCCACTGATGTCCTGGAGGTGGGAACACGCCGATCTCAGCATGCTCCCCGCTCCAGTGCCAGCTGAGCAGAGCTGGAGGCAGCACCTCCGTGGTGGCACTGGGAATCTGTGGCAGAATGATTGCTAATGCAGCCACAACACAGACAAAAACAGGGCTGAGACCTCAGGCCAGTCAGCTCCCGGAGATGAACTCCACCATCGCTGGAATGGTCACACCTCCAGGTCTGGGAAGTGCTGGCTCCTGGGACCTTGGGTCTCTCCTGTCCTGTCACCTGGGCTTTTCCTGGGCGGGCAAACCAGTGGATCCCAGTCAGTGGCAGCAGGGAGGTGAGGGTCTGCTCTGCTGTGGCTCTTGGGGGGTGTGCTCATGCAAAGCATGCTGGAGAAACACTTCCTTGTTCAGCTGCAGAGAAATGCACCTCGGGAGAGCCCAGGAAGCAGGCTGGGGAAGTCTCCTGTGTAAATGGGCCAGCTGCATGACTGAAGTATTCAGTTCTCAGCTGTGGTGAAAGGATGACAGCAGATTATTTGTGCAGGACATTTTGTGCTGCACATGGATCATGGTAACGGTGCTTTCACTGAGCAAGTCAAAGACCACAAATCCCCAGGGACCTGCATCATCCCCTTGCAGGCCACCTCCCCACTGCACCCCTCCTGCCTCTCTTGATGGGCCCAACAGTCCTTGTCTGAGCACCCGTGCTGTCAGGAGCGACCTCCGCAAGTCCTGCTTCAAGACCCTGCCACTTCCCAGCCAGGTGCGTAATGCAAATGCCATTTTTTTAGAGAGCACCAACCTGTGTACAGACAGACAGTGCCCTGAGAGCTGTTTGTGTGCAGCACAATGGAGACATCTCTGTCCAAGGCCCCATTCCCCAGCAGACCGGGGGCATAACAAGGAGATGCTTTTAAGTGTACGGGCCAGAGCAAAGGCTTTACAGCGGGAATTCCTGCAGAGCTTTTCTAGAGACACTGGAGTGGGACTTCGGGACCTTATCCACTATGTGAATGCAGCCTGCTGGTTTTGAGGAGAAAAGCAAAGCCTCCATAACAGACAGATTGGTTCCTAAAGGGGTAGCCCTGTGGGATGCTGGGCAGCAGGACCTGGGGGGCTTTACATCCTTCCAGTTGCCATAATATCCTGCTCTGGGACCAGCACCAAAACCTCTTCCACTTCCCTGTAGCCCATATTGAAGTCAGCTGAGAACAAGGAAAATATGCCCTTTGTTGGATCCTGGGGTTTGCTGCATCTTCAGGAGTTCAGGGAGCATGAGTGTATTCACCAGGGATTTTTAAAGTGTATTCTTTCCAGAAAAGCCCAATTTCTTATTGAGTCTAACTTTTCCATATGATTAACTGCTGTTTTTCATCCAAAAATGTTTTCAGTTAAAATATATTGCCCTGAAGAGGCACTGCTCACCCCGCCTTGCATCTGCCAGTCTGTGACGGTAAGTCATTCAAAGACTCACCTTGGTGTGTCAGGTCCATCTTCCCTTCTGCACATTTCACTGAAAGTATCCACTTTGAATGGCATATTTGTGGAGCCTCTGAAGGACAGGATACCCCAGCCTGACTGATAAACAGCCTCTTCTGGCATCCAGGCATAAACCCCTTCTCTTGCTCCTTCTCATGTTTACCCTCTGCTAAGTGCTGGCAAGATGAAAATCATTGAAACAGAGATTGTGCAGACTGAGCAGATTTCTCAATTAGAGCAGGTTGCTCATGGCCTAGCATAGGTGAGTTTTGAATATCTTTAAGTATGAAGATCCCACAGCCATACCAGACCCCTGCTCCAGTGTCTGACCACCCCCACAGCTAATATTCAGAAAAATATTTTTCTGAATATTTAATCAGTGTTTGCTGTGTTGCAACTATTTCCTCTTAGCCAAACTCCATGTACCTCCAAGAGTCTGTGTCTGTCTTCTCTACATCTTCCCATGGGAGATGAAGACAGCAATAAGATCTCTCTCTCCCTTTCTCCTTCTCTTCCCGAGACCGAACAGGTTCCGTTCTCGCAGTCTGTCTCTGCACATCATATGCTACAGCCCCCTAATCATCTCTTTTAGTGGAAACCAGCTGGGATCTTAAACCCAAGCTGGGTTTGTTCCTTCTTGGAGCTTCGGTCCAGATTCTCATCGGTTAGGATATGGTCTCCATAGGCCCAACCAGAAACAGGGAGCCAGGTTGGTGGGAGCAACAAAGACACATCATCTTCACAGATTAGCACAAGACATCTTCTACCAAGATGACAGATAATGTTTAGAAATCAGTAGCCCTAGAAATGGGTCACAATCTCTCTCTTTGTCTCCCATCAGATGCTCCTACATGAGCTCTCGGGCTGTGGGCTGTTGGAAGCTGCGTACCAGGTGGCCTCTTGCTCAGGTTTTGTTCCCTAGCTTTGACAGTTTGTGGTGAACTAAACCAAAGGTGTTCTGAGGCATCTATTAGCTTGTTTTCAGAGCAAGCTAAAAACCTTTACCCTCCTTGTCTTGGTGAAGCTCTACTACGAGTAGCGAAGTACCAGCCTGTTGGTTAGTGACTGTACTGCAGATTCCTGGAGAGCATTTAAAAATCTCCCATCTAAGGCTTAATTCACAGATTTCCATCAAAAGTGATAATTTCTTTCACCCATTTTAACTCTGAAAGTTAGATGACTGTCTTAATCTTTGTGTCAAGGCTCCCCCTGCAGTCACTGGAAAAAGATGGGCAGATGAGAGATGAGAGATTTTCCAGAGAGAAAATCTGGCCATGTAAAGGTTTCCTTTGATGAAGGTACTGGGGATGAAGGACCCTCAGAAGGAGCAGGGTCTCTCCCCAGAGGCCATATGGTGCTCCAGACACTCAGTGCAGCTAGAAGTGTAATTACTGGGGAGCCTAATCTTTTCCCCACGTTTAGCTACATGCATCAAACCCAGCACAAGGAAACTGAGAATTCATTTTTGTCCCCATAGTGAGTTGTTACATGTCCCTATTTTCTTCTTACTGCTTTGAAAATATAGACGTCCATCACCCTCCCATCTATTGCCCACCCTGCATTTCCAGAAGCCAGGGTCTTTGAGAATCAGTTCCTTAACAAATCTGTGTCACAAAGTAATTTCTCTGTCCTCATTTGCATGTGTCCATCAGTCTTTCTGACAGAAATGGTTTCAGAGCAGAGATGTGCTTGCCTCATCTGAGTATTGCAATGCAAGCATCACAGCTGATCCCAGGAGGGAACGTGAAAGGAAAGAAGCAAGAAAGGAAGGAAGGAAAAGGATAAAAGAAAGAAAAACGAAGGTAAAGGCAAAAAGACAAATAAAAAATAAAAGGAAAAGGGAGGAGGGGGGAAAAGGAAAAGGACAACCTTTTTGGGAGCTTGCTCTGATTTCCTACAAAGAAAAAAATCTCCCCAAATACTGCTTTCTTTGAAAAGTACACCCTCTCTTCCATGCCGAGACATATTCAAAGCAAGGTTTGCCATCCCAAGATCCAACAGGCAGCCTCATCACAGACCAGAGCCATGCCCAGACCCAGCTCCCTGCCACTCTGCTCCCACCCCTGCACCATGTTTCCCCTGCACCTTCTTTCTTCCTCCTCCACATTCCAGCTTTGCAGCATTTCCACATCCGCATCCTTCTCCAATGAAGACCTACCAGATCAGCCCTACGATCAACCTTCCATCATCCCCACGGCCACCATCCAACAACTCTACTCTTGTTTTCCTTTCTTAGCTACTGATATTTTAGCTTTCCTGAGTTAAAAACAGAGCCACCCATTGTGCAAATACTTCAGGTAAGGATGAAAAGATGAAACAGAACCTCACAATGCAAGTTGCCGAGTGAAAGCAGGCTGCAATGATCCACTCAAAAGCGTTTTGCTAACACTTCCTAGAAAAATATCCCTCTGCGTGACATTTTTCAGTCTTTTTTTTAAAAAAAAAAAAAAAAAAAAGCTTGAAGAGTTTTCAGCAATCAGTTGAACAGATTTGCCCCTGAACTTAAAAGTTTCTAAAACATTTCTGAAAAGATACAAGTTTCCAGCAGAACATCTTTGTTTTCAAGTTAAGATCTAGATACTTCCTAATGCTCCCTTGTGGCAAAAATAAAAAATGCTCCTTTCAATGAATCTTCATTTTTCATCCACTTTTCCATAGGAACTCCTAAACAAAAGTCCATATACCTGCCCTGTGTGGCTACCTCATCCTTTTCACCTTTCTGTCACTTATCATTTTGTTTTACCAGAAATTTTATTGTCAAATCTAAGGCACCCAGCTCTGTGCATCCAAGACTGGGCAAATTAATATTCAACTTCCAACAACATTCGGGGTTCAGCCAGCCTCCTGATTAATTACTGGCTGCAGTGGAGAGAGTTACTGTTGAAAAACATAGACCTTCCACCCATGGGATCTCATTTTTCTTTGCTATTGCTAGCTAGAAATTTGGAACAGAGTGATGCTTAATCCTGCTGGCCCTGCCAATGAGAGCTCCCCATCTTTCTCTGAAAAAATAAGAGTGCGTGTACCACTTTACTTGCTGAGAGCTGGTTTAAGCAAGCTATATGTTCAGGAGCAAAATTCCATTCAAGATAATGTGGTAAAACTTGGAACAGCTCAACTTAAGAGGGTCTGTGCTGAGTTTTCATCCTGCTAGGCGACGGTGGGTCCGAAGGCCCCCCGTTGGCAGCAGAGAGCTGCCCTTGCTCCTTGTTTATGCTCTCAATTCCTTTTCATTAGTTTGTTAGGCAAATCTCCTTTCAAGTGTTTTCATTCTCTTCAGTCAATAAATGATAAAAATCCGACACGGAATGTTCTAAAAGTGGAACCACAAAAAGACCTATTTCCTGGCAGCCCATATGTCCTCGGCAAAGGGAGCTGTATATCCCAGGGGAAAATTAAAGATCTGAAGCAGCATCTGAAAATCCACAGCCGAGTTTCTCAGCAGATCTTGATTGCAGACGGCAAAACAAAGCCCGGCACAGTGGACAACTAAAGATCTCCACCTAGTGAGACAGAGCGACAGGACAGCGTGCTGCTTTGCTGTCTGCCTGGGAAAGCCGGGCAGGAGGTGAGAAAAACGGCCTTCAATGAGACAATTCAGCAGCGGGGCTGCCAAAATTTCCCCTTCGGACAACACCACCCTGGGGCCAGAGCCACGACCTGCCTCGGACAACACCACCCTGGGGCCAGAGCCACGACCTGCCCAAAATGCGGCGACACACAGGGCTGCGGTCAGCCTCCGTGCAGCGACTCCATTAGGAGAGCATTAAACCCCCCTGTCCAAGTCCTAACCCATGCCCAAGCTGATCATAGCTGTGCAGTAACCACAGCCGAACAAATTGTACGATGCAGTAATGATGGCTTTTGGCTGGGAACCTTTTCACGAGATGACATTTTTCCTATTGCTGGGATTACACATTCTGTGGTGAGCACAAGATAATTGCAATTTCCAGGACCGCTACTGAACGCATAAAGGTTATGGGTAGTCTTATTAAAGCTTTTATATTAGTGGAAAATTGTATGTTATGAGCTGGGAGAAAATTAATGGCCATTCTTTTGTGGTTTGCATACAATTAATCCCTAGGGGGCCTTTTTGTTCCATCTGAAACGGGTGACGTGCATTTCATTAAAACTCTCACCCTTTTCTTCCAGCCACTCCAAGGCTCAGGGTTATTTCCTAATACGTCTTGCTGAGCTCGCAGGAGTGCATGAGTGGACTCCGCAGCTCGGCCCTGCTCTCCCTGTGTCCAGGCACAAGCAATATGTTCTATTAGCAAAGAAACCTTTCCAATGAGGAGCCAGCTTTACAGGCAATTACATTGTGTTAACTACATGGTGGGTGACTGAAAACCAGAAAATAGTTCTCAGATATGGCCACAGCACAGGAGCATTTCACAGAGTTGCAGAATCACAGAATGGCTTAGGCTGGAAGGGAACTCTGACGCTTGTCTGGTGCACCTTCCCCTGCAAAGCAGGAGGCAGTGTACCTTCTGAGCAGCCTGGCACGTCCTGGTGCTTTGCCGTCGGATGTAGGTCCAGACCAGCAGCAGTTCCCAACCTGGCCGGGCTGAGATGTCTCATCTCATCAGTGCTTCACTTGTCTGAAGGATGACACCGCCGATCTCTCTTCTCTGCAGGCTTTTTGCAGGCCTGAAGCTTTTTCTTCTCCCAAGGGGAGAATTGCTGTTTTGTTTTCCCTCCTCAGATTTACCTCCCAGAACAAGGGATTTTCCATCTCTTTAAAATAAGCTGTCCCCTTACTTTCCCCACCTGCTGCTCAGGACTAAGAGATAAATCTAATAATAACCCAGCAGTTTTTTCCACTGCTTCCATCCCACTGTGTTCAAATAGCGGTGCCTCACTGTGCAAGCAGCACGGATCAATCTAGGGCAGCAGATATGCATCTTAGAAATAATTGGGCTGCAGACATCAGGACTACTTCTACCCTATAATCATGTGACCTCCACCCTGCACTAGCATCAGTCTAGTAGGCACGAGCAACCACAGCGCTGACAGTGGATAATGTCTGCATTTCAGCACTGGCCTTTCACATTGGTACAGGACACAGGATATCCAAGTCCCCACTGAGGAGTTACTACTAGATTTATCAGAACAAACTGCACACACTTCAATGCAAGGAACACAAAGAAAAGAGTTTTAAGAGCCTGAACAAATTTGCTTGGGAGATGTAGAGCTTCTCAAAAGTATGTCTGAAATCTAGGTGCAAGTTTTTGCCAAAATGTAGTAGCTTGGCCAGTCAAATGTCCAATGGAATTGTCAACAACTAAAACGCATCAGACCTGTTAGATTTTCAAAGATAACAGTGCACCTTTGCATGTTTTAAATTTAGAAAAACATTTTCCTTTTATTTCAGAAAAAGAAGTGCTAATTATAATTCTACTGCCATCCCTGTATTTTTGAAGGACTTCAGTCCAAAAGCTCTTTGCTTCACCTTCAGCTCTGACTTGGGCTGCTAAATATGGTTACACAGTAAAATAGGTCTTTATTCCCTTTCGATGAGCCCAGACTATCAGGGAGGCAGGGAGATCACACCACTCGTGTTTTCAGATTATGCATTTCCAAACCCAGGTCAGTGCTTTGCATTGTGCTGGATTTTACCTTTTCTGTGATTAATGCTGGTAGGGAGAAATTGTTGTGAAGTTGCTGATGGGGTTGGAACTGAAGCCACTGCCCAGATTTTGAAAATTGCCTCTCATCGCATTGGGTTGAATAGCTGGATAGAAGTAAAGACTGAGGAGGCTGACGTGACTTGATTCATGAATCCTCAAATCTGGAGAGCTGAGGGCAAACTGTTTTCTTAGAGAACCAGCAACAACCATAACGTTGATCCTTATCCAGTGACCCTGCTGTGCTCTCCCAGAGGTCCATCTGTCTTGTCAGCAACTCTGCCAGATTCCTCCAACCTGCTTCACACTTGGCTTTGTGATACCAGTGAGGGATCACAAATAGAAGAGCCTAATGTCGGCTCCCGCTTCGCCAGTCCCAAGATCTATGTACTGTAACTTCCCTTACAGCAAGCAAAGCTCGGTTCAAGAAAAATCAATTTTGTTGTGGTCTGTCTAGGACTCATCACTGCAAAGATAATGTGTGCTCCTGTTTACCATGTGAGGACATAACATTCATTTGGGTTGAAGTATGATTCAGTAACTACCCCCAAATGACAGTTGGGCTAAAATGAATTTGGTTTTGTTTAACTGAAGAAGCTCTGCTCTCTGCATGCACAGTCGGAAAGCGCAGAGCTTGCTGTGCTTCACTACCCCTGTAGAAACACCAGGCTTTTTGCTACAGGGCTCACCCCCACGATGACTCCTCTGCTTTGCATGGTTGCATGGGCTAATAGCCAGCTTTGGGCAAACAGACCGTCTTTGCTAAATTATCCAGCGGAGCTAAGAACAGCACATTGGACCTCATTCCTCTCCAGGGCTCGGGGCATTTGCTGGCCCCTAGCAAGGGAGGGTTGGCTTGGCCCCACCACCCCTTTGCACCTGCAGCCCATTTCCCCACAGCCAGACCTCTGCTTTGCTGGTTTCTGCCCTCAGGAGAGGTTGGAGCTGGGCAGTACTGGGCTGTGGTCCTCCCTGGAAGAGGTAACCTGTCTCTCGCAGGAGTATAAATGTCCCTGCAGACATCACCTGTGATGTATGAGGTGGGGCTGGGAGGGCAGCAGCGATAGATCCCAGACGTGCTTCCAGCCCTGCGCGAGGCCTCAGTAACACAGCCACCGCCCCGTGGTGGTGACAGCACCGGCTGCAGCCCAGTCCAAGTCTGGTGCTCAGGAGAGGGGGCAGGTTAAGAGGAATTGGGTTCTGACCCAACCCCATCACGTTCATCACAAACCACACAGTGTGAACCAAACCACGGAGTGAACTAAAGTCTCCTCACCATGGCTCGCTGCCTGCTTGCACTTCACAGGCTTATCCAGATCATTAAATACCAGCTCTGCTGTGTTCAGGACCCTCTGAAAATCCTGCTGGAAACCCTGTCCTACCTTTGGAATAGGCTTGGGAGAGCTGAGGCTGCCCCATGCATTACTGAAGCAGAAGATCACCATGCATGGGGGTAAGAGTATGGCACTACCTGGGTATGGCACTAATCCTAATGGTCCTTCAGCCCAGTCAGGGGACACTTTGGACCCATCATTGGGGAGCTACACTGCTGGAGACTAACTGGGAAAGCAGCAACACCAGTCGTTTGGAGGCTGACTCCTTTTTAGCCAAGATTCAGGGCAAAACAATTTCCCAGCGAAGGCTGGCTGCATTTCATTCTCTGCACAGCTAACCTCACGGGCAAGATGCCTCTGCAGTTTATTTATATGATTTCTTTCAATTTAGGAGATAAATTGTCATTGTTTGAAAATTGGTAGCTCTTCATACAGATCCTCTCTACTAAGCAATGACTTCATCCCATGTCATGAACCTGGATAGTGAAGGAGCGTAAAAAGAAAGTGGACCAGGAAGGCCTTTTGCATGCGATTTTCACACGCCTTTTGGTAGGTGAGAGGCTCTCCATCATCAGGGTTATTTGTTGGATCATACAACAGAAAGGCTCAAGCAAAAGGAGAGCAGGGACGATCCATGATAGTGAGAAGTTAGCCCTGAGAGAGGCCCAAGCCTGCCAAGCTGGCACAGCCAAGCTGTGGGTGCATGAAGAGGAGCTCTCCTGGCCTGGCAGGGCAGCAGCGCACACATCTTGGTCATCACTGTCACGTGTAGAGAGAAACAGCCCCTGTCCACATTTAAGTACAAATACCATGATAATGATGAGATTTAATCAGTCAGTTAAGCCCTGCTTAACTGCCCAATTCTGCCTGCTATGAAAGCCAACAGCCATGTGCCCTTGCTTTCCACAAAAGGTCTGGATCACACCATGCCAAGATCCTTTCCAACCCCAAGTCTGTAGCTGGGGTTATAAAACTGCATACTGGAAGTCTGCAATTAAAAGATAAAATGAAATTATAGTCCTTATTAAAACCTGAAATATCTGTCTGAAAACTTTAATCTTAGAACATGGACATCTGGATACTGCAGAAAACTGAGGATTCTACAGTTTCCAAAATTATGTATGGGAAGAAACTCCATTTTAGACCACTCCGGGTGGTTGTTCTGGTTTCAGAGCATTCACAGATTACATTTTCCACCCCACTTCTTAAAAATGAAGCAGAGCCTGATCACTGTCACATGGTCCCAGGACTGAAAGAAAATCCCAGCATCTCAGAACTTGCAATTAAAATCACCAGAGGTGACA
Source organism: Cygnus atratus (assembly GCF_013377495.2). Lineage (NCBI taxonomy): Eukaryota > Metazoa > Chordata > Aves > Anseriformes > Anatidae > Cygnus > Cygnus atratus. Next base: position 1,849,555 of record NC_066379.1, read on the forward strand.
ACATTGGAAATGGCACCTTCAAGTTATCTAAGATTTGCTTGTTTGTTTTTAACGTCTTCTGCTCAGAGGGAGAGGAGGATTTCATTAGAGCTTGAAAACTGCCTCAGGTGGAAGCCACAGCTATGAGGCACTGCATCTCTGCCTGAAAGGACATAGAAAGTAAGCTTTGTGTTTCCCCTCTCCAGACATAGAGGTCTTTTTTTTTTTTTTTTTCTTCCTAACTCAGTATCTCATACAGACTCTAAGGAAAGATGCTGCAACCTGGGGCTAATCAGGGAGAATTTGAGCTTGGAGCTAATTTGTTTTGAAGACCCACAAGAAAAATGGCAAAGGTGAGTGGGATGGGAGCTGAGCTCCACCAGATCCAATGTGGGTCTCCATGACCCTGGCACGTGTGTCCCCAGAGCTCTTCTAAACAATTTTAGTTTGCAGACAAAGTGTGAGAGTTCACCTCCTGAATAAATTCCAGCCTTCTCCTCTGGCCAGTGCTGGATCCTGCTGATTTCAAGTCTTGTCCAGGTGTTTCGATTCCTCCAGCAGTGAAAACACTGCCATATAAATTGCAGATTGGAGCCAAAGGAAGGCAGCTGCATTCAGAGCACATGGGATGAAAGAGATTTATAATAAGAGAAAGGTGTGTTTATTCATCCGTTGACCTCGGGCCCTGCGTTACTGCACTCCCCATAGAGGGACGTTTGCTGTTGACCTTGAGACGTTGGCTTAGCAGGGGCAGCACAGCCAGCTTTTAATGAGTGAGTTTAGAGAAGGCAGAACCATTCCAAGAAAAATGCTCCAGAAAGTGATCCTGTTCAACCCGACACAGCAAAATTAACAGCCTCATTCTGGCCAGGCTAATTCCTTTTTGCGATTATCATTATTATTCTGTTTTCATATTGCAATAAATAATGTAATTACTAAAAGCTGAGTGCTGATTAACACAGACTCTCTGTTTCACTGGCAGAGAGACAGTCAGGCTGGGAACATGAGAGAGAGCCTCCAGCTCCAGCCTAGGGGTGCTGCGGTTTTCTTGTATGATATTCAATCAGTGGCTCACTTGGGGTGGTCCCATCAATGAAAGGGACTGATTTGGTGACCTACAGTACCCAGACCATGCCAGAGCAAGACCGTGATCTACAGGGGCTGCTGTAATGGGAAGAAGCCAGGGGCTACAGGAGGGATGTGGGTGCAGACCTCAGTGATGCAACTCATGGGCATTTGGGAGTTTGGCCCCTCACGCCATTTCTCCAGATCTGATCTTCCCATGAGCGTGGTGGGGCCTCGAGCCCTTTCTCTTGTCCCTCAGGGACAGAATTCACAGCTCCAAAGGCTGTGCAGTGCTGGGCGGTGGGGGAAGAGGGGGTCATTGGGCACGTGTGGTTCAGTGCCTGGGAGCCTGACCTGCCCGCCTCGGGTACAGCAAGCAGAAAATTTGAGACAAGAAACTCTCCTCCCTTTGAGAAACTGAAATAATAGCGAGATATTGAGATTGATCTCAGCTCCGTTTAATGAGGGATAATTAACCCACCCATCACAAGGCCATAGGATTACACTGGTTGGAAATTTTCCAGTTAATGCGCTATTTGATATTTCCGCCTAATTTTCAAGTGTTTAATTGATGTCTTAATTATGAAAGATATTGCTATTAACACCATTCTCAAACAAATCCCTATCACCGCTGTGATTTTACACACCCACGTGGGCCTCTCAGTGCCAGTCCCCATGGTGGTCCCTTCCCTTGGAGAAGGCTCCTGCCTGTGCTTGCAGAGCGTGGGAACAACTTCTGCGAGTCCCAACAAACAAGGACAAAGCCAGGACCAGGATCTATCTGCTGGTCCCAGGACAGACCCCAGCCTTTCCCTTATGCAGTACTCAGGTGTGCAGGAGTCTTGTGCAAGCCTACGTCAGACTGAAATAGTAAATAAATCAAGGTCGTCACCTTCCTTCTCCCCCCCCCCCCCCCAGACCCAAAGCGAGCTGGGGCTCTGCTTTGAGCCCTGCAGCTCGTGCCTACCCCCGGGGCAGGGCGAGCCCTGCAGCCACCTCGTGGACCACTGAGCTCTGCTGGCAGCAGGGCAGGGTGCTCCTGCTACCAACCAGAGCTGCCTGGCAAAGCCAAGCACTCTTAAAGCCCAGCACGTAAAGGCTCCTGGCTCTGAAACTAGCCAAGGAAAGCGCTTCGCACCATTCTTTATGTCCAAATGAGAGAAAAGATGCTGTAATGAGAGAGCTAGACAGGGCCAGACATACCAAAGGAAGCCACTGACTGACCCCATTCCTTCTGCTCTGCTGGATCCTTCTGCTCTTGAAGCCCAAGGGCAACATCCACGATGTGGCCATGCTGGGAGCTGCTTCCCAGCTTGAAGGAACTCGTATCAGACATCCTCCCAGCACATTCCAGCCACACAGATCTCACCACTGAATTTAAAAATGCCGCAGCTGCCACAACAATTAAAAATGCAAACAAGGAAAACAAGCAAGTGGGAGAGCAGGAATGAATATTTATAGCTCCTTATGTAAACCAGATACAATGGAGCCATTTGGAGCTCAAACAGGCTTAGCGTTATCCTCCGCCACGGCATGCCTGGTGCAGCCTGCAGATCACAGCCCCGCCATGCACCTCCCTGGGCTGAGTGGGAGACGGGCACAGCACCGCGGGACCTCCTCGGTGGTAGACCAAGACAAGGAGAAATTAAAGGTTTTGCAGCCCCTGGGAGGTTAGGAAACTGGTAGTGATGGGCAGACACCTGGTCTCATCCTGCTCCACACATGATGAACAAGGGGGAGGAGGCTGGCTGAACCCAGAAAGACTTTTTAGGGCAGCAAGCAAGGTTCTTTGCTCTGCCCTTTACTGGAAAGCAGGAGATGCCGTTACTCATCTGCAGAGACCCTGAGGCAAAAACCTTATGACCGAGGTCTAGCAGATTCTCACAACTGATAAATTAGTTTCAAAAGGTGATTGTAAGCTGTTTTAAAAAAGTGCAAGCACATGAAAAAGGGTTACTGCTCCCTAAACATTGCTGCCTGCCCTCTTCTTACGTGCTGTTGAATTAGATATTAAATCCTCAGATGAGCTAAATGAGTTGATCGTGGCTAATGTTATTACCAGAAGTACCAGAGGAATCAAAGATGATTAGCCACTTCTCATAAAGTCTTAGCATAGAGGACAGAGAGAATTAATTTGTGCCACTGACCTGCTTTTTGTTTCCACGTGATTCTCATTGATGCTTGCTAGAAAAATGGGGAATAATGGAGAAATGGAAATCTGAAATGATAAAACAGTTATTTACATGGCAGATCTGAAACTTGGAAAACAGATCATGAAATTGCCATAGTCTTTATTAGGGAAAGACAGAGCTTGCTGAGAAAAGACCTGAAAGGAGCCTGGAGTACAGGAGAGCAGATTCAGTCGTGTACACGCAGGGGAAATGTTCATCCAGATCCAACAACTGTATTGCTCCATCTCTGATCACACGGCCCAAGTGGAGGTTCCTACACTTGATGTCTCAACCAGAAAATAAGTCCCATCACTCAGGCTGGGTGAGATGCGTCCCACTGGATTGTCCAGCCTTGCAATAGATGGCACACAACCAGCAGTCACGTCGAGGATCAGGTATTTATGTCTCTGCTTCAGCTTTCATGACAAAGCTTAGCTGAAATCACACGGCTCCATAGCTAACCCCAGCAGAACCAGCTCTCACTTTGCTCCAGGCAGCCCCTCTCCTGGCCACGAAGCAGCTCTTCCACGGATCGATATGACAGGAGCCCTTGTCCATCCCCAGGTATGCCTGCTGCTTGCCTTTCCCTCAGCGTTGCCTTCCTTGACACAGCTAATTTCCCAGAGGAGACGGATTGATTCCCCACAACCACTATGGATTTAATATGTGCTATTTATCACCCCTCTTGACACTCAAATGGAAGAAGTGTGCGTCTGCACAATATATATGCAAAAATCTTCATTGCATTTAGTTAATCCTCAGATGGCCATCAATAAATATCAGGGACTTAGAATCATTCAGGAGGAATTTTAATAAATAAAATATTCACATACATATTTTTGTTGTTGTCGCTTAGGTTCCCACCAGCCCTTCCCTTTTAAAAGTGTGTCAACATGCGGCATCTCTCTTGTTTTAATTATGTCAGTCTGCCAAGCAGTAGAAATTGGCCTGGTTACATCAGTCCCACTGCCTGGGGAGAGGAAGACATCGGAGGAAAATAAGTTGTGGTTGCTCTGACGTAACTGTGTCCTACAAGCTATTGTCCCTAGAGCCACCGGGTGCCAACTACTTGCAGAGATGTCCAAGGTAGGACCTGGGCTGGATCTGAATAATTCTGCAGCTGGCAGTGAGTGGGCCAGCAGCACTGTGCGGTGCACAGTGGGTCTGGCTTCTCCAGAAAAGCTCCTCGAGCTTTGTGCAGGGACCCAGGATACTTGGACAGTAGCTCCAGGCACACAGCTGGGCCAGGATTTGCAAGGTCCCACATTTGCTGAAGCCAAATGAGGTGCCAGGTTAAGAAGGGCACACCATTCATGGAAATGTTTTTTTCCTGTACAAAAACTTGGCATAAAGTAGGTCTTTGAGTACAGACCAAGGTCTGCCTTATGCACAAAATGGTCCTATCCAGGTCATGCATGAGCTCAGGTTTCCTGCAGGGTTGGGGACTAGCTCTTCTACTTGCTGCTGTATTATACCCACAAAAGCATCTGCTTTTGTCTGCTGCTGACCCTGAGTGAGGTAGCCTTGTGGTCTACCCCACTACGGTGCTACTGGAAGTCTTAGTGAAAGAAGGATTTCAGGCTTCCTGAGATCCTGAAATTTCAGGCTCTCTGGGTCTCCATCCCGATGCACTCAGACCACCCCAAGGGCATACATGGGAATGGCAGGGTCAGGGCTGAATGAAACCTCACTGCATTCAAGAAGTCAAGAGATTTCTTACATAGTTCCCCAAAATGCGGTGCCAGTACGAGTTACATTTTGCAGTCTCTGTTCACAGAGGGCTCTGCCTCTGACATCCCTGGAGATGCAGTGCAGGTTTCACTCAGCTTGGAGAGGTGGAGCTCACATTGCAGGAAGTTCTCAGCCCAGCAGTGCTAGCATGGGGGATTACTGCACCAAGTTCAATAAGAAAAATAGCTCTGTTTTGAACAGGGTAATATTTCCATAAAACACACCTATATATCTATTTATTTATTTATTTTGGGGAAAGAAAGAAAAAAAAAAACAATTTCAAACTAGTCTGTTCAAAATCCATTTTCCACCAAGACAGATTTCCTTTTTAAAATCTGAAGATGCATGTCACCACATGTCTAGAGGCACTTCCTGAGCCCTTTCCTACAGTCACCGCCACTGAAGGACTGCTCCAGCATGAAGCCCCAGCATGAAGGGGAGTGTCTAACTTGACCCAGAGATTGTGTCCATCTCAGCCTGGCCCTGCTGAAACCACTTTCTCCTCATGAGCCATCAGATGCTGCCGCTTTCTCTGTCTCCTTTTAATTGTCATTCTTAGACCAGTCCCATTTCTGTGCCACAAATACCTCAGTAAAGTTTTCTGTCATAAGAATTGCTCAATATTTCGTGTGGAGACTTCCCAACTTCCAAGGCTATTCCCAACTGGTCCCTTTAATCACAAACAATTCACTGAGAAAGCCTAAAATAGCACTTTTTTAGCTTCTTACTAAAAGGTGGGGACCAAAGCTTTGTATATAAGGGAACGCTGAATGATGATGTTCAGATAAGGATATTTGGACAAGCAAACACTGAATGTCTGAAGTGCTCATGCTCTGGAAACCTTTCTGTGAGCTGTCAGCAGTTTTCTTCCTACCTGAACAATGCACATACTGCAAAGTGCAAGCAGAGACATAACAGGTGTTTTATTTGTAAATATAAACATAAATCTCTTTTTCCTAAATGCTCAGCTGGCTCAAGGTGCAGGCAGACGTGTTTTTCCCCCAGTTTCCATCTGCAAAGGGCTCGCGAATGGATGCGGAGTGTTGTCAAGAGCGGGTGAGAAATGGCCCCCAGAGCTTCCTTCTGGGCAGGTCCGTGGGACCCAGAGCTGGGCAGGCTGCTTCAAACAAGCGACTTGCACAGCCCAAACTGTCGGAGCCTGTTTGAGGCCACAGCCCACGTACACCCAGCAGACCTCCCAGCAGCTGCTGCCTCTCCCAGCCTCAGAAGGGCGAGGACACGGGGCTGGCTCCATCCCCAGGGCCCCTTCCCAAGGCCAGGGATGCAGCAGGCACGAAGCAGAAGGCCCTGGCCCCGGGACAGGCTGTGATTCCTCTTGGCCCTGGTCCTGCCCTGCATTGCACAAAGACGCTGTAGGAGGACACGTGAAGGTCACCAGCACAGAGCAGGGAGTCTGAGATAACCGTGCAGAAGGAAGGAGAAAAATACCTCCAGGGACTACAATAAATTGCCACCTTCTTCCCAACGGCTCATATGAAACACTTGAAAAAGTGACCTCATTAATTAATGAGATGGGTTAACACTCTCTCCACATACTCTACTTAATTGCAATTCTGTCATTCCCAGTGAATTCTTAAAGCCATATTGATTATTCAAAGCTCTGTTCAATCAATAAAGCAATAAACCATGTATGCTTAAAAAAGCGATTAAAAAGAAAAATACATGAGACACTTTGAAGAAGCCGCGTCCTTCTGCAGCCCACTTAGCAGCTAAGAGCAAGCCATGTGTAAATATGCTTTAATGTCCTTGTCTAATTGAAGTGGGCAATTGTCTCATAAATTTATTTTAATCCCTAATCCATGTACAAAGTATTTCCAAACAGAAATCCTCCCAACCTGTAACGCCCTCAATTTCACCGGCCGCTTGCTGCGTGCCCTGCACAGATGACAGTCACAGCAGAGCAGGAGAGGTCCTGGCCAGCAAGTAAGACCATGCAAGCCTCCTGCCACAGGGGACAGGGCAGGTGGGGAACCAAGGATCCCTAAAGGACAGGCCTATTTGGGAAGCTGCAGAAACATCATGGCGCTGTGGCTGGAGTTTCTCTATCGCTGTGTCCCACTCTCTGCCATGGAGACGTAGCCATATTCAGCCCTGGATGGAGCTGCATCTGCCAGATGCAGACCAAGCGAGCCCATCCCTCTCACCTGACTCTATCTGCCCTGGTGCCCATGTAGCTGATGGTCCTCCTGCTTTCATTCTTGGCCACAGAATCGCTGCACTGATCATCTACCATGGCTTGCAAGGGCTCGCTCGAGCACGTCCCCACGCTTGTTCTCATGGGAACTGGGTCACGTAGCATCAGAGGAGACAAGAAAGCCTCATATCCTCCTGCCAAGTGTGAGCACTGTCTCAGCTCTCACCAGTCTATCATCCTGCTGTGTTTGTGCTATTGCCTAGGAGATGTGGATCAGGGAAAAGATCTTCACTCCCCAGCTCCTCTGCAGCCCAATGTCTGAGATCCAGACCCATGGTGGTAACTGGTGCTGCTGGAATCTGTTACGGATGTCACTGGCATCTCTGTGGGAGATGGGACTGCTCAGCAAGAAGTCCCCAGCTCCCATTTTGGACAAGCTTTTTTCTCCTTTAGAGAAACAAATTATATACATTTTAAAGACACATTACAAATAGGAGGGTAACTGTTCTCCAGGGCTTCTGCCTAGAAAGGATTCAAGGTAAGAGCTTGAAGCTTGGAGGAAAGAAGGAAAAACACTTCTGGGCTTGGGATGCTTTTTTCTTCTTCTTTCCTTTTATTGAAAACATTGTGATTTAACAACTACGACCTTGTTGAACATAAATAAATAAATAATGTGGAGAACTGGGACGCACTAAGCTCAGTGATTGCATAAATATTCAAGTTGCGAGAGAAATATAAGATTTCAAAGGTGCAAACCTAATTATGGAGTTGTTATCTATCCCCCCATAGTAATTCAAACATAAAGAACATTTCCCTGTCAGCTAGTGAAGGACCCCAGTACAAATCTGAGATGCCAAACCTGGAAAATGTGACATCCTGCCACATATCAGCAGGGGCTCACTCACACCACCGCTCTGCTTGCACTGAACCTGGAGACACAACCCATGCTGGGCTGGGACCTGGGGTGGGAGCCCGAGCAGCCGGCATGGGCTGAGGGGTGCTGAGGTCTCCCTGGCCTCCATGAGCAAGGGCAAAAGTACTCAAAGTATGGAAGCTGCTTCTCCACCCTGATCAAGTCCCTGCGGTCAGTCCAGGAGTGAAAGCCCAGGCATCTCTGTGCATCTGCCCCACGCTGCCACGGAGGATGGTGACTCCAGCGAGCTGGAGATCTCAAGGTGCTTCATGGCCTCGTTTGCACCCCGATCCCTTCAATCCCAATGTTTCCCACCCTGGATCTGTTGGAAAGCTGATCTTTATCAATGCAGAGACTGGGGATAGGGGCTGGAGCTGCCACAGGACCCTGAACACAGGGAAAGGAGGAAGAAAGTGGACTCAGGCTTGGCTTGCTGTTTTGCAGGAGATTACCACACAGATCCCCTTGGACATCCCTTTTTGTTGGCCATGGTCTCCAGAGGCACTGCAGGCCAGCACCCTTCCCAGTTATCTTCCCTTGTATCTTCTCTTCCCCCATTCTACAAGTGTTCAGGGCATGGCCCACATCAAACCACAGCACAGGAGGAATGGTAGTAGAAAAATGCCATGATACGTATTGTCTCTTCAAATCCTCAGTGGCAACTAGTGCTGAATGAAACACCCACTTACCAGCCCCTCTTGTCCCCGTGCAGCTTGACGACCTGTCCCTTGCTGCCCCTTGCTTGGCTGCCTGCTCCCAGGGCAGCAGTATGGGGACCCTCAGCTCTGGGTGCTGGTAAAACACAGGGTAAAGCAGCTGACTAAGCTGACCACAAGCTTCCACAAACCTTCTTCTGCTGGCTTTCTGCTGTTAGTGATGAGTAGAAACATCTCCCAGAGGACCACTGAGCTGGCTCTCCCGGCCTCGATGGGGCCGTATGGAAAAACGTGCCTTTAATATTATGGGACTGAATTTTTAATTGACCTTTTAGACTTCCCACTGTAGCTTGGCTTAAAACGTTGTTTTGCTTTGTCTCACTGTTCAAGTTTAACATTTTTTCAACACCAAGATGTGATTTCTGCAGTATTATCTCCACAGCCAAAAAAGGAAAAAATGGGTCAAAACCCTCTGTGCATCTCAGGAGATCTGCACAGGGGCAGGGAAATCAGTGCCCCAGCCTTGCTGAGCACACTGCTGCATGTGCCACCGCTGGAGGGAAGGTCTCAGTTGCACCCCAGGGAGCGAGGTGATGTGCAGCTGGGACACCGGCTGCTGCTGGGCTTGCTTGGGGCCACCTTTGTCATCTCGTCTTGGGATGCACAAGCTCCATGTGCCATGAGGCAAGCACCTGGGAGAGGGATGCTGTGTCCCAGCACACTTGGGGTGGGGATGCTGGCCCAGCACAGGGCAGCCTGCACAGCAGAGCCCTGCAGAAGCAGTGCCTGCCAGCCTCAGCACAGGCTTTGATAGAGCAACTAGTGCGGAGAGGGGACGAGGGGATGGAAAAGGCTTTTTGGGGTGCAGGTTCCCCTGCCAGAGTCCCGTACTGGGCGCAGCACTCCTGAGATGCCGGGTTAGATTTCAGATGCTTCTGCACAAGGATGCAGCAGCCCCATCCCAGCAGGCCGACAGCACCACCTACTGCTGCAGGGACCGGGCTCGCAGCCCCGCTCGTCCCCAGAGCTGGAATGTCGTCCTCTGCCTGGCCGGACCCTGCAGCAGCCCGTGGGAAAGTGGCCTCCCCTTGCGGGTAGAGCTGTGGGCACCCCATCTGTCACCCCAGATGGGACAGAAGAGGAACAGAGCTCCTTTCCTTTCCTTTCCTTTCCTTTCCTTTCCTTTCCTTTCCTTTCCTTTCCTTTCCTTTCCTTTCCTTTCCTTTCCTTTCCTTTCCTTTCCTTTCCTTTCCTTTCCTTTCCTTTCCTTTCCTTTCCTTTCCTTTCCTTTCCTTTCCTTTCCTCTCCTCTCCTCTCCTCTCCTCTCCTCTCCTCTCCTCTCCTCTCCTCTCCTCTCCTCTCCTCTCCTCTCCTCTCCTCTCCTCTCCTCTCCTCTCCTTTCCTTTCCTTTCCTTTCCTTTCCTTTCCTTTCCTTTCCTTTCCTTTCCTTTCCTTTCCTTTCCTTTCCTTTCCTTTCCTTTCCTTTCCTTTCCTTTCCTTTCCTTTCCTTTCTCAGGCACCTGCCCAGGTCCCTGCTCTCGCCCATGGAGAAAGACCCTTGTTTTTATCCATTTAACCCAAATAAAGTGACTTTCGCGGGTTATCTGTGGCAGAGCTGGGACATGAGCAGCAATGTGCCTTCCTGCCTGTCTCCCCATCGGTCTCACAGACCCCAGGGTGGGCTTGCTGGAGCCCAGGAGCACTGCTCAGGGGCAGCTGCTGCTTTGAAGCAGGGATGTCTGGGGACAGATGCCCCCATGCCCACACACATCCCTGAGGTGAGGGCAGGAGGTTTGGTCTCCTGTCACCCACCTCCCACTCTGGTGCTATAGAAGATGAAGGTATCTGCTTTGTTCCCTATTTGCTTCCATTGTCTCCTTTGAATGCCTGCAGCTGGTTGTCCTGGATCCTTGTGAGCCCCCAGGGATGTCTGCCCTGGGCCTGAGACCCCAGCTAGGAGCCCAGGGGGTGCCGAGGTCTCCAGGAGCTCTGTGATGCCACCACATCCAAAAGCTACGTGCTTTCCCTTCCTCTTGTTGTGGTGGAATGATGTTGCTTGGAAAAGACCTTCACCGTCTGCCTCCACCACCACCTCCCTCCTTGTCGTGGGCACTGGCGGGCACTGGGCGAGGAAGGAGCATGGACCCAGGGCTGGAAATGGAAGAGACATACAGGAGCTCCGCTAGGCATGGAGCAGTGAACAGGTTCTCTGCATGGACGTGGCAGGACCATGCAGCCCGACCTTTAGCAAGTGGTGGGAAGGGGATCTCCTATTCCTACACTCCAGCACAAGGTGTTTGGGCCACCTGGGAAACCACCAGTTCAGGCAGAGAACACGGAGCCTCCCTGGCGAGCTGTAAGGCTTGCGTGGAAACAGCTCAAGGGGAGATGGAAAAAGGCAGAGGCTGCCCAGGAGGCACCTGGCCAGAGGGAGGAGGAGGGCTGCAAAGAGCAAACATGGGACCGATTTTGTTCGCTGCTTGGGTGAATGCCCCTGCCCACTTTTGGGGCAGTGAGTTTGTGCTATGGAAGCCTCAGGAGCCCAGGACACATCTGCGTACTGAGAGAGATCACATCAGCATGGGAAGGAGCAGAGGAGAGTGGTGGGTGCCGAGGAGCAGGAGTCTCTCCACCACCATGTCCATGGCGGTGGACGTGGCCTCTGAGGACATGAGGAGCCATCTCAGGCAGGGCGCAGAGCTCTCCATCAAGCAGCAGCGCCAGCAGCAGAACAAGAGGCAGGACCCGGCCGCCAGCACCACGGCTGGAAGGTGAAAGTCAAACCATGGGCTGGGAAGGGCTGGCCCGGCCTCCCCACCCAGTAGCACCCAGTCAGGCTGTATGAGGAGCTTCGTGCCGCTGTGCTCACCCTGCCCTCCATGACCCAGGGGGTTCTGCTGCCTCTCTGCTCCTCCATAACCCAGATCCACACTTCCTCAGCTGCCTGGTGCTGGGTTCCATGCCCTTCCCTGGGCATCTCCTGCCCATTCGGTCTTACATCCCACCCCACACTACCCTATCCCAGCCTGTCCCACCCCACCACATCTCCTTGTGCCGCTGAGCACACCAGCCCAGAGTGATGCAGGTGGCCATAAGCGTCTCTGAAACCGCCTGAGCTGCCTGCGACTCCCTGGACACAGGGTCACATCACCTCCATCCCGGCCAGGGAAAGGATAACGTGCTGTGGTGGGCTTGGTCACCCCTGACCCACGCACTTGCCCTAGAAGCAAGCCTGGAGAAGGAAGGAGCCGTGCTGGCGTGGGGTGGGGTGGCTGGGGGCAAGGGGACGTGGCCAGGAGCCGAGGCGGTGCCCGTGCTTTGCCCTGCTGTCACCGCGGGGTGGTGGCACCTGGGGAGCCGCGTCCCGACACCCCCGGCCCCTGCCGCCCCCTCCAGCCGAGCCGCCCGCAGCTCCTGTGCACCCGTCCACGCGTGGGGGCGGCCGCGCCGGGCTCGGGGACAGCTCGGGGACAGCCGTGGCCCCGCGGCCCCGCGAGGGGGCAGCAGGCACCCACGGAGGAGGCTGCGGCGGGGGCCAGCGGCCAGGACAGTCCACTCGGGGCCCGGCTGGGCTGCGGGATCGGGGGAACCCCCCCGGCTGATCTGCAACCGCTGCAGCTGCAGGAGGGACAAACGTGGGGGCACCCCGCTCACCCAGCCCGAGGGACACAGCCCGGCCCTAAGGGACACCCCCGTGCCTTGGGCAAACTGCCTTGGCATGAAGGGGGGGCTCAAAAGGCGTCTCTGCCCAGAGCCCGTGCCCAAGCCCCTGCCTGCTCTGTCCCCACGGGCTGGTCCCGGGGCAGCACGGAGCTGCCGGGGTCCGGCGGGAAGCATGGGGCAAGTCTGGGGGGCAAAAGGAAAGGGGGGCCCTGATGGGAGCTGGGTGAGGCTGGGTGATCCCCGGGGGCAGCACCAGCTCCCTTCAGCCTGGGGATGGGGCAGAAGCAGCGCATGAAAGCATCCAGGTCGTGCTTAGCGATATGGTTTAGTGGAGTACTTAGTGTTAGGTCGGAGGTTGGACTCGATGATCTTGAGGTCTCTTCCAACCTAGAAATCTGTGTCTGTGTCTGTGTCTGGGTCTGGGTCTGGGTCTGGGTCTGTGTCTGTGCTGGAGTGAAGCCTTTCCACCTCTGTTTTGTTTTTTTTTTTTTCCCAACTGCTACTTTAAACCAAATAATCTGCTCCCGTGGACCTCGATTAGGAAACCCAAACCCACCCAGCTCTCCCAATTACAGAGAAACGTTTTATCCCCTGACACCCTCAAGATACCTGGCTCCTCTTGCTGCTGGTTCTCAGATCAAAATGCAGTGGAGCCACCCCATTCCCCGGGGCTTGGCCCTTGTGTTCAGCTAATACACCCGCCTCCCATCAGGAGGTGAGGACAGCCCTAGCAGAGCACAGACTAGGATGCTGAGCTTGTCCCACCTCTGTCTCTCTCTGCTTCTGCCCCTGCCCCAGCCTGTGAGCCCACTGCTCCTTGTTGAAAAGGTCCAAATCTGGCCCATGCCCAACCACCCCTGGCCAAAGGTCTGCTCAGAGCCAAGCTGAGGGACCTCATCTTCACACAAACGCCCTGATTTTCCTGCCAGAGCTCCCCATGCCCCAGTGAGATGCTTTCCTACCTGCACAGTCCCTCTGGACCCTCCTCCTCCCCTTCCAGCCCCATGCGCTGCCCTGGGATGCCCTACACCCATCCCACTGCCTGCGCAGAGTCTGTCCATCCCCACGACATCTCCATGACTGCTCAGCCATCCCACCCTCCTGCTCCCTGCCTGTGACCCTAGTGCAGCTCTGGGTGCTGCTACTGCACTGAGCCAACGAGCAGCCCTTGGGGTTGGCCACCAATGCTGGAGCCCAGTCCTGGCCTCCAGCAACGTCTGTGTCAGTCTGGATCCCTTCCCTGCAGCAAGTACACTGATGTAAGAGGGTTTTAAAGTGTGGCTGTGGATTTGCGTTCCATCCCCCTCCTTGTAATGGGCTCAGGATGTTAATTTATAGCTAGCTGCTAATATCTTGCATCCATCAAATGTCTCAACAAGAGCCCCAAAGTGTTTTGCAGACACTGGCTACCATCCCCTGCATGGGAATTGCAGAAATCACAGCCTGGAGAGGCTTCAGGGACTTGCTGATGACCAAAGTCCAAGTCAGCAAACCCCAGCCTTGTTCTAGCCCCCAGCCCACCCTGCTCCTCCTGCTACACCGCTGGATTGCCTCCAAGCCACGGCCTTTCATCAAGCCCTGCCAGGCAAGCTGCTGAGAAGTCGGCCTCGCAGGAGCCCAAGGCAGGGAAACAAAGAGTTAAACGATATCCTGATGGGCTGGTGAGCTCATCAGAGCTGGGATATGCTCATTACACTCAACAGAGCCCGACAGACAATATCCGGAGGGATGCGGAGCTGGAAGTGAGCATGGGTTAGGAGAGGAGGACCTTCAACCGTAGCCTGTCCCACCGCCGTTGGGGTGGGCAGCCACGTAAGTAGGGCGGATTTCCATGGGCTTGGTTCTGGGGGTGGTGGAAAGGGCGAGGGGATGCAGCACAGTGAGGCTGGGGTCATCCTCTTGCTGAGTCCTGAAACAGGGTTTGCAGATGCTCTTCACTCATCGAGAGCCTGAGAGTGTTGGTGGGACCGTCCAAACCCTGGGCGATGCTGAAAAGCTGCTCCCAAGGGATGCTGGAGGCTGGGCCCAACCCAGCTCCACTACACCAGCAAATGGACGCTGGCTCCAGCTCAGTTTACATCCAGGATGCGGCGGGGCTCGTAGGCGGCGTGCAGTCCCCTGACACCTCGCCTTATTTCTCCAGCCCTGGCCTCAGAGCAGAGCTTGCCTCTCCACAGGGACGGTGCCCACGTGGCCAGCACCAGCCCCAGTGGGGTCGTGGGGATGGCAGGAGAGAGGACGGGGCTCTAGCACTGTGCTTTGTGCTGACACAGCTCCTTCCTCTCCCTGCGCAGAGCCGGCTCAGCCCAGCAGGATCCGTCCCTCGTTACCGCTCCCTGCGTGCCCCCTGGCAGCTGGGTTCCCACCTGCGCGCTCGGGGGATGCTTGGTGCAACCGGCTGGGACCACCGAGGCACAGCATGGTGAGTGGGCGCTCGGTCCCCCCCCGGGGTCCCCTGTCCCACCCAACACCCTCCTGTCCCCTCTGCTGAGTGCTCCTCTAGGATCCCCGGCCATGGGAGTCCCGCAGTGCCCACCTTCCTCATTTTTAGGGGAACTTGGGCACGCTGGCTCACTGGATATGCACCTTGCTCTGATTAACTCTGGACCTGATTGATAGCCACTCTGAATTAAATTTGGCCTGGGCAAGGCATCTCAACACCAAGTTTCTGCAAAGAGCGTGCTCGTGCCCATCAGTCTGGCAGCCTGCTTGCACCCCACCCCTCCATCCCACATGGGTTCCCTAACACAGCTAGTCCCTTCTCCTGGCAAACACGGAGCCACGGCTGTCGTCTGGGGGGGCCTGTACTGAGGGTAGAGCAGGACTTAGTGAAGAGTCGGACAGAGGTACCCCAGAGCATCAGGAAAAGCTATGCCCAAGAAACCTTTCCCAGTTTTCGTCAGTTCCCCTATGGCTTGGCTTCCTCCCACTTGTAACCCACGAGTGAGGACTTTGCTGCCCACCCACTGGGGAGGCAGGCAGGAGACCTCTTCTGGCTGAAGGACAAACGAACCCGTTGGGTCTCACCCCTAGGCTCAGCAGAGGACCTGTTGATACCATTTCCCCAAGGCAAGGGAAACCCCAGAGAGCCATGGGGCAGTGCGAGGGTCTGGGAGAGCCTCTCGGTGGGACAGCCCATGGCTTTGGTGTGGCCGTATCTGGACTTCAGATCACTGGGTCAGGGATGGGCAAGAGAAGGATGAGCACATCTGTGTTTGGGTGATTTTCATCTGACCAGAGCTACCATTCACCCAAACCCAGCAGTGGTACTGGTGCCACCAGCGGTGGGGTGGGACACCTTCTTCGGGGAGGCATCCTGACAAAAGAGGAAGGCAAAATATATCCACAGAGAAACTTGGATTTCCAACAAAATTTGGCAGTTGGTTTGCAAAATCCTCTCAGCACTGCCCTGCGCACAGCAGCATCACCCCCAGCCCCAGGCAGTGCCACGCTCACCCACACCACCAGTGCTTCTGGCTCTCGCTTAGCCCTGGGATGGAGATCAGCTCCACCTGGGGGTGCCGAGAGGGCTGCGCAAGAGGACAGGCCAGATGGAGGTGGGCACCAAGCCCTGGATGAGGTGGTTCCTGTCCCAGCTGGGGAAGCTGTGGTGTTCTCGGCTGTGCGAAGTGGCAGAAGCTGGGTGCTGCAAGGAGACAAGAGGAGCATGTAGGAAGCTCCCAGAGAATCACAGCTGCCTCCCCATAGAAAAAGGAGATGGCCAGGCTGAAGATTTGGAGAAGTAAATCCGGCCCTTGTATTTCCAGGAGGGCACAAGCCCATGGACAGGAGCAGGGCCTTCAGACCGGGCTGTGTCACCAGGTATAGCGCAACTCTGGCCACATCTGCAGGTTGTTTGGGCCCCCAGAGCCTGGGGACTTTTGTGCTGGTCTCAGACTTCGAGGCATCTAAAGGATTTCTGGTCCCCATGGTTGCAGACAGACCTGACTGCTGCCCCTGTAAGAACACAGACTAGCAGGCAAATTAAATCACCTGTAATGAGATGGTTCATCAAAGCTCTTGGGTATCCATCTCAGCATTTTGTGAGGCCACCTCCTGCCTCCGGCTGTGTGAGGCTGGTGGCACTCATTTGAGAGGGACGGATTGCCCATGAGCCCAGCATGCTCCTCCCGAGTGTATCGGTGGTCCCCAGGCAGGTCCCCATGTGGCTCCTCGCTTTGGCCACCCAGATGAGAGCTGTCACTGCTGGGCGCTGGTGGGTGCGGAGGCCCCTCCACAGATGGGTGGTCTGAGAAACGGGGGACAGAGGGCTGGGGTGCCCTGCTCAGTCACAGGCTCGCTCCCCAGCACCACCGTGAGATGCCCACAAAGTCCAGGATGTGCCCAAGCACCTCTTGCGCTGCTTTGGCACTCGGGTACCTCAGCACCACCAGCAGGTGTGCTCCATCTGAGCCCCCTGCTCAAACACCGAACATCTGCACACAAAGCACTGGAAAAGCAAAAGGAGGAGAAACATCAAACGAGGTTTCTCCTTCTTTAGCTCCGCCACCAACAGCTTCCCAAGGCTTCAGAGGCAGCAGCACAGCACCAGACATGATATCTGATACGTGCTCTGGAGGCATTTTCAAGCCAGCAACTGGTCATCTGCTGATGCTCTCCTTACAACAATAATTATTAAAAATGTGGGGGAAACCTGATAGCATTATGCTGCCTGGCTGCTCAGTACAAGCATTGCATCTTCAAGTATGAGCACATCTGTGATGAATTAGGGATGGAGCATGGGCAGAGCAGGAGCTGAAATCACATTAGCTCTCCCAAGAGCTGCAGACACATGCAGAGCTGGTAACAAATTCTCAGCTACTTGCAGGGAGTGAAATCCTTCCCTAGCTAACGGGGGGGAAATGTGTAGAGCCTCATGCAAAAGCACAAACAGAAATATGAAGCAGAGTACCTAAATTAGAGGAAAAAGACCAAATGTGGAGAAAAGTGTAATCAAAAAATCACTCTCTGCTGGGAAGTGCTAGAAAAACAATCAGCATCTGGGAATTGTGGTGAGAGGAATGATTACACCAGAAAATAAAAGGGAAAAATCCACTCTAGTGCAAATGCAAGACAGGAAGGAAGAAGATGGTCTTTGCAGGAGCCCGACATTAACACTCTGCAAAGCGGAGAGGAAGGCTCTCTGCAGAGCTCAGTGTAGAGGCAGAGGCAGGGCGGCAGCACAGGGGCAAGCAGGGAGCAGGGTGCCTGGAAGCTGGGCAGGGCAGGCTGCATTAGGCTGCTGAGATACGAGACATGGGCACCACTCCAGGGGAGAGAGCAAATTTCCAGCTACAAAGCCAAATTAAAATTGTACTGTGCCTTGATCATAAAGCCTCTCCACGATAGATGCTAGAAGAAAGACAAGAAATGCCATGGCTGCCTAGGACGAAATTGTCAAGAAGAGCCTTGCCAAAGCTCAGCTTTGTATTAGAAAAGCAAGGAGGCTGGTGCACAGGCTGTGCACTCCAGCCGAACAGTTACATAGGATCTGGGCACGTCTCTGCAGAACTGCAGCTGGGGATGTTTTCGGAGGGCTGGGCTGACTCCTGGGCATGTTTTGGTCCATGCAGAACCTGCCTTGCTTTGTCCCCAGGACACTGCAGGAAGATGTGCCCCATTGCTCTCAGTATTTTTGTCTTGGGACCCTGTGGCAGCTTAGACCCTCAGCTTATAGGAGTGTGAAGTGAGCTGCATCACAGAAGCTGACAGAGGAGCATATCACAGAATCATCTAGGTTGGAAGAGACCTCCAGGATCACCTAGTCCAACCTCTGACCTAACACTAACAAGTCCTCCACTAGACCATATCACTAAGCTCTACATCTAAACATCTCTTAAAGACCTCCAGGGATGGTGACTCAACCACTTCCCTGGGCAGCCCTTTCCAATGCCTAACAACCCTTTCGGTAAAGAAGTTCTTCCTAATATCCAACCTAAACCTCCCCTGGCGCAACTTTAGCCCATTCCCCCTTGTCCTGTCACCAGGCACGTGGGAGAATAAACCAACCCCTACCTCGCTACAGCCTCCTTTAAGGTACCTATTGAGAGTGATAAGGTCGCCCCTGAGCCTCCTCTTCTCTAGGCTGAACAATCCCAGCTCCCTCAGCCGCTCCTCGTGCATGTTGTATCTAACATGGTAGTAACTATCGAAATGACATCTATGATAAGACTTTGCACCAGCTTGCAGAGAGGATCAGCAGCTCAAAAGGAAGAGAAGTGGGGAAACCAGGGCTTGCTACTGTGGCCAGACTCATCAAGTGCTTGGTCGCCCCTGATGGAGCGCTGTAGCTGATGTATCAGGGTGTGTGTCTTCTGCTGTGCCCCTGCCACTCCTGGTTCGATAGAGAAGGGGGAAAGCTGCAGGTGGGAGGGATGCAAACAGTGCCCACTGTGAATGTCTTGTTTGTTTATTTGTTTGTTGGCCCAAGTTGGGCAAACCTGAAATAGCACAAAATGCATTGGTACCACCAGGGCTGCATTTCTGCAACAGTGCTCCAGTGTTTTGGCAGGGGGATAAACTGACAAATTGCATCAGAATAAACCAGAAACCTGGGCAGGCGACTTGGGTGAAAGAACAAGGGAGGTGCTGGCTGGCACACAGCCACTGGTATCCCTAGGTGGGCACTGGGCCCAGCATGGCCCAGGTAGGGATGGATTTCCTTACAACTGTGCCTCTGGAGCAGCTTTGCAGCTCCGTGCGGCTGCAGTGACGAGGTGCAAGCCCTGGCATTGCTCAGCAACAGCAGGAAATGAGCTGGAGGCGCCGGGCTCTGTGCTCATCTCTACACCTCGCTGCAGCCAAAGCAGGACGCAAACCCAGGCCGGCGTCACCCATGTTGTGCATCTTCTTGTGAGCTGTCTGACGGGCGGGCACACACCCAGCCTGCTGTGCCAAACAAGGGCCCGAGCAGGGTTTTAGATGAGCTGCTCTGGATCAGTGCCAGGCTCAAAGCTCGCATGGTGCCCCGGAAGAGCTGAGCTTGGTGGGTTCATCCATGCAGGGCTGCTCAGCAGTGTGTAGGGTCCCGCAGGCCGCGAGAACTCCCCAGCCAGCTTCATGCCCTGTTTTCCTCTGCAGAGCCCCGAGGAAATGGTGGTTAACATAATGCACAGCATTTCCAATTTACCATAATGGTTTCTGTGTGCTAAAGGCATGCTGTTTCTGGGAAAATGCATTTCCTCCTTGAGTAGGTGAAAAAACAATGCAGAGGCAGGGCCCCTGAGGCAGCCACATCTCTGACCCCACCACCGCAAAGCGCAGCATTTCAGTGCGAGCTGTGAGCCCTCTCAGAGCTGGGAAAATACGTACTGTGTGATGGGAGCTTCCCTGCCTCCCTTCCTGGGCACTTAGCAAGGAAATGCTCCTGTGCCGAGGGCACAGGGCTGACAGGTCCGAGCTGGATGTGGCAGTGAGGAGCAGCCAACTCCAGGGGGTCTAAAGCAGGAGCTCAACCCCCAGGAAGGTGACTCCAGGTCTCCGCTGCGTGGTCCCGATGTGGTGCACCCCTGCCTCAGTTTCTCCACCTGCAACGGGAAGAGATCATGGAATCACAGGGTGGTTTTGGTTGGAAGGGACCTTAAAAATCACCTAATTCCAAACCCCTGGCATGTTCAGGGACACCTCCAACCAGACCAGGTTGCCCAAAGCCCCATCCAATCTGAATTTGAACACCTCCAGGGATCTGGCATCCACAGCTTCTCTGGGCAGCCTGTGCCACAGCACATTTTTCATGGTGAAAAATTTCTTCCTTATTCCTTGTCCAAAGCTGCCCTCTTTCAAGTTTAAAATTATTTCCCCTTGTCCTGCCACTACAGGCCCTGGTAAAAAGCCCTTCTCTGTCTTTTCTGTAAGTCCTCTTTATACATTGAAAAGGTGCAATAAGGTCTCCCCAGAGCCTCCTCTCCTCCAGATGACCATGCCACAAGGCGCTGAAGTATAAGTGGGGATCTGGGAGGGAAAACAGTTCCAGGGATACCATCATCCCACCACTGTGTCTCTGTGGGAGCTGGAAGCTGGGGAACGGACATAATCTGTCCTGGGGTCCATGGGTGGGCAGTAGGACTCCTGCAGGTACCCTCAGTCCTGCCTACCTGCAGGACTCAGTTGCCTATTCCTCATTTTCACTGCTCAGATAGGTGTGGTGCTCTCCTCCCCCTGCAGCAACTCCCAAAGTGTTCTCCACTTTCATTTGACTTGGCCAGAGGCCATGCTACTGATTAACGACTTGATGGAAAGCACTCAGTCCATCCTCCAGCAGTAGTCCTGCACTGCTCTTTCTTCTTTCCCTCTCAGGTCTCCTCCTCTGACCCTGTCACCATGGAAAATCCCCCCAAGAGCCCTGATGGGAGCGAGAAGTCCCCTCAGTCCAAGGAGCTGCTGACCAGCAACACGGCCAGCACCCTCTGCATCAGCTCCCGGAGCGAGTCCGTCTGGACCAGCGCGTCCCGGAGCAAGTGGGAAATATACCACAAGCCCGTCATTGTCGTGTCTGTCGGAGCAGCCGTCTTCCTCTTCGGGACGGTCATCACCAGCCTGTCTTGCATCCAAATCAAGAACAAAAACGTTTACAAAATGTGTGGCCCGGCTTTTCTGTCCATGGGACTGATGCTCCTTGTTTGTGGCCTAGTCTGGATCCCCATCATCCGGAAGAAGCAGAAGCAGAGACAGAAGTCACAGTTTCTGCAGAGCCTCAAGTCCTTCTTCTTCAACCGCTGAGGGCAGCCCATGGCCTTCCCAGGAAGGCTCCCTCCCCTCCACCCTCCTCCGCTGATTAGCCATCAAAAGAAACGTGCTTTTGTACCCTCCTAGAGGAAATTACCCCAGACAGTCTCTTCCCTACAGGCAGAACACACTGTACCAGTGCCCGGTGTGTAAGCGAACTTTGCATTTCACCCAAGGAATCCCAAAAAGAGGAGAGCGGGGTGTTGCGGCCTAGCCCGGCACGGGAGGTCGGAGCGCTCTGCATCCTGCACAGCAACCGAGCACCACCATGCGTGGGGAAAGCAGCGCTCCTCGGAGCATGGCCGGTGCCCAGCTGCTCCGGCAGGGCGCCTGGGTGGAGAGGAACCAGCCAGCCCCGCCGCGGGAGCGAAGCCTGGTGTGAGCGCTGCTGCCTGCAGTCTGCACTCCGCACCTACACAATGGCGGGCCCATGGCCGCCCACACAGAGCCAAGGAGAGGGACAGCGGGACAACGCGCTGCCACACCGCTTTGTATCAGAGGAGGCCACCAGAATGGACAATGCACGTCACCAGAGCAGAGCAGATGTGACGTCCATGGCCTGCAGTTCCCACCTGTGGCTCTATTATGACAGCTGGCCAAGACACGGCTGTAACTAGAGCTCACTTCTGGCTCGGGGTGTGGTGTTCACAAGTATTTATTCCTCTACAGGGTCAAGGTGAGGAGCAGCACCACAAGCAGAATTTTTTAGCTCCCCTTGGCAGAAGGTGTTTAAGCAAGGCTGTTCCCCCAGGCCTGCAGGGCCTAAGTTGTTTTGAAGCTTCTCTCCAGTCGCGCTGATGTTCTCTGCCAGAGCCACCCAAAAACTGAGCCTTGGCCCTTCCATGAGCCCAGAACTGGACTACAAGCAAGCAAGCAAGTTCTTTGTCTCCATCACTTTGTATTTCTGCCTTAATAAATGTGTGCTCTGAGGCAATTCACCAAGGAAAGCAACAATCCTTTCTGCATGGTTTTTGCTTTAATTTCATATTTTCAGCAGGCCTTAAGAGAGAAGTTTGAAGTGCTAATTCTCAGTCTGAAGAACTGGTCTCTTTCTGGACAGCAAAACCTGGGTTGACATAAATGGGTCCACAACATCAACCAGCTCCTAACTCTGGACAGGAGTCTGCTTTTTCCAAAGAGCTGATCCATCCTGGATCCCGCAGCAGCCCCCATCAGGTCTGCACCTCTGGCCAGGCCCCCAGCTCAGCAAGCTAAGGCTCGGGTGCCCTGACTCCCGTGGTGGGGTGAGGACTCAGCACCCCCAGGGGTGGGCAGGACACGGCTTGGTGCTGACCAGAAGCAGAAGAGAAACACAGCAGAGGAGACCCCACCGAGGTCCTCTTTACAGTCTGCATCTCCACCGTAAAGCTGAGGCAGCCAGGTTGCTCTTCCAATGCCATGGGAGGCAGAAAAGCCAGCAGGGGTGCTCTGAGAGAATTTGCAATGTATTTGGCAGATAGCCAGGGTCTGATAATCTCCAATAACTGCTAATGAGAAGAAGCTTGTGTAAACCCGTAGGTTTCTCTAACTCTGTGCCACACTTCCACCAACAGCTCCCAGAGAATGCTAGAGAAGAGTCCCATGAATGGGGCATGCAAACAGAGACCCTTCTCCAGGTTTGTCTCCACCTCCCAGCAGCTTAGAGCCAAGACAGAGTTTGCTCCAGACCACTGTTTAGCACTGATAGAGCGAACATGCTCTGCTCCTCCTGTTTTGCCCGCTTCTTCAGATCGGTTTGGACTTTCAGGATGTGCGACATGCTGAAGCCATGGGCTGTCACAATCCCTCCAAGTCCTCTAATCTGGGGAGCAAAGTTCAGCTGATGCCACGATCCGCCTCCACAGAGTGTTCCCACCCTCTCCCATGGATCAGGCCCGTTAAAGCAGTGGGAGATTCCTGGCAATGAAGTTTGAGGAGGACAGTGTGGAAAAGAGGTACAGCAAACTCTACAATATTTTGCAATGAATTAGGATGGTGGGTATCAAGGCAGCCTGAACAACTTTCCATCATCTCAGATGTTGCATCCGGCAGAGTTGCAGCAGGGCAGAGGCGATAGCCAGTGATGCTGGGAGCTCTGGATAACATCAAGACACCCAGCAAAAGGGGGGAGGATAACAGATCCTGCTGCTGTAGGCCGTCAGGAGCCCAGACGGTCAGATAAAAGGGAGATGTGTTTGGTGCAGTCAGGGACCATGAAGCTGGAGCTGTGGGGACTGTGCTCAGGGCCCAGATCTGACTCCCCATGCAGAATTATTTAACCTCCTGGCCACCTCTGGCTGAACTCCCTTAAAACAGTGCCACTTCAGCATTTCTGCCTGCAAATATAGCCTGGGGCACGCAGGGCCCAAAGCATTCAAGTGACCTGATTGAGCTGAGAGGTTGGGCTCCCTCCAGGATGTGATCCAGGTGGGCCAGTGCCTGGAGAGCCCCAAGGCCTGCAAAGGGACAGTGCGGAGGCAGCTGGCTGCTGGCACAGCTGGGTGACGGGTACTCGAGGAACACATGTCCTTTCGCCCCAGGCTGCATTTCCTGGGCAGTGCAGATGTGTCCATCCCCGGCCGGCTGGTGCCAGGTTGTGAATGGGGTGTTGGAGGTGCGTGGTCTGGCACTGGACCCAGCAAACCTCAGTTCATTCTTCAGCCATTCATCCCACTGAGCGGTGTGCTGCTATTGTTTTCAGCCCTGGCTTGGCATGAGGCTGAAATCTCTATTGATTCAGCTGCAGTGGGCAGAAGCAGCTCATCTCAAGCTGCTGCTCGAGGATTAGCAGCAGTTGGAAAAGGAGACAAATGGCAGGGCTTGCAAGGAAGAAATCACAGAGCAACCCGAGGGACATCCCCATTCCCCGTCTGGCTGCAGCCTGCAGGTCTGGTGCTGGGCGCTGCCCAGGCTGGAGGAGGCACCTGGGATGGCCTCAGCTGCAAACAGCTCTGCTGGGCAGCCAGAGGCTGCTTGGCCAGGCTCGCTGCCCGTAGGGATGTGAAAGGAGGACTCGAAGCACCAAACAGCGCAGGAAGATGGAGCAGGGGGTCCTGTCCTCCATGTCTCACAACCAAGGAGTAAGTCAGTGAAGTGTTAATAGGATAAGAAGTCACTGAGATCACAAATGTAATGGGATTGCAAGCCGGCCATTTATAACGTGAATATTCAATTTAATTAAAGCAAAATATCCCAAGGGACTTTCACCTTGCTGCTGTGGTCTCACGTGTGGTGTTTCATAGCTGACGCTGCAGAGGAAAGGCTGCGGTATCAGCTGTGTGATGGGGGATCCTGTGGCCTTGGGGGGCCACCAGGCTGGGACAGAAGGGGGAGGATGAGGGGACTGGAGCTGCAGGTTTGCTCGGTGCTGGCCACGTGCCCTGGGTGAGGGTCTCAGGTCTATGGGTTTGCTTTGCGGACACCTCTCGTGAGGTGTGAGGGGGGAGTCTGGGTGGCACGGGAAGGAGCCAGCAAGAGGACGGAGCCTGCCCAGGTGAGGATGAAGGCAACAGCCCGGGGATCAGCAAAGCTCCTGAGGAGGGGGCATTCGTCCTGTGTGTCCTAGCAGTTGCTACCCAGATCTGTAGGGGGTCACTGGGGTAAAGGGACAAAACATTAATTGAAGGGAGAGCTAAATTAACAACTCGAAGCTCAAGATGCAGACGGAAGTCCAGCTCTCCTCTTTGCTGCATGAAGTATAAATGCCTTATTGCTCCTGGGAGGCTGGGTGGATTTTGCGTTTGTGCACACAATGCAGACTGCTCCCAGCCCTGGGAAATGCACGGTCATCTTTAGCTGAGAGAGGCTGGGTGGGAGCGACTTCAGGAGAAGGAGATGCGGGCAAGGTTGGAGGCTGCTCTCAAGGGTTTTGTTAGGAGCTGACACACAATGCTGTGTCACCCTGCTGTGGCCCAGCCAAACCCCACAGGGCTTCCACAAAGTGAAATCCTGCCTCTGTGCTGCGGGACCAGAGAACTTCCATGTCCCGCTGCCATGCATGGGAGGCTGCGGAACCAGGAGGTGTCTGCGGGTTCAAAGCAGGGTTATGGACAGCAGATCCCACAAGACAGTAAATACAAAGGGATGTGCCCTCTAGCATCATGGCCATCTCCAAATAACATCTCCTGACACTGCTGGAGACAGCACCAGGCTGGAAGGACCCTGGATCTGACCACAGGGCAGTTTGCTCCTTTGGGTCGTTCCCATGCTCCCACAAAGTGGGTCTCACTGCTCCCCACTATTCCTCTCCACCCCCACTGAAGCCTGTTTGAATCCTGCCGGGATGCTTTGGATCAGACCAAAAAGCCCCACCATGTTTTAAAGGAAATATCAGGTTAGCCACAAATGCAATTATGCCCATCTCTCACTATAGCTAGATTTGATGCAATCTGCTTCCCCTGTTCTATAAAATGAACAGGAAATCCACAGCAAAATTTATTGTGTCTGCCGAGCGGGTCAAGGAGGAAATGGTTCTCCTGCACCTCCAAGCCCTCAGCCCCTGCCCAGCTGGGCCGGCTGATGCCTCAATGTGCTACCGGCCTCCATGGGCACCCCGAGGTGTTCCTACCGCTTCCTCACAGCCCAGAGTGCAGGCAGCATCCTGCTGGGCGAGCTCCAACCTCCCAGAAAACTCCCCCTGGCAAAAAATCCCAAATCTTGGCACTTGGAGCACGGCAACTGTCGCACCAGCTCGGACTCGCGTGCTGCGAGAGGTGGATGCGAGCCAGCCCGGCCTGGCTGCGCCCCTTTGGCCTGCGGAGGGAGGTGAGGGGAGGCTGAGGCGGGGGGAGGCTGAGGCGGGGGGAGGCTGATGCCAGCAAAGGCTGATGCAAGGGGAGGCTGACGCAGGCGGAGGCTGATGCAGACGGAGGCAATAAATCCGGTCATCGGCCTGGTGCAGCCGTGACCAAGGGTTTTCAAGCCCTGCAGCCACATCGGGCTGCGAGTTACCCACAGCCTCTGCGTGTTGCAGCAACAGAAGCAGTGCTGTTTTTTCTTTTTTCCTTTTTTTTTTTTTTTAAATTTCTTTAACTCAGCCGGGGTAGCAGGTTGCAGCCAGCACCACAGGGCAGCCACCCCACCACCAGGCCAGGGGCTCCAGGCACCGACGAGCAGGGCCTGGAAGTGCCCCCCCAGCCGTGTGTGCTGGGGCTGAGGGCTGGGGTCTGGGGCTGGGGCTGGTCTGTGCCAAGTCAAGTCCCTGCCTGTGCTGTGCCGTGCGATGCCGTGCTGGTTCTTGTCGGTCAATGCAGTGCCGTGCCGTGCCACTCCATAAGGTGCCTGTGACAGTTGGGGCCATGCCGGTCCGAGCCGTGCCGGTCCACGCCACACCAAGGCACCTTGCCTGGGGAGGTCCTGGCGGAGCAGGGCAGCAGAGACCGAGCAATTCGGCTCCTCTGCCCATGCCTCGTCCCGGGGGCCAGGTGGTGATGCCCTGGTGATGCCGATCTCTGTGGGCTCTGTATGGGTTAAAGCCAAATCCTTGGGGCGTTTCTACAGCTGGCAGATGTGGTGTCATCCTCCAGGGACCTACCTGTGACAAAGGATGGAAGCTGCTGGGGGTGGGGGTGTCAATATCAAAGTGTTTCCTGAAGAAACCAGGATGTGCTGCTTGGGGAGACCCTGGGTCAGTGCGGGTCAGGGCTATGGGATGGCAGCGTGGGTGCTGCAGGGGCCATGGTGCAGCTCTTCAGCATCGGCTGGGACACAGCTCTGCCCTCCCTGCCATGGAGATGGCCTGGCTCATGCCCAAGCTTTCCCCTCCTCTGCCCTTCTTAATCCTACACAGGATTAGCCCATGGTGCTGGTTCTGGGCAAAGCCCTTGGAGGTCTCAGCCGGGTTTGGCTCCTGCCTACCCTGCTGCCTGTCTTCTCTGGGTGGAAAGAATTGTTTTATTAGAAAGTGCTTTCATTTCCTTTGTCCTGAATAAGTGTAAAGCTGAGCACAAGTGTGGGAAGGGCAAACTGTTTGCAGAGCTGAGACCAGCTCAGAAAGTCCCTGCTGGGTGCAGGCAGAAACGGTGATGGTCAGGCACCCAAGGCTGTCCCTGGCAAAGGCATAAAACAGGGAGGGAGATGGGGATGTGCAGGGACGTGCAGGCTTAGATCTTGCATGCTGACAGCACTGAGCTGGGGATTTAAAGGGTGGGATGGACAGGAGGGCTGCAATCTACAATCAGCTCAGCCGTGCTCCCAGGATGGTCAGACGGGGCTGAGTTTGCAGGTTCCCTACCTTGCTCAGATGTGCGAAGACTCGGAGGCATCCTGGCTTGAGGGACCGAGGCACTGGAGCAGAGATGGGCCCTGAAGGCTCCCAGTTTAACTCCACGCTGGGAAGAGCTGCAGCCCCTCCCTGTGCCGGTGCCACCAGCCTTCCCTGGCTTTGCCTGGTGCTCACAGCACAGGTGGGAGGTGGGAGCTTGATTGTCCCCATACTTGGTGGGAGGGGGCCCCAGACCCTTTCTGGTTCTTCTGTGGATTTTCCCCCGTAGGGCTTGAGGGTGTAGAACGCTGGGTCTGGTCTGCGCCCATGCCCAGACAGCCCCCGAGAGTCCCACCTTTGGCTGCTGCGCCCATTGCTGACACCAAGGTTTGCACAGTGCTTGGGTTTGGGATAAGGCAGCGAAGTTAATTCCATCTCTGCTTGCGTTGGGTCCCGGAGGAGCAGTCGGCGAGCTGTCCCTTCAACCGGGTCTGAGCGTCCAGGTCTGAGCCAGCTCTCGCCTGCTGAATATGTCACGGGGGCTGGCCTGGAGGAAAGCAGCCCCTCCGTGCCCATTTTTAAGGATTTGTGTCCCCGTGCTGTAGTTAAACAAATATTGACTGACACCTGTTAGGCAAAGATTTTGTCAGAGCACTTCCATTCACCTGCTCAAATTCCCGCTGCGCCCGACAAGTGTGTAACCAGGGGAAGCTGTGCTCACTGCTCCCTTTGAAGAACTGGTTCGCTCCTGCCGTGTACTTCTGCAAACCTGTTTTGGGCCAGCTCCGGGAGCAAGCGTTTTCCTCCAACATCATCTTTCCAGCTACAGCAGAACTGGGCTAGAAAAAGGCAGAAGAGGTAGGCAGCGCTGTCTGTTTTTTATTTTTTTATTTAATGCCTTGGGAACAAAATGCAGCTCGTGCAGTTTTCTGAGCTGTTAATTGGAGGTGAATGAACTTCTGGAAACCTTTGGGCTCCTTCCCAGCCCAGGGGAGTGACTTTATTTAGTGTGTCGCATTTCCTTGAGTGCTATCATGGGCAAATCGCTGCTGTCACACACTGCTTGGCATAGTTCAGCACCACTGAAATGCACCCAGATAAAAACCCTTCCTCCCGCAGAGCAAATCCAAGCTGGACCTTTGGTATCCCCCAATGTGCTGTGCAATGTTTGGCTTATCACAGCCAGGAGGAAAACAGAGAGGGGAGAGCTGGCACTGCTGAAATCTCCCATCAGCAGCCTCCACCCCCCCCGCACCTCCCCACGCTGAGACATTTGGGTGCGTGAGCCCCGGCCAGCTCTGAGCGCACCTCCTCCTTCTCCTCCTCCGAGGGCTGAAACCAGCCCGCCACCTGCGGCTTTAGGGCCTGAAGGAAGCCTTGACTGAGTGGTAAATGCTGCCCAGGCCTCAGAGCAAACCTGGGGGAACTCTGGAGGCATGGGACAGGCCACTCCACCACGCAGCATCTCCTCCGGAGGGATCGGAGGCGCCAGAGGCATTCCACCCTTGGAGTGGGGTCAGCAGTTCCTGTTTCAGGCTTGCAATGACCTCCACGAGTTTTCTTGGACTTTTTTTTCATACCCAAGGCATGAAAGAGGAGAAGACTTCTTGGTCTGACCTGATGAGATCAAGGTGGCACCAGCCTTTTGTAGCGCAGGGCTGGACAGGCCAGGGCTGATGCGAGCTCCTTGCATCAGATCCGTCTTCACTGAGCTGCTTGCTCTTGAGGACGTCGCTGGTCTGAGGGGACTCCTGGGGTGATGCCCTGTCCCCTGTGGCTGATGTCTGTTGGGAGGCTGGAGAAAGGCAGGCTAGAAGGGACAGAAAAGTCTCAAGGCATGAAACTGCCTGTTTAATGGGAGAGCTCTCTGAAATTCAGCAAAAAAAAGGTAAAGACTTGGGGGGGGAGGGGAGGGGAAGAAAAGGAAAAAAAAATAGAAATTGGAACTGGATACATGGATACATCTGTGGGAGAGAAGGGAGGACAATGAGCAGGTCCCTCCCTCCAGAGGGTGAAGAGAGTGACAGGGCTCTCACTGAAAAACTGTGACTAGGGCCAGTGCTAAACTTCCAGCAGGTTCATCAAAATGCAGCTGAACCTGGCTGCAAAACCTCTCTTCCATCCCCTGTCCATCTCCATTATCACAGTAGCCCACTAGAAGACCACAGGAAATGTATCTGGTTCCTGAAAACGGGGTGCTCAGGTCCTGAAAGCAGCTGTGCCCCAGCACCTCCTGCCAGCCCTTGGGTGACTGATCCAGGGCTGGCAAGGAGCAGATTCTCCCCCAGGCCCTGGAGGGGGACAATGCACAAAGAAGAGAGCAGTTATTTATTTGCATATTCAAAAGCCCTCATTGTTCTGAGATGAGGAGGAAAAAATAGATAAATAAATAAATAAAATACCTCCCGGAGCAGGCAGAGCAGCTCATGCTCTGGTTTGCACAGCTCTGGGGCCAGGCAGGTGGTGTCCCTGTCCCTCCGGCCATCAGCCTGTCCCTGACGCCAGCCTTGCAGCCTCAGGGTGGCCGAGAGATGGGCGGGCGGCTGCCTCCCGCAGTGGTCATGCCTTGGGCTTTTCTTCCCAGAGCCAAGGGCTCCCAGGAGCCTGCGCCACCCCCAGCCTCTCCCTGCTTACCAAGCCGGCATGGACAGGGGAGAAGGATGTGCCCAGTGCTACACGGCAAAGGGGGAGCAGGGAGCATCAGTCCGGGATCGCACCAAGCAACACCAGCTGCTCCGAGACAAGCCAGGAGCTCTGGGAAGTCCTGCCTGATGCAGCGACACGTCACTGCCCGGACAGTTCTCACTCTGGGGATGGGCGATGACACAGGTTGCTTGATTTCTGGCTTTCCAGCAAGACCTGCTTTCTGGAGGTGTTGCAAGGGAGGTGTATTTCTGACGCTCCGGACAAAGCCCCGCTGCTTCAGTTTCCCCAAAAAGCGAGGGAAGCGCTGAGATCTGCTCCGGGAGAAGCGAAAGCAGCGACGGCAGGGCCACGAAACGGTTAAAGCCGTGTCGTGCGCTCCCTCCCGATTGTTCTGCAAGGTGTGTTGTGACATTTGTACTTCCTCCTGGCAGCGCCGGGCTGCGGGGAGGGACCGCGGGATGCTGCCGGCGCTGGGGGCTGCACCATGGCCCTCCGCGGGCTGGCCGGGCACTGCGCTGCCATCCTGCTGCTGGCCCTGCTGTGCGACGTGGTCGGCCTGATCCTCCTCCTGGTGGGGATTTTTGCTCCTCTAAGCTACTGGGACTTCTTAATCTACATGGGGTCGCTGCTGCTCGCCTTCAGCCTCGTCTTCTGGGTCTTCTGGTACACATTCAACATCGAGGTCCCCTTTAGGGAGCTGGGATTTAACTGACTCGCGGCGCCAGCAAAGCCAAAATGGAAACTCGCACTTGGGAGAGCATCCTGACCTGCCGGGAAGCTCCAATGCATCATTCACCTGGTGAAGAGCATCCCAAAAGGCCAAAGGGAAGGGTCTTCTGTTCCCTGCAGCATCGCCCACCCAGACAGACCCCCAGGGGAAAGGTACCTGCAGCTCGGCACACACAGGGATGCTTCGCTAGCCGTGGGGAGCGCCGAGGTCTTGGCAGGGCAGCCAGACCTGTCGGTGATAGCCATGCTTCAGGAGCAACATTACATGTAAAATGCTCTGGGGTGGATTAATGATGGGCAGGAGCATGGGTCTGATGTGAGGAGCCTGTGCAAATGAGTCTGGGGAAGGTGGCTTGGGTGGAAACCAGGAGTGGGGTTTGTACCCGGGGTTTATTTGCTCCATTCTTCATTGGTCACAGACGATGCTGTGAGCTGCGGGTCCTGGAGAGCCACAGCTGTCTCGTTACAGCTCTTAGTGGCCGAGGGACAGGCAATGCCAGCAGCCTCACAGAGATAATTGCAGCCTGGGCAAATAGAGAAAGTCACTGAGAATGATGCAGACTCAGCCTGTCGCACACTGAGACCTCTGTGCGAATGGAGCATGAGCGAGCAAACAAGGGCAGGAGCAAGCCCGGATGGTTCCGGGGCCGAGCTCAGCTCCGCACGCCCGTGTGACACTGCCAAGAGCTCCAGGGCTGCCCAAGGCTCCCCCAGCAGGGGATGCATTCCCAGTAAGGCAATGGGGAAAAGCCAAGGGAAGGTCATGTCACCACAGCACTGGTACGACACACAGCCTGGTGACAAATGCTGAACACACGGAAACTGGGTACAAAGTGCCATGTTTGAGCACTGGCTTTGAGATTACGCTCTCGTAACATCAGGCTGCCCCAGACTTTGTGCTCCAGTGGGCACAAAGATCAGGCGGTGCGGCGCTGGGCCCATGCTGAAGATCAGCCCCATGGAGGTGACGTAGAAACCTCCAGGTTGGCCGGGAGCTGCTGCAAAGGCTTCGGTTCTGGCCTCACCTGCGAGCAATAACTTCACTGCAGAACCCAACGGAGGTGGAAACGTCCGTGTGTCGAGTGAGCACCGCCGCAGACGGTGTCCTGCCTCTTTCCTGGTGTCCCAAGGGGATGTTCCTCCTCACCAGCAAGCCAATTAGCTTGAATTAATTAGTAGCAGTCCCGCAGTGCTCGGAGCTGTATGCCACACAATGATGACAGCAGGACACCCCGGAGCCAACCTCACCCCAAGGACCTAAAGGTTCTATAGCAGTGTGTGAGACAAAGAGGAGGCAGAGATAAGGGCGATGCCCCCACTGCACATGCGCTGGGACCGGACTCACCTCCCTTCGGCCCTGGCATCTCAGCCAGGGCAGCGCCCCAGGCACACACAGACCGAACACAGTGCAGGAGGAAGATTGCCAGATGATGAGATGCCCAGCCATCAGCCTCCTGGGAGATATTTGCTCACATGATTTTATATAGATAAAGCCTCTCACAGTTAGCGAGAAAAGTTTTTATTTACTGATTTTTCCGCATTTCTCATCCCGAGGGCAGTGACTGCAAGAGGCAGCCCGGACGTTTTCTGCACTCCTCACGGTGGGGAAGCTGCAGCCTGACTCACGGTGTTTCACTTGATGGGGTGCCCTGGCCAGCACCTCGGTTTTACCCTCCACCACCAGGTCTCCAGGTGCTTTTCCACCCAGGTGCCATTGGGACTACCTCCTTCAAACATTTCCTTGATGCGCCTCCAGATAAGAGCCTGTAACAAGCATTAGTTGGATACTGCAGCTATACATGAGGAAGGGCAGCGGTTAACAACACCCTCCTTTATTTGCTCTGGGATTTTTAATTGCGAATGCTAAGCCTGTTCGATCCAGCCGCAAAGCCTGGCCGAGGCTTTGTCACCATTCAATGTCTGTCCCTTGTTGGGTGCAGGTCTCGGCACGTTGCCTGGGAACAACACCCCGTGGAAATGGGTGCAAGGTCCCCGTCACCACCTGTCCCCCCTACCTACTGCCAGGCTCGTGAAGACCCCTGGGAGGCGGTGGTCCCCATGGGGTGTGACCTGCTGGTCCATTTTCCCCTCTGCAATTTGTCTGCTCTCTGATGCTCGCCAGTGTACGTGGCTCTGGGCAGGGTGGGCACCATTCCCTAGCTGGGGCACAAATCACGAGCGTGTCCCCACGCCTGTGGGTGTGCGAGGTGCCTCCAGTGCCCTTCTCCTCTGGGCAGCCTCTGGAGGGGTGCGGGCACAGCCAGGGCTTGGTGCCTTCGGGGCTCCCACCTCTGGGCAGCAGCAATCAGCCAGGCACAGCTACCAGCAGGAAATCCTGCCTCTCGTGGCGTGTGCCCACAGCAGGGCACCAAGGGCTTTCTCCCACCTTTGGTACCTTCCTTGTCCCATCCTCTCCCATGGTGGACACCCAAGAGCCTGCATGCCCTAGCACCCATCTCTGATGTTCCTTTCCACCCCAGGGACACAGGGACACCCCTCTTCCCCTGTCCCCAGAGCACGCTGGCTGGCATAGTCAGCCCCTCCCAGGTCTGCAGCTGGGCCGGCCTCACCAAGAGGAGGAGGCAAGATGGAAGCATCTCCACATCCCTGTCCCTTGGAGGCTCCGTTCTGTGCAGCACCGGGAGAGCTGGCCCGGGCCCAGGGCCCTATTGACCCAAGAGCTTATCTCCCAGCCTCGGGGTTTTTGTGGTTTTGTTCTCGCAGTTTGCTCGGTGGGGGGGGGGGGGGGGGGGGGGTCGCAACCTGGGGCTTGGTGCCCATGTGTGCAGGGCACTGGGGACCAGCAGCCCTCCTCCTGCGCTCCCACGGTCACCCCCCTGATGTGGACTGCTCCTCACCAAAACGAGCAGCCTCCAGCTCTTCCTGCCTGCTGGTTTAACCCCAAAATGTTACACAAGTGCATGTTAGGAGTCCTCAACCATGGCTTGTGCATGCTCCCAGTAGGCTTGGCCCCCTGTATCACAGCCTTGCATTTCCCTCCTCTGCACCTTGGTGGCAGTGGGGGGGCACATCAACCCCTCTGATGTCATGGTTGTGATGGTTTGTCCAGATCCTCCACAAGAAAAACTCCTTTTGTGACCAAATATTAACGGTCCTATTTGTACCCTTACCCAGGCTGGTCCTGAGTATCACAGTGCCCAGGTAAAGCTGGCTTGGCTGCCCTTGTGAGCCCAGGGACATCCTGGTTGTCACCCAGGCAGAAGTCTGCTGGTACTTCTGGTACAGCTGACAGGGCTGGTGGTCAATGGTCCCTTGAGACCCAGAATTTTGATTTTACATGTCCTACCTGGATAGATCTTGAATTTCTTAGGTATCAGCAGGCTTTTTTAAAGTATTCACATCTCTTTTTGTTATCTGTTACAAGGAACAGAAGATGAACAGAATATGAGGAATAGGAGCAAGCAGATGGAGAGGAGTAGCACCAAACTAGGACTCTGTCGCCCCACCCTTAGACATGGTCTTCTATTGCAAACCTGCCACTGAAAATACACAGAGATGCACTATACGGATCTGCCGGGTGCATCGCTACCACCCTGGGCATGAGAAGAGCAGCCACCCCGCACGGTGCCTTCACATCCCCCCTGAGCACACCATGCTCACTCCGACCCACGGCCAGAGCCCAACAGGAGCAACCTGGCGGCAGCAGAACGGCTGCAAGTTGTCCTGGCAGGGGCCAGGTGTGGATTGGCAGGATCCGGCCGGCAGGCAGGACCAGGTCTGCCAAGCTCTCTGTGTGGATGTGAAGGACAAGCTCAGCAGGGCTCACTGCTGGGGGGCTGGCCTGAGGTGCGGGTCCGATGTGCTTGGGGACCTCGTCTGTACATGGGTGCACCCACTGGGAGAGGGAGATGACAAAATTCAGCAGGACAGAGGATTTCCTAAACAAAATCCAGCAGGTGGCTGGGTGGAGGTCTAAGGTACATTTCAGCTAATCTCAGCAAGATCTCAGGCACTTTCTAAGCGGCACTTACTGAAATGCTCAGAAGGTCTCTGTTTAAAGATCTACTGGAGCTACAGAGGTAGGAAAGGATTTAGTGCTTCAGCTGTCAAACTGGTGGTGGCTCAACACCGAAACAAGCTCCCTGCTGACTCAAAGCACAGCTCTCGGGTGGGAGGGAACCAAAAGATCCGTGTCTCCTTCCTCCTGTGTTCCTGATGCAGTCCACAGAGACTTTGTGCAGGATGGAAGCACTCGTAACACCCATCAATGGGTTGTTCAGCACTTTCCGTTACGGACATCTGGTTTCAGTCATTTAAGACATTACCAAGCTTTATTCCATTGTGACTTCCCCTTCGAGGTGAAGTTTGGTGCTCCCGTCAGCCCTTCCCTCTGGACACCGGTGGACAGGGCAGCGCTGGCACTTGGGGCTCATCTGTCAGAGGCTCAGAGCAGAGCTGCACCAATGTGCTGCAGGAGAGATGTTCCCCACCATTTCAGAAAGACCTCCACAGACTCCCGTGGGTGACGGAGGTGCCATTTGCACACATGCTGCTTGCACTCAGCCCAGCTCCATCAGCTATTTCTTGCCCAGTTAGAGAGCTCCCAGGGAGAGCACACAGGGAACAGGACACTCGAGCCTCCACAGGAGGGTTGAGGGGGGGATGCCCACCGTCACCACCGCCTAGAAAGCAGGTTGGACGAAATAATGCTTTACGGGTAGTATCAGGCCCTTGCTGTCCATGTCAGCCTTATTACTTACCTCCTTGGGCCAACAGCAGTTGCAGTGGGGCTCATGGGCAAGTTGTCATCATGGGAATTCGTGGTCGGGGAGAACCCAGCAGCTCTTCTCTGCCCCCAGTTCCCGGGGCTCATGAGCCTGATGTCAGGGATGGCATCTCAGCAACTGGTGGCCCTGCAGCCACTGAACCATCCCGTCTGCCCTCCCTGGGCAGGAAGGCTCCTGCTCAAGTCCATGGATGTGCTGCACACCACAGCCTCAAAGCATCCACATAACTGACATTGGAAACTCAGGCATGCTGGGGGCCTGATCCTGCCCCATGTGGAACTGGCACCACCTCCTATCACCCCAGAACGTGGCCCAGAGCATCCCCATACCAAGGGGTGGCACCAGCCACATCGAGCAGGGTGTGAGGCTGTGTCCTGGGGAGACGAAATGGACCAGAGCCTGCGCAGGGTGTTCTGCAGTGGTCTGCTCTGCTCTGGCCTGGAGGAAGGGTTTTGGTGTCACCTGGCTGGGACTTTTTCATTAAAGTTGCTGCCTTCCTTTTCAAAGCCTTTTGTTTACTGACAGTAGGTGGTGGGGTAAAGGGGGAACTTCTGGCTGTGGTTACTCTGCCCACAGGCGGCTGTTACACAGGGGAGAGTGAGAGCTGGAAAATGTGTAGAATATGCCGGATAGAGACAGAACGTCAGTAGCAAACAGCAGCAGCATTAATCCTTTTCAGGCAATATGGGGAGACCCCCTCCTGTGCAAGTAAGATTTTTTATTGAAAAAAAAAAAAAAAAAAAAAAAGGAGGAAGTACATTATAAAAATAGTCACTGCTGGTTTTTCTGCATTTGCAGTCATGGGGGGGTGGGGGGGGGGGGTGGAACATCCTTTTTCCTTCAAATATAAACTCACGTTAAGAGGGCTCCTGTGATTCTTACAAATCCCTGTGACTCCAGGGGCCAAGACGTTTCAGAATCAGCCGTTGTCAGGAGATCACAGGCAATGACCCCAGGCAGTACCGCTGGGACACCAGCTCTGAGCGAGTGCCTTCTGCCCGGGGCAGGAGCCGACCTTCCCGGACATCCCACCAGCCTGAAGCTGATGTCCACCCGTGGCCGATCGAGCAAGGAGCCAGCCCCTAGGCAGCAATTTGGTTAAATTTGTGCTTCACCCGTGGGCAGAGCCAGCTCTGCTCAGAGGCAGGGCAGCAGAATGGACTGTGGGAAGGAGACCCGGGGCGAGGACCAGGACCCGCAGGCACCGCGCAGACAGGTAGCGACAGGGTTTGGGTGTCCTGGAGGAGCTAGGTCTCCCCCACCGCACAGCCCCCTGCAGTGAGCCCTGCCCCTCCCCACACAACCACAGGTTCCGAACTGGGATTTAAGCCCCCCCCAGCCCCCTGACTGCTGCAGCTGCCCAGTGTGGAGGTGCGCAGGGTGGTGGACGGGGTGGAAAGCAGCAGGCAGAGCAGTGCCTCCTCCCTCCGCATGCCAGCCCGGTGCTGACATTGCCCTCGTGCCATCATCACCCTTGTGCCATCATCACCCTCATGCCATCTCGCTGAGCTCCTGGCGCTGGGCACCGCCTTGCGACTCGCAGGCTCGCTTCTGTCCCCACCCAGGGCTGCTGCAGTTGGCTGCTGGTATCGGTCACGCTCAGGGCATGTGGCACGTGCAGCCACAAAAGGTGCCGCTGCCTGTCCCATCTTCCTGCCCTTCTGGACACACGACATCCCTTCGAGCAGCTGACAAGGGCTGAGCTGTTAAAGAGCCTCCAGATGAGGCTCTTGGCTTCAGCTGAGCGCTCCAGACCTCCCCTCAGGTTCAGGGCAGAAGAAAAGTGTGTGCTTTTCCTAATGTCCAGCAACATTCACATGCTCACCAGGAGCCAGAGAAAAGCGCATGGCTGGGCTGAGCCCAGATCTCTCGTCCCCCCTCAGGCAGAGGCAGAACCTCATCCTGGAGCCACCTGCTGGGGCAACACAGCCCTCAGCAGCCCTTCAGGCCTGGTTGTGTTCATACTTACAGGACGGGAAGCATGATCCTGCTTGTTTTTCACCAGGAAGGGCAAAGGCAGCTGCCAGCAGAAACAGATGCACCCTTACATCCTCCAGAGTCCCTGGGATGGGAGGGACGTGCCATCCTGCCCAGGGAGCAGCACAGCATCCCCTGGGTCTTGCCACCCCTCCCAGCCCAGCCCTACTTCTTTTCCCAGCCTCCACTAATGAGCTGAGCTCCACTAATGCCTGCCTGAGCCCTGGCTGGGTTCCAAATGGATCAGCCCAGGAGTGCTGGCCAGAAGCTAATTGGTGCTCGTTTGAAAGTTCTGCAGTCATTAGCGAGATGGGTGAGAAGTGACTGCGACCAGCAGCCAGAGGATCTCGCCCAGGGGCTGGGATAAAGCTAAAGAGCATCTCCTGGTGAGAGCAGCCCTTGTGCAAGGCTGGCATCCCTCTGCTTCCCTGGGGCTCGCTGCAGCTCTGGGGCCTGGCTGGGAACAGCCCAAGGATGGTCTCCCCCAGGGTCCCTGGACATCCCTGATTTCCCAGCAGCTGCGTGCAATCCTGCCCTGTATCAATGCCCAGCAGCTCCAACTCCTGATGGATCTGAGCAGATAAGGACAAGTTTTCCTGGAGGCTCCACATCTTAGAGCCAACTAAATTAACATTAGACCTTCCCGTCACACATACACATTTCTCAGCATGTGGTGACAGATGAACCCAGCTGCCCAGAGCAGGGTAAGGGCTTCTGCATGCTTGCTCCAGGATCTGTCCGTGCAGAGGGAGCTGGGTGCCTAGCACCAGACCCGCAGCACCCCAAGCACACCCCGCCTCAGCATCGCCCACCCCTTCTTGTCCTGGGATCTGAAGGTGTTTCAGGTTTTTGGTTCTTTTTGTGTCCAGTTGCTAAGTTTTTGACAAAATAGGGCTGTGAATGGCTGTCACAGAAAAGCAATCAGACCTTCAGCGGGGCATGGGCATCTGGTCCTGGTGAGCTGCTGCAGCCACGGGCATTTATGTGTCAGGGGGACACCAGCTGAGCCCCACAGGTACTGTGCCAGGCCCCCAGGCCCATTTTAGGTCTGGAGAACCCCACTCTTCTGCAAGGCTCCAGAAAAGGAGCCCAGCCTGGGGCCATGCCCCATATGCTGGCACAGGTGGACAATGTGAAAAGGTGGCTGCTGTGTGCTGGACATGGAGCCGAGATCTTGGCTGGAGAGACCCTGGCATGGGGACACCCATCTGGATCGGTGTCACCATGTCCGTGTCCCACACCAGTTGGACAACCCAGGCCAGCCCCACTCCAGCCTTCGTGGGCTGGGTGCAGGGGAGGAGAGGAAGCTCAGAGGAGCCTTCTTCTCAATTATTCATGCCGAGATTTCAGCTGATGCAGCTGGGGCTCTCAGAGGCTGGCTCCTAATGGAGCCTGCTGACGTGTCTGGCCAGTAAGCACTCCTGGGCCCTGCGCAATTCCCACCTCTCCCGTCTCCGAGCCATGAAAGCGCCACCTTCTCCTGCTGCTGATGCATTATGCAGCCATTACCCAGAGCACACAGCCCTGCTGCCACCAGGCAAAGACCTTGAGCTGCTGGCATGCGAAGGGCAGCGCGTGTCCTCCAGCCTGGGAAATCACACACACCGGAGCTGCCAGGGATCTTCCTCGGGTCCTGTCCACACTGGAAACTGAGGGCGGGTTGCCAAGCCAGCAATTTTAGGCAGAGGAAGGGAAGGAGATGACGTGGGGGACACTGGGACCAGCAGCACCCCGGGTCCTGCAGAGCAGCCAGCATCATGCTGCGCTGGCTGCTGCACACCACATCCACCTGCAGTCAGACGACTCCATGGGGCCACTGATGGAAGGTGGGTCAGGAATGGCAAAGCTAATGGCAGGACATTGTGCAGGAGAACATCTTAACTGCATCAGGACTGTCTGCCAGCCTGATGGCTGTTCTGGCCCTGCCTCTTTGCAACACTGGCCGGGGTCTCCTGGCACTCCCACCCACCCTTTCCATGTGGACATCCCGCACCAGCTGGCAGGGCTGCAAGCACAGTCCTGGTGTATGCACAGCTCACAGTGCCAGCTAACCTAAAGGGGGTTCGTGAGGTCCACAGTATCGTGGGAAGGCTCAGGTCACCTTACAGAGTCCTGTGTGTCGTCCTCATGCTCACTTTCTCCGCTGTCCACACAGCACGGAGAAATGTGGACAAGCACCACTCTGCCGGTCACCCCCCACAGCCTGTTGTCCCCGCACAGGCACGCATCCATCTAGTGCCCACCTCCATCTAGTGCCAACCTCCAGCTAGTGCCATTGTCACACTGACCTGAAGCCCCACCACCCACCTAACACCCATCCTTCACCATGCACTCCTCACCCAGCTATTCTAGTTCAGAGCAGCACTCTGCCCGTGGATCACTCCTCCCTGCTTGGGAGAAACCAATCAGCCCTGGCGTGGTTTTTGTTCCCTCTCCTAAAAAGAGAGCATTAAGCCCTTGTGCTCATGGTGACTGTGCTGGTGGTCCTCGGGAGTTATGGAAGTGCAGGAGAGTTTTCTTTCAGGAGGGCAGAGGACGTGTTGTTGGAAAGGACCTGTTCGCCCTGCTTCTCCATGTGAGAAGCATCCTCAGAGACATCCTCAGAAGCATCCTCAGGAGCACCTGTATGGGCAGACAGCTGCTGTGCCCGAGTCCTTTCTCAACAGGCTTCCAAAACCTGCAGCAGGAGATCCGAGCCTGCTCCAGATGGCCATGCTTATCAAATCACTGAGCTGGCGCACACATCCCCATCCCTTTCCTAGCCAGCTGGCGCCCAGGGCAGGTCCCCAGGCCAGCCTGCCTGCCTGGGTGGTGGCGATACCTGGCGGTGCTCGCCAAAGCATCCTGCCTGCTGCGGGGCTGCTGGCTGCTGGTTCAGGGTCACATAGCCTGGTGCACCCCATTGCCATGGGTGACTGGGAAAGGCAGCTTTTGGGGTTGTGCCTTGATGTACCCAGCATGGATAGGGCCATGCACCCATGGCAGGAGTTGGTGCCCACTGCGAGGAAGCTGAGGGCTGGCACCAGGAATGCCATCAGTGCCAGGCGGCCACCCCAAGAGCAATGACTTTCTGATGCTGCTCATCGACTTGGGGCCATGTCTCTGTTCTCATCCAGCCCACAGGCAAGCTGCAGGTCTCCTAGGAAGGGACGTGGCCTGGGGACCTCTCCTACCACAGAGAAGGGGAAAAGCCTCTGACACACCAGCTCCTGGGGTCTGCTGGCACCTCCACCCTCGTCTCCCTGCCCAGGACCAGGGTGTAGGAGAGCTCCAGCCCCACTGGGCTGGGCAGGTGCGCTGCTGGAGCAGGTGAAGCTGTGGGCACCACAGGGTGTGGAGGGAAGGGACACCCCAAGCTGACCCGTGCAGAGGAAGACAGTGAAGAGGGGACTTTGATTTCCTTTAAAAGCACGGGCAGGCTCCACATCACGCACAGCCAGATGTCCCTCCCTGGGGACAGCTGGTGCCACAGCTCCAGGGCTGGTGGGGGGAAGGTGCCCGGACACTCACTTCAGTTCAGGTGTCTCTGGAAACTTCTACTGAGGCACGCACATACATCGGCACCTGCTTGAAATAAAACACAAGGCATGAAAACATGGATGGAAACCCATGCACCAATAGTGAAACACGTCCAACTGCACGTTGAGCACAGCCAGCTGCCTGCTGGACATGAGGACACACGGACACACTTGAACACACACTCTCCCAATGCCCCAAATGCCCACACTCTACCCCAGTCCAGCCCAAGCTGGGCTTTATTTCTTGCCACATGCTTGCAGAGCAGTCCCAGACCAGCATCAGAGCTCCTGGCATCCTGCCGCATCGCATGAGCCCTTCATCCTCATCGCACGGTCCTACACAGCTCCTGCCCACCAGGGATGTGTCCCCTCCTCCAGAGCTGCCTGGAGGACATGCCTCTGGCCCTTTTGTTAGCTGACCTTTAATTTTGTGTGCATGCATGCTGGCCTTCCTTATCTGCAGGAGAGCCATTAGCTTCCTTCCAAATGCACTTAG
This sequence comes from Cygnus atratus, assembly GCF_013377495.2. Classification (NCBI taxonomy): domain Eukaryota; kingdom Metazoa; phylum Chordata; class Aves; order Anseriformes; family Anatidae; genus Cygnus; species Cygnus atratus. Next base: position 1,890,907 of record NC_066379.1, read on the forward strand.
AAAATAATTGCCCTAATGGGCTCCTGTCTTAGGCAGCTTGGGGTTGCTCATGAAAACCACAGCCTCTGGGCTGTGGCAGGGGACACGGCCCCAGTTTCACAAGGGGACAAGGGACGGGACATCCCAGCCCCCTCCAGCAATGAAAAGGGGAAAGGGGAAGGGGTTGGGATGGAGCCAGAGCCCCCAGGGCATCCCCAGGGATCTCCAGCAGCTCCCAGCCTGAATCGCAAGCACCTGTGGCGTAGCAGGAGCCTGCGGCTGACAGTAACTCTGCAAGGAGATGCTGCCCGGAGAATTTGGACACGAGTGGGTGACTGACCGCCCACAGACCGGTGCTGGTGTCTGCTGGAGGAGATGGCAGGGGCAAGGCAGGACTACGCGAGTGTCCCCATGGCGGGTGATGAGCGGGGGGGCCGGGACATTTGCAGAGAACACAGCCACCTGATGCATGGCCCCGAGCTGCCCCTGTCCCTGAAATGTTCAGGTCACCACAAGGAGCCGAAGCCCTGAGTGACTCAGCGCCAAGCTGGAAAAGGACTCAGAGCCCTGCGATGCCCTTGGTGGGGGTGAAGCTGCGCAGCGCCTGAGGGTCTGGTGTGAGGAGAACCAGACCTCCCCTGGGGACCTGCAGCCGGACAGGGCTCAGGAAGGTCTGGCTCCGGCCATCAGCACGAATAACGAGCAAACAGGATGCTGGCAGCTTCTCCATCTGCACAGGAAGGGGCTGGGATCACCCTCCCAGATGCACGCAGACCCCAGGACAGGCCCCGGCACCCAGGGGTGGCCCTGGTGAGGACGTGGGGCTGGGGGCACTCAGCTGGCCCCGAGCTGTGGGGGCCTCTGGGCTGCTGCGGTGGCTGCTGGTACAACTGGGTTGTACCTGGTTCGCTTGGGTGTGCTTGCTGCACGACTTCCCGGGGGGGCTCCGTGACCCTCGCCCACCAAGGCAGGGGCTGGAGGTGCAGGGTGCCACCACCCAGGGCTAATCCTGCCACCACGCCAGCCCCGGCAGCCATCCCTGGCCAAGCAGTGCCACCCTGTGGCAACCTCCTGCCCGAAGGGGAGGGATGCCCCCAGACTCCCAGCCAAGGCCCACGGCACTGCCTGTCCCTGCTGATTGCACCTCTTGGTCCCCTCTTCCTTTTTTTCACCCTGACGCATCTCAGGATGTCCCTCTGCACCCCAGAGCTGCTGCTGAGGCTCTTTGCCACCCCCTTGCCAAGCATCCCCGAGACTCCAGCAACAGCAGCCAAAAGTGGGCTCCTCCACCCCTTCCCACCTCTGGGCAGCCCCTATAAAGGGGGTGGCTCCCTGGCACCCTCCAGTAATTCCCCTGACACATGGCGTCATAACGAGGGTAATTATTAAACGATGAGGCATGGGCGCGTTATTGTCAGGTAATTATTTGTTATGAAATAGGATTTCCATTCCGGTGCGGTGTCTCAAGCACTTTTTCCTCAGGTGATCTCCCAGTGCTTCGTGCGGGGGTCAGTGCGCAGGTGGAGAAACTGAGGCACGAGGGTGGATGAGTGATGTCCTGGCTCTGCCCAGAGGTGGGCCATGGGCTGCCTTGATCCTTTCCCATCAAGCAGCATTCCCAGCCCCAGGTCGGTTTTATTTGTCCCCCTGAAATGTCCTGGATGATCCCAAAGCTGTCTCGGTGGCACTCTGGCCACCTGACGCCCAGCCAGGCAGTGGGAATCTCACTTAGGGAGCACGGGGACCAAGTGCCACCCTCCTGCCTGCTGCCACCTCCTGCGGGTGGCAGCGAGGGACATCCTGCTCCTGCTCCACAGGGGTCAGGCAGTCCGAAAGCACTGAGGTCCTTGGGGCGCATTCCAGAATGAGTGAGGCCAGCAGCACCCACGGGGCTGGGCACTGGGTCAGGAGGACAAAGGTGGTGGTGAGGGTGCAGAGGCAGCATTGGGGTGCCCAGCCACGGGGGGAGCGTGGCAGGAGGAAGTCCCCGTCACCGCTGGCAGCTCTGGCAGGGGGTGACCAGCAGCCCCCGCTCGCCCTTCCTTTAGACAGGGCACAGAAATTCCCAAATCTCAGCTGCACATCCTGGATGCCCACACCATGGGGAGCAGGGTGGGATTCCCAAACCTGCCCACGGCACAGCCTAGACCTGGCTTTGCCCCCTGCCCTGCTGCCTGTCCCTGCACGCCCAGGGCAGAAGGGACACGGTGGCAGCAGGAACATGGCCCCCACCCTGGGGACCTGAGAGCAGGGCTGAGGGAGGGCACAGCTGGGTCTGCGTGGGCAGCGAGCTGGGTCCCTTCCTGCCCCATTGTGCCACTAAAATGCCAGAGAAACCCACTAGCAGGGCTTGAGAAGCCACGTTTTAGCCAAAATGCAAAAAAATCCAGCATGTGAGCACCCAGAGATCTTCGAAAACACCCAGAAGTCCCTGGCCAGATGGAAAAGCTTCCCCTGGAGCTGCTTCTGGGCTCCCTCCAGGGAGGTTTTCCAGGAGGCGCCAGCCCCAGCATCAGAGGCAGCACTGCAGCAGCCGAGCCGGTCCCACCCCTGCTATGAGTCCCTCTTCACCAGCAGCAGCCAAGGGAGCACGGCCGCCAGCATGGCCACGGTCAGGATGAGGAGGACGGCCAGGGCGATGGGCGACTGACAGCACTTCACGCCCAGGGCCGAGCTGGAGGACACCGTGCTGCGTGTTTCGGCTAGGCTTCTCCTCCCCAGGGAGGAGCAGTCCGTGTCCACCAGCGGCATCCCGTGGCTGCTGATCACGAAGATGTGGGCTTCCCGTGCCAGCTCTCCCTGCGAGTCCCCTGGGCTGCTCCTCGTGCCGCGGCACCGGTCGAAGCTCTGCACCGGCATCACAAAGTGGCTGGGCACCACCAAGGTGTTGCTGGGCTCCAGTTTGGCCAGCTGGGACAAGGAAGAAGGTGACAGGGGCATTTCCAGCGTCAGCAGGTTGCTCGGCCAAAGAGCCTTCTTCTTGCTGAGGAAAGTCACGTAGCGGCAGACGGGGCAGATGATGCTGCTCTGCACCTGGCCGTCCAGCTTGGCGGAGAGCAGGCACTTCACCAGGCAGTCATGGCAGAAGACGTGCCCGCAGCTGAGCCTGCGGTGCGTGTGCTCCAGAGGCTGGAACTTCTCATAGCAGACGGGACACTCGGCCGGGGGGGCCTCCTTGCTGGACGAGGTCTCCGACATCCCTGCTGGGCCCCGGGCACTTCCCAGCTGTGAGGAAAGATGCAGGGGGTTGATAAGGTTAATAAGGTCTGGGGTGCGATGGTTGGCATGCTCTATCTCTCCTCCTCCTCTCTGCTCTCTTGCCCTTGCCCTCTCACAGATGTGGGGGTGGCAATGAGGCACGGTCCCCATGAGGCAGGGCATTTTCAGGGGCATTAAACCCCCTTGTTTGGAACTTGGTGCAGGAGAGGGATGATGGGAGGACCTCAGCTCTGGAGCCACCATGAGCAACAAGCCCCAGCTGCAAAACTCCATGGGAAAAGGGAAAAGGTGCGAGCCCCTGGAAGGGGCTGCACCCACTGGCACCCTGCTGCAGGCAAAGCAAGCTTGGTGTGTGGCACCAGTGCCTCTCTGTGCTCTGCTGTCAGCTCCAGAGCCATGGGAGGTGGGAAGACCCATCCCACAGAGAAACCTGCCAAGGAAAGGAGATCCTCCCACCCCAGGGGACGTGGAGGAGCTGGGAGGATGGGCAGGTGGGGCAGGGGGGTGAAGAGGGAGCGTGTGGGGGCAGGCAGTGTGCCCCACAACAGGCTCCCTCCAAGGACGTCCCAGCCCGGTGGCCGGGCCACCGCTGGAGCACGGTGCGGGCTGCAAGCCCCAGGAGCGGCGTCTGCTGTTAGTCAGAGCGGGCAGGGCACAGCTCGGCCCTGACACCTCACCCGGCCCCTGCCCTGGCCTCGGGCACCAGGGAGTGCGGGGCCACCACGGTCCTGAGCCCCCTGCATGGGCTGGGTCTGAAGGAAACCCATGTGCTTCCGAGGGCAGGGAGCATGGTGTCAGGGGAGGGAGAGGGAGAAAAGGTGAAGGAGGGATGCTCAGCTCCCTTCTCCTAGAGTGGTTCAGCAGCTGGAGCTCCATAAAGCAGGCAACCCTCCAGCCCCCCCCAGTGTTTTCAGACCCAACACAATCTGCACCCCCTTTTGCAAGCCTGAGTGCACCCATGGGTGTCCTCACAGATGTTTCTGGAGTTTTCGCCATCCTCCTAGCTGCAGGAGATGTGGGCATGGCAGCCCCTCTCAAAGCCCAGCACCGGGATGGCCACGCAGACACAAGAAGCCATCCCCTCCCTGCTCAATGGGAGGAAGCCCCAACTCCTGCTCTGATTTAGGGACTTGATGCTCCCTAAAGAACCACAGGAGACCCTCACCCCGTGCCCCGGAGCCCCCCTACCTGCTGCAGGGCACCTGGGCAGGGTCTTCTCCATGCACTGCACCACTGTCCCCAGCGCCGAGCAGCAGCCGGGATGGGGACCGGGAAGCCTATAAAACACGGAGGTGGTGGCCGCGCGTTTCATGCGGGCACGTTACGTAAAAGCAGGAGCGGGGACAGGGCAGCTCCCGGGGAGTGAATGCGGAGGAACTCGTTCGGGTTTTAAAGCCCTGATCTTCACCAGGGAGTGGGTGAGGAGCCAGCGTCAGGCGTTGGAGGCAGGGATGGGCGGTACGGTCCTGCCTGCTTGCCTTTGTGTAATGCGATCAAACCCTGCTGGAACAGGGGGTGGAGGGGGTGCTGCCCCCCAGCCGCATTGCTGGCTGTTGATCCAAACCCCAGCATGGCTGGGGGCAGCCCCAAAAGCTCACAGCGGGGCAGGCACTCGAGCCACTGGCACCTCACGCCTGCCTGGAGGTTTCCAGCATCAGCTGCTGCAGATTTGGGGCAGGTGGGACCCCTGCATTTATCTGTGAGTCACAGCTTAGCCACATGAGGGCTGGAAACCCACGGAGAGAAGGTTTCCTGTGGTCCTGTCCCTTATCCTGGAGTGCTGTCTTTCCTCACCTGACCCCCAGGCAAGGAGCTGAGAGGCATCTTCCCTCCAAAGCCTCCCAAAACCTGTTTGCAGGCTGGATGGTTCCTGCCACCACCTCAATACTTCCCAGACTCCCCAGCCCAGGCGGTGGCCACGGGGTGGCCAACCTGGCTTCAAGGGACCCGAATGCCCTGGGGACCTGCAGTCTCCACCGTGGTTCAGGAGAAACCTGGACAACAAGCAGGGATCTGCTTGCCTGGGGGCAGAGAGGCTCTGCACAACCATCCCTGGTCCTGCACCCCTCCAATCTCAGGAAGGTGCCCAAGGCTCTCCAGGAACTATGGGGCAAGCAGAAAAGGGGTGGATGAGCACATTAATGCACCCTTGGCACCCAAAAACTCATCAATGGATCCCCAGAGTCGCTGCAATGGGAGCAGGGACGGTTTCATGCCCTGGCAGGGCAGCGGGTGGCAGGCGTGGGCAGCAGTATCAGTCACCCGTGGGCGCAGTGGTTACAACACGGGGCTGGTTTCTGGAAGGAAAAGGGAGGGTGCAGCCTCACCGTGCCATGCTGTGCCATGGGACAGCTACCAAAATGCATCTGGCCTCTGCAGAGGGCACCTCTGGTGGGGGTCGTGCCCGGGGGACCTCTTTTGCCATGAAATCCCATCGCGAGCTGTAGGGAGATCTGGAACACATCATCCCCATCCGCTCCGCTGCGCAGGTCAGGGACAGAGCCACTCCCCTCACTACCCCAAATTTCTCACGCTGGTGGAGGCTGAAAGCTCTCCAGACTGAGCCAGGGCTGGGGTCCCACTGGCACCTTCGGGGTGCGCACCCCCATCCTACCACCTCTCCCTGGGGCTGTTCGCACCCACCGGGGTGCTGCAGGGGAAGACGTGAACAGGGCAGTGCCCGCGGATGCGGGGTGGCCGCGCTGCCCCCACCTGCAGCTTCCCGGCTGGCACCGCGGCGGGGTGGAAATTCCTGCTTCCCATAGCTCGGATACTCTCCACCGTCGGAAACTATGAGCTCACGGCACTATACATAGGCACTGGAAAAACAAGTCTGCCTCCCTCGGCAGCTTTGGCCTCGCTGAAATCAAAGGGATTTTGGTGTATCGCGGCCCCAGCTTTGTCAGCAGTTTCGTCCTCTCCCGGTCACGGCCGTTCCCGGTGCCTTTGCCCCACTTCCACACACGGCCACATCTCTGCTGGGTGACAGGGTTGGGTCTGACGGTGCCTGAACGACAAGAGGCCAGGTTCAGGGACAAAGCCAGGTCCAGGATCCCTTTTCCAGGTAAGGAGGTGGCTCCAGGCTCAGCTCCTGGCCCATGACCACAGCCAGAGCTGCTCTGCCCAGGACCGGCGGCTTCCCGCAGACCACGGACATTGCTGACCCAGGAGGGGACACAACCCTGGCTGCGGGGTTGGGGTGGCCGGGGTCCCCTCCCTGCAACGGTGACAGATTTGGGGCAGATCTTTGCAGCTTTTAACAAGGAGGAAAGGATGCTGCAAGTCTTCCCCAGCATCACACAGACTTCCTACTCCCAACCACCAGGCAGACGGGAGGCACAAAGCTATCGTGTAGCTACATAAAATTGCTTATCTTCAAAGCACACTTAAAGACAAAAGATTGGTCTCTGTGTGAGTTTGATGCCATAGGTCTCAGCATTTCCATGTCAAGTCCGTGCTGCAACTTCTAACCGATGGAACAGGGAAGTCTGCAATGATCCCAGGTATGTCCCTATCCATTTGCTCAGCTGGGGCCAGGATCCTGGTGAGAAAAATCCCAATTTATTCTTGGTGGCAAGATGCACACAGGGAGCTTTGCCGCTCAGCCAGGTGAAGTCTTCAGTTCGGGAAGGAGGAACCATTGTGCCCACGTCTATAACTGGCAGCCAATTTGGGAAGTTTTACTCGACATCTTACTATGGTTTGTATTTCATGTTCAGATCTTGACCTGCAGATCTGAGGCTTTACGGGAGGTTCTGCTCAGCCCCTTCTCCTTCCACCTCTTCCCAGGCACCTCTCAAGCACAGCGGGTGGTTGGCACTGGTGAGAAGGAGCCGAGGGTAAGAGGGGAGAAGTAAACCTGCGTTTGACCTTAGCCTGCGGAGATGTCCCCAGCCTGGGGAGAGGCTCAGGGGAGCACGCCCGAGTCCCCAGAAGCAGCAGCAGGAGCCCTTCCTTCAGCGGCCTCCCGGGTGCTCTGTGCCTTGCCCAGGAGGTGGTGCTCTCGTATGTGCTTTGGCTGCCCCCCAAAAACCGGTCCCGGGTGCGCGGAGCAGCCCCGAGCCCGCACCTCCGGAGCGGCGGGGCCCGGAGCTGGCGGTGCCACGGCTGGGGTGCGGCCCCCGGGGGGGTGGGACGTGAGCACCCTCCTGCAGCGAGAGATCTGGGTCCGGCCCTTCGGAGTGAGAAATGCCTGTCAGCACCGAGGAACAGCCGGAGCCTCCCCAAGCCCCTCTCCGATTCCTCTTTTCCCACCAGGGTGAGGATCTGCTGAGCAGGTGCTGCCTGCTTCGCTTTCTTTTTTACCTTTTTGCTTTCCTTTTTTCCCTTTTACCTGTGGTACCCGGGCATTGCAGCCCCAGCCTGCCCTGAGCCGGGTGCAATCCCTCAGAGCCCTGCTCTGACACCAAACATCAGCTCTTGTCCCAGCTGGCCCATGCAGAGCCACACGGCCCCGTGGTACACAGGGTTTTTCCAAACCTGGAAGGGCAACTGTGGTCTCCAGGGGCTCCTTGAAGGCTTTTTTTTTCCCCTGAGCTGCACAGACCCTGTCTTTAGTCCCCATCCCAAAGACAGTCCCAACCCCATGGGGACTGGGGGAGTGTCAGGGCTGTGCCAGCTCCCACTGCACACCTGGGCTTGGTCCCTGCTTTGCAGGGCAGGCTTGGCCCACCTGTGCCACCATTTGCCCCAAAAGCCAGATGCAAATACGTTTTGATGAATTATTTGCTACTGCAAACAGATGCAAGAGTGCCAGAAGCTGGCTTTCCCTGGGCCCAGTTCTCAGAGCAAGGCACGAATGGGGTGTCAGGATCTGGCCCACATCCCCTCTTCCTCCCCATCTCTCCAGCATCCCCTCCCTGCCCCGGTCCCACCTCACCTCCCATCCCAGCCCCTTGGGGAGATGGTTAAGGGGATGGGGTGCCGCTCCAATGCTAATCCACAGCATCTCCTGCATAATAGAGAAATCACACAGCTTTCAAGCGAGCAGGCAGACACTCTTGGGGAGAAGGCGGCGTTTGCTCAGCCGGGGCTGGCAGCTGCCTCTAGCCCTCCGGAGTGGTCAGGGCAGAGGGGCTTGGGCATCCTGCAAGCACAAGGATGGGCAAATCCTTCCTGGGAACAGGGCTGGGGCGGGGAGCAGCATGCTGAACCTGTTGTCAAATCCTCTGGTTCAACGTGGCCAGCAAAGGTGGATTTTCCCCTTGCTTCTGGCATGGGAGGCTTGAATGGGGCCATTGCAGGAGTCTGGGATGCAACCGGGGTTTGAACCCTCATCCCTTGCACGCCAGCTGCTGGCACAGGTAGGAGCGAGTGTGGTAGAGAGCCAGGCGAAGTGACAAGGTGCTGGGGACAACCCGGCTCAAATGCTCACCCCTTTTTCGCTGGCAGTTTCTTTGAGCCATATTTTTGAGGACAAGGCACAGAAACCCTGCAATGTTAGCAGAACAGGCTGCTGGAGTTTGCGTTTTGGGGTCCTGTACCAAAATGAGTTATTCTCTGCATTTTTGGCTGCCAGACTGCTGCGGTTTGCTGTTTTCCTCCCAGCCCCAGCTCCTGGAGGGCTAGGGTTGCAGCGGGGCAGTTTAACAGGAGCCAGAACAGGTCAGCCTCCAGCTGCTGCTGCAACACACGTCTCGGAGCAGCACAAGGAAAAACAGGCTCAATAAAAGGAGCATTCGATATTCACTTATGGCGGTGCTCACGATCTGGGTTATTTTAACGATTTTTCCTGGGGTTTATGACCACACAGTGCTGCAAACGGAGCGTGTGCGTGCAGAGCTGCTCTGCCAACCAGGGCTGCCCGGCAGCCTGCCCACCAGACACCCAGGGGGCTGTCGAGATGCAATGCTCGGCTCAAAGGGCATCCTCCCCACCCTGCCGTGCCTGGGTTTATGCACCCAAAACAAGGTGCCCAGCAAGGGAAGGGTGACCCGAGCGCCCCTGGCCAGGGCTGAGCTCTGGAGACATTTCCCGCATCTCCTGGACCATCCCCACCCAGGGACCCCCAGGAAGATGGGTGCAGAAAGATGTGGGGTGCACAAGGGGTAACCCCTGCACCCAGTGAGCAGCAGGGCAATAATCAAGAAAAAATCATCACTGGGGGGCGGCTGTGCGTTCAGTAGGCAGGCAGAGCTGTGAACAGCTTTTTTTTAAGAATTGCTGGCAAAGTCTGTCAAAAGAAACAATTGGGCAAATATCGCCCAGCGCCAAAAGCAGCACTCAGATTAGCCAGTAAAAATAGCAGCTTTTACTGAAAAAAAAGCCTCTGTGTGGATGTAGGCAACCAGCTCAGGGCGGGGGGGCTTTGAGTAAAGGGAGGATAAATTAAGTGTCCTTTGTCCCATGTCCCTCCCATGTCCCTCCCAGCCCCATCCCTGCTCCCTTCCCCAGCCCATCCCTCCCAGTCCCTGCCTCCTTGCCCGTCCCCTCCCGCTGCCCCTGCTGGGGGTGCACCGCCCCATCCCCACCAGAGCCACCTCCTGCCCGCCTGGTGCCCAGATCCATTTGTTGATGGCTTCAGATGGCCACGATTCAACCCACCGGGTTACAAGGATGAAACGCTGCCGCAGCTCTTGGTGTGGCATTTGGATGGGGACGACCGCAGAGCTCCCGAGGGCTCCGGGTACAACGAGCTGCTGGTTCTCAGCCCACATCCCCACGGGTAAACGCTCCCAGCCCCACAGCCACAAGCACGTTTCGCTGGTGCCACCCAGCACAGCCCAGGGCGGGAACCCCGTCCTGGCTTCTCCTTCTCCCAAAGCCTCCTTCGCCCAAAGGCCCTGCAGAACCCAGCCCTCCCCTGGCCGCTTTGGCTCTATAAGGAATGGGAAATTCCTTACAGTGGGAAATAGATCGGTGCTGGTGGTAGCATGGAGGCACGGGAGATGTAGGGGAGATGCTGACGGCCCCGTGTGCCCCACTGGGGGCCTGTCCCTGCTATGGGCTGCTCCCAGCTCTGCCCCCTTGGCCCCTCTGCCCCCCAGCCTGGATGCTCCTGTCTGGACAAGCCGCTCCTCCCCAAATCCAGTCCCTGGGGCTCCTTGTGCCTTTGACAGTATCTCTCAGAGGGAACGCCTGGGAGTAAAAGCACGGTAGCTCTTAAAGGGTGCGTTGTGCCCAGCCACCCTCGGAAAACAGCGGGCCCCCGACCTGCCCCAGCACTCAATGCGGGCACCCAAATTGCCCCAGGGCTCAAGGACGGGCACCCAACCTGCTTTGGAGATGAATGGGGGGCACCCAACTTGCTTCAGAGCCTGATGGGCCCCAACTTGCTCCAAACCCCTCCCAGCCCGCAAACAACCACCAGGGGCCTGCACCCACCCTGTGCCCCCTGCATCTGGGGCTGCCCCCATCCATGGGGCTCCCTGAGCTGTGCCCTAACCCTTGCAAACCTACACCCCATCCCGCCCTGCGTCCCCCTGCTCATCCACTGCCATAATGACCTCCCCACATGGGCTTCCCCCATGGGACATCGCCGGCATCCCCACGCCCGGACCGTGGGACAGCCGTGACTCCTGCCCCCCTCCGTGAGAGGCCGCCTTTACTCCAGCACATCACGTCTCTCGTCTCCCTTTTCCCTCGGCCGCCTTTCAGGCGAGGGGCTTTTGCTGGCGAAACACAAATCTGGCTGGGGCGGCGGCAGACACAGCCGCATTGTGCGGCCCCTAATGCTAAGTGACTGCTCCTTTGTGCGGCCAAAAACGCCCAGCCCCTGGGCGAGCGCCTGGGAACAGCTCCGGCTTACAATGGGGTGCAGCCGGGAGGCACCTCAAAGCAAACATTGACTTAAAAATCGGTGTTAACCAGGCAGGCACGGCGGGCGTCTTGGGAAACGCAGCCCCCGCCGCTGCGGCTTTGCTGGCAGAGGCAGGGCTGGGAGGAGGCGGGGGGTGAGGGTGGATTTGGGGCGTCAGGAAAAGTGCACTGAGAGTGGGGACACGGTGCGAACGGGTGGTGTTGGCAGCACGGTGAGAAAAGATGGGCACCCAGCCTGGTCAGAGCAAAATGGCGGGCACCCGACCCGCTCCAGAGATGGGCACTCAACCCTCTCCAGGCCACAACAGGCATCCAGTCTGCTCCAGAGCCCCGGGATGGGCACCCAGCCTGCTCAGAGCGTAACGGTGGTGGGCACCCAACCCATGCAAGAGCACAACGGTGGGCACCCGACCACCTCCAGAGAGTGCCGGGCACCCGGCCTGCCCGCAGCTGGGCTGCGCACACCCAGCACCGCGCGGGGCTGCACACCGGGACAGGGCCGGCTGTCCCGGGCTGCCTCCTGCCCCCACCTCCCCGCTGCCCCCGGGGTGGGGCGGGTGGGGGGGGTTCAGGGGACGGCGGCGCCCATTGAAGGCGGGGGGCGATGGGGTGCAGGGGCTGCCTGCAGCAGCCGGGCTCGGGGGGCACGGGGGGTGCACGAGCACACACCGGGCACCGGGCCCGGCTCCCAGGCTGGGAGGGGCGGGGCGGCTCCGGCCTCGCTTTGCCGCCCTGCCCGCGGCCCTTTCTGCCCCGAAAAGTGGGGAATTCGGGCAACCCCGCGCCGCCGGCCCCAGGGGGCGTGGCCACGGAAGCCCCGCCCCCATCGCCTCGTAGCCCCGCCCCTCGCCTCGTAGCCCCACCCACTCGCCCCGCAGCCACGCCCATCGACCCGCAGCCCCGCCCATCGCCTGGTAGCTCCTCCCCCGCCTCGCCCCGCCCCCCCCCCGCCTCGCGTAATAACGTGGCCCCGCCCCGCGGTGCCCGGATCAGGCGGTTCCGAGGCCGGGCGGCTGCGGCGGGCGATGCGCCCCGGTGAGCGGCGGGGCCGGGCCGGGCCGAGGGCCGGGGGGGTGCGGGGGAGCCGGGGAGCCGGGGGGGCTGCGGGGCTCGGCCGGGCTACGGGGGGGGAGTCCGGGGGCCTGGGGCGCCCCGCGCGGCCCCGCCGATTGGCTGCCAACTGACAACGGGGCACGTCCCGCCCCCCCGCGCGCGCTATTGGCCGGCGGCGCGGCTCCGCCGTCTGCTATTGGAGGGAGCGCACGTCTGTCGGGACCGGCCGGGCTGCGCGGCCACCGCCCTGCGCGAGCCTCTGCCCCCTCCCCACCCCCCGGGCCCCCCCCGGGCCCCCCCCGGCCTCCCCCCGGCACCCTGAGGGGGCGGCACGGGGTGGGGGGGGCGAAGCGCCCCGCTCCCGGCTTTGGGCCCCAAAGCGCCGCCACGGCTCGGGGGCACCGGGGCTGCCGTGGTGTGGGGGCAGCGGGCCCTGGGGCAGCCCCGTAACGGAGCCGGGGCACGGGGCGCGTCCTCGCCGTGCCCCCGGGGGCCTCGCGCTCCCAGCCGCCGCCTGGCTCGTTGCTCTGGCAGAAACGGCCCGGGCTGCCCGGCGGGTCCTCGCCTCGGGGAGGTCTCCGTCAGGCGTTTTCCAGTCAGTGAGCCTCCCTCCCGCAGCGCGGCCTGCCCCGAGCTGTACCGACACGAGCAGCACCCCCCCCCCGCCCCGCTCTCCCCGGGGTTTGATGGGGCTGACCCAAATCGCGGCAGACGTGCCGGGAAGGCCGAGGCTGACGCGAGGGAGAACACGGCACCGGGGCCGGGCGCTGGGTTCAGTGCCTTCCCGCGAGCGTCTCCCCGTATTAGCGAGGCGGAGAGCTGCCCGCACCCGCGCAGCTTCCCTCGGTGCTCTCCCCGGGCTGCGCTCGGTGACTCAGGGCTCCGCCGCGCCCTCTGAAACTGCCCGGGCTTGGTCGCGAGGGCAGAGAGCTGCTTTATGGGCCCGTGGAGCTCAAAGTGGGGGTTAAATAAGTGAAATGGCACAGCTCCTTGGATATTCAAGCAATTTTTCCCTTGGCATAAAAATTCCTGGATGCCACAGGGGGTGAGTCGCCTTGGCAAGGTCAGCGTTTTGTTAGATATTGGTAACCGGCCCAGGAAGAAGCCGTCTTGGGGCAGAAAAGCAGCTGGGAGGCTTTGATATTTATTTGTTTGTATTTAAATGTGGTGCGGCAGCGGTGGGACTGCACAGACGTGCTGGCTGGCAGTGCCGGGTAGGTGCGGCTGTAAGGGGTGTGAGAGGTGGGGGTGAGTGCTGTGTGGTTTGGGCTGGGGCTTTGGCTTCAGGGCTGCCTCGGCTCTGTCCCGCTCTCAGAACAAGACCTGGCCGGGCTGTGTTCGTGTTGTATGTGTGGAGCCAGAGCCCAGGCGTCCACCTTTTGGTGTGCAAGTTTGATCCTGCGCTTTACCAAGAGTGCAAGGTGAAGGTGTATATCCAGAGGCGTACAGATTTAGCTTCCTCCCCACCTCCTGGGGGTAAAACCCTCCTTTCCTCATCGTGTGGAGCTGCAGGTGTGTGAGATAACACCTCCGTTGCAGGGGAAGGGAAGAGAAGGGAAAGGAAAAGCAGAGAGAAAGGGAATGTAAGGCTGGTGACGTCCGTGACCTTGGTGCCATGAGGAGAGTTGTCACTGGAGGTGGCTGGCATTAGGCTACCAAAAAGCACAGGAGCAAAGTGCTCCTTATTCCTTCAATCTCTTATGGTTATTTTTGAGAAGTGGGGGAAGTTGGACTAAAAAAGGAGATCCGTACAGTGTTTTGATGTTTGCGTCCCCGCAAACGTAATCGAGATAAAATTGAAGTGTGTTCAAGCAAAGTGCGTTTTCACCACTGTATTATTGCGCTCACCCCGGGGCAGAAGGAGATGCTCCCATCACAGCGTGGCTTCCTCCATACGGCTGTAGCCCCAGAGGGGCCTTCTGCTGGTACAGCCCGCTGAGCTTCACTGCCCCGATCAGAGCACAGTTCGGGGATTTCTTTAAAACTTTCATCTTGTTAAGTGTTTGCTGAAGGGACCCGAGTCCCCCTGCTTATGGCCAGCCTGTGGCTTCTGTCTGGGTGGCCTTTTTCAGAAAGGTTTTCCCTCCTTGGCACCGCCGGATTGTAAGGGATTTAAAAGGCAACAGAGGATTCCCCCACCTCAGGAGAAACCTGCGCTAAGTGCTCCTCCCTTCAGGCTTCCCAGTCACTCGTTGTTTGGCAGTGTCCAAAAGCATCTCAGCCCTCTGGCCACCGCCTTTCCAGGGAATTTCGTCACTGGGATGGCATTAATTGCTGAGATAATGGGGAGGCTCGAGGGACCTGTGTGCCGGCCTCTGTCCCAGGCTCTTTGTGTTTGCCTTAAACCCTCAGATGGGGCTGCTGCTTCTGGGCAGGAGGTGCTTCGGTGGTGCTGCTGGGAGCAAGTGGAGGCAGGTTGTCTTAAACTGCCAGGTGTGTGAAGGAAACGATGGTTTTAGCAGGAAATTCTGATGCCTTAGGTAGTTGTAGCTGCATTTCTGAAAAGAGGCTTCCCATATTAGTGCCTTCCTTCTGTCTTCCCTGCTTGCGTCGCAGGGCTGGCTAATGTGGCAAGGTTGGTTTGGTTTTGCTTTTATTTTTTTTTTGGTGGGGGGGTGCATGTCCCTCTCTCCCCCATCAGGTACCCTGTTTGCTAGGCGTGCAAGCCTTGGCCATGTATGCAAAACAGGCTTGCTGTATTACATGAATGAGACTGATTCCACAGTGGCTGTCAGGATGAGGTGGCTTTACTGTACGGTGCCTGGCTGTTCCGGAGGCTTTTAGCCTGAGCCTGGCTCAAGGATCCTGCAGGTCGGTTTGGTTCTCTCCCGCCTGCCGCGCTGCCCGCCTTGGAAAGGCAGGATTTATGGTTACGGCCGGGGAGGGAGCGCTGTGCTGACGCTGTGCTCTCTGACTTCATTTTTCCTCCCGAAAGCTCGTATGCTGCTGTTGTAAGAGGCAGGGAGGCATTTGTTGTGGTTCACCAGAGAACATTCAATTCAAAAATAGCACTGCAGGAAAAGACAGAGGTTCGCTTTCCGAAGCAGTGATGGGAGCAGGCAGCCTTCCAACACGCGTATGAAAATGCCTCCAGCTCCTATTTCAGGATGAGAAAAACAAGCACAAATTGATTGGAGAAACCTAATCCACGGCTTTTGTTTGTTTGTTTTCCATATTCTAATAAGTGAAAGACAACACAAATTTGTGTGTTGTTTTGTTTTTTTTTTTTGCTGGAGCGCTCAGGTGCCCGGCCATGCTTTGAGGCCAAAATTGGGTTTGAGATAAAATAAACAAATCCAGAATTTCGCCAGCTCGGGGGTTACCTCTTGGTTCCTGTGATTTGACAACCAGAAATGGCAGAAACAAGTTTTCTTCTGCTTTTCTGAGATGGGAGCAGGTGGAAGGCCTGGGTTTGCCTGCCGGGCCCCAGCAAAGCTTCCTGGCAGAGCCCTTCCCAGCACCAAGGGGCAGGCACCCGGCCCCTCTGGGGCGCCGACAGCCCAGGGAACTGGAGGCCGGATGTGACCTTGGCAGGATTTCTCTGCCAAGTCCTATTTTAGGTGGGTATTTGCTCAGTTCCAAAGGTCGCTTGGTGGTTGTGCCGCCTTTGGTGGTGGGTCAGCAAACAAAGCGTGGATGTGGGACGCCTCGCGCCGCGGCTTGGCGCAATCGGTGCCGTTGCTGTGCCTCTTCTCGGTGATTGCTCCCTGGAAGTGTCAGGCGATCGCAGCTGCATCTGAGCAAGGCTCCGAATCGCTTTGGATGTGCTTCTGTAGCTTGCAAAGAGCCGAGAAGTGTCGTTGAGCTGCCTCCTGAGAGCGGAGCAGCAGCTTCTGGGCTGTGGGAAGGGGCGGAGAGGAGTCCAAGCGCTGGGCTGGATGTCGAGCATGGCGTTGTGCTCTGACATCTGATCCGAGCCCTAGCTGCAGCCTCCAGTCACATGGGGAGCCAGGACAGTTTTTTTTTAAGGTGCTGTGTTTGTGTTTTAATGGTTCAGCTGAGGGGTGGCTCCGTGAAGATTTCGGTTTGGCCTTGAATGCAAGGTCCAGTAATGCCCTTGAGGAACATGCTGTTTGCCTGTTCAGTTCCTTCTGCTGTATGTGGGGTTCAGAAAATGCTGAGCATCCCACTTGGCAGGTTGCTTCTGGAGGTGAGGAAAGCACATTTGTCCCATTTTAGAAAAGAAAAAGAAGAGGAAAAAGATGCAGTTAGAGAACTTCATAACCTACAAGCTGCAGGTTTTTGGGTTTTTTTGCGCGATCACAGCATCGAAAAGTTGTTCCATTTTAAGAGGAGAGTTACTCTGTCCCGCTGACTGTGTACTGGGGGCTTGAAAGGAGCCACGGTGCTTTGAACGCAGCTCTTGTTTTAGGGCCGCTCGGACCTGGAGCTATGCCCGCGCAACTGAGTTTTCCCAGGGCGCTGCGTGAATGCTGAGCTGTGTTGTGATGAATTCCGAGTGGGCATCGGCGTAAGCCTGCTCTCATTCCCCCTGGAAGACGCTGCTGCATTGTCTTGTCCGTGTCCTCAGAGCCTCAGTGTTCTTTGTCAAAGGCTCGATTCTGGCGGTGCCACGGCTGCACGGAGCCCGGGGATGGGAAGGGCTTGTCGTGCTCCGGCTCAGCCCCTCGCACAAAGCCCCCAGCCGGGACGGCCGGCGACGCGCTGCAGCAAAGCGCTCCTTGTGCAACCCTCGGCACGCCGTGGGTGACGCTGTCCCACGCGTCGGATGCCTCAGGCTGGGCGCTTGTGCCCTGGTGACGCCAGGGGGCTGCTTTCTGCGGGCCTGTCTTTCCGCACCGTGAGCCCAGGGAAGGGGGAGCGGCGGCAGGTGTGGGAGCTGCCTGCCTCTCCTGATGCTCCAAGCAGCGTTCGGGCCCCAAACTGCCGCGTTTGTGTGGTGTGTGCGCTCCTATCTTGCTCCCGCCCCCCGTGCACGTGAGAGAAAGCGAGCGGTACAGCTTTGTGCACGTGTACCGGGATGTGGGTGTCAGAGCTTAGCGTGTTGGTGTCTGATGGAGGTGTTTCTGCAGCGCAGGACGCAGGTGAAAAATCAGGGCTGGCAGCTGGGCACGAGGAAGGACCCCGGGCACAGGTGGGCGCGAGCTGCCACCGCCTAAAAAGTGTGCCAGGGGCCGCGGACAGGCCTGGGGAGGTTGGCGCCGTCCCTCTCCGACACCCCACTGGTGAAGGAAGAGGGGTGCTGACGGCTTTGAAGCACCGCAGGGCGAGTCTCCTCCCTTCGGTGTCTCCAGGGAAGCGGTGCTTGGACGGGGGGTGGAAATCCCCCAGGTTCTGCGGTGTGGGGCCCGGGCAGCCCTCCCCACCCTCCCAGCAGGAAGCGGTCCCGGGCCCAGGCGCGCCTTGTGGCGCCTGCTTCTAGGAAATGGTGCAAGGCGCTTCCTCGTGCGAGCTCGCTTCTCAACGCATCCTGGATTTCGCTGACGTGGGGCTTCCTGGCGGGTTACCTCCTCAGATCAGCTCCTCTGGAGCTCTGGGAGCTGCCCCCGTTCAGTGCTATGCCTGTGTTATTTTGGGGAAAATGTGCTGCTTGCTGCTCGAGGCCCTCAGCTGGCACGCTTGGAGAGACTGAGGGGAAGGTCAGGAGGCTCTTACTGAAGTGGTTTCAGCATGATCCGTGTGGGACTGGTGTTACGGACGGCACGCAGCGGTAACCAAGGCAAACTGCTCATCGCTTTCTCTTCCCTCCCCCGTCCCCCCCCCCAGAATCTGTGCGTGCAGTCCAGGAGCTGCCTGACGTGTGCCTGAGCCACAGCAGCTGTCTGCTCGCCTTGCCGCAGCCGGCTGTGAAGCCCTGACGGCTCGGGAGATTGACTCACGGGCTCCGCATCCACCGTAAGCAGGCACTTTGCGCGGGGCTCCGTTTCTTCCTGGGTCGCCATTAAACTGCCTCGCCAGCAGGTGCGGCAGCTGAAGCGCGTACGCCAAAGACGTTTTCATCGGGAGGTACAGCAGGACTGGACGGACGCGTGCCGGGAGGGCTGGTGGTGCCCCACACGGGTGCTTTATTCAGCTCAGGGCAATGCAGGAAAGGAAACGCGGTCAGGTGTCGGGCAGCGTGGGGGCCTGGCTGACGACGGGCAGCTTGGATCTGACGGCACTGAGAGGTGCAGGAAGCACGGGGAGGCAGTCGGGGCGCTTCTGAGGTGCTGAGCACCCCCAGGGTGAGTTCGGTCCCGTGCCCTGGGTGGTGGCAGCTGCGGTCCCAGCTGAAGAGCGGCTGTGCTGGCTGTGCCTCGCTTTGTGAGCTGAGTACCAGGCTGGGGAATGAGCCCGTCTGCCCCCTGGTGAGAGCGCTGGGGTGTTCTGTCCCGCTTCTGGGTGTCTGGAATGTGGGTCACGGCGATGCAGGACGCGTCAGTGTGACACGGTTCGGCCTGGAGGGACAGCGCTGGCTATTGACGCCTGTCAGAGAGGGAAAGGCGGGACCCGTAGGTCAGCTATTGCTGGTTAATCCACCAGCATGAGCTTGGAACAAGCGCTGGCTGAAGCCTCTGCCATAGCGAAGAGGTTGGTTTCAGCTTACTCCTTTCCAGGAATTTATAACCGAGCTTGAGTCTTGGCTGTTGGAGAGGGGGGAGAGAAATGACTGCCTCGAGTCGAGTAAGAGCTCGGAGAGAGCTCCGAAGTGGCTGCGTGACACCCCGGGGGCTGCTCCCGCGCCGCAGAGCGCGGCTGTCACCCGCCCGGTGACACCCCCGGCAGGCGGGAGCTGCTGGCCTGGGGGGGGGCACGGGGTTTGGGGGGAGCTGCCCTGGGGTGGCTGGGGAGGGCACAGCGAGTGTCGGGGTGGCTGCTGTTACCTGCCTCATCGGTACGGAAGCCAAAATTAGCTTGGGCTCAACCTGGGAAGAGTAAATCGAGTTTTAACGCCCACAGCACGGCTCGTTGGCTGTTGACCTCAGAGCGTTTGGGCTCGCTCGTTTCGTGCCTCTGCTGCCCTAGCAGGAATGGCAGCGTGCATCGCGGTGCCGGCGGCAGCAGGCAGAACCTCTAAGAACATATTCCAAATGGAAGTGGAAACTGTGGTAGCAGCATCCTTACCGGCGGTGGTCCTAAATGAGCACGTGGCATTAGCTAATGCTTCAGTGACAGCTACAGCACGCAGCCGACGCTTTCGGTCTCGTTTCAGGCTGCTGCACAAGCCTTTCCTGAAGCCGGATGATATTTCATTACTTGCGGCAGGTCTCTGCCAAGTGATGGTCATGGGGGATCGTTAGCGTCCTGCTGCCTAGTGCCAAGCCTGGATGCCACTGCCAGGCCGTGCCATGAAGCCCAGCACCCAGCAGCAGTTTCGGGGCAGTCTGCCTGTCTGCCTGTCCTGAGCACGTTCTTGTGTTTGTGCCCTGCAGGACGTACTGATCATGGACAGTGAAGAAATCCCAACTTTTTCAAGTCCAAAGGAGGAAACCGCGTATTGGAAAGAGCTTTCCTTGAAGTACAAGCAAAGGTACTGTTGTAGATTTGCAGACAGTTCTTGATGATCGGAGTGTGGCTTAATCTGATTCTCTGCAAGATTTTACCCAAATGAGTATGAGGTGTTTGTTAAAAAAAGCTGTCTTTATTTCCAGCTTTAAATCCAGCTTTTATGTTACCTGCCTTGTGGAAGCGGAGTGTTCCTTAGTGCTACCATGCCAGGAACTCAAGGCTATGTTTTGGGCATGTTTGAGCAAGAGAAGAGCCCCTTTTGCTATCACGTGTGTCTTTGTATAATTAAAGTGCTGCCTTGAGTAGTAACTTGACATTTTATTGCAAGTAGCTGCCTTTGGGCTTTATGATATCATTGCTGGTCCCTTGGGCTTCTTGCAGTTTAGTTACTGGTATAAAAAGTGACTGATTTGGTGGCTGCTGCAATTTATTGAAATGCACTGTACTTTGTAGTCCAGCCTGTGTTTGTGCCACTGCATGTTTTAAGGGGGCACGAGGCTTTTTGGTTACAAAAAATGACTGCAGGCTCCCAGCTTTTATTCTCTTTGGAAAGCTTTTCTTGCGTTCAGTGTTACTTGTGTGCAATAGAAGTGAAACCTCTCTCAAGCCCAAAGAGCCCAATGTGCAAGTTGCTTTTCTGTTTGGCCTTGGTTTTGTTTTTTTTTTTTTTTTTCCTGGGAATGGGGATGGGAGTGGGCATGTGAAGGGGCCTGTCCTTCATATGGGGGGTTTCCCAGGCTGTTCTTGGGTGTCAGAAAAGTCTCCCTCTGATGCCAGTGGGTATGTAGTTTCCTAAAGCTTCGTTAGTTTTCTCTGCAGCTTGCTAGGAGCTGAGCTATGACGTATGGTAACGATGAAAAATTAAGAAGTGAAGTATGCGGAGTGGCTACTTTTAGCAATTTAATACCTTGCAGTGGTACAAGGTTAGTAAGTGCTGGCTTCCTTCCAAAGTGCTTAGTAACCCTAAGGTTCAAAGCTTAATGCTTTTCAGCAACCTTAAATTTCCAGGTAGTGCAGAGATACAGTAACTTGTTCTGTTACAGTGCTTGACCAGAAGCAGGTTAAAAGCTCACTTTATTTAGCGGCTCTATCAAGTCTGCTGGGGTGAAAGCTAGGGGAGTACAAAGTATTCATCAGGTTCCCTGATTCCTGGAAACAGCCTTGATACAGGTTGTATTTGCAGGTGTATTTAATGTAGCTGTTTGTTTGATGTGAGGGAGTGAATTTCCTTTTATAGCTAAACGTAATGTAATTTCTTTATTTCCCCATTTTTCATTCTCCCCTGCAGAGGTCTGTGGATGATGCTTAAGTACTTTAAAACTCGTGTTTTTTCAGCTGATTGTTTTTAAAGAGCCGTGGACTTTGTTTTATCTTGAGAGATGCTGCATTTTCAACTGATTAAATTGTCTCCTTACAGCTTCCAGGAAGCTCGCGAAGAGCTGGCTGAATTTCAGGAGGGAAGCAGAGAATTAGAGGCTGAGTTGGAGGCACAGCTAGTGCAAGCTGAGCAGAGGAATAGGGATTTGCAAGCAGATAACCAAAGACTGAAATATGAAGTGGAAACATTAAAGGTAGGTATTGTGTGTAATGGCATTGCCTCTCCTACAGATACGTCTTGGATATCATTTTAGGTTGTCTGTTCTGTTCTTGGTCACTGAATATCCAAATGAAGTAAAGGAGTCATCTGTTTAAGATCCTGTCTTGAGGATCTCCAGTATGTGCTCCAAATAAGGCAGCAACCTACCAGAGAAATTTCTAGAGGAATTTTTCTTGTTCACATCATTAAACTCTTGTCATTGAGTTTGTGCTTGTTTATTTGAATTCTCTAGGCTTTGCCAAGTGGTAGCTTTATTATTTACCCAGGCAACATCAGCATAGCAACAGGGTGGACAACACAAGTATGTTTTGTCAGACCACTGCGTTGTCATCCTTCTTTGCAATCTTTTTTTTTTTTTGCCAGAATGTCTCCTTGGTTTTACGAGACCTTAAAGAAAGCTGAAGATGGGTGATTTGTGCGCATCTTTGAGCAATTTTTCCTAATTCTTAACAGCCATATCTGTGGAGACAGGAATTGCATAGGCAACTGTGTGTGCAGATGATGCCTTTTAATTAATGCTTCTGTGTTAACAAATTCTTCCCTCTTTTGGGTTCTTCAAAAGTATCTTTTCTGTAACTTCGGATTAGTTTAGTGAAGGCAAGGGTTGGAAAACTTACCGAACGGAAATAGGGTTTGGGGGATTACTTGTTCACATATCCAGTCCCGGTTATGTCTGTAAGGCCAGTACGTGTTTTTTAAGGTCAGTAGTTTTTCCATAAGACCCTGTCTGTACCCTTAGATCTGGTGAGAGCGTGTTTTGGACTTGATTCTTCCAGTCTCTCAAAGATAAGCTTGTGGACCTGGAGGTTTTGTAACAGATTTCAGCAGCTCTAATTTTTGGTAATGGAGATGTCAGATGCATTCTGGTAACAGTGTGGCTATTGTCAGGGGAGAGAGGCACTGAAGGGGAGGCTGTGCAGTTAGATTTCTCTCTGTTTTTCTAGATGTTTGAGGCTTCAGAGCAGCTGTCAGTGCAGGCTGTTAGGAACAGATGCAGGGATGCATCTCTGAGCAGCCAGCTGGGTTGTGATGAGAAGTCAGCACACAATGCGGTGTTTGTCATTTTATCCTGTGTCCAGTTTTGATGTTCGGAGTATGGTCCTTCTGCCTTCACGCTTTTTGTTGTGTGTTACCAGCAATCAGCAGACTGCAGCTAGTATTTCACTTTGTTTGTCCCGTTTTACCACTGATAATTTGGAGGGTGTATGCTACTGATGTTTATCTCGCTACTTCTCTTTCTTTCAGGAGAAACTGGAGCACCAGTATGCACAAAGCTACAAGCAAGTGTCGTTGTTAGAGGATGACCTGAGCCAGACAAGAGCCATTAAAGATCAGCTACATAAGTATGTGAGGGAGCTGGAACAGGCCAACGATGACTTGGAACGTGCAAAGAGGTGAAGGCTGCAGTCCTCTGATTTCCTTAAAGTGTTCACTAGATCTTTTCTTTGTTACTCAGGTCCATCACTTTATTATTTCTTTAAAGAGGAAAAAAAAGCACATGGTTTAAAAAAATGATGCTTGATTCTTTGTACAGTGCAACTTTACTCCTGGAGTTCACCTCCATCAGCTGGTAGTGTTATATTACATCAAGAAAAACTTGTTGCAAAACCTAAAATGCTTCATGCTCGTGTGAGAACTGAGCAGCACAAGCAGGCTCAGAGCAAGCCAGGCCAGTGCACTGGTTTTGATACTACCAGCTGGGTGACTTGTATTTGTGATCCTTGTAGCTCAAAGCCCCTTTGAAGTAAGAAGCCAGTGCTTTACATAGTCCCTTTTAAATTGAACAGGCCAAAGGAGTCTCCTGTTCCTTGCATAACAGCTTAATGACTGTAGGGAACAAATGTGGCCTGTATAAGTGCACAAAATGAACAGGCTGCTGTTAGAAACGCCCAGTTTTGGAGTCGATCATGCTTCCGTTTTGCTGAATGGGAATTTTGCCATTGATTCAGTGGGACCAGGAATGAGCCTCCGGCTATCTGGCAAAAAGATCTAAGGGCTGAGGCCCTGTTTCCACAAGGCTCTTAACCTCATGACTAACTTTTGACACATACGAGTTGTCCCACTGAAATCATGGAACAAATATCCCAGTGCCCTGCTTTCTGGGCTGCTGCCTGTTCCTCCTGAGGTGATTCACTGATAAAATATACAGCTTTGCAGAATGGCTTGGGAAGAATGGAGCGAGGTGCGCTAGACTGGCTCTTTTCCAGCTCTTTGGTACATCTCAGAGAGCCAGATGCTATCATGTTCTTTTCATCTCACTCCCTGGCTTCTCTGGAGTTTTAGTCCTTTCGGAGAAGCATTTCCATAGCTTTCAGATGACTAACTTGAACGTAGACCCTGCTAACATTTTTCCTCTAGTATGTTTTTTGAATACGTTTTTATGTTAGTTGAGCCGAAGAACATAATATTCTGGATTTTGTTTCTAGGGCAACAATAGTTTCATTGGAGGACTTTGAACAAAGGCTGAACCAGGCCATTGAGAGAAATGCGTTTTTAGAAAGTGAACTGGATGACAAGGAATCATTGCTAGTTTCTGTACAGAGATTAAAGGATGAAGCAAGAGGTACGGCTTTCTTGATTACTTCTGTGTCTTGGTACATTGTTGGCTTGATAACAGAGACGTGTAGCAACCAAAGCTCGTGTTTATAGAAAGGCTCACATAATGACACTCAAACTGGTATTGTAATGTAAGCATTGGGATTTGCTTACTAACAGTATATTCTCTATTCTTTGTATGTCCACTGTAGCTAAGAGGAAAAAAAAATCTGCATGTAGGGCCAAATTAATATCAGATTCGTTCAGGATTTTTAACCAAAGTGAGTAGAAAAAAACTGTGTTCCGCAGATCTAATAGAGTTGAGAACTGTGTTCCAAAAGATCCCACTGTCTGTGGTTTTGTGCCTTGTATACGAAGGGAAAGTACAGGAGATGACAGGGAAATGCATGATTAATGGCAAACAACTATCTTTTAAAATTCTGTCTACTGTATACTTTCTAAATCTGTTGGAAATCACCTGGCTTATTAAAGATACTTCAGTAAAGACTGTGGTTAGACCTGTAGGATCAGAGATGTTTAAGATAGTCTTCTGGGTTATAATCAAGAGTTGGGAATTCCCTGATGTGTTTCACATTGAGGACATGGGGGAAACTTTTTTTATTGGTATTCTATTTTTTTTAATGGTTGGGGAACACGACTTCTCTAATGGGACAATCTGCTCATAAGCCTGCCATTGCAGTAGTTCAGTGTTTTTCAACGTTCATTCCGAAGTGAAGCTCTCTAAAACAATTCCTCAATGAAGACCACGATCTGACTGTAAGGCCATACACTTGACAATAGGCTGGGATTTTTTTGTTGGTGTTCTTTGTGAGCCTCTTTGAAGCACGTTTGCGCCCCACAAATTGAAAGCCACTATTGAAAACAGTTTTATTTATAATAAGTGTGAGAAGGGAGATTAAGAATTTTCTGAAGATATGTATGTATTGCAGCCTAGGGTTAGGGCAATAATACTGGAGAAAACAGCAAAACCTAGGGGATTATTTTCTAGAACACTGGAAGAATCATCAAATGAGATGTCCTCTGTCTTGGATGAGTTCTTTGGAAATTTTTAGTGTTTGTTGGAATAGCAAAGTTGCATGTTATTCCCACGTAAGCAAGCAGGAATGCTAGCCACTAAAAGAACAGATACGGTATCAAAATCAGATGTAACATTTCTGATTGAACAGCCACAAATACTCTTCTAGGAATCCAAATCGGATTTCATTTCAGTTGTGCTGTTTTCCTCAAAATCTTTCCTAAAAATTCAGGATAACTTAAAAGCCGTATTGTACAACGGACTTGATGATCCTTGTGGATCACTTCCAGCTCAGAGTATTCTATAATTCTCTTTAGTTTGGACTACTGGCTTCTTCAGCCTGCTCTTTCATTTGCCGAGGAGTCAAGAAACACTGGATACAGCCCTTTGACTGTCTCTAGCTGGTGTGCAGTCCTGTGAATTATTAACTGGAAAAATAACATGAGGAATTAGAAACACAAGACTAGGTCATTAATCTGTTTTCCCAGCATCTATTTGAGCAGGAGCTGAATGCAGTTCAGCAGGCATTTGTAACCAGCTAAGTATTTTGAAGCACTCTTTCCGTGGAACCAAACTGCAAGTGGGGAAGAATGCTGAGGTCAAGTCACCTGCTGTGCCCTCTGGGGCCACGCAGCTCTCTGGGCTGGGGGATCTCTGCTGCCTCTTTACATCCAGCTGTAATGGGAGGTGCTGGTATCGAGCTGTCTGATTTGAGACGGGGGTCTTTGCTGGAGAAAGCCAGCAACAGTGAATTAGTCTTTGGTTGTTGCAAAGTATTCCCCCTTCCCCTCTCAAAAAACGATTAGCATGTTAGAGAAATCTGTTGCTAATATAATGTGTGTTTTTTGTGTTTTCCTTCTTCCAACTTCAGACTTAAGGCAAGAGCTCGCGGTACGGGAAAGGCAACAAGAAGTCACCCGAAAGTCTGCACCTAGTTCTCCGACTCTAGACTGTGAAAAGATGGATTCAGCTGTCCAGGCGTCTCTCTCCTTGCCAGCTACACCTGTTGGAAAAGGATCAGAAAATAGTTTTCCTTCCCCAAAAGGTAGAATTCCTAGAAGCTGTGCCTAGTTGTTTGGGATTATGCTCTGCTTGTCAAAAATAGTTTCAGACCGGGTCCTTGTTAGTAAACTTTAAGTAAACATGTGGATCATGTGGTATGTGATCCACGTGTTTAAGTAAACGTGGTACATGTGGATCCAACGGGCATTACATAAATGTAATTTAAAAATTACATTTTTAAATCGTGGGCCAGCATCAGGCCTACTTACTGAGTATCATGAGCAAATCTTATGGAAAAGAAAGATTCAGAAGCTGAGCTACTGCTTTGGGGTGGTGGGGATTGTACTCTGCAGTAGAGCACGTTTGGGGTTGCAGGGCAGTGCAGTGACTGATATTTCAGCTTAAGTGCAGGGTAGTAGTGGTGGGTAAATGGGGTAGTAATTGTGACAGTCTAGACTGCCTTTGTTACCACAGTTGCTTTCAGGGGTGCTGTTTTCTCTGTGAGGCAGCAGGATGTTAGTCCAGTCCTCTTCCCATCTGGAAGGCTCTGGACAATCACAAGGATTAAGACATTTATTTTCTAAATTAGAGTAGATTCCAGGGGAAGCTCTGGTTGCATTAGATAGATTGCAGGCAGAAGCCTTGCAGATGGGGAGTGCATGAACTCTGCATGTAGGTCTAATGGAAGAGGAGGCAGTGGACAGGAATTAAGCTTTTTATTCTTTCCGTGGCTAGTGATTGTGCAGCCTGTGTTACTGTGGAGTAACAGTAGGAAGAGCCTGCAGTAGGATTTTGGATTTACCCTTTGATACTGAAGTTATTTAAAAGAATTGAACTGTGGAGGAGCAAGTCACATAGCAACTCACGTAGTAATAAAACATGTTTGTTTGCAGCTATTCCAAACGGATTTGGTACCAGCCCTCTTACTCCTTCAGCTAGAATATCTGCACTCAACATTGTGGGAGATCTCTTACGGAAAGTGGGGGTGAGTGCTCTGTACTGAGATGTCTCTAGTTCTGTGCTGCTGTCACTGAGCTCTCATCCTTGTAAGCAAATTATAGAGGGCTGTGGCCCATGTTGAGTTCATGCTGTAGTTTCCAATGTGTCTCTTCCAAATCATCCACATTTAGTGTTTAGTATGTAATAATATGGTGTGTTTTTTTTTAAATCCTGATTTGTAGAGCAGGTTGCTGAAGTTCTGATGCCAGCTTTGTTGATGAAATTCGTACTTGGAGTAAAAACAATCTTGAAGCGTTTTGGTACATGGGGCTAGACATCATTGGGCACTTGTGCATATTTCAAATGGGTCCCGCAGCTTTCTCTGTAATGAGACCAGGACTCAGAACTGAACCTCAGACTTGGGGTGCCCATTGCATAGTTGTTTTATGTCACAGCAGGTGAGCTGAAATCAGACTGTCATTGTTTCTTCTTGTGCCTGAGGAGATCTGCAAGTGTTGCTGAAAAATGAAATAAATAAATTTTAAAAAAGAGCCCTTTGGGTAAGAAAGGGAAAAAATAAATCAGGAGAAAGCCAAATGTTCCCATGTGTAGTTAAACGGGAAGTGAAATGTGTGAGACTTTAAAGGGATTACAACTCTAAGCAGGGAAGAAGTGGTTTAAACATCTGTTACGGTGTTGCTTAGGATGCCAGGCTTTCCAGTTGATTGAAGACGTGACTTTTGAGTTACGAGAAGCTTGTTTTAAGTGTCACAGTGGTTAGTGTTTTGGGTGGAAGCACGGGTAGCCTCGGTGCCTAGCCTCCAGGGCTGGCTTTCCTCTGTCCCTTGTGGTTAACGCTGAAAACAGAAATAGCTGCAGTCAAGATAGTTGTTTTAGCAAAGTTTGAGCTAAAAATGACATCTTTGCTTACATTTGGAGCCGGTGAGCTCAAAGCTGGTTTGAAAGGGCAACAGGACGACTCAGGGTTATGGAGTGGCATGTTTAAAATGGGATCATTGTGAGTAAGAGTCTGCAGGGGATTTAGGGAGCTTAATCACAATCCTGTGCGATTACTCTGCAAGGACAGGAAATGCCAAATAAGCATGCTTCTTTCCCAGCCTACTCTTAAACACACGCTCTGCCAGTGATGAAAAATTCCAGCTCATGCATTTGTTTAGTAATAATTATAGGATGTTCAGGATTTCTTTGTGCTGGCTACACGCAGGGTACCTTGTCCCATGCCTCAGACTCCCTTTCTCTCCAAGAAGTTCCCTTCAGCTTTCTTGCTTGCTTGTGAGACAGCAAATTACTTGATGCAGATCACACTGGATATTTCCAGTAGAAAGATGCTTCGAGACCAAGAGATAGATAGGTATCTTTATATATAATCACTAAGGAAGATTAAAGGGGTTTCTAGAGGATGATGTTAGTGTTCCCTTATTTCTGTTAGTACATCAGTAAGGTATTAATGGAGTACTTTACTACACGTAATCTGACAAAGCCTCATGTACTATTGAGTTGAAATTTTGTCTCCATGTGCCTGCGAGTGTGGGAATTCATACACACGTAGGGTGGATATAGCAAGTAATTGCAAGGATTTTCTGCTGGACCAGACAGAGTCTTACCAAGTTAAACCTCGGTTTGTGATAAATGGCAGAAAGGGCAGGGAACATACTGAAGTGGAGGAGAGAATCAGGGTTTGGGTCTCCTTCCTGCCAGGAGTCAGTGGATGAGGCAGGTCTGTTACCTTGCATAGGGGAAAAAGATCTTGCCAGGCTAGCTTGGAAGTAGTAGAGATGAGGTAGGAACCCTGAGGATGGGCTTAGCTGCCTTTGTTTCTGCTGTCTTATGCTGTGTCAGTAGCACCTCTTCTGCTGAAGATTATCAGGGAGGATCAAGAAACTAGCCGTGTTTTTCAGACAATGATTAAGAAAGAAGTGCCAGAAGACATTGTCCTGGGAAAAATTCCAATTTTCCAAATGTGCGGTCACTCCCAAAACCTGACGATTCTGCTTTTGATTCTCTCTGAGTCCTCTGGTTAGTTTACGCCAGCCTCGCTCAAGTTCTTAAAGCAAGAGGTTTCAGTAACTTCTGCCAAGTTACCTTCTTACTTTCGGTACCTAAATGAGAGTTGATATGTTCTAAAATCCTAGCCCTGATGGAAGCAAAATGTGCGTGGCAGTCGGCATCAGCATCTCATTGTGTGGGTTTCAATTGTGGATGGATGACAGAGAGAAAATGACAGCTTTGTTCCCATTTAGATCAGTTTTTGCCAAAGACGATTACACTGGGGTGATCACACGGATCACGGTCATCTGTGGTCATGTCAAAGCCTGAACTTGAGTAGCAAAATATTTTTCTTAATCTTACTTTTTTTTCTCCTTTCACAGGCCTTAGAATCCAAATTAGCTGCTTGCAGAAATTTTGCAAAGGACCAGGCATCACGGAAATCCTATATTTCAGGGAACGTTAACAGCAGCATGATAAACAGCAATGGTGCAAAGTACCCTCATCCAGGACATACTTCCTTCTTTGACAAAGGGTAAGTCAGGGTTTATTTTTTACACTAAAGGTGGGGGGGGAGTGTGTTTCAGGATGCTACGTGAAGCGGGGCGGGGGGGGGTTTGGCTTGTTTTTAGCCCACCACAGCTTTCATCCAATAAGACAAATGATTTGTGGAGCCAAATTCTCAAGGGGACAGAGAAGCAAGAATAATGTAGACTTAGGTAAGGCAAAGAGAAAAGCAAGTGTGTGACCTCTCAGCTGGTAGGATGTCAGCGCCAGTTCTGCCCCTCTGCTGCCTCATCTCTCAGCTGGTGGGGAGACCGTGGCCTTCGAAAGGATCTCAAGGAAATAGTGGTGGAGTTGCCATAGCTACTGGTGCGTGGGGAGTGCCTTGGCCACAAATCTGGAGATTCCCTCAGTACGAACGGCTTAGTGTGGGCAGCACAGGCTCGCTTGGAGGGTGGGGCCCTCCTTACTTCCCCCTCTATTAGTGGAAAAGAAAATGTCACTGATTGTGTAATTCTGGCTGATGGAAGGGGCAGCTGTACTCATCCTGGCTGTGTTGTGCATCAGCCGGGAGGCCAGAAACTGCTTTCACAGGAAAAACCACTCTCACATGACTTCCCCTCGTATGGGGAAGTGGCTCAGCAGGAGGACGTCCCCGTCCCTGTGGTTGGATGAGCAGCGCTGCAGGGCAGGAGGCGCAGCCGAGCGCTCCTCCGGGGCTACTCGGTGGTACTGAAACCTGTGCTTGGTGTCACCGGGCAAAACACCCTCTGTGCTCCCTCCATGGTGCTAGTCTTCCCTGTTAAACCCCAAGCCAGTGCAATTTTAATGCTGATATTCAGCACACCCTCAATCTAGAATTTATTTTAGAGCATTAAATGAGCTGTTAGCAACCTAAAGAGTGCCACATAGAGAACAGTCAAGCTGGGCTTCTGCAATCCTTCTCCTGTGAGCTGAATCATGTTGCTATGTGGGTAGCAGGGCAAGCTGCTGCTTAGAAACTGGCATACAGAGTTCTTAGAGCAACCATTTTTTGTTGCTTTTGGAAAGGAAGTGCTCAGATACTTAACAAGGTCATCATCATTTGCAAATCGGACAGACTTCAGGGTTGCCTGCATACTGGGAGGCTGACCGGGGTCCACGCACCCCCACAGCAGTGCTCACGCTTGCAACCCAGGCTTCATTTCGTGTGCAAGCTGTCAGGATAGTGCTAGGGAGAGATTAGAGCTGTTCTTAGCAGGCAGCGTGGCTATATTGAGTTGTGGTGTGACAAATAAGCTGATTGCTGCATGGGGGCGGGGGGGGGTCACTTTTAATTATCCAGATTGTCGTCACATTTGTTACCTGGGCTGGCTGCCTGCAGCTCAGAGCAGGTTGTAGCTGAAAAAGGCTTAGGAAGGCAGCCTATCGGTAGAGCGCTTCTACAGCAGACTTTGGAGGATGGTAGCAGGCTAGAGAAGTGCGTGGAAATGACTGATGCGCACGCCCGCACGTTGTGAGACCCTTGCTGGGCCCTGCTGTCCTGTCTCTCTCCTCCTCTCGTATGTGCTGCTGGGGTCGGGGGCTTGCCCCTTCCCCTCGCAGCTGCCCTCGCTTTGCCTTCCTGCCTCTCCCTCGTGCTCTGGGGCGGATGCGGTGTCTGTGCTGCATGCATGCCGCCACAGTTCCCGTGTAAAGCCTGAATAATTGTGTCTGCACCGGTAAGCCGGACAGAGCCCTCACGTCGGCGAGGCCGGCCCCGCCGCGCCTGCCTGCTGGCGGTGCCCGGTCCCTTGCACGTCAAGGCGGCTGGGCACGAGGGGCTGAGCTGAGGAGTGCCCTTTCTTCTCCCCTCTTCTCCTCCTTTCTCTCCAGCCCCTGTACTCTCCTCCCTGCCCCAAATTGTCGCTGGAGCCTGAATCAGCCACGCGTGCTCGTAGACCCGGTCCAATCTGCAGCTGCTGCCTTATGAACAGCCAGTTGTTGGGTGGTGGGATTGTGACAGAGGTAATTCAGTCACGTCGTTACGCTTCCATTTACTTTCCTTTGCCATTTTGTTGGTTAAAATGTTCGATGAACCTCCATCTCTCCTCAAACGCCCGCTCTCTGCTTGCTGAGTGGAGCTGAGCAGGCGGCTCAAGGTGCAGGACCTGGCGTGGTGAGAGCAGGGATAGGAGCAGTCACCTCAGCATCGCTCTGGGGAACGTTTGGAGGATAGCTGGGCTTGCAAGTGAGCTTTGCTGGAGAATTGGAGGAGGCAGGACTTACCTACCGTTCTTTCCTTTTTCTATGCTCTGCCAAGTCTAGCATAAGATCAGTTTCCTCCAGACTCATTCCTTTAGGAACATGAGCTTTCTGTGCAGACAGCAGGACCTAGCAGAACAGCACCTGAGAACGGTCTCCAATAGATGCTTGCTTCTTGTAATTGTTCTTAATTGTTATGAACTTCGATCCAGCTGGGGAATAAAATGGTTCTGACCTTGGTGGGTTCCGCAGAGGCCTGGCACTAGAACAGCTGAGCAGGGACAGCAGTGAGCCAAGACCGGGTGTTTGCTCCTTGGGGCATGAACTGCTTGTTCGCCTCTACCCTGCTCCTCTGCCTGCCTTCCGGCACGTCAGAGTCATTGCAGTCGGTGTTTATTCTTAGGGCATTTCTGTGAATCTGCTGGGCTATGATTTTTTTCTTTAATAATAAAAAAAAAAAAGCTAAAGTTTAAACGTGAAAAGCACCTCTGCTTGATGTCCCCAGCCCTGATTGTAATACACCAGAAAGGAACTGAGGGTCTTCTTGCTGTTCCCTAGTCTTCCTTATTTAAAAAAAAAAAAAAAAAAAAATCCCAGGAAAAGAGGGAGCCTTCTTAAATGTGGGTACATTAGGTGCAGCTGAGTAAATCCACGTCCCGTAAGGTGCTCTGCAGTGCTCTGAGCTTTTATTTGGGTCATGCGCTTCAGCACTGGAGCGTGGTGGGGGTGCTGGTGGTCACTGAAGGGGGATCCCCCCTGCCCGTGCAGAGCAGCAGTGTCCTTACGCAGGGGTCACAGAGCAGAGGGCAGGCGAGGGTTGGTTCAGCACCCCTGCTTTTCCCCGTTCCTTGCGTCCGGGGTTATGCCCAAGAATGTCTGTATTGTGTGCATAAACTGTTTCAATTTTTCTCCACTAGGCGTGAAAAGGTCATATTCCCCACCTTGGTCATGGGTAAATGAATTCATTTACACGATAAGCTGCATGCGTTTTAACTCTGGTGCTTGGAGGTGCAGCGTTGGTGGTTGTGCTAACTGCATGACGTAGTTCTCCCAGCGCTACGAACTAATAGGCAATGAGCAAAGCCTGAGGCTATAATCTCTGTTTCTCCTTACTTTAGATAAACCTCTCTGGTGCTGTGACCAGTTGCAACTATAAGACTGAGTGCTGCTTGCTTTCTTGGTTTACTATTTCTTCAAATACCTGCATGCTTCTGACTGAACCGGACGCATCAGAGATACGGGACGAAGTAGCGCTGCTAACTTAGTGAATTTTGAAACCTCGGTGACATCTTCATTTTGAAACTTTGTGAATTTTGCCCTTTGGTCATGTTTTTCCCTCAGCACTGCGTTGGGCATTGGCTGGCTGCTGCTCAGCTGCCGTAGCTGTGGTCGTGGCAAAGCAAGCAGGCACCAAGGTGCTGCACAGGGTGCTGCGGAGCAGGGGGGAGGACGGGAGCAGGGCTGTGAGCCCCTTGCCCTGCCAGCAGCGGGAGCAGGACCCCAGGGCTCATCCTGCTCCTGAGGGAGTGTGCAGGGTCAGTGCCCTGCCCCATCTGGAGCACAGCTCCCCGCCAGCTCAGTCTGCCCCATCCTCCTGCCTGCTTCTCCGCTCTACGTGTTGTTGTGCCTCCTTGTGCTGCTGGTGCACTCGGGAGGGTCAGGGAGCTGGTGTAAAGCACTCATCTGCCTGGGAACCTTCTCCTCGTGCTTCCTCGATAAGCTGGGCTCCAAGGGTGCTTTGATCGCATCAGTGTACTCTTCAGGCTGGGTTGTTCAGCTGCGAGACAATCTTCTGGTGAGGTTCTGTGTGATACTTACGGGTTGAGGGAGTCTCAGAGACATTGTGCTAAATACAGAGTACAGCTCGAAATACA
Source organism: Cygnus atratus (assembly GCF_013377495.2). Lineage (NCBI taxonomy): Eukaryota > Metazoa > Chordata > Aves > Anseriformes > Anatidae > Cygnus > Cygnus atratus. Next base: position 1,924,082 of record NC_066379.1, read on the forward strand.
GATCAGTGAGTAAAAGTCTGCCGTAAGTAATCACAGGGCAGAGAGAGCAGTTGGAAATGGGCACAAGGTTCGTGCTGCTGCCAGGACGGGCAGGCAGGGCCCATCAGAAGCGGCTGCGGGGGACGTGCCCAGCAGGGACCGGTGGTTTCAGCTCCGCTGGAAGCGCCAGAGCCTGACTTCTGAGGAGCCCCGAGCAGGATGCAGGGCGGGCGCTGCGGAGCGTGTCGGGTCGGGTCCGAGCGATCGGGGAAAGTGGCGGCAGCAGGAAGTGAGCGACCTGGCTGGGATTTATCACCCAGGGCAGGTCCCCAGGCTGCCTGGCAGCGCCAGCTCTGCGTGCAGTCACCCCGTGCGTGTGTCAGCCTGGATAGAGCGGCGAGCGGGGAGCGATGTGCGTGCTCCTCCCGGCTCTGGGTGCGCCGCAACGGGCGGGTTTTGGCCCCAGAGACTGAGCACAAGACCTCCCTTCCCAGGTTGTTCTCGTTGGTCAGTAGTCATCCACCACACTACAGTTGTTTTCTTTTCTTTAAGAATTGCTCTGCTTAACTTTATTTTCCTTTGTTTCTAACTGCAGTAATGCTGATTTCTTTCTTTTGTGCATTTTTGTTAACAACAGAAGTCCATGGCTGCTAAAACATCTATAAACTCAGCCATAATGCCAGCCTTCAGCATCCCCCCGTTTGCTGCTACTGTTTGAAGCCTTTTCCTGTGCCCCACTTACTGATCTGGCTTCCTGCGAATCAAAGCTGCTTCTTGATCTTTGTTTCTGCACCGAGGGCAAGTCTGGGCGAGCAGTACACAACGAACAGTGCGGGTTCACTGGGAGCTGATCCGGGGAGAAGCTGCTGCCGCAAACGAGCGCTCTGCTCTGTCTTGATATTCTTTTAATTAGCAAATCATGGGGAAACCTCACAAAGCTTCTAAACAAGGTTTTAATCTTCTCCATCTTCATCAGAAAGCCTGCTTGTCTCCCTTGTGCATCGTAGTGCTGTGAGCACTCCCCATCTTGCGCGGTGCTGGCACCTCTTCGTGTGACCGATGTCCTCATGCTCACCACTTCTCACGGCGCTGCTGCCAGCAAATCCACATCACGCCTGCCTAAAACAGCTTTTCTGTAAAGATAGGTTACAGGGCCTCGGTCCCTCTGGAGCAATCGACGTGCTCCACCGGTGGTTTCACTTCGGAGAGTGAGGTCAGGACTCAGAAGGGAGTCCCTGGCCTTTCCCCAGTGCATCGGGCTGCGGTGCAGGCAGCGGGGCGCTCCGCAAGGGCAGGAGCTGCGGGCAGCGCCTGGGCAGGCTGGGGGTGCCCACAGGCCTCTGCCCCAGCACGGGGGATGCCGCACAGCGCCGGGTCTGCAGCGTTCATCCCCTTGCTGCCCCCGGCTCTGAGATGGGGATCGTTCTCCCTTTTGTCTGAGGCTTCGTGGGATAATTTGTGATGCTGGTGATTTAGGTTGGGTCACGTCACAGCTGTGTGGCGTCTGTGCGGAGTGCCCGATGGCTTCGTGGCTTCTGGCCTTGTCTGTGTACCTCTGGGAGACTGAAGAGGGCCCACGCTGCCAAACGTGCCTCAGAGCAGGAGCTGGGGAGGGATAGATGTGCGTGGCATCCCTCAGAGGTGAAGCTGCCTGCACGGACAGGTCTGTTGGGTGGGGGTGGCTGCAGCTGAGTACTTCCCCACCGGGTGAAACCCTGTTTGGGAGCGGCCGGTGCCCCAAAAGTAGCAATACCAGAAGTGAACGCTGCTTGGCTTGGCCGGTCCCTGGTGTAGTGCCATGCACAAATGCCACGTGTTGGGATTTAATTCAGATGCGTCCCTCGGGCAGTGCAGGGCGGCCGTGGGCAGTGAGTGCAGCTGGAGCCCCGTGGGGATGCGGCCCCCGCTGCGTGCGCTGCCCTCGGCCTCGTGCCACGGCGCAGCCGATTGCTGCCTTGTGAGGACACGGCCGTCACTTCTGTGTCACTTCTGTCCCACTTCAGCCCAGGCAGGGCGCAGCACGTGGAGCAAGGGCACTCGTGGGGCAGCGTCTGTCTGTCACGAGAAGGGCTCCGAGTTTTGCCCAGGGAAACACAACGAACCTGCAGAGCTTTGGTTTAACGTGACTTGCCGGACATGACCCTTCCATGCTGCTGCTATTGAACATCAGTTTTCTGTTCAAAAGGAAGCAAACTACCATGTTTTAATCCTATTTGTTTTTTTGTTTCTCCCCTGTCCTAGTTGGCAGAGCAGCTTTCTAGCTGATAAGTAATTTGCAGAGTCATGTTGGGAGGAGGTTGGCTTCCTGCCCCTTCGCTCAAATCAGTTAGCAAAGTGCGTCTGCCCCTAAGCCTCCTCTGGCAGCGTTTTGCTGCAGGCGGTCCTGGAGGCACTTGTCTCTGAAATGTATCAAAGTAATACTCCAATGGGGCTTGAAATTTCAAGCTTAGTGGGGAGGAGATGGAAAAGGTGTTTTCTCCCTGCTTTAGCGCTGGTGTGGGAAGCAGCACAGCCCAGGGTTACCGTGGGAATTTGACCTTGCTCGCGAGTGTGCAGTTGAGCTCTTCATCTGCCCTTCTGGAAGGGTTTCGTAATTGTCCAGCACAACGGCAGCGGCTTCTGGGTTTGTTGGCAGGGTCTGTACATCCCAGACCCGGGAGGTGTAGGGTCAGCGGTGAGTGTGAGCAGCACGGGACCAGTGCTGTGCGGAACCCACAGCCATCTGTCCTGGGGCCAGTCGTGAGCCTGTCGCAGCCCCAAGGCCCTGCTCATGCGAGCTGCTGGCAGGCCGTCAGGCTGCGCTCCTCTGAGCGCTGCCCTGGGTGCAGCCCGAGGCCTCAGAGCGGAGAGCTCCCGGTCGGCTGCTTCTGACTGCTCCCGGAGCCCTCCAGCTTCTTTTTGTTCCCACTTTTGGCTGGCAGCACGCGGGGGCGAGGTGCTCGCTCCGGGGCAGCCGGTGGGCGAGCTGTCCTGGCGGAGGGAGGGAGGGAAAGAACTGCTCCTTGGCCCTGAGGCTGTGGCGATGGTGAGCAGCCCGGGGTGAGCTCCGGGTGCTGTGAGTTGAGCCTGATTAGAGAATATGTCAGTGTCAGCCACGGAGGGAGTGAGAAGCTGTTGTAGCCAGGTACTCCTCTCCCAGCCCGCAGGGAGCAGGCTCTGCATGCTTTACCTCCCACAGCAGCTCGGGGAGGGGGCGAGCCCGGGGCTCCTGGGGGTTTGGGGGTTCGCAGGGGAGCCCCTGCTGCCCCCCAGCCTCTGCTGTGCTGCAGCGTCTGCAGCCGGCCCTCGCAGAGCCCTTCCCTGCTGTGCGGCTGTCCCGGAGCTGTGTGCGGACACCCATGTGTACGTACGTGCTTCCCTAGCTGCTTTACTGGGAAGAGCCTGCCCAGAGCCACCTGTGTTGGACCCCGGGGGCTTGGCTGGAGCTGGCCCTGCAGCTGCCCCCGGCCGTGCCCTGCTGGGCCTGGCAGCGGCTGCAGCCCGCGGGGAAGGGGAGCTGCGGGGGGACCAGGCCTGCAGCGTGGCTGTGCCCCCGAGGCTGGGGCCCCTCGGCTCCCCCTGCAGTCGCTGCCCCATCTGCGTTGTGTGTCGGGGAGGGTGCTGTGAGGTGTCTGAGGAGGAAGGAGGTGGGTCTGTCTTCCAGCTCCTGGTGGTGGGTGAGGCGAGCGGGACCAGCTCCCGGGGTTGCTTGTCACTCACCTGCCTGTCTCTTGTTTCTTCTCAGGGCAGTAAATGGCTTTGATCAAGGTTCCCCTGGACTGGGAGCCTCCAGACCTTCATCGGCACCTGGCATGCTCCCCCTGAGCGTATGAGTCAGCGCGAGGTGGTGTTTGGACTTGCAGATGCTTTTCTCAGCCCACCAAGAGACGAACTGCTTCAGTTTCCTCCCCATTCCCACCCCGCTGGAACACGACCTGCCCCGTGGTGTGCAGCAGTCCCTGCCTGGCTGCTGCTGGAGGAGGCCCTGTGCTCACAGCCCCCCGTGTCTTGTTAATAGTTAACTTTCTCCTGTTGCTGTAGTGGACATGTTCTGACTTGGCCCCACGCCGCGTCGCACAAGCTGAGCCACGTAGTGCTCTGTTTCAGGGGCTGCAAAACCTTGGCCAGGTGCTCCTTGCCCTGTCACTTTATCTCTTCTCTAACTTAGGTTTGGTCTAACAAAAACATTCGCTGCTTTTCTTAAAGGCCACACTTCTCGCTGCCTGTCTCCTCCATGATCCTGCCACTTAACCACGCAGCTGCTCTCCTCCCCAGCAGGCTCAAACTCCTCAAAGCAGACACGGGGTAAGGTGAGGGAGGTGGCAAGACATTTGCAGCTGGGGATCAGGTCCGGGTCTGTAACTGAGTTACTGTAGATTAATAAATAACGGCTGTGCAGGGTGCAGCTGGTGGGTGTCTGTCTCCGGCCTTCCCCCGGCGCTGGAAGGGGAGGACAAGAGCAGCTGCAGCCCTGCCTGTGCAGCCCCAGCAGCGGGGGGCTGGGCCTCGGCTGGGGCTGGGCTGTGCAGGGGAGCAAGGAGAGGGGTGGCAGCAGCGCTAGGGGCACCCAGCCCAGGCCCAGCACCTGTCAGGCACTGTCACAGCCCTGAGCCCAATCCGGCAGCGGGAATGGGGCTGGAGCCTTGGCACAGGAGCTGTGGCAGGTCAGCAACGTGCGGCTGCTGTCATGAGTTGAGGTCTGCGGGGTGCCTGCACCCCAATGCCCCCAGCCCCGGGAAGCCACCCTCCGCAACGAGCCTTCCCCGCCTCTCCGCACCGAGACGCTGAGCTCGTTAGGAAGCCACTAAGCCAATGGGCCACACTGCCCATGCCATGCCCCCTCCCAGGACCCCATAACCATCAAAACCATGTTCAGATCTGTGTAATATATGACTGGATTTTACAGTGTCACCTGCAGGCTTCTGTGACAGTTTTGGGCGACTGTGTACCTTGTGGGTCTTTCAAGCAGTGTATTTGTGCGAGTTCTCTGTCTATGTGCCTCAGAGTTGGTGGATTTCAAAATGAACCAGCAAGCCCAGCTGGGGTTTGATCAGTAGGTTAAAAAGATCTTCTTCCCAGTTTGGTCCATCACATTCCGTTGGCTCTGCAGCTCTACATTGGTTTAGTTACAAGCGCTGAGAAAAAAAACATTGCCCCCAGCAGAAGGGCGGTGGGAACATCACCCCTTGCTGTTAGGGCTTGTATGATCCTCCTTTCCTGTGCATCCTCTGCTGCATTTGACTGTTTACATTTGTTTTATTGTACATAGGTTTGTAAACATAATACCTTTGCCTAAGATCTTTGTACATAACTTGGGCTTTGTAGCTTTATTTATTCAAAATCTATATGGCATGTTTCAATAGGACAGTGTACCATACCACCAAGGTGACACAGATATTGATGCAGTTTACAAACAGCAAAATGACTAAGCTGAGCAAGTAATCTTCCAAAAATAAAGTTCTTTTAATGTGGAATCTGTGGATTTTGCAGAAAAGGTGGCAGTGGCTGTATTTTGTCATGTAGCTGAGCCTGGCGATGTGGCTGAGGCCACCAGCTGCAGCCTCCAGCGACTTTGGCTCCGTGCACCCCCGCCAGGGCTGTGCCAGCGCTGCCTCCAGCAGCAGCACCCCCCGGGCACAGCTGCTCTCACAGGCCTGGGCTCGTGCTCCTGGGACACCCCCTGAGAGCCCCAGGCCCTCCTGCTGCTGCCCAGGCCAGCCCCGCACTGGCCCCAGAGGCACTGCTCTTGCTCCCGGCTGGCACCAGCAGCCCCAGTCCCTGCCCTGTGCCCCATGGGTGGAGGTAGGGAGAGGCACCCGCCCCCTTGAGGCACAGGGACAGACCCCCCGACCCCTTCGTCGCAGGCAGTCACCCCCCAGCCATCCCTTAGAAAACCCCAAACCCCATACACTACTCACACATGGAGCCTGGGTGCCCTGCATGCTGCAGGGAGGCAGCTGTGGCAGTCACACATGTGGACGATGGGGCGGACAAAGGCACAACCATGCAGCGCTGACTCCATGCAGACTCCGGAGGGTGGCAAAGCCCTTCCCTGCCGGCAGGACGAGCAGCAGCAGGCACGGCCCTGATGGAGGCGCAGCAGCAGGGAGCCAGCAGCCCCCAGAGGCGACCTGAGGCCAGAGCCCTGAGAACAGCTCCAGCCTCAGCCCCTCCCCGCTGGAACCGTCAGAGAGGGGATTGTGAGTGCACCTGGGGGCACATTCCCAAACACCCCCAACTCCCCTTCATGGAACAGGGGCCCAGCCCCTGCCCTGCTTTCTGCACCTCTGGCAGACCCAGCCTGCAGCCTGCCCTCAGCCCTCTCAGCCCTGACCAGGTTGCAGAGATCAGCCCCGCCTGCTGCAGCCCCCAGCACCTCTGCCTACAGCCTGCTCCCTCCTGCCACCACCCCAGGCCTGACAGAGGGGAACGGGCACCACACCACACTTCCACAGAAACTTCATCTGTTAAAGAAAAAGTAAAATAAAGAGAGCAAAGCTTGTTCAAAACCACAATGGAGCTCAGAGGAAGGTGTTGTGCCTGTGCCATAGTGTAGAAAATGAGCAGGTGGGGTCAGAGCTCCCTCTGTGCTCCAGCTCCGCACTGCCATTAAGGTTCAAGGGCAAAGGCTCAGGCCTGACTGGTAATTTACACTGTATTTAAGGAAAAAAAAAAGCCAAAGCAAACAAAAAAAACACAAAACACTAAAAAGGGAAAAGGCAGCTTCCAGTCATATTCTCATTTATTAAGGTCTATGCCAGCCTCAGGAGATAGCTCTTCCTGTAAGTAAACAGAGCAGGCGGCCACATCTATAATGAATAAATTTATTGTCTTACAAAAATCATTGTCTAGAAATATGGGTATACAAGAAAACAAGATATTTGCAGTCAGATGCCTGGTGGTCAACAGCCAGTTTGATTAAAAATATCCAAACACACACAACAAAACCTTTGCGACAGATGTTAAAGCTTTTAACCAAAAAAAGGAAATCCATGTTTTTTGAGCATGTGGCAGAGGAAGTTTCCTAGTTAACACTGATTCATTGTCACTAATATCAATAATACCACTTGGACTAGAGAGGTACATGATATGAAGCACAGTCAAAATTAATACATTAAATCATTGTTATATAGGCAAATTATATGTAACATTGTCTTAGTACTGTAGTGTCTAAGGCACTTTCTGTAATGTCAGTTTTTCAGCTATTTAAACAAAAAGAATGCTAACTACTCGCTGTAATACTGTTCAAAATAAAAAAAAAACAACAACAAAAAAAAGGATTCACATCCACTGGCATGTTAACTCGTAGGCAGGCAACATCCATCTCCGAGCCCCTGTAAACCACAGACTCCGCGGGAGCCCCACACAGGCGGCGCCGCTGCCCTCGGCCCGGCTCCATCGGTGACACCAGGCTGGCCACGGTCTCATGGTGCAGCCTCTGGGTTCCATGTCCTGACGACTACTCAGCCATAAGTTAATAAATTATTTTGCCTGTGTTGTATGCTTATTTTCCACTGGTGTTCACATTATACTAGCCTTAATATATATACAGATCTGTTGGGCATGTCAATAGCAGGACACTACAAACGCAGAAGTACTGTACAGAGAGGAATGGTGATGCTATTTCAGTTTGCCTGTACTGCATGAACACTAACTGATGAAGCAGGTGCTGAGAACACTTCAAAATGATATTGCAGGTTAAAAAATGGACACTACTCATTCATCCCTACATTTCCCTCTAACACTTCCCAACGCCTTTTCACAGTTCACTCACTGATTGTGTGCTGATCACAACAATTAGGAGAAAAGAAAGATGCAGGTGCAGTTTGGTCTTCAATGATCCAACAGACTCAACACAGCCGAAGCCATCTGAGCACAGAAGAAATGGAAGGATGTTGTCTGTACAACAAAGCATGCATAGTCATGACAATGGGCCTGTCCCAACCACCTACCCTCTGGGAATGAAGTTTCTGTATTGATAAAAAAAAGTTTCATCCTTCACATGATGCTTTATAAAATGGCTTTACAATGAGTATCTGGAAAATAGATGCACTGAACAGAGACAATCCCATTTTGTTTACTATATATAAAAAAGCAGTTGTACCTATATCTGAAGCAGGGTACAGTATGGTGAGGCTGGAGAGCCTTAAGACATAGTTGACCTATGATAAGTAACCTTGTAGCATGCCGACATTTTGTAAGGCAGATTTAGGGCCACAAGGCAGTTTGGTGGTCAGGAAAGTCCTCCTCGTTCTGCCGACTACTGTGTAAAAGGTCTCTGCATGCAAATAGTGTGAGGGGCTCTACTCAGCAGGGGCTGGCTGCGCTTCGTTCACATCACTGCCTTTGCTCTCCGCGTCGTCATCTGAGAGCTCTAAGGAGGCCCCTTCGATGTGCAGCTGACGCCTCCCAGATCGGCTCGAGGAGAAGGTGATGGGGCCCCCCCTCCTGCAAACAACAAGCAGAACGCAGCTGCAGACATCACCTCCCGCTCACAGCCAGCACCATGGTGCTGGTGGTGCCCCCAAAGAGCTCCCTGCTGCGCTGCACGGGAACGTCACACCACAAGTTCCATGAGAGGTGTTTTGAAACCACCCCTCTCTGACAGGGGTCATCATGCTGCAGTCAAACACATGCTGGTACTCCAGGATTTCTTAGTTTATACCACTTTAATTTAGGAATTCCCAAGTAACTAAAAATATCGTCTGTGTGAGCACCAAGCACTGACCAAGTACTAAACAGGGCAGGTTCTTTAAAAAAAAAAAAATACCGACTGCTCGCTTGTGGAGTGCTGCACTGCACCCTCCTGCCTCCTCAGCTGCTCTCTGCATCTCACGACGGTTTTTGTCCTGCGCTAGCACCACCTCCTTTGACCCCTTCTGTACTCTCTACAAATGTTGATCTCAAAGACCTGCTCTCAAAAAAGGTGCTGAAACACTCCCGCAGGGTGGGCCAGCAAAAAGGGAATCAGCGCTTGCCACTGGCAAAGCCTGACAGGCCCGTCTCATCTCTGCCATGTTTACCCACAGCTGGATTGAACCACCAGCCCCAGGGGAACCTGCCAATTTCAGCTCCAAAGAGCTCGGGCACTGTCAGGAACATTCTTGTGGCCTGGCCACTTCCTTGGTATCATCAGGCTCAGGCAGCCATTCCCAGCAGACTCCACCAGTTGGACCCATCCCCTGGGTCTGCTTCTGCAGTTCCACAGCTAGATAGTCAGGAGACGCATTATGGGCACAGAGGGGCCCAGATAAACCCCTGCCTGCTGGTGCTGGCACCACTCACCTTAGCCTGTTTTTCAGGGTGCTGACTTCCCGACTCAGGCCCTCGTTGGCCTCAGTGGCATCGTCCAGCTCACGCTGAAGCTTACGTCGGGAAGCATTTGCACGTGTGGCTTCCTCTTCAGCCTCCTCCAGCTGGCGCTTGAGCTGCTTCATTCTGGCATTTGCCTTTTCCATCTAAAATACAAAACCAGGTCATCGGGATCAAATTCAGCAGCTGCAACCCTGCAACTTGAGAGGTCGAAGAGGTGAGCTAACACCCTGTCTCTCCAGCCACCCCTGCTGGATACGCCGCCTCGCTGCAGGCTCCAGGCTGGATGCCTGGAAACACCGTACAGCTCCTGGGTCCAGGAGACCAGGATGCCTAACAGATCGTCACAACAAAGTTAACACAGGGAGGTTTTGACTGCTGGGAGCCAACAAGGAACTACTCTAGCAGTTTAGTCATCAAGACTAGGATTCCGTCAGATCATTTCATTAAAGCACTTCTTAACAGTGCTTTTCTGCTCAAAGTTTTCTGTCTTTTCTGAGAAACAAACCTCCAAAGCTAAGCCACTCCACCTACCTGCTCCTTGTACTGATCTGCATGTCGACGTTCATCTTCCACCTGCATGAAGACTTCTTTCAATTTCTTCTCTGTGCGGCGCACCAATTTGTTAGCTGCTGCTCTTTCCCTAGAATAAAGAAAAGCCACAATTTGTTTCAGTACATGGAGGCTGGAAGCACAAGATCTGTTCTTTCCAGACCAGCTCTTGCCTCGTTGTGCAACTGAGGCTTAAGCCCTCTTAACAAGCCCATCACCGTTAACAGCACTGACTTCAGTTTTAATATCCTGGGGCTTAGCTGGGAGGCAGCTTTAAAAGCAAAGTACTAGCACTGAAGCAGTACAAGTACGGTTTGCAGGCTAGAAGGAGGGACAGCAAAGTGCTTCTTCACAATGTTTCAGCAGAGCAGCTTTAGGATTATTGCTGACCAATAACATGGTCCTCTGCCAGAGCCCGAAGGAACGGAGATGGTGGTACAAGTCTCCTTTCAATCCTTCTAGGATGAGCTAGCAAAAAACAGCCCTCCAAGGACTGAGATGGAAAGAACAGACATGGGAGCACTCACTGGGGAAAGCAGACCTGCAGAGCACTGGTGTCATCTCACAGAATGGCTGAGGCTAGGAGGGACCTCTGGAGGTCGCCTGGTGCAACCCCCTGCTCCAGCAGGGCCACCCAGAGCTGCTTGCCCAGCACCACATCCTGGCAGCTTTTGAAGATCTCCAGGGAGGAGACTGCACCACCTCTCTGGGCAGGCTGTGCCAGGGCTTGGTCACCCCCAGCCAGAAGTGCCTCCTGATGTTCAGATGGAACCTCCTCCGTTTCAGTTTGTGCCTGATGCCTCTCATCCTGTCCCTGGGCACCACTGACAAGAGCCTGGTTCCCTCTTCTCTGCATCCTCCCCCCTAAGGTATTTGCACACGTTGATCAGAGCACCCTGAGCCTCCTCCTCCAGACTGAGCAGCCCCAGCTCTCAGCCCTTCCTCACAGGAGAGATGCCCCTCCAGTCCCTTCAGCATCTTTGTGGTCCTTCTTTTCAGAATGTCTCAACTAATCTAAGCTGTCAAGCCAAAGAGACCAGTATCCCAAGGGGATGTTTTATCTCAAGAAACTTCTTCAGCACCCCGTGGATCCTGAGACTACCAGTCAGCACAAACACCTGGTTAACTTCAAGAATTAATTCAGGAGTTTCAGTTAAAGAGCACAGATTCTGAAAGTTTCAACCTCAGTCACTTTTCAGCTATCTCACTGAAGTTTGTCCCTTGGACAGTAGGTTTCTAAATAATGAAACCTAACGCTTGCATTTTAAGCTTGCATCTCAGCCCTACAATAACTTAAGGCACAGAGGTTTCAGACATTCTACTGACAGAGCAAACAAGGCAAACATTTTTTTTTCCTTACTTTGCTTCCTGTTCAAGCTGTTCTTCTAGCTGAACAATCTTGGCTTCTAGAGTAGAAATTGTTGCCTTGAACTTCGACTTCACAGATCCCTCCAGTTCCTGAAGCTTGGCTTTCAGCTCTTTGTTCTGCCTTTCCAGCTGCTGCCGTGCGTTTTCACTCTTCTGGGCAGCACTCCGCTCTCCAGCTAGCTCAGAATTAAGTGTGTCAACCTTTCAGAGGAGAAGGAAAATAGATCATTTGGTGCTAGTCAGAGCTCACACTTAACCACACGTTGAAGCACAAGATGTCCTGACAGCAATGGCCAACACCACATATTCACCTGCAGCGTGGTCTTTCGGAAGCGCTCATTGAGAAGCTCCATGTTGCTCTGCTCTTCCTCGAGCTCTTCCTCCAACTGTGCAATACGAGCTTCCAGCCGGCGCTTCTCATCCAGCAGCGCTGACCTAGAAAGGAAGTATTTGGGTCAAGACACATTCAGATTCGATACAAAGCAACTGGACAGTTTGCTTCTGATAATCTAGGCATCGCAAGTGTCACAAGAAGCAATCTGACGATTCCCTTCATAACAAGGGAGTTTTTCATAAGCACAGATTAATACAGAATTTGCAAGCAGGCTATTGAGAACCACAGCTGCTGGTGCCCACAGTTCTTCAGATGCGCAATTAATACATTTGATGACTCACTTTCCTGAAGCACTGTTTGCAATCTCATCAGCCAACTCATCCCTTTCTTGCTCAGCATGACGACGGGCTCTTTCAGACGCAGCAAACTCCTGCAAAGGTTTCAGGAAGGACTTGTTATACATCTCAGAAATCCTGTAACACTTAATCAATTTAGCCTCCCAACAACTTCTGGGAGATGCTGTGATATGCAATATCCCTGAAGTCTTCTAATGGATAAGCAGAAGCAGCAGCTGTTGAAGCTAGCTGGTAACAACCAGCCACATCATTATGAAGTTTCTTCCCCCTTAACTGCCATATGACTGCAATGGATTTACTTTTCCCATCCCCGAACGGTGAACACTGACAATATTTAAGATAATGCTTCACTCATCCTTTCTAAAACCACTTCAGTATTATTCATACTGTATCACAAGTGTGTTCCTTGCAGAAAGTAGTTAGTGACACTCAAGTCCTAAACAATAAGAAAAAAACATTGTCACATGCTCTAATAAATATAATAAACATAATGTAAAATGAGCACTGAATTTAGTTATTTAGGGTCTTACACCTCCAGAGTACATAGCATGAAAATAAGAAAAACACAGAAAATTAGCGCACAATAGTATAACCAGCACTGAATCTTATATTATCAACTGTATCGTGTGGAAGAAACACCCAGGCACTTGCTAAGAAGCACAACTAAATGCATTGCAAGTGCAAGACTGACAAATTTGAAGTCCACAAAAGAGAATAACACATGAAGAAGCTCCAGTAAGTTGTAGGCCACCTGTAAAGGCTGAAAGTAGTGAAATCTGTGATTGCTTTGAACTTCAGTTTGTAGCTAATACAGGACATACACAAAAAAAGAGGCAAAGTCTTTCATATAAGGAAATTTTGCTAATGTTTGACCTTGTGGCAGAACAAGGAGATAATGATGGAAAAGTGATGCAGAGCAAGTCTTAGAGCTCTTACACAAATTGCCAACAGTGAGGGAACACATGCCTGTAGGGGAGGGATGAAGAACCAAGATGACAGTGACAAGCCTCTGCAGAATTAAATGGCCACTGAGGAGAGATTCTCAGGTTTTAATATTTCCAGTCATCAGTTTCAGTACTGACACTGTACATAACACCCTTCATAGACTTTTGAACCACCTTGCACATTTTGTGAGGTATCAAGTCTATTTAAGCAGTAGAAAAGCTTTCATGTGGCCCAGTCAGAGAAATGAAGTGGAGGCTACTGCAACGATTCCTTTTTAGCCATAAGCTCACTGAAGATCTGGTGCAGGAAGCAGGGTGATGGGACTGGAAGAGAAAGGTCTCCTGTCTCTTATTTCTCTTCAGCTTACCAGTATAGATTTTTACTTTTCTTTGTTCTCCTCTCCTAATCTTCCTCTTACTCTATCAAGAAAAAAATGTCATGGATTTCAATCTCACCTCTTGGAGCTGGAGTATTTCTGCTTCGAGACCTTTGAGCTTCTTTTCACTCTCTTTGGACTGTGCAAAGATCTCATCTCTGGATGCACGGGCTTCTTCCAGCTCCCGCTGGTAGTCTTTCATTTGAGCCTGTAGTTAGAAGAAAACCACAGCCATGTTGCATTAGGACAACCATGAGATTAGTAGCTCTGTAGCTTTTCATCTCCTAAGAGGAAAGGCTCCCCCCTCAAAGTACCTTCATTCCACTTAAATGTGTTTTTCAGTTACTTTTATAGTAAAGCTTCATTTTCTCATCTCTGCATCACTCATTCTTTGTCAGAAATCTCATTATAGGGCTTTACCTCATTTATTTGGTATATTTCTTGTAGAGAAAAGAGCTCAAATAAAGAGCTGCTCAATTGAAATCAAGCATGAAACTCGTGGAAGTTTGAATTCCAAGGGGAAGCTTGGAATGACTTGGAAAAAAAATCTATATGCTTTCATCGACTGTTTGCAAGTATGCAAGCTAAGATGTTATTCTCAGTCCAGAAGTAGCAATTCACCATTTTGTACATATAACCTAGGAGCACATGCTTAGCTTCCAATTAATACACACTGTTAAGATCTCAGTGCATATGAATTTTCAGAAGTTTGACTTAAGATGCTAAAAGAGTATGAAAGTTGGAGAGAAACTGCATTTAAATTGTACTTGCATCTCTGGAATACCACTGAGCACAAAATCACTTATTTTAAGTGATTTTAATCTGATCATTAAGTGATTTGAATTTTATGAAAGTGTACACAGCTCAGCTCTCTATCTGACCTGTTCTTTTGGGGTAGAGGAATGTGATACTGTTTATGGACCAGCACCTCTTGCTTTAACCTAGCCTCTCCTCCTCATCCTGAGCCTGGACTCAGTTCCAGAACTGTCTTCACTTGGTTGGATTGCCAAGAAATAGAGAGGACAGGGCAGAAAGGCAATTTAATTTGCCGTATGCCTTACATGGTCTTGCCATGACCTCACACTCCCACACCTTTGGGTCATGGCACTGAAAGTCTTTGGCAAAACTGAACTCTACCAAACGCTGAATATTTTCCTGGGAATGGAAAATAAATCCTCAACACATGGGCTGCGTTCTCTTGCCAAACAGAAAAGAATGGGCTTCTTGCAGATTTTTTTTAAAGCAACTGAAAGTTACTCCTTTTTCTCTAAAGCATTTTGGCTGAAAATGCCTTAAGATGTTCATCTTGACGAAGCAACAGTCAGGAAGAGCTGAGCCCAAATCAGTAAATTCAAAGACACACAATGTAAGAAATGCAGTCTGTAAAGCAATATTCAGTAAATCTTTATGCAAAGTGTTGAAACAAAAAGTTGACTATTGAATAACAATACATTGGGGACAACCTTAACTCCTTACCAACAAAAGGATAAGAGAAATTTTGAACAGATGATGAGTTCAGGCCAGATACTCTGACACATGCCAGCACAGCTGAGTCAGATACCCCTCTTGCTTTCCATTAGATATGTTTGCAGTTTGAAGGCATCACCCTTGACAGATTGCCACCAGGGCACAAAGCAGCTCAGTTGATTAGCTGTACTTACCTGGAGCTTACGTAGCTGTTTGATTGCTTCATCTCGAGCCTTATTTGCAGCTTCTATCTGACCTTCCAGGTCTTTCAGATCCATCTCCATTTTCTTCTTGGCTGCCACAGCAAGAGCCCTCTGCTTGCGCTCATCTTCCAGTTCTGCCTCCAGCTCTCGCACCTGTGAAATCAAGACACTTAGGCTCCATCCCAGGAATGGAACAAACACGAAATCTTAACAAATGGTCTGAAAATCCAAAAGGCCTTTGTAGAGCCGAATGAGCATTACTTGATTGAGTAATGAGTGACCAAGAGAATGCAGAAGGCCATCTACAGGGGAAGACACTGCAGATGGCAAAAACAAATCCACAAATTGGAAGCACAGACCTCCGAACTGACAAAAGAGAAAACTGTGACAATAACTCAGTGTCTGAAGCATTCTCATTTCATCTGTTTAGCTATTTAGCGATCAGCTCTTTGCCCAGTGCTTCTATCCACGTTTAGGTTTCACTCTGGGGCAGACGTCACTAATTAGGATTGAACCACTAAAAGGAAAATAAGAAGTAGAATCACCTCACTTTCCTCCCGGAAAAAAATGAAGTCATTCTCTTAGAAACAGCAGTGCTACTAGCATTCTATACACTATTTTTTTTTTCCAAAACAAAACAGAAAAGCAAAGTAGCTAAGCAGCTAACCAACAAGAACTAAGCCAAACTTATGCAAAAATAAGACTTGTGAGAAATGCCATTATTACACAGGTTACCAACATGAAAGAATGTACTTTTCACCCCTGAATTAAGCTTCCTTTCTCATGTTAGGTCAAGGGTTCTGTTCTCATCCCATGCCAGTGAATGGCATTTTGCACTGTAAAACTTCAAAAGCCTTCCAAGGCTTGTGTTTGTTTCTACAAGATCTTTACATTAATAATTCCTAGTTTTTCAGTAACTAAGTTCTTGTTTTCTTGTGATAAATATTGAAATACTGTTGTTTTCTCTACAAAGCTTTAGAAGCATTTAATTAGAAACATCTCTTAAAATATGAAATTTTAAAGGCATTTCTTGAGTCTTTGGATCTCCTTCATGTTTCTAGAGTTTTTAAGTCTGGAAAATCTGAAATCTTTTCCAGGGTTGTCATTTAGGAAGCAGTTCACTTACAGTCCTTCAGTCTATCTCAGGATCCATGGATTTGTTACTCTACACCAAACAGGATGGGCTTGAGAGTCCAAATAACATACCAGTGACCTTGGAATACACCTGTGCAGCAGTAGCAAAGACTCTGCTTGCACATTGAGTGCTTTTGGTTAGGAGACCAGAATCCAGTTGCCTTGCAAGGTTCCTCAGTAGAAGACACTGACACTAACAGTTGACAGTGGCCAGTCTTCAACAAGACATATTTTATCATTTGTGAAGACCAATGCTAGGGACTTCTATAGGATGGAATCTTTACGCAAATAGTTTTCTTTTTCTAGTAGAAAGTTATCACCAAAGCCAGAGCTTTTGCAAAAGAACCTCACACCCTTCCCTCTATGAAGTGCAGTAAAATAGACATACTTGTTTAACCAGCATCCTCTTTTTCTCTTCATTCTGCTCATCTCTGGCTTGCAGATCTCTCTCAAACTGGGCTTTCATAGCTTGCATGTTCACCTCCAAACGAAGCTTAGCATCTTCTGTGGCCTGCAGTTCATCTTCCAGTTCTTCAAGCTGAGTTCTCATCTCTTCAACTTGTTGCTCTAAAGTCCGCTTGGATTTCTCCAGCTCATGGACCTAAGCCACAAACATTTACCAGACCCTCTCCTTCAGGTATCTCAACAAAAGCACTTACTACAGCAAAATAAAGCATTACATGAACACAGTACACTATACTTTGCGTTCTAAGTCTGACACCAAATCAGAACAGGCAGAGCAGCTTTTTTAAGTCTGTATTAGAGAACCCAGCAAAAACCTATGCAGATTATTAGACAGATGAGCTGTGCAGTGTGACACAGTCAATGTGACAAAGTAGTAGTGAGACAAGCTCTTAAATCTAGCTCCAGTGCCACACGTCATTTGGCCAGCAACTTCTGCTCTGCACATCCTTCACATCTTTTCAAGAGATAATGTTAATTAAGCCTGAATGATTACCCCAACCTCATATTTCAAGTATTCACCTCTCCAGTACCTTGGGTTGTATATCAGCTTCAAAAAATGGAAATTCTAATTTAGTGTCTCTAATTTAGTGTCAAACATACTTCTCTAATGAGAGAGTTTTACTGTGTTATTCCCCATGCAGTGTATAACAAAAATAAGGTGTGGGAAAGTACTTACATTTTTGCCCACATCATCTTTAGAGCTCATTAAGTCCTCCATATCTGCACGCAACTGTTTGTTCTGTCTCTCAAATTCTTCCTTAGCTTCAAGGGCTTCTTCCAAGGCTCGAGCCAGAGACAGTGCTTTGGTTTCCTTCTCCCTTGCCTCTGCTTCAGCACGATCTCTTTCCTCTGCATATCTGGCAGAAATATTCTTCTCTTCTGCCAGCATCTGAACATAAGAAATACATTAATTTATCTCAAATATTATAATCAGGTCCTTTCCGCCTTGTGTTTTAGTCAATCAAATGGTTAATGCTCAAAGTTTAACCGGCCTTCAGAAGTTTGCTGGCCTCTCAGGACTTTATCAAAGTGCTGGTAAGGAAACAACTAAAGCTGTTCTGGGAGGAGATGAGGAAAGGAAGCTACTATTCAAGACTATGTAAGTTTTACATTATTTTGGTCTTCACATCCTTTCTTAGTCTATTACAAGGAATTACAATAATGCTTTTTAAGTCAAGATTTTGTTCTTAATATAGTTTCTTTTTTGTATATAAAGAGCTTATTTCTTAATCTAACAAGACTCAAACATGGAATTTAGCTCACTGAAATCATAAGTGCCTTCTCATAGCAAGGGCCAAACTGTGCACATCAAATTTACCAGTAACAGAACTCCTCTAGCTGGATCCTTCTATTTACAGTACTCATTTATGTAGTAACTATATAAACAAGATGCCATTTAAAAAAGTCATACAAAGTAGCAAGATGACAGGAAACAAGATTACCTGATCAAACTTCTTCTGCTTTTTCTCCAAATTAGAGACAATCTGGCGCTGATGATCTAGATCCACCATCAAGTCATCCAGCTCTTGCTGCAGGCGGTTCTTTGTCTTTTCGAGTTTGTCATAAGCCATTGCCTTCTCTTCTAGGCGCTGGCTTAAGGATTCCATATCCTTCAGTAATTTCTTCTTATTTTCCTCCAAGCCTTCAATGGTTCCCAAGTCATCATCTACCTTTTTCTTAGCATCAGCTAACTGAAGTTTATCAAAAGAAAAAGATACTTAGTACATCATGAGAAGGAAACAAAAGCATCAGGTCCAAAGTACAAAACCAGAAACAGCTATTATCACCAGTTAAAGCAGCACAAGAATTGTGAACTAGCAGCATATTAAACAACATGAAGTTCTTCCCGTTATAGTTAGTTGTACTACTCATTACTGCAAATGGAGGAAGACCACAGGAAATTTTATTCAGAATTCCAGTCCAGTATTTCTGGAAGTTAGATCATAGAATCATAGAGTAGCTTGAGTGGAAAGAGATCTTTAAAGATCATTTAGTTCCAACTGCCCTGCCACGGGCAGGGACACCTTCCACTAGACCAACACCAGGCTGCCCCCAGTACCACTCAGCCTGGCCTTGGCACTGCCAAGGATGGGGCACCCACGGCTCCTCAGGGCAGCCTGGACCAGGGCCTCACCACCCTCTGAGTAAATAATCTCTTCCTTGTATCTAATCTAAACCTTCCTTTTTTTTTTTTTTTTTAGCTTAAATCCATTACCCCGTCTTATCACTCCACTCCCTGACAAGATCTCTCCCCAGCTTTCCTGCAGCCCCCTTTAGGCACTGGAAGACCGCTGTGAGGTCTCCCCGGAGCCTTCTCTTCTCCAGGCTGAACCACCCCAACTCTCTCTCAGCCTCTCTCTTCATAGGAGACAGGCTCCAGCCCTCTCTGATCATCCTCGTGACCCTCCTCCGGACCTGCTCCATAGTGCTTCTTACGCTGGAGCCCCAGAGCTGAATGCGGCTCTACAGGTGGGGTCTAAATGGTGGAGTAGACGGAGACAATCCCCTCCCTCAACCTGCTGGCCATGCTGCTTTTTGATGCAGCCCATGATATGGTTGGCTTTCTCTGGGGCTTCACCTGACCACCGCAGCTTTTCAGATATGATGGATTGCAGCTTAGCAACTTAAGATGACATTTTTCCAAAAGGTATGGGGCACCCGTTCCATCTCACATGGAACATACAGGCCTTGCAGAAGTCCTGCCATTTACAACCACTTACCTGCGACTGCAAGGCTAACATTTGTTTTTCCAAGTTCTTTCTGGCCTCCTCCTCCTCCTCCTGCTGCTCTTGCAGGTTGTTCTTCTCCTCTTCCAGCTGCCTAATCCTACTGCTCAGGTTGAGTTTCTGGCGGGTTTCTTCCTGAAGAAGCTCCTGTTACATGAACAAGCATATTCAAAACTCAGTTTGGTTGATCCTGGCCTTAGAATACCACCCTCTACTACTCCATAAGAGTTTCAGGTTTAATTATTTTCTTGCAATATTTTTGTACAGAGACATGCTTATGAAAAGCACCTGCAGTTTGGCTTTCCAAGAAAGTATTCATCATTTGTTCTGGGCAAACAAACTTTTATAAGACGTTTTTGATTAGGGAATCCATACCACTGCATCGTAGAAGTTCACAGATTATATATTTATATATCTTTTAAAAGAATGAATGAACACAGAACTCACTTTCAAAATTTACTTATCTTCTTTAGGACAAATCAGAGTACCTATTTAAAAATCACCTAGGAAGAAAATACAGCAGTAAATCCTGCAATGGCAGTATGCTTCCAAGTTTCTCTGTATTGCATAAACGTAGAGGTCAGTTTAAAGATAGTTGTAATTTGGCAATGTGAACTTCTGTCATAACAGAAATTAATGAAAGCTATAACAACCTCCCCCCAACCCTGTTCCTCACAGATCTCTATGCTAATAATTACGATTAGCATTATTCTAGGAATCACCATCAGCATTTTTATCCATGGCAGAAGTATATTTGAGCAATGACTACATGAATAAAGCTGCAATATTTAAAATAAAAAAACACTGGTAGTTTTAAGAACTTAAGCTGCAAGTAAACAACAGTATTGTCTCTCATACACCCCAAGGACGTTATTTACTTACATTATAACATTCTGCTTCAAAAGGTTTTTCCTGACTTAATACTTATCTTCCACAGACAAAAATAAAAGGGAAACTGAAAGGCTACAGTCTATCAAGTACAGAATCTTAGATACTGCAAAATTGGCTCCACACGTAACTGAAAAGTCTCTATACATCACATTTCACTAGACTTCAATGGGAAATACAGATTCTACCCAGGGGACTTTCAGAACCATGAAAGAAAGTGTATTTTCTGCCATGCAGTTAGTATTTCAATGAGGATCAAAGCCTGAGAGCAAATTTCAAGCTGCACTGCACACACACCTGTGTATCCTGAAGCTGCGATTCCAAACTAGCTGCATCCTTGGCAAATTTGATGCCTTTCTTCTCTGCTTCCTCCAGGAGACTTGAGACATTATCCAATTCATTCTGCAAAGCAAGCAGTATAAAGGTAACACCATGCAGCCGACTCACAGCAAATCCTACATCCCACTGGGAGCTGGAGCTTCAGAAAACAAAGCTCAACAACAAATCCCAAGCATGGCAAGACAACATTAGATCCCAGCAGAGAGATAGATACCACTAGCTAAAAATATAGAAGATTGACTAGAAACAAAGTTGGAAGTCAAACCTGAACTTCAGTGGTATAACATGGTAGGCATGCCATTTAGCAGAGCATGTCGTTCTAATATCTGCATGCCAATATCTGCATTCAGAGTTAAATGCTATCTTTAATTATAGGGCCATATACCTTACGGGATCATGGATTCAGGGATTATCAGGGTGGCAGCTGGGTTCAAAGCATCAGCGCAAAGGTTACTGCCAGGTGCCAACTCTTGCTATTTTAGGCTATGCTACTTATGGAATACTGTGAGAGACTGCATGGAATCTTCCTCTGAGAAGAACTGGGCCATCCCCTTTCTGAAGTGCTTTAGGTTGAGTTAAAGTACTCATTGCCATAGTTCAAAAGGTCAGTCTTGGCTCCTTTTTGCTCATTTTCTTTTTTTTCATTTTTTTTTTCTTTTTGGGCTGTCTGCTTCAGATGCACGCCACCACTTTAAGGGCCCTCGAGTACACGCAAGTGCATGACTGAGGTCACCTCCCATGGCAACTACAAGCCCAGCTCCCATGAACGTAACTGCATCTTTGAAAGACGTTTCTCCTAGTTATTTCTGTATACGTTTGAGGCTTTTACTTTCTTGCCTATTTTTCAGCAGTTTACGACTTCCATAAAGCCTTACCTGCAGCTTGTTAGCTTTCTCCGCCAGCTCCACCCTCAGTCTTTCACCTTCAGTGACCTTAGCAGTTAGTTCTTGCACCTGAGCATCAAGCTTCTTCCTCTTATGCTCAGACTCTGCCTTGACCTGCTGCAATACCTTCACTTCACAGGCCAACTCCTTGTTGTCAGACTCTAGGCCTTGCTTGTTTTTTTCAAGATTTGCTTTGAACTAGGAAAGAAAAAGAAAAATTCAACACTGTTACACATCAATAACGTCTTCTGCTAAAAAATATATTCAGTCCAGCAAATCTGGTTTACAAGTTCGAAGATAAAACAAGAGCTTGGCACGTTGCGAGTAGAGTGTTTAAAGCGTTGCCATGTGAGATTCTGTGTATGTTAGCCAAAGACAAGTTAATGCAAGTTAATCCACCTGCAGACACCACAGGTATCAGCGAGCACCAGAAGACACTTCCATGACAAGAACTGGGACATCAGTGCTGTAAAATGACGGAGTAGCACTGTAAGTAGGAAGGAATGTGCCAATTAACAGATCAGCATGGCTCATCTCACAGAAATAAAGGGAAAGATATTAACTAAAGCTGCCCTGATTTTAGTAGGCATAGCAGCCTGGAAGTGCATAACAAAGCGCTTTTTACCACTGTTCTGACATTTGTCAAAAATCTTTTGAAATATCTCTTATGCCAATTACTTTAAGTCCCGTTCTTACTATATCACCAAAACTGACATTATCTCAGAGGACCTTTGTTTAAAATTGTAGCGTATTTTTCCATCTTTTCATACTGTTATTGACGACATTTAATGAACAAGAAGAGAGCATATGCATGAGATCTTCAGGTGAGAAAATGTAATTCTCACCAGCATTAACTGCTATATTTCTCAGTATTTTAAGGAAGTCCCTACATAAAACATGTACTCCCTACATAAAAATATTACTACAGTATATGAATTGTCCATGAATTTGTGAACAACCATTACTATAACTGCCTACAGATATTATTATATATTTTGTCAGTATTGGAACAAGACACTCAGACAGCATTATTCCTACTAGTGTAGCCTGAGTGCAATAACAAGGTGGTGCCTCCTCCTACCTGCTCTGGTTACCAGAAAAGACATTACAGCTGTCCAAATAGGCAAGACGCTCCACAGATATCTAGCACTGGAGTTCACAGGACAAGTGCTAAGTTAAGAGTATCTGGATTACACTACCTTCACTCAACTTGGTTATTTGTGAGTCCTGATGCTACAGTTACCATATTTGGAAGCATTCTGCTATTCTCTCATGCTGAGAACTGCTTTTCACCAAATAAGCATGTGGCCAGCTGGATAATTCCCAGGTGACTTTTATCTCTAGGTACACTGTTTCCAAGTCTAATGAAGACTTTTCAGACAGATGCCAAGACTATCTAATAGTTACGTGTGTGATGTAGTTGATTCAATTACAATAGTAACATATGGAAAGAGAAAGACAACTTAGCTCTGCAGATGTCAGTGGAAGGGACTGGAACAGTTAAACATTACTTGCGTAAAATCCTGAGGCAGAACAATACATTTCTGTAATTCATTTTCTGCTTACTCTTTTGGCCTGTTCAAGCTGTTCAGAGAGCTCTTCCAAGGCAGTAGCATGTCTCTGCCTGATTTCCTGGATCTGTGCTTCATGGTTCTTGGTTTCCTCTTCAATTGCTTTCTTCAACTCAGCCACCTCCTGCTCACGCTTTGTCCTAGAGCAAGCATCAAGGATTATCAAAAAAAAGTCAACATTTTAGTCTTTGGTAAATTAAAGATTATTTTTTATTAGTGCCTTACACAGGTGTATGACTCTACCTCAGCTCTTGCTGTGCTGCAGTGGTATCCAAGGTATCTTCCAGTTCAGTTTTTAAAGCCTCCAACTCTTCACTTAGATCTCTTTTCTGCTTTTCTGCCTTGTTGCGTGATGCTTTCTCAGATTCAAGATCCTCCTGGAGTTCTGCAATTTGAGCCTGCAACTCTCTTATCACTTTCAGTGCATTGTTTTTCTGAACTGCTTCTTCATCACCTCTGTTAAACAGGGGCACAGCAGTTAATAATTCTTAGCCTCAGATCTATTCTCATAACAGTCTGGCTTTAATTATATACACAAATGATAGTTTAGAAAAAATAGACTTTGTAAAACTTTTTAGGTAGTGCAGTAGCAGTTTTCTTAACGTCTTGACAAGCACGATGCCTCAAGATGCACTATAAGAATCATCAACCTTTCAAGTTAACATCCAAGTATTCCAGTTTTGTAAACGCCACTAAACACTGTTCCAAAAATGCACCCTGTTTGTAGAATTTTCTTTCTGCAAAATAACAGATCATTATTCAATATAATATAAACACCCTTTATTTTTTGTGTGACAGCAAGGCTACTGCACAAGTCTTGATAATTTATCCCAATCACTGGAAATACTCTGACCATTAAGACAACTCACTGACAATCTCATGTTTTTCCCTCATAAGCCTGAACTCTGGAGACTAAAAAGCTTATAAAGATCCAATGCTAGTTTCACAAGTATACAATTTTTTGTCTGCTTTGTAGAGCAAGGACACAGATAAAACACTAAGTTCCTTTTTTGCCATGTCCACTCACAGCACATGGATGGCTACAGATGCCCTAGCACAAATGTGAACTGGATTGTGTTAATATTCCCAGTTCTATACAACTGAAAAGCAGGCTGGTAGAGTAGCTTTCCACCACTTTTCTGTAGTCATAAGCCCTATGGTGCTCTGACCTGGCAAGAGCAGCTTGCAGCTCTTCTTCTTTCTTGGCCAGCTGGATCTTCAGTTCTTCAATCTGGGCTTGCAGCTCAGCTATTTGGTCCTGTAGGTCTGTTGTTTCACCATCAAGTTTTCTTTTAGCTTTTTCCAATTCTTGACGGGTCTTCTCCTCCTTTTTTAAGCGCTCTAGGAAAGTGACAAAGATTTATCAGTGTTGTGTTTTTTTTCTTCCAATTACCCTCAGACAGTTCATGGGCAGGGGAACAGGGTGGAAGGAAGGGTGGAAGTTTAGTTTATACTGTGTCAATTCTTTCTCCAGTCTGTAACTGGAAGGCTGACAGGGAAAAATGAAATAACGAAGCAGAGCTTTATGACATAGAAAGTTAAGAAAAAAGTCGGCAACTCTAGAGGAAGGAAAGTTTGAGGGGAACAGAAACAACCCAATCTTGACAGAAAATAGGAATGGGATCTAAGAGAAGGGCAGCTTGAGCTGTTAGGACAGATGATAAGAGACATACGGGTTCAAAAACGAAGATCAGCTAAGGCTTGGAAAAAGTGACAGTTCGCATAGTTTTTGAAGGGCTAGGCAAGACTCCAAAAGGTCTTCTGGAAAATAATACAGATTTAAGAAAACTTAGACAATCACAGTTTTTGGAAACATCTGTGCCATTAAGTCACATCGCATTGGTATTTAGCAAGGTTTGTGACCCTTAGAGTAATTTGCTTTTCAAGCTGATATACTCCTGCCCTGAGGCATTTCTTTGTGAAAGACATCCACTGATCGGTGCCATAGCAATACAATGCATTTAGTTTATCTGCCTGTTGTCTGAGCAAGATAGTTCCTAGCTGCATTGTTTAGCAGTTTGCTAATGGCTAGGTATGTTAATAAACTGAAGTGACGGGAAGGTTTTGCCAAATCACTAGTTCTTAGCATAGCATTAGCACAATTCTACATACGTTATCATAAATTATTAGACTTAGTCAATGTTTTGTGGGTCTTCTGTGTACAGATTTCTTTTACATCCTGGATTAAGACCTCATCTTCTATATAGAAAGAGAGCCATGCTCAAGAATCATCTCTTAGTGCCACCCAGGGCAATTTAGGATTTTCCAGAAAAAAGACTAATAGTCTCTCTAAACAATTCCTGACCAAAAAAATTGCACTTTCCCTTCTGTTTTCACATTACAGTTCTTAGGAGCTTTAGATAGAACATTGTCACAAGACCCAATTTTGTAATTGAGAAAGCTAACAGTAAACTGAATTATTTTTTGGTCCAAATTTCAGTGCCTAACAGTGCCAAGACCCTAGCAGAGAAAGCTTTAAGGCTTCTTGAACCATCTCCAACAGTAAATATTATTCTACAGTGTTTCACTAGCCAATAAATTGCATGCCTTATAGTTAAGCTTTAATTTCCATTTTTTTGGTCATCCAAAATGTGTCTTGGAATGGCACCATAACCAAACCCATCTGTCAAATATCTTCAAAAACATTAATCTTGATTTGAGCAAACAACTACTCAAGCATTTTTTTCCAGTTAACAAGCTTTACCTATGCTCACCTTATGGTCTCTGAATGATTTTTAAAGAAAAGGCACATCAATCCCCTACTATCCCTATTAGTTCAATACCTACTTATAACAGAAAATTAAGCTTCGCTATTCTTCCCATAAGCACATCCATTTTAAAAGATGTAGTAAGACATGCCATAATAAAGTTGGTGAAAAACTATTTCCAAATTAGGACATGAAGAGCAATTTTGCCTTATATTTTGCAGCTTGGACTTGGCAGTTTCTTCACATTGTGAAATAGCTATGTACCACTTTTTTTTTTTTTTTTTTTTTTTTAAGTCAAGAAGGGTTACATATAGGGCAAGTTTAGCCTGTGACAATATAGCTAAACAATCCAGAACAAATGGACAGAGAAATTGAACTATTTTTGATAAACAAAACATTAACAAAACAAAACAATTCAGATTTGCTTAGGCTTCTAATATGCTTTGGCTAGTAACACTATTTCAGAAATATGTTTGCCTAATATGCTATTTAGAAAAGTGTAGCAATGTCACAAGGCAGATGTTTTACTTTGTTACTAAAAGAATTCCTGCAACATCATGAATTTCAGAATGCATCTAACTGAAACAATCTCAAAACTGAAAAACAAGTTAAAGAAGAGTAAGACCGAGCAGCCAGATGCAACAAGCCTTGAAAAAGCACAGTTTCTGACAAGATAGATAACAAATAACAGCTATTAAGGTATCCACATGTAAGGGTATGTTTAGCAGAATGGGACAGATACTGCATACGCTGTGACAGGTGATCCGTTCCTCTCTGGTGTCACCTCCCAGTTGTTAATAGGCAAATGTAGTAAGAACAAACCTTCTAGATCGGTGATCATCATCTCTTGTTTGTTCTTGAGTTTGGCCAAGTTTTTGGCCTTTTCTTCTTCTTCAGCCAGCTGAGAAGTACATTCAGCAATTCGATCCTCCATCAGCTTCTTTTCCTAGTTAGGAGAAAGGGCAGGGGTGTGTGTAGAGAATAACTTCTAAAAGATGACTCAAAGAGTCTCTAAACAGCACAAATAACTGAACGTATGAAATCCATATAGAGGTCTCACATACAGTGTATTAATACGTTTTATTTCATGTGACTGACCCATCAATCTTAGGGATCAATTTGAATAGTATAGAAACATGAACATTTGTTTTCCCAAGAATGAGAGATTTGGAATTTAAGGCATGGAAGGTCTTGTTTTTGTACAGCATTTACTGCACGCTTTTGGAAAACCAGGTCACTTTCACTTGTCATCCAAGAGCATCTGTATAGATCAGAGAAAACAATGGTAGCATCTGTGTGGCTAACAAAGAACAACCGTAGCTATGACAAACAATGTTTAAAGCTCTTAGATTAGAAGACTCATGAAACCATTAAGAACACATGGCAAATGCCACCCTTTTAAAGGTCATTTCTGAAAAAACTCCAAGTCTCTCAGCTTCAACCTGTTCAAACCCCACAAATCTTACCATTAGAGTTCGTACCTTGAAGACAGCAGCAGCTTCAAACGTTTTGAGAACCATCACTTGCATTACTAACACTTATGAGCAGAATCTCTACCCATGCATACTGGTCTCACCTTCAAAAATTTGGAATTTTGGTCCTCCAACAGTAGGATCTCTTCTTCCATCTTCTTGATTTTAGCTTCAGCTGTCACTTTTTCAAGCTGCAACTTCTGTCTAGCTCCCTCCTCCTCATCAAGCTGTTCCTCTAGGTCCTGGGAAGAAAGGCAAGTGCATGTGTGCATTTTCCAGGTTACCTACGTGTCAACATTTTATTTCTTTTGCTGGGTGGAAAAGTATTATTTTAAAGAGCCATTTGCCCTAAATATAACTAAAAAAATACTTTTATTTTATTGATATTGTAAATGAATCTAACAAACTGGTAATGAAATTAAGGGCCATGTGACACACATGGAATTTTTTTTTTGGTACTCTGTATTTTAGATTTGGCTGAAGCATGCTCTCTAGGAAACACATACTCACTCCACTACAATCTTTCACCTTCCTGATTTTGCACATAAAATAAAAATCCATCACAGAGGGAAAATAGACCCAGCACTACCTAATGACAAACAAGTTAGATTGGGTTTTATGTCAAATACCTCCTAGCACACTGCATCTGAATAGGGCCTCGGGTATAACAGTGTAATCGTCTGGGAAGAGACTCACACTGAAATCAGGAGACTGAATTCCTGTAGTCTAGAGCTCACATTACAGCTGAAATTGTTCAGAGATTGGCACAAATACTTAAATACTTGCAGAAAAGTAATAATTTATTGTGCTTCTCTTCATTCATCAATACTTATTAAAAGTCATCACGAGCTGTGGGATGTGGGATTTATCTCCCCTTCAAGTACTTTGCGTATTTTGAAAGATAGTTAAGTTATGGATCCCCCCAACCCATAAGGATTTTAAGGTCTCCAGGTGTTCAAAGGGAAGCATCTGAAGTCTTCACAAAAAAACTCACTCAAAGGAGATGAAGTTGTTTCATAAAAATTCAAAGGAGGAATATTCTTCATGATAATCACTGGATTTAATCAAAAAACATTTTCTCATAGAATCATAGAACAGCCTGGGGTAGAATGGACCTTAAAGATCACCTAGTTCTACCCCCTCTGCCATGGGCAGGGATGCCACCCTTGGATGCCCAGAGCCTCATCCAATGTGGTCTTGAACACCTCCAGGGATGGGGCATCCACAACTGGTATTGTAACTGATATTATCCCATCAGTCTCTAGAAACTAGCAGGTAAGACCCATGCAGCTATTCCTGGTTCCTGCCCGCTCAGAAGTGCTTGCTGCCTTTAGTCCTCTATCTGCATATGCAATAGATAGAACAGTGCATTTTGACTTTTCTGCTTTTTCTTTCCTCATCCTCACACCTTTGGAGCCCACAGAAATCTAAACACACTGAACATAGTAAGATAAAAGAAAAAATTCAAATTAATTTTATTCCATATGTGGTGCTAAGGAACTGACTTCCTCCTTGCTGTGGAGGTGGTAAGCTTTCCTACCCTTAACTGTTTTGTTTGCATGCTTTTCCATTTCCGGATACCAAGAGGCATACCTGAATATGGCCCTGCATTTTCTTTTTCTCATTCTGCAATATTTGATTTCTTTCTTCCTCCTCCTCAACCCTGGACTCCAAGTCATGGAGAATTTCTTCCAGCTCTTGTTTTTTGGCAGCCAAACGAGCCCTCATCTCCTCAGCTTCTGCAAAGAGCTCCGTCTCAGCCTGCAGCTGCTCTGCAAGAATGTTTTTCTCTTCTAGAAGCTGCAAATATTAGACAAGTAGTACAAAGTTGTAAAGCAGTAAAAACTTGATGCTTTGAAGTCTCTTGTGAGACTACACACATATGACAACTACAAAGTTATCTAAAGACTAAGTTCTGCTCCAATTCCTGACTACCTGGTTCACATCCAAAAGTGAAAACTTAGCACAGGGCTTTATCAGCAGTCCAGAAGACCCCAACTCCAGGAATAGGGCTACAGCAACAATCACTCAACTGCCCCTCCCATTTTAAGGAACAGACCCCACCAGTGCACCTGCCCCACTTGCACTGTTCTACAAGCAACAAAAAGGTGAGGGAAGTGCCTGTTTGCTGGAACCATCCCTCATCCTTGCACAGCAGCAGAGCAGTGTCATAGGTAGCCGGAGGGAGGCCGGCTCTTGCAGTCACTGGAATAAAACTGAAACATTACCTCTTGCTGTATAAACTCAAGAATAGGAATTAAAATCTTCCCATTCTAGATATCCATCACAGTTATATCACGTCTCAACTACCACAGTGACAAATACGTATCTGTCTGTATTGACACATTTTCAGCTGTTCTTCAAATTGGTGCCAGTCTTACTTACTATAAATTCATTTATGTTTTGCCCAATAACTGTCAAAATTTTTTCCCTATGTCCCCGTGACGCAGCACGGAAATATCCCACCCTGAAAGCATAATTGAAGAGAAAAATGCTGCTGCTAGTGAGGTTCTTTCAAAGCCAGGGAACACTAACAGAACTATTATTTTGCCTTTTTTTCCCTTTAATACAGTATTTCCACGTTCCTGAAGGAATGCTCAACTTTTATTTTCCTGTTTTTAGCCAAGTGTGAAGGCAGTTAACTCATCTGATAAAAACAGTATTTTGATCAGAGACCTCTCCTACACGCCTCCCTCAACACAGGACGTAGTGCAACACATTTCACATATTAAAAGCTGATTTGCAGCACAAACCTGTTGATGTTTCCTTTCCATTTCCTCAAGTTCTGCTTCTACTTTTGTCTGTTTTTCTTTCACCTTCATTAGTTCTTCATCCTTGGCTTGAAGTTCTTCTTCTTGACGAGTCACCTGAAGAAGAGGCTTCACCTGCAAAGTTTTGAAATGAACAAGTGAGAAACCACATTCACCTATTTACAAAAGTCAAATAAAGTAACAGAATATAACAAACCTTTGTGAAGACTCTCCACCACTGCCAGTGCCTAAGCTTTAAATATGCAGCACAATTCCTCTGCAGGATTTTCAGTGCACTCAGTTGCTGCTGTTTCTTTGCAAAGGCCCTGAAGACAGAAAGAGCAAAACATTTCACGTTAAAAACATCATATGCACCCATCTGTTTTTTGTTTTTTTGTTTGTTTTTTTTTTTACAAAGGTTACCCATCCCTAGAGCACTTGCAGACCATTTTTTATTTATTTTTTTAAGTTTTAATGACTATATTGATTTAATCATAAGTCAATCACTTAACTGCTTAAGTAAAGGGGATAGGCAAGAGCTGGATTCCATTTTCCAAATGCTATTTGTTAACAGACTTTTTCCTCAAAGAGATAAAAATCAGGATGGATTAGACAGTGAACTCCCCCTTAGTTTCATAAAAACAGCTTTCCAGAGTACTTCTGAGAACTTATGATGGAGCAGGTGAGATTTTTTGCAATCATTAGCCATATTAAAGTAAACAGCTCCATGAGTCATAAAGCCAAGACCTAGAAAAGCAGATATTGTTATGGAATGAAGGTACAAAGTCTGATTAGAATTAGTAGGTGAAGACTTACCTCTTTGCCTTGGACACAACTACAATATTTCAGGCAACATATTTACTTAAGAAAAATCTCTCTTTAGATAGAAGTTTTGAAGCCAAGCTACCTATCAAAGAGACTTGTGATCACAAGCAGATCCAGTCATAAAAGCACACATACTTTCTAGCCAGGTATCCTCTGCAGACTGCCTGGAAGAAGATGATAATGTCTGTGATCTTCAGATCTCGTTCTTCTTCTAAGTGTGCCAAGACACCAGCCCGGAAAAATATCTTGCTCTGTCCAATTCTGTATAAGTTGGGGTCCAGCTCTAAGGCTCTGATCTACATGGATAGACAAGTATATGGCTTTTATGTCAAGAAAAGGACATTTTTTGTTTCAACTTTTCAATGTTTTAACAATATTTAGGCATAAATACTTACCATTCGCTCACAGGCTTGCTTACCATCCATAAAACCTTTTGGAATTGCATTGGGAGTAAGGATCTCATACCTTGAAGTCAAATAAAAAAAGAGTCTTTATATTTACCAGTAATCTATATTTTTAGAAACCCATACAGGTATTATCACCAAGTGCATGACTAAGAAGTTCCTCCATAAAGTTTTTCCAGCAATCCATTTTAGGTTGCTTTACCTTCCTTATTCACTTTAGGATAAACTAAGCATTTAACTGCTTTGAGTTCAAACCACTTCAAGACATCACACACTGATATGGATTTTGTTCTACTTGTATTTTTTTTTTCCTTCCAATAATTTAACAAGAAACTTCATCTCAAAAATAAAAACCTCAAGAGACTATGCACATTGTTACCTCTGTCTGAATTCCTGGAAGACTATCCTGTTTGGAAATCCTTGTCGACAAATCCTTATTCCTTCCAAAACTCCATTGCAACGAAGCTGATCTAGAACTAGGTGTGGATCCAATTTTCCAGCCTGGACAAACAAAAACAGGGTTTTTAAACTTTTAATTTGCAATCATGAAAAACTGCAGTTTAAATTTTTCAAGATACTCTCTATAAAGTCAACTGTCTAAATCGGGGGTGCATTTGGGAATACTGAGAAGATATTCATAGAATGGTTTGGGCTGGAAAGGACATTAAGGACCATCTAGTTCCAACCCTGCTGCCATGGGCAGGGACACCTTCCACTAGATCAAGTTACCCAAAGCAACTACTAGATCAGGTAGCACAAAGCATATTGGTCAGCATGAAAGCTTTGCAACACCTGCCTTCTGATTTCAAAGGGAATACCCAGACAGCATGAATAATTTAAAGTGCACATACATACTCTTATTAATAAGGAGAAAGAATTCAAGGAGTAGTCTGTAGCACATACCCTCTTTTCATGATTTGGAATGATGCAGCGAACAAAATTGGGATTAGTGTTTCGGAGCGTTGCCATCAGCTTGGTGAGAGACTCTTTGTACAGTTGCCCAACAGTACGAAACATGCCCTTCTTGGTCTTGTATGCAGAGCCAAAAGCAGTCTCTGTTATTCCAGTGACCTGATCCAGACCGACAATACGATCCACTGGGAAGGACAAGAGAAAATAATTAAGTGAACCTTAATCTTTGTCTGGTATAAAGATGCACAGAAAGAAGAGCAATAGTGCAGCAGCAAAAG
Source organism: Cygnus atratus (assembly GCF_013377495.2). Taxonomy (NCBI): domain Eukaryota; kingdom Metazoa; phylum Chordata; class Aves; order Anseriformes; family Anatidae; genus Cygnus; species Cygnus atratus. The sequence continues at coordinate 1,956,309 of NC_066379.1, forward strand.
CTTTGTGGAACAAATGACAGAAGATGCCATCAGTAGGCAAGGCAGTCAGCAGGTATTACGGACGCTGTGCAGAAGCAGTGGAACCAGAAGCCACAAACTTATACAGCATAGTGTAGCTTTAGTAGGAACCTACTAAAATATCCAGCTCTTTACTTGCAGTTCCACATGACCAGTAAAGCCATTTTCTTTAAGTGAACTTTTAAGAAAGACAGTTGCCTAGAAACTGGCAATTCTTCGAATTCTTACAATACAAAATATTTCTGAGTTGAACATTTGGAATTAGTTATCTGTTCATATTTGTTTAAAATGAAGAGTCACTTATGACAATCATATAGGTTAAGTATGAGTTTTACTGAATGCTCAAATTTGTTTGAAGGCAATGATTTACAGAAGAGTTGGAAATAGTATTATTTCAGTGACAAGAGGGGAAAAAGTATTTGCCAGACTTTTGCTAGTCAGAGATTTTGCATAATTCTTTCAAGTTTTATATACAACTGCGGAGACCTCCCTCACCAAAAGAAGGGTTTCAAAACAGGAAAACTGCACACCCATGCGCTTCAAAGCTGCCATAAAGCATCAGAATAGAGAAAAGTTTTTTTCGATTTTGAAACATTTTGGGTAAGGATCTCCCTGGCTTCTTCTTTAGCAGCTGACATTACAAATCTGACTGTCATCATTAAGACCCGTAGGCCAAAAACATGAACAAGACTGTGATTCCACGTGCATGTCAACAGTTATTTGAACAGCTTGCTTAAACATGGAAAAAGGTGGCTTACATCTTAATAATAGCTGGTACTTCTTAGTACTGAATAAATATACAACATGCATTGGTTCTCCATGAAATCAAGAGATTATGTAATTTAATTATTATTATTATGTAATTTAAGTTTTTGTAATGTTATCTTCAAATTCAGTTACACCAAAGCAAAGGGAAACACTACCAGAATTAGTTTTGTATATAAAGAATCAGAAAGTGTCAGTATTTTGTTTCATACTTGTACGCATATGGCTTTCAAAAGTCTATACAAAACAGGAAGATTAAAAGCAGAAAAATACAGGACAACAAGTTTGAATAACCACTTTCAAGTCTCGTGTAGCACAGAGCAGAGTCCAGATCCTTCACACATAGTTTTAAATGCAAGAATCTATGTGGCTTATTAGAGTTAGAAGAATAAGTTGGTAGCAAGTTGTTCATAAGAGCATATCCCAAATATTTATTTTGAAGCAGAATTGAGTTCTACAGAAGAAGGGGGATAGAAATTACTGGGAATCAATCTTACAGAAGATGAATGTAACAACTTAACATGCACCCAACAGACACCACTAACAACTGGACACCATTCAGTTTTATCTGGCATCTCTACGACCATGTACAGTTTTAAAATGTTGTGAATAAATCAAAATTAATTTGTGTGTCTTTTCTTTTGCTCCCCTCTGTCCTCCAACTATATTAAGGTCATTTATATTGAAATAATCAATATTAAAGTTAATATGTCTTCCCTGTAGGTTAAGAGCAGTCATTGAACAGCATGAATGAAATTACCTATTGGCTAAAACTTCTCAACTCACACTCTGGTAATTTTTTTTATTTTTTTATTTTTTAAGTAAACACCACTTGTAGCCTAAAGTATGTAGTATATCGAGAATAGCACGTTTCAAGTAAAAATTGCAAAGTTTGAAGGCACAAGCTTCACACACATTTCAAAACTTGGAGAGGAAGAAGGGAAGGATGAAGAGGTTGGATAAAAATATCTAAAGCTTCTTCAAAATATCTAAGTAAGTGGTTTAATTTTAATACTTTAAAAAAAGCATGCAATTTCTACAAGGGGAAATATTAGACATGTTTTTAAAATAGAAAAACTCCAGTAAGTCAAGGAGAAATTTATTTTATTTACTCCACTAATAAAACTGCAGCATTTCTGATAGTTTTCATAGATTCTTCACCTCCCCTTCTCAAAAGCCATACCTACATTCTAAAACATCCAGAGTTTTGTCAATGTTGGACTGCAGAAAGAAGCTTGATAGTGTTATAAAGCTTATGCATTGTCTCAAATACTTGGAGCTACCAGAATTATCATTTAAGAAGCAATTCTGGAACTAGGAAGCAACAAACCTTTTCATCTGCAATGCTTAAATGCAATGCATAATATAGATGCCATATGTATGCAGCAGCAACTGAATAGGTATGCACTCAGAACATTTGCCTTGTGGAGGTATACCTAAATTTAGCATGAAATGAAAAAGTTCATGCAAGCCTACGAGCAAAAATGGTTTTCCTGTAGATACAACAGCCCTGCCTTTAGTAGGCCTATGGTTTTTATATCCATTCACCTGGTGGATCATGAAGACCAGTAATATTGTCATAGAAACAGGCTCTCTGAATATTCTGAATCTCTAAGGCAGAGAAACAGCAAAAACAGAAAGACAGAAGAGCAGACACACAAGACACTTCAGTTAGTATACAGAACAGGTTTATCAATTGCAAGCAGACTTAACTGTGCTACAAAGGCTATTAGGCCATAACATATTCCATGCACATTTCAATTATCTGTGGAAGCAGGTTTTGAATGTTTGGACCAAACCACTTTCATTTCTACACATGTACTCAAAAGGGAAGGAGCAGATCCCCAACCAAAAAGTTGGTAATATATTCATTATAACACCTCTCCGCAGCTGAGCCAAGTAAGTACTCCTGAGAAGATGGAAACTCTGAATTAACCTACAGGAACACCTATATCACAAGCTGGAATTTTTCCTGGAGTAAGAAAGTACAGACTTTATGCACTATGACATGTAAATATACTGTTATTAATATACTGTGATGTTAAAAACTATAAGAGTCCCTGCTTAGTAGTTATTTGGCTTCTTCTGCTTCTTGGAGCATTTTGGGAAAAAATGGCGAGAAATACTTTAAGTTGACGTACAGGTTAAACTAGTTAAACAGCAACGTGCAGTTCAGTAGGAAAAATATTGCATTTGATTTTAATATGGAATATCTAAGCACTGGTTTGGCTGTTAATGAGTTTTATTTCAGGAAATAAGTTTTCCAGGGTATCACCCACCCCTGCACTGTGCTGCTCATGTAAGATGCAGCTGTTTATATTCAGGACTTCAATGCAGCAAGTCAGGAGTTTTAGACATAATTCTACAGATAATATTTGACACAGGTTAACAAGTAGTAGGTGAGTTATCAGTTCAAATAATGAATATGAGAAGCAGCTACTCAGAAATGGCATATGTGCAAAGGACCATAAGAGCAACGCAGCTTCCCTCTTGTACTTTTGGTACTAAACCATAGAGAAAACACTGTAGATATTTACAATGAAGAGGTGGAAGTGAGGACAGAACAGGCACAAAAAAGAGAACTAATCCAGCAAGGAGAAACCTCTAACAACTTCTGTACTCAGAGCATGACCTCTTACCATCTTTCCAAAGTTCTGCAACAAATTTGTCAGAAGACTGGTGCAAGAGTGTAGCCACGTTGTCATTCAGGGGGTCCATGTTCTTCATCAACCACTCATCTGCCTTGTAGTCTACCTGTAGAGCAGACAAATTGCAAACGGTCACAATATACTACCAGACTTAACTTTAGATTTTCTAGCTTTAAAAATAAGCTTTCAAAACAGTATACTGAACTTTTCTCCCATTCTTTTTAATATTCGCTTGCCAGAAGTTAGTTGTCTCTCCTCAGAGCACTTCAAAGTACCACTAAAATGTATTGTTCTCTTGAAAGAGTAAATAATAATGAATTCAATTTAAACTTAATCTGACTTTTTGCTTACTAGTAGCTAGCATACATTTCTCAACTTAGCAGTATTAACAAAATAAGGCTTTGCTGTTTGCTGTGAAGATGTAGAAAGAACTCCGACACAGACCTTAATTACTGTACATAAATGCCTAGGTTAAACTAAGAACGTGCTGAAAAAATAAATTTTTAGTTTCACTATAGCAGATCTACCTAAACATTTTGTTCTATACACAAAACAAGGAAAGATCTTATCTTTGAAAGAACCAGTTCTGTGGTTTTGCCATGAAACTATAGCTCAGCAGTTGCAAACTCCATGCTACCAACATGGACTTCATCACAATGCAAAAGAGAGCCCTAAAATATAAAAATCTAACAGAACCTCTGGGTAGCATCGTTTTGCTTCAACCAGACCAAAAGGTAGCTACTTCTAAATAAGGACTTTGGAAGGCAAGCCAAATACAAATACTCCCACCATCTAAAACCAGATGAGAGCATCTTAGTCTTTCTTGCAGAAAGATATTTTACAAGGATTTCACTTTTGAAGGAAATACACACTCAGATTGGTAACTGAAAAGCACCTTCTGTCAAAAGAAGGTAACACAATGCAGGGCCAGTATCACAGAAGTGCCTACAATGTTCTGAAGAACGGCTGGCTGCTGCCAAACAATTACTTCTTTGTACTCGGGTACCAAGATACTTTACTTCATTTTGATTATCTAAAGGTAATCTTTTGTTTCACAGCCAATTTACTATTAACTGTAGCAACAGCGATTGACTATTTCTAAGTTATTATTTTAAATATTAATGCAACACATTTATTTTACTTTTTGCTACAATTATCTAGTTGGCACCACCAAACATTAATGAATAGATAACATCATTATTATTTGAAATTAAAAGATACTACAATTCAGTCAGTTTCTTCTAAATCAGGGCAAGAAATGGTACTAGGATTAAGTTTGGCTACTTATGAAACTGGTTACATAGTGTGACCCTACAGAATAGACTTGGTGATCATGAAATGTCTACAAAATGCTGACAAGGATTACATGGCTGCTTCATGGACCACTTTACCTTGCATCCAAGCTCTGTCCCTCAGCAGAAAAATAAAGGTTGAATTAACAGTAAAGGTGAAAAGATATCAGCTTAGCTATAGAAGGGAACAGTCTTGTGTTGAACTGAGGGAATAAAGTTGAACACGATGGTACTGACATAGCCCTACTTATGCATTATCAACTTGGGAACAGATACTCAGAACAGACTACTCTAGGAAGCCCTGAAAAAACTCACCTCTGAGACCTGACAACAAAATTTCAGTGAATTGAAATATTTATTTATTTTAATATTAATATTTTTTCATTTCTGTCTGCTATTTGGTAACAAGAGTTCCATTAGAGCACTCCCATATGTCCAAGAATATAAAACCAGACCACCTTCTTGCACAAGTACTTCTAAATTTGGTAGCTATGTATCTCATAATACTTTCCTTAAACCAATGTTTCTAACCAAGTATCTAATATTTAACTCTTACCTTCCCTGCATAATGAATAATGCAGAAGTCTGCTTTGTCCTTGAGCTGTCTTGGCTTTTGGAATTTGGAGTGGGTTCCTTGCTCTTGGACCAATTTTTCCACAAATGTTTTGTCAGTAGCTTTAGGGAACCAGCATTCTTCATCCAGTAATGCTAACACACCAGGAGGATTTGCCTGAAATTCAGATGGATTTTATTTGTGTTACTATTTAACATGCATATGTTTCATAATATTTTGTATTCAAAACACGTAATTGAATGCCACAATAAAAAGTTGATCCTAGTTTGATATAAATTAAAGCAAACTGTGGGGGAATTCAGTTCCATGAAGGCATTATGACTGGTTCAAACAAATTCATTCCAATGTATATGGACTCTGATAGAGCTGACCTAGTACTGCCTGAAGCCTTGCTTTCAGACAAGACTGGAATAGATGACCTCCAGAGTTCCCTTCCAAACATTTCTACAGCACATACCTATGCAGCAGCTCACCCAGATTTCCACAGTAGTTACTGTCATGCTTTAATGTTGGCAAAACTGAAGACAATTATCCCCCCCAGCCACTTGATACTACTGTGGCAGCCACCAAGCCTTCCCTTGCCAAGCCTTGTGTTGATATGCAGTAGCAGCATCCAGAGGGATTCAGCAGGCTTAACTTCAGCAGCCAGCAGTTTTATACACTACTCCATTAGAGGGTTTGTTTATTCTTAGAATGAAGTAGGGAACAAGCAACACTTGCATTGTACAGCTGTAGAATTGTTTGACAATCATTTTCCTCAGGGAAGACAGACTGATATACACAGGAACAGAATGGAAAAATAGTTCATAAAGATTTGTATTTCATAAGTTCCTAATGAACTCAGAAATTAAACATTTGAAGATGTTTATATTTTGCCTACTACATAGCATCACATACTTCATTTGCTGAACAATTAAGACCATACTGACATTTCCTTTAAAAAAAGTACTTCAATGTATTTTAGAATATTCACTTAAAACATCTGCATATTGAGAACACCCCCATTCTGAAGCCTCCAGTCTTTTTGGCAGAGATTTTACCTTCCAAGGAGACAGAATTTTAAGCTCCACTCTCAAAATGCAACATTTTGATAACTGAAATAAGATTTCCCTTTTGTTACTGCAACACAAGAAAACAACCAAACAAAAAACCACCAATGCCAGAGTGCGTCCGTTCTGCTCTTCAGGATGCACAGCATCATTAGCACTGCCAACTCTGGGTACTCTAGAGTACACACAGACGAATGTAAAGAGCAGTAACTGCAATGCTCTAGTTTTAATTAAACAGAGTCACAAAATAACTTTGACAGCATACTTCTGACATGCAAAGAGAACCTTGCAGGAACTATGATCCTCAGTCCTCCAAGTCCCTTCCTGAAACCAGCTGTTCCTACTGCTTTGAAGTCTTCTTCAGCTTCTGTATATTGAGCAGCCAGAATATCGAAGTGCAGTGATAACATCACCTTTAAAATATTACTGCCCTATTCAAAAGGCAGATTTGCAAGAAAGTTTATCCTAAATGGAGTTTCGGAATTTTTTCCAATGATTTCAAATTAAAAGTTTTACCTTAAGTCTTGAAAAGCTTTCTTACTAAGTCACCACAGTAAAGCTCCTTTAACACACTGCCATGGTTTAATATGAAAGTGAAAGGACTAAAGACTTCGTTAGTACAAGGGAAAAGGTATAAAAATAGTTGCTTAATATCTTTAGCAGAGTGTTTCACCCTAACATCGGGTCAAAACCCCTTAAGGATAAATACTTTTTATTAATACATGGCATTTTAGGCCTTGGAATTCAGCATTCAAGTTAACTGTTTCCACAACAGCTTTGCAAGAAATCTCTGTACAGTCCTACAATTTGCAAGACAAACCCTTGAGATGAACCTCTTCTCCTTAGAGTATTATTAATGCACAAACTCACAGGTCTTTCAATCAAGTCAATGCAAGGCTGCAGATCCAGTCCAAAGTCAATGAAATTCCACTCTATACCCTCTCGTTGGTACTCCTCTTGCTCCAGGATAAACATCGTGTGGTTGAATAACTGCTGAAGCTTCTCATTGGTGTAGTTAATGCAGAGTTGCTCAAAGGAGTTCAACTACAAAAATAACATTAGTAAGCAAGAATAATTCAGTGACAGGATTTATCACATGTTTGGAAGTCAAAAATTTGACCTTGTAAGGAAATCCCCTGAAAGCCCTGCAACATTCAAGTACATTGTAAAGAAAATTGGAAAACGGATTATTCAAAGTCTCTTATGTTCCCTGGTACCTATACTGAACTAGCACGTAATAGGGAAACCTAATTGTTGTAGAAGCATCACATATCAGAGAATGGTTTACTGTTTGATTTTTTGGCACTATAATTCAGGGTTGTCAAAGCATTCATGTGCTACAAACCCCAAAACCCTTCTGCAGCCTTGGAATATGCATGCGTTTAGTAGCTCTACAGTTAATCCTGAACGCACAACAACATGGAGAGGAAAAGAAAAATCTGATCAGTGTTTTAAAGTACCTCAAAGATCTCAAACCCAGCAATATCCAGAATTCCAATAAAAGACGCTCCCTGTCGTTTGGTCCTGTCCAAAGCTTTGTTAATGCGGTGAACAAGCCAGCGGAAGAGGCGTTCATAGGTGGCCTTTGCCAAAGCTTCCACTGCAAAGTCTGCCTGAAAATCCAAACAGGAAAGTTTATTTACTCTGGAGAAGTCATCAAAAGAACACGGACATGGATGTTATCAAAAATAACTGAGCAACAACAGAAGTTCAATGGTGTTAATACCACTGGGGAAAGAAAACAAGCAGCTGAAATAGTAGGCAGTTTGATGTTATGTTGATGCGTTTCTAAACAGTATCATAAAATCAAAAGCTCTATGCATTTGGTATGTATAACTACATGAAAGGATAAAACCAACAGAAGGCCAAGGAAAAGGAAGTTTCTTCTACTCTACCACTGACTCTTACCACTTAAAGGATGTTTAATGAGGACAGCAAACAAAGTTGGTGCCAGTACACATTTAATGCCACCTTTCCTTATTAAGAAGGAATCAGGATGAGGTACAGTTTCATCTTCATATCACCACAACTTACTTGTTCTTTGGTCTGGGCTTTCTGAACGTAATCTCTGCCAACTTTGATGCGTGGTGTCAGTATGGCCCGGGTGAACTCCATCACGTTCATTCCCAGTAGATGGCAGAGTTTCTGTGCAACTGGAGATTGAAGTAATAAATATAAGTGCTTAAATCCTCCACAGCAGCTAGCAACATGGGTGAAACAGGCTACTGACAAAGGCATTCATGCACCAACTGAAAAATTTAACAGCTATTCAAAATAGCTGTCAGGAAGATGCGCTTCTCTTGTGGACAGACCTACCCTACTGGAAAGCCCGTGTCTGTGGGACTTCATCCCAAAAGCTGATGCAAGTGTCTACAGAAGTACCCACTGAACTTCCTTAAGGGAATGCGGAAAATGCTACATTTCACAAAGTTACAAGGAGGTCATGCAGCAGTCTATTACCCACACACAGGCCTTCATTTCATTACTTTAATGGGAACATTTTCTCACCTCCAAAAAAAAGCACAGCATGGTGTCACACATCAACTCCATCACATTAAAGGTTGCTTAAAAACCTGTGCTTCAGTTTAGGCAGGTATGGCAGCATAATGCTATGAATGCTTGTATTATAGACTACAGCAAAATACATTGTTTATACAAAATATTATAAATCCATGTTTTAAATTGCTTAGAATAATGCATACAGCAGCTCACTTTTAGACAGCTTGAACTCTCCTGGTGTCCTGGTTCATTGTTTGAAATTATGCATTACCCACACCCTCATCAGATATTCTCGCTGCATCAACCCCTTTTTTCAAATAACCTTTCCAATCGGCTAGGTGCTTATGATTCCAAATTTCTAAAAATGAAAGTGACGCTAAAGATATTTTTAGGTCTGGGTAAGCGTTGCCCTTTAGCAGGAAGCTCTCCACACTCTACTCAGTAAGTATTTCAACCTCGTAGCTTTCTAATTTGGCAGCTCATTGTTTTACTGTTGAAATAAAAATATTTTTTTATAAACCTACATTAAAAAAGGATAATACCAACATAAAAGCAGAGGATGTTTTTGTACAGTATTCAAAATGCTACTACTTGATTTTAAAGTCTGCAGTTGTCTGCTATACGTTCATTAGAATGGTTCATACATCAAAACATAGCTGCATCAGTGAAGTTAACATGGCATCACAAACTTAGTATTCCTTTCACTTTAGCTACATACATGAGCACTTGTCAGGCACAATCTGCCCTTAGTGAAGCCACACTGGTGACAGCCAACTTGACTTGCAGGGCAAGCAGGCGATCAGGCCCAGTCAGCATGGGTTTATGAAAGGCAGGTCCTGCTTGACGAACCTGATCTCCTTCTATGACAAAGTGACACACTTAGTGGATGAGGGAAGGGCTGTGGATGTGGTTTACCTTGACCTCAGTAAGGCTTTTGACACCGTTCCCCACAACATTCTCCTCAAGAAACTGGCTGCTCGGGGCTTGGACTGGCGTACGCTTCGCTGGGTCAGAAACTGGCTGGATAGCCGGGCCCAGAGAGTTGTGGTGAATGGAGTCAAATCTGGTTGGAGGCTGGTCACAAGTGGTGTCCCCCAGGGCTCGGTACTGGGGCTGGTCCTCTTTAATATCTTTATCGATGATCTGGATGAGGGCGTCCAGTGCACCCTCAGTAAGTTTGCAGATGACACCAAGCTAAGTGCGTGTCGATCTGCTCGAGGGCAGGAAGGCTCTGCAGGAGGATCTAGATAGGCTGGACTGATGGGCTGAGGTCAACTGTATGAAGTTCAACAAGGCCAAGTGCCGGGTCCTGCACCTGGGGCACAACAACCCCAAGCAGAGATACAGGCTGGGAGATGAGTGGCTGGAAAGCTGCCTGGCCAAGAAGGACCTGGGAGTATTGGTTGATAGTCGGCTGAATATGAGCCAGCAGTGTGCTCAGGTGGCCAAGAAGGCCAACAGCATCCTGGCCTGTATAAGAAGCAGTATGGCCAGCAGGTCTAGGGAAGTGATTGTCCCCCTGTACTCGGCTCTGGTGAGGCCGCACCTCGAGTACTGTGTTCAGTTTTGGGCCCCTCGCTACAGGAAGGACATGGACGTGCTCGAGCGAGTCCAGAGAAGGGCAACCAAGCTGGTGAGGGGTCTGGAGAACAAGTCTTACGAGGAGCGGCTGAGGGAGCTGGGCTTGTTCAGCCTGGAGAAGAGGAGGCTCAGGGGCGACCTTATCGCTCTCTACAGTTACCTTAAAGGAAGCTGTAGTGAGGTGGGGGTTGGTCTGTTCTCCCACGTGCCTGGTGACAGGACGAGGGGGAATGGGCGAAAGTTGCGACAGGGGAGTTTTAGGTTGGATGTTAGGAAGTACTTCTTTACCGAAAGGGTTATTAAGCATTGGAACGGGCTGCCCAGGGAGGTGGTGGAGTCACCATCCCTGGAGGTCTTTAAAAGACGTTTAGATGTAGAGCTTAGCGATGTGGTTTAGTGGAGTATTTAGTGTTAGGTCAGAGGTTGGACTCGATGATCTTGAGGTCTCTTCCAACCTAGAAATCTGTGTCTGTGTCTGACTTCACTAAGGGCAGATCATGCCTGACAAATTTGGTGGCTTGCTACAACAGGGTTACAGCATTGGTGGATAAGGGAAAAGCAACTGACATCACCTTCCTGGACTTGTGAAAGGCATTTGACACTGTCCCCCATGACATCCTTGTCTCTAAATTGGAGCCGCATGGATGTGACGGATGGAGCACTCGGTGGGTAAGCAATTAGCCGGATGGCTGCACTCAGAGTTGCGGTCAGTGGCTCAGTGTGCAGGTGGAGATCAGTGACAAGCGGTGTTCCTCAGGGGTCAGCACTGGGACCGGCACTGTTTAATATCTTTGTCAGGGATGTGGACAGGGGAACTGAGCGCACCCTCAGGAAGTCTGCCGATGCCACTGAGCTGTGTGGTGTGGTCGATGCGCTGGAGGGAAGGGCTGCTGTCCTGAGGGGCCTGGGCAGGCTGAGAGGTGGGCCTGTGCGGCCCTCGTGAGGTTCAGCAAGGCCAAGGGCAAGGCCCTGGATCTGGGTCAGGGCAATCCCAAGCACAAACACAGGCTGGGTAGGGAATGGATTGAGAGCAACCCTGAGGAGAAGGACTTGGGAGTGTTGGTGGATGAGAAGCTCCACATGAGCCGGCAGCGTGTGTAATTGCAGCCCAGAACAGCAGCCATATCCCAGGCTGCACCAACAGCAGAGACAACACCAGGTCATGCTACTTCACTCACTTGGTTTCCCTCCTTCAGTCAAATCATTTAAAAGCTCTGTGCAATTTCTATCGCTGACATGTAGGATTGTTTCTTTTTTTTTTTTTTTTTATCTTGATCAATGTTGCACCAGAAGCAACATACAACTCATCTTGTTCACTTACAGCTGAGGAATGTCCACTTAATTGTCCATTGATTGTAGCAAGCCCTGGCTATCCGACTTCAGTTTTAATTTCTGGATAAGGCAAAGATGCTGGAAAAGCTTCTATTACAGTTGAAGTACAAACCTGATGAAATTGCTTATGAACCTTTTGGAAGAAAGGCTTCTAAACCTAGCAAGTATGAATTGGTTCTGTAAAAACAGCTTCTCTCCCCCCTTCCTCCAGGACTGCTATATGAACTGTTTGCTATCTCTTATATTTATACTTGAAATGGTTCTTTAACTATTTCTTTTTTTTTAATCCACGTTGTTTAGGTTCACACCTTTACTACCCACACAAATTCTTTCCTGTCTACGGGGAGACAAATCTGCCCTATTTCAGACACACCTCTAAACTTGTCACTGTCATGACACTTATTTCTCTGTAGTATACTAGGGAAACCCATCAGTGAGATGTGACAATACAGATGACAAGCAGATGAAGATCAGCTTCATTCCGTGTCTTCAAAACGATACGGTAAAAAATATCACCAGATAACCTAGTAAAATAGTTTTAAAACGCAGAAGAACAGCAACATGCTTTAACTGCAATTGCATCTTTTCAGCATCTTCACTTCTCTATTCAAAATTCTATATTCGGTATTAAAATTATTCAATAGCACACTATTGGATATAGATATGCTTTAGAATTCTATGTCCAAAACCAACAGTAATAAAACAAAAGTGAAGATAGTCAGAAAGTAAGAAGCATTTATATCTTTCGTACATTCCACCTTTTAAATGGAAACATACTCCTTTGAGCTGTCTCAGCTGACACTAAAAGCCCCAAAACCCAACCACCCACCCAACCTGTCTTCCTCCCTGCAAAACCCCAAATGCCAACTGCCAGCCAAATGTCCAGCCAGTGATTGTCAAGCTTTAATCCATACCTGCTTGCTGGAGCACTTTGGGCAGCAGGCCACTGCCCTGGGAAATCACAAAAGTTTTGGACACTGCAAGCAGTACGCGCACACAGCAATTTAGGGCAATTATGAAACAAGACAGACAAGAATTTGATTCGTGCGTGTGCAGCAGGTCTCATGAATGATTCTTACTGCTCCGTGCACTGAGGTCAGTTCTCAAAGCTGACTTTCCATGACAGCCTTTAAAAGGCCACAACTGAAGTACTAAATTCAAAATCTGAGAACCGCTTCATCAGCTATTTTAGTGAAGAACGAACTCCTCAAAACGCTGATTGCATTGCATTTAGGGTACTGATAAATTTTAGTCACGCTACCATACCACTTCAGAAATCAGATTTTCTGAAATATAGCATTCTTATGTTCAGCCATTTCACTATGGAAGTTGTGCTTGGCTCCAGGGTTCTTATCATTGGCAAGAAAACTGCTGTCAGGAACCAAAGAAAAACGGATTTAAACATGCACTTTTTCCTAGTGCTTAAGTCTTTGTAGATAGCAATAAACAAGACTACAACTGAAATACTTAAAGTTTAGAAGCAATGCAAACAGCATAAATTCTGTTGATGGATACCTGAATTTGTCTGCATTATGAGAATGGAAGATGAGAGTTTTAATAACTGCCTGTTGGCTACTACCATCGCAATCACGGTGCCTTTTTGCCAAGAAACTTTAACAAGGAAGCTCAGAAGGCTGCTCTACACCCAAAGATATGCACTAAACAAATGATAGGAAGAAAACTGCAGCTCAAGTTAAAGGAAGCCATACAAACATGACCAACTTACCAGTATTCTCTGGCATAGAGGCTTGATCGGTATTTCTCTCCTTCTTAAAGGAAATATTCCCAAACTGTAGCACTGAAGACACCACTTTCAGCATTGCTGTGTTAACAAAAGACATGCACCAGTTTAATTGAAGAGAGTTCAACTTAGCAATTTTTTCTTCTGTTACTTACATCATTTTCCTTTCAAACTTGAAGCACAGGTTCAGAAAGGAATTAAAGTTTGTACCACACATTTTAGGCAAATGGCTTTAACTCAACTCTAAGCTTACGTTAAGCAAACACTTGTTGCAGGCTGTCAAGACACCAAAACAATGTTAAATTTGGTGACATTAAATTAGCAAGTGTTTACACACATGTGCACAGGACAAAAAGTACACTTTAACAATCCAAGAGGCTTAACTTACACAAGATCTCGTCATGTGAAAATCCCATGATATGCATTGCTTCCATAGTCTCCTGAAAGTTATCCTTGTCTTGTTGCCCAGGAATGGGGATGTAGCCATTAGATAAAAATCTGTAGTTGTTAAATCCTTCAAGCAGCAGGTCAGCTGTATTGGGGGGAAAGGAGAAGAGAAAGAACAACAAGCTAAGGAACTGCTGTTGTCACCCACCTGTACATTGTTTTCACTAAATAAACAGCCTATGCTTTACAAAATCAGTTCCTCAGCTATGGCTACAAGCCATTACACCAGCTTAGTAATTCATTCTTTTAAAACTAAAAACATGAGTATACCCTAAAAGCTGAAGCCAGATTCCCAGAACACTGAACACTGAGCCAGATTCCCAGAACACATCTGAAGCATCCTACATTAGCTCTTTAACGCATTATGCCTGTAAAAAGAACATTACCTGACTCAGGTCTAGCATAATCATAAATCCCTGTTTAAAGCACCCTAAAACAAGCATCTCTATTGGAAGGTAACAGACACAAGCAGAAGTGGAGCTGGGTATTGATGATAAACAGATCAAGGATGCTAAACGCCAAGTTTATTTAACACAGGACAAAAAGTGGGTCAACTCTCTGAAGTCTGTAACTTCAAATAGTTTCACTTATCACAGCCTAGCAGGAATCCCCAGTTACCAGGAGAAAAGGGTAGAAGATAACCAGCACAGTACTGCAAAGGGTGAAGAAAGCCTCATGGTTTCATTATATATTGACAAAATGGCTGCTCTTCTCCCTAGTTTGAAGGCACTGCCCGGTGTGGGTACGGCTGTCACTGCCAACCAGATTTGTTATTAATCAGCTGGGAGTACACTGCCGTTTCAATCCAGCGATTCCTGGCCAGAGACCGAAGACACCAGGCTGCCCAAACAGGACTTTGTCATGTAGCAGCCGTTTGCTTGAAATGCAACAGTTGTTTGACAGCATACTTGACAAAACACAGAAGTTACTTCAAAATCAAGCCACCTGGCTTTTCATTTCTTTCTTCTTTTAAAACTCGTTGTTTCAAGACCAAACAACAGTTCAAACTCAACTGTGTTAACACTAGAATAACAAACTCAGCACACAAATGCAACAGATTTAAACAGTGAGATTCTTAACTTACACTTGAGGTGCTCTCCTGCTCCAGCTAGCAATTGATAGAAGATATGAAATGTCCGCTCATCTTTAGCCTGACGAACAGCGCGAGACTTCTCCAACAAGTCTGATTACTGCTAGTCAAGGATGCTCTAGAATTTTCGGTAAAAAAAGCCATCCAGTGCACACAGAACTCAAAGCAGGCTATATAATTACGTAAGGACCAAAAGGAACTTTAACACTAATGACGGGACTACATCCAATACAAACTTTCAGTAACTTGAAATGAGGGGTTTCAAATTCAGACAGATAGAAGCCCACATTTAATTCCAGCAAACTCATTTCTTGGATGCTGTCTACATTTCCCCGCCACACGCAGCTGATGTCTGTAAGGGATCACTGAGACCTAAGTGGGAGGGGGAGCTGGTCTCGTTCTTTTTCAATCATTCTTCTATTAGGACTTGAGTCCTACCTGAAGTACCAAAAACCCAGCAGCTGCTGAACACTAAAGTACTCTTTCTAGTACATTCAGCATTTCTTTCAAGTATGTTTTTTTTTAAACAGACTATTCTTCATTGCCTTTAAGAAGTTTCCAAACTCGATTTTGTGCAGCTGATAGTGTCTAGTAAGCTGCAACAAGCTGCTGTGTTACTTAAATTTTCATGTCTTGATATTCCATATTGTAAAACAAATGTGGGACCACTATTTGAAGTGACACAAGGGCAAGTTCCTGCGATGAAGAAAGAATTCCCTAAAAGGTAAGTCTTCCTGTTTTCATAAACTTCTGGGCAAAACTATTCAAAACTTTCATAAAAGCAAGAACTGACCTCGTTCCTGTACTAAGCACCAAATTGAAAAAAGTTGTTCAGCATTAAAGCATATTTTGAATAACTGCAGGTTTTTCCCAGCCTTATTGGGAAATTATATTTTATGACAGTACCAAACACACACACTATCCTTAAAATGAAGCAGTGTAACTCACAGGCACAGAATGAAAGCTTAGTTGCATCAATGTTTATGATTAATACTCACAAGATATTGTTTACCACGGCTCTTCATTTCATAACTTTATGGCCACCCTGTTTCTATTCCCCACAGAGAAGCAGCTGAACAGACTAGAAAAGTTTACACATCCTTAGAAAACAACTTTAGAGAAGGCTTTCAGGATAAGTGTTTTCACTTGTTCTTATGCAATCACACATAAAAATGGACCTTAAAACTACAACTGAATTAGGCTTCAGCATTAATTGGTAGTAGGCCTTGTGTTGCCGAACCTTCCTGGTATCCAGAAGCCCTGCGAAACCAGAAGGTGACTGGCAGGACAGCACCTCCAGCGCTGTCACTCATTACAGAATCACAGAATCCTGATTCTGTAATGAGTGACAGCGCCTGAGGTGCTCAATGATGGAAGCTCATTGCTGAGCACCATCTCCGTCCCGGCAGAGAGCTGCTCTTGCAGCACTGAGGGGCAACCTTTGGTACAGTACAGTGGTTCCAGGTAGGAAAGCAGGGTTTTTCTGGTGTCCCCTCAAAAAGATAACATACATAGAACAAGCACGCTTGAAATAATTCCTTTGACAAACCCTGTTTTTAAGTCTAGCCTAAAATTCCAGCAGACTTCAGAGTGCTAAGCGTTGGTATATCCAATTTCTAAGCCTGAGGAAGCATGCTGGCTTCATGACATTCGAGCACTTGTTTTGAAACAAAGGAGGAGAGACATTGTCAAAGGAATCCAGAAATATGGTAACCTTTCACTACATTCCAACAAATTCAAGAGTTAAAAAAAAAAACTTTTGAAACTTGCATTTCACACTGACATAGCATGAAGGAGGATACATGTCTCAATGTTGGCCCCGACAATATAACCAGTAACATCAAAGTTAATCCTAATGAACTTGCCCTGCAAAGAAAAAAGATTTCTGTAAGTACTTATTTTTTCATTACGACAACTCAGCTGTCTGTATGAAAACAATGCAACCTGCACATTGGGTAATAAGCATTTCACACAAGTTCAAATGAAAACTTCTCCATTCAGCGTACTCGTCCCGTCAGTGGAACACGTTACTCTGCATTCAAACACTTTCTGAAGACTGATGCACCAGGACGCTCACATTGACAGAACACGTTAAGTGAGAGTAGAGCAACGCTGAGATTTTCAGTGTGCACATTTCTATAGAACACCAACGTCCTCAGGCATACCCACATTTGCTCTACCTGCAACAATCCCATATCTCCATATGCTGCCTACCCCAGCCATCACAATCCTACTCCCTGTCCCAGGACCAGGCTGTCTGCTACCTCCACGGTCTCTTGTCTAGTGGTTGTAAAGAAGGGACCTAGAGAGACAATACACCCCTTTCTTCCACACACATCTCCTTTTCCCCACAAAGGAGAAAATACAGAGCATACTTCCCCCACACGCTGGCTTTTGGGAAGAAACTGGTTGCAAGTGAACACATCGTACTGGGTCTCAGAGTTCAAACAAATCAGTTTCAAGCCACTTCAGTTCCCCAGCC
Organism: Cygnus atratus; assembly: GCF_013377495.2. NCBI lineage: Eukaryota > Metazoa > Chordata > Aves > Anseriformes > Anatidae > Cygnus > Cygnus atratus. The sequence continues at coordinate 1,973,827 of NC_066379.1, forward strand.
TGGTTTGTTGCTGGCCACAAACGGTCCCCACTGGTTCTGGCTTGGATTTGGACCACTTCTAGTGTCTGTGCTCATGAAACTAGTAAGCATTTCCCTGGATGCAAGTGTCTGAAGAAACCAGTGGGAATACTCTGCAACCACACCAGGATCTCTGTTTTCATCACATTCCATTTCTATAGTCTTATCTACATAGAAACAGGTTTTGGAGCTCAGGGAGTATCACAGCAATTTGCTAACAGCCAGCTGAATGCTTCTTTTGATGATATCTGCACAAAGTCACCTACTAATATCTTCCGTGGAGCCCTTTTGAAAGCTTTCTTGAAATCATTATCCAGGTCCTCCCATATCTCAAGTCTGACAGATTATTGCTATTAGTATGTTAAAAGAGAATTCCTGTTTGGCAGATCCCTTTCGCTCAGGGAATGTACTACTGATTTCCATATTAAATATTCTGCTCTACTAGTGTGGAGAATAGATGTATTCCAGCAATGGCCTGACGCACTAAGTGTTTCTGCAGTACACTGCCACACTGCAGAATTACAACACCTGAACAAGTTACCGCAATCATTCAAACCATCACTTACCAGAACACCCTTGACCTCTTGGTTCCCTGACAAAGCCCATTCATGCCAAAAAGGTTTGTGTGTACAAGCCTGACCGTGCTTCTCTCCCCAGCCAGGCCAGGGCACCCAGAGAAAGGAACCCCCAAGCCAGCCTTGCCTCGACTCAGCCTCAGAGCAAAGCGACTGCTCTGACTCAGTTGCACACCCTCAGCTCAGGGATTTCTCCAAGTTTTAGGAGAACTGTTGGAATACTTCAAATTGGCTTCAATGCTTACAACCGTACTGCTTAATGTGCAGTTTGGTTGGAAAGTCAGTGGCGCTAAAATGACTGCTGGAAAGATCAGGGCTTGTTTTCAAACACCCCCCGTAAGAGACCAGGCACTTGAACACAGATTTCTGGATATGAAGAAACAGAATGCTCTAAGCTCAAATTTGAACTAAAACACCGTATTTTTCGTTCAGTAACCATCCAGAAAGCTGTATTTGGAACTGTTACACAGATAAAACCGTTGTTTTGCTGAAATTCAGCCAATAAACTAGATATACCACACGTGTCAGTGCCCACATGTCCAGCGAGGCAGCTGACAGCTTTTCACACAACGGGTCACAGAGATGCTTCTTCGAATGACGTGGCTTGGGTTAGTCATGTTTTGTGTGAGAGCAAGCATGAAGCACTACATAAGGTCTAGCCTGGTATAATTCAGAAGCGCTCTACTCTATTTCACACTTCAAAGTTATTACATTTCTGTTGCCAAGCCCCCAGCCCCAGGAATGAAACAAACAGAGGCAACACAGCCAGTTGACGTAGATGCCCACCAGGGGACGGGGACCTTCTCAGCCTCCAAGCTCAGTCACCACTGAAGCCAATACTAGAGAGGTCACTGATCTAGTTTATCTTCCTGAGAGTGAAGTATGAATATGCCCTTTCAACGAGCACAGGCAAACCTTGCTCTGAAGTCTTTAATCTCTCAGCTAGACGACCACCATTAGTCTCCAACAGGATCCTGTTTATGCTACCATTACAGCGCTGAAGTACACAGCTTTTTTAAAACCACGTAGGAAGGGAAGCAGCATTTGTCTCGTTAGGTCCATATTCCAGAACTAACTTTCCTATCCTCTGCAAACTCCGGGCTTTATTTCCTGAAACACAGGAAATACATGCATTTTGTAGAGGTGAGGGGAAAAAAGTGACTGAACACTAGCCTTATTTCAGTATTACCTGGCATTATCACCAAATAGGGGACAGCCTGGCCTCTTCATGCTGCACAGTAAAGACTGTTAAGCCTGTGTGTGCTGAACAACAGCAGTTCTCACTTTGTGGGAAGACATTTTTTAAGTCAGATCTTTTTTTTTGTTTGCATAAAGATGACACCATCTGGAATGCATTATACTTGCTCCTTTATAAAAATAGAGCTGGAGCCATCTGAGTGATTATGTTCATGATGGCAATGCAGGCTTCAACATAACACAGAGCAGATGCTAACATCTTGCAGGAAAAAAGTATCTTCATTAAATTAGTACAAGCTTTGATGGATTTGAGAAGTGGAACAAAGAATTATTGCACAGTGAAACCTGTTGATATTATGAATCCTAATGCAACTTATACGAGCATCAGCCAGTAGTTTAAGTAATCTGGCTATAAAAAGTTACTGAAGTTGAATTTCTACAGTACTCTGCTCTCCCTCCTTGACTGATAAATCTGAAGGATTTAATCATGCAACTTTCCAGAGTCCTTATCGCTTGAGCTGAGTTCATACAAATAAATCCAAGCAACCGTTGAAACGTCAAGGCAGCCAAGAAATCTTTCATTTGTTCTGTAAATTTTAGTTCAGTTCTTGCAAAAAAAAAAAAAAAAAAAGACTTAATGCCTCCCACACAGTTATAAAGCAGTACTAAAAACCTTTTTCCCCTGAAAACAGGAGACTGCTTTTTTTCTTAAGGGAAATTTTAAAAAAAGTGGTAAATAGCTATTCACCCCAAATTCCACTGCTGGTTTCAGAACAATGGAACACACAAAGAGTTACCTACCAATAAAACGAGGCACTGACCCAACAAAACTCAACCTGCTGCGTGAGAATGCCCTACACCTTGAAGATAAGTCACACTTTCTGGCTTCTCTTCAGCAAAGGGGTCAGAAGCACACCGAGATTTAGAAGTGTTTTTATATGCAAGTCTGGTGCTTTATTTTAATTGAGGATGATCTCTCTAAACCAATCAATACAGTCACAGCTATTGACAGGAAGGCTACATATGTAGCCAAGTCCTAGAGATGCTGTATTCCTTCATCCTTTATAGATATAAAGCAGTAATCTGTGTATGCAAACCATAGTTTATATTGACAGCATAGCTGCATTCATTATGTTACTAATGCTATTATCATTTCAAGGATAGTGGAGGTTGGAAACTAGATAAAATTAAAGCAAGTTTTGCCAAAAGCCAACGAGGATGCATCTTCAGTGACTGCAACACAACGTAGAAAGCCTTATAACAGAACCTGAAGTCACTGAGGAAAGAGCAAAGAAAACTTCTGATACTACTTAAACTCCTAAAAAGGAGTTTCTCCATGAACAGTAATCAAGATTTACAGACTGTAAATAGAAAAGGAGTAACTCACAAAGCGGGAGGAGTTGTCGTTTTTCACCGTCTTTGCATTCCCGAAGGATTCCAGAATGGGATTTGCCTGAAGAAGCTGACGCTCCAGCTCCCCCTAAAAACCATACAAACAGAAAAAGCAAATGGACATAAACACAGTGCTCGGGTGATGAAGGCTTCCTATAATCTGCTTCTTCCTGACAGTCATTTTACCCAGGTTGTGGCAGTCACACCGTCTTCAGAAGGAGGTTACCATCCTTCCCCCTCACTGCTAGATCTGCCAATAGTCTCTTCCAACCAGTGAAGAATGTGTTTTGTGTTGTCATTTAAGAGCGCGCACACACACACGTACACACACAGAGGTGACCGAACAGGAGTCAATGGATGTCATAAATCATTGAATGTGGAAAACAAAATTCACATTTAGGGCTAATGAAAGTAGGCACAGACTTCAAATGCTCGAGAGAAATAAAATTAAATTTAATTTTTAAGATTTTAGTGCAAGGTGACTCATATACCATCTCGTTAGTGATTTGACAACGTACTCGTATTTCTCATATCGACTTTTAAATCAGCAAAGTGCTCATTTTCCATCAGCTTTACATTGATATCATTGCAACATCTGACCTAAAGTGAATGCACCTGAAAAGTAAGCCACAATGGCATAATGGGAACCGAGCAACGCCGAACACAAAGATCAGTTTCAAATTGCCCAATTCAACCAAAATTGCTCAGCAGCTTTAACGCATTTTTTTTTAATGCTTCCTTAAGTTCAAGCCAATGGATGTGGAAATCAAAGTACTTATCTTAAGGAAATTGCACAACAGCTTCTACAATTGCTATCCATGAAGAGGTCTGGTAACAAAAACCGTCTGTGCTGCTTCCATGAGCCCAAGAGGCATGTATGCACATAGGAAAATATGATATTGCTTTCCTGCTGTGAAGGATGGTTTAAGAAAAAAATGAAGCTGTATGTCTCTGGAATGTAGTTTTAAAAACTGAAGTTTGTGTTCTTAAACCTGCTTTTTCCAATTATTTATAGCATGGATGAAGACCGCACACTGAGCAATTAAGAATGGAAGTAAGTCTCTTGAGACTTCCACGAGGTCAATTCTTACATAGGAATTTTAAAAAGTCACTAGTTAACACCTGAAAGAGGCTTTTATTTTTATATTCAAATATATTTCAAGTCCTTCTGCAAACAAATGGCTGCTCATTCTCTAATGGGACCTCAGGCTATCTGCCCAAAGCTTGTCTACATCCAAACATATTCCCTTTGGGACTACAAATTCTCTGAACTCTGCAGTAACTAAAGAAGAAATGGCTGTGTTCATCTCAGCCCTGAACACTCCGCTAGTCAGGCCACATACTGCAGGCATGCCTACACACCGCAGGTTAGGTCTACCACCATTATCTATTTAAAAGAGCTCCTAAGGACTGTAAAAAATAAATCACAACTGGAAGAACACTAGATCACTTATCGCTGCTACGTGGACATCTGCAATTCATAGCCTAACTGGCTGCTGCATAAAGGCAGCAGGTAGTGGAAAAGCATTCGCTGACACCACTCCGCCTGTCCCCTCTCCCAGCCACACGACCAGCTCCTGTTCAGACACCAAACCAGAAGTGGGAAGCTTGCTTACCATGCTGTACACAGCTTGAAATAAACCACATTACGTATATTAAACGCAGCAAGCATGTCCCAGCTTACATTTCAAATTCTAGCTATTCTGGAAAAGAAAGCACACTGACTTCAAAATCCAGCTCCACTGAAGAGCGTCACGGTGCTGCACGCAAGCAGCGCGGTCCAGGCACGCAACGTCCGTGCTCTGAAGTGCCTCTGTGCACTGCAACAGTAATGCAGCTTCATGCATGGGAACTTCTGCAGCAAGTCATAAAATAATTGTACTCAAGTTCTGCAACTGAATGCGGAGTCCTTAAGAGCACATCTATGTGCATCCCATGGGATCTGAAGAAAACATTCAGTTGTGTCTTCAGACGTGGGTGAAAACAGCGAGGACAAACAGCGATCACAGCCTAGCGAGCCGCTGCAGTTGTCGTTCACAAGCAGACTTCTCGTGGCCATCTAAGAGCAAACCTCTCACGCAGTGCAGAACAGCTTCAGAGAAGAATAGCGGTGGAAATTTTAAAATGGATTTCCTAGTTTTCATCTCTAGATAGATTGCTTTACACTCAAAAATCTTTTTAGAAGCATTTAGTGCTTTGGAAAGAGTTTAAGTTTGGCCTGTAGGCATACCTCCAGCATAGGCATCTAACCAGAACTTGGAAAAAGCAGTATCGCAATATTGTGGAAAAAGTGAAGTCATGCAACATTTCATGCAGGGCAGCGTCAAGATAAGGAGGGCTTATTGTCTCAGTTTCAGAAAAACCAGCATCCCAGTGACTCGGTTCGTTGTGAAGCCTGGGTGAGGCAGGGAAACTACATGCTACTCACATACAACAGGGATCCACTCTGTAGTTCAAAATGACATTGAAACAGAAATGTTAATGATTATGGTTTATGCAATATCAACACTTCTGGATTAGCATGTTTCCACTGACACATTTCAAGTGTTTGGCAACAAGCAGCGTATCTCAACCCTGGCAGGCTAATTCTAAGCAAAAGGAGGGTTAAACTCAACTCTTCCATTTATTTTTGGAACAGAGAAATTCTTTAGCAAAAAAAACAACAGAAAAACTTAGAACTGTCTGAGGTTTGGATGGAGGAAGGATTAGGTTAAATACTAAGAATGTCTGTAACTTCTGAAAATGAGACCATGGGGGCTCAGACACATGATTGGGTTACAGAGGCTTAGCAAGTTACCACACACTAGCAAAGGCATCACAGCTGTCCATGGGACTTGAGTCTCCAATAAACCACAGTTTCTTTCCTCCCCCCTCCAAGTTGCACCACAGCCAGCTTTCAGAAAATGCAGGGGGGGGAATACAATCAGCTGAACTGACTCGTGGCAGCTTCTTGAGTTACCAGGCCTTGGTCACACCACACGGAGCTCTTGCAAAGCTCTCTCTTTATTTAAAGGCTTGTGCCCGTGACAAAAAGGCATCACTTACCACCTCAGGTTAGAGACTGGAGCGTGTACCTTGCATAACACGTGGGAACAAATCGCTTATCTCTTTCCACAGTCTTACCCTCAGCTTCCACCCAGCCCTCCTCTTTGTGCCCCTTTACACGCCGGCAGCGCTGCGATTCCTGCTGCCTGCGGGGTAGGCACTGGGGAGCAGGCAGCGTTAGCTGCTCGCTCGTGGGCTGGCTGGAGCTAAGGGCAGCTAAAGCTCCAACAAGGAAACGCTAACTCAGGCAGCAACAGTGAATGAGCATCACCTCAGTAGGTCAGGGGAGATGCCCGATTTCAGGTGAGCCTTACGCGCTTGAGAATCAAGTCTTTCTCTGGTTACCCAAGCAGCTACAAAAACATTCAGGCAAAATCACACATTAACCAGAAGTATTTTGTCACTTCCATTGATCCTTGCCATTTATTTAGTAGGTTATTTAGCATTAAAAAGTTTTGTACTCTCAGAAGCACGTTGACACAGAGCCTGCTAGAGGAGTTCAGCTAAGAGGAGGAGAGCCCCTGCCGGTGGGTGGGAGTGCTTGGTGGTGCCACGGAGCCTCTGTCCATTCTCTCAACGAAGCCATTAAACAGTTACTAAATTTACTATTAGCTGAATAAAGCATATGGGAAAAGCTTGTACAGGTAAATACAAATGGATAGAAAATAGTAGAAATACTGTATTAAGTTGACCTACAAAACTTTAGAAGCATAAAGAAAAACACTTGCCTGATGTTTCACGGGTTTAGGTGATTCGGGCTGTTCATTGCAAACAAACAAACGCATATGTTAGCAAGCAAGCATTCCAGCTGCAAGTTACATCCCAAATTATTAATGTCAGTAGGTTTAGTTTAACTATAAACTCACTTCATAGAAACTTATTTAATTTTAGAAAGTTATTCACTTGTCATTGCATGCGCAAAATGCTAAAACCTGTGTTTATGCAAAGAACTAATTCCAAATAAAATACAAGATGACAGATGGACCTTGAGTAACAAGGAAAAAGAGCGACAGCATTATTAGTTTCACACGGTTTTCCACATTTTTGCCAAATAACAAAGAAACCCACAACACTAAGTAACTTTCTCCAGTCTTAGCCCTTGCAAGGTGGTTTGGTATGGATAAGATGATCATTATTCTTCAAAAATACCAAGCAGGTTATGACAGAACCTAGGAGGAAAGCCATCCTGAAGGAGCCTGAGGTTTTCTTTCCGTGCTGTACAACATGTACTTCACAACTGCAAAGCCTACAATAGAGAGAAGTCTTGTTTCTTTCTTTCAGGAGTGACCATCCACATAAGAAGCAAGATCTTAAACGGAAAACCTACAAAGTTTGTCAGGAAGAAGGGTACAAAACACCAAGTGGGATGGAAGATAAATAAAGATAATAAAAGCCCTCAAAATTCAACTCTGCAGAGCTTCTGCAGAAGTGCTCAGATTTTAAATCCCATCATTACTTCCATTACTCTGTCCGCAAGCTTTCCAATCTTGAGCTTCACATCACAGAGCCTATGGGGAAAATGCCGTGAAATATGGGGAAGAGATTTTCATACCAAGCCAGATGCACACTTCCTCTATGCCTATTATTCTAAAGCTTTAGAACTGTTCCAGCACAAAGTAACAGAATTGGAGAGAGGTCCTCAAAGCAGCTGGCAATGGTTTGGCTCTTTCAGCTAAGCGGGGTGAATTTAGCAGAGCTGAATCATACCCTCTTGGAGAACAACTAAGGTATCTAAAAATAAGGTTAGCTGTTCCAGCAGGAGACTAGTGCTGCACTCAGTGGAAGAGGATAGGCACACCTAGGAGACATTTCATTTACCCATGTTCAGAGCAGATCACTGCTCTCTCGGGGTGTCCATTTCTGCCCTCGCCAGGAGTAGAGCTGAGCATCACCAGACCAACGTTCAACTCCTCTGCATTTAAATCAGGGCAGTTAAAGCCCATCTGGGAAATCCTCCCTACGAGAAGCTTCAGCCTGAACTGGCCTACCCAAGATCCAGCGCTTCAAAACCAGTTTCATCTCTTCGAATTTAATGAAAGGAATTAAACCATTTAGCATTTCAGCTGCAGAGGCAAATAAATGCAGTCACAAACCTGAAAGTATCTATAGCCGTTTCTGAAACTTAAAGCAGCACCGTCGTGCAAGCTGGATTTTCATGAAAATAGAGGTTTTGTGGGGTGGGAGGGCTTTGGTGCAGGGGAAAGAAAGAAAAGTCTAATTCTTTTAATCTTGGTATTGTCTAGCTCTGGTTCGGATGAGTGCAAACAGAGTGATGGCTGGATACAGTTTTCACAGAACGTAGCTACTTGCTTTGAGTCTTGGCAGTCCGTCTGTTACCTGCTGCGCTCACCTATCTGACCACGAAGAGGGTCAGGCCCCTCCGCAGTCTACAGGCACAGACCATTCCCCAGCCTCAGTCGGCCGGTAGCACACGCCAGTTAATGACCACCCCGGGCAGCAAGCGACAGAGAGCACTTCTCCTCCTTGTGCCAGGTCAGGTGTGCATTCTGGCGTTTCTTCTATTCTGCACTGACTTCCCTCCCTATCCAAAACCTGTTTGCAAACTAAAGCAGAACCCAAGGGCCAGAATTAAGGCTTGCTATGTAACCACGCTAAAGCAGCTCTGCAACACGCTCTTAAATACCACAATTTCATTCCTTTCTTATTCCCACCTCAGTATACAGGCGAGTGATGAGCTCACGAGAACTCGTTTTCCTCCACGTCTCCTTGCTTAACCTGCCCAAGCCCCTCTCCAGAGGGATCAGCCTCCTCCCCAAACTCACCAGTTACCTGTCCTTGTTCTCCTCCTCCAAACATACTTTCTCCCCACCTCCTGGGCCTGCAGAAGGACAACTGAGAGCGAAGGCAGTGCTGCCTGTGGCCCAGGAACAGGGGGCAGCTGAGCAGACCAAATAATGCCAGCGAGGTTACCTTTGGTCTAAGATGCCAAAGCCACGGCACAGTGCTCATCTTTGTAAGACTGCTCCACACACAGCACCATAACCACGGAATAAACCATGATATGCTCTCTGCCAGCGAAACACTCAGCTTTACCTGCAAAGTTCTTAACATCCTGCTCACCCAAGTTCTTCAGAGCTCAGACTTGTGGGATGTGAAGCTAAAGCTTTCCGTGATTTAAACAAACACCTTCCAGCTTCTCTCCCTCGCTCCACACCAAGGGGACTGTACACGTGCCCTTTCCCAAGCTCAACCAAGTATGCCCTGGGCAAGGATTCAGGCTCACTTTCCTCCCGCCTTCGATCTGTAGATAAGCCTATGCTCATAACTGGGTGCAAGTACAGCTGCCTCCCATCCATTAGCTGGCTCTAGAAAGCCTGGCCTCTCTTCCTAATTTCAGGGGCTAGCCTAGCCTCACCTCGCTCTGCCGAGCCCCCCAATAACACTGCTTCTCTTCTACATACATCACCTCCCACCCTCGCTGCCCAGCACAGCGCCCAGGACAGTATCTTGGGCAGAGAACGAGAGAGACAGCGTGGCTATGGACCGCAACGCTCAAGTTGGGAAGCTGCAGTTTTAAGGCTGTTCAGCACGGTATTTCCTCTCTCCGTGGTTACAATGCGTTACTGACTGCCTTCCCACAGCACCCTGCCTGAGCGCGACATGCCAGGGACTTGGCGGGACTCATCCGCGGGCACACAGCTACTAGCTAGCAGGAGAGGAGAGAGCACTGTCGGGAAGAAAAACTCTCACGGACGAGCAGCTGAATGCCCCAGGTGACAATGTTGTCCTCCACGGGACAGGCACAGCTCCTGCGTGATGCTCCTTGCAAAAGCCAAGCATTTCACAACCTGCTCTTCCCAAAAACGCACTTGGTGAGCAGCTGGGACATGGCAGAACACCAGTGCTACTCTGGCCACGGCCTGAGGTGTCGAACCATCAGCTACATTTTTTCTAACAGCTTTACAACAGTCTGTCTGTCAGGCAAAACAGGCATAAAATCCACCCTAGCCTTCAGAACAGTGTTGGGAAAATAATTATTCATTCATCAGCGTGCAAAATGCTTCTGAAAGAAATCCATGCAGCATTTAGAAGTATCATTAATGCATGTCAGCAATAATTATTTATCAGGATGGATAAAAATAAATCCATGACTAGCAGTCTAACAAGCCTATTTAGCAGAAGAGGAATGCTGTACAGAACGGTGTTACAGATCACCACCAGCCCTCTACAGCCTGCTGGTGAATATGTAAAAAGGAACAAGGACTGCACATATAACTCCAGTTCTGGCACTACTTAGCTTTTCAGTGTTAGTTGTGGAGGTTGTACATTCTTTGTCTGCCATAAATAAAAACAAATTGATACAGAAAAAGGAAAGACTCCTTTGTATTTTCAAAGCTGGTTTGGTTAAACAATCTGCATTTTTCCATAAGTATTTGCTTAACTCGGTGCTTACCGTGACACTGCAGTGAATGAAGTGCGTGAGCAGAGCACCGAACTTTCATTCAGGACACTAACCCGTTCCTTTTTGTGCCTAAGCTGCCTTTTACAAAGAATAAAAGTCTTCCAGTCTCCATCATGCCAGTCATCAATGGCTCACAAAGCAGCCGATTGCAACAACCATCTCCTAAATTCTTGAGATAAGCACCACTACCCTATTTGATGGCACTGCTAAGTACAGAATTAAGTTGCAGCTCAACCAGGGGTTTAAACTGAATTTGACAACGCTGCATTAAAAAGGCAACTCATCCTTCCCCTCCCTGACGTTTTCTACCCCAACTTTCCTCTCTCCCCGTCCCCTCGCCTCATATCAGCCACAAAATAAGCACAATGGAGAAAAGGCGTTTCAGTTAAAGCCACGCTGACTTTGAGAACAGCAGCCTGAGCCTGCATCAGCTCGCAGGCCCAGCGAGCAGCCCCAGGAATTGTTGTGCTGACAAAGCTCAGGAAGGGGTGCTTCTCCTAGCTAGTGTACTGGCACCAAGTGCTTGCGGAAATGCACCACAAAGAAGGCCAGAGAAATAGCCAGTACTTTTTAGACATTCAGAAAGAGGGCTTCAAGTGGTTAGGCTCCTGGACAGGCCGTATAATCTTCATCCCTTGAGTTTTTCAAAATCTTCTGCTCAGCCAGGTCTTGAGCAACGTAATCTAGCTTTCAAGGGAGACCCATTCTGAAAAGCACCTGGACGAGAGACTTCTGGAACTCTTTCAAATGGAGGCATCCTGAGATATCTAATTAGGTATCTAGGATATCTAATATCCTAAGATATTCTATCAGTAGAATATTTAAGAGTAGTTGCTACAAACCCACGCTGCGTAATTCACTTTCCCCCAGAAAGCTGTGGGCAATCTTACTCATGTAGAAATTGAAGAAGGTGCTGCTGGTTTTGTTGAAAGTTATGCAGTGGAAAACCAGTAATATCCACGAACCAGAACCCACGCAGAAAATCAAGTCTGATGGACAACGTTCTGAACAGCTTTCTGCGGAGCCCCGTCCTCTCCCAACATACCATGCAATGCCATGCACACATGCCCAATGCTGCTGACACTCCCTTGCAAGAAACTTCTTTTTAAGGCCTGTGACTGATGTAGGCACAACCTGCAGCTCATTCAGACTGCATGATGTACATTGAGAAAGACTAATTTTCATCTCCCCTGTGTAACAAACAAGCAACACTTTCAACAAGTAATACATAGGGTCACGTTATTTGCTTTCAGTTAGAGTGAAGACTCATGTTCCCTCCATACGTTCAGCTAGATTTCTCCAAGTCTGCCTGCAGAGCAATTTTCTTCCTCTCCCCCTTCAAATTCTTGGTTTTCTTTTCTTCACAAATTGGTCAAAAGTCATCTCCTTTTTCTCCAGGAGCTTGAGTCCTGACACACTGAACAAGTCTATGATCCCACTGAGCACCTTAGTGCTACGTGCCATACACAAGAAAAGTTACAGATGTCTCTGCTAAGTCAGAAGATGCAGCCTGAAAGCTTCCAACCACCACAGATGCCTGCGGTACTCCTGGAGAAAAGCAAGCATACACCAGCACTGACCAGAGCTAGCTTCTTCCTTGTAGTAAAGACAAATAAATACTCTGCTGCTAAGTGTTCCAAGTCCTCATAGTAACAGATATTTAAACCCATTCATGTTTTGTGAATTGCTAAAAATTCAGTGCAAATTCTGGAAGAGATTAGCAGCAAATTTGAATAAAGCTCTGCATAGATCAGAGTTAGCGATTTGCTACAAAAAAAAAAAATCAAGATTCTCCAACTTAAAAACATATACCCTCCTGTTGGAAATGCAATAAAGCCAAGCTTTTCATTAGCTGCTGATTTCTAGATACAGAAGGTCTATGGCAATTTTTAAACTTGATGGTTTTCCCCAAGTTAAGTTTTGAAAGAAATTCTGTTCACATGTGCTAGTACTAAAAGCTGCATGTAATGGGAAATAAATCCACTAGGAATCACCAGAGTTAATGAAGTTTTTTTTGAAAACCAAGCAGACGTAGCAAAGTTTTGATACTGTTTCTAGTTACAATTCTTGCATAAAGCCCATAATCTCACAAAAGCAGTTAAACAGCTAACATTAACTGGAAATTTTGACATAACCACTCATTTTAGCCACTAACAAAGAGAAAATAATATTTGATCAAAGTAACGGGGATTATATTACAGCTTATCTTTGATTCAAAAGGTTTTGTTTTTTTTTTCCAAGCGAAGATGACAGTTTACCAAAAGAATAGAAAAAAAACAAAAGAAGATTTCCCAACTTACAGGAATATTATGGTCCTTTCTTCCTTTATGGGAGGAAGCAACATGAGCAAGGTATTGAATAACCTTCTTAGTGTTTTCAGTCTTCCCGGCACCAGATTCACCTCTGCAAAACATTTTAAACATTTTCCTCAAAGTTAATTTTCAACAGTATATCAATTCTTTGTTTAAAACAACCTCATTTCATTCCATTTATGGCTTAGACTACGCAACAGAACCCCAGTAACCATCTAAATCCAAAAGCAGTGGTGTGGCAAGGAACTGCAAAGTATTTGTTTAAAATACCTTCTACATCCTAAAGATCTCCTCAGCATTAGGATGTTGATACAAAATATAACATTAGTTTGATTAAAAGCTTCTGACTGTATGCCTGGATTCATACATTACCGTAAGTAATGAGAAACAGACTTGTTCTTTGCCTTGATCACAAAGGCTGAGACAGATTTTTTTTCACAGTGCGGATACATATATATTTCAATTATTAAACAGTTAGTGTATCTTATATCCCAGGACCCGGTTATGAGGATTACTGGGCTGATGGAAACGCTTAGCATCTCTAGAAGCCAGTTCCAAAGCCCAGTAGAACATTTTAAACATCCAGCCTCTCTGCACTGCTCACCTCGCTCTTAGCAAGCCCCAAATACATTTACAGCCACGGGGCTGCAGCTTCAGCACCAAGTGAGTTAGGGCAGTGGCACAGTACGCAGATCAACAGGTAGAGCAGATGTGGAACATTAAGACAGAGGCGGATTGAAAGCAGATTGTTGGACAGAATTTAGTGCCAGATTTACGTAAGGGGCATCCCAAACTCAGAGCAAGGAGCTGCCTCGATGGTACAGGCAGAGGTCTGGCCACATCTGTCACAGTGACCACAAATGATGGCACAAGTCTTTTTAAACCTAGATCTGGTTAAATACAGTCCATTAAATAAATCCACACAAGGGGACTGCCAGGCCCGACTTCGCCATTATTCAACAGCATTTCAGTCCTGCTGAAGAAGCCCATTCCGCACGAGATGGAGACCACCACTGGCAGCGCTAAGTACACGAAACTAAAAAGCATTTCATTATGCGGGGCTACGCTGGAAGAGCGGAAGTTCTTGTGTCATCCAACGGTTGTTCAAGTTAGCGTTCAGAAACCAACTACTCCAGAAAAGTGGCAAGGATACATTGCACGTGCTTCCAAACCTCTCAGCTACGATTCTGAAACAGAAGTGTGAATTTGCTGGGGGGAATTTAAGCACATTCTTTTGCAGTCTTCCTAATGCCTTCCCCCACCACGCCGTGTGCCAGTTTTGCAGCTCACCTGCACTTATTCAGGTGCTTAGTTCCTAGCAGCCCCTACTTTAGGCATGAATTTCTGGTGGCGTTTGATGTGTTTGACCTGGCAGAACAGTGACCAGGTTTTGTGGCAGACACTTAACTGAGAGCACTGAACGAAACGGTTGTGCAGACAGGTTATGGGATGTGATCCCAGCCTCAGTTACCGGACTGCGGTCTGCCATACCAGAGGTTACCCAGGGCACCGGATTTTACTGGTGGCATCTGCAGCTCGGAAGCACCCACCTCGTCCTGTCAAACCATTTTTGTTCTGGTTTTCCTCACAAGAAAATGGATATAATCGGACCAGAACACAAGAAGAAAAAGGCAGGAATCACAAATACTTGACTACTGAAAAACTTGCAGGAGCAGAAGGCAGGCCCCTCAAAACGTGTTGGCTACACCAGCTTTGCTCGATGCATGGAAAATAAACGTGGAATGTATAACCTGGAGAGCTGGTTACAAAGACAACTACTCCACGAATTAGCTAATGAATAACTGGGCTTCCTTTTTGCCAAGATACCATCAATATGCTACACAAACTGGGTGTACTTTGGGACCGCTACAAGGGGAAATACACTTTTTTTTTTTTAATTCAGTGAAAAATCCCATTTCTACCAGGCCCCTATGTCTGTTACATAGAAAATTGTAACAGACAAACGTGAAGATCAATAACCAGAAAATATACCTCCAATGCCCATTCTTGCTTCCCAATTTGTCTTTATTTCTAGTTTCCCCTTTAGTGTAATACTCATATTAACATAATTTATGACTACAAGTGATAATAAAAGCAGTATTGCCTGTTTCTAAGTGTATATTAAAAATACTCTTAATGCTAAAACTACTCCAGCAGGTAACAGAAGTAAGGAAATAAGTACAACAAAACACACATTTACATTTTAAACCAATACAATTTGTTCTTATTGTCATCAGAGCTTGGGAACACATTGCTAGCTGTGACTTTAAAACTAGATAAATAATCTTTTCTGTTAAGTTACAGAAACAGTTTATTAAATTTTAAAGATGAAAATCTACCCTGACACATCCAGTGAAAAGAAAACGCACAGTAAATACAGTCCAGATGTTAGCCTCCTAAAGGGCAGCACCCAGCTTTAGAGGAGTCCACTAATCCAGAGGCTTTTCTGGCATACACACCAGCACAGCTTCGTGTGGCACGGGAAGGTCAAAAGCTTGCAATACATTCCTTTTGCTAAAAGTCCTTAAATCTAATAGAGATTTTTAGAGGTCTTTATGCAAGTTCTCATTCAAAAGCAATACTAATGGATGCTATCATCCTAGCTCTCCTCTCCCTGGAGCTTACAAGTATGCCAAATATTTCCTGCAGGATACAGAGCTAGATAGCTTTGCTGCCATATACTCTAAAAGAATTAGAAGATTTAGGATAAAGTCCTCTTCATTTACAGAAATGAGGACATCTGCACGCTTTAATTCTTTCCCAGGAGGGCAAACACGAGTTATAAAAAATAAATTAAGATCTTCTACCTCTACCAACCTGCCCAAAAAAGGTAAAACTTCTAGTAACACAATGTACAATATTTATGGAATGGAAATGGTATCACGAAGCTAAAGATTAACTTTTTCAAAACCTTGTTTTAATACAACTCAATTAATATGTTACCATAAATTAAACACTGAAAACCCTTGGCTGAGATCCTAGCCTTACTTCAGTCAATGGCAACTTTGCTAATGATTGCAGTAAGGTCATAATTTCACCCCTTATTTTGGTTTCAATTCCATTACTAGCAGAAAAAAATGGAGACCGAATTCAAATCTCAGCTCCATCTATGGAATATGCCAGGCACACCAGGTGGAATCAGCCAAGCAAGCCATCTTTAGCACTAGGCTCAAGTTGGATGTATGAGGTTATTCCATTAACTAATTGAAAGCTCTCTCCCTTTGTACAAACTACGTTAGAGACGGGTCAAATGAAGTCTGAGGGTCACAGGTAAATTTTTGCATTATCTGGAGTTAAAGCACTAGTCCCCACAGCAGCAAAGCTTCTGCTTTGAATAAGCTTCAAGCACATGTAAAGTAGGAAAACCTTAGCTAGCAAGAACACTTTAAAGTTTCTACATGATTTTAAATTCACTGGATGTGAACCTACAGTGTCATTTTCAATAAAGGAAAGTATTCTTCAGGCAAATTCATCTCAGCTACAATTTGGTTAGCAAGAATTACCGACTGACTTCTCAACCAGCTGCACCTTTTTTTCCCCAAGCTACTCTAACCTAACTCTCGCATAGAAGTAAAAGGCATTTCCTCTGCTGAGCAGATTACCATCTGAAAACATGCAAAACCAGCACAGTGGGAGATGACTCGCAGGTCACAAAGCAAAGAGGCAACGTCCAGGCATGGGAGGCGAGGTCTGACTTCCAGGAGAGCGGTGTGCTCTTCCCACGTGGCTCACCTATAGGGGCAACTTCTATTGTATCGGCAGGTCAAACGCCTGCCTGTGGAAGACCTATCCTAACAGAAGCACCGTTCTAAAGGAAAACAGCACTGAAACGGTCACTCCTCTTACTGCCAGCTACACACCTTGTACAGGCGCAGCACTAGGCTACACCACCGCCTCTTCCTGCAGTGGCGATTTCTGTTTTCTGGACACTCGCAGTAGTTTAAAGTTGCTGACGTCCCACTGTGAGGGCTGGCACCCATCTAGCACCAGCCCAGGGAGTCACTGATTTCCCCGGCAGAGCAGGGGCTATGCAGGACCTGAGATGTAGCTCTGGCACTCACATAGGAGAGAAGGACACAACCAGGTACAAAAAAAGCTTTGAAATTGCAGAAGGCTGTTCCTCGTCTTGTTGCCCATGCACACAGTCCCTACTGCACAGGAACAAGGTTTGTGAAGACAAGCATCTGCAATACACTGGGGTGACCCGATTAAGCTTGTCTAATCTACCCTATTACAGATCACCTCTCAGTGATTTAAAATACTGAAAACGAACCAAACAAGCCAGTATTTTTCCATGCTGGGACTCAGACCTTCCCCTTGCCCCAGGAGGATCAGTCTTTGTCACTCCTGATCAGCAGGAGGCCCTGGGACGAGAAGCTAACCTGGGGGCAGGAGGCCCTGTAGGAGCTGAACACCCGGTAGGAGGAGACACGGCACCACCACCTTGGCACCTGGGCAAGTTCTCCTAGGGGACTGATTCCACGAGACCCAGGAAGCCGACCTGCTGCTCAGTTCTGCAGGCAGCACTGCTTCGATTCACACCAAGTGGCCACTTAGGCACCAAACCACGGATGCGTGCACTTAAGTTGTTTGTAGGAGAAAGTAACTGCGTAAGTGAGAGCCCCAACAACAGGCCTTTGTCCTCCTCACAACAACGGCTGCGAAGAACAGAAGGGACTTATTCCCAGATGCAACTGAGCAAGTCTTCTGCCAGTTATAAACAGATATTTACAGCCGAGACCTGTAATTAAAAGAACGCTTTAATTACTTGGCTAATTTTCTGTAACGAAGAGGTCTAAGTGATAGTTTGGGTTAGCACAGAGGAGTATTAATTGGCTTTACTATTCACAAGGCTGCTTTACAGCCTCTCCATTCCCCTTTAGATGCTTCTCATCATCTCAACACCAGTTGTCTAGGGAATGTTACAAGTTGGACTCTGGCCAGAGGTTGTATACAAAAATGCTTGGTATTTGCTGCTGCTGTCCTTTAATAAGCAGCCTCTATTCCCTCCACGCCCCACCACTCCTACTGAAGCCAATTCAGATTAGATATCCTTGTATGGCTGCAAGCATCTGCTAAATGACTGTTTATCAAACCTAGTCTCAGTTTTGAGAATACCATAAGCTTGTAGTAAGATTCTCAAATTTAGAATCTATTTGCCTAAAAAAGTGCAGTACGGCATGTTTGCATGTTTGAATTTCCAGAAGTCACCTTGCAGCTAAAGACAACAAATCCAGGAGATGTTTGGGTATTTCTCATGTTCCTAATACGCCGTAACAAAAGTTTCTTCATCTTGATCATCAGCCTCCAGCAGCCTGACACGCGCTCCTATTTAACAGAGAACAGTAATCAAAGACAAACAACAAATCTTACCAAGAGTCCAGCAGACGCAGCTTCTCAAAGAGAAAAGCCTGCACAGCTTCTCAGTACAATTTCATATCTTACCTCGCTGTCTATTTTGTCATTTCAGTGTGCGCAGTGTAAAGTTAGCACTTTTCTGTAATTGATTTCTTACGGATGCGGGGTTAACACAGGCTTACAGGGTACTTACAGGCTAGAAGGAACATGAAGTTACTGGAACCACTGTCTGCATTTGGTTCCTTAAAGATGGAGAACGGGCAAGTGAATGAAAAGAAGGGAGAGAGAACAAAGTAACAAAAAAAAGAGGAAGAGAAGAAGGCGCATTGTTTTATGTTCGAAGGCAACTCTTGTTTCCACACCAAGACCAAAAATTCATCTATGTCAGCAAGTCTGGATGGGAGAACTGAGTGACAGCCACACCAGCTGGCGGTGAGTAACACCCTCCTGAAGAGGCAGCCTCCATGCCAGGTAAAGGACATGATGTTCTGCTGACACAAGCATCCAGAGAAAGCAGCAGTAGTTTTTTTCCATTCCTGGTGTTAGATTCAACTTTGAGAAGAGATTAGTAATTTTAACATCACACCAGTTTATGCAAAACTCATCTTTTGGGCATGACAGACCCCAAGCTCCTCAGGGAACGTCAGCAGATGATTAGGTTGGGACAGGAAATGTTCAAGTAATCCCATTACCTCCAGAACAGCAGGACGTAATAAGAGGCATGCCTGCAGAACTCTTCATCAGCCTAGCCTATTCCACACGCTGCGTTTAGATGAGCATTTCAATGAGACAGGCTATTCTTCAGCACAATTCTCTTGGGAAAACTAAATTAAGGTGATTCTTGGCAAGTTGTAAAAACAGGAAACTTGATCAACTAGAGGTAGGAAGAGATCAGTGAAGATGTTAACCAGGCAGACCTTCACCGAGTAGTAGGAGATCTCTCTCCAGGATGTACAGAAAGGCAGTTACAGCCAAGGCAACGGGAGAGATGAGCGTGGCAGGCACGCTGCAACTCCCCACTCACCTGCATGCACAAATCGAGGGATGTTCAGCCTGGGGAAGAGAAGGCTCCAGGGAGACCTCACAGCAGCCTGCCAGCACCTGAAGGGGACTGCAGGAAAGCTGGGGAGGAACTCTGTGTCAGGGGGTGTGGGGATAGGACAGGGGGTAATGGCTTTAAGCTTAAGGAGGGGAGATTTAGATTAGATATGAGGAAGAAATTCCTTACTCAGAGAGTGTGAAGCACTGGCACAGGCTGCCCCGAGGAGCTGTGGGTGCCCCATCCCTGGCAGTGCCCAAGGCCGGACTGGATGGGGCTGGGGGCAGCCTGGGCTGCTGGGAGGAAACCCTGCCGCCCATGACAAGGGCTGGAATTAGATGGGCTTTAGGGTTCCTTCCAACACAAACCATTCTATGATTCTGTGATGTCTCCTTTCTCACAGCTAGCTTGAATTACTCCTCTGAGTTACTCCTACTGGGGAAGAGAAAAAGTATTCTGAAGGCTTTCAGCTCTACTGAAGATCGGGGTCAATCAGATGAATGACGTCCTGAGACAACAAGTCTGGGATTAGAAGACATCAAGCCTTTTATGAACTGCCAAAGAAGTTTCTGAAACCACCTCCAGTGCAGTTAAGACACACTCCTTCCACCTTGTTTATTCCTGCCTTAGTCTAAGACCTGTAAAACCAGTGGTGTGGAAGGAAAGTGTCCAGTTTGCCTTTTCACCACAGAAGCAGCAATGCAATAGAGAGGAGTCCTGGACACTGGCTCACCCTCGAGCAAAGTGCGTTAGACATCCTTTTGGTCTACTACACAAACAAGTTTGCCACAGCCTTGCTGGAGGTCATTTAACATCCCAGCTGACCAGGTGTCAAGTAATGAGTTTATAATGCAAACCTGACAAAAGAATATGGCTCTGCCATGAAGCCCATGGAGAAGCCTCCTTAGGAACAGTAGGCAGCTGCCTCCATAACCAATTTGTTTAAAAGAACTGCGCAAGAGAATGCAGTTGCTTTTGATGTGCTGCTTTTTAGGTCTGTATCCAATCTGGAGAGAAGCACCAAGACATCTGTGGTTCAAGAGAAAAGTTAACCTGAAGAGCAACGTGGTAATACCTACGATGCTTTTCTACAGTCAGCATCCAAGTGGTGATAGCAGTGTCGCATCAGCAAATACTCCTGGGCCAGTAAAGCTGAGGTGGTCAACTCCAAGAGCGCAGAACCCTTGGAGCCTAACAACTGATGTGTCTTCACATTCTCACAAGGCAAGACCTAGACTGGATGTTATTTGGTCCTAGAGGCCCTAGTCCTAGGTCCTAGTTTGGAGATAAGGTACCTTACCCTTCATAATGCTGAGGGCACAGATCTGTCCACATTACTGAAGAAATTTGTATTTCTTTGTAATACACAGTAAGTGGTTCTTCATGCTGCTGCGTAAGTACTTCAATGAGAAAATGCAAGTTAAGGCAACAAGGCAGCCAACAGAGCCTGGAATTTGTTGCTCAGAAACTCAGCTTCTGTCAGACACTGCCACACTTCTGCTAAGTTTAGTCCTTAACATTGGTACATCCAAGACAACAAATTATAGGTAGCAAAACTTGTCCAGAGTCATGGTAGTAACAGTTTCAATACTACATTTTGCGATATGATTCCAGAACAGTGTTGAAATCCTTATGAGATCTACTGTCCATTGCTTCTTAGCACAGCTTCTGGGATTTTAGATGGAATAGTAAATCTGTTAACAAATACTTGACATCCAGCAGAAGTGGGACCATCTCTGAGGATCTTATTATGACGGCTTTCAGAGCAGTCCCCGGCAACTCCAGGCTTCAGAAGTGATGTGGTCACCCTCTCCTGAGGTCTGGCCATAAGAAAGCGTGTCCCCTCCTCATCGTCTGTGTTTCTCTCTGCAAATGGATGTACAACTAAGCAGCTTATCAACTGCCTGGTAGCCAAGACATGGAGCCTGTCACAAGCTCCAAATATTCCACGTTGAAGTGCTGCACCAGATATAAAACAGGATCCAACTGCCTTTTCAGTCCAGAAGGATTGAGAGCTTACATTAACCCTACAGGTGAGGTAATAACAAAACTGAAAACAATATATCTTAAAGGCTTTCTGATCTACAAACACATCAGATCTTCACTAAATCCTGTAGCACTGCCACTCCGACCTTGGCTGACCATGTTGAAGAGTACAAAGTTCATGCATACACAGAAAAAACATGAAGCTACTTCAGAAGAGTTCGCCTGAGGCAAGCACATGACAGTGCAGCATCCACAAACTCAGAGGACAAGGCCTTTTTCACTCTGGGATGTTATCCCTGCTTTTAGAGCTGTTTTGTACATTGCACATAAAGTAGTTAACACAAAGCCACAAGTTCTACTAGGGGCAGGGACCAGAGACCTAGACACGGCTGCGTTAGCTGGGTGAACCTTGATCTTACTAAAGAATTGTACTTGCTTCTGTGTCCCCCAGCCCCAGACACCTTGTATTCCTAATATCTATAGTGAAAAAAAAAGCGTAGCTTGAGAGGATCCATCTTCAGTCTTGTCTACAATTTGATAGTTAAGGCACGTCTGTAGGAAGTAGGAGATGAAGATTTGAATCCCTTCACGCCAAGGCAGAAACTGAACCTAGGTCTCCTCCCAGCACCCAACCTAACCATGGAGCTATTTCAGGAAGCTGGCATCTTCTCACGCTATGGCCTCAGTGCAGCTGCTGTACACTGGCACACAGCATGGTCGGCTGATCACACAGCCAAGCTACCATGTCTTCCCTTACCCTCAGATAATCGAGCACATCCAAGTTATATCCAAGGCTACTAATTGCAAACAGCTCCAGAACTGAGCCATGGAGTGGTTTTGTAACACCAAATGGTTTGGGTTGGAAGAGACCTTAAAGTCCATCTAATTCCAGCCCCTGCCATGGGCAGGGACACCTCCCAGCAGCCCAGGCTGCCCCCAGCCCCATCCAGCCTGGCCTTGGGCACTGCTAGGGATGGGGCACCCACAGCTCCTGGGGCAGCCTTGGGCAGAGCCTCACACCCTCATGGTAAAGAATTTCTTCAAATATCTAATCTAAATCTCCCCTCTTTTAGTTAAAGCCACTACAGCCACTACCCCTCGTCCTACCACCACACCCCCTGACACAGAGTCCCTCCCCAGCTTTCCTGCAGCCCCCTTCAGGCCCTGGCAGGCCGCTGTGATGTCTCCCCGGGGCCTTCTAGTCGCCAGCCTGAACAGCCCCAGCTCCCTCAGCCCGGCTCCACAGGAGAGGTGCTCCAGCCCTCTAAGCACCCTCGTGGCCTCCTCTGGACTCGCTTGAACAGGTCCACGTCTTTCTTACAGCGGGGTCCCCGAGCTGAGTGCAGTACTCCGGGTGGGTTCTCATGTAGCAGCCTAGCCACCAGGCTGCCACCAACAAGGACGCTTCCCCAACTCTGCGCTTCGCACAGGGTGCAGGCCTGGAGAACCCAACTGTTGAAAAGCAGCGTTCTGTGCTAAGGTCGGTTTTCTGCTAGCTTAGCTCCCCAAACTGGCTTACACTGAGTGCCAACTCCCAAGGCTAACTTCACAGGCAGCAGAAACACACAGCTGGCATGGGAGGGGGGAGGAAAGTGGATCGCCCCTTCCAGCAGTAGCCCAAGGACAGACGGGCTCAGTGGTGGCACGAACCAGAACACGCACTTCGGCTGCTCCGACTCGCGCACCACTTCATTTCCAGATCCCCAGGAAGCTTCAGCTGAAGCAAGAAATCTGCTCCTGGGTGGGGCAAACTCAGGCACACACGGAGGAGGCGGGAAGGAAACTGAGTGGCAGCTTGTTCAGAGCTCTCCTCTCTGAAGCAGATCCAAGGCTACGCTGCTGCTCAGCAGCGTTTCTAGACCAACTTTGATTCATGTCCCCCTGAGGGGCTACACACAGAGTAGATAAAATACAGCATTTCAGACAGATACGTACATTTTAAAGATTATTTCTGATTCAGATCTCAACTGACATTTTTAAACTACAGTTCTTAAATGCCACATAAGCCCATAAAGCCTTCAGTAAGGTGAATTACATTATTAAAAGAGTGTTTCCCTACATAAAACATGACTTCATGCTACATCATTAACCATTAGTCACTGCCTGACGAGATTAAAGACAGGACTGGGACTACCACAGCTGTATCAGAGACCCCCTGGAACTTGAGACCTTCCCCTTTGACAACAAGAATTTCCCAAAATGCCCAAAAGAAAATAAGCATTTACTTACGTGCAGAGAATTGATTGGTCCTCACGGTCTGCAAAAACAAGAACGAACACGGTTATAGTTCTGTGTCTGTTATCCCTTAATTTACAAGACAGTTTCTTTGGAAGGAATATTTAGATAATTTAGCTTTTTAGCTTAACAATTCTAAGGGCACTCTCAGAGTAGTTTTAATAATATCGCTTAATTATTTAAGCTCTCACACACACCCCCCAACAAACACCACCTTAGACATTCACAGAAGTTCTGCCACGTCATGAAACAAAAATCTTCTATTAAGTTTCATAATAACGCACAGTACTTTTGAAACTTTTTCAGACAAAGCTGACCTTACATCTTTTATTCTGTCTCATCTAAAATTCATGGAATAAAGAATTTCAAATACTAAGCATTAAGCATGAGGCAAAACAGTTTCATGTACACAATACTAATGACCAGAAATGACTACTTGGAAATAGGATGAACATCTCAAGCAAGCAAGAGCTTTCCTCTAGTGCTTTTCATTCTTTTTAATTAACATGCACGCCTGAAGTGCTTCCATGATCTAGCTTATTCATTACAGGCTCGTCAAAAGGACATCCAGGGAAACACTGAACAGAGTTAACTCCCCAACACGGTGTGGCTCAGCACTTTTGTGACTCCCACTGCTGCGCTTACGACCTTTGAAAAGAATGCCTGAAGGTCAGTTATACCCTAGAAGAGGTATTTCATAATTACAGGATATTTACAGAACGTATTTCATCATACACTACATATTAAAAGTTATATAATCAAAACATTCAAGTATACCTGCAGAAAGTAAAACATCTCAGATAGAGGTGCCCTCTTCCCCTGCTTGAGCCTGAGTTTTCAATGAGTTCAACTTTTTTCATAAATTTGCATCACAAAGTTCTTGCTGCTTTTATGTTTTCAGCTATTTGTCACTTACACCAAGAAGAGCACGATTGCCTCCTGCAAACTAAGGACTTCACACACTTTGTTTCCTGATCGGTCATTTGTAACAGATTGCATTACAATGAGTAAAATCAAGCTTTGACTTGTTGAAATGTAAAACTTGGGTCCACATATCAGACTCCCTGCTGCCCACCACCCATTTTCCTCAAACACGAGCTGTGATGGAGCACAGGAAGGGAGCAAGAGGCAACACGATGACCAGAATTCCTTCTAGGACAGATTCCAGTCCCAATACGACGAATAGCTTCAGTTGCTACAAGGCCTCTCTCCAACATGCTCAACAGCTCTGAAACAGATCTATATTCATACATACAACCTCAACATATTTATCATCGCTTCAGGTAAGCACAGTAACGTAAACCATTTTTACATCACTTCTAAATGGGTCCAGAGAACTATTGCTAACCCGCGCTGTAAGCTACTGCAGAGCTTTGCAGTCACCCTACCCACGAAGCAAGCCCGAGCCGAGCTCGTAACGCGGTTGTGTAATAGCGGTGCTGAAGTAGAATTTCAGCCCTCGCCAGCATGTAAAAGCCAGCAAGTGACCTGCATTTCCCTCCCTGACACTGCCCGCCGAGCCCCTGGGATTTGAGAAGTGCTGGTGTGGCCCCACAGCCGGCTTGCAGCAGCGGTGGAGTTTCGGCACAGCCCAGCAGGGCTGCTGATGCAGGGATGAGGCCGGGGTTGGGGCTGAGATGGGCACAGGCAGTGGGTGCACGGCAAAGAGTGGGGCTGTGAAGGGGCTGTCGCGTCCCGGTTTCCTCCTCCAGCTGTGCCAGTGCTCAGGTCAGCATCAGGCAGCCCCAGGGTGAGCAGGAGAGCAGCCTGGACCGTGCTGGGTTTTGGTCCGGTTTGTGGCCGGCTGACTCCGTGCCCTAAAACACATCAGGACACAACCGCCCCAAAACTTCGGCTGGTGGGAGGGAGAGCTGAGACCCCTCTTCTAGCTCCAAACTACATTAGATCAAACAGCTACATTTGTATTGACAAAGCACCTAAAAAAAGCAGAAAGGGCAAAAAAAGACCTAGTCTCAGCAAAACACTGCACTTTCAATTAGTCTGTGAATAGAAAGTTTGAAGGACACGAATTCAAGGACTTTCAAAGCACGGAGATGCTACTGCATGTTGTTACAGCTAGCTAAAGCGGGCGCTTGTGGACTGCACCGCTGGCAAGTTTTAGGCTTCATTTTAATGTCAAGTATGAAGGAAAGTATAAGGTGCTTTCCCAGTGAAAGCATTAAAACATGCACACGGCTGTACTTTGAACCCCTCATACCTGCTTGTTGAGAAGCGGCAAGAAATACCAGCGATCCCTCTGAGCCACTGCGCAGACAACTAACATTCAAACGGTCCGGGGTGATGCTTCAGCAGGGAGCACAAGTCACGTAAGTGAAAGTGGGAAAGACAGTGAGATTCAAAGTATTCCCAGCGAGGCTGCAGGGATGGTACCAGACCTCCTCCACCTGCGTGATGCACAGCAGCTCTGCCCAGACTCACCAAAAAGGAAGGGCAAAGCCTCGGAGTGCAGGAACTAAAAGCTGACAGTAAGCAAAAGCAGGGGGAGCACGACAGCAGAAATGCTAAGAGCATAGCCTGAAAAGGTTTTCATTCTTCTGGCTTTGATTTAGGGCAGCTGGTCTTGCAAGCCCAGTCAGAAATTACTTCTTGGTAGCAGCAGGAGACGAAGCACAGAACTCCAGTGCTCAGGCGCACCATGCAGCCAGCTGTCAGGGCAAGCTAGGAAAGAGAGCAACTTTCTGACCCTGACCCGATTCCAGGGGTAGCTAACCCTGACTCGTAGCTAACCCTGACTCACAAACTTCACAGGCAACACTGTATGCCAGCAAAATCAAGATAACATAGGACAACACAAGTTATTTCTTCTTTTAGAAGAAACTGCCGAACAAATGCCAAGTTGGTACCATGAGTGCAAAGTTGGTATTTCTTGCTTTAATATTCAGAGACATTTTCTAAAGTGACAATTCAATTGTCCCTTTTGACTCCCCAGGAATAACTTTTCTGCAATTTTGTCACTGCATCTAGGCCAACGCAATTTGTCAAATAATAAAACCTCTTCTAAACATCAGCTCTTTAGTTTATTACTTCTTAAAATGCTAAGAACACAGATAACATTTGCCTTGAAAACAAAAGTAGTTCAATAGAAAGCAGCAGCATGTGTTAGTGCTCTGTATTATCCCACATTTTGTCTGTCAGTTCACCACACAAAGCTTGTGCTCCACAACATGCAAGGCACTGTATAAATGAGTTTTCCAACCCAATTTGTCCTGAAGCGTGTCTGAAAGTCCAGACAGCTGTAGGTGTTTTATCATTACCAGGAACTTCAGCAAGTGCAGAAAACCTTTTCCATTTTCTACGTCGAGGAGCCTGAATTGGCACAGGTCTGGAGGAAGTTAGCGGGTATTCCGATTTGTTACTGCAAATTTGTTTTACTGTCTCCATCTGGATTCTGAAAGTCACAAGCCATTACGGTGGAAGTAAAGAAAGACAGACAACCACGAGCTCCAAGTTCGGATCACTCGTGCTAACGGCCAGATCCGGCATCCAGCACCCAACTGCAGTGACAGTGGTACAGCCGGAGGGCTCAGGACGCTGCTTCGTCAAGTGCTGGCTGACTCGTGTCCCAGAGGAGAAGCACCCATTGCCCTGGATTCAATCTGAACAAGATTCTGGCAAAGGGACTAACAGGGAAGAGTGATTTACGGTTTGTTTGCTTTGATTTTTTCCTCCCCCAGACAAAACAATTCGGGGTCTTGTTTTCAGAGCAGCTGGGCCCTTTCCTAAAGCATCCCCAGAGCACTGGCCACATCTGCTAGCCTGTGTCTCAGAAGAACTCAACCCTTATCGGTCACCGCTGGGACACTCATCATCTGGGACAGGAGAGAAGAACTGCGTTTCTCACGTTGGACGCACATCTCAGTATTTTTAAAAGACTGATTTTTTTGATTCAATTTCAACTTGAAGTGCAACAGTGAGCCTATTAAACAGATTATTATGACAGAATGTGCCTGAGTCTTAAAAAAATAATCTGCCAACCCTTGCAATAATTTTAATAGCTTTAATTTTTTTTAAATGCCACAGAATTTTGAGGTGGTTGTTCATGGAAACATGAAAATATTATGAAAACACATCTCCACATAAGCATTGAGATTCTTAAAAACAGTCCCAGAATTAACTGGGCCTTCATGAGATAACATGCCACACGAGACAGAGCTGCAGAAATATGTAAAGACTAGACCAACAAATCCCTTGGGGTTTATAAGCAAGTTTCAGGAGTAAAAAGCAGAACAGATTAGACTATCTGCATTGCCAACCTTCGTAGCAACTGACCTAGGAAATACAAGTCAGTCAGTCTCATGACGAGTATGGGTGAGCATGGCATTAGTTGTCTCTCTTGCTCCATAGAAGCAGGTGAGGATGCTTCGGTCCGTGACGGTTGATACTCCAGGCAAAGTCACGACGAGTGCTTTACACTTCCAGCACGTGCTCTAGCAGACCGTTTGAGGAGGGAGAAGCACCTCTAAGACAGC
The DNA here is from genome assembly GCF_013377495.2 of Cygnus atratus. Lineage (NCBI taxonomy): Eukaryota > Metazoa > Chordata > Aves > Anseriformes > Anatidae > Cygnus > Cygnus atratus. The sequence continues at coordinate 2,001,897 of NC_066379.1, forward strand.
TTCAGTAACACCGTTTCTCGCACCAGCACAAACATGCTGCAGGGTACCCCCACGGAACCCAGGACATTTCATCCGAAGGCTGGGACAACCGAGCAGCTTCCAGTCTCCTAGGCAAAGGGCACTCCATGTGTCTTCCTGCCACGCCAGCACAGCCCTGTCCCCGAGCAGGCACGGCCACACGCTAAGGCATCCCAGCTCGCTGCTCGGAGGTGCTCGCCCGACACAGCCGCTCAGTTTGGCTCAGACAAATACAGGCACAGAGACAAGCGAGTGGCAGCAGCCCAGGCCTCTGCACCCCCTCTTACCTCCATTCAACGTGACCCTAAGACCAACCCTTCGTTATTAAAGGAACAAGGAAGTCCCGTTGGAACCTGTTGCTTCACTTTGGAGGGATACAGCTGGGATGTAAATATCTCTCAAGGTCTTCAAATTACGTAGATTAACATTAAAAATATTATAGTACACCTGTGCAATTTAATTTTGGGACTTTCTCCAAATTTGTGCAGTCTAAGAATAAAAAAAGTTCAAATTTCTGCTTGTGAAATAAGCTTTCTACAGAGTAACGTGTTCTTTTAAAGGGAAGAATTAGGAAGCACGAAGGAAACACCGTCTGACAATAGCCTTAGCCTAAAGTTCCCCAGGGCTGTTGATCAACTCTAGCTGCCACTGGTGTCTCTGCTTCCCCTGCCCCGTTTCTCCATCCCATTCCCCCCTTTGAAGCAGGGACCAACTGCACAGATGCAAACCCCGCTAGCGCCAGCAGCTGATCTGGCTAATGAAGTTTCATTTTCAACCAGCTCAGCACCCTGAGCATCCAGTTTATACCACTGCCACACCGGCACTGGAATTCACGTACAAGAAGCCAGAGAATCCCCCCTTCCAGCAGCAGCCCACGCTCCGGTCACTCTAAAGCCACCACAAAAGCACATTCCCTGGCTTGGGTGAGCTGCAGAGAGTCCCCAACCCGACGGCTTCTGCCACCCAAAGGTGTCATCTCCTCCATCCCAAGCACGTGTTCCTGCTGCATCCTCTGAGCTGGCGAGGGTGGTCGCCTGGCCTGTGGTCAACAGATCAGGGACTCACACCAGCAGAAAACTAATCCTATCAGAAAAATTATATAAAAGGGGGAAAAAAGAGTAGCCAGCATAAGTGAGATGTGGTGATGTATGGCCTTTCTTCTGGGAACAGCTAATCCCTACATCAGCTTAAGCTACCCACTTACATATTTAGAACCTGGAGGTATCAGGCATTGAAGCACCTTTCATCATTTGCTCTCCTCTCTCCCCCACCCAGAGGAAAGTCTCACGCCCCAAGGCAGGAGCCAGCTGCTGTGCTACCACCTGCTGCTCCCCGGCCGAGAGCCAGCTCACCGGTGCAGGCTGCCGCAGTGGGGAAGGCATGCGGGGCAGCGCTGAGCGCTTCCGAGTCTTCAAAGAGAGGCCAAGGAGAGTTACCAGAAAACAAAGACAAGAAGAATTGCAGTTCTGAAAGCTATTTTTCTCCTACACCCTCCTTAAACCTACTTCACATCTCCCCAGAGTACGCTCCTATGGGGACAGCTGGCAGCTCCTCAGACAAAGCTGGCTGCAAAAGTTGCCACATTTTCCTGCTTGAGTATCTCGTAAGAACAGATCCTGATGTTTACATCACCATGCAAATACGTAAAATAAGCTTTGACTGTTAGAATACAAGCATGTTTTACTCCTCCTCTTCCCTCCCTCCAAACCATAGAAGAACGTTTCCCCCATAACAGACCAGACCTAACAAAATCCCCGTTAACTCTGGGGAAGGTTCCAGATGTACATTACATACATTTGTTGGGTAATTGGTCGAGGCAGGATGTTCAGAAAAGTCATACCTCAAAACTATAGAGCCCGCCTACAAAGGAATGGCTCTATTTTAACAAAGCAGCTTTTCTTAAAAGCTTGACTTGGTTCTGCTTTGGTCACACTACAGTCAGTCATAAATTGGTAGAAGATAATCACACAGAAAAGGATGAATCTGTCTTCCTTTTTCCTAACAAAACTAAAGGCAGTAGCGCTGTAGGCACAGAAATGTTACCACAGAGCAGCTTGCAAGTAAACAGATGCCCGCCCTCTACAACTGCCTTTGCTCTGGTTACCCTTTACTACATCAAAATATAGCTACCACCTGGATCCACCATCTCAATGTGATGCAGAATGAATGAAGAATCACTTGGGGCTACCCCCACACAGTGAACGACAAAAGCCCTACTAAAAAGCCCAGTTTGTGAGCTACCATATTACCAAAACCAAACACTTACCAGAACAGTTCCACAGCTGTATTATCTGCTTTCAGATTTCATGTAGCTCGTTACTTTGATATGATTTACTGTCACCGTGAAATCCAGTAGCTTTCATACAAACATTCACCTCCTCAGAACCACCCCACGCTTTCTATAAGCGCCTTCCCTTCTGCATCTGGTCGTTATTTAGACGAGAACGGTTCAGTTGGAAAGGGCCTACAAAGACCGTCTGGTCCACCTGCCTGCCCTCTTCAGGGCTAACCAGAAGTTCAGGGTATTAACAAGGGAATTGCCCCAAAGCCCTCACTGACGGCATGGGGCATCAGGCACCTCGCTAGGACGCCTGTCCCAGTGTTTGGCCACCCTGACAGAAAGCGAGTTTTTCCTAAGGCCCAGTCCGAAGCCCCCAGCACAGCGCTGTGCTGCTCCCATGTCCCATCATGGTCACCAGGGAGCAGAGACCAGCGCCTCCCTCTCCACTTACAAGCATCTAGGTTAAGAACACCTCGGTAGGAACATGGGAAAAAAGTGTGCCAAGATAAAAAGGTTAGTTAGAAAAAGGACAAACACGAGTTTTAACCTGCTTTCCTAAGACAAGTTAAAGACAGAGCTATGGGGAACTACACACCCCTCCCTCCACCAGCAGGAACAGCAGGAGGTTAGGGGGCACCGTTCTCATCTGCAGTTACACCGAGGGTCATCCCCCAACGCCAAGCCCAAGACTCCTCCAGGTCACCCATTCTGCCACGCCTCCCCGTTTATTTCTCCCCAGCATCAAACACCTGCCCAGCAGTGAGCAAAGGCCAGCCTCGGCTCTGTAGCAGGCATAACTAAAAAGGCTGCTGCTTTGTTTGGCGGGGAGGAGAGGGGGACTTCTGTGATTTATTCCAATGGGACAAATTGTTATCTTCCCAAAAAGGGGTGGTGGTGTAGGGGGAACAGAGGGCTTTATTTTTAGACAGCACTTAATATTCACGTGTAATAGCCAAACCAAGACAAGCTTGATAACCTCGCTAATTCCCTTGTTTGTTGTGGATGTTGTCGGGCTTGGAAGCTCTATAGATATTTGTCCTCTACTGTAGGTTAACAGGCTCAAATATCAGTCAATTCAAAGAGATTTAAAAGTTGAATTCCTGACAAGTTTTGTGAAAATGGGTCACTGCCTCCAGGAAAGAGGCCTTCCCATCAGCACAGATTTTGCTGCAGAGTATTCACAGGATTGGGTCACAAAAGCCACATAAAATTATAAAGGAGACAGGTGGTCTGACAATTTGCCATTCTCAGACTTCAAGCTTGGAATAACTTTTTTAAAATCAAGAAGAGTCCCACTGGACTGATAAGCATGGAAAAAGATCTGGTTACAGAGATGAAGCATGCCTTTATATTTTGCGTTGATCTTTAAAATGTTGCCTAGTTACTCCATAAACTATCAAACACTTAACACTACGAAGCGACTTGCAACAAACATCTCCAGAGCATAACAGGGAGACTGACAGGCACAAGTTTGTTTGCTGAGGACCCACCTTACTGCAGACCAAATATACCCGACGCTTATGCTCCCCATGAGATTCCTGCCATAACACTGCTTATCCTACATTTCACCTCTACCTTTAGTTGTGCAATAGCCTTTGCTACGTACAGCTTAGTCATCGTTCTTCGGTGTACATTCTGCAACTCCGCAAAGACAAAGGCAGGTGATAGGAACACAGTATTTTGCCAACAATAACCTATTAAGCATGCAAGTGAATGTTTTAGAAAGCGTGTAATTTGCTAACACTATGAAGCTGATGCTACAAGCTATAGCACCTAAATTTAATCAGCCCTTACCAACTTCAGGAACCTGAGCCTACACATGCCCGAAGGACCCGATGGGACGCATCCACCAGTGCTAAGGGTGCTGGACCACGTCACTGGGAGGTTACTCTCTCTCTTCAGGAGGTTTCAGGTGACACAGGGATACATCACAGCCAACTTCAAGAAAGGCAACTAGGACAGTTGCACTATCCTTCTACAAGCTAGAAGGAACTGCTGGAGATTAAAAGTGATCAAGGGCACCGGCACCTTTACCTTTAGGGGAAAAAGTATCTCCCTTATTGCACCCTGAAACTGCATTTACCTTTTTCTTTCTTGTCACCATTGGCTTATTCATATTTTGAAAGTTCTTACTTTTAAGTCAAATTGCTTTGAAACTAGTAAGAATTTCTGCAAGTTTCTCTTAATTGTCCTAAAGCGTGTAATGCTGCAGTTTATACCAGAAGATCAAATTCAGATGCACTCCCACTCCTCATTGTTACCCAGTGGCTTTAAAAGATTTAGAATAATAGTACTTAATAGTTTAGTTTCATCAGCACTCCCACTTTTTCCACACAACTCACTGGAAAGCCCCGGAGTGGCTCAGACACGAGTCCACAAAGAATTGCACCCTACCTCGTCCTCCAGCTCAGTGCCGTCCACTTCAAAGACAGAAGCGAACAGCACTGTTGTACTTAAATCAATTACTAATTCCCAGCCGTGGCTGTTTACCTACTCTTTCCCACACAACACGATACAAGACAGGGAGACTGTGTCTGCTACGTTTCCTCTGCCTACAAGCCAGGCAGCTGTCGCAGGGAACCGCCACAAACCACTTTCGACAGACCAGTAACTGTCTGGCCTCTTGTGTTCTTCATATACCTAAGCCAAGGCATGCTCCAAATAGATCCAAACCTTTTGTGAAGGGCTGAGAAAGCACCTCGTCACTACGGGGACAGGCACACTGATGAAGAGACCACATAGGTGTTCCTGTAATTTGTGAAGTTCAAAAAAAAAAAGCCATGAAGAACCGTGGTTCTATCCCCTACTCTAGAAGAGGTGAGGTCTGAGATAAATCTCACCAGCCACGCTTCGGTTTTGCTTGCTGACTGACTGCTAAGTACCTCGAGTTAACTATTATTAAATGAAGCATGGTAGAGGTCAGTCAAACCCCAGCCATGGTTTACCCTACAACTTGTTTATGGCAAACCGTACGCTGCATACAAGTATTTCTCGCACGTCTGCAGCAGAGTTCATGACCACACTCATTATTCCTCACCCCAGATAGCCCAGGCTGCCGCACAAGCGGCCAACCTAACACAGCATCATCAAATCCTGGAAGAATGAAGCAAGCTATGAATTGAGGCTATTTTAGAAGTTGAGTGTTGGGCATTGGCAACGTTAGCTTGAAATTACCCAAATTCCTAAAGAAAAACCGTGGCATTTGTTTTCAGACTTGCTAGCCAGGGCTTAATCAGCATAAAAGGAGAAAACAAATAGCTGTCAGACTACGTCCTGCCCACTTAATGAAACCGTGGGTTGATTCTCCATTATACACCAGATAGTGAGGACTAGACAGAAAAAATAAAAATCAATTTCTAAGTTTGAAGAAGCTCAAACATTGTGCCTTCACTGTCAGTCTCTCCCTTGCTTTATTTAGCACTGCAAGAGAAACTTGGTAAGCCTAGCTTAGAAATGAGAACAGATTTGCTATGTCTGTGAAGAGAAATTAAGAGAGAAGATGTTCCTTCCCTAACAAAGCCATTCAAGTAGCTATGGGTTTATAACGCTTGCAACCCCCCCCCCAGCCCGTAAGGTAACGCCAGGTTTATTCAGGCTTTTGAACAGTGCGGCTGCAGCAGGTCAGGAGGCAAGCGGAGAACGCACACCGGCCTTCAGCGTGGAGGAAGGCGAGGGACGCGGCACAGTGCCGCGGGCTGACCGCGCTGCGGGAGGGCCCAGGGGAAGGCCCTGCCGGTACTGGTGGCACAGCACCACCCGAATTTGGCTGGGACAGCGCTCCCAGCGCCATGGCCGCGAGCCTGTCGGGCCAGCCAGAGCAACTCCTGCCGCTGAATCCCCAGCAAAGCCGACGACTGGTTCTCACACAAGGGTTTAACACAGCTTCGCTGAAGGGCACTAACGATCCGTAAGGCAGCAAGTCCCTAAACTGCCCCAGCTAGAGCTGCAAGGACTTGTTTATGCTTATTGCTCCTCAGATGATACAGACGAGCAGTTCCCAGCCTGATTTGTGGCTCCCAACGAGCTTTCCCAGTAGAAACGCGCAACTCCTAAATCTCAGACTCAGGCCATCCCTGTGCTTACTTTTCAGTTATATTTGCATACTGCTTAGAAGTAACCTAAGATTAGTAGTAGTTGGCAACCACAAGCTGGAAAAGGTTTATTTAGGCTGTAGAGTACTCAGCATAGCAGTGGTTTCTAATCTCCATCAACCCTGCTTAAATTGTTGTTTCCCATGTAGTACAATTTTGTCTAGACAAAGGTTACATTGTCAACCGAAACAATGATTCAAGGAGGTCCTCGAGCACTCATATCTGTCATTTAGGCTCGCTAATTTACTTCTGCTCCTCTCCCTCCCAAACAATTAAGGAGGCACAAACCACTTAGCAAAACTGGCTATGAACCAACACACTCTAGTGGGCTCTTCCTAAGCTATTTCATTCTGCCTGAACTCCACGAGTTTGGAAAAACAGCAAGTATGATCACAGGACATAGCCAGGCTTTGCGACTTGAACACAACATGGCCAGCGGTTTGGCTTTTTGTCCTCAGCCCCTTGAGGGATGTGTTTCACTGAAACCATCTGAAGTCTCAGACCTGGTGCACAGGCCTCCTACATCTCCATTCTCCAGCAATGGAGTTGAGTTGTACCTCTGAATCACCAAACACTACCAAATTCCAAAACACTGTCCTAAGGAACTTGTAAGAGCCGCTGTTACTGTCCCATAAGGAATTTCAAGAGACAAAAGCTTGAGAGATGCCAGCCCCAGCACTGCGGTGCTTAAAGGATATCTTCTAGGTACAGAAGGGTAGAGGGCAACCACCCACCAGTGTTCTGCAGCGATTCGTTACTTTTGTCACCAATTAACATTGTAAGGGGTGCGTGGGTAGTCTTTAATGCCAAACATCGGCATCCTTTCCTCAAAGGACACGAGTTAATGCTGCTTTCTTGTATTCTAAACAGATTTCCTTGAAGCCTAGGTTTTGATAGTTTTTAAAGAAAGCCAGAAGCTGAAGACAAACACCACACTTACCCCCCTCCTGCCACCTACATCACCTGCAAGTTCTCAAACTTCTTCACCTCAACAACTTGAAGTTTCACAATCTAAATCCTGCCTTCAGATGAAACAACTGCCAAGACGCTCATTTCTTTATGGCCAAAAGAGCTTTTACTCTCATGCATGTGTGCAGGCACTTCTCCCTTGACTACTGACTACACACGAGCAACGCATGTTCCTTACGGTAGTCACCGGGGGCAAAGCCTCAAAACCTTCCCTCGCTCTCTCCCCCTTGAGCACACAGACCTGATACAAACAGCTGCTTCTGGAAGGATAGAGGATCAACCGACAGTCTTCTGTATCTGCTGCTAAGTTAAAAAAATACTTCCCTATTGGAAATGCTCATGAACTGGTCACAAAATAACTTTGAATGCTGCTTACATAGCTTAATATCGCTTCCACCTAACAAACTGATGCATGATGAAGGGGGGAAGAAGTCTGCTGGTGCACCCCTATGAAGGGCAGGAAAGAACAGCATTTCCCCTTCAGCTACAGCTTTTCTCCTCCCAGTTCCAGCACCTAATGCTGCTTATTCCAGCATTAGTCTTCAATAAGAAAGGGAAGTGAAAAAAACAAGGATAAGAAAAATTGATAACACTGCAATAATTTTTGACAACTCTGATTTCATCCCCACGCTAAAGACAACGTTTCCCTATGGTTTTGTAAAGGCAAAAAGAACAACCTAATCTTTTAGATCCATTTCCTTTGAGATGTTGAATGCAATCACAAAGAACTATTTAAAGAAAAGAAAATGCCATTTCACCAGTTGCCTCTTCATGATCAGTTTAACACTTCAGTGTAGTGAGAAATAATACTTACAGAAAGACCCCAGGAACGAGTAACTGAGCTCCGTGCCATCACATTAAACTAAGGACCGCACTACAGCTTCTGACAGCCTCACCAGCTCTTGGAGCCAGCTGCGAGCAGCCTCCTGCCACCCCAGGCACTGCTCAGTGGGGCACCCGCTCGCCCACCATGCTCCAGAGCCACCAGCGTTAGGCAGGCGCTGGCTGTTACACCCCAACCTTGGGCACTTCTGCATGCAGGTTTCAGGTAAGCTTCCTGATTTAGCCAGATATACCAGGACTGAATCAGTATCGCACTCCAACAACAGGTAGAAGCAGGGATGTACAACCAAAATTAACCGGTAAGGATGTTTCCCCAGAACACTTTCCCAGTAGCCAGCAAGTCCTCCTGCAGCTTCCTGATCCGTCAACCTCAGGCTTTAAGTTTTTGAATTCTTCAAGTTGCTTTTTTGACAAGCATAGGTTTTCAGCAGCCGCTGTATCTTGAGGCACACACTACCACGGTTTAGCTATGCTGTTAAAAAATTGCTTTTGTTGTTTTGTACATGTCGCTGGTGAATTTCAATTAATGACCCTTTGTTCTCGCATAGGAAGAGATGGGTGGGAGGCATGATCACGGTTCCCTCTCCCTGTGCCATTTCAGATTTAGAAATGTTATTTCTGACCTCAGTTATCATTCCCATGCTGAATGCAATTTTGATAACTTGAGTTGTTCTTTGAATGTTTTTCCGTCTTATTTCCTCTCCTCCCAAGACAGGGAAAGGCCAGAGCTGCACAAAGCACCGAAGATACAAGTGTATTCAAGTTTAGGACACAGCATTGCCTGGTTTGATCCTATTCTCTACCTGAGATTTAATTATTGCTGACCAATGAATTTAGATTGCTACAGCTCTGGTTCATCCAAGAGCTCCTACTACAGCAGTAACAGCTCCAACACTACTAAGGTAAGCTTATGCCTCGCAGTACAACCCGTACAACCCCTGTGTGCCACTTGACTGCTGTAAGCTCTGAGATACAGTCCTTCACACTGGGCTCTTATTTTCGCTAACCCAAAAATAAATGTAAGCCAAGGTTCATCACAGAACCCCTTCTTTCTCCAGAGAAAAAAAAATTGTAAGGAGCACGAACAAAAGCATATGTTCCGTGGGATTTTCAGCAGCGACCCTGCCAAGCCATAAAAAGCAGGAAAGAATGAACAGGACTGGGTGGTCTTCAGCCAGTCCTTTAGGTGTGCTATGGCCTTTCCCCACATTGCAGTTACCCAAGAGCCTGTTGTAAGGATCATTAGCAAGCTACTTCTGAAAAGCCACATAAGGTGGTGTTAGATGACCTCTTGTCCATGCAGACCCACTCACAGGTCAGTGCATTTTAGAGGCACAATGTCTCCTGAGACAAGCCAGACTGGGCCTTTATACACGTACAACCACGTGTACGTGTATCTTTCTGCAAAGGCTAGGTTTATACTTTGGAACAGCTTCCACCAACACGTTTGGCAGATGACACGTACTGCTCTTCAGGTTCCTGGATCTGAAAAGGAATCTCCAAGAGACGGTGACCCATGGCTACTTTCCAGGGGCTTCGGTACCACGGCAGCTGTGTGCCACGTGTTCGTGTGCAGCCACAGGTCAGCGAGGCTATCTCCGAGATGGAGAACCTGGTTCCTGCAGTGCGCTGCCAGCACTTTTCTGTTTACTAACCCTGCAACTTCAGGATGATTCTGACATCATCTTCCTAAAACAAAAAACAGAAAAACTTCCCAGCTTGAGAATTTCCCCAAGCTCCTTACTAGCAAAGACAGAGCTAGGACCACTTTGCTTTGCTTTCTCTTCTGAATTTTCTTTCTACACATCAGCTGATGGCCTTACCACCACCCCCCCCAAAAAAAAAAGCCCTGGAATAAAAAGAATCCTAATGCCCCCAGTATTTGGAAAGCCATGAGCTTCCTTCCATTCACATGCAAAACACCTCGCTCCCTCTGTGAAACTGCGGCCTAGAGAGATGCACGCCACCTTGCAACTCTGAGCCACTGAGGAAAACGCACCAAGGCTGCCAGGAGTATCTAAGCAGCCAAATACCTGAAAGCACCAGGGGCAGACAAGCAAAAGGATCCTAGATGATACCATTGCTCCTGGTTAGGAAGCTAGGAAAGCAGCGGAAGCTTGCACTGAGATGCACATTGATAACCGTGTTGGTGACGTGAGCCTTGGAGCACTGACGACGAAGAGCAGCACACCGCCAGCCCCTCACACCACTTCTCTCCATTTGCTCCTACTTGTTTCTTCACCAGAACACAGCAAGGAAATTAAGTAGTAGGAGGGTGGAGGAAAAAGGAGCTCCTGCAGTTGATCTTGGTAGCGGTTACAGCGGAGCTAAACTCTTAGTTCAACACTCCAGGGGAACGCAGACGTGAGTGACAAAAACCAGCGACCGTGCAAAGCCACGCATCGCCTAGCAGCACTGTTGCACCGCGACGTGCTCAAGATCAGAACGCATTTATGATTTTTGCGCAAGGAGTAAGTATGGCATCTAAAGGATAAAACCAAATAGACAAGTAGAAAGGATTTTTTTTTATTTCACAACTACCTAGAAACAGGTGGAGTTTAAACTGAAGTAGAACTGTGGAATAGGGCTCTACCAGAAGGTGCTGGTTGAGGAACAGGCACGAAATGATTCATCTCATGAGTGATTTCATAAGTTAGATGCACTTGGTCTTGAATTCCTGTCTGTAGGCTAGCAGAGTCACAAATCACTTATGAGGTCAGCTTGCACAGTACATTGTCAAGTTACCATCATTTGGTCGGATGATGGAGTAAAAGGACCGTGGAGCTGGCTAACCTGCTGCAACCTCCAAAGCAGGGGAAGCCACCAGGCACTGAAGAAACTAAGAACAGAAGAAACTAAGAACACTCACGTAACCTTTGTCACTCCCGTCTCATTTTTAAGTATGCAAAAGTTACTTCTTGAAGTTGTGCACACACAAATTAAGTTAACCACTCCAAGTAATACTTCTAAGCAACTGAGGGTTAAGAAAAGAGTAGTTTATTGTAAATACCATTATGCCTAATTATGTTTGTAACCCTGAAGTCGAACACCAATTAGAGCAGGGCTCCGAACACATTCTGACACAAAGACGAAGGTTAAGAACTGCTGTCCCAAGTACTACCCTACTGAAACCTTCTCAAACGGTAACAACATTGACAAAAAATGAGACTGTGGTGATAGTCTCATCCTAGAAACTAAGCTCAGCTGAGTTTGTTCAATAAATAATTGCTACTGATATCATTCAGAGATGGTCTAATAAGGCATGAAGCTATCAAAATAACCTCAGTGACTCTGAGGTAGACAGGCACCAAGAAACAGAAGAGTGGGGAGAAAGATGAAGTACTGCTCAATGGGTTCAGCTGACAAGCATTTCTCATTTTGCTTCAACTTCAGAAATAATGAGGTGGAAGACTGTTTCAGCATGATGGATTTCAGTTATTCTACTCGACTTCTTCCTTTAAGATTCTCCTTCCCTCCTTCCAGCCATTAAAACCATTGTGTATCACATCCCTATTTGGCATACAAAGCAATCTTGGTTTTCCTGTTATTATCACCTAAGCATTCATATTCCATGCCAGCCTGATTAGACAAAATGAAAACACAAATCAGCGTAACAATGAGGAGACCTCCAAACCCTTCACATTGCATTTACACCAAGCAGATGGTTCTGCTGACGCTGCCACCCTGCACCTTGCGACTCTCGTTAAAAAGCTTTGGGGAATCTTCTGATAAGTCAGAATATTTATTATGGAAAAAACAAGAATATTAATTGCACATATAACAGGTTTTATGTGCCCTTCACATGAGAACGCTAGTCATGGCTCCCAGGCTCTTTAATCTCATAGCGATCTTTTCCCCTGCCATCTGAATATTTAGTAGTCCTTTACCGAAAAGGGTTGCCACCCTTTATTTTAGCTTACATTATTTTCTTCCATAAAAAAAAAGAAACAGTTCCCCAAAGGAAGGACTTCAGTCAAGATTAACTAAAAATGTAAGTCAATCTGGTGTTGTACAGAGAGGAACACTGCACCTGCAGGCAGTGCCAGCTTGTCCAACACCGAGTGCTCACTTCACGTATTATGCAGTTTCCGATAAACCTTCCCTGGAACAGGATTAAAGGCAGTCCTAAAATATCAGCGCTAATTTAGTGCTCATCAAGACGTCCTCAGGGAAACAGGATAAAAAGGAGAGACTAAGTATAATTATACAAGAGTAATATCAGTAGGCAAGCTGGTCTTTGGCAACCGAAAGCAAACAAATTTCCCTTAGTATTTCCTCCGAAGCATTTTTAAGAGTCAATGAATAAAAAGGCCTAATAAAACAATGCCACACTTCCTCTAGAAGTACAGGGGGAGAAGAGAAAGCCAAGTTTTCTCTAGTGCTTTTACTACTTACGTTAGCGCTGCTTTCACACGATCAGGTCAAGCCTCCATTGTCAGACAAAAAAGACAGTCCTAAGGGAATGCTCAGACATACTACATCAGATTTTTAGTGAAAATCCGAGTCCCTGTCAAAATGTTTGCTTCTCATTGCCTGTCATTTTTAGTAGTACAGAAGAACATCAAGTCTTGCAAATTGTATTACCAAACAGAATTAAGGTCAATGTTGTCACAGGGATTAGGACACCAGTTCCTTATGACCATGTCAACTGTCCAGCAGCTTTGAAAAGCTCTGTCTGGGATTCTTTTGTGAAACGTGCCTACTCCAACCCTATGCATAAATGCACAGGATTTCAGTCTAGGGCTAAACAATTCCAGCGTGCCTACAAGCCCCTGGGTTATGTGCACTCACTGCTCCAACATAACATTAGGAAAATGAAGAGAAAGCACAGGAGAAATCCACTAAACCACCTGCGAAGCAACACTTAGCCTACTACCACACTACTTTGAAAAATAATTACTAGGGGAAAGAAAGGGGAAACCCAGTATGTAAAGCTACATCGCATGTTACCTTCTGAGGTCAGGACACTAGGTAATGAGTCCTTTCCAGCAGGGAAATCCTGACTGTCATAATCAGAATGCACCCAAAGTCTTGCTTGGTACTAACAGACTGTTCACACAATCTTTACTGCAAGGCTTGCTTGCCGAGCAGTCAGTGCTTAGGAGATGAAGCAGTCACCAGAGGTTTGCTTTTCTTTGCAAAGCTCGTCTCAAATCCTTCGCGCATCACGGCTGCACCACCACTGAGCTGTCCACCTGCAACACAGCCATTAAAAACAATTTTCTACCCCATTCCTTCTTGTGACAGCTTACACTAATGCGATACATCTCCCCACAGAACACTATTTGCTCTCAGAAATGAGAAACTGGGCTTCCTGAATACATTCTGTTTCGCTGGCTCTTTCCCCTCCCCACCCTTTGTCCTCCCTGCTTAACAAATACCAGAACAGATTCCAGCCCATTCTCCTCCCCACTGAAGGGCAAGATGAGAGCTGACCTGGGATGCCTGCAGTGCTGAAGGTCCTCGGCAGGAAATTCTTCCAGGGGACAAGAACAGAGCAGCAGTTTGATGACTGGCAGCCAGCAGTGCTCCCATACAGCCCTTTCAGACGAGCTTTGTATCACTAGTTTGACAAAATGGAGCATTCCCAGCACCATTTAAGATAAGTAACTATTCAGATGCATCAGTTCTGTTTCTGCTGACCAACAGCCTTTTTGTTTTCATAAACAAAATAAAGCTTTCTGCTTTGGGGTAAGCCTTAATATTGTCTTAAACATACCAAGGTTCAGATTAGCAGAAACTTGAAGTTCATCTCTGATCATCTGGGCTCTGAATTAAAGGCATGAAAGCCTTAACCGCCCCAGCATGAGCACGTTTACTTTCTGCCCTTGACTACCAGCACAGAAAAATTGCCTTTTAAGAAGTCAGGGTGTTTAGACACAGAGCTCAGGTCCAGGTATCCTGGTAATCAGTGTAAACACATCTCAAACACCTACAAAATTAGTAGTTATGATTAGAAGGAAAGTAAACATGATTTTATACTGAACAAAATACCACTGAGCAGGCCAGGAAAACGCAGCCAACAACTAAATTAATGGTTAAAGTATTTCTGTAAGGGTATGGTCATATTATCTAAAGAAACTGCATTCCTATGGTTTCAATCTCAGTTCTGAATCCTAATAATTAAGTTCTAGAAGTCAAATACTGGAAACACAGTAGTCACCCATATCAAAAGAAACTAAAATATGCTATAGTAGCAAAATAATGATTTGCAATCTAACTGGAATAAGAACTCTATCCCCAACCCGCTCTCCCTCTACCATCCCATCTCCCAAAGCAATTATGTGCACTAACATGGATGCAAACTGTAGAAAAAGTTTTGTAACCACTTATGTTAGTAACTTCCCAGAAAAAGCATCTTTGTCAAGGATTATGCTTCAAATAAAGCTTTGTTAGCAGAGACTGCTGATGACTTAATCTGAAGCACTGTGATTAAAACAGCCAGTTCTTGGTTAGACACTTATTTCTACTAGCCAAGTTTCCTACACATTTTTTTTCCCGTTTCATTCATTTAGTAGCGTCTAGCAAAAGATAAGGAAAAATTGGAAGATGAAGGACACTGTATTGTGTTAAATCCTTGGTTGGCAGGGAAAATCCAGCTCTTCCTACCAAATTATAGGCACACTCAGTACTTGACCTTGTGCTGCAACTGATAAACAGAAATTAAGTTGAATATTGTAATAATCTCCTACTGTTAAGACAAGTATTATTTGATGCTCCAAATAACCTCCGCTGTTATAATTGCAAGTGTAGTTTTTCTATTATCTGAAGACCTAAATTCTGTTCCCTCAAGTGCTGCTGTGTTCCTCTGCACCAGCTCCCATCGAGAGTCTCTGCAAGCAACGAAGGACCAATAGTGAGCACGGTGGTGCCACACCTCTCTTCCCACTTATCCCACTTTAAATATTCACCAGGCAGTCTCATCATCACCCATCGCTGCTTCGCAAGAACACACGAAGCCAGGGAAATCACCAATATAATTAGCAATGTGTCTCATACTGCAGGCAAACATGTCCAGAAGAACTCTGCGCCCCACCTTCCTCCAAAGTAAAGCAGTGTCTATAAACAGTTTCACCAAGTCCATTAGAAAAAATCAGAAGCATTCTTTTTCCCCCCTCCTCTGGAGGTCTCTTCTTCCACACTAACCCAATCAGGCAAGAACACTTTGCTAAGGAAAATATTTGCCAAGTGCAGAACTGCTAATGTCTATTCCAGAGCTTTTACTTATCCTTAGCAAAGCAATTGTGAAGGCAAGCCATCAACGGAAAGTTCCCTGGCTGATCTCAATCGCTTTCTAAAATAAACAGGGAACAGCTCCAAACAGGTGAAGGACACCAGAAACACAGATTTAGTTAACCTTGAAGAAATTATTCTATAATAAAATGCTTCTGTTGCATTGTTTCCAGCTATTTTTATTCCAATCCACGTTCTCATTTTTTCAAGTGAAAACAATTCACACTACCAAAATCAAAAAGAAAGCAAGCATAGAAAGATGTGAATAGAGACGATGCAAAATAAAAAATCCTATATATCAGTATGGAAAGAAAACAAGACTGTAACCCAACGTATGCAAAAAAAGTTTTGCTTCACCTTCCAAAACCAGTAAAATTTGTACACATAGCAAGATCTCCAGACATCACATGGCAAGATCTCCAGAGATATAAGTCAGTACTAGCATGGTCCGTGAACAAAGAGAGAGGATCTGAAGTTTGGTAACTACTGACACTGCAAATTCTTGAAACAGATCTGATCTAGTACAGCGCAAGTCAATTTAAAAGACACCGTGCTTTTGGTTTGGGAAGCCCTTACCCACAAACCACTGAATTTTGAGACTTCTGTGAATAAACTCATTAAGATGATCTTTAAGTTTGTTCTGTTCTGTCACAAACGTGTACTTTTAGGGATCCTCTGATCTGAGCTGTTAGGCTGTTCTGGTCAAGAGGCCATCATTTTTCTCCCCCAGCGTAATGTAAAACCCAGCCCAAAATATTCGTTACGAAGCATGACAAGTCTGGGCCGCCCCAGTTTGCTGCTCTTCTGTTGCTTGCCCGTGCCCCCTTATCTCCCCTCTCAGCGGTGATGGCAGAGTTGTTTCTAGGATGAAAAAGTGCACAGCACCCAGCAGAAAAACAACTGACAGTTTATTATTAAGCAGCCCTACAAACAGGGGCACAACTAAAGAAACAAAGGCTTAACACGATTTATTTAAAGACAGGAAATATCTGTCTAAAAACTGTTACATATTAACGGTTTGTTAAGCTGGTAGCAGAAGCAGTTTTCTTAGTTTGTCTGAGCAAAATAGCTTTTAACCCACTCCCAGGATGCCTGTAATAGGCCTACAGCACAACACAGGAGATTTTTCAGGCCCGCCTCTTCATTACACACCTTATTCTAGATTCTGTATGCAGATGTTTTCAGCTCAGGAAGGTAGCCCGAGCGCAGACAGCCATCCCCAGAGCAAACTACGAACCGACAGGGGACCATGTTAGCTGTGTTTCCACCATACACCGTATCAGAACAGCAACTGCGCAAGACCAGCGTGCTTTTGTTTCAACACGTTCATGTAAGTGTCAGAATTCTCAGTTTCAACCCAAAGCGTGTGCCCACCATAACGTCACACTATTCTACTATGGACGAAACCCATAGCGCTTGGAGGAAAAAAATCTTTGGCATTAGGCATTTGACTGACCTTTCTGTGAACTCAAAGGACCGTTGCATTGTCACTTCAGATTAGTTCTGTCGGGGCCAGAATGTCAACATTTTTACAGGAGTACAGAAACAAGCTGTTAAGACTTTAGCTTTCCCTTTTCCAGTCGCACTTTTTCATTCTTACTTCATTCAAACTTCAAAGACAGCGCACTAACAACTCTTGACATCAATCTTATCTCCTTTCCTTGTAGGAGAAAGAATTTCTCTTACAACTTCCATTGCCCCCAGCTGGCACAGTACACTTCTATTAGCATCACTTTGCTTCTGTGCCTCAGGAAGCCAGAGGAGCATGCCAACGGGGGTCAGGCTCCAAGTCATTCCTATTCTGAAAGGTTAAGGTTCTAGATAGAAAGCATTTTCTTTTCCTTCGAATACTACAAGAAATTCTGATTGTGTTAGAAGCTACTACACAGCTCGAAAACAAAGCTCGTGGGTTTTAGGTACATTAACGAGTCCAGAGCAATCAACTAATCAACATCTACCAGTCTTACCTTGCAGCATGCATCTGTACGCAGATTCTGATATCGCATAAATGTGCGGTGGCATTTCATGGCGCTTCTTCCCCCTGTACATCTCGATGATGTTTTCTGAATAAATCGGAAGGTTCTTGTAAGGATTTATAACTACGCAGAACAGCCCTGAATAGGTCTTAAAAAGAAAGAAAAAAAGGGTTCTGTTAGTAAACACAGTACTGAAATAAAACCATAAAGATCAAGACACTTTTCCACAGGTTATAATATTTATCTTACATCAAAATTAAGGTCCATTTTGTTAACCAACTTTAATACATGCTATATTCAAATTATTGGTTTCTAGGTCCCTTTAAAAGGCTCTTTACCTGCATAAAGAGTAATTTAAAGATAATAAATGTGAATAAGTATGAAGTAGAGCATATGACCTCTTTCCTACTGGTATTTATATCTCGCTTCCACCTGTAAAGTTCCAGGAGTATGGACATCTTTTGATGTTCAACTCTTTCAGTAAAATGCCTGTTCACAGTTTTCATATTTGGAAGAATCAATATTCTTGATTTATCCAATAATCTTCCTGTATATCTTTGTTTAATTTAACAATTCAAAGAGCTTACAACAGGGGCCAGACATTTTCTGTATCATATTGTATGGAGGGGGGGAAGTCAACTACTAAATATCTTAATTTTTTTCACAATGTTAAAGAAATATACATTACATTGAAATATAATGCGTGGAAGACCAGACTTCAAAAAGTAGAAAGACAACATATTCTTCATAAAAAAATTTCAGCTGGGACTACCAGTGGTCAATAAGAGCAGAGAACAGAGGCCTTCTGCAAGTAGCAAACCCTAGTTATTTGCACCAAGAAGTAATTATTCTAGTAAATAACTTAGATAAGGAAAAAGCCTATTATTTCTGCTATCCTACTTTTTTCCTGTTATCATTGCATCTCGTTTCTGCTCAGTCTCTCTCAGTCCCAAAGCAACCTCCTCCTGGATACATCATCCCTTCCAATTCCCTCTCCCAGGTGATGGATAGCCTGGCAGCTGGCACTGCGGGCAGCATTTCATAACCTGCCTTCTGTTCAGTATCAACTTGAACATTATCAGGAGTGCTCTATCATCAAGAGATTAAAGAACAAGTTTTGAATTCAAAGAGTAATGTCATCTTATTGAGGGATTTGTTTAAACAAAAAAATCAATTTTTATAAAATTCAGCACACGTTGCAAGCGATACATAGAGCACCACATTTCTGTAAGAATTAAGTATCAAAGATAACTCGAGAACAGTTCAATCTCTGCTCTACAGAAGTTATCATGTACATGATATGTACGCACATATACCTATAAAGCTGCTGGTATTTATTATGTTTATATTTATATTTATTATTTATTTATATTTATATTTATTATGTTTATAGGGATGGAAGAAAAACATAACAAACCACTCATTTTGTCAACTAGGAGTTACAGCTGAATCTGGTCCAGCTGCGCGGGCTTTACTATGTATCAAAGGTAAGATCTCAGCAAGACAGCCTCGCACCATACCAAAAAATAGTTAAGTCATGGTGTCGCCCTGAACCAAGGCACCCAAAGCACTAGAGTGGCTCCCATCTCTTCTAAATCCATTACGCGATTTTTTTTTTTCTTTTAAACGAAAGGAAAAATTGAGCAAGTTAAGGCAGTATGTTACTTTAGCCATTAATACCATTCACATCTTGAATACCAGAGGAACGTTAGCAAGAGACCAGCTTTCTTTTGACATAAGCAGCGAGCATCCTTCTGGGAGCCACAAAGACTTTCTCCTGCCTTGCAGTCTCAGAGGAGGGAGGAACAGAGCCAGCCAGGCGGCATCACCAGCTGCTGGGAGCCTACACAGCACCGAGCGGTAACTCAAGACTCTTCCTACATTCATTGATTTGTGAATCTTTCTTTCTGGTACATTTGTATGAACAAAGAATCTTAAATTCCCTATTTATTTTTATAATGTATGCGTATGATTTTATCTGGAAGAAAAGGAACCTTCTTTCTGCACATAAAGGGATCCTGGAAAGAGACAGAAGGTGATCTGAGTTGAGTCAGGAGCTATCAATAAAGAAAAGAATTTGATCTTACGTCAAATGCCCTTACTGGAAAGGAATCTCTCTGCTGTGGTCAGATCTGCTGGATGATAAGCACTGCAGCACCTTACCCAGCCAAACATCTTGGGTAATAACATTTATTTCTCAAGAGAAAGGGAACAGATGTTATCAGGTCAACTGACCCAAGCACAAAGAACAACTTATCAGTCATTAACTCAAGGTAAGCGTGGGCCTGCTGGGGAGGGCAGTTCCTCCCTGGCCTCCCTCCCAAGCACACCACCCTACCACTTCCTACCACCGCCCCTCCTGCCAGCTCTGGAGCTCTTGCAGTAACTCAGGGAGCTGGCAATTTCTCTTTATTGAGAGCAAGTGTCAAAAATGGATCGGTTGGTAATGGAACGAGCTTCCTGATCAGTCTCATTCGTGGCTGCTGGTGGTATCATAAGGGCGAAGGAAGGCAGGACAGCTGTTTTGATAGCCTGGTACAACTGACTCGGGAACTGATCGATACGGAGCCTATTCCCAGGCAGCCAGCCTCCCTGCTGGGCTCAGGTGAGGTCACCCACATTCAACCCCAAGTAGCACCAGCGGCTTGAAGACATCAAAAAAGTCACAAACCTGATTTTCACTCTAGTCTTCAGATAAGGATAGCTAGAAGAGGCACACATTCATCAAGCCACCGTGCAATCACCAGCTCCAGCTCACTGCGCAACAGCCATGCCCTATTTCTGCACTACAGCCTCGCCTGATGACAAAGGCTCGCTTACTGCTGCCTACAGATGAGACCTGGTCACGAGCAACAGAATTCATCCAGCTAAAGCCTGCTTCCACTTCCGTCCCAGCACATCCTCTGGCCACCACAGCAGCAGGAATTCACATGAGCCTGGGGCCCTCCCTCCTCCAGGAGGACTCCAGACCCTTTCACCCCGCAGCACTTCTGAGCCCTGCTCTGCTTTTTCCCTACCCAGCTTCGCAGGCTGGCAGTTCACCTCGGCGGGCTACATCCTGCCGAGGCTGCTGGCTCTCGGACAGTAACCGATGGTTAAGCTGTGCGATCCGCGCTCGCTGCATCACTGGGGCTTCCAGAGTCACACCTCTGTTCTCTCCAAAGTCATCTGAAGCGTTATTAGTTGCTCTGGTCCTTTTATATTCCTAAGGAAGTTTTCCAGCACCACTGCCCTGCCCCAGATGTGAACAAAGTGACCTTGTAAATAAAAAAGAACAAAAATTTTTAAAGTGCTTGAAAAAATATAAAGCGCTAGGGGAAGGAACACCCATTTGAGGAGTCCCTCTCCCCTGCTTGCTTTAGCTTCTTCTGTTTCTCCATCGCAGGGAGCGTTATCACTGTTCAGGTGCATGGAGAATGTGTTTTATAAAAGCAAGCTCAACAACGCTTCAGAGCTCTGTCAACGATATCTAACCCAGAAGCCTTTCTAGACTATCTCCCAGTGCAGTAACTGGATGGATCGGTGAACCTGGAGCGATCGCAATAAGCAAATGAACAATTTGAGAGTTTCATCAGATAAACAAACCTCAGAATTGAGGTCCAGAGGACAGGCTTTTACCACCGACCACTAAAGTCTTTGCCATGACAGAGCTCTTTCACATGCAGCACCTTTAACTCCAGCATCCTGATTTCCTGCATATTTGTCACTCGGTTCGCTCTCCAGCCGTTTCCCTGCAGAATTTAGAGTCACACTTTTGTCAAAACATCACTATACTATAAAGCCTTCATTCATTCAAGATGGAACCAAGATCTCCCACAACGGTCCCAAATGTCCTGTCATCTATTGCAGAAGGCAACACAGCTTTCTTGGTTTGCTAGGCAATATAAGCACAGTGGGAGAAGGGAGGGCGTTGCTTTTACTGAGTCAAATTTAATTGGGAGGGAGATAAGACGGCACCAAGTATTTTATCCAGCTATTTTGTAACTGCAAGTTTCACAGGGCATTGTTATAAGACAGTAAGTTCGAGAACATGAAAAGAGAAGGTATGGGCTTTCCGCATGCAAGCTGAAGGCATGAGAAAGTTGAGATTGTTTAAAACACCTTGAAAAGGTTCTCAGTGACCAGCCACAGAAAAAAACACCCTGCTTACTGAATTCCACCAGGCAGCTGCTTACAGGTGCCCAAAGCTCTGACACACAGGTGGGGCAGTGATGCCCTGAGCCTCCTCCCTGCCCTGCAGGACCTGAACTCTGCCTGGACTGCCAGGAACCTGAGTTGCAGTGAGAATCAAGCACTGAGGAGCAGCCGGTCCGGACAAAGAACCAGACGGGAGGTTTCAGCAGACAGAGTAGGTACGTATACTGAGCCTTCTTCAGCTCAAGATCAGGAAATCAGCTGCAAACAAGCTAACAGTTTGAAAGACGCTTCTGCTTTGCAGAGGGACAGGATGCAGACAACATCAACCAGCAGCAGCTCGGCACATTGGAATGCGCGCGCTCCAGGCAAGGCTCCAGAGACAAATAGTAAAGCAGCGCTCTGACAGAGCTTTGTTATACAAACTCTCCTTCAGGACACTAATTGTGGCATTTGAATATTTCCAGATGCTTACAAGCTTTTATCCAGTAGTATATCATTTAGTAATTTAGATCTTGGTAAGCTATCCCAGACTGCGGAGTTCAGCTTCCTTGCAGAGGCCCGTTTGAAAACGACGGCATGTTGCTAGCAGCAAGCAGCCCGAGAAAGAGATGCACGCATGTGGGCTGCAGTTCTTGCGCCAAGGAGTACACTGTTGCGACCGTTAGGCTGGCAGCTTCTGCTGCAACATCAAAAAGCCTCTTTGAAGAGTCATTTCAGAGTGCATCTGCAAGATGCAGGTCATTGTTTTGACTTTGTAACAATCAGTTCGCCTGAGAGCATCCAGACTCAACATTTACCTGCAGTTCTTCAAATATAGGAAATGCCAGACTTATATATAATCAAGCTGGAATAAGCACCTAGGCATCTCCTACAGTTAGTTAACTGCAGCATGGACCTATGAACCTCTAGTTTCTTACCTGGAATAGAAGAACTGCACCCCACGTACGTGATCGTACAGCCCATTCTCCAGACCGGGAAGTTGCATTGCCATAACATCATTCTTGCCTAGTTTCACCTCCTAAGGCTACGGAGGTGCCTGTCACACTCCAAGCCCTACTAAAGCCTCCAAACCTGGCATGGTTTTCCCACGTACCGCCCCCCACCCCAATGATATAGCTCCCCAGCCTAAATTCAAGCTGCACAGAAGGGGAGGCAGCTCTTTAGCCTCGCAGGGGAGGAAAGCCGAAGGCTGTAGCCTGGGGAAGAACACCTTCTCCACCATGCCCAGCAGCAGCCCAGCCAGATACCGTGCTCCTCCCCACAGGGCTGGGGAGGCCACATGGTTGTCCCAGCCCCACATCACCATCACCACCCCAAGCCTGCGCTCCCCAGCACCGTCAGCAACCTGGAACCCCAGAATCACCCCAGCCATCTCCGTACAAACAGGCCCATATGGCTAAAAAAAAAACTAAGTCAGCCCTGGGGGCACCCAACGAGTAGGGTCAGGGATGCCAGCAAGGGTGAGGGGATGCTGTAGGGCAGTGGGAGCCTCAGCTGCGACAAAGGCTGGGGTCAGTGGGGGACGACAGCCACGGGATGCTACTGAGGGCAGCTGAAGTGCACGTCCTGTGCTTCAGGGCGATGAGAAAGGGACGGAGCACAACCCATACACGAGCCATTAAAGCAAAAGCGCAGCCGAAACTGCAGAAGAGACTTCTCTACAGGTGATTTCTACAGCTGGCCCAGCAGACAGGGCATTCACCAGTACTGTGCTGTCATGTTTACAGGCTCCAGGTCATCTGTTCAAAGACAGAACAAAGTTTAAACCAGCAGCGCAGGCTATGCTCCCGCTCCGGCGGCTCCCCTTCCCCGAGGCTGACGCTATGCGCGACAGCGCGGCTGCTTCAGCCACACCAGCCGCTACGAGGGCGAACATGATCCCAGGCTGCACTCGGGCCAGAGGGGTATTAATATCCCTTCACAAGGCTTCTGTACGGCCTTCTGGAGCCTCACTGCCCTGCAGAAGGCTGGCACAGGCTACCTGGGAGCTGATGCAGACGTGTGGCCTGAGGGGGTGTCCTTAACACCGCGCGTTCCTTCAGCTGGGTGCTTAAACAAGAGACCAGGAACCAAATTATTGCACCTTTTCAGGCTGTTAAGCCACCGTTTTTAATAGAAGCAGAGAATATCTGACAAGAACATGCACTTCTTTGTATCTCTTCTTGCCCGGGGGCAAAAAGGGATATTAATATAACCCCTAGAAATCCCTCAGATTTTTCTAGCAAAGGGAAAGCTACACTGAACTCTTTCAACTTGATCACGTTCCAAAAGTCAGAATTAACCTAAAAACAAGGTCTGAAGCCTAAGTAGCACTTACAATTTGAACCCTGGTGTTTCTGCTGCATTATATGAGGTACCAGAGCCAGCAACTGGTTTGTGTTGAGGAGAAGCTGAGGCAAGTTACAAACCCACATTCTTGCAGGCTCTGTTACTACCAGTCTGCAATATTCGGTATTGTGAAGCACTCCCAGCTGGACCAGCACAAAAATTAAAGCAATTAGAAGCTTATATAATAACACAGATTGTTCTAGGTTATGTTCTGGCCTCACAGGAACAGGAGCTTTAGAGAAGAAACCAGTTACAGACTGCTCCTCAAGCGCAGCTTTATGAGACCTTCCACCCACAGCAGGCCCTGGAACTGGGGGCTGCAGCGTAATTCTCACTCTCCCCCCCTTCTGCCTCAATAAAATAGAAAGTACAGCAAAAAAATGGAAGTAGCACAGGGCTACAGACCAATTACAGAAATAATAGTTGTAATTATCAAAAATATCTGCTGAAGTATTTGCAACTGCACAGCAGCAAGCACATTTTCTTCGTTGCTGGTAGGAAAAAAACAGTGGGCACATGCTGCTAATTACTGCTCTCCCTGTAGAGTTCTACAGGCTCTCAGAGCCACACAGTTTCCAACCCTTTTGGAAGAGTCTTTGCTAAAATAAAACTGAGGGGTGGGTGGTAAAAATCCATAGTTCAAGCGTGGAAGGTTTCAGAGTTGAACCTAACCCTTTCCTCAACACCGCTTCCCCAGCCTTCTGTTCTTCAAACAGCAGCAGAACCGCTCATCTCTAACTCGACCTCACCTGCAGCACCTCGGCCACATGTCCCCAGCTGAGCCTTCCCATGGCTAGGTCTGGACTCTTTGCATCTCGACCATGGGCTCCCTGACTGCCAGCACCCAGGAAACATCCCCCAGTGACACCAGCGCAAGAGGTGAGACAGATACTGACACGGGTTAAAGAGGAGTCAAGCACTGGAGGACTTCTATTAAGTTAATTTTAATCCTTTTGACTGAACAAGGTCAGGAAGCTGTTCAGCAGTTATTGCAGTGACTTACGGGGGCGTCCCAAAGCCCTGGAGTCAACTGCGGGCAATGACCTCCTCGCCCAGGAGAGCTGGGACTAGGATGGAACACAGGGAGCAACATATTTCGAAATAGGTTTTTATAAAGCCTAAAAGATACTGAGTTCATCAGACTCAGTGTTTAAGCGAGCAATGCCTTCATCCCACCTTAGTGGTTACAGGGACAGGAACCTCTGACTGCACAAGCACAATACTTTTGGTCCTGTCGCATCTTCCTTCAATCAGACCACAAAATCAAACTCTGGAACTTTTACAGAGCCCCTGGGTAGACACTTAGCCACCTCTCCAGGAGCTTTTCAGATATTAGACTGCGTTTATCCATCAAGACTATTAAAATACAGTCATGTGCTCAGACATTACCCTCAGCTTTCTGCTCTCCTGGAAAAGCAGGAAGCTGTGCCAAGCTCATGCAGGATCCGTGCAGCATGTATCAACACACGAACACTTAAAATATGCTTAAAAAGGCAAGAAAGACCCTTCCATTTGCCATCAAAATGGAAGCACTGACACAAAAGTGGAGCTTTAGTTTCACCTACCTCCTTCCCCCCATCTTAGAAATAGTAAGTCGTTAGCTCTTCCTTTTCAGTCGCTGCCAGTGTCTGCAACATTGAGAACTACTCACCTTTCATTTAGCAGAAATGAGGTATTTACATTCCTGATCTCGGCAGCCAGTTGCATTTCGACCAACTGAAACGCTGAAGTGACTTAATTCAAGATACTAAGAAAGTTATATCCAGAACGCTGCCTAACAAAGCACCGAGACAGCATTTAGCGACCAGGAACACTCCTGACCTCTGTGTTTCAGAGTCCTAGGAGCAGTGTAGCATCCCTTGAAGTGTACTTCAATTCAGTTTAGAAGAAAAAAATTGTTCTGAAGTGAAAGCAAATGATTCAATCGCACAGTAAGTAGCCATCAAGCCAAGTTCTTTCTCTTCCAAGTGCAGAGAGAAGAAAACAGTAAAAAAAAAAAATACATTCCCTCAGTTCTTTCCTTCAGATCAGCCCTATGAGTCAAATTGGGTAGTAAACTTCACACAGAAACCTAATTTTGAACATAACTGACACGTCTATGTATAACCTTTCTGAATAGACTGTGATGTTGCTGATAGCAAAACACTCAGAGAAAGCAAGATGGAGAAAATGCTTCCTCCTACACCAGAGGCTCCTTTGCAGCCTTCAGACCTCATTTGTAGCTCGCCATCAAAGCAGCAAAGTTTCTGCCCCTCCGTACCGTGAGGTGCAGCGTCTCTCCCCCAGCACTTTGCTTTCCGACAAAACCCTCCCTTCTTGGTGACCCCCGCCCCCCCGCCAGCCCCATCCCTTCCCACCAGAAGGAGAGGCCCATTTCTAACGTCCCCCTTCTCCCCGTGGATTCAGCTGGAGGCGACAGCTACAGCTCCCAAAGCCACTGCTTCAGCCAGACTTCAACCCCCGGCCCCAGAACAGCCAAGTGACACCACACCACCCGAGCCATGAGTGACAGCCCCCAGCCCAGCACTCATCTCCTATGTTCACGCCCACGGTTGGGCTGTGAGTTCAGGAGCTGGCCCACAAGGAACCCAAACCTCATGATGCAGTGACAAGGCGAGCAACCTCGCAGCTTGCCACAAAGCATTAAAGCAAGTGGTCCGGAGAACGTCACAGCACCCATGGCTGATGGACCCTTAAAATCCAGGGGACGCCTCCATTTTGTGGTCTGATTTAAAGATCCTGTCTACCTGACGCAACTTCACCACAAACTACAATCTAGGGCTGATACCTAGAAGCCTTCACAGGGGCATCTTACACGCAGGTCTTGTAAAAATAAAGATGGTCACCAAGGTCTGTAGCTTGAGTGGATGAACCAGAACTTCTGACCCCCGCTTCTTACAGCAACGCTCCCAGAAAGGCATCTAGACCTCAGCTCAGCAGGCATAAGGATATTGCAAAACAACTACAAGACTAGCCTGAGCAAAGCATATTAATGCCAAACATTCAGAATAACCCCCAGCCTTTCGGTAGTCCTCCTGGGAACCTTTCCAATACCTCCAGATTCTGACTGCTCTGAAGAATGTTACTACTTATACACTGAAGAATATCGGTGATTCAAGTGATACATCCTTGCTGTAAGAAATGCTGATATCCAGAGCACAAAGTCTGGAAAAATTCATTTGGTGACAGTTTTCACCCTGGTTATTGTAGCAATAACCAGGGTGAAAACTGCCACCAAACGCAGCAGGAATGAAGAAGTGTGCTGGAGGGCTGTACCTCCATAGAACCAACACTCGCACTTCACAACGACCAAACCTCTTAAACATGAGCACGAGCACAGGTCACTTGGGAGATTGGGCAGGATTGTGCTTAGTCATCAGCGGGCTGAGAAGGACAAAGTCCAAGCACAAGAGGCCGTAAGGACAGACCTGCCCCCTCCTCGGGGTGATGATATATAGTATACTTCAGAATAATTTGCTGAAATAATACACCTTCTCTAGGAAAGATGTTTTAAGATTCTTCAGCTATGCTGAAAATAAACCTTACAGCAAGAAACTGAGTAGGTGATGTTAAAAATGGAGCAAGAAATGACGTTATTTCATCTCCTAAGCAAAACTGCGATCACCAACATTGATGCTCCAACCTTTCTTCCCAGCAGTTCCTGTACAAGTCCTGCTTCCTTTCATCCTCTGTGCTGTCATGAGGAAACGAGAAATAAAGAAAGAACCAAGTGTGTACAACCTTTGGCAAGCCACTGGTCTTCCCGTTCTCCATTTGCATTCATCTCCCCCAGCACACTACTAACACAACTCAGACGCCATGGGCACGGCACGCAGCAGATATCAGAAGTGCCAGGAACTCCTCACCAGCCCTCATCAGATGTCACATGAAACTCTCCTCGATGAGATGAGCACCACCGGTTGGGCCATGCCGACTGGCATAAGCTAGCTTTAGTCAGTCCTCCAGCAGTCTCATCTTGACGAGGTAGATTGCAGACAGATGACTAGACAGCTGGCCAAATTCCCCAGCTCCTATTTCCTTTCTCGGGAAAGAAAGAAAACGTGCGCCTACTTCGGTTGACACCTTCTACTTCCTAGAAAGGCAACGTTGTGAGCTACCTATTAAGAACCTATTAAGAATTAGGAGATGGTGAATCTGATGCGGTTTCTATACCTTAACTGTTCAAGATCAGCACCAAAATGCAAGATTTCAGTTTGGTTATTACGGTTATCTGGAAACACAAACATGCCTTCAGCTGCCCCTTGCTGTGGATATCTGGCCAAAATTCACTTCACCACCTCCGTTAGCTCTGGCTCTCCGTACCAAGCGTACATCAGGAGGTTACACAGGCAGCAGCCACTGCTGCTGGGTGTGCTCTCAGCAGCAGCAATAGTTCAAGGATCTCTGATGGAGAGAAGAACGGGAACCGTGCTAAAACTCCCATCAGCTCCAACTGCCGATGAAATTTCTCTCTGGCCTATTGATCTTTGCCAATATTCAGCTTCTACTCTAATAGTGCTCACAACTGATTTCCCCTACACATGCACCCCTAAAGTAAGTGGGGTTTTAACTTCAAACAAGCCATAACTATTCTTGGTAATAGCAGCATCCTCCAGCAGCACTGCTGGAACTCAGACCTCCAGTTAAGGCCAACAAGTCCATTAGCTTCTTGATCCCAACCAACTTCTTCCAGCCTGGGGGTGGGGAGGTCATGAGTAACATACTGATGCAGTAATCCTCCTACGTGACAGCCGCCGCTCGGTGCCAAGGAACCAAGTTTTAGAGCCTGCCTCAGCACTTAGAGCGTGAAAACAGAGAGCACCTTTTTGGGAAGCGGAGTGGGGGGAAAGAGAGGTGAGCCACCTGTATGAGATCACTGAGACTCCACACACACGATAAGCCAGCCTCCCACCAAGACAGAGAGTGCTTTAACTTGTCCGTGGTCCAAAGTGTCCCAGCAGTGTAACACCTGTGTATACAGAAGAGCGACCGGTTCTCAGCACCATCCTCCAGAAGCATCTGTGGCTACGCTTCCTGTATGGAGTCCTTAGATTAAGGCTTGCTTTGGCATTTAAGGTCTGCAACTTTTAACTCTCGTTACACTGATACAAGTATCGTAACTAGCATTTCATGGCTAGCGCTATGATTCACACGTACACTCACGACTTGACCTATCAACTTGTTTACTTTTAATTTTCAATCCAGTCCTCACTAATTAGCCATTTAGTTTACTTATAAGCTTGCAGGGAGGTTTCCAGAAGTATTTTTTGCTGAGCTGCACTGTGAGGTTCTTGGTGGAAGACCTTGAAATACTAAAAAACAAGAGCCCACATAGGAAACTAACACAAAAGCACAGGTATGAAGAATATTTTGAAGTCGCGTATGATTTTTTATCACGTCCAAATATTACCAAGGGTCAAGCAAAAAACATACCCGACTAGTACCTAGATGGAAGGGGAAACAAGCCAACTAACTAGAGGAACTAAATAAGATGGATTTGAGCTTTAGAACAAGTGTTTATTAAAATGAGCCAAGTATTTAAGCAGATGTTGCAGCCTCTTTTAAGATAGAAAGTCTACTTGAAGCTCTCGGTGATACTCTGACTCAACAAGTCACTATGCAAGCGGTTTGCCAAGAGACAAGGAGCTACTCTTAACTGTATGCCACAGACACTCATTCAACATTGTTCAAGGAAGGAACGGGGTCAAAAGCAGCATCAATGGCTTTGTGATTTCTGACTCGATAGAACGATAGCAATAAACCAGATGTTCCAACGAGCGCTTCAAAACCACTGAAAAAGAAAGCTTTATCTTATTGGTTTATTTTAAGCACTTGAACACATTCTTTCCTGGCCCACTAAGTTGATATTAGATTCCAAAGAGACATTTTGCATTCCTAGCACTTTCCAACTGCAACTTTTAAGTAATAGCATAGCCTCTTATTAGCATTTTTAATGCACAGCAAGTTAAAACAAGATACATGCTTATTCATATGAGCAATTAAACAGCAGTAATTCAGCAAAGTTAGGTTTTGTAATCTGCCCTCAGTTCAAACAAGCCATTTGATACTATTCACTGTATCAGTTAAGCATGTCTGAGGCAAGCACTCTAACGAGCGGCATGAGCTAAGCACCCAGAGTTGCCATTTAGCATTCTATTTTTGAAAGATGCTTGCAGAATTATTTCCATCGGAGAATTTTTTATTATTTGTTTTATGACAACAGAGTTCCTGACCTGTACACAGCACAGAAAAAGACCCTGGACTAATCTAAATGCAAAGGACACAAAGTATTTACGTTATCAAAATCAGAGCCAAGACCCACTTCCTCCATTTCAAACAAGTAAAGGAATGGGAATCAGATAAGCTTTAGCTGAATTAGCAACCGTAATGAATCTAGTAATTAGTACTTACATAGATGAGCCCAGAGTAATACCGATCCTTTAAATTATGCAATACAGAGGCTTCATTTAAACAGGTTAATTCTGCCATGTCTTCCACTTTAGAGAACTTGGGGGGATTCATCTTCTGAATATCATCTTTATTCACTAGCGCTTTCTTTCCGTTCTCTGCCAGTTCAACCAACACTTCATCCCCCTTTTCCTCCTTGATGCTGGCTGCCTCAAAACCATGGCGCTCCGAAGGAATCCACACCAACTTTTTAGCAGTCCAATCAGCCTGGGTGGCAGGGTTGTAAATTACAGCCCTGTCCACAAAGAGGTATCTCTCCGGATCTTCCTGTCCCGATCTCTGTGCCATTGTGGGAAGTGAAGGTGTCCGCTACCAGTTACCCTGCAAATTAGAAAGGAGAAAAGCAAGAAGCGCGTTACACACCAGGCTCTTACTGAGGAATGGAGCTACGCCCTCAATTAAACGCCCCATCACCAACACCTGCATCTCCCCTCTGATGACTACGTACTGTGGAGGTCTTCCACGGTATGAAGAAGGTGCTGTGCACCTGAGAGCCCCTGCACACACAGGGGCCTTCTGAACAATCAAACTGCCGTATACATGAAAGTGGTCTTCCATATATAACCCCCAGACCCACTGCAGAAAAAGCAGTACGAACTGAACCTAGCCATCTCTTCCTAGCTGGTGTACATTGCAATAAAAGTGGGAACCGTAAAAAAGAAAGATACACACTTGTCTTCTGTGCTTAAATAAAGAAGAGGAGCAATTTTAACATAAGATAGCCAGTCAGCACACTAAATTCCACTAAACAGTGAATATTGGAGTATTCAGCGCAGTGCTAACCACAGCAATCTACAGCACGTGAGATAACAGAACATTTACTTTGTAAA
Organism: Cygnus atratus; assembly: GCF_013377495.2. Classification (NCBI taxonomy): domain Eukaryota; kingdom Metazoa; phylum Chordata; class Aves; order Anseriformes; family Anatidae; genus Cygnus; species Cygnus atratus. The sequence continues at coordinate 2,033,071 of NC_066379.1, forward strand.
AGCCAACTTCCAGCTACAGATGAGAACTTCATAGACACCTGGGGGTTCCACAAGCCTTCCACCCAGCTAAGCCTTGCTCATATTCCTCCTGAAGACATAAGACTTTGCACTTTTACAGCCTGCTTCTGTTGGCAGTTGCGAACACTGACATTGCCATGTTCCAAAAAACATCTCTAGCTCTCAGGTTTACCTCAAGGCACAAGGACTACCAAAGTTAGATTTTCCAGCAGCTTCACAGGTAATTTGAAGGTGAATGAAAAGCTGCTGACAAGGGCTCCCGCACACTCATTTTACCAATCTGCACCTATCAGGAAGAGGCCACTGCATCCTTCCTTAATAACACCGTCACATCCAGGACTCCCAGACTCGACAGTTTTATCTGTAGCCGCCCCGAGAGCGACAAGGTCGAGCCAGACACCTTCTGCCCAGGTCATTAAAGATCTTGCTTATTCACACACTAGATCTTTTCTGCTGGAGAATGTCCCATTAGCAAATGGTAACCTCTTCCAGCAGGTAACCTAGAGGTTAGCTTCAAAAGCAAGGAAGATTTCGTAAACTGCGTTGGTCATCTTTCATGCTACGGTATGCGCACTGTTGGAAGTTTTGCAACACGCCCGCCCTCAGAAGAACGTGTAATTAAATACAATAGTTGCGTCTCCATCTATGGCAAGGAGGATTGTTACGTTGTCCAACTTTAATGTAAAGTAAGCATGAAGTCATTGAATCCTCCAGAGGTCTGAGGAGCAGACCGTTTACTACAGACTGCTTAATTCAAATCAAAAGGTGATGACTCAACATTTAAAGTATTTCAGAGGAGCCTCTGAGAGAAAAGGCCGGTGGAGAAAAAGGAAAACGCTAAAGGGACCCCATAAGCAATAAAGGGGCTTCTTGGCCAGGAACAACTAGAAATTACTCAAGGAATGCCATGTTTAGCTCGAGAAGCCCACCGCTGCAATACCTGAGCCTCCTACCCCAGCTCACAAAGCCGCTCACCTCCCCTGTGCTGGGTTACCACTGATGGTCCAGCGGAGACCAAGCAGCACTTGCCCAGGGCTGCTCCCCTTCGTGGGGATGGCTCTCTGGGGACGGCTTTGTTCCCAGCCCCAGCCGGGGGTCGCACCGCCCGGCCCCCATCCTTCTGGTCCTTCTGCAGGGCGCTGCAGCGGGACCTGGAGGTGGGACACCGCGGGTGACAACCGGAGCAGGGACGGGGGTGCTGCGGGCACGGGGCTGAAGCAAGGCACAGCCTGGCCCCGCAGCATTTCCGCGGTACGTCCAGGGGATCGGGGCTGCCTCTGTGCGCATCTCCCCCAGGGTTTTAATCGCACAGAACCCCCCCACAGCAATTACCCCTTTGGGTTTTTAATTGCAGAGGTTTCCCCCCCCCCCAAGCGCATTTTCCCTCCTCATTTTTTAATCGCACAGAGCCCCCCACATCATTTTTCCCCTCGTGTTTTAATTGCAGACCTCCCCCATCACTCCCCCCAGTGTTTAATTGCAACCCCCCCCCATCATTTCTCCCCACCCCCCGTAGTTAATTGCAGCCCCCCCCCCGCGCCCCCCGCACCCCCCCCGGCCGCCGCCCGCCCTGCCCTGCCCTGCCCTGCCCTTCCCGGGGCTCTTCCCCTCACAATAGCGCCCAGCCGCAGCACGCAGCCGCGCACATTTATCGCGCAGGCACCCGGCGCTCCCCGGAGAAGGGGAAAAAGCGAGGAAAAAAAAAAAAAGGGGGGGGGGGGGGGGAATAATAATCGGGAACCCGCCGCGCTCGGCGGAACAAAGCAGCGGGGCCCCGCCACCGCCGCCCCCCCCTCCCCCCCGGGCAGCGCCCCCGGCGCAGGGCCCGGCCCCGTCGGCCACGATCGGGGGGAGCGCGGCCGGGGGCTGCGGGCGGCAGAAAATGGCCACCGCCGCCCGCCCCTTCCCCTGCCCTCAGCGGGGCGCGGCCCGCACAACGGGGGCTTTGTGTGGCGGCCCCGCCGCCGCCTCAGCCCCGAACCCCCGTGGCCGCCTCGGGAGCTCGGGGCCCCCCTCCGGAGCCCGAGGGCCACCGCCGGACCCCCTCGGCCCCCGCCTCGCCCTCACCTGAGCAGCGCCACCCGCCGCCGCCACCGCTCAGCCCCGCGCCGCCCCGCCCCCGCCCGCCGCGCGCCTTTAGCGCCACACCGAGCCCGCCGCCCCCCGCCCGCCGCCGCCGCCGCCGCCCCCCGCCGCCGCCGCGCTCCCATTGGGCGCCGCGCGCGTCCGTCTGGCGCAACGCCGCCGCCCATTGGTCCGCCGCGCGGCCGCTCCGCGGTTACGGCCATAGCAACCTCCACACGCTTACCCTCCAAGCCCCGCCTCCCCGCTTCGCACCGCCTCCCCGGTGCTGATTGGCCGCTGGGCCCGCGGCGCGCCTCTCACTGGGCGCACGACGCGTCTGTCACGGCGGCGCCCCGCCCCGCGCTGCAGCACGCCCGGCGGGGGGCGCGGCGCGCTCCCGACGCTGCAGCGGCGCGGGGGGGGGGGCGCGGTGCCGCAGCGCGGGGCGGGCGCGCGCCTCCCCGTCAGGAGGGCCCGGTCCCACAGAGCCGGGGCTCGGCACCGCCGGGCTCCTCTGCACAGCCCCCCCAGCGCCTCACCGCCCTCACAGTGAACAATTTACACCTAAAGCCTAACCCAAACCTCTTCTAGCTTAAAACATCTCGGAGGGCTTTTCCAGCCTTCGTGCTTCCCCGACTCCTCTGTCACAGAATCCTCTGGGACTCCCCTGAGCTCTGGGCTCTGCCCTCCGGCTCCTTAAACCTAACCCTGAGGGGTATTTTTGCCCGCACCCACTTGCCAAGGCTTTTCCAAATGAAGCGGGTGAGCTGAAAATTGTGGCAGGAAACAAAAGCTGCTGGCAGCGTCCCTGAGACAGCACGCACGGCCGTGGGCTCCCAAAGCCTTCGGTGACCGCTGCCGGTGGCCTTCGGGCTGCTGGCTCTAGGATGGGCCCTGCGATTGCGAGATGGAGAACCTCAAAACCACGATTTTTTGCCAAGTCTTTCCTGAGAGCTCTTTGGGGTTGCACGTGGTGCGTTAAACCACCCGGAAAAGGGCACCGGCTCCGCTCCCACCAGCTCGCCCAGCCCCGCGTGCCAGCAGGTAGCTGGCAGCACCGAGGGTTTCCATCGCCCAAGCTGCAGGTCCGCTTCTCCGCCCAGACCAAATGCAAATGCGGGTGGCTCAGGAATTGGAGAGGAATTTGGGTGGAGGGGATTTGTGGCAGATCCTCCTGACCAGGGCAGCAAGCGGGGAGGGGAGGAAGGGTGTCTCCCGCGGTTAGGAAGCAGGGCTATGGAAATGTTCCAGAGCAGCACGTGCCGTTTCGGTACAGCTTAGCATTTGGGGGCTCACTGCTCAGTTCAGAAAGGGAGGCAATAAGGGGAGCCACGGGGAGCCAGGCTCTTGGCACAGAGCTAGAAATCATTCGGTCATCTCTGCTCATCTCAGCACACAAATCAGTTCCTGCGCAACTCCTGGCACCTGGATTTATATGAAAGTCTCCCTCTTAATTACCATTCCAGTGGGAGGTCTCGTACATCCTGTTTCACAGAAAAATAAGGGTGTTGACTCGCAAACTCAGGTAGATGAAAGCCGAAAGGCTGAACTGGTTACTCCCCAGCTGTTTTTCGCCTTGCCACTCCCGAGGCCAGCACCATGGAGCTGCGTGGCGAGCCGCCCCACGCAGCCACAGACCAGTGCCGTGCGGACGTCGCGTTGCTCCCATACAGGCGTTTGGTGTGTGGCACCTCACAGGACCTGCCACCCTCCCCTGCTCAGCCAGCAGGCCTCCACGAGATGCTTGGCCAGCGTTCACGGAGCAGTGCCAGCCCCTCTTTGCAATGGAGCATCCCAATGGGTGCTTTGCTCCCTGTGGAAAAGCCGCACGCTCACACGGCAGCACGTTTCAGGGCGGTGTGTGCCGGTCCCGACCGCCTTCGGGGCAGCTCGGGCCGCAGCATGGGAGGCGCTGGACACGCAGCACCCACACGTCCTGCTGCTTCAGTCACAGAACTTCCATTTTTAGGCATCCAACATCTTGTAAAGGAAAAACAGAAGCATCACGCAGAAAACACTTTTCTAGTGACGAGCCACTGAAGACTTTAGTTTCTTTTAGAAAATGATTTCCACGGAAAATCTTTGAGGATCCCATAGATGCCACATGGAGCATGTCAGGGTTATAGCATTAAGTTATTATTTTTATCACACAATTATTTTTATCCAGACCAGTGTTAGGAAGGAATTCCCCAAATCCACTGAATGTTTTTAACCCATGGAGGGAAAGATGATATTTTTATCTTCCTTGGGAGACTGGAAAGAGCAGGAAAAAAAAAAAAAAAAAAAAAAAAAAAAACCACATTTTTAAAGGACTTTTGTTTGAAATAGGAACTCAGCTATTTCCTAATCCTAAAATTGCTTCCCTACCTTTAAACATGAGACTAATGATACTGTTGCTACTAGGGCATTCACATACTTAAAGCCAAGCATGTCGCCCAGGGTGTTTCCAGAGCTGGAACCAAAGCAGGTAAACAAATACCACTTAACTCTAAGGGAATGCTAGAGATTTTTGAGACAATGTGGAGGATTTAGGGAAAAATGCTTTTCACTCACTTTTAATGTAGACGTTTTACTGCTGTTGGCATGTACCGAGAAACTAATTTCCATTACGGGAGATGGGTGCTTACATCCCAGCACTGCTCTGGACATTGCTGGGGGAACAAACTTCTGCAAGGAGAAAACACATAACCGACGTGCAACAGCTGTTTGCTCGGTCCCGTGTCCCTACCGGCATCCACAAATAAGCCAAACAACCCTCGTCCCTGGACTATTTGACGTCTCCGCTTCCTGCAGAGGCTGGCGCCCTCCCTGCCTGCCCTGCTTTCTGACTGCGGCAGGTTTTGGGCGCATCTCCAAGATTTACAGAGCCAGCCCTGGCCTCCCTCAGGAGCCCATGTCTCTGCTAAGCAGGACATTTCAGCGTCTTTCTGGGTCAAATCGTTCTCGGTAACTTCAAGCACCGAACATTACCAAGCTGGAATGAAGTATTTAAATACAGGAGTTTTGTATGCACAGGCCTGGCCTGTGCTTAGTGGCGACAAGGGGACATGTGGAAGACATTCATGTAGATCTGGTTTCTAATTCAAATCCTGGCTTGCTGTGACTCCGGGCAGCATGGTGCCTTCCCCTGCCCTCACTCACCATGGAAAGGAAGAGGTTTCATTCTCACCTTGGCCATTTCAGAGGTGAGAGCACTTTTGATGTATAATGTGCTTTGACACCTTCAGAAAGAAGGCATGAGGGAAAGGCAGAATTGCTCATGTAAAAAACTGGCTGCTTTGTTGCATGGGATCAAAACACAGAGAAGTGTAGGAATAAAAGAAAAATTATTCCACAATAAAATGACTGTATAGTAAACATTTCTATGGCAGAAGCTTGAAAAGAATTGGAAATTTAAGCCTCATGCTTGAGTTTCAAAGCCTTCCGAGATGTAATAAATTACAGTAACATGAGGTTACACTTATTTCTTGAAGCATGCTGTCCTCCAGGACCATGCCTTTTTTTTATCTCCTATGTCAATAGGAAACGTTCTGAAACAGGAGGTGTTCTCCCGGGCCTCGCAGGGATCAGCACCAAATATGAGCTTCATTGTCTCACCCATCATATATTTTAGCCCTGGATAGTTTAAAAAGTTAGCTAAATCAGGAATGGAAAGTCTGCTTCTTACTCACAAAGGGGGATTGCACAACAGATCGTTGGGCAGGCTGCTGTGAACCTGATGTCAGATCAGCAAAAATAGCCACCTCTGCAGCAGCTGAGTCAAGATCCGAGCAGCAGAGCGAAAGGTCTGCGTTCCCTCCCTGTGAGCCCCTGACCGCCGCGGGCTGTGTGCTGAGGGTTGTGTTGGACGCGGGATGCTCTGCAGAAAGGCAGCTGGCCTCTGCACCGGGAAGGGACAACGCGGAGGACGTGGGATGAGATCTGACTTGGATCAACCTGTTGCGACCCTGCAAGGAGCGAGACCCGGCCATGCACCAGGACCTGTGTTCGCCTGCTCCTTGCTTTCCCTCTTCCTTCCCTTTTCCTCCATCCAACGCCCTGGCAAGGAGCAGAGGCTGGGAAGGTAGAACAGCATTTTCATAGCCATGCCTTCCACCCTCTGCACAGGATTTGGCATGCATTTCTCTTCCCTCAAGGAAAAGGAGAGCTCATTCACAAGCCTCTGTGAAAAACAGCCCGAAATCTGAACCTCCCGTTCCCCTTGAAGCAGGAACTTGTCTGCGAGATCTTTCCTCCCCAGCCTGGCTCACCACGCCCTGAGATCGGAAATTGTCCCCAGGAAAGCCGCGTGCTGCAGGTCTGGGGAGCTGCCCCTGCACGGCTGGCCGGCTGGGAGCTTGCGATTCCTCCCAGTTTACACCAGTTTGCATCGCAGAAGCACTTCTCATTAGCTGTCCTGTTTTTAAGGGAAAATGATTCAGCCGTTAGATAGTGGAAAGGCCAGAAGGAAAACTTCTCAGGCATCATAGGGCCATAGGGCACTTCAAGCTGGAACGGACCTCAGAAGATCAACCGCTCCAACCCAGCCATCACTTTGTAGATTTCAAAATCCAAAAAGAAAATGGTGGTGTTTTCCCAGAGGTCCACTTGTGAAGGGCACATTGAGCAGGGGAGATCTGCCTCATCCAGAACCCAGCACAAGTGCAAGGTTAGGTGCTCGGCTGCCAGCAGAATGAGCACGCCACACAACTCTCACAGGATGAGGAAGATTCCCCTCTGCATATTTCGGATGTAGCGTGCGTTTGTTTGCAGCATGCACTGTCTCCATTGCCCATAGGCAGGGCTCCTGCCTTTGCACCTGTACAGCAGCCACCTTGGCTACCCCAGCTGGAAATCTTATTTATCCCCTGGTTGTCCATCCCCTGTCCTACCTACCCCTCCACCCACGGTGCCAGAACATTTTCTGATATGAAACAAATGCACAACTGTAGCTGGGCAAACCCAGCAATGGTTTTAAGATCTGTCATATATGGAAGTGCTGCCAAGGAACGTGATTTCCCCGCATGGCTCAAGGTTTGGGCTGGCCAAGAGCTGGGCAGAAGTCAGGGGGCTGCCCCTGAAATAATTCACAGTACTGAAACCCTTGTGGGGGGAATGGAGCCGGGGGGTAGAAGATGGCCCTTGGCCGCTCTGAAGGAGACAAATCCTGCTGCTGGGACCAGAACTTCCATTCCAAGTGCTTTTTTTCTGGACAAGATTTAACTAAAACCATTCCTTTTTACCCCCAAAAAAGATCACCAAAGAAAGAAACAAACAAACACCAAAAAAAAAAAAAAAAGTTCATATTGGGGCACATCCAGTGCCCCCAGTGAAAGCCCTCCTCCATGGAAGTGGAGGAGCAGAGTCAGGACAAAAGCGGCCTTTCCGTGCAGGGCTCGTGGTGACCTCGTGGCCGTGATGGGGCAGGTGAGATGCCGAGAGTCATGGGGACATCGGGATGGGGCTGCCCTGGGCTTCAGGCAGGGGCAGGGCGGGCAGGCAGGATGGGACCCACGCTGGAAACCGAGCCTGCCCTCGCATGTCCCAGCTCCACACCCGGCCTCCCACCCGCCCTCTCAGGCTTGTCAGATGTCCCAACACACCCCGGAGGAGAAAAACTCTCCAGGGCCCTCTCTGAGGAGCAAACAGCCAAAAAGCAAGGTGGGGAAGGCAGCTGACAGACTAGTCAAGGAGAGATTTGATGGCTGCTTGAGAGCCTTGGGCCTGTTTCAGAGATGAATATTGCTCTTGGGCAGCCTCCCTGCTGTGCCAGGAGGTGTGGGCTCCTTGGGGCCGGCGGGCATGCCGGGAGGTCCCATGGGGCCGTCAGCACTCTCGGCAGCTAGCAGCAACTTCTCCTCCTCCAGACCTGACCCCAGGAGCTTGCATCTCCTTGGAAAGCCGTGGAAAAGCATTCCCAGAAAGCATTCCCAAATCTTGCCTTCTCTTCAGGCACGGTCTCTTCCGACTCTCCTAACCCTGAAAAACCCAAAGAGCTGCAGCACTGCACCATCGCCCACTGCAAGCGGCAAGTAACGGCGTGCAGGGTTTGCCTCGGCGATTTCGGCATGTCGGGGAGTTTCCCGGCTTCAGCCGGAGCCTCCTGCCTTTAATTGGAGCTGATTTATGGCATTTTTATTGCCGCCGACAGCCAGCAGTTGGCACAGCAGGCAGCTTGAATATTACTTTTGCATTTGTTGAATCACCAGTCTGGAAGGCGATCGCAGGGCCTTTTATAGCGGAGCTGCCGCCTGCTCGCATGAGCGTCCTGGCACCCTGGCCTTTCTCCTGTCTTCAAATAAATTATTCTCGCCCTCTGGGCCAGCACCCAGGTGTCCGTGAAAGGACCCAAATACGTGTGGGTGTTGGGGATGGGCAGTCAGGAGATGCTCGTCCTGCTCAGTGGCTCCTGCTGCTGTTCTCTGTCAGGCTGCAGGAGCAACCTTGGGCTCGGCGATGCCTTTGCCATCCCGGAGGCTTGGGGCTGTGCCTGGGGACAGCCCAGCTGGGAGCGTGGCCCCAGGCACCCCTGGGTGGCCTCAAGGGCTTCACCCCTTGCGGGCAAGGGAGCAGTGCTACAGCATGGACGTGTAAGTGCTTCTTGCAGGGTACAAATCACAGCTTCTGCTGTGAAACAGGAGCCCCAGGGCGGGCAGGACGTGCTGTCCAGCTCCCTCACCAGAACCTCACAGAGGCAGGGCCAGGGGAGCACATCCCAGCCACCCTCACCTCCTGCATCCAGCAGGGGCTGAGGCAGACCCAGTTTCTGGAGGTCACGTCTTCTGCTGCAAGTAGTCCTTTCTGGTCATGCTGATGCATTGCTTCTGGGTCCTACGGGCAGAAAGGATCCCTGTCCTCAGCCAGTTCACCACTCTGCAAGGCACAAGGTGCCTGAAAGGGGGAAAAGGCGCTCTCCTTCCATTATCATTATCGCGTGCAGTTTGTTTTTATCATATCATGTTCAAAGACCTGGCCTTTACAATCCAGCTGGTCCTCACAGTCCTCCTCCGTGCCTGTTTCATCTTTGGCTTCGCAGCAGGAGGCTCAGGGTCAGCAGGGAAGCCCCTCCCCTGGAAACCCAGCAGCTGAGCCCAGAGCACGGGCTGGGAGATGCGTTATTCCCGGGGGATGTTCCTGCCGGGTGAAGCAGTTGGCAATCCTCCATCACATCCGTACTGCAGCAAACCTCAGCCCTCCAGCACGCCGGCTCTGTCGGATACGCTGTGCAGGGAGCTCCCAGTGCAGCCCTGGCAGCCAGGCTCACCCTGGGATGCTAGCCCCCAGCCACGATCTAATTCAATTTAATTCCATCCAATTTAATGACTGACTGAACCCTACCGGTTTAATTAGCGAGCCAATACTCAGCTATCAGCTGGTCATTGACTTGGGAACCGTTCGGCCATGTGCCAACCCCTTCCCTGCGCTGGGCAGAAGGGACGGGAGAACCAGTCCCTGCTCCGAAATCCCTCGGGTGGGTGAGGATGAGCAGGGCCAGGAGCAGTTAGCCCCTGGCAGGGCTGCGCAGAACATTGCCCTGCTGGAGGTCAGCTCCAGCATCTGCTGGGCACCAGCATTTCCCCTCGCCCCAGAGGGAAAACGAGTCTGCACAGCACCATTAAGGCCGGGGTGATCACTGTTGCGGCTTGTCCCTGTGGTGCAGGTGTGGTGCAGGCTTCAGGGGGCCTAAAGCCACGTGCCTGGGCTGAATGGGGACAGACCCAGCCTGCCCCATGCCCTACGGGAGGGCTCAGCATTCGCAAAGGGCTGGAGCAGAGCACCCAAGGCACTTGTCCACCTCAGCAGGGGCAACTCAGCTTGTGTGCAGTCTTGGTTTGAGTTTTAAAACACCCCCCTTGCTTGCCCACCCTCTGAGCGGCCCTGTTGTGAGCTCAGAAAATGTGGCACTGCAGAGGAAGGGCAGCAGACAAGCAGAGGGAAGGGCCTGAAGGGTTTGGGTACCACAGAAAGGGTGCCCAGAGGTACAAAACACCACGGCTGGGGGCCTGGTCCCATGGGGCATCAGGGGTTGAAAGGGCAGAGCATCACAGTACGTAGGGCTCTTCCAACGTGGCCATCACTCTGTTGCCAGGAGAATCACCTTGTTCCCCTGATCATCTCCCCATTTCCACAGTCCTCTTCCTATTCCCATGATCATCTCCTTCTTCCTGTGATCATTGCCCCATTCCCGTGATCATTGCCCCATTCCCGTCATCATCTCTTCATTCCTGTGATCACTGCCCGTTCCCATGATCATCGTCCTGCTCCCCTGCAGGCAGCGTTCCCATTTCCCACCTTGGTGTGGGTGCAGCTTGTGTCGGGGCACGGAGAAACCAGAGGCTAATGGGCATTCCTCAGAAATTGCTCCCAGCTCACCAGTGCAGAGAGAGGCCAAGCACCACAGTGGCAATCCTTTATAGAGCCTCAGGAAGAAGATAAAGGTGATTTGCAAATGATGCGATGATTTTATATTTAATTGGACTTGTGCCTTTTCTCATCTGTTTAAGATGGATGAGATTGGTCTGAGCATCTGAAAAGGTTGTTTGTAAAACAAACACGCAGCTATTAATTATCCTGCATGTTAACCTTGGTCTTGTTTGACTTTGCTGGAAGGCACCGCAGGAAGGCCTGCTCTCGCTGCAGGAGGAACCCTGCTGGGTTCAGCCGCCCGGGCGCAGCCCCTGGTGCAACTCGTGGCACGGCAGCACAGCAGCGGTTGCAACCACCCGCACTCAGCCATCTGCAACCGGCTTAAAAGCGTCCCCGTAACCCAGCTGCACCGGCCTGGTGAGCCCAGCCAGCTCCATGCAGCCTGGAAACACGGTACGTCCCCGAGGGTGTTGTATTTACACCCTAGGGTTTGAGGAGCTGATCGAATCCTCATCTCTTTTAGTAGCTCGTTTTATTTATTTTGTTTCCATTGTTTTATTTATTTATTCTTCCTTAGCTGTGATTTTATGTGTGTTATTATTCCAGCACCAACAGGTCTCATCACTGAGGGGGGAACTAAACCTTATTCTGGGAGAAATAAAATACCCCTTTTTTTGCATTTTTTTCTGCTCGGACAACCTCCACCATTGCTGCTGTGCCTCCAGGAGAGCTTGGTTGAGTTGAGGGATTTTTCAGGGTAAAATCACGTGGAAGTCAGCACAGAGGGAGAGTGCTCTCACAGGCATTGTGTTTAAATAGTGCTCACGGAGGAACGACGGCTCTGAGTGGTGCAGCCACCAAAGAGGACGGAAGAGCTGAGAAGAGCTGAGGGGATTGAAGGACATCCCCCAAGTTCAGCTGGGGAATGGAGTGACCCCAGGGGGCAAAGTCACTATTTCAGGATGCATAAAGAACCCCCTATCCCCCAGCTTGAGCACACGTGGGATAACCAAGCCATAAGCACGACCGTGCAATTAACAGGGCTGCTTTCAACAGTGGCAGCCCGTGCTGCAGGGGACGGGGCTATCGGTTCACTACAGGAGGTGCAGTTGATGGAGGGGTTTAATAAACACATCCTTGTCAGGAATTTCATTTTTCTGTAGGGTTCTTTCCCCTCTTTCCTCCCCTTTTAATGTAAATTCTCTGTCGGGGTCCCCACGAAGCCAGCCCTCACCCCCAGCCAACCGGGACCTGCAGCGAGTCCGGGCTGAGCGCCCGCCAGCCCTTCTGGTAGCGTTTAACGCTGGCGGCCGCCCAAAACCGAGATCTCTGCGGAGGAAAGAAAGCAGCGCCTGACGGGAGGTGAGATATTGCAGGATGTCTGGGAGACAAACCCGCTCGGGATCATATCGCTGCCCACGGTAGCAAGGTAATGCACGAGCGGCACAAGGCTGATGAGCTGTGTCACAGCCAAAGGACCGCTCGGCAGCCTAGCAGGAGCACCCCATTTATTTGTTTCCAGTACTTAAAAATGCCCTGCCTCGAAGGCATCTGGTGAAGGGAGAGATTTCAAATAATCCTCCACTCTTCTTCTTCTTCTTCTTTTTTTTTTTTTTTGGAAACAACCCTTTTCCTGGAAGCTTCGAATAGCCTTGATCTGGTGATGGCCAGGCAGGTCCTGCTCAGCAGGAGATGCTTTCACAACTCCCAGCCCAGGTTCTCCAAAGGAGGCAGCTAAAAGGGCTGCAGAGGGGCACCTAACACCAGGTGCACCCCCTTTCCTCTGGCCAGGGTCCCACGTACCCCTCATTTTGTGCCCACCAAGGGTGCTGATGCTGCCCTGCTCCCTGGACCTGCGGGTCCCCTTCCAGCAGCACCTGGGTGCCCAGGAGCTACCTCTCACCTCACACCTCCTCCCCCAGCCTCTCCTCCCCGGAATGCAGCGAATGCAAACGCTGACAGCTGCCCAAACCAGCTTTTACCCTTATATAGTGTCTGCTCACACGCTCCCTACCGAAAGCCGGGCTGGAAAAGCCTGATGACAGTGTGGGAAGATAAAGGGCTGCTGCCACAGCAGGGATAAATATTTGTCATTTTCCATCACTTTGTAAGAGCAGGCATCAAGGATTGACGGCAACCTGCAATTAAACTGGATTCCGATCTGATTAACCGCTGCACGGCTCTGCCTGCTTAACCCCTGCGCGCCTGCCGCCAGCACCGGAGGGGTTAACGCTCCTGCGTCCTGCAGCGAGCTGTCGCAGGGGATTAATCGCAAGTCCAAGGCTTCCTGCGGTGCTGCACGGTTGCAGGCCCTGGATGCAAACAGCGAGTGACAGCTGGAAGAGAGAGGTGGCCTCGAGCGAAGCCCCCTCATCGCGTGCTGCTGGCGGGTGCTGTGTCTGCAGCCCTGACCGGGCCCTTCTGGCATCACTTTGGGGTCCCAACGCGTTTTGGCAGTGCCCCGCAATAAGCAGCTCAGCAGGAGTCCAGAGCAGAGCTGGGATTTCCCATTCCCAACCAGCCTCCAGTCTCAGCCTCCCAAGGGAGCTGCCTGGCCCCAGTTCCCACTGGTTTTTACTGGGCTGGTCCCCGCTTTGCCAACACTGCAGTGGCCAGATGTGCCCCTGCTGCAGAAGCATCCAGGCAGCACCCCTGGCTGGAAAGTGGGAGGGAAAGGGCGCGGATCCACCCGGTCTGAAGCCACGCGCTTTGGTTTGGCTCTCTGCAAACTCAGCCAAGCCGCTCACATTTCCAACCTTCCCTTCATAGGCACAAAAATTCAATTTTCCCTCTTTTTAGTCCCCTGGCTCTCTGGTTCTTTTAAAACATCCTGACTTCTGCTTAAGGATAACCAAAGCCTGCACGTGTAGCGGGAGGAACATGTGCAGGCAGGCTAAACCACCCGAAATCATGCACGGGAGCTGTGTGCAAATGCATTTGTTAATTCACAACCTTGCTCCCCCCCCCTTTTCTCTGCATAGCTGGAGGTGCTTTTGCTGCTCCGCGGTGACACTGGGGAGCCGCACACCCGCTTGGGCTGGGTTAGATGTAACCCCCTTCATTTCTCCCCTCCCTGGTTGCACTACAGGTGTTCTGTGCCGGATCATTGCATTCCTGTCATGCCTGAAATTCCCTGACGCTTAACCTCAGCTCCGAATTTCCTGGATTTCTAATGTTTGGGCTTAGGTTAATAGCAATGAACTTGTAATATTATTCACCCCAGACTACTGATATCTGAGCTTCCCCGTAATTCCAGCTTAATTCCGTTCTGTGCATGTAACGTATACATTTGTTATGACTGCCAAAGCTGCCTCAAGATTTTCAGTTCTCCATTTTCTATGAAATCTTTTAAACCTGATATCTCAGGGCAAAGTAACTTGGAAAAGATTGCTTTTAATGAGAAATCTCTCCCTCTCACACACACGCTGTGCTGCTGGATGCATCTAAGCAGTCCTTCCCCTCATCCCATAGCTGGGAGCACACATTGGCAGCCTGCACAAATACCTTTGCAGGACAATGATTTTGTTTCTTTTTTTGCCTTTCCCCAGGTGCCCACTGGACCTGACTCCCAACCTTTCTGCTGCAGCGCAGAGCCCCGCTGCCCACCAGAAACAGGGCCCCACGGCCGTGCTGCCAGCCGGTGTGAAGCAGTGCAGCTCCGGAGGCTGCTCTGAGGGATGCTGCTTTGCTCCAGCTGCAATTCTCCTACTGGAAAAAGTTGTGTTCATGGTGGTAATTTCAGGGCGGGTGGGTAAAGGGTAGAAAGCCTCGAAGGCAAATGTTTGTGTGTGTTGTATAGCGTGCTCCAGCCCTGTTCCTGGGCTGGGAGGGAGAGGGGCTGGTGGCTCCTCTCTGGCTTGGCACACGCAGTGGCAGAAGGAACAGCTGGATCCAGGCTGCATTTCATCCCCAGGACGGGACCACAGGGCTGAATCCTGCCCTTCTCCGGTGCCGGCAGTGACTGCGGCGAGCTTGGCTGTGTAGCCTTGGTGGAACATCGATGTGAGCCTGGCTGGGGATGAGTCAGAGCAGGACACCACCTGCCCCGCACCCCAACTCTGCTTGTTCAGCACGTCCCTATCAGCCCCGCCATCGCTTCGCCTCCGAGGTGGCCTCTGGGGGTAAGCGGGGCTGGGCCAGCTGCAACCTGTGGCTCGGCACCGCCAGCCCCTCCGGGATCATCCCAGAGCGACAGCAGGGACTGAGCACCACAAACACGTTGGGAGATGCTCCGTGCTGAGGACCGTGTGTGGGTGGTGGCAGCCCCTTGCCCTGCTGACTTGTGCCGGGACGATCACCCGCTCTGCAGGGAAACACCGTGGTGCCGAGGTCCTCTCCTCTCTCCCAGCAAAAAGCCCTTTGAAGAAACCATCTTCAAAATGAGAATCGGGTACGCCCTGAAGGCCCGGATAGTCGAGATGCTCCTGTTTATTTTTACGCTGAACTGGTGATTATTTGAGTGCCTGTGGTTAGCGAGACCACCCGGGCAAGAGGGGTCCTGGATATCCTGCACTGGAACCTCCGCGGGTTCCCAGCATTACGGTGGCCACCCACCAGCATCTGTCTGTGGCCTCCCCCGGCCCGGCTGCTCCATCCCCAACCCCACGCCATGGACCCCCCCCTCCCAGCTGAGCCCCCCGGCTGTGCTCGGCTCCCAGGATGGGACCCCTCAGCCTGAGCACAGCCTGGCCCTGCCGGCTTCGCCCTGGCCCATCTCTTGGCTGGTGGTTGAGGCCTCCAGGCCTCATGCTTCAGTGACAGTGTTGGCCTCCTCCTAGCCAGGCCTGCAGGGTCACAGAGGCACAGAATCCCAGAATGGTCAAAGTTGGAAAGGACCTCTGAAGATTACCCAGTCCAACCCCCTGCTGAGCGGGATCACCTAGAGCACCTTGCGCAGGATGGCACCCAGGCGGGTTTTGAACATCTCCAGTGAAGGAGACTGCACATCCTCTCTGGGCAGCCTGTTCCAGTGCTCTGTCACCCTCCCAGTAAAGAAGTGCCCCCTCACATTGAGCCAGAACCTCCTGTGCTTCAGTTTGTGCCCATTGCCTCTCGTCCTGTCACTGGGCACAACTGAAAAGAGACTGGCCCCATCCTCTCGACACCCTCCCCTCAGGTATTTATATATACGTTACTGAGATCTCCCCTCGGTCTCCTCTTCTCCAGGCTAAACAGGCCCAGTTCCCTCAGCCTGTCCTTGTGCGACAGGCGCTCCAGTCCTCTCATCATCTTAGGAGCCCTCCTCCGAACTCGCTCCGGTACTTCTATGTCCCTCTGGTACTGGGGAGCCCAGAACTGGGCACAGTGCTCCACGTGTGGCCTCAGCAGGGCCGAGCAGCTGGGGAGGATCACCTCCCTTGAGCTGCTGGCAACACTCTCCCGAATGCAGCCCAGCATCCCCTCGGCCTTCTGGGCCACAGGGGCACATTGCTGCCTTCCTCACGCTCTGCCTGCTGTCCACCAGGACTGCCAGGTCCCTCTCTGCAGAGCTGCTCTCCTGCAGGTCAGCCCCCAGCCAGGACACCACACAGCAGCCGCTGGTCCCGCAGTGGCAGCCAAGTCAGAAAAGTAAATCATCTGTCAGCGAGCCCCAGGTGACTGGACAGGGCTGATTTCCTCTGCAGGCCTTGGGGGCTGGCTCTCGAGAGCTTTCCCAGCTCCAGCAGTGGAGGGCAGGAGACTGAGTCACCACGGGACCAAGGAGCACAGCTCACTCCAGCATCCCTCTGGTCCAGGACGTGGCCACAGAGGTGGAGCCAGGATCCCTGGTTGAGGGTATTTGCAGCTGGATGGGGATATTTCCACCTCCCACCCTTCTCCCCATTGCTCCCCATCAGCACGTTCCCTCCAGTTATGCCGTGTCTGCAATTTTCTCCAGGAATGAGCAGAGCAAAATCTTTTCCACTGGAAATAGCTTTGTCCCCAAACCAGGATATTTTGCTTTTGATTCCTTTTACAGAAAGTGTTCCAAGTTTCAGATTTTTGTAAAAACAAAAAACACCAAGAGGTGAAATTATCCCTCAAGGAGAAAAAGAAACCCTCCCAAACTGCCTGGGTCAGGGCCCCCATGTCTGTGTGTACATCCTGCACCCGGCCCAGCATCTCACAGTGCTGTCATTGCTCTGGGGCTGGAAACGGAGGCTGAGCTCCTGCATCTCCATCGGGCATTGGTGCAAGAGAAATGACCTCATGGAAACTCAGTGATGGTGGGGTTTCTTTGGCTGTAACCTGGCAGATTTGCCCTCATTTTCTGCTGAACTGGAAATTAAACTCCTGTTTCTGACTGCTTGATGTCCTGGCAGACAGTCTGGGGAAAGGCTGCAGACCCGAGTCTGGGATTTGCCCCTTCTACCCCTTTGCTGTACGGATCCTTCAGTGCTGCTCCTGCCCAGGGCACTGGGACAAGTGGGTCCCACTCCCCACCTTGATGGTTGCATGGGGCTGATTGTGTCCAGATGTGTGGGTTTTTTTTGCTGTAATACATTACAGGTCATAACACTCTTTGTTGAGTAGCCCCTTAACGATTAAAGGGGAAGGAGGGATTTTCATGGGTGGTTCCCATTCAGCCATGGTCACACACTAACAAAATAAATTAAGGATGAAAGAGTTCACATCCAACACATCTTGGATGCTTGCAGGTCCACTTTGGTGGAGTTTCAGCTCCCTGTCCGAGGTCACCGCCACCATGCTCGAGGTTCTTGGGACAGGACTCAGCGCCTTGCTCTCAGCCGAGCCCTGCACGCTCCCCGCAGCAGGGAATGAGCTTGGGGTTGGGGCTCACGCCTCCCAGCCCTGCTGCTGGGGCCTGGCTGGGGCTCCTTGCACACCCATCTCTGCAGGAGGACACAGGCAGGCTGGGAAGATATTTTTGACATGATCTTGCCATGTGTTTAGCTGAGATAAAGAAGGTCCAAGGTGCCTTTTTTTTTTGCTGATATAATTGAAGACATGGGAGGATTTTTAGCTCCTGAACCTCCTATTAGTTCGGACCAAATATCTGTTTTGCCCATTGCTTGTCTTCAGCAACGGTCTGGCTCCTCCAGAGCCTCTTGATGAGGTTCTGGCAGCTCTTTGCACCTTCTTACTTACACCCACTGTGCCATTGGACCCGAGTTCTCTTCCAACCTAGATGATTCTGTGATTCTGTGACTCTCTGCCTCTGCGGCCCCAGCCAGGCTGACCTTTCCCTGGAGCAGGAGACAGCTTCACAGGGCAATCCCACTGACAGCGGGGCCTGTTTCCATCCCTCTCCCACCACATCT
The DNA here is from genome assembly GCF_013377495.2 of Cygnus atratus. NCBI lineage: Eukaryota > Metazoa > Chordata > Aves > Anseriformes > Anatidae > Cygnus > Cygnus atratus. Next base: position 2,050,761 of record NC_066379.1, read on the forward strand.
CCAAGCAGAGCCTTTCAGGGTGGTACGTAGCCTGGGGGCTGCTTAGCTTGGGGTCCCCCACCCCATGTCCCCAGTTTAAGAGTTTTTATCATTTGATTTCTCTCTCCCTTGGTCATCTTCCATAATCACATAATTTTTCCTTTCTGAAGAACGCCTTTATGGAAAAGAAGAGGATTTCATAGTTGCTGGAGGAGCTGACACCCAACCCTTGGGCGAAATCCAATAGAAACAGCAGCCATAAGTGAACAGGGAAGAGTAAGACTAGGTTGAGCTGATGCAGTTAGTTCCCTAGATACTCTCCCAGCCTCCAGATTCTTTCAACATGCAAGATTTCCTGAGCCTCATGTGGTTTGTTGGTTTAGCAAATCTCACCAGATCTCTTTCTCAAGCATCTATTCAGTGTCTCCTTGAATCCATGAAGACCTTCTTCAGCCACAGCTTCCTTTGGCAAGGAGTTTCCCAGGTCCACCAGTCCTCAGAGGATGAACCACACATGCATTTGGCCCATGGTAGGCTTCTGCTATCTCAACCAGGGGCCCTTAGCTCCTGCAGTGGAGGATGGCAGCCCCCCTCCATTCTGAGGGGTGTTTCTGAGTTCTCCAGAACTCCAGTCCAGGAGGAATGTCTCCGATGGCATCGCTCCTATTGCAGAATTCACCACAGAAGAGCTGAAGGAACAAATAATTGAAGTCAAGCCATCACCCACCAAAAGGGGAAGAGGTCTTTAGCCAAGTGGAGCTTGAGCAGGTCCTGCAAGTGATGCCATCTACACTAACACTCCTGTGTGCGCCCCAGTCCTTATCTAGGGCATCGCGGATTCCTCCTACCCCTCATTGTGCAGCCCAGCAAGCCAAACCCACTCCTCCATCACATCTAACCACCACCTCAGGCAGCTCTCAGATGGAGAAACCATGCCTTTCCGTGTCCCCAGGACTGCGGTCGGTTCCACTGGGGCCGGCAGTGAGAGGTTGCCCACATTCCTCCTTGTCCATAGTTGATGCCTTCAAAAGTGACTTTTGGGTGTGCAAACGGAGGCATCTGGAAGGAGCCTGATGAGTGGTTCCTAAACCTGCCCGTTGCCTTGCTCCCAGCCCAGCCTAACTGGGCTGAGCGGTGCTACCTGACCGGTTTCTATCCCGCTTGGCTGGTTTGGCCGTTGCCTTGTCGGTCGCTGGCGAGACAACTGTATTTTCTGGTTTTACTTGCAGCAGCTTTAATGTGGGATGAGCCTGCTGGCTGATCTGCTTGCACGCTGCAGCTCCAGCATGGGCTGGGACCGAGGCAGAACACACGGATTTGTGGTTGTGCAGCTGGAGATGGCCGAGACCTTCTCACCAGTACCAAATGCTGCTTGGGCACTGGGAATGCGCTGCCCAGGTAGCCATAAACCCACATTGTCTCCTCCTTGTGGCAGCCCTGGGAGAGCTCCAGCAGCTCAGTGCTGCTCTGCCTCCTGTGGCCAGGGCATGGGATGTTCAACCAAAGGGCATCCGTGCTGGGGGTGGGCACGCAGTGGGCACTCGGTGCTAAGCTCCTTGGCTGGGCACAGGCCCCCCACCCTACTGCCAGGGATGCAGAGCGTTCACCTCACCCAACAGGAGACACCATCCCGACCCTGGAGATGCTGCAGGCACCTGCTCCTGCTGCGTGCCCTGGGACTGGGATGGTGGCTTAGGAGACTCACTTAAAGTCATCAGAGAATCTGCCACAAAGCCAGGAATTGGCTGCAGATCTCCTAAAGCCTGGTTTAGTATCTTCACCACCAGACCTGCCTTCTTCTGCCAAGCAGTGTCTAGGGTCAGGGACTGAGCTGAAGAGCAAGGAACTGAACCCGAGAGTCCCACCTCCTCTTCTCCTCTGCTTGTTTCCACCCGGATTGGCTCACTGTAAGTAAAGGATTAATCGAGGCTGTTACAGTTAACTTGTAAGGACCCTGCAGCATAAATTCATGATCCTAAACATAACCAGTTCCCGGTTAGTAATTAGCACATTTCACTGTGATCACAAGTGCATCCTGGGAGCTCTGCAACAAGTACAGGATCAGCAAGAAAAATATCTGGAAGCGATGGCAGGGATTTCAGACAACTCTCTGGTTTGCAAACACGATTGGATTCTTGCTCTCTGCCTTGTTGGGAGTACTCCATTACTGGAAGACCTTTGGGAATGGCAGCAAATTCCTCGAAACTCATCTCTTTCTTCAGAATTGGGGCCCCCATAATTCCTGGACCCATGCCAGCATGAGCACGCACGATCACTTTATCATCCTTAACTCCTTTTTTCCTCTAAAGTAGCAACAGTGTTCCAGTGCCTCAGAGGGGCGATGAATATTTCCAAAGGGTTCCTGCACGAAGGGATAAAACCCCTGCGAGACGCTGTGGTCCTCCCCTGGCTCACTGAGTCACACTCAGGTCAGTGACCACGGCAGGAGGAACATTTTTAGCATGGTTTGGGGCTGGCGCTCAGCCTGGGGAAGTGCTGCATGCAGAACGTGATAAATCACAGCTTTCGCTGAATCCCCCCGGGGGGAAACTTGAAGCTGCTTTGTCCAAGCTTGTTACGTTGTAATACATTAAGGAGCCGACTCGTGTCTTCCAGAAGCTGAAACTCTTCCTGGAACAAAGAGACATCGTGGGACGTGGTGGGCGCTAGGAGCTGGGTGGCCTTTGGGCAGAGGAGAGGGAAGGGACAGAGCTGGAACCCAAATGCTATGCTGGGATGAGAGGAGCAACCCCATTTTCATCGGGAAGAAGCACCCCAGGAAGTGTTTTCCTCTTTATTCCTGGGGTTTGTCCTGTGCTGTCTCTGTTCCTCTGCTCACAGACCCCACCACCTCCCCAGTGTCCTGGCAGAAAGCATCCCATGGGAGTCCACACTGGGGCTGAGCCTTCGCTGGTCACGTCACTGCTGTGACAGTGGCTGCAGGGGGCAGTGACCGTGCTTCAGGCCCCGGTGCTGCCAGGAGCCGTGCCAAGGCAGGCACAAGCCCTCTGCCTGCATCCTGCTGCGGTGCTGTCATGGGCTGTCCATGCCAAGGGATTAGGCGCAGGCAGCGGGGAGCTGTCTTACCTGCCCTGGGCCTTGCCACCAGGAGGGGCATCCACGTGGTGCTGGGTCAGATCTTGCAACTCCTTCACCCTTTTTTTTTTTTTTTTTTTTTTTTTTTCCCCTTTCTCCCCTTCATCTCCCTGTGCTCTGTGTTTTTTTGGCCATTCTCACCAATTCCTCTCTCACTGAATTCCTCTCTCCTTCCCCATCCTGCTCCTACTCAGCCCTCGACAACCTCCTGTTTTGGATACATTCAAAATTTGGCCAGGCAGGTTCTGCCTGTGGCCTTGGAAGTCCCTGCCCGGGAGGTGAATCTCTTACCTGCTAACTGGGGACACGTGTGTGTTTGATGGCCCAGGAGCTGAGCCGACCTAGCTCATAGCTGGGGCCACGAGGATGGGTTTGGTTTCATCCTCCCAGCCACAGGAGACGTGTGCAGGACGATGTGTTTATTTTCCCAGCTCCTTCCCCAGCAGCCCACAGCAGATGTCTGGCGGGAGCACCGCTGCTTGCCTTTTGATGGGTGATTTCATCGCGAGTCTGGGAATCTGCACCGAAACCCTCTGCCAAGGGGCAGCGATGCTGCTGGAGCAGGTCCAGCTGATCTGCTGTGCTCTGAAGTGTGCAGGGCAAGGTCTGGACGCCCTCTGCTCTGCAGCTGTGGCCAAGGGGCATGGAGGTGTTGGGTCTGAGCCCCACGAGTGGGTTGGGACAGACCAGCATTGCTGTAGGGATGTCCACATTGTGAGCACTGCACCCCAGCAGGTCTGGGATGCCCACCCAGCCCTGGCTGGCTGCCAGGCTGCTCCTGCTGTGTTTGTGGTGCAGAGAGACCCATGCACAGAGCCTCGCTCCTCATGTGGGACTGCATGGTGGAGAAATGGTGCCCAGAGCTGCTGGAGGTGCTCTCTGGATGCATCAGAGCAGAGCCACCAGACCAAAGCAGGTCTCTGCCACAGCCCTGGTGAGCCTGGACTGCTGAGCCTCCATTGGGGTCTAAGTAAGCACATGGAGTAAGAGTGGAGCAGTTTAATAATGCCTCCTCAGAGATCTCCAAAAGCCATCTGGGCTTGGACCTGGGCACCCTGCTCTGGGTGTTCCTGCTTGAGCAGGGGGTTGGACCAGATGGACCCAGAGATCCCTTCCCAGCTCAGTGGGAAGCACTTTTAGCAGTGCTTCCCTCTGCAGCTGCGGGCTATGGAGGCCACTGGGGAGGGAGAGGTGGGGCAGCGAGGTTTCAGCACTTGACACTTCACGGCTTTCGTGTAACTCAGTGAAAGTCAACAACGAAGCTATTGGAGAATTCTCAGGTACCCTTAGCTCAGCAGGTGAATGAGACCAGGGGAGATGCTTTCAGAGCAGCAGACGCAAGGAGGTGAGGACCAGGCTGCAGCTGAGAGCCAGTCGTGCCATTTGGCAAGGAGGCAAACCAAGTCCTCAGCACAACACCAAACTGCAACAGAGACCAGGGGTGAAAATCCCAGAGCTGACTTTGGGTAAGCAAACAAACCTGGTCCACACCGAGCCCTCCAGCTGTGGAGCTCGTGCCAGCCTGGCAGTGAGTGTGGCCCCAGCACTGCAGGGACGGGGACCCAAGGCAGAAAGCTCTGCCATCTCTGCACCTAGGCCACACGGGACACAACAAACAAAGCTCATACGCATCTAGGATTTGCTTGGGACCACTGCTAGAAGACAGTGCATCTTCTAGCTTGGGAAATCCTTGGGGAAGTGATCAGCAGTGAGGAGGGCAAGCAGACCAGCAGGCTGTCCGCAATCAGGACATTTTTGTCTGTAAGTTAGACTCCAAAGCAGCGAACTGAAAGACACACATGTAGGCATGTGGGAAACATTAGATTTGCCATCAAAGACTCATTCCCATGGAGGAGGAGTTGTGCAATCTAAGCATAAAAGTAGATACAAACAGAAAAATACACAACTTCTTGCAAGTAAGCAAGAAGTGCAAGGGGCAAAGACTCCTTAGCAGAACAACTGCTAGCTGGAGGGAGAGGAGGCCAGGGCTGTAGAGGAGGAGCCTGAAGATGTCTTCTCCCAGCCAGTGAAACACCCATCTCTTTGCAAGGAGCTGGAAAAGCCCAGCGGGGCCCCAGCTTGTCCCCGAAGAAGGGCTAAGAGAAGAGCCAGGCATCACATCACTCTGGACGCCCACACAGGGGTGGAGGTGTGCGCTGATCACCGCGGGAAAGCGGCTGACACAACTCTCCACTCACACCCAGACCCGATGCACTGCATATGTAGGAGGAATATTTCCACTGCTTTCAAGGGGAAAAATTCTGGGAGAGGTGACTTATGCCAAGTATTTTTACGTTGTATGCATTAGCAGGGCTCTGGCAGGTAGGCTTGGAAAAACAGGAGCGAGCTCACAAGCAAAGAGCTCTCCTTTAGGATACAATGACCTCACTGCCATTTGGGCGGCTGGCAGCACCAGGGGGCTGCATAGCAAAATAAAACCATCTTTAATGGGGTTGGGGGCATTTCACTTTATACAGGTGATGTTTTGAGTTGGAAAGAAGCAGTAGAGGAATGCGATTCATGGGTCTTAGGCACTCTGAAGCAGCCAGAACTACTGGGCTAAGTCTCAATCAAAAATAAAATAAATAAATAAAACACAAAAAACAAACAAGCAAACAAACAAAAACACAAAGATGATGGAATAAATAATCTATAATGGAAATAAATAGCCTGAGTGAGAGTTTATTACAAAAAGATGTAGAAGGCATGGGGTACAGAGAGCCTCGGAGTGTGAGCAGCGTTGGGAACCACGTCCCCAGCCCAGTGGCTTGGATCACACAGGCGTGCAACAGACACGAGGCTCAGCCTGCCCATGCAGTATGGTAAATGTGTCTTATTCCCCAGGAGACACAAGACAAGCACAAAACTGCAAAGGGGTGCAAGCTTGGAGGACATCTCCTGGACCGTGAAGACGCCAGTGGCCCACCGCCGAGCACCAGGAGCCTGGTGCGGGGCAGGAACCCCATGCGCAGAGGTTCCCACTTAGGAACCAGGGACCCCAACAAGCTCAGCATGCAAGGAACAGCAAGAGCAGCCCCCAGGGGTCTCTTTTCAGGTCTGCATGGAGGGAAAGTCCCCTGCCACCCCTAGACCAGGCTTTGGTGGTGAAGCTCACAATTTCCAGCAGGAATGATGGCAGAGCTGAGCTGCCCAAGAGTTGAGTATTTTCCAAATGCCTCCCCAGGCCATCAGTCAGTGAAACCCCAGGACACCGATACCCATCTCTGCCACAGTTGAACCCAGAGAGCAGTGTAGTGCTGGAGCATCAAAATTTCCATAGGAGGAGAAACTGGCACAAATATTTCACACCTTTGTTTACAGGTAGCCAATATTAGTGAATCCTGCTTGACAAATGGCCCCCGCAAGACTGCAGAAATACCTTTTCCATCTGCAAATGGGCTGTTAACAGGGGAAGATTTAGAGGTTTCAAATGCACCTCGAGAGTATTTGATAGAAATGTGTGGGAGCAAAGTCCAGAGCTTGAACTAATACTTCTCTGCTGGATCAAACAGGCTTGTCTAGACTCCGGCAGGATGAAAACTGCTGCCAGAGCTACTGCTGAAGAGGAGACTGCGGGGAGTCGCTGCGGTATTGCCCCTGCTCTGTTTGTTGTTGAACAGGGATTCTTTATAGCCAGTAGGATCCTGGTTAAAGGTTGGTGATTCATAAGACAAAAATAAAGTCTAAAGGATATGTGGTATTGCTTCAGCACTGGAAAAGCAAAGATAAAGGGCAGAAATGTTTCAAACTGGACTCCAGTGAACGTAGAGATAGGGGAGGATGTTAGGGCTTATTGCATGTGCCAAAAATAGAGTACATGAAGGAAAATAGCCTGTAACAATACACAGGAAAAGTGTATTATCTCCAGGAGCAAAGCAGCACAGATTTCTTTATACTGTTTAGAAAAACAAATGAAAAATATGACTTTGTCATAGATCCTTATTCTCGGGTGTCTAAAGCAGCCTTCCCAGATCCACCACAGCTACTGAGGATGCAAATGAAATGCATTTCTGGCGGAGGTGGCTCACCTGGCCAGGCAGGGGCTGGGCCACACATCAGTGCTAATACATTTAAGCAAATTGCAGTGAAAGGTGGAAATGGAAACATAACATCCCATCCTCTTTACCGCAGCCTCATAAATGGATGCAAAGTGAGGAGGCAGGCAGCAGTCTGCACAGTGAAAGCGCACAGCAGTACCAGGGAAGGCAGCTCCCGTCTGCTGGTGATGTTATAAGAACCTGGTGCCGAGGGGGCATGGAGGTGTGTGAGCTGTCAATAAAAGCACGCCAAGATCTCGGTCTCATCTCGGTCATCCTGCCGCGGCTTGGTGAACTTCTCTGGTTGTGTCTGCCTGTGGACAATGGTGTTTGCCCTGAGGGTGCTGCAGGAGGCAGCCTGCCTTCAGTTCTGCAAGGGGTGACCCAGAAAACTACTAAGACCTTCTGCAAATCTGAGAAGAAAGGGCCACCAGGGGCATTTCATCCAGGGAAGTCTCTGGCAGCAACCACAGCTGGAGACAGTAGCTGAATGTGTGGGTAGGACAAGGTGGGATGGATGGAGCATAGCATCTGGGGTGGGATGCTGGCTATGGATGAAGCAGGATGGACAGAGAGCTGCTGGGTATGGTGGGGTGAAGCAGGGTGGACGTAGAGCTGCTGGGTATGGTGGGAGCAGAGGGGATGGCAGAAGAGCTGCTGCACTTCAGGGAGGCTGGTAGCCCAGGGAGGACAAGCAGATCCATGTGACAAGGATGTCCCTTGGGCATTGCCCAGTCATCTGAGCCTGATATGATTGTGGGTCTGTTACACGAGCTTGTTCACAACCTGGGACACAGGGAATACTAACTTTCAGCGGCACTGGCTGGGACGTGCCTCTTTGCATCACTCTGAATCTCACCGTGTGAACAGAGGTGGAAGAAACGCCCGGGTGCCAACCCATGCGATGCTGCAACGCACAATTTCAACACCCACCCAGGCAGGGGCTGGCTGCTGGTACCCACACGCCCCGGGCAGGATGGGCAAGGGCTCAGCAGGGCAAGGGATGTGCGAGAGCAGAGCCACAGCTGGGTGGGCAGCATGGGACTGGGCAGACCACGGCTGGGTTCGCCTGAGATGCTGTCTTCTGTCCGGTGTTGTGCAGAACGGCAGGTTTTAACCTGCTTTTCTTTTAATTGCTCTAGCTCAGCCAGATGAGCGAGTGAACTTGTTCCCCAGCCCCGCACCCACAGGTGGGCAAGGCTTTCAGCTGCTTGACAGTTGCACCTCATGGTGATGGTGAGCTTGGGGACATGGCCATGGGGACAATGGGAGATGTCCCTGGGCACTGGGGGCTGCAGTTTTTCCTTTCCTGGGCTGGGGCAATGCTCAAGGGGAACCTGCTGCAATCAGGACACCACAAAAACCCTGGCAAGTGCAGTATTGTGAGGTTTGTGAAAATATTTTGATTAGCTTCTCCTTGAATCTAGATGAAGGGAAGATTTTTATCGCATTTACTGACAAAACAGCTTTTTTGTTGTTTTCCAGAAGGGAGGAGGAGGCTGCCTAACTGCTAGAGGAGGATTCCTGGAGTGATTTAATAGCAGATGAAAGCAGACAGATAGCATCTGCTGCACCCCAGGATAGAGTGGACCTTGCTGTTGGGACTGTGAATATAGCTCAGATCCTGCAAAGGTTCAGGGATATCATGTGCCACTGGGATGACTGTCACAGCAGGAAGAGTCATGGGCAAAAACAGCAGCTCTGGGCATTTGTTTTCTCCACTGTGGTCTGGAACTGCCCCAGCACGAGCCATCCCACCTGCTGTGGGACCAGGACAGCACTGAGAACATCCTTTCCTTGCCAGAAGTCCCCAGGGGAAGTGTTGGGCTGGGCCTGTGAGCTGCAGATGCCCAAAATGGTGGAGAAAATCTGTGACTAGTGGAGATGGGATGGGAGGCATTTCCATCTGCGGTTTGCCCATGTGAAAGCCACACAGGGGACTTCTGTGGAGGTGGAGGGGGCTGAAAATGGGGACGTTCACCTGTTTGCAGGGAGCAAGTCCAGCACAGAAGCAGCACCACAGCCCCATTTGCTCCAGGGGTGCAGGAGGAGATACAGCCACTGTGCGCCATGCCCGTCTGCACCCCCAGTGCCAGGAATTGCCAAATATTGCCCGGAGGGGATTGCCAACAGCTCCTCACTCTGCAGCTCCCCACCTCTTCAGGCAGCAGGACTGGGGCTGGGACGGCAGCAGCTTGTGAAGAGCCTGGGGGCACCATCCCTCTGATCACCCCAGGCAGATCCTATGGACATCTCCCAATAGGCAGACCCATTTCTGCCGGGGCTCAGCAGACCTGGTCCAGCTCCTGAGTGTGGCACACTGCTAAATTGTGGGCACCTCCTGTGGCATTTCTTTCCTGTTATAAAATGCTTCATGGTCTTCCTCAGCTCATCTGTCAGAGGCGGTTCCCAGCACCAGGCACAACCAGGGTCTGCTTTTCCTTCAGGGCTAAAAGGACTTTGTGCCTCTGAACACCTGACTCCAGTGGTCACAGGGAATTGTTCCAGCTGGTCAGGGGAAAAATCTCCTCTGGTAGGTCGAAATTTTGTGAACGCTCTGTGTAAAAATATCAACATATTTTTACTTTGGACAGAAGAATGGAAATGTTGGAGACGGTTCAGGGTACAGAAGAGGGGCAAAAACATTTTTTTTGGTTTGGTAACAGCAAAAACAATGTTAAACCATTTGCCCCAAAAGAATTTTTAAGGGGCTGTTTCCTTCCACACCCAACCAGCAGAAACACAACGGCATCTTTTGGTGTATTTCATGGACAAAGATATTACTGGAGCTGAGGTGTGTGTGAGATGTGCAGTGGTGGCTGTGCTGATGGGGAAACTGGAGACACACGGGGGTCGAATGCCCTGCAAGCAGCAAATGGTGCCTGAACCAGGACACTGGTGGTAGTTATGGGTCCTGTCTTGGCTGGAACAGAGCCCCAGAAAGTGACGCCAGCTCATGGACTGGGTGGTACACGGGTTACAGCCTTATAAATGATCTGGACACAGGACTTGAATGTTTATTAGGTAAGTTTACAGATGTAAATTAAGAGGAGCTGTTGGCTCCCTTGAGGGAAGAGGGGCCTTGCAGAGAAATCGTGACAAATAAGAGGGCTGGGCAATCACCAACAACATGAAGTTTAACAAGAGCAAGTGCCAGATTCTGCACCTGGGATGGGGCAGCCCCGGCTGTACGTACAGGCTGGGGGGTGAGAGGCTGGAGAGCAGCCCCCAGAACGGGACCTGGGAATTCTGGCTGATGGCAAGTCAAATCTGAGCCATCAGCAGGCTCTGGCAGCCTGAAGGGCCGACCATGTCCTGGGGTGCCTCAGGGCACTGCAGCCGGCTGAGGGAAGGGGTCGTCCCACTCTGCTTGGCCTGCTGCGGCCTCGCCTCGAGTGCTGGGTGCAGTTCTGGGCACCCCGATGTAAGAAGGACACAAAACTCTTGGAGAGCTTCCAAAGGAGGGCTACAGAGACGGTGAAGGGTCTAAAGGACAAGATGTGTGAGGAGCAGCTGAGGTCCCTGGGTTTGTTCAGCCCAGAGCAGAGCAGGCCGAGGGGAGGCCTCATGGCGGCCTGCAGCTCCCTCACAGGGAGCAGAGGGGCAGGCGCTGAGCTCTGCTCTCTGGGGACAGCGACAGGACCTGAGGGAACGGCATGGAGCTGGGACAGGGGAGGGTCAGGCTGGGGGTTAGGGAAAGGTTCTGCACCCAGAGGGTGGTCGGGCACTGGGACAGGCTCCCCAGGGTAGAGGTCACAACACCGAGCCTGCCGGAGTTCAGGAAGTGTTTGGACAACGCTCTCAGACATAGGGGTTGGTTGCTGGGTGGTGCTGTGTGGAGCCAGGAGTTAGACTCAATAATCCTTGTGGGTCCCTCCAAACTCAGGACATTCTACGGTTCTATAATGCTGGTAAATTAATTATTGCCTGGTGAAGATCATGGTCCTTGCAGCTGGGCTGCCCATGAAACAGCCCCCAGTGATGCTTTGGGGATCCACCCCCTGCCCTGTGATGGAACCTCTTGTCTGTGCAGCCCACCCAGACCAACAATTATGTGACCAACAGTGTCACCTCCAGTGGCCCCTGATGTCACCTGCCACCCGCCCCCACCCAGTCCCCACTTGTCTGGCAATGCACTGGGCGGTCACAGGGCTGGGCCCACGTCCCACAGGCAGCGTGCAGAGCCCCACCACAGCCTCCTGATCGGGACTCCTGATTTATGACACCATCCTCGGCTGTCATCAGATTGGTTTTGATAGCGGGCAGTTAATGAGCTCTTCTGCATGCTGATTAGGCTTGCTTGTCAGTCAATGCCTGCATGACGGCTATCTTGAGAAGGTGTCATGGCTGGGATCACATCTTGTGTCTTTGAGTCCACAAAAGCCCACAAAACCCATGAAATGCAGAGCTGTGGCAAGAACGCAAATATCTGGGTGCCTGTGCAATCTGCAAAGCCATCATTTGCATGGTGGAATGGGCACGGTGCCCCCTGGCAGCCCCTGCACATTGGAGGAGGGTTCATAGGAGACTTCTAAGATAGCTGCATAATTTTGGAGCTAAGAGCACAAGTTGCAGGACATGGCTGCTGAAGCCTGGACTGCTGGAGGGTTTGGGGCACCTCATTTGCATTAAAATTAATAATTACAAACTATCCTGGAGGTCTGGACTGGATCACAGAGGTGCTTCAGAAAGCCTGGGACCCTTCATCTGCAGGTATATTTTCAGAGCTGATACCCTTTTGGCTGGCATTTCTTCTCTGTCCTTTTTGTTTGCCTCCAGCTTAGCACTCCCCTCCAGAGCAAGGTGTTTGTTATCACTTTGTAGTGCAAGTTAGTTTAGTGGACTAATTTATGTATAAAACTATTGAAATGAAATGCAAAATGGGCTCATTAATTGCTATTAAGATCAAAAGCCCTGCTAGCAGGACTTGTACTAATGGATGATCTCTTGTATTGTCCTTCAGGACATCCCTACTTATGGCTTGAGAGCATGCCCATCATGGAAATGCCTCTGGAGCTGCTGCAGCCTCCTCCAATGGATCCATCACTGTGTCCCACCAGTAATCGACCTGGCTCTGAGGTGCACGTATGTGTTGTGCATCACAAACCTGGGGTGTGCAGGTAAATTCAGGGTTCGGCTGTGCTCCAGCCCTCTCCCTGCACACTCTGTGCTGCTTTGCAGCCCTCTTGCCATCAGCCAGGTTCCTCCCACAGCTGTAGCTCCCATGGCTGCCCCGTCCCCTTCTCCCCCCCACCAGGAAAAGAATGCAGCTTTGCAAAACCAAGGCAAGAACAAAGCAGAAAAGAGCAGTTTTGTATTATTTTCTTTTCTGGGCCATTTTGAATTAATTAAGGAATGTGATCTAAACTATAAATACCCTCCTTCACGTATGATTTATGGCCTGTTTGTTCTGGATTGGTATGTGCTTAATCTCTAATTGTAAGCCCACCATCTGTTTTTATTGATCTGCTTGCCAGGAGAGTTATTGCTCTCCTTGGCCTTATATGGGAAAATTAGGTATGTGGTGAGCAAGCCAGCTCCGGGGCTGCTCTTACGTCAGCCTTGGAGCTGCTCGGGATTGCGCTGCTGCCGGTCTCCATTTACCGTGTGAAACTCGAACTTCTGGGTCCGACCAAACCCCGCTATTTGCAGGAGCATCTCCCTCTGTGCCAATCCCTGAGAATGGCTTCCCCCTTTAAAAAAAACAAGGGAAGAAAAGGCATTTGGCGTGGCCGTGGTGTTTTTGGCTATAAATCAGGCTGCCGCCAACTCACTTTGGGTACTCTCAATGGTGGGAGTGTCTCCATGAGAAAACAGCCTGGATTTATTCATTAAACCTCAGGGATTCAGCTGCATTATTAACTGGCTAGATAATAGTGCCTGAGCCCAGCCTGTGCACTCTGCACGGCCGCAGTGAGGTCTGTAAACACAGGCTCACAACGCGGGATGGAGCAGAGAGGGAAGGATAAAAGCTCCCAGCAACATTTGCAGGCTTAAAGGAAGCTTGTGGATTTGAAGAAAGAACTGCCAAAACAGGAAAGTGGAGGAAGGCAGTGGTGGGGTCCAAAGGGAAGGGATCCCATTCCCATCCACCAGCTGATCCCAGCAGTCCCAGCTGGACTGGGACTGGGAGCCCCAGTGAAGGGTAGGATGGTTTACCCGCCCCCCTTCCCTCCCTCAGGGAGTGTTTGGGTTTAAGGATGGGTGAAAAGGGAAGAGGTGGCTGGAGAGAATGACTGAGGTTGCACAGCTGTTGAGGAAGGCAGGTCTTGTGTTTGGAGGTGGCTTTTTAGATATAAAAATGGGGCTTAGGCTGGGGAGAACAGGTACAAAGCCACAGCACGGGGACATGGGTCTGGGGAGAAGTTGTCTTTCCCATTTTTGTCACAGAACTGGTGCTTCCATTCCCTTCCCTTCCCTTCCCTTCCCTTCCCTTCCCTTCCCTTCCCTTCCCTTCCCTTCCCTTCCCTTCCCTTCCCTTCCCTTCCCTTCCCTTCCCTTCCCTTCCCTTCCCTTCCCTTCCCTTCCCTTCCCTTCCCTTCCCTTCCCTTCCCTTCCCTTCCCTTCCCTTCCCTTCCCTTCCCTTCCCTTCCCTTCCCTTCCCTTCCCTTCCCTTCCCTCCGTGACAGCCCATGCTCTTTGCTGTCTCAAGGACAAGAATAAGGAGAAAATCCTTAAAATGTCCTGCTCATCCCCACGGCTCTTTCATCGGCCACCCAGTCTGGGCAGCAAATGCCTCTATGTGACTTGGCAGCCATCGTACTGTCTGTCCGTCCTTCTGTCCAGTTTGCCAAATTGCAGAGGCTCCACGGCCACTGGTGGGCTGGGTTGAACAAGGGATATTCTGCACCCAGGGAACATCTAGGGAGGGAGGCCAGGTTTGGGGACCGGGTTGCCCCCCAGCCCCGTGCAGAAGCGAGGATTTGGCTTTGCTGTGCCTTGCACCCTTTTCTGCAGGGATGTGCTCAGGGATGCGCAGGCAAGGGTGTCCCCAGGGAGGTTCCCAGTTTGCTATGGATGCCTGGGGTGGCTGTGGGGACAAAATGCACCTTAAATACATTTACATTTAGGAAGGAACACATAAATTGCTCACTATTCTGCATCCTCCCATGGTTATTATTTTAAGCTGTTCCCCCAATTTCAAGCCCTGGTTTGGAGATCCCCATTCCCAGACTGACTGATGCCCATGATGACAGAATTTCTGCCGTTGGACAAATTAATTTCCCATGGGATTGTGGCCTCATATATAAATATAAAACTGACACATTTTTACTCAGCTGAAAATAAAATAGCTCCAGCTCCAGTTTGCACGAGATAACGTTTCCAGCAGATAAGGCAGCAGCTGGAGCGCGAATTGCCGTGCGGCTCCCATTTTTCCCACAGATCCCCAGCAATGTTTGCAGGCCGGGCTGTGCAACATCAGCTTTTGATTAGCACCAGCCAGCATTAACGCGATGTTTGTGTTCTGCTTCGTCTCACCCCACACCTGCCTTCTCCTGGGCGAGGGGGAGCGGGCAGCGTGTGTACAAGCCCGGGGAGCAGCAGGGACGTGAGCTGGGCCGGCGGGGTGGCTCGGTGCCTGTGGGGACCGGGCTGTATTTGGAAGCTGATCTCAGGGCCCTGGAGCCCTGGAGCCCTTAGCACATGCAGCAGAAATGAGTGTGTTTCGATCCAGAGATCCTGACCTCAGACCTTATAAATAACCCAACCAGGGCCATGCAGAGTACCTAAAACAGCTTGGTTCCTCTGCTCCCAGAGCAGTCATCTTCCTCTCCTCTCCTCTCCTCTCCTCTCCTCTCCTCTCCTCTCCTCTCCTCTCCTCTCCTCTCCTCTCCTCTCCTCTCCTCTCCTCTCCTCTCCTCCTCTCCCCTCCCCTCCCCTCCCCTCCCCTCCCCTCCCCTCCCCTCCCCTCCCCTCCCTGCCCTGGGAACCTGCCCCCATCACCCGGCTGATTAAACCCTGAGGAATGTGCTTGGGGCTCTGCAGGCAGGAGGAGATGCTGATCGAGCACGCATGGTGGGAGTTATCTGGAGTCAGCATACCGGAGGGGGCTTATCTCCAGCTGCGTATCCCAGGCACAGCCATAGCCCTTTGTTGATGTCCCCAGCGTGCTCCTGGGACATCACACACGATCCCATCCCACCCTGTCCTACCCCACCCTATCCCATCTCACCCCACCCCATCCCATCCTGCTCTCTTTGCTTGGGGCCTCTGTGGGGTCAGACATCCCTGCAGCTCTTTTGTGAGCTTTCCCTTCTTCCTGCTATGCCACTCCAGGCTCCCCAGGGACGGACAATGGGTCACTGCGGACCTGCAGCCCCATGCTGCTTCCTGCTGTGACCATCCCTGTGCCACTCAGCTGTTGCTGTTGGAGCTGTCACATCAGTGGGGACCAGTCCTGCTCTGTCTGGGATGTCACAGGCTGTGCTCTGCACCCAGCAGCAGCAGGAACAGACATGGACAGCCACCTGGAGCAGCATCCAGCCTCCTGCATGCACCAGGGTGGCCCTGAAGCCATCTCTACAGTTTTGGGGGTGACCTCCCCAGGTTTTCCTCCGTGTCTGCAGAGAAATCAGCTTCAGCAGAGCCTTAGCAGTGCTCATGGCCTCTGGAGTCATGCAGGGAACTAAACCTGCATAAGGTTTGTGCTGTGCCAGGAGCAGAAGCTTTGCCTGTTCCCTGCCCCTACCTGCAAGGGGCCAAAGACCTTCACAGCCCTGGTCCCTCCAGAGCGGTGTCAGAGCAGGAGCCTGCTCCAGAAAGCAGGGACCCGTGCCAGATACACCAGGCAGATGAGATCCTGCTGGATCAGGCATGGGCGACCTTCAGGAAGGCAGACAGGGATGTGCAGCAGAGACAAAGAAGCACATCATGGAGCTGCCTGCCCCGGGGGTGCGCCAAAGAGAGGAGAAGTCTTGTGGTCCTTCAGGCTTCCAGGAGATTTGGGCTAGACGTCTTCAGATAATCCCAGGGCAAACACACCTATTCATAGCTGGAGCTATGTCCTGGTGCCTGGGTGAGGGATGCTCCAACCAGAAACGTGGGTGGGAGAGCCTGGGGCAAAGCAAGAGGAGGCTGTTTAGGAGGGGCTCACTCCAGAGAGATGGAGCAGGTGGGTCTCCAGCTCGGTACAAATTTGCTGTGGGAGGAATTCACCCGAGATTCACCTTTCATCCTCTCCGTTGTATCAGTCGAGATGCTGCAAGCCCCTGAGTCACAGGGTGCCACCAGGCAGACACCCACCCCATGGGGCTGCACCCGTCCCAGCTGGATGCTCCTCATACCTCCTGCTGGGCTGGACCCACTGATAACGAGCTCCACCTCGCTAATGAAGAGTCCATGGAGCAAGCCTTGGTGCGGGTCTTGTCCCCAGGTCATGGGGCAGCCCTGGGGAAGGCTCTGCTGGTTGCTGAAGCCCTGGTAGATACCCCAGGACACAGGGCTTGGTCATGGCCAGCTGGACCAGGGGCAGATGCTCCACTTCGGGGTGTCCCCCACTCTGCAGACATTGCTGAGGTTGTGATTTACCCAGGAGAGAAGCTGCAGGCTGAATATGGATCAAAATGAGCATATACAGGAGGTCAAACAAAGGGTTTTACTGCCTTTTCCTGGTCCTAAACTCCCTGAATAGGAAACGCACTCTGCCTCCAGGAGCTTGAAGTCTAAATCATAGATAAAGCCATATTTATTGTCATTAGTGTCTGTTCAACATTCACCAGTGCACCGGGCTTTTCAGAAAACAGAACGGATATTTCCCCCAAATGTTTATGGCTTGGATTTAGATGGGGCCCTGGGATTTTGGGGGCTGCACGAGCCTGCTGGCAGGCAGCCACGTACCAGCTCCGGTCACAGATCCGTCGAGATGAACGCGGGGTTTCAAACTTGGCCTCTAAATCTTTTATCTGATTCCCGTAACACTTTTCTCATCATAGATACATTTCACTTCCATTTGGGTTTAATTATTCCAGTTTTGACAATGCAAACAATTCTAAAGACAATGTTTTCTTTCTTTATTCCAATTTTACAGGAAAGACTGTTTCTGTCACTTGCTATTAATTGTGTCTTCAGAGAAGAGTTTAAGTGGGGGAAGTTCACCTGGATTATTTAATACGAAAATAAGTGTTTCCAATTTGGTTTAAAAGAAAGCAACTCAGAATCGATATTATTTTCTTGCAGTAAAATGCAAAATCGAGAAAAAAAAGAACTTAAGTAAGGGGGAATTGCTTTGCTAGTGTTTGCAGCAAACACTTCTATCACAGAGGCTTAAACTGTCCTGCTGTCTCTCTGCCCACCTGTTTGCTGTCTCCTGTCAGCTAGAACATGCTGACCACTTCCTACTAGTCTCAACAGAGACATTAAAATGCCAGAAAAAAAGAGTTTTATTCTTGCAAGAAAATGCGTGAAGGGGGAGAGACCCACACTTGGGCTGCCACCAAGAGAAAACCTTCAGCATGCTCAGCCCCCTTGCCAGACATCGAAAAGCCACAGAAGAGGACCGGCACCCCGCAGGTTATCTGGGGACAGAGCCCTGTCCTGGGCTCTTGGGGGGCCCGTGGGGTCTGAGCAGTGGGGATGGTGGAGCCGAGGTGGGGATGGGATGGGGGGTCCCCACTGTTCTGCACCCCGGGAGGCTGGAGAAGGGATTTGTAGCCCAGAACCTTGGGGCAGGCTCTGACACCGTGGGGATACGAGGCAGGGATTTCTTTGGTGGAGCCACTCCCCGTGTGTGTGCATGTGTAAGGCACCAGCAGGTCTCCGCCAGTCCCGGCTCCTCCCTAGACTTAAGGCAAGCCAGGCCTGCCGGGACTGCGCTGGACCAAGCCTTGGCTTGACCCAGAGCTGCTCGTTCCCAGTCCAGGAGCACTTTGGGACAGGAGCAGGAGAAATGTAGGTCTGGGGACGTCGAGGCACAGGGGCAGAGGTGTCTCCGGAGCTTGGTGAGGGATATCGGTGATATTCAGACCTGGGTGCTCCAGCCCAGGTGTGGTAATCAACTCCCCAAAAGTAGATCTGAGCAAATAACGCCAAACCTAGAAGGATTTGCCCTTTTTTGGAGTGCTCTGCTTGCAAAGCACGTGCGTACTTAGAAAGAGCTCCAGGGTGCGTTGCAACATCTGCCACATTTGGAGCAAGTCTTGAACACTTCAATCCCCTCTAATAACACCGTCCAGGAAATGACAAAGCTTTTGAGAAACGAGCGGGTTGGAGTTTGGCTTGGTGAATCTCAAGTTGTTGCTCAGATTTTTTCTTTTTTTTTTTTTTTTTTTTTTTTTGCATGCGGCTTGCTGAATCACAGCAAAAACATACAACATCCTGCCACAGCTCTTCTTGTTTCTCTGACACTTCTGGCACTAAAATCTGACACCGCAGCAGATTCCAAGGCTCAATTACATCCAGGTTTGCCCCATGCTTGAGGAATCTGGGTTTGGTGCCACTACTTCCAAGGTTGTCAGACAGCAGCTAGATGGTGATTTTAGGAAGCAGCTCCCCCCAAAATGTGGTGCTTTCACCCTTGGGCTGTGCTGCAGTGGCCTCCTGACCCCTGGGGATGTACACCCTGGGGATGGGGGCAGTCTTGCTGCTTGTGAAAAGCTTTCTTCTACACACCTTACCCACTCGCATCCCTTCTGCTTGTGGAGTGTCTGGTAGGGATAGAGAATGCTGCTGCTGCGAGGTGTTGAGGTGAGTTTCCAGCTCGCACTGGACCCACTGTCCTCGGTGCAGGCATGAGCAGGGGCGTCTCTGAGCTGCACCAGGAAAAATAAAGGAAAACATTGGTTTTCTTCCAGTGGCTAATGGGTAGATATTAATCTGTTTTGTATCTTTGGTACAGGAGACATTTTATGGGGTTATAACTTTTAAAACAGAAAACTGGGAGTCTGTGTGCCAAACAGAGGGCATGCACCAGGCGTGGTTATACTTAAAAGAATTCCATATTAGATTTATTCATATTTACTTTACACCATATTCAGAGGAATCTCTAGAAATCATTTTATTCCAACCCGGACCTGTGAACAGCAAAATGTAAGACTGGGGGTTATGCAGCGCTTTTGTGAGAGCAAATCTCGCAGCTCCGAGGCACATGTGGCACCTAGCAGCACTGCTGCTGCGTGTCTGAGCTCAACACCAAGCACCAGGACTTGGGACAGAGACTGTAGCCAAGGCAGGTTCGGACAGAGGGTTTGGTTCAGAGGAGCCCTGCCTCCAAGGGAGTCTGCGAGAGATAGTGGTGAACTTCAAGGAGCCACACGGGGCCCCTAATGGGGTGCCGAGAGCAGGCAGGGAGATGCAACATGGGAGCAGCGACCTGCAGAGCCAGGCGGGGGAAGACGAGCCAGACATCTGGTCCAGCAGCTGTCAGAGTGGCTCCTGACCCTGCAAGCGGGTTTAGACGAGCCATGGAGCTTCGCCAGGAGCTGTGTGGGCTCATGAATTCCCCGAAAAGGCAATGCTGGGGCACCGACCCCTTCAGGAGGGAGGAAGGTTGGAGGTGCTTGCAGCTCACCCACGTGATGGCCCCCTGGGAGGGTGGCAGGACAGCTTGGCTTCCCCAGGGAACCCCAAACCACTGCATGGCCCTAAAGCATGCCTGTGCGTTGCATTCCTCTTGCTGGGGGAGAGCAGAGCACAGGAATGGAAGCAAGGGCAATGGGTTAGGCAGATGTCTTCTGCAGGGCCCCCAGACAGAGCCAGCAACACCTGGTGCCTCTCCTACCTCCAGAACCAAGGCTACTGCTTTGTTTCAGCGCCTCAGCTGGGCTGGCCAGCAGAGAGAAACGTCCCAGCAGGGCAGAGACCCCGGGACAGTGCGGTAGGTGGGATCTGACACTAAATGCTGCCATGCTTTGTCCTTCCCTAGCATCTGTTAATAAATTAATGTCTTTGCCTTTCTCCTGCAAATCACTGCTGCACCAGCAATGAAGACTCAGGAGCCTTCATCGCAGAGCTTGTGCTTACAAACCTGTCTGCAAAAGCTGAAACATGGGAATTCCTGACCGGGAAGCGGGAGGGGGCTGCCAGTTCCTATCAGCCACCAGCCGTCGGGGCATGTGCAGAAAATGCTGATTTCCTCCAGGACCTTCGCACATCAGCCTGGGTGAAGCAGCTCATTAAAAGCAACTAATTGCTGCAGTCAGTTGTGACATGAATTTTTCAAGGTTAATTTAGCTTAGCACTAAGAGTCCCCCATTTATCTCCAAAGAGGGTGAACCGCACCTGCCAGGCAGCCACCCCTATGCTGCATCTCCCCTCTGCAGACCCTCCAGAGCCAGGAGATCTGATCTGGAGCATCCTCAGGGACCACTGCGAGGGAGCGTGGGGGAGATCCGACCCAGGGAAGGCAAAGGTGTGGTACCACAGTGCTGTGCTTGATGCGTGCACCAGCCTTTCTCTGTCCTGAATGATTCCTTCAAGAGTCCTTTCAGCCATTTGCACAACTTACAGGAACACTGGGGAAAGCAGAGGCTGAAACGTGAAGAGTTCACTAAAACTTCCAGGTTCAACTCCCTTATCCCATCGCCCCCTAACCATAAAGTTTCCCTAAAAAATTCTTCCCACTGATGGATTCCCAGGTGGTATTAAAGATAGCAGTAACTCTCTGCTGGGTCTTGCTGGAACTGTTACAGTGCTCAGCGTTGGAATCCTTTTCTGCTCCCTCAAAGACCAAAACAAGACCAGAGAAGGAAGCCAACACCGTGCCTTCTCCTGAGGTGGTGTTTCAGGCTGGACTGTGGGTGATTGCACCAGAATCTGCCCTCCTTTTTGGAAAGTCTGTACTAACCAGGCAGTGCTGGGCGTTTGGTGTGTGGGCCACCAAGAGATGAGGCCACGCAGGAGCAATGGGGACCTGTGGCCATCTGCCCTGGTGGTCACCCACAGCACATCACCAACCATGTCCCCCCAGGAGACATCTGCAGAGCCAATCCTTGCCAAATTCTGGGTGCGGTGGGGCTGAGAGCTGGGTCGCTGGGGGCACCCCAAGCCCTGGCACCCCCAAACCTGCCCCCCGCCCTTGGAGGAGGTGTGCGGTGCTGAAGAGGAGACCACACTGGGGCTCGCCCCACCTCAGCAAGGGCCTTCTTGGCACCCACTGCAGGCTGGGAAGGGAAATCTGCTGTTTAATGAACGTATCCTGTGTTTACGGAGAACCTGCCAGCTATGACAATCCAGATGTTTCCTGTCTCTCTGCATCTGCAAAGAGCCATTTGCTGGCTAAAAGTGGTTCCCACCACGAAGCTGCGCATCGGGGCTTCGATCCTGCAACCAGAGGCAGCAGCCGACCTCCAGCGCATGGGACGTGCGCGGGCAGGGACCGTCCCAGCCCCTTGGGGTTGGTGCCCATCCGTGGGCAACCCCAGGGAGCAAAGCTGAGCCCAAAGACTGCTACGAGCTGGGCTGCCCGGGCCATGATGGGAGTGAGCCTCCCGGTGAGGGATGGGGCCGTGCAGGATGTGGTGCTCTGCGGGGAGGCAGGAAGAGCCCAGGTGGGAACAGGATGGGAGGATGCAACCCTCCTCACTGCCCCCCTTGTGGAGTCTCTGCCTTTTCCTTCTCTGCCTGACAGCCCTCTGTCCCCGCAGCCTGGACCCCTGGAGTCTGGTGTTGATGCCTCTTCTGGTTAAAAGCTGTTTAGGAAGCAGATAAGGCTCAAGGTTCAAGTCCTCTTCTGTCTGAGGACAACCTCCAGGCAAGGCTTGGTGACAACCTTGTCCCCTTCTTTGTCTGAGCAAGCCAGTGTGCTGCAGACACCAAAGGGCAGCTGCACAGGCACTAGGCGATGCCATTGGGAAACTGAGGAAGAGCCCTTCCTATAGCCTTCCTACAGCCTTCCTATAGCCCTTCCTACAGCATTCCTATAGCCCAGTAGCTAGGCAACTGCCAAGTGGGCCTCCTGGGTGCTGATCCCTTTCCTCGAGGACAAGTTACGTGAAAAGATTCAACTACTTTTCCAGTCTCAGGACCAGAATCTTGTCTGGAGATGCAGCTCTGTCTAGCCAGACTCTGACCGGGGGAGTTGGACCCAGGTCCCCAGGCAGTCTGGGCTCTCCCACCCCAGGGCTGTTGGTGGCAGCTCCCGGGGAGGACCCCGCTGTGCCTCCCACAGAGCTGGGCTCTCTGAGTCTCGCAGACCACAGAGGTGGGTAGGCAGCCAAGTCCTTTTAGTGCTGCCCTGAGCAAGGTTCCATGGCTAGTCCTCTTTAAATACAAGACTTGATGTTCAGAGGGCCTCTGGTCCAACCCCTGCTCTGAGTGGGGTCAACACAGTTCAGCTGGCTGAAGTCTGCGTTCAGTATATCTGCATGGATGGAGATGGATGCTAGCTGTAAATCCCCCTCCGCCTTCTCTTCTCCAGGCTGAACAAACTCAGTTGTCCCAGCCTGTCCTCATGGGCCCTGTGCTCCAGGTCCCCAGCCACCTCACAGCCTTCTCCAGCTTGTCAGGGCTGCTCCTGGGCCCCCAAACTGCACACACAAATTGGGAAATGGCACCACAAGTGCCCAGCAGAGGACAGCAAGTACCAGGGAGGTAATCAGATGCTCTTCAATCTTCCTCAGTTACATGTGTGGAGCCTCTGGGGACCACAGGAGCACAAGGAAGGGACCATGGCACAGGCCACTCAGCAGCCATCTCCTGAGGAAGGGCATCCGGGATGGCTATCTTTCAACCAGTGCAATATCACCAGTGTTCTCTAAATGGGATTGTGTGAAAAGTCTTGCATTAAAAAAACCCTATTTTTCGTCTCAGTTTGCAATGCCAAATGAGCAGGACACCAAATGGAGTGGAAACACTGACTGTTTTGCTTTGCTTTGCAATTTAATAGCAAAAACCTAGCACTCCCTCTTTGCCTGTATCTCCTTTTCCTTTTCCATCTTGTCAGCCTTCCAGCAGTCTGAAGCAGTTCTGGAGCCCGTGGTGGATTTTCCCTTCTGCTGAAGGGTCCCACCACCACGACCACCCAACTCACTGCACAGGGCCCCTCCTCAGCGCCTTGGGCTGTTGCCACCTGGGCTTTATGCAGACTGCAGAGCTGCAGCGAAGGAGAGGCCCTTTTTGTCAGCCCCCAAGGAACAGCGGTGAGCTGGGCAGGGGGACCAGGCACCTGCAGCCCCAGGGGATGGGAAGATGGCAGCAGCCGCCCTCACGGACACGTCGAATGCTGCACAGTGTGACCTGGGTCAGAGTGCCAGTCTGGGCTGACCCACTGCAAGAGGACAAAGCATGGAAATTCAGGGCACCTGCGAGCCACCTCCCAGCTGGGACGTCACTGGTCAGTGAACAGGGGTGGATGGACGAGCTGAACCCCTCTGCTGAGCACGGCGCCTGTTGCTGGCCTGGAGCTGGGCAGAGTGAGCGGCGAGGAGCCAGGTTTCTGGTTCCTGTCACACTGTGTCAGAGCCTTCCCCAGGGAGGAAAACAAAATGCAGCGCCAGGAGACATCTCTCCCTGTTCCTTCTCATGGGAGGGATCTCGGTCAGCAGGTTGGTTGGCTGCTGTCACGGCACCTTCGGCACCGACCTGGGCACATGGTGGCACTGGGTCCCTGCCGTGGCACCGTGCAGCCGGCAGAGCCCGGCCCGATGGAGCTGCTGTCCTGCAGAGGAGCTCCCAGAGCCGTGTCTGTCCTTATCTGCATGCCTCGCTGCTAACGAAGTAGTAGGCTCAGGGCTGATTGAGATTTTCAGCTCCTGATTTCCTCCTCACGCCCCTCGAGCAGCATCCACCGCCTTCCTGACTCCGGTTCCTGTCCCCAGCGACAGACCCCTGGGGCGGGCGGTGTCTGGACACAGCCAGGTCCTGCCAGGGCTGACCGCAGCTTTTTGCGCAACGCACGGCGCCAGGAGTGAGTATTTGCTCTGATGTCTCATGTGCTGCCATGCCGGGGCAGGTTCTGGGTAAGGCTCCTCAGCAAGGATTGCTGCCCGAGCTGTTTCATGATGAACTCCCTTCCTCCCAGCATGGAGGCAGGGAGGGAAGTTCACTCCCCGCAGACTGAAGTGACTCGGGTTCAGCCCTGCGCAGCCCCAGCTAACTTCCCCTGAGGCCCGAGGGAAGGCTGGCTTGTCACCAATGGACCCAGTGCCACCTCTCCATGCCCCGGCCCCAGGAGGACACAGGTACCGCGAGCAGGACAGCCCCCGGCAGTCCCAGGGGAGACGCGTTGGGTATTCAGCGGACAGCTTCAGGCCACGGTTGGGCACAGAGGAGCTTGCCTCTGTTGCCCTCCATTTTGTGCCTCATCTCCCTGTCCCTCTCTGTCTCTGCAGGCCCTGGCCGGGATACAGGACTGTCCTGTCCCTCACTGCCCCATCCCTCACTGCCCTCTCCCTCACTGCCCTGTCCTTCAATGCCCAGGATGATACCCCTGCCCTGGGACCCTTCCCACTTGGTGGGAGCACCGTGTGCTCCAGCACTGCTGTGGGGCTGCAAACCCCTTGACTTTGCTCCAAATGACTTTGGGATTGTGCCCTACATCGCTCCTTTACCACCCAAGGTGTGGGGCAGCTCTGTGATCCCCTGCCCTCCCTGCTGTCTGTCTGTCTGTCCTGCCCGGCAGCAGGGCAGAGACCAATACCCTCCCCTGGCACTGCAGACACACCATGCTGGACACGGAGGATGCCCCAAATGCCTCAAAACCACAGGAGGTGAAAAATTTGTGGGGATGGAAGCCAAAACTGGACAATTTAGCCACTGTTGCCGGAGCTACTTGCTCAGAGCCAGCTCTCCATGCTGGTGGGCACAGATTTGGCCCCTGCCTTCATGTCCCACCCGGGCCAAGCAAACACACGCAGCGATGGGTCGGGGCTCTGCCAACGCATCCTGACAAAAAGGGGGTTCAACTCTGGAGCAAAGGCAAAGAGAGCGGGAGGGAGGAAGTCGGGAAGGAGAGACAAAGGCGAGAGCTGCGGTCTGGCAGCGGGAGTGCTGCGCTGGGGAAATCCTCTGATTTATGGCGAGAGGCCTGGCAGCGCGAGGCGAGTGGGGAGCACGGCCCCGAGCGGTGCTGGGAAGCAGCCGCTCCCCCGCGCCTGTTCCCCCGGTGCTTCCCCGGGACAGGCGGATGGGAGCCGCGGGGCTGCCCTGCTCCTGCTGGGGTGCACGGGGACGATGCGGGGCTGCACGCTGCGGTGGGTGTCCCTGGGGAAAGGCCGGCTGCAAACACAAACCTGGTTGCTCGTGGCGGGACGTGCCAGAAGCAGGGTGGCAGCACTGCAGCAACAGGTCCTGAACCGAGGTGTCTGCTCCCCTCTCCACCAGGACCCCCCAGTGAGGACGAAAAGTGCCGTGGGGAAGCCACAGCCGCACAGGGCCCCCTCCGTGTCCTGCAGACGTGGCGGGGTGCAATGGCCTCATCGGGTTCATGGCTGGGTCTGAGCCCCCTCGAACGATCCCCTTCCAAAACAGAGGTTTCACATCTCTTTGGGCTCCTGCTCTGGGGGTGACCCGGCGCCAGGCGAGGCTGTGGGACGTGTGGTCAGTTCTCCTCCTCCCCGGGGCCTTGCAGCCCCGCAGCCTGCCTGCAGGGACCTTGCGCTGGATCCCATCCTCCTCCCTGTCTGGGCTCCTTCCAAAGAAGTGCAGTAAATGTCACTGCTGGGGTCCCCGGGGAAGCAAGAGCATTTGTGCACACTTGTAAGCAGCATTCACACTCAGAAACATATCTGTCTGGTGCATCCTGCCCCTGCTCACCCTCGGTGCAGGCTCCCAGCCCCAGCAGCGCTGGTTTTGCAGGTGCCGGGGCTCAGCACCTGCTGAGACTTGGGGAGTGGGCTCCGTGTCTCCAGGTGGGCTCCCCATATCAGTGGGAGTTTGATGAAAGTGGGATCTGAGGAGCTCGGGCTCGGGGGTGTGATGTCTTGGGAAGGAATGGGCTCCGCTCCAGCTGGGGGGCTGCGTCCCAGTATGGGGGACATGCTGGGACCTGCTGGGACCTGCTGGGACCTGTTGGGACCTGCTGAGACCCCACATCCTGGGGCTGCTGGGTCCAAGCAGCGTCCCTGGAGCAATTTTCCTCCTGGTTTGGAAAGCTGAGCAGAAGGGGCACGGAGCTGCCTGCCCAGGAGAGACAGGAATGTGCTGTGGGTTTTCCCCTGCCTGCGTCTGTGGGTCACTCCCAGCTCTCACAACAGGCTCAGCACTTTGGAAGAAGGATTTAGCCACAACCCAGAACGCATTACCCAAAAAGCAAACAACAAATACATTCTTTTCCTGAATTCCTGGCCTCCTTCTGCTTCTGACCTCCCGGACAGGCCCTGGCAGCCCGTGTGCCTGGAGAAAGGTTGGCTTGGTTTCCTTCAGCCTTCTCTTGCAAGGTCGCGCCTGGCGTGTGCAGCCTCCTGCAGGGCCGAAGGTCGCTCTGCTACCAGGGGCAGGGGCTCCAGGCAGCTCTTGCTTCCCTATTTAAGGGTAGCGAGACATGAAATGTGCTCCTCTGCCCTTTGCTCCTAGGCAGGTCCCTCCCTGGCCAGCTTTGTGGCTTGCTTGAAGGATTCAGAGGGCCTGAGGGATTTCATTTCAACATTGGATTGCTTTGGTGCCTAGCCCTGCTCCTCAGCTTGGGTCTACCAAGCTCTTTTCCACCTCTTGCTCTTCCTGAGAGCCTTCACCAAGATCAGGGTGTCCTAGAGGTATGTCCCCTGTAGCCCCTCCAGCAAGCCTGGGGATTGGAAGCCAAAGCAGCCCGCAGACAGCATCACCCCAGGGCTCCACATCCCTCCTGGTCTCGGCACAAGTTGTAGGGGAGATGCCGGCTGCATCTCAGCGTCTTCCAGAGCTTAGCAGAGCAGGTCAGGCCCCCACTCTTCCCTTTGCCTTAGCCTAACCTTGGTGGTGCTGAGCAGTGCCCAGAGATCCTCGCTGTCTGTGCTGCCCCAGGAGCTGAAGTTCCCACCAGGACCTGATGCAGACCCAACGTTGGAGACCCCAGCCTCACCCTGGAGGCAGAGATGAGCTGACACCATCCCCACGAGCTGCTGTGCTCCTCTTGGGGTCTGTTGCTTGCCCGAATTATGAGTTTTTTTCATTGCCTTATCTTGGCCAGACTTTTATGGCTGGCTGGGGACTTGGGCTTGTTCTGAACTCTTCTGCCCTGCACATAGTTTGAATTTCCTTGCTGTGATTCAAGGGACACACTGAACTCTGTGGGATGGGACCTCCTTGCCTTCCCTTAGCCCTTCCCCCTCCCCCCCCAGGGGACACAGACCCCTCCAGGGGTGCCCATGGTGCTTCCCAGGGCTCTTCATGGTGGTGGCCAGGTCCTTGGGATGCCACCCCAGTGAGACCTGGGGGTCTGGAGCACATCCCTGCCTGCTGGCAGTGCTCAGCATCTCCTGCAGGGTGGTGGCAGCAGCTCTGAGGCACGTCCATGCCCACCCCCTGTCCCAGCCCTGCTGCCACCCGACCTATTTGCCCTTCCCAGCACAGACAGCAGCTGGGTTGCCGCCTCATCCCTTGCTTTCCATGGGGTGGGAGTCACTGCCCCCTGAAATCCTGCTGTCCCCAGTTTGGACCAAAGCAGCTCCTGCAATGAGCAGCTGGGATGTGGAGGATGTGCCTCGGGATGGGACACTGAGCACGGACTGGGCACCAGTTCCTCCCCGCAGCTCCCCCAGGTTGCCTGCATCCACGTGGCTTCTGGCATGCTGGCCAGGCTGGGTGCTCCCCTGCCTTCCCCTTCCTATCAGGCTGAGGACCAGCGCTCAGCACTGGCCATTTTGTCTCTTTTGGCTCCCTAGCATGGGAAATGTTTTGTTTTCGGGCAGGATTTCAAGCGCTCACATCTCCCAGACACGTCCGTCCTCCCAGCGGAGAGCGTCCGAGGAGAGAAGGAGCCGGCGAGCAGTGGGGAGCCCCTGGCCGGGGGCCTGCCCCATGGTTCCAAGTGTGGCCCTGGCTTATTTATGAGTGTGAGGATCTGAAACATGGAGGTGGCCAACAGAGGAGGCTTGGCGTCCTCACAGCCCTTTGGGACCCCAGTCCCAAGGCTGCTGGGGCTCAGAAGAGTAGGAAACACATTGCAGAGCCCAGACCAGCCCTGCGCCTTCAGCTAGCATCCAGTCTTGATGGGCTGGGGGTTACTTGCCCAGGAGCTGCAGTCTCTCTCTCTACCCCACGGATGCTCAGCTGGGACAGGCACCCATGGGCCTGGGCTGCTGATGGAGCATGTCCCTGCCCCACAGCCTGGGGGACAAGGGAAAGGAGAGCAGGGACGGCCGTGTGCCTGCCAGCACCAGGCATGCCGCTTCGCTCCTGGGGCTTTTCTGGCATCTTTCCTGTCCTGAGGCAGAAGTACAAAACTGTTGGTGCAAATGAAACTTGCCTTCTTCCAAACATCTGTACAGAGAAGGTGGCCCTGGAGGGAGTGCTGCTTTGATAACACCAGTGGGGTGGGAATTTAGAGGTGAGAAAAAAGCAGCCTGCAAACCTCAGGCCAGTGGTGCTATTAAATGCAAGTCAGACAAGTTTCTACCCAGGAGCTGATGGTGTCCTTTGTCCCCGCCATGGAGACCTGGGCTGGAAAGGGGAGCAAATGGGACATGTGAAGTTCCTGGCAGCTCCCAGCTGTTCCCAGAGGACAAGACAGGAGCCTGCAGGAATCCTTCGTGCTCCCAGACCCCCTTTGCTGCCACCCAAGGAGTGGTGGGAGCAGCCACAGCCTCAGCCAGGCCTCCAAGCTACTGCACTGCAGGGCCAGCGAGCAGGGAAATGCTCCCAGGCTGCCTGAGCTGGTTGCTGCAGGATCTCAGGAGATGGACGGGATGGAGGAGAGACAAACAGAGGGATGTGGCTGCGGCTGTCCAGGTGGAGGGAACAGATACAGCTGTGCGCGAGGACACAGCCTGGCTGGAGAGGGACTGTGCCCACCACCAGACCCCCCTTCCCAAAGGCCTCCGAGCTGTGCATTTCCCAGCACATCTCATCACAACAGAGTTCATTAGCAGTGCTGCCAGCTAATTAATCTGAGCTCTCAGCGTGAGCTCCCATAAAACTGCCTTAGTAGACTTCCAGCTGTACACTTTGCAAAAAGGACCAGACAGGAGGAAACGCCCATCACCTCGCCCTGGGGGTCCTTCCTTGTGACAGCCCCTGCAGGGGTGTCACTGTGCTGCCCTCAGACAGGGAATTAATTACACAAATGCAGGTACTTTGGGGTGTGAACTTTTTTGAGACAGGAGGTCTCCATCCCTTCCCAGGGAGGCTCTCCCCACAGACCATGCACTGAGCTCCCAGCTCCATGGGATCCTCCTGGCTCCCCCCTTACCAGTTCATTTTCGTGGCATTGTGGGGTTTGGTGACGACTGCTTTTGGGACAGGATGGGGGTTGAAGAGCAAGAGAGGAGGGGATGGAGAAATCACCTTCCAATATGGGGTGAGGAACCAGGGGGAAGAAGAGACCCCAGTACCTGGGGAGCCCAGCCCTGGTTTATAGGGTTGACCCCAAACCCTCCATGGGACCTCCCAGACCCCAGAGACAGCCTGGCCACCTCACTGCCAAGGTCCCTGGGAGGGGAGAGCAAGGTCTGGGGACTCAGCAGAAGTGGAGGAGGGGAGGGAAAGGGACAGGAGGGCAGGGAGGGCTGCAGCCCTCTATCAGACCCGTGTCCTGCTCTGCCCCCAGTTTCCTCAGCTCCACCAAGGGAAGGACTGAGGCGTCTTTGCCCAGCAGCCCCCTCAGCTGAGCTTCGTCCATCTGGCTCAGAGCCCGATGGAAGAAGTTGAAGATATCCAAATTGCCCAATCTGGGACACATTCTTCCCTGCCGGGCTCTGAGAGCCCAGGTCTGTGTGTAAAACCCATCCGCTGGCTCAGCCTGGGCAGCCGCATGTTCACTGAGCGCTGTGGAGCACAGCACATCAGCCCACCTTCCCTCTCCATCCCCAGGGCAGCACAAAGCCCTGCAGGTCACACCTCCACCTGCAGCGTGGCAGGACCTGTCCTCAGAGGCTCTGCAGAGAGATTTGGGAGATTCGAGGCTCCCAGTGACATACCATTACGTTCTGGGAGGGTACAAGCCTGGGCCAGCTGGTGCAAGAGGAGCCGTGTGTCGCCACAGACCAGCACTGCTCCCTCTGCAGAGCATGTGTGAGATTCTGGGGGGTGCTGAGCCCCAGGGCGGTGTGCTGGAGGAGACAGCTGTGGAAACCAGAGCTGGTTCCTCACCCCCAGCGCCCACCACCCCTGGGTGTGTGCCTCGGCTCCCGTCTCCTCCTTGCTGCTCAAAGCCTCTGCTATTTTTCCCCGAGCCTGGGGATGGCATCACCTCCTCACTGTTGTGGCGGCGTGGTGAGGAGCTGGATGCACACAGCTTTCCCTGTCCTCTGTACCAGCCCTGCTGCACTTTCCTGAGAGGGAGAAGGTGTGGATGGGGCCAATTTGGGTGGGAAAAAAAAAAAAGGAGCCACATCCAAATCAGAGCTCTTCACTCATCATTTTCAGCTTAAATAAGGGCTGAGCAGGGGAAAGGTACATGGGCAAATTTCATCTGAAATGTGAGGATACAAAACCCAAGGACAAGAGCTGTGGGGTACAGACAGAAAAGAAACAGGCAGGCATCAGCTTGCGGGGACCCTCCTGGAAGGGGGCCTGGGGGGCACGGAGGGCAGGAGAGGTGGCAGTGCTGAGCATGACTTCAGCTCAGCACCAGGGGAACTGATCGCAGCATGGAAGGATATGCTGGGAGAGGCGCCGGAGGGCTGCACAAGCCCTCAAACACTGGGGAAGAACTGCACGCTAGCAAATCTGAACGTGGAGGGGTAGAAAAGTGAGGGGGATGTGATGGAAGAGCAGAGCCTGCTGCGTGCAGGGGCACCGCAGGCAGGAGGAAGAACACCTGCAGGGAGGAAGATGAAGAAGAGCTTCAGCTCGCTGCTCAGTGGGGAAGGAGAACTAACAAAGGGGGATGCAGGGAATGCAGAAGAGTTTGGTGGTTTCTTTTTTTAGCTTTAATCCTCATAGAAATCCAGATGTGACCAGAGAGTTAATGAAAGGGGAGGAGAGAAAACAGGCAGAAGAGAAGAGGTAGGATTAAAGACCAGGTGGATACATGGGATGTACTCATTTTGGGCGCCTGGGCGAGCTCATGGGGATGCTTCAAAGTGGGCATGATGAAAAGCAGCAAACCTGGCCAGAAGAAGGAGAGGGACCATGAACCCATCATCAGAGTGACATTGGACCAAGTCAGGAGGAATTATTAAATGGTTTCTAAATGGATCAGTTCACTCCAAATGAATCTCGTGTCCTCATTTTTCAGGCCTGATGACCCGGCAGAAAGGAAGAAGTGATGCTGCGAGCTGTATCAGCATGTTGGGCTGCGGGGCATGTCCAAAGAGCACATGGGAAGCCCAGCCCCAGCATCAGCCCTGCTCGGGGCAGATCTCCAGGCTGAAGGCAGCAGCCTGAAGCACGGCCACTGGGGCACGAGCCATCTCCTGCCCTTCTGCAAGCACTGCCCCACTCCTGGGCACAATCTTCATGCATGCAAGTGCTCTATGGGCTCTAGAGCTGCTCTTTTACTTTGGCCATGCTGTTTTCCAGGCAGTCAGTTCCAGGTCAGGGCTACCCAGACACTTGTGCCAGCGTGGGGGTGTGAAGGGCTGGGAATGAGCAGCTGAGGGCGAGGGGTCGGGCTGTGTCTGCAGGAGAATCACGGATGGATTATGGCAGCTTAACACATCCATCAAAACCTGGTTTGGTTGCAGAGATAGCTCAGAGGAGGTTGCTGGGGCTGGCCCTGTGTTTCTGGGCTATATTTTCCCACCTGGTTTGGGTGGTGCAGCTGTAATGCACGAGTATATGTGCATTTGGGCTTTGTGGGGTTGCATGCACTCAGGGTGAGAAATGCAGGTCTGGAGGTGATGTGGACTGCATGGACACAGCCTGGGGATGGCGGCACTGCCTGTGTGTGTGCAGGGAGGTGCTCGGGGGGTCGCAGGATAAAGAGGAGTCTGCAGTGCCTAAAAACAAAATTGGGCAAAACTGTGCATTTGCAGGGTCTAATTCTGAAATCCTTCTGTCATTCACTCGGGACTGATTTCAGCAGGATTTGTGTTGAGGAGTGAGAAGGGAACTGGTGCACAAATACAGAGCAGCATGAAAGGACCTGAGAAGGCTTCTGCACCATTGTAGGGATTTGTGGGGAAAGCCTGGTCTCCTGTCAGGTATCAGGCCCTGAGCATCCCCTTCCCAGAGGTGACCCCAGCCTGCAAACAGCTCCCATATCACTGCATCCTCCCCCGGGGTTTATGTCCAGCATGGTGGGACAGTCAGACCTATCTGGGCTGCAACGGAGGATGAGGCAACTCCATAGACAGGGCTTTGCTGGCTGACCACGTAGCTTGCTTTGTCAGCACTCATAAGAGCCCCAGCTGCACACAAAAATGTGCCCTCCTCAGCAACTGGGAGCACCAGCGGAGCCTCATGGCTCAGGGAAACACCCTGCCCCGCACATCTGGGTTTAGGTGACGTGATTCAGGCCAGATCTGGTCTGCTTCTGGGTCTGAGCCGTGCTGCAACACTGAGGGCCAGGTGGCTCTGAATGCTGCGAGGAGCCTGAGCCTCCATCCACGCTTTGAGCATCCCCAGAGGGACTTCACGTATCTGAGCTCTGGGCCCCTTCAGGAGCTGCAGTACAGCTGAGACACCCAGGCACCCCGCTGTGGCTGTCGCTGGGCTCTGCCCACACCAGGGCCCTATTCCTCCTCCTGCCAGCACCTCTGTGCTCTGAGGGGTGCTCACCGGTCCCTCCGCAGTCCCACCTGTGCCCACGTCTCCTCTGGGGCTCAGTGGAGTCAGGTGTCATCTGGTGCCACCAGGCCTGGCAGAAAGGTTTTCAAAGCCCCAGAGAAAGAATTAAGCCAGGGCTGAGTGCTTGGGAAAGGGCTTTGAGCTCCTCTTGGTTACCCAAGAGCTGAACCCAGCCCAAGAGATCCAAGAACCTGGGGCCTTGCAGTTATCCTGCTGTGCGTCTGAGCTCCCGTGGAGCTGTGACCAAACCTCTGATGGGGGAGAAAAGAGGGCAAGACCTTTCCTGCAGCTGTGGTAGGAGAGGCAGCTTTGACTGGTGCAAGGGCACAGGAAATTCATTATCTCTGCAGCAATTTGTGCTGGAGAACAGCCGAGTGTAGGAGCCGGGGGATTGCTTCATGGTGGCTCTCTCTGCCCAGATGAACATTCAGGACCAGTTCACCATCCCTGTCCCCATGCTGGGCAGCTGGAGAACTGCCTCAGGCTGGTGCTGTGGCCGGGACTTGACTCCCCCAGGCAAAACTCTTCTAAGACAAAAAGGAGCCCCTTTCTTTTCACAGCGATGCTCCCTCTGCATTCCTGATGCTGCTGCAATGCCGGCTGTGCTTGTCAGAGCTTCCCTGGGAAACAACCATGCACTTGGTGCTTCTGGGTTGGAGATGACTTGCACCACAAAAGATGAACTTGGGCACTTTGGGGCTGAACCCAATGATTAAGCAGGCACCAGGTCAAGTGAGGGGCTGCAGGGCCCAGCCAGGGTCCTCAAGATGGCCAAGTTGGATATGTCAATTGTCATGGCAGGTGCCCTGGATAGGCCATGGAGGGAAACAGAAGCTTCCAGAAGGTGATTTGGGCATCAGAAGGGTTATTCCCTGGCAGCGCTTACCCCCTCGCCAGCTACAAAGGGACCTTGGGGTGCCCTGTCCCATGGGGATGTCCCCGCTGAAGACATCTACCATGACTTTGGATAATTACCCTTAAAACTTGCCATTTGCAGACACCACCCAGACTCCAGCTTGAATTGAAAAGGGGTAAGGGGCAGTTTGCTGCCCAGAAACCCCTAGGAAGGGGCAAAAGCACCTGCCTGGGGGAAGAGGCAACATCTGGAGGCTAGAAGCAGAGCCAGCCCCCTGTGGCAGGCATCACACCCTCCCCATCACACAGCAAGCGAATAAACCCATCTTAACATGGTCCAGCGATCGCTGCTGCCGCGGGGGTGTCTGGACACTGAGTCATAGTTTGCTTCTCATCCCCGCTGCATCGTCCTTATTTTTTTGATTCATGGACCTCTCTGTACACAAACGAGCAAACTGTCCTTTTTGGTCTCATTCACTTGCGATAAAGATGTGTTCAGCAAATGAAGTCTTAAAATGGAAACATCCCCAGATGCCTGTGTTGAATTGGTCTTCTGCAGCAGGAAACAGCGTTCCCTTTCTCCCTTCTTCACCCAAATATCCAGGCTGCTGTTCTCTTGTGCTGAGAGCTTGCAGCAAATATTCTTCATCTCCTGGCTTTGCTGCCCTCTGCATCCTCTGCAGAGGCCGAACCAGGCCAGGATGGGACCAGCAGCTGAAGCAGCAGGCACGGCAGGGAGGTGCGGAACAACCCTCTGCAATGAAGCCTACACACCCAGGTGCAGTTCCATTAGTGGGTTCAGCAGTACGTTTAAGTTTTGCAACCCAGCTAAATGAGAACAGAGACGACATTGCAAGAGGGGAGCTGGACAAATTGCTGCCCTGACCGCAGAGCCTGATGCACGCAGAAACCCTTGGGGTTGTGAGTTTCTAGGGGGGGTTCTTTAACTGGAAACTTCTGTTTCATGGAGATTGAATAGTCTTGTATAATCCCATGACTCCAGGAGCTCAGGGCTTAGAAGTCCCTACATAAACACACAGGGACCAGCAGCAAAACCCTGATGTAACAGGGACATATCCTGCAATGACACAACCCCATTGGCAAGGCTGGTGCTCCTGACTTGCTGTCACCTTCAGAGGGCCACTTGCAGCGGCTGCCCTGCAGACACCACAAAGGCCGGTTTGGGGCCAGGACGGATGCTGGAAGCTGAAACTACAACAGAAAGGGTCACCCTGCCCCAGGTGGGAGAGACAGCGGCCAGGAAGGGTTTTCCATGTCCACACGTCTGTCTGACAGCAGAGCAGAGCTGCCCTGCGCTCTCCCATCAGCCTGTGCTGTCTCGCAGGTGCCTGGAAATGACTACATCAGTTTTAGGGTGTGCTGGCTTGCAAGCAGGTGCAGAGCTTGCTGTTTGGAAACCACTTCTTAGCTCTGTCTCCTGCTGCTCCTTCCATCAGCCCCCAAGCCTGTGCCTCCTCCCAGCCCGTGGCGTGGGAGGTGCACCCCAAGGTGCCCCTGGGTTGGGGTGCAGATACAGATGTTGACACAAATCAGTGCCCGCAAACCATAGGGATGGAGAACCTCTGCTCTGCAGAGCAAAGCTCAGCCTGTAGAAGAGGCATTGATGTTCCCAGGGGAGATGGGCACCTCCGACAGCCCTGGCTTTGCAGGGTTAAGCCAAAATCCTGCTGCACCAGATGACTCAGAGAAGGTAGCAGGGGAGCACAGCGACGTGGGGAGAGGCGCTGAGCGGTGAGTCAGGCTCCCTCACCCCTTCCCTTATAGATCAGCAAATTCATCCTGCCTTGCCACCAGCACCGGCTGCATGCACATGGCCGGGGCAGGGGCCGAGGAAGGGCTGTGCCCGAGGGCCGGACTCCTGCCACCCTCGGGAACGCTGCCTGCAGTTGTTCTGAGGCAGGGGAACGGGGCAGGACCGGGATGCTGCGGGGACTGCACACTTGTTTAGTAAGTGCTCCCTCTCCTGGGCTGTGGCCACACAGTCCCATGGAAAATTCAAGTGCTTTTGGCTAATTGGAGTTGTCCAGGGCGGAGCACTTGATGGAGAGCTATGTTCGAGCATCCCCAAGGTGTCCGTGTCCCCAAGGCATAGGGACAATCTCCCTGGAGGGTCATCTCCTCCCTTCAGCACATCCCTTGGGGACCTAAGAACTGGGGAAAGGTGCTGGGAAGAGATGTGATCATTCAAAGTCATGCCGATACAGAGCTTGGTGCGATTTGGAGGAATCACCAAAAGTGTTTTGTACTGGGAGCTTCTGATGGCCAGAAGGGAAAGTCTGCGTCGGCTTTCCATCAAGCTTCAACTCCAGGGTCTTCAGGAGCACAGGAGATTTAAAAGAAAAAAAAAATAGTTTCCTTCAAAGAGTAAAAAAATGGGGGATGTACCTAAGGGATGAAGAGAGAAGGTTCCTACTGGGTAGCTATGACTCAGAAATGGCATTTTCTATATTCTAATAAGGGATGTCAAGTCAGGGGTAATTTATTCATGGCAAGCTGATGCAGTTGCTATGGAGAGCATAATAGGAAGAAACTCTTTTTTAATGCATAGCCGATTGAGGAGGAAAGCGTTTGTCAAAGATAAAACCTCAGTGTGAGGATAAAAGCGGCAAACAGTGATTAGGAACATTAAAACAGGGAAAAAAAAAAAAAAAAAAAAAAAAAAAAAAGAAGCTGTCTGCAGGCACTTCCACTGCGGTGAAACGCCTTCTCAGGGTTTCCCATCAGGACAGGACAAGGCATTGGCCATCACAGCTCCTGCAGGACAGGCACGGGGCTGGCATCTTCTGGATGAAATGGGTGAGCCCCCACCCCACAGCTGGCATGGGGTCAGCTTTCCCTGGCCCTTCTGACACCCCCCGGGATAGCTGGGTGCTCAGGAGAGGGTGCACAATGTGGGCTCACCCCAGCAGACATCACCTGGGGAACATGGGGCATCTCCCCCCACATCTTCTGGATGTACCAGTCCTGCACTCAGCCAGCTTTCTCACCCCGCAGATGACCCCCAAATAACATTTTGGGTTGACCAGGCCTTGCTGTCAGAGCTGTTTGCCACAATGCACGTTTTATGCCCATCGTTATGGTATTGTGGTGATGGAGCCTACCACAAGGAGTGACCGTCACCAGGAGCTGTACAAACGAGGCGCAGAGACCTCCCGCCCCAGCAGCTCCGCTGCCTGCCGAAATGGGGTGGTGGAGGCAGAAGCAGAAGGAATCATCAGCTCCCCACTGCCAACACGTGGAGAAGTGGATGCATGGGAAGGGGCTTTCCCTGGCCACAGGAGCACTGGGAGGTCCCCACATTTCCCCAGCCCAGCTACCATTTGAGTGAACCCCTTGGACTCACTACAGCTTCTGCTGACCAGCAAGAACAAAACCCGCTGGGACTTCTTCCTTCACAAACATGCAAGCAGCTGTAGTGCTGCTCTTCAGAGTGAAGCTCAAGGATCCCACAGCCACCTATGGGGGAAAGTAAAACCCCACAGATTTCATAATGGGCTGCACTTTCTCCTCTTGCTGTGGAAGACCAGCAGCTCCAAGGGAACAATGAAATACGTGAGTCCGAAGGTTCGAGGCAGCCTTTGGTGCTAGACGTGCCTTCAGGCAGGAGGGTGGCTGGTGGCAGTGCCTGCTCCCCAGAGCCTGCCTGTCATGCATGTGACAGTGTCACGTATGGGGGATTCTCAGTGAGGCTGGGAAGTCAGCCAGTGCTTCCCCTTGGAAATGTCTGTCTCCAATTATGCATAATGATAATGAACTTTAACTGCCTCAGTTGCTGATCATAGTGCCCAGCACCTGCCTCAGACTGCTCTCCCCAAAATTGTTTTTATTTTTTTTATTATTATTTTATTTTATTTTATTTTATTTTTTATTTCAGAGAGCACAGCTCAGGCACAGGAGGATGAGGACATGCACGGCTCTGCAGCTCTGTGTGACGGAGCAGATCACCGTCACTTCTGCAGCAAGCGCATGAAGCTGGGTGTGCTGGGACTCCCTTCCTGGTTGCTCACCCTGCGGGGTCCCGTGCTCTGCTGGGGACCACGAGCTCCTCCAGTCCGTGGGGCAGGAGGTGGGGAGCACCTTCCCAGGGAGGATCCCTAGTGGTCCCCACCTGCACCATCCCTCTTCTTGCTGTTCAAAGGGGACAGATCTGGCAGCCCTTCCCCAGCTTACTGGTCCATAGTGAGCACAGGGTGATGTTTGCCTGACAATAATTCCAGGGTTGTAACAAAAAGCCCTGATTCGGTTGCCATGTAACTGACCGAGCACCTTCCAACTGCCCCTGGAAGCTGTTCCGGGCCAACCGGCCACCAGCAGCCAGTGGCCACCAGCACAGCCGGGGAAAGGGAAGGCCCTGGGGGAGCAGAGGCAGGAGCCCCCCGGTCCATGCCCTACCTGGGGGTGTCTCCTACACACCGCTGAGCCCGTGGGCCGGCAGGGCTGTGCCTGGCGTGCCTCGGGGCTGAGCTGCACCAGGAGGTCCTGGGCTCCCAGAGAGCTGCTGGTGGCTGGAGCAATGGCTGCTAGGGGCAGTGAGGACCTGCCGGCCTACTTCAGTGTGCAGTACAAGCAGAATCTCCTGACCCTGCTGAAGTGAGGGACCTCCTCCACCCTGCCCAATCCTCTTCCCCTGTCTCCTCCACCCCTCCTGTCCCCCATGGCACACTCCCATCCCTTATCTCCACCACAGTGAACTCATCTCTCCTCCTCATCTCCACCACCTTGCTCTCCCTTGCGCCTCCCTCCCCAGCCCTGTTCCTCCCTGTAACACCCCCTTGCTCCCTCCATGGGATCCCCTCTGGTCCTGGGAAACTCATGCTGCTGGGCCAAACCTGAGATCGGACCGGGGAGCGGTGACAGGTCAGGGCAGGCCAACCCCCGCTGAGGTGCTGAGCCCAGCGTGTCACCTCAGTGAAAACTTCTGCTGCAGGAAACTCAGACTGACGGAGGAGGACTCTCTGAGTCCATTTATCTGCCTCCAGGAGAAGAAGAAACAAGCCCAACAGATGCAAAAGACTCTGGAGGAGAAGGAGGAGGTGAGAAGGGCAGCAAGGTCCTGGTGATGGCTGGGCCGGCTGGAGGCCTCTTGGAGGGTGGCTGTGGCACAGGAGCCCTGCCATGCTCTCTCTGGCCCTGCCAGGCCTTCAGGGAGAGGATGGAAGCCATCGCCTGCCGGTGGAGGGACCTGCAGATCAAGGAGGCTCAGCTCAAAGCTTACATGAAGAAATCTGGGAGGGTCCTACAGGTACAGCTGCCCCTTCTCAGCGCAGCCAACACCACCCAAGGCTTCGCCACCAGCTCCTGCCCTCCCTTGGGAAGAGAGCCTGGGGACACCCCTGTCTGCCCACATCTCCGTTAAGGCTGGAGGTGCGAGGAACAGGTCTTGGGGGGCAGGGAACCAGGGCAGCTCAGGGCTTTGCACCACAGACATGGAAAGCCCTGGCAGGGTCAGTGCAGGAGGCAGCTCATTGTGCACCAGTGGGATGCCCTGAGGGCCCCGAGCAACCCCCAGGAGGGTCTCATCCAGTCCCAACTGTTGGCACCCAAGGACAGATACCAGTAGGTCTGAAAATTGTACTGCCATGTCTCTGAGACCAAAGTGTCAGTGCTAGAGAGATGGCCCTGTTAAACTGGGGGTGAGCATGCTCCCAGGGGTGCCCCAGCACTGGGCTCTCCTCTGGGAAGCTCACTGCTGCCAGTGCTGTTGAGTGACCCAGCCCCTTCTTTCCCTATGTGTGTGTGTGCTGGTGGAGGATGTATCACCAGGAAAATGATAAACTGCGAATCCAAGCTCTAAAGAAAGCCAGCAGGGAAAGAGAGATGAAGATGCAAAAGCAGAGTGAGCTTTTGAGAGCTAAGAAGGAACTGGAAGCCCTGAAAAATAAGCACCAGAAACTCAGCGACAGAGTGCAGAAGTACTCCATCTTCAGCAAGTACCTGGAGGACGTGGTGAAGGCCTCGCACGTGAGTTTAGCCATGAAGAAGATAGCTCATGGCTTCGAGGGGGTAGGGGGGGGCCTTCCATTGGTGTCAGACCTAAAGGAGATAAGACACAGCCAAGGAAATCATAGCAGTAGTCAAACCCAGAGACCTCAAATGGGCTGGGAAGAGGTTGCCTGCAAAGGGGAGCTGCCCTTTCAGGGGTGCCTGGGCACCCCTCCGTGCACTGCCCATACTGCTGAAACTCCAGCTGGCCCCTGCCCATGTCCAGGTGGCTCGGTGCAGGCAGTTGCAGGAGTGCTTTGTGTTTTATCAGAACACTGATCACCCAGGGGAGAGGTGCAATAGCACACCTTGCGTATGGCAGTTCTGGGACTGGTACGGTGGGAAGTTCTTGTACCAGGGATGTGTTGCTGCTCACAGTGAGGGGAGGGCAGGGGGGTTACTAAGCCCTGCAGTTTACTAAGCCTTGTCCTGCAGTTTGAGGAGATCCAGACAGTCATTTGGCGCTACAAGACGCTGGTGAGAATGCGCAAAGACCTGCTGCAGGCAGAACGGGGGCGCAGGGAAGCATCTGAGCAAGCCAAGGAGCTCCTGGCCCAGTACATTGAAGAGAAAGATGAAGAGATCCTGCAGTACAACAACGAGCTGGCTCAGCTCAAACTGCGCTTTGATGAGGCTCACAGTGATGTCCTCACCTGGGTGAGGAAACATGGGGTGGGCAGGGGAAGATCTCCAAGGCCTGGCTGTGTCAGGAGCAGCTGATGGCTCATCACAAAGCCATAGGATCGTGGCAAGGCCCCTGGTAATGGGGCTTCATCCCTCCAGGGGGCTGTAGACTGAAGAAAGCCAGGCCAGGTCTGGGGCTGGTTACATCAGGGGTTATAACAAGGCTCTCACAAAACCATCACAATCTTTCAGTCCTTGCTTGAACTCACACAGAGTTCAGCCAGCAGAGAAAAGTGAGCCAGCCTTTGGGGAGCTCTGCTTGGCACAAAACCCAAGCATGCTCTGCCACGTGCTGCTCAAGTTTACCTGACCTCCATACCCACCTCCATTCACCATTCCTTGCAGTAGCATCCTCACAGTGGGGCTCCACTGCTGGTGGCTCAGGACTTGGAATGAAATCGGGTTTGCTGGGTTTTATTACTATTTGTTTTCATACTTCACACAGCATCTGCCCAACAGGGCTCGTCCCCTCTCCTCCCTTACCCAGTCCAAAAATAACCTGACTTGTGGTGAATGGGGCTGTAATGAAGCACATTGACGTGTAGTCCCCTCCCAAAGCACAGAAAGGCCCTCAGCTCCACCTGCATCGCTCTGAGAGGGCCTCGCCAAATCCCCCTGCTGGATATCCCAGCCTCCAGGAATTGCGTCCCTTGGGGCAGAGCCTGGTTGGGAGGGTGGCAGTGGGGCGTGCTGTTCTCAGGGTGCCCTGCTGTGGGGACTGCACATGGGGTGAGACCCACCAGACAAGGACTGCAGGGGCTGGATGAGATGGAGAAGCTCCTGGGGCAAGGAGCAGCTGTGGTGGTTCCTCAATCAGCTTGTATCATGCCAAGCTGAACCACCTCCAGCAAGTTCATGATCTCCCTAGCAAACCAGATGAGTGTGGAAGTTGAGATCTCCAAGTCAGGGTCCCCAGAAAGCAGCGTCTTTGTGGGGTATGTCCACATTCTGTGCATCTCCTCTTCCCTCAGGAGTCTTGCTGGGCCCACATCCAGAACATAGCTACCCAGAGAACCCTGGAGCTGGGGACCATCAGGATGGCCATCCTCAACCTCTTCCAGTGCATTAGCAAGCAGATGAAAAGAAGCCTGAACGTGCCAGTGGATGACAACCACATGCAGCTGGACATGGTAGAGCCAGCCCAGACCCTTTCTCCCTGCCCAGAAAGAGGAGCAGCTATAACCCTCAGCTGCCTGAGGGAGGGGAGAGCCCAGGGAACTCCAGCTGCCCAGCAGGTTCCTCCCTTTTCACCTCTTGGGCAGAGGACCTCAGGAAGGCCTGTCTTGTCCATGGAGGCCCAGAAGGGTGTGGGCCCTGTGGGGCACAAGGGGAGGGAGCCAGGCAGGCCAGGGCAGGGGATGCAGATCAACCATGTCCAAGGTTTGATCCATTCACCTCTGCCCTGAACTCA
Source organism: Cygnus atratus (assembly GCF_013377495.2). Lineage (NCBI taxonomy): Eukaryota > Metazoa > Chordata > Aves > Anseriformes > Anatidae > Cygnus > Cygnus atratus. Next base: position 2,092,566 of record NC_066379.1, read on the forward strand.
GGCTCACCCCCAAAAGCCCACTCTGGTGGTGCAGATCCAGCAAGGCAAAGGCCTTATCCTCCTGCTCAGCCTGGTCAGCGAAATTTGCCTTCCGAAAGGGCCAGCAAAGGGCCTGCTGTTCCCATCCCTGCAGGGAGACTCCCCAGCTCTGAGCTCTCCCATCTCTCCTCCTCACTCTAGGTTCAGCAGTTTATCCAAGACCTCACAGACATCTCTATGGAGGTGAAAAGGAAGGACATACAGAAACACCAACAAGCAGCTAAGGCTACAGAACTATAAGGGACGTGCCACCTTGACCTGGTCTGCCAGCCAAGGCCCGGCAGGGTGGGAGGGCAAGAGGACAGAGGGCCCCACGGATCTTGTAGACTCCACCATAGGTTATGCCAATGAAGCTTCATACCTTTCTGGCGCTTCTTTCCTGTAGAGTCACTGAGACCTTTTCATACTATTAAAAATAGTTATATGTTTTAATATGCCTCCATTTCTTGGGAGGGTTGGAACCATCAGATCAACTCCATCACACAGCTTCAGCCCAGAGGCAATACGGTGCCTTGTCCAGCAGATGGGATTCTGGTTGCAGGATACAGCGTCCCGGCAAAACGTGCAAGATAGCAAGAGCAGGCTGGGATATCGGCATACAGGCTCTGCTAGGGATTAGTGTTCACATTTGGACCTACCACCCACTTTAAGCTCTGAGATATGCAAGAAGGACGTCGCAGTGGCATGTGGGACTGTGCTTCAGGAGAACTTCAGAGCCACCACACCCAGCATGTGCATGGATGTAGATTTCTCTGTACAGCCATGCACTATGTGCCAGAACTCATCCCCACACTTCTGTTAGGAAAAACGTGGAGAATAGTTACAGGTGAAGGACAAACCAACCAAAGGCATTGCAGGAAGCACTTGGCTGCTCACTGTGTGCACTAACAGGATCAATACAGGAACCCAATTTCCCTCAAACCTCTTGAGCTCAGCCCCATGTTGGGCCAAGCGAAGCTTAGAGAGCTACCATCCAGCTGCCGAAAATGCCCTTATGCGGCGTGCAGAAGAAAACACAGCAGCGAAAGCCTCCATTGCAGAGGCAAGGGTAGTAATTGCTTCTCAGCTGCTATATGGGAAAAGAGAGCTCATTTATTTCTGAAGCCTTGACGTGTAAATGCAGTGTGGGCCAAGACATGCCCTGTGTTCTTCTGAGCAGATCACCGGAGCGGTGGGAGGTGAGTGGCAGTTTGCATTTCAGCTGGCAAGGAAAAGTAAAAGATGTTACAACTTTATGCAGCCACGATGTGCCCACACTTTAATGATTTTATTATGTTCATTCTGTAAAATGGGGATAATAACTGTCAGGGAGGAGCAAGAGCAGGAGAGTGGGCTGCTCCTCAAGGGAAGCAGTGAAGGTGACAGCAAGGCAGGCAGGAGAGTATCTCACCAACAGGATGGTGCCCCATGGAAGGTGAGCAAAAGCAGGAGAGGTTCACAGCTGAAGGCCAACGATTAACAGGCTGGTCTGTTGAGATGATGCAGGTCCAAGATCAAGCCAGAAAGCCAAGTTGGCAAGTCGAGATGAGAATCAGCCAGGCACAGGCAAGGTAAAGACCAAGGGCAAGGGCCTAAATGTAAATGCAGCTCTCAGGCAAGGTGGGGGAATCTCCAGTGAAGGTTCCACACATCACCTCACATCTTATCTGTTTTTCCAGCAGTCTGATCCCAGGTTATACGGCTGTCCCACACCAGGGCTGGCCTTAAGCACAGGCAACCAGAGCCCTGGGATGGGGGAAGAGGCTGCAGAGCCCATGGGTGCACTGAGAGCCCTGCTGTTAACACAGCCCCACTGTGCTGAAGTCTGCAGAGTCCTTCCTGTGGCAGGAGCCCAGATCAATGTCCTACCAAAGTCACCGTGAAACCAGCACTGTGGTCTGGGCTCTCTTCTGCTTACTGTATGTGTACCCAGTCCTTGACCCCAGGGTGCAAGGAGGAAAGAGAAGCCCAGCCTGGGAGCAGAAGCAGCACGGCGGGCCCGTGGTCCCCCAGAAGGTGAAGGACGGAGGAGGAAGAGGTCGGTTTCCCACCCATAGGCCAGCCAGAAGGAGGGGGCAGTTACTTGTCACCTCAGCTGAGTGGAGCACGACTTAGGGACTGGAGTGTCCCGAGGAGTGCTCAGGGAGGGATTGAGCAGAGGTGGGGTAAGCACAATGGGAGGCCTTCGCTTTGGTAAATGGGGCTGTGGGTCTGCAGTGCAAGAACCCTGCAAGTCCTGCAAACCCATAACAGGGCAGACCCTGCCTGCTGCCATGCCTGGGCCTCTCTCTCCAGCAAGCAGAAACCTTACCCTGGGTGGGACCGCAGGGTTCGCCTTGGGAAGCCAGCAGTGCAGAGCACTTGAGGCCAATGAAAATCGATTTCTCAACGGGAAGCAAACATCTTCCCTTTTTTATTGCATGAGGAGATCCAGTGCTCACCCGGGCTGGGTCTTGTGGGGACCATGGCAATCTGCTCTGCTGGAAACTTCCTTGGATAGCAGCTCTCCTTGCCAGGGCTGGATCTGAGAGCCTTCAGCCCACGGTCAGCAGCATCTCCCCATCTTGCACTGCCTCGCATCCTGGCCTTTCTTGCTCTTCTGCGAGGCCAAGCACCCAGCAGCCAAAGGGAGAGTTAAAAACAAGCAGGAGAGCGCATCTCGCTGATGCCCTCAAGGGGCCCAGAGGTTGGCAAATGTCTTGTAAAGGCACTGGTGACAATGTAAAAAGCTGCTGCCTGCACTGGAAAAGTCAGCTCATGACTCATCCCAGCAGAGATGAAGTTGTGTGCTTGTGTCCTTGCATCTCCTCTTGGCAGTGATACAGCCAAAGGGACGAGAAGCATTTATACCCACCCTGAGAGGTGACTCAGCTGTCCCCTCTCCTTCCCCCGTGGCCACCACCTGGCCATGGAAGAGGAGAGGTTGTGCCCAGGAAAATGGGGGGCTGCAGCTCTGAGCCTGCCACTCTGCACGTGGTGGCCTGCGGGTATGGCTGGTTCCAGGCTGGGCATCTGGAGAGCAAAGGTGGATGGATCTGGTCTCCTGAAGTCCTTTGGACACTGAGTGCTGGCCTGTTCAGTGACTTGTCCCATATCTGGATGCCTGAGCTGAGCTCTTTGGAGGAACCTTCAGCATGGGGAAAGAAAGAGAACAAGAGGCACCGATCTGACCAGATCCCTCCTCTCCTCTCCTCTCCTTCCTCCATGGAGCCAGAGAGATGGTGTTGCTCCTTGGACATAGACTGTGATCTTCTGAACGGCTGAGAAAGCTCCTGTAAAGAGACAAGGTCAGGCTGTGCACTACAGGGGCTGCAGACAAGCTAGAGGAGAGAGGAACCTGCCCAGGGATCCCCACCTGTGGGCACAGCAGGGGAAAGGAGTTATCCCCAGAGACCTGCTGGATGCTTTTGTCATGAGCAGGGTGGTGGGACAAAGCTGAGGCATGACAGGAGGGTATTTCCCTGAGCACTCCAGAGGAGGTTTGATGCCTGCTTGAGCCACGCCTGATGGTCTTCCTAGCCAGCAGCACTCAGAGATGTGTGACCCCCACAACAGCACCTTTTTACTTTCCAGCCCCAAATGACTCGGTCTCTGTACAGATGAGTCTGCTGGAGGGGCTCTGGCCAGGTGATTGAGCCCTGGATGACTGACAGAGGTCCAAATAACCTGAGATCCTCACCCCTCCTCTCATGACGAGGAGCCCCCAAAGACACTTCTTCAAGAAGCCCTGGCAAGAGATGGTGCCCCCAGGGCTAGGGGCACGAGGTGGTACCTCAGGTGTGCACTGATGCTGCCACGGCTGGAATGAAGGGATCCTTGGATGAGCTTGCCTGGAAGGGGAACCAGAGAACACACGGGTGTGGGGGACGGGCACCGGTTGCTCCAGCCTGGGAAACCCATTTCATCCTTCCTCTGCTCTTTCCCTGAGGATCTGGAAGGGAAGGAAATCCTTTCAGCTACACCAAGGCAAAGCCAGCCAAGGCATTCCCAACCTAGCAAAAAGACAAGCTCTGCTCTCAGTACTTCTGAGATTTCAGAAGATGCCAGGCTGGAGCTGCACTAGTCCTAAGTCCTGCTCCACAGAGGGGACCATCAGTGCTGGCAGGGTTCCCTGCACCATCCCCTGTGCTCCCCTTCTCCTTCCCGCTGGAGTCATCCTGTTGGCTTGGGGACCTCAGCACCAGCGAAGGAGATGGCAGGACCTGCTCCCCAAGCACAGTGTGCTGAACATCACAGAGACGTACTCCTACCAGCCCCATCCGCGTTCTTGTGGGGGGTAAAGCAAAAGCAACGTGACTCACGATGCCGTGGGAAATGGAAGCAGAGACTAAAATTACCTAATCAGGTATCAGGGTTTAAATTCTGTGATGCTGTGTATAATAAACAGATTTTTTGTATTAATAGCCTGCCTTTTCTTGGGGAATTGCAGGGTTTGGGTTTGTTTGCATTGTATTTTTTTGGGCTTGGGTAGTTTTTTTTTTGTTTTGTTTTGTTTTTTTGTAAGATTTCTTTCTCTTGGCACAGAGAACAGATGATTAAAGTATTGGCTACATTCACAGTCTGTTTTGCCTCTTGCTGATGGAAAATCCCCAGCACATTGCAATGCTGTTACTGGTTTAATCTGGACTCTGTCAACATTTCCCCTGGAGCAGCCTGCTATTCCATCAGTGTGGGCAGGAGCTGGAGATGCTGGTCCCCACTGCTCCCGTCCCACCGCTGATGGTGGAATCTCCAGTGGAGGGGCTTGTGCCCCCGAGCAGCAGAAGTGCCTGCTGCCACCATAAGCCCAAGGGACGGGATGTGCTCCGACACGGCCGTACGGAGGGGCACTGTCACCCCCAGCCCCCTCCTGGTGCTCTCACCTGCAGACTGCTGCCTCCCCTTAGGCACTCTGCAAGGAGGCAGGGACACAGCCCTGTGCTAGCACCGACTGCTGTCTTCAGCCGCGACTTCAGAAGATGTTACTGGCTTGTTAACCCCCTAATTAGCACTCACCCAGGACTTGGCATGCCAAGCACCAGTGGGTGCCAGGTGGCAGACGTGAAAGTCATTAAACACAAATTAGAGCATTGTTTCTACACATACGGTTTTCAGCTGCCTGATCCGAGAGAGGGTGTGGGTGCCAGAGCAGCCTGGCCCCCTCTCAGCAGTCACTGGCACCAAAGCACACGTCGTGTCCGTGGGTGACCCTGAGCTTCCCTGGTGCTACGCATCTGCAGTGACGCACAGAGGCTATCCTGCTCTCTGCTCCCACCCAGCCCCTCTCCCACCTCCCCAGCACGGCCACCACGAAGTGCTTCTCCTGTTCCTGACTCACTGAGGACAGGCAACACCAAAATCCATGAGAACCTACAGTTTGCAGGCCCTCTCCTCTTCCAGAGAGCACCTTGGGGGGGAGGCAGGAGGGAACAAGCTGGGGGCCAGGAGGAGAGCTGGTGCAGCCAGATCCCTTCAGAGATCCATTGAGCCAAGCATCACATGTAGAAGACACTTGATGTGCCACAACCCATCCACAAATGTTACCACTGAGGCTTGGCGAGGACAGAAGACCTGTGTCAGTGAATAAATGAATAAATACACCAAAACAGTGCAGAGCTCTGTGTGCTAAAGGATATTAACGCAGTGCAGAGTTCTGAGTGCTCACAGAGATGTGAGGATACTCACACAGAAAGGAAGTCTCCTGCCTTTCCAAAGACTTTTCAGCCTGACCCAAAAGTGAAATGGTAGGTCACCAGCCAGAAAGGGAAGGGTCAGATATCTTACTGCTGCGGCACGGGCTGCTCTGTCTTCGTGCAGTACCAGGGAGCTCCAAAACCCAGCCTGATTTTTCAGGACCTTCTTTCTGTTCCACTCCAACTGCCCTGCTGCGACACTGCCTAAGGTATTTCTGCAAAGGCCCCAAGCAGGAGAAGATATTTACAAACCAAGCTTCCAACAGACATTTATTTGTTTGGGTTGAAATCAATGCACATGAACGAGTGTCGCTCCCGTGTGCTGCGCACCTTTGCCATCAGGTAAAACACAGGCCAAATAGGATCGTATGACCAGGACAGCAGCCTGTCTTCTTTTCCACAACCAGCCACACAAACACAGCCAGCAAACACAGAGCAAAACAGGTCAGGATCCTCCCCGTCTCCTTCCTGGCCATCCTCCCTGCCTGCCCAAGCACTGCACAGCAGCTGAAGTCTGGCTCCTGGGGCCTGGAGGTGTGGAGGTAGGGATGAATTTGGGGACCAAGCAGTGGATCAAGGGCCCTTCCCGGCCTTTGGCTCCCTCTTGGCCCAACAAAACATCCTGGCTCAGGAATTCACCCTTCCCAAGTCCTGGGGAAGGCGAGCACAGTGAGAGGGGTCTTGTAGGTCCTGAGCCGCAGGTCTGCGTGGGTCTCAGCGAGCACCCACATTGCTCCACATCTGGCTGCAGCACCGCCAGGCACAGCAGCCACGGGACAGTGTCTAGAAGAGCAGAGAGCAAGAGAGGCCCGATCTGTCCCACCAGCTCCAGGCTGGATGCTACTGATGCTGGCCTGTCACTGCTGCTTGAGCAACAGCCCCGGCCGTGTATTGCGGTGCGGATCACCTCGTGCTGTTACACCAGGCTGGCAAAGCAGAGGGAAGCTCCCTGCGACCCACTCACCTCTGTGATCCACAGGGCGCTCCCTCCAGCCTGCAGTGGAGCCTCCCCAAAGCAAGGGGAACACCAGGAACTGGCACGGGGAGGTTGTAGGATGCAGTAGGTCGTTAACAATAAGCAGCACAAAATGTAGGCAGGCTTCAGACTGAGACCATTGAGGTCAGCTCAGAGGAGACCTGAACCAAAGCGGGGTCAAGTTTGCTAGAGATGGCCAGGTACCGTGACAGCCCGCTGGGGCCCTGCACCCCAGCCTGTGAGTGTGCAAAGGGATTGCTTAAGAGCTCGTGGACTTTCATTGCTGCTGGTAAGAACCACATGGAGAGGAGATTGCTCAGGAAGGACAAGTGAGTGGAAACCCCCTTTCAAAGGTTAGAGAACTGGGATTTCTGGCAGTGCTGATAGAGAAATGCAGGAGGAACTTGGACCTGCTTGTGACATTGCACCAGGAAGGGTCCCACCTGCGTGGTTTTATAGGGATGAATGTGCTTTCAGGTGCAATGAGAAGAGACAGGTGGGCTGTGACCTCTCTGGCATGGGCACGCCGGCCCCTGGGCCAGGCAGAGGCACCCACCACCTCCAGGCCCACCAGCAAGCTGCAGCAGGGCTGAGCTGAAGGCCTCAGCACACTGGCCAGAGGGCAGCCCAAGCTCCTGGGCAGCCACCCAAAGGGGAAGCCACCCCAGGCCACCCAGTGAAACCACACCACCCTACAGGGCAGGCAGGGCTGGAGACGTGAGAGGCCTTCACACCCCCTGAGGAGAGCCCCTGTCCTGCTGCAGTGGGTGTAGCAGCTCTGGCTGTGCCATCTCCACATGGGGATGCTCAGAAGGGGCAGCAGGACTGAGACACTGGGTGACCTCGGGTTGCTGTGAGCCCTTCACACAGGACTTAGCTCATTGTGCCAAGCCCAGGGGCACTGGATGGGTGCTGGAGGGCAGGGCTGAGTGCCCTCTTGGCAGTGAGGGTGTCTCTCACCTGCTCTCTCCACCTTCCCTGCCACATTTCTAGTCTCCCGTTTGGATTCATCTTCCTTTGCACATTGCTCTGTTCTTCTGATTTTGTCTCCTTTCCTCTTTTTTTTTTTAATTTCCTCTTTTTCCTTGGAGCTGAAACTGAACCCAGTAATAGCGAGGTGGGGAAAGCAGATCATCTGCCTGTAGTTCAACACACTACAGCTGCACTCAGGTGAAAACATCACAAGAACTACAAGAATTAGCCCTTCATTCAGCCGGCTCAGGGGACTGCACTTCCCACTTCCCACAGATCTACCCAGAGCCACAGGGGACTTGGCAATAACATCAAGGCAAACGCAACAAACCCCAGACCAGAGACATTCCCCACAAAGAGTCCTTAGGAACCATCCCACAGAGACTCACAAGTTGGTACAAGGCCAAGGATGAGATCTGTGGCAACAGCGTGTCTTGGATGGTGGAGCACAATGTCCTCCAAAGGTTAGCTCCGAGTGCTTGTTTTATTACTCCGGCAGGTGCAGAACCTCTTTGTTGTGGGCTCACTGCTGCACACACCTCTGCCAAGCTGAGCTCAGGTGGGATTCAGTGTTTGTTGATGTCATGGAGGAGACGACCATTGACGTGCCACCAAGGAGACATGCCATCATTCAAGCTTGCACCAGCCCACTTGGAAAGTCTCTTCAGTGGCAGTGCTGCAGTGGGAAGCATGAATAATGACGGGAGGTTGAAACTCTCAGAGGACAGCAGATAGTGGACTCTGGCTGGAGACCTGGGGAGAAAAGGAAAGAAATAGGAAACCATGGGTTGCAACCACATTATTCCCTTCATGCTTCTCTCCATCTCCTCGGCCTCCTCCCAGACATCACCACTGCTGCCTCCCTTCCAGCCCCTCTCAGGACACAGTGGGGCTCTGCCATCTTTCCCCAGTGACTGCCCCATAGAGCAGGGCTGCAGCCTGGTGGTCCCTCGCACCCCGTTCCTGCTGTGCCAGGAGCTCTGTGTCCCATATATCAGCGCTCACCCACCCTGTACGGGCAGCCCCAGTACCCCAAGGAACCCCTGTCACCCAGCCCAGGAGGCGTACACTACCACGGTCATGTCCTGTGCAGAGGAGCTGGGGACTGGCTACATGATGGAGCAGGTGAAGCCACAGCACTCCTTGAGCAGCGTGAGGCCTGTCTTGGTCATATACGGGGCGGAGGTTTGCTGCCCCCTGGAAGTCATTTTTTTCTCTTTGACAGGAGCTATGGAGAGAAGCATTGTTACCTTTAGGGTTGGTGTCTGCTTGCTGACAAGGGCACAGGCCCACTGCTTCTTCTGAGAGCTCCTCTCAGGGCTGTGGTGCTGCCCCTCCTCACGCAGAGGCACTGGGACCCCAGGCAGGAGATGCCCACCACGCTGGGGAGGTGTTCCTCCAGCAGTGATGGAGGCACAGGGAAGGGTGGCCTGCCACCAGAGGCCATGAAGAGAGGACGGCTGGATGGATACCGTGACTTGTGACCTCAGCTAACTGTGTGATGAAGTGGAAGGGGATGGCTAGAAAAGGTCAGATGAAGTACATGAACCATGAAAGCACACCCACTTGTCCCAGTTCTCATAGGACGTGATGGCTGAGAAGTGCCAGGAGGGTACATGGAAGCACAGCATCTCTACTGATTTGTGATGTTTCCACAATATGATCTCAAACACCAGCACCCCAAAGTTGCCATTTCCCCACACCCTCCTCCAGCAACAGACAGCCTCCAGGTAAGCTCGCCCCACAAAGAGCAGTGAAATCTTGTGAACGAAGTGCTTAGCGAAGGGAGAAACTGGCAGGGAGGTTCAATGGGAGGAATAAAACTCATCAGCCACCTACTTGCTTTCTGGAGGTAGCTTTTGGAGAGCTTACTTTGCAGGAATTCTGCCATTTCCTTGTCTTCTTCTCTCTCCCTGTGATAAAGAGATTGGTTAGCACCTGGGAAAGGAGCAGCGAGGCATCTGGCAAGGCATAACGCTGATCTAAGGACAGATTGCACTGTCCTCATTGCAAGGAATAAATTGTACCCAGCTACCTGAGCCTCTCAAACTCCACATCATCCACCAGAAAATCCCGAGTTTCCACCAGCTTGTGTATCTGTTGCACCAGCTCCTCCTCCCTCTGCTTCTCCTCGTTGGACTTCTCGGTCTCTGCAGCACAAGGAGCACATTTCACATATCAGCGGTAGTCATCCCTCCCGTGCCAAGGCCAAGCTTGCTCTGCTACACTTGGGAGCAGATATGAGAGTGGGGGAAAAAACCCAAAGTGCCTGGACCCAGATACAGGCTGCTAAATAAGTGACAACCTCATCTCAAACCACCCGGGTCTGGTGTCATCAAACTTTGGATTTTGAGCTTCTCCCCAAAATTCCATGGGGATGAGCATTGCAAGATGCAACTGGGAGCTTCACAAAGCAGAGAAAGGGTCCCCAAGCAAAGTGGCTTCACTGGTGGGACAGCATGGCTCTCTAGGGGGTCAGTGCTGAAGAGGGTGGGCACCTGGTCCCAAGGTGCTCAGAAATGTCAGATTGAGATGTCATCCTTCTGCCAGGATGTGCTTAGCCCACATTTCCCCTGTCAGCACACCCAACTATGGTCTTAGCCTGCAGAGACCCCACCCGACTGCCACTCAGCCAGGTCCTTGAGAAACCAGCCAGGGATCCAAGTGACTCAAAAACAGAAGGGGGGAATTATCAACAATGCCCATGTGCTCTGGGAACACGTTGCACCACTATCCCATATAGAGAAAGACATGAAAACAAACACGATCCGCTGCTTTTCATAGCCTTATTCCCTGCTGAGCACCATCCCTGTGATCTTACCCAGTGCATCTGACCTTTAAAAACATTGTCAGTCTACACGGGCTCCATCCACCCCCAATGACAAGGATGACTGCAAGTGTCTGCCAGGCTATTTTGAATGTGCTAGCCCTGGTTGTCACCTGCACCCCCAGACTGACCTAACTTAAGCACTTGTGCCATGTATCTTTGGGCAGTGAGTTAGTGAAGATCCAGGAAACTCTCACATCACTGTGATGTCATGTTCTATATAAATTGGTACATACTGGCAAGCAGAATACGTGGAGATCCCTGGGGATTGGGCTAGATGACCTTTAAAGGTTCCTTCCAACCCAAACCTCTCTATGATTCTATAAGATGATAGAGGAGTGTTAAATCTAAATGGAGAGCTACCTTGGGAGGAAATTGTGACTGTCTGTGCTGCAGCTATTTAACACCATTTCTGAATTCAGCAGCCAGCTCCAAAATCAATCCAGCACACGATGGATCAATCTCCAGTTTTCCTTCAGCTAAATAAAAATGCAGCAAAATTCACAGTGTGGAGCGAACCCTGTCAGCAGGGTCTCAGCAGTTACATAAACTGTGTATTGATTTGTAGTTTAAAGTCTGCTGTGTACTGATGGAAGGTGCTGCTGTGGGGGTCTGAGTAGAAGGAATTCATTATCATCATGTTGTTAGGAACACCCCCAGAAAACAAAGGCTTCTCCTCCAATTGTGGTTTTGTGCAGGGAGTGAGCTCGAGCTCCCCGGCAGAAAAATCTGATTTGGGACACAGACACAGGTCTTTCACCATGAAGAGTTAATGGAAACTCACAGGGCCATGGCCACAGCCTCCGGCAGCAGCTCCCACCTGTCTGGTGGGAATTGAAGTACTTTACGGTGTCATTAGGATGCCGTGAAAATCAGAAATATCAGGCTGGCCACAAACATATCGGCTTAGTTGGAGTTCGTTAGCAGTCTGCATTCCTGAGTTAGAGCATGTCAGAGTGAACCCACTGTACAAACACTGCACCTTTTTTTCCAACCTGCTGATGTCAGAGTCCATCATGACCACAGTATCTCTCTGAATTATTAAAGGCAGTTTGGTCTGGTGAGATTTCATGCCACAGGTCTGGCTGAGCTCTGAGTAAGCACTGACGTCTTTGAATCCTTCTCTGAACCAAACCTCAACACCCATTTTTATGAGTGATCTGCTGCTACAGTCTCACAAAGCCAGCAATTTGCAGGATTTTTCCAGCACAGCCTGATTTGAGCCAAGTTATAAAGAAGGCAAAAAGAGCATCCCTCATGTAAGCAGCATTCCTGCTTCAGCTGAATCTGGGAACACTGAAAAGACTTGAAATTAAAGACCAAAGCAGATGAAGGAAAGCCAGCCACATTTCTCAGTCTTCAGAAAACAACAAGTTTAATTCTGTTCCTAAGCCACCATTTAAGTCAAGCCTTAATTTACAAACTAGAAGCTGTTTGAATTAAAAATCCCTAGGAGATGTGGGTCTACATTTCTCATGCAGCTCCTGTGTTCATGTCAGAATCTTCCTCACCCCCCCGTCCCCAGCCTGAACCTCCCTCTGATGCGGCCAGGTTGTATTAATCTGACCAAGACCTGCATATTAAGCAGCAGTTGGGCTCTAACCTGCCTCAGTCTGTGTGCTGGTGTTTCACAAACACACACAGCATAGCGACACTACGGCAGCAGAAAAGGTCTCTGCCACCCTTGGCCTGGGGATAACCTTGGGCGCAGACCTGCTGAGCTGAGCTGCTCTGGGAAGCAGATGTGCACAGCTGGACCCAGGCATCGCCCCCTGCTACCCACTCTGTGGTCTCAGTGAGCACAGCATCTTCAGCGAGGTACCTGTGGTGGAAGTAACCAAGGTCTGGATCTTAAGGCTCGCGTGAGTACAAATAAGCAGGGACCTGACTCCCACCTGGTCCTGAAAACACAGCCAGAGTCCTTCCTGGGGCTGAATGGGGATGTCCTAGGAGGAGGCACAGCTTTATGAACAGTGATGGCAATAGCGTGTGGGGAAGTCCTTCTTGTTCTTTCTCATTCGAACCTGGAGTTGTTTGGTGTGTGCTTTCATTAAAGTATTTTGGCTGAAGGGGATCCTTTAGAGAGCTGAGATTTGGCCACAGAAGGGTAGGTCTGGCTGTGACAGGGACACCCAGCACCCACCTTACCCTGGCTGCAACCAGGAGCCCTGCCCTGGCAGATGTTGCCCTCTGCCCTGCCGCTGACAGACATCTCTGACATGGTCACAGCATCAATTCATTGCTTTCCATGCTCTTGAGGCCTCTGAAGGCCTCTCTCATCCCGCTCCCTCCAAGGTGCGGTTTCACAATGTCCCCTGCTTCTCCCCTCAACTCACCCAAGCCACGTTCTCGGTGGACGCGGCAGGTCCCACCATTCACTGGAACTTAACTCAACCCTTCCCTGTCTTCCCCCTCTACCAGGCCCATGCTGCTCCTCAGAGGACTCACATTTCTTCCCCTTCTGTTTCCTCTGCTGTCCGCCCAGGCCTGGACGAGGTCTCCCTGTCCCGAGAAAGACCTCGGGTCAGACCCAAGGAGCCAAGTTCCTGCTGCTTATGCATTGCCTGTAGCAGCAGCATCTCAAGGGGGGACCTGGTGAAAAGCTTCTTGCATTTCATGGCAATCTTTCTGCTGAGTACAGAGGCAGGGTGCAGCTCTTTGAAGTTTTACAAAGCCTTACCTGGAAGGGCTATCAGTTTTTGAAGCTCCTTTTTCAGCCGGCTGATTTCTTTGCAAAGCTGAATGTCATCCATCCTGCAGAGACACAAATGAAACCACTGAGGGAAACTCTGGGAGAGGAAAGGTGTAAAACATCCAGAGCAAAACCCAACACATGCCCTCAGTGCCCACGGTGGGGAGCGCAGATCTACCTGCCTTCCCATGGGAATCGGCAGCCACTTCATCTCAGAGCTGCTTTTGCAGCTAAATGGGTTGTGTCACTGGCTGTTGGCAAAGCAAAAGTTTTGTCACTCTAATGACAATGATACCTTATTAAAACCTGGCACATGCAATAGCAGCTGTGTTTCTTCTCCAAAAAAAAAAAATTACATTCCTTAAATAGCAAAATCCAAAAGCAAAGGGAAACTGCCACCACCGAGAAAAAGTCTGACACTTTAATACTGGCTTTCTGCAGAAATGAAAAAAAGAGTCAGAAAAATGAAATACAACACAGGGGAAAAGTGTGCAAACTTTGCAGGTGCCCGCTGAGGAGCAAGGTCATTTCAACAAGAGAAAAGGTGCCTGCTGAAGCTGTGGGCAATGAAATCATCTCACGCCAGCAGCAAGACACCAAGAAGGACAAGCCCGAGGAGGCACCGAGCTTAGCTCAGGTGTCAGCGGCAGGGTGGCACACTCTGTGCTGGGGCAGCGTGGTGATGCCTGGGGAGGAGGAGGAAGCACCATGGATGCTCAGCCACCCCCAAAGGTACACTGGTGCGACTGCAGCTAGTGGGGAAGGCTTAACCCAGTTTACTCATTGATTTATCACAAAAAGAATCACATGCTTGTGCCCTCACTAAAGCCCCACTTGGACAAGACCGAGGAATGATGATGTCTGGCCACAGTGAACTTTAATGCCTCAGTTTGAAGGGTTTTGTGCACTATCCAACAGTGAGGAAAACCCCAACAGCTGACAGTGTTCATGGCTGAGACCTCCCTCTACCATGAACCAAGCCACCCTCGAGCATCTCCCTGGGTAGGTGACACCAGAAGGTGAGAGAAGTCACAACCCCAAAAACCAAGTGCTGCCCCTGGTTCGTCGCTGTGCTCCCCACCACTCTCTTGCCAGCAGCCTCTAGCATTAGAGCCCTCCTTGCTTTGTTCGAGGTCCTTTCCTCCAAGTCCTCCTGCCTTCTGCCAGCAGCTCCTACGGAGAGTGAGCAGTGACCCAAGGGCCACCAAGCCCCATCTGCCTCCCTCCAGTCTCCAACACTGCATCAGCCTGGGGCTGGCCAAGGCCAGCCACATCTCCAAGCAAAGCATGATGAGACTGACCCATCTGACACTTCTGCTCCTGCTCTGAGCCCTCCCTGAACACCTCTCACATTATCCCTCACTGGGAGGACTGGGAAAAGTCAAAGTTGCATCCTGAGCCTCAGCACTGTCCGCCCAGCTGGCGGCTGCTAAAGCAGCTTTTCCTCGGCACTGAGGCACCCAGGAAACAAAGATCCCTAATCAAGGGATTTCGGCCACTGGCTCATTTGAAATCAAGGAATCAGACAACCCTTTTTTTTTTTTTTTACCTTGACAGAGACTCTGTATGTTCTCCTGAACCCTACCAAGCACCCCAGCATCTTAGCATGAACTTCCCAAGGTCATCCAAGACCTGAAGGCAGGAGAACTCACTCCATGGATGCTGTGCAGGGTGCATGGCAAAGCATCCAACCTGGAAGAGCTCAGCTGAGATTTTTAGCAAGCTCCACATCTGTGAGTGATGAGAAACCCTAAAACACGATCTGTGTCTACAGATAATACACAGTCGACTCATGAGCTGGTGCCACCTTGCACAGATGTGCCTTCGTTATTAAAAGCCCTGCCTGCACCTTCAGTAATCCTGCCGGCCCTTCCACTGAGTCACGCCGTCCACCCAGTCTGATATGAGTCACACTGGAGCTGCTCGAAGCTGCAGCTTTGTCAGCTGTGCCGAGGACACCAGAAATATTAATTAGAGAAAGGAAAACGAACAGACTGATGAGGAGGGACCCCGTGTGATATCGCTGTAAGAGGAGAATATCCCAGGCGGAGGAAGTCTTTCCTCTTGGCTCTGTTATTCCCTTGCTCCATCTGACAGTGTCTTCATTTGTTTGCAGACTGCACTGAGCAGGTCCACCAATGCCAACGGCTGGCAGCTGTGTGGGGAGAAGAGGGAGGTCTGTCTGTCCTCGTATCGCCTGCTCCTCGTGCCTTGGTGGCTGAGCCCTGAGCTTGTGCGAAGAGCATGAGCAGGAGGGCTGCACAGGACACATGGGCAACTGGCTGATCGCCGGTGATAGACTTATTAAATTAAAATAGAGAGTCAAATGATAACTGAAACATTAAAATTAAAATTGAATTAAATCATTTGAAAACTGATAATAAAAGTAATGAACGGGCAGTAATAAAAATTGTCATTTCAATAAAACTTGGGAGAGATTGCAAAGGCAAGCACCCAGGAGGCTGCTGCTGGAGCTGGGATTATTTCTGCCACCTGAGATAACGTTGCAGCATCAGCCATGGCCGTGCTGCCCCGCCTGGCCCTGGGATTGGAGCAGGTCACTCCTGCACAGAGTAGGTGAGGCGTGAAGCTGCACCTCTCGTAGGAAATTCAGACCTTTCTTTTGCCCTATAAAGGGAGAAATACCGGGAGTGTCATTGTTTTCCTCAGCACAGACATCTCAGAAATGTTGGAACGTTTTAGGCTGACATCTCCAGCAAGAAGAAAACACTGATCCCTATGGACTGACTAGACGAGTCACATCTCCACTTGGTGGCACATCAATGGAGATGTCCGTCTCCCTGAGCCCTACAGTCCAACTGATCCTATTTTTATCCCCCATTGGGAAAAAATCCCCGCTGCAGCCCCACATCCCCATCCTGTCTAAACCCGTCGTGCAGAAGCCACACCTGGGAGTTCCCTTGTCCCCAGCAGAGACTCCCAGCTGCTCAGACATGCAATTGTGGTGCCTCCAAAAACTTCCCAGCGATGAATTTTGCAGCCGTACCCACCCCAGGACATAGAAAACAAATAACAGGATACGGAAAACCAAGAGCTGTGAGTTTTGACAGCACCTCTGAGATTTAGGTACTGGTTGCCATGGAAAGCATTTAAGTACTTCACTTGTTATGACTTCCAAAAATCCTTTTCAGCAATAGATTTGGGACGAACTGTGCTGATCCCTCACAGAGGTCATCACTCCAAATCTGAGCCACGAGACCACAGCCCAGCTCACAGCTACTGCAGGCAGCGGGTTTACATGGGCACTGCCAGGCTCCTGTCATCCCTGTGGTGCAGGCACCAGCAGAGACCCAAACACATTAAAACAGCAGCATGTCATGTGCTGCAGCCCAGTAAATACAGTTTTTTGCAATTACCGTCAAAAAATCCCAGGTTTTGGGCTGACCTGACAGCATGGGAGTTCAGAACTGGGCTGACTATAGCAAGTTAGTGATATAAAAAAACATAATCAATTCAGACCATGAATGCTAGTATCATTGCAGTTCAAATCATAACTGCTTGTTGAATTTTGATTTGGGTCATTGAGATTTTAATGAGGCCGACAAATAACATCTCACTTCCATGTGCGTGGCATGTTCCCTCTTTGCCCACACCAGGACTTCGAGGGTTGCCCTAGGGCAGTGCAGGGAGCTGGGAGCCCCATTTCCATGGGTCTGACCTGGCTTTCTGCAGCCCCGAGCTGACCCAGGGCATGGCCCTCATCATGTTCCTGGCTCAGAGGTGTCTTAGCCAAGAACCCTGCTTTGCCTCTCGCTGATGGCATGCAGGTCTTTGCAAGCTGGAGACCACATGCATGATATGCAGATCTGTGCTGGGAGCGCCGTCTGTTTATCTCACGCTGCAGTGAGCCTTCCAGCCCCTTGGATCTTTGTTTTTTTCTCGGCTGCCTCCCAGTCGCCTCTGCCTGCTAAGCCAGAGTCAGGACTGCAGACCCCAGTGGCCCCAGAGGGGCTGTGCAGCTTTGTTGCAGCTTTGCTTCATGAGCTTTTCTCTTCTGGCCATCCCTCTTCGTCAAACTGGCTTTATTTCTGCCTTTTCGGTAAAGCTCTCGACACCGTTTCTCATAAGATCCTACTGGACAAAATGTCCAGCATACAGCTAGACAAAAACATCACACGATGAGTGAATAACTGGCTGACGGGCAGGGCTCAAAGGGTTGTAGTAAATGGGCAGCCTGTCACCAGTGGGGTCCCCCAGGGCTCCATTTTAGGGCCAGTCCTCTTCAATGTTTTTATAAACGATTTGGATGTAGGACTAGAAGGTGTTTTGAGAAATTTTGCTGATGACACTAAACTTGGAGTTGTTGTCTCTGTTGAGGGTGGAAAGGCCTTGCAGAGAGATCTGGACAGATTGGAGAGCTGGGCGATCACCAACCACATGAAGTTTAACAAAAGCAAGTGCTGGGTCCTGCACCTGGGACGGGGCAACCCTGGGTGTACGTACAGACGGGCAACGAGACGCTGGAGAGCAGCCCCGCAGAGAGGGATCTGGGGGTCGTGGTTGACAGCAAGTTGAATATGAGCCAGCAGTGTGCCCTGGCAGCCAGGAGGGCCAAATGTACCCCAGGGTGCATCGAGCACGGCATCGCTAGTCGGTCGAGGGGAGTGATTGTCCCGCTCTACTCTGTGCTGGTGTGGCCTCACCTCAAGTACTGTGTGCAGTTCTGGGCACCACAGTACAAAAAGGACGTGAAACTGTTGGAGAGTGTCCAGAGGAGGGCTACGAAGATGGTGAAGGGCCTAGAGGGGAAGAAGTATGAGGAGCAGCTGAGGTCACTTGGCCTGTTCAGCCTGGAAAAGAGGAGGCTGAGGGGAGACCTCATTGCGGCCTACAGCTTCCTCACGAGGGGGAGTGGAGGGGCAGGCATCGACCTATTCTCTTTAGTGACCACCAATAGGACCCGCGGGAATGGTATCAAGCTGCGACAAGGGAGGTTCAGGCTGGATATCAGGAAGAGGTTCTTCACCGAGAGGGTTGTTGCACAGTGGAACAGGCTCCCCAGGGACACTGTCACGGCACCAAGCCTGTCGGAGTTTAAGAAGCATTTGGACTGTGCTCTTAGTCATATGGTCTTAATTGCTGGGTAGACAGGAGCTGGACTCGATGATCCATATGGGTCCCTCCCATAAACTCTGGTTATTCTATGATTCTGTGATTCTTTTTGTCAGGGCCACTTTGATCTTGGCACTCTGCGCACCCAAATTCTCCGTGCTGATACTCCAAAAGGGAAGAGCTCAGTGGAGACCGTTGTGCCAATAACCTGGAGTGTGGGTAAGTCAGTCCTTCTCCTCCCACACCATAGCAGATACCAATATATATCCTGAGAAAATGTTCCTCATCCCCCTCAGTCACTGCAGCACAGTGACTATTGATTGCCTTAAATATGAAAGGCATCCAAAATTTTACTCCAAAACTGTTCTGACTATTGCTGTGAGCCCTGGAGAAAACCCCTCCCTCCACATCTGGCTGCAAAGGCTGTGCTGGGAATGAGGGACCGAGGCTGGTCCAGGCACATCGGAGCTGGAAGGATGCATAACGCTGCAGCATGGGGACAGTAAACTGTGGGCTCATGGCTGTTCAACAGCCAGAGATCTGCGTGCTGGGGCAAAGCAGTATCTCCAGAGAGCAGCAATGAGCCACCAAACCTCGGGTCCCTTCCCAATCCAAGCCTAAGAGCTGAGCATGAACCTGCTGAGAAGATGGGGTGCTCATGGTGGAACACAGGTGTGTTTTAGCTTGGTTAAACCCATGCCATCAACTTGGTTTGCATAGAAATAGGCTGGCTCCCAGCACTCACATGTATCGCAGCTCCGACTCCCTCCTCACCAGGATCTCCCTGATCCTCTCGATTTTGAAGAGCTCCCCTTCGATGTCATCGATGGTGGTGGTGGAGTCGGCCATGGAAACAATTTCATCCTCTGTAAAGGAAAACAAAGCCACATCAGCCAGCAGCTGACATTTAAGGTGCTGAGGACGATGGGGTTTCCCAGACCCCCTGCAAACACCAGACAGCATCGCCAGTAAGCATGTGCAGTTTTAAGCTCTTTTCCAGGTTGCTGCTGCAAGAGGAAACAGCCTGACACGTGCATGGAAAGAGCACTTGGGGAAATCCACTTGGGGAAACAGGAAAAGGGGATGTCGCTGACTCAGGACAAGAGGCAAAAACATCCCAGCAAAATGTGGGAAAAAGAGGCTCTCATATTTTAGAAGAGTGCGGTGGCAGGCTGAGGGATGGGCAGGATGAGAGTCCAGCAGGCATCATCCTGCTCTGACCACCAGTTCTGCCTCCACCCATGTCCCACTGATGTCCCACTGATTCACGCAGTGCCTGCGAGCCTGCACAGCCTGCATCAACCCCCAGCCTGTTTTATGGGATAGATGAGGCCAGCTCCCAGCTCCCTGCCAGTCTGGCTCTCAGCATCATGTCACCGAGCTTGTTATCAGTGACGTGCAGCAGCGCATTCATCACACGCAGGCTAATCTGGCTCTCCTGCGATGTACACACAGCACAGGTCGGGGAGGGGGGGCTCAGCAGCTACAGCAAGGCCAGGCTATGAGACAACATTAACAATCATATACATCAGGGGAAAACTGTGCTTCCTTTGGATCTCCACAGTGCACATCTCTGCTACGAGCCTTTGCCTTTCTGCAGCCCTGCAACTTCGCCCATGCAGGGCAGGAAGAGACAAGTACAAAGGCACAAGGGAAAGCACCCCGCACTCACTGGTCCTCTGCCCCCAAAACTGCTGGAGAAATTGTTCCCAGAGTGAGGCATGTTTCCAAGGCTGCTGGTGGAGAAGGTTTAAGAGCAGCAATATGAGTAGTTTAGGTTAGCATGACTGGTTTGGGTTCTCCTCTCTTTCTGGCTTAGAAACTAATGAGGATTACTCGGAGAATACCTCCCTCTCCAGCAGCCATCCAGGCCACTTTCAGCCGACACCAGAATGCCAAATCCTCAGTCGTTCCCCATCCTAAACTCTTGGGATGCTCCTAGGAGACAGCGCCTGCTCAGGACAGACCAAAGGATATGTGGGCTGGACACAGCGTGGGGCTGGATGCGCTGCCTCCCCTCAGCTCTTGCCTCTGCTGCAAACAAGCCCGGGATCCCCCCCCAAATCCCCGGCCTGGTTTCCATCGGCCTGAAGGGGTTGCTAGGGGACCGGACTGGGGTTGCTACGGGACCAGGGATGCGGTTGCTACAGGACCGGGCTGCTGTTGCTAGGGGACAGGACCTCGGTTGCTAAGGGACCGGGATGCTGAGCTCCCATCCCGAGCATCCTGCTGCACTGCCACCCCGCAGCGCCTCGCGGCTGCACCCGGGCACGGGCAGGGGGCTGGTGGCAGTGCTCACACCTCCCTGAAGGTGTGCCCTGCTCACACCTCCCTGTATATGTGCCCTGCTCACACCTCCCTGTATATGTGCCCTGCTCACACCTCCCTGAAGGTGTGCCCTGCTCACACCTCCCTGTATATGTGCCTTGCTCACACCTCCCTGAAGGTGTGCCCTGCTCACACCTCCCTGTATATGTGCCCTGCTCACACCTCCCTGAAGGTGTGCCCTGCTCACACCTCCCTGTATATGTGCCTTGCTCACACCTCCCTGTATATGTGCCCTGCTCACACCTCCCTGAAGGTGTGCCCTGCTCACACCTCCCTGTATATGTGCCCTGCTCACACCTCCCTGTATGTGTGCCTTGCTCACACCTCCCTGTATGTGTGCCCTGCTCACACCTCCCTGTATGTGTGCCCTGCTCACACCTCCCTGTATGTGCCCTGCTCACACCTCCCTGTATGTGTGCCTTGCTCACACCTCCCTGTATGTGTGCCCTGCTCACACCTCCCTGTATGTGTGCCCTGCTCACACCTCCCTGTATGTGCCCTGCTCACACCTCCCTTTATATGCACCCTGCTCACACCTCCCTGCAGGTGTGCCCTGCTCACACCTCCCTGTATGTGCCCTGCTCACACCTCCCTGCAGAAGGCTCCCTGGGATGGCTGCCTGCACTTCAGTGCGGCTCTAGACCTGTCAGGGAAAAGCTGCGTTGCCCCAAGTGTCCCTTCAGTGACCAGGCTGAAATGACAAGGCTGATTGTTTTACAGATGCTCCAGTAAACAAAGGCACGAGCTGACTGCAGCTCTCATTAGCCACGGACAGATCTGAGCCCTGCTCGGAGCACAGGGGTGGGCCCGGGGGAGCGGGACTGTCACTGCTGGCCTGGGTGGGTGGGGGAACCACCCAGCACAGCTCTGATCACTGGTGGCAGAAGTACGTGGCTCAGGTCATCAGCCAGCTGCTTCCCACCCACAACGGTGAGCACAATGGCTTGAAACAGGTGTCAGCATCACTCCTTCTCCCTTCTCATGCCAGAACCTCATTAGCCGCAGCCATCCCAGCTGCGGGAACGAACCCTCGCCTGTGCACACGAAGGGAGGAGGAGGCAGTGCTGGGCGATGTCAGCCCACAGGCAGCTGCCCACAGGGGTGAGAGAGCTGCTGGCTCGGCTCGGGCTGGGTTCAAATCAGCAACAAGGGAATTCAGCGTGGCTGGGGACACGGTGCGCAGGAGGAGCTGCCCTCATGCACCCCGCGGTCACCTTTCTGTAGGACAGTGGAGGCTGCAGGTCAGGAGTGACCCATGGGGTGGGGACAAGGGACAGGTCTACGCCATGCAGCAGAGGATTGGTTGCAGGATTTGAGCTGGAAGCTCCCCTTGGTGGTGTGGTTGGGACGGGGCACTCTGTGTCCCTAAGGCAAGACATGTCCTCAGCACGGCAGGGAAGATCTCACCGGATCAGTAAGTCCTGGAGAAGAGCGCTAAGCTGGGAGTCGTGTGCCTGGAGCTGCTTAATTCAGGAGGAAGGGCAGCCCCAGGTGAGAGCTCCTGCAAAATGAAGCCCACAACCCCCTGGCAGGAGCACCCTCTGCCTCTGCCATTCGGGCCTCCGCCAGCCCCCAACTCTTCCCTCTGCTTCCTTAAAATCTGCCCCAAGCACCTTCTCCCCACCCGTTCTATTTTCAGTGAGGAATGGAGAAAGTCCTCGGGATCAGAAACCCGAAGCTGCTGCTGCTGCTGGGCTTTTTCGTAAGGGTGAGGCCCTGCCCAACATCAGCCAATCCTTCACGTTGATTGGCACCAAGAAAACACAAGGGCTTGGGAAGCAGGACCGGAGACACTGTGGGGTGCAGGAACACCCGGGCAATGGGAAACAGAGCTAATCCTCTGCACGAAAAACATCCATCAACCTTCATGAGAAACCAGTGAATCCACAGGCAGCAACCCACGGGCTACTGATAGGATGCCCTACCCTATAGGAGGCTGATAGGATTAACTTGCTGGTGGAGACCCCTTCCATCCACCAGCATCTGCCCAGGACCACAGGCGGTCTTGCCAAGAGTTGAACATCTGAGCAAGGGCAGGGACAGGAGCACAAGATGGGCAAGGAGAGGCTGACAGAAGCAGGTTTGCTCAACCCGAAGGAGAAAAGGTGAAGGGGGATCTCATGGCTGTCCTCAGCTACCTAATGGGAGGAAGCAGAGAAGAGGGAGCCAGACTCCTTTTGGAGGTGTGCAAAGATCAGGCAAGAGATGGTGAGCACAAGCTGGAACATGGGAGGTTCCAGTTAAACAGCAGGAAAATGTTTCCCCTTCAGGAAACAAGAACTGGGACTGGAGAGATCAAGGGATCTGATCCTTGGTCCAAGATTCCTTCTGGACAAGGCTGTGAGTGACCTGACCTAACTAAGCCTGCTTTGAGCAGGGAGTTGGACTTGAGATGTCCAGAGTTCCCTCCTGATCCAAATTCCTCTGTGATTCCATGTGATGACGTAAGTCTGTGACAAACGAATGGGATTTGCATGGATCTTCTCTGCTAGTGCAGGAGATGCTTTCCCCAGGCAGACGCGGGGGATCCCAAGTCCCTGATCCCCCCAGCTACAGGCACAGGCCACACCACAGCTCCCCGCGCAGCCTGGGGCACCGTGCAGCCTGTGTGATGGCAGCGACTCCATAAAGCCACCGCAGATGGAAGCGTGGACGCTCAGAGCTCACGAGGGACTGAAAGCCAGCACAACCTGCAGACAGCTGGGCCAAAGGTGTCCCCAGAGGTGGTTTTGCCAAAGCTGAGAATGGGTTTCTAACACCCATTTCTAAGTGCCTGGCACCAGCGAGGGGCTACAGCAGGGGCATTCATTAAACGTGTGTCCAAGCTCACGGTCTGAGTGTCCCTTCAGGGGCGCAGCGGGATGACCATGTGTGCAGCCACGCTGCCCAGCGCCCCTTTGGTCCCACAGCTGCGCAAGCGGCAGCGGCACCAGGCACGGAAATCAGCCCCACACACAGAAATCTGCCCCACACAAGGAAATCAGCCCCATGCTGCCCGAGCAAAGTGCCCCAACAGGCAGCATTTCCAGCTGGGAAACCAAGTAAGGGGAGAAAGCTTTGATCTCAACTTGGGGATGCTCTGATCATCACACATGGCCCAGGGGAAGAGAGTATCCTTAATGAGGAGTATAATAGCTGGAGACTTTCACTCCGTATGGCTTTGGTGAAAACATTTAGACAGCCAGCAGCAAGTCTGGGATGAGTCACAGCAGCAGCCAGTTCAGGGTTGAGTTGCAAGCGATTTATTTCATGATTAAAGTTGGGCGGCTGATCGACAGTGCCCCAAGGAGGGGGGTCAGGGCCCTTTACCTGGGCCACATCCCAAGAGGTCTTTAAGTCAGCTGTGGGTTTTTCCCTGCCATAGAAAGCAGCGTGGGCGGGAGGCATTCAGCCCACCAACATCAGCTCTTGCTCTGCAAGTTTGATAACAAGAGCAACCGCAACATGCTGCCCGTCTCTGGGGCAGCGTTTACAGAGGTGGCACAGTGCTTGTCCCCTGGGGTGCCCGGCTGAGGGACATGAACCTCAAGAACCTGCAGTGCACGGCCGAGCACACCAGTCCTGCAGGACAAGCTCAGACCCCTGCACGCCCTCGCCCAGACACTCTTCTCAGGCAGGGGGAGATGGCGGGGATAAATATTGCTGCTCTGGAAGGCACAAAGGAGAATGATGGACACTTGAGGTAGCTCGCCATGGAGCCGAGCAGCTTCACGGGCAACAACCCCACAGCAGCATCAAGCAAGGTGCTGGAGTTTGCTCCATGCCTCCCTCCATGACTTTGTGGCTGCTTGCCCCTGTCCTGCTGGGTGCAAGGCGGTAACGGGGAGCAGAAAGGGACGGGGAAGGGCAGAGGTTGTGCTATCCATAGGTTATGACTACAGTTGGAAGGATGCACTGGCAGGAGGGCTGCAGGAGCCTCCTTTCCCAAGGGTGCCCACAGCCCAGATGTGAGGGATATCACCTCCCACCCCAAGGCCAGGTTCTATGATTTGGGTGATCCCCCCGGTCAGGACCCCCCCCCCCCCCCCCCCGACCACCCCGTTTCATTCTGGAGGAACTGGTCAGAACGGGAAAAGGCAGCGAAGGGCAGCGTGGGCACCCAGCCTCCCGGTCACAGCCGTGCCCACAGCCGGGCCTGACAGCAGGGCTGCTCTGCACCTCTTCGGGCAGCATCAGCCGGGTGGGGGGCTCATTCCTCCCTCCACCCTTCGTCCCCTCCAGCCAGCCCTCTGAACCTCCATCCTTCCTCCCCTCCATCCATCCCTCGGTCCCTCCATCCTCCCTCCCCTCCACCCTCTCTCCCCTCCATCCTCCCGTCCCTCCAGCCCCTGCTGTCCATTCCTTCTCCCCCAGCCGCCCCTTCCCTCCCTGCAGCCTCCTTCCCCCACTGCTCCCCTCCATCCCCATGCACCGCGTCCCCCCGTCCCTGCCCCGTTCCTCCCCCGCCCCATGCCCGGTGGCTGCCTGGGGGCTCCCCCAGCCCGAGCCCGGCTCCCCTTAGGGCCGGTACCGCTGCGGGGAGCCCCGCGGGGCTCCGGTACCCGAGTCCGGGGGGGGAACCGGAGGGGTGCCGGGGGCAGCACCGGAGCCACCCGGGGGAAAGTTTGGAGCTCACCTGGCTCCGGCCAGCGGGTGGACTCGAGCGATCCGTACCGGGGGGGGGTCCGCGTCCCTTCCATGCCGCAGCACGGCGCGGCCTCGCCCGGCCCTGCCCTGCCCGCTCCGCTCCGCCGGGCGGGGACGGGGGGGGGCTCCCGCCGCTCCCCCCCGCTCCCCCCCGCTCCCCCCCGCTCCCCCCCGCTCCGCCGGGCCCGCCGCGCCCCCTGCCGGCCACCGCCGCCCCCGCGGCCCCGGCCCCTCCGGCCCGGCCCGGCCCCGCTCCTCGGCCCCACGGCTCAGGGGCTCTCCCCCCTCACAAGGCCGCGGGGTGGGCCCGGTCCCCACCCAGTTCGTCCTTTGTGCGCTCCCCCTCTCCCCTTCCCGCCTCGGAAACAGCCCCTAAAATAAATAAATAAAGGATAAAATAATAAAAGTAACCCCCCCCCCCGTCACAGCAGTGGGGCTGGAAGGTGCTGCCTGGTGGAGCCCCCGGGCTTGGGGTTCCTGCCAGGAATGGGGATGTGGGGGTGCAGAGCCGGCATGGGGCATGCTGCGGGGGGATGCGGGGTTCAGCGGGGCCCCTAAAAGCAGGGCGAGGAGGTGGGCATGGGCGGCTGCACTTTCCATCAAGAGTAACTTCCCCCTGGGGAAAAATAGAACAGCCTGACCTAACGTGTCCCAGCACTACACAATGTCTTGTAAATACCTCCAGGGATGGGGACCTTGCCGCCTCCCTGGGCAGCCCCTTCCAGTGCTTGCCCATGCTGTCCATGAAGAAATCCTTCCTGATATCCAATGTAGGAGGCCGTGGCCTCGCTGCCCATCACTCGCTGCCTGAGAAAAGAGACTGGCACGCACCTGCAGCCTCCTCTCAGGCAGCTGCATTGGGCGGTGAGGCCTGCCCTCCGCCTCCTCTCCGGACTGAGCCACCCCAATTCCCTCAGTGGCTCCCCCGAGCTCCTCTCTGCCAGCCCCTTCGTGGCTTTGCCGCTCTCCTCTGCCCAGGCCCGAGCAGCTCAATGCCCTTCTGGCGCTGAGGGGCCCAAATCTGAACGTGGTGCTGGAAGTGCAGGCTCACCGGTGCTGTGCATGAGGGCACAAGCCCTTCCCTGCCCCACTGCCCACGCTGGTCCTGAGGCTGGCTGGGGTGGTGCTGGCCTTCTTGGCCACCTGGGCACGCTGCTGGCCCGTGGGCAGCCGGCTGCAGACCAGCATCCCCAGGGCACCTTTCTGCTGGGCACCTTTTCCAGCCATATCCCTGAGCCCATATCGCTGCACGGCGTGGCTGTGACCCAGATGCAGCACCCCGCACTTACCCTTGTTGCAGGCCATGCAGCTGGCCTCAGCCCACCGTTCCAGCCTATCCAGATCCCTCTGCAGAGCCCTCTTACCCTCAAGGAGATCAACACTTGCACCCAACTTGGTGTCGTCTGCCAGCTTACTAAGGGTGTCCACCACCCCCTCGTCCAAATCACTGATAAAAATGTGAAAGAAAACTGTTTTGTGTTCGTGTTTGGTGATGCCAGCCACCAGCTGGATTGAATGCCATTCACTGGGACTCTGACAGCAGAAGCAACCGCTCCATTTGGGATCCACAACCTGCAGTCCTCCACGATGGCACCCAGCTAAGCACCACCTTGCCCAAAGCACACAGAGGGGGCACAGACCCCCTGCTGGGACACATTGCTCTGCCAGGACGTGCCTGCAGCTGGCACTGATGTTCCCAGGAGCAGGGTCCAAGGCAAGAGGTTAGACTGGGCTCATGGAGGGGATTCCTTCACCCTGGGAAAACACGTGAAGTCACTGGTTCAGGGAGCAGCCCAGGCTGCAATAAAATGAGCTGCCAGTGAGCAAAATAGAAGCATGGCAACATAAGGGATGGGTCCGAATATCACGCCCTACAGAGAAAAGCCTGTACTGCGGTACCTGGTCTCGGCACCTTGCAGCATCCTCCTGTCGAACTGCTCCCCCCAAGTGAAACAGGCTGCTGAGCTAGTCCTTGCTGCCACTGTTGTAAACTGAGCCAAATCTTGGAACTCCCAAGTGCAAAAACCAGAGAACTGTGTTCTGCTCCATGCAGTCAGAGCTGCTTAGCTTTGTTCCACCCCAGTACTTTAAAAGAGAACACTTGCAAGGGAGGCAGTGCCTCATTCGCTGAGGCGAACTGTGGCATATAAACCCAGCAGCAAAGCAAGGAGACAAAAATCTAGAGTCTATGCATGAGCCAAGGACATGGGAACTGCTGCTCTGGGCGAGGAAGGCAGCAGCAGTGCCTCAGAGCAGGGGAACCACAGCAGCACCTTGCTCCAGCCACTGTTTGAAAATGCAGGAGCAGCTCTCAGGCAGGAACAGCACCGAGCCACGAGGCCATGAACCTGTGTGTAACCCTGGCAGGAGCTGAAACAGTGTTTTTTTGAAAAAGACTGCGTTTTGTGATTCGAATGAATTGTCTAGGAACACCCTGAGTTTTCTGGTCTATGTACAGGAGCTGTGCTGTCATTTTTAACTTAGGCTCCCATTGAGGCAGGCAAAGCTGAGCTCAGAGATAAGTTTTTCCTGCACATATATAGCCACAGAATTTTGTTATTTTGTTATTTCATGTCAAAAGTAAGAATAGCCCACCAGCTGATTGTTCCTCAGCTCATTAAATGATGAGCATCCACTGTTGCTGCAATTATGAACTCAGATCTGAAGTGACTCACCTTGTTTTGATTGCTCCACAATGCAGTGAAAATGAACGTGTAAATATTTTAACCGGTTCTTCAGTCAAATTTTCTACAGGATTACCTTCGCCATGAGTAGCCAGATCTGCTGTGGTCTGCACTTTAAATTTAAAGCACTCTATGTGCTTGCTTTATTCTCCCTAAAACATGGGATTACATTTAGCAGTCCAGAGTCATAGAAAGAGTTGTGATCCAATTAATGCACACTACTTGGTCTGCTGTATTGAATGCAATCATTACATACAAATCCATTTTGCAGAGAAAATACAGAAGAGGCTCTACATCCTCAAATCCACAGCAAAGAAGTTTTAATGGATCCTGAGCTGATTTTCACCTTGGTCTTCATAAGAAGTGCGTCACTAACAGCAACGCTTTCATGGCACTAGCAGAATATTTCTTAAAAACACAAAGTATTTCCCTGTACACAGTTACTTCTGTGGAAATCAAGTGCCTACATAACAGAAAGTGCACATTCATTGTAATTTTTTGAGTAGAACATTATCCAGTATCAGGAAACAGTAACACAACCTCCCAGACCCTGGGCAGGTGCTGGCAAGTACAAAGAACATGAAACTGCAGCTTGGAGAAAGCTGGGCTGGACCAGGTTTGTTGAAGCCCCTCAAACAACCTGAGCAGGTAGCAGCAAACAGCAGGTGCCTCTACGGCACATGCAACAAAGTCAGAGTATTCAAAAATGCTTCCAAGTGATGTGAGCAGGGCCCTTCACAGGCAGCTTAATTGGGCATGTCTTGATGATAAAAGGAAGCTTAGAATTTCAATTCGTCACCTCTCGAGAAAGCACTTCCTCAGGTTGGTCCCGAGGACCTGAATGCCTAATGCTTCAGGGCAGCATCCATGTCTTGTCAGAATAACCGGTCTGGAGTTTTTTAATGAGCTTATTTTCTGTAGGATTTGTCAAAAATTCATGTTCACATTTCTCAGTTCATGCTTTGACTATTAAAATCATTTCAGCACGTGATTGTGTTTCCTGGCTCAAAATTCCTTTTGCTGCTGATAAAAACCCGTGTTAGAACAAGCCTACTATTCTCAGTGTTATAATTACCTCCGTAGTTCTGACCTTTCAACCTGATGAGAGCTAGAAATGTTTTCAAAGTTTCAAAACCAAAGCCCTGGTACCAACAACTTCCCAGTCTGTTGTACTGATAAGGTCAGTATGAGATAACTACTTTTTCTGTTGCTTGATTTCTTCAGGCAGGGTTTCTAAATATTAAAGGTGAACCAAA
This sequence comes from Cygnus atratus, assembly GCF_013377495.2. NCBI lineage: Eukaryota > Metazoa > Chordata > Aves > Anseriformes > Anatidae > Cygnus > Cygnus atratus. The sequence goes on from NC_066379.1 coordinate 2,121,690, forward strand.
GCTTAATTTTAAAGTTGCCTCATACTCAGCTGTATGTCTGGGTTCACAGTTTTATGGTGTCAACACACCCAATTTCAAGTAAAAAAAAAAATTGCCTTTGGCCGGAAAAGTAATTTATATCACAGCAAAACCAGTGGCCCCAGGGAGGAACCATGCACAAAAAATGTATCTGTTCACAGAGAAATGTACAATCTAAGTTAGCAGAGACGGAGCAGAGATTCCTCTGCTTTGTCTCCCTCTTGATAAATGCAGCAATACAGACGTCAAGCTGAGAGTGCCAAGATATTTCATGAGAGAATCCTTTTTTTTTCCCTACATTAGCACTACCGAGTGTTCACCCCAGCAATGGTCGGGAGCTGCCTGATACTTTGAGGTGTGTAAATGGGACCCATATTTTACAGGCACAGAATTTCTGTATCGTGCTGCAATCATAATTCACCCAAGTGTTCAAATCAGACTGGTAATGTCTTGCCTGTACTTCAAAGGTGGCCAAAATGAGGAGCACTTTTACTAGAGGCACCCACGACAGCACAAACCATGCCCTAGAGGCATTAAGTTCCATCACGGAAGAAAAGACCCCTCAGGAGCTCTCACTTTTAAGATGCAGAACATGCAGAATAACTCCACAGCTCTCAGAAACATCGCTCACCTGATCTCATTAAATTACACCTAAATGGACTTACTGTAAATGGACGATATCTAGCTACAGTTTAGGGAAAAGACTGATTACAAAAAATAGGTGTAAATTCGTCTGGACAGGTTTCAGTACAGTCCATGAAGCAGCATGCTGTGGTTGCTGTTGAATTACAGATGCCTTTGGAGAATGCTGGAGAGGATCTTACTATTCTAATCAGATCCACAAGAAAAACGAACATTTAGAGATCGGTGCCCACTGAGCTTCACCTGATTCCATATTCCGAGAGAGCCACGCTACTTAAATCAATTGCAGACGTGAGATGCACATGGATGGGAGTTGAAGGAAAGATTTTCAATATCCTGGCATAAAATAACTGCCAGAAAGATAGAAACTGTGACATCAGTAGTTTCCTTGTAACTTGGGAACAAAAATAAAAGAGTGCAAGATAAAGTGTTTGGTTCAGTGAGTTGCCTGGGTTCCCATCCATCTGCAGCAGCCGTACAACAGAACTACCTGCCACTCCTGCACATTGTGTCACTAAAAGCAAAGAGACCTTTGGCGTTTGTTGGCAAGTGGTGTCTCACCTACTACAACTGCTTTACTTGGACCCATTGAAACGTCTCACAGAGTATGTGCACATTGATCCATGTGGAATTTGAACTGCACGAGCTACAAAGACTGTCATTGTGCACAACACGTTCCCCAGCACTAATGATGGTTTTCCACCTGAGCACAATTAAATCAAATTGAATTCAGAGGAGAAGTGCACAGGCCAGCCTAGACCTTGGACTGACACCAGGGGGGTTAAAAAGAAAAAGGATTTCTATACAAGCATCTGAAATGTGCTAATGTTCACTGTCAAGTAGCCAAACAGTAAAAATCTAACATTATTTTATAATCACTTTTCGCCTTACAATTTGCTGTGTAAGAATAAAACTTACAGAAACAGAGGTTTCAACACCTTTTTTTTTTTTTTTTTGGCCAATTGTTACACGGTAATGCAAAAATAACAACTGATGTGGCTGAAAACACATCATCTTCTCCCCAAAGGCAGTTTGGTTCTTCTGGGCTGCATCATATTCCCTGTGACATCAAATGCCCTGGCACCTTCTTACTTCAGCAAGACCGGCTTGGGGCGAAGCTGTCTCACACAGACCAGTTCAAGTCCATCTCCCTCCTTACCCTTGGGGCTTGCAGAGTCTGTGACCACCAGAGAAGAAACTGGGTCACCTGTGTTGTACAGTCCTCACACACAAATAGCATAAAGTGCAGTGGAGACTAATTTAACCAAACTGGTGCAATTTCTTCAGCAAATGAACCCTCTGCCTCACTCACCTCCATAGTGGTTGGCAATTCAGAACATATTTCGAACTGTATTAATACGATCCTTCCCTGAATCAGGACAAGCTGTGCTATTTGGTTTAATAATAATAATAAACCACTAATTATTATTATTACACTGAAACGAAGCCTTGGGCTATACCTTAAATGCTCACTGCTAGTGTCTGTGGTGGCTGAACAGCTCTGAACACCTCCGGCCAGGACGACCAGGGAGGTCAGGGCTCTGGGGACACCCCCATGGGTGCCACATGGCTGGCACCACCCCTCCTTGCAAGGTTTCTCCTCCCCCTGTGGTGCTTGAACCACACTGTCTGATTTTTCATGGAATCAGACAGAGAGAGCACATGCAGTCCCCTTAACTGGCCCCAAACGAAGGCTGTCACTTCCAGCCGAAAGAGCCACAGCATTTTAAACCATCGCAGCTATTTTTGCAGCACCCGTCTCGCAGTTGTGCGCAGGGCTCCGGGGTGTGCTGCTCACACAGCACTGCAGCCACGTACTCTACTAACATGTAATTAGAGTTCCTGAGGTATTGTATGGTAATAAGGCTGGGATAAATTCTTGACACTAAAATCATTCCCAACTTGAGTTTGAATTCCTGGGAGAAAGCAGCGACTTAATGAAGAGTTCCAGCTATTCTTGGCTCGAGGACAAGTCTATCTTTAGTCACTCTGGTAGGTTATTCTGCATGGCCTAGTGGATTTGTGCCAGAAAAAGGGGAGCTAATTACACTGAAAGCATTTGATGTACAGATCATCTGTAATCAATGTATGCACAGAAAGAGATTATCCACAACTTTCTACCAAATCCAGGACACAGCAGGGTGAGAGATCACAATGCCACTTGCATGTTACACATTAAATAGGTATTTAGACAAATATTCTGGGTTTTGCAGCCGGTTTGTAAAACTTCAGGGAGATGTCACTAAAATGGATCCCTCTGCAATGGGGTGATGTAGCCCTGTGACCAGGGAAGCACCTACTAAACTAACAACAGCTTTTGATGACAGCTGAAAGGCCCCTAAGGATTGGGGTTTGCCCCCAACCCCATTCAAGTTCTGACCCAGATCTCTTCATGAGTGCAGCCCAGCAAATTTTCATTTGTAAGCAATCTTGCCAAGGTGATGAAATCTGTGTGCTGTTGAGTTAAGGGGACAGGTAAGGCAGCTTGAGGACATTCCTGGACTCAGCAGGTTCAGTTTAGGACACAGATTTAGTCCTACACAGGCAAGGGGAGCAGACGGCACCCCCAGGGAGGCAGGGGTAGGGGGGTCACAGCGTGCCCAAAAAGCGGAAGAGCTGCCTGAGCAGACAGCTTCCGAAATCACCCCAGTGGGATATGAATTATGGATGGATGGGGCTGTGAACACTGCTGTTAGGGCTGATTTACTCCTGGCACCTTGCAGCAGTGCTGCAGGAGGCCATGCAATGAAGACACATCCATCCACTGTTAATGGTGCCTGCACAGCATCCTCCTACCCCCTCAGTCAGCTGTGGGGTTCCTTTCCATACATGAAGTGATCTATACTAGGATTTCTTGTTGTTGGGTTAATTCTGCCTCCAAAGTTTTTCATCTTGGTGCAGAATGCTCTTGGAAAAGAGATGATTTTTATCATTTTCACAAAGCGTTGAATAGTTTATAGCCAGCGGGTGTTTTGGGGTTGTCCAAGGCAGTGATGGAAGGAGGAGGCTGGTCAGGATGCAGAGCTCAGGCAGCTGGCACCAGCAAGTGCTGCTGGCTGCCCAGGCTGCTCCGGGTTTATGCAGGTGGAGGAGGCAGCGACTCATGCTGGGAGCCAGCCTCAGCGTGACACTGCTGGGACCACGGGGTGACACAGGACGCCACCACACCAGGACACACACAGGCTCCAGGCAAGCCAGCTCAGTGTCACCCATCGTCCCACTGGAGACAGCTTTGCGTCTGCTCAGCATCACGCTGGGCATGCAAAGAGATGAAGACAGAGCTGCCACAGCCCCAAAAGCCCCCAGGCAGTTATGTCCCCCCTTATTCCCTTGAGAAACTGCCATGCTCATCCAGGCATTTTGCCCAGCCCCTGTGCAGAAGATGGAGCTGTCCCAAAGCTGGCAGCTCCCAGGGCACAGGGGAGACCCCAACACTGCCCCTGTGCTAAGGAGCTCTGTGAGCTGCATTAGCTGCCCGCAATTTCAAGGGATGATTAAAACAACCCGTGAAAGACTTTTTCACAGCAGAACTAATTCATTGACACAAGTTCATGAATTGTTTTCTGCTTTATCAACAAGCAGCGGTGATCAGTACAAGGGCTTTGGAGGATGCTTGGAGAAGGGCGGTGTTTCAGACGGGGGGAAACAGAGCTGGAGGGGGCCGGGCTGTGGGGACAGACTACGGCAGCACAGCGGGGAGTCGAGCGGCAGCCAGCATGGGGGATACGACTCCTGCTTCCAAATTTCTGCATTTTTCCCATTTCTGCCTGTCCCTTCACAAAAGAGCACTATGGAAATGAAGCGTTTACCTACACAGCAGGTAGCCCCAGGGTAGGGAGAAGACATCAGCCATAGAGGGCCAAGGTCCTTTTATTCTTTTTTAGTAATTTTTACCAACTTTTTCCTCACTCACCCCAGCTGCATGCAAATATAGAAAATAAACACCAACAATTCTGTCCAGTTCTGCTGTGCTTTTATATATATATATATTTTCAATTGGCATTAAAAGGATCACATCTTCTGATACAGATCATCTCTGACACCTGTACAAATAACTTACAATCCGTCTACATCATTTACAACAGTACAGAGTCAACTCTGGACACTGCAGACCAAACTCCAACCCAAAGCATGGTCTCATGGCTTTGTAAGTAGTAGCCAGGCATGCCAGGGATGTGTGACCCCCCCAAAATGAAGCCCCAAGGGAGCAGAGGTGTGAAGAGCCACTGGCCACCCCCTCAAGCCCAAAGTTAGCATATGCAGCAGCAGCTCACAGAGGAAGCCTGTTGGTGCAAGTGTGTGTTTCTTGACTCGTTCCCGAGCCTCCTCTCCAAATTCAGCTCCCTTCAGGGCCAAAATGCTTGCTGACTAAGCCTGGAATTGATGGGCACCAACAATTCTTGATTTGTGAGTGAGTGGAGGTGAAAAACAGTACTGAAGAGCCAAACATGGTTGCTGAGATCTTCTTGCAGGTTCGTGACTCCTGCGGGGGGATTCTGAGGCTGGGGGGCTGGGGAAATGGTCATGTTGCTGTTGCCTAACATGATCTTTCAGGTGTTCCTGCTGGTTTGGCGATTTAATACTTTGGGGACCTGGAGGCTCTTTACACTGCTAAATAATGCATCACCCGTCCACAGCTCTGGTGTTGCTTTACGTGCAGTAATGTATTTCAGTGCTAATTTGGGTCTGCATGGGGCATTCAAAATGAGAGTGAATAAACCCTGAGCTTGGGAACAGGTGGCAAAATGCCTCCTGTGCCAAGGTGACCCTGAGGGACATCAGCAGGGGGATTCTGTAAGATATAGCCAGGAGGACAACCCACAGGCGTGGGGCAGGTCAGAGGAAGGATCTCCAGACCTGGACACCTGGATAGAGGTGGGCACCTTGCTCCAGGCGTGGGTGAAATGGCTCGGGGGAGCATTTCCCAGTATCCCCCGTGTCGTTGCTGGCTGGGACTCGCCCTGCCAAAGTTGGCTCTTCTCTCATCTTCAACATCTTTCCCAAGGAAGAACTGAGCTGTCCTCAGGAGGTTCCTGTCTGCCCTTGGTGACCACAGCCTTAAACTACAGCTTTGACTTCTGGTTGGCTACAAAAACTGAGCCCACACCAGCATTACTCCAGCTGGCACAAGCCATCGGGGCTAACAGAGGGGTTTGCCAGTGCCACAGCAGCTGGGTCAGCATCACCTCATATTGCAGAGCTGGCCCCAGGGACTCCCCATGGGTGACAGGCAGAGCTGGAGGAGCTGCTACGCGCACAGACAAAGCCGAAGAACACTTCCTTAGGGCAGGAGATCCCAGCAAGCACCTCTGAGTGAAGGCAACCCAGGTAAGGATTTATCTGGGAGCCAAGAGAGTAAAAACTGATAGTGTCATAGAAGGACTGATCCCAAATCCCTTCCAACACGAATTTCTGGAAGACTCCCTGGAGACGCCCCAGACACCTCAGACCACATTCAGAGAGTCAATAAATACACACCTCGTTTCTTCCATTATTTCAGTCAGCCACAAGCTTGAATGAAGACAAGGCCTCTGACATGACCATCCATAAAAGTGGGTAAGTTGGAGCCCATCTGCAAACGAGGGGAGGGTTTCTACACCATGATAGCAGCAGAGGAAAGGAAAAGAGAAGTCTTCCAGGTGTTCTGCTTCTCCATCGATTGCAGGAGGTTGCTTCTCAGAGCAAAGCCTCGGCAGCCTGAGCAGTTCTAGTCCAGTTCAGCACCGCCAAATATTGCACTAGATTTCCCACATCCCTGTTTCACACCATCTGTTGTTATCTTCTATAGCACTTCTGAAACAACAGCAGGTTTCCCACTGGCTTCCTGCATTGGAAGTCTCACACACACGCACACACGCTCCCGGTTGTGGTCAGGCTTGCAGTGAGGTTTCCTGGTTGAGTCAGGGGAGCCATTGCCGGTTTGCCCAAATACATCATCCTGTGCCAGAATTAAGTTTGCTGTGCAGAACCCAGCAAACAAGCCCTGATTCTCTGCCAGGCCAGGAGACACCACAATAATAAATATTACTAATAGTAACTGCTCTTTGATCCACAACACAGCACACACCATCACCTGAGCTGCATTTTCCTCAGTCCTTCTCCTGAAATGAAAAAGCTCAAAGGTTTTTCCTGATTTGTGCAAAAGGTTGAAAGTCTCAGCTCTTCAGGAAAGCCCTGCCCCTTGGCAGGGGTCCTTGGCTGTGGTCACCACTGCCATTCACCAGCATGCAGCTGTCCTCCATGAGCCCTCTCCACCTCTGCCTTTGCAGCTCTAGAAACACCATTATGGTCGTAAAATCACTGTTGGTGGCTTCTTAGTGTGTTTTCTTTTCTGTCTCTTCTTTGAGGACCCAGATGTCACATCTTTCACATCAGCTTTTTCTCATTTGCTTCATTGGATGACTCCTGCAAACGTGTTGATGGGCAACAGCAGAGACTTGGGCATGTATTTCACAAGGCCCACATCCTCTGCTTCATGCACGCTGGATTTCATTGTCCTTGTTTTTTGCAAGCAGTAGCTGGGCTCTAGGCAGGGTGACACTTCCACACTGCAAGAGTACAAAAACACATTTACCGCTCGTGCAAACCTGCCCTTGAGGGCCAGAGTCTGAACTCAGACTAAACCTCAAGTCTCTCTGCTGACTGCAGAGGAGGGCTGTTGTGCTGAGACACAGCTGCTTTTGTGCTTTCAGACTGGTTTTGGCTGGGAAGATGGGCTGCTGTATATTAGCATTTAACCGCAAAACCAGTGGCCTTAGCCTGGCTCACTTCAGTTCTCAGAAACTCACATTTTACCTATGCTCCACGTGGCTTATGGAACATGAACCACAAACCCTGACTGTTCACTTCCAGCACATCATATGTCACTGCCACCACTATAGCCACAGCAATCCCTGCCCTTTTAGCAGGGCTGAACTCTCCCCACACCTTCATATGCTTGAGATACCACAGTGAGGACTGCAGTCAGTGTAGAGAACATCAGCTCCACAAAACAATTTAGAAGATCTAAGATCTCAGATCTACCTTTCCTTCTACCATCTTAATGACAGAGCCTTACTTAAAATGGAAGAAACATTTTTTTTTTTTCACACTACCACCCCAAAATGCAAAGGTAGGAGAGCACCACTCTGCCCTGCTTTCCCTGGAAAAGTAATAGATTTACCCATGGGTCTTTTATCAGATATAACCACATTAGGACTAGGACTCCATGGGGAAGAGCTCTTCCACGTTGGAAGCCCTTCTTCCTGGGAGGGATGCAAGTTAACGGGTGAGGTGTGCAGAGCCTGGCATGCGGGGCATCCTCACCTGATCACATTCCTGTAGGTTCTTCTGCTGTCCTTGTCCAGGCACACCGTGAAGGGCCTCTGCTCTGTGCTCCTGATTTTGATATCGCGTGTTTTCAACCTGTTTGCCACAGCCTGGATTGAGAAAGGAGGAGGAGCCCAGTAAGCACTTCACTTCCCTGCCCTGTGCCGTGCGGTGACTGGTGGTGTGTGCATGCTGTGTAGGAAAGGGACAAATGATGCCTTTCTCTTTCAGTTTTAACCTCAGAGGTGACTCAAGGTAGCTGATTAAAGATAGAAGTGTCTTTCTCTTCCACTTTCTGACATCACAACCTGGCCAAAGCTTGCAAGGGCTGACTTTGCAAACTGGCAAAATCTGCACAGGTTGCAAGGCTTGGGGTGTCTCACAGGACACGTGGCCAGTTCTCCTGGGCCTTGGTGCACCTTGGTGGGCAGCATGGGCCACAGCACCATGGTGTTTCCAAAAGCCAGGTGAAAATAAGCAAGAGAGTACTGGCTATCTGGAAACACCAACTGAGAAACCGAAGGCTCCAGGGCAACCCCAAATGTCCAAGGCACAATAATACAATAATATTGCAACTCAACCTGCAGGGACACACCCCCACAGGACAGCTTCTCATCTCATGTAAAGCGAGAGGGGCAGGAGCCCTGTTTTTCAGTCCTGTCTCTTGCATATCCATCTCTCTGAGGTGCTGATTAGATTCATTGAAGTTCCTGCTTCCCTTTTATGCTTTGGTACAGCATTTCCCCAACAGCCTCAGTTCTGGTGGGCCCCGAAGTGGTTGACACAAGTGGTCTGCAGAGGACTCTGCTGCAGGAGCTGTGGAGCTAATGGGGTTGATCTCAGAACTACAGATCCCCTCCCCTACCCAAGCAGGGCCGTGACATCTGGGGCTAAGCCTTTTTTCTCCACTTTGTCCCTGGGGTCACAGAATTTCGGTGATAGTTCAGTCCTTCAGGGTGTCCACAGGATTTGATGCAGTATCAAGCAGCAGGGACAGTGCTTGGGGCTTTGACTTGAAAAACTGGATTTTTCCATGGAAAACCCTCTCAGTGCAGGATGGTCCCAGAACCTTCCCCTCCCCACGGAGGGTTCCCCCTTTCCCATTGCTCTAAGGACTTTCCTTAAGGCCGACCCCTCCAGGGCCAGGTGCATCCACAGCCACTTACTGAGAAGGATCGTCCCGACAAGTTGTTGATCTTAATGATTTCAGTGACGTTCACATTCAGACACAACAGATCTGCAACAGAAGCAGTGTGTTAGCCTTGAACAGTGGCACAATCTCAGCTCAGCTTCAAGTGGGGACGGTGCCTCATCCCATACCAGGTCGCCTGGGAGAGGGCCATGGGATGTGCTGGCTGGCAGAAGAGGAGGACTCCAGCAAGCTCTACAGGCAGGGGTTTGCATGGGGTCATGCTCAGGGTGAAACCTCAAAGGCTGTGCTCCGAGCAAGGTGAAAGAGGAAGGCTGCAGCAAGAGGAAGGTGCTGCCAAGACCAGATTATAGTTAAACAGAACCCCGGGTTACAGGGAGCCCCATGCACGGCATTCACGAGAAAACACGACCACAGGCCATGGTGACACCAGTATGTGTACGTCACAGATTTAACCCCACAGCCCAAGCACAATTGACACTAAGTACTGTGGTTGGATTTATTCTGTGGAGCACCAGAAAACTCAGCAAACCTCCTTCACCTGCTCCTAAGCCGGAGGAACCCACCTTCGGCCTCATCAGCAGGGATGGCCTTCATCACGAGGCCTGTGGAGCGCAGGGACGCCGACACCTCCTTTGCCCGATCACTCACCACAACCTGCAGGAAAGGCTCTGTTAATTCAGCCATGCAGAGAGGTTGCACCTGGGGAGCATTGGGACAGTTTTTCACAAATATAGGGTTAGCTAACAGACTTTTAAAGTTCATCGGGACCTCTCTGTCCTCTCCCGGAGTGCAGTTTCAGGGGACAGGAGGAGGACCTGATCACTGCTCTGGGAAGATCTGTGCCAGGTGTGTGGGCAGGGGCATGTTGGGCTGCCCAGAGCCCCACTTACCTTCTTGTACATTACTGCAAGATCTATGCCAGGGCCCTCCAGGGTCGTTTTCTTCTTGGTCAGGTTTAAGTCTGCAAGGGAGGAACCAGGAAGGACTGAGGTTTCCCTCATCCCACCCGTCTGCAGCCAGAGGAGAGCGGTCCTCCCTTGGGATGAGCCACCCCTCTGTCACACAGCAGCTGCGGGTGGGCACACCAGCCCCAGTCCTTGCCTACAGCAGCTGGGCTCTGTGCCCTCAAAAGGACCAGTGAGTGAGATCCACGGACTCACTAGAGGGTCTGTGCCCAACCACAGTGGCCAGTGTCCATTGGATCAGACACTGGGGTGCTGGATGCGACCAGCCTTCAAGCGCCCTTGTCCCATCAGCGATAACTCAAGGAAGCAGAATTTCTAACAGGGAAAACATCTGGAAAAGGGGATGTTTTTAAAGCTATCAGCTTGTTCCTTCAGCCAGAATAAAATGTTGGTCCAACCTCAGAGGGTCCTGGATCCAACCAAAGCCTCCCCTACAAAACCTGGTTGACCAGGAGCCAGTGACCACAAGATGTCTCATTTAGGCTGGCATCACCTGCCCAGGAGGGAGACGGAGGGGTTGAGGGAACCTCCTGCACATTGAGGAATGAGGGCTGCAGCCCCATGGCCCCATGGCATGGCCTTGGTTGCTGCAGGCTGCGGACTGGGTGGAAGGGAGCTGGGGCAGGTGGGATCCCACCAGGGTGGCAGCCCCATCTGTGGAGCTACACGGGGAGGAAACACGCACCTCTGTGGGAGATGCTGTCCTGCATCTGGGCACACAGCTCAGTGAGGAAGACGTCCTCAGCTGGCTCCAGTGCTGGGTCATTGAAGAAAACCTAAAAGAGAGGAAAGAACGCCTTGTCCTCAGTCACCCTGTGACACCACACTGGGGTCGTGACATCAGAAGGTTCTCCAGAGCACCCAGGTGTGAAAGGGAATCTATGACCTCCCCATGGCAGCCAGGGGAATATGGGATGGAGAGATCTGGTTTTTGATTTCTGAAGCCCAGGAGCACGGCAGACCTTGCCAGGGTACAAGGCAGCAGGCAGAGCCATGGGCAGTGTCCCTTGCCACTGGGTGTCACTGCATGCTCATAGATGAGTCTGTCCCCAGCCATGCACCCAGAGGCAACCCAGGTCAAGGGGAGCCTGACCACAGACTCTGGCTTAGCTTCAAGGCACGTAATTTCTCTCCGATACACCTAAATCAACTGGTCACTTAAGACCTATGTGTTATTTTTCTTTTCATGGGCTTGTTTTGAGAAAACATATAGATTATGTCCTGGAGAGCTTCTGCTTACATCCAGCTCTTGTGGGGCTTGACCCTCACTTCCAGGAAAGTTCTCTGCAGCTGAAGAGGAACAGCGTGGTCTTAACCAAAAAGGTGAAGCAGGCTCAGTGCTTCCAGATGAAGCGGAATCATACCCTGTATGACAGCAGGGTAGTTTAGGTGCCTCTATCTGAAAACCACATCTGGAGTCAGTTCCTCTTCCCTGCTTGAGTCACCCACTCTCTCACTTGTTCTTGATTTCTGTCTTGGAGGAGAAATGAGTAGAAAAAAAATCAGAGAGAACAAAATCCCCCACCACACAAGCTGAGAACCAGGTACTCCAGGTGTTTACAAGCTACATGTTATTAGATCAAGTCTGGGCGATGCTCTACCAGTAATTCCCAAAGGTCTTCCAGCTCTTTGCAAGCCACGTGCCAGTTTGCCCGTGCAATGTCTGCTCCTCTGGTGCAATAGATCACCGGGCTGGCCACAGTTAGATTAAAAGGAGATATGTGCATTGGTGTCACCTTAAGCTTTGAAGGAGGAAAACTGCCAGAGATGGGGGGTTGGTATTTCATGACCAAATAGAGTAGTTCTTTGCTCTCGTACCAAGTGCCAGGTCTCACTCTGATACCATTTCAGAGAAAAGCTTGCAGGAAACAAAGAAAAACAGCATTTCAGGAAACCCTGCAAAGCCCCTACAAGGTATAGTAAGGTTTTAGCAAAGCCACCCAGAAAACTCCTGTTTGACCACAGCACCCAAAGCATAAGGAGGCACAGAGCTCCTGAGCAAACCCATGTCAAGCAGAGCAGGAAACCTATGGGCGCGCGGGGTGATTTCAAGGTTTGCTTTGCTGACCTTCACGATCCTGAAATAGCCTTCCCAGGATCACTGACTCCAGCTGAGCTGTGCTACATGGAGCCACCAGACCTGGGAGCCTGGCAAGGAGGTGAAGGGCTGGAGGGCACAGAGATCCAGGCTCAGAGCTGCCCAAAGACCCCAGTGGCTTTGCAGAGCACTTCTAGCAATGGGGAACAAGCCTCACAGGGCCACGGGGCAGCACCAGAGATGGGGCACCCACCTTCACCATGTAGACCTGGAAGCAGACGGGCTGGGCACCCATGCGGACGTAGTAGGCGATCACATCGGTGATGAAGAGATCAGTCACAAGATGTTTGCTTGGAGAGGAAGGCTGGGGGAAAATCATGTTGTGGATCAGCCACGTTCACTTCGCAAAAACACTGCCACAAACCCGCACACCTTCCTACTAATTACTGAGCGATGAGCTCGACTGCTCTGCCACAGCTTAGCCAAAGCCAATGGAAGAGGCGAAGGCTTGCACCCAACTGCCAGCCTTTTCTGCAGGCTATCGATGGTAGCTCAAACTGCCAGGAAATGATAGCTGGGGTATTTCAGCAAATGCCTCATTTACATTTGCTTTCTTGAAATCTGCCATTTCCTGTCCCTTGACCAAAAAAGAACATCGCAGCAAATGGGGGCTTGTGGGCTGGGGCAGTCAGCCACTTGCACCATCCCCAGCTGTTGGCAGGACGAAAGCCTCCATCCAGAGCTCATAAGGGCTCTGCAGGCAGGAGCTCATCCCTGGGTGCCGCAGGGGTTTGGGGAAGGGGCCAGGCTCGGGCAGCACCGCGGAAGTGGGGAGGTTTCCTCGTACCATGGTGGCCAGCTTGGGGATCATGTGGCACAGCGTGTTGATGTTGCTCTCGTACCAGGGGTCGGCTCTGCCCAGGTACCCGGCCACCTCGCAGAGCTCCTCGGGGCTGGCAGCAGCATGGGTCTGCGGGAGAAATGCACAGCTCAGGGCACAACCACAGCTCAAAATACCTGAAGCCACAGAAACAGGGGCTTTTCCTGGGGAAACCATGCTAGGAGGCAGAGGGGAAGCAAATTGCCCGTGGGCAGCCCTCCACTTGTGACCCACTTTTCTGCTTGATCCAAAGAAGATGGCAAAACATTTCCTGCAGCACTCACTCAGCAGGTGCTCAAGAACAGAAAATCAGTGACAAATTAAAAGAAGAAATACTCATTTTTATAATGGCAAATCCATTAGGACCCACAGCCAGCTCTGGGCCACCTTAAAATATCATAATAAGTATGACTGTCTCAAAGCTCAAAGTTTGCCCAAGATAAACTGCAATGTGGTGACTTGCAAAACAAAAGCTGGGGCCCCACCAAGCAGGCAAAGCCCTCAGAAAGAGGTGACTGCTTCCTCTGAGAGCCTGGGAGGTGAGATGAGCACCAGTCCTTTGCCAAAGCTCCTTTTATCCCCCTAAAGCTGGGCACAGCTGGAGCATAATGGCAGAACTCAGTACCATGTCTGGGCTGTGAGTTATCACCCCTGTGGGTGGCTGGAGCAACCCAAACATCTCCCAGGTTGATGGATCCCCAAAGGCAGCCTGCAAACCCAGCCCAGCTGCCCCAACTTGGTTCCCACCCTCCTTGTTTTAGGAACCAGGCATTCACCGGTGTGAAACCTGGGAGCCCCCTGTTCCTCCTCCAGAAATCACGGCAGCTCCCGGCAGCCGGAGGACCGGACTCACCGCGGCTGTCGGCACGCTCGACTGCCCCGTCACGACCGGGATGTAGTAGAACTGCAGGTTCAGCCTCGGAGTCAGGAACACACGCCGTGTTTCTCGCTTCCTTGACATGGAAAGAAGAAATAGCCGTGTCTCAGGGGTGAAGGGGGAGGAGAATGGCTCCCGACAACAGCTCTGCAACACAAGCATGCACCCTCCTCGCTTGTGTCCTGTGCCCAATGCAACAGGTGGCAGGAAAGCCCCAACTTCTCAAATCCTCCCAGGGGAGATGATGGGGTAAGGGGTGTCCCATGGGTGGACTCTGGGCTGGGATCAGCCATGCCTTTGTGTCCTGCTCTGCACCGCAGCCCAGCCCCAGCCTGGGCCAGGAGCTTTCATTTAGGGTTCTCCCCTTGTACATTGGAAAACGTCTTGTCTTGTTTTATTGTTTTGTTCTGGTCTTTTTTTTTTTTAAACCCATTTCATGCACAGAGGGGAAAAACTCCCCATGTCATCATTTGGGCAGTGCAGCCAGTGACGATGTTTTTTCACCATAAGGGTGGTGAGGCCCTGGCACAGGCTGCCCAGAGAAGCTGTGGGTGCACCATCCCTGAAGGTGTTCAAAGCTGGGTTGGAAGCGGCTTTGAGCAACCTTGTGAGATTCCCCTGCCTATGGCGGGGGGGTGGATGGATGACCTTTGAAGGTCCCTTCCAACCCAACCCGTTCTGTGACTCATTCTACGATGGACGCACTTGGGTGCAAAATGCCCAGGTCCCATCCTGTCCCAGGCAGCGCTGGAGCCCAACCCCATCCCCAGCCACCCTGACTGCTGCAACAGAGCAAAGCCCCCACCCCATTCCCCCACGCAACAGTGCTGTGGCCGCCAGCCAGGCACCTCAAGGAGTGGTAGGCTTGGGCCAGGCGCCCCAGGACCCGGTCGTCCCCCAGCAGCACGATGCGCGCAGTGTGCAGCCTCTGGAGCGGGGCCGGGGGCTTGGCGGGGACGCCCGTCCTCTTCTGCGCCTTGGCCGCGGGCTTCGCCCCGGGGCCGTTGCAGCCGGTCTGCAGGAACGCCATGCTCTCCAGTGGGGATGGCTTCTTTTTAATGCCGCCCTTCCTCTGGAGCCGGGATTGCTCCGTGTCGGTGCTGCAAGGGGCGAAGGGCTCCTCGGCTGCCGGCGGCAGGTCCCGCTCGATGCCGCTGTCGGTGGAGAGCACGGAGAAGCGGGTCTGCTCGCAGGACTCGCACTCCGAAATGATGTCCTGGATCTCGAAGTTGTCCAGGTCCTGGCTCAGGTGGTCGGGCTCGCAGCTCTGCGACAGCGGGCGGATGAACAGCACCAGCTCCTTCCCTGCGGGCAGAAGGGAGCTCAGGGAGGGAAATGCAGCCAGGCCCAGGCTGAGCCCTCATCCTACCCCATCTCCCCTCTTCTCACACCAACCACAGCTGGCCCAAATCCCCCCTTCAGCCCCATTTACCACTCCACCATGAACAGCTCAGCATCACTCACGTTAGGTGCTCTGAGGGTCTCTCACAGGGGTGCCCACTTGTCTCCTTCACCCCTTTCCCCCCAGCTCCCCTGATCCAGCCCTGACGCCCCACTCACAGAGCTGGTCGTCTTCCTTCCAGAGGTGGAAGCTGATGTTGGGGTTGGGCAGAGGGATGCCCTGCAGCCTCCCCAGGGGAGCATCACCTGGGGGAAACAAGGGTGCTTGTAACACATGGGAGCAGGCCATGCACGAACCCCCACAGGTGCTCTGCTTCAGCCACTGGCTGCCATAGCCCTGGATGTTCTCCCACCCTGGTTACCCCCTGGGCAGACCTGAGGATGCCATCCCAGCCCTCTGAGTGCCAGGAGAAAGCACCTGCACATCTGGGGGAAGGGAGAAGTGAAGATGGGGAAACTGAGGCACAGGCAATTGAATGACCTTGCTTTGCTGCAGACAGCAGAGGGATTACAGAATAAAGAACACCTTTTGTAGCACTGAGCCTCCAACCCAGGTGGCAGGAGCTTCCCTGGTGATCTCAGCTGAGATGAAGGGACCTTCTGACCCCACCACCACTGGCTGTTTCTACCCCATTAGGGCTCTGCGAGAAGCAGTGAGACTGAAAGGAGATGGTCCTGCTCCTCTCCCTGCACCACTGGCTGCTGCTCCTATCTCCAAGCTGTGGGACAGACTCTGGCTTTTTCTGGGGAGATGAGGAGGACACAGGGACCTTGCACTAGGAACAGCCAGGGCACATGGGGATGTTTGTCACAGTCCGTGTGGCCCCAGTGTCACCACGCTGGGACAGAGCACTGCTGTCGTGGGGGCAGGAGGCAGCACCACTGCCCTCTGCATTGGTGTGAGGTTTTGGGGTGTGGTGTGTCCCCAGTCTGGATCATGCCAGGAGGTACCTTACGCCAGCAGAGCACTGCAGACCAAGCACCCTGGCTGACAGGGACTTCCCACAGTTCCCTTTGCAAACGACAGAGCCATGACTGCTGAATCCCGTCACCAACATGGGGCTGCAGCGCAGAGCCAGGTTGCAAGGACCGGTCCCAGTGATGGATGCTGCTGAATTTGGGGCAGAGGGGGCTGGGGATAGACAACAGGACAATGGTGGGGACAGGCAGCAGGGCAGGGGCCTCACCTGGTGGCAAGGAGCCGCGGAGGGTGCAGTAAATTTTCTCCAGCCTCTCCACGTGCTGTCCACGGTCCACACTCGCTTCACTTCCCGCACACTCGACAGCTGCCACCACTTGCTGGAACCAGTGCTCGACCTCACTCGTGGACATGTCCTGCCACAGAGATGCTGTTAAATCCCAGAGGTGTGAAAAGAGGAGAAGCTCCACAGGTAGGATGTCAGGAGAGGGCAAATGCACCCTGTGAAGATGGGCTCACAGGTGAGCCCGTGTTTCAGCCCCAGAGCCCGTCTTTGCTGTGAAAACCTGAAGATTCAAGACCTCTGGCTTTTGCTGCAGCAGTTATTTCATATTTCAAAGGGTTTTTATTTTATCTCCACCTCTGCTTGCCCAGCCACCTCACCTTGCCCAGCCCAGCAAGTAACACTGGGGGTACTCAGGATGGAGACCAGCACCCAGGTGCCAGGGGCAGTTTCCCCACTTGCCATAAGCAATTCCCTGCTCCAAAGTGCCCAGAAAGAGTGGGACCACTAGAAAACCATACGTGGTGCCGTGCTGGTGCTGCTGGTTACCTGGAGGCTCATCCTCAAGCCGCTGAGGTCGCAGCCCTCGCCCAGGGCTGCCTGCATGGCGTGGATGATCACGTAGCACATGCATGCCCGTGGGCTCTGGGAGAGCCGAGCTGCCTGCGTGTCGGTGACCAGAGCGTTGCAGATGGCTTCGGAGAGCAGCTCCGGGTCGGCGAAGATGAAAATCCTGTGTAGGGAGGGTGGGTGGGACCAGAGGGAGACGAGGAGGTGAGATAAGGTTAGATGAGAACTCCCCGTTACTGACGCTGGGGCTGGTGCATGCAGCTCACACCTCTGCCCACGCAGAGAAGGGTCACGGCAGATACACCCTCCCTGCATGCCTGCCAGGCCCATGGAAATAAACGGGGGCAGGTGGGAGGAACGTGCTCCTCCCGGCACAAAGCTTGTTTGGATGCCACCACATTGCATCCCCCACGACTGCCTCCTGCCATGCAGTCTGTATGCAAAGTGTCTGCATCCAACAGTGACCCAGGGTGCAGGAAAGGGATGGACTCACTACAGAACGATGAGGCGATAAAAGAGCTAGAAGTCACAACACCTTTGAAGAGATGCTACTCACTTTTCCTGGTAAGGGTACGGGTCGCTTTTTAGACTTTGTTCGGAAATCACCATTCTTTGGTAGAGCATACCTAGTGAAGGTGAGAAGACAAAGAGGCAGGAGTCAGAGCAGAGGCAGAACAACGCAGCCGGGATCTGGGCCGTGGAGATTCTGCCGAGGCGGCCAGCACCCGATGCTGGGGAGCTGAGGTGAGAGCCGAGAGCCAGGCCCCGGGTTAAAAATAGTCAAGGACAAAGAGAGGCTGTGCAGCAGAAAAAGAAAAGCCCTTCTATTCAGGGATAATTTCCTGTATTTCCCTTCCTTTGTTTAGTGGATTATGAGCTCAGGAGGGGGCCGGGAGCAGGAGGAAGAGCCCAGCTCCAGCCACAGCCATGGGGCCATGTTGGGGGATAGCACTAGATACGGAGGATATGAAGGATACGAAGGGCACAACACATTTCAGAGTGGGGAGCGATGTGCTTCACCCTCACCTGGCCCTGGGGTGGGGACAACCCAAGGGTCCACACCCACCCCACTGTGTTCAGGCACCTAATACAGTGTGCAACCTTCTCACGAGCCTCCTGGTGCTCCCCAGAGAAGTTCTTTTCTTAGCTGGGTTAAACCTGTGCTGGGGGGGACCTTGGAGCTCCGGAGGTAGCAGGGAGCAGTGGTCAGGGTGATGCAGTTGGGCTCAGACTCCCAGGAACCCCATGTGATTTCAGTCGTGCTTCCACCAACAGCAGGAGGTTTTCTGCCAATAACCACCTGAAATCAGGAGAGGGGAACCCTCCCACCCAAGCATATCCTGAAGACCCCAGGTGTTTGGCCAGCCCCATGCAGAAATCCCTGCCATGGCTCGTTGCATTAGGCAAAGGAAAACACCCAAACCCAGGGGCAGAGCAGGGAAGCCATCGTACCCGGTGCTGTCCTTTCCATCTTCAGCCTGATAGCGTAGTCCAAACCAATGGTGCAGAAAGGCTTGGGCAGGGTGAGCAGCTTCTTGCAGAAGTCATACACTCTGCTGCAGAGCTCATCGGAGGTACAGGGAGCCTGCGGCAAGAAAGGGGCAGGTAAGGAGATGCCACAGCCGAAGATCCCAAAGGGTGCTCTCCCCCCAACAGACCCCAGGACAGGGGGGTGCAGAGCTACACCACATTCAGCCTGGGTTGAAATGCAATCTGTGAAGCAGGACCAGGCACTGCGATGGTCTGGAAGCCTCCAGCAGTACCCACCGTAGGGCTGTGGACATGCATTTTTCTAATTCCCCGGGATTCTGTCCCAGTGAAGCCCGTGAGCAGTTACCTTTATCAGGGTGTACATCAGCGTGTGCAGCAGGGGGATGATATAATGTCGGTAGTCGCCTCGCTCCGCCTGTGGGACCGAAAGGCACGGTCAGTGCTGGGGCATCCACCGTGGTTCCTGGCATGCTCTGGGTGCAGGAGGATGCTCCCAGCACCAGGGTGAGGTCTGGGATCTCTCCCTGGGCTATCAGGTGGGCAGGGTGTCCCTGGGGTGGACAGGTCCTGCCTGGCAGGCTGCCTGAGTTGGCCATGGGCTGCTATGGGTGTGTGATAGACCATCAAGAGCAGGAGCAGCACCCATGGTGGGAGAGGGAGAACAAAAGTTTCTAACTGAGCTCACCAGGGAGTGCCTTTCTGATGTGAAAATTCACATGGAAATATAAAACCTCTGGGAAAAGCCCCTGCTGTGTTTGGTGGGTGTGGAACCAGAGCAGGAGGAGAGCTGCTCCTGCATCCCCGTCCCAGGCTGTGGGAAGCCAGCAGGACGTGCCCATAGCCTGCCCCGGCTCTAGCACTGCTCCAACAGCAGGAACAGCCTCAGATAAACCTCACAAAGGGATTTCCACCCCAAAAACCTCACAGATCCTCATTGCCAGGGAGGGGGCAATGCCTTATCTAGCTTTGTTTTGCCCTAATGGAAATGGGGCTTCAGCATGAAGGTGCCCTGGGCTGGATGCTCTCCCTCGCTTTTGTGGCCCTGCTGGACAGACAGGAAGGCATTGCAGAGCTTGCAGCTCCTCACCATGCTGCTGCTGGTGCCTGGGGAGCCTTCCCCTGCACCTCTTTTCAGGGATGGTGTGCTGATGGATCCGAGTTAAATTGAACCGATGGCAGCAAAGCTTTTGAAACGATCAATGAAATGAGTAATACTGAATTGCTGAGCCCACCTGATCTCTGGGCAGAGCCCCAGAGGAGCTCAAGCATGAAATTGCTGAATTGTTATCAGTGGTTGCTACTGCCTGCTCAGAGATGCTGCAGTACCAGCAGGCTGAAAAAATAAAATAACATGGCACTGATTTCCAGGAGCTTCAGGGAGACAAAGGGAATTACAGACGAGGAGGCCTGACATTCCTCCTGGGCACATGAAAATAAAAGCAGCATAGGCATAAAAGCACAGTAGGGAGGGGCTGAGATGGCTTTTGCAGGGGAAAGCAGACCTCAGCCCCACCAGGGGAATTCCTGCATCCCTAGCCAAGGGCAATGTGGGCATTCCTGTCTACCTGGATGTGCAAAAGCCACTAGAGAGTAGGGGTGCACGGGGCTCCTCGCCCGGGCAGGGCAGGGCATGTGTCCCCACACACGGGGAGGACTGGGGGAAGTGGGCTCTTCCTCTCGGCACCGGAAGAACTGAGGTGTGCTCGTAAAGAAAAGGTGTCAGCTCGTCACATCGCATCGCATCAAACCACAAAACTGGTCGCCGCAGTTTGCTGCGGGTACAAAAGGTTCACCCGAGTTCAGAAAGTGAGACGAGTCAATGAATCAAAAAATGCATCGCCCAGTTTCCGTCAGATGCTCTCGGGACAGGATACGGGGCTGGATGGCTCTGATCTGACACCGCTCGGAAGGAAACAAGTGGCAGGGAGGAGAAATTTCCACTGTACCTGAGGCTGCAGATGGCCCAGAGGGTTGCGGGGGACCTGGGGGCGGTTGGAAGTGTTTTGCACCATGCAGTCTGCAAGCTGCAAACACTGTCTGCCTGTGGCTGGGAGCTACAGTCCCCAGCCAGACTCCAAAAACCCTAAACTCTCTAAAAACCCCTTACCCGGGGGATCATCAAGCCTGGGATGCCGCAGGATGGAGACAGCCCCACAGGGGAGGTGAGACCCCCTCCCGAGGGATGGTTGTGAGGTGACACTCACCCTTTCCAGCTCTTTCACCAAGATCCTGACCAGGATGGAGCTGTTACTGGGATTCTGGTCAATTTTTTTGTGCAGTGTCCATCGCAGCATCCCTGAGAAGGGAAAAACAAGAGGTGAGGCTGCCCCGCAGAGCCGCAATGGGTGGGGAGCCGTGTGTGGTGGAGGAATGGGGCGACCTGGGCACTGCTGCTGCAGAAACCACCGCTGGGATCACTCTCACAGCTAACCCAGGCTTCTCCACCCTCTGCTTCAATCAGTGACCCTCTGCAGGGACAAGTCACACCGCTGCCCTCACTCTGGATGCAGCCTTGATGTCAAGCACCGGCAAATGCTTGGGAAAGCATCCCAAAAAAACTGGGACTGGGGAGCTGGAGAAAAGCAAGGCATGGAAATGGACTAAATGACATCAAGTCTCTTTTCTGTTCCCTCCCTGCTTGCTTTCGCTGCCTGACCCAGGGATCTGGGGTTCCTGCTGGTCCCAGCATGCAACACCTGAGCCACGGTGTGGCTGCTGACCCCAGGCACTTGGAGCAAGGACCACAAAGATTTTCAGCCCTGCAGACTTGTCGAGGCTCATTCCAGACAAAAATCAGATTTAATTAACTGTAAAATATCCTGTGTGCTCCAAGTAAAATCAATTTTTCAGAATCAATTAAGATCCTTGGGGCTGTAGCAGTCCAATTGCTGGGTCAAGTAGAGTTTTATTCTCCCCTACGGTGATGCAGGGATCTCAGCTGGCTCCCTAGCACGGAGCTGAGCCATGTGTGGCAAAACAATAGCCCCGCAGGGAGGGACTGGGGAACTCAGGTATCAGCGAGCTGGAAGGGGCTGCAGGGTGAGTTGGTGTCAGAGCTGGGAACAGAGCCCCAGGCTCTGACATTTCGCGTCCTGCCCCAGTGCTGGACCCCTGCCTGAGGTTAGGGTGAGGAACCACGTGGAGGAGGGATGGAAAACACCGGGGTTGGTGCATGGAGGCACCTGCAAGTTGGCACCTCTAAGAGCAGGTTGGAAGGGGCAGAGGAACGTGAGGTCACCTCATGTCCCCTGGTGTCATCTGAGAGGGGACCAGTGTGGGGCTGGGGCCGTGCAGCGCCCAGTGCGCAGTGCGGGTGGCAGCGGTGCTGTCCCCAGGACCTCACCTCGGTCGCGCTGGCAGGCGGGATGGTGGCCGTCCAGCTCTCGCAGCAGCGTGCGGACACGGCGCAGGATGTCCGACTCCACCTCTGTGGGGACAAAGAGGATGTGAGCAGCCTGGGTGGCACCCCTGGGACACCGGCACCCAGGGCACCCAGGGGGAATGATGCTCTGGTTTGGGTGCACAACCCTCAGGATGGGTATAGCAGCAGGCTTCAGACCTGGCCGAGCCCCGATGGCAACAGGTCAGAGCCCTCCCCAGGGCCACTGGAGCCAGGGGGACAAGTGCCACCCCATGGACTGGTGGCCCATGGAGCCATACCGGGGAGCAAAGCTCTCCTGGGGGGACGTGGTGGCACAGATGCTCTGCAGAGGACTGCTCTGCGCAGGCTCTGCAGAATCCCTCTCCCCTTGCTGAATTACAAAATTGCACATTAAATATACAAGCTAAAGGAAGAAAACCACAGCTTGGCACTGTGCAAGAGCAGAAACACCTCTGCTTTTTGGCACCATGTGGACTCGGCCTCACCCTCACCCACCACCCAGCTCTCACAGCTTCTCCCAGCCCACGGCTGCCACCCATGGGCCCTGAGCACCCCGAGGCAGGGACCGAGCCCGGTGACTGCCACCCGCTCTTTGTGCACGTCAGAGCTGAGCAGCATCTCGGCCAAAAATAAATCTGAAAACCTCAGAGCTGATCTGGGGCATGACTCGTCTGTGGGGTGGGGACTTGCCATCAGGAGGGAGCTCGTGTGTCAGCGCTGGGACATTGCAGCTGTGAAATAAAAGCCAGCCCTGAAGGCACACTGGGGATCGGCTGGGAGATGCAGGATCCCTTTATTCTACCATGGCCGGGCTTTGTGGCCCTCCTTGCTCTGGGTTCTCTTCCCCCATAACAAAAGGACTTTTGCTCCTTTGTAGTAAGAAACTCGTTATATAAAGTCGGCTATCATCAGGTGATGTGCTCCTTCTGTAGGCTGCAGCAGCCAGAACATGGCCTGATCCAGGGCAGGACCTCAGTATTCACGGTAACCCCTTTCCTGAGGGAGATTGGTTGGGAGCTGCAAGGAAAAAACCCTGGGGGGATTTCACAGCTCAGCCGGAGACTCAGCCACACGGGAGCTGCAAGAGGCATCTCCAGCGAGCCAAAACCTGAGGCTCCTGCAGGCAGGGACATGATCGTGTGGCAGACGGGGCAGCTCTGAGCATCTGCCCCCTTGTCCCATGCAGACCAATGCCCCATCTCAGGACAGGTTCAATGCAAGAACCAGAGATGTTTTTTGGCTCTTCCTGATGCACCTCTCAGCAGCATCGAGTGGCACCCCAGGGCTGCCAGCCTCCCCGCCAGTTATGCACAGCAGGGAGGCAGGAGCCTTTAGCCCGCCCCAGCATCCCTGCAGCCTCCTCAGCCCCAGCTCCCATGCAGGCAGCATGGCCAGACCCACGACAAGCCAGTTGTGCCCTTCCCGAGCCCAGGGCTGCAATGACAAGGTTCCAACAAGATGGTGGCCAGGGGCACCAGGCACAAGCCCTGGATGAAACTGGACTGGGAAATGCAAACTTTAAAGTATGGGGAATGACCCATTCCTGAGCACACAGCCCAACAGCCAAAATATCCTATTTACCCAGGGAAGCACACCCCGTTAGGGAGGTTCGGGCAGGGGATCCATGGAATCCAAACTTCTGCAGAGGAGCACTTACTGCTGTGACTGCAGTCTAGGCTGTGTTAGAAGACAACCACACGTTTGGGTTCAGAATTGTTCATCATGTGCTACTGAAGCTGTGTGTGTGCATGGGGAAAATCCCGTCTTGGCCAGCATACTTCATGCCATCATACCCACACAGTACGGTTACAGCGCAGAAGCGTCCTTTGAAATGAGATCTTTCTCATTTTGGAAGTGTTATTTGAGGAAATGTCAAAGTTTTACTTTAGAAATCTGTATTTTCTCTCCTTTTTGTTTTCCCTGCAGTGATTTGGTAAAGCTCCTCCTTTTCACTACTATGTTCATTGTTTTTGCACTGAGGGATTGCACACTGTAATGGACTACATGAAACTTCCCATTCTTTTCATTTGTGTATATTTTTAATGACTACGGGAAGTTTTTCCTGAACGTTGGTATAAATACTGTGTTCTCTTTTTGTAAATCAAAGCGACTGCAGTCGTGATATGCTGAGGTCTCTTGGTGGGGAGCTAAGCATCAGAACACCCCTTCCAACACAAACACGGGGCACTTTGATCTAAAAATGCTCTCAGCCCACTAGCAACAGCCAGCAGTGGCTTGTAAATGGAATAAAACATTTCAGCATTGATATACTGATAACAAAATGTGAGATTGCTTTACAATCTGACTGTGACTGGTTACTAGACCTGGTGGCACCCTACAGCAAATCTTTTGGCCATTCCTTGGGTGTTTCATGTCTCAATTGCCACCACCCATCAGGGTTTACCAATGCCTTGCAAAGTGCAGGGTCCCGTGGTATCGCTCTGCCCAGCGACAATCAGTCCTCGTTAGATAGACAAGTATTTACTGGGGGCTGTTGGGGCAGTGGAGGGGATGGGGTGGGGAAGGGTTCATGCAGCAGCATCACCCACCTGTGCTCTCCATGGCCGGGCTGGGGCTGCAGCAGGGCACGGGCACGGCTGCAACGATGGGCGAGTGCGCGGCTGCTGCTCACTCTGCTCGGGCATGGCCTCAGGTCCGGTGTCTTGCCTGCAGAAACCATGGGACATGGTCAGCTGGGGCTGGCAGCGGGGATGGCAGGAGCACATCGTGAGGCAGAGTCCCGGGGGCATGCCCCAGGTTGGGGTTTCTGGGGCAGAAAGGTTCAGCTTGGAGCTGAACCCACCTGCGTGCTCGGGACCCGCTGCAAGAAGCCCCTGCAGATGGGCATCGCCAGGCAGGGCAGCACCAGGAGCCCTCTCCTCCCCAGGATTTATGAAGAAACGTTCAGGTTAAGTCAAACTGAGCCCAAAATGTGAAGTCCAAAAGGAATAAAAATAAATAAAGAAGAGAAGCTGAACTTCCACAAGGTTTCTAATTTGTTGCCTTGTTCTGCTCCCACCCCTATCTAGCACCCAGAGAAACAAAACCTGAGGAAAGCCCAGGAGCCGGTTACGCTCCAGAGGGAAGCCAGCCTGGAGCCAGACAGCTTCCCTTGCCATCGAGCATTGTTCTCTCCAAAGAAAGAGGAAAAAGAAAGCGGAGGAGGAAGGAAGGGAGATCTGCCTGTGACACGGCCACCCAGTGCCCACAGCGAGGCAGCGTCCCTGCAGCTGCCTTCTCCCCACCCATGGGACCCCGTCAGTCCTCTGGGTCCCTCCAAGCACAGTCAGACCATCAGCCCACACTCCTGCTCGTGTCTTTGCTCTATTTAGGAATCTCTCAATTTAATTTATAGATTTAAGACCTATCTCTGCCCATTTAGGCCCTAAATCTGTACATATCCCCCACCCAACCCATCAAGTGTAGCAGGAGATGGACAAACACTTGTGAGAACTCTCCCAGCCACACACAACTCGTGCTTAAGAGCATCCTGCTCTCAGCTGCTCCTAGATGCTCACTAAAAGCTTCCTGAAGAAAGTGAAGCTTTCAGCACCCACCCCAGAGCCGCCTGGACTTTATTTCTGTGGCTGAGGCTGGCTCCAAGCCACCGCTGCAGATTTCCACCACCCGCTGGGCAGCTCCCAGCCTTGAGCAACTGAAGGTGGCGAGGACAAGGGAGGCAAGGACTGCTGTGGCCCCGGGGCTAATGACAGGAGACCCCTGCCTCTCCTTGCATGGCTTGGTGCAGGGCAGGGAGTAGGGGGCAATTCCAACCCCCCAGCTCAGCTGATGCTGACCTGGGAGTCGCGTCCCTGCAGCACGTGGACATCGCTGCGGGGATGGATGTGTGGTTTCCTCCGAGACCAACACCCCGCTCTGCAGACCCAGGACATGTGGTGGGGCAGGGGGACTACAAAGCTCAGAAAACCATTTCTTTCCTGTGGGTGAGTGGCGGGAATGCCCACAGGGTTTTCCTTCCTGCGGCACACCCTTAGCACCCGACCTAGTGCTAGCCCCACGTCCCCATCCCCTACCACCTCCTGGGACAGCACAGCCAGATCCTGCTGGGGCGGCAGCGAGGGGAATAGGAGGCTGCCAAGGAGGGTCTAACACCTCAGGGCTGCCTTGGTGCTGCTCTATTTCAGCGATGTCATCATGCTCAGGGCTTCCTCTTGGCTGTGTTTATTTCCTCGATGGCGGTACCATCCCCAGCCACTGGCTACAGGAGCAAGCGATGCTCTAATCCTTTCCTTGCCCAGCACCACACAGCTGCGTTACATCACTGGCGGGCTGGTCGGCACCATGGCTCTCAAAGTGATATTTCCTGTGGGGAAAAAGCCCCCTCACGGGGCTGGGTGCATGCTGGGCTCTTCGGGGCCAGCAGAGGCGTCTGCCGAAGCAAAAGGCAGGCGGCTGCTAATTGTGTCGGTGGTTTTCCACATCCGCATCCTACCTACCCGTGCGTGGGAGGGAACCGGCGCACCGGTGCTCGCTTTCCAGATTTAGAAAAGGACTCGGGGTGGTGTGAGCTGCTCCGGGCCCTAGAAACTTTGCTTCTCAGTCGCCTGCTTGCTTAAGAAGTGCTGGCACTCCTCGCTGTCTGCAAAGACCTGAGATGGGGCCGGCAGCCCACCTGTCTGCTCCAAGGACTCGAGTCTCCCAAGAAAATTCAACATAAAATTCCCCAAACTACTCCCCGGCATATTCAGAGTCCAGCAGGAGGACAAATTTTGTACAAGGCGCAAAAGGAGATGGGTAGAAGCAGGCTGGTGAGAAAGGTCGGGGTCAGCCCAGTTCCCCCCAGGGAGGGGAGGTGGGGTTGAAGATGGCAGGAGATGGATGGCATCAGCCCGTGGGTGGGCACACTGCCCACCTCCCCTCCTGGGCCTCACCAGGGCTTCCCTGGCAGCAACAAGCACAAACCTCAGCCCAGTGACACGGCGAGGAGGGCTTTGAAGCTGCAGGAGGCTGTGCTGCTACCAGGGCTAATTCAGCCTTGTGCAGATCACTCTCAGACCAGAGCTCGGGCTGCTGCTTGGAGCAGCAGCAGGGAGACACCTCCGTTCACCTTCACAAAGCAAACACAGCTGACGGGGAATGCCGGAGACACCAGCCTCCGTCGACACAGTGCACTGGCTCGGCCATTCTTCAGAAGAGCTTTTGGCTGCCAAAGCCATGTCCCTGGTCCCTCAGCCATGCAGCTGGAGGCTGCTGCCCAGGTGACATTAATGAAGCCAGGCTGGTCTGTGCCAGATGGCCACAGCACCGCTAGCTGAGCTCAGCTTGGCAGGGAGCAAAGACCTTTGGACCCCTGGGAAGGAGATGCCAGCCCCTGTCCTGGGGAAGGCCATGTGGATAGGAGGGGGTCGCTGGCCACCACTAGAAGCCAAGCATCCCTGGGGGACACAGGAACCATCTCAAGCACCAATGCCACACTTAGAGCCACTGATTTGGGTGAAAAAGCATTTTAGCAGTGTGCACAACTGCAGACATGGAGATGTCAGTGCTGGTGCAAGGTAGTGGGAGATGGTGTCCAGTAATGGGATCCCCAGAGCTGTGCGAGGCTGCAACGGGATCTGTCCCCATCACCCACGGCTCTGCCCCCAACACCCCTCTGCCAGCCAGGCTCTTCCCAGGACGCGGCAGCCACAAACAGGGACCAGATGCGACACACTGTGCAATGCTGGGACCACTCCTCGCCTGGAAAGGATGCATGCAGGGGACACAGGGCCAAGGCCCCTTTGTCATCTCCACCCCTTCTGGTCGCAGACCGTGGGGCTGAAGGCCCTGGTGACAGCCACCTCTGTGCCCATCAAGCCCTGATCCACACGTGCTGTGAGCCCTGGTGCTGAGTGGGGAGAGCTGGCACAGAGATGTGTCTGAGATGTGCTGCAGCCCCTCTCTGACCCAGGTCCCCTCTCCCAAGCTGGCCCAGCATCTCACACAGGAACATTCTCAGCCAGGGTGGCCAAGGGGACCTCAGGGGACCCTCAGCAACAACGGTGCCACATCCCAAGACCCAGCAGCGGGGGGCTGCTGCTGGCCCCTGTGTCAATACAGGCGGATACTTTTCCCTTTTCTGGGGAAAAAAACGCCTGGTGGACTACCTCAAGCCTGCAAGAGAGAGGGCTACATGCTTTCCAGGAGTCGTGCCCAGAAGGCTGGGGACATACCTCCCACCTCATGCCAGCCCCACGTCTTCCCCGCTGCGCTGGGAGCGGGGGGACCACAAAAGGAAGGAGCACCCCCAACCCCTCTCCGGGCTGCACTCACCTTCCCTTGTGTCCTTCCAGCTCCCAGCGTCACCGCAGGGCACAGGATGGTCCCGGCAGGCTCATGGCGAGGAGGAGGAGGAGGAGGAGGCAATGCAGGCAGGAGCTAGCAGCGAAGCAGCAATCCTGAGCTCCGGCACCGGCAGCCCACGTTGAACCCTGCCGGGGCTCGCTTCTTCTCTGCGTGCGTGTGTCGGAGCCCGCTGCTCACTGGTGACCACAAGTTTTCTACCCCGAAACAGGAAGGGCTCAGAGGCCCCAGCCAGCACACACGACGGTGGGGAGATGAGAGCTGAGCCAAGGGGAAATACAGTGGCACGGGGCGTAAACGCTGGCCCTGCAAAAGTGTTGGCGAGAGGCAGAAGCTGCTCAGTTCCCTGAACCACACCACTCCTCCGCTTTCTGTCCCCCTCCTCCCCATGCATCTCTTCTCTTCCCTGCAGCAGACACGAGACACATTTCATCCCGTAACTGGTTATTTTGCTGTCTGCCAGCTCAGCAAGACCAGAGGCTTCTCTGCATTCATCCCACTTCTTTGCAGAGCTGCAGTTCCCTGCTTCCTCTCTGCAATTCTTAAAATACCCAAGGCATCAGCTGTATTTTATTTCATTTACAGGAAAAAAAATAAAAGAAAGGGAACGAAGAAGGGAAGCCACATTCCTCCTTTCAGTTCTCAATAGCCATGAGGCTTTTAGCGATAAAACCTGCGTGACTCCAAAGCCACCTCTCCCAGGAGCTGGGGTAGTTATGGGCAGCATCTGGCTATATTCATGAAAATGAAGAACTTGGCAGTGAAAGCACAATTCACCCCAGAAACACACAGATAAGATCACAGGTTAAAGGTTTTTACGTCTTCCTTTTCTAAGCTACCAGGGTGGCAGAGAAAGCGTGAGCAGAGCCTGTTCCTCAGCATCCATCAGCCCACCCTCCGAACACCATTGAGATAGCCCGGGATGGATTGTTTCAGTTGTAACATGGGTTAGTGCCCCTGTGAGTGTCAGGACATGTCACCTATGGTCCCAAAGGGCCCGGGTCTGGGCTCAGCACTGTGCTACCTGTGGCTGGAGCACCCCCTGTTCACCAGGCTCCTCGCAGCCCTGAGCAGGGACCCTTGGAGCACAGCGCGGCACAGTCGTGGTGCCACCACCAAGGCTGCCAGGGGTTTTGGAAGAGCTGCCAACATACTGCCAGCAAGCACCCAAGTGCCTCCACGAGTGACAGGGGAATACGACCCAACCAGGACCAGAGCTCGGCCCCAGGAGGCCATGTCCCACCCTGCAGCAGCCCAGCTCCCCCAGCCCATTCAGCAGCGAAGCCCCCACATCCCGTGGTCCCCTCCAGCCGCTGTAAGCACTGCCCTGGCACCAGAGAGCCTGTGCTGGCCGCAGCCCAGGTAGGCAGCTTTTGGAGGGCACAGCCTGGGGTGGGGTTGGAAATGCCATGGCAGATGGATGGAAAAGTGTCCATCCATGTGAGTCATCTCAGCCCCTACCACACTCAGGGAAGAGGCTGTCCCCTGGTGGCCTTCCACATGGGGATTCACGAGCTCCCCAAAAGACTTGCTGCTCAGACTGTAAAAAGCTGGCAGAAATTGCTAAAAACACAACCCCCTTGACTATGTGAAACACAAGACAGAAGGAGTGACACAGAAATACCTAAAGCTGTGGAAGAAAACCCAAAGCCAGGTGGGAAGCTCGGTCCCTCCATCCTGCCCTCACACTCAAGCATCCTCCACTGCCCAGCACACCTTGGCTGGGGTCCTGAGCATCACTGCCTGGACACCTGCTGACCATGCCCAGTCCTGGGGGATGTCCCCTCTCCCAGCTTGCCCAAGGACATCAGTGACGAAGCAGGGTAAGCATAGCTCATGCACACACGCTTGCTCTCTCCGAGATATATTTAGTCCCGCTCCGAAGATTGTCTCTCCACGCCTTCTGAAGCCCTGTATTTGGTTACAAACTCACTACACGGGTATGTCTGAGGTTTCCTGTGCCAGTTTATCAGCTCAATGACAGACGCTTGCAAAGAAAAACCCGTGCATTGCCCAGGAGCAGGTTATGGAAAGCCGTTCCCTGGACATGCTCCTCTTCTCCCTTCTCCCCATCCCACCGCCAGCCACCAACCAGACACCAGCCCTTCCCAATCCTACTGCAGACACCCCAAAGGAGCCAGAGCAAGGAAGGATCATGCAAATACCATCAGCAGCAGTGAGCGAGCTGTGCTGCACCGGGACGTCCCGAAGGGAGAGACGGCAGGCGCGGAGCTGGAGGGGAGGCACGGGAGCGCCCGCGGCACAGTGCCATGCGGTGGCAGACGTCCTGCGGGGCAGAGCAGCACCCGCCACCCCTCACACTGCCCTCCCCCTGCTCCCCGCAGGTGGCTCCAGGCCAGCTCGCTTATGGAAGCAGCACCTCTGAAAGTCAAACGTTACACAGCGCTCACGCTGGGGTGGCTCCCAGCCCGCATTTCCTTCCAGCTCCAACGAGAGTGGCTGGAGCAGAAGGATCGAACGTGAGCCAAAGGTGGTTTTCTCCTGCAGGAGCTGGAGGCAGCTCCGAGCGGGACGTTTCCCCCAAGGCAACCTGCCTGTTTGACATCACAACCCCTGGGCTGCTCAGAGTGCAGCTGACAGCCCCAAAATGCCGCGTGATTGCTCCTTTGGGACCCAGGGTCACCACCTACATTGGGACAACCCGATGCCACGGCAAGAGCTTCCAGCGCTGTCAGAGCAGCTCTGCCCTCCTGGTTGTGCCCTCCTCTTAGACCATGTCCACCTGCCAGGGGAGCGGCTGCTTTTAGGGCCAGATCCTGACCTCCAGCCGCACTGCACAGCTTGGGTAGGAACGTGGAACAAATCCAGCCTGCACCCCCCTACCATCCGGGTAACAACAGCTCCAGGCCCCACCAAGGATCCGACCCATGGCCAAGGATGTACACTGAGGGCAAGCTCCATTTCACCTTACACCAACCACCTGAGCGCAATGTGCCACATTTAAAAAGAAAACTAAGCCAAGCTCTCATTATGAAACTCAAAAAACACATAAAAATCACCTGGGAGAGTCTGTTGAGGAGCCTTATTTCTGTCCCCACTCAAACAGGCTGCCGGGGCGGAAGAGACCTGCAGAAGAAGCAGGAGAACCACGCACGATCCCTTCTGGACCCATTTTCAGTTTCAGCTCTAAAACCTGGCAGGGCTTGTGGTTTCAGGCGGCTCTGATACGAAACCAGATGCTCTCCCTCAGGCTCTCCCTGCCAAGGAAAGGCGTCTCGAGCTCAGCCTCTGCTTTCCAGCAACACTGTGCTGCACTGGTTCCTTGCCGGCTGCTCCGGTAGGCGCGTCCCTGCCAGGAGGCTCACACCCGCGGAGCGAGGGGGCGAGAGGGACGCTGTTCAGTAACAAAACGCTTTCACAGCCCGCACCACTGCGGATATTCATCTGCCCGTCAGGATGAAAAGAGCCCCAAACCCCTTTGCTAAAGCTGGTGTGGAAGTGGAGCAGCTTCCTGGACACTAACGGCTCTTTGGAGACTTCCTCGCCAACGTCACGTTTCATTCTTTCTAAGGGAAGAAACGAGTTTTCCGGAAGCATCAGCTTTTTAGATTTAGCATCTCTCTTTCCATTCCCGGAGTCGGCTTTGGAAAAACAATCGGAGGGAAAAAATAAACGCTTTCTGAAAACTGCTGCCAGGTTTGCTCGCACAAACAGCCCAAGCAAGTGCTGTCAGCCTGAGGGGGAAATAAAATGCACGGCACAGTCCCTTCACCCTACAGACACACTCTGTATCACCAGCTGGGATAAAGCAGTTGCGTGTTGACAGCAAATCCTTGCTAAAGATTTGCTAAGACCCCTTACTAAGACATCTGGGGCTTTAGCAGCAGTTTCAGGGCGCATTCAGAATCTCGTGGTGCAGCACAAGCAGCTTCTGGGGCTGCAGGGGGGTGGAATATTTGCACGGGGCTTTGGGGGGCCACCAGGGCAGGGTGACCAGAGCCAGAGTGACACCAGCACGTTGGGGATGGCACCTTGCCCCAGTGTCAGTGGAGGACAGGGCTACGGGGTGCTCCTGGCATTGCCCTGGCAGCGGGGAACAGCCTCCTGCCACAGGGCTGACAGGGAGAGCAAGGAAGGGGAAAGCATATAATGAGGAACCATGAGGGCAAGCCCAACAATGAGGTTTAATTACATGGTACAGCCAACAGCAGAACCCCCTGCTTTTGGCAGGACCATAAACATCCCCCAGTAAGGCCACTCCGGACTGAACAACCCAAACCCATGGGGCACAGCTTGCTCACAGCAGCAGCTCCCTTGGAGAGCTCCTGCCCAAACCACGTTTGATGGACGGTGCTGTCTTCAAGGCATGTCACACCTCAAAATAGAACGACGTGACTCAGCCAACACGGCATCTGCCTTCAGCACAGCCATTAGCACCAGCAAAACTCAAAAACCAAGAAAGCAACTAGAAGAAAGTCCCGAGAGCCCCCGCTTCTGGGTAGGTGATGTGATCAGCATTGGTAAGGCTGAGCACAACCTAGCCAAGAGGCTCCTTGGGCCAGCTCTCTCCGAAAGAGAAGAGCAATCAGAGCTCCTCTGTGTCAAATCCCCCCGAGGCTGGGCACACGGGACTGCTGGGGAGGGATGCTGCTGCCCCCATCCCAACAGCCTGTTGGATGTGCTGGGGTGGAAGCACAATCCCAGATGAAGTTTATAGCAACCCAAAACCACTTGATGTCAGGATAGCCCAGTGCCAGCTGCTGGAGCCCCAGCACCTCAGGGCTGGAGGCAGGGGCTGCAGGGCAGAGCCCTGCGAAGCCGCGAGCTCAGGTCTCACTGGAACAGCCCAGAAGCTTTGTGGCACCAAGCTCTTTCCTCCGATCAAACCTGGGAGAAAGCTGCATGGTTAGAACAGATTCATGCCATATATTTCACCAGACTGACACGTATTTTCTACCATTGCAGATGTAGGACATGCCTCTGGATGCTCAGCTGTAAAGGCTGAGTAATGTCCCGTGGATTTGGACCATCCACAGAGGAACTTGGATACTGGTTGAGATTCTTGGAAGCCATGCACTTATTGCAGGACCAGAGCACAAGACGCACCCATGGAAAAGCTTGTGTAAGTCTCAGAGGTGATCAATCAGCCCTTGATGCCCAGAGGAAATTGTTTCCTTCAGGCGTAGCCAAGGGGCACAAAAGAAACGTGGCCACTGGGCTGGATGGACACCCAGCGAGCTCCCCTGGGAGGGCAACAGCATCTCCGGGAGGCGAGTGGTCACAGTGCAGCCACTCGGGCTTGGTGCCTCAGAGGCAGCCAAAGGAGGCTGCCAGAGGATGCAAAGGAAGAGCTAAAAACTGCGTCATGTACGCAGCTTACTCGTCTGCTTTGTTTTTGAAACCCAAGCCCCCAGCACTTCACTTTTTAGTTTCCTTTCCAGCCGGGGCTGCTGCGCTCTCCGCGTTATCGCCGCTGCCATCGCCGTTGATTGCCATGTCACCGCCGCAGCACTCGGGGCCCCCAAGGGAGGGCCGAGGCAGCGGGCCAAGGGCAGGGGCAGGTGGGCGGCCACACGACTGCACGAGCGGCCAGCGCGGGTGCGAGCCACCTGCAAGCAGCAGCCAGAGCTCAGCCACCAGCGGGTGACAGCCGGGAGCGGCTCCGGTCCTCGCAACTGGGAGGGAGCTGTTTCGCACGGAGAAAAATGAATAAGCATGAGCTAGTGCTGAAACGGCCCCAGATCGGTGATGTAAGCTGCTTGCTCCATCTGGGCTGAGCGGCTGCCAGGAGGGTGTATGGGGGGGCTCGGATGAGTGCCGGAGCGAGAGCACCACCAACACCAAGCCCACCCCCAGGACAGCCCCAGGGTGCCGGCAGCCTCAGGGGACAAACTCCAGGGCAAATGCTGTTTCCCACCAGGATCACACTGGCTGGTAGGGCTAGCTCGCACAAATCCTCCTTTCCTGCAGATAAGCAGCACGTTCCCCTTCACCAGCACCATCAGTGCCCCCCTCCCCTTGCTCGCCCCAGGCAAGGAAACCACACCAACCCCATTCAAGCGCTTCCCAGGGTCTTCCAGGGAAGATGCCAGGGTGATACAGCATTTACACACACACACGCACACTTCCAACCTCTGATATATACAGAGCTGCCCGGTAAAAGCACAGCACAGCAGACCTCCTCAGGGAGCAGCAGAGCAGCAGGGGTCTCCCAGAGGAGCAGCAGAGGGACAGGGCAGGAGGGTGAGTGCAGCGTTTCGTGCACGCACAGCCACCCGATGCTCTTCATCCGGACCCTACCTGCTTGGTGGGGCAGGCAGCGGGAGCATCAGGCGTGCACCTGGGGTTGCATCCAACACGGAGGGGCACAGCAGGGTCCGGGGGCAGCCATCGGGGTCTCTGCTCTGCCCAGCGGGTGCAGGGGCAGCGCCGGGGCGGCTGCACGCTTCAAAGTCTGCAAAGTGAAAAGGGAAGCGCTGAAGTTATTTCAAGACAACTTCCTCTTTCAGACAGAAGCCCCTTAAGGAGAAAGCTGTCACTGCGTGGGTCGCGCTCACCCGGCACTCTCCGGACGTGCAGGAGAGGGTGGAAGAGTGCTCCAGCCCTGCCCTGCCCTAATCCCCAAAAACCAGCCGTGCAGGTTGGGCTGCTGGGGCACAGCCTAGCCAGGGCTCAGGCCTCCCAGCCCGGGCAGCGAGAGTGCCTGACGCTGCACACCCTGCGCCGGGAAATAAACAGGGTTGCTACAGAGACAAGGAGGAGTCTGTCCAAGCGGGAGGCTTTTCCAGCTCCAGCACGAAGTTTTGTGCCCCTGCCAGCTCTTCCAGCCCTGAGCATGCCGTGAACATCTGCTTTTTGCACAAAGCCCCCACCGTGGGGACGGGTGCCCCCAGCAGCCCCTGGCTGCCTGGTGCCAACCCAGGGACACGGATGGGGCAGGGGACACCTGGCCCCTCCAGGGAAGGGGTCACAGGGAAATTCGTCATCGCGTTGGCAGCGTCCTCGGCCAGAGCAGGCCTGGTTGTGCTCAGTGAGGCGTCACGTTGTCACCACTCGTGACTCAGTGGCGGGGCCACAGCAGCCGGGCTGAGCTGAAATGGGGCCATGCAGGGGGGGGAGGCCCCAGGTGAGGCTGCTCAGGGCTGCTGCAGGGCCCCACGCTCCACTAGGACCGCGGCCTATTTGCACGTCTGCATCAGCCCAGCTAGGGACTGCCACAACCAGGGCTGCCCCCGCTCATGTCTGGGGCCCTGCTGGGTGTGCTCAGCCCCCAAGTGTCACCTGCAGTGATGCTTGAGGCCCTGAGCTTCTTTGGGGTAAGGGATTGGGGTGCGGGAACGCGCTCCGAGAAGGAGCGTGAGAACAGCAGCCGACACCGTATCACTTCCCATCTTCTTTTACATGAGAAAAAGCATTAGGTACAGTTACATACCTGGGCCCCTGATTTAAAAATAACCTACTTCCTTCCTGACCAGGAGGGAAAAGCAGGAGGCGGCCGTTCGGCTGGCTGTCGGCGTGATTTGCTTCCAGTCCCCACTGGTTGCGCTGGTGCCAAGGCATCCCCACAGCAGGGGCTCGCTGCCTCACATGGCCCCACAGGCAGGAAGGCTCCGGAGAAGCAGCAGCCACATGCAGCACTGGATGATAACGCCCACATTTCCCCTCTCTTGGCTTCGTTCACACTTGCTCCCATTGATGAAGGACCCATGGACGTGTCCTGGTGGCCGTGGCAGGGGTGGTGCCAGTGGCCCCATGGGCAGCACGGCAGGGGCATGTGCATGTGGGGTCCTGTTTGCAAAGGGTTTTCCCTACTAGGATCAGGAGGAGCTTCTTCAGCATGCCGTGGCTGAGGTTTAGGCAGTGCTGTTCAATAGCTTACTTTCCCATGCCTGTCTGTATGTCCTGACACTACATTGCATCTGTCCTACAGCAGGGGGTACCCAGCAGGCAGGAACCCCTGCTGCAGGCAGAAGTGTCCATGCAGAAACTGTTTCCATGAAAACTGCAAAGCAAAGAGAGGGGTTAAGCCAGCACACTGACACCGTGACAGGGATTATCCCCATGCAGTAGCATAGGAGGGGCAAAGGCTGGCACCGGGTTCCTTGCACCCCTTCATTGGACGTGCTCCTGCTTTGGTGATGCTGCACAGGCACCTTTCAAGGCCAGGATCTCCCATTGCTGCTGGACATTTTCACTCCTTCCCTCTCAGCCGGCCTCTGAAGGACCCAAACCTTCACCCCGACATATTTTCATTGCAGTCAGACCCTCTCTCACCACACAGCTACAGCAGAAGGATGCCATGAACTTGGCATTCCCCTTGGCCCATTTCTGCCATACACAACAAGCAGCCTCCTCAATGCCATCACCACTGGGATCCCGACCCAAAATTCATTTAGCTCAAACAAGCAAACAAACAAACAACAGGAAACAACCAAAAGAAAGAGAGGGAGAAGAGAGAGAACTTGTGTGGCAAACAGCACAGACCCAGTACAAAACAGCTGTTTGTCCCACAACACCATCCTCGGGGATTTACAGGTATTGTAGGAGCACCATAAAGGGCCATGCCTGTACAGTTCTGTGCATGCTCGGGATACAAAGTGCTTTCTGAATCCCTGAATCCTCCTTCTGTGGAAGAAATCTTTCCAGCTAAAACAAAGAGCTCACCTGAAGCACTAATTCAAAAGGGGTTTTCCAGCCCAGCGGGGAACTTGCTGCCCAGCCTGGGGCTTTCCTGCTGGCGGAACAGCGCACAGCCTGCTTCTCTTGAGCTGGGACAGCCGCCAGCACATGAAACCACACCAGCAGCAGCAGCTCGCTGCTGGCGGGCATGGTGCTGCACACCCAGCGGGCCGTGATGTGCTGGCGGGACCCGCTCTGTGCCAGCCGTCGCGCTCCAGTGCTCGCAGCTGCAGCAGGGCCCCGCGCCCACCTCCAGCAGTGGTGCTG
The DNA here is from genome assembly GCF_013377495.2 of Cygnus atratus. Lineage (NCBI taxonomy): Eukaryota > Metazoa > Chordata > Aves > Anseriformes > Anatidae > Cygnus > Cygnus atratus. The sequence continues at coordinate 2,158,827 of NC_066379.1, forward strand.
AGGCTGCTGGGGATGGAGCTTCTTCTCCTCCCTGTTGCTGTCTGGTTCCCATCTTGGTTCCTGCTTCACACCCAGCGAAAGCACAAAGCAGCTTCCCTTGTCAAATGGGAGCTCTGGGCACCTCTCCTCCTGCCCTGTTTTCTATTCGGGGAAAGCTTAGTTTTCCCCACTTTAATTTTCTATCATTACGTGGCTGCTATAATAACAGACCTAGCGAGCCAACTGGGTTTCTGAGGGAAGCAAAGGTATTTGCACAAAGAAAAGGACGCTGTCTGAGCACTGCTCCTCCCAAACCACCCAGCCTGCAGGGAAAGCTCCATTGGCAGATGTCCGAATCACCAACATTTTAGTCAAGGGATGCTTTTCTTCCAGTTTATAACGGAGCAGGTCACAGACCGACTGATATGTTTGTGTCACGTCTCTATTTTCCAGCCTGATTCTGATTTTCCTCTCTCTTTCACAAATAAGGAGGATGGGGGTATTTGGGGGACTGGGGAAGCCGAGCAAACTGCCAGTTTTGTGGTCCTTACCTCGCCTTTTTGATTTGTCCAAACTAAGTCATCTTCAACACATTTTTTTTTTTTTTTTTGTCTTGAAAAAGTCCGTGGTAAGAAAACAGAAGCAAGTACAAGACAATAATAATGAGCCATGGACTTTTCACATCTGAGAAGCCTCATGGCATGTCCTGCAAGGGTAGAAACTGCCTTATCTGATAAAGATAATAGCAACAGGAGAGACAACTGCTCACCTACAGGTTAATTATGGGTTTGAAAATCCAAGCAAAATGATTGTGATAAGCTTGAGCAGGCAGCTGATAAGAAATCAGCAAGCTTTTCCTTTCCATCCCGCCATTCAATGTGTTGGGCACACACCCAGCAGTGCCAGAGATGGAGAAGCCACCATTGGTCGAGGCCACTGCTTGTGAGCAGGACATTTTGAGGAAGAGATGGGTTCGGGTGCTGCAGCTGCCTCGTGCCAATGGGCTGCACGCACGGCCAGTGACTGGCTGTTTCACAGAAGAGATCAGCTGCTTGAAACCACACTGGATGGCTTTTTGTCCAGATCTTAAGCGCTGCGTGCCCACAAGCCAAGGGCTGTACGTTTCCGCTGCCCACACCTCCCAGCAGATTCTTCCCAGAAATTACAGCTCTCCCGGGGGTGCCAAGGTGACAGTTCTGGAATGAGATCAAATCCTTGAGCTTATCAGCTCTGCCAGCGATAGCACACAGCAGGAAATAGCGCTTTTTAATCACAGCCACTCTGTTCCAATTCACTCGGCAAACTGATAAGCCAGGCAGCAGCGCTGCTCTTATGGCGGTGTTTCAGGCAGCACGAGCAGGGCTTTCAAAACACCGCTGCAGCTTCCAGCCCGCTGGGTGAGGCAGAGAAGGGGGCAGGTTATTGCTTAACCCCAGGCCAGAGCCCAGAAGCCATCCCACACCAATGCCCACACGAGCACGACGAGCAGCTCTGCCCGCTCACCCTACCTGGCCTGAGCGCTCCTGGCAACATCCCCTGCCGGCCTTCTCCAGCTGGGTCTGAACATCACACCTCCCCTCAGAGACCACCGTGTCCATCGGTTGGCAGCTCTTGGAGGAAGGAGGGTGGGCACGGCTGTCTCATGCCCGTGGTACTCCTCTGGCCAAGTCTGGTGGCCTTTCACTCCCTGGGGGGACCCAGCAGCTCAGAGCCAGCCAGTGACACCAGTGTCCCCACTGCCTTCCCAGCAGAACCACCACCTCCCCAGCCACACCAGTGTAGGTGCCACTTTTGCCGCAAGGAGAAACTTGGTGCTGGTCTCCGTTGAACAGCACCCTATGGGTAGGTAAAAAATAAAAATAAAATAAACTGGTGTCAGCTCAGTTCACTTTAAATCATGATTCTCCAGCACAGTCACCATCCTCCTCTGCTCAGCCTCACCTGGGAGGATAACTCGGATGTTTTCTGCTCCAGCTCATCAATGAACACACCAGAAAGCCACAGAGGGAGGCACCCTGTGCCTCCGTACTCCGCCCCCCAGCCTGGCAATGACACCTTTCTCAGGCTGTTGGCAGCGCTCTCCCACCCAGCCTGCGGTCGCTGCACCAGGTCCATGTTTCCCCAGCTCCCTTACAGGCAGCACCACCAATCCCTCATTTCCCCTTGTTCCCAGGTCTGTTGAAAAGGTTGGTGTGTTTGCGCTGGCATTTTTCCAGCAGGTGAATTAAGGTGAAAGCTCTCCAGCTCCTTTCCCGCCGGTGAAGTTGGTCCTTCACTTGTCCTCCAATCTCAACCCCATTTATTCCCCACCCATTCCTAAAAGTCCCCACAAGAGGGATCCCGTGGCTCATTCCCAAAACACCTGGGCAGGAATTTCTTCATCTCAGGTGATTTACAGCACTTAGCCCACCTGGGTGCACTTAGCCCTGCTGCTGACAGTCATACAGAAGCCTCCAGCTCCCAGCTGGGCTCCTCACAGTTCATACCAAAAACAGCTTTGGCACTTCCAACACCACCCTTCTGACACCTTTCAACATCCCCGGGGGCCTCCCCTCCCAGCACGGACGGGACCAGCTTTTCCCTGTCTACCTCTCACCCCTAACACACAAGGTGGGTGCAGGCTGCTGTCATGTTCCTGGCCCCCAGCGTCCCCTTTGCCTCTCCTAACGCTCAGATGTTCCCACGTCTGCTGTTTGTCACCTGCGTGCCTTGGCCATGTCCTTCCTCCTCATGGCAGGTCAGTAAGGAGCTCGCCAGATGGGTCCGGCACCCTGCGTCCTCTTTCCTCCACAGTGGGATCATCTGCACTTGTAGGATGGGGCAAGGGGCATCGTCCTCTTGGGTGAGACATGGGGAGACCTGCCGGTGTCACCCGATGGGACAGAAGGATCACTGACACCATCAGATATAGAAAGGTGTTGCCTGCAGAAGTAAAAGTGCATGCTGATACCACCTGCTTTCTCCTAATTTTGTGGTCCTGAAGAATTCCCTCAATGGAATCCACTTGCTGGCACCGACACATTTCTGTTGGGTCAGCCTCTGCTTCGCGGCCCAGACCGGCATTTCCTATACAGGGACATCACAACGAGCAATGCCAGATTTGTCTGATGTGCATTACAACATGACAAACTACTCTGTTGATTTACTATTTCCTTTTTCTCTTCCCATCTCCTCACTGTCAGGCATATTTTTCCTATTGCCCATCACCTTTGGGATTTTATATATTGGAGCTTTTTAAAGCCAAGGATGGAGAGCTCTGGAAAGAAGAAAGATGGGCGAAAACCACAGGGAGAAATGAAAAAACATCATAAATGAAGCTATGAAATTCCCCAGAGGAAAAAAAAAAAAAAAAAAGAAACAATGACAATTGGAAAAAAAAAACTGGGGAGGAATAGCTGAAGCTCCTCTTTCTAGCACCCCACAGTGCAATGATGCAGCCTCTATTTGGAGGTCATTTCCCAGTTCCTCAGTCCCCTCCAGCCACCGGCAGCCCAAATTCACCTTCCCCTCGGCCCATGGGAACAACCCAGCACCCTCGGGATGAGGCAGCTCCTGCGGGGCAGCCCCCGGGGACAGCGGGTGCCGCAGGGTGAATGCAGCCCCCATCCTCATCCCGCCGCGGGGGGACCTAAGCACACCGGAGCAAAACGTTCATGGTCGGGGGCTGCACGTGTTGGCACGGCCTGGCTGTGGGCAGAGCAACAGGCTGCAGAGGTTTTGTTTTGCTTTGTTTTTCACGCGCCTACTGAAAGAGAAACTCTGCAGTGAGAGCATGTGTGTGCACGTGCACCTCCCTGCTCTGCACGGCCATAAGTCAACACCCAAACCGTGCCCGTATTGCACTGCTTGCTGTACTTAATAACACGCTCGGGCAGGGTGGATCTCTTAAAGTAAGAAAGATTCACGCTACACACAAACCCACACACATCTAAACTTTTTTTTTTAACCATACAAAGTACGTAGACATTTTAGAAATCTGCAGTGGGTGGGTGAACTCCCACCCACCTGCCCACATCTGTGCTGGATGTGTCGTTTATATCACAGCAGATATATCATACCCGTATATACGTACACCCAGGTCAAACATGTGTGTGTTACAGTAGTGATGCATCGATAGGCAGAGATAAGCAGGCAGAGGGAGCAGTACAGCTATGAGGATTTCCTGGCACAGTTGCATGCACCAGGGGTATCCGAAGGCGTTGGGGTGACTAACACGGCTCAGTGCATGCTAACCGGAGCCCCACCGCTTGCACATTCAGACACGCCAGTCATATTGAGAGCGTTCAGAAAGCATCTCTCCCACTGTCTTAAAATATTTGTAAACACATCCTAACAGAAAACGAGAAAGACAAAGGTGTCACAGCCTGCTTTTCGCCATGGTTTATGGTCACCGACCAGCAGCCGTTACCCACGCCCACTCTGCCCGTCAGCGCGGAGCATCAGTTACGGGCTGCAGGCGCCGTGTGGCCACCCGCCTCTGGCACAGCTCCAGCTACACGTCCGCACGGCCACCGAGCTCCGTGCTGGAGGACGGGGGGATGGAGGGCAGTGTTGGCCCTCCCTGATCCTCCAACCCCAAGGCCCGTGGAAAGGGGGACACCACCGCTCAGCCCAGTCACCACGGCCAAGCTGGAAGGGGACTGGGGGCTCCAGTTAGCTCCAGTCCCCAGCACGCAGCCCACCAGGCTGCTCACTCACTGCGATGGAGGTCATGGATCCTGAGCTCCCCAGGAGCAGAGGACAGCATGGGAAGGCTGCGGGAGGACTTCGGCTTGGTCCCACAAAAACTGTCATGCCTTTACTGATGGCTACCAGGAAAGAGTAGAGTTGAGGTAAAAGCCAGACATCTCCACCCAGGTACTGTTCCTCACCAAAGCATCTATCCTTGAGCAGTTCTGCTCAGGACAAGTGCTTCTCCTGCTCTTCCTTCAATGAGGAAGCAGACAGCAGGACAAACACCAGCATCCCTCCAGTTTCTGAAGGCTTCACCCCTCCCTGTCTGGGCAGTCTTTGGCCTGAGGGACTGGCACAACTACTGGAAGCATCTCGGTTGCACACAGGCTCGAGCCATACGATAAAGCACAGATGGCTCCTTACGATGGGCAGAAGTTGGCTTCCCACCAAAGATTAGCACCTCCTTCCTTTTGTGATGGCTGTGAAGTTAAACAGAGGAGGACTCTCTGCCATGGCTCAATCTCTCCCGTACCCAGATTGTTTGTGCCCCTTCCATTATGCCCCATCTCAGAGGAGCCACACACCTCTCGGTCACCCAGGCTGCAGCAGGGAGGGGTCCTGATGGTGCTCTTGTAGCATGCAGAGACAGGACACGTCTCTTCCTTTGTCCCTTGCCCAGTCTCCTGGGGACTGGCTGCTGGAGATTGGGCAAAGCTGGAGCTACTCCATCGCTTCCTGCTGATGGAAGTGCCCAGTGCACCATTAAAACTACCCATAAAAGAGCAGCAAAAATGTAAACACCTTTAGGATGACATTTCAGGTGGGTTCCTGGGCAGGAAAACTCTTGATGGGCTGAATTTTTACAGTTTCTTCTAGGAGACTCTCACAAAAGTGTCCTGTTCTCAGGTGGCTTAATCTGGCCCACAGTTGATGGTAAGTCAACGCAGAAACCAACAACAGGAAAAAACATACCATTATACCAGAAAAGCCCCAGTGATTCAGGGTCTTGTTTTTTCCCATGAGTCAGCAACTGGCCAGTACCCATGGGTGCAGAGGAGCAGTGCCCCATGGCCCACTCCTGGGAGATAGGGCAGAGCCCACGGACACCAGAGGTCTCCCAGTAGACATGAGAGCAGAGGACCCAGAGCCCTGGGACTCCTGACAGATCCATCTGCTGGTTTCTGATTACAGGAGCAATGTCTCAGCCTGCAGACCACAGATCCCTCCTAGAAAGACGCTGCAACCATCAGAGCATGGGCAAGGTGCACTGAGCCAACTCACATCTCAGCAGCAATGACAATGTTTGTACAACTTCCCAGGGTGCACGATCCCCAGCCACGCCAGGTCTGGACCTTTCCGTGAGCCATTCATCTTCCTAAGCCAGCTGGAGACTGATTCAGCAAGATGTGAATTCCTTCGGCCATGGGGTGAGCAGACACAAGCACTGGTGCAGAAGAGGGGACGCGTCCAGAAGCAGGACCTGTCCTGGTGAGCATGGAGGGGGTCGGAGCGGCCCTGCCCACGCTCCTCTCCATGTGTGGAAACTCCGGCTAAATACGCTGCATTGCGCTGGCCCATTGCTGCCCAGAACGTTTCATGCCGTCAGACCCTGCTTGGGTTCGCCAAGGGCTGGGTAAACACCACAAAATATTCTTCATGCTTGTTTTGATTTGGATTTCAGTCTTGAGATGTGTTTGCGCTAGCTGCAACCCCTCAGCCTTCACGGGGCTTTCTGCAAGGGCTGTGGCGGAGGTGTCTGCAGAGAGGAGGGGGGACTACGGGGGCACAGAGGTGAACACTGGTGGAAGAAGGGTGTGGGACTGGCACAGAAAAGCCCACCCCATTCCTCACACTGTCAGCACTGACCGGTACAGGCCCATAGGCCCATGTAGGACTTGTGCTACACCTGAACGTATGGCTCACAGTGCAGCTTTCCATTGTCAGCACACCATTACTCTCCTCAAGTAAATTTTCCCTGCCAGGAAAACTGTTCCCCATACAGGCACAGGGAGTCTTGTTAACTTTTAATTGATCATTAATTAACACAATAAGATAAGGACACTGGAGCAGCAGGCATTGCCAGGAGAGATAAATAGCCTCCTGCAGCCACCAGCGCTTCGCTTGCCCACCTTTGCTCTTGTTAGTCCTGAGCAAAGGTCTGTTCCGAGGCAAACAGTGAGTCAGTCACTGGCAGTGGCCAAAGTCCTTCAGAAATGAGTGAAATTTGCAGAAAACTTCCAATCTGTTCTACTTCACAACTGCCTGAAAGCACAAAGCTGAATCACGAGCACTAAAAACCACCTGCTCTGCCAGCCCAGGAGCTCGCAGCCCCAGAAGGGAACCAGGGCAGGGAGCTTGGCAGAAGACATGCCCTGGATTTACTTCTGCTTCTCCTTTTTTCTCCTAAAAGTTGCTGAATTATCTCGAGAAACCCCTCTGGGTCAGGCAGACCCTCCCACTGCCCAGGTCTCTCCCAGCGGAGGACGAAGCCGGCCGTCACAAGAGGCTCAGGTGGCAGCGAGCCCAGCTGGGGGTGCGGGGTTGAGGGTAACTCGAGATGCAGGCGGGGACAGCGCTGCTGGGGCTGTGACCTCTAACCGAGGAGACAGCCTGGGCATGTTTATCCTCCCACCACCTCCCCCCTGTAATGGCATGCAAGGACAGAGCTGCCAGGAAGCCTGACTCTGCTCTCTGCTATTTCTCCTTACAGCTGAGAGAGCAGGCGAGCACCTCTGACATACCTCATTGTAAAAGAGCCCTTGGAAACATCCCAGTTCAGGCCCCTCCACCCAAGTCCTGAGGTCCCTGTGGGTTTCCTCACCCCGTGTCACCCCCCAGCTGCTGACCTCATGCAGGGGACGCTGCAGATGCCACCCCTGGCATTGCACATTTGATGATGCCATTGCACATTTGTCTATCAGTAAGCAAAAGTACAAGAGGAAGGTTTGCCCGGGCACTTCCAACAAACAACTCGATGAGCCTGAGGAAGGGATTAGAGGTGCTGAGCTGCACACACCTATGGGTGAGTCCCCACACCCGGGCACCATGACCTGTGGCCACCCTGGTGCCTGGCCCACTTCTGTCCTAGCACACCAAGCCCAGGCACAGGCTCTGGGTTCTGCAGGCAGCCCCGATCCTGAGCAGACCTCTGCTCACCTCCAATAGACCACGGGAGCTTTGCAAACAGACTCGTTGCCCAACACGCCTGTAGAGCTAAGGAAAGTCAGCCTGAACCAACACAGTATTTTGGAACAAATGTATTTTTCCTTCACCCAGGATGCTTCAGGATATGACTGTCACAATATGGGAGCATTCCTGATGTCCTACAGCAATGTGTCCATTCACAACCTGCTGATGGCCTGCTTAGAGCACAGGAGGTGGTTTGATTGCCCACATCTGCCAAGAGGATGGCACCTGTGTTTTCCACTGTTCAGGGGCATATCTTAATCTGTGTAATAGTGGCTCCAACACAGGCAGGCTCAATCCTGCCTACTGATGCTAATTCACTCTGTGTTGCTTATCAGCCACCCGCTGAGAAACACCCACTCAAGAACCCCTTCTCAGCTGAGTGTTAGCTAATGCTGCTCTCTGCTTCATGCTGTAGATAACATCTCCATCCCTGAAGCTATCCAAATGTTGACTGGATGCTGAGCAGCCTGATTGACATTGCTGGCATCTGTTCTGCTCTGCTTCCAGCCAGCGCTGAACCACGGTGGCCCTGGGGCAGCAGATGTGGCTCTCAACCAGCTGCTGTGATGTGCGGGTGTGTGATGCAGGCACCCACGGAGCGCTGGCGCTCGTGGTGCTGGGGGTAAAACCTGGGGGGGTCACACGGGTAAAGATAAGGAGCACCTGTGCACAAGGTGCCATTGGAGAAGGACCAGAGGATGGAGGGTGAGCGCCTCCGATGGGTGATGAGAAGTTAATTCACCGTGCATTCCCAGACCCCTTCGCCATGTCCCAGCTCACTGCCAGTGGAGCACATCCTGCACAGCAGCTTCAGCTGAAGTGACCATGAGATGACGACCTCTGACAGACTGGGGACATCAGCTCAAGCTGTCACTGCACCTTGATGAACTAACACAAAACAAAACCCCGAGACACATTTTTGGTATAATCTATCTCATTTAGGGAGCAAGCATAAGTTAGTGTTCTCAGGCTGAAACACCAAATGCACATTACCCACCATCTTCCCATCGGACCACAGGCCAGCTCAGGTGTGATGCTGCAAGAGGCACAAAAAACACCTTTGGACTGATTTGAACCTGTCTACAAAAGGCAAAAACAGGTTTGTCAAATAGTCTGGAAAATCCAACTTTGGTTATTTCATCAGCAGCTGTTTGCCAAATCTTTTGTACATACAAAACCAAACCCCCCAGCTGTGTGGCACTACAAGGATCAGAGTTGGACCCTGATCCCAAACTTTTCATAATGAACTTGCTTAGAACAAAGAACTTTTTGCTATGGGTTTAAACATGCATGTTCCTCTTTCCACTTTTTCTTCTTTAAAAAGGAAGGAACAGAAAAGGGAATTTGTGGTTTAGGGTTTGGGTTTTTGTTGCTGTTGTTGAGAACAAACAAAAGCAGATTAACACTCCAGCTTGGAAAATAAATTATTTCCTGTTTGAATTTTATTTGCCTTTTCAAGTGACCCTTTTCTTTTTACTTTTTGATTTAAAATAAATAAATAAATAAACACCTTTTGCTGTTCTCTAATCAGTGAAAAAAAAAAAAAAGGTAATTCATAGCAAAGTGCTGATTAGCAGAAGTTATTCTTATCTATTCTGAAATGACTTCTCCCTGGTTGTTTATGCACATACAACACACTGGCCCTCACCCCTACCAACTAAGCCTCTCTCCTTGAATATCCCAGGAAGGGAAGGGTGGTTTCTGAGACAGCAGGATATTTGCAAGTGCCACTTTGTATTTCAGAGCTCTGCCAGCAGCTGCAGCTCCATCTGCAAAGCCTGCATCCCTGAAGATGTAGAAGGGCTCTGCAATAAACCCAATATCCCACTCCTGGGCAAACCCTGCCCCCAGGGACATTGACTATGGTGCCTGGCCACAGCACAGCTCATGTACCTCTGCAGAGCAGCCCAGAAGAGGCCAGGGAGCCTCCTAGGAGGGACGGCTATGCACAGACCTCGCCTTGCGCGCACAGGTTCTGCCAGCTTTCCTCCTTAATTCAACATGAAGCTAGTTTTGGATTTACAGCATTAAAAACTGCTTTTTACTGGCACAACAGGAGCTCAATTAGCCGCTGCAGGTCTCCGTGTCATGCCCTCTGGGACCAGGCTCACGAACCCGGTGGCTTTATGAGCTTTTTCCTGCTCTCAGGTCGACTGCTCTGCAAAGGTCTGGGTGCCCTCCACGTGGAGATGGGAGCCGTGCCTTCTGCACGGGGAATTACTCGACACAAACACTGTACTTGTATGTGAAATAAATCAACATTTAATATCTTACAATTACGTTAAAAGTTCTTTGAACAGTATTTTACAGATCAGCACAGACATGACACAGTTTTGGTGAGGCTGCACGTATGTACAAGGATGGCCTGAAGGAACCTCTGACTTCCTTCTTTTCATTTCCAGAAAGCATCAGAGGTCAAAAAATGAGCCAGGATTATGAGTCCCTAGAGCCTGTGCTTGTTTTTCCTCCCCAGTGTGTGGAAACTCTCTTCTCTAGTATTTCTGTAGGGCCAGCTGAAGCCAAAGAGGTTTATATCATTAACAGCGGCAGGGATATATTTAGCCACGGATATCAAGATCACAAATAGAAATGTTTTGACAGGATAAGGTGCTATTTTAATGTATTGAATAACAACAACAAAAAATAAAACAGCTGTCAAATTTCAGCCCCATTTCAAATGATGCACACAAACCTGTCTGGGAATTAAAAGTCAGTGGGAAAACTTTTTCCAAGTGGGTGGAAAGAGCTATTCAAATCTGTTTCTGATCCCTTGAGCCTACTGGACTTAGTGATGTGCAGGAGATGCCCAGCAGCGACCTCAGCATGCTTTTCCACATCACCCAGCAGTGGCTTGGTGTCCCTACTGTGAACAAGGTCACAGCTCCATGTAGGAGAGGATGGGTACTCCCAGAGTCGCTGCAGGGCCAGAGAAGGGGGGTCCTTGCCTGGAGTCCAAGCTGGCTTTACACCACAGTGGGGCCAGAGCACCTGCACACCTTCCAGTGATGCCTGGCCTTGCATGAGGTCTTTCCTGGGAGTCCACAAGGCAACACCATCCTTGGGATGGCCTATTCAGGTAGGAGAATGAAGCACAGAGGCCTTGGGAGCATGTTCCTGTCTCACTCTCTGGTCAGCAGCAGAAGTTGCATCCCGAGCTGCTGAGGACACGCAGAGCCAGCTGGCACCTTCCCAGCCCCAGATGTTTGCCGGCTGTGCCCGGGCAGCAGCAGAGGCTGGGGGGTAGGAATTAGGTCCAGCAAACAGCAGGGCCAGGACCAGCAGTCCCATCAGAGGGATCCCCAAAACCCTTCCAGCAGGGAAGTGGAGGAATGCAGCAAACAAGCCTGGCCCATGCTCCTCCAAGGCAACTGAAGTGCCCTGGGGCTCTGGCCCTTTCCCTGGCAGATTCAACCTTCCACGTGGTCACCACCAAGGGGACCCTGCTGCTGTGCCAACAGCCCTCGGGGACAGAGCCCAGCCTCATTCTAACTAGTGCTAAGAGCTGGCCAAGCCCCATATTCTGGAGGAGCAAGGGACCCACATGGAGCCGATCTCACCATGGCCAAGCCCTGCAGCCCCAGCAGCACAGAGGGTCCCTTCCAGATGCATCCCAGGGAGCACATCCTCGACATTAGGATCCTTGTAGCCTGCAGCAGGCAGCATGCTCTCCTGCCAGCCATCATTAGTGCAATGACCAACAACTAAATGAGAAACCCTGAGGGCTATGAAACCAGGCAAGGCTTTTCCAGCCTCATTTATTGCTCCTGGGGTCAGAATACCTTTAAATACACCCAGCTATTGCACCTTTCTGTACCTACAGCCTTGCAGAGAGAAGGAAGAGGGGGAGAAACCTCACTTTGCAGGGAAGAAGGGATCTCAAATACTATCATTGCTTGCAAGTGTCACTAGTGTTTTTGGTGCTGGGTTCTTCTCTACCAAAGCCACCCAGTCAGCTTCCAGGTGAGCTTAAGGCAATCCTAGTGGCTTTTCCAGTACCTCCCTCCCTTCTATGAGTGTGAGCAAGGTTCCTGCTCTATCTCAAGCAACTATTGAGTGTTCAGCCTCTGGGATGTCTCTTGCATTCAGTGCTGGTAAGCAGGATGCAAGAACACAGCCTGAAAAGGGAGTCCTTCTCCCTCTCGGATGAACTCTGAAATTCTGCAGAAAGTGGAAGTTCATCTCCTGCAGGTCCTGGATTTACAGTAAACACACATATGCACGACAAGCCACCCATGCCCCGGAACGGCCTATTGCACTGGATTCACTGGGACACAAGCAGCAGTCTACAACCCTTGCTGGGCTCTTTTTGGCCCCAGCTGGGTTGTTCTGCTTTGTGCTGTTTATCTTCAAGATGCCCATTGCTCGCAATTTAAAGCAAACCCTGAGAAAACCTGTTCCTATCCCCAAAGAACTACCCCAAGCATCTCTGACTTGTTACAGGTGAAAAGTCATCAGGACATCTTTTGGGTGGTCAAATCCACATGCACAGAAGGCCAGCTACACCCAAGGACATCCACGTTCCAGAACGTGTCACCCTCCCCCTCCCCCCCCCCATACCAACTCGCACAAGATCACAATGGCCTTGCAGTCACTGTCAAGTACAGCCACAGCACCATTTGCTGGCAGGAAAATGTCACTGTCCTTGCCTCTCCCTCTCAATCCCAATGTTGGCAGTCTGCTGAACCAGGTGGAGATCTCAAGGAAGCCACTTTCCTCCCAAGGAATCCTGAGAAGTACCGGAACCTCACTCCATATTCCCATTTCCAAAGGATGGGCCAAGCCCAGACCAGGAGCAGCTCAGTCACCACGCAAACACTTCAGACTGCAGGATGTCTTGGGCAAGAGTGGCTGGGTATCCAGCCCTAAAGGGGACAGTCAGCTTCCCTTTCCTGCGGCTATTTCAGTGTTGGATGCGAGTCTGGTCTTGAGAGGACATGGTTCTTCTACGGCAGTGCTCCACTGAAGGTGGAAATGGGTAAACACAGGAGAGAATGGAACTCAGAAGGGTCCTGGGCAGTCGAAGAGGACCTGCTCAGTGCAAAGGGATTGCTGTCCCGGGGTTTGTAGCACACAGAGATCTCACATCTGCAAGGGAATAAAAAGAAACCAAGATGTAAGCAAGGTGTGTGGTTGAGAACCAGGGTCTTGGGATGCAGCAGAAACTTTGCAAACAAATGGGAATCAGTGCAATCTTTAATCAGTGCAGGACTGGAGTTGGAGTGCCCAGAGTTCAGGTCCTATATGCTAGCTCTGATTGGGATCTAGAGGAGAAGTAACCAACACAGGGCATTTTCTGAAACTCATTAGGGACAATGAGAACTTTTGCATCCCCCCTGTTCTGGAGAAGTGGCAATAGCTCCTGTTGCATTTCTTGCACTAAACTATCACATTAGTCCCTTGGGTTGCACAGTTAAACAAGTTAAGCTCCTAAAGAAAAGTTCCTATTTAAGAAATTTAAGAAGTAACATCTGAAATCTCTTTCCATTTTAGGCAGCATAACTTTGCAGAGCTCTGCTCCCCCTGAGGGAGAAATTAGAATGCTTGCACGTTTTTAAGACCAGTGGATCTCCTGGTTGGATCTCTTTGTGCCCACAGAAACATGTTGCCTCCAGTGAGTTTCCAAATTCCATCCTCAGCGAGCCAGCTTGGTGCCCTGGGGACACGACTGATGGATGAACAATCAAATGAACATTTCTTGCTCCACCTACCCCAGTCTCACCCATGAAGATCATGGGGTCCTTTTGCAATGGGTATGTTAAAGGTGATGGAGGATCCCAATGAGGTTTAGAAGCCGAAGGCTCTGCTCATGCACTCAGTGCTCTCCAGGTACCTCATTTACTTTACATGACTTTCCTCTGTCTTGCTGAACGATCTGTCTTCATGCAGTTGAACAGCTGACTGGGGACCACCATTTAAACAGTGGCAGTCATAAAAGGTGAAATACTGCTGGGATCTGAACAGGACCAGCCATCCCACCTGAGCTCAGCTGCACTACAGAGCTTGAAGCTATGACATGCCAGCTTGGGCACCTGGCATAAACACACCACGGTGCTCAGGACCTTGTCCCCCCTCTTGGCCACCCGTATGTTGAGGTTAAGTCCTTATGCAGAGGGTGCACCATTCTGGGAGCGCTGACTGCATCAGGCAGCCTGCCACATTGCAGATCTTACCTGGTCACACTCTGCAGGATCTTCTGCTCATCCTGGTCCAGGCACACGGCAAAGGAGGACTGGACACCAATAATCTGGACCTTGTCTACTTTTATCTGGGACACGCTGAGCTGCTGATAGAAAGAGAGTACAAGTGAAGGAGCTGCCAGGCTCTGTACATTAACCCTGTGCAGGGCAACACAAAACTGGTGGCCAACAGGATCCCCCAAGGAGTTACTGACTGCTCCCCAGGTCTCAAACTCCATCTCCTGCCCCGTCTCCCTCCCAGCTGAGCCAGGCTGACCTCTTTTTACCAAATGTAAAAGCACCATGACTTGAGTTACCTGATTGAAACTTTTTTTGGATTTGGAGTTTTGCCTTTTAACCACCTCTGTCATGGTCAAGTTGAGACACTCTGTCTTTGAGGCTGTAACAAAAAGCAGACTGTTATCACTCAAGGCTTCTGCTGGGAACCCAGGCAGTCCCTCTGCCCATCAAAGCATCCCAGAGCCAGTGGCTCCCAGCAGGACCCCACTTCAGGGAAATACAGCATGCCTGTAGCTTTCCCTCACCCATGAGAACCCACATAGTAAGAAAGCAAATAGACAGATGTAATCTTCCAAAATAGCAGCAAAGAACATTTAGCTATCTTAGCAACTAAACATGAGAAAAGCCATTGCCCCATCATGATGAGGAAATTCTCTCTCTCCCACCGTGGCCCTTCCTACAGGCCCCCTGGAGATGCTTTTTCATGTCTGGAATTACAGTGACATCCTGTGGTCAAACTGCTGAGTGTGAAAGCTGACACAGATGAGCAGAAGACCGGGTTTCTCCTGTAAGGAAGGAGGTTCACGAAGGGGAAGCTTCTCCCTAGCGTGGGAGCTTCTCCCCATGCCCTGAAACAAACCCACCACACTGGCAGTGCAAATGAAGCTTCTGAACTAGCACAGAAACACCCAACTTGAAATACAGAGAGGAGATGAGCAATTAAATCCTGCTGGGGTTTTTCCAAGATTGTTTGCATGGCTTTGTGGATGGGGCACCAAGAGGAGGGATGGAAGTTTAGGTTGAGGTTCACAGGGCACATGGGAGCTGTTTGGTAGCTTATTTGGTAGATTTTTTAGTCATTTTCCCTGACTGCTCTGCTCACAGATATAAATTTGTCACACATAAAGTGCATGAAGAAAGAGGAATTAAAAAAAATCCTCAGTTTACTCAGAACTGGGTGTCTGATTGCCAGAACAGCAGAGCTCAAGCAAGAATAAACAGATATTGCTTCTAAATCAGCACACTAAGAGACTAAAGCCTTGCTGCCTTTAAAAGGCTCAAAGCTTTATTCGTAGCCCATTGGGAACCAGAACAGAAAAAAAAAAGAAATGATGAAACAAACCCACATGGCAGGCAGCTATCTCCAAGTGCAGGAAGGAAACCAAGCTGCAGCAGCAGCCCTGCCAGTGCTTTCTGACAGCTGGCTGCAGGGCACAGCCGCAGTGGCAGGACAAGCACCCCCTCCCTCGGTCTGACTTGATTTAGCAATAGACTCCGCTCTGATGGACAACCCAACCCAACAAAAGATTTCCCAGCTGGAAGCTTCAGGATAATGAGAAAACCGAACATCCTTCAACCCAGATGTGGCACTAAGGAGAGCCAAGGAGAACAGCATCTTATGCCCCAGGGAACACCGGGCATCTCCCACGTATTTTCTGCATGCACACATTCTCTCTGCGCTCTGGCTGGAAGATCCAGCGTGGCTCTCATCCGTCCTCTGGCTCTCCCACTGCTTCCTACACAAAGCCACAAAGACCAGCTCTACCCACCTAGCTCTTCGTACTTCTTGCAGGCTTTGCTGAGGTTGACGGATGTGCAGACCTTCTCAACATCATTCCAGTGACTTCTTCCACTGACAGCTGTCTGCAGAGACCAACCGAAGCCCGTGAGATGCCGTGCTCCAGGCTGCCACCCTACCTCCCAACCCGACCCTTTGGCTGGGCTAGCCCTGATCTGATTTTACCTGGGGCTGCACAAAATTTGAGTAGACATTAAAATTCTTTTAACCTTAGCATTACAAAAATTGTCCAGGGTTAATATTAAATAATTGCAGAAGGAACAACAAAAAAAAAAAAGGACTGCTGTGATCAACAAGAGATTGCTCCCTGGAAGCCAAATCTACCAGTGTAAACTGGCAGCCAGTACATGTCCAGTCTATGGGAGCTGGCTGCACATTCCCTGTTTTACTGGGCTTCTCAGGATTGGAAAGCCATCTCCAATTAGCCAATAAGTAGACAATTAGCTTGATTTTGTCTCCCCCAGGCTTGGATCAGGACTCCTTTAGCACACTCTCAGTGTCTGTCTCTGCCAGCCCCAGCCGAGACAAGTTTGGGCAGCACTTAACTGGTTTTCTGCCACATTTGTCCTTGTGCAAGTCCCAGGCACTCACCTTGCTGTAGGCGATCTGTAGTGTTAGTGGGATTGCTTCTCTGTCTCCATCTATGCCCAGCCTTTTGCTGCCTGGACCTGCACAAAACAAGGAGCAAATGTCACTCGGTGGACTTTTCTCCCCAGTTTTCAGAGGGCTACTGATACAGCAGCACACTCGGTACCTACAGGAAGGGAAAAATCCTGGTTTGCTGAACACAGCTGCAGAGCAAAAAAGAAAAAAGGTGGCTTAAAAGCTGCCGGAAAGCAATTATTCTAGTGCAGAAGTTACAGCACAAAGCACAACAAGCAGCTCTGCAAACTGAAAGCGGTGCTGGCTAAGCCAGTGCAGCAGGGTCAGTGCTCCAGGGAAAACACAAAGCAATAAAAGGCTGCATTGCTAACACAGCTCCTGTTTTTCAGGGCATATTTGTGCCCACATTAAATTAGCCTTGAAATACTGTGCCCAACACTTACTAACTTTTTTTTTTCCCCTGGGTAATTTTTTGCAGATGTTAAGTAGCGTGCTGCCAGACAACCAAAGGAAAACTCAGTCAGAAAAGATTGGTGGTTTCATGAGTTACTGGGAAGAGGTCCTGGCCAAGTCTGTATTTTGGGACAGTAGGGTGGTGACACTTTATGTGGAGGATATTTTATGACCTCTGTTCAGAAAGACAAGGCGAGCTCACAGAAAAGCAGTTGGTTAACAATATCAAGCAGTGTGTTTGAATGCTGTATGTTGGTTGGCCACGAGATGTCTCTGCAAGCTGCACCAGGCAGCGTGCGGTCCTTGGTACCCCCAAGAGAGCTGAAGACCACACTGCAAGCAGATGCTTCTGTCATCACTTCTATCTCTAATAATTTTATAAATTTCTAGTTTAAAAGTGCATGGTCTTCCTTGCAGGAAGGTCCAAGCACACTCACAAACATTGCTTTGCCCAATAAGCTAAGGAAATGGAATGAGGGATAAATGATGCTCTTGGACAAAGCATAAACAACAAAGCATGAAAAAGATGAAGAGCTGCACTTGGCCAGGTGCTGATGAGCAGGAAAAAAAAAAAAGAGTTTGAAATTGCTTTATGGCTATTACACCTGGAGAGTTAGCAGAAGTAAAAGAGCAAGGCACTGCCACAGCTTCTCTCCTGAAGAGGAGCACAAGAACCATGATGGTTCAACTCCAAATTTGTGAAAACATATCTGTATCTTTGCTCACGTTGCAGCCCGGGTTCAGACCCCTCTTGCAGCCCATGTGTGGTGCCAAAGCCCCTGGGCAGGCTCCCTCCAGCCCCCCAGCAGTCATTGCCCACCCCGGCAGTCTGCAGACTCCCACCCCGAGGCTGCAGCGGCGCACGGCACACGAGTTACAGACCTGAAGCCTTGATGGCCCGTGTGGCTGCCGAGTGGCCCAGCTCGAGGGAGTGGATGAAGACTTCGGTCATCTTTTCCCCCCCTATGAAGGTGAGCTGCCAGGGGGAGAAGAGGAGAGATGGAGGAGATGTGGTGGTGAGGAGACCTCACAGGGCCATGGAGCTGGGGGATGCAACCTGCCCTTCTTGCTCCTGACCTGAAAACAGGTCAGTTTGGGCAAGTCCTTTGAGCTTTCAAAATACACTTTTCAACCACTGCCTTGGGTGGCACTCGCCTCTAGCTACACCTCAGGCTGTTCTAACAGACCACCAGCAAGTGGGCCGCCAAAGCCACAGCTGCAGAAGTGGTGCAAGTGAAACCTTTCCCTCTGGGCACACAGCAGGTATGGAGAATGGGCTTTGTGGAAGGGGCTTGGCAGGAAAGCAGGGCACCAGAGGAACTTCCAGAAATGTGAATGACCTGCCAGCACTGCCAGGAGTCCCTCTTGTATTGTGGGGAAAGGTGTTTGGATGGAAAACTGCTCGTGTCAGTTAAGAACTGTCTGGGCAGGACCCGCACCCTCGATCCCTGAGCCAGCAGCACCAGCCAAAGCGCTGTGAGCTCACGTGCAAAGGTCCCCGGGAGAACATGAGGAGACCAAGCTTGGCCTCACCAGCACAAGGTGGCTGTGCCATACCCACATTCTCTCCCCAGGCAGGCCCCACATTGGTGGCACAGGCAGAAGACCCCTTTCCCAGTGCTAAGATGGTGCTGATCCCCTTTGCCTACCTCTGTCTGGTAGAGCTGCAGCAGGACGGGGCGCGTGGCGAAGCGGCAGTAGTAGAGGATCATGTCGGCCAGGATGGGCAGCTGCTCCTGCGAGTCCCCCTGGGGCTCAGCCTCTGGCTTGGCAGACTGCAGCGAGGGGTGAGTCACAACCCTGACGGGGTTCAAGGCACCCACAGCCCAGCACCACCAACTGCCCATCCCACTCCCCTGGGGATGGAAGCCCTTCTCCTGGCCACCAGAGGCACCCATCTTCATTTCCATCGCATGCCCATGGAGCACAGCCTGCTGTACAGGTTCAGGCCACCGCATGGTGGCCCAGCGCTAAGCAGATGGGGTTGTTCCTTGGGGAAGGGGGACACCAGGCCCTACCACCCGGTACACACGTACCTGACACAGGACATCCATGGGCAGGTTCATCAGCCCAAGAACGTTCCGCTCGTACCACGGGTCCAACATGCCGATGTAGTGGGAGATGTCGTTGGTGCTGCTCTCCACCCCAGCCAAGGTGGATTCCTGAAACCAGACACAGCGGGATCACCCCGGGGTCCCCCATGCTCCTCTCCCATCGCTTGGGGCTGGTGGAGGAGCCCCCAGCACTCCCCCTGCCTGGCCTGCTGGTGGAACAAGCAGAGTGCTGGTGGCACCACAAGCCCAGCGGCGGGCAGGACACCTACTGCCTGTGCCGAAGCCCGGAGCTGCAGGTCCCCTGGGGACAGGGGAGGATGTGTCAGCGGGGCCGCTGGAGCCAGGCAGCTCCTCTTCACGGGGATGTAGAAGAATTGCAGCTTGAAGTACCTTGTCAGTGTGGGGCAGGTGCTCTCCTTCAGCCTAGGAGAACATGGGAGAGGGCTGGGTGAGCAAAGTCCTCCGGCACATCCCGGCAAGGCAGGACGTGAGGTGCAGAATTAGACCCTGGTGGCACCTGGAGGGTTCTGTCCCCTTCCAGAGCAAGGCAGCGATGGAAGGAACATGAAAGCAAATGGCATGTGGACAAGGACACCTCTGTGCCTCGCTGACTTAATGGCAGTGCCATCCAACAGTAAGTGTCCCCATCGCTTCCACCTCCAGACAAGGGCAGCTGGATGTCCCCTGCCACATCTCAGCACCAGGGAGCCCTGCTCAAAGGCAGCAGCCACCCCAAAGCCGGGACTCTGGTGACCCCATCAGTGAGACACCAAGGGCTGAACACCTGCAGCCAGGTCCCTGTGCCACCCAGCTCACCTGAGGTTGCTGTAGGCTCGGGCCACTTTCCCTGAGATGCGGTCGGAGCCGAAGACCACCACACGCAGGGTGGACACCTTGGCGTCCTCATCGTAGCTGAGGAAGGGCCGTCGGGGCAGGCTGAGGAGCCGCGGGGCGTGCAGCGCCTGCAGCCGCTGGCTCAGAACGTGCTGCGGCAGCGAGTGAGCGCGCCGGGAGCGCGCCGGCACGCGGTGCTTGGCCTGGGGGTGGCACAGGCTCTCGGCACGGCGCAGCGGGAGCGAGCCCGTGTCCGGGCAGCCCTTCAGGTCCCTCCTCAGGACCAGCTGGCTTTTGCTTTTGAACAGTTTGTAGATCTTGTTGGTCAGCGTGTGTCTGTATTTGTGGTGGGGCTTCTCCACCTTCAGCTCTGGCCGCCCAACTGTGTCCAGAGAGCTCTCGTCACTGTCCTCCGCGTACCCACTGTCCATGCAGTCCTTCAGGCTGGAGACAAAAGACCGCAAGGACTTTCTGGAGACCACCGTCAGCTCTGAGATGGAGTCCTTGGAAGCGGTGAAGAGGGACATGCGTGAGTGCTTAGGTCCCTCTTCTGCCAGCGCCGAGTACATGGAGTCTTTGGAAATTGTGGAGATGGGGGAAAGCAGCGAGTCCCGCTCTGGGGAACAGCCATCTGTTTCCACGTCCTCTTCTTCCTCCTCCTCCTCCTCATTCTCTGAGGCCACAGGCTCGACAACGTTGCACTCCTTGCTGAGGACATCATTGAGGACATCTGAAAGGCACAGGAGGGAGATCAGTTCTGTCATGGGCTCTGTTGGAAACTGGACACCCCAGACAATGACCCTCCTGCAGCACGGCCAACACTCCTTAATCCCACATGGATTCAAACTGAGGGCCAAAAACCTACCCCTGAGCATTTTTAGATTTTCATAACGTGCTTATATTTGATGACAAAACAAAACTTGTCTGAGGTCAGGTTCTGTTTGGGTTCTCAAAAAGCAAACAGCGGTTGGGGCTTTGCTTCCTTCCCACGCAGATTTGCCAGTGCACCCCAAATCCAAGCTGGGTTTAACCAGAGTGCAGAAGAGAGGCAAGGGGTTTAGGTGCTTTGATAGTCAAAGCCCAAATGAACGGTCAGGGAGGCAGCAGAGCCCAAGCCAGAGAGCAGGTTCAGCATGCTGGGGCCAGTGGGCAACAGATGCTCAACTTTCCTGGGACCAGAAAAGGTCTTCCATGAATGGGGAAGCCAGAGAGACGAGCTCAGCAGAAGGGGAAGCCACACTTCCCCTGAAAAACTGCTGCGGTCGGGCTGAGAGCACGGCAAAACCTCCTGCTCAGCCAGAACCCCCTCCTTGGGCACCCCAGAGAGCTGCAACATCCAAGGGGTCTCAGGACACAAAGCCCCTCCGCAGGGAGACTTTTTGTCACATTTTACTCCTCGCAGGGGAGCTTCCTACAGGGGGATGGGGCCCCTCTCCGCTTACCGAAGTTATCCTGGTCCCAGCTGTAAGTGTAGCAGCGGGCAGCGGGGATGGGAATGGGCTGGAGCCTGCGGGGCTGAGCATCCTCTGGGGAGAGAGGAGAGGAGTCAGCCTGCGGGGATGCTCCCAGTGCTGCGAGCACAGCACAGGAGGCCTGCAGCAGTCCCGGGGGAGATGCTGCCCACCCTGGCAGCTAATTTGGGCAGCCCAGGTCATGCCGAGCAGCACGCTGTCACTGTCCCATGCAGTCACGCAGCGGGGACACGGGGATGTTTCACACCTCTAAGAGCCACCGGCAGACATCACTGCTACAGCCAGTTTCTGATTGAATGTTCTCACCCACAAAGGATGGAGATGGCTTTTGTTGTTGTTTTAATGAAAGATGAGAAAAAAATTCTGGCTCATCACGTGGTTATGAAATAGGGACTGGGTGTTTTGTTTTTTTTTTCCCCTCTTCCTGCTGTGCTAGGCCACAGCTTTGCACAAAACAGGATTTCGCACTTCAAAGCGCAGCTCCCAGCGCAGGGGAGCCCACGGCTAGTGCTGAACCAGCACCAAACCCAGCGGCAAGGGGGCACGGGGGCTTCTCACCCGCGATGGCAGGAAGGGCGGCCGCCCCGGCGAGGTCCCGCAGCACGCACTGCAGCTGCTCCTGGGCCAGCGCAGGGTCGCTGCCGGCAGCCGCAATCTCCTGGGCTTCGGCGGCGCTGGCGTAGACCTCGGAGAGCTCCTCCAGCGGCTTGGCCTGGGGCGAGAAGAGCAGAGGCTGAGATGGAGGGGACACCTCCGGGGAGGGGAGCACGGGTCTTTGGGGAAGGTCACCGAGTCGAAATTACTAAGTCTCTCACCCTCTGCTACCCACTCAAATTCCTCCAAATCTTATGCAAATGAAAAAAAATAAAAAATAGAACAGGAAGTTCCAGTGGGAAGGGACCTACAAAGATCGTCAAATCTACAGACTGCTTTGAGGCAGACTCAAAGTTAACACTTGCCATTAAGAGAATCGTCCAAATACCTCTTACACACAGCCAGGCACGGGGCATCAACCACTTCTCTAGGAAGCCTGCTGCAGTGTCTGACCCTCTCGGTAAAGCAGTTTTTCCTGCTGTCTTGAAACCTCCCCTGATGCAGCTCTGAGCCCTTCCCGTGCATCCTGTCACTAAAAACCAGGGGGAAAGAACGAGCACCTCCCTTTTCACTTCACATGCACTGGAACACACCTAAAGGGTTTTACCACAAGCATTCGCCCCCCACAGACACCAAAGCAAAGTGTTTCTCTGGTCGAAGCAAGTTTTTGCTGCATTTCAACCAAGGGGAGAGGTTCTTTCTCTCCCCAGTTAGGGCCAGGAAGACAAAACTGGAGCCTAGACCCGAGGCCTACCCCAAGAAGAGAAGGGAAAGGCGATGCCCACCTTCAGGAGGCGGTGCAGGCTGTCCAGGTCGCAGCGGGTGCCGAAGGTGGCCTGGTAGAGGTGCTCCAGCAGCAGGACGAGCGTGGCGTGCCGCGGGGGCTCCGTGCCGCTCAGCTTCTCGGCGATGGAGAGGAACTCGCTCTGCACCTCGGAACGGTTCAGCAGCAGCACAGTCCTGGGGACACGGGGAAGGCGGTTAGATGGGCAGCCAGGCTGCGATGCCGGTGGCACACTGTCCTGCAGAAATTCACGCTAGATGGCAGTGTCCCCTCACATCCACTGCAGCTGGGGCGGCGCAGGGGTGCCAGAGCCCCGCTGCTGGGCGCAGGGAAGGGTGGGCATCCTCCGTCCTGCTGCTGCGTGCACCCCTGGCACCACCTCTCCTGCAATATTGCCAGCCCAATGGTTGCTCGGTCAGCCCTGGAAGGGCTCCAGCCGAGATGCTGGTCGGCCTAAGTGGACATCCAGCATGTGTGATGAAGGAGGTGGGAGCAGAAGATGCGAGGGGCCCCCAAAATATCTTCCCTTTCAGAGTGAACCTCAGAGCATCCCTGCTGAGCTTTAAGGTGCTGCAAAGCTTTAAACTATCTGAAGGACTCCAGTAGTGAGATGGTGCAGGTACCAGCCACGATGTCCTTGGTAAGAGCTTCTGGAGGAAAACACATGAGGCTGGGAGGCTTCAGGGGAAGCCCTTCCACCCAGAGCTCACCTCCTCCTGCTCTGCCACCCCCAAGGCTGCCTGCTCTGCCCTTGCTGGAGACCAGAGCCACAGCCTTCAGCTGCAAAGGGAATTTTGCTCTGGATCACCACATGAACACCAGCAGGCTTTAAATTCCCAAGCCCGTAGCCTGGAGAGCACACAGACATGTGCTTAGGTTTATGGACATGAACAGTGCTCCTAACTGAGTGAACACAGCTCTGAATTAAGGGTGGGCTCAGTTGTGTTTGGTTCTAGAAAGCTCAGGCAGAGGGCCCAAGCTTTCAAAAAAAAAAAAAAAAAACCCAAGGTTCAGCTTGTGTGCAGCTTTGTGCCAGGTTTTCAGGGTTTTATGCAAATACAGCCACCTCGCTGCAAGCCACGGGTGCCTGCACCCGTGATGGTACAGAGCAGGGCAGCTGGACTGGGAAAGCAGCACAGCAGCACCAGCATGGCTGGGCAGGATGCTGACACAGACCCAGAGCTGTTCAGCATGCGTGGAGAAGCCAGAGCAGCAGGAGAGCCGTCCTGCCCCGAGCAAAGGTGGCCGTGCAAGCAGTGGCCCTGCAGCCAGGACGGGCACGCACCGCCAGGGCTCATTTTCCTATTTACAAATGAGGTGCCCTGGCAGGAAGAAAGGTTCAGCCCTTGAGTAAGGTGCAAAGTGTGTCTGAACCCACAAGCCCTGCACTGCTGCACTGGGACCAGCTTGCTCCTGTCCCTCCTCAGGCTGGTGGCTCCAGCCTCTGCCTTCCCTACCTGTTTGCACCCAGATCTGCATCCCCGCTCGGTGATAACCAACATTTGATGCCCACAGACCCTCACCCACAGCTGTGGAAATGCCACAGTCACTATCCCCAGCCCTTCCTGCAGTTCAGCTCTGCTCTCCAGCTCTTCTACCCAGTGCCCACCACTATTTTGGGGATGCTGCTCACTGCAACCCTGCTGCTGCTCCTCAAGTGCTGCAGCAAAAGTAGCACAGAATAGTGGAGATATGACAGAGTGAGGCCAGCAGTGCCTGACTTACACAGTGGAGCTCTGGTAGTTCTTCACAGGCAGCCCCTGCTCTGTCCTCACCAGCCTCTGGAAGGAAATCCCTGGGGGAGAGAGCAGAGGACGTGAGCAATGGGGGCACCACAGGCTGCCCTGCCTCATGAGCACGTCGGTGTTGTCTCCTGAAGCTGTCCTGACCCAGCCGAGACGTAGCCTGGAGCAGGAACGGCAGCACCAAAAGCCCCGGTGGGGACAAGACATGTCCAGCATGCGAGAAGGATGAGCCCAGGAGCAAGGGAGCGACAGGAGAGGAACCAGAGGACAGGATGGCAGAGCTGCTCCATCCCCAGCCCCTTCTGCCGCGCTGCTGATGTGGAATCTGGTTTGCATCACGCCGGTGATATTTAGCAGCTTCTGCCACTTGCTTTAGCCCCTCCACGTCCTCGATGTCACTCACAGACAGCAGGTCATAGCCGCCTGCACTCTGCAGGGACAGAGCCCAGCCTGGCCCCAGCAGGACCGAGCCCACCACGGGCAGCCCACGTCCCCAAGCTGCCTCCCCCAGGACTGTCTCCATGGTGCCAGCAGGGTGACATCTGCTGGACCTGAAGCCACAGTCCCTGTGACGGGGGGACAACAGCAAAGCACATCCCACCCCCAAGTAGCAGAAGGGACATCTTAGGGACGATCCTACAGCATCAGGTAGCCCCAGCACCCTGCGCACGACAGGCAGCCACGTCCCCACCCCAGCTGCTGCTCGACAGCCCCAAAGCAGCACCCACAGGGCGGGGGGCAGCCCCCACAGGGATCCCTGCTGGCCCCCTCTGAACACAGCTGCGTTCACTACTCTTGTGAGACATCAGCCCAGTTTGCAGATAAAAGCTATTGCATTCTTGTCAAATATTGACAGCCACTCGTTCTCAGTTAATATTTACTCCCATCTCAATAAAAAGCTGTTGCTTCAACCTCACGGCAGGTCACAGAGGCTGTGCATGAGGTCCTGGCCAGCCTTCCAGCACAGGACCCGTTTTCGCTGTTCTTGGCTCCAGTGGGGCCAAAGGCCATGGTGAGGGGTGGCTCTGGGCTCCCCAGCCCCACACACCAACACCTCCCACGCAGCATCTTTTGGCAGAGGCAGGGGAATCCCATTTGTCTGTAGGAGGGGAAAAGCCTTTGGACCAAAGTCCCCAGCTTTGCAGCCCTGGGCACCGGTGACAGCACAAGAGCAGGATGTAGCAACATCCCCAGTGCTGGGGCTTTCCCAGAGGCCTTTCAAACAGGGCCCGAACCGATGTCACAGCAATAAGTGACCAGGAAGGAACTGGGAAAGTCCGTGGCTGCAGCAGCATAGGACAAGCATCCCCACGCCCACACAAGCCCTGCAGCTCTGAGCCGGAGGCTGAGCACAGCACGGTGACCCAGGCAGACCTCCCGTGGTGGCTGGGGTCTCCTTAGAAACTTGCAAAGAGAGGTTTAATGGAGGGTGCCCAACCCTATCTCCCCTTGGCTCATTAAAAGATTAACCCGTGAAGACAACGTGCCCCTTGTGGCTTTGCATGGACAGGGACCTTGCATTTGTTCCCATCGGGGCTCTCCAAACCAGCTGCCTGGTTCGAGGGCATGGGGAAGTATCACCATGCTCAGCCGCAGCCCCTGTGCCCATCTGCGCCTTCCCCAGCCCTGCTCAGAGCAGATCAAGGACCCCGTGCAGGATTAAACGGGGCTGGAATCTGCTCTGTGCAATAACAGCTCTCCACAAGCCACGGAAAGATGGGCAGATTAGGAGAAAAGGCTTTTGAGAAATAATTGGAAGAGCTGTTCCATTGGGAACAACAGGACATCTACAAGGGGTGCTTAATTAAGAGGAGCGCTGCTGCCGCCGACAGATGTGCCCAAAGCCGCATCACAAGGCAGCGTCTCGGCTGCAAGGACACAGCCGGGAAGTCGGCAGCCCTATGGAAACCTCCACGCCATGGCAGGCTCAAAGGCTCCTGCCACCTTGATGTCGATGAATGGACCCACTGTTATCACCCCAGTTACACCACTGAGCATCTCGAGCAAAGGCCAGGGCTCGGCGGAAGCGGGCGGCATGTGCTTGGCCGTGCAGAAGACCCACCAGACTGAAAGGCAGCCAGCAGACAGCTACGATCTTTGCTAATCCACACCGGTCCCGAGCTGAGAGTCCTTGGGATGCTCCTGCTGCCTCGCACACAAGGCAGCCCCCAAAAAACACGTCCCCAGCATCCTGCTGCACTCCTCTGGAGAAACCTGGCTGCACCCCGCGTGAGATCAGGGATTTTGGGGATGCAGGACCAGTAGCACGCAGGAGCCCTTTGGCGGGTCGGGAGCACTTACCTGGGGCCTTGAGCTCATCACTGATGAAGGTGAGCAGCTCACGGAAGATGTCGCAGTAGGGCACAGGCCAGGTGAGGAAGCTGTGGTAGATGCTGGCGGCTTTCAGGAGCAGCTCAGAGCCTGGTGGGATGTAGGGAGCCTGTGGGGACAAGGAGAGCTGGTGAGGAAGGGAACAAGGACCTGGGGCTGGAGCCCTGCATAAAAAATGGAGGGGAGGGGGCTAGGCTGGAAAGGGGGAAGGAGAAGCAGACGGGAGCAGGGGTTCACCCCATGACATCCCATCTTCTTCCAAGGAAAAGCCAAAGCATCCCGCTGGGCACAGCCCTGAAACAGCTTCTTCCTCTCTGCACCTCCCCAGGCTCCGGGCTCAGGCTCACGTGCCACAGCCTGTACATCCATTTATTTTTAACAGCCACAGATCCATACAGATGACTCGTGTTAAAGCCTGTGCTTTTGCAAGATCTGGCAGCAGTGGTTTCCTCGGGATAATGATGCATTGTGCTAATAATAATAATAATAAAAAACAATTTCCTGTGAATGCTCTACTTCTTTTCATTAGCATTGTCCACACATTTTGCCTGAGTATAAAGGGTAACAAAAAGAATTTGCTTCTCTGCAGAGAGATATTGTCTCCCTTTCTCATTGACCCATCTTTAAATGCAATGATTAAAAACACTGAAGCACATCTTGTCATGTCTCTCAGCTTGTGCAGCGGTTGCCTGCTCCTGCTCCCTGCAGCTTCGCACAGGACCTTTTTGGGGATGAGCTGATCAAAGCAGGCCGGGACCTTTCAGACAGAAGGCACCTGTGGCTGTCCCACGGGGCCGGGGCGACGCTACGTGCAGCGGACTTACACAGAGGACCGCGTAGTAGAAAAGCAGAGCCAG
This sequence comes from Cygnus atratus, assembly GCF_013377495.2. Lineage (NCBI taxonomy): Eukaryota > Metazoa > Chordata > Aves > Anseriformes > Anatidae > Cygnus > Cygnus atratus. Next base: position 2,186,391 of record NC_066379.1, read on the forward strand.
GGGCATCACAAGGTCGTAGTCACACTTCTCCTGCACCTGTAGGAAACAGCGCAAGGGGGAAGGATGAGCCAGGCTGCTCACCGTGAGCATTACCCAAAAGCATCCTTGGAGTGGTGTCAGAAGACTCTCCAGCACTGTGAATCTGAGCACCCCGACCCACACCATCGTGTCACCATCCCCAGCAGAGGGGGACCACTTGTGTCCATGAAAAAATAACCCTTAAGGCACCAGTAACCCTCACAGATGTGACAGGCAGATCGGCACACGCTGCCTTTAGCCTCCAGAAGCAGCTTTCAGCCGAGCTCCCAGCCCTCCCATGCTCTCCATCCTCGCAGAGTTGCATGGAACTTCATGGAAGCAGCTCAAAGGAGGCACTTTGGGGTGGTGGCCAGGCAGCCCAGCCTCTGCAAGGGCACGGCAAAGCACGATGCCAAGCATGCATTTTTGTCCCAACCTCTTCCAGTAGGAAGCAGGATTATTCCACCAGGGAATGTGGTGATGGTTCAAGAGCAGGCTTGTGGACACTGTCTCCCCTTGTTTATGAGCACAGCACAAAGTGCAATAAACCCTTACATAAATAAACCCTAACGTAATAAAACGTCATCCGCAACAAGATCAATCCAAGCCATTAAAAAAAAAAAAGATTAAACAGAATAGCAGTAATCATATTAACGTATTAGCTAGGCAGCCTTTCTTTCCCCCAAAATGAAAGGCAGCATTTACCCCGTCACATGAATCCCAGGCTGCAGCAAACACTGCCGCTTCCTCCCACATCAAGGGATTCCTCCCAGGTCATCCCCGCGGCAGCCCCCAGCTTCTTCCGCTCATGATGGGGCACGGCAGCCGATACAATCGGCCCCACTGATGCTTCTCCTCCCCGTTTTGCTTGACCATGCCATGCTGATCAGTGCAGACCCTGCCTGCTGTCCCCAGCGCCCTGGCTCCATCCCTTGCTCTGCAGGCAGAGCAGTGGCAAAGTTTCTATCAAAAACAAGGGGAAGCCTTTGGTTTGCTCCGATCTGGACCAGCAGCTCCGGGCTTCCTGGGAAGCTCTGAAGGAGGCATGGTGCTGAGCAGCGCTTGCAGAAACCCAAACCCTTCCCCAAGGACCTGCAGTGCTGCCTGAAGAGCAGATAGGGGAGCTGGCTGCTTTCCTACCCATTCCCACGTGCCAAAAGCTGGTGGGACGCATGAGGCGGCTGTCACCATCACTTTGGAGCACATCCTGAGCTCTAACAATGCTTTGACCCAACCCCAAATCACCCACCAAGCTCTGTAAAGCTCCACTCCAAAGCCGGCAGCCCCCAACTCACCTCCTTGGCCTTGCAGAGGATTTTCTCCACCAGGATGAGGTAGTTGCCAGCATCCCGGCTCACCAGCTCCTGCAGGCTCCAGCAGTTCAGGCACAGCCCCGCTGCAATGGAAACAGAGCACAGTGACCCACAGCCCGGCCCAAAGCACTCACAGGAGGGATGAGCAGTGAGAAGGGGTCAGGGAGAAGGTGTTTGATGCCTGGGTCATATCGCTACGGAGGAAAATTGACCTTGCACCCTTGATGTGGACAGATTTAAGCTCTCCAAATGGTGCTTATCACAGCAGCATCACTTTTAACAAGCATCTCAGTGCTCTTGCAGTCCGGTGCACCAAATGCAAAATTCAGGTCCCCATCACGCACACACCAGCCCCTCCAGCTGCATTGCAGCCAAGGAGTGATGCCCATCCCACCGACTGGCTCTGCCAGGCCCTGGAGATGCACAGTCAGAGCTCACAGCAGCATCGCTGCAGCTGCTGAACACATCAGCATCACTGCTAAGCCTGCCCAGCATTTATTCCACCTCCTCAACACCTCCAAACTGTCATAAAATACATTAAAACCCCTCCGGGTTAGCCAGGTATTGAAAGAGGAGAACTGCAAAGGGATGGAGGGTCCTTCACCCCAGCCGGCTGAACCTCCCCGGCCTCCCTCCTCAGACACGTGCAGGGACCCCGCTGGTGACAATGGCCCAAGGCGCTCCCCAGAGCTGTGGCTTTTCCTGGTGGTCGGGGCCACCTCCAGCCCTCCCAGATGGTTTAGAGGGAACAATCTGCGTGAAGGCACCGGGCACATCCTTCATCCTGACCATGTGTCCTGCAGGAGGGGCTGTTTGCTGGCTTAGAGGGGATCGGGATCTGCAGACTGAGGAGGGAACAGCATCCTCCCCATCCTCCTTGTGGAACCGGGCACCACACACAGTCCCACGGAGGGAAGTTATAGAGAAATCTCAAACACCTAGCATATCAACATCTGGAAGGGTCCTTGTTTGCGTCTCTCCTGGCCCACGTCTCCATGGATGTTAGCAGCAGGAGCAGACAGTGTGCAGACATCGCTCGGCTCAGCACCAGCCACAGCATGATTTGGGGTGCCGGCATCAGGACTTTTCCAAACTCAGTCAACAGAAAGCACAACCAAGAATAAACAAGAATCTCTCACTGCAGGGAAGCCAGGTTAGTGATCAAGGAGGGAAAACAAATATAAATACAGCCATTTTTCACTTGCATGGTCTATGCAGTGGCACAGAAACATACCACACACCAACACACGTGTGTTGACCAAAGCTTTGGAGCTAACAAGGAAGAGACAACCCCATTAGCTGGCAAGGGGACAGGGTGTTCCTCACAAACCTACAGGCCATGTTGTCCTGTTATTCCCAAGCTGCAGAAGCTACAAATTCATGCCATAAAATTACCTTTATACACTTAACTAGATGTGAAATGGGGAATTTAAAGCAGGAGAGAGGTCTGCCATAGTGCAGCTGGAAGAAGGCTGATGGTAAGACAAGCAAAACAAGCACTAAGGTTGCAAAAACAGCTTTTGCTTGTCCTCCAGGCATCAGGACACCCGTGAGTCCTGTGGCTTCATGCCTTGCCTACAGCAGAAGGAACACAGCAGGAACTGTTCCCCATTGCAGAGTCCTCCCTCTGTCACACAACATTTTATTTTCAATGAATCAAAGTTCTTTGGTGCAACCTTATGTTGTGACACTTGACCAGTGAGGGCATAGCCTCAGCAACCAGGTAATTCAGCTCCAAGGCTCCCTCTGTGCCATTGTAGTGACTTACAAAAGTGGCTGTGGCTCTGCTCTGGAGGACTGCAGCAGATCAAATAAATCAACATTGTCCTAGCGCGCAGCATCCTCCAGGGAAAGCCTCAGCATCTGTGAGATGCTCACGAAAGCAACTGTCCCAGCAGAAGTGGTCAGAGCCATTGGGAGCTTTGCTGACCTCGGGCTCACACAACACCTTCAAACACCCGCTCCTGCTTCAGCAGGGAGGTTTTGGGGGTTATTTCAAGCTGCTGTGCACCCAGAAGAGCCCAGCCCCAGCCCAGCAGAGCCAAAGCGCATCTCAGTGCATCACCAGCTGAGGAGTACGCCGCTTCCTGCACGAGCGCGACCACGAGCACAAATAGCCTGAGCAAGGCGCGGGCTCCTTCCTTCCTCTCGCTTCTAGCGAGGCAGGAGGAAGCAGCAGTGGCAGCTCGCTGCTGCTCGGCGCCCAGCAGGGCGGAGGGAGAGGTGCTGGGCTCCTTCCCCGCAGAGGTGCTGGGGCAAATGCACAGTGGATGGGCTGGGAGGGATGGGAAAGCAGCAGGGGCAAGAGGAGAGCAGCAGGGAAGCAGCTTACAAATATAATTCAGGGCTGAGGCCTCTGACCCATTTCTGGGTGTTCTACAGGAAATCTGAGCTCAAGCATGAAGATGCAGCAAGGTTTATTTAAATAACTCCGCTACGAGCAGAGGAATTTCTGTTTAACTCACGGTCCTGGAAAGGCACTGGGATTACCCACAGCAAAACAAACCAGTGCTGGGAGGCAGCAGGCTGCCAGGAGCCCAGCTCCTAAACTGGGCAATGCAGCATTAACCAAAGACACACCAAAACAGCTGCATCCTTGCTAAAAATATTCTCCAGCACAAAATGCAGCTCGGAAATCCTGGACACAATAAACAAAGACCGCGCAGCAAAGCAAAGTGCCAGCACCACTGGGCATTTGTCAGGATACGGGACCCTGAGCTGGGTGGGAATTCCCTTCCCTCTATGCACAGCCCAGTTCACGAGCACCTACTTTCCAAGCACTGGGAGTAGAGTTCTCCCCTGTATCCAGACCAAAAAGGTTATTCGGCCATTGAGGGAGAAGTTTCTCGTGTTCATGGGTCAGGAACAAAAGTCCCCGGTGACATTAACAGCGCACAAGCCATTGCTCTGCAAGTGTCATCTCCATCTTCCTACAGGTGCCCAGTGACCAGCCAGGACACAGCTGGGTGCTGGGGACTTCTACAAACTGCAGGGCAGCACTGGGTTTATTCCCAGGCCAGGGAAAGGCTGTGGCCAGGTGGAAACCACATCCAGAAGGTTTTATTTGCAGCTGCTCACCCGTCTCAGCACAGCCCAGCAGATGGTTCGCTGCGGACAAGGGGAGAATGCGCACTGAGGGCACACAGAAAGCTTGAACCAGACTTTCCTGGACATGGCATTTGCTCTTGAATTCCCCAAAGGCACATTTCTCACTGTGAGATGCAAGGGAGGCCCCTGGGTCTGTGGGGAAAGAGCAGCTTGGGAGTGTCCTTGGAGCCCTGCTGCCCATGACCTCCACTCAGACGGGTTGGCCAAGCACTGGTGGGGTGAGCTCTAGCAGTGGCCAGGTCAGCTTTTATCAACGCACCTTGTGCAGGGGACACAACCCAGGACTTCACCTTCCAGACCCTAAATGAGTTTGCGCCACGAGGCACCAAGGACCCCCAGCAGGGCAGCAGCCCCACAGCTAAACACTGCTTACATCCACCCACCCTCACGCTCAGCCTGCCAAGTTCTGCTGCACAACAGCGAACCAGCACTGTTGGTTTTCCGTTGTATACAGAGAAAGAGCTGGATTTATGCACCAGCTCCACAGGCATCCTGGAGCTGTGTTGGGGTTCCGACACGCAAACCCGCAGCACTGAACCGTGCTTAACCCTATGCAGACCCCGAGAAAAATCTCCCTTTGGGAGAGGAAAGCCCAAAGGAAATGCTGGGAGCAGGGACCGGAGGGGAGCAGAGGCGGCACCGCGGGCGAGCTGGGGCTTCGATCGCTATCGGCACGGCCGGCAGCGTGCCGGAGGTCGGGAGCAGCGTCCCCGTGGGCGGCCTCGGAAGGATGAGGCTTTGCGATTTCTCTTCTGAGAATTGCCGCGAGCCGCCCGCCTCCCGCAGCGGCTCCTTCCTGACCTCAGCAGCCGCCGTTTCCCCTCTGCCACTTTTTAGAGGGGGTGACTGTCAAATCGGAAAAAAAAAAAAAAAAGAAGAAAGAAAGAAGAAAAGGAGAAATAGTGCGCGCCCGAGCTGCCTTCGCCCACAGTGCTAGGGGCGAGCATCCCAGTGAGCAGCTCCTGATGCCGTCAGAAGTGACGCACGTGGAGGGGTGAAAAGCAGAAATCTCCATTTCTTCCCTCCCTCAGACCCACTCCCATCCTTTCCACCAGATTAAGCTGATTTTCTGCAATGGACAGCCAGGAGGGATGGAAAAATTCCAACAGCAGCTGGAGGATGTGGGTGGGTTCGAGGTGCACAGAGCACATCCCCACAGGCACAGCACCCCCTGGGGGGGGGGGGGGGGGAGGGGGCTGATGAAGCTCCCCAGGCTGCACCAGGGCGCAGTTTGCAGCCCCCATTCCCTGGCAGCTGCTTAGAGCCACACGAGCAGGGCACCGCGGCACCTCCCTGAGCAGGATCCATGCGTGGTGCTTCCACCCGGACAGGGCAGAGGAGGGGAAGGCAGCGATCCCAGCCCAACAGCCCACCACGAGGCTGCTGAAAGCAATTCAGTGGCTGAAATTTGCAAGGTTGCTACTCGGTTGCTAACCTGGAGCATCCCCACACCAGACCGCATTCCCCATGCAGATATTTGGATGACTGCAATCAAGCAGTGTCTTAAGCCTCCTTTCATTCGAGCTGAGCAGACCAAACTCCCTGAGCTCACAAACGTATCACTGAACATTTCTCTGGCTCTCCAGCACACCAGTGACCTTCATCCTTTCTCCAACCTTCTTCACCAGCATCCTTCCTCCTTCCTGGCTCCATGCAACCCCACAACAACATCCTCCTATCCCCAGGACCTCTGGGGCACCGGGCTGCCCTACAGCCTCCCCAGCACCTCCCCAGTTCCTGCAGCCCTTCTCACCCCACTGATCCCCTAGGGCAGACAGCCCCAGCACTCTCCTCCACCAAAACCACTCTGTTTCATTGCTCTCTACTGAACAAGAAAATATTTTTCTTCCTTTAGCATGCCTGGATTTTACTATCATCTCCAGCAGCATGGAGGAAGGCAACCAGACCTCCCAAAGCAGATCTCCATGAGGAAAAGTTCACCACCTTTCCTAGCCCTTTTCTATTTTGTTCCTCCCATAATGGCTGCAGTTCAGGAAAGATGGTCAATTTAGACCCCAGAGCCCACTGCGGGCTCTGGGATATAAACCTGTGATGGCCAAGGCACTCTCACTTCTCCCCTTCGCTGACTTCACAAACCTCCGCAATTCAGTCACTCATGCAGGGGGAAAATGCCACATCGGAAGTGATTACTCACCCGCTCCAGAGCAACCTTCTATAAAGTTATCGTATAAAAACAAAGCCTCAAATAATTGAAAAATGAACAAAATTCCAGCTGGGTTCCAGCCCAAAGAGCTGCAATCTGGAGTACATAATTTTGGTGCATGGAAATGGGGAAAAGTAGGGGAAAGCAAATAAATTGGGAAATAGAAGTGATATAAGAAGTTGAAAATGAGAAAGGAGAAGGCTGCTGCACGGCTAAGAACAAGATGGAGAGATTCACCAACCATACGAGGAACAGAGCCCTGCCATAAATAGCAGCCTGCGTCTGACACAGGACTGCAGTAATAAAGCTGTAATGCTTGTAAAACAGCAAAGACATGCACATAAAAACATTTCCACTCTGTTTTTGAAAAGAAATAGGATATGCCATTAAGGGGTGTGGTGATATCTGTGCATTATGCTCTGCTTTCCCTAAATCGCATGCTATTGCGATAACAAAATGCTTCCAGTTCCGATTGCAAGGGGGTAGGATGTGAAGCCGCAGCTCTTCAAAGCAAAGCCTTTAAAAGCCAGCCCACATGGAAGAGCACTGAAAGCATCAGCCACGAAACGCTGCCCCAGGGACTACCCAGCAAAAGTGCCTGGGCTGGGACGCAGCAGAGCTGGAAGCATTGAATCCGACGACTGCGGGAACTGCGCTCACCCGTCACACTCAAGATTTTTGGCACAAGCACAAGCGCGGCTGATGAAAGGGAACTTTCTGATGTGCAAAGCGCCTGAGATTCACCCAGGAATGCCAGATCACCCCGCTAAACTCCACAAAGCCCACACAAAGGGGCGCAAAAGCCAGTGGGCAGAAAGGTGGGGGAAAGCACTAGCGATGAGGAACCCCCGGGCAGCACAGCTGCATCCAGCAGAGCCCACCGCCAGCCACCTCAGCCCCGTACGGCACCATCTCTGCTGACGAGCTGGAAAAATTACAAAGTCATTTTTTAGAGGCTATCTAAAGCAATGCCAAGGGGCTGGGATTACTGAAGGGCAGAGCTTGTGAGTGACACAGAAGCTGATTAATTATAATTACAGGAAGAGGTGAGTTTTGCGCAGCACAATGAGCCGCTTGGCCAGAGGGATTCCTTCGGACACATTCTAATGGTGCCAAAGGCACGGTCGTTCTTCCAGGAGCCAGGAATCTAGGACATGCTTTGGGGACTGGATCCCAGAAAGTGGGGAGACCAGAAGGACCCAGGAAGGCTGGTGATAACTGCATGAACCAAGCCCTGGGGCGATGCTACAGCAAAGGGAGTCGGCATTGCTCTGGCGGGTGCAAGGAAATGGGCACGGCCAGAGGCATTGCTCCAGGATTCGGCAGCAGACGAGAGATGGTTGTCACCTCTTTCTTGACATTCAATGGAAAAGCAGAGGGGGAGAACTCCAGAACAGAAGAACTACACAGAAAAAGGAATTTTGGATTTGACAGCCCCTCAAATTCATTTCTTTCAGCCGCAACAGGATAAGGAAGTGATTTAACTGAAGCCTAAAAGCGCGCGTATGAGAAGTCAAAATATCAGGTGTAGGAATGACTTCTGCTCTTTGCTGCTCTGCCCTCACCACTGCCAACTCGAAGCCTTCCACAGCCCTTCCACAGCTCCTGTCTTTATGGCCACCACAGTATCTAAGCCAGATTCAAACAAAGCTGATAACAATATCTTAACGCTTGCTTCTGACAATGCAGCAGAGATACACCCAGAGGTTGTGAGGTCTTTATACATCAAAGCAAGGCATGTCTGGCTGATTACACAAAGGACTCTTTCTTCATGGTGAGCAACTCCTCTTTCCAGCTCACACATGGACAACTGGCAAGACACATGACTCCTCTGCTCAGTCTATACCTACTTAAGACCTAACATGACTTGCTCAGCATCTCGGTACGTCTTCCTCTGCAGTAAGAGGCTCAGGAAATGGAACGGGTTGGATCCCACCTCTAACTTTGCATGTTGGAAGGGAGAAAAGGCCTTCAAGCCTCCAGCAGCGCCTGCAAGTCTCTTCTACCCAGGTAGCTTGGCAATGAGAGGGCAAATCAGGCACAGACAGAAAAGTATGACCCCGGCAAGGCTGTCAGGGGGTCAGGCTCATGGCCAACAGGTCACCTACCAGCCCATCTGCTGGAGACAGCATCTCTGCTAAGCCCGTGTAGACATCTTTCCAGCGCGTGGTAGATCCTGTCCTCTGTGCACGTGGTGTGCTGCATTTTAATTCATCTCCTAAGTAAAGAGAAGGAAGAAAGTTAGCATAGTGGGCCCTTAGCTAAGTGCAAAGAAGACAGCACTGTCACACTGCCGTAGCACAGACAAGATGCTCCAGGTAAAACATCCCTGTTACTGCCTCCTGTCACCTTTTCCATCCCCAGAGCTCCCTTTGCTAGCTGTCATCTTCTCTACTCTCCCAATCCCTCTCAGCCTTGACAAAAAAAGGGGGTGCGTACATCCACAGCCCGATCACAAGAGGCTGTAGGACCATGGCACCCATCCCGACCCAGTGCAGGCATATCTGCTGTCTCACAACTTCCGTCTGCGGGACAGATCAAGTCTCACTTACGTGGCTGTGGCAAGGAGGTAATCTTGGGTTAGCCTCCATCAGAGATAACACCGCAACAGTTTACAGCTGCAGCACCTTGCAATGGGCTTGGGTGGAAAAAGTGATGGCAGACCCCGAGCTTCCCCTGCTTGCATCACACATGGATCACCCTTGGTGGTTCTGGTGACCACTGGTGGGGGCCACAAAGGCACCCCCAGGCGCCAGCCTCGTACCTGCCAGAATAGCCAGGAAAGTCCCCAGCACTGTGACCTTGCTGCTGCACAGCCAACGTCAAGAAAATGTCCCCATGGCCATGGGGCAATGCAGGAAAACACCGAGGGCACCTCAGCCCCAGCATCCAAGGACATTGTGAAAGCACAGATTGCGTGCCCAGCTGCGCCCCTTTCACAACACAGTGCTGTCCCACCTCTCCTCCATGGCTCAGGGTGCCAGCCCAAACCTCAGCCTGGAGAGGCTGTGCTGGGGGCAAGAAGATTTTATCCGTCCCACCCAGTTCAAACGCATCTGTCTGGGACACCAGGAAAAGAAGGGCCCCTTGCCCAGAACATGTACTTCCTAGCTCTGCCCCAACCACAAGCAAATTGGTGCCCAGGGGAGAGTCCCTTGTCCCCTGAAGTGCCAGCCCCAGCATCCTCAGAGACCCCAGGGCAGGCACCTCCCCTCTCCCAGTGCACAGAGACAGGCTCATCCCACAGACACTTTGCCTCCTGGTTAGAGGGAACACAAGTGCATGAAAATAATCCAGGAAGAAGAAATAAAATCTACCAATACTACAAAAAAACACCTGCCAAGGAAAGCTTTACTTTCATCCTGACCAGCACATTCCTTTACTTCTGCCACATGCTCGTGCATTTCCCAAACCTACCCCAAGACGCTTCATTTTCTGCTTATTTGGCCGATGCGTGATGCCCAGCAGCCAGCGGTGGCCGTGCCCATCACAGCTCCCAGCTCCTCCCTGGCAGGAACGACAGCCGCTGCAATCCCAGCAGAGGCTCCACCCGGTCCCCAGCCTCCCCATCGTCTGCTGCTGGAGGAAGCACCTCCACAGCCACCTCCACCCATTCCCAATTCCCAGCAATTCCCCCAAAAGGGCTCTGTAAAGCCATGCCCAGCTGCTGGGGCTCCCCAAGAGCCAAGGCAGGCCCAGCCCCACCCCTCATCCCTTCCTACACCAGAGAGAAGCCACCAGCAGCTCCAAACAGGTAAAAGCAACCCCCCGAGGAACCTCTGACCTGCTAAATGCAAGCTCTCTCCTTTGCCCCGAAGAGGCCCATGGGCTTCTCCTGCCTTGCCTGCTGCTGCCACAGCCTGTTATTATGGTCCTCAAAAGTTTTGTACATCCACAGCGTGAGTACGAGGAGCGCCTGCGAGATGCTCTGCCCCTGTGCCGAGGACTGAATGAGTGGCGAATCTGCACATCAGCATCTTAGTCATGACTTGTGGCAAGAGGAAAGCAGTGACTAAGAGCACAGCAATGACTCATAAGCACCCTTTACAACACCCGGCTCACAAAAATACACCTCTCTGCACGTCAGCTTGCTTTAGAGCACAGCTTGGTCCTCGGAGGGGAGCACACTCCTCGACGTGCACTAGGAGCGAGCCCTGCACCAGCCCTGCCACCCCTTCACGGTGTTTCTGGTATCGCTGCGCAGAGCAGGCAGGGAATTTAAGGACAAAATATGACAGAGATATCATCACAACTTTCACACCAGAGAACACACAGAGCCTTTGTTTTCTTTTCCTTGGTGTGCTATGGACCACACACGGATCTAAACCTCCTCTCCCCAGGCGGTGCTTATGGAAGCATCTTTCATGGGAGAGGATTCTGCGCCCACCGCAACCAAGCAGGAACTTTTCAACCTCTGCTGTTTATTCCCCAAACTCTCCCTTCCTTTCCGCCCACACCGAGCAAAATGACAAGGCAGGGGACAGTTCTGGACGTAATCAGACTTTCCACAGACCTCTGTCAAAAAACTTACGAGCACTAGGTAAAAACATCAGCTGAGGTCAACGTTTTTTGATCGATGTTTTGTGAGGGTGTTTAAGTGATGACGAACTTTGAGAGGAAAAAAATAAACAACTGTCCTCTCTCCATCTCCCTCCAGCCGGACTCCCAGCAGCAGAGCCGTTAAATCTTTGCATCTTTGTCAAAACCACAGGCTGGCCAGCTGATGTGAGGGACTCGATGACTCGATGCAGGTGGAGGGGACAGGACCAAGGCTGGCTGCATATTTCCAGGCAGAGCAACACATTGCAAAGGATGTGGGTTCCCTTGCCTTCTCACCAGGTGCCAAGCACACTCAAGAGAGAGACTAAGAACCACCCAGGGAAGAGAGAAGAGGTCTGGGGACAAATTGAAGCCAAACAGCAGATGATGAGAAGCTTTCTGATATTGGACTGTCACAAACCTGCTGACAGCATAACACAGCCCCCACTTGAAGCACCAGAGGTGCTACTCTGAGGAGGCAGCAACGGAGGGGACACCACTGCAGCTGTGAGGAACAGCCCCAGGCAAACACTGAGCATCGCCCTCGGACATTAAGTCCTGCTCCTGCGTGAGGAAAAGCGCGGTCAGGTTGCTGCTCCCGCTCTGCGCAGCCTTGGCAGGAGCTGGGTGAAGCAGGCAGAAGGGCTCTGTCCCACCACACATCGTTCGTGTCGGACCCTGCCCTACAAAAACAGCTGTGGGGCTTCAAGCCCCAGATGTCCCCTAAAATGAGATTGCTTTCCCTTCTCCCGTAACTTTACACCTTAAAAGCAGCCTCCAAGCACTGTGCAAGTCATACAGTCCTCATTTAAGAGGCAGCAAAGCCAGTGTTTGGAAAAGCTAAGCAGCTTTTCCACTGTTCCACTGTGATTTGTGGCACAGCTATCAGAGAAGACAAATCTTCAGCCCTCCAGGCATGTTCCTGATCCTCCACAGCATCCTCCTGCCACAAAAGCAAAGTCAGAAAGGCCGAGACTCCTTCAAAGAAGGTAGCCAGACCTCATCTGGACAGAGTCCCCGGCCTCACATCACCACCGTCCATACACGTGGCTGTTAGCCGAGACAAGTCCCCACCATCGCACCTCCCAGCAAGCACCTTCCTCTCCATCGCTGGCACACAGGAATGACGGCGTCAGCGGGGAGCATCCGTGGGCTGCCCCAACGAAGCTGGCAGGAGGAACTGACAGAGACTGAGAGCGGAACCAGGAACCACAGCAGCGTGGATCCGGTGCAGGAGGAGATCTCTGCGGGATGAGGCAGGCGGAGAGCAAGGCTCGTTCTAGCTAGCCTCACATCCCGCCAGTAACGGTACGCATGTCCAGCCACAGCCGTGACAACATTTAAGCCCTCTGGCTTCTGATGGAACGTGGGATTCTTAAAACTTGCTTCGAGGTTTTGTCTTATTTTGGACAAATGGCCAACCATTTTAGCAAGGCACAGGACAAAGTATCATGGAGAATTTGTGAAATTGTCCCAGAACATTGTATGGGTGTGAGATTTTTGGAAGGTTTACAATAGAGATATTTTCTTCTTTTTGTCACAGTTAAAAAGGTGGGCAGATAAATTACATTATTCCTGTTAACCAACATTGAACAGGTAAACATTCATCTCTTGCCATAAAGAGGGAAATTTGCTGATCATTGGGTTTTGATTTTCAGTTGTTGTCCTGCTTTGAGGCAGGAAGTGTGCCAAAATCCTGAAGTTTTCAAAGCATATGAAAAATCAGTCAATCTAAGTATTTTCCTGGTCACTCTGCTCGCCTTCACTGCTCTCAGACCTTTCCCTTTCTCAGCTTTCCTCTTTTCAGCAAATGAAAGCCCCTCAGCCCCCTCACGCCCAGGATGATGCTGTCCCAGGTGCACAGGGCCCCTCTGCACACAGCAGACAAATCGAGATGACAACCAAGGCCACCAGCCTTGGTCTACATGGTCTGGACAGGGCAGGTGAGAACATGAACTGGGAGTCACACATCTGCTGTTCTGTGTTAAGTCCGCATGAGTCCTAATTCCAGCATCCAAAGGACTTCTCTGATCTCCTCCTATCATTGTCAAGCCCAGGACACCACCATTAGATGGGACCAGAGGGAAAAAAATCAAAGATCAAATCCTGTGTTGGTGCTCCCAAGCCAAGCAGTGAAGGAAATCAGACCACCCGTCTGGGGACACCGGCCACTGCCATCCCACCAGCAGGGCAGACCCCTGCCCAGCTCCAGCACGATGCCCTGGGGAGGCACCACCCCAGCCAGCATCCTGCTGGCCCTAATCCACCTCCCCGAAGAGAGGAAACACAGGCAACCGGGAAATAAGTTGAGATTTCCCCTTCCATGACAGCAAATCCCAGCAGCATCTCCTCGAGACGCCCATGGGCAGGAAAGGACCTGGCTGAGAATCCTTTACCTTCCTGGAGGGAAACCTGCAGCAGGGAAGCACGGCCCCCCGCCGCCTGCACCAGAGAAAGCCCACGGGTACCTTCACGGCAGGAGAACGCCCTTTCCTGCCCTGATTGTTTTGAGGCCGTTGGCTGAGCGTCCCAGGCAGGAAACGGGAGAGGAAAAACAAACCCCTTCACCCACGGGACCAGCCCGTAAACACGCTGCCCAGGTCCTCTGGCAATGGCAGCGGGTGGAAGGACAGACATGATTTGTTTTGTGGAGATGCTAACCCATTTGTTAGCATCTTGGCTCGCTGCTGCAGTAGGGCTTAGGGCACCAGGGACAAAAGGGCAATAATTCCGATGAGGATAAAGAAAAAAGGAGCTTGGGCTGATGCTGAAATAGAAGGAAAACCACTTAACTGGGAATTAAAGCAGTTGGATTTGAACCAGAGCTATTTTTCAGGTCAAGGTCCTCATGCAAGCACATCAGCAGGGACCTCAGGCAAAGTCGTTACCTCCCTCAAGCAACACCTCAGCTTCCCACCTCCTCCACAGCACCATCAAAGCGGGCAGTGGGGAGCAGAATGGCACAGGACCCCCAGGAGATGCATCCCCATTGCGGCGGGGGAGCCACCGCTGTGCCACGCAGTGGAACAAGCGCACGCGTGGCACCTGCTCCTCCAGCGAAAGTGTCTGGTTTTCTTAGATTACATTGAAAACTTGGTTTTAACTATCCTTAGCTTGCAAGATTTTATTGCCTCCTCTACGCCCGTACAGCAGCCAAAGATAGAAACTCAGAGCCGAGAATGGGAGCAGCTGGAGGAAGTCTTTGTAGAAAATAAGGCAAAGAGGTGAGGAACCTGCAATTTTTAAGATTCAGACTTCAACCATCATCTGTTTACTGCTGAAGTGAGTGCTGTGCATCAAAGAGCAGGGAGATGAAGGTGATAAGGTGCTCGTTCAAACCACACAAAGGCAGCGTATCAAAAGATCCAGGAGGCAACTGGTTTGACAAACATCCTTTCAGGGTGCTCGCAAAGGAGAACGTACCGCACAAACAACCCGGCACCGCATTATTTCCTTACAGGCCCACGGGTTCCTGTCCCGCTGAGCGAGGATGAACACTGCTCTTACCCCAAGGTGTAAGAGCACCCCGAGCCATGGCAGGGACCACGATTGACCTTCACTACGTGGACTGCAAAACTCCACCTCCAGAGAGCCTCCACTCCTCAAATCAACAGATGCAGGCAGCAGAGAAGTGAAATAAGGGCAGTGGGACACTGGCGCAGGCTGCCCCAGGAGCTGTGGGTGCCCCATCCCTGGCAGTGCCCAAGGCCAGGCTGGATGGGGCTGGGGGCAGCCTGGTCTAGTGGGAGGTGTCCCTGCCCATGGCAGGGGGTTAGAATTAGATGATCTTTAAGGTCTCTTCCAACTCAAAGCACCCTGTGATTCTATGACATGGAGAAGCTATTCCGAAAGCTGGCTGACAAAACCCAGTGCGAGCCCTTCCTGAACCCTGGCATAGAAGAACCAACCCAAACCAACCACTGATGAAGCCACAGAGGGCAAACGCAAGAGAGGTCTGCTTGGGTGTCAGCACCCACATCTCTGCCCATCATCTCACCCATGAACCTCCTCACCCATCCACACCACATCAGCTTGCCAAGAGCACCACCTCTCTTGCTGCCAAGTAAAGGTATGGGCTTGAGAATGAAGTACACTGCTGAAAAAATTCCCTTAGCTTTAATTTTTTGAGAAGTCGGTGGTAGCACCAACACAGTCCTGCACCCTACAGGACTGTCCCCTCTCCTTATCCATGGAGCAAGGAGCTCAGTTACTTAGGGCACACTACAAACATGAAACACACCAAGGCCCCACGATGCTGTCTGCTGTACTTACACATAGCAGAAGACAACTATCAGGCAATTGTAAAACAACAAGGAAAACAATGTTCTGTTATTCCTCCCCCACAAAATTTCTTGGGATGGGGAGGGAGCAATGGAAGAGGACACCAGAAATTAAGGATCTTCTCCAAGGACAGGAAGGAGAATCCAAAGCAAAAATCTGTAATTTAATGCTGTCTGCACAAGCCCAGCTCAGTCACCTTTCTCCATCTGGTTTGACAGGGAGCACAGGAGAGGGGTACGGCACGTGGCCAGCTCACGCATGCCCTGCTCCAAAGTGGGACATGAAAACCTTAGCAATGGGTGAGCAAGGCACATCCAGAGCAGGATTTAGGGGTAAACGACTCGGGCTGCCAGGAAGAGGCACGGGACAGGATCACCCAGTACGGGGCTGGGAAGCAGGCTGAGGGGGTACCCAACGCAACGGGGTCTGGTAGTGGGAAGACTTGCTGCCTTCAGGGCACCAGTGAGCGAACAGAGCAGAGCAGCTCCAAGGATCAAGGCAGACTCAGGGGTCTGGTGCTGAGGATGCATGCAGGGAGCAACATGCCAAGGACAGAAATTCAAACAGAGTTCTGACTGGATGCTGGTGGCAGAGACATCGAGATCAGGGTGGTTTTTCAGAGGAGCAAAACCACCAAAAGGTGAATTGGATATTGGGTTTAACAAGCCACACATGGCCTCCTGGACACACGGGGTATCTGGGTGACCACCTCAATGTGAAAAATGACAGCCAGGAACGAGTGGCCCCATCTGTCACTGGCAAACTCCACCTCCAAGGTGTCCAGCTCTGGAGATGCATCTCTGCTGGAAGGACGGGAGACGCCAGCAGCATCTGAAGCAACCTGTGCCTTGAACTGCTCTGGAAGAAGATTTCCACAGCAGTTTGCCTCTGCTCTGGGATGGTCAGAGCAGCACATCTTGAGTCTGAATGCAACAGACGAGCAACAAGACATTATATGAACTGGTGACTTTAAAATTGCTGTGGGATTTCCACATAACACAGGATTCTGAGAAAACTGTGGTATTTGGAAGTGAAACGGGAAAGAGGATTTTGGTGATTTCATCTTAAGCAGAAGATAAAACTTGTGGTACCAGAAAATCTGCTTCTAGAATGAAAACAGCATCTGTCAGGAAGGATTGCCATGCTGAGGGACACTTCACAACGGGAATGGAGCAGATGAAGCAGCAAGAAATGCTTTCTAGCAGTAAGAAATTAAGATTTGAGTTATTACCAGCCTAGCAGCACCCTGTTCAGCATACAGCAGCACGGGGCACCTTGGGACTTGAGTACTCCTCAAACACAAGGGTAACGTCTTGCTGAACTGCAGGGGCTCGTTTACACCAGCACTCGTGAGAACTGGAAAGCTTACTAAGACGTAGAGCTCACTCCTTGTTCTCACCATGCCTGAGAACTGGGCTGAACGAGAGACTCCCACCACAGAGCAGGGAAAGCACCTAACGTGCAAAAGTGGTTTCGGAGTCCTTTTAATATCAAAGAGCACCTCCAGAAGGTAACACAAAGGGGATGAAGCAGCACCCAGGCCTTACGTCCACACAGACGTGGGCAGCCCCACAGGGGGCACCACGGGTCCTGCAGGGCTGGGGGCCAGGGCAGCTCCTTGCAGCAGCACAGGGAGGGGGGGCTCAGCCCAGCGCGAGAAAGCGAAACGTGAGATGTGATTCATCTTGGCAAAGTGCAGACAGTTCAGTTCAGACACCTCTGTGAGCTGTTTACCTGGCTGCCCGGGGGCTGCTCAGCCCAGCCGAGGGGCATCGGAGGTGGTCCCTTGGTCCCACGGCTCCTCTCCACTGGGTGCTCCAAGGCATCACCCCTAGCAGCTAGGCAGAGCTGGGCTGGATGAGCCCAGCCATGGACTCAGACCACAGACGGCTTCTTTGCAGAAAGAAGCCCAAATTAATTCACCATACACATCTGCAAAAGAAAACGGCTCCATGGGAAGGCTCGGTGGTGCTCATCTGACAGTCCGCAGCCAGGGCACTGGGAGCATCCCCAAGCAGCAGACTGTGAGATGCTCGAGAGCCAAGCGCCACCCCGCAGCTGCACGCCGGCCACTTCTGCAGCCGCTCCTCCTGCCAGGCTGCTGACCTGGCCCACGGACACAGCACACCAGTGCACAGCAAAAGGAAACGTCTCTGGTCAGAGAGGGAAGGTCCGCAGCTTAGAAAGGAGATAAGAAATAACCAGTGCAGGATGGAGCATCATCCCAGCTGGTGGTGAGAAAAAAAACAAAAAAAAAAACATCCAGGAGAGAGAGAACCAGGAAAACTGCCTCTTCCCTGCAATAAGCACCCTGTGGTCATCAATTTCGTGTCTGGTATTTTGCCTGCAACAGCAAACCCACCGTGAAAAGCATCTGGGACATCATACAGCAGGTAAAACTTGACGATACAGAGCACCACGTGCCAAGAGCCAGGCAGGGGAACCAAGGGCGGGGAGGAATTACAGGTCCAGGCAGGAGCTTTCCATAACACAGGGCAGGACTGACATTTTGCTGCTCAGTGAAACTTGTCCAGCCCCACTTCGCTCTCAGGGAAGAGTGACTGACCGCACCGGGGAGGTAAACGCAGCAAGAGCAAGACTTAAGGGAGGGGAAGAAAGGGAGGAACATCACAACCACGAACCTCCACACACACGTGTGTGGTGTGTGACGTCGGAGCCGGCGGCGCTCGGTATCACGTAGCCCCGAGCAGCAACTCCAAAAAAAGAAATACACCGCCCGGCAGGTCCCCGTGCATAGAAAGCACAGGCAGCGCGGTCGTGGAAAGCAGGTTACCCGCGGGTGCAGGTCTGCACGGCCGCCGCAGCTCCGCTGCGCACGCGCGGCCTCCTGCAGAGCTGGGGGAGGAGGAGAGGCTGCCTGGTTGGCGGGGGAGAAGTGTTTTGAGCCTCTGGTGAAGTAGGGCAACTGGGTTTTGGGCTGTGGATCCCGCAGTACCGGAGCTTTTCGGTGGTTATCACAAGTGGTTTGTTATCCCAGCTCCCTCCGGTACATCTTTGCGCTGCTCAGCTGCCACTAGTACGCCTGATAGAAGAGAAAGCCAACAGGAAGCTGAGAAATGCTTAAGACATGTCATCTCTGCACAAATATCTCCATCTGAACCCTTCACATTGCTGCAATAGGAATTATTTAACGGGATTTCCCAAATTCCATCCCCAGGATTACCTGTAATAGCAGCCAGAGCTTAAGGCTAAGGCTTACGGGATGCAGAGGCTGTGAGCTCCAGAAAAATAAAATCCAGAGGTGCAAACATCACCTCCGAACCACCACCACTTTTCATTTCAGACTTGGAGAGGAAGGCTCCATGGGAAAATACAGGAGCAATCAGCCCTGATACTGCACACCTTTGCTGTCTTTTGCCCTGGGATCTGCTATCCCTGAGCTGGCAAAGTCTCAGATGTGTTTTGCAGCACCAGGAGCAGGGATCACATTATAGAAGCGAGCCTGTATGTGCTCCGGGAGTTGGGTACCAACTGCGGGTCACCACGATGGGCGGCCTTAGGACCAGCCCCGACGATCACAGGGATGCTGCTTAGGGTTGGGTTTAACAAAAACAAATTAAATCACCATGGAAGCAACAACAGGGCTGCAAGAAACCTGGCAAAAAGAACAAAGCAATCAGATAAACTGTTTCAAGGTGAGCAAATTCCTCAGTGAATTGGTCTGAATTTCAGCAAAACGCATCTGCTTTGAGGGTGCGAAAGGCGAGGAGTGGAGGGGGTCTCAAGGACTCAAAACAAAACCTTTCAACCCATCATTTCGAAACAGCGTTTGCACTCATCTGACTGTGATTCAGAAAGTAAAAATCAAGCCAGAAATACATGAAACTTCTCATTTCTGACCTTTTCCTCCACACACCAGTATTTGGGTTCTCATTGCCGTGAACAAGCCCGCACCAAGGCAGCTCTCCCAGGGACCAGCCCCACACTGATTTCCAATGACACCGGGTGGGGGCACTGGCACCCGGCAGGTGCCCGCCACCAAGGACGCTCCTGTGCCAGCTCCCCCTCCCCAATACCCCCAGGCAACTGCAGCCCCAAGCCCTGACCCCGCTCCTGCAGCTCAGGGGCTCACCAACCACCCCCTGTATGGAAACCCTGGCGTCAGCCCCACGACACAGGCAGGAGAAACATCTCCCCCAGGCCAGAGCGTGAACTCGCAGCATCCCACCTGGACACTCTCAGACGAGGAGAGCCAGGTGCTGTGCTCACACTCTGGCAACTTTTAGTTTGTTTTATGAATGGAAAATACTTTCAATCATTTCCCAGCTGGCTGCCCCTCTGGGAAGGGCTGACCGGGAGAGCCAGGCTCCGCAAGCCCAGCAAAGCCCCGAGCCCCACGGCTGACCTGCCAGATGGCTGAGAGCAGGAAGGAGCTCGGCTCAGCTCAGCGCCAGCGGCACGGGTGGATTGTTTATCTGCTGGTTCCTGTTTTTAGTTTTGTCTCTGTTTTCTTTCTTTGTTCTAAAATTGTGGTGCAATGGCGATACCTGGTCTGAATGACACAGGCTTGCTTTGAAGTACAAACCAATTCATTTTCTTACCTAATAAAAGGAGGGAGACCCCAGCCCCAAAGCAAGCCATGAGCACATTGACCCCCACATTTGCTTGTAAACTGAACTGGAGCAGAGATTAACTCCAGAGTTAACTGTGTGAAGGCACAGCCTTCCCAGAGCCAGGGACACCTTTCCTGGGATGAAGCCCCCAGCTCTGCATACGGGGAGGCCAGTCCAAGCAATGATGGGATTAGTCAGCAGCACGTATTCGGGGCTGAGGCGCCAATCTGCAAACTGAGATCCAAATCCTCATTGCAGGTTTCTCCGAGGACATCGCTGGAGCTGGCACAGGGCCTGCTGCTGCTGGGCACCCACACCCACTTGGCAGAGCTTTCCCCAGTCCCAAGCACAAGGTGGACAGGAACGATGGCTTCACCAGGAGGTGGGTGCTAGCCAAGACTTCTCGTTCGTATACCTGGTGGGCTCACTGCCAGGGTCCTTCTCTCACTGAGACAACAGACATCGGTCCAAGAGGTGACCCATGGGCAGCTTGGGGATTTGCTGCTCCTTGGTTTGGGGCTCCGGCAGGCCAAAAAAGCCCATCAGCCCTCAGAGACAGCAGCGCTCCTGGTGGACATGAGGCACCGACACAAGGGGGACACCCTTGCTTCCCCCTTGCTCCCATCACAGCACTGATGCCCTTGAGTAGGGCCAGCCAAGTCCCCCACCCCAGGGGGGTCCAGAGGAGAGCTCAGAGCCCATTTGGGGCAGCCCAGTGTGGGACGAGGCCAACTGCACCCTGTGCAGCAGCACCAATGGGTCACTGAAAGAATGAGCCCTCACCAGCCCCAAGCCACAAGCACAGATGGGAGCGAGCTGTGCTCCAGCTGCAGCTCACGAGCACAAGTCTTGCTGGGCCAGGCTACCAGAAGCTGTATTTTTAGCAAATCAGGACTGAGCCCCAAAAATGGTCAGTTTGCACTCCTTTCCATGCAGTCCCTGCCTGGCTCCATCCTGCACCCTGAGCCTTCCTTCAGCTCCCTCTCAGCCTCGGACCTGCTCCTTCCCATCATTGTTTGCCATTCCTACCTCAATGCCCTTTTGCCACCCACTGGAGCAGACAAAATTTTGGATGCTGCATCAGAGCCATGGGCACTGGTCTGGGCAGAGCCTCCAACAGGACCCTGGACCCAGCTCCCCCAGCACCACAGCCTTTGGGAATTATTCACCCCCCACCTTCCCCCAGCACCAGATTTGGACATTATTTAACACCCTTATTCTCAAACCGCTACTTCAAGGAAAGAAAAACATGCTGCTAGCCACGTAGTGATGGGAACCGAGGTCAATAGGGAAGGCAAAGTGACTTTTCCCAGGTGACACAGGAAGGCGGTGACAGGACAAAAGCCACACTGGTGTCCTGGCACCAACTTAACCCAGCACATTTCGCCCTCTGAAAGCTGCTACAAAACGTGGCCGCTGCATTCATCCTGGGCTTTTCTCAGCTTTTTCACTCTGTTTTATCTACGACACTCACTGCTCAGGACACATTAATTGAGGTGGTCACTTGAAGATGGTTTCTTGTTTACAAGAAGTGCCTAGATGGTTTTTTTGAAAGTAATAATAATATATTGCAATGATGAATATGAATAATGTATTGTTTCAATATATGAAATAATAACATTGAAAATCAATACTACCACTAATAACGAAACAGCACAAGTTCAGCAAAGCGAGACCACTCTGCTCTGCTGGCACACGGCTCAGAGCAGACCTTTGGTTTTCCCCCTCAGTGCTCCCCGGCCAGCAGCAACTTATTCCTCCTTCCCTCTTACCTCCAGGGAAACCCTAACTGGTTTCTTTGCTTCTAACTTCCAAATGTTGTCTCAAAATCAGCAGGTACCTGGTTTAGACAGCCATGTCTCACACCTGCCAGCTCCTGGGAGGGATCAAAAGACCCAGCACACTGATCCGGGCACCTACCTGGGAAGTCCATGTCCCCTTGGGAATAGGCTCCACTCCCCACATTTAATTGGGAAAGTGTAAATACCTGCCTAATTAGATAGCCTGATCGCTCTGCCTTTAGCAGAAATTAGCAGGCAATTTGCCCCAGCAGCCATGGGTCCCTTGGGCTGGGCAGATAAGCATCTACTTTTCTGGGAGGGCAACTCTCAAGTGGGTTGAGTGCAAATTGCTTTTGGTCACAGCTTTTTTTAACATTTTGCAGCTATTTTTGCCCTCCCCCTCAACTCTTTGCCTACAGAACTCCTTCCAGTAACTGCACTTCTCTGCTTCTAAATGCTGCCATCATTTTCACAAGCACAAGCAGTGCTTGGCCCACATCACCCTAGGGCTTTGATTTTTGCATCGACCGAGGCAAAACCCATCCCACTTTGGGCCAAGTTAGCAGACAGCATCAGGAGAGCAGAACACACGCAGTGTCCGTGGCTGGGTTTGTCTGCAGCCATCCCTGGTCCCCACAGCCACAGCAGCGATGTGGATCCAGCAGCTGAGGGATGCAGCAAAGCCAGCACTTCCCTCAAGGCAGCAATGCTGACAGCCCCGACAGCCTGCTTGTGTCCACTGAAGCTGGCGCCCACCATGACTTTCAAAAATTGCTGAGCATCCTCCTCCCTTCAGAGCCTTTGAATATTTGCCTCCCATTGGACACCACACAGTAAAAGTTAACACTGTGGTCACATTAGGAAGCCTGTGCTAAAAGCACTGACCTGCTCTCCATACGCAGGAGCTTTGCAGCACTTCACCCCGCTGCTCCCAGCCAGCAACAGGGGATGCACTGTCCCCTAAAGGACCAGAAAGGTGAAACCATCTGATGGGGCAAGACCCTGACGTGGAACAGCCCCGGGGCTGTGCTGAGCCTCCATCACTGTGGGCGATGCACAGGATCACCCTCCTCCAGAGAGACCCTCCTCCTGGTCTCCAACATAAGCTGAGTGGCCGCACCAGCCTCTGCATATCCCAAATGCCCATTTATAAATGGGATGAGAGCAACAGCAGCATCATGAGCATCAAGCAGTACCTGCGGGGTGCCCCAGCTCTGGGCATCAGCAACCGTGGGCGCTCGCCTCCCTGCCAGACCGCTCAGCCCTCGAGCCGAGAAAAGACGGCGTCTGGTGGTTACAAAAGGAACCGAAAGCCTGCAATAGAAACCAAGAGCCCCGGTGCCATGGCATGGCGAGTGACCTCTCCGTGCCTCAGTTTCCTCCTCTGATTGCAGAGGCAAGGCCCCCGCCGCAGCACGCCCCAACAGCCCGTGTGCGAAGCGCCAGCAGATGGAAGTGACA
This sequence comes from Cygnus atratus, assembly GCF_013377495.2. Classification (NCBI taxonomy): domain Eukaryota; kingdom Metazoa; phylum Chordata; class Aves; order Anseriformes; family Anatidae; genus Cygnus; species Cygnus atratus. The sequence goes on from NC_066379.1 coordinate 2,209,630, forward strand.
GCATTATTCTCCTGCCATCCCCTTATTAATTCCTGACGTAGCCTTCCCAATCCCATTTATGACCCTGGCAGGTAAGGCTGGCAAAACAGGCCATATCAAAAAGCATATTAAATATATATATATGTATATATATAATTTCACAGATATTATTTCTAACCCACAAGAACCACTTGCCTTAACCAAGATATCCTGCCATGGGCACCTCAGAAGCACAGCACCCAGATACCCATCCTCGAACCTCTCCAGCAGTAAAAACAACGATGCACAATCAGAGCAGCTCAGGCAGCAGCAAATCAGAGAAATTAAGCTGCACGTGAGAGGGACACATTCTCAACAGCAGCACACGCAGGGGAGCTGCAGGTCTGACCGCTAGCACCAGAACTGCCTCAAAGCTGTTTTTTAAAATCCAAATTCCTAAGAAACAAAATAGAGAACTGCCTTGCCCAGACTATTGCAGCAGCCACTCAGCTCTGTAAATCTAATTAATGAGCCAGGAAAAAAAAAAAGTGTCATTCGTTTGCTAACTACTTCACCCAGGATTGCCAAATAGACAGATAAAGGATTTAGCTGGGGCCCTATTCCAGCCAAAGGAGCTGGGAACCTGGCAGGGATCGCAGAAGATTAGAGAAGGGTGAAAGGAAAAAAGAGGAGGAAAAAAAAATCAAAATAGATTAGCGCTTTCCAAATGCAAGCATGTAAATCAGCTTACGCTTTGTATAATGCCACCGTTGTGAGCGTCTGGCTGCGGGTCTGCTTACGGCACCGCGTCGCAGTGCAGAAGTCCCGGCTGAGCCGCGTTTTATTTGGGCTCAGGAATCTCACGCCACCAACTCCCTCACAAAAACAGCGGTTTTGTTTTTACCAGCTTTGTAAATTCTCACAGGAAGCCAATTAGGGGAAACCTGGGAACAGAGGAAGATTCATAATTGCAATTAAGGCTTCAAAGTGCTTATCCCAAGTGCGGCTGTTAAAATTAGAGCCGGGGAAGAAAATACCTTTGAAACCTTGAGCTTTCAAACACCCCCAGGCTGGGAGTGCTTCTCACTCCATAACAGCCATCCCCTGGCATGCAGGAGCTCACCCGAGGTAGATGCAGGCAGGACTGGCTCCAGGCTGCACCACCCCTGCGGGCACTTTCATGCATCTGCTTCCTGCCTTTGGGATGAAAGCTCAGCCCTGTACGCATGAAACCTTTCCCCACACCACCATTGAAAGCTTTGGTGTCAAAAGAAGCCTTTGCTCCATCTCCGTGATGTTCTCAACTTGTAGGACCTCTCCTCACCATTGCAGCATCCCCAGCAAGGACAGAATAGCTTGCAGACTAAGCTGCCTATGGGGATACCAGAGATTTGGGTTTAAATCTATCTGCTGTTATCAAAGTGACCCAATGATTGGGCAACACTTATTCCTAAGACCATTACCCTTCATATTGTCATAAATGAAGACATCCTCTTAGAGGGTCAGCAGTTTCAGCAGTAATCTGCACACTGAGAAGGAATGGCTAAACAATCCAAAAAAAAAAAAGTGTTTATTTGGACTGCTCTGCCTATTTGCAAACCAAAACCCAGGACAGCAGCTCAGCATAAACTGTGCTGTGGCTACACCAAGAGCTGGAAAACCTGGCTCTGCAGACACTCCTGCAGCAGCACTCGCATGGACTTCTCTGTCACGATAGGTTGGAGGTGGCTCTGCTGGCTGTGCTTTGATTTTCAAGGACAAAAGTTCCAGTTCAAGTTCAAACATCATCAGGGAGGTGCTCCATGTGCTGGAGCTGACCCTTACCTCTCAGACAAAGCTGCAGTCACGTCTTGGCTTGAGATTCACAACCCAACCAAGCAAGTGGTAGGAGCCGAACCATGCCTTCTCAAATTAGCAACCCTGAAAGAGGCAAAAACTGAAAGTACTCTATGATCTGCCCTAATCTAACATTCCAGTCTGTAGCCTGGGCTTGACTGTTTCAGCTTGCAGCCAAGCAGACCAGCCCTATGGGTAGCTTAGTCCTCCAGCAGCAGCTGATCAAGATCAGGGCTTTTTGTGTGTTGGATGGTGTCGATGATACCAGCAGGACTGGCCAGACGCTTCTAACTGAGATTACAAACTTATATCCAGTGTATGTGTATATACATGGTCCATAATCTTATATCTAGTCCAGTCCTTCTCTTACAGAGAAGCTCAAGTAGGGAAAGCACAAGTTATGGGAATAACACATCCGCACTAGGACAACCTGCAGCCTGGTACTGTCAGCAATACATTGTCCCCCTTCACCTCCCTCAGCAGAAATGGTGGTGGCAGACCATGACATGGCCCTGAACATTCAGACTTGCTGGTCCAGCATGCTCTTGGTAAGAAAAAGGGTTGAGAAGAGCTGAGAGAAGAAAAAGTGACTCACCCAAGGTGTTAGGGCAGGCCCCTGGTAGACCTGGAAGAGACCACCAAGGTCTTGTACCAGCCGTGGTGCTGGACTCACAGCCAGTCCCTCTGCCTGCCCTCACTGCCAGCAGGCACAGACACATCCCTAGTGATGGCACCTGATCTACAGACAGCACTCCCAGCACACAGCTTTCCTTCCATCCCCTCCTAACCCCAAATAGCCCAAGAACATCATAATGCTCCAGTAGCAGGGCTGGGGTAAAGGATGCAAAGCCCACTCTCTCCTCAGCACGGACACATGCTCTTCCTCCACCCAGCCCCACAAAGCCCCTGGTGCTTCCATGGTGGTGGCACTCATGCCCAGTGTGGAGGAGGACAGGTCCTCTGTGGCTGTACATGGACCAGGAACCCACAGCTGCGCAGTGACTTACCCTCAGTCATCTTCAGCCATAGCATGCCCCTAAACACGTCTGCTTTCCCCCATGTGTTCACACCAACTTTCTCCTGATGGCCTCACACATCCCACCAGCTGCCTTATGCCACAGCTGAGTCATTCTCAAGGATTTTGTGGATGATGCTCAGGGTCTACTGCAGGATCTGCCTTGTGGCCTTGGGAAGTCATTTGTGTATCTGGAAATGTATTGGCTTTATGTATTTTTTGCATAAGCTACTTTCCCTGTGGTGTTTTCTCCCCACCACTGAGCACGTAGGACCTGGTAATCAAATGAGGTCAAAGAAAATTCCAACCAAAACCCCAGCAGCCTCAGTCTTTCCCCAGCAGCAGCCGCCGGCATCCGAACGAGCATAGTCCGGGTGTGGATGTTCCCTGTCCCTCCTCCAGCAGCACAGGCAGCAGGAGTAACCCCATGGGACCAAGCGACAGGCCACAGGCAGGGCTGACGTCTAAGCCAGCCCAGCACAAGCAAGGACGTGGACTTCCAGTCCCCAAGGGCAGAAGAACTGCCGAGAGCAGCTCTCCAGAGCAAAGGTTGTCGTGGCTGCAGCCCACCCGGCCCCCACCTCTCATTACACACCGAGCAGACTTCCCGTCTGAAGAGGAAGCCGCAAGGCGTGCGGCTGAACCCCTCAGCACAAAAACATTCCCCTCCCCGCCGGCTGAAGCTCGGGGCTCACCCATCGAGATGGTTTCCAAGAGCAACCCACACTTCTGCATTTTCTACGGAGATCTTCTTACTTCACCTTCCTGCGCGCGCTGGTGCCAAAAGGAGAAGTGCCCTGGCGCCGGGGGAAGTTGTGCCACCATTTCCTACTCTGGATGATGATTTCACTCTCCTGCCACATCCGAGAGCCACATGTGGCACCCGCCACGCCGCGCCAGCGAGCTGCGCGGCTGTTAACATGCAAAGACCTCTGGTTTGGGCCTGGCAGTTCCAGGAAGCCGAACAGTGGCTTTTAACAAAATATGAAAACAAAGACCACAGGCAAATGACCCAGCCAGAAGTAACCGCGCTGCCCCTTGGCACTTGCTAGGCCGGGTGACACCAAGGCAGGTGCGCAGCTGGGCAGCGGACAGGCTGGGCCTGGAACCACACGGGAAGGCCACAGCCCGGGTCCGTGCATTGACACTCAGAGAGTGTCCAAAACTGCAAAACTCCCCCAAAACTGCAGCACGCACGGCTTGGTTGGGCTCACACAATCCCCAGGAAAGAGACAAACCAACCACCACTGACAGACACCTGAAGGCAAGACTCTTGCCTCCACTTATCTCCAGGGTTTCCACCCACTTGCTCAGCATAGGTGCCAAGGCCAGGATACACGCACACCTCCCACAAAGCTTAGGTCTTTCCTTTAATCTGGTCAGCAGATCCAAGGATCACTCCAACAGTTATATGGAAAAGACTCATTACAGTCATAAGAGTTTGGGGGTCTGCTGACAACAACAGAATCATCATCTTTAGAGGACAAAATCTCCGGTCTCCCTTCTCTGAAGGAGTTTGCTAAGCCCCAGCATCAGAAGCTTCCTACAGCACAGAAAGAGAAGGCTTAACATATTCCCTGCTTTAAACTTACTGCTGTAACCTTATCACCAGAGAGGCACCTTTAGATATTTTTAGAGGTAATATCTGCTGGCACAGGAATTACAGTGCATTAATTAGCAGAGAGGCACATACTGACAGTCACAAGGTCACAAAGCAACATCCATAATTTACACTTCCTTGGGAGTTACTGAGAAAACAGGACATACGAGAGCCATCACAAGATCTCACATCTTGAAGAGTTCCGAGCACAGAGGTTCACATTTCCCCAAAACAAACATTAGCAAATTTAATTTCTCAGATGGCCCAAATCCTCAAGGACTGCAAAACTCAATGGGGGTTCCTTGGCCATGTTGAGTCAGTCCCTAGAAAGAAATTCATGGGATTACAAGACCGTAATGCAGCAGTCTGATGGCTCAGGGAAAAAAGAAAAATAATGGGTGATCAACATTTGCTCTCCTCAGGATAAACCACTATGGAAACACGTTTATGTTTTAGTACTAGTGGCCACTCATGCTCCCCAACAGACATACACAGCTTCAGCTTTTTGGATGCCTGGGGTACTTTAAATCTGAGAGCTGGAGCCATCGCCTTCATGGCTAGTTAGGACTAGAGAAAGTTTTACATTGATCAGTAATACAGATGGGCAGATTCACTTTCCTCAGCTATTTTGACTGTTCCTCAAGAAGTTCATAGCCTGACTTCACCCTCCCCACCCTCTCTTCTTCCCAAGCTTCCTCCACCAGGTAAAAGTTACTGGCAAGGAAGCGTTAGAGTAACTCAGGCTGTGACAGGACCTCCTGCGCTTCCCTGCTGCCTGCACTGAGACCATCAGCTGCGATAACCAGCTGCAACCTCAGAGCATTGGACCAAGAAAAGGTATCACACAGGTTTCACCACCACTGGGCAGGACAACCCTGCTAGAAGAGTGGATTGAGTACGATAGCTTGGTTCCCCTCCAAAAAATCCCCATAGCACAGCTGCTACAACAGACAGAACTGCTGTGGGATGCAAGACTGACCGAGTCAATACTCACCACCATCAAAACAAACAACTGTGCCATTATTTGCTCATAAAATGCTTGACCATGACAAGGATTCAGATGAAATTAAGTCATCCAGAGCTGGCTGATGGCTAGGTCAGGTCCAGAAGTGGTTTATTCCTATGCACAGCTGCTCAGTCAGACTCCCTTTCTGCCAGAACGGTATCCACCTTCTCCTCTGAACACCAGCAGCCCTGCTGGCAGCCCTATAAAGGCTCTTACCAACACACTGAAGCACACAGTGAACAAAGAAAGCCATGAATAATACCTTTATGAACCTGCTGCACACCCAACATATCAAGGCAAGGAAGACCAGCAAAAATTCTCGGTGTCTTGTTTCTTCCATCAAGGTATTTAAGGCTGATGACTTCAGGATTACCATCCAGTCAAAAAACAATGGAATCCAAGGCATGAAGCAAGATAACTGAGGAAAAAAGAAAGAAGATCATCTGGCGACTTTGGAGAATCCACATCTACTGTCTGCTCTATTATAAAGCTCTGAAGTGATACTGAGTCCACCCCAGGGGTAGGATTCATCTCCTTCAACTTCACCTATACAAAAATAAGGTGAATTTCTAAGCAGACCAACATCTACAAACAGCGAGGGCACCTGATGTAGACGTCAGCTCATCCCAACCAGCTTGAACCCCTCCACAGGCAGCCAGCAGACTAAGGTACATTAGAAGCCCACATTTTTAGGCAGGCATCCTTATGCAAGACGACTCCCATCCTTGTTCCCCAAAGCTGTTTCCCACATGCAAAGCAGGAATAACCACACTTCCTTCCTCACCCAGCAGTTGCATGACCAAATGTTTCAGAGCCTGTAACAACCTCAGACAACACAATAATGGGAACATGGAAATTGCAGTAGAGTCACTCAGTTTAGCTTTCACTTCTTTCACCCCCAAACTTGATTCATAACAAATAAAAGCAGAAGCCAATGCTTCTGCAAGTGACTTTATCCACTCGAGACCTCCAGGCCTCCTCACCAGACTTCCACCGCTGGGCAGCCAGGTGTAAGCTCTGAGGAAGAGTGCCAGAGGCTAGACGGAGTAGCTCTCAATAAATTACTGACCCAAGAAAACTTTACAAGCATTACTTTCTGTCCACTTAATTTTCTGTTTTTACAGCAGAGACTTTTATTTCCACCTTGAAAGACAGACCTTGTGCTTTAAAGCTGCTTGCAGTCCATTTAATGGAGCCAGTTCACCGATGAATGGCATTAGAATACTGATCATCCAGAAAACACAGACAAATAAGAACAAATAAATGCGTAATTATTTGGAGCACATGAAGGCTAGCAACAGATAGTCACAGACACCAAGAGGCTGCATGCATGGTTCAAGGCAGCAAAGGTGTGGTTTCCACCCAAGGATGCGTTAGCTTTCAGATAGAGCCACAAGACGCTACTGAAGTCAGTAGCAAAAGGCCCATCAGCTGTGTCAGGGCCAGTCGGGGCCCTCCCTGGGGCTATTTAAGAGATCTTAACTGTGCTGCAGCCAAGCCCCCATTCACCTCTCCTAGAGCGGTGGATGCAGTCTGTTCCCCGACCTCCCAGGCTGACTGACACAAGCAGGGTCTGAACCCACTGCAAAGGAGCGAGGAAGGCTCCAGCACCCAGCCACCACAGGGGGCTCACTGGGTAGCACTGCCCTGCGGGGCTGTCACAGCACAAGGCTCACTCCTCTTCTCAAGAGAACAGTTCAGTCATTTTTTGAGTTTAAAAAAAAAAAAATTGGTGGGCCTACCCTGTAAGTGTACAAAATGGAACCACAGCAAAATTTTAGTGATTTCAGAGTGAAACCACCACGTCTCCTGATGATGAGCTTCCCATCGCAGTGTAACTGACTAGACTCCAGATCCAGAGAGCTGCACCAAGAGTTTATTTCCACTTCATGGAGCAGAAAAAGCCGTCTCCTCCTAAGCCTTACCAGAGATACCAAGGTATAGCATACTGCTATATACATGGTGCAAGAGCTGGATGTGGGCTGAGTTCGCAGGCAGGCTCAGCTAGCTGCCACACCAGGACACACCCAGAGGAACATGCTGGTAGTGAGAAAGTCACAGCAGACACCCAAAACCTGAACGTAGACTAGCAGCCACAGAGGTAGCAGGGCTGAAGGCATTGCCAGCAGCTTCTGGGCAATTCTCAGCTAGTTAGGAGAAGTAAGATGATCACAGAAGCAAGTACAAGCTGGTTTCGCAGCATCACTACCACCTTCCCCATCAGCAGTGCTGGCAGCAAGCGAAGATATGGGGTGGAAATAAAGGAGAGCCCTTTTCCAGCCCTGGGGTCTCGGAGGAGCTGATGGGAGGCACACAAACAGCAGCCACAGATGTGGGTGCTGGTTTCAGCCCTCTGGGCACCTTCAATTTGCAGTGGGGGCACAGCACCCAACCTCTTTAACACTGGACACCGAGCAGACCAGCAGTAGCTTTTAGGAAGCCAAGGGACCTCCCAGAGACAGAATTCAACAGTAATTGAGAGAGGATTGCAGCATTTCGCACCAACTTCGCGTCTTGACCAGGGCTCAGACCAGTCACTTGGAGGTTTGTTGCTTCCATGTTCAGGCCTGCACTTGAGAGCAACTATGGATTTCCTTCAGAAACAGAAATAGCCTGAGATGCGTGGCAGACTCATACACACTGAAGAGATTCACAAATTATCCTGGGACTTTCTGTAAGCAAGTGATTCCCTCGCTGCGAAGTTAGCGATGTGAACAGGGCACAGAGACCAGAGGCCCATCAGGCCCTGGCTCCAGCAGTAATGCTGACAGGAAACTGAAACCACAAAAGTGAGACAGTGTCCAGTGCAGAATTGTCTGCAGATCTCCCTACCAACTGTTCTGCAAACTGAGACTTCCTCTTGGCTTATTTTTAAAATGTTCTTTTTTGCAATTACCACTTTTCAAGACAGGATCTCATGCATTCTTAACAAACAGATAATGGGGGAATTCCACTTGCTGCCCCTTTGAAGACATGATGTATTTAGATGCCGAAAAATAAGAATCTCTAAATTAGTCCCACCAAGCCATCACCGAGAAGAACAGTTGTGATGGTGCCTTCCCCCTTTCTCCTAAAAGACATTTCTCTTCATGCAGCCTCAGTGACTCACCGCAGGTCCTTTCAATCAGAGATGTTCTTACCACTGGCAAGACGCTGCCTTCACCTCCAGCTCGAACCATGGGCTGCACTCTTCATCTCCATACACCATTATTTTCAGCTCCTGTAAGAGTGCTCGTGAACTGCTTGAGTCTCCAGCTTTTGGGAAGTGAGAGGCATGGGGAGCAACATGTCTCCCCACTGTTCTTTGAATTAGGTCAATTACTTCTGGCAGTGATTTCTGAAGGAAACTGCAGAAGTCCCACTCCTGGAGATGCTGAAAGACAAGCTTCAAATTGCAGGACAGGGAGAAAACACGCCCTGCTGGGAGCGGAAAATGGGATAAATGCAATCACAAAAAAGGCTGCTGTAAAGGGGAAGAGAATTATCTGTGCCCATGCCCTCAAGGGCAGAAAAAGCAGCAACAGACTTGATTCAAGTGACATGAGCAGAGTGGCCCCTGCCCAAGGCCAGGGAGAGACCCCCAGTGGCCCTGCCAGTCCTGCAGCCTTTCATCCCCATCGCCTTTTCAATCCTCCTGCCTGTAGGCAGGTGAGGACCCAGAAGTCTGTGGAATTTCTTGGATTTCACCATTGTAAAGTATATCTCGACACCAAAAAGTAACTTCCTAAAAAATAATTAAAAAAAAAATTAAAAATCCAGCCTTACCCTATGCTTCCTTTTATCTCTTCTGTCAACGCTTTCCTCACCTTCCAAAACACCAGACCAAGGCCAGCGGGTGTCAGCACCTCGAGCTTCTCTCTCAGAGGCCAAGCTGACCTCTCCTCTCTCACGTGCTGGCAATAGCAGCTCTGCCACCCGCGGTGCCTGCACCTCCCTGGCACCCGAACGCTGCTCTCGACCAGCCTCTGCTGGGCACAGATGGCTGCCCCAAGGCATCAGCAACCCCAGCCCCATCCACGACCACTCAAAGGACTGCATGGGCTTGGCAAAACTCAGCAGGGGTAAGAGAAGCCTCTTCTTCTCATTAAAAATCACCAGAAATGACACACATCTGATCTGAGTAAGAAAAGGCCAGTTAGACATACTCACTCCTCAGAGAGGAAACGTGCTCGTTCCTGGCATCGATTATGAAAACCCCTCACCACATGATGCAAGAGTTAATTTTAGTTCCTATCACCCCTTATCCCGAGAGCGAAGGCTGAAGTTTCACCCAACACCACAGCCGATTACAAGCTCGGTGACAAGCGAAGCCCCAGGAAGATTTAGGCTGGAGACAGGGATGGTCTTCGGCACAGCCCGGCTGGGCACTGAGTGCCAGCAGCGTGCACCTCGGGAGTGCCGAGGCTGCTCTGTGGGGATGTGGAAGGTGGGAGAGCTGTGTCTGTGTGTCACAGGAAACAACTGAGGGAGGGAAAAATTCAGCAAACGCAGAATTTAGAGGAAAAAGGTGCTTCCCACAGAGGAAAAAAAAAAAAAAAAAAAAGGGTGGCAGCCCAAGCTGCCCTTGCCAAGAAGGAACGGAAGGACACGACTGAGAGCATCAAGTGGTTCCGTTCCTCCTGACGCTCACTGGTGTGGCTGCAAGCCAGTGGGACAACACAACAGGTCCCTTTGGGAGAGTTCTGGTGGCCACTCACATGGGGCAGAGGGGACAAGACTCCAGGTGCTCCCATGCCTAGCAAAGAGACCCTCCCAAAACCATGCAACCACGTCTCCAGCCTGGGAGGGAGCCTGGTGCCGGCTACCTCTGGGCATGAGCCTCAACCCCAGGTGTCCCACGTGCTGCCTTGGGCCGCCGCTGGGCACATGGGGCTTCTTCAGGCATGACCCTTGGGGAAAACAAACACTTTTACTGTGGAAGGTTACATATGGGTACACTATCGCATTTAGAATAGCATCAAACAAGTGGAAACAGTGATACCGCCTTATCACAAAAAATCACCGTCAGCTATTTGTTGTTCCACTGACTCGGCACTTTCTTCTGCCTCTCCAAACTCTTCCTAAGACTTCTTGTCCACCCCCAAAAAAACATGACATTACTCTGCTACGCTGGCTCAGTATTTCTTGGGGTTTCCTTTTGCATACTTTTTAACATTCCAAAAGCATCTTTATCCCCAGTCGGGTCCAGGACTGTCCCCATCCCCCAGCTGAGCAAGGCAGCACAGAGCCCACACAACCAGGAGTCCCCCACGGTGGAGACCCCAACCTCTGCCCCACGCTGCCTTCCCCCTGTGCCACAGCGAGAGCTGATGCTAATTTCTTCAGCCTGTTTGGAAAAACAAGTTTACACATGAGATTTCAATTGGCTCTGTCTCTACTTAACTACTCCAGCTGTGAAACAAAGCAAGTGAGAGACAAAGCACTACACACAAGCAGCATGACCATTTCAGAGGGCTTTTTGTGAGCTTTAATGCCAAGCCCACTAAATAGATTAACTTACAGCATAAACAAGCAAGTAAATCTTTCCCCCAAGGCCCTGTGTATCCAAAGGAAGCTTTAGAAGTTACTTCCTGCCATTGTGGAGGCCCTGCTGGGAACCCAGGAGCCTTTTCAGTCCCTGGCTTGGTTGCCCAAAAACTTCAGATTCGCTTCCAGCACCGCTGGCTGCAACTCCACAAAAGACAGATGATGGCGAGGACGGCTTTGGCCATTCCCCATCACCCTGGGGCAGCGAGGCAGTGACTGACACCTGCTTCCAAAGCTCATGGAGAAGTCTGAGCCCCACTTTGACCAGAGGAACCACCGGTACCACTGCAGCACCATCACAGTCATGAGAAGAAAGGGAAGCTCCAGGTGAGGAGATAGACCACGGAGGGCTGGGTGTCCAGCCGGCAGCAGGATGCCAGCCCCACCATGTTGTTCAGCCCTGAACATCTTCAAGCTCCTCAAAGCACTGAAACACCACATCAGCTTCTGCATTTGCCACTGTAGAGGGAAGCGACAAGCCCGTGGCACAAAGCCTTTTCAAGCCTTGTGTTCACCTCTGGGAAGAAGCAGGCCCAAGCTGTGCTGGAAGGCACCACAGCACCCCAGATGTACCAAACCCTGAAGGTCTGGAGAAGGAAGGGCTGCACAAAGGGAAGGCGATGGGACCGGAACGCTTGGGGCAGCCCTGTAGCAGTGGGCGAGGTCCAAGCCCCTGAGCTCTCCCTCACTGAGGGCAGGACCCCAAGCTGGACCATCCTTTGGTCTGGCCTAGTATGGCCACCAGAGCAACATCTTCACCAGCCCAAAAAGCCATGGAGAAGACAAGCCAAGAGGCATCCTCTTCTCCACATGAAGGCCCTATCCACCACTCTGTATCCCTTCTCCCTGGCTCACTGACTATATTTGAAGGTGACATGCCACCACAAGGGGCACTGAGCACCCCATCCATCCCCAAATCGCCTCCAGCCAGGTAGGCACAGCCCTGACCAGCTCCCACGTGCAAGACAAGTCACCAGATCCTCCCAGTGACACGCCACAGGAGCAAAGGGTGCACAAACTCATGCGGCACATGCATCCTGAACGCCTTCCAGCCCTTGGTTCCTCCCAGGATGGGTGGTGGCATCACAGGGCCCTCATGCCGGCTCTTCACAAGGAGCTGAGTTCCTGGGAAGTGGCCTGATGGAGACTCCTAAATGCAGTTTCCACAGAGCTTGGCTTCCCCCTTCACCCTACAGCATCATTCTACAGCTGCTGGTAGTGTCCTGGTTGGAGACCCCCCATGGGAGGCTGTTGAACACTCGCCAGTGCCCAGTGCTGTGAGCCAGCAGGTCAGGGGCCACCACGAGCAAGGTCCCCAGCAAACATGGACTTAAACCCACACAGACACTTCTTGACTCTGCCCAAGTTCCCTAAAGGATCAAACACCCCCCAGCATTCAGACCAGATCAACCTGAGAGTAATTTGCATCTAAAGAGCAGTCCTTTGGGGACTTCAGGCTTGGTGGGATGGATTGCAATCCCGCTAATTGATCCAGGGAGGCAAACCTCAAGCAGAAGCCCTCCGAGATGAGGAGGACTCACAGCCATGGCCAAGGAGCAACAGTGAGGTCACCCAGGGCTGGGTCTGCAGGGCTGGAGACCGCTCGGTCACACACCAAGCACCCGCACCCGAGCGCCACCGTAACCGGTGCATACGCACAGCCACGTGCGTGCACCGATTTGCAAGGTTTATCAACACAAAGACACCAAGAATGAAGAAACATTTGTGAAGTTTCACATGTACAGATTGCGAGAAACAATGAGAAAAGGGAAATGCCACCTGAAAGGACAAGAGCTTGTTTGCAGAGAAGCCTCTGAGCCGAGGGTTTAAATAGACACAGCGTTGGGGGAAGCAGCTGAAAGGGGAAGCGTTTCATCCTAATTTGAGACAAAAAAGAAAAGAATAGGCCTTTGTGGAAGAGATGAAAAACACTTTTGCAAGTTCAAGACAATACTGTCCTTCCTAAGTGTGCACACACCAGACGTACACCCATGTGCTGCGTTTGAACATTAACACAGCTTTAGGATGAATATTTTAAATGCCTTGATGTTACAGCCCCAAACCCTCCGACACAAGATAAAAAGGGAGACAGATTCCCTATCGCAGCACTGCTAAGGACAGTCACAAGATCAGGCTCAAAGCTGACATCATGACCGCGGGGGGACAATGCTCCAGCACGCCCTGCATTCCCAGGCGCCCTCGTCACGTGAGCTGCTCACTTCTGCTTACCGCCACCCGAAATGAGGACCAGCAGCATTTCAGGAGCTGCTTTCACCCCAAGCACTACGGGAATTTTAGGCAAAGAACCGAAGCATTTGAGGGAAAACCAAGCCCCATTCCCATCGAGCAGGGGATGGTTCCCAGCAGCATGGAGTCATTAAGAATTGTCACAGCCCCACGGGACAGTGTCACCCAGCCAGGTAGCATTTTCTAATTCTGCTTTTAACTCAGCAGTGGGGTTGTGCTCACATCTGTTGGCCAAAACCATCTGCAGCACTTTTTACTGGCCGGCACAGCTGGGAGGCAGCGTTGGAGCCTGCTCCAGCACCCAGGGGCTCGCCCGGCCCCGTTACGGGAAGGGCACAGCGCAGGTGGGGGCGCTGAACCACGCAGCTGTCTCGGGCAGGATCCGGCCTCTGGGCTCTTTCTTACCAGCAGGAGACTGGAACCTGGGTGAACTCTCAGATAGGGCAGGTTAAATACAGCAATCACACTTGAGAGGGGAGCACATCTGAGCCGAAAACAGGCAAGCCTCGGACACGAAACCCCACCAAACACCCGCAGCGTCGCACTGCCTTCATGCCCCTCAGAGCCAGCTCTCCTCCTGCTGCCTTCTGCAAAGGCGGCTGAGCATCTCCGCCTCCTGCAGCACGGCCGGGCCGCAGCGAGGGAGCAGATCGCCCGACCACAAGCCGAGGTGGCTTTTTTTTTATCCTTTTCCTTCAATGGCAGGGCTTGAAATCAGAGATGAACGAGTCTGAAGGAGCTCACGCCTGTCCACTCATGTATTCCAGATGCACACGCTATAATCACAGCTTGCCAAACAGGATACGAGCCGTAAGAAAATAAAGCATTTTATCTACAAGCTTTTCCAAGAGGGTATTAGAAACAATGGGGAGGAAATACAAAATTAACACTAGAGAAGAGCAATTGGCAGTACCCCTCGTGAGCCTGTTCTTCATTACAAGGCTGCCCATTCAGTAGCTTTCATTAGGAAAATCACATCTCGGAGCCATTCCTGACAGTGTCCCTATTTCCTAATTAAGCTTTGCCAAAGAGCCGCGTCTTTTCGTTACCGCATGGCACACAATCACAACAATTACCATTTCATCACGCTCCAGCTGCTGAAAACCCTGCAATTAACGCATCCGAGGAGTCATACAGACGTGTCACTGGGGAGACAAGTTCTCACGTTGTGTTAATTGGCGGCCAAAGACGAGATCATAAGGAAGGGAACACTGGTTTTCAGGGGGTTTCAGTCCCCGTGCTGAGAAAGGCGCTGAGCTTCTCCCCGGGCTCCCACCCAGGCAGATGGAGAGGGCTCGGTGCCAGAGTGGGTGCTGGTGGAGGGTCCTGCCCACGCCCTCATGTGCATCGTGCCTGTGGCATGTTGGCTCCACGACTGGCTGTGCCTTCAGGAGAGCAAACAGCCCCACTTGGATGCACACAACATGGGATGGACACAGTCCTGGGTGGTTTGTGGAGACCTCCAGAGATGGCTTTGGGTGCGTGGGCACCTTGCAATGAAAGGGCTGACAATGGAGAGGGGACAAAGGTGACCCCACGCCACCTCCAGCCATGCCAGGAGTCCCGCAATACTGAGCCTCTTAGGGAAGCAGAAGAGGAGAGAAAGAGCACGAGTGGCAGAACCTGGGTCGCATTCACAGGTCACATCTTCCTCCTCTGCAGTCAGGAGCGCCATTTCCAGCCCCAAACACCTCCCCGTCAGGTGAGCATGGCTGCAAAGCTGCAGCTAGGGAAGAAGTGTTGGGCTGTGATGCAATGCCTATGGGGGACACAGTTTCCGTAGGGAACTTGCCCTTACTTACTGCCCATTACAAGTTCAAAGCAGAGACAAGAGAGGAGTTTAGAAGCAGCAGGAGACCGTCCTCACTCAAAAACATCCTTGGGGCACTCACCTGAGCAACTCTCCCCCAGCAAATTCATGCACATTTTCCACTTGCAAAATAATAATGCAAAAACAGGCAGCCCCAAACCAGGAACAGCTCAGTGGTCACCCAAAAAGAGAAGTTGAAACTGCCCCAGGTGAGCTACGGCATGGCAAGCCTGCAGCAGTCCCTGCATCATTACATGGGTGTCACAGCCCGGTCCCCATCACGGCTGGAGCATCGTGCTGACGGCAAAGCCACCGCCGCATCCCTCAGCCCCAAGGGCCAATGCGGCGCAGGCAGCACGCTCTGCCGGGGCAGTGCACAGAACTTCTCTCTGATGCTTTTATCTGGATTCAGTTCTTCTTTCTCGGTACAAAACTCACATCTTGATTTTCACGTTCAGCAAAAGGCACAAGGTGACAGTTTTGGTTTGCTTTTCCCCAAATTGGGGTGTCCTGATCTGCAGGGGCGGGGTGAAGGGTCTGGCCACCTGCACCATCCTACAGCACCAGAACCTGCAGCACTGGTGAAAAGCCCCTACCCCAAATCCATCCACCCTGCCACGACAGCTTCTCCCTCTGCAAATCACCTCCAGCACTTCAGCAGTGCCCTTTCCTCCTGCCCTGACTGGGCTGTGGAGCTGCAGGAGAGCGCTGGCAGCGCGGCATGGAGCAGTGAGCATCCCTTTTGCCTGTCAGCAGGACCACAGCACGAGGCTAAGCCGGCCCTGGACCACGTAGGCCTCCAGCTCACAGTGCTGCAAACCATGCTCTGCACTGGCCAGATACCTGCAGGGCATCCTCCAGCACAGCTCCAGAGGATGCACCCTGGCCGTCGCCCTCCAACCTCCTGCAGCCGCTGTAACCGAGGGATGCAACAGCTGCAACCACTGCTGCTAGGCTCTCGCCCTTTATCGTCTCATCTTTCTAGGTTTAAGCTCTAATCTGAGCAACACCCGCAGTTCCAAAACACTTTGCGATTGTGTTGTGGAAACAATTTGCAACTCCATCCAATTTTTTTGCTACGAGCATGAAACAGCCAAACACAGACCCATCCCCAGCACACACACACACACACAAAAACCAAAGCACTGACATCCTGCACGTTACCTGAGTCTGCAGCCTCTGCATCTAACCAAGATTTAGAAAATTACTACACATCGAAAACCTAAATAAATTGCAGCTGCTCAGCCTCAGCCCCTTCAACAACAGGATAAGCAGCACCAGCCTGCAGCTGCCTGAGCATGTTTTTGCTGCATTCAGAGTAGCAACATCAGCACCGAAAACAAGCTACTAGCAAAGCTAACGGGTGCTGGGGTAACAGTGAGATTTTAATAAACATGAAAACAAAGGTCTGAAATCTCTTTTCTCCCGCTTTCGTTAGTGATTTGAGTCAGCCTGGCCTTTTCCTCCCCTAGGGCTTACACCATCCAAAGCAGCTAAACATCTTTTTGTGGAGGTTGCTGCAGAAGTGAGCAGAGCAGGAGGCCAGACTGGATCCGTGCGCCCCCTGGTCAGTGCTAAACGGGGGCCACTGGTGGCACCACAAGGCCCCGGAAACACCCGACCAAAATGCTCCTTCCTGGGCACGAGCATTGGCACAGGCTGGTGTACAAAGCAGCACGAGGACATCTCAGGGCTGGTGCATGTCCGGACACCAGTGCCGGAGGGATGACATGCCGCTGGGCTTGTCACATCCCAAACCACATCCTGTTGCCACAGCAAAGCCCTGCCAGGGTCACATCTCTGCCCTGCTGGGCTGTGGGGACGCTGAGGTCCCGAGGGTGAGAGGAGCAGCAAGTGACCCGAGGGGCCTTGAGTCCCTCCAGCCTGGCGGGGGGAGCTCCCGGTGACACCGGGTGACTCACTGCCACCCCCGCCAGAGACTCTGCCAAAACTCCAGCCAGGTGCCGGAGAGCCCCCGGGATTTCCCGGGGACCCATGCGCTGTGGGGTGGTCCCTGGGGGCTGAGCTCCACACCTGGGCCCCAGGCAGCAGCTCTGTGGGGCAGCAGGAGAAAAACAAGAGCACGCAGTCCAGAAATGAGTCACGGCAGTGGGGCCCCGTCCCCACCAGCGGGCACAAGCTGCTCCTGGCCGCGGACCCCCCCAGGCTGCCAAGGGAGCCAGATGGAGACAGGGTGCGGGGTGTGCCCTTCCCAGGCTGCAAGGGGACCCCCCACCCTGGGGCCATAGGGTGACCCCCACCAATGGGTGCAGGGTTCTCCCTGGGGTTGCAGGGACCCCAGGGAACCCCCCTGCAGGGTCAGCCACAGGGGCTCCCCCAGGGCACGCACACCCCTCCCAGCTGAAGGGAGTTCTCCAGTTCCATGGAGGATCATCGCCCCCACGCAGTTATTTGGGCACCCCACTTAGCAGCCCCCCCACCCCCCAATATCACACGCCCCCTGCAGCACCCACTGGCCCCTCGGTTACACGGGCACCCCCGTTACAGGGACCCCCCCTAGAGCCACCAGGCGGACAGAGCCCCCCGGTTACAACCTGCTCCAGGTCACACGCGGGGGGCACGGCCCCCCCCGGTTACACCGACACCCCCCCGCCCCCGGGGGGCTGCAGCACCCCCGCTCCCGGCCCCGGGGGTTCCCACCTGGAGGGCGGCTGCCGCCGGCGCTCCCTGCCCATCCTCGGCGCGCCCCGCCGGGCTCCCCGCCGGGCTCCGCTGCGCTGCGCTCCCCGCGGGCGGCACCGGCGGCACCGGGCGGGCGGGCGGGAGGGGCCGGCGGCGGGACCCGCCCCGCACGTGTGGCCCGGCCGGCCCCGGCCCCGCCCGCACCTCCGCCCGCCCGGCAGCCGCTTCCTCCACCCGCCCACCGCCCCCTCCATCCAACTACCCAACCTCTCAGCCACCCACCCCTCCATCCACTCCTCCACCCATCCATCCGTCCCTCCACCCCTCCATCCATCCACCCCTCCATCCATCCATCCATCCATCCATCCACCCATCCATCCATCCACCCATCCATCTACCCATCCACATATCCATCCACTCATCCATCCATCCATCCCTTCATCCATCCATCCATCCATCCATCCACACATCCATCCATCCCTCCATCCATCCCTTCATCCCTCCATCCATCCATCCATCCATGCACTCATCCATCCACCCACCCACCCACATATCCACCCATCCACCCACCTCTCCATCTCTCCATCCATCCCTCCCTTCACCCACTCACCCACTCCTCCCTCCCTCCGTCCCCCCACCACTTTCTCTTCCATTCCTCTGTTCTTCTATTCATCTACCCCTCCCTTCATAACCTTCTTCCTTTCACCCATCTATCCATCCCTTCATCCATCTGCCATTCTGACACCTCATTCTTCCATCCATCCACCCACCAAACCATCCAGCCATTCATCCATCCATCTCCCCTTGCCTCTATCAGTCCCTTTCTCTCCCTCCAGCCATCCACTTCTCCATCCCTCTCTATCCATCCTTCCATCCATCCCTTCCTCCATCTCTCCATCCTTCCCTCCAACTCTCCCTCCCTCCTTCCCTACAGCCATCCCTCCATCCACCTCTTTGCTGCCCCATTCCTCCCCCCCTCCACTCCTCCACCCTATGTGACCCTGTTCTCCTTCCCTCCCTGCTCATCCCTGTTTCCCTGCTGGAGAAGCCCTTGGCACCTCCCCAGCACTGTGAAGCCACCCATGGCCAGGCTGGGTGACAGCAGGCTGGGGACACGCTGCTGCTTTCTGCTCTGGTGGCACCTGGAAACAGCCTTTCCTTGGTGCCTTCAAAGGAGCTCCTAAGAAAGGGCCCGTGCCAGCATCGATCACGGGCAATGCTCTCCCCCAGCGTCTTTCCGACAGTGCATCTGCTGCACGGGGCCAGATCCAGCCCAGCTGATGTTGCGGGCAGCGGCAAGGATCCAGCTCTGGGTTTCTTTGTGGGTTTTCATTTTTCAGAAGAGAGTGACCGCTTCTACGGATGCTGTGAGACTCGAAAACCGCTCGGGCGCTGAAATAGATGTGGGTTTCGCAGCGAGATTCCAGTGAATTTTAAAAAAAGCAACCAGAGTCAGAGCCAAAATCCCCCGTAAGTGCTGATCCCCGGTACAACTGCCCACGGCACACATCGCGCGGGACGCTGTGCTCTGAGCCCCCGATGCCACCCGCGCCCTGCAGCACCCTGGGGCTCGCACCGGGTGAAACCCTGCGGTGAGGGGACGGAGCTCGGCCTTCGCCAGCTGAGCCACCCCGGCGATTCAGAAGAAATTCAGCAAAAATAACAGAGAGGGGAAAGTCTGGTGTCTGTCACGGTGCCACCTGCCTTGCACAGCACAGCACCCAGGTGGAGCAGGCGGAGGTGGGAGCAGCACAGCTCCCTGCACTGCTGCCTCTGCAAGGCCAGGGCCGGGAAGGGCGGCAGTGGGTTGGGGAAAGGCTGCTGGGCACCAGCCCGGTGTCGGTTTTGGGGATGCCAATCTGACCTCTGGCACTCCTTCTGCTCCAATCCCACCTCCACATTTCTTCCCCAGCCCTTCATGCTCATCCCCAAGCCAGAGGAATCGGGATGTCAGAAGGCTAGACCAGCAGAGGCCACACTGCTCAGGCTGTTAGAGCTGCCACTCCTCCCCCCCGTCCCTCCGGCTCCCACCCCATGCGCTGTGCATGCCCTCATCAGCTTGTTTTGCTCCTCGGGGCACGCGGCATGAGGAAGTTACCAAAACTGGTGACTCAGGGGGCTCGTGCCGGGCAGAAGGAAGCAGAGCAGCGCAGGGAGGTGCTGTGCCCTGCCCCTGCTGCAGTGCGCAGTGACAAGGATGACAAACAGCAGCATGGTGGCCACCGGGCTGGAGCAGCCACCCCGGGGGAAGGGACCCTAGAGTAGAGGTGCCTCCAAGGGACCTGAACGCTGAGCTCCTCCTTATCACTGAGTTTTTCTAATTTGAGGTCAGGGGACCCTGGGGACACCTGTGCCATGCTCCAGGGTGATCCCAGGTGGCTTTTCAGGTCCTCACAGGGAGCAGGGGAGGCACCCCCGGTGGGTCCACAGCAGGGTTGCGCTCAGGGTGTCTGTGGTCCCACTGACAGCGATGCCAAAGCTCCAGAGCACACTGGTGCCATCAGCACAGTACTGCTGAGCAGGCTGGCAGCCGGCTCCGTGCATCTCAGCCGCTGTCACCCAGCCCCACAGCTCTGTCCCCTGCCCTCGAGCTGCCCACTGCTCCAGAGACCCGTCTCAGGAGGGGGAGGCTGAGGCTGCACTCCAACGACACCAAGAGCTAGAGATGTGGGTTCTCGGTACCACACCGAGTTCCAGCGAAGGTGCCAGAAAAGCCCCCACCCATGCAAATCGATTCAGGGAGCAGAGATCTGGTGTTCACACCCATGTCTCCAGGTGGAGGTTTGCCACCATCGCGCTGCTGCCTGGGTGCCGCCTGGGGACCCGGCCACCTCTCCACTTCCAGACGTCCACAGGACACCACCTCTGCTCCAAAGGATGTTCAAGAGCAGATACAGAGCTCAAAGATAAAAGTATTTGGGCTTAAACTTTCCACAAGTGACTTCAAAGCAATTCATGGAATCTCCTGGCTGGAACAGGACACTTCCTTCAGCAGAGCAATTGCCACACAAAACCCCTTTGGTGATAGAAAGTGATTTCCATAGCGAACATTTCTAAGCAAATCAGGTTTCCGACGCATGCAAAGGGACTGGGGTGTGTGAGTGGCGACATGCTGTAAACACTCCCCGCGAGAGTCCCCAGTCAGTCTGCTTCCATCAAATCCTTTCTCATTTCCAGCAATGTGAATTCACAAACCCAGATCTCCTTTTCCCAGCTTCTAGTTTCATCCCTCATCCTCCAAACCATCCCCAAGACACCACCTGCCTGCTCAAAATGGGCTCGCCCCTAGCTGGCAGGGGTGCTTGGAAATTTGGCTCATCATCCCACCCCTCTCTGCCCGACACACTTCTAGCAGGCACGTACGTGCTTCCCTGAATCGACCACACGCTGCCGGGTCAGGCTGAGCTGCGTGGAGTATTTCCAGACCGGTGTGAGAAATTCCTGGAAGGTAGTTTTTCTGTCTCAAATATTGCAGTATCGGTTTCTGCTTAGAATACTGTAGTTACAGGCCACATCTAAGCATATTTATTCTTGATGGCTGCCAGTCAGAGTAATTAGTTCAGTTGGGAATGTCCTATTGATAAAAATGCTTCAAATCTAGGTGGAAAAAGAGCTTGTGGGGCAAGACCAATCGCTGAGCTTTTTGTTGGGGCACTAACAAACTCTGTTCTCTGTCTCCACTTCTGCAGCAAGACAAGGAGAGGTTTTAACACGAAGTTACAAACCAAGCAATTAACGACACTCTCTGCAAATGCCTCTTTTCAAAGATGATTTTTTCTTGTGCCCGCGTGCCCCTGTGTCTCCCCACCCCACAGCAGTGGTTCCCATTTGCCCAGCGGATGCCAACGTGGGGACCTCAGGGACAGGGAGCGCTGTGGGCGCAGTGACAGCTGCAGGTGGCTTGAGCCAGTGCTGCAGCAGGCAGAGGGGAGGAATTTCCTTCCACAGCCCCCCCGTCCCCCCAGGGATTTGCCCCCCATCACATGGATGCACCGCCCAGCTCATCCACGTCCAGCTGAGGGGTCCCTGTGTCTCAGCAAGGGGGGAGCAGCAGGCTCAGGAGCTGGGAATTGCCCGAACATCCCACACAGGCTTCCCCCTTCCTGCAGCAGCTTTCCACTGGGTTTTGCACGCCTGTGTCCCTGGCCCCACTGACCCTTTGCAGGAAGCCCGGTGGAATGTCCCCTTGCCCTGGGCAGCACCTCCACAGACAGAAACTCTCCCCGCACAGGCTGTGATCTCCCTTTGCCACCTCAAATTCCCCCATGCTGGCTCACATCTGCCCTGAAGCCTCTCCCCCACCCCAAATCCACCCCAGCCCAGTGCAGGAGGCACTGGCACATCATCCTTGCATGGGTCACACCAGCACAGAAATGGCACTGGAGCCTGGTGGCAGCTCCTGGGCTGCATCAGGGCAGGACTCAGCTGAACGTTAGCCAGGGAATGACCAGGACAGGGAGCAAAGCCGACTACGGGATGGGATATCCTCTCAGCCAGAGAGGTGCTGGGGTGTTCTTCATGGATTCAGGCCCAGCCACACACTGGAAATGCAAAAATTTAGCTCCAAAAGAGGGCCACAAAGTCATCAAGCTGGAGTTGACCATGAACGTGGTCCAACGGCTGCAGACCGCAGCCAGCACATCTCCCGAGGTTGTGCTCACATCTCTTTAGGATATGTTCTCATCTCCCAGAGCTGTGTTCTCATCTCCCCGGGATGGGCTCACATCTCTTTAGGATCCATTCACATCTCCCAGAGATGCACCCAGGGCTGCTCTGCCCGTGGCTGCAGAGGCTCTCAGTGCGCCCGTTGCTTCCTTCTCTGCCTGTTCCCACAATGACGGAGCCCCACAGCCCCAGCTCAGCACCCCAGGCCTATGCCCACTGCCTGCGCAGCTTCAGAGGGAAGGGGAAGCAGGATCCAGCAAAAAGGGAACCTGCTTTTTCTCACTTGTTCCTCCCACGACTTGTGTTTTTCATTTCTCTGGTGCAATTTAAAGGATACTGAAAGATTGCTCAACACCACCTGAATCTGACCCTTGAGAAACGAAAATGGGCCATAGGCTTTGGTGGCGGCAGACCTGACCTCAGACCTTCCCCTTCTGCCTTCCACGCAGGAGGTGAAAACATGACTTTAAACGACCTGATCCTGCGAAGTGATGAAGGTTTGGGGCTGGGGGCGGAGGGCTGCAGAGCAACCCTCAGCATTCACACTTC
The DNA here is from genome assembly GCF_013377495.2 of Cygnus atratus. Classification (NCBI taxonomy): domain Eukaryota; kingdom Metazoa; phylum Chordata; class Aves; order Anseriformes; family Anatidae; genus Cygnus; species Cygnus atratus. The sequence goes on from NC_066379.1 coordinate 2,232,485, forward strand.
CCACTCAGATTTTGTCTGACCCACACTCTCCTGCCCTGTGCAGGTGGATTTAGCCGGCTAAGTCAGGGTGTGGGGTGCCTGGAGCAAACCCCTGCTAAACCCAGGCTTTCTTCCACCTCCTGTCCCTTCTTCCACAGAGAAGGTCTGATCCTGGCCCTCCTGCAGCCCTCAGGACCATTTCCATTTCAGTCTCTGGCTTCAGCACACCCAAAGCCAACCTGGTGCTTGCTGGAAGCCCTCCGTGCTTGTCACAGGGAGAAGGAAGACCTGGGGAACCATCTGGGTAGCAGTCTGATGCAGGAAATCAAACATCTTCCCCACTGTGATATTAACAATCGCAGGGGTGATTGTGAGCACAGGGACACGCACACACACACACCCCTGCTGCCCCCGCAGCCACATCGCACTGTGGCCGGGGTTTGCAGGTGAGCTGTGCACTGCTATGCAAGCAGCCTGTGCTCTTTATAGGACCAGCTTTGCAGCTGGCACAGAATGACAGAGGTGTGAAATAGGATGGGGTGCTTTTTTCCTACAGACAAAGAGGTGCAGAAATCAGGGCTGACATGGAAACCTACAGGAGACAGCTGGACCTCAAGGGACCATGCTTTCTGTGGCATGCAGCTGAGCAGAGGGTTGCTTTGCACAGTATTTCCCTGCCATTCCTGCCCATTCGCTTTGCTGGATGTTTGCCATTTTGCAGGTAAAGATGCTGAGCTGCTCTGACACCAGGCTGTGCCTGCTAAGCTGCTGCCCCATCGTCTGCCTCTGGGATTCACTCCGTGACCCCTTGGGGCAAGATGCTGCTGTGAGACCTCCCCTTGCATGCAGAGAGCCGGCCTTATCCCAGCCTTGCCTGAGCCTAAAACTCTCTCCCGAAGCTGGAACCCCTATTCCTGACCTTTCGGAGCTTCCTCCTGTGCCCGCTTCCCCAGGGCTTTGCAGCAGGGCTGATCCTGGCCCCGGGACGGGGCAGGGGGAAGGGGCAGAGCCCTGGGAAGGCCGGGGGCTGGCAGCGGGCTGGCTTTGCACGGGCTGAGGCTTCCACCCTGCGTCCTGCCGCAGAACTGCAGCGCTGGATGCTGAGCAACACCCGGGGGCGCGCCCTGCGCCCCTGGACAGCAGCCACCCGGGGCCCTGCACCCCCGTTAGCACCCACCCGGGGGGCTCTGCCGCCAGCATCTTCATGGGGCCAGCACGGAGGAGAGCTGTGGGGTGCCAGGGCAGCTGCGAGCACGAAGAGCTTCAGCACAGCCACGCCTGAGCCCGCAGCACCTCGGTGTTGGAGCATCCCCGCTCCTGCCGAGCCCCTCCGCAGCGATCGGTGCCTTCGGGTGCCAAAGCCTGGATTTGGGAACACGCTCCGGGCACTGCGGCTGGAGCCGAGGCCATACCCAGTTGACCCCACTCCATGTCGCCATGGGGCTGAAGAAACCTTCTGGGTTGTCCATCGGCAGCAGTGTGCTGCTCCGGGGCTGGGGGGAGCCGAGGGCAGCCCTCAGCAGCCCCCCGGGTCAGACGTGGAGGTGGCAGCACGCGAAGGCAGCCCTGAGCCCCGAGCACACTGTGCCAGGAGCCCTGCAGCCACTGCCTCCGCCCTGGCTGCCACCCGGGGCCACCAGGTCCCCAGGCGGTGCCACCCAGCCGTGCCCCCCTCCCTGCACAGTGGCCGGGGACAGCTTTGGGGTGCTGCTGTCCTCTCGGCCACCCTGCGGGAAAGGCACGTTTTCAAGCCGCATCTCGTGATGGACGAGCGAGGCATCCGAAGCCGCAAAATCCGAGCAGAGGGCAGGAACCGCGGGTGGTTCCTGCCCTTCCCCACAACTGGTGACGAAGCCTTTCTGCCAGCCCGGCCTTTGGGGACAGGGGCTCCCGGGGCTCCCCAGCAGTTCCGCTCCCTGTGCTGGGCTCTGGGTGCCCGGCAGGTGGCAGCAGGGCCCGGGGTGACAGCGGTGGCACCGGGCCGGGAGCTCCGGGGTCCCCAGCCGGGCTGCGAGGGGACGCCAGCACCATGACATCTGAGGTCGCTGCCGCCTGGGATGGGAAAGGTTTTGGGGCCATCCCGCTCGTCTTGGAAGGACAAAGCCCTGCTGCCAGCGCCAGCTGGAGGGGATTTTTGCAAAGGTTTGGGGAGGGCCCAACCTGAGCGGCTGGGAGCACGCAGGGGCTGCAGGAGGCAGGGGACTGCTGGTGACAGTGTCCTGAGCACATGTCCTGGGGAAACCTGCGGGCAGCGAGCCCTTCCAGCTCCCCTCCAGATGAAGCACCTGAGCTGCTGCTGAAACCTCGCTCGCTTGAACATGCCTCAGCAGTGTATTTAATGTTTGGCATTTTGTGGATGGAAGGGTGCTGGGGGCTTGGGGGAAAGCAAAGTGCGATGGCAACGGCACCTCCCTGGCCTTTCAGAGGTACCCGCCGAAGGCTGCTCCCCTTCACCAGCCCCAGGCTGCAGAAACTACGGGGAGGGAAGTGGGGAAAGGCAGGGGATGGGGATGGGGATAGGGACGGGGACGGGGACGGGGACAGGGACAGGGTTGGGGACAGGGACAGGGCATGCTGCCAGCACAGCCCCTGAAGGTGGCAGTGCCCAGGGTCCGGGGTGGGGAAAGGCAGATGTGTGCAGCTGGGAAAGTGTCGCTGCGAGCCCTCCTCTCCTAGGAGGTTTGTCAGGATGTCGAACCTTTGCCTTTCAGGCCCCAGGGGCAGGTGCAAAGCAAGTCAGGAGGGTGGGGAAGGTGCAACATGAGCAGCCTTTTGTCCCCCAAATTGAGAAGGAACAAAAGACCTGTTTGTCAGCTGGAGGAAACGCTATTCAGCATTTCTCCCAGGCTGAAAAAACGCATTGCAAGGCAACACATAGCAGTTGGGAGCTTTTTATACCAGTAAATTATCTCTGCCAAGGGCTGGTGCAGGTGACCCAGCAAAGCCCCGGAGCAGCCCCTGGGCCACCCCACGGGGAGGACGGGGCAGGAGAGGCCGGGCAAGGGGACGTGCAGGGGGCAGCCCTGGGTGAGGACCAAGTGCAGGACCCCCCCTTCTCCCCCAGGCAGGAGACCCCCTCAGCCTCTCTGCCCTGCATAAATCCTCAAACCTCAATTAACTCCACTTCCCCCAGAGGTGCGTTTCACCCTGGTGCTCTAATTCTCATCTATTTTAAAGCTGCTCCATGCTTGGGAAACCCATTGGCATTTCTCAGCTCGGATTTGCAAACTCGTGTGTTTTAACATGATTGTAAAACCAAGCCTAGCAGTCGGTAGGAGGCCAGCAGGGGTGGCTGTGTCACTCTTTGTGCTCTCCAGGTCTCAGGTGGTGCAGAGATGTGCACCTTCATCTGTGCATTTTGGGGCAGCACAGGAACAGTCGATGCTGTGTATCAAATCTCACAGAAGTAATAGTTTTCTGTGTCTGTGTCCACACACCTGGGGATACCTCCAAGTGACCAGGAGACCAGTGTCAGGGACAGGAGGGAGCAGTGAGACCCTGGTGCAGTGTTTGGTAGCAGTGAGCTGGTGACAGCTGGAATTTTTCCTCCGAGGGATCTGTGTGCATCCTTCCGGCCACCCGTGGGCTGGGGACAGGGACAGGCAGGACCCCGGAGATAGGGTTGTTCTCCAGCTGAATCAAAACCAGGCAGTGTGTTGGGAGGATGGGTTTGCTTTTCTCTAGCACACAATGAACACTGAAAAATAATTTTATATAAATAATTGCAAAAAAATAATTAATTTTAAAATTAAAAAATATATATTGATGCCAAAGAGGGTAGAGATGGGCCAGAAAAATGAACTTTTCTCTCTTCCCACCCCATGTTACTAAGACATCTGGGGGCAGGGATGGGGAGTGTGACCAGCCGGCATGTAGCAGCCTTTCCTGCTACAGGCAGCAGAGAGCTTTGCCCAGAGTGCAAACATCACTGCCCTGCTGAGCACCTGGGGAAACTGAGGCCAGAACACAGCCGCCCACCTGCCTTTGGGCAGGAGGAATGCCGGGTGGGTTTGGGAGGCTGCGGGCCCATCAGCAAGGCTCTGCCTCCCCGGAAGCCGATGCAGGCAGGCGAAGGCTGCTCAGAGCCCCTTCCCCAGCCCCCGCGCCTGGGGCTGACCCCGTGCCTCACCGCCCAGCCAGAGCACGCTCCTGCTGCCTTTCCACAGGTTCCCCTATTAAAAGGTTATAGCCACTCGAAGGCCACTTCATCCAGCTTAATACATACTTAATTATAATTGGGTTAGGATGGCTGCCAAAAAGAGAGCGAGTGCTGCGAAGCGTTCTGGGTAAGGCTCAGGAAAAAGCCGTGTCCTGCTGTCCTTCGGGTGACGTGCCCTCGCCGCACCGAGCCCCACGCGTGGGGACACCGCTGCTCCCGGCAGCCTCTCCGTGCAGAGGTGGGTTGGGGTCTGGGGAGTCCCTCGGCACCCGGCGTGCCCCCTCGTGTGACAAGAGGGCGTTCTGCTTAAGGAAGGCGTGTGCTCGCAGTCCCCATGGCCATTTGCATGATGCCCTCTGCTCAGCCCCAAGGACAGACCCTGCTGGCTCAGTCCTGCAGAGCCCCTGCCACGCTGTGACTGTGCCTAAGGGAGCAGGGTGTTTTCTGGAACCTGCCTTTCTTTATTATTTTTAAACATACAAAGACAGACAGCAGCCCCATCACCTGCACTGCTGAAACAGAGCCGGCCCAGGACTGCCACCATTGCAAATGGAGCTAAACCCCAAGAGCCCCCTCATCCCTGCAAAGTAAATGCTGGAGAGGAGTAAATTATTTGGTGAAGGGAGTTATTAGGTGGCTCAGAAGCTCTGGGGACGTGCATTTGAACAACCCTGCTCCTGAGGCAGCTGGGGTACCCCTGGTTCTGCCTGTCCCGGCCCCACGCAGCCGCGTGCCCTTCCTCCCCGCCCTCTCTGCCCAGGTCTGATCTTTGCCTAACATCAGCTTAAGAAGATCAAATTCCTTTTCATGACTCTATTCTGACTCAGTGGGGAGGAAAATTCCCAACAAGAAGCTCAGCGCTTCAGCTCCCCGGCCTTTCACAGGTCCTGTATGAAAAGAAGGTCTCGGGCTGTCCTGGACAGACTCCGTCGAGGTAGGAAACCTCTGCGGGGCCACTTTCTGGTGCCAGACCCAAAGAAAATCCCACACCAGGCTGGTGTCAATTGTGTCTGTTGTGCCCAGAGGACATTTCTGTAACATAGGTGAGGAGCTGCCTCCACTCCAGTTTGCTATGTTAAAGGCACATTTGTTGTTTTCAAGGAGCTGTTGTTTTTCAAGGAGCTTGCTGCACATTGCTCACCCTTTGCTCTGGACAGCGTTTAGCCACTGCCGTAACACCGACTGGTTTCCCTCTCCATCGAGGTTCCAGAAACCTTGTGCTTTATTTGCTGCTCCAATTTTGTTAACAAAGGTAAAAGCAGCAAGAAAAAAAAGATCATTTTTTATTTGAGTAGTATTGGCCTAGACTCAAGAGGAAGAAACTTCACTGATTTTTTTCCCCAGATGGGACCTGGAGGCAGATACTTCTCAATCAGCTCAGTTTTCCTACCGAAATAATGTCCAGCAGCTCCCAGTGCCTGCCATGGGTGCCAGGGCCCACAGCCACTGGGAACGTGCTGGTGCCCACCGAGGCCGCATCGTCTGAAGGCAGCAAGGGGGGAGGTCGGCATGCCCAAAGCGTCCATCCAAGGGGAACAGAAGGGCAGCTGCAGGGAAGAGATCAGTGCTAAAGATCAGAGCTGGGTACGTGGGGGCAGATTTGCTTATCGTGGCTCCCAAACAGCTTCACAGGCTGCCCAGACCCTTGGCTCAGCACCAAGGGGAGGTTTCTTGGGTGGGCACAGAGCTGGGGGTCCTGGGGCAGGTCTGTCCCCAGAGCCCAGGGACAGCAGTTCGGAGCTGGCCAGTGGGTGGTTGTGAGTTCCCTGTGTCCATCCATAAATCAGGGCCACAACCTTCATGGGAAGAGGCTAGCCCTAAAAGCAGCAGCAAGTCCTTTGCAAAGGGTGGACTTGCCCCCAGGTACCCTGAGATCCAGGATCCTTTGTTCAGATTTGGGGAATGGCTGCTTCTGCATCACTAAAGCTCTGCAGGTCAAACACTGCTGCTGTTTGTCCTACAGTTACTGCACTGTGCCTTCCCAAACCCCACAACCTTGGCACAAGTCTTCCTGGACAAAACATTTTACTGAATGAGTCAGATAACTCTACCCCTTGTGTCCCCCATCTCTTGTGTTTGCTCCTCAGCAAACTTTGAACAGGAATTTTCCTCCCCAGAGCCAAAACCCGCTTTCTGCACCCCACGTCTTCCAGCTCCACAAAATCAGGATAATGCCACCAGTGCCCCAAAATGCACCATGTTTTTCCGTTCCACTGGTGGGGGTGTTCCTGCCAGCCCCAGCAAGGTTTCTTCAACTGTGCTGGGGCGCTCCCAGCAGACCGAGCTCCCATTTCACTTCTGGTGGTTTTGCACATTGAGATCAGAACATTGCTGCAAGGTCATTGTGTTCCTCTCGTCCTGCTCCCTGTGATGTAGTGCTCAGAAAAGTAATTTTCCTGTGGAAATAGCTTAATAATGTAGGGTAGCCTTCTTTGGGATACAGGAGCAAATGAAGTCAGGAGTGTCCATGTATATTTTGCAGCTATGCCATGTAACATCCACTTTTTCACCCCGATGACACCTTGACAACATGTCCAATGTCCAGAATATGAACACGTTTTCCAGGCTAATCTGCATTATTTTTTGTTCTGCTACATTTGCACCCATCCAAATTAAGCCATTCTTTCTGCCAAGAAGCACACAACTAAATCGTGGCATTTAACAATTTTACCGTGGAGCAGTGCCTTGGATGTTTGGGTGGTTTTGTACCTGCGCTGCTGCAGGTCCCGGTGGGGGCTGAACCCACCTGCCTGTCCCCGCTCGGTACGGAGGGGAGCTGCTGCGTGTCAGCCTGCTCTGCTCAAAGCGAACCGCATATCGCACACAGAGCTTTCTAGCCTGCCTGCCCTAAAGCAAACATTTTGCAGGAGAAAATATAGTATTCCAGGGGCTTATCTCACTTGGTGGCAATTCTGGGTGAATAATTGAAATCCAAGTTGATCATTAGAGGTTCACAGAGATGCTGAATAGCCCAGTGTTCAGTGGTCTCTGCCAGCCACGGCCAATTTACATTAAAGGCTTGATTCCTTCTACAGCCCACTTCTCAGCCCATGGGAAACCTCCCTGTTGCTTATTCTTCGTTTGCAAGGACTGTCTAGTTTAGGGGAAAGCCTTGCCTAGCTGTGATCTTTCTGCTGCCAGCACTGCTGCCCGGGGTTTCAGCAGGCTGAGGCAGGATGTCACTGGCAATGTGAGCTTGCTGAGGAAGATTTAGCATCGTCCACATGGCCAGCTCTCCTCGTGCTGAAATTGATAGCCAAGGTCTACCTAGTGATCGCTAAACTGAGCAATTTTTGTGTAAATGAGAAGAGGCAGAGGTGTGCTTTCCCGGGAACTGGAGAGAAAACTGGATTATGGGCTGGGGATCTGCGAAATGATCAGAGGCTTATGTGCAAATGATACTTGCTTGGGAGAGAACCATAAGTATTAGAGTAATAATAACAATAACTGCCTGCCGGGAGCCAAAGAGCTTTTGGGAGGGAATTAAATGTCATGTGCAAATGTGATCTGTGCTGGCAGGGGCAGCAGTCCGGGAAGAGCCAGCGGTGCTTTCTTGCCTAATTCCCTTGGCACATCTCGGCAGGTTCCCAGATTCTGCTATCTGCCAGCGCTGCAGCCGCGTTTCCACACGCTCCTGCAAATGTGCAACCCGTGTGAGCAGAGGGGAGCCCCAGCCCCGGGGGGACAGCCCCGGGCTCCGCTCGCAGCGGGAGCATCGGGGCGAGGGCGAGCGGCCGCGGCTCGGGCTCTGCCCTGCCCGGGGACCCGCGGAGGGGACGGGGGGGACAGCAGCGGAGCCCCCCGGGGTCGCTACCCCCGCACCTGCAGCGTAAGGAGGTTTTTTTTTTTTACTTTTTTTTTTTTTTTTGGGGGGGGGGTCCCGGGGCCGCCCCCGTGCCCGGGTTTAAAACCCGCGGAGATATTTTCACACCTCGAACCGCCGCCCCCCCCTCCCCTCCAGCCCCCATCGCCTTGATTTAGCCCTTGGTAATTAATTTGGCATTTCAGAATAGCTACTGGGCTGGATAATGGCCTCATTCATCTCCCCAGCCTAATCTGAACAGAATCTGGAAGAAAAGCTTTCAGAAAGACAGAAACTGCCATTCGGCAACTGCTCAAAAGAACTGTCACTCCAGGGGAATAAATCGCTCCTGATTATTTCAACCCGGGTCTTCTCTGCTTTTCCAGCCGCTCCCGGTCCCCGCCGGGGGGACGGCCCCCAGATATTTGAGGAGGGGAAGATCTGGTTGGGTTTCCCCCTCCCTTCCCCAAAATCCAAGGCCGGGCGATGGCAGGGGGAGCGCATTGTTCCCGAGGAGTGGACGAGCTGCGGGGACCCGAAGCGATTTGACTTTTAAAACAGGCTCTGAGAGCCGGGGCCGCGTTTTCCCTCTGCCCACGGCGGGGCCGAAATAAAGCCCTTCGCCCCTCTTATTCTCCCCCCAAAAAGGGGCCGCTCAGCCCTGCCCCGGCCCGTCGGGGCTCGCCGTCGGGGCTCTCGGTCCCGCTCTCGGGGATGCCCGGGAGCAGAGCGGGGCTGGCTGGTGCTTAATGCTGGGAAGAACAAACCCAGACTGGGCCGGGGGGCACGGCTTGGCCCCCCCCGAGCATCCCCCGGCCCCTGCCCCAAAGGGGCGGCAGCCTCGGAACCGGCCGCGGGGAGCTGCGCTTCGGTCCCCGCCGAGCTGCTTCCACGCGTTTAATAGCTCGAGGGAGAGGTAATTAGAGGAAAGCCTCAGTAAATCACGTTAATGACCGCAAGAGCCATTGCAAACGCCGAGGGCTGGGAAACGCCGAGCAAAGCCTGCAGGACGGGCAGCACGGAGGCGAGAGCCTGCGCTCGGCGGCCGGGGCAGCGCCGGCTGGTCGTTAAATTCACACCCGGGGAGGGGACTGAACAGCACCTCGGGGTTGCAGGGGAGTTCAACGATGACCGTCTTTCTTTTTTTTTATTTTTTTTTTCTTAGCATTATTTCATCCCTCTTTTCCCCGAGGTGACGAAGCCTTGGTCCAGGCTGGGCTGGAGGGGCCGGGAGGTGTCCGGGGGGCGGCGTCGGGGCTGTGGGCACCACGATCCCGCCCGCAGGAGCCGCTTTTGGGATCAGTCGTGGGTCTTTAAGAAATCTCCAAAAATCCCCCCTCTGCCTGTCCGGACAGGGCAGAGCGGGGCCGGGGAGGGGACCGCGGGCTCTGGGGCAGCCGGAGCCAAAAAAAAAGAAAAATGGAGAGAACGACAGGCCCGGACAGACACCTGCTCCGGACGGAGCCCCCCCGGGCAGAGGAGTCCCGCACATGGCTACAGGGCCCGGACGGGGCCCCCGTGGGGAAGGGCTGGTCTCGGACACGCGTGGCCGGAGAAGGGCCGGGAAGGCAGAGGGGGAGCTTGGACACGACGAGGGGGCATGCTGATAGCAACCACCCCTGGGGGCGTCCCTTGGCCCGGATTTGGGGTGCCCGGCTGGGCAAAGCGATGCTGAGCCGACGGCTCGGTCACCTGGAGGGGCGCAGCCCGGACCTGGCCCCCTGCAGGGGGGTAAAACTCCGCGGAGGGGGTGCTGGGGCGTGCAGCGGGGCTGGCTTACACCGGGATGCGTGTGTGTGCCCCGGGGGGGGCTGCAACCTCATCTCTGGACGGCTCGGGTGGGACCAGCAGGAGCGGGACTCCCCCGAGCCGATCGCATCCTTCCCACACGCGTCTCCCTCTGGCCAAGGCCGAGCAGCCGGAGCAGCAAGGGCGTCGGGAGCAGGGCGGAGGGGCTGCTTCCCGGGGAAGAGTTAACAAATCCCGGCAGCCGCGGGGCTGCCGGGGGGGGGGCCGGGGGGAGCGTTGGGGGCAGGGAGGCTGCGGAGCCCCGCTGCCCTGCGGGGAAGGCGGTTGCATTGCCAAAGACGCCCCGCTGGGCTAGCAGGCCCGGGAGCAGATTAATCAGGCACTAATTCAATTTACAACAACCACTTTTATTCAGCTCGGTGGCAAGGAATTCAAAGCGGGGAGAGGGGCGGGCGGAGGGGAGGGGGCGGAGGCCGGCGCGGGGCTCGCCGCTGCCCGGGCACCCCCGTCCCCTCGGGCCGCCCCGTCGGGGCTGGCAGCGGAGGGGGTCGCGCCGCCGTGCCAGGGCCCGGCCGCTTGAGTGACACGGCGTGGGCAGCGCTCCGAGAAAGGGCACGTCGGTTGGAAAAATAAAAGTGCCCTTTTAATCAAGGGGAGCGGCTGAAGGAGGCAGGGAGGCCGGCAGGGAGGCCGCTCGCCGGGAGGCTCCGCGGCTCCCGGGGTCTCGGCACCGGCACGTCGGGGCAGCGGGGGGCTCAGCGCCCCGAGGGGAGGCGGCCGTCGGGGGGCAGGCGGCTGGGGAGGCCGGGGAGGGGAGCCCGGGGCTGGGCACGGCCCGGTGCGGGACAAGCGCTGCCCTCCAACCCCTTCCTCCTGTCGGCGGACGAAGCCACAAGGTGCAAGCCGAAGGGGAGAGGCCGGGCCGGGCTGTGCCGGGCCTCTGAAATAACCTGCCGGGCTCTGCCGGCCCCTGGGCTACCGAGTCGTGTCCGAGGACTCGAGACTTCCCCGAGTGCAACTTTCCCGGCACCCGGTTTTCTCTCACAGAATCACAGAATCACCCGGGCTGGGACGCGGCGGGCCGGGAGTCCCCCGGGACCGGGCCGGGCACAGACGGGCCCCCCCCCCACCTCCGGGCACCTGCGCTCGGGCTCTGCCCCGGGTCTCCCCGCCGCGCCCGGCACCGCTCCGTCTGTTCAGGGCAGCCCCCGCCGTGCGGAGGGGTCAGGCCCGACCTGACTCGGGGGCGGGGAGAGGGGGGGGTGCCGGCAGCGAGAGGCTGGGAGGGGGCCCGATCCCGGCCCTCTCGGCATCCTCACGGGTGTGCGCGACCCCCGCGGGCTCTCCCCGCCCGGTGCGCACGGAGCCTCGGCGGCTTTGGGCTCTCCCGACCCCGTCGGGGCACGGCGGCGGCCAGGAGGAACCGAGGGCGGGGGGACCCCCGGCGCGGCGGTGGGAGGGGGCGGCCAGAGCCGGGCCTTTCCTCGGCTTCTCGGGGCGCCCGTGGCCGCGGCGTCGGGGAGGGACCCCCCCGGGAGGGACCCCCCCCACACAGCCCGGGCTCGGCGGGCCCGCTCCCATCCCTCCCCCCTCTCCCCCCCCGACGCCTGTGCGTGTCTCTGGCTGAGCCGCCAGTGGATGTCGTTGTTCTGTTCCTTGAGCGCAATGTCACTCCTTTAGCATGACCTCAAACGCGGCGGGGGCTGGGACCGCCAGTCATTCTCCGTGCGAGAGCCGGGGCGGGAGGCAGGCGGGACCCAGCCCCGCCGCCAGCGGCACTTTTGTGGTGCCGCCGCCGCCGCCGTCCCCCTTTCCTCCGCGGGGCTGGCCGCGGGGCGGGCGATGCTCCGGGCTCCGTGAGCCGCCCCCCGCGTCCCGCCGCCCTCGGCCGCGTCGCCCCGCGGAGCTGCGCGCAAGAGCCCGGCGCGGCCCCGCGGGTGCCCGGCGGGTCCCTCGCTGCTGCTGCGCGCAGGTCGGCGGCCGCAGGATGCCGCGGAGGGGCGCGGAGGCGCCGCTCGCCCTGCTGCTGGCCGCGGCGTGGCTGGCGCAGCCGCTGCGCGGTGGCTACCACGGGCTGAGCATGTTCGCCGTGCAGACGGCGCAGCCCGACCCCTGCTACGACGAGCACGGGCTGCCCCGCCGCTGCATCCCCGACTTCGTCAACTCGGCCTTCGGCAAGGAGGTGAAGGTGTCGAGCACCTGCGGGAAGCCGCCGTCGCGGTACTGCGTGGTCACGGAGAAGGGCGAGGAGCAGGTCCGCTCCTGCCACCTCTGCAACGCCTCCGACCCCAAGCGCGCCCACCCGCCCTCCTTCCTCACCGACCTCAACAACCCGCACAACCTGACGTGCTGGCAGTCCGACAGCTACGTGCAGTACCCGCACAACGTCACCCTCACCCTCTCCCTCGGCAAGAAGTTCGAGGTGACCTACGTGAGCCTGCAGTTCTGCTCGCCGCGCCCCGAGTCCATGGCCATCTACAAGTCCATGGACTACGGCAAGACCTGGGTGCCCTTCCAGTTCTACTCCACGCAGTGCCGCAAGATGTACAACAAGCCCAGCCGCGCCACCATCACCAAGCAGAACGAGCAGGAGGCCATCTGCACCGACTCGCACACCGACGTGCGGCCCCTCTCCGGCGGCCTCATCGCCTTCAGCACCCTGGACGGCCGCCCCACGGCCCACGACTTCGACAACTCGCCCGTGCTGCAGGACTGGGTGACGGCCACCGACATCAAGGTGACCTTCAGCCGCCTCCACACCTTCGGCGACGAGAACGAGGACGACTCCGAGCTCGCCCGCGACTCCTACTTCTACGCCGTGTCCGACCTGCAGGTCGGCGGGCGCTGCAAGTGCAACGGCCACGCGTCCCGCTGCGTGCGCGACCGCGACGACAACCTGGTGTGCGACTGCAAGCACAACACGGCCGGCCCCGAGTGCGACCGCTGCAAGCCCTTCCACTACGACCGGCCCTGGCAGAGAGCCACGGCCCGGGAGGCCAACGAGTGCGTGGGTGAGTCCCCGCGTGGGAGCGCACGGCGTGGGCACCGCCGGGACCCCGGGGAGGGGGCGCTGGGGTCCCCCCGAAAGGGCGCGGCGAGGGAGGGGACAGCCACGGGCACCCAAACCCGCGGCGGGGACCTGCGGGGACAGGGAGCGAAAGGCGCGGGGGCAGCCGGGGCCATCCCGGGACACGGGGAGCGGCGCGGGGACACGCGGGGACACGGGGAGCGGGACGCGGAGAGGACACGGGAGTAGCCGGAAACGCAGGGCAAAGGAGGGGACACCCGGGGGACTCCCAGGGACACAGAAACGCGGAGCAGGGGATACTGAGGCACCCGGGAGCGCAAGGCAGGGGACACAGCGGCGGCCGGGAGCGCAGCGGTGAGGAGCCCGGGGGACCCCGAGGCTCAGAGCGGGGACCCCGGGGGACCCGGGACCGCCGGCCAGGGGACGGCGAGGGGTCTGCGACAGGGCGGGGGGCACGGAGCACCGAGCGACCCGAGAGTGCAGGGCAGGGGATGCGGGAGGCCCGGGACGCGGAGGCACCCGGAGGGTCGGGGGCACCGAGGGACGCTGGAGAGCAGAGCAGGGGCCGCGGGCGGCTCGGAAGGACAGGACAGGGGACACGGCGGAGATCAGCGCGGGGAGAGGGGACACGGAGCAAAACGGCAAAACCCCGTTCGTGCACGACGCCGCCCGGAGAGGCGCGGGCGGGGCAGTGTCCCCTGTCCCGGGCTGGGGTCGGGGGCTTCGTGCCGGGGCCCGGCGCTCGCAGGGAGCCCCGGCCGGGGCCGGGAACGGCTCCGGTCCTGACCGGGGGGAGAAGGCGGCCGGGCGCGGGGCAGCTCGGCCAAGTCCCGCTCCCCGTCCTGCCCCGAGGTGGGGGCGGCCTCGGGCGGGCAGCGGGAGGCGGCGGGGACGGGGACGGGAACGGGGACGGGACCCGAGAGCAAACGGCAGCGGCAGCAGCGCTCCGGGACGGGCCGGTTCGCTCCGCGCCTGGCGAGAAACCCTCGCCGTCCGGGCTGAAAGCGAGCCCCAGCTCCGGGGCTAACCCGAGGGAAGACGGGGGCGTCCCTGGCACGGGGTGAGGTTTTGGGGGGCAGTTCCCCTGCAGCCCTGTGCACCCCGCCGACGCCTCCCCTTGCGCTGCCGGTCCCCTTCTCGGTCCGGTTTACGGAGCCGTGCCAGGTCCTGCGTGGGACGGGGTCTCGGGGTGAGCTAGCCCGGAGTCTGGGCTCGGCTCGGCTCGGTTCGGCTCCGCTCGGTTCGGCTCGGCACAGCACGGCACGGCTCGGCTCGGTTCGGCTCGGCTCGGCAGGGCTCGCCCCTCCGCGCTGGAGCGCTTCTCCGGCTCTCCGCCGCGCGCAGCCGCCTTGTTTACACGGAAAACTCGGCCCCGTCGTCCAAAACATTTGCAGCTCCGACGATAGGAAAAAAAAAAAATCAACAACGAGCGGCCGGGTTGGGCTTTGGCTTTTTTTTTTTTTTTCTGCTTTCTTTCCTCTTTTTTTTTTTTCTTCCCAAATCACAATCAGATGTGTCCCTTGCAGAGAGCACAATTTCTTCGCCGGCGCCTTCAGCACCGAGGCACGGCCAAGCCGGGCAGCGGCCGCGGGTTACCGGCCTCGGGCAGGGGGCTGCGGGGGCCGGGGGCACCGGGACCCGCCGGGGGCGGCCGCGGGGAGCTCCAGGTGCCGCCGCCGGGAAGGTGCAGGGCGAGGGGGGTCCGGGGGAGTCCGGGGGGTGCCGGCTGTGCCCCCGGTGCCGCGGGGCTGCTCAGCCCCGGGGGGGAGCCGGGGGGGCCGGGCCGGGCCGAGCCTCCACTCCCCGCCGGGCTGCGGCTCACGTCGGGGCGGCTCCGGGGCGGCGGCGGCGGGGAGAGGCCGGGCCCCGGGGGCAGGCGGGCGGGGAGAGCCGCTCGGACGTGCGAACAGCGCCGAGCCGTGATTTATCTCCGGTTTTCCTTCTGTCTCTGCGGGGTTCCTCTGTGCGGCAGTGCTTTGAGCGTGCGGAAGGGGCTCCGCGCCCTGGCTGCCGGGCAGGGACAGATCCCAGCGGCACCCCGGGGTGAGCATCCCCGCCAGCAGCTGGAGGGGCTCAGCTTCCGCCAGGCCTCTGCCCCATCTCGCAGCCCGGGACAGGTTCCCTGCGCGCAGAAAGTTGTCTCCATCAGCAGTGCCGTAAAATTCAGGGTGCCCCGGGGTCACTGCCAGATCCTTGTCTGCTCTGCAGCGCCCTGAAGTGCTCCCGTAAACGCCGCTGTTCAGTCATCGTGCTGGCCCTGTGTGCCTACCATCTTTCTTACTTCCAATTTACTTCCAATAAAGTTCACGGTTTCCAGTAAAATGTGTGTCTTTGTGCCAGGCTCTGCATTTCAGACCATGCACAGTTCTAGCCGTGTCAGACTTCTGCAAATGAAAATCTCCGAGGCTTTTTCCTCTTCCTCGGAGTTTGTTGGGAAATGAATGTTTTGCAACGGTAAAGCTACTGTAAAACAATTTTCCTGAGTCTGTTTCTCCTGCAGATTCCCTGGGGCCATACCTATCAGTTTGCAACACCAACCACAGCCAAACAACTGCATTGCCCTGCCAAGCCCACACGGCCCGGAATAATCCCCCTAGATAAAGATCACAATAACCCCATTCAGCTCCCACCCACTTGCTCACGACCATCAGCCCACCCTGATTTCTCTCCCAAACCCGGAGATAAAGTCAGCCTTTGCGTTCACTTGGAGGCTGCGGGTGCCAGCCTTCACCGGGCAGAGGCCGGGGACTGGCGGTGAGGAAGTCTGCAGATGATGGTGGTGGTGATGCTGTTGGCCGCGCTCTGGAGGGATCTTCAACCTCTTGAAGAGGTTGAGAAGGAGGTGAATGAGCAGCAGTGGTAAGGGGGCAGGTGAATTAGCCAAATTTGCTGAATTTGCACCAGCCAGGGGTGTGAGGAGCGGTTCTGACTTTTTCATTGAATTTGCTCTTTTTCGGGAAAGTTGGGTTTTCAAACAAAGAGAAAAATGACAGAATGTGTCTGCTCTGCCTGAAAATTTGGGTGTTTTCTTTGGTAAGCCCATTCCCCCTGCCAAAACCTAATCTTTGTTCCTATTCATGCTTATTTGGGGCTGAAAAAGAAACGCACTGGAGTTTCTGACAAAAAGTCAAAATTTCCCACGGGAACGTTTTTCGCCAGCCAGATCTAATTTTTCTTTATCAATTCTTGCTGCCTGCAAGAGCCCGGGCACCATGCAGGGAGAGGACAGGACATGGCCCCAGGAGATGTTCTCCAGGGACCTGCTCCTGCAGAAGGAGCTCGGCCAGGAGAACTTCCCTCTGGTTCAGGTTCCCATCGACTTTACCTGGCAAATAACTCCTCCACGTAGAGCTTGGCCTTACAGTCTGGCTTTGGCCAGGCGCCTGGGAGCTAACATGCTCCAGGGAGGACACAGCTTGGAGGGAAGCTGTTGCAATCACTCAGCAAGTCAGGGAGGTCTGCTCTCCATCCTCTGTCTCCCCAGCACCGCTCAGCACCGGCGGGCCAGCTCAGTGTCCGGCCAGCCCAAGCCCCGCTTTTTGTCCAACCCATGTTGTCCTGATGAAGCTTCCAGCTCCCCCGTGAGAGGAGAACGCAGCTGGAAAAGGCTGAACTGAAACGCCTTCAGAGTTCTGCTGCTGGTGAGCTTGTGTGGATGCACGAAAACAGCCAGGGACCCAGCTTCAACCAGGTTTAGCAACATCAGTAAATTCAATCAACACCGCCCCACAATTTCTCATGGACCGCGGTGTTATTTTGAGTGCTGGAAATGAATGCGGACAAAAAAGCCGTGAAACACTTCTGAAATCTCACTTTCACTTGGAGAAAATACCACTGCACTTGCCTTGGCCGGAGAAAGCTCTGCCAGACAAGCACAGGCTGCAGGCGCTTTGGGAACAACCTCCGGACACCGTTCCCAGTGCCGCCTCGGACGCTCTGCAGTGTTTTCCCCGCAGGGACAGGAGATGCGCCCGGCACCTGCACATTTCTCTGACGTCAGTGGCGTTTGCAGGTGCCGGGCGCCTCTCGGATTTTGGCCTTCTGTTATGCCTAGAGAGCATTTAACAATAACAAGTGCGATTGCAGTGAGAAAAAGGAAACATATTGTGTTTTCAGATAGGGGATTTGGCACAAGAGGCGCGCGAATCCTGGTGTTAGACAGGCTCTGCTCCGCGGCGAGCGCTGCGGTGGGGTTCCCAGGCTGCGATACGTCTCTTGTCAGAGCAATTTGCGAGCCAGCCTCTCCTCCAGCTGAGAGGAAACTTCATCTCCGAGGCAGAGGAGTCCAGGAATTACTAGAGACCAGGCTGCCAGACATTCCCAATGAAAAACTTCCTCCCAGACAAACCTGGGGCTGGACCTTTATGTCTCCGTGGCAGTTCAGGGAGATATTTGCAGGGCAGTGCTGACTATAGCAGCTGTTGGGCTCCCCTCCATCCTCATCACAACCGGGGAAATCAAATCCTCCTGTGTCCGCAGCGTGCTGCCCCAGCCGTGCCGCAGCAGCATGCTCTTCTCGTTCCGGTCCTGCAGAGGGATCTAGGGACTGTAGGATTTCCTCTCAGGGCATTCCTGGTGCCCCTTATGAAACTTTGGTGATCCTTTTTCTTTAGCCCACCTTAATCATCATGGCTCGTGGTGGCTCAGACCCACCAGGCGGACAGGGCTGGGCTGGTGGGAGATGTCCTCCTGCCACCTTCTTCCCTCCTGTGGGGGCTCAGGGCTTTGTGAGCAGTCTCGAGGTGAGGAGTTGGGGCAGAAGCAGTGTGGCTGGCAGAGACCAGCTTGGGAGGCAGCTCTGTAAGTGCCCCTGTGAGTTGGGGCAGAGCTGCCCCAACATTTACCCCATGTATCGCTGCGGCTCTTCCAGAGGGAAGGTTGCGAGCATCCCTTCTCTCCTTGTAAAGCAGCGACTTTTCCTATTTGAACAAAAAGGCTCTGAGCAGGATTTCCAAGGTGCCCCTGCAGGATCCCCAGTGTCCCCATAGAGGATCCCAGGGTGCCCATGCAGGGTCCCTGGGGTGCCCGTGTTGTCCCCTGCACCCAGCTGGGACAGCACAGCCCGACAATGTGCCCAGCTTGAGGCAGTCAGGTGAGGCTGACCGGTGGATTTTGGAGCTGCTGGGTGCCCATACCACGCAGTACCTATGGAGGATATGCAGGATACTCATCATTTCTTATATCCGGGCTTGTCTTGTCCCCCCGTGCCTCCGTATCCTCTTATACGGAGACCAAAATGGGGCTGTGCAGACTGCTTTGGTCTCGGTGCAGGAAAGGTGTTTAGCAGCAGCAGCAGCACAGCATCCTGGTGCCCAGGCAAACCCCACGGCTGTGGCACCTTCCCCAGCAGCTGGACCAACGCCTGCCCAGGCTGCACCCCTCACGCTGCCGTGTGCTGTCCATGGAGCAGTGGATCCGCTGCACCCCAGTCCCGGTTCTGCTCCCGGCGGGTTGTTCTGCATGGGGAACTGCACGAGATGTGGGTAACACGGTATTGCTGAGCAGATGGGTGCTGTAGCCATAGAAATATGGGCCCGTAAGCTGCTGAGACTCCCATTGTAGCCTCCCAAGTGGGCCTTGCATGGGCAGAGCTTTCTCACAGGCTTTTATTCTCAGGAAGCTTAAAGTTAAACTGATTTCCAACAGAAAGGTTTTTACACCAACAAACAAACAAACAAAAAAGCGCAGTTAAGGCTAAAACAAAACCAGGCTTGGCACTCGGGGTTGGACACTTGCCTTCCCTTGAGCTTGTCCACGGCTAATCTCTGCCCTCCTCTTTCTGGGCCAAAGCATGTCATCCTTATTCAGCCAGCACTGTCCTAGCCTCGGCAAACTCCCTGTGACCGCCCGGGAGGACGTGCTCCTGCCCAGGACGGAGCAAAAAGCACGCAAGGGCTCGCGAGTGGCCGCTGCCTGCAGGGCTCTCCTTGTAAAATCTCCCCTGGCATTCATGCCTTCGTACCCGGGCTGGGACGTGGGGCAGCTGGGACGTGTGAGCCCTTCTTTCTATTCTAAATGTATGTCCCTTTCACCCTGGGGATGGGGGATGGGCTTTCTGGCTGTGGGGGGCTGCTGCCCTCTTTTTCCTAGGGGCAAACCCGGCTTTTGGTGCAGTGTTTCTGGAAGCTCTCGTGATTTTTACGGGGCAGTTTGTGTTGGGGTTGAGCTGTGCAAGTGCAGGGGCTTTCCTGGGGACCTTTGGGAGGATTTGGGGTGCTGTGATGAGCTTCTTCCCCAGCCAGCTTTGCCTGCGGGACGTGCAGGGTGAAGGAGGTGTTGAGGACTGGAGGCTAGCTAGATACCTTCAGAGCGCTGCAGAGGGCTGCACCGAACATTTAGCCATGTGTTGCTGTCAGATGGCAGAAACAGACCCAAGAAAACCTGAGGACCCACCAAATACCATGGTCAGCATTCCCGAGAAAGCACTGACGGGTCTGCCTGCAGCACAGGACTCAGCAGCCCTCATCCCTACGGGGCTGAGCCCCGGCCACACGGAGGGATTGCAGCCCTCGGACTCGACCCCATGCACACCATTTATCTGAGGCATCTTCCTAATTGCACCAGGCAGCATCTCCTCAGATTTTCAGGCAGCAGCAGGTCTGGGAGAGGGTTTGCAGCTGCGATCAGCCCATGCGGGTGGCTTGGACACGGGGAAAGGGCTCAGCAGGGACAGATTAGTGGCTTTGACGGAGGCAGATCCCAGCCCCAGGCAACCCTCACCCTCCTGATCACAGGGACCTTGCCAGGTCTGGGGACGTGTTTGAGGGGAGCAATGCCACCAAGAACACCCCCAAAACGAGCCCAGCTGTGCTGCCAGGGGCTTCCTGCTGCACTGCCCGCCTCCCCCTGTGTGGCAGGGATGCAGCCAAGGCAGCGCGGCGCGGCTTCGGACGGGCTTCCCATCGCGCAGAAGGTGTGAGGAGCAGCCAGGGACACTCGGGGACACTCAGCCAGCCACATCTGCTCCATCCCCAGGGTGTCTCCGGAGCGGTGGCTGCCGTTTGGCCTTAGCCGCTGCAATCAGCGGGTGACACTTCCTTTGCACAACCCGACCTCCCCACCCCGAGCGCCGCTGCCAGCTCCCTGCTGCCTCGTGGAGCCGGGCAGCTCATGGCCGTGGTGCTCAGCCTGGGCTCAGCCTAAAACCAGGTGCCCACGTGCATCGTGTAAGGAAACGGGGCCAGATCCTCAGCTGGTGCAAACCAGGCTCTGCCCAGTGACGGTGCTTCCCCCCTGCGAATGCACTCCAAAAAAAAATCCCCTGATGGGGAAGTGACAGGCAGGCTTTAAAAAAGATATCTGTATAATAGCTTTCATTTATAGGGGGATTAGGATGCCCTGGGGACTGATAACGAGATGGGGAGGCTTTTCCTACTCGAGCTGAGCAGCCGGGATCCTGCAGGAGATGGGCTGGGGAGCGGAGTGGGCGCTCGGCAGTGCATTTGCAGCAGGGATCAGCGCACAATGGGGCTGAGCATGCCTCGGCTCCGGCTCCTGCAGCTCGCGGTCTGTGCTGAGCTTGGAGTTTGTGCTGTGCCCATCAGAATGCAGGGGGTGAGC
The DNA here is from genome assembly GCF_013377495.2 of Cygnus atratus. Lineage (NCBI taxonomy): Eukaryota > Metazoa > Chordata > Aves > Anseriformes > Anatidae > Cygnus > Cygnus atratus. Next base: position 2,252,762 of record NC_066379.1, read on the forward strand.
AGGGGAAGGAAAAATGTCGCTTTTTTGGGATAGCTACTAAAGAAATGTGGGACAGCACAGGCACCCATGTTGGCGTGGGTTGGGGATAGAAGAAGCATGCAGTTCAGCTGGGTATTGGATTTGGGGATTTATGTTAGTGGTTTCCAGAGTTTAAAAATTAATGGGGTGCTACAGCCAGAGAGACTGCTCCATCCCCTCCATCCCAGGGATGGTGCTGAGTACCCGAGGTCCCCACTGGCAAAGGCAATCCTGTTGCATTGAAGGCACAAAGCTAGCACAAAATTGCTGCCGTGCACAGTGTGCCCTTCGTGTGCAAAGTGACCTTCCCTCTGCCTGGGAGCTGCATCGCTGGGAGCACAGTGAGCAGGAAAGCAGAGGGTAGGGAAGGAGCCCGGCTCCATGTCCCACACACAGCTCTGAAAGTGAGGAGGATGCAGCTGGGAGTTTTAGTTTCAAACTTTTTCAAAGCATCTCATAAATGATGAGAGGGTTGAAATTTATATCTGTATCTCCCACCTGGATAGGCTGGGATTAAAAAAAAAAAGAAAAAGCAAACAAAAGAAAAACAGTTTTACCCTCATCTTGTAACACAGGGTCGTCCTAAAGTATTTCGTAGTAGGCTAAGGGCTGGAAGGGACCTTTTGCTTCGCCCGCTGGTCATTGCCACCGGATTGTGGCACACCCGGAGAGCCCAGCACAGGGCAGAGCAGCCCCAGCCCCGCTCCTCAGCAGCTGTTGTGATGCACAACGGATGAGCCCAGGAGATCTTTGCTGTCCTGGGCCAAAAATGAGCAGCAAGCAGGTGGTTGTGCAGCCAGCACACGGGAACGTCAGCACAAGCGGGATTCCTGGGGCAAGCAGCCTCTGGGTGTCTCGGAGACAAACATTTTCCCTGCTTGAGGGTCACAGCTGCTGCATCTCACCCGTCGGGAGAGAGGGTGAAGGACACCCAGCAGCCCACCCCCACCACCCCCACTTTCACCTGGAAAGGGCCCAAATGATGTGAGGAGCAGGAGCGGCTGGGCACCGAGGCAGGCTGCAAGCAGCCAGGCTCTGCAGGTCTGTTTTACAGCACATTCATCCTTTTTGACCTGCTGTGGGGAACTGTTGGGATGGGTTCAATAATGGTGTGGGACAGAGCGAGAAGAGCGCTCTCTTATCTCTCACAGTGCTTCCAGGTGGGAATCAGAGGGGGAAAAGCAGCAGAGGAGGAGAGCTGCTCCCCGGGCTGCGTGCAGGGCTCTGCTCAGCCACTCTGACCCCATCACTGGTTTTACACCTGCCTTTGTATGCCAAGTTCATGGATTGGGATGGAAAGATGGATGAGGAGCCCGTGACATCTTCCCCCTACTATTTCTGAGCCATCCATCAGCCAGATCCCTACAAGGCTGTGTTCTGCAGCACTGCGTGAATCATCGAGATCCCCACTTCATTTTAACTGAGTATGACTTTATTTTCATGGCAGCTCCACGTGGCAAATTAATGTGCCTTAATGTCAGCCATCTGGATATTGAGGGTCCAGTCTTCGGCAGTTGAGCTGTAGTGGATGCAGAGAGCATGGACAATACATTTGATGAGCAAAAGGGATTTTCTTTACACCCACCAGGGATCACTCAACAGCCCCATGCAGCACCTTGGTTTGCTCTTGCAGCCCCAGAAATGCTTTCATTTGGGGACCAGTGGATGATCTGGGGTCCGTCAGGAGATGCTCTTCTCACCATGCGTGCAGTGAGGTGGGAAGGACTGGGGGAGAGGCACCACCGGCAGGCAATACCGGAGCATCCCTGGCTCTTTGCCTCCTCTTCTTCTTTCTAGACCTGCCCCAGACCCCCGTCTCCATCCAGTGAGGGCCTGGCTCTGCCGGGCACTGGGCACCGCAATGTTCCTCGCCCAGAGGGAGCCTGTCGCAGGAGCAAATCCAGTCCTGGGGTGTGGCAGAGATTTCTGTAACCGGAACGGGGAAGAAGAGGGTAAAAGAGAGGGAGAGTTACAGAGGGGAGGAAATGTGGTGGTTCTGAAAACTAGCCATGGTGGTGCAGGAGGAATAAGCCGAGCTGCCCTCAGAGCACTGTCGGGATGCCAGAGCTGGCTTCTCCCTCGCAGCACTGGCCAGGGGCTGCTGCTCGCGGCCGCATCCAACCCGCGGTGTGGGACCAGGCGGGCAGCCGGGCGGGTTCTGCCTTCCCCTCGCCTCACAGGCTGTCCCCAGCCGGGCTGTTTACTCAGTCGTTCGCCCGCCCTTTTGCAATAGGGAGTCAGTTCTGGTTAATGTTGGAGATCGTAACGTGATTACCGAAAGTCTCATGAAATTAAATCACTTTGCTTCAAAGCGGACGGGGAGGGGGAGCGTCTCTCTGGCAGCGGGGATGGCCGAGCGGATATTGAAAGCAGACTGGTAGCCAGCATTGCTCTGCACACAATTGAGCTCTGACAGTGTGAAGGCAAATACAAACAGCAGCTTGTGTTTGCACACAAAGGCTCTGTGCACCAGTATCCCCGGCCCTGTACTTTACACCCTCGGCTCTTGGGCAAAAAGTCCTGGGAGGGTAGGAGGGAGGGAAACTCCACTGAATATTTAGAAATGAATTGAACTGTGCAAACATGCCATTGGGAAGCTCTCAGTGTAACGCTTTGGATCAGCTACCCGCCGGGGCTGGAACACAACTGCTGGACTTGAAAGGGCGACTTTCACGCTGAAGCAAAACTGGACAAAAGAAGATAAATGAAACGGGCTCCCGGCGGGGTTTGGTTTGTTTGTTTTTGTAACTCGGCTAATATTCCCGCATTGTTCAGCCCAGCGGCCCAGTGTCTGTCCTTTACACGCTGCTCGTAAATCGGGGCTAAGCAGGCAGCGAGCGGTGCGGGGCCGGGAGCTGATGAGCCCCCCCGGCTCGGGGCCCTGGCACCATGAGGTTATCCTGCACCATCGTGGGGCGGGCAGTGGGATGCTCCGTGGGGTCACAGTCACACCGTGCCGCAGGCTGAGCTGGGGCGGTGCCCCACAGGCTGCTAATTCCCGGGTGAACCTGTGCTCAGATTCAAGCCGTGGCATTTGGGGGCACGGAGCATCATTTGGGCTAGAGGGATGGGGATAAAAGTCTGTGGACCAACCCAGCTTTGCTGTCAGTTCATTCTGCAGCTGAGCGTGGTGTATCCTAATGATTTTCATGGTGGTCTGGGTGCTGGAGGTAAAAACTGCAGGATGTCCAGGTGGGGACAGCCCAGACAAGCTGCGGGTACCGGCGGTGATGTCTCCATCCCGTGCCCTGGCAGCAGGGCGAGGAGCAGGGCTCATCCTCACAGCACCCTGGGCATGCCTCTGCCACTGGGCCCCAAAACCAGCCACAGCAGTCAGAGCCTGGTTTACAGGGGCCCTCGACACTTACTTGATTGCTAATGCCAAAATATGCTCAAATGCAAGCCTTTCAAAAATCCGCTTGTTCATGTGATTTTGGGCAAGGAGGTAGCCACGTCTTACATCTCGATATTTCTCTAGTTAACACCGAGGAAGCAAAAGCTTAACAAGCCTCCATATCACAGTTTTGATCAAATCAAACAGCAAATAGAAATGCCTGTAAAACATTAAACAGTGCTTAATCTACTCCATAGCATTTACTTTTCACAAGCCTCCGTGAAGCCACAAAATGTTCACAAAAATGTGGCAAAGTGATTTCTCCAGAAATCTAGCCCCTCAGATGAGCTATTTGGTACTCTCCACTTCACCAAGTTTCACCCAATTAAAAAAAAAAAAAACAACACCCCAACAAAACCCCAGACGGCCCATCACGTGCTCGGGGTGACCAAAGAAATCCCCTGGTTTGGGTGACCAATGAATATCCCCAGGAATGAAAAGCGAACAATTTGTCGGCAGCCCATGCACTTGAAAACGAATGATCCAAATTATTCAGCAAGTCTCCCTGGATAGTGAATCCATTGAAAGGGGCTGGAGACAGAGTCATAAATTATTCATAACCCAAAAGAGAATGAAATGCATATAATCATAACAATAATAATAACAACAACAATCACAACACCAATAATAGCAACGGCAATTCAGCCGGCCCCACTAAGAGAAGCAGGGAGGCATGAAGGCTCGCAGACTTTATTTTTCCTTTATTCCAGCAGCCCTTCAGAGCAGCTGTGTAATATAAAGAGATGCAAAGTGGGTATACATTTGGAATAAATGTATTTATTGCCAATAATTGGGCTAGCTTGCTTTGACCAGGGGTGATGTGGTTTGTGCTCAGGTCCTGGGCACTAAGCAGGTCCCATGGGCTCAGATGTGGTGCCGTTAATTGCTTAACAGAATTAATTTCTCAGGGTCACACATTACCTTGAAGGAGTCTGTGGGGTGGCTGCAGTGGAAGCTGCCCTGTACCGCCCCAGGTGCCTGCAGGGTCCCTGGAAAATGTGTGGGTGTCCATGAACTGAAAGAGAAGTGGGAAGTGCCAGCCGGCCACACAAACCGGGGATGCAGCTCCTGAGCGGGGCCTCGGTCACGGTCACCTGGGACCCACTGGGGAACTCTGAGAGCAGAGGAGAGGCCACAGCCCCATCTGGCCGCGGGTGCACCACGTGCCTGAATTCCTCGCGCTGCAGCCTGCCGTCCTTTTGGCACCCTCGGGACCGGGGTTTCATTTGGGCACCTGCTGTGTTACCTCCCGGGGGGGTTCTCCACGGGCAGCGCACTGCTGGCGATACGGAAGACCCAGACCCATTGATATGCTCCCACCGTGTTGCAAAGCGCCCAGCTACACTGCTGGCATGCAAATGAATTCCCGTTTGCGGCGGAGGGGCTCAGCCGTGGCACTCAGCCATCTCCCATCGCTTTCCCACAGGTTGCCCCGTGTCGGCAAGGGGGGGTCGGGAGGGCTGCAGGGTCCCTTTGGCACCGTGGGGCCTCCCCAGGATGTTTTGCACCTGCTCATCTCAGCAGCGTCCCACTGCTTGGTGCACGGCAGTTGCATGCAAAAAAAAAAAATAAATAAATAAAAAAAAGGAAAAAGGGCATTTTTAAGGCTGGGAAGCAGCAGGTTGGACCCGAAAAGAGCAAAGTGCTCACCTACATGGCTCCTGTCAGCTCTGGGTGCTCTGGTTGAACTGGACATGAACATGGTTGAACATGGGTGCTGCAGAGTGGGGCGGTGATGGAGCTGGATTTGTATTTGCTCGCTGAAATAATCCCAAATCCAGGAGGCACAAGGGCTCAGCCCTGCTGCTGTGGGGCAGGAGGGGAGGCTGGGGCTGGAGAGGGCAGAGCAGGGTGTGGGTGGCACAGCCACTGGGCCTGGGGACAGCTCCGTGTCACCGCGCACTGAGCCCAGGGATCCTTGCTGCACGGGCAGCTGCAACGGGAGGAGGAGAAGGAGTTCCTGCTGGCATTTCTGCTGGAAGTCGCATGTGCGCTAAGTGGAGCGCGGTTTTCATTACCAGCTACATTTTGGTACAATAAATCATGAACAAGAAAACACACTTTTGGCCCAGATTCTGCCCTCAGTTATGAGTGGCAGTAACCAGAGGCAGAACCCAGCGCCGGCATCGCAGCCCATATGTTCACCTTTTGGAATTAATTTCTTCTGGTAATTTCTGTGTAATTATACAGCATTGAAGGCTGATTATACGCTTCCTCTCACGGGCAATTAATATCACTGCTCTAGTGCCAGAGGTGCACTTTGCACCGTGTAAACCCACAGGGAGAAGCTCAGCCTCTGGTGCCCGCTGCAAGGTGCCAGCCTGGGCCCTGCTCCCCTCGGAGGGGCTCAGGTCCCCCCGGCATCCTCGGACGAGGGGGCCCCCAGCCCAGGGCTGGCCACAGAGCAGGCACTCGCTGCTCAGCCACATGCAGCACACGGAGGGCTTGCGCAAGCTTCAGCTGCCGCCGAAATATTCGGGAGGTCATTTGTGCTGCACAGGGCTGGAGGAACCTGTAATTGCAACAGATGCTCTCCGACGGCGGCAGCCCCGTGGGTGAGCGCAGCGGCTCGTCTCCCGAGCAATAATCTAATTTATATCTCAGAAGACAGTTTTATTTTTCTGAATTAGCGACGCCGTGGGCTGTGCGCGAGCAGCAGCCCCGTGCCACGGGAGGGATGCAGCCGTGTTCCTGCCTGAGACAGGGGGAGTTGAGAGTCATAAAAGCAACTTCTCACAGCGGGTTATGGTGCCTATAAAATTAGCCCTGTTAGAAGCTGGCTGCCCATTTAAACGAGCAATTTAAACGGATAACAACGGCATCCCCCCGCCCCGACCCCATCGCAGCCTCTGTAAAATAACTGAGCTTAGCTGGATGGAGCAGAGGAACAGCAACAGCTTTGCTTGAGTCAGACTCGGAGGTTTCTGCTGTGACATTTGGGTTTGTTTGTTTATTTCTGCATCCCAAAAGCCTTGGTTCAAATTAGATAGAGAGAGAAAGCATGTGGGAGGAGGAGAAATGATTACCAGTTCTATTGCTGGTTTCCACGGGCTTTGGATGAAGCCCTGCTCTCCCTCTGTGCAATTTGTTCTCCCTGTCCGGGTTTGGGCAGAAGGTTGGGTTTGGCCGCACACGAGCTTTGCTCGCGCTGGTGAATTCGCAAGCAGCCGCTCCGAGCATCAGATTCTCTTGGCCAGGGGAGCGCGGCCCCACCGTGTGCACATTCCCCCCTCTGCGGGAAGCACTTTGTGTGTCACTCCGTCACGTCTGAGCTCGGGAGCTTAACATAAATCCTCATGCTCAGACCCAGCTTGAGGCCTTTCTGCCGCAAAACGCTAGCCAAGCCACCAGTCGTTGTTAGGTTTCAGAGTGAACGCTCCTTCGCTATGCCAAAGCAGCTTGTCCCTGCTAGCTCGTGCCGCCTGCTAGCTGTGACAGTGTCACTCATTCTGACAGCTTTTCCCAGTCTCCCTAAACCTCTGGTTTTGGGACAGAAGGACAGCCCGAGGTCTGTCCCTACCAGGGACGCAGCCACTGTGGCTGAGCAGCCCTGCAGGCTCCCTCCTCAGAGACAGCCCCCTGAGAGCTTAATTTTTGGGAAGCTTTAACATCGCCAGCTTACCAACCGCTGAAAGAAAGGTCAGCTAATCCTCCACAATGTCTGAATGAATTCAGGCCCAGAAGTGAGATTACTAAAAGGGGACCGGGAGGCCGGGAGAGCTGCATGGATACGGGGACCCTTCCCATAGTCAGGCCTTGCTTTCTAAAGAAATGCAGCTTTTCTTTCTGCTTGCCTCCCCTGGGAGGAGGGGGGTGGGTGCCCAGGTCCCCTCCCCCAGCAGCAGCCCTGCCACCACAATGTCCCAGCTCGGCGGGGGGAGCCCCAAGAGAGCCGTGGGGTGCTGCCCATGGCCCAAGCATCCCCGCTGGGCACCCTGCTCTGGGGCTCAGCTCCATTCAGGAAGAAAACCCCCAAAATCAGGATGCCCGTGTCCCTCCTGCCTCGTGGCTCTGGAAGCACCACGTCCCCAGTGTTACCTGTGCCGGGCACCCAGATGCTGCTGTGCACAGGGTGGTGCTCATGGAGCCCGTGGATTGAAGGCAATGTGGCCACAGCTTGCTGCCGTGCTTCAGGTCCCCTCGGTGGGACACGCGGGGACCCGGCGGTGTCCCAGCCCAGGAGGGGAGTGGGCACCATGCCCAGGGCAGCTCCCTTCTGGGCTGTACCCCCGGTCCTTTGTGAACCCCAGGGGCGATGACATGACAGGACCACTAAGGACTGGCTTTTCTTCTGCAAATCAACTGTCCTCCTCAGTGCTGGGCGAGCGGAGCCACTGAAAGGCTGAATGCGGGCGCGAAGCAGCCCCCCGGGGTGTGGATGCACTGCGGATGAGCCATGGTAACCTGGCTACAAGTGTGACAGCACAGACACCCAGACCCCGAGCCTTCCTGCCAGACTCCCCAGCCTCCCCAGATTGGGTATTCAGGCCACAGGGTTTTCTCTATTGACCTCAGAAAACTGTTCTGCATGGGAGAATTTTCTTTCTTTCTCTCTTGGTAACTGCAGAATCAAGTGTTTGCTGTCAGACCCTTTGGCTACCCCAGTGGCGAGGCGGTCATTCAGCAGGGAGCCGCTTGCCCAGTGGCAGGACTTCATTCTCGAAGCCCAGAAGCCAGCTAAGAGAAAGTGGAGAGGATGTTTTTTTCAGGCACGGCAGCTCCAGGACGGTGGGATGCTCCATCACCATGTGCAGAGCCCCCTGTGCCATCATGTCCTACAGAACCACCAGGTCCTGCCCTGGTGCCTTCCCTGACTTGCTGGGGATGTCTGATGGAAAAGCCCATCCAGAAAAACTCCTTTTGGTGGTGGGATGAAGGCTCTGTGTGACTAGGTGTTGAATTAACAGCCACGGGCACAGCTGCACCCATCTGTTCTGGATGCGCCTGTGATGCTGTGCAATGCCAAGTGCAATTACGTGAGCCTCCTGGAAAGTTTGTGCCCAAATTACAGTCAGGTGATACCTAAAGTCAGCCCCAAAAGGTGACATTGATGGGCAGGGACATGGCAGGGGTGGGGAGGTGCCTGCAGGGCCCTGGGAGGTGCTGGAGCTGCCAGCCAGGAGCAGGAGCAGCTTTTCCTTTGTTGTGCGTCCTGTGGGAGTGCCACCTGTAGGTGTGCTGTTGGTTTGCTGCTACCTGCCGGTGTGCTACCTGTCACTGGCCACAGAAACAGCCTGGGGCCACCAGAAGCACCTTTGAGAAAAACCTGCTGGGGCTTGTGCTTGCAGGCAGAAGGAGGCAGGAGATGGCACGGGGAGAAACGTGTGTGGTGATCGTGAGCAGTGGGGTTAAAAACAGCCCCCTGTGTCTTTTGGGGAATTTCCAGCTGCAGCCCTAATTAAGAAGCAGACAGATTCTAGAATATCTGAGTGTGACATCTGGTCTGCACCACAACTGCAGCACCTGCCCTAGGGAAACTGAGGCACAAGGAGGGGAGGACTAATCAATTGGTAGTGCAGTGACAACCAGAGAGGCTCCCCAGTCCTGCTTCTCTCTTCTTTTCCCTGCTCCTGCACTGGCATTACAGGCAGGGAAGAGGGATGGGGCTCATTGTCCCTGTTTCTCTGCTGGTTACTATTAACCCAAAGGCTGGGGTGCACAGCATTCAGGGGATGCACACTTTGCTCCACCAGATCTCAGACTGGGCTGGTTTCAGGTATATCTAAAAACCTCTGTCTGTATCAAAAATCTTCTGTCTGCATCTTAATGCACCTAAATAGTTATAAACATTAGCCACGGGCATCTAAGGGAGATGCACAGCCAGTCCCCTTCCCGATGGGGAGGTGGGGAGGGGACAGCCCTGTCCTCGGCACATTCTGAGCATTCCCTCCTGTCCTGAGCTCATCACAGCCTCCCCATCAGTCCCCTGAGCAGCTCCCGCGCCTCCGCAGACGTTGCCCCCAGCTATTCAACCGCTCTCCGGATCATTAAACATATTGAGCGACACCAGTCCTGTGACTGGTTAATTAGTAAAGAGTTGACTAATTAGTTAATCATGTTTACCGAGTGCTTTGAAAGTGCTCACTGTTATTATTTTTAATTATGATGGTGCCCCAGGCGCTGTTCACCTCGCCGCATGCCAAATCCTGCGGGGTTCGAACTCTTTGTCTCTGCTACCCGAGTTCGGTTTTAAGATGGGAATGTGCCTCTTATCCTCTGGTCACCAGGTTTCCTTAACAGCCTCTTGTGTGGGATTTTAGAAAAGCCTCTCACAAAGTCTTCATATACCCTGGCACATTTAACTCACTCTTTCAAAGCCGTGTTATCCGCTCAGGAGGCAGGACTGGCTCTTGCAGAGCCATACACAGCAATGCCTTTGTGCACACCTCATCCTGCATCCCTCTCCAGAACAGAAGACAAGATCAGCCAGTACCCAGATCTGCTTGCCCATCCCAGCCTGGGACGATCCTGCTTGCCCATCCCATGGCACCCACAGTGCCATGGACACCTCTGTCCCTTCCAACGCCAGAGAGGCCTGAGGCTCCCAGCAGAGGATGGGGAGCTTATTCCCACCTCTGGCTTCAGGCCGGTGAGCAGAGGACAGTTTGTTGGATGGCAGGAAGAGGAAGTGCACTGTAAAGATTGCATCTAATGAGAAGAATGTGAACAGGGTTTGTTAGTCAGGAAAGAGTCTTGGCATCTCCAAAGAATCAACAAGTGTAATCATCTCGGGGCTTTCTTCATTCGTAAAAATGTCATCAGCTCGTTAAGCAATGTCATAAAGAGCCCCAGTCACTTCTTATCACTGTGCAATCTGAAGAGGAGGCTTCTGGCACCAGCTGCAGAAATAAGACCCACCTCCACACAACACTAAGAGACAGAAGGGCGGCTGGCTCTTGAACAGACAGTAAGCTGTAAAAATCACACGGGGCTGCCGCAGGAGCAAGGCTTGGAAACACGGCTGTCCCCGTGAGCTGATCAGGAGGGCATGTGGCCAGCCAGAGTGTGTTGGATGGGCATTACTACATGACATGGCTGCTTGGTGCTGCTGCCTTCACCCAACAGCCCTTGTTCAGCTGCAGGCTGTCCCTTGTTCCTTGTTCAGTCCCTTGTTGCAGCTGCAGGCTCTTACTTTATGTTCTCCTGGAAAGCTCATAGTGGTGTGTTGTCCAGGCCTACCAGCTCCCTCTGACCCTTCCTTAAATGCTGACATCTTTACTCCTCATCCCATGCTCATGATGTGGTTGCAGAGACATTGGTTGAGAAGGACCTCTGAGGTCTCCAGTCCAAACTATGGAAGTGGGAAGAAGCTCAACACTGCAGCAGGTTGAATGCCCCAATCATCTCTTGGCAATGTGTCCTGTGGGAGAAGCAGATTCTTCCAGAGGTAAACCAAGAGAACATAATTTCTCCATGAAATTCCCTTCTTGGAAATCCTTCTTCCCTTCATGGCTATTAACCAAGCTGTGCTGTGCCTTGCCTACCTGTTCATTAAGACTAGAAGGTTCTAAGGTCCCCCAGGAGCCATTTATGCTATGGTCATATGCTTATTATGCTTATGCTCAGCATATGACCTCCCTGAAGAGCACTGTTGGCCATCAAGCTCAGTGCTGTGCAGCAGAGACTGTTTGTATGGGGTGCACGCAGGAAGAGCAGAGGCACTGGCACTCATCCTGATGTCTGGCCACAAGATCAGCTTTGCACCGTGTCTCATCTTCTGTCCTCCTGCCCTCCCTCTCACAACCCATGTCTCTGCTCCTGAAGCTCTTCTTACAGCCAGTGAGCACCAGAAATCCTTCCCCGACCTCCCTGCCATGCTTGGCGCTGGGACAGGGGCAACTTGCTTCCTCTCGAGTCCTCCTGGGGCAGGGCGAGACCTCCAGCTCCACTCCTCAGGCTGGCTGGCTGTTGCCTCACCATTTCCATCCAGGATGAGAGCCTGCTAAATCTCTCTCTTCAAAAAGAAAGAGAAGCCAAGGAAGTCTGGAAGGGAGGGGAGACAAACACATCTGCACCTGGGAAATGTCATGTTTGGTTTTTCAACTCAAAATGGGCAGTGACAGCATCTCCGTGGGGGTGTAAGTAGGGGGAGCAGTGCAGATTTATAGCTGTGGGTCATGCTCAAGCTGAGCCAAGTATTCTGCCTAGCATCAGTTTTATGAACGAGATGAAGTGCAGAACCTCAAGTGCAATGTCCTATTAGAGGAGAAACACTGGGAGAGCAGGAACAGGGAGTGCACAGAGAGAGGCCACCCTGCCCCTTCCCCTGCTCCAGTCCGGGTATCTCCTTTCAAGGCTGGATTTGGGCAGGTTGGGGATTGCAACAACCAAGCGTGGCCAGGCTTCAGCAGGTCCAACGTCTGGTGCCACAAGCTCGTAGAAGTCGTGTGTTGTAAGCCATGAGTGAAGCAGCTGGACGCTGAAGCAAACAGGAGTCAAGAACTGCCCTCTTTCAAAACAAAATAAAATTCACAGCAATTCACAACTCTGCAGGACGGAGTAATGAGAGATGGAGAACAGAAATCTCTTGGACAACTCCAAATTCAACACCCTTTTGGGCATTGAAATTACCACACCAAGGGGATGCTGTAGAGATTGTCACAACTGTGCAGAATGGAAGGGCACAAACGATGCCAGGGTTCCCTTTCTGGCCAGATATACCAGACTGAATGTCTTGTAAATTCAAATCCTTGTATGAAGATTAAGCAAAATTACTAGAGACTCCCAGTTCTCAATGAAATAAATGCCGTGCAGAACTTTTTTATAGACATGGGAGGATTATCACTTCATGGAGGTCTCATACTGAAAGCTGCATTTCAGCTGGGCTTTGATACAAAATTGATGAATGATGCAATGGTGTATTGTGACTGTAATGCCCCCAAATTGTCTTCTTCAGCAATGCCTTTTGAGGTATCTCTTCAAGGATATGTTGTAGACCCTGCCCTTTCCCATATGTCATGGTGACCAGGAAAGTCTTTGCAAATAGTAAGAAGTGTAGCATTGAGGTTGATTCTCCTTCATACAAAGTGTTTAAACTGAGGCAGGAGATATTTTTGACTGAAAGTTTTGCTGTCACTCCATTAGACCTTAGGGGGTTGGTGTAGATACTGTGGCAGGAGAGTCTCTGCCCTTTGATTTAGTCCCAGAGCCCACTTTGGCCATCAACAATCTGTGAATTTCTGCAAAAGGCCCTTGTGGGTAAAAAGGATGAGATTCTGTGGTGATTCTGCATCTCAGTATTCTCTCTGATTCTGCATTTCAGTATCTGTTTAAAAAGTTTTTGCCACAAGAGCAGTACCTTGGTGTTACCACACCGAGATGTCTAAAGACAACCCTAGAGCTCAAGCAGTCACGCTGAAGCAGTGACAGAAGAATCAAATATCTTGGTCTGGAAATGGACAGAGGAAAACATTGGTTTGTGTTTTGTGAGGTTGGTTTGGTTGGCATTGTTTGTTTATGAAAAAGGGTAAAGATTTGTAGTGGAGTTGGAAGAAAGCAATGGTGGTCAGGGCAGGAGAAGGCAATCTCATCGGCATCGTTGCTGTCAGTCCATAACAGGGTGACATGTCTGCGGCTGTTTCCCACTCCTCTCTGGACCAGGGATCCCCATGGCCGCATCCTTCCAAGCAAACCAAAGCTTGGAGCCCAGAGCTGCCTGGGCTGGTGCATCCTGAACCCCAGGAACATACAATAGGGGCCAAAATTCACTCGGATGCTACCTCAGAGTGAATTTTTCCTAAAGGTGTCCCTAAACCCTGTACAGGGCTGAAGCTTCCTGCAAGCAGTGCTTTATCCCTGGACAAAGCCAGGTGACACATCACGGGTGTCACCTGCAGCTTCCCCCCACAGAAGCAGCGTCTCACGGTGGGAAGCTGTGGGAGGACCGATTTATGTGCAAGGGGAGTGTGTGGGGGTGAGCCCTGTTTGTCATAGCTCAATACCCATGAAATACGCTGAGCAAACGAAGGACATGGTGAACTGGGCATTAATGAGTTAAAAATCCTACCAGCTTTTATACGAAATAATATAAAAATCCCATTACTTATTTATGGGCTTCTGAGGGCTTGCTCCAAGCTGACGGGAGGGCTGATGGCAGTCTCTTCTCTGGAGTTAATTGAAGCATCCCCATTGATCACAGTGGGAGCCGTAGGGCAGAGCCCCGAGTGGAAAATGCCAGCACGCAGCTATCTGAGCCCTGGAGAAGGCTCCTCCACCTCCCGTGCCAATTTTAAACAGCGCCGGGCCTGAGCAAGGCCTGCACACAGACCGCAAAGGGCATGGCTGTCCAGGTGGCCCATGGAGGCTTCCAAGCCAGCTGGGAGACACGACAGAGCCGTTTTATTTTCCAAGGAAGCCTTAGTCAGAGCTCAGGCCCCTCCAGTGTCACTTCTGAACTTTTACTCTCCGCACCGCTGCGGCGCCTCCCCCGCACCACTGACCTCCTGGCACGGCTGGGCCGGCAGAGGCCTTCACGTGGAGCCTGCCAAGGTTCCCCCAGCACGGCCAAGGCAGGCGGCAGCACTCCTCCAGCCTGGCCAGAACAGGCAGCAGAGCTCCTCCAGTGGCTCTGGCTGTGGCTGGGGAGCTCATCCTGTCTCTGCAGCAGGATTTGAGCCTGGGGAGGTTTCACAGCCCCTGATCCTGCTCAGCAAAGCCTGACCTGTGTGGTGGATGGATCAGGGAGAGGCCATGAGGCTGGGGACAGCTTTTCAGGGAAGGAGGTTGTTCTTGTTTCCTCTGGCATGGACATGGTGGCATCTCCTACTCGATCTTTTATTGTGGGTGTGAAAGCCTCACTGATTTTGAGAAAAACTCAGCTTCATGGTCTCCTTGTGCCCTTTTATTAGAGCAAGACAGCGAAACCCCCAACAAAAAGTACAGTCGATCAGTCGATTCCATCCTCACTAGAAGGAACAGAGAAGGGTTACAACAGTGTCCCCAAGGCATCTTTCCCCCTTTCCCCCTGAGCCACCTCTCCGAGCAGGACGTGGGGCTGTTGGTGGGGCAGAACGCTCTGTGGTAACGCGTGGGGCTTTGTGCAGGAGGGGATGAGTGAATCTCAATCCAAGTCAAATGAAAGGAGATCGTTCCTCCAGCACTGTGGGCAAGCTGTGGAGCTCCTCGTCCTCCAGTGCAAGGATGACAGGTTTATGTGGCCTCAAGGGGGGCGGCAGGGGAAAAGGGATAGGTTTTAGCATGAGATAGAGTGAGAGTGGATCACAGAACTGCTCTAATGACATTTAGGGCTCTCATTGTATTTGTGCTGTTAGGAGAAAATTGAGCATTGTCCTCCCACCTTGGGACTGGGGAAAGGGCCGGCCAGCTTGGCCTTGTTCCTTGTGAACAAAACCCTCAGAGGACCTCTAAGCAGAAGAAAGTCCTCTCAAGGGGGGATATAATGGCAGATTACAGGGAGTCCCTGGGGTGGCATTGAGCCCTCTTTGTGCTGCTGGTCCCCCCAGCCTCTGCTGCAGGAAACCTGAGCTGCTCTTCCCCATACCCCATAGTGCCAGCACGGAGCTGTTGACAGGTTTCCCCTTTATCCACACCATTTGCTCCCCAGGAACCTTTCCATAGGCATTTTGATCCCACAGCTTGTCAATGGTGGCCCGGAAAGGGACAGGCTCCGTCCTGGGGTGCCTGAGGTCTGGGGGAGCTGAAGGTCTATTCAGCAGAAGAATGCCCCGAGCCAGCAGGTGGGACACAGGAACCCTTAATCCCAAATCATTTTTCTCACTGGCATCCCTTTTTTTGTTTGGAATTATTACTATTATGGCCAGCAGCGAGGCATGGGCTCGCCGCCTGGGAGAGCGATATTATTCGCCTCCTTTTGTGCATGGCACCATGTTTGAATTGAGAAACAAAGGCGAGCAGCTTGTGCCTCCTGTTGGAAGCCTTCCTATCCCGCTGGGGATCCGGGACCTTTTCATCTCAGCCCATAGACTGCATAGGCTTCTGCCTCTTCCCATCTTTAAGTCTTTAGTAAATATCATAAAAGAGAAAATAAAGGCAATCCCCAGGGCTCAGGAGTCTTACCTTCCCTACATTAAAGAGGGGAAAAAAAATAGAAAGCAGAGATTTAGCCTCATTTTATCATTTAGCACTCAGAGCTTGCAAAGAGTAAATATTATTTAGTCCCATTTTGCAGGCTGGAGGCTCTTTGGAACAGCTTTTCTGTTTTTGCTCTTGGCGCTTATACCCAAATTCTGGGGCGATCTCAAAGCCATTGGATGCAGCTGTGAGATAGAGAGAAAAGGCAAAAACCCACCCGGGTGCCCCTGACCCAGCGATGCTCAGCGAAGGTTGGGCAGGCAAGGGGGTGCTCAGCCCCCCAGAGCCCCGCGGAAACAATTCAGCTTCAAACCAGGCACCCAAAAATTAGCGTACCCCCTAGCGGGATGGAGGCAGGCAAAGCAGGGCAGGTTGTGTCCTGATGCAGGTGCAAAGGAATTTACATTGCTGCTAATAAAGGAGCTGGTTGAAAACATTCAACTTCTTTTAATTTACTGTTTCAAACTGGATGTGAATGCTTGGAGAAAACTCTTCCCTTTCCATGAAGTTTTTGATTATCTGATGGAAGGCAATTCAAAACAGGACAGAAATATTTCCCTTTTTTTGTTTTAAATCCAAACTTTTGGCTTGGCTTGGCTTTCAAAACCCCAAATGAAACCATTTCAATCTGAAATAAAACCAAAAAATGTTTCTACTACATTTCGATGTTTTTCATTGGAAAACGAAAATGCTTCCTCAAGAGTCTCCAAGAAAAGGGTCACTCCCGTGATTTCTGTCTCAGGCACATATACCATGCAATCAGGTTTAAGTTTAACACCCAGGGAGGTTGGCAAAAGCCACAGTTTAACTTCCTAGCTCTGCTGTCAGGATCTGACAGCAACCGCAGTTGCACAACTGCTTGTTGTTTCCTATGCAGAGGAACTTCATGGCAGTAGGTTTCTTGGCACGGATTTGGGGGATGGCACTTCTTTGTATGAATAATGATATTCACATGCGGTCGTTGTTCTTTCATTGCTCTTTAATACTTCCTTTTCCCTTAAAGACATTTCCAGGCCAGGTTTTCAGTTACGTTCATCTGAGATGGAGGGAGAGTATCCGGAGAGCAGAGCTCCTGCTGGGGATGGAGGGTGATGGAGTGGCTCCAAGGTGGCTCAAGGGGCCCTTGGAGAGCCCCTCACCCACAGTGGCATGTCCCCTTGGCAGAGGGCTGCCACCTAAGAGGTGCTTATCTCCTCTCCAGTGAGGTGGGGAATGGTATCCAGCTCCAGGAGGATCTTCTGCAGGAGATGTAGGGTGGCCAGGGATGGGGCAACAGTCTGCAAAGAGAGTTCTGCCAGCCTTGGGCAGTGATAGAGGTCACCACCTACCCCTCCCCAATACCCAAGCATAGAAGGCACAGGGAAGAAAAACACAGAAGCCAACACTTGTCCAAGCAAATAGCTGTGTAACTGGGAGCTCACAGAAAAATGTCCCATTCCTAAGAAAGCCCTGGTAGCAGAAGGGCTTAAGCTCCCCTTGACTCTCATTTTCAGTCCCTCATTCAGCTGGTTTGAACCCAGCTTTCTGCTGGTGCAAATACAAGGGGGAAAGAAGTGAATTTGCTACCCTGAGTGCTTAGTAAAGTTGCAAGCAAGCACATCTTGCTCTGCAAAGGGTGCAGGAGGAAATCGGTGCTCGCTCCCCCATTACCCTGCTCTGGCCATCGTGGTGTGACGGGCACCGTGAGCAGCATTGCCCTGCAGGAGGTCTGTGATGCATGGCAGTGCCGATAACAAGACAAGCTGTGGTTACTTTAACTGCAGAAAGTTTGCCTGGTATCACTGGGGTGATTTTAAGCCTTTCACTCAGGGTGCGTGGGCGAGGGCTCGTGCGCGTGTTTGCCAGTCCAGCAAGGAGCACTTTGAAAGGCTGCTCTGATGCCTGGATGCAGCTCACTGGAGTTCTGCAGGTTCCCTGGGGATTCTAATAATTGGTACATTTGGTTTGCTTTTCCTCATTATTTCTAAGTTTTCCAGCTCTAATGCCAAAGGAGCCTGTATTCTATGTAATTATTACTCAAAACTTTGAAAACATTAAGTAGGAAAAATAGGCCATTAAACAACTAAAGAAGCAAAGTAACAAGTGTGAATTATGGCTCTGCCCTGTGGTTTGACTGTGATGGGTTTGTTCCACCCATGGAGAGATCCTGGAGAAGGGTAGGTTGAGTGGGTTGTTTTGCTTAATCTCTCTGCTGTCAGAGCTGCAGTCCCCGGAGAATGCGGATCTATAGAGAAATGTGCCTACCCTTTGAAAGGCAGTGCACATGCCCAGCTCCCAGCAGAGGACTTTTGTTCCACTCTGATTTATACCGTTCTCCGGGGCAAAGAGAAGTGGCTGTCATGGTTGCAAGGATTACTCTCTACTGCAGGGAAGGGTGGACTATGCAAGAATAATTTGTTCTCTTGACAGGGCATGGAAAGCCTGCTCCCCTGGCCCCCGTCCCTCACCCACTAGGGGATGCTGGCTCCCCAGGTGGGTCCGTCCTGCATGCTGCTGGCTGGGCAGAGAGGGTGGGAAATGCCCAATGATGCAGGGGAGCCCCCTGCCCTACTGCTGCCTGCCCCAGGACTGACCTCCCGGGGACACTTTGCCCAGGGCTGAAAGGGAGATACCGAGTCCGAGCATCTCCCCTGGCACAGCAGAGAGTGGCCTCTGCACATTGCAGCCTCAGACACCTGCCCAGGGTGAGGGGGCTGCTTCTCCCTGTGACTTTAAAGGTATTTTGGTGTGCCTAGCTCAGATGTAGCCCACATGACATCCCCACACAGCTACTGAGACCACGTGGACCCAGCTTTCACCCCATGCACAGTTTGCTTACCACTTAGCACATTTCATCTACAAGCTCCGCATGGTGAGCATCTTCTTAATACACACCCAGAGCCTCGAGCACTCCGGACCCACTCAGGCTGAGGCTCCCAGGGGCTACCTCAATGCCAGGAAAGCCCAGGGGTCTGCTCTGGGGCATGGGGACACCCCGGGGCTGCTCATGGAGCTGAGCCCCAGGGGCCGTGCCTGTGGGCGTGGAGCAGAGCGGAGATGCCTCACAGGACTCGGTTTATCCGTCCGAGGGTTCCTTGCCAACAGAGGCAACTCACTCCTTCCAGCGAAGGCCGTGCCTTCACTTATCTGCTCCCTGGGTTTTTCTGCTTGTTTGTTTTGTTTCCACCCTCTGAGGAGGAGGAGGGTGGTGCTCGGCACGCACAAGGCCAGCCACCTCTGAACCCCAGTGCCAGAAGCCCTTTTCATGCTCTATAAATTTTATTGGAAAATCTGTTTTGCTTGAGGGGGGTTATTTTTTTTTCTCCCCCACTAACGCGCCATGAAAAGGCTCATTAAAAAGTGAACTCCTTGTTCTGATTAATCCTTCCAAGCAGGCAGAGGTGACACATGCTAATGACATTTCCAGCCGGGCTTGTCCCCTGAGACGCCTGCTGCTATTGCAGGCCGAGTACCCGCCGAAGGAGACAGCGTGTTGGACGTCGGAAAGGTTGCTCTTGGCTGCAGCATTCATTTGTAGTGGAGAAATGCCTGCAGGAGCCAGGCGGTCGCTGTCTCTCGGGCAAGCCTAGGAGACTTTGTTCTCCAGATGCATCTCACGGAGTGTCCTCCTGCGGACGCAGGCTGTTCCCAGCCTCCGGAAGGGCTCGGAAAGAGGAGGAATGGACATCCCTGGCGTCTGCACGCATCCCCGCAGCACGTACTGAGCTGCTGACTGAAGATTTCTCGGATGCATCAGAGCGCCTGTCTGCACAGGGTTGTTTTGTTAACCTCAGCCTGCTGCTTGGCCCCTGCCAAAGCTCTGATGTTCTTGGAAAACGCGGGGCTAATGAGACGCCTTTCCAAAACAACAGCTGACCTAACGGACCGGCTGGCCACTGGATCAGCAGGCGCCGACCCGCAGCAAACAGGAGCGAGGCGGATCTCTGAAGACCTCGTGTCATTCCCTTTCCTCATCATCACCTTGGTTGGGTGCTAGGGAGGTCTACTTCACCCTAACCTTTCTCTGCTGCTTTCCTTCTCAGTCAAACCTGACCTCTGGTGAAGGTCCCTGCAGTGCAGGACCCGTTTTAATGTGGTGGAGACCCAAATCTGAAATCTGATTCTTCCCTTCCCTACTGGAAACCAGGATCCCTGTGCAGCTGGAGAAAGGAAGAGCCAGGGATGATCCCAGACTGGGGCAAGGATGTGCCTGGGACCACCCAAAGTGCACTGGACAAAGGACAGACCAGCTCAGGAGATGCTGAGCAGCCTGAGCCGTGCTGACATTTCTCCTCTTGGACCCAGCTCCACCGTGACACAAGGCAGAGAGCTGCCAGAAGAAAGCCTGTGCATCCTGCCAGGCTCCCCTGCCCTTAGCAAACACGCAGCCCTTAATGCACCGAGCGTTTCACGTCCGTCTTGACATGTACCAGCAAGGTGTACCCGCGCTGACTCCGCGCCGCTTTGGTTTTCTCAGAGGGTCTTGGCCATTGTGGCCAAGAAACATAAGGGCTCTGTAATGCTTTGTTGGGCCAGAAATAAAGCGAATTTGTTGAAAGAAGGTTACCATGATATATAAGTAAGAAAAGGGGAATTGTATTTAACCTGGCACGGGACAGTTGTTTTCACTTGCACAGAACTATGCACGGAGCATAGCTCATGGCTTCTTCTTCAGTGAGGTCTTGTTCGTTTTGGCCCGAGCAGCCCCAGGTCAGGGGTGCGAAGCTGTGGTCAGTCCGCAGGGCAGCAGGGGAAGGGGAGGGATGCAGAGGGCAGGGCAGAGCTGTCCACAGCCCCACACCAGCTCCTGAGCTGGGATCAGCCCTGCCTGCTCTGCGGTGTGATGCAGCCTCCTGGCCTCGTGTGCCAGAAGCCTTCAGTCCTGGTGTGTGCAGCCGCCTGCTCCCCAGGCTGGATCAACCAGCAAGGCGTTACTGAGAGCCGGCTGCCCAAAAACTGTGTAGGCAACCTGCACTGAAGAAACAAGGCAGAAACGCGGTGCTTGACATAGGGAATATATTGCACATGCTACTGAGTGTTTGAACTACTTCAGAAGGCTGAAAACTCTTCAAAAAGAGTTTTTATGATGAAATTACAGAGACACGGCTGAGCTCAGAGCAGCGTGCTGATAAGGACGGATGTCCTCCAGGTGAAGCCTGTGAGGACACATCCTGGGAGCGACTGGAGTTGCAAGGGGAATGTAGCAATGGCTGGAGCAAATAAATCAGATGGAGCTTTGCCAAAAACGTGGTGAAAGGCACCAGTGGTGGGAGGGGATGGGACAGCAGGCTTTTTTTCTTGGTGCAGTTGAAATAAGATGTGGAAAACTTGCAGGCAATCCCCCCAGGGCTGGGGAGGGGGGATCTGGTGGACATCTCCTCCCTCTTCCTCTTGGGTCCCAGCTGTGAGATCCTCGCCTGCTTTATCTTGGGTGGCTGAACCAGCCTGTGGTAAAAGGAGACGAGCACAATGCAATGGTGTTTGACTTTGTTTCTGTGCTGTGTGGTTTATTCAGAGGGATTACTGGTGTTTTTCAGCCTGTTACCACCTGGAGAGGCAAATACAAGGGAGTGCTGCTTCCAATAGGCTACCCACAGAGCAGCCTCCGTTCTGCCAGAGCCAAAGTTGTGGAAGGTTAAAAATGAGCTGGGCAGGATCCAGGCTGAGCATTTGCCCAGAGCAGGGGATGTGTTGGGTTCACGGGGCCGCAGACAGCACTGCCCAGCTCTGTTAGCAAAGCAGCTCAGTGCGGGACAGCGGCATGAAAGGGAGGTGAAAACCCCTCTGAAGGAATCCATCTCTTGTATTTTTTGACGGAAAAGAGGGACATTGCATAAGGACTATGCTCACGGTGTCTGTGTGTCCTACAAGGCAGGATGCCGCTCAGGGTGCAGGGAGCAGGTGATGTTCCTAGTGTCACTGGGGCAGATGGAGAACACCCCAAGGGGCCATGGCCATGAAGCCCCATCTCTCACAGAGCAGCTCAGCATCCCAGACACATGCCCTTGCTTCTCACCTCCAACTGCTGTGAAACCAATGTTTTTTTTCCATCCAGGTGGGCTCCCTGGGCTTTGGCCTGATTAATATTGATTTGGGACTGTATTGCCTGAAAGAATAGGCGTTTTGGTTTATTAAACATATGAGCTGAGTGACAGTGAATATGAAGGCTGTTCTCAAGGGCTTATTGTTGATGAAGCCTCACTAGAAATGTTCATCCCATGTCCTTAGGGCGATACGCTTGCAATTTTGCTGCTCTGCTGCCAAGGGCAGGTGAGGTGGGAAGCAGGGCAAGCAGCACCACCTCCCCGGGGTGATGCTCCTGAGTCCTGGATCCTTTCAGGCCATAGGGAAATGGCCCATTTTGGGCACGACCTCTTGTTGGAGTCTGGTGGTGAGGGGGTGATGATGGAGAGTGGCCGTGTGCCTTTCTGTGTCCATGCTGCTGCTGGAGAAATCCCCTTCATCCTCCAACACCGAGGGATGCAAATCCCTCCCCATCACCCAGAGGGGCACAGGGGGCATGGGCAGGACCCCTGTGTGCCATGGGGCTGCCCCTCTGCCCAAAGCATCGGCACTGAGCCAGCCGTACCCAGGCCAGCCCCCTGCTGATGGCCCTGGTTCAGCTCTCATCCGCAGATGTCTCCGCGCAAGGCTGCAGCAGATACTCCGATTCCAGATTACAAGTGTCAGTTTAGTTTAGCTTGTCAACAAAAGCAATAAATAACCCCCTCTCACTTGCACTCCCCAAAATGATGCAGCTGGAAAAAATCTGCTTTGCTTGCTTTCAGAGGGAGAAAAAGAGTTTTCTCCATCTGGGAAACATGCTTGGCCAAAGGTGAAGATTTCAGCTCCTGGAGGGGACATCAGAAAGCATTTGGGGCTGATTGTCCAAGTTTGCTTTGAAAGGGAGAAATAATATTTGCCCTGGTGAAGATACGTTTGGTTCTTTGCTTGAGACTGGAGGTTCCCAGGTCCTTCAGGTGACAACAAGGCCAGGGAGTCAGCAACCAGCCCACCGCTGAGCGGCAGGACCCCAGTCCAGCGCCCTGCATGGCAGCCAGAAAGCACTCAGGGACAGATTTAAGCCTGTAAGAACCTAAAAGAGCTTCAGCTGCTAACACAGGGCTGAGAGCTGAGTCCCCCTTGCATCTCGGCTGCCACCCACCTCCCTTGCCTTACTGCCCTTATGGGCTGCCTGTGTGCCTGATGCCTCCTGCTCCCCCAGCCCTGGTGACGCAGTGGCATCACCCGCTTTGGTGGGTGTTGTGGGCTCATTTTCCTCACGTCGTCCCCAGAGTCCCTGTTTTTGTGGTTTTCAAGGACACTGTTTCCTAATGTACGAACATCCCTTGAGGCCCTGAGCGTACCCTGACACCCGCGCGAGTGCGGCGCGCTGGAGTAGCCCTTTGGTTTGCAAACATCTGGGTTCCTAGGAAATGCTGCGTATTCCTGCCGATGCTCTGCTGTCTGTTAACGCTTATAAAATTATGTTTATTTCCTGCCGTGGGGATCAGGCTTCAGCTCAGGGTTATTTCCAGGGCTGCGGCAAGCTTTGTGCCAGAGATGCAAACCGTGGCAAACAAGCACTTAAAAGCCTTATGTGCAGCAATGGGCAAACCACAGACACTTCAGAGGTTTGGCTCGGGAAAGCGCTTGCCTGAAGGAAGACAACTGTGAGGTAGTGCCCAGGAGCAGCCCCGGGCCGGGTGCGGGGATGCTCATCCCGCTCGGCCACAGCGGGTGACACCTGGCCAGGCAGGACAGTGCCTGCCGTCACCCAAGGGCGTCACAGCTGGGCTTCACCAGGGCTGATGGTCCAGGCAGCAGCTGTCCCAGAAACCCAGCCAAAAATCCTCCGTGGGAGGGATTTTACACGTCAGCCTGCACTGCGGTCAGGCGTTTCGGAGCTAGTGTGCTTCTGGGTCTGCCCGACAGCTCCAAGCTTGCTCTGGGGCGAGAGGCAGGGGTTGCTTGGGGCTGCTCCGGCTCTCCTGGTCCTGGTGGGACGGGTGGGTTTCGGAGCTCATGGGGCTCCCGTCGTGGGGAGTGGGTGAGCACCGGTGTCTCCGGCCAAGCTGGGAACTTGGAGGTGGGCTTGAGCTGCAGCTTGTTTCCCTTCTCCTGCCAAAGCATCTGCTGTCCTGCGCACTTCCCTTCCCCCGGCCCGCCGGTAGTTCAGACCATAGAAATGTTTTATCTGATCCCCCCCAAAACGCTTATTTAGTTGGATTGTTTGTGGCTTGATTTCCCTCCTCTGCCTGCCTTGAGGTGGCCTTGGCTTCCCAGTGCCCTTTTGCAGTGGAAAACCAAAATGCTGTATTTCCAAAATGCCCAGATGGGTATTTCCAATGACCTAACAGGAAAACTAGTTTTTCTTTACAGCCCGGGCCCCAGGACTTTGCAGGCAGCTCCAGCTGGTCCCAAGCTGCTGTAATCAATTGATAATTTGGCTGGAAAATACCCCTCGGCTGAAGTGGGATGCCACAGGTTTGGGGTCTGCGTCCTGTGACCATCGCTGTGGTCCAGCCATGCAGGACTGCAAATTTGCAAATTGGGCTCTTAGGGCTGTGAATGCAAGACAGCGGTGCAGATGCTGGTCTGCATTAATGTCCCTTAAACCTCCAGCATCAAGTGGCCCCTCTCGCTCATGCCACGTGGAGCTGGCATCACCAGGAACCGCGCAAGGGGCTCAGGGATGAAGGACAAATGGGGATGTCTCTGCAGGAGGAGGTTTCAGGAGAAACAGGCAGGGCTGGGAAGCTGAAGGTAGGAATGATGGAGAAATCACTGTCCTGGGCATCCAGGTCCACTCCCGAGGTACTCAGCATCCTCAGCCCCCAGCGAAGCCAAGTTCCCATCTGCCAGGATCGGGCCCCTCACTGACTGTGTTGGGTTGTGGGAAGCCTCTCGCCTGGCTCTGTGAAGTCATCCAGGCTCATCCAGGCTCATTTTGTGGCCATGCTGGAATGCACTAACCAGGAGTTGTTTTGAGGTCAGAAAGGAATAAGTCTTTTGCAGACAATTGATGTTGTTATTAAAAACATCCACGCGAGAGAGAGGAGGGGGGAGGGAGGTCCCCTTTCCTGTTTGGGAAATAGTTTCTCACTGCATCCATCAAGCAAAAGAATTCTGTATGAAAAATTAATTTAGAAAAAAAGTTTCTGGGGCACACGCGCCTGAAAATGAACCACAGCAGGATCAGAGGTTTGGCTCAGAGCAGCGTCCAAGACGCAACAGCAGAGGCCAGATTGAAATACAGGAGTCGTTGCTCCCAGCCGGGTGTTGGAACTGGAGGAAATGCAGTTTCCTTATAAGAAACGCAATCTTCTTTCTGCAACACTTGGGCAAAAATTCATGAACTTCAGCTGAAGCCCAGAGCAGGTCTCCCACCGAGATGGGCTCGGTGTAAGCTTCACGCCACATCTGGGACTGCAGAAAAGTGGGGATCACTTCAAAAAAAAAAAAAAAAGGAAAAGAAACCCAGAATGAACAAATTAGACCTGTCACCCTGCCCTTCACATCATTAATCTTCCAGCCCAGGGCAAGTGGCTTTCCCAACCCCATCCCAGGGGGAGACATGACCCCAGCTGCAGAGGCATCACGCGGCACCGTCGCGCCGCGGCCACCCGCTCGCCGGGCCCTCCTCACCGCCGGAGCTGTGTGGTCCCTGCCCGGCCCCCGTCCTTGCCAGCCTTCCCCGGGCATCCCTACAGGGCCCCTCCGCGGGCACTGGGGGTGGAGAGCAGCCGGGGGGGGGGCGGTTTGGGTAGGAGCTCCGAAGCCTCCTGGCAAAGTTGAGTTCAAGCTGTAGGCCCATTGTCAGGGTATTTGGGGATGGGGATATGATCATGAGTGCTTCTGTGTTTATGGGGATGTGGCTCAATTCCTGGCCATGCTCAGGCTGCCCCATGTCCATGTGGGCACCCTGTGGTGCTCTCACTGGGTGCTCTTCACCCCTCACATGAAGAGAGGCTGAGGGATCTGGGGTTGTTCAGCCTGGAGAGGAGAAGGCCCTGGGGAGACCTCACAGCGGCCTGCCCGTGCCTGAAGGGGGCTGCAGGAAAGCTGGAGAGGGACTCTGTGTTACGGGATGTGGGGATAGGACAAGGGTGAAGGGCTTTAAACTAAAAGAGGGGAGGTTTAGATTAGATATGAGGAAGAAATTCTTCACTGACAGGGCAGTGAGGCCCTGATGCAGGCTGCCCCAGGAGCTGTGGGTGCCCCATCCCTGGCAGTGCCCAAGGCCGGGCTGGATGGGGCTGGGGGCAGCCAGGGCTGGGGGTAGGGGGCCCTGCCCATGGCAGGGGTTGGACTTAATGGACTTTAAGGTCCCTTCCAACCCAAACCCTTCTGGGATTCTGTGATGCTCCCTCCTTGTTGTCAGCACAGGGATGGCCGGGGACCCAGAACCAGGCTCAGGCCCAGGACAGACTGAGTCCTCATGGTGGGGCTGGTGATTTTGGGACCAAAGTGGCCCGTCCCTGGGATGGAGTGGCCTGAGCCCATCTCAGAGCATTCTGAATGGGTGTGTAACCATCCAGGTCTGCAGACCGTGCCTGGAGCAGTCTGAGCAGTGGAGCTAATTGCCCATGATAAGCTAATTAAAGGCATCTGATAAAATCTGCCTTGCAGGCGCGGGAGCGTGCAGCAGCTGCAGCATCCCTGAGAGCAGGGAAGAGGGCGGCGGCTGGGACCCCTGGGCTCGGCGGGACGTCCACCTCCTCCCAGAGGGCTTGTCAATGCCTCTGCTTGGGCCTGGACGCTCTTGTTGTCATTGCTCCATCCCTGCTGGTTTCTGACAGTGGCTGTGGGGTTATGGAGATGGGCGCTGGGTGCTGGTGGGGCTTTGCAGCAGCACCCCTATAGCTAGCAGAGAGCTGGGGGGGTGCAGATGATGTGACGTTGGCATTTCCAGAAACATTGTTCTTGTCTGAGGGCTCTGTAGGTCCAGATTTGGTAGCTTTGCTTCAGGATCGAGCAGATGTCTGCCTGCTTCATTCTTGGTAATGCTGTAGGGGCCAGGCTGGGCCTGGAGGCAGAGCTCCCAGCCCCATCCCACCTTGGGGCTGGGCTGAGTATCCTTCAGGGGTGTCCCCTGGTGCTGCTGGGCTATGGCCATGGGGGAAATGGCCCCTGCCTCGCATCTCCCAATGCTGTGCATTCCATAGGTACCACGACCCCGAAAATGCTTGTGTCTCCAGCTCCTCCATTCTCTCTCTAAGGAGCCTCTAGGAGCCTCTACCACCTCTAGGATCCCACACCAAAGCCTTTTTAAGTGGACAGCAGCTGCAGGTGCAGATAAGCACACACAGACCATGATGCTGGCACCCAAGGAGCTCTGGGGCTGCAGAAGGACGGGGCTGTAGCACGTCACTCCCGGCAGCACTGGCTCTGGGTGAGCTTCCAGCAAACCACTGCTGGTCTGCTGTGCAGCAGCCGAAAGCAATCCATTAACAGTAGCACTGATAAGAGGGATAAGCCTGTCTGCTCCGATAAAACCCCAATCTCCAAGAAAACCAAACAGAGCAGCGCCTTGCAGGGGAGTCCTGGCACTAGCCTGGGCTACGGGAGCAGAAAGCCCAACACCTCCTCGAAATAGGTCCATGTCCGCGCCGGTGATAATGCTGCTGGGGAGGTCAGGCACATGAGACAGAGTTTTCCTTCTCTCTTAGATCCCCGATAACCTCGCTGGAGATAAGATAGCTCTATTTACCTGGACTCAGGCACACCACAAAAGAGAGCTTTGTGCACAGCCCCGAAGGTGTGAATATCTCTGAGCAAACATAGGCATCCCCAGACTTTCACACCTGGACAGGGTCTTGAAAGTCAGCACAAGGCTCATACAAGGTCCAGGTTAACACCCTTGGGAGGTGTTAAAAAAAAAAAAAAAAAAGAGGAGGAAGAAAGGAAAGAGGGCTTCCTGTAACCAGGTCTCTCTGAGTCTGCCAGGATGGGAAACTGAGGCAAGGTGGTGTTGAGTAACTTGGCCAGGCTCACACTGGGATCAGCAGCAAAGCCAAGGCAGGACCCTCTCTGCACCTGCAGTTTGTGGGTGCACAGGAGCGCAGGGAGGGGACGGTGCAGCTCATTTGTCACCAGTGGTGGTGGCCCAGGGGAGCCCAGGCATCACCCAAACGTGCCTTTGGAGAGGCACGAGTGGGCTGCTGGTGCTGCCCGCTGCTGGGTGCCCCTGTATCAGGACAGCTGCCGAATTTTGGGACATTCACAGAGCAGGAACAAGGACAGAGCAGTGGGAACAAACACAGCCTGTGCCAGTGGTGGGCTGCCACCTTCCCTGTCACGCACAGGGGTGGATGGTCCTTGCTGTCCTAGCCACTGCCTGACGCAGGACCGATGGAACTTTAATTAATTTGCACCAATCTAACACAGTTTATTAACATAACAGGGAGGTGATGGGTGCACAAGGGAAACAACCTCAGAACGATGTTCCCATGTGCATGCCTGCCTTTGCTGAGCGCTCTGCAGATTTCCAAGGGCTCGGGCCCTTTGTGGGGCTGGTTGCAGGTGATCTGACCAGCTAGAAGTGGTCAGGGACTGCAGCTGCTCTGTCCTACAGTGACACAGTGACAGAGGTTGTCTGGGTGGTGCCACCAGCTCCGTGTCACCTCAGAGGGGACACCGCTGGGTTTGGAGGTGACCACCAGCCATGCAGCGTGCATGGGAGCAGAGCCACAGCTTAGGTCACGGGTCTGGCTGGGGACAGTTTAACAGTTCCCCTGGCCCTGATACAGACAAGATTGGGAAATGATCTAGGGTTAAAACAACACAACATGCTCCTGCACATGCTATGTTTGCTTTTCAGTGCTAGCCCTGTACAGCCCGACCTCACAGGTAGCTGGGTGAGCACAGGCGGAGCAGCGGGGACAGGATTTCAAGCCAGGGCTGCTGTGGAGGCATCGCCGCTCCTGCAAGTTTAAAACCACTCGGCATCATTTTCACCCTGTTTGGCATCGCTGTCACTCCGCTTGGCATCGCTGACACCCCCCAGCTGCCAGTTCCGAGTCTCCCCATTCCCCAGGGCAGTGCTGGAGTGGAGCTGAGGCTGTTTGTAGCACTGTAGGCTGAGAGGATTTAATACTGATATTTAAGTCTTTTCCCTCCTTGCTGAGTTGGTTGCATTATTGTGCTTTTTGCATTTCAATAACCTTTGCTCTGTATGTGCAAATTCTTTCAATATTGTTTTCTGCTGTGACTTTAACTCTCAAGTGGCATACGTCTTACTGGGAGTGTGGGAAAACCTTCAGGAAAATGTCTTGTTCTGTGCAGGGAAAGCAATGCCCCTGTGTGACGGGTGTGCTGCATCCTGCCCCTGGCTCTGGTCTGGAGCACCAGCACTCAGATCCAGCACATCCCCTCCTTGTGAGCTCTGGGGCTCTGATTTTATGACAGAAATACAACAATATTGGTGAGACCAAGTGCTTTGGGACAGGGATGCTGACATTAGCGCCTTGAAAACCACTCACTAAGTCCCCCACGGTCCACGCCAGCCAGAGAGGTGAGCACCACAAGGCCTTCCCCTGCTGCACCACAGCCCTGTGGCGGTAGGAGGAAAGCTGCCGAGATCGGCACCAGTTAAGAGGGAAACCGCACGGGCAGAGCCTAAGTGCAGGACTTGTCCCCACTCGGATTCCCCTGGGCTTGGCACTTACGAGGCACCTGGGGGCTCAGCCGGTGGGCAGCCCATGGCCAGCGGCTCTCTGCTGCGCCTGGGTGCCCGCAGGGTCCTGGGTGAGGTCCCCACCTGCTCAGATGGCAGCCAGATGAGTTATGGGATGCAAACTGTTCATTTCAAAGTATTGCAACCTTGGGAGGCAAGGTTTGGATGGTGCAATTAAATAAAAAACACTGATGGCAGCCTGGCATCATCTCCCAGATCAAAGTAAAGAGTTCTCTTCTTGACTTTTCCTTTCTAAAAAAAAAATAATTTGATCAAGTACTTTCCAGGATGAAACTTAACTGCAGACTTCCTGCACAAAATCTGGTTGGAAGAGAAAACTGCCTGCTCAGGTCCTGCAGCAACTGAAGAAAACAGGGTTCATCCCCGATCACAGAGACTGACCCGAGGTGGGCACGCCATGCTTGCAGTCTCAGTGCAGGACAGGACACCCCCTGGCACCCACTGGCTCCAGGAAAGGACCACTCGGGGGTCTCCTCCCAGCCCTTGGGCGTGCCTCCTCCACTTCTTATCCAGGATCTGGGCTACAAGGCTCAAGCCTTCATCTCCAGACAGCTTTCACGGGGTTTTAAATGGACAAAAACCCCACTCAAGTGTCTCTGTTGGGGCAGCCAGTGCCAGAATGCTCACTGGAGGAAGCGAGGGCAAACTGCAGCACATTTCCAGGCACTTGGAGTACAAGCCTGTGTGCTGCACCAGGGCTCGGCTTTGTGCTTTGTATCCTGTGTTGAGTAAGACTGCTTTTGTCTTGGGCTAAAATGCCTTGGGTGAGAAGCTGCCAGAAGTCTCAACATTTCAATGCAACACAACAGGCCCACAGGTTTCTCATCCATCCTCTTTGCCTGTTGATAGAGCGTCAGCTGCCCAGTTGCTTTGAAGGAGTTATTGTAGGTCACTGGAGATGTCCCCGAGGATTCGGGGCAGGAATACACAAATCAGTGGGACCTCGCTGGATGCAAGCAGCTGCTTGCCACGTGTGGTGGCGAGCAACGGGGAGACCTCGACTGCTCAGAGTCTGATAAAATCTGGCTCATAATCTGAATGTCTCAGAGCCGTAAATCTCCTAGGGAAAAGTCTTGCTCTTCCTCCTGGTGCTCCTTGAGGGGCCACGTGGACAGCCCGGAAATACCTATGGAGATCCTGGTGCTTCAGTCCGGTCCGGGAGGAATAAATGTGGAAGCAGTTATGAAAACATCTCCCTCCCTGAAATTAATAACACTGTGCATCAGTCGGGCAGGCTCATGCTTCAGGTTAAGTCGCGAGCGGTGTCTGTCGGTGCTGGGACTGGATCCCATGCCATGGGGACAGGCAGGCATCGTGCCCCGTTGGCAGCAGTGCACCCAAAGGGACATCGGGTGTAGGGCAGAGCTTGGCTCCCACAGCACTGGAGAAAGGTTGGTGATGGCGAGTGTCGCCAAAGTGACCTTCTGTAGTGGATCTGATGGGACTTGGTCTTCCTGCCTTTTGGGTTTGGTCTGTGTTCAGCTCCAGACTTTCTCTATTTGTTCCCAAAACCCCACGCCAGTGACCACGGCCATTTCAGACGTTGGTTCCGGGCTCTGGGCTTTGCCAAGCCATCTGCTGCTCACTTTGAGAGCCAATATCTGAGCTGGCTACAGGTGCTGATGGGCAGCAGCACGTGCCTGGTTCACCCCTACCCTCTGTTTGGCTGAGGGCAAATCCCCCAAACACCCCTGGGTTGAATCCATCAGGCTCTGACGTTCAGTGTTTGCTTCTCCTACCTGCTCCTTAAGCTTGGTTTGGCCACTGGAAATAAGCTCTTCAGGAATTTAGTTGCAAATCTCTTCCAACTTTGACCAAACTTGTCTTCCATTTTTTCAGCGACTTATTCAAATTCAAATTTGACTTACTCAAGTTTCAGTGACTTATGACAAATTCAAGCAAGCTGGAGCAGTTCGTCTTAGAGCAGTTCTTCTCAGAGACAGCAAAAGACACATCCCTACCAGGGAGCAGTGTTTTTCTTTTTAAGCCTTGGCTTCAAATATAAGGGCAATAGATTTTCTTTAAGGAAAGAAATCCCCGAATTTGTTGCCATTGGCAAAACACTGGATTTTTCACTAGCCTCGTTTCTCATTAGCAACTGAATCATTTTAGCAGGAACTTGTCCAAAAACATTCAGCCTGAGTCAGACACCCAGTCTCAAACATTTAAGCCCAAACAGCAAGTCTGGCGTTTTAAACGTAAAAGAAAGCAGGGGACTTATCACTGGAAATCTTGGGCAGGAAACCTGCTGCTGTGACGGGCTGGGGCTGCACCCTGCAGAACCCGTGCTGGGTGGGAACAGCTCCAGGACCTCCTGGTCCTCGGGCACGTGGGGGTTTGGGCAGTGTGGGGAGCAGAGGGCCCCTGGGATGTGCAGCTTCCTGGGGGCTCCTCAGTCACTCTGATGCCGTCTTTTCCAGAGTTGTTTCCCCAGAATTGCCATTCCTCGGGTTTCCCACACATGGAGATATCTTCCGTTCCCTGGTCCCTTTCTCTCTGGGGTGCATCAGCAGGGACGGGGCTTCTTCCCTTTCTGCCCAGCCTGTACTGCAAACTGGGTTTGTGGCTCTGGTTTTGTGAGTGAGGCCAGCTGTAGATGCATTTTCTGTAGCAAGTACACACATTTTCCTCCATCTCTTTGTGCCAAATGTCAGAAAACCTGGGGCCTGGCACAGACCATGTGTCTCCCTCAGCCACAGCCTCCCCTGGGTTTCTCCTTTGCTGGATCATCTTCAGCAAACCAAATCAAGTTCCCATCCTCCTCCTCCCTCAGGCTTAGTGCACACAAATGGATTTTTCCCAGACAAAGGGTTTGGCTCGGTGTGGCACGGGGCACTGGTCCATGCAGGAGACACAGGGCCACCTGCCCTGCCAGCAGAGCTGGATTTGGCCATGTGTCCTGATGGCTCTGAGCTCCTGGGCCACACACGCTGGAGGACTTCACTGCCACCACAACTGGGTCGTTCCACACTTTACCATTTTCATGCAACAAGACTGAAGGAAAATCCCTGTCCCAGTGGGGACAGTATCCGGGTCCCCAGGGACATGTGGGGCCGCCACTGGGGCTCGTTCCCCAGGTGCAGCCCCACACCATGGTACAGGAGCTCCACCAGCATCTCCAGGTTCATCCCCAGCTGCTCCAAAACTTCAAACGAAGCAGCAGGCTTGAAGGCATGCGATGCTGGAGGGCTCCATCCATAGGGCTTTCTCCTCACCTTCTGGTCCAGCAAGCAGACAGGTCTCCATCAGCTCGGGTTGCTCCATCTCCGATATCCCTTCCCTTGGAGTTAAGGGATATATGTTCTTCCATCCATATGGACCCCCCAAAAAGTATCCCCAAAGATGTCTCCAGGGGTTTGGGGCCCAGGCACAGGCAGGGTGGCCCTTGCAGCATGAAGCACGTGAGGTTTGATCCTGCGAGAGACAAATAATGGCTTGGGCTGAACTAGCAGTTTTTTGGGGGAAAAAAAAAAGAAAAAAAGAGAAAAAAACTTATCTGGAAAAGGGACAATTTTAAGGAGACTGAGGCTATTCATTAATTCAAGTCAAATTTAGAGATTAATTTCAGCCCCTGGCTTCTTCTTTCTTCCCCCGTCCCTTCCCCCCTTCCCCTGAATTATTGTTCACAAAAATTAAAACAAAATGTTTTGGGGGTTTCGTTTGTTTAAAAAGCAATTTTCATTTTGAAAATTGCCAAAATATAAGTTTGGAAAGGGTGGGGTGTTTTGAAAGGGCAGCATTGTCATTGCTGAATGAAAACCGCAGTGAGGAATGCGTCCGGGGAGATGCCGGGCGCAGGGACACGGGGCCTGGGGACGCGGTGGCAGCACAAAGGACCGCAACCAGCCTGCGCCTCTGACCTGGATATCTCCTTTCACTCCCCCAAATGGAAAATCCTGCCTGCCTTGATCTTCTTCGACAGAGCTTTTCTACCAAGATGCTGTATTTAAGGAGGGGATGCTGCTGCCATTGTAGTTTATTTGACTGGCCCCAGACCACAACTTTCCCCTTTTCCGCTCTGAGCTCCTCCAGGTTTCTGAACATCTGCATTTCAGGGACGTCTGGTTGTTGGTGTCGGAGCCTGGCAGCCCAGGTAGAGGCCCTTTGATGAAGCTGTGTACATCTGTGCACAATAAAGTCAGCGAACAAAAGGCTGGGGAGGTCCTTGGCAGAGTAAGAGAAAGAAAGGAGCAGGAGGCAGCAGCGCTGAGCGAGGCCGAGCAACTGGAACCGAAACCTTCATCGGGGAGCTTGTGGCACCTGGCACGTGCTTTGCTCCAGGGTCTTCAGCTGGAGCATCTTCTCCACCGGGTGAAAGCAAAGCACAAGGAGCAGAGGTGGTGCTGACCCTGGGAGGTGATTTTTTATTGCAGCCGGCAAAGGTGTTCATAGAAAGAAAAGATGGGTTGCTAAAGAGCCGCTTGTTGCAGAAGGGAAATTCAAACCGAGGAGCACTGGCTGGAAATTAAAGCCAGGCCAACGCGTGTTCAAAACCAGGCAAGAGGCTTCAGCACAGCGGGCGACGGACCCTCAGCGAGGGGAGGCTGGGCGGGATCCTCCTTTCCTGAGTGCCTCCCTCCTTGCTCAGCATCTCCGTGCCCCCATCACCAGTTTGCCCCGAGCCTGTGGCACCAGCGTGATGGATCCCACCGTCGTCCTCAGCAGGGACTTTCTGACGCCTGCATGGGCCATTTGTTGCATTGCCCTAATTCCTCCGTCCCTATGTGCTATTGTCAGGGAAAAAAGAGGAGGGCTCTTCTGTCTAAGCCTCTCCCATCGGGCATCTCTGAGCACATCAGGGTACAGATGGAGCTCCCAGCACAGCTCCGTCTGCTCTGGGATAGCACAGGGACAACTATTTCCACAAAACGCAGTCTCTTTGGGGGTTTAGCCCCACTGTCTGTACAAACAGGTGCATCCCAAAGTGGGGATGATGGCAAAGCATCCAGGGGTGGGATTAGGAGGTGATCAGTGCCCAGCAAATGCCCTCAGTGCCCTGGAAGGGCAGGTGGAAAGAGGGGACAGCCCAGGCCATGCTGCTGGAGCCAAGATTCACCGAGAAATCATACCAGAGAGGTGGCCCCTGCAGCCCCATGTGAGGTTCAGCTTCTTCCCTCCTCCAGACATAGGATTTTTGCATTCCTGGAAGCCTGAAATCGATCCCAGGCTGTGAGCAGCTCTGTGCACCCTGCTCGCTCCTCCGCTTGCCCACACAGCTCTGCCCGGTGGGACCAGCCGAAATATTTGCACAGACCTTGAGAAAACCCCAGGAGCTCCGTGCCCTGGCTTTGCAAACACGTCTCTGTTTATCGAGTAACCCAAAGAAATGCAAAGATTTTCACTTGCTCTCCGGGTGGGCTCAGCCTTGGGTTTTGGAAAAGGACTCACCAATGCAGTCTTGCAAAATACTGGAGTACCAGTGCCAGCTTTCCTCAAGCACTAGTTTGAGGAGGTGAGCTTGCACACTCTTTGGAAAACATGAATTCCTGCTGGCTTTGAGGAAAAAGGAGGTCTTCTCCATGCCACCCCTTGGAGAAATACCTCCCCATGTTGGTCAGTTGGGTGTAAATCTTGCTGTTTGTAACACCAAAGAGAGAGTCCCTGGCAAGTCTCAAGGCTTTCAGTGGCAGAGATGTGCCTGCACATTCCTAGCCTGCGGCAGAGGGGACAGATGGAGGGACCTGAATCTCCCCTCCTCTGCCCAAGCCAAGCGATGTGGCTGGTGCTGGTAATGTGCCTTGGTGGTTAGCCACAGCCCGGAGGACATCCATGCTGTGCCTTTGTGTCACAGCTCCTGTCCCCATCTTGGCCAGTCTTCTGCTGCCGGAGCAGGACCAGCCCTCGGTCTCACCCCGCCATCTGCCCCTGCATGCCCCATGGGAAGGGTTTAATCTCAGCTCCTCCCCACTGCAAATCAAGGGTTGGTGTTTTATGAACTCCACCACCACTTCCCAATAGCTCCATTCCTGTGCGCTGCAGGGCAGAGCCCCCGGTCGCACGTGTACAGTGCTGAGGTTAAGCAGGAAGGGCGCATGCCCCCGCGCTTCTTTCTGATGCAAAGTCTGGTTACCCATGCTCACTGCATCAGCAAACCAGGGCCGAGCTGGGTCTCCAAAGCCACGAGTCCCTCGGCACGCAGGAGCTGTGGGGCCGCTCACCCTGATGCTCCTCTCCTGTCTTGGGAGATGGCAAATGTCCCCGCAGGCTGGGGGCTCACCTACGGGGATGCAAAACACAGTTTGAAGCAGTGGCGTTGGGAATCGGGCTGTCTCACGGCTGACAAAGCGCCCTGGGGCCACCCTCACACCATCCGACTGCTTCTCCAACTCTGCAGGCATTTGGATCTGGTGGGGACGTGAGGCCGGGCCCTGGCACGGCAGCTGCAGGAGTTTGGGTTGCGTGGGGAAAAGCAGGGAAACGGTTCTGCATCCTGCTGGGCGGACGTGGCCAGAGGGTTGTGCTCCCCACTATGATTTTGCATCACGAGTTAACCGGGGATTGTTCCCGATAAATAATCCGGAACTGCACTGTAATTTTGGGGTCTGAAATTTGATAATTAAACAAATACAGCATGCCTTTGTCCTGGGCAAGCACCATAAGGTAAACAGGAAGGAATGAAGGATTAAGATGTCTCTGCTGGAAAGGAAGGTGACAAGCCCAGGGCCGTGACACCTTCGCACTGAGCAGGGGGCCCAGCTGCGGGCTGGCATTGCACAGCTGCATTGTTCAGGGGTGAAGAGCAAATAAAAGCAAAGGGAAAAGAAAACAAGCTATAAAACCCTCAGCAAAGCGCACAGCCTTAGAGACCGCCTCTTGATGGCCCCGTGACAGCCCCGGGGAGCGGCAGGAGAAGGGTCACGCTTTTGAAGTCCTCGAGTTGCCTTTTGCGAAGGCCCCTTGTGAAAGCAGCGCCCGTGTTGACTTTAGGGTGCTTGGGGGGGGGCATGGGATGTCTCCTGGCAGGCTTGGTCGCAGCACAGCCAGCTGGAGCGGTGTTTGAGCAGCTGGGTGGGATGGGATGGGATGGGATGGGATGGGATGGGATGGGATGGGATGGGATGGGATGGGATGGGATGGGACGGGACGGGACGGGATGGGAGGCATGCAGGTGAGGTCTTGCGGACGTGTTTTAGGCTGCACAC
Organism: Cygnus atratus; assembly: GCF_013377495.2. Classification (NCBI taxonomy): domain Eukaryota; kingdom Metazoa; phylum Chordata; class Aves; order Anseriformes; family Anatidae; genus Cygnus; species Cygnus atratus. The sequence goes on from NC_066379.1 coordinate 2,289,045, forward strand.
ACACCACGGAGCCTTGTGCTCCACATACAAACATGGCAAGGAGAACCAGGGAATAAGATAATGAGGAAGACTTTGAAATGTTGTGTAGAGCTCAAACACGCTTGTCGGGATGGATGTGAATGAGAATACTGGGAAGGGTGGGATGGGGCTGCTGGAACCCCCTGGGGCAGAGGGATTGGGATCAAGGGGTGCTGGGGAGAAGAAAGGGGGCTGTGTCCTGCATGGCTCAAAGCCCTGCGGTGCCAGGAGCCGAAGGGAGGGAGCAGAGCAGGGCTCACAAGGGGCAAAGCTCTGGCAGCAAAGCTGTGCGTGGCCGTGTCCCAGCCATGCGTGCCAGCTCCCTGTCCGTGCCCGGCTTTTAAATCACATGAGGAGCGGGGAGAGGCAGAAGGTACATTGTAAGTTGCGGTGGTGAAGCACGAAGTCTCGCTGACCTCAGCTTCCCCTCCAAGAAGCCGGGTTCACCAAAAAGTGGCAGTTGGGGAGAGGCGTGGGCTGGTATTGGGGCGGGCACCCTCGGGGGACCCCCTGTGTTTGGGGGTCCTGGGGTGCTGACGGGCTGCACTCTGTGCCCTCTGCAGCCTGCAACTGCAACCTGCACGCTCGGCGCTGCCGCTTCAACATGGAGCTGTACAAGCTGTCGGGGCGCAAGAGTGGCGGCGTCTGCCTCAACTGCCGGCACAACACAGCCGGCCGGCACTGCCACTACTGCAAGGAGGGCTTCTACCGCGACCTCAGCAAGCCCATCTCCCACCGCAAGGCCTGCAAAGGTACCTTTTTTTTTGGGGGGGTGGGACGGGTGGGACAGCACGGCCCCTTCTCCGCCTGCCTCTTCTGCTTTCACCGCTCCTGTTATGCCCACCTCCTCCTGCTCCTCTCCCAGCCAAGCCACCAAAATGAATTTTCCTACCTCCTCCTCTCCCCTCCCCTCACCACCCCGGTCTCCCCAGCCTCCCAGTGAGGATAAAGCCTCCAAGATATAAAAGGTCCTCCTTGCTGAGGATGAGTTTTGAGATGTTTCCAGGTTACAAGGGCTGTTTTCTCACTCCCATGCATCAGGGCAGACTCGTGCAAAGCCCCAGTTGTGGGGCAGACATGGGGTCTGCAAGCCAGCGCTCATCTCCCCCGAACCCCCAGGAGCCAGGGCAACACCAAACCCATGCACCAGCCGCTCCCCTCCTCCGGATGAGGCCAGAGCAGTAAAACGGGAAACAATTTTATTTTTTCGCTCAGCAGACAGGGTTTTCTGAGGTCTCCTCTTTGGCAGGGGCGAGTAGCCCCCCAGCCTCTGCAGGGTGTATTTTAGGGGGATTCCCAGCACACCTGAGGCCAGCCATCCCCAGAAGGCATGGGGTGGCCCTCTGGCACAGGTGGGTGCCCCTGGCAGCCCCCACCTTACCAAGCTCTATTGCTTTGCATAGGATCAAGTCCTACAAGCACACTTTTTTAACCCTCAGCTGGATGAGGCATAAATCCCAAACCTGTGGCTCTGCTGAAGGGATCAAGCAAACCCAGAGCAGGAGATGCTAGGCTTTTCTGCAGAAAGCTTCACCTCTTTTCTCTCAAAGCACTAATATCAACAAGAAATGGAAAGCTTTTTGGCCTTGCTGGGTATTTTTGGCTGGAAAGCTCCAGGTCTTCAGCATTTTCAGTTTTTTAATGAAAATGCTTCTACATTTTTTTTTTCCACTGAAAACAGACACACTTTGCCAAAGCAGAAAAAGCAATCAGTTCTTCAGACAGCCCTCCCCTCTTTTTTTTTCACCTTGTAAAAACTTTTTCAATAACGGATTTCTGAGCTGCCCCACTATATGGCCACTAAGGAGTGCACTGGGGGGACTTTAGGGTGCTGGGCTCCAATGTCCCACACTCACCCTAAGCCCGCTTTTGGGGTGCAGTCCCTCTCTGTTCATGCACCATGCTGCAAGAAGAGCGCCCTTTGGGCTCCATTTGTCCCAGCTCACCCCAGCTCCCTCCACCCCAGGGACGTGGGGGGTTCCCCTTTCCATCCCCATCCCTGACTTCCCCATGTATCCCATCACAAGGAAGCCCCAGAGTGGTGCCCACCTCCCTGTCCCTCACCTGTGTCTCCCAGGGCTTTCCTCGCTCTGGCATTTCCCATCCTCCAGCCCACAGCACCCTGCATCTGCCTCAGTTTCCCCAGGCAGCCAGGCAGAGCCCCACCAGCCTCTGCCAGGCGCTTTGCATTGCTTTAAGCCCACGCTTCCCAGACGCAGGCTCATCTGCTCCTCGAACACCCTCTGCAATTGTTCTTCTCCCCTTCCCCTGCCTTCTCAACTGCTCCTGCTCTTGAAACTTGAGATTGCCACATTTAAATGCTTCTCCAAACCCCCCACAGGTTATAACAAAAATGTGGCTATTGGAGCTACCAGATACAAAGGTTTGTAATAAATATGCTGGTGCATGAGCAGCTCCCCGACTCGCAGGCTATTAGCACGATTTCACAGCAGTTGGAATGGTTTATTGTTGGCATAATCCACCGTCCTATACAAAAGCAGACGAAATGAAGTTTCCTACAGCAAAGGCATTCCTTTGAACACCGGCTTTTTCTGAGCCCTGTTTATGGCACAGTGTGTTTTATGTTCCCCCTGTTTTGTGTCCCCGATTCAGGGAATGTTCTGAAATAATTGGTAAAAATGAGCATTTAAAACAAATAAACAAAACAAAAATGCCATCTAACAACTTCAGCCATTTCTCCATCAATAACAATATTAATTTATCATCTCACCAAGCCATCTGCCGATGGGCAAAGCTCTCCCAGAGCCTCCTCTTGACCCAATGTGTTTAGAATTAAGGAATTAACTGTCCTGCAGCATCTGCCATCTCCCTGCCTGCCGCTGCATCTCACGCAGCACATCATGTTTTCTCCATAAGACTTGATTCTTTCAACCATCGCATCGCTCCGTTCATGTTTCACGTGTAACACATTTAAAGCAGTGCATATAACGGGCAGGGACCCCCCGGGGGAGCATGCAGCACGTTTAACCACCCTGCGAGTGTGCGTGAGCTCGGGCAAACTCCCAGCAAATATTCCATGAATGAGCCGCTGGAGACAGTTTGTGTTAATTCAGCCTCATTCATTCAGCCTAACAGACACATCCAGCCCGCCTTCCTCTCCCCTGTGCATCTCATCTCTCACCCCATCCTATGCGCTAGGTTCTATATCTCCATCCATAACACATCTCATGTCACACGTCAGGAAACCGTAGAGGAAAAGTTGTGTTATTTTAAATGGTGTTTGCAGTACCTGGTTCCGGTGATGTATTTATGCAGAAATATCATGTTGCAGAAATGCTTGCATGATGTCTGTTTTGTTTTGTTTTTGTTTCTTTTTAAACTTGGATAAAAAGGAAATGCCACTGATTTTTGCACATCTTGCAGGACATGGCAATGAAATGAAATGTGAGCAGAAAGCAAAGCTGGGCAGCACCCAGGCTGAGTGCTGGCAGCTTTTCCAACAGCCAAACATGTAACACCTTTGTCCTCACTTGTGTAAAAGGTATTTTAAAGATCTGAAGCTGTCCTACCAGCACAGGTAAAAGCATAAGAGTTTGCCTCTAGGGATGATTTCTAACCCAACAGTAGCTAACCGCAGAGTTGTGCAGCTATGCTACGTTTCTTGCCTGCGTGCTAGCTTCCAGTTACTTTCTGGGGGAAAAAAAAAAAAAAAGAAAACCAAGTTGCGGTGATCAGAGATGCCATGTCCCAGAGCCATGAAACAGGCAGATCATGGCATGAAGCCTGCAAACCACATGGGAAGGAGTCGATGACAGCTGGAGCAGGGATAGTGCACGAAGCAAAACCCTGCCACACTGCCCTTTTAACAACAAAAACCCACATGTAAGAAATCTCAAATATTCATCTTTTCAAAGCTCTGAACAAGTGCGAATTTTCCCTCCTTTCTCGATGATTTTTGCAAGAGTGTGAACAGCTCCCAGAGCGCCCAACCTGCGCTTCCCGTTTCTTGTGCTTTCCTCTGCTCCAAACAATGCCGCAAACAAAACCCCACATCTGGACCCTGGAAGCCTCCGCCCGCTCCTCTCCATCATGGGCTGCTGCAAATCAGTGTCCTGGTGTTAGCTCTGGTCATTAAATTCACTCCTGATATTAGCCAGTTTATTGGCATTAATGTCACTCTATCAGAAGAGAAATTCCTCAGGGTTTTATAGCCCAGCCATAAAACAGCCCCGCGCCCTGGGGAAGGGATTTACACGCTTTTTGAGTAAAAGATGACAAACGAGGGGCATTACGAGCATCGTGCTGAGGCTGCCAGAGCACAGCTAGGTGGAGGGGCCGGGTTTGGCACCTGCAGCCCTCCTGCCATCGGCGTGCCAGCGCCATCCATCTGCCTTGGCATCTGTGGGTGCGTGCTCCCAGCCTGCTGCTCGAGGATTTGGGGTTTGCTTTTTGGAGGTGGTTTGGGGGCAAGTGGAGAGGCAGCGATCGCTGCTCCCATGGGCTCAGCCTCTGGCCCTAGGTGTGCAGGCGCAGGTTGTGTCCCCGGCCGGCCGCAGGCATTCGGGGGGTTCTGGCCCAGCAGAACCCCGCCCCGGCTCCTGTGCCACGGGAGGGGAGAGCAGAGCCCCTGGTGACAAGGACAGAGGGACGGGTCCCCCGTCTCTCTCCACTGACTATAGAGGGAGCTGCGTGACCAGCTTAGAGCACGGAGCTCATCTCTGCGTGGCCGAAGCCGGGGGAGATGAGCCTCCTGCCGAGCCCCAGCGAGATGTTGGGATGCAGGAGGCAGCCGGGGTAAAGCCCAGGGGAGGGCAGGGGCTGAGGACGGGCTCGCTGCCAGCGCCACGCTGGTGTCCCCGTGGCTGTGGCCCACTGCAGGTCAGGAAGAATAGCCCGGGCTTCCCTTCCTTGCAGTGCCGTGCCTGTGGTGCATCTCTGCAGGCTTTGGTGGCCAAGAGGACCCTCTGGCCTTGGAGATGTCCCCTGCCACCACAGCGGCCGACCTGCAGGGCTGGGGTTGGACACCTCGCAGCCGGCAACTCCCAGAGGCAATGGGATGCCCGAGGCCATCGGTGGGAGCTCCTGGCAGGGCTCCTGTCCCCAGCCCTTCCTCATCCACAGCGAGTCCCCTCTGCTGGACAGGTTCCACAGGCTCCCCCATCACCTCCTTGGTGTCCATCTCAGGACAGGGGGTGCATCCTACGAGAGGTGCTTCCTGCCCCACAGGCAGCCTTTCACTGATCCCACCTCGTTCGTGGTTTTCCAGGCCCAGGCCCAAGCCCAAAGTGAGACTTTCTGTGACGCCCCCCCCCCAGGGAGTTGTCTTCAGTTTTCCAGCTTTCTTCCCTTCCTTTTCTCATTTCCTTCCTCCCTGAAGACCGGCTGGAGCCACCAGGGAAATGGGAGATGTGCCTGGTGCCAGCAGGGCTTGCATCGAGTTCTTGCACCAGGGCTTGGTCACCTCTGAGAAATCACATCCCTGGAGAAAGCTACAGCTTCCACAGCATTGATCTGCCAAACACAGCCTTTAATTCCTCTGTGAGGCAAGCTCTGCTCAGGCTGAATGAGCAGCCTTCTAGCTGTGATCCTATGCAGCGCTCCTTAGTGGCTCTGCCTGACGCCCTCTTCCCAGAGGCCCCGTGGTTCCTTGTATTGATCCTATTCCAAGTGCTGAGCTCTGGTTTGTGCTTCCTGCATCTACAACTTGTCAGCAGCAGCCCCAGGCAGACACAAACCACTCAGAGGAAGTGTACAAAAATGCTGTTTAAGCCATCTCAGGCACTAGTGTGGAGGTGTCCCGGGGCACTGCAGGAGCCCTGAGTGTCACCGCCCTCAAGTGCCACCCCTGCCACGGCACGTGGGGACCATTCACCCACTTCAGCTGGTCCCAGACTGCAGAAGGGACGTGGTTATTACAGAAACTCTGAAATTACTTTGAGACAGTAGAGTGAAAACATGGAAAAGGAGGGGTTCTCTTTTTTATAGAAGTTGAGGCCCAACGCCACACCTCTTCCTGGCCGTGCCAGCTATTAAACCTGCAGGATTGTAACGACATGCAAGCAGCTACGCCAAATTAAGCAGCCACTTCCAAGGGAGCAGCACTTGCCGTGGGGCAGCAGCGACTGTTCCTGCAGCTCCGGGCAGCGATGAGGACACCTCTGAGTTGTTCCAAGCCAGGCAGGCTCCAGCCAGTCACCTTCAGCCCTGCTCTCCCTCTACTCAAGGACTTTCTAAACTCCAACATATGTGGGCATCAGGAGGAATGCACGCAGCCCCTTCCCCAGCACAGGGCAGCTCCACCACCACAAGGATGGAGCCGTGCACTGGGGTGCACCTCTGGGGACCACAGAAGTCCCGTTCCCGTGCCAGGCGTGCAACCACTGGCGAGATCGCTGGTACCGGGGCTTGTTCTACGTTTCCCTGCAAATTAACAGGGACAGGGATAAAATCCTGCTCTCGGCTCTTTCCAGCAACTTCACCGCTGACTTTCTTCAGCTGGGACAACCTCCTGAATTACAGCAGCATCTAGACAGACATTTGCTTTCAACAGAATGTGTTTTGAGTGGTCAGGGACTGAAATGCAGATGTTGGGAGCAATGAGTGCAGGGGGTCCGTGGGGACCCCTCGCCAGGGGCTGGGGGCAAGACAGGGCTCTGATCTTCTGTGGCCTCCAGAGATTGTCCTAGGAACTTAGTGAGCAAAAAAAGAGAGATGAAAAGAAGAAAGACAGGGGTTTGTCCATGCCTGGTGACAACAGCAGAGCAAAAGCACCTCCATGCCAAAAGTTCCCTTGTGCTGTGGCTGTCTTAAGGCTGCAGGGGAGTTGAGAGCTGCGCGTACTGCTCGACCCCAGCCCCTGCTGCACGCACCAGGGAGGTGCCTGGACCCCCCCTCAGTGGGTGAGCTGGAAGAGCCAGCAAAGAGCCCCTAGAAGGAGCAAAAGCCACAGCAGAAGATACTGGCACTGGCTGGGCTGGCAGAGGTGGCACAGGATGCTCCGCTGGTGCTGGGAGCTTGGGGAGTTTGGCCAGGGGCCCCCAGAGCACCCTCAAGTCCCCCAAATCCACCTTGAGCCTCCCAGGGCAGCCCAGAGACCTCCCTGCCCCAGTCTTTGGAGGACTCAGAGCTTGGGGCTGGGTCCCGGGTTGCTGCAAGAGACCTGGAGGACTAGAAGAGCCGAAGTTGCTAAATTCGTTTGCGCAGCTAGACCTTTGCATATCTCTGAGACAGAGGAAAGAAAAGCAATAATTTGCCTTCCCCATAAATATTTGCAAATATCTGAATTGATTTCCTGCTTCAGATCATTTCTAGAGAGTGCAAAATCCTCCAGACTGATGTCAAAAGAAAGCTCAGCCCAGGTCCCTTAGCATGCCCTGTTCTGACTTGAACCATACTAAAGCTAGAAGCCTTTTCCTCATTAGAAGGCGGCAGATATTGCCCAGTTAAACCTGCACCTCTCAGGGCATCACAAGCCAGCTGCTCCCCAGGAGCTCTCATTGCAATCCTTCGCTCCCCCCCGGGGGGGGTTCAGTGTCTGTTCAGGTCCCCCCCTGTGCAGAGCTGCTCGCGGGGCTCCCCGCTCCCTCCTGCCTCATTTCGTCAGGCTTGTGGCAAGTTCATCAGCCCCGAGACTGGCTGTGCTGCCAGATTTGATTGAAATATTATTAGTGGGAGAATACACCCGCAGGAACCTCATTTCCTCAGGAGCCAGCCTAAAAACGCATCAGGAGGAGAAAATGTTTGAATTGTTTTCCCCCCTCAATGAAAGTATTTTCCAATCTGCTCTTTTTTTTTTTTTTTTTTCTCTGCAAGCAGCCCCGGATCTGTGCAAGAAGCAATTTCTCCCCTCAGAGCAGGTTGAGCCTTATGTTGCTTTAGAGCCGTGAGGACACGTCTTTGTGCCTGCTCAGCTGCTCTCTGCCTGCCCACACCTGCACGCAAAAAAACAAACAAACAAACAAAAAAAACCAGGCTCTGTCAGCAAAGCCAGGAGAAGGAGGTGGCGATGCTTGGTCCCTGGAGGTCTCAGTGTCCCCAAGAGCTCCTCTGCGATCGCTTCAAGACGCAAGACACACCTAAACGGTGGAGCTCAGAGACAAGAGGGAATCTCTAGCAGGTCTTAACAAGAGCATTTTCCAGCATTTTGGAAAGCGCTGTGATAATCACTGTCTGTATCACTAATGACTGCCCAAAAAGTGGATTTATTGCTGCCATTCAGAGCCCCTCACCCTGGATTAGTGGCGACTCTCACTCAGCAGAGGCACTGGGGGCCCCATCCATTCCTTGGTGCAGAGGGGACAAAGACCAGGTCTAATCTGTGAAGTTTGGCCCAAACTGCAGGGTGCCTGTGCCCTTGGCTTCCCTGAGTGCCAGCTCAGGAGGAGGAAATGGGAGAGCCCTGAGAAGCGGCCCAGGAGGACGGACGCTGTGAAATGCCAAGAGATTATTTGTCTTTGCCTGATAAAAGGGGGAATTCATTTTCTGCTGGCAAGAAAACCTTTAAATCTCCTAGAGAATGTGCTGAGGGACACGCTGCATGAACATGATCCTTTGGAGAGCTAAATCCAGTTCACAATACTGCAGGCAAGCCAATGATCTCATTGCAAAGCAGTTAGCAGTTAATATTTAGAGCCATCATTAGGGTTCAGAGTTAACACAGGCATGTTTCAACCTCTGCTTCTTGTTAGCAAACTTCCTGGAGAGGGACGAGGCCGGGCTGGGTGCGGACACATTAGATGCCACAGATTTTTCTTGCCCATGGCATAAATCTGTGGGACTTGCTGGCCGTGCCACCCCTGGTGGAGGTGCAGCCAGACCGCCTGCAGGACTTCTGCTGGAATTGGGATCACAACACCTGGGCTGCCAAAGGTGCAGGAGCAGGAAAAAGCAAGTGTGTGGCTACACAACAGCTTGCTTGCGCAGCGCTGTCCGAGCCCTACCTCTAAATGTTAAAACAACAGGCGAAGAGAAATACATTTACTGCATCAGGAGGGCACAGGCTGTGTTCTTGAAGCAACAGGCAAATATAAGTTGCTGTTTCGCTGTTTAAAATATTGTTGGAGTCAAAGCATCCACACGTGAAGCTTCACTTTGGTGCTTTATTTTTTTTCCAGCAGAAAATTTCTCTAGCCACATTTTTTTTTATTCTAGTCAGAGTCTTTGGAGGGAAGACAGAAAGCAACCAAAGGGAGGCAATTTTGGCCACGATTCTGGAAAAGCGCTTAAAAGCATGTTTAAATATAAACGTGTACCTGAGGCACATTGGCTACATGGGGCTTCGATTCATACTTAAACCTGAGCGTGATTTCCTGAAGAAGGCTTGTTCTGTGAACCGGAGCCCCAGCCGATGGCTAGTACGAGGAAGGAGGGTTTTTCCAGTTAATTCATTTGCTGTTTTACTGCTCCTTGCACGGCGCAGTGCAAAGCAGCCACATTTGGGGCTTTGAAATCTGGAAACCCTGCGAGGTATGTTATCATTGCAGATACAGCGTGACGAGGGGAGACCTGGACAATCCCCGAAATTACGCCTTTCTCTGTTCTTCGGTCAAATGGGCTTTTCATCATTCTGAAAACCTCCCAAGGCCAGGACTTCTTCAAAAACAGGAAGATGCTAATTCTCCAAAAATGCGGGTCCTTTCAGGTACCTTCTCACAAATGGTCACACCTGAGGAGAGCTAAGCCCGGAGATTTGTGCCTCTGTTTACCTTTCGATGCACGTGTGTGGGGGAAGATTAGCACCTGGGAATGCCTCTGACCAAAATTCAGGGGTGGAAAAATATTTGCATTTTTGTCATGCTACATGCCCACCTTTGGTGGGCTGGAGACATACCAGCAAGTCCAAACACTTTTCCAGGGCAGTTTGCATCCTTTCATGCACAGTCCTAAGTTTTGCCTGCCGATTTTCTTAGCCCCAAAGCAGCCAAAGCCCCAAGTCGCATCGTTGCCCATGCTCTGACAGACGATGGTCTGCCTCTGCAGCTTCGTGCAAGTAATAGTGGCTTGTCCTGGAAGCCTCAGACAAAGATACAAACCTCTACAACAGGCAGTTTTGCAACAGCATGCCCCCAGGGGAAATCTCTTCCTAACTGCAGGCAGTTAGTAACTGGCTCGGAGTGCTTATATCCGTATATATATTAATCCCAGCTAATGTAACTACAGATGTTCTCATTCACAGGCCCATCTAATCCTGTTGGGTCTTTGCCATGGTGTCTCGTAGCACGAGTCCTACAAGTTAATTACGTGCAGTGCAAAGAAGCATTTCCTTTTATCGCTGAAAAAGGTTGCCTTTTGAGTGTGCTGAATGTCCCTTTGTTCCCGGGGCTGGAGGAGCAGAGGAGAGGAGCACCTGTCTGACCTCCTCGGCGCGGCGCGTTCCTTGGCACCCCTCCACCGTCTCTTGGCAGGGCTTCGCTAATCTTCTCCGTCTCCCTCCGATGGGTGCTTCTCCCTGCCTTTCACCGCGGGCTCCCAGCTGAGGACCTGCTATTGATTTCTGTAGTGTCATGATACGACATTCAGTGTCACTCTCTCCCCCTTTCAGAACACAACCTGCTATCTTGTTGCTCTTCTGAGCTCCGTTGCAATCAGCCAGATGTTTCATTGACTCCTGGGTCTGTTCCTGGAGTGGTTACAGCTGATCGGGACCCTTCAGCGCTCCTTCCCCTTGCGCATCCTTCCGCACGCTGGGGTTTATCCGCTGCCCCCACACCTGTTGGGGCACTTTGGGCAGGTCTCAGACAAGCCCTATGTGGTCTGCTCACCTCTGGGCTAGCCGAGCTGAAGATGGTCACATAGAGGTGGAGGTAACTCCTTGCTTTCCAGGCCAGGGCTATCGTATAAAAGAAACCAGCTTTTGTGGGCAGAGGCACCCCCACTGCTCCCTCATTCCCCCTTTAAGCCTCGCCATCTGCTCCTTGTCTGCGCCACAGCCTTGAGCATAGAAGAACTTCATTTCTCGCCGGTAATTCCCGGTCAGCTCTGCCACGGATGCTTGCCAAAGCTTTTTCTCAAAGACTTCCTGAAAGAGAAACCAAACTGTGACCGTCACCTTCCTTTTCCGTGCTGCTGGACCTGGGGCTCAGCCACCAAGGGCACTCCCCTCCCAGCGGCTCCGCACCTCCACTGCGGTGATTCTCCAAGCAAGGCACCATCTCAGAGGGCAGAAGCCAGCTGTTGCCCTACTTGCTATCCCTAACGATATCCAGGCACCTTCCTGCAGTGATTAGTGAGGTTGTCCCTGCTCCTGTGCCTCCTGCTCTTGGCTCTGCTCAGAGCTGGGGACGGCTGATCTTGGTGGGTGATGGAGGACACCTGCACGCTGGGGAGCCCAGGCATGAAAACATGCTTCGTGACCCAAAACGCTGATAACTGGAAGGTGATGAGGAAGCCAGAAAGGTGCTTGCCCTAATCACCTCCCCTCGTGATTCTCGTGAAGTCTTTCCTCACTTTGGGGCTATGACCCGGAGGAATCTGAGCTGCACCGGACAAGCCAGCGTCAGCCGCCAGCGGCCCAGCCATGCCGGGAAGGAGAAGAGCCTGTAACTGCTGGCTGCAGTGTTTGCACTGACCAGGGAACTGCAAATTGCCTTTAATTGCTCGTAATTGCTGGCACTGGCTCCATTCCTGGGGGACAGGGAACGCACATCTGGAGATGCTGCTTGGGCCCCTTCCCACCTCCCTGCTCCAGGGCAAAGCACGGGGCTGATCCACCCCTCGACCGGGAGAAGCAGCAGAGGCAGGCGGCCTCCACTCCACCCTCATCCCCTCGGTCACCACACATGGCTGTCACGGCCACCCCAGAGCCCCGGGCAGGCGCAGGGGGCCAGCAGCCCTGGGAGCTGGGGGTCAGGGGAAGCAGCATTGCCGCGGGGTCTGAGGGACCCAAGCAGCTCCCCACGCTCTGCAGCCGGTCCTCCACACACCCCATTCTGCAAATCTTACTCATCACAAAGGCTTTTTTCCTTTTCTCTTTTTTTCCTTTTTCCTTTTCTTTGTTCATTTTTTCTTTTTTCTTTTATTTCTTTTTCCTTATTTTCTCTTTTTCTTATTTTCCCTTTACCTTTCTTTACCTTTTCCTTTTTCTTTTTTTCATTTTTCTTTTTATTCCCTTTTAAATTGTTTTCCCTTTTTTCCCTTTTTCCCCTCTCTCATCCAAGCGGTCCCACCGAAACCCGCAGGATCCGCTCGCACGGGGGAGGATTACTCACAGGATGGGGGTTTGCAGGCGCTGCTGAAAGCAGCACACGCAGCCCCAGCGGGGACGCCTGAAACATGAGGCATGTTCCTCCCGCTCCTCCTGCCCTTTGCCTCTTCTTGTGTAACCCTTCCCTGATTTGCTTATTTTCGTGTTAACTCCTGCCTCTCTGCTCCACTTTCACGCTTTTCCACCCTGCTCCTTTTTGCACTTCCTCGATGTGTTTTTATTCTGTCTCCCCTGGCAGTACTGGAGCCATCCCATGTGGCTGCCGAGAGCAGGTTCCCCACCTAAAGCTCTCTGTGCTCATCACCAGCCTCGCTGATTTAACCTTAAAACAGAGCTGTTAAAATATTTCCAATCAAAACTGGATTTGATAAAAAATGAAGGTTTTTTTTTTTTGCTCCAGGCAGGTCTGCAAGCAGCTGGTTCCCAGAGGTCTGGGGGCAGAGCAGGACTTCTAGCCAAAATCCCCAAGTCAGAAGTGGTAGGGAAAGGGAAAAAGAAGTAAATGCTTTGCTATTTTTTTTTCCTTGAAAAATCGTCATATTTTGGCAAGACTTCGTCTCTTTCTGTCCTGTGCAGGAACAAGGGGACATCCCGAGCAGAGAGCCCCAGGCAGCATCCAAACCCCAGAGGTCGAACTGGGGCAAATTGGAGCTGGGGTGGAGGATGGTCCAGCTTGGGGGGGGGGAGAGAGGGGCATGGGAACCTGCAAACCCAACCCAAATGGATGTGGGATGTCCCCAAACGAGGAGGATTTGGGGTGTCTCAGAGCCAGGAGGTGGCAGAACAAAGCAGGAAGCATCGCAGCGTCCCTCATGGGAGTGACAGCCTCAGTCTGGGGGGTTTGGGGGTGTTTGAAAGCAAAGCCCAGCCTCTGGGGGCACCCGGGCTGGTTCCCTACCCCTCAGAGAAGCCCCGTCCAGGCTCTGGGCAGTGGGGCAAGGTCTTTCCCCCAAGCCCCCTTTCTGGCAGGCAGCGCCCTGAGGGGCACGAGGCAGGCAGGATCCGTGCTCCCCGGGCAGGGCTTTGGCTGGCTCCGTCCCAAGGATGTGCACTAGAGAAGGAAGCTTTCCTGCCTCTGCCTGCCACAGCTCAGCAGGGGCAGACCACAGTCTGGCACGGCTCTCGCAGCTCTTAGAAACCAGGGCTGTTAACAAATGTGCGAGGCCATAATCCTTTTGGAGCAGTGATGATAACAAGCCCCGATGCTTTTTCTCTTTTTTTTTTTTTTTTTTGGCTTTTTTTTATCCAACAGCTGCGCCGGTAAGTCCCACTGTGGGAAATGAGCTGGTGAATGATTTCAAGTGCAGTATTTACATCCCCTGCCAAACCCTTCACATCTGCCCAGCTCTGCCGTCAAGCCTCCATCCATCTGGCCGGGAACAGCAGGTCCTCAGGCTGCCTGCACCCACAAGGGCATTTCCTTCCTGCGCCCGCCGTGCCAGCTGCCGGGGATGCTGCTCAGTGGGGAAGGGCTCGAGCAAAGGCACTGAAAGGAGTTTTTTGTGTGTGTGGTTTTTTTATTATTTTTTTACATTGCACGTGAAATGAATTCCCAAAGTCACTGAAAGCAATTACTTCCACCCGAGAACTCGTGTGCTGAAGGGGTGATGAAACACTCCTTGGTTTTGTGCCCCTTCCCTACAAACCTGGCAGTGCTCCAGGGAGCCGGGGAGGTTAGGGTTAGGGTTAGGGTCTGCTCCAGCGATGCTGCCCAACAGCTCCTCTTTGAGCCCTGCAGCCCTTCTTCCATCTCAGCACCCAAGCAGTGCAGTGGGTGTCCTAGAGCAGGACCTCAGGCACCCCGTTCGGCTCCCCAGCTCCACGGAGCACAAAGCACCCGTAGCATATGTGAGACGTCCCCCCGGTCCCCGCTGCTCCTGTGCCAAACGCCACCTCTGTTTCAGGTCAGTGCGGTCCCCGGCTGGACGAGACGCTCGCAGGACGCCCAAACGCTGCTGGTGGAGCCGTGCCGCCTCGCCCGCCTCCGCTCTCCTCGTACCCTCACCCTCCTCTTGTGTGTTCCCCCCGCAGAGTGCGATTGCCATCCCGTGGGCGCCGCCGGCCAAACCTGTAACCAAACCACGGGCCAATGTCCCTGTAAGGACGGCGTCACCGGCATCACGTGCAACCGATGCGCCAAGGGCTACCAGCAAAGCCGCTCTCCCATTGCCCCCTGCATAAGTAGGTGGAACGCGTTTTCGCTGTCTGTAGATCAGAGAGATTAACCCTTAGCACAACACGTGTGAGCTCGGCCGAGGCAGCCACTAACCCCCCAGCATACGTGCTGATGGCTGGGGCTGGGGGATGGAGCTGCCGGTGCCCCCACATATCACCTGCTGTGGGGCACATTACCCAAAACAAACCCCTCGTGACAGGGAGTTGTGTTGTGTGAGCGCAGCTACAGCCCGATTTCCTCAAGCTGTGATTCTGCCTTGGGGTACAGCATGGGGTCTGGGCGCTCAGGCAAATCGCTACATGCAGATTTTTCTCTCCAAACTCCAGGCTGCACTGGTACAGAGCTCAAATCAAAAGAGCTGCTGGTGCGATGGAGCTGCCATCAGAGCAGCACAGCCTGATTGTGCTGCTGGATTTTAGCACCTGGATTGCTAAAGGCAACCATCAACTCACACAATGCGCACAGAAACATGGGCTGGCTCACCACATGGTCCCTTGGGTCTGCTTTTTGGTTTGCCTTCCCAAGGGTGCCCTCATCCTCTGCTCTTAACAGCAGCAAGCTCCAGGTACGGCTCCCAAAGGCACTGCAGAGTTTGCTCTGCCAAGAACCACATCCCCACTCGATCCCTTTTGACTGATGCCTGGGCAAGGTGTGGTTTCACCCCGTGCTTCTCTACAGAGCCTCCTGGGTTTGCTGCTGTTGGATCATTTGGTGCTCGCACACCTTGCCAGAGACCTCCCCACGTGCCCTAACATCAGGCACCAAAATGACAGTGCCCAGGGCAGGCTGGGGAGGAGGGCTGCTCCCCTCGAGGCTGCCTCCCTGCCGCTAAAAATAGGGGGAAAATGGGAAAAGACAGATGAAGGTTGAAAGAATCAAGTCTTTGTCGGATCCCACAGTCTGCTGCCCACTCCCAGTGCCTGCTCTTGCCAAATTACGGGGCAGGCACCCTTTCTCCACCTTCTCCTGTGGAAGAAAACACACATTCCAGGGTGGTTTTTGGTCACTTGAGGCTCATTCTTCCCCATGTCGCAATGGGACGGCAAGAGCTCAAACCAGATGCTTGTTTCCCCAAGATGCTACAGTCATGGCTCCGGTATGCTTTGCAGCAAGTATGCGCAAAGGTTTATCATCCATCATTCCCCAGGGCCATGGTAAATCAGAGGGTAAATTGTTCCTTGCATCACCTCCCCTGGGATTTGCTGCACTAAATGAAGACAGACGCAGAATTTCAACACGATCGCAGCCGGGCTGTGTTTGCGCCAGCTGCCGAAGCGGCGAGATCACGGCTGCCCCTGCCCTGCCACCCTGCCACCCTCCGGGCCCCGTGACAGCTGCTTGCTTCTGTGACACTGCAGAGCATCCTCCCAGGGGGCTGCAAAGCTTGGTCCAGATGCATTTCAAGCAACACTCTGGCCTGGCTGCAAAATCGTTGTGCAGTTGTTGGGCGTTTGATCAGCTTGTAAGAGGCCAAAGCAATTAGAATGAGTATATGAGCATCTCACAATTCTCCTATGCTAAAAAATAAAATAATAATAATAACAAAAAAAAAAACAGCAGCACATTTTCATCCCTGAAAAAAGTCAGTGAGCGTATCCATTGTTTGGGGGGGGGGTATTCCACAGGTTTTATACATGCACAGTGCAGGGCACCAGCTCTCCATCCCCATCCACCCCGCTCTGTTCTGGTCACTGCACCAAGCGAGGGTCTGGCCACCCTCTCTGCAAGAGCACACTTACTCTCTGATTTACCACTGACTGTTTTTTCCCTGTCCCAAAAACTTCTATCCACACAAAAATCGTGCCATGGGAATGAGCAAGGCGCCAGGCAGGGTCTGTCTGCTCTGCAGCCCACGCAAGGCGAGCATCCGTCGTCCCCACTCGGCACAGCCGTGCTGGCTGCTCGTGCACCACCCACGTGTGCGCCACGTGTTTCACGGGGGCTTGTGCCTGCACTGAGCTGCATGAGGGTGAACGACTCCAAAAGCTGTCTAACGCTAATGGGGCTGCAATGCAGACAGACCCAAGTGGCCAAGCTTCGCGTCCCTCCTGCCTAAATTCCACTCTCAGACCCAGACGAGGGATCGGGACAGCAGCGTGTTCCCCCAGCAGGATTCCCAGGGACGCTCGGGAATTGCTGTGCCCTAAATGCGCAAAAGATGTCACTGATGAGAGCCGCGTATGCGCGCTGGGGAAAAGAGCTTGCCTTGCCAAAGCTGGGACCATATAATGCGCTCCATCTGCAGCCCAGCCTCCTCAACATCAACAAACACAGTCAGACTTGGGCATGAAGACCCAGAACATTATGTGGTTTCAGCTATGCATACAAAGCCCAAATCAAAACCAGGGAGCACCGCGCTGGCACCAGATCCGTTTGCATTTCCTCTGAACGTGTGAGATGAGGCTAGCGTCCCAGCGAGGGGATGCAACGCTTTACCTGCAGCCTCTCACGGGGGCTGCGGGCACCTCGCGCTGCTGGGCAGGACTGGGCAGGGCTCAGCTCCTCGGGATCGGGACTAACGCTGCTTTCTTTTGTCCCCTCTCCGCTCCCGCCTGCTCCTCCCTGCCGGGCACAGAGATCCCCGCCGCTCCCCCCACCACCGCCGCCAGCAGCACGGAGGAACCTGCAGGTACGTTGCCTCCTCTCCTAAAGCCTCTTCTCTCTGCTTCCAAGGTAAAGGTCTTGAAAACGCATAAAATTAACGGATAAATTCTGTTGCCTGTACTGGGACAAGTACTGGGACCTTTAATGCCCCAAATATCTGAGTTCTGAAAACACGCGTGCAGCACCCCGAGATGGGAGCTTCTGGGAGCAAGCGGGAGCACGGGGAAGTCGCAGAAAGGTGTTTCCGAGGGGGAGAATCACGGAGCAAATGGGGGTTACTGCATGGGACCGGCCCTTAATGGGAACCAGGGAAGGACTGGAGAGCACCGCTGGCTGATGCACGTAGTGGCTGCACAAGTACGAGAGCCCTAAAGAGGGCAATAGAAATCTCAGCTGAGTTTTTCTTGGGGAGGAGGACCAGAGAACCAAAAGATAACAGAAAACCTACGTGTTGCTTACACTTGCATGTGAGCCTTTCCTTTTTCTATCCAGATCTGTGTGTTTCTTGCGCTAAGCAATCTGAGGGGCAGGTGTGGCTGATGTGTTGCGGCACTGTGTCTCAAAACCAGCATTGCAGGTTCTCAGGGTGGGACAGGGCTGTGGTCGGTACGGGGGCACCCTGGGGACACTTTGGCACCTCCCAAAGTGCATCTTCCAATCTCTTCTCCCCTGTCCTTGCCCCACAATTACCCTGTGCAGTGCCATCATTTCATTCACTCCATCTCCACCAGCACTACAGCACTGGTTCCCAGCACCCTCCCCTCCTGATACACACCCCAGGGGGACAGACCTCGTGTCACCGAGGGGCTTTCCTGTCCCCAGTCCCCTCCATGGACCTGCCTGAGCAGGTGATGACAGGAGGAGCACAGCAGCTCCTGTCCTGCAGCCTGCAGATTCCTGGGATATTTGGACAGTGCCACGATGGCGAAGGACGCAGGGAGGGAAGGCTGTTTACTTTTGCCTCACCAGTGCAGGAGGCTTCATAAATTAAAGCTTTTGCACTAAAAGTGGTGGACGTCACCTGAAGTTGAACTCCAAGCCCTGTGGCTGGGCTTTTCCCACAAGCTGTGCTGGCAGCGTGCTCAGGAGCAATGCCCAGGACGGGAAACCAGGCAGCAAAGGGACAAGGTCTTCAGACCCCAGTGCCAAGGGAAGGGGAACCCCGGGGTTTTCTGTACTGCTGACTTAAAGCCAACCTCTGGGGCTGTAAACACAATAGCAGCAATTACAGTATCTTCTCTTAGGCGGGTATGAGCAAGAAATATCTCGTGGCATTGAGTTTGTGCCTTTTGCTTTGTGTGTGCTTCTTAAAGTGTCTCCACCGACCTGCAGTGCTGAGCGGAGCATGAGGCCGCGCACCAGAACTCTGCCTAGGGAGCATGCTTCGAGCTCGGGGTCTGGTGATGAGCCCCTTTGCTGCTTTGCTTATTAATTAGGTGCCAACGTGCGATGTGGGGTTTGGCGAGTCCATCGCAGCCTAGTGTTGGGCTATTAGCAATAGGGGCTGTCCCACCTTACCCGAATTCAAGCAGCAGTGGGTCTTCTCTTCCTTAAAACACCATCTCCCAACACCAGCCGAAGTTACCCTCTTCTACCAACATAAGTCATCTTCCTCAGCTCCTCAGGAGCTTAATTACAAGCCACAAAGCATCTCACCATCTTCCAGCCCCAGTGAGCTCCTCCCCCAGACCCATTTTACAGGCAGGGATTTACAGGCGGGCAGAGCATATCAGGTGCTGGTTTGAGGATCAGCAGGACCCCCCCAGAGGAACGTGCCCATCACACTGCTGTGTGCACACTGCAGGAGAGACCCAACCCCAACCAGTGCCACCCGCAGCACCAGGAGGGTGGGAGCAGAGCAGGCTCTGAAGGGTTTGCTTGGTCCTGCCAGGGCGAGCTCTGCTCCATCATGTCATCATGTTCAGCTGAGCCTCTCCAGCCCGATTCACCTCCCCACCCTAGGGGATGGAAATTGGCATCACCATTTCTGACCCGAATGTGTTGAGAAAGGAGCCAGGCAGTCCCCAGCCCTTGTCGTCCTGCTGGGCAGCGCATTAAATCCAAGCAATGCTTAAAAACAAAAGCTCATCAGATGAAATGCCGTATTTCTCACTGCCTAGCAAGGATTGCCGACTGAATGTTCCTTATCCTGGTCTGGGAACACAGAGATTTTGTTCTCCACTCCAGGAGCCGCCTGTTCATCCCCCTGCAGCCTCCCAAACCCGCTCAGCTCCCTGCCTGCCGCAGGGGTAGTGGGGCATCCCCCTCGGACCCTAACACCATCGCTTTGCTGTAGGATCTGCCAACAAACACAGGCAATGAGGAGCCCAGGAGAGGCAGCCAGGGCTTCTTGCAGCCCCTCCTGCAGGGACAGCGGCTGCTGGGGCGAGTCCCTGAGTGCACAGAGCCACGCTGTGGTTCCGTCACCGCAGCCAGGAGCAGAGCCAGCCCCATCATCGCAGTGGCAATACTCCCTCGGGTCCCTGCCAGCCTCAGGGCCGGTGCCGCGAGGGGACACTTGGGGCTGCAGCGTCCCTGAGCTCGAGCTGGCCACAGAGATCCCCAGCATCTGTTTGCTCCTGGTGGGAGCACGGTCATCTGGGCATGGTCCTACCCAGGGGCTTTCAGAGGGGGTCCTTGGTCTTTTCCCTGCCTGTCCTGTGTCCTCTCGCACCTTCCCCAGCTGTGACCGTGAGCAGGGCGAACACAAGGAGTCTGCATTCTCAGTGCCCTCAAGCAGGACAAGGCAGTACATGACCAGTTTCAGGCTGAACATGGACACACTCGGCATCACCCAGCTCCCAGCATCCTGCCGAAACCCCTGGTGGTTCCTCCACTAACCTGTGGTGTGGGAGCAAAAGGTGGACACGCAGGGAGGATGCAGGGGGAGGCTCTGGGTGCAGCCCGTTTGTTTCCCCTGCTGGTAGCTGAGCGCGATGGGAAGTATCTTCCCCGCTGGGAGCCGAGGCAGCGTCCCACTGATCTGAGGCAATGCGGGGCAAATATTAAAAGAGCACGGATGAAAGCTGGCCGGGGCACAGGGGGTGGAAGCATTGACTTTTGGGAGGGGGGTGTTCTGCCTGGTTCCGCTTAGCCCCAAGGGGTCCCAATCAATTTAGGGAAACTGTCCAAAAGGGCCTTGTTTAGATGAAACGCAGCCATGTTGTGCCGTGCTGGGGCTCGGAGGATGAGGAGGGGCTGCTGCGGGAAGATCTTCCTCCCTGCCCTCTGCTGCCGGTCCCACTCCGAGATGTAGAAAGGGTGAAAAAATAATGGGGGGGAAGGTTTACAAACCTGCCAGTCAGTCGCTGTCTTATCTGAATCTAATCCAGATTGGCTTGGGAATGATTACCTTAGGTGGATGATTTCAGCGAGGGAGTTTAAATAAAACCAGGTGATTGGATCGATGCAGCTCTGCACAGCTTTCCCCTGGAAATCGGCCTCCGCAGTTTCAAAACCAGAGCTGGATTTTCCAAAAGTGGTTGGGGCTCCAGGTGGTGTCCGGGCGCTCTTGTTCCTGGCTGGTGGGGCCGGGGTGGGATGCTCGTGCGGAAGGGAGGTGGGCAGCCAGGTGCCAGCTCTGGAACAAGCTGAAATAGTCTGAACAACAACAAAAAAAAGAAAAAAAGAAAAACCCACCAACAAATCCCGCCGGCTGTCCGAGCCTTTCAAGGCTGTTCCTGCTTCTCTGGCTCTCTTGGAAAAAACACATGCAAAGGTTATGGCTTCGGGCCGGGAAAATAGAAACTTTATAGGAAATAGTAGAAAACATTGACTTGAAAGCATTTGTTCCCCAGGGGAACTCGCTGTGTGCCTTGCATGGCTGGGACCCACCAGCAGCCACATCATGTCCCAGCTTTGGGAGCGTCCCAGGTGCCTCCAACCCCTTCCCATGGCTTTTCCCTACTTACACACTTGGGCTTTGGGGTGAAATCCCCAACTTTTAGCCAGTCTTGCTGCCACCAGCACTCTCATCACCACAGCAAATCTCCACCAGGTGCTCCCTGGGGATGACTCACGCCATTTGCTGTGAATTTGACTTTCAGGGCTCAGCCTGCTGGGAGCCACCTCGTTTCCAGCCTCCCGGTCAGTTTGTACCCATCCGTCCCCGTGGGAACGTGGTCTTTTCGGTCCAACATCTCCATCCCAAGCGGAGGTTGTGGACCACCCACCCCTGCTCACGGTCACATAAACACTGCCATCATCCCTGCGGCAACAGATTCAGAGGAAAAGTGATATTAGGAAAGGATTAAATGTACCACAGCTCCTTCTAATGAGCTGCAGCAGCTGGAAAGAAGGAGTCAAGGCCCCGTGAGCTGCCAGCTGCCTCCAATACATCTGCAAGGGGCACTCAGGACGGGCCAGCATGCAGCCACACCACAGACATCACACAAAGCCCCTGGGCAGGAGGGGGCACAGGGCCAAGGTACTGTTCCTGGCCCCTTCCCCAGCACTTGTCCCCATGGCCAGACTGGCCCCAGCCCCATGAGAAGCTGGTAAAGCTCTCCTGCTGCTGGACCCTCAGGGGCAAACACAGCAGGTGTTGTTGGTGTGGTCCATGAGCACCAGCTCCTTGCTCTCTGCTTGGCCTTGGCACGGCTTTTGAGGGGGCTGGAGGAAGCAACTCCCACCCCTTGCTGAAGTTTGCATCTGCCCTGCCTTGCTGCAGAGTCTGGAATTGTGCATTTTGCCTTTTTGGAGGCCCCAAATCCTTGCAGTTTACATCAAACCCTTCCCAAACCTCAGCTCACCACCCCTGGGTAGTCACTCCAGCAGGTCTCAGTGTCTACTGTGAGCTCCAGCACGTGGCCATGTCCCCTTCAAGTCATCTCCCTCAGTCCCTGGGGACTCGCTGGGTTCTTGGCCCAGAAGGTGCCACCCCGGCAGGGCAGCCAGGCTGCCACAGCCCCTGTACAGTGCCAGGAGCGGGACTCTGGGCTGGGAAGCAGAAGCGCAGGCTCCTGCCAGAGGCTGGCTCTTGGCAGGTCTCCTTTATCAGAGGCAAACAGAAGGAAAACAAAACCACCCTAACGCAGCGCCTTACAAATGCAGTGTGAAAGGATCTGGCTGAAGATTGATGGGCTCGCACATCTGGAGAAGATCAGCAGAGCAAGGGACCGGCCGGAGCAGGGCACGGGGCTCAGGAGACAAAATGCTCATTTTGGTTGCCCTGGTGTAAATCTGGCTTCAGTCTGGGGGGGCTCCAGCTTTGTAGCAGTCCAAATGAGTAATTAATTCAGCCCTGCGTGGGTATTCTCTTGCTTGTCTTGGGCTGTAAGCAAGGTGATGGATTGACTTTGTGATTGATTGACTGCTGGATCGGCTGCAGCATCCAGCGCCTTGCTGAAAAGAGGTTTCTCATGGAGATCTGCAGTGAATGGCCTTGAGCACAATGAGGGGCGAGGGGCTTCCAGGGAAGAAACTTCTGGTCACTTCAAAATATTTCTGAACCTCTGTGAACAGAAAAGCGACTGCTGAAATGCAGAGAAGCTTCGTGCACAACTGCATGGTACTCCTACAGCTCCACCACAGCGCTTCCTGCATCCCTGCATCCCAGCATCCCAACATCCTGCATCCTGACATCCCTCTATACCCTCATCCTTCCTTCCCCATGTCCCTGCACCCCCACATCCCCAGCTCTGGGACCCTGCCACCTCAGGGACCGTCCTCCTGACCCAGGGCAGCACCTGGGTGCCCACAAGGGCTAGACATTTTGGCCAAGCCGCGAGCTTCAGAGCAGGGACTTGCAAGCTCAGCATGAAACACATCTAAATTAATAATATTTTTGAAGTGAAATGAACTGTGTCTCTCCCCTTCCTGAGACATTTCCAGAAGCTCCCCCTTGGTGAAGCAAAGTGCTTGTCCCCAGCTCTGGCTCCTCATTGCCACATCCCCCAGAGCGAAGCCTGCTCTGTTCCAGCTCTGGTGACATGGTGACACCCTGCCCCACACAGCACCCACCCAGCCAGGGAGCTGCCATCAGGCTGGGAATTTATAGGGTGGCTGATGCTGCCGAGGACAGACAGTTTCCTATTAATGCCTTCAATCATCTCGGCTGCAGCTCTCGGCGGGGCTGTGCCAGTGGGGTGGTGACCCTGGAGTTTGTCAGCGGCAGAGGCAGGGGCAGAGGGAGGCACTTTGCAGCGGGGACAGAGCATCCCCTGCACAGCCTGGGGCTGGCACCAGTTGCTCCGGGGTGCTGCCAGCCCCAGCTGTGGCTGCTTGAGGAGAGGAGGCTGTACGGGCAGGTGCGCCATCTCAAAATGCCCCAAAAGGGCTCGGGACTGTTCCTTCCCATCCCAAAACAGGCGGCAGGCAGCTGAAGAAGCAGGGAGCAAACCATCCCCAGCCCCTGGAGGGGGTCCTGGGGCAGTACTGGGGCAGTACCATGCATGGACCCATGGGTGCTGGACCCGTGGTGGAGCTGGGAACAGGGCTGTGGGTGCTACAAAGCGCCCGGTCCCCGCTTTCCCTCCTGGCTGCTCCAGGCAAGAGGCTTTAATCTAATTACATGCTTTATTTGCGCCAATTTGTTTTCCAATCAATCTTGTTCAGCCAGAAGAAAGGAGGCTTCTGTGGGCTCATTTGCACCTTCTTGTTCCAAGGGAGAGGCTGGGCAGTTATCCTTGCCGGGAGCGCCTGCGGGCCGCACATCCCACTCCCCCTGTGCGGGGCTGCTCTGCCCGCTGCACGGGCGCGTTCAGCCCCAGCACAGTGCAGCATATCCCCAGCCCGGCTACGGAGCTGCCTGGCTTGTAAAAAGAGGCTGCTTTGTGGGGATGGATCCTTCACAGCCAGGGACAGGCTGGTGGCCCCAGCTGGGGTGTGCAGCACTGGGCAGGCAGGGATGTGGGGTAGGTTTCGGGTCACTCCCGCCAGTCGGTCGCAAGTTGTTCGGGGGCTCTGCTGTAGTGTAGACTTCGCACATCTGTTGCCAGAGGTTTCAACAGGGTGCAGAGAAAGAAAAATGTGGCTATCCTGGACAGCTCAGCACACTTTTCCTGCCTGTCTAGGGCTGGCGCAGCTCCCTGTTGTGGTGCTGTGCTCATTATGGGACAGGGACAGTCCCAGCACCCCGCACATGTGTGATGGTGCAAAGGGTTCCTGAGACCACTTTGGGGACCAGGAGGTGCTGCTGTGCCCACACAGGTGCCTCTGCCCTTGCTCACAGAGCAGACTGGTCACAGACACCCCCCAAGCCCCCATCTTCAGCCCGAGCCCCCCGCCACTCCCCTCGGTGCCCTCCAGCCCCTGCTGACTGCAGGTGCTGCAGTTGTTGCCAGAAGGACTGTGGGATTAAATGCAATCCTGTGCTTGAGGCGTGCTTCATGCAGACCCCTTGGGGCAGGCTCGAGCCCTTGGGGTCCCTGTGCACAGGCTGAGGGGGATTTGGGGTCTGGGGACCACTTCCCAGGCCATACAATGTGTGCGATGTGAGCAGCCCAGTCCCGGCTCATCTGAGGCTTGCAAACCTCTGGGAGCTGCTAGAGCAAGGAGCACCGCTGGGGAGGTGGCCAGAGACACCA
Source organism: Cygnus atratus (assembly GCF_013377495.2). Classification (NCBI taxonomy): domain Eukaryota; kingdom Metazoa; phylum Chordata; class Aves; order Anseriformes; family Anatidae; genus Cygnus; species Cygnus atratus. The sequence goes on from NC_066379.1 coordinate 2,313,532, forward strand.
GCCAGAGACCCCAGCTGTCCCCTGCCAGCCTCAAAATGAAGAGCACTCGCTGGCGGGCTGCATTCACAAGGGCATCCTCAGCAGGGTCATTGCCAGGTGGGGGACAAAGAGCCACCTTGGTGACAACAGAGTCCCCTGCTTCAGTCCATGGCCACACTAGGAGAGCAGCAGAGCGCAGGAGAGGCGATTCCAATGCTAAAGCACCCAGGAGGGGCTCTCTGCCTGAAGTCTGCCTTTACTTTAAAGAAGGCAGCTCTGAGACAAAGACTCCAAGTGCAGTCCGGCCCATGTTAAATTACAGCATCCATCCCAGTTACAGACCGTGGGATCCACTCAGGGAACCCCCTGCCACCCGTTGCACAGGGAAGAGCCCATGTGTGCTCCTCTGCAAGGAGAGGGCTCCTCCAGAGCCTCCCCTCCCTCGGGACACGTGGTCGAAGGCCAGGAGCTCAAAGCTGGTTCAGAGCCAGTGTGTTTGGCCGGCAGAACTGGCACTCTCCACAACGACTCTAACAGCCGCTCACCGAGACTGATGGAGGAGATGTTAAAATAATTATTTGGGATGGAAGCAATGGGCAGCTTCAAAGCTGGAGGAAGCGAACCAGGATTTCATAGTCATTCAGGGAAATGTCCAGGAGTCCGGGAGCCAAAGGCATCGAAAACACTCAGCACCAGCCCCAGCACAGCATCACCTTCTCCTGTCCTGCCGCTGGCCGGTCTTGGATTGCACTTCATCACCTGGGAGCTCCGGAGTTCCTACAGCCCAGCTTCCACCAGCCTTGGGGATGCTGTGAGATGGCTCATAGAAATGTTTTCCTCCCTTCAGGCACACCAAGCACCCTCCTGAGCCCACGTCCAGCCAAGGAGCAGGGATGATGCCTCTGCCCCTGCCCAGAGGCTGGCTCCCCGCTCACACGCTGCTGCTCAGCAAGCTCATCCTTCAGCTGAAGCTGCTGCCTGCAAGCAGGGCCAGAGATTAATTTCTGCAGGCCGAGGAGCTGGCGGGAGCCCTTGGTGATGGCAGTGCAAAGCCCTGCAGACCTGCTGAGTGGCCAGGTGCCCCATGGGAGCACGGTACAGAGCAGTGCTTTGGAGCACCTGAAGAGTTTTGTGGGTGCTGGGTGGGCTCAGGAAACATCTTGACGCAGACAGTAGCAAGGCTTTGCTCGAGGTCCTCATCGACTCTGGGCATGGACCACATCCGAGTGCTGGGGTTCCCCAACCCCCAGGGTGCGTCTTCAGCTGCCAGAGCCCACAGAGCTGTGGCAGTGAGCCATCCGCCTCTGTCCCCTGGGCAGGGAGGGTTTTACGTCCATCCCTGGGTGTGGATTTTAGTGCGGAGATGACAGCCGCATCCCTCAAGTGTGGGCAGAGAGCCCCCAGCCTCAAGGGCTGGTCGAAAAGAGGAGGAAGCAGCAGTGCAAGTGCTGGGCTGCAGGTCTGGGGCATCTGCGGAGGGGAATTTTAATTCTGCACCAGAGCTGGTCTTTCCAAGCACGGGTTGGCCTGGAGGAAGCAAGGACCGGGATGTGGCCACATTCCCCGTGGTCACTGCCACCAGCAGCCCCAGTGCAAGGGGCAGCTCAGGCACTGCTCCTCGCAGGGGTGCTGCAGTGCCCCAGCATCACCCAGCAGAAGATTTCTGGCCAATTTCTGCTGGTCTCCAAATTTCCCAGCCCTGCTCTGTCCCACGATGGGCTCCCGGATTTGGGATTTGACATTTGGATCCACACCATCATTTTGAAGCTAGGTCACAGCACACTCTCTCTCACATCCCACCTGGTTCAAAGAGGACACGGGGACACCGTGAGCCCACCCCAGAGCCCCAACATGACCCGCGGCCCCTCGGGAGTGTGCAGAAGAGGGACAAGTGTCCCTCCTAAGCCACGGAAGTGTCACAGCCAGGCTGTCAAGGCTGGGGATTCCCTCCTGAGCCACAACACCTCCACGCTGGACGTCAGCCCGCAAAGGTATTTAGGGCCCTACCTGTGGGAAATCAATCGGAATTTAGCTGTATAAATTGGGATTAGAAATCCAAATTCCCTGGGGGATCGAAGCCTTATATCTGCGTTTCGAGTTAGGTACCCGGGCCAAGAAATGTGGCTTTAATCGCTCTATCATGTCAGAACCAAGGGGCCTTTCATTTCCGTTCCTGACATGTGGCTTTCGCAGAGGCTTAGCGATCGGTTGGGAACTGCAAGCGCAGCAAGTTGCAGCCCAACGCGGCTGCTCCTGGGGCAGGCAGCGCCGAGCCCCGGTGCCTTCATCCCACCCGGCCGCAGGGGCAGCCAGTGGGCCCGGACCCGATCAGGGGCTGTGCGATAGCAGGGGGCAAGCAGGACTCCGGTGCTGGGCTCTTCCACAGCTTTCGGTCTTGTGTAGACAGCCCCAGCCCTGCACCGCTAAAGCAACCCCCTCAAAAGGAAGAAAATTTAAAAAAATAAAATAAATGCAACTTAAAAAAAAAAAAAAAAAAAGAATTAAGCAAAACGAAGGTGTTTAGCTGTGAAAACTCTTTGCTCAGCCAGAGAATTAGTTATATCAAGGGGATGGGCCGAGCTGCAAAGCTGCTGAATGCTCTGCTGACACGTTTTACTAAGCTGCCACGGACACGAAACAGCCGCCCGCCACCTGCTCCCGGCCCTCACGAGCAGCCTGCAGCCGCTTTCCCCACTTGTTATTTATCTGTGAAACTCAGAAAGTTTGGGCTTCCTCGCTGGGAGGTGCCTGGTTGTTCCCAGCCCTGGGGACCCGGCGGGGTGGTGCAGGATGCAACCCCTGTGGTTTGCGGTGCTTCGGGAGCGGCAGCACCGCTCGGCGGTGCAGGAAAAGCATCGCTCGGTGGGAGAAACACCACAAGGTGTGGGAGGGCTGTGTCCTCCTCTGCTAAGCCTCTGGGTCTCTCTGGTTTTGGTTGCAAAAATTTGGAGCTGGAATAGGAAAGCCACATGATGCAATCTTCAGTTTTTGAAAAAACATATATATAATCAAGAATTAAATGTAGAAGAGAGGTGCTTTGGTTCCCAAAGTCACTGCTGAAGCATTTATATCTGGTTGTGCTTTGCGTTTGCATCGCTAAAACAGGGTTTTGCATGGAAGTACTTGTGCCATGCAGGAAGGAGAGGATTGGGAGCAGGACGGTGCCTGGATCACAGTGCACCAGTGCTCCCGCACCAAGGTGCTGGGGCTGTCCCGGTCCCCCAGACACAGGTTAGGAGGGACATGGAGAGGCATCAGGGTCCCAGAGAAGCCCTGGGACTCTGTAGGCTTGAAGCAGGGAAGGATTTGGGGACAAGTCCTGCAGGAGTCTCGTGTAACAAGTGCATCCCCACGTACAGGTGCATGAGTTGCCACAGGAGCACGTGCAGCCCTCCAGCCACGGGCACATCACGCCTCTCCTCCCCTAGTAGCAGCCCCCCCTGCCCCAGCCTCTGCTGTCCCCTTCCACCAGGGGACCGGCTGCTCTGCCGGCAGGTCCCCAGCTGCCAAGATGTCCCCTGATGGCAACAGCAGGTCTTGGCCAGGGGCTAGGACGGGATGACCTGTGGCACCCCCTCCATGCACCTACCTTGAGCAAGCAGTAAGCAGGCAGTATCACCCCCACCTGCAGCACTGCTGGGGACACAAACTGGAGGCTTCACTTAAATGTTCAGTTTGGTCCCAGAGAGGCCCTGGGGAGCTGCACATAGCCCAGGAGGCAGGAGCAGCTCCCACGGGGAGGCAATGAAGCGGGACAGATCCCCGACCCTAGGGGAGTCACGCTGATCTACACCAGCTGGCTCTGGCCACAGCAAGCTCAATTTAAAGCAGCCTGTGGGGCTGGGTGAAGGGGAAGGAGAAAGGCAGAGCAGGGCTGGTGCCAGCAAGAGCATGTTCAGGGCTCTGCTGGCACTGGGTGGTTTCACCCATTTTGGGGAGGTGTTGTGTGGGTCTGCATCCTTGGACAGAGTGGGAATATTGTGGTGGGAGCAGACGGATGGGGGAGCTCAGGTGTGGCTGGGGATGCCTCCATGGGAAGAGGCTGCTGAAAAGGTTTGGGGTTGTTCAGCTCCTGGCCGCTGTCCCTGCCCAGGTCCCTCTCTCTGCAGAGCTGTACTGCACTGTCCCCTTCTGCGATGCAGCAGGAGGGATGAATGTTTATAGAGCCGCACCATTTCTGTGCCTGAGGAGAATCAGGCTCTTGTCCTTGTGATTACCACGGCCACAATGCTCCGACCGCACTGGCTGCCCTGCAAAGCCGCCCTGTGGCCGGTCACCCGTCCGTCCCCGCTCAGCCTGCAAGGGAAAGGCTCACGGGTTGTTAGGCTGTGGCGCTCACATTTATTTCCTTTACTGTCTTTTCTTTCTATGTTTATGGCTGGGGGCACCTTGCCAGTGAGCTGGGTCAGGAACAGTTCTGTTCCCTGGGCTCGGTGACACCAGGCAGCCATGGCCCACAGCAGCACCCTGACAGGCAGGCATGGCCAGGCCCTTGTTAGCAAATCCCCAACCCCTCAGCTGCAGTGTTGATGAAATACCCATTCCATATCTTATGCAATAGCCAATATCCATATATATGAAGCACTTAGAAGTGCTACAGCTGCTACAGCCGTGCTGCCACCTCCGGCTCCATGCCTCAGTTTCCCCTCCCAGCCTGCTTCATGTCAGCTCTTGGACCTGCCTCTTGCTTGTGCTCCTGCAGGACAGGAGGAACGGGGCCCTGAGCTCTGCTGGGCCTGGGTGCATGCAGCCCGGTGTGACACAGCCATGTGGTGGGGGGCACACGGGGGGACACTGCACGGCTCCTCCCTGGGGCTGTGGATCGCGGCCTGCTGGAGGACAGCCTTGGGGAGCTCAGGGCGTTGTATGGGCCTGGTTCTGGCACAGCTGACGTGGTGTTGGGCACAGTGGGTATGTCCTGCACCCACTGCCCATGGGGTGCCAGCCCTGCCCCACTGACAGCTCCTGTCATGCTCACTGAGCCTTGGGGCTGCTTGGTGGCATCTCAGCAGGGTCCCATGCCACATGCAGTGGCAGTGGACAAGCCACATGTAGTCAGGAGAGGTGGAGGCACCCGAGCACCATTGCTGTCCCACTGGGGCCAATGTGTCCCATTTTCCCCTGACCATAGGCTTTGCCCTAGTGCTGGGGACCTGCCTGCAGCACCCATGGGTGGCCAGGAGCCACGGGCTGCACACGGACAGCACGTCCATTGGCCAGCCATGATGCTGGGGCCTACTCTGTCATGTCACATCCCCTGTCACCACGCCATCGCCAGGCCACGGTGCCACTGGGTCATCACCACCGCGATGCTGCCCAACTTCGCCCCGTGCCAAGAAGTGCCCCAGGGGTCCCGGTGCCTCCATCGCCGCGCGGCCCGGATCCAGGCCGCGGTGCCAGCTCCTGCCGGGCCGCCTGCGTGCAGCCATCGTGTCACAGCGGTGGGGCCCATTGGGAGCAGAGTGTTCCTACTGGGGCATTTTATTTGCACACTTCACTAGAGTGGACACCAAAAGGCTTTGCTAATGCTTCATGGGCTGCTAATTTCCTCTCTGACCCGCATTGTCAGAGGGTGACCCCAGCCCGAATCTCTCGGCAATGAATGCCAAAGGCTGACACCGGCCCGGGTTAGGGGTGACAATGGGGCCTCTGTGGGCTCCGGGCAGGCTCCAGCACGGAGCTGGAGAACAGGGGGAATTTGTGTGGCTCTCAAAAGCCCTGGGTGGCACAATAAGGGAGGCCCCAGGGTCTCCCAGGAAGACAGAGGCGGCCAGGGAAGCCGGGCTGGGGGAGGCACGGAGGACGCTGCCTTTGTGAGCAGCTTTCTTTAGAAAGGAAGGGTTTTCTCAAAGCCCCCTTAGACAACCCAACGGGGGCCTGGCAGATGGATATCACAGGCACGCTGCACATTCACTGCAGGCTGCGGCTTTGAGCCACCCCCCCCCTTCTCTCCCCCAGCCTTTTCTTCATTTTAAGGCTAATTTGTTTTGTTAATGTTTTCTTGCCCTCCCCCTCTCTCCCCTGCAGACTGTGACTCATACTGCAAAGCCTCCAAGGGGAAGCTGAAGATCAACATGAAGAAGTACTGCAAGAAAGACTACGGTGAGTTGCCCTCGCCAAGCACTTGTGTACCCGTCCCGGCCCCTTCCCGGGCTGCGGCACTTTGGGGTTTGCCTCTGGTTGGGTCTGGAGACGAAGCCTGGGCTGGGAGCGCTCAGCAGAGCAGTGCCTTGCATGTGAAACCCTTGGCCCCACACAGGTGTTGGGACAGCCCCAAGTCACAGTCCAGGCATCTTCACCCTCAGGTGTCTGCAGGGCTACGGCGATGCCCAGCCCTGTTCTCCTGGTTCATTGCCAGTGGGGTCGGGCTCAAGTGCTCACCGGTGGCTCCATGGAGGAGGTGGTCAGGGTGGCCCTGGGCAGATGACCCCTCCCCATCCCCAGCACTGGGAACGGTGCCCACATGGAAAAACTGGAGAAGAGGAATATATGCTATATATGTATATACCTGTGTATATAAGTGCGGGTGTGCAGCTATCCCTATAGATATTATTTTCCCCAAGCTACAATGCAAAAAGCCCCATCCATCAGCATCACAGAGCCCTGCAGTGCAGGTTCCTCTTCCCTCCCTGGGCATGCTCACGGCAGCAGCTCGGCATGCAGGAGGAGCGGTGGTGCCAGCAGAACAAATTCCCATTCATCGGCCTCCACACGCCTTCCTTGGGCAAGCCCCTGCCCTCAGGGATGCCCCGGGGGCTCCCCAAGAACTGGGGCAAGACACTGGGCTTGGAGGCAAATATCTGAATCCCGTGCCAGGAGTGATGCTCAGCACCACCCTGTTACAGGCATTGGGTTGCTCACAGGTGGATTCTCTGCTGGCTGATAGGCAAAACGAAGTTTCCCACACATGGCACTGGCACTATTTTATTTCCTCACCCAGCTTCTCCAGTGTCCTGTAGGGGTTGAGCTCACACTGGTGTGTTTACAGCCATTTGGCTGGAGGACATTTGCAGGGAGTGAGTCTGTCTTTGCTGGGCTGATTCAAATCGGCCACGGGTTTTTGGATGAGGAAAAGAGGTAAATGCATCGAACTGGAGCCACATTTCCCACCCGAGCTGTGTTGGCTCTCCTGCGCTTGGGTGAAAGGTTGTGATGGTTTTGTTTGAGGCTGTAAGGTGGGCTCTGGGCTTCAGCAGCCCCATGAGACCTGCGGAGAGGAAGGCGTCTCAGTAGCCCATATGGGATATGAGAAAACCCACAGAGCAGCGCATAGGAAGAAGAGTGCTGGAAAGGGGCTTTCTGGTGTCTGTTATCAAGCAGCAATGCTGCTTCAGAAGGAAAAATGGACAAAACTGCCTGCCTGGGGGAGTGGGTGCAAGGTGGGGACACTGGGATAATCCCAGACAGGAGATGGCCACAACAGATTCACTTTTTCCAGAGCAGAGAGCAAAGCTGCAGTCTGGCCAGGGAGGGGATGTGTGATGCTGCAGGGTAGGTGATGCCACAGGATAAATAATCCTGCAGGATAGGTGATGCCATGGGATAAACAATGGTATGGGATAAGCAATGCTGCAGGTTAGGCAATGCTATGGGATGACTGAGGTAACGGGATGATTGGTGCTATGGGATAAGCGATGCTGCAGGATAAATGATGCCATGGGACAAGCGATGCTATGGAATAAGAGACGCTACAGGATAAGCAATGCTGCAGGGCAGGCAATGCTATGGGATAAGAGATGCTATGGGCTAAGCAATGCCGTGGGATAAGCAATGCTATGGGACAATCGATGCTGCAGGATAAGTGATGCTATGGGATAGGCAGTGCTTCAGGGTACGCAATGGTATGGGATGACTGATGCTATGGGATAAGCAATGCCATGGGATGTGTGATGCTGCAGGATAAGTGATGCTGCGGCACAGCCCCTGTGCTGTGCCTGTAGCCCATGCCTTTGGCAGAGCCAGGAGGGAAGAAAGGGTTGAAAAGGTGCACAAGGGGGGATAATAAAGACTTTCTGACTGACACCCCAGCAGGAAGCCAATTAGGAGGCTCTTTTCCTCACCGTTATGCCAGCATCGCCACGCTGAATGTCCTAAAAGGCCCTAATTAGCTTGAACAGAGTTACTTCTCCCGCAGGCTCAATCGGGAAGCTATCATCCGCCCCGAGCTCCTCAATGGGGCTTTTTAGCTCCCTCGTTCATTCAGGGATTCAAAGGGGATATTTTCCCTTATTTATTTTTCTTATCTGTTTGTTTTTGGTATTGTTGCTTTTTTCTTTTTTTCTTTTTCTTTTTTTAAATTGGGCTCTTTCCCGCAAGATGAATTCGGTGCAAATATTTGGAGTGAAACAGTGCATGGAGAGGGCAGGCTGGGAGATTTCGGGGAGGGGGGCGTCAGACAACAGCAGAAACAGAAAATCCCTGTCTGGGTTTATTTGGGCTGCCTGGCAGAGCACAGGGGTCGCTCGGCTCCCAAGGAGCTGGGGGCAGGGGGCTGTTGCTCTGGGCAGTAAAAATCAGCCCAGCAGAGAGCTGGGGGAGCGGGGAGCATCGCTGTGCACCGTGGCTGTGCCCCTCTGCAGCACAGCTTTGCTGCAGGATGATGATGTCCCCCATGACCCCAAAGCACTTTTATTTCTGCTCTGGAAAGGGGATTATTTTTATTAGAAAAGGTGATTGGCTCTGCTGCCTGCAGCCCCTCTGCTGCTGGGTGTCTGTCGGGAGCATCCCTCGCTCGCTCAGTGCCTCTGCTTCCAGCCCCGTCTGGGGGCTTTCCCCCTGCCCGGGCTCTGTGGTTAATCCCAGCCAGGTGGGAGGCTGCGGTAAGCAAACCCAGCCCTTCTTAATCCCAATATCCCCCCACTCCGATCCCCAGACCCCTTTACTTCCGTGGGGCCAGATCCTGCACCATCGATGCCAGGGCGTTTCGCTGGGCAGCGGCTCCCTGCCTGGGGGTGGTGGGCACACATCCTGGGCTGAAAGGTGAGCTCATCTGCTCGCTTCGCCCTTTCTTGGAAAAAAAATCCTTCCTTTCGTGGAGACTCCACTTAGTCACCCCCTTTGTCGAGAGGCAACTTGGCAGGGACCGGTGGAAAAAAGCAGAATGTGTTTTCAAAAGGCAGCTCCGAAATGAAACGCGGGGGGAAACCCGAGTGCGTGTAAAAAACCCACAGCGGGGGATGCGCTGTGCTGGCTGCCCCCAGCTTGCAGCACGGTAAGGGATGGATCCCCCGACCCTGGTGTGGTGGAGAAGGGCTGGGACATCCTGCCCCAAAACTGCATCCCTGGGCTCGGCCGCGGCCCCGCAGGAGGGGAACGCACCCGGCTGGGATTAAGGGTCATAAATCTCCAATATTAAACCGGTAGGAAATTGGCAACCGGAGCAGGCAAAGCGCAGTGCCGCGTGCCAAATAAATTAAAAAATAATAAAAAAAATAGCACTTTGCTCCAGTGGGGGAGGACCCAGTGCTTTCCATCCCCAAACTGCCATCCCTGCGCTCCCTCAGGCTCTGCCCTGGCTCAGCAGTGCTCCCGGTCACTGGCGGCTCTGCCAGGCTCCAGCTCATGGGTCTGTGTGGGATGCTCTGGGTCTGTGTGCAGGATGCTCTGCTTGTGTGTGGGGTGCCCTGTGTCTACATGTAGGATGCTCTGGGTTTGTCCACATAGCCCAGTCCCAGGTCTGCTTTGGCAGGGCCAAGCCTGAAAGAAGGAAGTTTAAGATAAACCCTAAAAGTAAATTAAGAAAAAAAAATAATAAATTTTATTTTCAGCCTCACTATTATTCTGCAAACTCATAATTTTGGTCCCCTGACTCATGGTCTGCAAATGCTCTGGGGGTGCTGTTTTTTCTTTCAGCCTTTATGTGGCTGTCCTCGGACGTGCAGTTTTGACAGTTTGGGGTCAGTTTCCTAAATCATCGCATCCTCCTCCCCCTGCTTCCATCGGCGGCAGCCGGTCCCTGGCGCTTTCTTGTGGCTGGCAGCTCCCGGCCAAGGCTCAGAGCCGTTGGGCAGCACCGGGGCTGGGGCTGAGCCATGCTGGTGGCACTGCCCGGTGGCACTGCCCGGTGGCACTGGGACCCTCCTGCCCTTCCCGCAGCCCCAGGAACCTCAGGTGCCTTTTCTTAGAAAAGAAGCACGGCGTGGGGACAGCCTCCCGTGCACCATGCTGGGGAATGCGGTTTGCGAGGTTCCTCCCTGGTGGGATTTGCAGCTCAGCGTCGCTGCTGGCAATGGGGCAGAGCAGGGCTAAAGTTTGAGAGCCAGGCAGCTCCTCACCCCCGGCACCTTCCCTGGGCTGCCCTGGCCTCAGAGGACTCCCATGGCAGCGCTGTGAGCGCTGTTTGCCTGCCGCAGAGTGATGTGGGCAAAGCCAAGCGAGCAGAGAGCATTGCATAGGAGGGAGGCAGCAGGTGAAGGACAACGCCATGGGCCGAAGCCAGCCTCAGGGTGGTGAGCCCCCCAGATGCCTAAATCCCACGGGATTTTCCAGGGGGAGGGATGGAGCCAGCCTAGGAGCTGCCAAACCTCCTCCTGGCATCTCCAACATCCCTTGGGAGATGATGGAGTCCCCATCCTCCAAAACCCCCAGGCAATTCACCCCGAGCTTCAGCTCTGAGACCACTGAGGCTTCTCCAGGGGTGCTGCAAACCCCTGAGCCCACGGGGTCAGACCCAAACCCACCCGGGCTGCAGCTCCTGGCCCTGCAGAGCTCAGCTGTCCTGCAGGCAGCAGCTCGAGGGCTCCAGCTCCGGGCAAGCCGCATGTCCTAGACGCAGAGTTTGAGGGCATAAAACTTGCTGTCAGGGAACGCAGCTGCGGCGGTGCCAGCCAAGCCTTCACCTAAGCTTTCACTCCGTCCACTTCATTAATAAAGGGGGGGGGGAAAAAAAAGACGGGGCCCTGACATCAAAAAAATACAGACTGTGTATGTTAGAGTGGAGTTTCCTGTAACCACCTCTCTCCGGTTCCTTTTCATTCATTTTCTCCATTTTGTCAGTGTGGACCCAGGCAGGTCAAAGGTTTAAGCTTTTATGGAAAGATTTGTTTCCAAAAAATAAAAATTGGCTAATCTTCACATTTTGTTACCTTCACACCAGACTGGGAAATACATGGTCAGAGCTTAGGGTTGTTTTCTTTCTTCTCTCTCTTTTTTTTTTTTTTTAATGAAAGCATCTGGCGTCCATGACATGCTCTGAAAGAAAAAAAAAAAAACACATATATTTTGCAATGTGTTAAAAAGCATTGCTGGGCTGTGCAGCCCTGCAGCCCCCCTGCCTTTCCTAGCTGGAAATCAGTCTGCACGCTGCAGCTTTAGAGCAAGGGGGATGCTGACCTTTTTTCCTTTTTCTTTTTTTTTTTTTTTCTGTTTTGTTGAGCTTGTTTCCCCCTATGGCAATTTTTGCCCTCGGGACTGCACCCACCTGGGATGGGGTCAGTTTCTGGCAGAGGTGGGCAGAGGGGGTGAGACTGTGCCAGGGATGGAAGGGAGGCAGAAAAAAGAGGAAAGGCTCAAAGGTTGGGTCAAAAAAGCGTTTTGTGGTTGGACTAGAGAGGAAAAGGGAAAATGCAGCAGGGCTGCGCCTCCCGCACACACCAGCCCCAGCGGTGCCACCTCCCCCCCGGCTCCCGGCCAGCGCTGGAGCCTCAGCCGGCGGCGTCCCCTCCGTCCCCGCTGCTCCCGGTCCCCCTCGCCTCACAATCTGTGAATAAACGCGAGGGCTGTGTAGCCGCTGCCCGGTGATGATGCCATTTTCCTGGAAGCCAACGCTGAGCGAGGAGGCACGCGTTTAACCCCGCCGGAGGCAGCGGCCGGAGGTTTGTGGGCAGCTGCAGGAGGCTGCGCACCGGGAGCTGCCTCCGGCCTTGCGCCTCCTCTTCCTCACCGGCGGTGGGGCCAAGCACTCCGCTGGCCTCGTGGGGACACACGTCCCCGTCCTTCCCTGTGGCTGGGACCCCGGTCTGCAGAACCTGCGTGTTTATGGGCGGCAGCACGGCTGCAAGCATGTGGGAGGCATGGACATGACCTGGGTCTGCCCCATGGGACAAAACCGCACTGGCTCCAGGGGCTTCTGAAATCAGCCCCGATCCTCACCCTTGAGCACTTCGCTCTGAGCTTTGTGTGAGCAGGAGGCAGCACCCACCACCGCCCGAGCTCTGCAGTACCGTGGTGGATGACACCTGGAGAGCCCTCTCCTGCCTCGGTCAGGATGTTGTCACCTCGGTGTGTGGCTCCCATGGGGATGCCGGTGGCCGGAGGGATGCCGTAACGCAGGGTGTGCCTTGATAAGGAGAAAGGCAGGGAGCGGAAAGGGGCTGAGAACTCGCTCCTGCTTCCCTTCGCCGAATGCTCGGAGACAGGGGCCAGTCCCCACGCACTGCTCCGGGTCTTGGCTCGTCTGCTCTTAAAAGCAGGGGCTGCCTTAGGGGCCTGGGGCAGACGCATTGAGTTGCCCTGGGGCTGGGAAGGGGAGCGGAGGGGCTGGAGAGGTGGCACAGAAACCTGTGGCCAGATGGGGATCGGTCTGGGTCTACTCCAGCCTGGAGCTATCCCTGGGGTTGGTGCTCGTCCCTTTTTCCGTGCTTGTCCCTTTTTCCGTGCTTGTTGCTTCAAGGGAAGAGGCAGAGTCTGGCAAACATGAATGCACCTAATTCTGAAAGAGTTTTTTTGATGACTTAAAGACTTTGCAGGTGCCGGGGCAGATGGTGGAGGCATCACTGCACGAGCGGCCCTGGGGAAACCACTCCATCCGTGTGTGCTTTGTGGCCACGTCCTGCTGGCCCCTGGCACCTCTCTAGGACATGAGCAGGAGAAAGAGGCCCCTGCCGTGGGTAGGGCAGCTCCCAGACTCCCCTCTCCAGCCTCCATGGTCCATAGGGCAGTCGTGTGCCTGTCTGGGGGGACCTGGGGGCCTTGCTCCTGGTGGCTGCGGCCCCTCTGCCACCAGTACTGGCTGCTGCTGCCCTTGGTGAACCTCCCAAGCCAGAGGTTGTCTCCACGCAGCCACCCCGTTGGTCGCTCCCTTTTCCTCTCACACGCCATTAGGTAGGACTCTGAATTCACTCTCTTCCCACCGGCACGAGCTGTAACATCTTTTCCTCTCTCCTCCCGCCTTTTTTTCTCCAGCTGTCCAGATCCACATCCTGAAAGCAGAAAAAAATGCCGACTGGTGGAAGTTCACGGTCAACATCATCTCCGTCTACAAACAAGGCAGCAACCGGATACGGCGTGGAGACCAGACCCTGTGGATCCATTCCAAGGACATAGCCTGCAAGTGCCCCAAAATCAAGCCCATGAAGAAGTACCTGCTGCTGGGCAACAACGAGGACTCTCCCGACCAGAGCGGCATCATTGCGGACAAAACCAGCCTGGTGATCCAGTGGCGGGATACGTGGGCCCGGCGGCTCAGGAAGTTCCAGCAGCGGGAGAAGAAGGGCAAGTGTAAGAAAGCCTAAAGGAGGAGAAGGCGATGGAGCGCGCGAGAGTGAGAGTCTGAGTGTGCATGCTGCTTTGTGTAGGGCTGGGGCGGGCAGGGCCGGCGCGGGGGAAAGCTGCGGCACCGTGTGCGCTGTGGGGCACGGCCGTGCCAGGCGGGCGCCTCACATCCCAGGATAAAAAAAGGAAAAAAAAATACACAACAAACCACCAACGGCAAAATCACAGACATGGCAGTTTAACACCACCGTGAGAGGAGGGGGGACGCGGGTGTGCGGCGCTGCTGATGCTGCCCCTTGGCTGGAGGATCCGGAGACACCAAACTGCTTACAGCTGCTGACACCGGCTGCGGCCAAAGCCCAGGCTGGGAACACCGAGGCTGCAAGAAACAAATCAACAACAATGCTGGAAATGAGCCCCCCTCCCCAGAATACACACAGTGAGCTGAGATTGAACCTAAGAAGAACCTAAGAGGAGGCTCAGTGCTGAGGACCGGCCGGTGCGGGTTGTGCCAGGGCTCCTCGGCCATGATGCTCCCCCGCAGCGCACGGCCTGGGGCAGGACGAGGTCTCTGCGTGCTGATCCCGCAGCACCGGGTGAGCCTCCCACAGGCACCGAGCGAGCACCACCTGAGGTAGCGACTGCCACTCGGGTGGCCTGGTCCCCTCCTGGCCACAGGTTCCCACTCAAGGAGTTCATAACCCAAGGAAACACGCAGAAAAAAAAAAAAAAAAGAAAAATTGGCATCCCATAGGTGCTCTGAAAAGCCTCACCCCAGTGTAACCGCAGTCTCCATCCACGGCCACCCCGATACCTTCATGGGCTTGGCCCTTCCTGCTGCCGCCCTCAGGCACATGCTGGGAGCAGAGCCCCCGGCTGGCAGCGGCTGGGCTCTGGCCTCAGCCACCCCCCGAAAGCACCGCGGCGCTGCCCCCGCTCCCTCGGGAGCAGCCTGCTGCCCCGGCAGGTGCCCCCTGGGGACGCAGGGAGGCAGGACAGCGGGTGCCAAGGCTTTGCCTGCCCCGCGGGACCGGGGGGCAAGGTCTGGCCCACCACAGCTCCCCGGGTTGCTCTTCCCCTTCCGCCGGGGTGAGAGGAGCTGATCAGCCCAGAGGGAATGGTGTTCCCAACCTAACCTCTAATGTCTGAAGCCAGGCAGTAGCCGCATCATCTCCATCTCCCACCCCAGGGGCACCCGTCCTGGGGCAGGGTGTGGGCAGATGGGGTGCTGAGCCGTTCAGCACCCAGCCGGAGCCCCTGTGCCAGCAAGAGCCGGGGTGGAAGGGCGGGGAGGGCAGGCCAGGTACCTGGAGGGGAAGCAAACATTCAAGTTGCTCCGAAAAGCAAAACCTCCCTGATATTTTTCCTTTTAGGAAACTTGGAAACATCCATTTTATGACATTTTCCAGTGGTTTTGCCTTGTTTTATAGCAATTGACAATATTTATATAATGACATAAACTACCATAAAGCGAGGCAGCCATGTAAATAGGTGTAAAGGGGAGGGCTCCCAGGGAAGCCCCGGCCAGCGCCACGTGCTGGAGCCACGGCGGGGAGGGCGCGAGCTCCGCAGAGCCCCCCCAGCCGCGCGGCCCTGTAGAAATGAATTGGGGTACCAGGAAATTCAGGGGCACCAAGCGACCCACCCCACCAAGCCGCAGCTGCCCCCCCTTACTCCAGGCAGACTCGGTCTTCTTCACTTCAGGGCTCAAGGACAGCCAGCAGATTTGCAGCTGAGGGAACCCAAGCCACAAAGAAAGACAAAATCTGAGCTTCAGTGTCCAAATGGAGGCCTAAAGCCCCAAAGCGGGGCCAGATGCTCCCCTCCAGCCGGCATCGGGGGATGCCCGGGGCAGCCTGGTCCCCGTTTAGCCAGGTGACCCCGTTGCTCCCAACAGCCCCAAAGCAGCAGGATCCAGCCCCAAATTTCTTCTTCACCCGCACAGCGGGAAGGTGAGGCCAGGGGACTCGGGGCTGCCCATGCCGCACACCCCGTGCTCCCTCAGCCCCTTCCCAAGCCCGGCGAGCACTGGGTGCCCCCCAGCACCCCCCTGGGGACAAGCCCCGGCCCTTTCACTGACGCTGGTGTTTGGGAGGCAGTGGGATTAACGCCGCCCGCCCGCTGCCTGCCGAGCCCAGCAGATCGGGAATGGGGCTTGCACAGGGCGAGAGCAGCTCGGGGATCCCAAGCCCCCGTCCCCATCCCCCTGCCAGCCCGCTCCAAGGTGGCTGCAGGAGTTCTGCGCTCACCAACAGGAGCGGAGACGCTCCATCCGTGCTCCCAGTAAGCCCGACCTGCAGGAGCAGCTGGTACAACTGGCGCGCTTCCCCTCAGAATGCCCCAATTTCGGGGCGTCTGGGGATGCAGCTGCTCCCCGCAGCCTCCCCCGCTCCAGGACACATCCCGGGGGGGGGGGACCTCTGGTTGTCACCCAGCGGGGAGCAGATCTCACCCCTAAGCATCACCGCCTCGGCCAGGGGAGCAGCAGCCAGGGCGGGCAACAAGGAAATCCCATCATAACCCCAAGGAACCGCAGCCCCCACCCACTGCCTGCCCTGCGCACCCCACGTCTCGGCCCCCGCGAACCGCCCCCGTCCCACAGCCAAGGAGGTGACAAAGAGCCGGGGGGGCACGAGCAGGGGCTGGGACGGGGCAAAGGGGCTGCGGCGCCTTCAGCGCGAGATCGGAAAGCAGCTGAAATGCCAAAACAATCATCACTCGACGGTAGCACCCGACAGGAGTTGTTTCGTCTCGTTTTTGTTCGTCTCGTCGTGTCCGTCCCCCCCGCACACCCGCTCCTCTCCGGTCACACAGACCTGTCACAAAACCTGTGTTCGTTGTTGTTTTTTTTTTTGTTTTTTTTTTTTGTTTGTTTGTTTTTGGTTATTTCTGTTAATATCTTGAATTGTAAATGTTGTTTAGTTATGACCATTGCATACGGCTTTGGGCGATGTTTCTTTACAATGCATACTAATATATTATGGTTATTATATATGAATATATTTAATGACACGTGAAAAAAGTTGTGGATTTTCTTATTGTTTTTCTGAATTATTTCTTTTTTTTTTCTTTGTCTGTTTCGTTAGATTGGCTGTAATTGAACCCGAAAGAGCTTGTAACTGTTCAGCACCCACGCGGTAGAACTAAAGTCAGAACCAGTTGAATAAACTCTTGTAAACCGTACCGATCTGCGCGCACCTCTGCTTCCTCCCGCCCCAAGGGGCCCCGCTCCGCGCAGGGGCTGCTGACAACCCCCCCGGCACCCCCAGCACCCCCCGGGGACAGCAGGGGTGCCGTGGGCTCACCGGACACACGGGACCGGGTCCCTGGGGGTGCCCTTGGGTGCTGACACCTGCGGGACCCCCGTCCAGCACCAGGAGCAGGATCGAGGGCCAAGTGTGGGGATCGGGACAGGACAGGGCTATGGGGGGGCTGCCAGCCCGAGGGCCGTGCTCAGGGCCCCCCTTTGCTCCCCCCAGCAAAGGGATTTCGAGCCCCAGCAGCTGGAGTGCTGGCAGAGGGAGGGCGCAGAGGGAGCGAGGCAGCAAAATGCTTCCAGAGAGAAAAACACGGGCAAAAGGTGCTGCAAACGGCAGAGGGGTCAGCCCGCGTGACCCACGCTCTCAGTGTCTCCGATAATTTATTAATTCGAAAACATCTCCGAGGTCAGCAATCTCAGATCTTTATTGCAGGGACAAATGGGTCAGCAGTGCCCCCACCTCCGCCCCGGGGCTCTCGGCGGCTTTGCAGAGGAGCAAATGGATTTCCCAGCCCCGGCCGGCAATCCCCAGGGCTCAGCCTGGTCCCCGGCAAGGGACACGCTCGCGGCATCTGCAGTGGGGTGCTCGGTGCAGCCCCAGAAACGAGGGCACCCAAAAAGGCTCCGGGGTGCGACCGCAGCACCCGCTGCACCCCACGGGCACGGTGCAGCCCCGAGTGCCACCCGCCCCGTGTCGGGACCCCAGGGAAGGGGGGTGACAGCAGGGCGGTGACAACGCAACAGAGCCCCACGACCCCGGCTTCCCAGCCCCGCTGGCTCCGGGGCCGCCGCGAGCTGCTCCAATGTTTTAACCTTCCTTCCTCTTTTGTGGAGCCGGGAGACAGAAAAGCGCTCCACACACAGCAGAGCGCTGCCAGATCCACTTCTTTTTAATAAAGCTCCTCACCCACATGACACGTTAAATGTTACCTAAAGGGCAAACTTAAGAATCCCTTTGTTAGACGCTTCAGCAGAGCAATCCTCACGTTCCCACCTTTCCCATGCACCAACAGAAAAATGTGTGTGAGGACAAAACGGGCCAGAAAACATCTTTTTTAAAGCCTCTATCGGCTCAAAGTCACTGTCCCCTTGATCAGGATGAATTACGCATCCATTCTGCCCGTCCTGGCAGTTTAAACAAAGCCTTAATCGCCTCTGTAAAGTGCAGATTTAATCAGAAAGCCAAGTCGGTGGGCTCATCCCGGACCCCAGCCGGGCAGGTTTGGCACCCGGCTCCCCCCTCGCCAGCGCCGTGGGAGTGCATGGGTGCTGGAGACATCTCCAAAGCTCCCTGCTGTTCCTTTCCAGCTGGGGCAGCCTTGCTTAAAGCTCCATTTCTACCGAGATCAAGCAATAAACTAATCAAAAACCTGTTGTGTCCTTTTGAAAACCACAAGAAAGTAAAACTATTTTTTTTTCCATCCCTCCTTTGAAGGTTGTAATATGAAGCATCTTTGCAAAGGAAAACAAGCAAAACAGAACAACCTGGACTGGACTTCTAAAGGATTTAAAGGATTTTCTCCAGCAAATCACATGGAGATGTGTGAGGGACTCTGCTCCTTCGCACTAACAGGCACCGCTTCGAAATTTCACTTTGCAGGCAGAACACGTTATCCGTTGTTATCCACCACGAAGCCCAAGCCCAAATTTCCACCTGTGTGCAGAGCACAGGATGCCAGCAGAGCACACCCGGCCTTGCCCCAGGACTGGGAATCCCGCTGGGGTGCGGGTCTCCCCGGCAGCCCCTCATTCAGGAGGGGATTTTCGAAGCCCCCTGCCCGTGCCAGGCGGCACAGCTGCAGCTTCTGGGCTGTTCCCCGCAGAGCTCCGAGCTCCACCTGCCCCGTGCTGGTGCCCGGAGCACAGGCAGGAAAGGGCGAAGTGCTGGGGCTTTTCAGCCCGCGGGGACAGTTCCTACCCATTAGCAACAGACACGCATTTGGTGGGTGCTCGGCAGCTCTGTGAAACCGCTGCCTGCTTCCAGCAGAACCATCGCACGCTGTCCTTTCCACATCGGATCCTGGACCCTCAGCTCCAGCTGCAAGGAGGATTTAATGAGAGCAGTTCTGCGCTCGGACCTGCAGATCTGCACACACGTCCCAAGGGGTCAGCGCCCGAGCCCCAGCCAAAGGATGGGGAAACCGAGCACAGAAGAGGGGAATGGCTTTGTGCCCCGGGGGGCTGCACAGTGCCAGCCCCGCGTCCCCCCTCCCGGCGCAGCTCTGCACCCGCGGGCACCTCTGGGTGCGGAGGGGAGGGCGGCAGGGGCAGCTCGGATCCCCCAGAGCACGTCTCCCACCGCCGTGGGTGAGGCCCCAGGGCTGGCAGTCATTACAGAGCCGCAGGATGTGTGTGTCGAGATACACAGAGCCACTTCTTTCCTTCTCAGAACCGGCTGGAAGTGTGAGTGAACTCACTCGCCCGTAACACAAGGTGACAGGAGACGTTAAAACGCCAGGCAGATGAATTGTATATAAATGGATCAGCTTTTATTCAACAGTTATTGCTTGCTCTATCAATTCTGAAATCAAATTGGCGCATGTAACAAAATAATGATTTTTTTGGCCGGAAGTGAGCATTCAATACTTCTTTTTCATTAGTTTTTAATAGGCGACCCTTCCCTTCAGTATTAACAGTGTGTGTAAAGTTATAAAAGAAAGAGGCAGATCTCAGTTGCTGAAATTAGTACGTTACTACCGGCGCATCTCTTGTGGTCAGGCGGAGGCTGCCCCGAGCAAGGCAGAGCACGTGGAGAGCGCTCCTTCCCCATGAGCGCATTTTGGGCAAGGTTTTCCACGCTTACGCACCTGGTTGTGTTAAAGCCCCGCCGCTGTTTACATTTCTATCTGCAGAGATCAACACCGATAATTCTCCCCCAGCGGCCAAAGGTTGACTCACTCGTGGCCATTTTGGAGCGGCTCATCTGGGTTCCTGCGCTCGGGAGCAGAGCTTCCCCGCAGGGCTACGCCTGCCCTCAACCTCCCCACCCCGCTGCGAGCTACATGCATGCATTCCCTAAAACACGTATGCCTTGAAAAACAGTAAAGAGTTTTCAGTCTGGAGAAAGGTATCAGAAAGCACAGGAGCCACTGGTGTCCTCCCCAACCTCACCTTCGCAGCTGGCAGCATGTCAAAGCCCCGGGACACGTGGCCGCTCAGCAGAGCAGCTGAGGGCCAGGCAGGGAGCGTGCCAGCATCATTGCCTGCTTAGACACGGAGGCAGTGGGAAGTGTATCTCTAGGACAGCCAGCTGCATCCTCCCAGAACGTGAAATCAAGGTAGGCAGAGAGTCCTTTTCAAGTTCAAACCCTCCAAACCAGGCAGCACTCTTCAGCTGTGCACCGAATGAAGGAACGGATGTCTGCTGGACACAGCTTCATTCTAACACTGTGGAGTTTATTGAAAACACATAAGGGCTTTGCACAAAGTTGGTCTCTTCTGTGGAGTCGTCCATGCTCAGCTGGTGAGCAGCAGCTCGAATGGGCCCCACATTCGCCTTATTTTGTTGGCCAGACAGCAATCACAGCAATTGCAATCAGCAGCAACACAATTACCACCAGCATTCCTGGAAAAGATGAAACAACACGTTAAGGTTGCTGCCTTCATCTTTTACAATTGGTCTTTTGCAATTAAGCTCTTCCTCCGAGTCCTGCTCCTCCTCCCAGCTGAGACAGATTTTCCCCCCTGCTCACCGCATGAGAGCCCTTCCTCACCGCCCCACCAGACCCTCGCACGCCGACCACCTGTGCCGCGGCCCGAACCCAACAGCCCCGCTGGCAGGGCAGCTCCTTCCCTAACTGACCCTCCGAATTCAGTTTTAGCTGTGCCTGCAGAGTACCTTCCTACTTTGACATCTGCCTTGCAAAAATTAAGGGGCAGGTTTAACGCACTGCAAGAACAGCGAAGCTTTTCTAGAATCCCTCTCCACCATCCCACTGGGGAAAGGATTATTCAGAAGGAAACCCAAATTGCATCAGGAAATTGTTTCCAATACAAACTACTCCCACATCCAGACAGAACGATTTGCACGGCAGAAGCAGCGCGTTTGGGGATGCGTGTACCTGGCTTCAGGAAACGAACGTCAAGCAGCATGTAGGGAGCCTGGCGGTGCTCTGCCCCAGCTCTGGGTGCCCAGCCCTCCCGGCTGATATGCTAACGACTAATTCGATCTCACAAATGTGCACAACTATTTATTAGCTGAGGCGCCCCACACCGCTCTGCAGAAGGATGGCATGAAGAGGGGCGCGTTACCAGCAGAGCAGAGTCACACAGGCGGGTCTCCGCAGCCCCAGCGCCGCGCCACGCAGAGCCGCTCGGTGCCAGCGGTACGGGGCACGCCGCCTGGACGCTGCCTCGTCACAGCCGAGAGGAAAGCCCTGCTGGGCAGCCGGGCTGGAGGGGACAGGCGGAAACGCTCTCCTGAAAGCAGACTGGGTGCCAGCGCCTCCCAGGCACCGAGAGCCCCAAAAGTCAAGGCCTGGCACGGGCACGGCCCCTCGGGCAGCGGCGCTGCGCTTCCCCCGGGGCCGAGCCACCTTTCAGTTATTCGGCTTGTGTGCTGGTATCTGCTCGGCGCTGTCCCCCGCCAGAGCTGTGGGAATATGTTAGGGCTCCAAGAGCGGAAAAAATGTCCCTTCGCTTGGTCCGCTAACAGATGACTATTACTCAACCACTTACAATATTTACAAGTCCAGCTCATGGCAATTAAAAAAGGATGTATTAAAATAAACTCCTCTTTCCAAGCTGGAAAAGGATATTAGACATTGCTTTTTGTAAATAGTGTCATGTTTTCTGTGCAGAAACGGTTTCTGTGCCAGGGGTCCGTGATTTTTTTCCAGTGCAGCGGAGTTGCCACCACCAGAACTCCTCCTCTTCTGCCCAGCTGAACGTGGCTGTTATCTGCCCGGGGAGGGCAGCGAGCAGGGCACGGCCGCAGCGGGGCTGGCGGGGACAGCCCATGGGTCGGACGGGACCACGTCCTCCTGCTGCATGGCTCACAGCAGCTACGGCCCTTAGGGACATCGGGCTTGTACACAGGTGATGCTACAGCACGGGCTACACCTGGACAAAACTGTGCATTAATCACGTTTAACAGGGAATGGGCTCCTAAAAATGTCTGGCTGTTGCTGCTGCTTTCTGCCCCCGCCTACCAGCGTGATCCACGCGTGCAGGAACCAGCTGGGTGCTGGACCACGAGCGGGTGACTCGCTCCCACCCCCTGGCAGGGCCGAGACGCCGGCATTTAGCTCAGGCTTAGCCCACCCACCACCTCCAACTCACCCATCAGCACAAACTGCTGAATTAACACGGTGCAAACACGATCTCTACTTTTCCTGCACTTCTAGTCTCTGTGCGTTTATATCTTAGTGTACATTTTGAGGTACTCGGAGAGGTTGGAAGCAAATAGCCTGCTTAAATAAGGAAGAAGCAAGATCTGATTAAGCTTCTGCATTCACATTCCCTGTTATGTTTTGCACTGGAGGGAAAAGTTTTAGAGGGTGCAAATCCTTAGCGCAGGTCCAGTGTAACAGAGTTTATGGACTTCAGCAATTAAGAGACAACCGAGATCGGTTTCTTGGAAAACACTCTATAGGTGTGAATTAGTAACGATACCAAGTAGGGTTAATGGGGCATAATTATTCTTTGACAACTCCCAAGAAAAACTCCACATAAACGAGAATTATTACACAGCAGGAACCAGGGAAGGTGGGGGACTAATAAAGTACGGCTAATGGGCAGGGGCAGAATGAATAGGAAACTCGAGAGAATGGGTAGGGCAACAACAGCGGGACAGCAAAATGAAAGAAACTTCATTTTTTTTCCTGGAAAGAGACTGGTATTAAAAACCTGGAGCCACTTTTCTGTTTCCAAAAGCAGTGGTCAAGTATTTATTCCCCATATGAGAGACGGAGAAGCAGAGATGGCACGTGTCAGCGCAGCATAAATCAGACATCAGCCAGCATTAAAGGCTTATCTGATCCTCACAATATGCACAAAAAGAATAGGACAACGTAAACTGGCAATAGCATACAAATTTCAAAGTACCTCTTGCATGATAGAGACCAGATGTTACGCACATTGTACTTTTTCCTATACTATAGAATAACAGATTAGAAGGATCTGAGGCTTTAAACTTGGGTGTTTCACAGCGCGCAACATGCTTTCCTACCCAAAACTGCAGATAGGACCTGACAGTAATTATGCGCTCTGGATTCCCTGCTTGCTTTGCCTTTCTTTGCTCAAGTCCCATGAAACACAAATAGTCCCCTCGACAAGAGCTCCTCAAAGGAAAGTTCACGAATCAAAGCCACCAACAAAGCCAACGGGAGCTGGAGAGCAGCGGCAGCAAGAACCAGATCCCTGCACAAAGGAGAAGCGAGCAGTGACAGAAACACGCTGGAAATGTGCTGCAGGGGAAGGTGAGGAGCGACGGCAGGAGCCTGGGCGCAGTCAGGGCCATGGGCTTGGAGGAAGCTCTCGAAGCTCCGTGTGCTGCAGAGCTCGAGGCCGTGCTGTTGTTTCAGCATAGAGGAGCGGCCCAGGAATGCAGGACGCCTCCGCAGGCTACGCCGAATTCCCCTTCCCCTGCCCTTTCCCTGCTGCCCCCACGGCCGAGCGCCCGAGGCCCTTCCCGCAGTGCCGCAGGGGTTTGGGCTCCCAGGGGATGATTTTCCAGCCCCAGCTCGTGCTGTGTTTTCCAGGGGTTAACGATGGGCGCAGATGCAGTCAATGGCCCAGGACCGTGCCGCTGGGCCCCAGCTGGGCAGGGGGAACGTCAGGGTGCCAAAGTCCCCGCTGGAAACAGGACCACACTTACAGCCCGGGCCCTCTGGTGTGCTGCCGGCTGCCCTCAGGGAGCACAAACACCACTCCGGCAGACGGCAGCCCAATAAGTCATTTCATTTCCTCCCTTCCTCCCAACCCTGCCTGCCCCACAGCCGCGGGGGCGCAGAGCACGTCCCTGCCTCTGGAGCCGGGCACCCACGGGGTGCAGGGCACAAGGGACACCCCGGGGCACGCCGATGGGCTGGGGAGCAGCAGCAGGACAGGGAAAAGCTAATGGTGCTGCCACCGTGTCTGTAACCCCACAGGGCGCTAAATGAGCCTGTCTGCCCTCACCAACTGCTGCGAACCACGCACGGCTCCGACGGATCCATTTCCTCGGAGAATGGCGGACGCCCACCGCCAGCCGGTCGCTGTGCTTGCATTAACCACCGAGCACCTCCAGCCCCTCCTGCTGCCCCTTCAGACGGAGGCCGCTGAGCCTGACTGACCTGCAGGTTCGTTAGGGCATTTCTAATTCCCCCTGCTAACGACGGCTGGAGCCCGGCAGAAATTTCTGCCCAGGAGCACCGACGAGGACAGGAGCCCTCGCAGCACCCATACAAAGCAGCCAATTGTTGCCTGTCAGCTCGGCGCTCATGCCAGCTTTGTGACAAGGCAATATTTACTGTGAAATATCCACTTATTGTGCTGAATATAACTCCTGGGAATCTGAGCATGTTTAGGATCTGGCAGGGATTCAAGTGCCTTTGCAAAGGCAGGCAGGAACTTTGTCATAAATACATCTTGTTTTGACAACTCCCTCTTGAATATGTGTCAAAAGATTTCTGGGCTGCCTCTATCAGACTATCGATGTACCATTAACGCCGCGGCGCGCTGCCCCGTTGGATTTGTTGTGTTCCTACAAGACGTGCTGTGTTACAGCGGCCCCCAGGGAAGGTCTGCAGCGGCGACGGTCACTGCGAACGGGGCTGAGGCTTCGCTTCCATAAACCCGCACCGTTCTCCGGGGAGCGGGGATCACACCTGCCACGTACGGACGAGGAGGGTGCAGGCAGGTGCCGTGGGGCCATCAGAGGTCTCTAGGGGTCCCCAGCCCCGCTCTGCTGGTCCCCGGCCCAAGGAAGGCAGCAGCGGGCACAAGACATCGGCATCACGATGCTGGCGCGGTGCTGCCGCGGGTACCAGCCCAGCTGGGGCTGACGGTGGGAACAGGCAATGTGGAAGCAGGCAGGCGCTAGGGAGCAGGTCCTGAACGTTTTAAGAAATGCTGGGAGAGTTTGTGACAGCAAGTGCAGAGCCAGTTTGCCTGCGATAGCTTGGACTCAATGAGCAAGGAAATCTCTTCCAGTGCCTGCTGCTATAATTAGTGCAGCGCGCATCGGATGGTCCTGATAGATAGGAGAAGTAAATACGAGCAATATGCTAAGGGATGATTTCTCCTTTCCGTGGGGTCTGTAGCCAGGGTTTCTCTTTCAAGTCCAAATCAGAGCGCGCTGGCAGCAAGGCATTTCTCCTCCCCCTAGCCAGGGAGCAGGAAGAGTCACCTGGACAAGGACCTGGCCAAGGCGACCCCTGCCTCCGTCACCCCCAAATCCCCCAGGACACCCTGAGATTCGGTGAGCAGTCGTGCTTTCGGCGAGCTGGATGGGTCCGTGGGCTCGGTGCTCCTCCTGGATATTGGGCGCATTCAGAAAGCGAACGCAAGCATGCCTTGGCTGGTTTCTGGATGGTGAAATAAATACCGATTTCAGCCCATTAAAAACATTCTAAAGTATGTGTGTGTGTCCAAGTCAAGTGCCCTGACTTCAAAAGCTGAAAGGTTACATCCAGGTCTGGTTCAAGAAGGTTTAGCTCGCAGCTGGCAAACCCCAGCAAAAAACGAGGCGCGCCTGTAGGAGATCTCCCCCTGCTCACTGCCTGCAGAAGGGAAAAGGGGAAAAAAGAAGAGGGGAAAGCCACCCTGAGCCAGCTGTCTGCCCATGGACGACTTTAGAGCATCCCCTAAGACCCGCTCCTTCGCCTGCTGGTGACTGTCTGTGGGAATGGGATTTTGCTTGGGATTTTCCACATCATTTCCGTTGATTTGGGTGCAGTGTCATTCTCAGTAACGCTAAGCTCAGCGGTGGTGCCTTTTATAGATTCTAAAGAAAATAATAAATAGCATGCTATGACTTTAAAGAGCCTGGTATAGCATTAC
Source organism: Cygnus atratus (assembly GCF_013377495.2). NCBI lineage: Eukaryota > Metazoa > Chordata > Aves > Anseriformes > Anatidae > Cygnus > Cygnus atratus. The sequence continues at coordinate 2,339,183 of NC_066379.1, forward strand.
ATTATCTGGAAAAAGCTGCCTGCTTTATGCCAAGAAAGTTATATTCCCACCGAACTGTCTATGCAGAAGTTTATGAATAAGTCTTCTTTTATAAGTGACATGGAGCGCTAACTTATAAACACATAATAGTTGTTTTATAGGGTAGGAGGGAAGCGGGGAGAAGATGGAGTTTCAACAAGAGGCTGCAGAGGCAGGGCTGCTTTCTTTTTTTCTCCTTTTTTTTTTTAATGTCATGGTTTAAAAAAAAACAAAACTTTATCTGCTTTTTCAGTAAGTTCATTTTAAGCTCGTGTTGCCAGATACATGGCAGAAACCCTGCCCAAATCTGTTCAAAACCTTGATTTTCAAGGCAACAGAGAACCAACTTGGAAGGCTGACGCAGAACCCGATGCACATACCTAAAGCACTAGTTTAACATGGCAAGCGCCCGAAGAAATCCATCTTGCTGTCCTTTATGTTCCCTAAAAAAAGCCAAACACTTTCTCCCCCAAAAGCTATAAAAATCTTTCCTTCTAACATTTTCCTCGTCTAAAGCGAGACGGGGTATTCAATTTGTATTGCATTAAGAACCACTTTAGCATAAATCCCACACTATTAAGCTGGCTTGTATGTAAATACACTCCCCGATTCCTACACCTGCATCATTGAAACCACCTCTCTGGAGGCCTGTTCTTTATTACTTCTGTGACAGCCAAACTTTTTCTTGGGCGATACACGTCTGTGCAAAGCGCTGCACTCGCACGTTATCCTACGCCCCCGTCCACCCAAAGGAACCTGGCCCTTATTGCTTTTGACCTCCCTTTTCAACCGGTCTGACTTGAGAAATTTAACACTACAATTGTACCTCTCAACTCTGACATCGAAATCATTCGCAATTCTCAAACAAATCAAGACCAGGCTCTGAGAACAGTTATTAAAGGCTCCAAACGCCCATGTGTTTCATTGGGTCTACGGGAAAAAAAAAGACACTGCTCAAAAAAGCCGAGTCTTTGGAAACAACAACTATTGCATTATTAATTCCTTATTTGGAAGAAAGACAGACCTAGGTCATTCCTACGGAGGAGGAAAAAACTCAAGTTATTCCCCGTTTGGAGCTGTTTGTGCAACAACAGGTTAAGCTGAAGGAACGAGCTATCGGAATCAGACGCATAGGCTTTGTTTCTACGCGTTAACTCCTCAGGCCACTTTAGTTCACATAGGAAAAAAACCTGCATTTTTGTGCTTTTTGCCACGTCAGGTTGGAGCTGTGCTTCTCTCGCGGCATGCAGATGGGTTTGTTATTGTTACTGCGAGCCTTTGATCAGGGCCCGACCATACCTTACGTTACTGACAGCAATACCTGTTGGCAAACAACGCGCGGATAAACAACAGCGAGATAAAAACCACAATGGGGAAACAAATGTCAAATGTAGTCCCAGAAGCAACATGATGTGAGTTTAAATCCAAAATGTTTATTGCTTCAGTGATCAAATAATCCCTGGAGTTCAGGTCCCAAACCACATGCATAGCCCCACTGAATGAAAGGAAGTGAGATAAGTGTTTCTCTTAATCCATTATTGTTATACCTCAATTTGCTTCTTTTTTTAATCTATTTTTCAAATTACAAATGCATGCCAGATAGTATATTGAACTAGTTCCAAGTGCAATTGCAATGAAAATCCCATATTCTTTCAAGAAAACGATATATTTTGTAAAATCCCAACCTTAAATGAACTGCAATAGTTGGAGGAATAGCTCGAATGGATGCACTCGCAGCCTCCCGCCACTGCTCATGTCTCCAGCAAGGCCAATACTCGGGCTGCACTAACGAAATCCACTTTTGGCAGCAGTTAGGCGGCTTTGATCCAAGGGTTTAAGATGCCACATAAATATAAATTTGACGGCACACCTCTAAGTCTACTTAAGATACACAATTTATTAACCTCTTGCGTTAATCTTAGAACCAGACAAAAGAAGGGCAGTGGGAATAAAGGAAGGTTTCCTGAAGGAGTTAAGAAATACAGGGACATTTTACCTTCCGAGACACAAGAACTGAAGCTCAGAGAGAGGTAAGACATTTGTTTGGATTTGAAGACAAGTCAAGAGCACGGCAAGAACTGTAATAATCTGTAATTTCCAGGGAAAATTGCTGGAAAGGAAATGCCGAGCTAAATTTGTATCTGCTTTTAAACCCAAATGTTAGTTCACACAGGACAACCTAGGAGAAACAGTTCAAGGTACATTTGATACAGACATTGCTGAACCAGAGAGCACTGAAACAGTTTATACACTTGCCTCCGTAACACCTTTCTGCAAACCGTTCTAAAGATTTGGTAATAAAAATATTTACTGGACTCGTCGCTGCATAAAGAGCGAATGGAAATTCACCACGAGGGAAAAGCTTTTGCGAGTTACACGCCTTCCCCCCAACCCACCACTGCCTGTACCCTTCGCACTCGCTGCCGTAGCAAAGAAAAGATCAGATGTATTTAACCAGCAATAGTGACTACGCAGCGATTTCTCTCTGAATTGGTTAACAGTGCTAAATGCAGAGGAAATGACAGGCCCCCAGAGCACAGGCTGTCTTTTGGGGGAAACGAGTGCAGGGCCTCGCACCCATGCCCAGCCAACACGGACAATTAAGACCAGCGGTCTCCCCACCAGTCTCCCATTTGGTGTTTTCCCACACAGCGCCTATTTTACCTCCAGTCACACCCGGCAGCCCCTGCTCATCCCTGCCTGATGCCTTTTGCTAGGGGAAGCATCGGATGCAAGCATTCGGCTCCGTGCAGATCACCCAGATCCCAGCGAGGAAGAAAACTGGAAACATGCTCATGTTTTTTCCTTTTGTTCCTGCTCGAGTGACTTCACAGACTTTCCTTGCTTGTCCCCACACAGCTATTATCAAACTATTTCCAACCCCAAAGGTCATCGGCAGACATGGTTACTGCATTTTTTTGCACGTGGCTTATTTTTCTTCCTTTTTTTTTTTTTAAATTAAATAAGCACACACGCTTTCCAATTTTCCCTTCTCCAAACTCTCTAGCATCCTTTCCCTTACATAAGCAACGCCACGAAACAAGATCAGTCAAGCACTGTGCTGCGTTTCTGGACAACTGTGTTACAACTTGGAACAGCACTTGTGAAAGTTTCAAAAACCCCAGCGTGCACTAAGTTTTCCCAGAAGAAAGGAAACAAAACAAGCCCAAACACGACCACAAAGGTTCTACAAATCCCTGTGTTTCAGACCAGGTTCACCCAAGTGAGCCCGACCAAGCCGCAGGTGTCACCTGAACTCTTGCCTTTTGGCATACGCTGTCCAAAAGTCAGCGGGGAAGGGCGAGAAAGCGCGGATTTAAGTGGAACATCCCCTTCTCCAGGTTCACCAGAAGTTACTCTCCCCCTGCCACTGAGGGCAGAGAGGAACAGAAGCAGCATTTGGCACGGACCCCGGCTTTGCGAACCGTGGAGGTGCGAACAGCCGGTGCTGCGGGGCGGCCAGGTCAGGCTTTCCAGGCAGGAAGGCAAGGACCCACCGAAACCCAAAGGCTACCTGCCATCAGGTGGCCCTTCGGCAGCACGGGTCTCGGAGGTTTGGACCAGCTGCCTCGCATTCGAGGCTTAGAAAGCCCTGGAGATTTACCAACCTGCGAGGCCAGCGGGGCCGAGATGAGTTAAATCCTGGAGACGCGGCACTCGCCGCCTCCTGCGGTGCCCTCATGGCTTGCACTCCTGCTCGCATCCCCGCGGCCGTGCGCCTTCGCCATCGCAGCTCCCACCCGGCGAGGGGCCGCAGCCCAGCTGGCAGGCTCGGGGGGCTTTTCCTGAAAGGAATTCTGCCAGGCAGCCGCCCACCCCGCAGCCGCTACCTGGAGCAAGCGGGACGGCAGGAGACATGACAGATGATCCCAGCGGGGGGCTCTTGTTCCCCCACTACTTTCTCCAGTAAAAACAAATGGAAAAAAAAAATAAATAAAATGAAAGGACTGCTCTGCTGGCCTGGCACAGAAGGGGACATCTGCCCGTGTCCATCTGCCATCTTCCTGACACCCCGGGCTTTGTTTTTGGTAGGGTCACTTTTCCAGCATTATAGCTCCCTGAACCGGCTCACCAGGACACCGGTGCCAGGACAAGGAAAAAGACGGGAACGTGGGGAGAGGGAGCAGGTAACCACCAGATCTGCTTAGACGCATCAGTAAATCACCCCATTAGGCTCTGAAATCACTTGAGAATGTATTATCTTTTGCCTCTTCCTTTGTTTTTCACTCAAACAAATGCTGGGACTACCCAGTCACCAGTGAGATGGATATATTACAGTGCCAGAATGCTTCTGAAATGTTTAACACATCAACAACTAGAACTACACATGAAAAAACAAACAAACAAACAAACAGTAAAATAAAAAAATCACAGCTCAGGTCAGTCAAATGAGTGGAATAAGCTGCAGAAACAAAACTGCAGTTTTACGGGGCTATCCGAACCTGCAAGAGGAACTTTACTAGTAAGACGTTGATCAAGGATAATAAGTCATAGCACACAAAAAGATCATATACTGTTCATACCAAGTCATTTAAGGTCAGCTTAAGTGTTGTTGAAGTCTGGTCCATGTGTCTTTTATTTAAAAGAGTGCCCTACTTGCACAGGAATTGTAAGAACTTTTGAAAATGGGATGCTGGCTCCTAAGTCACTTGGATACTTAACTGCGTGGTCAGAAGGGTTGAGATTTACATACAAATTGCAAAGCTTCTAAATGGCTTCCTCAGAGCAAAAAACGGGGGTGGAAACGAGAGAATATTTAATGATTAGTTCCTTATGGGTCCGGCATTCTTGAAGCATATTTCTTGCAGTCCCTGGAACACTCCTGCATTCTTGATTGCAAAATGGCAATAAGTGATTTCCTTTAAAAGCCTTGTCTTTTATTGGAATACTAAAAATACCCCACTAGCCCCACTCCACTCCACTCTCTCTCTTTCCTGGACAGGCACCATCAACCCTGATGTATTCTATTTTGAAGACGGCAATAAACATTTCAGCATGGTCTGTTCAATCCCACTTCATAATAGATCTTGCATTTCCAGTGGAGCCCCTACTAGCACCATAAATCATCTTTACACAGACTTAAGTACGAGAAACTACAGCTCAAAGGCAGCATGGCTTTTTTTCTGTTAAAAAAATGAAAATGGGTACAAAACAGTCAAAAGTGAAATGACTGACAGCTTTAAACATGAATCTACTGAGATGACCCTACAACACAGGGCTGTTGCAATGGTTAACAAACCTGCACTGTGCAGCTCCGCTCCAGTCAACTCATTTGATGTAAACCTACCTGCAAAAATGATGTTTTGGGGGGTGAAGTTCAGAAAAAATTCTCTCCACATCCATTACATCTGAACAAATACAGGTTTCAAATCTGGGATACTCTGGCTGTTGCTTATTTAAAAAGCCACAGATGAAGATTAATTACATACTATGTCTGAACTGGTTACACACATCTAACGCTCCTTTTTTTTCCTTCTATATTGACTTAAAGTCTGAACTGCTTCACTCATAATGTCTCTCTCCATCTGCTACAGACCCTGGAGAAGAGCTCAAACAGATAATTTCAGGTACCTGACAAGATGACTACTGCATAAGCCACCGTTTTACCATTAATGTTCTTGGCTGAGGCAAGGAGCTTCTCCAGTAAAAGCGGTTGTGCAATGACGTTCAAGAAGTGAGACCAACTAAGTGCAGGATGTAACCAGCCATCCTAAGTCTTCAACATCAAAGTCTGTATGTAGTCAAGAGCCAGAAGAGACATAATTCAGAATGCTAACGCAGGCTCCACACACAATTCAGCGGTGGATGATGTTTCCTGAGTGTCAGTCTGCCCTCTGGGAGGTTTGGCTGGGCAAGGTTATCGAGCGGCTCCCAAGCCAGCCCAGCAGTGTCAGTCCTCATCAGCCCCAGCACAAGGACTTCTTTCCACGTTACGGGACTCTGCTGGGAAACCTGACCTCACCAGTCTTGGTCACATCGTAACTCTGCTACAGCAACTGCCCTCGGCTCACTCCACAAACTACGTGCAGCACAGTAGCTGCAGGCTGGTGCCCTGTGTATTGGAACGAATACATGCTGTAGCTGTCACCTGAACACAAGTCTAATTAAGGTAGAAAATGCTTATCTTTCAACTTTTGGAGTCTCAGAGGGAAATAAACCAGTTTTTATAGCAAACTAGTTTTTGATCATACTTGTGGCTGGACAGTCTCACTACCTGCTTGCTGCTGTCACATGGATGGTAAGCTCTCTGCTCCGCACGATACAGTTAGCAACAGGTTTGCTTAGCATCAGCTTCTCCTTCTTGGATAAATCTGACTTCACTGAGCCCTTCCCCATCTGCAGTGTCACAAACATGAGAGTCTGCATAAAGAAACCACACCTATTGTCTTTTCTGTTGACACATATCATGAATTTGAGCTGGGTGAATCTAGTTCTCCATCAGCAAGATCTGGTAACCACAGCAAGAAGATGCTCTTCTGACACCAAAGAGAAGAAAACGAGTCATAAATCATACAACCATCACGTTGAAAGGGACCACGGGTTTCCAGCACAACCCCATTGCTCAAAGCAGGGTCAGCACCAGGCTCAGACCGGGCTGCTCAGGGCTCTGTCAATTTGAGGCCTGAAAACCTCCGAGGACGCACCACTGCTCACGGAGCACACGCTGGATTCTCTCTGGATGATGCCAAACCAGATGTGCTCATTTTTGCAAACGGGCTGTGCTACTCAGAAAAGTTACTCACCGAACCACTAAAACTGCTTCAGGAAGAACGGCACAGTAGAGACAACGCAAAAAGGTAGTGCTGAAATGCATCTCGAATGCAATGCTGAGAAAAAAAGCCCCAAACCCTTCACATCTTTCAGTCTGGCGCTTTCAACTTTTAAGAAAATTCTTAGATGAGACTGCATTATTTTAAAGTCAATAGCAATTTGGAAAAATAAAGTGTTTTGCCCTAGTTTCTGAAGAAGTGAATCAGCCCGCATGTAAAATTTTTGAAACAGATATAGCTGTTTTTTGTTGAGGAGTGTTTCAACAATTCAAAGAACAAGCCTTCTTTTAGAAACTTGCTCAACCTTTGGCAATCCAGCTTAATCACCATACAAAACTGCAGAAACCAGTAACCAAATACGTCTTATTAATACAATTTACAGCCGCTAACAACTATAAGAACTTTCTAAAAATGCCAAGGGAAACAGGCTGGGAGAAACAATCCCTCACAAACAACGGAGCCAATAAATACAGGACTGTGATAAGAAATTAGATTTGACTTGCATAATCACTTCTAAAAGTTTTTGGTAAATGAAGTCTGAAGAGCAGAAGGCTGATAAAATAACATAGTTCAGTAGCAATGAGAAAGTTTCATGCCGATGAAGTAGGGAATTCAATCCTTGCTGAATTCTTGAAATCATTTAGATGTTAACAGAAGTTCCTTCTCCAAAAAAAGAAGGAAAGGCATCTCTTAAAGCCCACACACACAGATCTTTGACTGCTATATGCTAGTGTACGATATAAAACTATTTTGGTTTTGGAAGACTGCATTGTCTCCTGTGTCAGGACGGCTATTTTTTAAATTTAATATTTTAATTTCTGTCGTGGGCAGAGCCAAATCTGTACAGTCTATCTAAGTGCAGGACAAAAGGTTCTCTCATGTTTTGAAAAAAAAAAAATTAAAGAGAAAAAAAAAGAAAAAAGGGGGAAAACCACAATATCATTTCATCTCAGTACCTTCCTAAAACTTGAGAAGTTTATAAACTCTTAGCTCCAGTTCTCTTCCTTTGCCTTCTCACATGACAACTATAAGCTGCCACAGCAGCTGCACAGTAAATGTCTTCAAAGGAAATACAAAATAATTGCTCTCAGAACAACGGACAGAGGGAAAAAAACTGTCAGGGTGATGTGAGCAATGCAGGGCTGACACAGCCATGCCCGGTGCAGCGGGTGCCAGGGCAGCCTGGCGGAGGTTTTTGCTCATGGTAGAGACAGGCAGCAAAACCAGAAGAGAACCTGCACAAGGCACAACGGTTTTATTCTCGTGTATCTTGCACCATTTGCTTCTGTTGGAGAATGTTTCTCTTTTCAAGCTCTTTAAGGTATTGCTAGGTACACTTGGGGTTTGACACAGAGAAAAAATGAAGAAAAATAGGTCTGTGTGAGGAATGTACGCCTGTTATCAAACAATCAACAAGGATAAATATACTCCAGAGCAAAAAGTTGCCTGATTTACTAAACTTTTTTTTTTTTTCCTTAAGACTAATCCTCTAAATCTACAGAGTTGATTCCCCTCACACTTCTAGGGGGGAGAAAAAATCCACACTGCAAAGAGGCACATAAATAACTGGGATCATTTGTCTGAACCCTGCTGCTGCCCCGACAGAGGGACACTCCATATGCTTTTGCAATAGCACTGTTTTGATAGTATTACCAGGAGTGTCCCTTATTAATCATGTTGCCACTAAAATTCTCTCTGGAGTATTTGCTGATTCTATACTTTTCCAAACTGTTTCACTTTCCTCTTAATTTATGAAAAGCTCACTGAAGATGACCACATCGAAACCTGACCTCTGCTACTAAAAACTGGGGGTAAAAAGGGGAATATAAAAAAAATAAAAAAATAAAATCACCTTTAACCATGAATTTTCTTCCATTTACTCCTTTCCAAAGAAGAAATTCCCCCACCCCCAACATGACAGTTTTAGCTTTTGCTGCATTTCTGTGAAATTGTTGTGAAGCCTCAGATATTGCGAGTTAAGGTATCATTAACATTCAAGATACACTTCCCTGGATGTTACTATTTGAGCCAGGACCATTGGAAGAAATTTGGTATTGGCGCAGCCCTTCAACCTGCTGAAATCAATGAGCTTATGTGAGCCTGTAAAGTGTTCTTAAAGGCACGCTTAAGTGCTCTGCTGGATGAAGAACAAAGAACTTGGCACCCCGCAGACCCGAACCCTGCTGAGGTGCGAGGCATTTCCAAACATTTCTAATTAACTAAAAGAATCCACAATTAAGAAAGTCGCAGTCGCTTGGTTGACAGAATAAAGGCAGCGTTCTGCAAAGCATCCCGTGTTCCCCGCTGCAGCGGCATTCACCCTTGTATGAAACCGAGCAAGGGCGAGAAGAAAGAGGCCTCGAAAGGGCCTTTGGCACAGGTCATGGCCCAGCAGGGCCCAGGCGTCCTCTGGCACGGGTCAGCCACAGCCAAGCCTCGCAATGCCGCTGCTTCGAGACCAGGAGGGCTGACGGGGGGCACGGCACAGCAGTCTGCCATCAGCCCAGCCGGCCGGGCTCCACAGAAGGGGCCGCGCACTGCCACCGTCCCGGCCGGCCCGCTGGTACCACGGGGCAGCCGGCTCCACGGGGAAGCTCCGCTCGCTGCGAGCGTCTGCCATCCCCGGCTGCTGGCGCCAGGTAGAGGAGGTGGGCCTGAAAGGACCCACAGCTGCCTCTGCAGGGCAGAGGGAAACGTGAGCTCGCAGAGCTGCAGGCTGAGGAAGCGAGGCCCACGGCTCTGCACGGGTCGCCAGGAGGATCGCTGGTCTGAAGGCCCCGCGCTCTGCGCTGCTCCGAGGACTCTCCTTTCTGCAAAACCTTAACTTAAACCAAGTGGTACAATCCCTCTAAAATTACGCTTTTAAGCCGACTATATCTATCCCAATCAGAAAACAAATAGGCCTTCCAATGCATTTTTATAAAGGCACGCCTCAGACTGCACCACGGGTTTCTTTCTTCCTTTCAGTCAGAGTTGGGAAACTCAAGCTAGCTCAGTTCTAAGTGAGGGGTGAACATCAACATCTACCCTGAGCTTTGCAGCAGCCCTGGGTTTGAGGACAGAGCGTGGCTTGAGGAAACCGATGCTGACACAAAAAGCACTTGCTGCTCTGTGTCAGCAGCAGTGTGCACGTTCCTGCGCCCGCGGAGGTGTGAGGTTGTCTGATGGCCTCACCTCCCAGCTGAAGAGAAAACCTACACCTTGACTCCTGTGTAGGGCCACCTGGTACAGCCATGCATGGGTACTCCTAAAACAAGAGATTTTTTTTTTTAATTATTATTTTTTAAGATTTCATCAAACCCTGCCTCAATCACTCAGAAAGTTTCAGGCTGCACACACCGTGTTGTACTAGAAATTAGGCTGTCTGCAGATGGTTAATGTAATGCGTATTAGGTGCAAACGACTGGGGCTGCCGTAAGATGCTTGGCAGCATTTGATCTCGAGCAAGGCACAGAACATGACGGTAATTTAAATAAAGCCTGTACAGTTTATCCAGAGCTTCCTATCCCTTCGTTCCCATCACATTCTCTCTTTCTCTCTTCTCCGTTCTCGCTGTGAGCTAGCAAAAGCTGAGCACATGCCGTGGAGCCTATCTTGAACCAGGAATTTTACTCACCATGTATGGCTTTAGGAGGAGGCAAATTAAAAACAGAAATGAAGGGCTGCTTATCGTTTCATTTTTTAGCACAATAAAGTTTTGGTGTAAAGTGACCCTAATAAAATTTATGATGGAATATCCTTAGTTTCCTTCTTTTCAAATGAAGGCTTGGATGCAGCAATTAGTTTGCTTGCTAGCAATCATATTTATTTATTTATTTATGTTGTTCACTGGGGTTTTAAGGACTTTGAGAGGAGATTTTAAGAATGATCAACTGCCAAGAAACATCTCCCATTTAGCTGCCTTGGTCATAAGTCAGTAGCTGACATTAGCACAGCAGATTCTATCTGCAAATCCAATAATCCTAGAACTACCAAACATAATTTTCCCCCGAGATTACTTTTGGTGGGGAAGAACATCCTTTGTGAGGCAAAACATTTTTTTAGCATTTTAGCTATCAAAACACATGGCGCAGCTATAGTACTCCCCATAAAATCCATTTTTCAGCTCCCTTCCTCGCTCAGCTTGCCAGTGAACATGGGAACCCATTAACTCAAGCTGCTACAATTAACTCCCAGCATCTTCTTCGAAGTCTCAGACAATCCCGAGCTACTTGTCATGCAAACAACCTGTGAGATTCATTCTCCTTGCAAGGCAAAAGGAGGGGTAAATTACTGAGTTAAGTAGATTACTGGGGAAGGAGTCACACTCAGCAGCCTTATGAGATGATTATACCCTGGGAAATTCATACGCCAAATCCCCAGGCCCTGATAGCGCACATTCATTACCAGTTTCAGGATAAACCGCAATCAAGAACCTTCTTGGCAGCATGAAATATTCCTTTTCCAATGAACTTTCATTTAGCTACCCAAAAAGAACATCATGTTTAAAATTTTACATAAAAATATCTCACAGCAGCATTTAGCAATTTAGCACTGACTTCATTTTTTTTTTTTCCTTTTTTTTTCTCTCAGAGATGGGCCAGCATTTTGGAAGCAATGATGCTACCAGTACCACCATCAACATAAATGCTAAAAAAGTAATGTTCTTGCTCCGTGGGTGTGTGTGCACGCAGTACTGCCAGCAACAGAACCCAGGGACTTCAGAGGGGTGTTTGCAAATAAGACAGAGAGCAGCAGTTATCTGTCACGTGCGTTTAATAAATCCAGCCCAACAGAGCAGCTTTTTCAATCCAAAAGAGAAAAAAAAAAAAGATTTGCGGCAAGAAAGCCAGCTGCTCTAAGAGCAATGGGAAACAGCCTGTGCGATACGCAGGAAGCTGCAGGAATGCGTTAAGATTACAAGTTCCCCAATTAGTGTCCATTTGCCCCCACGGTAGATGGGTGATGCCTGTGATCTCTGTACTTCACCGAGAGTACTTGGCCTAAAGTTAGGGAAATTCGGTGCCCACAGTACTGGATAAAGGGGCATCCAGCATTTTTTCCCCCACTGATGGCTTTTTGCGACGAGCACTGCTGGTAGTGGCAGGTTCAGGGAGAGGCTGCTCCACAGATGTTCCAGACTTTGCTTTATAACACACTTCATTTTCTTTTTAGAAGACTTCTATACAGTATTATTCAGCAACCCTCCATTATCTAAAGAATTACGAATTCCCTATTTTCTTGATCTATATAAAGCAAAGGGCGTAACCCTATCAAGCTCGAGAAGGTGAGAGTTTGCAGCGAGTACTCCCTCCCACCTGGGGTATTTTTACCAAAGGCATCTCTTTAAAAATAGCTCTCAGAGAAAGTCTGTTATGCAAGAAGTTAGGCAGTTCAGGACTGCTGAACTGCAGTCTAGTTTGATCCAAGGAAACTCCACCATAAGAAACTATTTCATGCCCTGCTATCTCAGAGAAGGCAGATATAAATGGGAAAAAGCAACACAGGGAAGTAGATGATCAACCTGATGAAAAGGGCTCACCTCAGAAAGCTGCGAGAGGTGCAGTGGCTGTAAGCAAGGGAAGCACATGGATCTAACAGCAGTGCTGTGGCACCTGGGAACCACCTCGAAGAACACTGGGTTTGCCAAACCACCAGACGAGACCTACTCCATCGCTGCAGTGGGCAGCTCAAGTCATCTCGGCACAGTGGGGAGCCCACGAGTGGCCTCTGCGAAGCAGGGAAGCTCTCGAGAGCATCAGCCACGTCCACGCATCTGTGGGTACACGCCAGCTGGTAACGCAGCATTCACCATCCCCTGGGAAGAACAGAGGCATCACCCTGCTGCGAAGCCATTCCCAGCTCATCTGACCAAAGCACGGCAAACTCTGCATCGCGTCCCCAAATCCTGCGGCTTAGCACCGGCTCCTCCAGCACCTCAGTAAGGTGCAGCACCAAGCCGGTCCGAGCAGGCTGGCAGTGCCGGTGCTCCAGGCAGGCACGGGGGAGCTGCGGCTGGACCCAGCCGAGCCACGGTGGGGATAGCAGCATCGCCCTGCTCCAGAGAGTGCGCGTACATTAAGGAGCTACTGAGACAGGTCGGCTCCTGCAGGATGGAGCCTGGCAGCAAAGGAGAACGATTCCCTGCAGTGACCACGACACCGTTACTCCCAATTCCTCCCTTCATCCCTCGTGGCCGCAAGGTTTTTTTTAGCTCTCACCTTCCAAGAACCTTGCCAGAAGAGCACAAACCCTACAGGGAAAGCACAACCGGCCACGTGAGCCCACAAAGATGGGAAGCCTGCCTAGAAATAACACATTTCCTGCCTTCCTGACACCCCATTTCTTTCTCAACTAATGCTGAATGAAGGCTTTAAAAGGAGAAGGGGGTCCTCCCCACTATCTCAGAATGACGGAGCCAACTTGGTGTCTCAGGTGAGCTAGACCACCGCTAAAACCAGCCACTGAGCAGAACTGAGCCAAAACTACCCCTTACCTCACGCTCGGTCCTCCTACAAACCTTGCCAAATTAAGCAAGGAAGCAGACGACTGGAGCTTGTACGTTGTAAAACTTGTTCAGTCATAACCCATAAAAATACCTGAGTGCCCACCTACGGACATGTGCCTCTGTCATAAACAGCCGAATGCCTCCTTTCTGGGTGCTGCCACATCAGGCAAGCTGCAACCTGCAGACACGCTCGGTTTATAAAGCCATTTCACATCTAGATGCTCCCCAGTTCCAAACTCTCTGATAACAAAGCATTCTTCTTTTGCCTTAATTATCAGGACAAAAGATGACCACCAAAATGCTGTCAGCACTCCTTGACCTTCTCACTTACAGATTAGCAAAGGAAAATCATGTTCTGCTAGACTCTTCCTCCCTTAGGAGATGATCTCTAGCACTTGGTTCCTCTGGTAATCAAAAATAAAGAATGCATCCTTCAAAAGGAAGCAAGCCAACCTGACTTCCCAGCTGGAAAACCTCTGTTCCAAGCAGTCACCAGTCACCAGAATCCAACTTTCCTTTTCTCATCAAGGCTCATACAGCACAAACCAAAGCAATCGCCTCTCCAGCAAGACTCCCAATTCCCCATCTCCCCATTTATTTCAAGCAGACTTGAAGGACCAACAGCACGACTCTCCTCCTGCAACAGCAGCTCAGAGGACACAGTCCAGGCTGGAGCAAATCCAGGTGCACGGAAGTCTCGGTGGGAGCATCCCAGCACAGGAACAGCTTTTCATCAGTGGGCGAGGCTGGCTGATCTAAACCCAAGATATTCCTTTGCAAGGAAGTTTCTCTCGTAGCCCGCTGACCGCTAATATGCATGCAAAAATATGCTACGAATGCCTAAATGCAAACAGCTAAGTACACAGGAGAACAACTTGTTCTGCATCCATCTACATAACTGCATCCAGCTACCCAAGTGAAGAGCATTTTGAGGTACCATAGGTGATGGTAAACAAACAAATTCTGTTCTCATTCTGTTAGGAAGGGGAACAGAGGACATGGCAAAATAGCCATGTGCAGAGCGGAAATATTAATAATGCTGTTATTACCAAAGTCAACAGTAGAGCAGAAATAGTAACACTGGGAAAGAGGTGCAGAAATTAAGAGAGATTAAAGAACAAAGTGTGTGGCCCATGAAACAATAACTGCAACCAAGAATAATGCTGCATGATGGAGATGTACAGAAGAGTAAATAGACTGCTCAATAAAGCAAGGCGAAATGCTTTCAGCATTTAATAAATTCACTGAAAAAAACATTTCCAGTCACACCAAAACTATTTACAAATCGAGGTCAAATTCATCAAATAGTTCCAGGGCAAGAAAGAAAAATAGAATGAGGTTTGTAAAATGCAACAGGGGAGGGACAGAGAAGTAACCACCATGTCCCTCTTGCACAATGTTTCAGATGCTAAAGGAATTCATCCAGGCGTCAGAGAAGATGGGTTCAATTACTGCGTGGGGGTTTTCTAAGCTCAAATCTACCTGCTGTTGGGGGAATATCCTAAACCACAGGCAGCAGTGTGTAACGTGAGGCAGGTCTCCCTCCGTTCCCCCTGCAAAACATTACCCCGTTCTGCCAAAAACGGGCAGGAGAGGCAGAGCAGGAGGGATTCCACTGCCGGAGCAGGATGTTGGTCTCCTGAGCAGCTGACATTTAGTCATTAGGAGTCAAACCCAAAAAAAGAGCGATTCACCTCGTATCTGCAAGCAGAAGCGCGCAGGTTGGAGGGAAGACACGTGCGCTCCAACGCCCCGATGCGAAGGGGAGAAGTGGGTGCGAAGTCCTGCACGTGTTGGGCAAGAGCCTGAAGGGAGGTCTCGTGCAGGAGCCTGCGGTCGTGGGGACGTGGGAAGCTGGGGCTGGGCACGCAGGCAGCCGCCAAGTCCGAAAATCCACGTCCCCGCCTCAGCGCACACCCGAACCTCGCGCTCTGGCAGCGACTGGAGATCAACTTTAATTAAACATTTATCCAGCTCCCACGCTACTGGAGTGTCTTGTCAAAACACTCCCCCCCCCCCCCCGATAAAGTCTGAAAGCACAAAGATCACCCAAAAATGCAGAATTCACAAGAAGCACTCAAATACTCTCATCTCGGGAAATTTGAAATGTTTCTGTTTACAATGCCGTGCTCCCCCTAAAAGCATGCCCTGAATTATTCGCTATGAATCATTTGGCACTGCTAGTGTTTCTGTGGAAGGCCTGAACACAGGGCTTTTTTCCCCTTACTTTTGAGTCTTTAACTCAGTATCGAGGTGGGAAATTAATATTTTTGCATTTTATTTAAATGCCAGAATAACTGTTGCTGTTCCTTTAGCAGGAATGAGTCACTTTGGCTCTAAAAAGGTGCTTTTCCAAAACTTTTTAGCAGTGCTGTCGCCTTGCTAACGCTCTAGAGCTAAATACAAAGCGCTGTCTGCTGGGATCCCCAAAGACATTATAAACACTGCAGTAGTAAAAAAAAACAGCCCTGCAGGAGCTGGAAGTCTTACAGCGCTAACACAGTCACCGAGCTCAGGGAGAAGCAGTACAGCCAGGAATCTCTTCAGTTCTGGAGAGTTTATACTTTCCAGATTCCTTGAGCCGGACAGTTCTTGCTGATTTGGGAGAATTATGCAAACATGCATATAAAGGGATTACGCTAAAAAAATCAAACCCTCGTGCTATGGCATTGTGTTGCATAAAATCCTCATCCAGGGGGCTTTTCTCACAGGCAACCAGAAGCAAGTGACGAAGCACTACACGTAACAGCATAACCGCAAACTCCCTCCCGCCCGCCTGCGCTGGAGCACAGGTGAGGGGGGCAAGAGGGACCAGTTATCACCTCCACGCAGGGAACCATTTCACATTATCTACATCACTTCTGAATTCTAGCCACAACTCTAGAATTGCTCAGCGGAGGAATTAAAACAAGTTTATAAAAGTTACTGATACGCGAACATTATCCCCATTCTACTCTGCCTAATAAACCACCCCCAAATTACAGCTGGCAAGTCCTCACCCCCAGCGTCTGCCAAGCCCTGACAGCCTGCGCTGGGTGCTCTCCAGCGCGTGTAAAACGTTCCTTAGGCTCAACATCCATCACAACTACTGTCTGGGCTCTACATCTCCAGGCAGCCTGCTTGTTTCCTCCCTCTCCCATCCTGACTTGGTACCAAGGCTTCTCCTGGATTAACGTGCAGTCTTCCACCAAAGCCACAGAGCACCACGATGAAGTGTTTCGGCTTGGATCCAGAGACACGAGGCTCCTCCAGCTGCACCCCAAAGGCCACCGTCAGCTGCTGTGCTGCAGGGAAGCACTCAGCCCCCAGGCTGGGACCAAAGACCATCTCACATCTTTGTGAGCTGCTGGCTAGGGAGCCTCTAGCCCCAGTTACCCCCCAAGGCCCGGAGGCACACCTTGAGCTGGAGAGGAAGAAACGCCTCACTAAACACTTGTCAAGCCCCACAGAAGCGCAAAGACTACAAAAAAAACTTAATTTTAGTTCTGCAATTTCTGCCCCAAGTAAGCTTATTTTGCTCCTCACGTTTGAACCTCAGTGGCTGGACTCTGAAGGTCCAGAGGCCCCAGTCTGAGTCCAGCCTGCTCACGGTTCCTCTCCGTGCCTGCACTGGCTGGCAGAGAGATTTCAAAAGGAAACCAAACCAGTGCTGCCCATTGCCACCACGAGGTATGAAAAACAACAAATAATACCAAAGGGCTGTGGAGTTTATTTGCAACCACTTCGGGCAAGCAGGGTGCTGATGGAAACATCAGGCCCGGTCTCAGCACCACAGACTTTAAAACAAGCCCACCACTTTGGCGAGGTCGGATACTTTGGTGCGATTTTCAAGGCCATTGCAGTTACCTACCCCTCCAGCCTTTCCTCTAGCAGCTCATCAGCCAGGCACAGCCCAGGAAATTTCAAAGCTAATATTCCTCCCTGCGTAAATACAAACCCAGGCACCGGCTATTTGAGAAGCAGCGTTTGCCCTTTTTGGCTTCACCTCTGGCCCTCCGTTAAGGCTGAGGCCACCTCACAGAACCCTTCCTAGCCCAGTTTTCCGTTCACCGGCGCGGGCAGGCTGGTTAGCCCGGCCTTTCTAAGGCCTGCTGGCACAACGGCTCCGGCCAGCCGCGGGGACGCACGGCACGAACAAGGTGCGGCCTCCGGCAGCGCCCAGCCCGCGCTTGCCGCTGGCTCCAGTTTGGCAACACGGCACAAAGCGGCGCGCACGCACGCACCGGCCCGGCCGGGCCCTATTCACGGGGGGCCGCAGCTTCACACGTAACGGGCCTCCGAGAGACAAAGCCCGCCAGTTTCTTAATTAAGTCTGAGTGAAAGACAGCCTAAAAGCATCCCCACTTACTCCGGAGTACCTTCAGTCTGGACTTCAAACGCCCCCAGCGCAGTGCCCGTCAAATCAAGGCCCTAATAGCCGGTTGACAATTTTTCTCTTGTAAGTACAGAATGCCGTGCCTTCAGCCCGGCCTCTTCAGCCTCCTCTCATCCTCCCTGCAATGTTAGACATGTCTCTGGCTCACAGAGGCGGGAACAAAGGGACTTCTTGTGTGTCAGAAGCCCTCCAGAGGGTCTGCGTTTCAGTCCACCCTTCTCCAAAGCAGGGCAGTGTCTGGAGAGCTCTTTAGCAGTTTTCGTCTCATTAACATTTCCATGAGGGATCAAAGAATATATTAAAAATATCTAAGTACAATTCCTGCTATGGAACGGGAATATATATATAAAAAACCCTGCTCGGCTGCCTTTCCCTGATCCATTGCATTATTACTAGATAATTGTCTCTTCATGAGCCCAGCTTTTATTTCCACTGCACCGCCTTTCTGTAAATCCTGTGAAAGTCTCCACAAATACGTCCCACCAAAGCCCCACTCCCCCAGCCTTTTTCCACCTTCGGGGCTGGGTTGCGATATGTTCCCTGCAAACAGAACCCAATTATTCCCTGGCAGTAAGTCACCGGGAGCAGGAATTGCTTTAATTTTGGCCCCTTTAGCAGCTGCTCGGGGTGGGCTGGGAGATGGCCGCGCTAACGAAGCTGGGATGAATACTAAAGAAGCACCGAGGCATCGCGGCCTGTGCGGGGGGTGCTGGGCAGCACTTCCTCCTTGCAAGAAGCAAACTGGGGAGCTTCACATGTCGAAAAGGAGCTTTTTTCTCCCCGTGTATATGTGCATTCCCAAACCCCGCCAGCACATGAATCGCCGTGCACCGGAGCAGCGTGTAAAGACTTCACCTTACAGGGTGCAGGCGGTGAGGATGCCGCCTCCCTGCCGCACCAGAGCTGCTGCGATTCCTCGCTGTCTCATTAGAAATGCCCAGCAACATCCAGCAGACAAAGCCACTGCAAACAAAGTGCATGGAGAAGGGGGAAGGGGAGAGAAGAGGATTTTTTTTTTTTTTTTTTTTAAAGAAAGGAGTGCGGAGGAATTCTTCATTCACTGATCTGTAGAATACATTAATATCCTGAACTGTTGGCACAGCCTCCCGTGCTCAGGGGACCAACAATGCGAGCAATGACTCCGAGTCTGGGATCTTCAAATAAACCACCCCTGCTGTCATGGCCACCGGGAAAGAGAATAACAGCGATATTAGCTGACCTTCATTTTGTTGTTTCTCCAGACCTGACTGCTAGACCTCTGTTTGCCTGTTACTAGGATTTCTTGGCTGAAAAATGTAAGCATTTCCTAGACGATACAAGAGGCAGTTTATTAGGTAAATAAACCAGGCCCTAAGCAGTCACTTCTGCTTGATAATGAGGAGGGAAGGAAAGGAACAGACCTCCCTGCACCACCTAAAATAACCCCAATCAATGCTCTATAACTAACACCGCATGCGTATTTTTAAACAGACAGTTAATGAACAAGAGAAGGTCATTTTAGCCTAGCCAACTTGTGAGCAAAACCATTTGCTCAGAAAACTATAGGCCATAAAAATCACAGCAGGCACTGTCTGCATCATATAAAACTGTCCATCTATGGAAGCAGAAAGAAGTTTAAAATAAGCATATTCTTTCAGGCTCCTTACAAAAGAAAGCATCAAGGGGAAAATGTTTACAGAGCGGTCTTCCACGAAGGGCTGTGAAGAAGAACGCAAAGGGCGCTGATGTGGGACACCTCGCTCCGCTCCTTCCCTAGCTCATCTCCAGGAACCCGAGAGATAAATGCAGTTTAATTATTAGGCAGTTAATTGCCAGGGGATGACAAGAAAGGCCATTTTACAAGCACGTCCTGCAAAAGGCTACTGCAGTAAATCGAAGGCCAGTTTTACATTTCCCAACACGTCTCAGAGATAAATGTAATAAGCAGGCACTTTCAGAAAGCGTGGCTCGGAAAATGAAGTTTCCACTGAATCAGAGCTGGTGGCACTGTTTTCCTTGCGAAAAAGGCCATGATTTGGTACTTTTCTTTACATAGAGAACTATAACACAGCAGCTACTGCGCGTTACGACCCAAGTGGGGATGCAGCACAAGACAACCATAATGCATTAAAATCCCACGAGGCGCACAGCCTCACACCTGCAACTGATCTGCAAGTCGCAGCACTCGCCGGGATTCCACAGCAAAGGCAAAGCACAAGCCAGCCATCCTGTGCCCCACAAATCCCTTCCCTCCTTCCGCCCCCAAAGCAAGAAGTTGCTCCGGGTGCAGCCGGGCTGGTCAGCAGCGCACTGAGTCCCGCCTGGCTAACTGCAGGTCTGTGCCCAGGGCACTGCTCCTGCCGCCGACGTGCAGCTCTGCAGAGAAACGAGCTGTCTGTGCCCCGAGGAGCGACACCAAACTGGCCTCTGCACTGGTGTCACCGCGGAGGTTTGGGAACCAGTGCAAACCCCAGCTCCAGCACCGTTACAGCAGCATCAACGTGCTGCATCCAAGACTTCGTAACAGTTAAAGCAGCACGGTGCTCAGCTAAGGATGCAAAACCCACCTGAAGCCCAGGGCAAACAGACAGCTAGCCCACACTGGGCTCTGTGCACCCACACTAAAGCTGCCCTAAAGGCTACGTTCACTGGAGCTGCAACCTCACCTTCCAGCCTCGTCAGAGCGAGCCCAAGTCACGGTCTGCAATCTGCAAAAGCTACATTTGAGTGCGGTGTTAAACTGAGGCTAGTGTATTAAGCTCGTGCCTTAGAAGCATGCTTCATAGGCTTGTGAGTTTGGGGAAGTGAATTAGGCTGCGATTGCATGTCCCACTACAGGGAATGTGGCGAAGCATCTCCCAGAGGCAGCACGCACCCCTGGAGGAGCTTGTGTCAGCATGTCCAACCAACTCACCCTTACCAGACGTGAAATCGCCTCTTTCTGCAGCTGCACAATCGCCTGTGAGCTTGGACCAGTCAAACGGCTCCCCTCGAGCCCTAGCAGGAGCTCTGGCGTCCCTTCAGACTGCACCTAACCCTGCTGGGAGGCTGGTACCGAAGGGGACGGTCCCATGTAACCCCCTGCTATACTGTGACATCACAAGCAGCTGCCGGGGACGCAGCGGAGCCCTGTCCCTGTCCCAGCCCTGTCCCTATGATGCCAGCAGCAGCACCCCGTGCCGTGGCGGTGCCCATCCATAAAACACCTTTGCTGAAGCCTGTCTCACGCTGATGCCACCCAAATGCTCGGTGGGGCTCTTGCCAGCCCTGTCCCACAGTCCCAGCACCACAGAGCTCAGCTGCTCGCAGCAGCGCCGAGCGCAGCGCTGGAGGAAACGCTCCCTCGTGACGACCGCTCTCGCAGATGCAGCTCGTCCACACAGCCGAACGCAAGGCCCCCCTGTGCCTTCCCAAGGTAAACCACCAGCCCCAGACGCACACCATGATTTAATTAACACTATCGCTGGAAGCCTAACTTCTGCCGTTTGAATGCTTCAAGATGAACACTGCATGAACGTATTTGGGTTTCACCTTAATACTACCTCTTTTTTCTTTTCTTTAAAGTAACACTGGAGGCTTTGGACATCCCCACCGAGACGATCCCCCCTCTGAAGGGCTATTCCCATTTTCCCAAGGACAATTCTCCTCAAGCCGCCGTTAGCGAGGCTGCAGCAATTCTACTGCCGCCCGCACTTCTGCAAAACAAAGATTTGAGATCACAGCCCCTGTTGATTTATATACCCAATTTCTGGTGGGATCAACATCCTCTATGCATCTCAGAAAGCCCTGAAGAGACACACAACCACTTGGTCCCTAGCAAACTCATTTCTCCATTGACCACATCCTCCGAGTATTGTTGTGTCCCACAATCCTGTCCCTCCAGTGCCCGGGGGCTGTAAAACCGGATTCCAGATGCTGGACCCTCTCCCTGCCCGGGCACTTCGTGTGCAGCCGCATTGTGCTCGGTCCGCTCGGGACAGCGTCCCCGGCTGGGGTGGGCTTACAGCAACCGGCAATAAAAAGGCCAAAGGAGGCGAGGGATGGCTCGCTCGACAAGGACACAGGGCGCTTCATGACTTTCCTGTCCGCTGGGTATTTCGGAGCCAAAGATTAAGGGAGAATTTCAAAGCTGGAAGAACTAATACAAACAGTTAACCCACATATTTCCCCCCTGGTTCAGTTTAACGTGGCACGAAAACCCCAGGCCAGAACACGGTTATATTTCAACTCCAGATTGGGCAGAGCAATTATTTTGTCACTGAGCATGTTAGGAAAGAAAAGGCAGAAGGAGGCGAGTTTTAGCCTCTTTGGTAATGTACAAATTAACACACTTCAGCACCATTTTCAGAAATATAAATTTATGATTTAATTCTGCCACATGTATCCTTGGAAACCAAGCTGTAAGCAGTCGCCCTTGGATATTTCACACAATTCCATTTTTTTTTTTTTCAATATTCAAATACAACTAATTGCTTGGCCTTCTGGAGTGATGGACAGCTTGGGCGAGCAGGCTGCCCAGGGGCTTATTTTACCACCAGCCTGGTACAATATTGCTACATGGGCTGACAGCAGCTGCTCTAATCTCCTGATAGGTACGAACGAGCATTGATGAAGTTCAGTCTGTTTGAACAGCTGCATATGCAAATGTAATTAAGAAAATGTCTACTGCCTTTTGCTGCCCTCCCCGTGCCCCCCTCCTCTCCCTCTCTGGCACATTAGGTGCTTCCTCTCAGCGAGGGGGGCATTCCAAGTGGTTGCCACTCCATAGCTTCAGCCTTGAACATACGCCTCACTTACGTGTCACGACCGAGTCCCAGAAATGCCACTCTCCAGCTCCCTCTACCATCATTTACGGTGTCTTTAAGTACGGGGCTCAGAAACAAAACAGCTGATTATTTTCAGCCACACACGGGTCCCAGCATCGACACGACGCTGCCACATGAAGTGCGACCCCTTTTTCAGTATATCAAAGTAAAATCATTTTCCTCTACCTCATCTCCCACTGACCAGTTGGTGATTGCTCCCCATCCCTTATTTGCTCCGTACTTGCTGTGCAGCCTCAGGGGAGCATTTCTTGCACTCTGTCTGCGGCCGCTGCTCAGGGAGATGCTCTGGGAACCACCACGGCCAGGAACAGGCACAAGGGAGGAGACCACGGCTGTGCAGAGACCCAGGCACGCCTGGAGCAAGCGACTGCTGCTTGATTTGTGAATCCAGTGCGTGGTGGGAGGACAGAAAAGACTGCAACAGTTCTGCAGGGTCTCAGCATCACAGGGCAAACCTTCATTACACAAAACAAGCAGGCAGATGAAGCCAGGAGGACTGATTCCCACAGAGCTCCGGGTCGTTCCATTTAAACCCAGCATTTTGAAAACGTACCTGGGACACATATCCCCAAACTGGAGCAGCAGAGAAAGGTGCTGGTTCCTGCTGTGACACCAAACTGCGGCTGCCTGTCCAGCAGCAGGGCAGCATCTGCATTTGTGTACCACAGCAGGGAAAAAGTGGAGTGAGCAGCTACAAACCTTTCCCATTAACCTCAGCAGGATGAAGGCTCCAGAGCAAGCTGAAGAAAGACTAATTAGAGCAAGAAACTAAACGGTAAACAGGGCAGAAAACAATGGGAATTTTCTGAAGGGAAATCAGATCAAACAGAGCTAATCAGGTTAGCCCGGTAAGATAATGAATTTCCTAGACAAAGGAAGTGTGATAGATCCCATCCATGCAGACTTCAGCAAAGCATATAATGCAGTGCCATGTGGGAAATTATTAAATGAAAAAGATGGGGATTAGCAGAACTGTAAGGCCAGGAAACTGGTGAAAGGCGAAGCCGTGTTGAAAGAGTGATCAGAACGGATGGAGGTCACCGGTGGAGCTCCTCAAGGAACGGTCAGGAGACTGATCTTATTAAATATTTTTATTAATGACCTTGGCACAAAAAGTAAGTGTGCTAATGAAATCTGCTGATGACACAAAGTTGGAAAGTACCATCAGCACAGAGGCAAGCTGGGACAGCATATAGAAAAAATAGGTAACTTTGAAGACTAATAGAGAAGGTTGAAATTAATAGGACAGAAGGGGAAGCCACAAACATGGGACAAGCAATAGTTTTTGCTATGAGTTGGAAAGAAAATGAACTCAGGTAGAAAATTCCCAAGAATGAGAAAGGCCCAGGCAAACACCTTCCAACAAACTGACCGAGGCACCAATGTGCTGCAGCTGCGAAATGCCTCCAGCAGCTGGGGAAGTACAAGTGCCGCAGGGCACGGCACCGTGACAGCGCACCGAGACGATGGCAGTCAAGACTTGTGTAAAAAAAAAGGAAAAAAGTTTAAATAGGAAGAAGTGCAAAAAAAAGGGGGCTTGTCAGATCAGAGGGATTATTTTAGTAGAGTAAAATGTAACGATGCTTGTTCAGTGCCACAAAACAAAAGCTGGGAGGGAACAGTGATCTCCTAGACGCACATTTGGGGGTGTAAAATAAAAAAGGGGGAAGAACCATTCAAGACACCAGAACAAGGGTTGCACAAGGACAAAATGAAGTATCCTTGACAAGTTTAGGATGGAGATAAGTTTATGACCATTACAACATTCCAATGGGAGTAATGGGGGGGAAACAACAAGCTTGTTCTCGGAAATTTATCTTGAAGCGATCCCATGACCCAGAAGGCTCCTCCCGTCCTTTACTGCTCAATGAGCAGCGTTACACCACCAGTGATTGCTGAGCTCCTCACCTGGAAAGCAGCACGCAAAGCAGCTCCAAGGCATGTTTTTCTTTCTAAAGCTGTTTATGAATGATTAGGTCCAGCATCTTTGACTGCCTGAATCCACTGCAACATCTCAACATGAGCAATTTTAAGCCAAATGCTGAAGTTAATAACACAAAACATATGAGGAAATGGCACGGAGAGGCCAGGAAGAAGCCGGGGGGCAGAAGCAGCACCCAAGGGAGCGAGGCCAGGGTGCTGGGCACACTGCCACCAGCAAAGGCAGCGTCTCGGCACGATGACTGACCTTTCTTCCCAGCAAACTTCCTGAACCAGAAAGCCCCGTGCGATCTGCTGCGCTCACATTGCCGGTGTCACACGCGCTCCTCACCTGCTGCTCAGGGACTCGGAGCTACTGAAGCGGGGAAAAGCGGTTAGTATTTTGGGAAAACAAGATGGTAAGATAACAAACAGAAGGCTTTGATTAGCAAAGTACTGAAACCGCTGGACCCGTTAAAAAGCTGCTCTATTAACATAATTAATGAGCCCCATTTCCTGCTATGTCCCCAAGCTAAGCTGCTTTGAGGTTTCCCTGGTGTCTAATGAGACTCGAGCTCACCCTGCGTTCTCCCCCTCAATGGGACCCTTAATTGGGTCTCTCCGCTAATGAGGATAGATGGCCAAGTGAACTTGTAGGAACTTCTTATCTTTGTGACCTCTCTCTACTGCTAATTCCCGCCTCAATTAGCCGCCGGGTTCAGAAGTCAGTGGGGCAAGGCGAAGGGAAGAGCGCGGCGGCACACGCACCATGCGGCTGCAAAGCCCCCGGCTCCTCCCGAGAGCGGGCTGCTCGCCCTTCCCCAGCTTTCTGCTGGGCTGCGTGCTCACGCCGAGCAAAAACGGGTGTGAGAGGGGAAGGAAACGCCTCGGGCACGCAGGCAGCAGCCCGGGAGGACGGGCACCCGGCGTGCTCGGGCACCGCGGCCAGAGCCCGGTCCAAGCAACAGCTTCTTTCTTCCGCAGCGCTTTCGCCTCCGTGTTTTCTCTCAGTGGTAACAGGACAAACTTTTCAACACACAATTGCTTAATATGGAAGAAACCGAAGAAGGAAGAAACTGAAGAAAGGGGGAAAAAAAAATAAACCAGGAAAAAAACCCAGCTTGCCAAGGCAAGAAGGCGTCCGGCGCAAGCCCGGGCAGGTGACTCAGAACCGGTGCAGCCGCCGGAGCAGCGCCGGGAGGAATATCGGCGTAACTGCTCCCAGAATCAGATTGCAGGAAAGGTTGATTTAATGTCACACTACACCGACTTCTCCAGTCCACTAAGAAAAAAAAAAAAAAAGGATGGGGACTTGCTCATCTAAACACACAACGCACGTCAGAGGAACAAACACGAGTAACTGCCATCCATAATTTATAAAGCAAATTAAGTCCATGGCACAAATAACTCTAACTTAGAACAGAGTGAACAGAATCTGGCAGGGAATGGCCCCAGCCTGCATGAATCATTATTTTTCTAGAGGAAACCTTGTATAATCCAAGCTACCCTGTTTTAAAACAAACGAGACCTTCTGAAAACTCCGACTCCTTTCACCCGGGTATTTTGGTGATTTGCTGAGACAAAAACCGCCCCTACCCGCTATGACCGCCCTCGCGGCTGTCTCAGTCCTGCTTTCAGCATCCTCAAGAGCCTGGGTCGGAAGGCGACGGGGAGGTCAGAGCACCTACCTGGGTCTGAGGAGGCGATTAGATTGCAATGCCATCTTGTGGAATAGGAGAAAACGAAAGACCGAAACCAACTGCTCAGCCGCCACTTCGCGACTGTGTATTATTTTACAGGACAGGACGCTGGTGAGGGCCCAGCAGGACACCCTCAGTGGCTGCTTCTCATTTTCCCCATTCGTCTAAAACATTAAAGGGATACGCAGCAGCAGCTGCAAAGGCGTGCTCTGCTCCCGTCATGTTGCCAGAAACAAGAGTTCTTGCTTCTTTTTGCCTGTTTCCAGCCTTCCCCACGACGAAGCCCCAGCGCCCCGCGCCGCCTGCCCAGGGGAGCAGCCCTGCCCCAGGCTGCGGCCGGCCGCCAGCAGCCCGCGGCCAAGGGTAGGGCCTGGAGCTGGAGCACACCAGGCCCCCGCCCCGGCGCCTGGCACAGGCTGGCAGCACCCGAGGGACGTTTCTGGGCCCTCGGCACGTACTCGAGTGACACCGTCCCACCTAACGGAACAAGTCCGGGCCACATCCAAAGGTGGCGATGGCTCCACGCGCAGGAGTTCGGCTGCGCCAGGCTCCGCGTGCTGCTTCTGCTGCTCGCGCTCCCAGCTGCGGCCCCTGCTACCGACATCTCCCTGCCTCGTTCAGAGGCAAACGCTCAGGGCACAGGATGCTGTAATCACAAACAGAGCCTCTTACAGCCATCCCCTCCGCAGGGAGCTGCTTATCTGCAAGTCCTGAAGTACCAAAAATAGCTCAGATCGACGGGACGGGGGAAAGCTACCCCAAAGCACCAGCCAGGTAAGCCGAGGCGCAGCTCTAGACAAATACAGACCTTCATCAAATCAGAGGGTGATTTGGGTTGGAAGGGACCTTAAAGCCCATGGGCAGGGCCCCCTGCCCCCAGCCCCAGCTGCCCCCAGCCCCATCCAGCCCGGCCTTGGGCACTGCCAGGGATGGGGCACCCACAGCTCCTGGGGCAGTCTGTTCAGTGCCTCACCGCCCTCACAGTAAAGAATTTATTCCTAATATCTAATTTAATCTCTCCTCTTTTAGCTTAAAACCTTTTGGTTTAAACCTTCTTCTCTCTCCCTGATTAGGCCCCCTGCAGCCCACCGGCAGGGAGGAAGACTGGCGGAGTGGTACAGACCCCGCAAGCACTACCAACGCTTGTGTCGTGCTTAACCGCTGGAGTCTGGGGACCATGAGCAAAGGGGAAAGGCTGGAGCCGGCTGGCTCTGAGCCCCACGTCCACCTGGGCACCAAACCTGCAGCACCCGTGCCAAGGATGCCAGCGTAGGAGCCACCCAGGCCAGGGAGGCTCAAAAACCAGACGGGATCCGTGCTGTGCAACCCAAGCCACGGGCTGCAGGAAGCAGACGACAGCACGCTTTAGGGAAGTCATTTTCCTCCCAACATTTTTTTTTCATCCTAGGAAGTAGAATGGGTGAGATCACAGTGAGGCTCTCTACCCAGGAAAAACAAATTACTGAAGCATTCAGGAGTGTTGCATCATTAAGGTAAGGTGGCAACTGCCATATAATCAGGTTGTTTCGGATCAAGGGTTTGTTTGAGGCAAATTTGTTTTCCCCCCAGCATCTTAACTTTAATTACACTTTCATTTGTTTGTTATTATACTAGTATTTGTTTATTTTTAAATTCGGTTCTGAAGAGTACATTCTGAGAGTTAGTTTCTAATAAAAATGTTAGTTAGGAATGATTAACGAGCACTGTTCTGCACAAAAAAACCCTAAAGGTATGCAAACTGGGAGAGTGCGGGGACAGTCAGACACAAACCCAAGAGCCCGTGGTGAAACTGCAAAGGCCGGGTTGCACACACAGGCATTCCTGTAGCAAATTTGTTAAAGGCAGCCTAACGTTTGATTAATGGTTTGTGCGCACATTCTGGTGAAAGCTAAATGTGAGTTTCTGAAATCGAATAAACATATATGTCCTAACAACGCTCCTCAGTGCCCAGCAGATGCTGAGAAGAAACCAAACAATGCCAGGCAGCGTGCAAGCATTTGCTCGCAGATGGCTGACGATTTTCAGCAATAATTTCATAAATGCAGCTGGCTGAATCCATGCCCTGACCATTCTTCCGCTGCAATCCGTGGGAGCTCGCACTGCCATCAGCGCGGGGCTGCTGGGGCCACCAAGGGAGATGTGCTCCAACTGGCGGAGTCGGGGGGGGGATTGTCAACAGCTCAGAGGCAGCAAGAGAAATGTCGCCGAAAATAAGCTGCGAATGCAACAACACACCCGAAACAACCTGAAAACTTCCACCAGAAGTGCGTAGGGCCCGGGGCAGCACCAGGTTGTTCCCGGGTCTCCTCCCCATGCCGGGCAGAGGCAGCCAGGGCCCGCTGGAAGTCACGCCGTCACTGCAAAGGGCCCCCAGAGCCTGACACACTGTTTGCATGAGAGCGAGACGTTGAAACATTGATTAAAGTTGGATTTCATCAGCAATACTTTGATTTTGTTATTATACTGGCTGCTAACAAAGACCCACCCATTAATGTGTTACATTCTTGCTCGTAAAAGGGTGATTATTCCACTATTCGTGCCAGAGGGCTCTGCTGGTACCCGCGGCCAGATGCTGCAGCACATCCACCGTCAGGCGAACACCGAGGCGTTCGTCGGGGCTTCAGCTCAGGCAACGGCGCAGGCACCGCGTCCAGGCAGGCACCACCACAACCGCGAGGGACGGGGACAGGAGGGGGACACGGGGGGACACAGAGCACCCTACGCTGCTTCACACCCCCAGTTATCGAAGGTGTGATCAATTTAAACAAAATGTTAGAGCGGGGGAAAAAAGCCAGTTTTTCTGCTGCTTGGCTTTGTTCAGGGAATAACCGTACGTACAGGAGGGTTTTCTGGTCTTCATATACCAGCGATTTTCAGTGCCAGGAGTAAGGGTGGAAAAGGGATGGGAAGAATGCCGTTAAAGCCTGTCTCTTCCAGCATTATTGTTTTAAAACTCATGATTAGGCAGAGTAAAATAGCTATCTGAGGCAATACAGTGTTTACATATACCCAAATTGTTATGCAAACACAGGAAGACCTATTGGAGCAGACGGAATAAGGCACGAAGAGGCAGCGCTTCTCACCACCCCTTAAAGAAAAATGTTTTTCAATGTGGAAAGGGTGAGAGAGGTCACCCCCAAGGCATCCAGCCTGGGATCCTCCCAGCCTTCGCCTCTCCCATCCTCCTCCTCCTCTCAAATTCCCCAGCACAGCCAGCTCGGCTTTAGAGTTAAAGAGACAGGCTCATTATCTAGCAGCATTGTCTGGGTTCTGCATTTGCATTAAGAAGCTAGAAAGGGGGAGAAATACCTAACAAGCGAGAAGCTGTTCCCCGCAGACAACCTCTTGTCTGCCATCGGTTTCAGTGCCGGCCCCGCGCGGGCATTTTGCTTCTCGCACCCGGTGCTTGTGTGGAAAGCGAAGCCACAGAAATTGAGGGTCTGCACAGGGGTACTCGACACAATTCGAGTGCGATTATTTGTAAATTAAATCGAGCTTGTGTCAGCGTTAAAGACCTAAAATCATCAGTCACGAACGCTGCAGCCACATCTTTAATTCTGCCTGTAGTTGGGGTATGAGAAATCAGAGACAAATGCCTCTGACAAGTCCGCTATAAGAAAAGGCCACAGATTTTCATCAATTTGCATCAGACTTTCAAAAAATTACCACTTATGGGGAACCAAATAAATCCCTCAAGTATCTCCCAGTGCTTGACAAACAGCTCACTGCTGGGGGCTTTCGCTGCCAGCCCCGAGATCGCCCTGCCAGGGACTACAAGCTCCCACCAGCCCCCTTTGCTTCACCCAGAATCGGGAAGCTCTCGTCCTCCTCTTCACTGCACTGCGTAAGCCAAAATTCTCTCACTTCTGACTACGAGTCAAACTTCTACAGAGCATAAATTACTCTAGTAATGAGCCCTCTCGTTTGCCAGAAAAGAACCACGGACACCGGAGGGGGACGTGGTATTTCCAGAACTGTCTCACTAACACCATCTCGCACTGACATCCTCCCACAGCCACTCCTCAGCACCACTCATCCCCCCGAGACAAACATAAATCTCCTGCCATCGCCCGCAGCATCCTCCCCGCACCAAACCCCCAGCTCCACATCCCCTACACAAAACCTGGCGCGAGAGGTACAGCCTTGCCTTGGCTAAAGGAAAAGCAGCCTAGCGCAGCTTCGCTAGCTCAGCGTCACCAGCGAGGATTTCATGTCTGGCAGGCTCTGAAAACCACTTGGTTGGGAACGCATTCCTGCAGGACACCGCCAGAAATGCCCCTGCGGCACCACTCCCCATTGTGACCGTTTCTTGAGAGCTGGTAGCTAGCAAGTTTTTTAAACCTAATTAACATGTACCACATTAATTTCATACAGCTCTACAATTTCCAATCAGGGTATTGTGCAATACTGGAGTCAAATGGCTTAAGGACATTCACTGGCTTAAGGAGGTTAACACAGCAAGCGCAGTAAGTTAAGCCTGCAACATCGCTGAAGTACATTTGGGGTCGGAGAGGTGGGTTTTGCCTCTTTAGCAGCAATCTTTGCTGGGGGGAGGCACAGTGCGCACAGCCTCGGAGCACTCAGCGAGTTTCTAGGCATTTAATAACAGCACAGGATTTGGACTCATTTCCTACCACAGGAAGTTGACTTTTTGTCCACCATCTTCACGTGCCGCGTTTGATTGCGAAGCTTGTCGTCTGTGTTTTCCACCAGGTTAGTGAGGTCGTCGATGATCTCTGGGGAAAGAGAAACACGGCATTAATCTCCGAGCCCTCAGCATCGCTGCTCAGCAAGCACGCTGCTGCTGGAGGCTCCGAAATGGAAACCAGCTGCACCCCGCTGTCTTCCAGCGAGACACTCCAGTGCTGCGCAGCGCTGAGAAAAGCGCTGCAAGGTCCAAGAGACTGACTTGGGATTCCGTGCACTGCTCTGCTCTAAGGAGAAAAGGAACAGCCCCAAACTGCAGCATCAGCCTAGGGAGCCACCGAGCGTAGTGCGATGGAAGCCACAACAAAATAGCCCAAGTAAGAATTAATGCAAATAATAGAGGAAATGTGAAATTTCAGTCCCTGGAAGAGAGCATCTCAACACTCAGAGTTCACTTGGCTGTTATGCAGTCATTAAAACAAATTCAGAACCACTATCTTCGTAAATGCTTTTGAGAGTACTCGGTACGGACCCGACCGAGTGATATGGGAGGATACGGTGAAGGTCTCACATTGTTTCAATTACTGTGATGTACAAATGGCAGCTCTGCTTGCAGCCCAGATGATCCTTAGGGAAAAGGAAAGTGAGCAAAATTTCCCCTACATCCATTTTTAATAGAGGAGAAAAGGAAACTTCAAGCCAACCCACCCTCAGCCTCATGCAACTAGCAATTTTTGTCATGGAAATCAGACCAGGTAAAAGGCTTAAACCAAGACTGGTCGTTGGGTTGGGGTTTTGTAGCACTTAACATTGAAAGCCACATTTGGGCACCAAATTTCCTTCTTGCTGACTGTTACGCTTAAATTTTGTTGAAATATGCAGACGGTGCAGGAATACGCTACGTTTGAGTTGCTTTCTACTCTGCAGGTAGGAATGATTTTTCTGTGCATGATAAATCAGGAGGAGGACAGCAGCCAAAAACCGAATGCTATTGCAAAATGTCTTCCTCTGGTTACACTCCTAGCACTTTCCCCGCTATTGATCACTGTCTTAATAAATCTCGTCTGTCTTTTCAGATCAGGCCTGGGACAAGAGCCCTGCCAGCTGGCGGGTGCCGAGCTCTCAGCTCGGTTGTACACAAGCAGCCCCTAGCAGTGCAGCACTGCTGCAGCACTGCTGAAACCTCCACATTTAACTGACTGTACGCAAAAGAAAACGTTAGTGTGCCTAACATTCAAAGAGCAAGGTATACTAACTTTCTGACCATTTTCAAGCATCATAACCCTGTATACAGGCTGGCTGAGAGGTAAAGACAACAAGTCCCAGCAGCAGGCCAGGGTGTTTATTGATAGCCTTTATTGTTTCGACCGTATTCCTTCAAACCAGATTTTCCAAGTCTCTCTGCTAGGAGCAAGGCAATGACGCTAACGGGGACATCCTTTGCACTTCCAAAACTGCCAGCAACACTCGAAGCAGACCTTGTGTCTGCAAGGGAGGCAAATACAACGTAGTGCTGATGTTGGGCATTAGCTCTGGCAGCTCCTCGAGGTGTGCTCGCAGCTGCACGCCTGTGCCCGCCATCAGTTTTATACCAGTGCTTGAAAGGGAGCCGCTTCCTCTGCAATTCATCTTCTTACAGCAAATGGTTTTAGTTATGCATGGTGCATCCTCCAGTCTTACCAAGTAACAAGTATTGCTCAAGATACAGAGAAAAGACACGGAGATTTGATCGTACAAGGGGTAACAAAACAAAGAAATCAAAGTTCTGAAGGCAGAGGCAAGTTTCACAGGCACACACAGCAAGGAGGTTTTACCCTCGTGGAGTGTTAAGAGCATCATCCTTCTAGTGCACATTTTTCCAGTCTGCTCCACAAGCACTGCACCATCTCCAGTGAGTCGCTGCATAAAATGATAGCACCATCTAAGACTTTGAAAACACACATCGTTCCCAAATACGAGCTACTGATTCATGCCCCTCAGCCTAAGCTCACAGTCGAAGTATTCACACAAAGGAGGGCAGAGGGCAAACATCAACCACTGCTGCGTGCAGCCTCAGCTTTATCCTACAGATCTAAGCCACCGCTGTGATGGAGCAACCTCACCACACCAGCACCGCTCTGTTCCAGATGCAAACTCTCCAGATTTGTTCTTACCAGTCGAGATTTCGTTGTTCACCCTGCACAAAAACGCGTTTCCCCGTGACTGGAGGTATTTTATTTGAAGCGCGAGACTCATTCAGTTCATAGCTCAGATATTAATTCTCCTCCACCTCCCACCCAACCTTCCCAAGTCCAACATCTGCAAGGACAACAACACTTTGGGGAAACTTTATCTGTCCTGTGCGATTCAGCACGCAGGAAAACCAGCACAATGCCGCCTGCAAAGGCAGGCTCTCTCCTGTTTGCCTCTAAATGAAAAAAAAAGTGCTGAAAGTTCCCATCGTTGTCAAGGACAAAGCGATAAGCACGCTTGGGAAATAAGAGACTTTCCTTTGCCAACACTGACCAGACCCTCCTTGAAAAACATCCTGGTGAACAAGCTGTAGCTAAATGAGAACAAACGTAGGCAGGAATATTTTCTGCCATCATTCCAGCGCCCGAGGCAGTACAACGGGGACTGTGCCCGGAGCCTCTCCCTCCAGCCCCCTGCCCAAGCCGTGCCCCATCCAGCACGACACGTTTCTGATACAGGGGGCAGCCGGTGGGGGCACTCCTCGGTACCCACGCACTCCCCAGCAGCAGGGGCTGTCTGCAGCCACCACGTGAATTAAAGAATTTCTCCCCGCCATAAAGCAGAGGAAAAAGCACACTGCATAAGGCAGGAGTTGAAAGGTGGTAACGAATTTCTCAGGCAGGCAGAGCTGCTGCCGGAGAAAGCCCCGCAGCCGGCAGTGTCGGAAAGGCGCTGAAAAGCCTGCGCAGCTATCAGCAGGCTCCTGAGCATCGCCTCCTCTGGCACGACCCACCTACAGCCCCCTGTGCAGTTCAAGCTGGCAATTACCTTCGGGATGAAAATTCTTCTATTTTGAAAAATCTTTTATTGCCTCCCACGTACCTGGCTGCTAAAGAACTTAAAAAAATGGACAGAAAAGCAAAAAAGGCAGAGAAGGGGCTTGCCTTTGCAAGGGCACACGAAAGCAGGCTGAATGCCCAAATGACCTTACAAAGGACGTTTCTGCAGCACTGCCCTCCCAACCACACGTAAACCATTCGCACAAACGGAGTCCAGGTCCTCCTTCAGCAGCACAGGACCCCAAAGACAAAGACAAACCCCACGGCACAGCACCAAGTGAAGCCACGCACGGCAAGAAAAGTGCCAGGAAAGCAGCTGATAAAAAAACAAAAAACAAACAAACAACAAAAAAAAACAGAGTAGGTCACATGCTGTAATTTTGGCCTTTTTCGGCTAAAAAGGCACGACAGAGGGTTTTGATTGTAGGCGACGCATGCTTTGTAGCAAGGCAGGGCAGCCAGGCTGGAACATGGACCCAGGCTGGGCGAAGTAGGGGAAATGGGGACCAGCAGCCCTGCTCCAGTGCTGCTGGACAAAGTGTGAACAAAGGTAGGAGTTTATTCTACTAACAATTAAAAAAAAAAGCCAAAGATTTTTTTTTAATATTTTGCATTAAACTTGAAATACAGTTTTGCCCATAAAAACAAATACAAAAGTCATGTAATTGGATCTGAATTGTCACCACATCACAGCCACAAATGAAGATGCAGATGAATTTATTTCTTTGCCATCTGCTCACTGCATTGCTTCTCTGGTCACAGCAAGTTCAAGCACCATTAAAGCCGAAAGTCAAGTTCTAAAGGATCAAGAAACCCCTGATTGATCCAAATCAACACAAGACTATTCCGAGAGGCAGGCACATATGTTTTGAATCTTTCTTTTCAAAGTTTTATTGAAATGGAAAACGAAGTGAAGTAACTGGTCTGAATGCTGATCTGAAGCACTTTCCACTTTGTTTTATCATGCTCAGCTTTGCAATTAGAAGTGACAAATTAAAGGTAGAGAAAGCTGATCTCTGTAATCTCCTCGAATGCAATGCCTGCATTACAACTCACACTAGCACCACATTTTGCTGCTGCTGGTTTCTGGGGTCCAGCTATGTGCACATCTGTGATAAAAGAGACTGCCGTAGTGGAAAAACCTTCCATGGAATGAAAGGGTACCTTTAGATACACCTTTAAAATCACACCTGCCAATAGCTAGGAAAACACAGATTTACGCAAAGGACACCTACAGAATACAGATGACAAAGTGAGCAGAAGAAACTACACATAATCCTAGATATTTCTAGAAAAAAAAGCTCCTTTATCTCTTTTTCTTTGAAGCGTTTGCTGCTGCAATGAGAATCAGAAGTGTATTTTAATTCTTAAAAAAATTGATGCTGTCTCTGAAAAGCTGGTTCTGCTTCTCTCCAGCCAGGGCATGGATAATTTCAGAGCCTCCCGTGAGTTGGGAATCCCACACGTTACAGCCATAAGTCATCTCGGAGGGAAATGGATATACATCACGCTACATCTGCTCTCTTGCGCACAGGATGCGAGAGCAAACGCTGGGCTGAACCCATGCCAGGTGCCGGAGCAGTCTGCTGTGTCCAACAGGATCCGTGTGCTTTTCTCCTCTCCTCCTCCTCAGAAAGGCCGCAAGCTTTAGGCCCGGGACTCGCCTGCCCTCCTGTCAGGCAGCGTAGCCCAGCAGCAGGCCCTCCGCCACGACCGCCATCTGCCTTTCCCATATCCCGGCCTCTCTGCTGACACTTCTAGCAAGCCTTCCGAGGGGGCTGAAACCTGACTTCTCTGGCAGCCCCGTCTTCTGTGTCAGCTCAGCCATCAAGTCTTTCTACAGCTGG
Source organism: Cygnus atratus (assembly GCF_013377495.2). Lineage (NCBI taxonomy): Eukaryota > Metazoa > Chordata > Aves > Anseriformes > Anatidae > Cygnus > Cygnus atratus. The sequence continues at coordinate 2,374,763 of NC_066379.1, forward strand.
TCAGAAACGTCCCAAGGAACAGCTTCAGCTGGAGCACGGCTGGACAGACGACAAAAACAGGGCATTGCGGGGCGCCCCGCGTGCGTGGGCCCTCAGGGCGGCCGCCTGCTTTACGGCGCCTCCTGTGCCACAGCACTGTGTTCGGATCGGCTTTTACTACAGAAACAGCTTTCATCTCGCAAATGAAATGTGTGGTTTTTGCAACAAAACGAGGAGGCCAAGCGTTTCCAGAGGGCGAAAGCCTCACTTCCAGCCCGCCCAGCCGCTAGGCCACGCAAAAGACGAAATTAATTTTGGGCCTTCCTCCACAGGGAGTGAGCGGCAGCAAGCGATGCTGGCATTATGGCACACGCATGAACACTGCACACTCACGAGACGGCGTAACTCTCAAGATCCCAGCCCTGACGTGACACAGGGTGACTCCATGGGTGCCCCCCTGCTCCTCCTCCACCCAGGAGCAGGATAAGGATGCGGCATTGCGCCCATCTCCCTGTCACTGCCCATGCCCCGCGCCCTCTTTCTGAAGCACAGGATTTTTTTCCATCATCCTTACCCGCACAAGGAGTCCCTAGGAAGGACAAACGTCTCCTGCCCCAAGGAGAAGCAGGCTCTTTTGCAGCCAGAGCTCTGCCTTCATACATGACTTTACACTAACTGATTTTATTTATAACGTAAAAAGTCTCACTTGGTTCAGGCACCTCCATCTTCAAGTCACGCTCGCTGTCTGTGGAGTACAAAACCAGAAGCCAAGTGACAGAGGCCATAAGAAACACAGCACAGGCAGAGGGAAACGGAGTTTGGTCACAGCTTTGCAGAACAACATGGCTGACCAAACGTTGCCTTCCAAAAGCTTTTATTTTTGGTGGATTTCAATGCACAGATCACTCGATAGTATTTATCGATGAGTAATGCATCTCCACGGCATATCCCACTGTGAGTCATGGAAGACTGCAGTCAGCCTTAAGAAAAACATATAGAGAACCAAGAGCCATAACATTTTATGCTACGCAAAAAAAAAAATTACAATAAGGCTGGAATTCAGTGGAGAAGCCAAGCAGGCTTTCCCTCCCTCCTTCAGGTCTCTGGTGCCTCAGGAGAAGAGCTAGATACCAAAGAAATGAATCATAGATCAAATGCCAACCTTTATATGTCCAAACCCCGTAATTACACGTTAGTAAGAAAGCGCTGTTCAAAATGCCAGTGGTATGAAGTGAAGATTGCAACTAACGTAAGTACATCAGAAACCTAAAGCACCTTCACACGATGTGCCAGCTCTAACGGCAAGGCAGAGTGAAAAGAGAAAACACACTGAAAAACACAGAGCCAAGTGAAAAGAGAAAAACAGAGAAAAACGCAGAGCCAAGAATCTTAATTTCTCTCCATCTCTGCGAACCGTGCCTGCTCTTTGCAGTCTCTGATGTGTGCAACCCTGCACGGTCACGGGCTGCTTTTCTGCTCAGCTCCAAGGTGACACCCAAAATGCCAGCAGTGCTCGTGCCAGTCCAAGCTCCGTGCTGCTCTGTACAGCAGGACACCGATGCTTCATACCACAACGAGGTCTGCATTCCAAGCAAAGACCGAGATGCCTTCCTCCACCTTCCCAAATTTAATTGAGGACACTGAGTCTCTGCTTTGGCAGGACTTCATACAAGCATTAAACCCCAAAATACTAACTTCTCCCAGGGGGGGCAAACCAACTTGTTCCTCTTCATATTTCAGTTCTCTTTGGCTCTGCTAATTCGCAGGGCTTTGATGGTGCTTGGGGCCAGCCAGGCCAGGAGAACCCTGCTGGCCTCCCGTGTGGGACGTGCCATACGACGAACCGCGTGTCCCTGCCGGCCTCGCCCCACAGGGAGGCAGGAGCGGAGGCTGCCTCCCGCTGCTTCCCCTGCCGCGGGCCAGCGACGGCTCTGCTGGCCAAGGGCAGCTGGGGGCTGTGGGACTGCTCTCCGCCCTGGCACAGCCAGCAGCAGCCCCCCCCCCGGACCCCCAAAGCAGGCCAGTGCTCCGGCCTCCAGCGGAGGACGTGTCTGGGACCACTGCTTCCAGCAGACACCGCCCTGCAGGCAGCACCGGACGGCACTGCCGAACACTCGCTCATCCAACCCCAAGTGTGTAAGGACGTATCTGCGTCCAACTTCGATACCGCCATGCGAAACGCAGCGCTTCGTCCTCTCGAAACAAGGTGGTGATTTGAAAATACATCTTAGCGACCAGGAACGGTCCCAGGCCATCGGCTGCAGAAGCACTCCCTGGATTTTTCACAAAGAGCAGCGCTGAGAAAACAAACAGCAGTATTGATTCCAGCAAACACGGTTATTAGTTAGAGCTGTTATTCTAAAAGCACACACTGAGAAGTTTTCCCTTTTCCAGCTGCTTATTTTGCTTTATTCGAACAAAACCCATGGACATTAATTTTAGTTGTACTTAATTGAATAATTTCTCTAGGGAATAGTTCGGGGAGAGTTTTAGAGCAGCCTGTTTCCAAGAGCCATTACTAATTGGCATATACCACAGCGTCAGTGTGCCAACCAAAATAGTACGCTTTAATGTTACTGGAACTACTCTCAGTCCAGATGTGTTGAGAACTCGGAGTGATATAAGGCAGGCAATAACCATATATATATGATATAGTATTTTGAGTATCCTTTTCCAGTTATCTGGAAGGAGATAAGTCTCCTTCACTAGAAGTATCTGAATGTAAAGCCAGGTCATTCGTTCCTCCTCTCCGCTCCCAGCAAGTTACCTTTGGTTTTGCTTTCCGTGTTTAAAGCAGACCAGCACAGTTACTAGTTATCAAATGGACAATAATATCAAAAACCCCTCTTGTAGGGGTTATAACAGGCTGACTCCAGCGTGCAGCATTCGCTGAAGTAGATGCTGCCATACACCCATGGCACTCTGTTGGGTACAGTGGCAGACCGAGCCCACGGTGTACACTGGCTCATTTTTTTTGTAATCATCTTTTATTTTTATTCAAATCTGAAGTCTGAGTACTCCAGCTATATGAAGGTGAGGATTTATAGGCCAGACTATCAAAACTTCCAGCAGGATCTTCAAGTTATAGGTCACAGGAACAATGTCATTAAACTATTTTTCTACAGGCTTAACTTTGAGCAGGAAGAAAGACTGCTAACAGATAAAACAACAGGCATAAATTCTACAGCTCTAGGAAGGCCCGAAGCAGAAAAACATTGGAAGCCGGCTTATATTCACATAACAAAAGGCTGCCAGTCAAAACACTTCCTATTGTGACAGGTTTGTTTTCTGTAAACTTGCAGCAGAAAATGAAAGGACAGAAGCTAATTCAGACTCTGTGTTTGTTTTCCCTGTAACCAACATCTGATTTTTAAAGCACTGCATTCAGCCATTCTTCATAATAGCCACCTCTGCTTTCTTTAGGTAACTCTGCTATTTTTCCAAGTCCATATACTATCGCAACACTTTTCCACAGATATCAGCAGCTTTAATTACCAACACACCTCGGTTTCTGTATGTGCGCTACGGCAGGAGGTGTAGCAATTCCCTGTCCCACCCAACACCACCACCTTAGGTTTCCAGTTCATTTCACACATCTCACAGAAAAAAAAATCACTGAAGTTATACTCTATGCAGCTGTTGTCACATTAAGCTTCACTCGACAATTATTATTTCTATGCTCCCCTCAAACCACTGACCCGTCACAATAAGGAAGGAATAACAGAAAACCCACACAGGGCTGCTATAAAACCACAACCCTTGCATGTGTCGAAGAGCCAGGCCTTAGTCCCACTGAAAAAAAATGAAAATAAAATGGCGAGACAAAGTATTTCATCCACGTGGATCGTGGCCATCCTAACACACCTTTCTTCCCTGAGATAAAGCCCCACGTAATGCACTTCCCCAGCCTCGTGGGAGAGGAAAGTGGCCGGGGCTACGTCCCAGGGAGGGGCGCTGCCCACCAGGCCGTCACTCACACGAGGTGCTCCCCATAAATCCCCCCCCCAGCTTGCATGCCAGCCGTCAGCCGAACAATACATCACGAATGAACGATCCCTCGGCTGGCCAGCGAGACGTGGCTGGGAACGTCTCTTTGATGAAGTCGAGCTGTGAATGATGCTCCAGCACGCTGATGGATAACCCGGGGGCCGGCTCCTGCCTCGCGGACAAAGGCCTCGCCACTTGGGAGTCCCCGCACAAGTTTCCCAAGCACCTTCGAAAGAAACTCATTTCTCAAAACCTGCCTACGAGACAGCCCCAGCTCCAACGCGATTTAAAGCAACGATTATAAATGGCTCATGTCATTTTGTCCCTGGAGGGAGAAAAATCACGAAATTTTTTGGCGTCGCTGCAAGCGGGGCCGAGCAGCATCACCCTGCTCCGAAGCCAGCACGCCCCGACCAACACCGGGCTCTTGGCGCGCTTCAGCGGCGTCACCTCAGGTGCGAGCAGGCCCCCACTCAGGCTCCGGCCCTCCCGACACATCAAGCAGGCTGTGCAGGATGCATAAAGTTGTTCCTGCTCGAATTAAAGAAAGCTCCGTCCAAAAAGCAGGAGTGAGCCATCCCCAAAGCATAGCGCAATTTCCAACCCACTAGAATGTCCCACATTTTTCACATTAAAAAGCTTAAAAGTTAGTGAAACACTTCACGGCTGCCACAGTCCCCAAAATTGAGAATTCTTTAACAAGAGTTCATGAAGTGCTCTCAGTTTTGAAGCAGATTAAGGAAGACTGGAAAAAATGACCAGCGGTCTTCTACAAAGCCAGAGACCAAAAATAGATTACAGGAACTGCAATTTGAGAAGCAGAAAGGGAATATAGCTCAACGTGCTGATGTGATGCTGACTTTGGTGATTCAAGCTTAAGCAGAGCGTTCCTTTCCTTCCTTCCACTTCCATTCAATTTATGAACACAGCCCAGCACCCTGTCGCACTCAGGGAATTCCTTAACGTGAGGGGCACGGTCACACCACAGCTCGCGGCCGGCCATACACCCTCACCTGACAAAGGAAGACTGCTTTGGTGTTTGCTTCAAGAAGGCTCAATCGCAGCTCCTCGTCAGCAACCTCTCTCTGCACAGCCCCAGGGCCATGTAGCAGCAGACACAAAATTTAGTTTTAAAAAAATCCACTGGTCAGGTCCCGGCCCCAGCTCCTGGGAAGGCTTCCATCAGCCTCAGATGGGGATAGGATTTCACACCATCTTTCAAGTGATCTTCATGTACAGCCCTGAGGAAGATGCCCTTCAGCACGCCGATACCCAAGCGATGAAGGAGATCAAATAGTGACAGCTTTCTGGGAAAACACCAGGAAAGGCCGAGAGGCTGGGTGGAAAGGCTTTCTTCACCAGTCTGTCCCTTATGCACCTTGGGCAGACAAGAACTCCAGGAAACCTCCCTAAAACCACACTCAAAACAACACATAACCCTGCTAACTGCTACAGGTCAGCAGTTAAACCTTGTCTAAAATAACTCCATCTCACCTCAGCATTAAGAAACTTGTTCAATTCCGCTCAAGATACTCAAAGAAGATACAGAACTGCGGATTAGCGAGATGTCAAGCCTGCAAAACACAACTGCCATTTTAATAGATGTTCAGGTTGGTAACAAGCCAACAGAGCATCACACTATTCACCACAAGAGCATCATGCTGCGGACAGCTGCATGGCATTATCCTCTTGGATCACAAACAAGGAGGAAAGACACTTTAGAATTGGTCTATCAATCATGGGAGGAACCAGAAAACTTGCAAGTGCTTCATGGTCACAGTATTGAAAGCAGCTGATAAAGCTAAGGTCAACCCAGACACCTGGGACCAATCTCCAGCTGACATACTTCATCAAGCTCTACTGGAATCAATGGTGAATTGACTAAATTAGCAAGAGGAATACATCATCTAACAACACGTTCAGTGTTGAGCAAGTACCGGGCTCGGATGAGCTGCAGTGAAGGCAGTCCTCTGCTGCTGCTGGCGATATTCGCATCCTACCTCCTCAGTCCCCTGCCCCGCAGCTTGGAACAGACCAAAAGCAAAGAAAAACGTTTCTTGAATTGATGGCTCAAAAAAACTCTATCCCGAGTCTGCAGTCATGGAAAAAGCTCAGATTACTCAGAGAAGTGGTTAAAACAACAAGAAGGGTGGAAGAAGAACTTCCACAGATAAGACGACCTCAAGTCTCTGAATCCTGGTTAGCCTTAGCTAATGATTTTCTTTCTTCCCACTTCCTTCCACCAAAAGTTGTGCCAACTTTCCACATGCCCTCCCATGGATTTTCTGCAGATGTGGCTGAACACTTACTGTTTAGCATGGCTCCGTGCCCATGGATTTTTGCAGAGCAAGGAAAGGCTGTGATACAGAGGGAGCCCTTATACAGCTGCTCTGCTCCTCTATGATTTTCTCCTTTCTGCAGTTCATTTGTTGGAAGGACCAAGAGTGATTAATTGGCAAAAGCTGCACAAAGCAGAGGGTTTAGTGCCACTAAGCAGCGTGGCTATAAGACACTTCAGAAGACCGTGGCTAAATACTGTTTTGATCTCGATGCACGAGTTCTGAATTCCTGTGTGACGAACGCCAGCGCAGGAAGGAAACCTTAAGCCTCCACTTTATCAAGCTACACAAATACGTGGTTTATCAAACTGAAGAGATTACTAATGCTTATTGTACTACTTCTGCAACTGTTTGTAGAAGCTTACTGTTTGATCGCTCCAAATGTATGGGAACAAGTCAGCACACCACCTTACTGCAGCAGCAGCGGAGTTCACACATCAAATAGCTTTTTCTCTCGCCAAACTTCTTTGTTTCCAAAAAAAAAAAGGGGGGGGAAGGAGTAGGGGGAGGAGAGGAGAATGAATACACAGAGGGCAAAAAAAATAACTCTTAGATCTGTGTTTGTTCTTTAAGTCATTATTTCTAATTACTTAACTTACAACATCTCACTTTTGAAATAATTTAGAAAAAGCACTGATACTAGAAAAGGTGTGAAAAATTAAGAAAAATTGTAAGCCATTTTTGTCATATGTTACAGCCGTTTCTTAACACAATTGTACTCAACTGTTGTTCCATAACATGGCGAAAAGGCAGAGATTTCTCTGACAAGAACAAATACCAGCTGAACATAAGAAATGTGCCTTTCCTACTTGCAAAATCCCCGGTCTAGAGAGGCCTCCTAAATCCGATCAGAAGAGAGCACCGATCAGACTGTTCATCTCCCAGCAAAAAACAACAAGCTTTTTACTTTGCAGCCCCAGTTTTAATAAATCACAATGCAAAGCTCTGCTCTTAACCTCATTATATTTCTCAAGGCAGCTTGAGAAAGACCTGCCCTATACGATCTGCCCTTTTTGACTTGTAAGGCTAGGAGTTCAGTTTTAAGACATCTGGTAGTACAGGCTCCTAATGTCTGATCTTTCCATATGGGCTGGGAGAAAGTTATAGATGTTTTCATCTTTTCTTTCAAAGGACAATGAACACTTGCTGCATCATTTCCAACCCAAGTAATTGTGAAACCCAAAAGGATATTAATTGATAGATGCATTGTACAAATCTTCGTGAGCACAAAGGACTGGATTCAATGGCCTGGCTGAGGCCATTATGTTTCTCTCTAAAAAAAATGTTTTGGACACTAAACACCAGTATTCTACCCTTCTCCAATTCACTCATGCTTTAGAGATTCCCTGTACTCTGGTCAGACCCTTCACCCTGCAGCGTGGATGATGGTGAACAGCCGCTACAGTCGTCTTGCACCACCTGGACCTTCCTCCACGTAGGAAGAACCCCGAAAACAAAGATAATCCTATTTAGAGGTCCCCTCATAAAATCGTGGATGGGTCAGTTTGTCAAATCAGAAAGAAAGAGGCAGCACAATCAGCATGAGCTACAATCTTTATCAATTAATACTGAGGAAATGCGTGTCGTTTCCAAGCGAGCACTCGCGGCTCTCCACCCATTGCTACAAAGCTGCACTCCCCGTTTCAGCAGGAACCATCACAACCATTACTTTACCTGCACTATTTGTGCAAAGATGAATAATTTGATTATCTGACATTTCTGAAAGCTCATGAAGCATTTGATATGTGCAGAAACAGGTGCACCAAAAGCCAACACGGCACCGGCGACCCGGCCAAAGATGACACACTTTCAAGTCTCCAGGTTTTGAAGTTCAACCTCGCTGCTAACAGCAGTATTTTAAGACTTCAGATGTTAGGTTCTGGGCCTCAATCTTAAATTATTTTTTCAAACCCTCTTAAAACACATTTAATCCTTTGTTTTCTTTCTAAGGAGAAAGGTTTCACATCTGGACTGTCAACCTGCATTCCAAAGCATTAGCCTGGCAAATTAAAGCAGCCAAGCTGTAAATCTCTGAGCAGAGGACTTGTCATGGAAATCGCAACTCAGCACTAACTACAAGTCCAGTTCAGCAAGAAAGCAAACACAAGGAGTCCAAACAATGCAGACAGTCCCGAGACAACTTTGGAAATGAATTCCACTGCCAGATCGAGCAAGCTAACCTAACAGACAGGCTTGTAGCCACATCTCCCTGCCCAGCTTTTCATCTCGTGCAGATGCACAAGAGCCCACAGAGAGCAACCACCAGTTACACGGTCAAATTTTGCAGATGGTCTTCTACAGCCACCACCCCAATTTCGTGAGAAGACTGCAATCTTCTCAGACTCGGTCTTCAGAGAGTTAAACGCTCGAGACCTACCAACTCCAAGAGAGCCAAGGCCCTCATTCCCCTGAAATGCCGCTTCTCATGGCTCTCTTCTGACTACCCAACTCTTACACAACAAGAAGGCAACAAGATAGGCTCCGGAGAACAAAATTCTTCTGGCCAGATTTCAAGAGAAATCCAAACGTCAGCAATGCAGATGCAAAGTGAAACTGGCAGCAAAAGGGTGTAGAACGGTAAAACCGATACAAGTAGAAAAATCAATCTTCCTGGTGCCGCAGGATAACCGCACATTACTGACGTGTCCCAATTAATGAAGTAAAAAGGTGTTAATGTAACATTTTTGGATCATTGCACCATTTATTTATTCACATTTTTAGATTTCTAAGTTAGCTGCTAAAAAACAAATTCTTTTTTTGCTATTTTTTTTTCCTTTCAAGTGAAAGCAGTTTTTAAAAAAAACTTCAGTCATAATTCAGCTCTTAGAGAAGCTTGGAAGAAAAGACTGGCTGATCACAGAAGATAGCAAAGCAACAATAGCCTGGTTGGTTAACTCTTCTGTCAACACTCATTTCACAAAACACTCTACAGTCTAACTCAATTACTTCTTACACTTTCTACTGAAGTCCTTTATTAAATCTCTCCTCCTACCCAATGCACAATTGTGAGCTTTGTGTGCTGGGCTCCAGATTATTTCATTATTCAGCTCTGGTTTCCTGACTGCATCCCTGCTGCCCCGCACCGAGCACGAGCCCAGCTCTTCACCCAGCACTGAACACCTCCGATGTTCCCAAACACCGGTGAGCACTTGGTGATCACCTCGTACCAGCTCTTCTGGGGAACTGACGGCACGGCGCAGCACCCTGCTGCCACAGGTCTGCCCAAACACCCTCATCCTGGAGGGACCGTGAGGGTGACGCAGCCAGCTCACAAACGTGGGCACCTCCCAGAGTGGCACTGAGCCTCTCTGGCCTGGTTTTTCAAGGAACACCCAAACACAGAGAGGTTTTGCTCCAAGCTAAGTACTACGGTACCTCCATGCCCTACGGGGACACCTTCTGTAGGTGTGTGCACGGCCGCCTGCCGAGGTTACTGCCACCAGCACCCCAGGCCAGCAGCGGGTTTCCCGGGGGCTCTGTGATGCTGTCCCTGCTCTCCCCCTCCTGCACACAGCTGCAGTGTGACCAAGCTCCGTGTCACAGTCCTTGGTGACACCCCTGGAACCTCCGAAGGGCACGGCCCCCCCCATGGCACGGCCCTGCACCGCACGCGGCCCTCCCCTGGGGACGATGCAGGGAGCATGCGGCCGCCCCTCCGGACCCTTCAACACAAAAGGCACCATTATGAGATTAAAACCTCGTTATTGTATTTTTTTCCTGAAACTTCCAGGAAGCGCCTTCCTTAGGGCTCATCGGGTCTCATCGGGTGTCACGGCTCGGAGCAGGCTCTGGCAGCCAGGCGAGCCTGTTAATGGCAATTCCAGCTGCAGCAGAGGACGGCTGCTCACCTGGTTTTTGTCACGGTGAAACGAGACACACTGCAACGCTCCGTGACAGATATTTTCATTAGAGCAACACATTTCTCCCTCATCACTTAATACCAAGTGCTCAGCATAATTAAGCTGCTTAACCTACGCCTCTGCCAGCCAGCGCTCGCCGCCCGCGGCAAGGAGAGGCACAGCGCTCCTCGCACAGACCTCAGAACGAAAACCGGGACAGCCAAAAGCGCCACGAGGAGAGCGCCTGCCACCCGGCAGGGGTGTGTGCCTTGCGAGGAGCAGGAAACAGTGGTAGGGGCACGGAGGAAAGCAGAGCGGGGGCATCGAGGACGGGGTGCTGGCAGAAGGAAGAGGGATGGCCTGGCAAACGGGCACATCAGCCACGCTCCCTGGCCTCAAACCTGGCTGCCCAGATTGCTTCAGACATCCGGATCTTCTGCCTGGAGCTGTGACCGCCAGGCACCAGCTCCTTCTCAAGGAGGCTTAAACAGAGCACTGAAAAGCCACCTGCCGAAGCATCCCGTCCTTCTACCTGCACCTGACCAGGGCCTGCCCGACACACACTCCTCCTAGCCCGGGTATTGTGAAACCTCCATGACCAGCCTCCCTCCGTTCGCCTTTCCCCCCCTCCTATGACCTTCTATTTTCATTGGTATCGTTTCCAAACTCTGAGTGTGCTGGAGATGCTATCTGCAAGAGGAGAGACGCAGAAACCGCGCTGCCTGCAGAACTGCCCTGCTGTTAATGCCGTAACACACCAGGCAAAAACGTGCGAGAGCAAAGCCCAAGCCAGACAGAAAACGCTGCTTTTCTCAGGGTGCTTCAGCAGCCTCCAGGAGACGACTTTGAGCAGAGCTTCACGTAAGCACAGGAATTTCTTATTTATTTCCTTGTCCACAGCACCCTTACGAAGTCCAGTCCGACTTCTGAGGCCACTGCCGCCACCATCTGTGGGGTTCAGCTACTTTAAATGTCATTTAAAGTTGGTTGTTCTCACTTCCACCAGGTTCCTCACCCTCTACTACAGCAGAAATTTTAAGAAGCTTGGAGGGACAGCGCTCATAACCTCATATAACACAATAGGATTTAACTTCCTTGCCCCGTGCCATACAGCCCCACCTAGCCAGATACATGCCATGAGAGGCCGTTGAAACCTTGTTCTTAGAGGTTCGGAGCTGCAGGTGTTTAAACAATGGTCAAAGTACCAGACATGCTCGGAGCACCTTTCTTGCTTTGAGTTTTCTTCGTTTTCTTGGCCAAAGGAGAACGACGAAGGCACCTGCGGACGCGGGGAGCAGATCACAGCCCCAGGTCAGCGACCGAGCCAGCTCAGTACAAACACCAGTGCTCCCAGTAACCTCCTCCTGCGCCGACTGGGAGCAGGTCACAATTCCACGACAAAGGAAAAGCAAACCCCAAAATGAGCGCTCACTTTCTGACGTTTATTGGCTGAGGTAATGGCTCCAAGCAAAAAACGCCGCTCTCACAGGGCAGAGCACACTGTTTATAATGCAAGCTTTTGAAGTCCAGTAAGAATAAAAAAATAAAGAGGGTTTTGTTGTTTTGTGTGGGGTTTTTTCCCCCCTTCTTTTTTGAACAATGTGACACAAACCAGCTTGATACACAAATTAGAGGTGATCTCATCAGTCCATTAGCCCCGCTAAAGCAAGACCATCACTGGCGAGGGGATGTGCTGGCGAGATACTACTGATTGGCCTGCGAGGAGCATTACTATGGGGGTACAAATGCAGCCTTCATTACACAGGCAAAGCATGGCTCCCAGCTTTCAGTCTGCTGCAAACAGTTTAGCTGTATTGAAAAGTGGGATTTTAGAGGAGTGTCTCACACTTACCGCTCCACCATTTAGCCAGAGACTGTGGCTAGTCCTGCCACCTCTCTCGATAGAAGGAAATGACCTACAAACATCATATGCATCACTGATTCACACAAAACAGATGCCTTGTACAGAGTGTCAGCCAATGAAAGGAGGAGAGGAAAGCACTTGAAAATTCAGTAAGAATAGTAAAATGTGGTTTAGACGCTTTCGCCTTTCATTTCTCATAAACTAGAACAAGATCACATCTTTCCACTAAGTTTCTTTTGATTTCTTTGTTGTCGAACGAACAATGCTTGAAAGCTCCGAAAGTCTCATTTCTAAGATGTTTCTGTTTTCAATCGAGCAGCAGAACTATTTATTTTCCTAGCTGGTGATGGAATTAAACAATTTGTCTTTGAAAACTCTGTAAGCCTTCACCCTGACAACCCCCCCCCCCATCTGCTTTTCAGATTAAGGTACTTTGATTTTTACCAGCTAAAGGTTTATGAACTGCTGTATAAACTCAATTACTCTCATAGTAAATTATTTAAAGCTTACAAGTTATTTTGCAAATTTCTCCCCGTGGATTACTCTTGAGATTCGGAAAAGGAAAGACTCACAGGGGCATTTCGAATTCGAAATACGCAACCGAAAACCATGGAGCTTCCCGAAATTCAGACCGAGCAAACCTCAACGTACTGAAGTGAGGAGGAGACACTGCAGGAGAGACTTTCCACGACAGGACTGCTTTAAAGAAAAAGGATTTCAGTGGGAGGGAATTCTTTCAAAACAGATTAAGTTTCATCTGCCTGAGGTAGTATTTATTCCTCAGCTGGTCTCTGCCTCACTTCCTGACTGACAACAGGTATAGGAGAGATCTTGCTTCCCTCGCTTTGGGTGTCACCAGCAGAAAACACACGGTGGGCAGTGGCTCACTTAAAAGGAAAGCTGCCCTTCGTGCTCTTTGTCGCCGTTTTAGCTGTGCCCACACTGGACACAGCATCCCAGGGGCGAAGTGACCAGGTTGGAGTCCCAGGTGGAGCAATGAGGCCACCGGCAGCACGGGACAGTGAGAGCAGAGCCAACCACCGCTTCTCCAACCTGGTAGTGAACTGGGAGGGAAAAACAGACCAAAAAAACGAGTCCCTGACAATAAGAACAGCATAACGCTATCAGGAGCTGATTCATTTTCTGGCCACTAGTTGTAGGACAGCTGACATACCCCATCACCTGCTCAGCAGGAGAGGCAAGACCATCAGCGTTGCCTCCCCAGCAGAGGCTCTCGTACAGAGCAGTTCCTGACCCCGAGCCCAAATTCTTCATTTTCTGCAGCAACTCTTCCACTGGGGCACTTCGGTAAGCACGAAGCATCTCCTTTGTAGTCACAGTGCTTACACAGAAGATGCCTGCTCGGCTGTGGTATGATACAGTGGCATGTGGAGACCACTAGCAATGCACCCTTATCTTCCGCTTGCATGTAAAAAGCTAAGGAGACAATCATCCCCAAATTCAATGATTAGATGATTAGTTTTAGGACAGTGAGCAACTGTTCACATAAATCAGAATTTGTCACACGCAAACCGTTACAGTTACGTCCCTAAGCAAGTTACAAGAGTGACCAGAAGCTTACAAGCAACGTCCCTCCGAGATGTACCCAGCCCAGGGCGCACAAAGGGAATGCACGGCAACACCCCACTTTTAAAGAGCTGGCATTCAGAGCAATTTGTTCTGCGCAGTTCTCTTCCCGGTATGTTTTGTCATTTATGCACTCAAGCACAAAAAAGTGTGTTAAAACAGCATCACAGCAACACTGAGCAATTCACTTGAGATGTCTGGTCTGCATGTGCCTACAGCGCAAAAGATGGGCTGACGTGACCAGAAGCGCTGATTTCCAGCGTCCCAGCTTGGGGGTGAGTCCCCGTTCCGCCAGCAGCACGGCTGGGAGGCAGACAGGTGAGGCGGCTGCAGGGTTTAGGTGAGGTGAGCGGGGAAGAGCAGGCAACAGCTCTAACTCCAGCAGGCACGGTGCAGCTAGGTCAAAAAAACCAACGTCAAACTCCTCCGTAGCTGGTTACTTCCCGAAGCGAGCAGGGCAAACTCCAGGGGTTCGGAGCCGTGCCCGAAGCAGTGTCAGAGGAACAGCAGCGAAGGCTCGCAGCTCAAAGAGCCGGGACGAGCCCTCCAGGCGCAGACCGATACATAGCTCCTCCAAACCTCCTTGCTGCGAGACTGGCCCCTGCTGTCAGAGCAGTATTAGCGGATTTAAACTGAGGATGGTTGCCCACCGAGCAGCCCAGGGACAGGGAAGACGAGGTGCCAGGGCTAGGCAGCAGTGCCTGCGCAGCCTCCACCTGCACCCCGACGAACTGCCCTGCTGCGGCCACGGGTCCTGTCTCCAAAGAGCCGTCCCCGTGCTTGTCTTCGAAGCAAACCAGGAGGGAAGTTGCAGTTTTCAGCTGTGAAGCACGGGGCTCCGGCTATGGGAGAGCAGTGGGGGGAGAGTTATGGCTAGGAGGGAGGTGTCAAACAGCAGCTGGGAGACAGCAGCGAGCTGCAAGCCACAGAGATGTGCACTGTGCATTGAGGTGGGGACACCAGTGGGCAGCTTTCACCCGCTCTGAAGCGACAGAAAGGGCTTCCCAGCGAGCTCCCCAGGAGAAAGGCTCAGAGGAGGAGAGCACAGCTCGCTTTGCATCTTCTCTTCACGGCAATCCACTATGAAAAACAAGGCAACCTGCACAGCACCTTGCTTTTCCAAGATGGTGTCTAGAGAATGATTAAAAAAAAAATAGGAGAAAGGTTTAAAAGACCCTGAGAGCACAAGAAACCCAGGAGATCACAGCCAGAGCACAGAGCACTCACTGCGCCCTGCCACCAGCCCCATTTCACCTATGTTTCAGTGCCTCCCCTGCTGCCGGCACCAAACCCTCGGTCAGCTGCCCACAGGCCCATCCACTTTTAGACCTAAATTCACAGATTCATCTGAGCGAAAGTGAGCCAACTCCAAACAGCTCAATCTTTTTTCCTCTGTTCACAAGCTTATTTTTTAATGGAATATTTTTGGTACATTTGGCCCATTTTCTCCTTCTATTCACCTATTCCTACTAATATCACTGAGACAGCATCTCTTTGGCTGAGATCTCCCATCCACCAGTAGGAGCTGGGTCACCTGAATCTCGGACACTAACAGAATTCAGCACTTGTCCAGTCCTGGAAGGGAGCTGATGGCACTTCATCCCCCGACTCCAGCTTAGATCCACTCAAGATTAAAAAGGTTTTGTTGCTTTCTGACTCCTAGAGTAGTCTTCTTTAGGCCAAGGACATCAATGCTGGTCTGTAACACTGGGTTACAAACTTTTAGCACCAACAGATCCATGTCAGCTTTCAAAATTTCTGCAGAACACCGAGCGTGCTTATCACGCTTTGAGTTAAAAAAAAAAAAAGCGTGATGCAATGTTTTTCAGAGCAGTTGCACACCTCCTGGACTCAACGGCCCTTGTGGGTCCCTTCCAATTCAGAATATTCTGGGGTTCTACATGCCATGGTTCCTGCCAGGGACCTGCTGAGACCCAGTGCTCTGCCTATGCTTGTTCCATTTAAGTTCCATTTATCTCACATTTCCAGCAGTACTGAATTCACAAGAGGTCACACCGTCAGGTTCTTCCCCAAATCATCACCGAAGACCTTGAAACTGCTCCAGCAGAAGCTCATCTCCTGGTCTGGTCCATCAGCATCTCCTCTATTACCAGTAAAATGCCAAAAATCTGCCCCACGTAGAGTTTTTTGTTTGTTTGTTTGTTTAAATTCAGTCTTAATTAAAGACTGAAATGCCCGCTGGTTACACTTCCATCAGCCACGCAGCATTCAGGGGACTTATCAGCCTCTCCAGCAGTATCTGCACAACACGGCTGCGTGCCAGACCCCCTGCAGATCCGTACCCACTCCGGCAGCTCCCAGGTCAGGCAGAACCGTCGTTGCCTTCCACACACCACGGCACCGAGTTGCTCTGCCTTCGGATGACGGTTCACTGGTTTCCTTCCCACTGCCAGAGCTCCCACATTTTGCTAAACCCCTCCCGGCTCGCCTTGCGGTGCCGCTGGTCTCTCCTGCTGCTGCTACATTCTTCACTCCAGCACCAGACTTTGCCGTATGAAGAAGCACACAAAGCACACAGAAGTGTATTTTGCAATACAGAACTTGTATTATACAAACATCTGTATTACACAAACAGAGTGATCTTGACACCAAATTGTGCCTCTAGTTTCTAGCGCCTGCAGTGACCCCTCCTTATCAGCTCAACCTCCTCGCAAATCCCAAATTAGTTACAGGAGGTCCTGCCCGTGCCTCGCTTTGTTAACAGAAGGGGTTTTTTAAACATTTAGGAAGTTTTAACAAATCACTGCCATGGCAGCATCAAAACTATCAACATAAACAAGCCTACTCTGTTTACGAAAGGGACTGTGCTGTAAAATACTCCTTGTGGCGAGGCATCGAGCCGCAGAGCAGAGCTCTCTGCCCAGCCCAGCACACAGCTTCTCGGGCATGCTCAGCGCCACTGAAAAGAGCAGATCTCAATTATAAAGCCCAGCCCTTCCAAACAGTGACATGGACTACGAGAAACAAAAGTTCTCTAACGAAAACCAAGTTCTGTAAAAGCTGCCGGGCACAGCGCAGCCCTGCTGGGAGGCGTGCTCAGGACCCTAAAGATGTTAAGGGTAAAGCAAGAGGAAGCACGGGTAGCAGAAGAGATGGAAGCGGAGAGAGGAGTCTCCCTCTTCTTTTTTTTAAAAAAAAAAGCAACACTTTTTTGCCCTCTTTGGAAAGAGAAGTTATGCAAGATGTTTTGATGCACAGTATCATTCTGACTTCTCATCCATGGGCCCACCAGAACAGCCCAGGGAAAAGGTCAGGCACTGCCCGACGGCGCTATGCTCAGCAGCGACGACAAACCAGAAACATCCCACGCCGAGGACACGCTCGTGGCTCTCTGAAGTCAACACATACCTCATTCATGTTTTAAGACCAAGCTGCAAATTTTGATTCAACTTCCACAGCACAAACAGCCACAAGAAAGCTACCCAAAAGCCCGGATTGCCAAGTCAGGATTATTCGATACGAAGGTCACTTCCCACAGCCCCCGGCAAACTGCTCGAAACCCTTTGACAGCAGCACCGGGCACACTTCTGTCGATTTGAGGACAGGAGACAGGTCAGACACCGAGAGCACAAAAATAACTCGTGCTTCTGAGAGGAACAGGAAAACACAGAACATTCAGAAATGTTCTGGGCTGGTATCAACAGGGTGCAAGAGTTAATTCATTAGGACAGACTGACACACCCACAATTCCTACGGCATTAAGGCAATTCTGACCTCTCTAGATTGGCTGCCAATATGATATAGGTCCAAAAGAAATTACCCTTTTCTGCTGCGACAGAACAATAAATTGGTTTCCCTGAATACAGTGGTTAAAGAATCCAGGTTCCTGACCTTGAATGTTTTACTAGTAGTATGCTGTGCTGTAGGGAACAATCAGGATGACATTTGCTGAAATGTGTGGGATTTATGATATAATAGGTTGCACATATGTGCCAAGAGAGAAAAAAAACTCTTAAATCCAACCAAATCAAGATTAATTAGCTATTAAAACAGCTAAGAGAACACAGTGCAATACAGGTGGTACAATAAACCTTCTCACTTTCTGCAAACGGTGACCAAAATTATTTCTGAGGTCACGCTGTACGGCCGTCTTCCACCACACTTGCAGAGGGAAAAGCAAAAATCGCTGCTCCTCCGTCGACTTCTGCTCTTTGTAATTCCTGCAGGTTTGCACTTTCATAAACAAACGTTACGCAGTCCTTTTATAGGAAGTCCCACTAAGCCCACAGGAAAATCCTGTGCTGTCTGGCTTTGATCATCGAGACAGACTGAAAATTAACTCTGGTATTTTTACAGCGATCCTCGTATTAAGGAAGAGGACACGGTGCACACACTCGCCTCTCCGCCCTATCGGTCAGATTCCCTTTAACTTTCTCCCCTTCCCCAAAACCCGGTGGCTTTTTGTCCCAGGGCTGCTAATTGCAGCTGCAGGTGTTCGGAGCCCGGCAGATGCCCCGTGCCTTCAATGCCAGCCCCGCGGTCTGCGCCTCTCCAGCAGCAGCGCGCAGGCTGCAGGATCACAAAGCAAACACTCTGCTAACAACACGCCCGGAGAGAAATCGCAGAAGCCTAACGTTTTTTTCCTCCTACCGCCCCAGGAATGCGAACAAGTTGTTAATACCCTGCAATCTGCTCGGTTTCCCTCTTAATCCTCATTTTAACTGAGCCTCTCCTTGCAGGAGATCATATCAACACGTCACCAGCAGTCACACAATGCAGCAAAGAGCCAATGTTATTGTGAGCCCGAGGTGGCGCGGCTCGATACCCAGCGGGAGAGCAATTTGTCCGAGGAACCCGCGAGTTCTTCTCTCGCAGGGCTAACCACTTCAAACGAGGCAGGCTCCCCGCGACAGCGAGCATCCTCGCCGAGGTAGGGCCAGCTCGCGCCCAACGGCAGCGCCTCGCCTCCTGCCCAGGTCTCGCGGCGCTGAGCAGCCCCCAGCACGCAGAGTAAAGCAGCACAGGGCTCTGCCCCCCGCACCCCGCAGCCTCGGGTGGGGACCATGTTCCTCCCTCGGGTCTCTCCCCTGCAAGGCCGGCACCGCGCAGCGCGGCGAACTACTCGTCAAGTTTATTAGCTCTGCTTTGCTTCGCTCGCTCGCGGTGTTCAGCAAACCTCGGCTCCCCGCCGACCACACAGCTAAATTCGAGCGCGTTTCCAGTCCCGACTGCAGCATTTCCCTAGGGCTCCACGCCCTTTGCTTTGTTGTGCACAGCCCAGCAGCAGCATCCAAGAGCAGCGACCAGCTCGCTGATGCATCTGGTACGCAGCTACGTGCGCCTTTCGTTATGTTTGGTACCCCGTCCCGGGAAATCTGAGGGTCTTTACAGATACGTGGACACGATACAATGCAGAGCGTTTTGGAGAGGAAGGGAAGGTGAGCAGCTGATGAAGGACCGCTTGGGTATCAAATCCCTAAAACCCGAGCAAGAGAAAGTCCCACGCAGGCTTTTGGAAGCCTCCTTTAATACTTAACTCTTTTCATTCGGGTGTTTACAGGATATCTGAGCGATTTGTTAAAGACTCAACATCTTCCGCCACTTAACTGGAGAGTGGAAAAAGTGCCTAATCCAGCCCGGTAGGTACCAAAGAAGTACGCTGAGCAGAGTCAGGCTTGATTTACACAGGAAAATAGCTGCTCAGCAAAAGCCTCCCACACGAACACACTTATCCCAGCTAAGAATATCGTCAGGCAGAATTAGCATGGAAAAGCTTTAAATTCACACCAGAACTTAGTGCCGCAGAGGCTTTCCTGTTTCGGCAAATGTGAAAGGGATGCAGTTAAACCCAACGCCGCTCCATGACCTGCATCCTGAATATTTTCAAGAGGGTGAACTCTGAAACACTTTGTCACTGCTTTTCATTTCCCAAGAATGACACAAAAAAGCGACGGAGAATTCCTCGCTGCTCAGTGTGACCACTGCGCAGCCCGAAGGACAGCAGCCATACGGGGGTACCTACACACCGGGGTTACGGCGTTTTTACTCTCAGAATTGACAGACATATTAATTGGAGACAGCTGCAAGGAAAAATATCCTAACGACATGATTCATTAGTTTTCATAGATAATTACATCTGCTCATGGCCTCACAGTGAATCATTCATTTAGGGAATTTTTGGGGTATTAAATTTAAATGCAGTAATCAGATTTGTTAATCTGTGGGACAAGGCAAACCAAACAAAGTTTTACTCGGGGAATTGTTTATACTTTCAACGTTGACATTAATTCAGCAGCAGGAAAAAATTAGCAGCATAATGTATGCTCGTGTAGGTTAAAAATTACTAATGGCAATCTCCTTCTCTCCCCCCAGTGCTTGCAGTGAGACTGCACAGATTTCTTCAAGGCTGCCTGGGCTGCAAATTCTCTTCCTCAGAAGCATCTTCATGCTTTACACAATACAGCAGCCCTTTTTAAAGTACGTATATATATATATATAGAGAGAGAGAGAGAGAGAGAATGAAAGAGTTAAAATAATTAATACCTGGTTTTGCCATTTTATAACTCAAAATACAACTGTTTTCACTGTTATTGTATTACAAGTTAAAAAACAGTTTTAAACAGGGTTTATCTGGTTGTGTTACTGTGAGGTAGCAGCACATACTTCTAGGTAGAGACCCTAGGGAAACTCACAGACCCAGTCCAGTTCCCTTCCTATCAAGTCACAAACTCTCCAGTAAACTGAGCTCTACCTTAAAGAACAGATAACTTTTTTGCCCATTTCTCCTCCTGGAAGCTACTCCGGAATTTCCTCTCTCTCATTAAAAAAAAAAAAAAAAAAGTCTTTTGACCTTAGTACATGCTAGAAATGTATTCCCATTTTTTCTTGAACCAGCATTGCTCTTCGATACTTCTTTTCTCTCCTTGATCACTTGCTGCCAAAACACTAACAGAAAGCAAACCGTAACTCTTATCAATCCACATTTGGCCAGACTACACACCCAAAACGTCAGTCCCTCTCCTTGCCGTAAGATTTCCGCTGCCCTCTGCAGCCTTGACGTCTTCCCTGTGCCTGTTTCTCCGTGTTCTCCTGGAACAAGAATCTGAAAAGCCTCTTATGGAAGAGCTGCATTTTTTTTTTCTTTCCCCACAAAGCTGCATTCACATCCACCAACTCCAAGGCAGAGTCTATTCCGATCCAACCTGAAAGTTTCCATCGATGGAGTTCAAACCATCACAGCCGCTGGCCGCGTGTGCTCGCACCCCGCTGAGCCTGGCGGCCGGTGCCTGCTCCGGGGGGACCTCCGCTCCCCGTCGCGTCCACGATACTCGGTCACATCCACCCCGAGCTCGGGATGCAGGCAGCCACTTGCAGCTCACCTGATCAGAGGTACAGTCAGGGCTTCCTCCCGGCTCCCACACTCGTTGTAGGAGCCGCGCGATCCAGCCCATGAGGAGCTCAACTGCACCGAAGAAAATATAAACGGTCAGGCGAGAGGTGGCCGGTGATCGCGTGTTAGATCAAAATCGCACGGGCTTTTAGCAAACTCAGGTCCGTAAAGCTTTTGGAGAAGAGCAGCTAAGCTTCACGAGCACTGTAACGGGGAAATAGGTCTTTTTTTTGTCAAGAAACAAGCTGAAAGGCAGAGCACACTGCCCGAAGCCACGCGGTGAGTCCTTGGGCAAGCCAAGGATAAAAGGCATAAATTCCAGTGCAACCACAAGTATTTAATGGCAGCCCCAACCAGAGCTTTTCCTAGGTGTACAGGAGAGAGCACCTTTGATACCACAGCTTGGATTTCTCTAAATCCACACGCTACTGCTGAGAAACAGGAATTAATGTGCAACTCGATATCTCCTGCTTTGTGAAGCTGCACCTACGCAGTCATATTTTTCCTCATTGAGGTTTGGGGGACAGGGGGCTGCTCCATGGAAGCTGGAACAAATTAATATTTCCCTGAGAATTATTTTTTTAAGAGAGAGAACCAGCAGAAGTTTAAAAGGTAAGCCGACATCTTCTATTTTCTTTTAGTTAAGCGTCTGACAACACACAGTATATTTTATCCAGGATCTAGGCCCGAACGCTGTACGACAATAAGCTCCTCTTCAGGCACACACAGTTACTGGAAAGCATCCCAGGCGCCACAATAAAGCCCCAATTCTTGCAATACCTACAGGCTCACCGCCCATGTCACAGCCACGGCTTGGAGAAAGACCTTTCCCAAAGAACGGCATTTAAGGTCTGCACTCACCTCTCCCGAAAACATCGTGTTCAGTTCTAGCGAGTGCAGCACAACTTGTTTGTGTAACTGGAGAAGTGTCAGGCCCTTTCTTCCAGTGATTTAAACTCCTCCAGCGTTAGAAGGAAAACAAAGAACAAAGATGCTAAAATATTAATCATCTGGCTCAGCATCCGCGGGGAGTAGCTGGAGGAATGCGGCGCGCTGTGATCCGCTGGCCTCGCTTCCAGGTTAGCGCCTGTTCAGCGCGGGCAGGCTCCGTGTCCCTGTCCCCATCCCTGTCCCATGCTTGCCGAGAGGACCCGGCAAAGAATTCACCTCGGCAGCTCCACCAGACGGCCCCGAGGGCCCCACGGCCTCCAAAGGGTGCGGGCAGCTCTAAGGTCGGAAGGCAGAGGCGTGCGTGCATCGCGCTGGCAGAGGAAGCCTGAGAACACCGCGACCTGCACACCGAAGGCCGGAGCTGCTGGCTACAGGCCGTAGTTACCAAGCACAGAAACCCACATCTTACATTCTCTGGTTTTGGATATCATATATGTGCATTTTATTAATATCACCACTTAAACAAGTGCCAAGAAGGGCAGTCCTCTCCAGCGAAGGGGAAGAGTGCGGCTTCCCTCTCGCTTACCGGGGGCAGGCAGCTCCAGCGGGAAGACAACTGCAAGAAGCTCCTGCCTCTCCTCCTTTCAGCCCTGCTGATAACAGCAACCAGCAGCGCTCCATCCGTTCACCCTGTTGCAGAGGCACCCAGAAGACACCCCAAGGACAGCCAGAGGAGGAGACAGACCAGGCACCGGGGGCACTCCTCTGGGGAGCAGCAGCACCCAGGGGTCCCGCAGCACGCGGCTGGGCAGGACAGCGAGCACCGCTTCGTGCGGCTGCTTCAGCCGTCGTGCTATGCACCGATCCTCCTGCAAGGTCACCTCCGTGGCCATTTTTAATGCTCCAACTGCTTGGGTTGGGTTTTATAAACGGCATTACAACCATCCCCCTCTCCAGAGGCAGCACAGCCCCCAGGGGAGTTGGAAAGGGGAAGCAGGGCAGTGAGGGCACTACGCAGAGCAAAGGGGCACGCTCTGTCCGCAGTAACCTCAGCACAGGAGCACTTTTAGGACAGCAGCACAACGAGCAGTGCTTGGCCTCCCCCTGAAAGGGGCAGGGGGCTCCGTGCAGCCCCTGGCTCCAGCCGTTGCCCCTTGGCAGCCACAGTGCACAGTCCAACTGAGAGGAGACGAGGATGCACAACACCAGTCCTTCCCTTATTTATTTTATTGCATTTTCTCATTGAAGAAGAATTCAGTGACAGTCACAAGTCAACTTAGGGGAAAAAAAAATACCCAGAACTGCTTTCAGGAGCAGGAGAATCAAATTAAGAGTCACATTTCTGGAGGAGCCGAGCTGCAACTGGAACGCTAGAGAGAGACACGAGTGCTCCAGGAACGCACAAGCTTCGGCTCAGCGCCTCGCAGAACACACGCGAGGTGCGTTCAGTGCACGGGATGGTGGTGACAGAAAAACACCCAGGAGGCAGGTGCCCTGCTCCCCGTACGAGACCGGAGGAGAGGGAAAGCTCTGCTGAGGAGCTGGATGTGCCCGACCTGCCGAGCCTTCTTCGCTGTGCAGCGCTGCGGTTAGGAGGGAACACTTTCATCTCCTCCTCCCCTCCAGACAGCACATTTTTTTTAAACGGTTGGGCAATTGTTTTAAGGAGAAGTTTTAGGAGGGGAAAAAACACATTCCTCTGAAACAGCATCACTGCCAGACCCAGGACTGTGGGATCATCAAACCTGTAGCCACTTGCTGACCCCATGCTTAAAAAGCACCTCGGGTAACATATGTGAATTGTTTTGGGCGATAGTAAAAGCAAAAAGAAAATCAGTGGCTTCTTTTTACAAGGGATAAAATACACCTTTTGATTTCTAACTCTCTTCTTCAAATGGTTTAGTCTATGCTTCTCTCCCACGTGGAAAGGATGAAGAATTATCGGGGAGGGTAGTGGTTCAGGACAGTTTAAGTGTGCATGAAACGGCTGTTCACTCGCAGCGCTCCAGTTGTGCTCTAGCGAGATTGCCACAAAACCACGACACTGCTCATTTATTCAATAGTTTCATGAATTCCAGCTGGAGACTCCTTTTGTCATCCCCCAGGGCCAAAGGGAAGCTTACTGATATTTTTCATGTTTAGGATGTGGGGAAAGACACACAGGGACAGTGAAACACATTAAACTGTTGGTTTTCTCTTCCCCCACTCCTCCCCCTTTCTTCCAGAAGAAGGGAGTCTTCCTATCCCCAAAGCATATTAAAGCGGACTGCACATGAACAGCAACAGCTAGCACTGACCTCATTTATCTCTCTTATATGGTGTACGGGGGTTCAAAGTTACCCTGCACTCACAGCAGCAACCACAAGCTCAGCTCCCAGCTCCTTTAGCTGGCATTAAAAAAGGTTTTGTTTGGTTGTAGAAGAGCGAGAGCATCCACAGCGCTGCGGGAAGAAAGGTGAGAGGAGACCGACACAACCCGGCGATCGCTGCAGTCCCTGGGATGGCTTCAGGCTGCCCGTATTCGCAGCCGATCCGTTTTCAGCTGAAACAGAAAGAGGAGACGCAGCATCCGACAGCCGCTGCCAGCAACCAGACGCCTTCCCAATTCACCTAAGGGCTGCTGCGCAAACCTACGTTTGGAAATTTCACTGGTCACCACCAACACTTTGATCCCGAAATAGCAGAGGACCTGATGGGAACTTCAGCAGAGCAGTGGTCAACAACACGAGTTATCGAGCATGGCTGTGAGGACCACAGCTTTTCAGTGGCTGCAGTTTATTTTCACGTAACAACTACCAGCAAGAACTATCGGAAGGCTTCCCCCCTTCCAAAAATCAAACCTCTTGCTGAAGTCCATCGTGCCAGTCAGCTTAGGAAATACTTTTATCCCACAACTGAAGAGTGGCTTTTCTGCTGCGTTGGGTTCGGGTGACATCATCACATCCAGATGACTTCAGGCAGACGATCTCTGCTGCTTTTCATGCCCAGCTGCTCCGTTTAATCCCTGCTAAGACCATGTTTCCCCTTCAAGCTTCTTTAAGCATTGCACTGGGCGACTTGTTTAAAACACGGTCCTTATAAAGGCTCCTGGCAACTCTGAAATGAAAGTGTTTCCTACTCTTCCTACTAACTTCAGAGGATAAATTGTTCAGCTGTCACAATTTAACTGAGTGGAAAACGTTAACGAGTTGGATGAGAAGCTAGGCCACAAAACTCCCGGAGTCCCACACCAATTCCCCTCGTCTTTACTCAAACAAGGTCTCCTGACACGCTCTTAGGGATAAGCCAAGTGTCACCGAGCCCTGCACAACAGCTGAGTTCCTCATCCCAGTAAGACAGCTAACAAGTACGTACTAATTAACAGCTACTAATTAAGGTCCTGTTAACCAAGTAGAGGATGTTAGTAACATCCACCGGGACGTGTACAGTAGAACAAGACACAGCTCCTGGGCAGTCTGCGCGTGAAGCTTCGCTTTCCCTTCCTGTGGAGATGACTGCTGCAGCCGTCAGGGTGGGTTCCCTCCTTCGTTTTACCTCTGTACGCTGAGAAGCGTTGGTCATCCTTCAGTTCAGTTACACGTTGTTCGAAGGCGTAAAGATTTTTATGATAAACACCCACCTTTAACAATATCTAACGTTAGGCAAAATTCCACACATCCTAAATGATTGAATACTGCCTGTTATCAAACACGCTGAAACAGCACGAGGTAGAACAAGTCCTCTCACTTTAAAGCTTTCGCATGCTCTCTTTAGAAGTCTTTTCCCCACTGTATTAACAATTTCCTCCATTATTCAGAAAAACCTGAGAGCTTCCATTTCAACAGCGTCTGAGGAACAATTATTACCTTCAGAACAAAAACACAGAGCCACACGCTCAGAGCAGCAGCCAGGTGTCCCCGATCTGGGGATCGGTGAGATCTCAACAAGCGCCGCTGAGAAACTCTGCTGAGGCTGGGCGATGACATATGTCCTACTGCAAACAGTGAATAAGCACGGGCATTTTGAGAACGGATAATTTGAGTTTCTAATGGACTGGCACATCGCTTTTTCTACAAGGAAAGCCTATTATAAGGAGATGCCTCAGCCGTACAAATTTGATTTGAAATGCCATCCACAGTTGCACCGAGGCTACTCGACACAAAGCTGAGTTAGAAACAAATGAGAAATTTCTCTTATGCTTATAAAAAAACAGTGAGATTTCTTTCAAATCAGCTCTGATCATCGTGTTTCTGATTTATGCTTGCTTCTGAGAGGCGCAACATTCCACCATTTATTGAAACCTCTCTTGAAATTCTTTCCCAATATGAACTCCAGTTTGATATAGACCTAGTTAGCAGATTCCAGCTTTGTTTGCACTTCAAAGAGTTCCCTTATGCTAGGAAGTGAGACAGAAACGCACCTCTTGTTCAACATCTAACTGCTTTTGGGGAGACAGATCACAAGGTATTCCGTCCTGAACTCCGGCACGGGTCACTGCAAAGCGGACTGAACGTGCCGGTTTCCTTTCTGCAGTACCTAACCGAAAGGCAAGGCCTGTTCCAGGTGTTAAGGCACAGTGGAAGCAGTCCCTGACTTGGGCATCAGTCTCTCCCATCTGCCTTCTGGTTTTGAATACAGCCTTCCACGTAAGGACGTGATGCAGCACGATAAAAACTGACCCCCAAGTTCTCCAAGGCTGCTGATGGTCCTGCCAAAAAGCGAAGCTGCAATCGAGTTTATTTCCTGCAGGTCGTGCCCAAGGGGCCCCGCAGGCCGGGCAGGTTGGAAGTGCTGTGCTAGGAGAAGTCCCAGCCGGCTGCTCTGTGCCTGCTGCCGAGGTTCACAACGAGCAGGAGGGCACCGCAGCTCCTACCTGAGGTCACATCTACCTTAGAGCCACCAGCCCACCTGGGTCCTTCTGCACCTCCGTCACATCCGCGGACTCGTACTTCGAGGAGCAGATGCCGGCAGAACCCCCTGCCATCAGCTGGCCTGCTCTGAAGGGAAGCAGCACAGAGCTCGGTCTGGAAAACTGAAGATCAGGTTAAATCTGTAGTCTCTAGCTCCAGGGCAGCACAGGGCAGTTCAAAAACAAGTTTCGGTGAGCGGAGAACTGAACTGGAGGGGAGGGATCAGACAAACCTCCAGAATGACCACACGTGGGAAGAACAGGGGGTTCCCAAAACTCACTTATTAAAAGTCATTTCGGCCAACACAAAACCCAGAAGCGAAGAAAAACACTGATAGGAGAGGTTCTACCTCCTTTATGCCCCACGCCGCTGACTATTAAGCTCCCTGCTTGAGAGTTACGTACAAACCAGCCTGGGTGAAGGCGTAGCCCTTCAGCCAAAGGGAGGAACACGCTGATTGTACATACAAACCTTCAGACCTTCCCTTACAAAAGTCCTGTGGTCTCCAACTATGAAAGTAATCTTCCTTTCATTGAAAACACACCACCCACATTACCCGTAAGAAAAACGATTATAGTTTCTATTGTAATAAAGCATCAAACGGAGTTTTTTCCCCGCACAAAGTGAAGTCACAGCAGTTTAACTAGTGGAAAGAACTACGCTTAAGCTAGCTAGGCTCAAGTTTAAGCACCACCGTAATTACCTATGAATAGCAAAGCACCATAAAACAGTGGGAAAAACCCAACTGGCTAGCACTGACCCCAGCTGCCACACAGATGCATCAGGACCAGCAAGCACAAAACCCAGCCCGATTCCTCCCAAGCCCTTTGATCGTTAACACGTGGATGTGCACCGTGCCGCAGCCTGCTCCTTCTGTCCACGGGTTTGTGCGCTGAGACAGCTCAGTCCCCATAACAACTTCCAAGCAAAAATACTTATTTATAATGAGAACTATTACATAAAAACTAGTCTATGTCATAAGCTCAACCAGAAGGAAGCTTTCCTCCCAGCTTATCTGATTTTCTATTCATTTAAAATATCATGTTTCGGAAGGCCACTTTAGAGTTCAATTCACACTGCTAATTTTCTTTGGCAAAACCCCACGTTATCTACAAACATTGGTCGAGAACCCAGTTACAGTAACGTGATACCCACACCCTGCTGCATAGCAACCGGATAACACAGGGACACGGAAAACGTCGATATTCCAAAATAACAGCAGGTAACAGAGCTGCTACTGCTGCCGATAGCTACGGGTCTGAGAGACGCAAGACTCGAAGAGAGAGGAGCAGCGGCGTGGAGGCCGGCGGCACTGCAGCGTGGTGCACAAGGGGCCGGGCATCGCCCACCTGGAGAAAAGCGAGCAGGAAAATTGACGGGTCTCGATCGGGGCGTCCTAAGGGGGATTTCGGAGGTCCGGCTCAGCCGAATCGTGACGGGGTTTTTCCTCAAACTAAGGAGCATCTCATCGGTGTGTGATGCTGGAGCGATGCTACAGCAGGGATACCAGACCTCTCCGGTGTTAAAGCAGTCAGGGAAGTCTCACCGTAAAATACATCATTCCGAAGTTTCTTTCTGAAATCACCGCTTTTTCCACTATGCTTTTCTCATGCACAAAAAAAAAATAGATAAAAAGCCCCTGAGAACAACGAGTTTAAAAACCAAAGGTCAAAGTTATACAGAAAAAGTGTTCTGGGAGTTTATACCAAAGGTTATCTTATTTTTACACAGGGTCTGCCCCCAAACAGACCGAACCCAACCTTCAGCAGTGCCTGGCAGTACTTGCAGCCTGGCTTTTCTGCCAACACCAAAGCCAGATTTCGGCAGCAAGCTCAGGCAAGCGACCGCAGGGAGCCTGGAGGCAGCTGTTGGGAACCTGTGGCCCCGCTGTCCGGAGCCAAACCCACCCCTTGGTCGCGGATAAAGGTATCCCTTAAATTCCTCCCCCGAACTTGGAAAAAGTCCGCCAGGCGCAGATGTTTCAGACTAAAGACTCTGGACTCAAACCAGCATTTTTCAACAAAACTTGGTTTCATGAGAAAATTTCCAACGAAATTTTAAGATCAAACACTGGAGTTATTTCAAAACAATGCGATCTATGCAGCCAGACAAGACGTACTTGATAATGCCCCCACACTTTGATGCCAGCCGGTTCGCATTACGGTATCAGTTTTGAACTATGTGATTTACTCCCTCATGCTAGAGCCTTTCTGACACAGCTCTCGGGAGAGTCCCGTCTGCTTTCACGCCCAAGGCCTCCGCTACCGGCACAGCGGAGGATTACCCTGGTCCTTGATGGATTCGTTCTGGTCCCACTAAAAAGCAGGGCGCTGGGGGCTGTAAGCACATCACATCGCACCCGCGGGTCATCGGGGCAACATTACAGGACCGGAGTCAGAGAGCAAGGCAAAATATTCTTAATACACAGCTCAAACAGCATAACGTTTAGAGCAAGGCGTATTTGTCTTGGATGCACAGGAACAAAACACATTTTAACGCATCAGGGATTCAAAAAAGGTTATGCTAATATGACTTATTCCACCTAAAACTCCAGCTCGCAAGGAAGTTATGTTATTTATAATAATAATTGCAGTACAATTATTTTATCTGCTTTTAAGTGATCTTAGGATGCTTTAAGATATCAACTTTAACATCTTAAAAGCATCCCGTGCCATGTTTATGTCACATTCCCTTTAATTATGTTTGACTGAAGCGCAGTTTTGAGCAAGCAATTGTTCCCAGCGCTCATTTCTGCTTTCATCTAGTTGCAATGAACTGTGTTGTACCCATTCTACAAACAGTTAGCCGCGGGGCTAATTTCAATGCTTGAGCACAGCCAAGTATTACCTGCCCTTTCCAGGCTGTATCTACCAGCAGATTTCACAAATTGAAGCAGTATTTAGGCAAGCCAGAAAGCCCGACTTCCTCTTCAAACGCTGCACAATAGAGATCCATTTGCGCGCGAGGAGTTAGCAGAACAACCAGCTTTATCCTGCTGTCTGTTTCTTGCTACGGCCAGAGCACTACAAGATGTTTCATTTCATTTCATTTTCTGGTTCTGAGAGGTGCTGATTACCAAAGCGATTCCATATGTTACGTTATTTATTGCGGAACAGATCAGCACAGACCTGAAGCTGCCCGGCAGCTGATGAACACGGCCGGGGCTATCAGATCCCGGCACAGCCGCCACGGGCTGCGTGTTCAGAGCCGCTCCGCAGCAGGGCTGGGACGGAGCAGCCCAAACCGTGGCTCTGATGGGGACATCCCCCATGCCACCAAAGCCACCCCAGCTCCCTGCCTGCACGGCTCTGCCACCGCTGCTCAAAGCACCCGCAGGAGCACAACCCCACCAGGCTGCAGGGAGCATTGCCCCGTGCCCAGCCTCCTCCGGCTCTCCCCACTACCCCTACATCCCACCCTGCCACCTCCCCTCAACTCCGCACCCAAGCTGATTCTCACACTGTATCTACCTGCCCCTAAAGAAAGAGGGTCTAACACGGGAGGCGCTGAAACCCCTGCATACACCATAGCCACCACGGCCCCTGCAGGCTGAACTCTCTGGCACTGGAACATTAAAACGCAGTATCCAGCAGCCCAAAACTGCAACGCAGATCCTCCTCCCAGTGCCGTACCTGCAAATGGTGCCTGTTGCCTGCCACCCTGAGCCCAGCTCCCCTGGGGACACCAAACTCGCCTGCTATCGTGAGCTGCACTGAGCACCGGCTCGGTGTTGGCCAAGCCACCGCCAGTGGCCCCAGGCACAGCAAGCCACCAGCAGACAGCTCACCAGAGGGCTCCACAAAAGCATCCGAGGAGTAACACGTTCTACTCAGCGTCTGGGAGAACAGGAGAGTCAGCAAGGAGAGTTTCTTCATTCAGACACGAGGAGAAATGAGCTCGAGTCACATTTTGAGATAATGAGAAATACAGGAGAATCTGCAGGAGAGAATTCACCAACTGACTCAGCGGTGAGTAAATTAGGTTCAAAGCACTCTTCGGATTCCAGCAATACCTCACAATAACAACTCGGCCAGAAACATGGTTTTCTTATTCTCTCCTGTGTTGTAACCGTTCAGGTTTCGACCCTACAAGTTTTCTGGGAAATCTATTAAAAGCCTATTTAAACATCCAGCAGCCCACTCACCAAAATCACCATGACGCAAGAGCATATGGTTCCTACCAAGCATGACTTTCTTCTAAGCCTGAATATTACCTTCTTCCCAATAACGCTTAGGCACGCAAGTTATCAAGTGACGCAGGACAGAGGAATCACCTACTGCTTCCCCATAAATCCTCAAAAAATCCTCTCAAGAAGGGAAGAGACAGAGGAAGCGCTGAAGTTAGTCTTATAAAGTCTAAACTCTCAAGCTGCATTTCATTGCCACGAATAGGATATAGCCTAAAAATACTGTTTTATTTTTAAATAAGTAGTGCTTAATGATTCAAGAGTAAAATATTGCCCAGAGACAGCGATGATATATCATCATTGGAAAATGCTGAAGCAGAACACGCCTCAGACACATCCTGTTCACACTGAACGTAAGCTTACAGAGAACAAGCTAGAAACAGCTTGGGACCCAGTCTCTAGCATGCAATTAAAACCTTCCCCAATTCAGCTAAAAAAAAAAAAAAAAAAAAAACGGTACTCATGGAGAAGGAGCCAGATAGATAATACCAGAGTATTATCTGTGAGGGTAAAATAAATAAAGTCCTACAAAAACTTCCACAATAGTCTCCTAGGGCTGCTAGGACAGGCAGTTCTACAGGGGACAATTTATTTTCTGCTTTTCTTTTCTACAAGCAGAGGCTGGGATATATAATTCCAGTTGCTCACAGACAGGTATGCAATTTACCAAAAAGGAGCTGTAACAGGGAACAGGCTGGGCTTGTGCCTTTCTGCTTCTTTACGATGCATGACAGACAGTCACCATAAGGAAGTAGGAAAGCAGGCTAGGAAAATAAATCCCCTCTCTACAGTCTCAATCTGTGATTTTGAACAGGGAAAAGCTAAATTAACATGGAAAAAATCATCAGAGTGTTAAAATATCTACAATTACAGTTAGGTTTTGTTTTCTTTTTAAACAGCTTAAATCAAACGCCTGAAGAAGCAGATGGGGAAAAACCTCTCTTTTGCTAAAAGTTGAGGCTTATATCCCTATTACAGCTTTCCATAAGCCCTGCTACAAAACTAACGACAAGACTTAACGACCAAGACGTTTAAGATCATAATTCTTATCACGAAATCCTGCAAGGCTTAAAAAAGAGTTAGAAACTAATTTTTCCTCAGCAGTAATTTCCCCAGCATTTCAGATCACCATGAAGACAGATGAAGGAAGACAGCTTCCCCCCCACACAGCGGTATGGGTGAGGTAGGGATTGACTAACTGTGGAAAAATCCACATAATTGAGAAGACAAATGTTGAACAGTTATTTTACGGCTTGAACTATTCAAGGAAAAACGCTCTCCGTGCCAAGAGGCCAGACAGGCTCATTGTGTATGTGTGTTAGTATGTAGGAGCCCAGTCAAATTTCAGAAGTGTAACGCTTTCATCCTCATCCAGGTTGTGCCTTGCTGGTTTATCTGTTTCTGTAAGCACTGCATAAAGCTAGAAAAAATACCGAAAGAAAAAGTATCATCTCCCATTATTATGTGTACACAGAGCGTAACAAAAATACACACACAGGCGCAGTAGCATGACCTGCTATTAAGGCCATTTGTTGCTTCCCATGAGAAGGCCTATTTTCAATTGCTCAAAATGATGAAAAACTTTTACGACTCGGGCTCGAGATTCCCAACTTGGATGTCTGCTTCCAGATGAATTTTTAAAAAAGAATATATTAAAGTTTCAGCCAAAACTTCTCAGCCATTTCGGAACAATGCTGTTTTCTCCACGTTAAGACTCTCCAGTGGCTTCAGGAGCTGCAGTACCCCAATGCCTTCCCATTAGCACAAGTTAGAGAGAGATGGAAAAGGACCCAGAAGGGGAACCAGTCGAGCAAGAGCGCTGGAATACTGAAGGGTGGTTTCAAAAGTGAGGATGAGACATTCAGAAGGGGAGATTAAAGACCAGCTCAATAAAAGCAGGAGAACAAGTCTGAAGGAAGCCAAGCTGCAGAAAAGAAGAGGCGGGAAAGAAAAAGCTGGAGGAGGCCACAGCAGACAGTAAGAAGTTGTCTGGTCCATCTCCTGCTCTAACTTGGCTCAAGCAACACCACTGTCCGGCACAAACATGTCCTCGAAGACATCGCACAACCTCCGGACGCCGACCGCCTCGCTGCTGGTGGCGGAGCTTCCCTGCTCCGTGGGCCCGCCGCTCCAAGCGGCCTGCTTCGGCCCGCAGGAAACTTGCGCTCCTGTCCCGGCCCTCACCTCTTGAAGCGGAGCCACCCCAGCAGTCCATCTTCCCTTGCGGGTCACGCCTCAGTGTTTAAGTCATGCTTTTGCCTGACCTTGGGGCCATCCCCACCTGGTCCGCATTACCTTGAAGAGCGCGGGACAAGCTGCACGCTGTCTCAGCGCCAAGGCGATCAGGATCACGTATTGTCCAGGCAGCAGTGGTTTGCACAGGGCCCTTTCCACAGTATTACAGTACTCGGTCACGTTCAGGTTGTGACACTGTACTCCCCAAGTTCTTCTCCTAGGGATCAGTTGCTCATTTTGAATCAGATTAATCCTCGCAGAAGCATCACCCTTTACAGGTAGCCTGACTGAATTTCACTCTAATTCGTCAAGATCATTTGGAGGAATTCTAGCACTACTCCCAGCATAGCTACAATCTTTCCCATTCTTGTATTACATGGGAGTTGAATAAGCACGCTAAAGACTTCATCATCTGCATCCTTAAGGAAAGAGCTGAACAGAACCAGCAAGACCTATGCAGCCCAACTCAACACAGCCTTTTAATCCAATTATGAATCACCAGTCCTAAATTTCTGAGTATAATTATCCAATCAACTTCACATCTATTGAAGATGACTCATTTGAACCCACGCTGTCATGGACGGCTTACAAGAATGTCTTAAGAATGGTTTTGATTCTGTCTCATAAGTCAAACTGATGTCTACTTCTTTTCCCCTACTCATAATGCTCTTCCATAGAATGAATTCAAGCTTATTTGACACACCTGATTCTTAAAAGCGAGAGCCACTGCAGATCTCTCCTCCTATCAATACTTACAAATGGCCGTTTGTCACACCAGAGCTTCCAGCAGCGTTTGGCTGCTGGAAACCCACCCTACCAGAGCCTGAAAAGGAACACAAAGCCGCTTACGCCTCACCCTTAACGCTGCTGTCAGCAACTGTCCGGGAAGCCCACTGGTAAGACAGCTCACACCTCCCATGCTGCTCCGCATCATCCAACACCGG
Source organism: Cygnus atratus (assembly GCF_013377495.2). Classification (NCBI taxonomy): domain Eukaryota; kingdom Metazoa; phylum Chordata; class Aves; order Anseriformes; family Anatidae; genus Cygnus; species Cygnus atratus. The sequence goes on from NC_066379.1 coordinate 2,408,854, forward strand.
TAAAATTACCCCGTCAGCCTCCGTTGCAGAGGGCCCTGCGTAGGTGTTCTCATCAGGCCGCTGACCCACGTTTGGAGACATCCACACTGCACTTTTCAGGTTTTGCCAGTTTTCTGTTTAAGAATGGCAGGAAATTTTACATATACACAAACACTGGAAACACTGAAGCAGCAAAGTCATGGACATAAAAGGTTAGGAAATGCTACAAATAATGCTGCTCTGTGTAGATACTTTTTTTCATTTTGAAAAAATGAAAACCTAAGTTTTCATTGCACATAGCCTTCAGCAGGCAGCACAGACATTTTGTTTTGTCCTCCTCATCCAGCACAAGGCTGCATCTCTTATGGACTGCACACCGCTCAAACTCTGCTCTGGAGAGTTAAAAGCTTCCTTGTAGGCCCTCCAACAGCCCTCTTGACAGGAAAAATTAGTGTATTTTGATTTTGACAGCTTCCTTGGGATATGAAACACCATCAGTCCCAACCCAGAAGGAAACAAGAAAATTAATAGTTAAGGTGTATTTTGGGTGTCCAGTAAATAAGGTTTTGAACCTCTCACAAAGCTGCGCATATAAAGCAAACCTCCTCTGTCCTTCCAATCAGTACTTCGTATTGCCCCGTACTTCATTACACCCAGGGCACAGTCCTCACCGATTTCTGATAAGCAGCAGTGGTAAAACCTCTGCAGACCCTGCACCGTTAGGTCAGACGCCGAGGAGGAAATCACTTTTAAGAAAGCTTGGTTAGGAGGGGTTAACCAGCATCACTCAGAGCTCCCAGCAGAAGCAGAGATAGTTTTATGTGCTAAGGCAGTGTTCTGCTGCTGCTGCCATAAAAACCTTTTACAACTGTTACCTTAATCACTAAACATTTCCCCACACCTGGAAGAAGCGGAGCAGAGACTTGACAAATAGTTTTCATCACTACATAAATTCAATTCAACCCAGAAGAGATCGAGTCATATGCACAAAGTGAGGCAGGACCTGCAGAAAAAAAAATGTGTGATTCTTTTAAGCCTAGAAATACACACGAGGAGAGTGTCATCTAACCTCAATTTTGGCACTCCCTAACTTCTGAGTGTTCATATTGAGACTGAGTATTCCCCTATTTAGATCCCTGATGACAAAAGGCAACGTTTAACACGGGTGTTAATTTTTCCCCTAAGAAGGGTTAACTCCAACTAAAGAGCATGCAATAAAGACAGAACATTTCCCAATAAAACTGAAGTCATTCCTATTCTATACAATAAGCTCAGGAAGCAAAATAAAAATCTATCTGCATTGTATGAGGTCAGTCAAGCTAGGGATGGTTATTTAAAATCTGAATATTAAAAACACATGCTTCTCTTCAGAGGCTTTTAAAGAACCTGAACCTGCCGGTGCTCAGCATTTCTCAAGGAATGCTGAACACCTTCAAACCCACACCAGAAGACTCGAGCCACCTCACGTGGGGGGTCAAAGGGTGCAGGATTGTACTCTATCTGATGAAAACTGTTTAGACAAGACGAACACTTTTAAAAATTTTAAATTTAATCTTTAATCATTTCTTATTTACAAACTAACCCTAACAATGAGGTAATATATCCATTGCTCTACCAGTTTTAGTCTCGTAGCTCATACATACTCCATACACAATACTAATTAGTTTGTATTACATCAAAATGTTCTTAATAAACAGAAACGTGAAACTACTTCAGGGTTCCATTTTGATTATGCAACAGCCATGTAGAAGAATTTCTTGGAGGAGCATTTCACAAATACCAAGTGGGCTCTCTGCACCAGAAGCGATGGACTTGTGATTGAAGACTGCCCTAGGAGGTACAAATCAGACCCCTGATGTCGGATCCCTGACGTAGAAGTTGTTTTCAACAAGCCACTGCATCACCAAGAACACTTTCACTCATTTTCTTTGATTTCACAAGAATACTTCTGTACGTGTACACGGAGCAACACCAGAACAGGGCTCGAGTGGCGTCAACAGATTGTGCTTGGACAGCACCGTGTCAGGTTCACGGGGACAGCTGAGCCGAGTACACCTCAGACAGCTTGCATGCTGTCCGCTAAGACACAGCAACCTATCTACAAAGCTATTGAAAAAAAACAAAAACAAAAAAAGACAGCTAATGCTTTTTGGTTGATTTTAGCAATTTCACTGGTGAGAAATTGAAAATCTTACATAACTGCGTAATCAAAACACCATTATGACAGCTCACTTACTTAAGAGCCATTTTGGTTAAGAACGTCCTGAATATTCACTCTGTGTACAGCATTCCCTTGACCAGCAAAAGGACATGAACAGTCGTCTTTTTTTGCAGCTCATCCATTTATGAACATATTTATGCTCTGACAAGTTTTAAAGGGGCAGGGAGCAAAAGAATCCCGTTTGTATACCAAATGGGGAGTAATATGGTAAAAATGCCAAACACTACACATTTTGCAAGCTACCAGTATTTACCGTTCATCATTAAGGGTTGTATATTCTCATGCAAGCACGCCACAATGAGAAAACAACATCTCTATAAGGGTAAAACAAACAGCATTTAGAATTTCTGAAAGCATTCTTCCAAAATTATTGCACTAGATTAGATTGCCTCATCAGCAGGGCCAGAGGACATTTGCACTATTTTCTTGCTTTTTTTTTTTTTTTTTTTTCATGTAACAGATGAAAGGAATACAGAAAGTTTTCTGGGGCCAAAATCAGAATTAACGATGGGAAAATTCTTTTGCTAATCCCCCATCTCTCCCACTGCTAGCAGACTCCCGAGGCTGGAAAAAAAACAATGTCTCCTGGTACCCTGCTTCTACTTTGCTCATCAGTGCAAAATACTACGCTCAGGAGGTTTGAAAAGGACCCTCAGCTTAGCGCAGAGCCATAAAATCTCAAGGACAGAGCTATAATGAAAATCTGAGTAAAGAATGACATGAGACTCCAATTAAAACTTGGAAGCATCGCAGTGAAATCAAAGGGTAGGATTCATTTGCTCAGGGCAGATGTCTGCAAAGCAGCCACCTCCGTCCGAGCCCAGGCTCACTTATGATCAGTGGGGAAAAACCAGGCTTTTCCAGGGCACGGCCGCTCCGTCCTGAGCTGGGCGCACAAGGCAGGCTGGAGGCATCACACCAGAGGAGTCCCTCTCGGTGCCTGCCGGCTGGGATGGCAGCTCAGCCACCGGCCGAAAGGTGGGCTCAGAGGAAGCTGGTGTCCCCCAGCCTGCCCGAGGAGAGGGATCAAATCTTCTGCAGCGCCCAAACTTCCCTGGATGGCAGCAGTCGCCCCACGAGGCTCATTTCCAGGATGCCTTGAGATGCCCTCTTACAAACCTCGAGCATTACTCCTTGTCATGCCTGTCAGCCCACCAGTGAAGTAAAAATAGATACTGCCAAGTAACCACCCTTCTAAAAGCGAAGTTTAATCATTTTTCAGTCATTTAACAAACACAAAAGAATTTACACGTACCAGCTCTACTCAAGAAGTAAACTTTGCATAATTAATCTGGATGCCTCCACTGCTTTCTGCGGCTGGAGAATCTGCAAATGCACAGCTACACCAACTGGTACTCAGGAGAAAATGCCTCCGGCTAGCCTGAAGAACTGGGAAGTGCAAATAGCTCAGCGAACAGAGAGCTTGAACTGCTAGGGAAGGAAAAAAGCACATTGTCTGGAAAATAATTACACTTATCCAGCGCTCTGAATTGTGTTGCGTTAACTATCAGACATCATCAGCTACTTCTGAATTAAGCTGTAGTTTATCGCAAGCTCTAGCTCCCAAGCCAGAATGAGCTAAAGGCACCTAATTAGTTGCAGAAGGTGGGAATGTCCAAAGCAGGTTAGTGATGTGGAAGTCGAGCTTCCCACAGAAGCATACAGCTTGATGGAAATTTGACTCAAATAAAAAGAAATATTGATGCAGCACTTAATGAAGATGAACTTCCCCTGCCTTGCCACAATACAGACGATGCCATTATCACTCAGCACGAGGAAGGAAAGAGACTCCGAGCAAGGGGAAATTACAGGGCAGTTATGCTCATCAACCTGACAGTGTAATAGTGACACAATATTGGCAAAGTGCCTGAGAAAAGTCTGCGGACAATTAAGCACAGGGCATAAAATAAGATGCGTAAAGGGAAAGTAGACGTTGGAAAATATTGCTAGGGATTTCAGCTTTTCCAGCGTGCCAGTGGCATGAAACACCCTACCGTATCCCCCATATCCACAAAAACAAAGAATTGCACCAAGTCAGAGAAAACATGGAAGTTCAACTTGCTTGGTAGCAGAGAAGCCAAGCACTCAGTGCTCTGACCCTCCATCTGCAGAAGTCAGACTGCTTCCCTACTTCTTCAGGGTGCCAAAGACCTATAAACAAGGCACTCTACATGACTGGTCGGTAGGCTTTATTCTTGCAATCCTGGGGCAGTGAGCAGCACAGGCAACTCCGCGTTTTCCCTGCCCGCAGAACCTAGCCTGCAGTCAGCAGCAGGCAATCCTCACAGCTTTTTACCCCTAGCACTTGGGAAAGCTTTTCTTCTGAGAAAGAGTTGCTTGTAGGTCCCAGAAGAGCTCATACAAAAACAAAGAATTTTACTCTAGGCTTTGTAAATATCTGCAAGACAAGCTAGTCAAACAAAACTGGCATTATTTGCACGATTTATGAAAAGGAGGGTTAAATACATTCCCAATTTCAGAGACGTTTCAAGGCTTCAGTGCTAGAAAAAGCCTGGTATGGTCACGCAGAAATGCAATGGTACAATGCACATAACCTTCGGAGTCCCAGAACATAAGGATTTGGGGAACCTCCCCCGACCCCCAAGAGAGGGAAATGGGACACAGATTATATATTTTCCCGATGAGAAACCAAGGTTTCACAAAGAATTAGTAAACACACTCATGCTTCCCACCTGTTTTCTATTTAGAGAAAAAAAACAATTAATGTGACTTTTTAAACAACAGTTAATAGAAGAAACTTATGAAACTGAGATTTCTAATTGAAAATGTCTTTACTCAGATGAGGCAGAGGATCAAAACATGACAAGAGCACTAAGCATAGTTTCTCCCAGCTGTGCAAACCATTTCTTAACAATCTTAAGATTAACAATGACATATCCTAGACATTTCTCATCCCTCCTGGATTTAGCCAGACCATGTATACAAGGCAAACACGAGAAAGCCGCAGCCTCACTTCGCTCAGTTGGAACGGAGCTCCCAGGCAGCACTTTCTGTTACGTGATTGTTAATTCGGCAACCCACTCGCTACGAGCAGGCATGCCGAGAAATACAAGGGAAAAACACAGGTCCAGGAAGAAGCCGATTTAAGCGTATCATTTATTAGCAAGTAAAAGGACATTTACCTTCTCAGTGGTTAAGCACAACACAACCCGAAGATAAACCATATGGCTCAAGTCTTTGTGCAAGGGAGAAGACTGGCAGGGCTCCAAGGCTCTAATTGAACTATTACCATATTGTAAGAAATGAAAAAGTCAGAAAGACTAGAGGATCTGCTCTCCTAGGGACAGTTGATGTCAGGCAAACAATTAAGTGAATAACAAAGCACATTTAACAGGAGAGCAATTCCGCCATTTGGATACTGGCTCTGTTTAAAGAAGTAAGTACTATTCTATTTCAATATTGCACTTAACATGATCCTACATTCAATTCATGGAGTCTTCAAAATCCTAATTATTTGTAGCAAACAATACAATGCTTCTCCTTTAATTGCTGGCACAAGATTTTTCCATTCAGCTAATAACTAAAGACACAGAGTAAGAATGTTCAAATGAAACTCAGAAACAAATAAAAGATTGCCATTTTAAAAAAAAAAAGTCATTAGAATAGAATCACTGAAAAATGCAGAAGATTCAAGTATAAAATTAATTTTGTACTATGTACAAACAACCTCCAATCCTTGTTTTCCCAAAGACAGTTTTCATAAAAATATACCAAGTGTTATAAATTTTACGCACAAGTAAGGCAAAATAAACAGTTGATGAATGCATAGAATCTGCAGGAGTCGTTGTTACAGAAACCTTTACAGTATTGTCTTGTTACTTTGTGGGTGAAAAAGCAATGCCATTGTATGAAGACTAAATTAAATGAAACATTCTTACATAAAAATAGGTCTCTGTGGCTCTTGTTCTTACCATTCTGTTCATCCAGCTCGTTCCCAATTTCCTGTCCCATTTGCTTTTGCCGGGATATGATTGAAGAAAGAGCGTCAAGTCCAGCATCTTGCTCTGCATCAGAAATTACATGAAATTACGTGAAAAAAATTGCCAGTAAGCCAGGCAACGTACCACAAAAGATGTAGAAGTGAAGAAAGATCTACTCTGTGTTTAAAGAGTTAAAAGGTATTAAGAAAAAGACATCAACACAACATGAAAATGAATCCTTATGGCAACAACACTCCTAAAATAATGTGAATGATGGGTAATTAATTTGTCTGCTCTGGCTGGGACATTTAGCTGGGGGTCCCAAAAAATCCAATAATTCAACATCCAGCTGTTACTCAATCACAAATGTAGGAGATTTTCTGGCACGCACATACAGATCCCTGATTAGCCTTCTTAAATTTTCCAAGAAACTTTTAACATGAATAAAAGACAAACAGGTGATGCAAGCACCAAAGAATTCAAATAGATTTTTAAAGCTGCAAGAGGACACAGAGCGCATGGAAGGGAGCCTGAGACAGAGGGGACAATGGGGGCAACTGAAGTTCGAAGTGCTCCCATCAGCTCTGCAGGCGCTCCTCTAGGAAGCCCCACGGTATCTCTGCTCTTGCAGTTGGGTGGTGCTGCACAGCCCTTCGCCACCACCTTAACCATGACGTGCAGCTCTCCGTGCCCAGCGAAGTCACGAAGCAGAACAAGGAGAGGTGCTGTAGGCAGGACTGTCAGCGGTCCGACAACGTGAAAAGCAGCGATGTTGCACAGAGTGAGACCGCCTGAGAGGGCGGCTGGCTGCAGCCAGAGAGCCAAAAGCCACAGAGGATGGTCAGAACCCATTTGCTTCCCTTCAACAGGGTGAAAGCCTAGTCACCAATACCTTTTTTTTAGCCTCCCCAAAGGGATATCTGGGATGTAATCAAAACTGGAGCTTGAGGTTTCTCCTGGGGCATCCAAATAGAGTTTGTGCCATTCTCCTGAACCGTAGCTCTAACCTTTGCTCACACGCAGACTCGAGTGGGCCTTATCTGGAGACTGATTTCACTTGATCACTTCCAATACTTTAATTACACAGGAATTACCTCATTACCCACCTGGGGTCCTCAGGCAGAGGCTTTCCAACACTGCTAAAGTTAAGGAATCTATTCCTTATGGATGCTGACAGCCAAAATCTTTTTAGGTCAGTTAATTCTTACCTAATTCCAATTCAACAATACATCTAACGCATACCTCGCTTGAAGCACAGCAGTAATACCACTACAGTCAGTGCAATTAATGAGATCTCCACTGCAAACTTAAACCATAACTACAGGCAAAATCACATTAGTCTTGTGAAAATCTCACCTGTCCAGGGTTAAATCAAGCTATACTCAGGAATTACTCGCTCAACTTCACTAAAATGCAGACAAAAGACAATCATTGAATTACTTGCATCTGACTGTAAAGAAACCTCACAAGTTTATGTGCTCAGAAACACAACCAACTGTTTCAGTGGTTTCTCCTCCCCTGTCACGGCACAGATTACTCACTTCAATCCAAACGGAGATAGTTTTGAAACACTGCTTTGAGAAGATGTTTCCAGTTAAGAACACTGCAAGCACACTCCTGCTAACACAGGAGACAGCCACCTGGAAGTATCATGTTTGACAGCTCCAGATAATAAAACTTCAGTGCCAGTTATTGCATGGATTTTCTAACAAGGGCTCTCACAGAGTCCTAGTGGTGCTCCTAACATACAAAAAGACACTTTTACCTTCTATGATCCTCCGCTGCTGCTGCCTGATATCGTGAAAGCCAAGCCCTCTGGTTTCCTCGGGTTCTTCCAAGAGCCACGGGTTGGTTACACCTCGTTTGATCCCTCCAGTCATTAGGCTAGATCTGAAAATAATTTCATTAAATAATTCTCAAGTTTTAAACAAAATCCACACATTCTAAATCATGCACGCAAGACTGGCTGGCAGAGATGGAACTGCAAGTATCTGTCATAATCCACACCGTTCTCTGCAATCATAGAAGAAATTAGCCAGAAAGAATCCACTTATCTCCAATAACGAATGCATTCTGCAAGCTCCACAACACTGCCTGAAAGCAGTAAAGCAAGAAGAGAATTAATTTTGCACCAAACAATTAAACTACATGGTGAAATGCATACCATACGTTTTATAATCTATTCACATTAAGTACTCTGCTGGCATGTAGAACATGCAGCATTCAAAACTGTTACAAAGAAAAAAAAGGGTTACTGGAAATCAACATATTCTTCATGTATTTGCCCTGCAATCGAGACACAAGCTTCTAAAAACACTGAGGTACAGCCTGAAAGTTTCCAACAGTAAAAGGATCGATACACTAATGCAGACACAAATCAGAGAACTTTTCCCTGCGTTCCTGGTTTGCCATGAACATGAAGACAGGCACACACACACTTAACGTGAAAAAGTAATCGATGCACAGGTTTTCTTTTAAAGCACTCATGACTTGAGGGTGTTCACCTTACAGACACTTCCCCGGTTACAACAGAAAACGAGTTTTTCATGCCCAGGGTACCTACGTTCTAGTAGCAGAATGAAATGCCACAAATATTTTTCTTGATACCGGATTTCTGGTTTCCTCCTTTCAGTTTCTCATCTGTTTCTGCTACAAGATAAACGTTTTATGGCAGCCTGCGAGACGTTTGGACCCAAAACCGCAAATCTGATTTGGGGTAAGAGTCATTGACGAGACTGGATCCTCAACAGCAGCACAGAAATAAGATTAATCTCTGCTTTGCTTCTTCAAACTCTGCCTTTTATTCTCATTTTTATCTTTACCCTCTTCTTTCCCAAATCATTTTCACAAACAAAGCAAGAGCAGGCAGCATTTTTAGTACCTCTCAAGCAATTCTCCCAAAATCTCAGAAGTGTGTTTTATTACACGAAGACCTATTTATTTTATTTTTAATTAAGTCCAGATCCCTTCTCCGCAGCATGTACTGAAATGCTAAATGGTAATAATATATGCTTGATATCATTCTGTGATCAAAACCCTGTATCAAAGCACGTTCATGTCACAAAAGTATCGGTACGGATGGGAAGAATTAAATGCATATTGCCAATACGGGGTTCTACTGCAGAACTCTGCAGAAGGGTGACCGCAGTTTTACAGCAAAGGTATTTAAGCAAAAGCCACAATTTGCGTCTAGAAGATCCCTGAGGAATTACGGTGAACTAGAGACATCTCCTGGCCATGTGATGAATCAACGCTGCTGGAAAACAATTCATCTCTATCATGTGAGTTTTGGGCCATCCATAAATTAGACGCATTTGTGCGCGTCGCACTGCACACTTCATGTTGCATTCACAGCCATTTCAATTTGAGAACCCCCTAATTTCCTCTCGCTTAAAATTTTAAACGCATTCACTTAACAAAATCTCAAGGTAATGGATTTGTCAGAACCAAAGAAACGACTTTTGTTCCTACAACACTAAGTGCTTATTGTCGATCACAAAATCTCTCTTAACCACCCTGATGGTGCTGGGCCATCGCTCCGGAGCAGACCCCAAACTGCCTCCCTGTCCCAGCGACCACCCGGCTTTCTTGGGCAACACCTGGAACAAAGCGCTGGGGGATTTCTGCACTTCAGCTCTCTGCGCCTCCATGAAAACTCACGGGTATTTATCGAGCTAGGATCAGGTTTAATTAAAGATAACTCTGAAATACCATTTTACACATTACCTAGATTTCTCCATCGCTTTGGAGGGTTAAGCCCACTCTTCCTCTCCTAGCCTCACGGCCACACTCCCAGGTTCACAAAGCTAAGCGTAACGACGCGTTGCACTTCTGAAGACAAAGATCATTACAGCCACTCAGTCCAGCAGCGCAATTAGCAAGCACACACAATCTAGGGTTAACAACACCTGACAAAATGGCTTAAATAAATAAAGCAAAAGGAACATAAAGCTCTTTGCTCGCTAAGAACACAACTATTTCTGCCTGTCAAAAAAGCCAAGGCAAGCAAATTTGAAATAATTTGCACTCTCCCCCCTCCAATAATCTGCCCTATTCTTGCAGGTTGGGTCATGACAACAGGTCTGCTCGTTACAATAATCTTTTTGACATGTTTGGTAACTACCTTCCCACACAACACAGCATAACTTCCTACTTCCTCTGATCCTCCCATGTTTCGCTTTGGTGGTGTGAAGATTAAAGCTTATCCAATTAGCCACCCACCGCCTCCGCCAAGTTAATCACGTAAATCTTTGAAACCGTCACAGAGCAGTGGAGTGTGTGGATAGCTTTTGATTATAGGAGCAGATTTAACTAATTATGAGGCTTAGCAATGTGCCCAAGTATAAAAGATGATGGGGTTTAAAATCAGGGGGCTATGTCATTGCTTAACAAGTGAGGGCTTATCTTTCAGAAGGCATTGTTTCACTGATAATTCCTGCAAAACTTCCCGAGTAACTTAGATTAGTCAACCAGTGCTTACTTCAGACCAAGGCCACACAGCAAGGCTTACGGCTTTAGAAGGCTGATCAGCACGACTGAATTTTAAACAAAACCTGGGTCATATGACAATCGGTTGCAGGATCACTTGAGCATCCCCTTAACGGTACGGTTGTACAGTAGAAGTCTTTGAAGCGCTCCGAGCACCTCTGCTTAGCTCCACAGGTCAGCCTCCGAAAGGAAGGCGGGTATTCTCTCACTTACCGTTTAATTGCTCACACTGGCAGTCAGGGAATTTTAGGAAGCTCCGAGCTAGTACCTCAAACAACAAGTATGATATTTTAACTTACCGAACAAAAGCTCTCCTCCCTGAATAAAACAAACAGGAGACACGGCACGAGCACAAGCTCTTCCAAATGCCCCCGGCACCTTCCCAAACGGGGCTGTCCCCAGCAGACCCAGGGAGACCCAAGGCCCACGGGACGGGCAGCGCTGGCACCGTCAGCGAGAAGGAAGCAGCGCGCCTCTCATGCGCACGGGGACGCTGTGCTGCTCAACGCCACTTGCCCACAGTTCCGCCGACTGGTCCCACTGGCTTCAAAAGCCACAAACTCCACGGCAGCTACACGGCTAGCAGCACACCCGGAGGGCACGGCCGCTCCGCGGCACCTCCCAGCCCCCCGATTCCTGCCCATGACGCTCGCTGGGCAGCTCCCGAGCTTGCGGGGCAGAACGGCAGCTCCAGCTCGCGCGGGCAGCAGGCACCCTCTGGGGAGCAGCGCCAGGCAAGCGCCACGCTGGGCCATGGCAGAGTCAGACCCACACGTGTAGCTCAGCACCAGCACGCCCAGACGGGGTGCTCCCACATCAGGAGCGTCCCCAGGGACAGGGACCTTCCCGACACGGCTCACGCCCGTGTTTTTCTTCCCTGGGACTTCCCTTTTCCATGCAGACCTCAAGACACACACCCCAGCGAACACTTCCACGACACTAAGCTCTCAGGTACCACCACCTTCCTTCTACACCATCCCTTTTCATGCTACGGTGGCCACAGCAGAGCCACAGACCCCGCAGAACAGTTCTCAGGGTGCTCAGCAGAAGAGAGCAGTGGGATCCCACAGCCCACTCGCACTCCTCTGGGATGAGAATTACGACAAGGACTCCGGTAAGCCCACGCCAGAACACCGCGGGAACGATGCCGGTGCAGGAGCAACCTCGGGCAGGGCACTTCAGGGAGCTTTGAGCAAACCTACGAGGCAAAATGTAAAGCAAGCAGTTCAGCCTGGGAAGCTGCCCTCCTACTGACAATTCTTCCTGAGGCTAACGAGCATTAAGCACTAATAACAGGCAAGCAGGCACAACCTGGAGCACAATGCCTAGAAGTGTGGGGTTTGACTGACCTTCCTCTGTTGTGTTTAGATAACAGAGGAATCTCTCCGCAAAAAATAGCATCTCTTTGCTGCTCCTTACAGATGCAAGTGCATACGGCTTTCCCATAACCAGTCCTGACCTCAGCGACCTTGGAGAACCCCTGGGATGCTCCCCCGCCTGCTGAGCGCAGACCAAACCGAGGGAAGGCTGCTCACCTTCCCGGCACCTTCCTGGAATTTCACACAGACCCAAAATCCCCGGGTTTTGTGCACAGGGCGCTGCTGCTCGCGGTCACGTCTGCGCACGCTGCCACCTGGGGAGCGCTTCCAGGTGACAAGTGCTCTGCAGGGAGAAGACCCAAGCACAGAGACACAACGTGCTGGACAAGAGCAACGTTGGGACAATTGCAACCATTTTTTTCCTCATAACTACATGGCCAAAGACCTATTAATCCTGGAAAATCCTGCCCCAGGCCCTTGATTTGATCCCATGACTCAAGCATCAGCATTCTCAAGCACGGGTTTCTGGGTGGACAATTTGCCTCCTCTTCCACCCTTCTGAGAAACTTTTTCATTGATCTTAGACGTAAGCTTAATTGCATCTGATGTCAGAAGACCCTAAAACGCTTCCAACAGCAGGAAGACATTTTAAAGGCACGTAAAAAATTACTATTTTTTAATCTCATTTTCCAAAGGGCATCTGCTCCTCCATAAACAATAGCCGGATTCTCAAAAGCTTTTAAACACCTAGCGGCTCATTGATTAACGTCAGGCACTTGATGCCTATTTGGCATAAGGCAAAACACCAGTTTGGATTAAGGCCTAAATACCTTACACCTGAATGAAAAGTATTTAAACTGAAAAAAACATTAACCCACATCCAAAAAAAAAAAAAAAGACTATGGACTCTTCTAAAAGTTATCTAGGGTAGATATTATTTAAGGTGCTTTGTGTCTCACAGCCATTAAAAATTTCTGCATTTTGAGAAATTCAAAGAAATCAAAAAAGAACGTTCAGGCACACACAACTTATTTACTCACTGGTGATCTGCACCCAGTCCCACACACTGACTCCCTGGTCAGACAGGAGGAGGAATATTCTTGATTCCTTTGCCTCCACACGTTTTTTGATATCGTTTCATTTCCAGAAAGTCAACGTTTGTAGCTGCTTTTTCCACTTCTCCCTTTCAAATGATATGAAATCACTGGCATTTCTGCTTCTTTTAAGTCTCTGTTATATCATCTGCACAGATCTCTTTCGAAGGAGAAAAGAGGGGAGAAGATTCTGAAATTGCCAATTGAAAGGCAATTACAGGAAACTTAAGTGACCCTACTCAAGCAGAGTCACGCAAACAGTGCAATTTTCTCTTGGAAAATTCCAGTTGCATCTTAATTAAGGCCGACAACGCCGGAAGGGAAACTAACGGTATCCCAAAGTAATATAGCGTCCTGCCCTGTGCTCTGGCCCAAGTTGTCGGTTAGGATAAATACCAAGAGCATTAAGACCACTGTACTTCACAATCAGAAACAGCTTTACAGCAGTTTTCAAAGGATGTAAAACTCACTGAATGGTGACCAAATGTAAACGAAGATTAATTCTAGCAAAACCTTCACAATTACAGGCCACGGGGACAATAAATATGTGATCAGTGGTGCAAGAAGGTTAATGAAAAGAATGACTGCTGGAAAGAAAAAGACTTCTGAAAATTTGTGCTGTCACATTCGAGATGGATTAGATACGGAAAACCAATACAAAACCAGAGAAAAGTGTCACTGTTAGAACTTAATCAAACAACACGTGCTGATTTTTCTAATGCAGTGGGTAAAGCTTTCCAACTGAAAAATTTCAGCCTTCAGACACTGTGGCCTTTGCAACCCAAAGCAGGCTGTTCCAGAAGGCTGTAACCATTTCAGAGAAACCTACTGCTGCAAACAGCAGCCTAACCCTGCCAGGCACTGCTGTCCTCTGCCCCTGCAACCCACGGGGCACGCAGGGGGACAGACTCCTTCCTGACCGACCCACCTGCAGCCAGCCTCCTGCAAGGGAAAGGTCTGACTTCCCGGCACGACACTCGGGCGCTGGCTACGTCTCTGCCTGTACCACTGAAAGCCAGACCTACAAGGGAGAACAGGGCAGGGGTGTGAATTCACCAGGCAGAGAATAGTTGGCATAGTTTTATCCATTTTTAATTAAAGAAGTTAAAAGAGAACTCTTAAATTTCAAGCCTTGCAACACTAGAAAATAAGCACTGTCTCTGATGTTATCTCGCGCTGGAAAATACTGGTTTCCCTGACGGTTTCTTATGGAGCGTGAAATTATCATGGGATTTTGGTATTTTCCTCCTGTCTGCCTCAACACCTTCGTGCCAGGGCAGCTCGAGGTTCGGCCCTGGCCCTGCCAGCTCCACAGCCCGCAGGGACTCCTCTCACTCAAGGCCAATTTTCCGACAGGCACACCAGTTTATGCACTGGTCAGAGCAGGCAACAGACAAGAGCCTTCTCACAGCACCAGCCCCTGCAGAAATGTTGCCCACTCGGTATTTTAGAAGCGCCAGTTGTCTCAGCGTCAGATGTAAAAGCCATCATCGATGCAGCACCTGGACTTGCACCGCACTCCGGGAAATGCCAAAGCCATTGAGGAATTAGTGGGTGAGACCAAAGCCCCCAGTTTTTGCACCTGCCGCAGGTGCTGCACGGACAGCATCCAGTTACACAAAGCTGACAAACCGCAGGGTGAAATGCCTGCTTTGGACGTACCGAACACCCCGCCGGAGAACAAAAGCAAGGAGAAACCAACCTCTGCACCACGGTGCTGAACAGACCCTCACGAAACGTGCACGTGCTATCTTCTCTACAGCAACACACAACAGAACACAGAAAACTAGATCAGGGAAACTTTTGAGTAACTCCTACACCTGCTCCAAAGAACACAACGCAAACAGGCTGGAGAAAAGATGTGATTTTCAGCAGGACCATTCGCACACAGACCTCACATTGGTACCCAGGTGTTTACCCTAGAACAGCATCAACGCTGTGTCCGCCTTTTCCAAGGGCACGGGGCTGAAGAGGGACTGGTTTTCAAAGAACATCAGCAAAAATGTTAAAAAACATGAGGATTTAAAAACAGACGACATTTCATTCTGTCCCAAGACCGAAGGCTGACAAATTACAAAAAGGTGAAAAACTCTCACGAGGGCTCTAAGGCGCTGCCTCACAGCAGCACCTTCACACGTGGATGTTTAAAAGGCAGAGCTGTGCGTTTGCCAGAAAAGGCCCAGTGAATACAGCACATTAGAAAATGCCTGACACTTAGAAGCACAAGCTAAAATTAAGAAAAACCCACAAACAGCCGTATTACACGTCCGTACTGCAGGAGTACGGCCCCGCAACCTTTCGGCGGCAGATCTCCCTGCACCACGGGTCAGCAGAGGTGAGGAAGCGCTGCTCAGCCACGCTGCAGGACCGAGACCACAAACGCAGCTCAGGGCAAGGCTTGCAGGGCACGCACAACCCCCTGCGTGACCCGCAGCCAGCCTAAGCCATTTGTGCCTGCACCTGCTGCAGCAGAGTCCCACGCACACCAACAACGTGTCTGGGTCATTCATGTGCAATTCCCTAAGAAGTATGTCCACTTCTTTTTGTTTGTAAATACGAGGCTTAAAACATAGTTTCACCAACTGCAGGCCACACCTGAGTAACTTCGCTGACCATGGGGATACAGCAAGCTCTGCAAACTCCGAGACTGCAGCTGTGCTTCTCTTCTGCACCATTTTGATCCACAAAGGAAAAGTTCGGAAGAGTAACGCAATTATCTGCGCAGGAATTTAGCTAACACAGTAACTCCTACACCCAGCAGTATTTAATCACATACGTGGAGTCAGGACACAGGTAAGTCAGACTCTTTCGTTGTGGGGCTTTTAATTTTTTTGCACAAATGCTGGCTCAGGCCTAACAGAGATCCAAGCATATCCCCCAGTGAATCATCAGGATTTTATCCCTAGACACGTCACTTCAATTCTGATTGATTCCACTCAGAGCCCTAATGCTGTGCTAAGGTAGCATTTCCTCGTGAAGGAAGAAGGAAACGACAGCTGCATTTTGTAGTCTGTAGCCTAGCTACCAGCTGAGGAACAAGATTTATTTATTGCTACCACTCTTCTCCTCTCCTTCCAGCACCAGCTAATTCATTCATCAATTTAAACACGTGTCAAAGAAAAAGGAGTCTCAAATTAATACTGGCTTTCGCAGACAAAGAGGCAGAACAGACAGAGGCTGGTTAGCAGCACTTTCAGCCCTAATGTATCTGCCTGGTTAGCACGTGTAGCGCCAGGCGGAACTCAGCACACACCTTTTCTCTTGACTGGGGGGATGTCACTGACAACACAGGTGGAAAAGAAGAGGAACAAGAAGAAAAGCGAGGCTGTGAAAAGAGATTATGCTCTTTGGAGTGGGAAAGTGTAATGAATTCACAGGAGTCTGCTGCTCAGCAATCACGCACTTTTAACTTGGTATTTCAGGGAGACACGAGAGCTCTTAGGCGTGCAGTAGCTGCAAGGAGTTCCTCGGCAAGACACACACGGGCTTACGCAGAAAATGAAGCTACCAAAAACTGAGAAGTACGCCCAAAGGCAGCAAATACTCCCAAGTGGAATTCCTCAGCTAAAAGCTGGTGTTGATTTAGCTGGAGAAAGATAAAACTCAGAAGTCCATCGATAAATTGCGAGAAACAACCCATCCTTCTATATTCCAGTGCACACTGAGTTTACAGGCCTGCAAGCTGCAACAACCACGTTAAAAGATGTCTCATGTACAGCTCTTGCCACCTCAGCATATAACAGGTCTGTGGTTTGTGTGTTAGGGACACAGCATCTGCGTGACTCCCACCAAACCCGACTTACAGGATGCCAATAGTTTATTTGGACAAGAGGCCTGAGGTTCGCACTTCAAGGAAAGGCTCTCCTTTTCCTCCTGAGCAGACAGACGACCCTGGATGGATTATTTCTAAGAACACATTAGAGATGGATTATTTCTAAGAACACATTAGGGACGGCAACTCCAAGGCGTTTCAATAAAAAGAGGCTATGGAGGGCCTGCATAAGGAGAGCACAAATTGCAGGCTATTATCCGTAATTATTCTTCCCATCTGTGAAGGAACTCACTGAAGGCACAGAAATAATTCAGACTGCCTTTTCCACTCAAAGACAAGCTCTTCAATATTCATGCGCTAGGAAATAAGATTAAGAACAGAAGATGAGTTTTACAGATAAAGCTCTCCCCTCTTGTCTCAGGGATATTTCAGTCAGTCAGCCACCTTGCTGAGCTACCCCCACAGAATTACAGTCACATCTCTCCTCCGATAATACATCACTCTGTGCTGTTCTGACGTGCCAAAACAGAAATTAAACTGCAGCGTTCCATTTGACAGAACTCACTGACTGCTGCAAAGTATGATCTTTGGGGGCTGTTTGAAGTTTAAGCCTCGTCCCACCAGTTCTCCTTCTACAGGTCACAGAGACCTGGTATGGTGGCACCGCCAGCCCAGCTCGGTGATCACTTCGTCTGCTATCCACTCCCTGTCCTCCCCCGGCTTTGGCAGGCATCAATGACATCGTCGCTAAAAAAAGCACAGGATTTCCAAGCAACTGAAACTGCACGTGGCTACAGGTGAATGAATTGCATGGATCATTTAACATCTCCGGACAAACCCAACGCGCGAGTCACGCTGCTCACTTCGGGCAGCAGTGCCATACCTCGTCATATCTGGTTCCGGGCCTTCGTTCCTGTAAGATGCCTCAAGTTGCTTCTGCCGCGTGACAAGTTCATCCACCAAATTCTGCCTCCTGTCGCCCTCCATCTGGGTGCTAATGAGACCTGGTTAAGGACCAAGCTTAAAACACTGGGAAACTTCCATATGTAAAATAAAACCTTCTATACATTCTTAAAATACATGATAATGAAAATAAGTCCACCACTATTTCAGCTCAAGGAACACCTACCAGAAGGAGAGGTGCTACATCTCTGGATGACACCTGCTTTTACTAAAAACTCCCCTCCGAAGTTTACCAGCCTCAAAGACATGGATTCAAACAGTGACCACCGCGTGATATTCAGCTCATCATCCAGCGCGGTCAGTGGAAGTGGGAGGCTTTTTACTGCCAAATCAGTTTAAGTGTTAAGAATCCTACATCCAACGTAATTCTGCTTTCATTTACTACTAAAAAGCAGCTGGCCCGCTCCGCAACACTGGCAACAAGATGTCCCAAGTGCTGCGGCTTTGACAGGTGACATGTGATTACTTTTTTCTTTTTTTATTTAGAGACTTTTCAAAGGACTACGAACTCTCTTCCAAGCCCTGCTGCACTGATTATGCAATAGCTCTACTGAGCTGTGTCTGCTTTCTGCCACAGCAGCAGCATTCCTGCGCTCCAAAGCACTCCCTTGGCAGAAAAGCTTAACCCGAGGCCATCAGCACAGCGCGCAGCAGGCTCACGCTCTGAAGGGACTTCTGCTACAGTAAGCTTGAAATTAAACATTTGTTCTTTCAGTCAGACCGCTGCCGGACACACCCTCAGGGAGGCGAGCGTGCTTCTCTGAGTGCGAGCACCCCAGCGTGCAGAGAGGCCCCAGGGCAGCCGGTACCAGAGGGACCCGCTGTTTCACTCCAAGGCATACCGACAGCGCTCCGAAGGTGCTTTGCTCCTTAAGCCAGCGCACGTCAGGGTTGGCACCTCCCTGCCCACGCCCCGAACAAGGCTTCGCCCTCCCTTTGTGCACATACTGGCACCCCGCAGCCAGCGACTGAGCCTAGAGGAAAGGCAGAACAGCAGCAGCGTTTTCTGCTGGACGAGTGAATTGAGCTCACAAGCCAGCCCACCGCGGCAGCGTCGGCGCAGAGCACAGGCAAGACGACAACAGTTGCCTGAGACGAGTCAGAACATCTCGTTTAGCTGCCCCCCAACACGAACAGAACCAAAGCCAGCCTCACGCCTGCGGTACCAGAGATGCTCAGGCTCCCCATTCTTCCTACACTATAGCTGCAATAAAAATATTGAACGTCATCACTGATAAAATTATAGAGACAAAATCCTCCCGAAGTGGAACGAGGGTGAAGCCCTAGCTGCACGGCAGAGCTTCATTCCAATTACAGCCTGGTTTTGCACCCTCTCCTACACTGGGGGAAGGTCGAGGAGATGTTTACAGGGATACATTTGGTGCATCGATACATCCCGAAGCAGCAAGTCCCTCAGCTGATCGATCTTCTCCTTGAGATTCTGCAGCGACGATCTGATGAACACATTGAGCTGCAGGGGAAGAAAAGAGAACTGGCTGAATTACATTTGCGTAACATGCAGCGCTATTACATCCAGGTGACAAAAAAAATTAACTTCAGCCTCACTGGTGTGAAAGACTCCGTCCTCAGCCACGACAGCCTGCCTCCGAGCTGCCAAGGGACAACCCAGTTAACTGGGCTGGGCTGCTTACAAAACCAGACAAAAAGTACGAGTTTCGCAAACACGCTTCCAACGCACTGATGCTGTTTCATATGGTGAGCTTCCTTTCAAGTCTTTACTAACAGGCTCCTTTGCGGGCAAAGCGTTTCAGCACGTTTTAATATTTTCCAGTCCTCTCCTCTGAGCTTTAATACAAACACAGGCGCCAGCTCCTTCTGCCACTGGGTCTCTTTCCCATGGTCAGAGGAAGCTCGCTGCAGGTTCAGACCTTGCCCCCGCTGAACTCTTCCCGACTTTACGGGACAGATCCCGAAGACATCCAGCTTTACCCCATTTCACTTCTCAGTCCCACCTGTGCCACCCGGCCCTTCCTCGCCCTGACCTGCCCGCGGCTCGGCCGTGTCTGTTCTCCCTAAAAGCACAGCTCAGCCCTTCACATTCCCGGCTCCAAGCAGGGCTGAGGCTTGCGGGAACTCTCCTCTTTTCCCTGCCCCTTCCCAAATTAGACTGATGTTGTCCTCCGAATTTTTCCTCCAAAACGATATTTCTTTTCATTCCAACTGCTTAGAACGCTAGGAAAGACCATCATAGCTGCAATTAACTACGCACGTCTCCCTAATTACGGCTTTATGTGCTTCTACACACAGCACCAGCCCTAACTGGGCTGCAAAAACACCTGAGACCCCTCAGGGCTTTAAATCCCTCTGCCACAGGGGGACTTGTTCCCACACGCGGTGCTGAAAAGCAGCCGAACCCCGAGGCAGGCCTGAGAGCGCGCAGCCGGAGCGCTGCACAGCCCGCGTTGGGACCCGCAGCCCCAGACACATCTCCAGAGCCACGGCGGGGCACAGACGCTGTGAGGGCAGCTCAGCTCTCTGCATGCCCCCAGCTCTGCCCTACAGCAAAGAAGGCTTTTCCTTCCCGTGCACGTTTCCTGCACTCACAGGCAGCTGGAGAACGCCGCCTCTACCCAGCCCGCACAGCGGCTACGGGGGTACGTGGCCAGAAAGTCACCTCGCCTGCAGACTCCCTCCACTCCTCTGGCCAGAAATCCTGCTGTTGTTACAAAAGGTTTCACTTCCATTAAAGGGGGACAAAAAAAAAAAGTAACGAGAAGCCAACGGAAGTTTTACGAACAGCGCAGTAGGGCACAGTTTGCAGATTTTAAGTGCTGCCTTGAAACCTTTCCCTGTTTTTTTTCCGTTTGAAATGTTATGCTCTAGTTTTATTTGGCAATAAGCAAGGAGGGGTTTTTTTTAGCCACTCTAATGGCCAAATGCTATGAAAATAAAAACTTGCTCAGATTCTCCCTACAAGATAAACACCATACAAAGACTTTTACTCTGCCAAAGCACCGACGAGTCAAAGAATAAATGCTAGCTCAGCCACGGATTTCTCAACAGGCATTTCTGTTATGAAAACAACCCTCTGATTGCTGGAAACTTGTTTGTAGTAGAACCAAACACTGCCAAAGATTCGTCTTTAACTGTTGATGGATTAAGGGAAACTGCACTTGGAAAACACGGGGCATGGCAGAAATGGCTTCATGAAGAAATAAAGGCAGCCGTGCCTTGTTTCCACAAAACATAACCTCGAGGAGCTTCGGTACAAGAAAGGCTTCAAGCAGCCCTAATACAGCGGTTTTTTTGTTTTTGAACGTCACAGACTGCGATGATGCAAATCCAAGAACCTTGTCCCCTTTAAACACAGCCCAGTTAAGCGGTAATCTTGCTGATAGCCTCCTGTCGCTCGAGTACCCCGGTACAATTTCAACCCCCTCATCGCCGTGGAAGCAGAGTGCGGTCACCACCACCGAGCCCCTCCCTTTTACTGCCGGAGGTGGGGAACGCCTCTCCCGGAGCACTTGGGGCGCGCTTTGGGCCTCCCGGCGCCCCTCGTCACCCCACGCCACGTCAGAGCGGCTCAGTAACGGCACCGACCGCTGTACGGGGCCCGCCGCGCTTCCCTCGAGGATTCTTCAGAGGAAGTGCCTCAGAAACGCCGCTTCGTTCCGAAAGCCGCCGGGAAAAGGGTCTGGAAAAGACGGTTCGGTGACCCGGGGTCCCGTCGCAGCGCTGCTGTAGCGGGGACAGCGGCCGCCCGCGGCCCCGTCGGTGCCCGTCTCCCCGCGCGCCGCCCCCAGAGACCCGCTGGGGGCTCCTGGGGCCCTTTTACCTTAACGCAACCGAGGCAGAGGCTGACGGCGGCGCCCGGGCCGCGCAGGCTGGGGCGGCTGCGGTGCTTCCTGCAGGAGAGGCCCTGCTCCGGGTGCTCCTGCGAGCCCGGGCGGTTCGCTTCGGGGGCGGCTGCGGGGCTTGAGCGGGGCACGGGGCGCCCCCGGGCGAGCAGCGCCCGGCGGTACCGGCCCCGTCACGCCCGGCTCGGGGCGCTCCGCTGGAAGCGCCGCGGGCACAGCGCACGCACGGGACGGCCGCCGGCCTCTGGGGCTGCGGGGAGCGGGGCCCGGCCCGGCCCGGAGCTGCTGCGGGGCCCCGAGGCCCTGACCCCCCCCCCCCCCGTACCCGTACCCGTACCTGTGCCGGGCTCTCCCCGCCGCGCTGCCGCCGCTCCCTCTCCCGGATCCTCTCGGCCAGCTCCTGCGCCAGGCGGCAGGCGGCGGCGTGCTGCGACAGCCTGGGGACGGGGACGGGGACGGGGACAGCGCCTCAGGCTCGGCCCCGCACGGCCCGGCCCGGCCCGGCCCGGCCCGGTCCCCCCCGCCCCGCGCCCCCCCCCCCCACTCCCCCCCCGGCTCTCACCAGGGCTCCGCGGCCATCGCGGCCACCCGGAAGCGCTGCGCCGGCCCCGGCCGCCACGTGACGACGGAGCGCGACGAGGACCAAACGCCGCCGGCGCCGAGCGCCCGCCCGCAGCGCTGCGGGGCGGGGGGCGGGGCGGGGGGCACGCGTGCGCAGTTCGTGGGGCGCGGGGCGGGGTGCAGAGGGCGCAGGAGTAGAGCGCGGAGGTGCTGAGCTGCGCGGTGCGGCGGTGCAGGGCGCGGACTTCAAAGGTGCCCAGCGCACAGCTGCAGGCGGAGTTGCACAGGTGCAGTGCAGAGTTGCACACGTACACCATGCACAGTGCACGGTGCACATTGCGTGGTGCACAGTGCACAGGTGCACGGTGCACAGGTGCATGGTTCTTAGTGCAAAGGAGTACAGTGCACAGGCGCAGAGGCACAGAGGTGCACACTGCACAATGCAAAATGCAGAGCTGCACGGCGCAGAAGTGCAGGGTGCAGAGGTGCACAGTGCACAGCGCAGAGGTGCAGGGCGCAGACTTCAAAGGTGCACAGTGCACAGCTGCAGGCAGAGTTGCACAGGTACAGTGCAGAGTTGCACATGTGCACCGTGCACGGTGCGTAGTGCACATTACACAGTGCACAGGTGCGCGGTTCATGGTGCACAGTGCACAGGTGCATGGTGCTTGGAGCACAGTGCGTGGTGCACAGGTACACAGTCCAGAGTGCAAAGGAGGAGAGTGCAGAGGTACAGAGCTGCAGAGGTGCGCAGTACATTGGAGCAGTGGTGCACAGTACGTGGTGCAGAGCTGCAGGTTGCATAGTGCACACTGCGGAGTTGCACGGTGTGGGGTGCAGAGGTGCACAATGCAGTGGTATGGGGCACACGGTGCATAGTGCACGGTGCACAGTGCGGGGTGCAGAGGCACAGGGAGCAGAGGCGGGGTACACAGTGCATGGTACACGGTGCACAGTGCACAGCACAAAGCTAAACAGTGCAGATGTGCATGGTGCACAGGTGTGGGGTGCAGCGGTGCAGGGTGTGTAGGTACTGGGTGTGCAGCACGAGGTGTCGGGGGGCAGAGGTGCACAGCTCAGTGGTGCTGGCTGTGTGCTCCATGGCGCAGGGTACAGGGGCGCAGAGCACGCAGCGCAGGGGTGCGGATGTGCACGGGGACGTGGTGCACTGCACACAGCACGGAGCTGCAGGACACACAGCTGTGGCTGTCCCCAGCTCTGCCCCGGCCCTCGGGCTGACAGGACAGTGCACGCACACCCATCAGGCTGCCCGGTCCTCCTGTCCCCTCGTCCCAGCCATCTCCTCCACCCGTAGCTGGGGTCCCCTCGGAAACCTTCGCAATTCCCTGGGTGCTACGAGGGCATTCGATGCTTTCCCTAAGGCCCGGGGGTCGCTGCTCTCCCCCCTTCCCCAGGACAGGTTCTGCTCGCTCGGTGCCGCAGTGTTTGTGCCAAAAACATCGGCAGGAAGGTTTATTTGTATAACGTAATCGCTTCCTTTTAATTGCTTCTTGGTTTCATGACGCCAGCCCTCCTGATGTGCAGGAAGTGCTGCCGCCAGTTGGCAGTGCTGAGGAATACGGAAATCCTTCACGTTTCCAGTTTTGCATGTATAGGGCCACCTATAAGCTCTCAGACCTGGCCTTGCCCCAGCTGCAGCTCCGCAGAGCACCGCTGCTCTCTGACTGCGCCCCACACAGCACGGGGCAGCCTGGATGCTGTCGGGGCACCTGGATGTGGCTGCTGCCATCACGTTATCACGGTCTGGATTAAAATGCACTGAAGCCATGGGGCATGCTGTGCTTTGGGGTTTGGAAGCACGGGATGGGGAACGGCTGGGACGGAGTCAGAGGGCAGAGGAAAGGTGGGGACAGCCCTGGTGTCCCCCAGGCTGTGGGGACCCCAAGCCTTGGGGCTGGGCAATGGCAACAAGAGGGCAGTGACACTGGGTCAGGAGCTTGTCCCTGCCCTTTGCTTCCTCCCTTTGTTCCAGGAGGCAGAGCTATGGACAAGAAGAAGCTGTCGTTAAATTGTGCTCCGAAGAGAAACAAGCTGCAGGGCCCCACATTTTGGCCGGCCGGCTGGAGCCAAAAGGTGCCATAATCACCTCGAGAAGCCCCGTTTGGTCTTCCGCAAAAGCCCAAAGTGCATCAGAGGACACAAAAAGAACCAGGTCAGCTAACGGGGCCGCTGCTCAGAGTTCACGGTGTGCCCGGCCCCGGTAACAGCGATGTGACCGAGCCGAGTGCCGGCACCTTCGCTGCCACGGCCCGGCGGGCCTCGAGGACGGGCTCCCTCGGGACCTGCAGGCTGAGAAAGGAGCCAAGTGCAAAGAGTTGTTAATGTGTTTGTAAGGGTTTTTTGCAGCAGCTTGGAAGTGGCTGTAGTAGGAGAAGGAGGCGCCCAGGAGCTGTGGCGCTGCCCGGTGTTGGCACCGCCAATATTTGGGCTGTGGGGGGCTCCCCGGTGCCCCACGGTGAGGCCACGTGGGGTTTGGTCTCCCCTTCGCTGCCATCGCTGTTGCCAGTCTCTGCAGGTACAAGCAGGAGCGCGGGTGCCCTAAAAGCGGTGGCAAGGCGGTGGCAGTGATGATTTATGGCCCTCGTAGCACAGGGCTGTCACTGCACCTGCCTCGGTATGGCACGATAATGTGTCACCTTTATGGACCACTGCAGCCCTGCTCTGGGCACCCTGAGGTCCCCGGGCACCCGAATCCTCTGGGGCTGGGCTGTGCAGGCAGCTTGCATGAAACATTTATGGCCTCCAGCTGCGCAGCTCGGCTGAAGTCAGCACGGCCTCTACATATTTTATTTTTTCTCCATTAAAAGCAAAGGAAGTGGCAGATCCACGTCGCACGGTGCCTGATTTGCTCCCATCTCCTGTCTCCACACAGTCACGGGTACTGTGGGGCGCTTAAATCTGACCTGGAGGCAGCGGGAGGCGTCTGCTGCTCCAGGAAAAGCACACGGGGAGAGCGCGGCCAGCAAGGGCCTGGGCGAAGCAGCAGCACCAGGTTTCAATGCAGCCCGCTGTCTGTCCGTCCCACCACCACCAGCCCGGCACCCCCGGGTCCCCACAGCCCCTCGCCCAGCTTTGTCAGGCTAAGCCATGCCACTCAGGCTGTGTTTTGGTACATCGTGGCAGAGATCCTGCATCCGCAGAGGCGACGCTCTGCAGGGGCAGCGCTCCTGCTCCGCTGCAGGAGCCCTGGCGAGCACTCGGGGAAACGCTGTGGGTGCGAAGCAGGGGGAAGGGTGCAAGGCAGGGACCAGCAGCAGCTTTTAGCACAAGAGAAAAAACATACAATTTCTTAAGGAAAATATAGCGTCTTATTTGCCTTAAAAAGTCCCCACTTTTAAGTGTAGCCCGAACTGTGGGTTCGCTGATGGTCGCAAGGTCCCTTAATGCTCCTCTCCTTTCAGCTGCTGCAGCTTTTCCTTGAGCTCAGCTCTTTGCCCACAAATGTTTGTAACCCTGCAAAACATTTTGAGGCAAAGTCAATCGATAGCAACAGCTTCAAACGGGACAGACTGGGAATGCTGAAGTACAGAAATGTGCCTGGAATGACCACGTTTGGGGCTCCACTGAGCGGGGGGGATCCGTCTGAACGCCCTCTGCCACCGCTGGGGAATGCTGAAGCCTTGTGTCAGGTGCCCGGTGCTGGAAGCGCTGGTGCAGCCCAGCCCTGATTCACCCCAAAGAAAGCGGGGTGCTTTTCTGCAGAAAGCCATGTTTCTCCACCGCCAGCTCCCGTTTGCATCGCCGGCCTTGCTTTGTCCCCAAACCCCGAGGTTTCTCCTACGGGTGCTCCCCGAGCTCTGCACGCCGGTGCTGCCCGGCCCCGCGGCACCTGGCAGAAGGGCATCATTTTGTCCTCGTGGCCCCAGCCTCTTGCTCGTCACCTGGTTCCTGGCACTCGCTGCTCACATGCCTCCACTTCTGACCCCCCCGAGACCCGCGCAATCCAGCGGGAAGCGGCTGCAGCCCCACTCGCCGTGTTTATGCTTCCTCCCGTCAAGGACGGGCGATTGCGCGTCCCTCCCTCGCCCCCTCAGCACCCTCCCCGCCTGGGAGTGAATGTGAAGATAAAGGTTATCGTTGGGGAAAAATAAACGCCGGGTTTAACGGCCGTGTTGCTGTTTTGATGGCTATCTCATCCCCTCCCCGAATCGGGCACGAAGGGGCGAGCGGGCACAGAGCCGCTCCTCCCCGCGTGCTGTTTACACCAAACACGCGCCCCGCACACAAAGGGCGCATTAAAAGCCAGGGCAGCGGCCGCAGCCGGCAGCGGGGCCGCCCCGGAGCAGGTGGATGCTGCAGGTGGGCCTCAGCCTGCCCCGTGCCCCCGGGGGGGCGGCCGGGGGCTTCCCTGCGCAGCCGGAGCGGGGGGACGGGGACGGCGATGGCACCGGCACCACACAAGGTGGGTGAGTGCTGGGGGATGGAGCCCGTCCAGGGCACCCAGAGCAATGGGGCTGGGGCAGACACACATGCCCGGCCCCACTGACACCCCCGGGGTGTCACCCCCGTGCCAGGCTGGGGACATGTCCTGGGCTGGGTGCCTGCAGCCGGGTGGGCTCCAGGTGGCACATTTTGGGGTGCTGGTGGTACCCAGGGCCGCTCTCCTGCTGTAAGTACGGGGGGGTCTGGGAATCGTGGCAGTACCTAGAGGTAAAAATAACCCTGCTTCAACCCGGCTGTTCATTTGAGCCTGGGTTTTAGGGCCGTAAGTGTGATGGGGCTGGGTGTGTGGCCCCCAGCCCGTTGGTCTGCCTTAATTCCAGCCCGACTGCTGAAAGAGGGGAGCCTGCCGGAGCTGGCCCGGAGCCGGAGCCGAGCTGAGCCAGCACAGCACGAGGAGAGCCAGGCCCAGCCTGGGAGCCGTCCCTTGCCATGTCACCGCGCTGCCACCTCTGCGTGGCACGTGTGGCTGGGGCCCTGCTGTCCCCGCGTGTCCCCTTGGGTCCAAAGCAGAGACCTGGCTCTACGCAAATCCTCAGGCGGGGAGCTGAGACTCCCCATCCAGCCCCGCTTAACCCAGCACACCCGACATCGTGCACTAGGAATTAGTGTATGTGTAATCGACTTCATGCTGCCAGTTAATAACCTCTCTGCGCAAATCCCCCAGATGGAAACATACAGGCTTGGGGGCTGAGCTCCGCGGGAACCCCGAGGAAAATGCCTCTGGTTTCTCCCTAGGAGGAGCTCAAACTCCGCTCTTCCGAGCTCACAGCCCTCCGCGTGCACCAATTCCCACCTCCAGAGGCTGCTCAGACCTTCTCCAGCCCTCGCCCCTGGTTGCCTGGCTGGGGTCTCGCCGGGTGCGTGGGGACGTGGGGCGCAGGGGCTGTGTTGCCGGCTGTCCCTGCCCCTCCGGCTGAACCTTCTCCTCGCACATTGCTGCAGCTCAGGCACCTGAGCAGCCGCGGGCAGTTTTTCCTGCTCCATCCATGCTCAAAGTGCCTGGTCCTGGACATCACCTCCCACCCCCAGCTCTGCCCTCGAGAGGGGACATGGTTCCAATGGTGCCTCCTGGCCCCAGCGCCGCTCGGGTCCCCGCCGCCTGTTGCGTCCCCCCGAGCTGCCGACCAGCGCCAGGCTCTCAGCGATGCCCCAGGGCTGGCTCTGGGCTGGCGGTGGTGTAACACTGCTGTCCTGTGGTTGTGCCCATGGGACAGGGACAGGGGCAGGGACAGGGACAGTCCCTGCGGCCCACTGCTCCCCAGTGAAACCAGTCACACCTGGGGAGGGGAGGCAGGGGCTGTGCGAGGGGTACAGAGCCCCATCCTGCTCTGGGTTCCCCAAAGGGACCAGCTGATGCCACCAGACCTGTGCGAGAGCAAAGCCAGCAGCTCAGCCGGGCTCAGCCTCCTGAAAGCCTTCCCTTTGCAGGGGGGAGAGCAGCTGCTGAAATACCAGAAGGTGCTGTAGGATTTCAGTGCAGCGTCAGGCAGGGTGAAACGCTGTCACCGGGGCGGTGAAGCGTGTTGGATAAAAGGTCTTTGTCCCACAGCGATGCTTGGCTCGTCTCCAGTCACCGTCGTGATCACATCGGAGGCTGACAGCTGGGACATCGACGCCGCCTCCTCCTGTCTGGGCTGCGGACAGTTTGTGGACTGGGACAGGATGCCAGAGCCGGAGCAACAGGCCGATATCCCCAGGGACATCCTCACCCAGCCCCCCAAGGAGCTGAAGAGTCTGGTGAGAGAGGGCTGCCTGGCAGCGAGCCGCGCTCTGAGAGCTCAGGTCTACCACCGGCTGTGCCAGCAGGTCGCCTGCCGCCTCGTCACGCCCGACGCTGCCGTCTACAGGGACGTGGCGAGCCGGCTCTTCGGGAAGCACAGCGCGAGCTCCCACCCTCTGCCCGACTTCCTGGAGGGGTGCTCCATGCCCACGTACTGCCTCAGCCTGGACGGGGTCGCCGCCGTGAAGAAGATCCTCATCTGCATCAGCAACCTTTTCCCTGACATCACCTACAGCCCCACCCTGCCCTCGCTGGTGGCTCTGCTGCTGCACTACAGCGAGGACGAAGCTCAGTGCTTCGAGAACATCTCTCGCCTCATCGCCAGCAACGCCCCCCACACCAGCTACATTGACCAGTCCTTCCTGGCCCACCGGGCCTCCTGCATGACTTTTGGGGATCTGGCCAACAAGCACTGCCCGGCAGCTCACAAACTGATAGCCGGCTCCTCCGAGAACGTCTTTGAGGTCTACTCCGAATGGTTGTCGTGGCTCTTCCACGACCTCCCCTTTGACTACGCCATCCGAGTGTTCGACGTCTACCTGCTGGAGGGGCAGAAGGTCCTCTACCGCATCGCCCTGGCCCTGCTGAAGCAGTACAGGCTCTCGGTGGCCTCTGCTGAGCTGGAGGGGGCCGACATCAAGGCGGACCTGCAGGCTTTCGTGCAGAACATTGCCAAGCACACGACCGTCGACAAACTCCTGGAGAGAGCGTTTGGCATCCGGCTGTTCTCCCGCAAGGAAATCTGGCTCCTCCAGATGGCCAACAGGAAGGCGCTGATGGAGCGGGGCATAACCATGGTGCAGAGCAGGTAAGAAGCCTGTCTGCTTGCCAGCGTGGGCAGATGGTGTTCTGGGGCAAAGCAGGCAAACCCCGAGGTACAGCGGAGATAGAGCACGGGGGGAGCTCCAGGCATCTCCCTTGGCTTTGGCCGTGCCGGGTGCCCCAGGACCCTAGCAGCACACGGGCACCTGGCTCAGCACCCACGGGCATCCCCCCTCGCAGGCAGTCCTTCCACCTGGCCGTGGACATGCAGACCTTCAGCTCCAGCACGGTAACGGCTCAGGAGATGCGCATCATCTGGTCCTGGATCCCCGAGCGCTTCTCCCTCTCCCCCCCGCTGCTGCTCTTCTCCACCTCAGAAGACGGGTGCAGCCTGCAGAGGTGAGTGCGATCTGCCCGGTGGCTTGGGTCGGGTCAGATGGGACGGGCATAAAATCGGGTAAAGGCTGCTGGTGTAGGAAGGGGCACCTGCAACGTCTGTGGGACACGGCTGGGGTCTCTTGGGGACACTGCTGGGCTCGTTTCAACACCCTGGGTGCAGCCTGGGCAGCGCTGGCTGCGGAGAAGGAGACTTCTCTTAGCAGCACATCACACTGCAAGGCCACGGCAGGGATCGGGGTCAGGGCAGACTGTACTCAGGTAGCCCCTGCGATGGGGAACACATCAAACCCCCAGACCCAAGCCAGGAGAACCCAAGTGCCACGGGCAATGCCCAAACCTGCTGCAAGCAGGGGGACCACTGAGGGCCATCTGTGCCCCCCAGTTCTCCGGGGGGTTAATGGTGGGGCCGCAATATTACTGCCTGTCAGCACCACGAGCACGCCCCTGAGTCCGTGAGGGGCGAGCGGGGTCCCACAGCTCCGTGCCCAGCGCCTGCACCACCAGCCGGGCTGCCCGAGCCGTGTGGTCACGGCTGCGTGCTCCCCGTCTGACCGCACCAACCCAGCCTCCTTGTGCGCCCCCCAGGTTTTACTCCTGCTGCGAGGGTTACGAACCCACGGTGCTGCTCATAAAGACAACGGAGGGGGAGGTAAGTATCTCCCGAGCACGGAGCGGGGCCGTGCTGGGGTGACACGGGGAAGGAGGGCGGTTGTCTCCCTGCCCACCAGCGCTGGCTCCATCACGGCGTCTGCGGGGCACCGGCACCAAGAGCTGCCCTAGACACTGGCTAAAGGGGGCATGTGGGGGTAAAGAGGAGTCCGTGAGATGGAGAGGCCACGAGAGAGTCGTTTTTATTGGAAATGTAGGCTAAATCGTGAAGCCTTCACTAGGCAGACTTTCCTGAAGTCAGCAGACGCTCTGCCTGAGCAGGGACTTGCTTCCAGTGTGCTAAATGCCAGGAGCTCTTCTTGATTGCAAGAGCAGCAGCACGAGGGAAATGGAAGTGAAATAAGGACAGCTCTTACAGTATCTGAAAGTCATGAAATCGCTACAGAAATACCTGAGCCAGGCCTCTCCCCCGGGACTCTGAGAGTGGCTCATAAACCCATACTTTATCCCTGCACTCTTCATCAAGCAGCAGAGGCAAGTTCTGCAAATTGCCCAGGCATCCCGAGGATTTATTGGCCACCGAGCCCTGACCTCCCACGCCAGGCACTTGAGCGCAGTGAGGAGATAAACACTGCGGTCCCTGGGGCCTGCTGTGGGCAGGGAAAGGTGACTTATTCAACCTCGTTTCCTACGTTTTAGCTCGTTTTCTTCCTGACATAGTACCAAGGAGAGGCAGAGCCCTTGCTGAGCAGAACACCCCAGCGATGGCCTCGATGGAGGCTGCTGCCGGGGGTCCTGGGGCTCGCCCTGGCCCTGCTCCCCGTGACAGCTCCCTGTGCTCTCTCCCAAAGGTGTGCGGGGCATTTCTCTCCTCCGACTGGAGCGAAAGGAAGAAGAATGGGGCGACATCGGGCTTTTTTGGGACAGGGGAGTGCTTCGTGTTCACCGTAAGTCACATTTTATTTATGGGTTTATGCTTCTGGGCTTGTCTGTCTTTGCTTTTTTCTTTATTTGTCTAACTCGAGGCATGGTGGCACCGAGCTGCTTCCTTTGCACAGTCCCACCACCGCCTCTGAGCTCTGGCAGGAGGTAGCAGCACAGAGATTGCTGTGCTGGGCTAGAAAAAATGGAGAACTGACTTCAGGAGCATCCTAAAGGGATGACAGCAGGGCAATCTGCGCTGTCCCTCCTCTGCCCCAGGTCTGGACCTGGCACACAGCATGTGGTCCCTGGCCAGGCAGCAATGGAGAGATACCCCCAGGGACAGGGCTCACTGGGTCTCTCCTCCTTTCCAGGTGCGCCCTGAGATGGAGAGGTACGAGTGGGTGTTCATCAAGAAGCCGGAGCTAGCCAAAGCCGTGCCGCGCTCACGCCAGCGGTCGCCTTCGCCCGGTCCCATGTCCCTGCTCAGCTCCTCCCCGGACGGTCGTGGTACCAGCTCCAACCACCTCGCCGTGCCCACGCCGCAGCGCAAAGGCCGTCTGTCCCCATTCCTGGCCATCAGGCATTTCCTCCTGCCTTCCAAAACAGCCTCCATGTTCATGTCCGGCTCTCGGGAAGGGATCATTATCGGTAATTACCTAATGGCAGGCACCCCACCCAGCATGCTGCTGCTTTGGCTGAAAAGAGCTCTCCCCCAAGTTAAAATCTGAGCTGCCCATGCAGGCAAAGACCTCCTGTCTTAGGTGAGAAGTCAGGGAAGATGAAGTCAGCCCTGACTCCTCCAAGTTAGCAAGAGAGTACAAGGCTGCACAGGGAAAAGGATGCTCCTGGGAGCTGCAGAGCGGGTCCCAGCCGAGCGGGAGCCCCATATCCCAAACCTCCCAGCCAGGTTTGTGCCCTTGGGGCTGCCGTGCCCATCCTGGCCCTTTCCTCTGCTTCATGCAGGACTGAGAGGAGATGCAGGTGCAGAACAGCTCGAGGAAGGGACCCACCAGCTGTCCATGAGAGCTCTGCGGCAGTGCTGCAGAAAACAGAGCTGGGAGCTGGGCACGATCTGAGACCTGGCCAGTGTCTCTGCTCAGGCAGCGAGGGGTGAGCGCGGGTCCCAACCCTCTGGCATGCTTTTGCAGGTGGAGGCGGAGGCCAAGCTCTGTCCCTCGACGCCGACCTGCTCTGGGGGCACACGGAGCACTGCGAGACCTTTGACAACCCTCCGCTCTGCCAGGAGAACTTCAGGGTGCAGTTCTTGGAGGTGTGGGGCTTCCAAAACACCTAGGTCCTGTGGGGCCAGCCCCTCACCACGCCTCCTGCCAAGAATGGAACCCCCACGGCACCAGCTGCGGCCTGGCCTGGCTGCTACAGTCTCCGCCGGCAGCATCTGCTGGCCGTCCACACTGTCACCAGCCGTGGTGGCGTGGAGAGGGCCGTGGGGTGCCACGAACGGGACTACAGGGATGCACGAGGTCCCCTGCCGCAGCTCAGCCCCAGCCTGCTCTGTTCCTGCTCAGGACGCTGGAGGGGAAGGGAGCCAGCTCGCTGCTTGCTGCACTCCCCTGGCCTCTCTGTGGTTTGGGGCTCTGCAGCAAAGCCACGATACCACGGCACAGGCAGCCTGTGGGAATCCTGAGTCTAGACAAAATCCAGCACGAAGGTGCAAAGTTCACCAGGACACTCCACACCCTGCTTCTCACCCCAAGCCCAGCCCTCAAGACGTGTGCAGGATTTTTGTAGCACCAGAGGTCCCCAGGTTTCACCTGGGACCGGGCACCAATCAGCATCCAACATGGTGCAAAAGACTTTGTGGCTGAAATTGCTGATCGGAGATTAGCAAAGTGCTGCCTGGTGCTTACACGTCTGCAGCTCACCACAAGCCCCCCAGCAGTGCACCTGCCTTGTCATTTTTCTATTACACTGAAGGCCCATATTAGCAGCAAAGAGTTGATGTAAGATTGCGAGCGGTTAATATAAGCTTTAATTAGCACGCCCTGATTAAATGGGTCCAGATAACACACGTGCCATTTTGAAATATGAAATGTGAACATGCAGGTGTTGGTAGGTAGGTCTGTGCAAGGAGGGTTGTGAACTGTTGAGAGGTCACTGTGGCTGCAGGATGAGAGCACATCTCCCGTGTCCAAACACTTCCCATTTGTGGTTTTATCTTTCATGGATAACATTTCCTGAGCTATTCAGGGCAGGAGTTGTTGCTGCCATGGTGCTGGTGGGTCCAGCGATGCCAGGAGGATGTGGGGAGGAGCGGGCAGTGGCAGCAAGCTCCCACCGTGGTCAGTTACACAGCAGACTTAGGAATTGCTTGTAGCCTTCATTACGTATCCTGGTAAGATAAAGAGGTGAGGTGCAGGTCCCTGCTGCCCCGCACCTGCCTTTGCTCACAGAGCTCAAATGAAAGCACACAGCAGAGTTGCTCTCTCCCTTGATTTAAAGAGCTCTGCTAATTGTTCCTCGGTATTTCTTGCTTTCTGTGATCATGTACCAGACTGCTTTCTGTCCAGCACAAAGTTCCCCTTGGGAGTCCCTCTTTCTTTCCACAAAGCAGTTTCCCTTCTCCACCCAGAGATGCGCAGGACACAAAAGATGCCTGGAAATGCAAAGCCCTTCCTTCGCAATCCAGTCTGGCCCCTCAGCAGCCGCTGGCTCAGGCTTCACCATCTTGCCTTGTAAAGGGCAAGAAGGTCCTGGCTAACGTATTAAAATACCAGCGACTGGGATCGTTCTGTGCAGGCCGTGGGGGCCTTTGATGTGGTGGAAAAGCCTGCGAGTCCCTTTGACGCGGTACGCGCCGTATACCCGAGCTGCCTGCTGCTCCGAGCTGTAAATCACGATGAATGTCAGTGTGCTTATTACATTCACCGCCTGTAATCTGATGAGTGTCTTTGCCGTTTTTTAAAATGACGCTATAGTACTTTCCTCTCTACACTTTATTCCATTACCGTATAAAGTTCAAAACTCTTAGAGAATTAAAAAAAAAAAAAAAGAAAGAAAGAAAGAACATGCAGAGAGAGCAGAGGGACCTGGAAGCTCAGGGGACTTGTAATGGGATATAAAGAGGTCTTTCATCTGTGTTGTGCTGTCACTTGACTGCAGTAAGGTCAGCAGAGACCAAACTGCTGCTCTCTGATGGCTCTTTGGTGGCCCAAGAGAAACAAGGAGACAGACAAGCGGCACCACAAAGGACAACCGGTGCAGCGGCATGGCTTCGCTTTGGCCCGCAGCCTCAACAGGGCGGCCCCGGCCCGCAGGCAGCGGGACCCAGCTCCTCGCCTCGCCGGGCCCTGTCCTGCTGCCTGGGTCTGTGGCAGTTCCCGGGAAGCCGGCAGATTTCTGCAGGGACCTGGGGCCCTGCCGGGTCCCCCAGTGCCACATGCCCAAGCGCAGAGCTCCAGAAACACACACTTGTTTGGCTGGGTTGGTGCGGCTCGGCATAGCCATGACAGGGAAAAGCCCATCACACATTACAACACATTTGTGCTGAAGCTGGCTTAATTCATTAGGGCCATTTCATCGCCGTACGAGGGGACACTTCTTTACAGTTTGGGTGACAGAGCACTGGAACAGGCTGCCCACAGAGGCTGTGCAGTCTCCTTCTCCGGAGATATTCAGAACCCGCCTGGGTGCCATCCTGCGCAAGGTGCTCTGGGTGACCCTGCTTGAGCAGGGGGTTGGAGCAGCTGATCTCGGTGGTTTGATCTCTCAAGATCATTCTGTGATTGCCACGCCAGTCACGGCTTGGGCTCCCAAGCGACTGAACCCTGGAGGTAGCAGCACCCAGGGCCAGCACTGGCACTGGGGGGTGAAAATGGGGAGAGGGAGGGAGCACTACGGCTGGGTCTCCCTGCTGCTGCGTGTGGGGAGCGGCTGCCCGTGGGGCCGGGATCCCCCCGAGGACCCGGGATCCCCCCGAGGGCCCTGGATCCCCCCGCGGCGCCCGGCCCTGCCCTGCCCGGCCGTGCCCGGCGCCGTTGCCATGGCGGCCGCGGCTCCGGCGTGAGGCGATGGCGGCGCCCGAGGGCAGGGAGGCGGCGGGGCTGGAGCTGCGGGCGGCCATCGGCTTCAACGGTACCGGGGCCGCCTGCGGGCTGCGGGGCGCCCGGGGGGCAGCCGGGGGGCTGGGGGAAGTGTGGGGGCGGTTGGGGAGGCACCGTGGGGGCAACTGGAGGGGCTATGGGGAGCTATAGGGGCAGCTGGAGGGGCTGTGGGGCGCTGTGGGGACACTGGAGGGGCTTTAGGAAGCTATGGGGGCAATTGGGGCTTATGGGGTGCCATCGGGACAACTGCATGGGCTATAGGGAATTAGGGGGGCAGCTGGTGGGGCTATGGGACACGGTGGAGACAATTGGAGGGGCTGTGGGGCACTGTGAGGTAACTGGAGGGGCTATAGGGAACTATGGGGGCAGCCGGGGAGGCTATGGGGCACTGTGGGGACAACTGGAGGGGCTGTGGGGCACCGTTGGGCTAACTGGGGGGCTTATGGTGTAACATGGGGACAACTGGAGGGGCTATAAGGAGCCATGGGGGCAGCTGAGGGGCTATGGGGCACAGTGGGGACAACTGGGGGGCCATAGGGCACCTGAGGGAGTGTGGGGCGTTACATAGGACACCTGGGGGTCCGTGGGACACGGTGCAGGCAAGTTTAGGGGCAGACAGGACACTGTGGGGCAGGTGAGGGGTTTGGGATGCAAGTGGGCAGGTTTAGGACACCCTGTGGTGCAGTGGGGGCCACCATGGGTCTTGGCTGGGCTATAGGGCCATGGTGATGGAGCCAGGCCAGGGGCAGTGGGTGTGTGGGGTGCCCCGCACCTGGCCAAGAGCGGAGCCGCTCACAGCATCCCTGACAGCAGGGCAAGAGTTCAGAGAGAAGGGTTGCAGAACAGGCAAGGTCTGACTGAATTGCAGGATTCACTATTTATTTCCAGTTACCCAATTTACCAGAATGAAAGGAGTTTCATTTCAAAATAAAGCCAAATCAGGTTGCACAAAACACAGCCATAAACAACCCCATGACTCGGTGATGGGGTCAGTAACGGGTCCTCACCAGCTGCCCGGCTTCCTGGGAAACGTGCAGCTAACTGAGGCAGGTCAGGGCACTGTGAACTGGTGATGTGGCCTTTATAAGTCAGCAGGTGCTCCTGGAGAACCTGCTGTGATGAAGGGCTCAGACCTCGGGGACGGTTAAATCTCCTGTTATTGGTAGGAAGCACAGCCCAAAATTTGTAAAGGTGACCCTTGAATTGTATAGAGGATTGTTCTGTTGGATGGCTTTGGGTGGGAGCTGGAAGCCTCCTGTTTTTGCCCTCCTTGTGAAGTAAACCTTCAGCAATAAGAGTTTCTCTTGGGAAGCGAAATCAGGAAGTCCACCAGCGTGGAGGTGTTGAATTTGCCTGAAGTCCCAGACTGGTGGTAGTCAGCGTTTCTTTCACTTTCTTGCTCTTGTAGGTCATATCCCATTTGGCCTGATCTGCCACCCCAACAAGGAGCACCTTCTCTACCCGCTGGGATGTACCGTGGTTATTCAAGACATGGCCAGCAAGAAGCAGGTGTTCTTGCACGGCCACACCAACAACGTCTCCTGCATCGTTGTCTCAAGGAGCGGTACGTTCGTGGCCTCTGGACAAGTCACCTTTATGGGCTTCAAGGTGGGTAATGCTCAATGTTTAACCATGTAATATTGACCAGAAGCATGGAGTTGGCCTGCCAAGCAGTGGGAACGCTTGCTTATTTTTAGTTTTATTAGAAAACAGATGCCCATAGTGGGAGGACACTGCAGAGAACAGGGAGTCGTGGCTACTCTGTTGCTGTGTGTGCCTTTATATTTTGGTGGAGCATTAAGCATTTCGCCTAGGATCAGGGTAACTAGATTGAGAGATTTCTTAGTCATTGATTTCTTTCAATTCTTTTTATCAAAAATGTTGTGGACATCTGCCAGCCTAAATCCCATTAGACATTAATTAATAAATGATGTTATATTCAAAATTCTTTATGGTTTAATTTTTTAGTGCCTATTTGGAAAGATTCTGAGGCAGTAGGAAGGAATCAAGTATTAGAGTCTTCAGTATTTTAAAATCTAAGTCAAATACTCTTCCAGTGTAATCAGTAAATTTTGATTCTGAAATGAAACAGAGCAACTAAATTGGTAAGTTGGAATAACGTTCTGTGCAGCACTTGGTCTGAAGCATATTTCTACCATACCACACTGGGCTGGAAAGAAGCTACCCTTCAGCTGGGCTGCTTCTAACAAAAGTTCCCTTCCTGCCAGAGCACTTCAGCGTGTTACAGCTGATGCTCTGACTTTGACCTCTTCTGCTTTGGACTGCAGGCAGACATCATTTTGTGGAATTTTTGGAAGAAGGAGTTACTTGCTCGGCTGTCCCTTCATAAGGGTAAAATCGAAGGACTAGCGTTCTCTCCAAACGACCTTTATCTTGTGTCACTGGGAGGCCAGGACGATGGCAGGTAAGGATTTCCCCTTCTTGATGCATAACTCCTGACCGTTTGTACGGCGTTGAGGAAGGCTGCTTAGGGAGTACTTACTCCTCCCTCTTCTGGCAATCCGATGCTTTCCCCTTCTTGACATCTTTCTTTAGAACATCCTGTTCTGTCTGATGGAAGCATTCAGCATCCCATCCTGTCTGATGGAAGCTGGATTGGTACCCTAGAGTGCAGGGCAGGGGAAAACAAGGGGAGCAGCTAATTCTGAAGTTGTTTTGTCACCCAGAGATATGTCAACTGCACTGTTAGCTGATTTAACATACTGTCCTGAAGAATTAAGAGTGGAATAAAAAGTTACTTTAAATCAGATTCTACTTAAGATATAATTTGAGTCTTGCTCAGCAGGAGGAATACCACAAATACATACCCCTACTTCAGGAACAAGGGATGTAAGCTGCAATTCCATGTGTTTGTCTTAAGGCTTTTCTCGAATAAAATATCTATGAGGTGACTTTTATTGCTTATCCTTGTGGGAACAGACTGCAGGAAAGCAAGTTTATTCTTGCTTTTTGGGTAAGTTTTTAAGTAACATTAAAAAGCAAAGCTATTTAAAACCCCTCCTTCCTTTGCAGCGTGGTTGTGTGGAACATCCTAACTAGAGAGGCTGTCTGCGGGAGCCCTGCCTCGGCCCGGAGCGCGGGCAATGCAACCATCGTCAAGTGCTCTGGATGCAGAGACGAGATGTTTGTTACTGCTGGAAAGTAAGGTTTTATTTACGAGAACTCTTAGGAGGAAAAGACCCAGAGACTTCTCTCCTTTTACAAAGGGTCTTTACTTAAATACAAGGAAAGTTAAACAATAGTGTGCTCATGTTTTTGTTTTTGTTTTTGTTTTTGTTTTTTTTCCCCTGAATGGACACAGGAATATCCATCAGCTTGCCTTTTAAAGCGTTTCTGCCTGTTCTGTACGCAAGAGTCTGTTTTCAAAGCAGCGCGCAGGGACTAGCACGCGCCACTTCTGTTCCTGATAGCAGGATTTTGTATTCAGTATTCCCCTTGCAATGCTTAAAATATTTAGTTCCCAGGGTTTGTATAAGAATAGCAGTCAGTGAGCAGCTCTGAACAGTGCCTCATTAGTGCAGAAACAATGGTATCTTGCAAGTTGTTGGATCATCTCCTATCCTCAACAGATGTAATGTACAATTGGTCCCTGGCTTGTAACAAAAGTTGATCCAAAAACTCACATTTCTCATGGGTTCGAGACAGCCCCGTATATCTAGCCTGACACTTAAACCTGCTGAGGAGCTGCAGCTCCCTTTAAATCAGGGAACGGC
Source organism: Cygnus atratus (assembly GCF_013377495.2). Taxonomy (NCBI): domain Eukaryota; kingdom Metazoa; phylum Chordata; class Aves; order Anseriformes; family Anatidae; genus Cygnus; species Cygnus atratus. The sequence continues at coordinate 2,447,743 of NC_066379.1, forward strand.
TTACATGGTTTTGGCTGCAGTCACACTTATAAATGCTGGTCTTTGCATTTTTAACACTTTGTAAAACGTAAGGGTGACTATGCGTGAAGATACTCTGTTGGTTCCTTGTTGTCAATCAAACTGTGCTAGAAAATAGTTGAAAGTGTCCTGTATTGCTCATTTCCTGTTCTAAGAAACAGGATTCCCACGGTGCATTATCTCTTTGGGGAATTAAGTGTCTGGGTTGTTACGTACCCTCCCACAATCCTAGTGTATATTTCTGCTGAACCTTTGAGATTTTTGATTCATCTGGAAAAAAGTTACCATAAGAGACAGCAGAAAAGACAAAGACTTATTCCTGGCCTCTCTGATTCTGTTCTTTTTCCTCCTTATAAAAAATTCATGATAATATGACCTCATAAAGACTCTTTCATTCTTCTAGTAGTGAAAGAACTGGGATATATCTGAGTTCAGTACTAAGTATGGATTTAATCCTGCTATATACTTTCTTGCAGTGGGACCATTCGAGTGTGGGAACTGGATCTACCAAACAGAAAAATCCGACCAACTGAATGCCAGACGGGGCAACTGAGAAGGGTGATCACAAGTCTTAAGGTGAGGTTCAGCCAAAATAATTTGGCTGAATTAAGTAACTCTCAACAGACTAGAAAAGACCATGAGCTTTTCTAGTAATGCTAAAAATGCCAACTCTAACTACAGGATGGCAATGAAGTTGCTAAATGTTGGCTCATGGCAGGTGGTTTCCCATCGTTTCTTTATCCTGGGAAAAGTGTTTTGGATGCTTCTGAAAAGAAGCAGCATGTATTTTAGTCAGAGGTTTTAGCACCCAGAGAATTCTACTTTTTCTTCGAAGTATTACTTAGATTTGGTTGGAGAACATTGTACATTGAGTGGTGTTATGGATCTTCGTGCGCGTTGGGCTAAAAGCACTGGCTATATGCCCTTAGAGTAAATCCTGGCAATGCACTTTAATAAAGCTATTTATGCAGTACAGTGCTAGGGCTGGGACAAATGGCTCAGTATCTGGACTGTGTTGTCTTTTTTTAACACTTTCGTGTAGATAGCAGATGACGATAACTATTTTTACGCTGGCACATCGAGTGGTGATATCCTGAAAGTGAACACAAACAACAAGCTGATGACTGAGTATGGGCCCAAAGAGAAGTTTAGCTTGGTAAGTAGCAGCTCTGTGACTTGAATTTTTTCCTTATCCTCCTCTTTACTGGTGATGGAAATTAGGGCAACCTCCTGGAGAATCATTACAAAGCTGACTCACAAACTAACCTGCATCAGGGAGGACGAGTGGTGTGGACGTGTGTGACATGGTGGCTGTTCAGGTTGGAGCACTGGGAAGAGAATACCACAAGTTTTTGAGAAACCAGAACGGGAGCACAATGAGGATTCACAGCTGGAAGGGAGCAAGGACCAGAATAAAGCCAAACTGAAGAGATGAAAGATGAGAGGAGAAAAGAATAGTCTGTGCCTTGTTTATGTGGTTCCTGTAATGAAACCAAAGACTCCTGAGATCATAGGTGCATACTGTGCTATTACTGCAGTTTATCGTCCCCCCATTTGTGCCAGCAGAATTGACTGTAGGTTAAGAGCGGATCAAGAATGGATTCAGCCGAAAAAACACCTGCAGCAGGGTCATTTTGGGCAGGTATTATTTACAGCAGGGCCTCATAAACTGCCAAGAGCACGACTGAAAGAGGCAGCGTGCTTCTTTGTATTGGAAGTACAGCGAAAATTCACAAGAAAAACCTGTCTCATTTTTGCTGGGTCTGACAACATAGCTTGGTTTCAGTTACCCCCCCTAACTTCAGAGATGAAATCGTGTGGCAGAGCTGAGTGTTCCAGGGCTGTCAGTGGCTTGTGTAAGGATCTATAAAACAGAATTTGTTCTTTCTCTGTATTTTTTAGTTCCAGTTCTTAGTGCTGTCGTTGACCCTGCTTTGAGCAGGAGAGGGATGCAGTGGACGAGCTCCAGCGGTTCCTCCCAACACCAAGCTGCCCTGTGGTCCTGTGGTGCTGGTCTGCTCAGGGGACTCGCCTGGTCGTGGCATTTAGTTAATAACCAAGAATCCAAAACTTTAAAGCAGTAAGCAGCGAGGATAATGTATACCTCAGGCTTGCCTTACTGGGTGCTGACTTCAAAACTAGGTTTGAATAGTTAGCTTTGGTGGGATCAGAGTAGTGAGATTTGGTGGGTCCTGCTAGGCTTTGGTGAGATTTCTGTGGCGCTAATCTTGCACTAAAGCACACCGAAATTAAAGCACAAAAATTGCTTATTTTTGGCACCCCTTTTGAGAGGCTTGATCCCTACCCTTTTCCCATAGTATTTGATATTGTGTAGCTTTTTTATGTGTTCAGACATAGGTCCAGTTGACCTTATTCACGGATTTCAGTGACCCATACTTTTGGAAGTCAGTCCCCAGAGTCTGTGTTGGCACCTGAGGAGCACACAATTAAATACTGCTTGGAAAAATCTATTAAACGACTTGCTCAGCATCACAAGAATTCTGGCGGTGGCCATTACATAGAATTTAGTTCTTCTGGACCACATTAAGGCTTTTCAGTCAAGACGTGATCTGTTGGTTTTTTTTGTTCGTTACAAAAATGTGTGTTCTCTCATCACGTTATTACATTATACCCATCCTGACTGATGTCTCTAGTAGCTCCAGCTTCCCCGCTGATGATGCAGAGGTATTACTGAAAAAGATAGTCTAGATGATATAATCGAAGAGTTTATTATAATGCTTATGCACAAGTGGGACAAAACAAGGTTGAGCAGTGCACACTGGTTCTGTTACTTTAGCTTCTGAGTGCTCAGCTTCCTAACCTCAAAGCTCCTTTAAAGTAGTTTTGTTTGTCTGTAATCGGGACTCGTGGGTCTTAGTGTAACGATCCCCAGACAGGAATGGCTGCTGAACGAGGAGCTTTTGGCCTTCCATTGTTCGAGACTTCTGCTTGCAGGGAGCTGTAATCATAAACAAACAGGAACAGCTAGAACACTTGCTCTTGATTTCTCTTTATTTGTTGCTGTTAAATGACTTCTTTGAGCTTCTTGGTTTATAGCCAGTGGAGGGGGTAATACCTGAAAAATTCAAACACTTAAAAAAATTCAAACTCTTCCCTGAAAAATCTTCTTGCGTAGGGTTGAATGTATTTTGTGATTCTATTAGAAACCACGAAAATCAGTGGGCGGTGAGGGAAGCAATACAGATGGAAGTACTGGAAGTACTGCTATGGATGCTATGGGGAAATTGTCCTAGAAAGAAGCGGACATTATTATTTGAGAGCAAACACAGGATTGACAAAAACTGTGAGAAAAATTCATCAGTAAGCCCCAAAGAAAAAGCTACTCTGGACTCGTTTTTCCAAATCTCCTGAACTTTGCCTGTACCAACACACGTGCATACAAACCACATCCATGCCCATGTACAGTGCAGTGTTTCTTGCATTACAAATGCATGCCCACATCTCTGGGATAACTTGGAGCCGCACTGAGTTTTTAAAAATATATTTCAATATTTATCTATCTATTCTAGAAGGTTGGAGAAGTTACTATATTTGGTTTTCTCACTCGCATTGTATGTAAGTAGTTTAATTCTGTGTACATATTAGGTGACAAGAATGTGCATATTTTGCTTTCCTGATAAATAATCAGGAGACTTATGATTTCTAATGTGCATAAGAACTCTTGTGGGTGTACCTGTACTATATGCTGCTACGATCGTCCTCCAGCAGTCATCCTGCAGTGTCTTGCGTCCACATGGGACCCATGTCCTGGCTGATCTCTGCATTTTTTTATGCTGAAGTCTTGAAGATTGAATATCCCCTCCTCTTTTAAATGCTGGCATGCTCTGACTCTTGTGTCTGGCATTACATGTGCCTTTCCTGGAGCACCTGGCTGAAGCCACACGAGGCCCTGAACTCCCTTGCCTTCTGCAGTGAGGGAAAGGCGCCAAGTGTGTTTGAAACAAACCTTCACAGAAAACATGCTTTTGAGACCATCGCTAAAGAAGTGATCAAATAGGGTCATTAGCACGATGCCGTGCAATTTGGGAGTTGAAAGAGAGCCTAGGGCCTCTTAGTGAAAAGTAGAGACTCAAGGCCAGACCACAGTCCCATCCAGGCTGTGAGGAGCTTTGGAGCATCACTGCCTTCAGCCGGTATTGCTTCTGAGAGTGAAAAGCTGAAGAAGAAGGGGACCTTTCGCTGTGTGAGAGACTGACCAGGTGCTAGGGAGAAGTTCCAGAAGGGGGTGTCACAGCTCTCTGCCAGCCTTGTGCATGAGACCTGAGCTGGTAGGCAGTAATGTGACTTAAATGTTGTTTTCTTAGTGTTAAGTAGTGACAGCTACTTAAGAGTACCACTGGTTGTTCTGGGAGGAGGGAGAGGCAGGGAGACATTCACGTCAGAGAGGCTATTTGCTATTTCCATCCAATTTTTTTTCCATCCATCCTTTGCCCTGTTGCTCAAAGTGATCATTTCCTTCTGCTCTCTTCCCTGACTCTCACCAATGCGGTTTCTGTATGCCTGAAATGGGACATTCATCACAGTCCGTGCAAATCTGTATTGTTGCAGTCTGTGAGAATGCGCTGGTGCCTTTTTATCTCCAGCTGCTCTCAGATCCAGTCTCACGCTCTCCAGTTCTCCCTTTCTAGCTTTGTACTGCGATTCCCCCTCCACCCACCCGATGCACATCCCTGCACACAAATAATATGTTGTCACTAGGCTGTCAGCAAGTCCCTTGAACAGAAATAGAATCTAATGTTTTATGACAGAGATTTCCAATTGTAGCACATCCTTCAATACTAGAAGAGTATTTTGCAGGTATTTTTTTTAAGTAAAAAACGCAGCATTTATCAAACCAAAAGTATATGCATCCTTGTTTTTACAAAATTTAGTACATCATGTTGCTAACCCTAGGAGATGTGATGGGTGGTTTTTTTTTGCAGAGCTGTGCGTATTTCACAAGGCATCTTTTGTATCTTTATCTGTGGCGTGTAGTACTTCTTGTACCAAAAAAATCGTACTTCCCTCGCAGTACGAAGCAAAGCTGCCGCATTGCTCGTCTCAGGAGTGAGCCCTGCCCCTTGGAGCAAGGCACGGCTGCCCCAGAGCGCGTTGTCACCTAGGATGGGCACGGACCCTCCCGACCGTGTGTCCCCCTGCTCCCTGCAGGCGTGAGCTGTCCTGTCTCCCCCTGTGGAGCCAACGTCAGCACTTCACTGCAGTTCTGTCTGAAAAGACGCATGTTCATGGCTTATCTTGTATCTCTGCAAGCCTTGTTCCTCAGTGATACCAGGGAATTGCGAGCTAGTGGCATACCATGAAACTCCGCGCCTGGAATCTGTGGCGACCCCATGACAAGCATGACTTTAGAGAAATTTAAATGACTACAGATACTGCCTGGGTGAGGAGAAGTTGTTTATTGAAAACAGCTTTGGTCGACCTTAGAGGAACTTCGTCTTTTGATAAATAAGAATGTGTTTATTATACAGACGTGATCTGAAGATTTCTTTGTTTCTGTTTTGAAGAGGAGTGGCACTTCGCTAGTGTGAAGCAACTTGTTTGCCATCTAAATGAAGCTAAGTGCGTTTCTGTGATGTCTATAAATACTGGAGTGAACAGCAAAATTAATTTTATTCCCATTGCAGGCTTGAGGAGCTACAAGGCAGCTATTCAGATGCAAAGTGGGATGTACCACTGCAGATGGATGTTCAGAATTAGTAGGGTGTTTTGCATTGTAAACAAAATATTTAAACGAGGTGTGCTGGAAGAGCTCATAGAGCACTGGAGAACTTTGCAAGAGATCAGAACGGGACAAAGAGCAAGAATCCCTGCAGGGATGAGACAGGAAGGGGAAGGCTGGATTTGTGCCGATATCTTTATTTATAATCGCTCTTCAAAGCAGTGGTTTCTTTTGGTAAGAAGTAAATAATGAATGGTGATATTTTTAACCTCCTACGTTAACCTCTGCATTTCATCTACAGAAGGACTGTTAGTATCATAACACAGAGCATTCATCGCATCATTATTAAGAACTGCCTGACTCCATGAATAACAAGTGCAACTCACAGAGCTGCTTGTTCGTGGTGAATCAAAGAACAGACTGGACAAGGAAGAAGCACAATTATTAAATTCAGATCGAAAGCAAACTCTGGCCAGCAATGAATCCTGACCAATTCAAGGTGTTTCTTTTTTTTTTTTTTTCTCCTTAAGTATATCTGCTCCCCTCACAGACTGGAAGAACTGAAGACAATGCCTTGAAAAACTCAAAACAGTGTAAAAACCCTAATTTATTAGCAAATAGCAGGGAACTGTAATCAGGTAAACTATATTGTCATGGGCTTGATTTCTAGTTCTGCCACCTGCCATAATGCTATACCCACGGGTCATCTGAGATGGCAGTCTCTACCAGGAAAAAAAAAAAGAGTGAAATAGTAGATCAGAAGAAAGTTGACAAGCCTGTGATAACAAGGGACTCATAAAACGCTGCCAACACCTCGTAGGAAATTTTGCAAAACACTGTTAAGAAACAGTTGTGATTGTAGATCGTATTTTTTAATTAAAAAAAAACAAAAACCTTTCTTATCATGGCTTTGCTAAGAATATTTGCATGAAACCTAGCTTCCAGCCTGGTGGTGTTGTGCTAGCATGGCATCAAATCCTCTGTGGGTGTGGCGTTTTTCCGTGCTTATTCCTGATATTACAGGAGACTGGGATATGCTACTGGTGGGAAGAAATACAGTGAGATTAGATCATAAATCAGAAAATTATTTCTCATTATTTTTTTCCCTGCAATCCCTGTTTATTTGATCCTAAGGTTAAGTAGTCCTTAACCCGCAGCGCAGGCAGGTGCAAGGCTGCCTGGAACGCCAGCTACCAGGGGCCCCTAAGTGCAAAGAGCCAAATGGCTGGAAATACTTCACTCAGTTGTGTTATTACTGCTGAGCTGCTGGACAAAAACAAAACAAAACAAACAAAAATAAACATGGTGATGTTACACAGAATGGAATGAATCTATTCTAGGCAGTTATGTTTTTTGTTTGTTTTTTTTTCTACAAAAAGTATGAGCAAGAATTAAAAAAAAAATGAGCTGCTTTTGTTTGGTTGGATAACCAAACCAAAGGAATTTTTCCAAATTCAGCAGACTTTGTGGCTTTTGCAGCATCCTTTCTAATAGCATCCACCTCTGAATAGCTCAAATATCAATTCTATTTTCTTCTGTCTCGGCTTCCTCTGTCACCTTTCTTAGAGCTTCAGTCCTTTCCACAACAGAGAAAATTAATGCTTTCTGGCCTTCATTCTTTTAAACACTCCTCAAGTGTTTAATTTTGGAAATTGACAGGGCTAGGCCAGATTGATGCTTGAAAAGAACAGGAATTCTGGATGCTGCTGCTTTGATTTCAAACTTTATCATAAAATTCTGACACCTGTGCTTGTTCAAAAATCACAGGTCAGGCACATGACAGTGATTTCTCCCTGGAGAATAACAGCAGAATTATTCTGATTTACCTGTTGGTTATTCTGCTTTGACAATTCGCTTTGTGCTTTCACAACACTGAGTGCTACAATTCTTTTTTTCCAGCAGAATAAGAAACCCCCAGAAATCGCAGAAACCCCAAACAGAAATTTTCACAGAATGGCTCTAGGAGCTCGGGCTTAAAGGAAAAAAATCATGATATTGTGAAACTGCTGGTACTATCACAACAGCTGGCAATAGAGCTTCTAAACTTAGGTCATGGCAACTGCTGTTGGAGTTGATATCACAACTCATCGTGCCGCGCAGAGCAGAATCCCCCCATGTCACCAGGGCCTGGAGCTGGCCTGATCCGGAACAATCGGTGGCAATGGTTTCCTGCTCTCTTGATGAGAGTGGAAGTGCCTCTCATACACGTTTGCTTTGTGATAAAACTTAGTTTTCAGTCCCAATTTTGACGGCATAAAGCTCCTGTGTTTTCTTTCTTTTTTTTCTTTCTTTTTTTTCCATTTCAGTCATGCATTTGCTCCCCCAAGCTAGTGGGAATGTTCTGAGTGATTTGACCCCCGCAGAAGTAGTTTCACTCCTCTTGCAGCCTATTCTGGCGTGTCAGAGATTTTCAAGAATTCATCTGTTGTCTTGTATACAGGAGACTACCATTACTTGACGGGCAGCAGAACGGAAGCAGAGACTGACTTCTCTAATTCTGGAAATTTTGTAGCAAGGCTGAGGATTGATTTTCTTCTGGCTGTGGTCTTCTACTTTAGCTGCTGAAAAGCATTTCTGCTTTTCCTAATGGTTCATCTCCTGTTGGTTTACTCATCTTAGTAAACAGCAGAAACCTGTGCTGATGGGCTGACTAATTTCCAAAGCTTTTCTGTGACAAGTCTGTTTTATTAGTAGCATGCAGGAGATGGGATTGGATACTTCAGACAGAAAGGGGACAGAGAGGATCTGTCCTAAAAGCAGTCTCACGAAAGGATGTTTCGGCTGAGTTTTATCTTCTGTTGTTTTCACATCTGATAGATAAAGAACCAGTGGAAGACAAAGTGGAGGCACTGGTACAAAATGTGTGTAGTGCTTGCTGGAACAAGGTAAGGATGCATAGGCTCATACGGGGTCCCAGCTGTGCTGAGGGGTTCACGTTGCTGCTATCTACTTGTTCTTTAAACACTTGTATCGTAGATGTTCATATATGCCTGTAATTAATAACTCTTTTCTTCCTTTTCCCTCTAGAGAACCGCTTTTAGCTCAGGTCAGTCAAAGACTACTGATAAAGGCACATTTGAGTGGCATGAGCACCACCACGGGGAGCACGCTAAACACTCCGCTGTGCTATTCAGCATGGCTGCATCGATACAGATACTCTTCTTCCATCCAATTGTGTTTTAATCCTGTTTTCTCCTAGGGAATCACAGCTTTGCTTTTGCTGAAGACAGGAGATTTAATAGTTGGCACCGGAGAAGGGATCGTGGCTCTCTGTAAAGGGTCAAACTACAAAGCAATGAAGTGAGTTTGTAGGTGGGACAGTCAGAGGGTAGAGGTGATGCTTCCCCCTAAGGGTCATGGTACAAGAACTAATCACTTCTGTGGCATGGCATAATCCAAATAAATCAGTTTTTCAATCCTGCAGATAAAATAGATGTTGTTAAAATAGACGGTATGGTTCCAGCATAATGAATTTGAAGCAGATTGAAAATTACTGTATGCTTCTGCATAAAAGTACATTGCCCTACTCATAATTCATTTTAAATGACCGTTGTTTCCTTTGGGGCATTAGGATTCAGATCCCAAATTGGAGTAAACTGAGACAGGTCTGCTGAAGTCAGTAAAATTATGTTTTACACCGCCTGAGGAAGATTAATATTTGCCATTTAAGAAGTGTTTGTTGGAGGACGTGGAACTGTAAAGGAGTGCTCTCACTAATTCTGTAGGCGCGTCTCAAAGTGCTTGAGTCCTTGCAAGGCTTTTTTCTGCGTACGGAATAGGAAGCTGCAGGCTTCACTCTTCAGTAGGTGATTTGGAAATTGGGCTTGCAGACAGTCATTTTGCATCATTTGAATAGCCAACTTAGGGGTGCAGTTCTGAAAGCTTAGCTTTGTATAACTTAAAGTGTTCCCAAAAGATCTAAAGTATATGGAAATACTCTTGAATATGGGATATTTAATTGCACTTAAGCAAGAATAGATTTTGCTTTCTCTTAACAGGAGGATTCAAGTTCAAGGTGGTGTCACTTCCCTGACATGCAGAGGCCAGGGGCACCAGTTCTTTGTGGGGACAGACATGTGCCAGATGTATCGAATTAACTACACCGCCTTTAAAGAGGAGCTGATTGCTGCCTGTCATAATGAAGCCGTTCACGACATCGTTTTTCCTGTGTGAGTATAACTGACTGGGATGCTTTTGGCTGGTGAGGAAGCCAGGATACCCATGTAACACCTTTCAATGATCAGGAACCCAGAGACTATTAACATCCCGAGGGGGTGATTTATACGGGCAGTGTTGGCACCTACCAATGAAATACAAGCGTGACAGTGAGCGACTGCTTAAGAAGGGCAGCAGTTCTGTTTGAGAATTGGAAAAATAATCGATCTACAGGAAGAATTCTAAATAAAAGGACTATAATTATTTATTTTGGGGTAACAGCAGTGGTGGCAAACTCCCCCCTTTCTCCTATGGTTGGTGCTGTGAGACCTGGGCAATGTTAGTCTGCCACTAGTGTCAATCTTGAAAATCTGCTTTTGTATGGCCTTTTGCTGCTAGAGTTTGTAGAGGTGTCTGCTTTTCTACCCACCTGGAACATCAGCTGAAACCTGACTAACGTAGCTGTTCGAAGAGGCTTTTTGGGTCTCAGTCTCACTTAGAATTTCACGTTTGACAATATGGCATGTTATATTAAATTATAGGCTTGTGGTGTGTCTTCTGTCTGCATTTGTCTCGTGAACAGACAGCAAACATCCCCCCTTTCTGTACAGTAGAATCATGATGTTCTTATGAAAAACAAGGGATCCATTGTTTCCTCCCCCAATAGAGAATGGCAGTTTGATCCTGAAGGAAGTTTTGATATTTGGCATGACGTTGTTGCATTGCTTCGTGACACGGCACGAAGTATCAAATCTTATCGATATACAACAAAGTGTGCAGGGTATTAACAGGGAGTGCAAGATGCCCTCCTCCCTGCTTGTCACCAGCCTGAAAAATCCGTATCCTTCCAATTTAATGAGTAAATCATTTGGAGCTTTGGAGTAATCTGACGCTAATATACCCACCTTGCCCATCTGCGTCACAGAGGTATTTGGGTGAGCTGGATTTAGGGATGATTGTAAGGGCTACAGGGCTACATCCTTACATGCATATTTTGAACTTCTTATATGCTAACTGCTCTTGAACAGCGCATATCACTGACTTGGAAATACAGGCTTAATTTCCCTGTTCTGGCTTATTTCAGAACACTTGAATTGCTGACGTTGTTCTGCTTTATAAAGCACCTGCACAAGCTTGGCTTGGAAGAGGCTATGCTTTTTTTGGGCCAGTTTCCCCTGTACTGGTTTGTCTTTCCGGGTGTCGATGGTGATGTTGAGCAAAAGGATGTGGCACCTCTCTAGATGTCACTCTGTCATATCCAGGGGATACGTGGTTTGGTTGTCCTCCTGCGTAATGAATGTATCATTTTCTGCCAGGTAGGGTTAATCTCATCCTGCAGAAAGTGGTGGTGGTGGTATAAAAACATGCCCTCATGTCTCCTTTTGTTTGCTTGTTTATTGATATACTTTAAGAGCTTATTTCAAAGTATTCGGTCCCATAGCTTTTGTAACATTGCAGAAGGTCTTTATTATTCACACATGTATACCAAGTATATTATGAACAGGCTTTTACCATTTTCTCTATTGCCTTCAGCAGTGTTGAATAGGAATCATCCAGTAAGCAAGATCAAAACTGACATCCTTATAATACGCGGCTGTTGTTAGTCCCTGATGTTAAACCTCGGCAGTCAGCACCTCTGCACTCACTTTTCTCTCTATTATGTGCAACAATAGAAGATTTCTAGAGATTGAATATGGGAAATAAACTTCACCTAAAGCAGGAAGAGTTATTTTAGTTTAATATACCTGTTCCTTAAAATTAATCTTTGCATAGAAACCAAACCAGGGGAATTGTTTGTAATAAAGGTCTTTCAGTCTTAACCATGGTGGTCCCTATTGAAAAGATTACAGCTGTACGTTAGAAACAGATGAGCTTTAAAGGATGGTTTAAGATCTGAGACGGAAGCTTTTTGCTGTATGCCTCCTCTCGTTAGCTCTTCTCTCTGAACTCCCCAGGGGAACTTCTGACTTGTTTGCCACCTGCTCCAAAAATGACATTCGTGTGTGGCACACCCCAGAAAACAGGGAGCTGCTGCGGATCGTCATCCCCAACATGACCTGCTACGCCATAGAGTTCATGAAGGATGGCAAGAGCATCATTTCAGGTACCAGGCAGCCCAGGCCCACGTGAATCCGGTCTGTAAGTGCTGCCGAATCTAATAAATGTCATCAGTGTATTAGAATGAAGAAAGGTTTAACCTGGGAATAGTTCCAGTTCGTTGCTGTGACCCACAGGCCCCTTTGCTTGCAGCTGGTCCAACGGACTCTGCTCCCAGCCCCCGGGTACCTTGGGGCTGCAGTTATGGTGTTATGTGAAGGTGAGATTTTGAAACCTTGCCTGGGATGTGAGTGCCAGCAATTCACAACTCAGTTCAGTCTTACTCAAAAGACCTCAGTCTAAAATACTAACCCTGGCGTATGGAACAGATTAACCTATGATGTACATAGAACAATTTTCATGTAAATTTGCTGGCCATTGCCATGTGCAAGTTGCCTACACAGGACCTACCACAGCTCTAGAGCAGCAATGCTGTCCTGTCCCTCCACTATTACAAAACTAATTTGTCCACAGCCAGAACCAAAAAGGAATTAATTTTTAATAGTTTATGTGGGACTGTATAGTATAAAGGAGGTTAATAAGAAAAGGGTTCATTTGGACCAGAAAGAGAAACAATAGCTTGAGGAAAGTCTCTGCGCCTGGATAATCTGTTTCTTTATATTCACCAGCTTGGAACGATGGGAAAATCCGTGCCTTCATGCCAGAGACTGGACGGCTAATGTATGTGATTAACAATGCCCATAGTTTGGGAGTGACAGCAATTGCTGCTACAAATGACTGTAAAAGGATCGTTAGTGGAGGAGGTGAAGGGCAGGTAATATTTTGCTTTAAAAACCCAGAGCAGCTTTGTGCTCTCATCACAGGACCTGGGAAAATTGTCTGTAACTGCTTAGTCAGAGAGTGAGCTATTCTTAGCTTCCACTTGAGCAGAGGACTGAGTCTGAAAATATTAGCCTTTGATATATGCAGATCTCTTGTTCCCAGAGGGTATAATATGAAACAATGCCCCATTTTCTTCTGGCATGTTAGTCTTGGAAAATCCTTCTGATGTAGAACATGCTCTTAATCCTCCTTTTTGTCCATGTCTCTTCCCCTATATTTGGCTTATCTGCATTTGTCATTGTTTGCAAACCTGTGTCTAACTGTGCTCTCACACAGATTTTCTTCCTGTCATTGCTTTGGAAGTCCTAGTCCTGTCCAATGTGACCTGTATGAATTCATTTAATAGCATGAAATTCACTTTCTATGACTATGTTGTCTGCGGGTAACTTAGTAATTTTCTGGGTTGGTAATATCTGGTTTCAGTGGTGATATTAGTAGAGGACTAATAATTTGGCTTCTGATAGATTTGTGAAAATGTTCCAATGCACATAACACAAATCAGGAAACATGTTTTAGGCATCATACTTGTGCACTTCAACAATTTTCTTCCAGCAATACAAAACTAATACCACGTACTTTGGCTACTCCATGCACTTCATTTAGTTGTGGCCTCTTTCAATCTGTAAAAGAGGCACTCCTGTATTTTTTCCTAATTTTTAAATAATTTAAACACACTTTTTTTTGTTTATATTTTGTTTCTTACTTTCCTTTGGACTTCCTCTGTGCAGTCTGGCAAGCACTCAGAACCAGACATTTAAGTGTATCCTGACGGATTTAATTGCTCTCCTGCTTTGTTTGTGTACCCTGATGGTAGTGTTCAGTGTGCCATGCTGAAGATTGCACACGAAGTCTTGAAGAGTGAGGCATTGAACTTGGGTCTTCCAAATCTCAGGCTAATATCCTAATCAATGAACCATCTTTCAGAATCATTCTGTGCCTCAGCTCTCCTGTAGAGTGGTAGCAGCAGCACTGCCTTGTCTAATGGCGTAAAGACGTTAGAGATGATGAGCCACTTCAACCCTTCACTAATAAAAGAACAGCTAAGTACCTTGGATGATTAGCGCTAGAGGATGCAGGAGATAGGAGACCTAGATTCCGTATGAACACACAGAATGGCACAGGCTGCGGTTAGTTGATCTCTGAATTGAAAAAGACAGCTGAGACAGAATTAAAGCTAGAAGGTTGGTTAAGCAGAAATGAGAACTGCGGGGAGCACTTGCAGCATTCATTCACAACACAAAGAGGTGTTCTGAAATGCTAATGGTTCTGTCAGAGTCAATCATCTGAAAGCTGTGACATTCAGGGTTTCTTAAGGGGTCTGGATGCTCTGGTCATGTAGCCAGCGGGAACTGGACATCCAGATCCCATAGGTAACTCGGCATCAGGCTTGAAAACATGGAAGGTCTGCACTCTCTGCTTTTGATCCCAGCGTCTAAATTACTAAATTTGCACTAGCATTTGACCTTAGTGGAACATAAACTCAAGCTGATACCATGAAGCTTGGCACTAGTGGGACAGTAAATGCGAGGTGTGAAGAATCAAGTCCTCAAAGCAGAAAGATTTCTGCCTTTACCTTCTCTGGGAAAAGAGGTGCTCTCAGCCACATACCTCACATCAAAGATTTAAAGAGCTGTTTTGTATTTACTAGCATTATAAGTACCACAAATAGCAGGTAGCTTTTTAAAATTTGATTTCAGAAGCCTTGCTCTTTGATCTTTAAAGCACTGCCAGAAATATACCATGGACTAGGTGCTTATTCCAGATTGAGATACAAGTACCCTGAAACATGTGAGGGTGTGGGCTTGCCAAAACATTATTTTAGGATTAATGGTCAGGAATTCCCGAACCAAGTGGATTAAGCTCTCAGGAATCTATCTAGAGGATAGATTTAGATTAGACATTAGGAAGAAATTATTCACTGTAAGGGTAGTGAGGCACTGGCACAGGTTGGCCAGAGAAGCTGTGGGAACGCCTCCATCCCTGGAGGTGTTCCAGGCCAGGCTGGATGGGGCCTTGGCCAACCTGATGACCAAAGGGTGGCATCCCTGCCCATGCAGGGGGTTGGAAGTGGATGATCTTTAAGGTCCCTTCCACCCCGAGCCATTGTGTGATTCTATGAACCCAGCTCAATTTTATGAGTCAGCTGCATGAGTAACTCATGGAAAAATAGCGACAGTCCATTGAGATTCAGTTGCCATACAAGTTATAAGGGAAGTGCAGAGTTTAGGAAAGCCTTAGGCATCCTGCTGAGCTCAGAACCAGGCAGTTAAAGAGCTGATGTTTGCTGCTGATTTTCAGGTGAGGGTCTGGGCAATTGGCGAGAAAACTCGCAAACTGGAAGCAGTTCTGAAGGAGCACATATCTACTGTGTCTTGCATTAAGCTTAAGAAGAATGACCAAGAGTGTGTCACAGCCAGCCTCGATGGAACATGCATCATCTGGGACATTGTGTAAGGAGACAGATAAGTACTGCAACACGCTTAAAGTGCTGGTCACTGTTGGGTCAGTGGGTCCTATCTGGGACACAACGCGGTGAGGAGGAAGAGGAAAAAGAGCCTTAGAAAATGAAAATTACTAGAAAGAACAATCAAGTCAGGAAAAGCAGAAGCTCCAACACTGGAAACTTTTCAGAAAAGTTTAGACAAGCATTGGTCCCAAGTTGTTTAGTTGTATCAAATCGTGTATCAGGCAAGGGGACGGAGCAGATGATTTCCTAAGATTCCAGCTAGCTCTGTTTTCCAGCATTGTATGACTCTGGTCCATCTATTGCAGGTCTCTAGATTTTCTGTACTGTCGTAGGGGTAGCGATGTTCTTGCATAGTGTGTAGCACCTAGAAAGCATTCTGGACTAAAAATCTTTTTTTTCGTGTAATGGCAGATCAAAAGTCCTACAAGGCAGCTAGAACCAATGAGTCTAAATTGACTTCATGAAATCCTGAAGTTGGACCAGTACCTGAAAGTATCCAAGTAGAAAGAGATATTTGATGTATAGCACAGGTGGAGAGAGTTCAGGCAGTCAAAATTTGATTTTTGACCTTATTGTTCTATCCTGTTTTGGGGTGTTTTGCAGGCGTTCTATAAGAAAACAAATGATTCTAGCCAACACATTGTTCAAATGTGTGTGTTACCATCCTGAAGAGTACCAGCTAATCACCAGTGGGACAGACAGAAGGGTAAGCAAAACTCCAGGAATTCTGTTGGCAATAATCCCAGAACACAAAGTCTGGTTACAGACATTTCAAACGGCCAGAATCACACAAGGCCTTGATAAAGCCAGGCCATGCAACCTAGGGAAGGCTTCCCATACCAGCAGGGGCTTGTGAAGGAGCTCCCATACTTTGATAGAAGTTTGTGTTGCAGGGCAGCCCTGAAATCTTTGTGCTATTTATGTACAACTGAGCTCTCATCTCTGGTCTGCTCTCTAGATTGCATACTGGGAAGTGTTTGATGGCTCTGCAATCAGAGATTTGGAAGGCTCGCTGTCGGGTTCCATCAATGGGATGGACATCACATCAGATGGGGCATACTTTGTCACAGGTGAGTGGGTGGATGAAACTAGGAAAGAGGAGACCATATTAAGACCAGGAAGAGCAAGGCAAGGGTCTCAGCAAAGAAAGAAAAAACTAAAAGGAAGGTCAGCTAAAAGGCAAAATAAAATGAATCACTGAAGAAAAATACTTCGGAAAAGGCTGTGATTCAGACTTGGAAGGTGCTGTGGTTCAGTCTTGCAGGGTGTAATTTAAAGGTTAAGACAAGGTTCAGATGTCCCCAGGTGAGTACAGGGTTGCACCTTGCCCTGCTCCTCATGTCGTTCCGTCGTGTTCACTTGGATGATTTGTTCAGGTGTCCTCCTCCAGGAGCTTGGCTCTCTGTTAGTTTGCAAGCGTGTGTGGCTCCAGGCTCCATCCAGCCTCAGGCTCACATGTTCCCCACCACCATGACATCTCTTCTGGGAACCTCGCGCTAGCGTAGAGGAGCCGTGGTACTGTATTTATTGACTGTAGCTAAAACAGCAGGCTTTGTGTCAGCACCAGGTTTTAGATTAACCCAGTAAGCCAGCGTTGGTTAAGAGCCTTTTGAAGGCCCTCAGCTCTGGTACCAACTGCAGGCCATAGCTTACTGGTGCTGCTGGTGCGGGTCCTGAGTCCTCTACTGGCCGCTGACTCTGCTTCAGCTGAGCAGAAGTGGGCTTTGCCATAATGCTCGAGACAGTGTATCCCACCCTTCCTAAATTAAATGAATGCCAAAGTATTCCCCTGCCTGTCAGCTGGGAACAAAAAGCAGCAGAACTCTGTGTAATCGTTTGTTCTTCCTTTGTGCCCGCTGCAGGTGGTGATGACCATCTGGTGAAAATGTGGGACTACAACGAGGGTACAGTGACTCATGTTGGAGTGGGCCACAGCAGCAGCATCACCCATCTCAAGATCTGCCCTGGGAACAAGTACATCGTGAGTGTGAGTGCAGATGGTGCCATCCTGCTCTGGAAATACCCGGACTTTCCCTAACAGCTGGCACAGGAGCTGCTGGGCTGCTTCTTCCTAGGCCCGTCCTAAAGGTCCTTTCTGCTTACAGATAAGGTTGTTTTAAAGCATTTGTACTGTTAGAGGAGAGAACCATTTTTCTGCTCGCTGGTAGGAATTTACCAGATCCTTCGGATGTCCTTTTTAGCACTGAATGAATAGGTCTGGTTTTTTTTTCAGCGGGGCTAAGAATTTCCTCTTCCTCTTAGTTTGGAGTGAAAGTATTCATCACTTCTGAAAATTGTCCCGGCTGTTGTAACACTGCTGTTTTGTTACTGCCACCTTTCCTGGCAGTCTCCTAGCCTATTCTTGCTTGTATGACTGCTCATTTGTGTGCTCTCTCTCGCGTTCTTCCCTGCCCCCTTCTGTCCCTTTCTTTAATGAATAACTTGTTGTGTAAATTCAGTCTTCTGTGTTCATTTTAATTTGTCGGGTCTTGATTAAGGAGAAAGCCCTCAGCTCCAACTCAAGTGTTTAACTAGGAGGCTCTTTTGACTCAAGCTTTTAAGTCAATGTTCTCAAAGGAATGCCAGGTCTTTGGGGCTTCTTCATTTGCAGTGTCCAATCTAAAACTCTGTTCAGAGGCCTGATTCTCAAGAGCGAGAGCGCAATCATTTCTAGAAATGCCTGGATGTCTCCAGCTGGACGCATTCAAATTCCCAGTCATTGCCCTAATTTTTCAAACAGGCTCCAAATAGCATGAAATATGTATTCTGTCCGAGAATGAGTATCTGGTATCATGTCTGGCATTATAGCCAACAGCTCTCCAGATACTGTTTGTTTAAAGATCAGCGTAGGCAGCCAGTCTGTGAAGTGATGCAAGTGAAGTAAATATTTCTCTTGCAGGCACTGAGAATTCTGTCATAAATTAAAATTGTAGCAAAATGTTGTATTCCTAATGTTAACGCTTAGAGACAGTTAACTAAGCTGATGATTTAAAGGCCGTGTCATTTAGATACTGTCACACCTGGACTGGTAGTAGAGCTGTTTTGGTATGCAATGGGGGATAGGCATTTTACGGGATGATCGTTTGTTATTCTTTATATGCCACTGAAAACGATTACTGCTCACAGCACATCCTTTTAGACCGGCTCTGGGGGTATCTGCACGTGTTGCCCATCAAACACCGTGCAAGTCATATTCCTGCTGGTTGAAATATCTCTGCTGTTATTAACGGAGTCTTGAGCAAAGGAATTAAGTCATTCCTTCCTCTTTTTCTTCGGATTCAAGGCTCACTGCTATGCAGCAATAAACGCTACAGCAGGTTTTACAAGCTCTGCAGCAGCGCTCACTGTGGTTTGGAAGGCGGGATCAAACCACCGGAATGTGGGACGGACAGGCAAAACATTCGTGCTTGTGGAGGACAATGAAAACAGAAACCATGCGTGAGAGCTCACCGGGCAGCCCCGAAGAGCAGCTCCTCTCCGCCCTGCCCAGGGCAGCACGGGCAGCGCGGTGCCGGATCCCCGAGCCTCCAACACCGTCAGCCTGGGGGAGCCCATCCAGGGCACCACTCAATGCACCGCCAGCTCCCTGTGTACCTGGAGGGGGAGGGCTCGAGATGCAGGTACCTCTCCAGCAGTCTTACTCCAGCAAAGCAATTCCCTTCCCCTCGGGTTGCACCAAACCTGTCGTTACATGCAGGAGCAGGATCCGAGTACCTGGCGGGGCACCAAGATCCTGTTTCTGTGCGGCTGGTCCTCAGTGTAAGGACCAAAGCCTCCTGTGTTATCTGGTTCTTCTCAGCTTGGAGGCAGCAAAATGAGATGGGCTTTCCAGACTTGTCTGGCTGCAGTCATCTGCTGACTCTGGCAGACGGGAGTTGACACGCCAAGGGTAACCACGCTTTGTTACCAGCAGCAAGGAGGCTCAGGCTGTGTGTCTGCTACTGGCAGCTTACAGATGGGAAAGCAGTGAGCAGAGACATGGAGAAGTCCTCTCCTGAACCTCTTTCTTTTCAGAGTGAAGGGGCATCAACCTATTGAAGCCAGCCCAAATCATAAGCATGGACACTGACCAAGTTCACTCGCTCCAGCGCAGCAACCCAGTGCAGGTCACTGCCCGCGGCGGTGTTCGGCATGCGATGGCAGCACAACACCATGCTCCTGTACACCCTGACCCAGTGCCCCCCGAGGAAGCCATGCTATCGTGTCTTTGCAGCTGCAAGGGAAGAGGAACGCTGGGGCAGGACCCCCACGCTGTACTTCTGAGGTGATAACCGCATTCAGGGCGTTTAGGCTGGCTGTGAGCAGCTGCGTGACCTCTGAGTCTGTGCCTGTACTTGGAAAAGACGGGCAGCCGGGGCTCAGCCAGGCTCTCATAAGCTCGTCGGCTTTCCAGGCAGCTCAGCAGCGCTCCTTGCCCCCCCGGCACATCTCCCAGCAGCGCTAAGAGCGGTGCACGCTCCTCACCCGCACAGCTGGGGTCCCTGGGGAGCCCCTGGAGCTTTACGAAGGGATGTGACCTACATGAATAATGCCGAGCAGCGGATAGGCAGAGCAACCCGTGCCTCACTCCCATCAGAAGTCAGGCTGTATTTGGAAAACATGAGCTGCAGTCACACATTTCCCCATTAGGCGCTTGCCTGACGGCAGGCAAATTGTGTCTTACAACGTGAATGTATTCATTACGCTATCATTAGTCACGAGGAGCAGCCCTGTTAATAACGGATCTGTACGAGGCTCTACCCGGAGTCAGCCGTAACGCGGGCGCTATTACCAGGCAGCGCGGCGCAGCTTCACCCAGGCAAAGGGAGGTGCTGCTGCTCCAGTCACATCAACAAAAGCAACGCGGTGTCGCTGCTGAAAGCCATGTTTGCATACACATTGCGTGTGCTCCTGACATGTCTCCCCGTGTATCTCCCCGAATTCCCTGGAGGAGCAGCAAGTGGCAAGGCAGAGAAGCAGACAGGCTACGGCAGCGCAGCCTGCATGAGCACCACGGTTGCGCTATGCACTGCCTCGGTAATGGAGCTAAACTGTGGTCCCCGGGGGAGAGGGTGTGAAGTGAGGGGCAGTGAAAATCGGGCATATCCTGGGTTTTGGAAATGGCTTTTTTTAATAGGGAAAAAAAAAAAAAAGTGAGCGTTGTGTGATGCCTGCTGCTTGCTCCAGGAGCAGGTAGCTCTTTGGGTGAAACTGATCGTGGGCTTTATGGCATGGAGCCAAAGGAAGGGAGACCCGGGTTTTTGGGTGTGTGGCATTAACTCACAGCACAGTGCTGTGATGGGAGCTCCTTGCCACCAGGAATTTGACCCCCAGGCTGCCATTCCCCGCTCCGTGGAGGACTTCTTTGTGGTGTGCTGGCTTGCAGCCCTGCAGAAGGGTTCACGTTGTTGTTGCCTTGCTCTGCCCTGGCACAAAAGCCTTTTAGTAAGTTTTTTTAACACACTAGCATTGAAATAACTTCGCAGCGTTTGTTGATTTGCGCATCGCTCAGCGCCTCGGGGTGTCTGCTGGCGTGGAGGTGAATCCCCTGGTGCTCGGAGCGGGGAGAGCCCAGCCCCAGGCTGCTCCGTGTCCCTGCAGCAGGCGGGCAGCGAGTCCCCAGGGGGTTCAGCTGGCACGAACCTGGCCAAGAGAAGTCACAGCGCAGACACAGAACCAGAGGATGACAGGAGCATGGAATGGTTTGGGTTGGAAGATCATCCAGTTCCACACCCCCTGCTGTGCCCAGGGACTGATGGAGATTGCAGGGCAAAGTCATTGCTTTACTCCAGAAGCACTCTGTAGGCTGCCAAACGGGTCCTTAGGCTAACGCAGCCCAGAAGGAGCAGCTGGGTGTGCGCTGACCTGCGTATCGCACACAGCCGGAGGGTGATGGAGCGCTGCTCCTCACCCCAAATCATCCCGTCCCCAAAAAGCCAGGGCTTTCCCAGCCCCCTGCAAAAATGGAGGTTCCAGGTTGTGAAACATGGGGATGGACGTGCAGGGCTCTGCACGCTGATTTTGTTCACCCTGGAGAATCCAGAGGGATGTGAGTGCCTGTGGCTGGAGGCTGGTTCTCACCCGAATCCCTGGCTTGTGGCTACTGTAACAGGGCTCACCGCTCCTTCTGTACCCCCAGCTTCAGTGCCTGCTGCAGGGATCTCAGCTTCCACGTTCACAGGGGACAACGGGTGAAAACAGCCCAAAGACACCTACTCAGAGCAGCAGCCAGGGACTGCACATATTCATGACAAACAAAGCAGAATTGCGAACGAAGTGTGCGAGTTAGAGCAGCTCAGGGGCAGCACGAAGTTGCCGGCTGACCTTTCGTGTTCCACGCCGCAGGAGCGCATTCGTCGGCTGCGAGCTCCCCGGACCAGCGGCATTCACCTGCCTCGCTGCTGCGCCTCCGCTCCCCCAAAAGGCAGGACCCATGCATCTTTCATGTGGCTGCTAAATAACTTAGTTTGCTATCTATAATTTAATTGGAGCGAGGAGGCCGAACGAGGAGGTGTCTCCTGCAGGAGGAAGCTTTCCCGTTCTGCCTTAAGCCGCGAAGTCAGATGTCACCATTAGCGGGTGGCCCCCCCGTAACGATGTGGGACCGGCATTATGGCTTTCCTCGGGAGCACAGAATCTTAAAAACAGACGCAGGCTTCGGTTGTCCTCACTTGCACCCAGAAAGCACTTACCATTTCCAGAGCCCCCTGTGAAAGCAGGCTCCCAGCCCGCCCCGCAGATGTTCCCGGCCCGTGCCGAGAGAGCAGGGAGGCTTCGATAAAGAAAACATTGTCCTGGGGCAAAACCCAGCGAGCATGAAGACTTTTTTTCTTCTTTTTATTTTTTGCTGTGATTTGGCAGCATCGGAATGGATTTCTGCTGGGCTGGACTCAGCTCAGCTCGGGGCTGAGGTTTGTGTTCCCACACCCCCCTTGACACCCCGGTGCCGCCCTGCACAGACTCTGCCCGCCCGCTGGGCACGTTTCTGCCACCCTCCTGCCACAGGAACCTCCCTCTGGTTTTATGCCGCCTGCTGTCCACGGCACCGGGGCAGCCCATGCCATAGCAGCACGGATCTTTTCAGAACAGCAGGCGGGTACTTTCCCACTCTCCTTGTAGCTGATGTTTAGGTTTTCCCCACCCCACGTTTGCTCCACGTCTAAGCCTGGTGTGTGCAAAATGTCAGCTTGCACGGCAGAAGTGTGAGAAAGTCGGGCGCTCCCAAAAAAGGCGTTTAGAGAAAAAGCACTTACACAACCCAGCGCTGCCTGCGTGCTGCAGCGCCAATAAATATTTGATTTGAGCTGAATGGGAAGGCACGGGGTCCAGAACCGTGTGAAGAAGAGTGAAGGTTGCGAGCAGGATATTACTGAAAGGCGGATTAACACAGCGAGCATTCCTGGCCCTCACCGTGCCGTGGGAATCGCTCGCTCCCAGCCAGGAGAGGCCGGCGCTACCTGCGGGAGGGCTGGCAGCAGGGGCAGGCGGTGCCACCAGCGCCGTGCCCCGTGCCGCAGCTTGCTGGGACCCCAGCACAGCCAATTCCACGGCCTGGCACATTTCGCTGTCTAATTTGGGCAGGCTTGGTTGTTGTTTTTTGGTTCAGGGCTGTTTCACTGTCTCCCTTTTCTGTTCTCTCCCGTGTGCCCAGCAGGTTTGGCTTTCTAATTCCCACCGCTCGCAGCAGCCACACCTGACGACCACGTTCCTGGCCGGGCTCCCCGGCTCCTGCCTCCACGTCCCAGCACCCTCACTTTTCCCCGTTGCCCTCCCGCGCTTTCAGCAGCACCCAGGCTCGGGTCCCCGCGTGCCCCCAGCCCAGCAGGATGCCCGATCAGGCTCAGCCCTCGCTGCCGTGCGGTGCTCAGGGGCGATGCTGCCGGCCTGGTGCCCCCAGCCCCGGGCGGACCGACACGTGCTTTTGTTTGCAGCCCGCCGGGAGCTCCCGGGGTTGACGAAGCCCGCTCTTCCCGCAGCACGCGAAGCACAACCCGGCTTTGGAGGAATCCCCGCATCCTCCCGTGAACGCTCCCCGGTTCCAGCTCCTGGCTCGGTGCCGCGGAGCCCCGGGGCTTTGCCCTGCAGACCATGACCTTTGCAGAGAGGCACTGCCGCTGCTGATGCTCCCTCCAGCTGCTGGGCACCACCGGGCCCCGACGGATTGCACCCGAGGCCGGGGCCGGTGCCCGCTGCCCCCTGTGCCCCCCCGGCCCGCCTCCAGCCTCGGCTCCCCGGGGGAGGTCGCAGCCCCCCTGTGGCCCCCAGGGGCCCGAAGCGGGCACAGGACGGGGCAACCGGGGCTCGGCCGCGTCCACCGCCGCTGCAGCTCCTCCTCCTCCTCCTCTTCCTCCTCCTCCTCTCCTCCTCCTTTCTCTTCCCCTTCTCCCGGAGCCAGCCCGGCCGGGGGAGGAGCCGCCCTCGCACACAAAACCGCCCTCCCCGGCCCCACCGGCTCCGCACCGGCGCCCAGCGCCCGCCCGGGGCCATGCGCGCCCCGACGGCACCGGGACCGGCACCGGCACCGGGCGGGCGCCGCCGCCGCCGCCCCCCGGGGCCATGAGCGCGGCGTGGGGCGGCCCCGGGGGGCGGTGGCGGGGCGGGGGGGGGCGGCGGCGGCGGGGGGGCCGGCGGCGGCCCGGGGGGGCCCGGGGGTGCCGGGGGTCCCGGGGGGCCCTGCGCTCGCTGGGCGGCCTGGCGGGGCGGCTGCTGCGCGCCTGGGGGCGGCTGGCGGGGGGGCGCGGGGCGCAGCGGGAGGCGCCCGAGGACGACGAGGGGGGCTTCGGGGGCGGGGGGGCCGGGGGGCGGCGGGCACCGGGATCGGGGTCGGGATCGGGCCCCGGGGGCGGCGGGACCGGGGTGGGGACCGGGACCGGGATGGGGATGGAGGCGGGGACCAGGGTGGGGACCGCGATGGGGACGGGGCTGGGGAGCGTGGCACGGCCGCCGGGCGCGCAGGGGCTGCGGAACCACGGCAACACGTGCTTCATGAACGCCGTGGTGCAGTGCCTCAGCAACACCGCCCCGCTCGCCGAGTTCCTCGCCCTCGGCCGCTACCGCGCCCGCGGAGCCCACGCCGAGGTCACGCAGCGGCTGGCGGCCCTGGTCCGCGCCCTCTGGACCCTCGACTACAGCCCGCGGCTCTCCGCCGAGTTCAAGGTACGGCCCCGACGGCCCCATCCCGGCCCCATCGCGGCCCCGTCGCCCCGCGGCCGCCCACCAGCTCCAGCGGGCACCGACACGGCGGTGCTGAGCCCCGCTCGCAGCCACGCGTGGGGCCACGCACGGAGCGCGAGGGATGAGCCGACTTCGGGCTGAGCCTGGGGCTCCCTCCCGCTGGGTGCTTGCTGCCTGCTGGGTGCATTCACCCCGTTATTTTCTTTATTCTGCCCTCACACTAAGCTCCCTTGTGGCAACGTGGCAGCAGGGCGGGTGCCCAGGCGGCTGCAGAGCCCCACAAGGGCTCAGCCTCGGCGGTGACTTGGCACCCCGGTGCCGGGGCTGTGCCCATGTGGGGTTTGGGCACTACGCCTGTGCACGGCGCCCGGTGCTCTCCGTGGCTGGCTCGGTGGCAGAGCTGGGTTTGGTGACAGTGGCGCCCGACTGGCGCTGCGTGTCCCCAGTGATCTGTGCTCGAGGTGTCAGGCTTGCTGCGATCCCCGCAGCGCGTCAGCTCCACCAGGGGCTGGGCCCTGAGACCGAGCTGGGCAAAGCTGGAGGGGACCTTGGGGGGCACCCAGCTGGGCTGAACCCCCCTCTCCCCCCCGGTCACACTGGTGGGGGAGTTTGTTCTGCTCAGCGGAAGGGGAAACTGAGGCACGGGGCAGTGCATTCAGCTGGTGGCCATGGAACTGGGGGACCCCAAGGCCGAGCCTCGGTTGTGAGGGGCTGGAGCTGTGCAAGGGGAGACTGCAGGGGACAGGCTTGGGGGCCTCGAGGTTGCTACAGCCTCTGCGGGGCTGTTAGCTCATGAACTGCTTAATTAGGGAAGCCTTCATTATTGGGATGTGCCAGCCAGTTGGAGGGTGCTGGGTGCTGGGGTCTGCCCGTGTGGCACCGGGCGGCGTTGGGCTGAGCACACCCCGGGGTGGCACCGCCAGCCTCACCCGGCTGCGGAAACTGAGACACGGGGTGGCACCGGGCTGGCAATGGGCTGCTGCTGATGGGGTAAGGGGGGCTTGGCCAGGCTGGGGGGGTCTCTGGTGGCAGCCCCGACCCCAGGAGCATCCCTGCTGCCTGCTGGGGCGTCAGCAGTTCCTGGTGCCCAAAAGTCGTCCTGCAACGAGCTGCTGGGAGATGCTCCCCGGCCGGCCCAGAGCTGCTGCGACAGCCCTGCAGCCCCAGGACAGCAGGCACCTGTTCATTATGGGCTTAATTACCGCGGGCTGGGGCTGGGACGGGATCAGAGCCTCGTGCCGGGGTGTCGGTTAGCTCTGGGACGTGTGTCCCGGGGCTCAGCGCCGTGCCTTGCAGAGCATCGTGTCCAAGCACGGCGCGCAGTTCCGGGGCAACGCGCAGCACGACGCCCTCGAGTTCCTGCTCTGGCTGCTGGACCGCATGCACGAGGACCTGGGCGCCGCCTCGCCCGCACAGGGGCCCTGCACCACCGCCGAGGTGGGTGTCCCCTGGGGGGAGGGAGCACCCCAATTCTCCCCGGGACCCCGCTGAGCCGGGGGGTGCAGCCTTGCAGCATCCAGCCAAGCCGGGCAGCTCCGGCACAGCGCACACAATTAAGCCTCCCTCTGTCTGTCTGCGCTCTCAATGTCCCCATCCCTAGCGAGGTGCCAGCACCTGGTGTGACACCGGCGGTGGCCGTTTGGCTTTGGGACAGGGCCCTCTGTGCCCCCCAGCGTCCTTTTTGCAGCAGTGGCTCTCAGAAGCTGAACCCACTGCTGCCCGCCCCTTGCACCCCGTGGGCAGCGCCCTCCTCCCGGGCATCACCCCACCGTTGTGGGGTCCCCGTGGAGCCCAGCGCCTGCCCTGGGTCCCTGCAGCACCCGTGGGTGCAGCAGATCGCTGCCGGGAGCCATCTCGATGACACTTTGGCTCCAAAGTGGTGCCTGTGGGGGGCACTTTGTGCTTTCCCTTCTGCTTTCAGAACCTATTAAACAGGAAGAAAAGCTGAAACGTGCTTTTCGCCATCAGACAGCAGCTCCCCCGGCAGCTGGGTGGGAGCTGGGAGCACAGCTCAAGAAATCAGCACCCGCATCCACCACCCCGAAACCCGCTGCTGGTGTCACGCGGGGTGACGCGGGGTGGGGACGCTGTGGGATGGATGGAGAGCGCGGACACCGGGCCTGGGGATGCTCTGATCTGGGGCTGAGGTGGCACAACCCTGGTGTGTTCCCTGCGCCCTGGGGACAGGCAGAAGCCGCTGGTGACAGCTCACCAGCAGGACTGAAACAGGCGCTGCGTCTGCCTGAGCAGCCCCAGGGGTCCAAAGGGTTTACTGCTCGGAGGGCTGGAGGAGGAGGAGGAACCCTCTGGGGGATTTGGGGCAATTTGGGGGAATCAGAGGGGGCACGGGCACTGCTCAGAGTGAGTCAGGTCCCCCTCTGACACGGCAGATGGCCCCAAGCAGGCTGTGAGGACACGTCAGGCTCAGCGGGACCTGGTGCCAGCAGATGGCACCAAGAAAACCCACAGCCTGTCCAAATACCTCGTGTGTTTTCAGGCTTGCTCATGGCCGTACCAAAAACTCTTCATTCCCTACAACAGTCCAGTCCTCCAGCAGCATCTCACGGCTTTCCCCCTTCCCACGGCTGGCTGTGCGCACCCTGAGGGCGCCCATTCCTCAGGACTGGAGGCTGAGGCAGGGCAGGGACAGGGGCCGGGTGTGGGGACTGAGCCCTGGTTTTCAGCAGCCCAAGCCCTGAAAAGCCGAGCGGTTGTTGCATTTTCATCCACGTCCCATAAGGAGCAGAGCAGGGGAACGCCTGCAGGGCATCTCGCCTCCCCATCTGCGTGTCCGGCCTCCTCGGCTGTGGCAGGGCTCGGCTCTCCCAGGTCCTCCCTGCCCCGGGGCTGCTCCTGGCTGGGGATTTGGGCCGTGCTGCCCACGTGGGGATGTGCCCAGAAATCCCCCCTGCAGCAGATGCCCATGGGGCTGGGCAGGGGTCACTCCCTGTGCCACAGAGCCCATGGGGACGCTGCAGAGCCCGTGGGGACTCCGCAGCCGTACCTGGCTCCCCATGTTCCCGTGGTGCCCTGGGCTCACCCTGCTTGTCCCTTGTCCCCGCAGCCCGTCCCGGAGCAGAGCAGCGGTGCCGCGGCGCCCTGTGCACAGAGCTTCGTGCAGAGCCACTTCCAGGCGCAGTACAGGTGAGCGGGCACTGCGGGGGCCGTGTCCTGCCCTCCGAGCAGCGCCGCAGCCGTGTGGTACTGCCGGAGGGGGGGACACCCATGGACTGGGACCCCCCCGGGTCTGCTGGGCTGGGAGGGCTCGGGGAGGAGGGCAGCGAGGGCACACGTCTGGAGGTGCGGAAAAAAGAGGGGGAAAAAATGGGAAGGGGAGAGAAAAGGAGAGGAGAGGAAAGGAGAGGTGTGCTGGCTGCTGGCATTAAATATTGATTTGAGCCAGGCTGTGCTGGGGCTGTGCGGCCAGCACCAGGTTCTGCAGCAACAGCCGCTGCGGTGCCATTGATGGGTTTCAGAGTGAACAGCCGGCCGGGGCTGCGCGTGGCTCTGGGTAGGCACCGTGGGGGGATGCAAGCCCCCCGCCTCCATCTCGCAGCCCCGGTGGGGCTGTCCCGTCCCCGCATGGCTTCGTGCCGCGCTCCTCGGGGACGCACCAGCGCCGTGCCCGCGCCCCGCAGGTCCTCGCTGACGTGCCCGCACTGCCTGAAGCAGAGCAACACCTTCGACCCTTTCCTGTGCGTCTCGCTGCCCATCCCCACGCGCCAGACCAGGTGGGCCCCCCGTGCCCCCCTCCCACTCCCCCAAAACTGAGTGGTTTGCAAAATTTGGGGAAAAGATTTGCGGTGTGGGTGCTGGCTGAGGGTGCGCCCCCCCCCCCTGCTCTGACGCGCCCTCCCCACGATGCCGTCCGCAGGGCGCTCAACGTGACGCTGGTGCTGCAGCGCGAGGCCCGGCGCCCGGTGCGCGTGGGGCTGGCGGTGCCGCTGCGGGGCACGGTGGCGGAGCTGCGCGCCATGGTGGCGCGGGAGGGGGACGTGCCCCCCAAGCAGGTACTGGGGGTGGTGGTGGCGGCACCGGGGGCACCCCAAATCCCCCCCCCAGGCAGGCCCCCCAACGTCGTGGTGTCCCGCAGGTGATCCTGGCGGAGGTGTCCCCGCGGGGCTCCCTGCGCTCGCTGGGCGATGCCGAGGAGCTGGGCACGGCCGGGGAGGGGGCGGCCCTGTACGCGCTGCAGGGCCCCCCCGGGCCCCCCGCAGGTATCGGGGTGCTGCTGGGGTTGGTGGGAGATAACAGCCCCTGGGCTGGGATTGGTGGGAGATAACAGCCCCTGGGCTGGGATTGGTGGGAGATAACAGCCCCGTGCTCTGATTGGTGGGAGATAACAGCCCCTGTGCTGGGATTGGTGGGAGATAACAGCCCCGTGCTCTGATTGGTGGGAGATAACAGCCCCCACCCCCACCCCAATGTCATGGTTGGTGGAAGCAGGTGCCTGCCCTGCTGTGATTGGTGGCACCCTCCTTCCCCCTTCCAGTGATAGGTGGGAGCCGTGTCCCTCGTGCTGTGATTGGTGGGGGCAGGTGTGTGCTGTGCTGTGATTGGTGGAGACTTCACCCGCCCCATTATAATTGGTGGGAGGCGGGGATCCCCTCTCCTGTGATTGGTGGGAGGTGGGTGCGCTGCGCTGTGATTGGGCTATGCCGTGCCCCCTGTGCCGTGATTGTGCCCCCTGTCCCTGTCCCTGTCCCCGTCCCCCTGTCCCCGTCCTGCAGGCCGCCCCCCGGCCCCCCCCGCGCTCCTGCTGCTCCTGTGCCACGCTGCGGGCACCGGCCCCCACCAAGCCAGGTACCGGCACCGCGCCCCCCCCCCCCCGTCCCCGGGGGGCATCCCCGCCGCTGCCCCCAGCCCTGCCCCAGCCCCGTCCCCTCCGTCCCCAGGTTCGGGCCCCCCCTGGTGCTGTGGCAGGAGCGGGGCGCGTCGTGGGCGCAGCTGCAGCGCAGCCTCCTCGCCCCGCTGCGGCACCTGATGAGGAGCGGGGCGCAGGTGAGACCCCCCGCGTGCCCCCGCCTGGGGACAGGGCCGCGGCGTCACCCGTCCCTTGGCACCTGGGTGCCACCATCCGGGGGTCCCCGTGCTGTCCCCAGGGCTGGGAGCGGGCAGCCCCCATGGGTGGGACCCTGTCCCCACCACGGGTGCGGGGGCAGGATCGGAAGCCCCTCGGGACCCAGAATTAAATTCCCAATGCTAACGAGGATCGGTGCCTGCGTCCAGCCTGGGGTGGGCGCTTGGCCGGGGGTGGTCTCACTCCTGGGGCGGCCGAGACCCCGCTGAACCCCGCTGAACCCCGCTGTGCCGCGCAGGGCGCAGGGACCCTGTTCCGGCTCCGTGTGGCCGGGGACGCAGCGCCCGGCACCTACCTGTCCCCGCAGGACGCCCGGCCGCTCTGCCACCCCGCCGTTGACAGGTGAGGGGGGGACGCAGCCGTCCCCGCGGGGAGGGGGGTGCTGCTGCCCCTGGCCCCGCCGGGAGGGAAACTGAGGCACGGAGAGGGGCCGGGGGCTTGCAGGGCTAACGCTGCCCCACAGGGCGCTGCGGCTGAGCGGCGCGGGCGGGCCCCCCCACGTGCAGCTGACGGCCGAGTGGGATGTGGCCACCAAGGAGCGGTGAGTCCCGCGTGGGGAGGGGGGGCAGCGGGGGGTGCCCTTCCCTGAGCCCCCCCCGGCCTCCCCCGCCCCACAGCCTCTTCGGCAGCCTCCAGGAGGAGGCCGTGCAGGATGCCGAGAGCGTGCGGCTGCAGCAGCAGGCGCACCAGCAGCAGCACAGCTGCACGCTGGACGAGTGCTTCCAGCTCTACACCAAGGAGGAGCAGGTAGGGGGCACCCTGAAAGCCCCCCACGAGCACCACGGTGCCGGGGGGAGGCTGCTGGGACTTCCGGGCTCGTTTCGGGGTGCCCACTTCGCGCGGTGTCCCCAGCTGGCCCCGGACGACGCCTGGCGCTGCCCGCACTGCCAAGTGCCGCAGCAGGGCACGGTGAAGCTGAGCCTCTGGACGCTGCCCGACATCCTCATCATCCACCTGAAGCGGTTCCGGCAGGTGGCCGAGCGCAGGCACAAACTCACCACGCTGGTGCGCTTCCCCCTGCGGGGGCTGGACATGGCCCCGCACCTGGCCCCGGGGGGGGGCCGCTGGGCGCCCCAGCGCCTGCCCGAGAGCCGCCCCCGCGACTCCCTCTACGACCTGTACGCCGTCTGCAACCACCACGGCAGCATGCAGGGCGGCCACTACACTGGTGAGTGCGGGGCGGGACGGGGCATGGCAACGGGGTGTGCTGCGGGGCAGCGCGTGGGGCTGGGGGGCACCCCAGGAGGATGGGCAGTGGGACAGGGCGTGGGGTTTGGGGGCACTGCAGGGGATGTGCAACGGGGCTTGGGGCACGCTGCAGGGGCTGTGCTTTGGGGTACAGCCGGGGTTTGGGGTACATAGCACGGAGATGGGGCACGGGGTTGGGACATGCTGGAGGGGGATGTGCAGTGGGGCAGGACGTGGGGTTTGGAGGGCACTGCAGGGGTGTGCAACGAGGCTTGGCTGGCACCTCTGGGGCATGTGTGATGGGGTTTGTATGGCACAGGGTTGGGAGGCACTGCAGGGGATATGCTGTGGGGCAGGACACGGGGTGGGGGGCATGCACAACGGGCAGGGAACATGGGCTGGGGTCGTGGGGCTGTGTCCCAGAGCAGCGCCTGCAGGGGCCGGGCTGCCCATGCTGTCAGCGCCACCCCGCAGCACGATGGGGCTCCCGTCCCGGCTGTACTGCGCGAGGGGCAGCCCTGGGGGGTCCCT
The DNA here is from genome assembly GCF_013377495.2 of Cygnus atratus. NCBI lineage: Eukaryota > Metazoa > Chordata > Aves > Anseriformes > Anatidae > Cygnus > Cygnus atratus. Next base: position 2,478,955 of record NC_066379.1, read on the forward strand.
GCCCCCTCGTGCCCTCCCTCACCCCTGCCCCAGCATACTGCTGCAACTCCCTGGACGGGCGGTGGTACAGCTACGACGACAGCACGGTGGAGGCGGTGCAGGAGGACGAGGTGAGCACCCGCAGCGCCTACATCCTCTTCTACCAGCGCCGCAACGCCATCCCCGCCTGGTCGGCCAGCAGCGCCGCCAGAGGTGAGCGGAACCGCCCCAGCGGTGGCACCTCACCGCCACCCGCACGCTGCCACCGGCCCGACGGTGCCTGGGAACCTCTGGGGCATGCACGCGGGCATGGCCCAGTGCAAACAGAGCACCTGGGCACAGCTCAGCCAGACACACGTGTGTGCAGCACCTGGACACGTGTGTGTGCACGGTATGGTGTGCGCATGCATGCATGCACTTGGGGAACGTGTCCCCATGCGTGGACAGTGCCGCAGGCACACGCAGCGCAGCTAAGTGCACACACGTGCATGCAGCGCATTGTGCAGACACACCACAGCCAGCTGTGCACGCTTGCGTGCACCTGGGTGATTGCACACACTGCACGTGCTTGAATCTGCAGCCGCACAGCGCAGACAGCATGGTGTGTTCACACTTAGCCCACACGCGTGCACACCCACACATGCACACGCAGCTCTTTGCAGCTCCCACATTGCTGCCGCCCCACGAGCAGCTCTTGTCCCGCTCCCAGGGGTGCTGAGCCCTCCCAGGGCTGCGGGTGGGACCGGTGCTGGTGCCGGCACTGCGCAGCCTCTGCACGGAGCCCGGCCCCGGCACCGCTCGCAGCCCCCCCGCTCCCCGCAGGCTCCACCAGCTCGCCCCTGTCCCATCACTGGGTGGCCCGGCTGGGCGGCAGCAAGCGGGACAGCGCCAGGTCACAGCCCCCTGCCCCCTGTCCCTCCCCGCCCAGCACCCCGGACACCAGCACCGCCCAGGAGAAAGGTGAGCAGCACCCGCAGCACCCGCAGCACCCCCAGCGCCCTGGGCGGCCGCTCCGACCTCCTGCTCCTTTCCTTGCAGGCGGCTTTGAGGCAAGGCCCTTGGTGCGCGGCGTCCAGAGCCGCAGCCTCAGCGTGAAGCTGCCCCCCGCCCGCCGCGACGGCCCCCCCAGGCCCATGCCCCTGCGCTGGTCCTTCACCTCCCGGCCGCGGGCACCGGGTGCCCCAGGGGAGCTGGTGGTGCACCTGGAGCCGGGGCAGCGGCCCCGCCGCCCCCACCGCGCCGTCCTCCCAGCAGGGATGGGTGAGGATGGCAGCCCCCACGCTGTCCCCCAGGCCCGGAGCCCCTCGCTGGGTGAGGCAGCCGGCACCCCCAAAAAACCCGAGCTGCCCCTCTGCACCCCAACACTGTGCCGAGCTCGGAGCGCTGGTGCTGAGGTGACCCCACGCCTGCACCCCAAAAGCAAGAGCCCCCCCGGGAGCGGGGAGCAGCAGCAGAGACCCCCCCGGGGGCGGCAAGAGGGCAAAGCAGGGGGGGCCACGCTCTGCAGCAGCCCGCAGAGCCCCGAGCCGCCCATCAGGCGCTCGCAGAGCTCGGCCAGCCTCCCCCTGCACCCCCTCCGCCTGCTGCGGCGCTCGGCCTCGCTGGGCAGGGGCGCGGGGGGCCCCCCACAGCCCCCACCCGGCCCCCCGGGTGCGCGGGGCACGGTGCTGCGGGGCCGGGAGCGCACGGCATCGCCGCGCCACGCGGCCGTGCCCGAGTCCAGCTTCTGAGCAGGGCCCGTGGGGCTGGCGTGAGGCTCGAGTGGGAGCGCCCGGCGCTGGGGGCATGGCGCAGTGGGGTGCCCGCGTTTGGGGCGTTTCTGCACCATGAGCATCCCGCAGCTGGGCGTACGGTGCTGGGGGCATCGTGCACTGGGGTGCCCGAAATCGGGGCATCCCTGCACATCTGGCACCCCAGGGACATCCCACAAGGGAGCACCCTGCACCTGGGCACCCCGCACCGGGGGCATCCCATGCTGGGCGTGCCCTGCACCACGGCCCCCAGCGCCTTCCCAACCCATGCCTTACCTGGGAGCGAGCACCAGGCGTGGGGTCCGTGGGGCAGAGGGATGTCAGGAGCTAAGAGTATTTATTCTGTGCGGGGAGAGTTTTATGCAGAGACGGTTTTGTTTTGTACGAGGCGACTCCTTGGCAGGGCGGCCGGCAGCGGGGCGCCGCGCCCGCTCTCAGGGCTATGCAATACGCGATTCCTCCACCCAGCTTTTGTACGCGGGGGCTGCTGGCGGCGGCACTCTGAGCGCTTTCTATTAAAGACACGTGAAAGGAGCCGGTGCCGTGTGTGTCAGTGTGTGGTGCCCACCCGGGGGGGGGGGGGGAGTGGATTCTTGCTGCCTCCCTGCTGAGCAGAGCTGAGCGTGGGAGACCCGGAGCCCCCCGACAAGCTCCTGGAGTGGGTCCTGGGGGGGTTTGGACGTGGCCGTGGGCACCCTGGGGCACGGCGCAAGCCGGCGGGGAAGGGGCTGGGGTGCAGCACAGCTGGCAGGCAGAGCCCCCGCCTCCTCCAACACCCACACAGCAAGGAACAGCTGTAACAGGGTTTTCCTTCGCCCCAAGGGCACAAACCCCCTGCTTTATCCCCCAAACCCTCCCCCAAAGCCCACTTCCACAGCACGGCCCCACGACCACCGCCGCAACCGGCTGCGAAGCCACCGCAGGCGTCGAATAAACCCAGGCTCGGGGCGAGTTCAACAGCAATTTGCACATTTATTTCGGGTGCTCCCGCCCTCCCTTCGCCCGGCCCCCCCCGAAGGGGTGACAGTCACATCGTGGCGGGGGCCGAGGGCAGCCCGGGGGGGTCTGGGCTGTGCAGCGCGGGGGGAGTGGAGCGGGGCCGGGGGGCCGGGAAGGCGAAGCATTTCCATTTACATTGTACCTTGTACGCCAGGTCAGGTGGAATGGCTCCAAATAAAACAAATATATATATATATATTTCTATATATACAAATATATAATATATATATATCTATGCCCACCAGATATATATATATACCATCTCTCTGAAAAGGATAAAAGGTTACTTTGTCTCTGCATGCACAACCAAAGCCTCTGCTCCACGCCACCAACCCACGACGACAGCGAGCGGGGGCTGCAGGCGGGGGACAGGGACGCGTCCTCCCCCCCCCCGGCACTCGCGTTATTGCTGCTGGGCCGTCCTCCCCCAGCCCTGCTCGGCCGGGGCCAAAGCAAAGAGATGAGACCCTGGAGCAACGCCACCCGCGTGCCCCCCGCGCCCCATTTCGGGGGGAGGACGGGGCTGCCGGCACCTCTCCAGCCCCGGTGGCACCACGGGGATGCCGGATGCACCCCGGAACGTGGGCGCCTGCCGGGGGGGACATAGGCACCGAGTCACAAGGCAGTCTGGATAAGGCGAACCGAACCAAACCGAACCCAACTAAGGAGCAGCGTCCCCCGAGCGCTGGCCGGGTGCCGCGGGGACGGGCGGGGAGGGGACGCTGTCATAGGGCCGTGCTCTCCGAGTCCTCCTCCTCCTCCGGGGGGGGCTTTCACCGAGAGTCTCTGCGCAGCGTCCGGCGGGTCCCGGCGCAGGGCGGCATCGACGCCGAGGTGGATGGACGGGATCTCGAAATGGACCAGACCTGCGGCGGGCACAGACGGGCAGCGTGAGGGGCTGCCACGGGGGGGGCACGGACGGGTGCTGGCACACGGCGTCCTCCGACGGGCTGGCAGCGCTTGGTGCCACCGCCGGGGCGGCACACGGGGCTCCAGGTCCCCACCCCAGCCAGCTGCCTGTCCCCGCACCTGGAGGGACGTCGCAGTCCCTCAGCAGGCTGCAGGAACCCACCCAGGGGAGAGGGGGGAAAGTCCCGTGCCCCGCTCCTGCAGCTGCCGGCTCGGGGACCCTGCCGCAGGTGGCGGCACCCAAGGGCACCCAAGGGTGCAATGCCAGAGCGCAGCGACAGCTGGGTGCTGTGCTGGGGTCACCACGTACGGGTGCCGTGCCAGGGGCACCGTGCCTGCGAGCGATGCCCGGTGCAGTTCCCAGGTGCACCGATGCCTGGCTGCAGCGCTGGGGCGGCACCGCCGTGCGGGTGCGATGCCTGGGTGCAGTGCTGGGGCTGCACCTCCTGGGCGCCCTGGTGCTGGGGGGCCTCCACGCCTGGCTGCAGACCCACTGCAATGCCTGGGGGCCCCACGCTGGGGTGCGTCGTGGGGGCTGCACCGAGGCCCGGGCACAGCACCGGGGCGCAGCAGGGGCACGCAGCACGCCTGGGGACAGCCCGACCCCACCGCCGCACGTCCCCCCTGTCCCATCCCCTCCACTCTCACTGCGTCACCGGGCACATCAAGGTCCTGTGCGTGGGGACACCCGGCTGCCAGCCACACTGCGCCCTGCGGGACACGCGGTGCCCCTGGGGCACCGAGCTCTGCCAGCACCACGTCCCCAGGCTGCCCCCACCACCAAAGTGTCCCCTGAGTTGCCCAAGACAGGGAAATGCCCCCCCCCGCCACCACGTCCTGCCACCCCTCTGCAAAGCCCCTCGGGAGGCGAGCTGGGGACACCAGCGGCTGCCCGCTGCCGCTTTGCTTCTCCGGGGCCGCGGGGCAGGAGGGAGCCAGCGGCACGAGGAAGCCGGAGCCAGGTGACAAACGTGTCCTTGCTGGCGGGATGGGGCTGGGGGGGCACGCGCTCACCCGCCCCATGCACCCAGGGGTGGCAGTGGGGAGGGGGTGGCAGCGGGTGGCCCTCGGGGACAGCAGTGGTGGGGGATGGGGACAAAGAAACAGGGACAAGGTCAGGACACAGCGGACACGGCAGCAGAGCTTTGGGCACTTCCCAGGGACACTGCCACCCTCCTGGGGATGTTGTCACCTTCTTAGGGACACTGCCACCTTCCTGGGGACACTGCCACTTTCACGAGGACACTGTCATCTTTCTGGGAACACTGCCACCTTCCCAGTGATGTCACAACCTTCCTGAGGGCAATGCCACCTTCCCAGGGACACTGCCACCTTTGTGAGGATATTGTCATCTTCCTGGGAACGCTGCCACCTTCCCAGGGACCCTGCCACCTTCCTGAGGACACTGCTACCATCCAAGAGACACTGCCACCTTCCTGAGGACCTTGTCACCTCCCCAGGGACCTTTCCACCTTCTTGATGACAGTCATCTTCCTGGGAACGTTGCCACCTTCACGAGGACATTACCACTTTCCTGAGGACACTGCCACCTTCTCAAGGACACTGCCACCTTCCTGGGGACACTGCCACCTTCCTAAGGATATTACCACCTTCCTGAGGACACCGCCACCTTCCTGAGGACACTACAGCCTTCCTGAGGCCTTTACCACCTTCCCAAGGACACCATCACCTTCCCAAGGACATCACCACCTTCCTGAGGACACTGCCACCTTCCCAGCGATGCCGCCACCAAACCCCAGGACACGAGCTCCTGGTCCTGGTCCCTCTGCTCCGCAGACGCAGCCGTGCCACCAGAGCAGAGCCCCGGCTGCCCACGGGGTCCCAGCGGGGTCCCCGGTTGGGGTCCGTGCCCTGGACCGCTCCGAGCACCCCGGCGCAGCCCCGGCGCGTCCTCAGCGTCCCGCAGCGGCTGGGTTACCTGTGGGCACGCTCTCCCCGGGGGCCACGGCGTCGAGCAGGGGGGGCTCCGCGGGCTGGGGGCTAGAGCCGGACGCGCTGGCCGTGGGGGGCTGCGGCGGCGGCAGCGAGGGCCTCTGCCTCGGCTTGGGGACGGGTCGAGATTTGGTTACAGAGCCGCCCAGGGGAGGAAGAGGAGGAGGAGGAGGAGACGGGGAAGGTGCGGCGGCTGGGGACAGCTGACCTGAGGCCAGGCAGTAGCCTTGCGGGTAAGCGAGTCCATAGGGCGCGGGGGTGCTCGGTGGGGTGGGGGACAGGCTGGCGGGGGACGGCTGGCCCGCCGGCGGCTCCGACGTGCCCCCCGAGGGCGCCTTGGGCGGGATGGGCGCCAGCTTCTTGGAGGCTGCGGGAGAGACGGACAAGGCAGACAGACAGACGGGCGGACGGACGGACGGCGGTCAGGGGGGCGAGGGGCGCGGGGAGGCGGGCGCGCCGCCGGGCACCCACCTTTGCGCAGGCTGCGCGGGCTCTGCTCGGCGGGGGACGGCGGCGCGGCCGCTGCCTGCTGCCCGCTGCCCTTCTGCGGCCCGGAGACGGGGGAGAGCTCCTTGGGTTTTAAAGTGCTGGGGGGGGGGGGTGGAAAAAAAAACAGCGGTGAGGTCCCGTCTGCCCCAGCACCCAACGCCCCAGCACCCAACGCCCCAGCACCCAACGCCCCGGCACCCGACGCCCCGGCACCTGCGCGCGTCCCGGTGCGAAGCGGTGCCCAAAGGTGCCCAGCGCCAGGCTGGGGGTCGTTACAATCCGATTTTGCTTTAATTGGAGCTTTTTAAAGCAATTTCTCTGCGCAGAAGCCATGCTGCAGGCAAGCCCCTGCACGGCTCGCGGCCGTTCCCGGGGACAGCGGTGACACCCAGGCCACCGCCCGTGGTGGGGGCACCCAAGGGTGGCAGGGGGAGTTACCTGGCCAGGCTGGCTCCCGCAGGCGTGCGGCCGCCCCCGGGGGCAGAGGGCAGCGCTCGGGGCCGGAGGCTGGGCAGGAGCAGGGGGGCAGCGACGGGGAGCGGGCAGTGCCACGGGGCCAGGGAGCGCTGCGTGGGGACCGGCAGGGAGCAGGGCTTGGGGTGAGCGTGGGGGACGAGCAGAGGGTGAGGGGAGGAAGAGGAGCGGCGGGGGGGAGGCAGGCTGCGGCTGCAGCCCGCCCAGAGGCGCAGGGGTGCGGGGCCGAGCCCCGGGGCGGGCTGTGCCCAGGGCAGGGGACGGGGCTGGGGACCGGGGGCCGGGGGACCCCGCTTGTCCTCGGGGCGGGGGGGGCTGTAGCAGCAATCCGACCAAGCAGGCGGCGCATCACCCGTGCTGCAAAATGTCCAGAAACAACCACAGACCAGCAAAACGATAGACCGAGGAAATAAAAAAAGACACGAGCAGAAGCATCGGCAGGGGGGGAAGCAAAAGCGGCAGTGAGAACAGGCGGCATGGGAGCAGGCACGGCCCCACTGAGCACTTGGGGCTGCTGCAGGAGAGGTCGACACCGAAATGAGGGGGGATTTGGGGGACAGCCCCTTCCCCGTGGCTGGAGAGGCGAGCTCCAGGCTCTGCATGGTCCCGGCCATGGAGCCATCTCTAGAGGAGCCCTTGGCACATCCCCGCGCTTTGCGGTGCCATCGGCAGCCCAGCTCAGCCAGCACCTCTCCTCCGGCCAGGGAAGGAGGAGGAGGAGGAGGGTGGGGTGAAGGCAGCACCAGCAGGGGGGACACGGTGCCCTGGGAGCCGAGCGCAGTGCAGAAGCAGGCTGGGCACAAACAGCACCAAAGTACAGCAGCTGCAGGACAGGGGGGACCCGCCGGGCACCCGCCGTGCTGGGCGCAGCAGCAGGGGACCCCCACAAACCCCTCCTCCCCCCCCCAAGACAGGGCTGGGACGGTTCCGAGCCCAGCTCCAGGACCCGGCCCCTGGGCACGATGTGCCCGGGGAGTGCTGCGGGGTGGGTCCCCCCTCCATGAGGACCCCACAGCACCCATGGGTGCTCGCCCAGCCTTCACCGTGCAGCCTAGGGAGTGCACAGCTCATGGCTGGGGGAAAACAGCCCTGTGGGGTGGTGGGAGAGGGAGGCTCCCCATTTTGGGGCAGGAAGGTGTGATTCAGATATTTTCCTCTACTTGGTCCATGCAGGATGAAGGCAGACACACAGACCTCGGGCTCGGGGAACGCCTGGCTCCTTTAGGCTGTCACTTTGGCCACTGCAAGCCCAGCAGCTCCTTCCTCGCTGTTAGCACCCAAATTCCAGCCCAGGATAACCACGGCGAGCCATGCGAGAGCCCCGCAGGGAAAACCCAGCTCGTTGCAGACCCCAGGGGGGCACCACGAGGACGAGGAGCATCCTCTCCTCCCGTTCCCAGGGGGTGGCCGTGCCTGGGGAGGGAAGCACCGCGGAGACGGGGGGCGGGACGGGGGTGTCCTTACCTTGCCCGCTCGGCTGCAGGTGGGAAGCCGAAGCTGGTGGGAGGAGGAGAGGGGGTCGCCGAAATATCGGGCGCTTGCTCGGGGATGGGCGAGTGCGGTGTGCCGGGCAGCTCGGCGGGCGGCGCGGGGGGCTGCGTGGCAGGGGGGGTGGCAGATGCCTTGCGCCCCCCCGAGGTGCCTCTGCGGGCCACCCACGAGGTGTCCATCACCCTGACGCCCATGCTGGGGGGACAGAGACGGGTCCTCAGCACCCGCATGGTGGGACGGGACCGTGCTAGGGCCCCTTTGGGGCATCCCAACCCCACACGTCCGCCCCAAGCCCAGCTGGTGGCCAGGGCTCAGGGCCGGCCGCTGCAGCGGGGTCTGGTCCCTACGAACGCCTCTTCCACAGGGAAGCTGTTGGGAACGGACCTCCACGGCAGTAGGGCAGCGGTGGCTTTGCAGGACAAGCTTGTGTCACCAGCCACGTCGCCCTTTGCCCTGACACCAGCAGGCACCAGCATCCTCCCAGCACCCTCCCAGTCCTGCCGCGGAGGACACCGTACCTTTGGATTTTCCTAAGGCTGCATGGACAGAAACACACAGTTATTAGTGGAAAAGAAGCTAGAACGAGCCACACGGTGCAGTGCCTGCTGCTTGGAAAGGGAGCTGAGAGGCCAAGGGGCTTGGAGCATGGGCACAGGAGGGACACGGTGGGGGACCGGGTTGTGCTGGAGCTGGGGAAGCCCAGGGGATGGGGCTGGGACCTGGCTGTGGGTCCACAGCACTGAGCAGGGCACAGGAGGTGACACGGGGGTTGTGCAGCCCCAGCCCCACAGCATGGGCCCGCCTGCTCCCATCTCCAGCGGGCTCAGGGCTGGTGAGAAGCTTGAGTCTCATCCGGGCACCCCCAGATCTCATCCAAGCACCCCCAGCTCTCATCCCAGCATGGACAGTAGGGTCCTCCCATCCTGGGACCACCCGACCTCCACCAGTTTGTACCCTTGGTGTGACTCCCTCTGTCCCCAACCCCGAACCGGCCCTACCCATCCTTCTTGTAAAACTCCAGCATCATGTTGTCCGTGGCCACGCTGAGCGGCCGCCGCGCCTGGTCGTGCTGCTTGCGGTCGGCGTGGTCCATGTCCGGGGAGGGCATGGAGCTGTAGTTGGCGTTGTGGTTCACGTGCATGGGGCTGCCGTAGTTCCCCGTGACGTTGAACTCAATGTCTGGGTGGCAAAGCGAGACGGGGACATCAGAGCTCTGACTCCCCTGGGCCAGGAGGGGCAGCCGGTCCCCGTGATGCCCGTCCCCTCCCGTCCCGTCCCATCCCATCCCATCCCATCCCATCCCATCCCATCCCATCCCAACCCGTCCCGTCCCGTCCCGTCCCGTCCCGTCCCGTCCTAGCACGGGGCTCAGCCCACCTCCGGGGAAGAACCAGTCCGCGTGCTGGATGAGCGGCTCGATGATGCCCACGATCTGCAGGGAGACGGTCGTCATCATCTCCGTGATGTTCCTGCAACACAGCGGGCAGCGGCTCGGCGGCTGCCACCCCGCCACGGCCCGACCCCGCTCCCTGCTGGGTTTTGGCCGCCCCTCGCCCCTCCAGCAGCCCCTCAGGTCTCTTGCCCGGGGAGCGGGTGCTGCTCCCACGCTGCAGGAGAAACCTTTTGTGCCCCAGAGCTACGGCTTCAGTCCCCGTCACCCCCTCGCACGTGCCCACCGCCGTACGCTACCCTTCTGCCTGCGGCCAGAGGAGATTGGGACCCAGCACGATGGCCACGTTGCTCGGCGTCATTTTGTTCATGTCCTGGTACTCAGTCAGCTTGGCCAGGAATTTAATCAGGTACCTGGAGGGGCGAGCCCAGGCGCCGGTGAGGCAGGGTGCGCCCTCCCCATGCCCACGGCGGCTCCTCGCCCGCCCCACGCTCACCTGATGTTGTTGTAGTTGGCCTTGGGCAGCTTCTCGCAGGCGCTCCACAGGGCCTGCAGCCGCTTCTCCTGCTCCGGGATGCTGCGGGAGGGGATCGGGGTGAGCACCCCACAGACCCCGGCCCTGCCACCCCACTGCCCGCGGCACGGGCACCACACCGAGGGGGTCGCTGCCCTTCACATCGGGGCGCTCGCTCCGAGCTCGTTCCTTTACCAGCCGGTACCACCGTACGGATGGGTTTGTGCATTTATACCAGGGTGGTCTGAGCGCCCTTGGGCAGGGCGGGTTTGCAGACCCGGCCAGGAATGGGACCAGAGCCCAGCTGTGAGGTGCTGGGAGAGCTGAGCCACCGTGGGCAGGGTGCTGTGCACCACGCTGGGGACATCAGGGTTTGGTGACATCTAGGCCACCCTTGCACTGGGACATGCAATGCCCAAGGAGTATCACAGAGAGCCCTCAGACCCTGAAGGAAACATCCCAAATGCTGGCAGCCGGTCAGAAACAAGTCAACAAGGGTGCCCACACTGTTTTTGGATACATGGGAGCATTGGACCCGGAGCCTGGAAGCTCCCACACCGCCGCCCTGCACGCTGCTGGCCATCCGTGGGCCGTCAGCCTTCGTGCTCAGCCTCCTCACCCTCGGGGAACTGCCACGGGGCTAAAACTTGCTTGTTTAGCCCCTCCTGAAACTCATTTGAAACTGCTTTGGGGAAGACCACCGGCCAGACCTCAGCAGATGCTGCCACTGGACCAGGGCTGGGGCACAGGCGAGGCCAAGTATGGGGCCGGGGCTCTGGTGAGGCACCCGCGGGGACAGCCCCAGCCCCAAGGCCACTTCCTGACCCGAACTCACTTGGAGGCCTGGATCCACTCCTCGTACAGCTCAAACGTCATCAGCGGCTCCGGCAGCTCGCGCAGGTAGGACTTGAGCGCTCCTGAAGCACACAGCGGGGACGGGGCTCACCACGGCTCACCGGGGCCACCTGCACCCCCCTGCTGACGGCACTGCCCAAAGCGTGTGCTGCCTCCCCAGACCCGTTAGGTTCATTGGAGCCTCCTCGAACCCCAGCAGCTGCTGAACTTCCACCCCTTGCAGCTCCTCCCTCTCCCTTTCACCTCCAGCAGCCCCTCTGCCTCTCCTTTTTGCCCGGCACCATGCCCCAGGCCCCCCACTCAGCACGTCTCTGGGAGCACTCGGTCGGTGGCTTCCCGACAGGACACCAGCGCCCAGACCCTGCAGCCACCAGGAGCCAAGCCCAGGAGGGGAAAAGCTGACTCATGTTTAAACCAAATTAATGCTCGTTGACAGCCCAGCAGGCCGGGCTCTGCGTGCAGAGGGCATCTTGCATCACTGCAGAAGCAGCAGAGATATGATTGAGAACTCAATTAGGGTGCGTGTGTGCAGCTCCCTGGCTGCTTCTGGTTCCTCTGGAGAATCTCAGGCTCAGCGTAACCGTGTGCTTCATCCCTCGGCAGGGGCAGAGGGGAGGTGCATGCACTTGGTGAGGGATGTCCAGTTCAGGCTCAAAGGAAGTCTGAAACCAGCTCTTCGATGTGTTCACCGCAGCGCAAGCACCTCGCTGGCTCCTGCCCTCGGCAGCATCCCCCCCGTGCCCCAACGCGGGGCTTCCACATTGCCCGGCACGGGCAAGCCCCCGACCAGCAGAAGATCAGGACCAGGGCACCCCAAAGCCACCCGCCCGGGGAGATCCCCACCTGCGATGGCGTGCGGGTCGGCCGAGTACTCCTGCACATCCAGCACGCAGCAATCCAGGGCGGCCTTCAGCTTCTTCAGCTTGGAGGCAGAGGGAGCCACGCGGAACAGACCCTTGGCAGACGACACGGGGCAGCGTCGGCACCAGGGCACGGCCCCGAAACCTCCCCGGCCACTCATCCCCGTGCCACCAGAGGTGGCCAGGATGCCGTCGGCCAGCACCCACCTCCTCCTGCATGCCGCACTCCAGCAGCATGGTCACGCAGGCCTCCACGGGGAAGGCGATCTCCCGCCCGCTGACGGCCAGGTGCTCCTCCAGCGGCTTCCCGAAGGACGGCTTCTCCATCCACGCTTCTGTGACGGGCAGAGGGGTGATGGGGGACAGAGCGGGGGGCACCCCGTGTCCTCCTGACCCCCCCAGAGGAGAAGTTTGGGGATGGCAGCGGCTGTTCGGGTGTTGTTGCAACCCCACGACCCCACATTTCTGTCCTGGGACACCCAGAAGTGGGTTTTAAAGGTAAAATCCAAGCCAAATATTTCCCAGCCATCACATTTCAAGGGGGCTGAATGATGCTTTCCAGGGGAGCAACATCTTGCAAACGTTTGCAGGGTTTTCCCCCTTCTTTTGCCACAATTTGAGTCAGGAATAATTTGAGGAATAAAGATCCCTCCCTGCCCAACCACTGCGGCACCCCGAGCACAGGGCGGCTGCCGGGGTGACCACGCAGCGGTCCCAGGGGACGGGGACACTTCCCCAGTTCAGGGACAGGCGGGATGCAAAGAAGGGGAGCAGACAGGGGGTGCACAGCTGCAAGCCAGGCACCACGCCACGCGGTGACACCGCAGCCCGAAGCCACGCACGGCTGCTGGCGTGACGCTGGGTGATGGGCTCCATGTCCCTGGTGTCACCCTCCTCGGGAACGGGACAAGCCCTGCGTGCACTCACCCTGCTGGGCTTTTATCTGAGGCAGCACGTTCTGCAGAAGCGCCAGCGACTTCCTGTGGTACTCGGCCTGCACCTCGATCAGCTGGGGAGAGAGGGCACAGAGTGCGCGCGGTGCCGCCGGCGCCGCAGGGACGGGCACGGGGCAGCTGCAGTGCGCACGGGGACGAGGGGAGCGGCCGGCTCGCAGCGCTTACCGTCTGGAAGTAGTTTGCATAGTCGATTTCTTTGGCCACGAAGCTGTACATGTCAGCCGAGAGCTGGTCCTGCGGGGAGCACGGAGTTAGGAGCACGCCCGGTGCCGTGGCCACCACGATGGCAGACCGTGGGGGACAACGCAAGCGCTGCACGCCAGCCTTCCTCCCTGCCTCACATCCTCAGCACTGAGCCCAGCGCAGCACATGGCATGTAACGCCTGCTCGAGATGTGCCCAGGACTCCGCACGCCCAGCAGCACAGCGTGGCTTCGCTTTCTGCTGCACTACAAACTTCTCCACTCTCCCACACCCTTGCAAAAACCCCGATTTGCCATATCAAGCTTCGCAGAAGGATTTACATGGAAACCTCCTGGGCTGAACAGCACGAATCTGGCACAAATCGCACAAAAGTTTGCTCTGCGCTTGCTGCATCGCTTCTCCCATGCGAGCAGCTCCTCAGCTGCACGTTTCTGCAGAGCAGAGCAGCAGCACAGCCCGTGTGCCGCGGGTACTGCATTAGCGCTCACACAGCACAGACTGGCAGGGCCCTCAGGTGCTCCTCCTGTTTTCTGGCAGTGAGGAGGAGGGAGCTGTCTGCTCCGAATTGCAAAGAGCCCTCCCGGAGCTGCACGCAGCCCCGCAGCTCACGTTTTCTATCCTCACGCTTTCTCAATGTACTCTGCAGCTTCTTGAGTTGCTCCTTTCTGTGACTCCCCCTCCTGCACTGAAACTGGAGGAAACACACAGGGCTGGGAGCAGATTTCCGAGGCCACTCGGGTCCTGGCTCTGTCCCCACGAGGTGACCCGGCCGAGCCCTGGGGACGGGATGCTCTCGGGCTCCCGAGGGCTGTGGGACACGGGGGGCCAGAGGAACTGTGGCTGGGAAGCATCACCCACACCCAGCAGTTCCAGGGCACCGCACCCGCTTTCGAGGGTGGCACGTGCTGTGCCCGAGCACCCCACAACGCCCAGCGGGGCCAGGAGAGGACCAGGGCTGCCAGGGGGCTGTGCTGGGCATGGGGCCAGCCACAGGGAGGGTTTCTTGTGTGCAACGGGGAGGCAGAGGGGGTGATGCTGCAGGGTTCCCACTGCACGTGGCACCTTGGATGCGAGAGGATGCTGAAGCCCTGGCTGCACGTGGAGCAGGTGTCCCCAAGCCGTGCTGTCCCTACAGCTGCACCCTGATGTCCCCACACCCCCACGTGTCCCGGGGTACCCCTGGGCTGAGCCCCCGCGAGCGGTACCCTGCAAATCTCCACTCGGTTTGCTGCCTCCTCCATCTCCTCCCTGAGAGCATCGGCTTTGGCGCCCGACGGCTGCAGGTTGCTTGACAAACTCGATGACTTCGCGGACTGCTGCCACCTGCGGACAGCGGGCAGGGTGTCAGGAGGGGACAGGGACCACACAGAGCCGTGGCCGGAGCCCAGCTGAGCCGGTGGGGAACAGCCCAGGGACCCCCTGCCAGCCCCGCCGCGGTCCCCAGGGCTGAGCACCACGGAAAGGGGCCCAGGCCGTGCTGGGATGCAAGAGCCACCCCCAGCCCAAACGATCCCTAGCTCCAATTTAGCAATTATTATTTTTCAAACACTTGCAGACTGCCTCGGGCACAGCCCCAAGCGTGCTGCTCCAGCGTCACCTGGGACACAGGGTGACGCCAAGGGACATCCCACGTCCCCAGCTGGGCTCTGTCAGCCGAGCGCTGCTCTACAGCAGCAGGAGCAGCTGGCTTTTTGCCACCATGTAAGAATTCAGCAAGACAGGGAGAACAGGAAAAAATAAAGATTTGGGCCAGAAAAAAATACGTATTTTTTTTTCTGCAGTGTGCATGCAAGGAAAAGGGATTTTGCAGAGAAGAGCAGAGCTATGGGCTCATTGCAGAGCTTGATTTCAAGGCACAGTGACACGGCCGGGCTGTGACTTCCCATGGCTGCTGGCCGTGCATTTTGCATCACCCCACACCCAGGGACCTGGGGATTTACAGAGCCAGGGGCAGCTCTGAAGCCCCTCGCGAGGAGCGACACCTGCCCAGCACAGGCAGCCCGGCTGCAGTTCCCACCTCGTCCTTGAGGAGTCCATGTCCAGCACCAGCTTTGCTAAATGCTTCCTCTGTTTTTGGATATTTGGGATTTCCACCTGCAGCAACACAGGGGCATGGGGGGAGAGAAACACCTCACTTAAATCGCCGCAGCATTAGGAAGGCAGCACAGCCCACCCCTCCTTTGCTTCCCACCTGTGATGCACAAAACCCCTCGACACCAACATGCAAGTGTGAAAACCCCAACCCCGAAAGAGGCATCCTTTGGTCAGTAAGTCCTCCTGCACCTGGATACCTGGCTTACAGAAGAAAAACTCTTCCTGGGATGTGCCAGCCATAGCAGCAAAGCCTGCCACGCACAGACAGCGTCTGCCAAGGGCTTTGCAGCGGCTGAAAGCCCCAAAGCTGCTGCCCGGCCCTGCTCTCCTGTCCTATCACCAGCAACTCAATAAAGCTCTTCATATTTCAGCTGGGGGCGATAAAATCAGAATGGAGCCCATGACATTTTGCAAGACATAAAAGGGAAAGAAAAAAAAAAGCATTTGGCAAAATTAAAAAAACAGAAAGTTGGCAGCAGGA
Source organism: Cygnus atratus (assembly GCF_013377495.2). Taxonomy (NCBI): domain Eukaryota; kingdom Metazoa; phylum Chordata; class Aves; order Anseriformes; family Anatidae; genus Cygnus; species Cygnus atratus. Next base: position 2,494,353 of record NC_066379.1, read on the forward strand.
GGAAAAAGGAAGAAAAAAAGAATCCCAGACAACAACCTCCCTTGTTTGGAGCTTGGAAACGTGTTTCAGAAATAAAAGTGTTCAAGCCTCTGCCTTGAAGAAAGACAGAAAAGAGCAACAGCCAAGAGGGACAGCAGCTGAGCAGGGCAGGGAGCTGCCCCGGCAGCCGGGCTGGTGGACATGCAGACACCGGCTGCGCTGACAGCAGGAGCCAGCACCCAGCACCCCTGGGCGACCCAGAGATGCCACCGCCCGCTGCGCCTGGCTGCATTTTGCCCAGCCCCACCTCAGCCAGCACGAAGAGCGGCTCGATGACATCCCTCTCCACCTGCAGCTCGAACTGGATCAGCTCCTGCGCCAGCTTGTCCTCCGCCTCCCCGCACAGCCTCAGCATTTTCCTGCAAGGGGACGGCGAGGCTGGGGAGGGACGGCAGCGATCCCGGCCGGAGCCGTGGGGTGCTGTGCCCCGAGGTCTGCAAGGTGAGGGACAGGGACGGCAGGCACCGTGGGGACATGGTGGCACTGCCACCTCTTACCCCAGCAGGGAGTCGTCGCCCAGCACCGCCGAGCCCTCCATCAGGCACTGCGCCAGAGTCGTCAGCGGCAGCTTCTTCTGCAGAGGGAGCGCCCCGGCACTGTCAGGCTCCCCGCGCTCACAGGACGTCACGCTGTCCCCAGGCCCAGGTGGCTATGGCCACCCAGCCCCTCCTGCTGTCACCCAGCTGTGCTTCTGCACGTGTGCTCTGCCCAGGACCTCGCTTACATGGGTGCTTTATTCACATGCATACAACCCCTCTGCCCCACGCCCTCATGCGTGTGCACCCGTGTGCGCCTGGCTAAAGGAAAGGAGGAAACGGCTCCGCTGCCCACTCGGCATCCCCAGGGGAGCCTGGCGAACCTCACCGAGCGCTTGTCGGCGTCCACGCCTTGCTGGCCCTGCAGACATGCCGTCAGCTTCTTGTGGGTGCTGTGGGAGACCTGCTTCACCAGCTCCAGACGCTTTTCCACCTGTGGACACAGCGGCACCCATCACCGTCCCGTCCCTCCTCATCCTCACCCTGGTGCGGCCATATCCCTTTGTTAATCAAAGGGATTTTAATTGCTGGTGCATCGGGCTGGGTACAGACTCCTGGCTGTCCTCCACCACCCTGCTGTGCCAGGCAGAGGGTCAGTGGCTCTGGGGACAGGCGTGGGGACAACAGCAGTGCTGGGACAACACTGTGCACTGCGGCCAAGTGAGGGCAGGAGCTTTCTCTCCCCAGGAAAGCTTTGCTTGCACCAAACTGGCAGATACTCAACCCCAGGGCTGAAAATTGCCTGATTTGCCTCGGACTTGCTTAAACAGGGAAGTCCATTCAAAAGCTCAGCAAGATGAGTCACTAAAAGTCAGCAAACAAGATCTGACGAAAAATGTAGCCGAGACCGTCGGGGAAAACGTGCAGCTAAGCAGAAAGCGCAACATCTGGGAAAATAATCCGGAAAAACAAATAACCCCTGCCCTCGGGACACAGGGACGTGCCGACGGGGCAGCAGGTCCTGGAGGGAGCAGAGATGGCAGGATATGTGTGGGACAGGCTGCTCTGCCTCGGCCGGGGCCCTGCACACTAGTTGTATGTATCTACACGTCCGTGTACGCCTCGAAAGATGGGGCACTGTGCAGGAGGAACACGGGTGTGTGAGACGGAGGCAATGCGACACCACTCCAAAAAGGGGTTTGGTTCCCGATTTTCCCTTGAGACAACCCCCCCGGAGAAGGCACTGCACCAACACGGAGCACCTCGCCCCTTCTCCCCACAGCACCTTCCTCTTCCCCAAAGGACACGACCGCCCCACACAGCACCGAGGCCCAGGCTGCGCGGTGTCAGCAGAGACCTGAGTGTGCACGGAGAGACACCAGGAACTAAAAACGAAGCAATGAGAAACACTGACCTGCACCGCCAGGCTGGGGAGCCCCCATCCAGCCCCAAACCTCCCATCCCTGTCCCCGTCCTGCACCCCCAGCCCTGTGCCACTGCAGCACCCACAGCCACCCGTGGGTGTCAGGGCTGTGGCTGTCCTCTTCAGGGCAGAGGCACTTTACCTGCAGAAGATCTTCGCTCAAAACCTCTGTCTTCTCGGCCCTGCAAGAGCAGAAAGACAAAAATGAGCTGGTGAAGGGCCTGGTGTGCGGCTGTGCTGGGCACAGCGGTATTTGCTCCTCCACCAGTCCGTACCGGGACTGTTCCGTATTTCTGTTGGAGATGTGGTCAGTGGGAGCGAGGGCACCCTCGGCATCTTGCCGATGACCCCGGGCCGCGTGGTGCAGCAACCCTTGGGAAGGCAGGGCTGCCATCCTGAGGGGCCTGGGCAGGCTGAGAGGTGGGCCTGTGCGGCCCTCGTGAGGTTCAGCAAGGCCAAGGGCAAGGCCCTGGATCTGGGTCAGGGCAATCCCAAGCACAAACACAGGCTGGGTAGGGAATGGACTGAAAGCAGCCCTGAGGAGAGGGACCTGGGGGTGTTGGGTGATGAGAAGCTCAACATGAGCCGGTAATGTGCGCTTGCAGCCCAGAAAGCCAACTGCACCCTGGGCTGCACCACCAGCAACGTGGCAGCAGGGCGAGGAGGGGATTGTCCCCCTCTGCTCTGCTCTCATCAGACCCCATCTGGGGTCCTGCACTCAGCTCCAGGCCCCCAGCACAAGAAGGATGTGGAGCTGTTAGAAGGAGTCCAGACGAGGCCACGAGGACGCTCAGAGGGCTGGAGCACCTCTGCTGTGGGGACAGGCTGAGGGAACTGGGGGTGTTCAGCCCGGGGAAGAGAAGGCTCCGGGGGTCAACTCGCAGCAGCCTGCCTGTGCCTAAAGGGGGCTGCAGGAGAGCTGGGAGGGACTCTGTGTCAGGGGGTGTGGTGGTAGGACAAGGAGTAGTGGCTTTAAACTAAAAGAGGAGAGATTTAGGTTAGATATGAGGAAGAAATTCATTACTCAGAGGGCAGTGAGGCCCTGGTGCAGGCTGCCCCAGGAGCTGTGGGTGCCCCATCCCTGGCAGTGCCCAAGGCCAGGCTGGATGGGGCTGGGGGCAGCCGGGGCTGGGGGCAGGGGGCCCTGCCCATGGCAGGGGATGGAACCAGGGGGGCTTTAAGGTCCCTTCCAGCCAAAGCACCCTGTGATTCCATGACTCTATGTACACATCAGTTTAAGACTCTCTGGTCCATCAGCCCCATGTGCAGCCCCTGCATGAGCCCCACCTGCTTTTTTTTCCCAGTTATGGTTTCTGGTCAGAAAGCTTCTCCCCACCACGTCCTAGACAAGCAAAGCCTGGAGCATCGTCATCACCATCGGGACTCTGCCACGCAGCCAGAGATACGGCCCCACTGCAGGGACCTGCACATCCCCGTGGGCCGCCTGGCCTCTTTACGTGGGGCTGAGCACACAGGGGTGGTGCACAGCCAGCAGGATGAACCCAGAGGTGCAAATCCAGCTTGCCTGGTTGTGCCAAGGCGCAGGATGCTGCAGGACCTCACATCCAAGCTGCAGGGCACTGCAGAATCCCATGTCCGAGCTCCAGGATTCTGCACGACCCCACATCCGTGCCCCAGGACACTGCAAAACCCCATACGAAAACTCCAGGACACTGCAGAACCTCACGTCCGAGCTCCAGGACACTGCAGGAACCCACATCTGGCCCTAGAATGTCCCTCCTTTGGATCACAACAGCTATCACCATGCTGGAACAGGGCACGCATTTCCCTCCCAGGCACCCTATCATTGCCCAGACACCCCAATGGGGTCTGAGCACCCTAAAATGCACAAAGCAATAGGAGCAGCCCTTGTGCCCGGAAGGATGAGCCCCAGTGATGTGCTGGGCTCCTCTGGGGAGGATGGATATTTTGCTGCAGAAAGGCCAATTGGCACAACTTACCTGCAGAGCCATGAGAGTCCCTGCAAGCACCCACGCTGTGCTGGTAGGCAAGGGGACACGTTTAAGCCATTGAACACTGTAATGTTTATTCATAATCATAGAGGTGTTTTTTTAAAAAACTTTAGTAAACCATTTCTTCTTTAAAAAAGTTATCTGTGTCAAGATGCGCTTGGACAGAGAGTGGAATTTAGCTAAAATGTAAAGGTCAGTTGTCCTCTCAAGGTTTGTCACTGGTTAACGTGAGACTGGAGCACGACAGCAAATTGCTCTTATCCTTTGGCCTCCTTGAAAAACAAAACAAAACAAAACAAAACAAAAAAAAAACACACAAAAAATACCCAACACCTAACTTGCCCAAGCTCTGTTTGCTTTTCAAAACCCAACATGATTTTCTCAGCCCTGAGAACCCAGCTACAGAAGTGAACTGCTGCAAAAGTGGACATGTAGAATATGAAAGTGGAAACGAAGAATTTGAAAGTGGAAGTAAAGGGCACCGGACAGAAAGTTCAAAAGCAGTGCCAGCGGCACAGCCACGGGCTTGCAGCCAGGGGAAGGACTTTGTCTGCAAGTTCATCGGCGAACATGCTGAGTTCAAAGCCTTTATGAAAATGTAAATGAACGGTGCTAAATCCAGCTTGCATAGGAAACTTGTCGTAGCGTTCAATTTAAGTCAGTTTATTTTTAAAGAGGCACAGAACCCATTTGGTTTAATTAAAAAAATGGATTTAAACGTGCACATTACACCTCCCTGTGTTTGGAAAGCAATCAACCTGCCCTCCACCTGCCAAGTTATGGCCCCAGGGGCTCTGCTCCTCCCCGCTGCTCCCTTGGCACACCTTCCTACAGCCTTTTGTGAAGCTTTCGTCCTCTCTTTGGGAGAGGGGGGCCCAAAAAGTCCCTGGGGTGCAAAACCCCATTTATCAGTCATTTCTAGCATTATTTGTGCTCTTTTAAGGCACCTTGCTAACACCCGTGCCCGCCCATGTATGGATGGAAATGGGTGAATGTAGAAAACCAAGGATTTTTACACCCAGCCTTGGAGGTAGGTGAGAAATGAGCCCCTGGGGAAAACAGAGTTTGGAGCCCCTCAGAACCAGACTTGCCTTTAAAAAAATAATTAAAAAAAGGCTGTTCAAGTGTTACTCCTCTTCTGCAAATCACCATTGCTAGCCCTTTTGGGCAAGGTTGGAAACGGTGCAGAATTATCCTGGGCATGGAAGAAAGCAGCAAATACCCAAAGGCACAGCCCCATCAGGACCCAAACCACCCCGCGGCTACGCGCATCGGAGCCGTGCAGCACCCACGTGGCGCTCCCTGACCTCGCTGCTGGGAGCAGAATACTTTCAGCATCAAGCCTCTGCTATACAGAAGCAGATATGGCATATGAAGCTAAATCCAGTCAGCACCCATGGACGGGAAGGAGCAGGGATGCACGTGAGCACCGTGCACGCACAGCACCCGGGGGAGAAGCCGTGCCACCGCCGAGCATCGCTGCCATCTGCTCCACGCCCCAACCCCGTGTCAGCTCCGGGGGAGATGGAGCAGCTGGCTGCTCCCCTAGTCCATGCAACGGCCCATGCAACGGCCATCACCATAGAGAAAATGGATAAAACAAAAATAGTGATGTTTTTTGTGTGCTTTCTCCTTTTCTGGACAGCCAAATGGAGGGGTTTGCACGCCCAGGCTGCCAGGATGGTCCTGCTCTGGCAGAGCTCCCCCAGCCATCATAAAACACCCCGCACTACGCTG